>NC_064622.1:371913233-374413233 GCF_023898315.1 Schistocerca nitens | reverse complement strand
TCCCAGCAGCCACATTGTCTACACCATCCTGACAAAAAAGTATCCCAGTATTATTTGTAATTAAGAGTGTTTTTAATCTGTTAATGCTGACTAGTAAGTACTTATTCTTTCTAAGACCACAGCATCTGGACCCTTTGCCCACACTGCTGTGTAAGGCCCTTGACGCTAGTGTTTAGGTTTCTTAACCTCCTATGCCACACTCTTTGATTGTGCAGCAATTGTTGCGGAACTTAGATTATGAGTATGTTTGTTCTTGAGTCCTGCGGAAGCGCTTTTTATTCTTTGTTTTGCACTGTGCATTCTACTGACCCACACTACAGTACATTGTTTGCGTACATTCTTTTAATTAAAAAATGTAATATATCCAGCCTGTCAGGCTCTGCTGTAATGTGCCTGCAATATTATACGGTTCTCTAAACAAGAGCTCTTGAGGGGTATATTCAGTTGCACTATGTAGTGTAGTGTTATGCATAAAAACCTTAGTCATCCCAGTCTGTTTGTGCTCAGTCCCGAAGTCTCCCACATTTCCATAATTGTACATTTTGCTCTCCAGAGCATACTTACTTTGTGTGTGATAATTGATCACTGCATCTATGCGATCCTAATCAATTTGCACTGACTTTTAATTATGTCACTGACAAAATTACTTCCACTTGCACTTAGCAGCATGATGGTTTTCCGAACTACTATTATTCTTTAATTACACTGTAAGGAAATACTGCGACCAGCCACAAGCTTTTTTTGAAATGATTTAATTGTACCATTACTACTTTCGGGCTTGAGCCCATTGCCAGATGGTATCATTGACTTCTTTGCAAATTTTACATTTGCGTTCTAAAATATAAGAAATGTGAAACATTTTGTAAACTCTGCATCACAAAAGCTTTGTTATATTGTAGTCACAGAAGTAAAGCTTGCAAATAAGTCAACGCTACCATCTGAGGATGGTCTCAGGCCCAAAACTACTAATCGCACAATAAAATCATTAAAAAAAAAAAAAAACCTTGTGGCTGTTTGCAGTATTTACTACAGTGTAACTTGAAAAAACAGGTGTGATATTCTCCAATCAAAATGGATAAAATAATATGATTACTCTTTTTGCCAACGTGTCCTATCGTGTCGACACCTCTCCAATGAGTTGGTTGTTGCATGATATCTTGAGTTAATGTATCCTGGAACATTAATACATATTTATTACCTTGTTCCATTTGGTTCACCAGCCCCACAATGTCAATAACATCATTCATATATGTTTTCTGAGGAGGTAATTATTTCCAGGCATTTTAATTTTACTTTGAGTTACCTTATTCAACTGACAACTCTCAATTTCCAGATGATGTACGAGCCATATTAAAAAATTGAAATTAATCACTTGTATTAAAATCGAAAAGGCAATATATTTATGAGAAACTTAAAAATTCACCAATTTATGTAAAACACTATTTTTTGATATAGTTGCCTCCACACTTAATGTGCTTTGTGAGCAAAAGAAAGAGCTTTCTGATACCACCATCAGAAAAGTCTTGTTCGACATATTTCGCCCATTGTTTCATGGCTCTCTGGATGTCATAGCCAGTAAAAAATCTTTTTCCACCCATAAACAATTTCAGGGAGATGAGAAGATCAAAACTAAATATCAGGGATTGAACAGGGTGGTAGTTGATGTCCAGTTATATGAATCTGAGCTTTTTTTTGTAACATTGGCTCTATGGGGATGAGGGATGTGAATTGTCATGTAACAAGCATCCACCCTCGTTGACATACACCTTCTTGTATTCTGTAGTGCCGTTTGTATTCTGCTTAGGGTTCAACAATACAGCTCATCATTTTTTTACCTTGTGGAGAGAATCCCTCTATGGTCCTAAGGCAGAGGCCATGATTTCTTGGGATGAAAGGACAGTTTTGAATTTTTTCACTGATGGAGAAGAGAGATGTTATCTCTGTATTGATTGTCTTTACATTTCAAGTGTGAAGAGAGCCACCCACATTTTGTTGCCAGTCACAGTAGAATCAAGGAACTGTTCACTTTCCAGTTTAGAACACTCGAGAAATTCCCATGAATGTGAAATTTCATTGACTTTGTGGTGATCTGTGAGCTGTTTTGATCTACAATTTTTGAAAACCATGTGCTTCAGTAATGATTTCATTGAAGAAGGATATAGCAATTTTTGGAAACATTGTGTTCATCTCATCCAAAGTCAATTCACAGTCACCACAAATCATTTCTTCAGTCTTGTTCACCATCTCATCAATCAAGAGTGAGGGTCCCCCCCCCCCTACCCCCGCCCCACTTCCTTTTCATTGCGAACATTCATTCTACCAGCTTTCTTACTGAAATCACCTGTACACACCGAGCGAGGTGGCGCAGTGGTTAGCACACTGGACTCGCATTCGGGAGGACGACGGTTCAATCCCGTCTCCGGCCATCCTGATTTAGGTTTTCCGTGATTTCCCTAAATCGTTTCAGGCCAATGCCGGGATGGTTCCTTTGAAAGGGCACGGCCGATTTCCTTCCCAATCCTTCCCTACCCCGAGCCTGCGCTCCGTCTCTAATGACCTCGTTGTCGACGGGACGTTAAAACACTAACCACCACCACCACCTGTACACATTGGTAAGCTTTATGCCATAAACAGTTTTGGTTTAGTTAAAAATCTGCAAGAGGAAACCAGATTATGCCCCACACCTCGCAACTGTTGGGGGTTTAGAATACGCACACTCGTTTCCAAATGGCACAAGGGACTGATGACCTCAGCATTTAGGTACCATAGGAACACCACCACCACCACCAACAACAACAACAACAACAAATGGCGCTAAAAGGTTTTTTCAGCTGACTAAGAAGAGCACATGTTCTACTGCCAACATCTTATTCTTGATCAAAGTGCTGTAAACTTTGTGAAAGAAATTACTTTGAGTGCCAGAGGCTCAGTACTCTTACTTTCTGGACATGCCTCATACTCTTCTATATCTCCTGCTGCCATTTCATCCCAGGAGATACACTTCTTTAATCGTGGTAACATCCCCTGCTACCCACCCACTAACAAATTATGATACCATTTCATAATAGTCAGTCTCTCTCTCTCTCTCTCTCTCTCTCTCTCTCTCTGTCTGTCTATCTATCTATCTATCTATCTATCTATCTATCTATCTGTCTCTCTCTTATTCACTGGACTTCCCCACATGTCCCTGGCCCAGACTTGGTTTTTGAGTCTTCATGTGAAGGACCGGCACTTTGCTCCAGTTTGCCGGCTGTTCCATCAGTCGTGATGGCCTGCTGTAGCTCCTCCCACATGACTGCGATGCCTGCTGCAGCTCCCGGAGCTGCTGCACTGTTTATGGTAGTGTCTCTGCTAGGCATTGTGCCTGCAATTTCTCCTACTGGAAGGAGCATCTGCTTCTCCATTCTGTTTACCTTCCTTGTCAAGAATCTGGTAGTCTTATTCCTCAAGCTTCAACATGACTAAATTAACAGTAAAAACGAACATTATATGTAGCATTAGGGGTTACGGTCTAAACATACAATAAGCTTTCTGCCAGATGTGTATGGTCTGAAATATTTATTCCCCAGCATATGGGCATTGTCTCTCTCTCAGTGCTGATATATGACCACTTAGCTTTGTTAAGCTTCTAGAAGTGCATGCCGCTTGCAAGCACTTTTCTAGTCTCTGTTGGGTCAATTCAGTCTCAGTGGAAATGAGTATGTTGTAATTACAAATTCCTTGTTGAAAAGAAGATAGTGCAGTGAGTGAGGAATTTTTCCATGCAGTGAGTGAATAATACTTCCTTTAGCATTTGAGATGAATTCTTTTGTTCCTCCGCTTGTAAGTTTGGCACTTCTTTCTTGTGCAGTTCTTGTAGAGTATTTCTACTTTACTGGTTTTCAGTCTGTTAACCAAGAATGCATGACCTAATTAGGGGACATCCTTATTCAGAAACTAATAACTGTTAACTTGCAATTTCCAATTGTCATTCTAAGTCTTTTCTGGTCCTTGGTCAGTCGTACAGTTTGCTCTTTGCTGATTAGACTATCACAATGTCATCAAGTTAAATGAACTTACCTCCTTGGAGTCATGTCAGACTGGCATTCATAAGCTGTTGGAATGTGCTTGGCCACTGCTTTCAACCCCTTCTCTATCCTTTATATTTATAATTCCTGTTTGTTTGATTGAAAGCAACCTTTTGCCTAAGCTTCTCATCCAACTGGACTGGATAGTAACCTTTTGCTAACTATAGGATTGAAAAATACTTGATTTTCCTTAAACCATCCAGTATCTCTTCTGTCTGTGCCAAACTTTTATAATACCTCTTGCTTTACTTTGGAACACAAGCTCAAATGCATTATCACAATTAACTGAAAACTTTTAAACTTTGTGGCAGATTAAAACTGTGTGCCATTCTGAGACTTGAACTCAGGACCTTTGCCTTTTGTGGGCAAGTGCTGGCAGAAGTAAAGCTGTGAGAATGGGTCCTGAGTTGTGCTTGGGTAGCCCAGTTGGTAGAGCACTTGCCCCAAAAGGCAAAGCTCCCAAGTTCAAGTCTCGGTCCAGCACAGACTTTTAATGGTTCAAATGGCTCTGAGCACTATGGGACTTAACATCTATGGTCATCAGTCCCCTAGAACTTAGAACTACTTAAACCTAACTAACCTAAGGACAGCACACAACACCTAGTCATCACGAGGCAGAGAAACTCCCTGACCCCGCCGGGAATCAAACCCGGGAACCCGGGCGTGGGAAGCTAGTACGCTACCACACGACCACGAGCTGCGGACAGACTTTTAATCTTCCAGGAAGTTTCATATCAGCGCACTCTGCTGCAGAATGAAAATTTCATTCTGGAAACTGAAAAATTTGATTGTGCCTTATTACCATTGAAAGTATGTGGAATCAACTTAAGTGCCTCTCCCAAACTAACATGCTGGTCATTGGCAGACAGTTGCTCACTATTGTTCCTAAGGACACCTCCCTTGGCTGCTGCCACTCACTGTACACAGGAAAGTACTGCTGACAGGCTCTCTGGCCACCTATTTATGTCTGTCAGTTGTGCACAAAAACTAAAGCCATATTAGCACTGAGTTGACAAACATGTTTCTGTTTGCAGCATTGTATGTGTACCTATGACACTAGTGGCAAACAATAGATATTCATGTTGTATCCTACAATGGAGCTAATGGCAAACATTTCTTGCTGTGTATTCACATTGTTTGCTACAGTACGTTCACCAAAGGGAATTAATTGATGATATGAGCATTAACAGTATTCAACAATATACAGGTAAACAGATGAAAATGAAGGTGTAATTGTTGTGTTGAACAAAAACATACTATAGAATCTGACAGGAATGAGTTGTGTGAACTGAATGTGGAAGATTGTGCTGCTTTTCATAGTTTCACTAGGATGTCATCAGCTGATTTTGAAATGCTAACAAATATGGTAGAGCTATTTGTTTCAAAGAAAGACAGAAATTTCAGAAAATCAATTACAATTAAGCAATGACTTGCTATTAGTCTTCAGTTTCTGGTAGTAGGAGATTCCTTCCAAAGTCTTGCATATGTATTCCATATCTGAAAGCCAGCCATATCTCAAATAGTTCATGCAGTTTGTGCAACATTGGTCAAAGCGTTATTATGTAATGGCAGTCTAGTTATGTAAATAACATTGAAGTATATGCAGAATGAGAATTTCACTCTGCAGCGGAGTGTGCGCTGATATGAAACTTCCTGGCAGATTAAAACTGTGTGCCTTACCGAGTTCGAGTCTCAGTCCGGCACACAGTTTTAATCTGCCAGGAAGTTTCTTTGAAGTATATGTTTCATTGCTTCTTGACATACTTATAATGTTGTTACATTAATATATAAAATCAAATCTTTATTATCAACAGCTGCCATCTCGTCTGCAGTGATGTTTACAGTCTCTTCTAACAAATGTGCAGTTGTTGTCGATCCCTTTCCCATATCCACACTGACAATTCCTCCATTCTGTTGCATAAATTCAGTTCCGCTTCAGAAAACCCAATACAAAATGTCTGTATTGTGTTTTCATAGACATCAGTTTAGTTTCTATATTACTGCTGATGGTGTGAAGCATAGCAGCAATTTTCTGGTTGTAGTCCTGTTTTATCTTCTAAATTTTTAGTTTGCGTGTAACATATTCCAGAGGCACTCCTCTGTCTCATAACTAGCGATACAACATATATCAGTAGTCTTGACAATAATACAGGTATCTGAATTTCACACTCTGAGGCAACACAGTTATAATACTGTTCCCAGAGTATTTTGTTAACTAACACTAGCACTATACACTGGTATTTAGCAGTAACAGGCCAGAAACAATGCTTCATTTGATCTGCACTGACACAGCCACAGTTAGTAGTTGTTTTTGTTTTTGTAACATGTTGCAGGCATTGATAGCCCAGCAATTGCTGCAAAAATGGTTGTAATCATTGTTGCAAAAAAAGTTTCAAACACAACGTGAATGTGACTTAAGAGTTTGCATGCAGCTACTCTATGCTCACATGGTCACTTGTGGGAACTATCAGCTTATGTGTGCTTTCTAATTTGTTGTTCTGTGCACTCTCTCTATTAAATGCCTCTCTCTGTATAATTGCATAGGCCTACTGGCGAAGAGGGTCTCGTAACTGCCTGTACTTTGCTGTGTACCCAATGCGTCTCAAATTGTTAATGATGATACTTCTATGAGGAGATGATTACAACAGAGTGAAGAAGGAAGATAGACAAGCTAGGCAATAGGAAGGAGTACCTCCTGGTCTGCTTTGTCTTCTTGAGATATTCGAATTGTACTATCTTTTGCAAAGATCCTTCATCACATCAGATTACCAGTTGCCATTCAGATCACTAGATAAGCTAGCATAGCCTTGATCAGAGAATGGATGCTGGTAAGAATCTGTGTGGGTTCGAATTTTTCTAATTTTACCTACATGGTCTTTTTGCAAGATACACATCAGAGGAAGCAATATATACTCATGGAACTGTAACAGTAAGAATGGCTCACTTTTAGCATCTGCTACTGGAGTTCACTGAGCATCTCAGTGGCGCTTTTGTTCTTACAAAATGAACCTGTAATGGAATGTGCTGCTCTTGTTTGGACCTTCCCTCATTCTTCCGTCAATCCTATTTGCTATGAATCCCAGGCTAGTGAGTAATATTCAAATATCGGTCAAACGAGGCTTTTGTAAGCTATTTCCTTTGTTGACAGACTATAGTTCCCAAGAATTCTTCCAGAGAATATCTGCCTGGCATCTGCCTTATCAGTGATAAGTTTTATATGGTGTTTTCGTATAATATTACTCCCAGATTTTTATGGATGTAACCATTGTTTTGCAGTCATGTAATCATACAGTAATGTGGTTTTCTGCATATTTATTCACAAAATGTTACATTTTCTTATGTTGAGGGTCAATTGTCACTCCCTGCACAAAGCATCTATCCTGTGGAGGTCTTTCTACATTTCACTACAATTTTCTAGTATTGCAACTTCTCTGAATACAACAGTGTCATCTGCAAAAATACTCGTGGAACTCCTACTGTTGTCCACCATGTCATTTGCATGTATGTTATGAAAAATAATGGTCCTGTAACATTCCCTTGGGGTATGCATGAACCTACTTTTAAGTCTGAAGATTTCTCTTAGAATGACATGCCCTGGTTGCTAGAAACTTTTTGATCCAATCACACCGCTGATCTGATCTTCTGCATGCTTGTGTTTTGTTCATTAGCTGGCAATTCATAATTGTATCTAACTCCTTCCGAAAGTCAAGGAATGCAGCGTCAATTTGGACACTGGTGTCTACTGCTTTGTGGACCTCAAGGACAACCATTCTTTAAAGTGGGAATGACCTGTTCATTTTTCCAATGTTAGAAATGCTTCGCTAATTCAGAAACTGCTGTCATAAGAGGAACAAGTTCTTTTGTATGTTATTATGTCATATTGTATTGATATGCATCACTTCCAGTGGCCTTTATTCTGTCGAGCAGTTTCAGTTGCCTTTCTATTCTGTGGTCAGTTATTTTAGTAACTGTCATTTGGATTACAAGTTAAAGGAAGAACTAATGTGGGATCTTCCTCAATGAAATAATTTTGGAAAAAAAATCTAGTATTCAGGTCTTCTCTGTGTCATCTACCATTTCAATGCCATTATGGCCACAGTTTGTTTGGACAGATGGTTTTGATCAATTTTCTGATTTACCAAAAGACCAGAACTTGTAAGGATGTTCTGTCATGTTAGTAGATGGGATTTTACTTTTGAATTCAGTGAAAGTGTCTTAAGCATGGCTCTTTGTACAGCAATTTTGGCTTTGTTCAGTTTTTATTTATCAGTGAGGCTTAGGCTGTGTTTAAATTTGCAGTGAGGCTCTTTGATTTCGTAGCAGCTATTGTGTTGAACCACAGCAGGTCTTTTCCATCCCTCACAAGTTTGCCCAGTACATACTTGTGTAACAAAGAGACCATTTGGCAACTGTTCTTTTTTTATATTTTTTATATTCATGGTAATTGAAGTTCAGAACACAAACACCAAACTGCTAAAGCAGGTAATTGCAGCTCACAAAAATTCTCGAGAAAACCAGTGCCTTTAATACCAGAAGGCTATATCATTCTTTTGATGAATCGCGTGACTCTGTGGTACAATGCTTGCCTGATACATGGGTGCTCCGGGTTTGATTCCTGGCTCCGCTAAATTTTTAAACAAAGGTGCATGTTTTATGAGCATTTCCATGAAAATTAAAATACCTAAAGATGAAAACAAATTAATGTAAAATGATTTTTTAAAATTTAAACCATCTTTATTAATAATCTTATATAAAAGATTGGTAATTAAGAATTTACGATTTTGTGTGTGATATGTAGTTGAAAATAAGATGACATGTATTTTTTCATAAACATGACAATTAGATATGTGTTAATTAGCATATTTTTGATTGATGGTATATTCAAATGATGTAGGTATTCAAACTAAATAGAAAAATATAAAAAATTATGGCCAAAATGAAACTCTCTAGTAGACTTATTTTCCATCGTTTTGCATTTTATGCTTCTTGGAAATGTTTGTAGAACATGCACCGCTGAAAAATTTGCACCCTCCAGGAATCAAAATCAGCCCATCTGCTTGATAGGTGAGCATGCTGCCACAGAGCGACACTGTCTGTCGAAAAATTGACCTTACCTTAAGCTGGTAACCATACTTGGAAATCTTCAAAGTTGATTTCGTCGAGAATTTTATAGAGTTTGCACGGAACTACCTTGGGATGTTGATATGAGTTTTGAACTTTCCATACCATAAATACAAAAAGTTACAAAAATCCAATTGCTGTGTGGTGTCCTTATAAAGCATTTCCATTCATGTACATATCATAAAAGAGTGTGTGTGTGTGTGTGTGTGTGTGTGTGTGTGTGTGTGTGTTTACCACACCTACTCGTAAATCACTGGAGTGGTTTCAACTAAACATAGTACACATACCCACTGCTGCCAGGCAACAATTGCTGTGAAGAAATGAACCAAATACCTGACATAGTTTAGGAAATGTGATGTCATAAACAAATGAGATGTGTGAAAAACTGTGACAGCATGCATGATGTTTACATATATTATGTCTGTGTTACTGTATTCACAACAAAGTTTGCAGGCTGTATCCACATTTACTGCTAAAAACATCTACAAAAGGATGTCATTGTGCCACGTGTATTTCAGGAGATGGGACTGAGATGCATGAAAATTTGCCACATTATGCATAAAGTTTTAGTAAATTTATTCTTAACTACTGAGACACTCGTACAGTCGATTCAAATTAAGTAAATCCATGACATCTTGCAGCACTTTTGACAGCTTTCGACTGTGAAGCACAAACAGCATTAGGCGAAAACAGTAGCTGTCTATAGAACTTGAAGAGCTGTTGCCTTAGAGACATTTACAAAATTGTGTTGTAGATAAGCAAAGCAGCTGTGCCCAGCTTACATAAACTGTCTGGGATTATGTTCCTTAATTTGGATACTGTACTTACACATTTATACAGTATGCATATTTTTTTTGTATGACTGTTTCATAATTTCAAGAGAAGAAATTTTTTTTTTTCATTACTTCACTACAAACATAGTTAATTTTTTTGTTTTTGTTTCTGACTGAAAACTGACAAAATGAGTACAATGCCATTACTGTATTTGTCAGCTAATTATACAACACTCTTGAACTTTGTCCATTGATGTGTCAGTGCTGAAGATGAAATTCTTGAGGTTTTTGCTCATGTAATCTGCAGTGTGCTTATTGTTGTTCTTACTCAGCAGAAATATCATCCTTACGTTCCTTGATATTGCTGTTTACCACTGTATTGAGTGATGCTGCAATGGGCTTATGATCACTGATTCCCTGTTCTACGCTGAAATGAAGAGTTTGGGTGTGTTTTTCACAAGGAGATCTAAGATGTTAACTTCATGATTAATGGCTCTGGGTAATTTTTGTGTAAAGCACTTAGAATAGTTTCACACAGTTCCCTGTCCCTATGATGTGCCCAGATCTGTAAAATCTCCCAGTCTATAACTCTTAATTTGCAATCTCTACCTAATACTATAACTTGACCAGGAAAACCACACAAAGTATTCTCCAAATTTCTCCTCAAAGATTTCACCGCTACTTTTCTGTGGGACAAGGGTCCAAAATATCACTTGATGACCCATGTTTTTCATGTGAATCTTCAGGTTTTCGCGGCGCAATGACTGTTCCATTAAGTTTCGGGAATGCAGCCGCATGTATTCTGCTTCTTCTTCTAATATTTCGGCTGTATACCTTTCAGCCATCTTCAGAGAGAGCCGTACGACTGACGCTCCAGCGCTCGCTCCATCCTTTTAAACTCGCGGACTGCGCCACTGCGCATGCGGCCACAGATAAACAAGGCGCCAGTGATGTTGATTGGCGGCAAAGACGTACAATATGCATGAGTTACGTCTGTGACTGCGCATTCGATCCATGCTGGGAGGTCGATATATTACTGGGAGCTGAACTGTAGCGACGTCTTTGTAAGTTCAATATTGAAAGTGCCGGATTCCATGATTTATCTAATGTGAAACCGCTGTCTCTATTAATTAAATTCTTCGTCAAGTGGATTTCAATGGCCTCTTTTACTACGGAGTCCCAGAAAGATGAAACAGAAGTCAGAATTTCGACATTTTCATATACCATAGAGTGACCAGAATCAATACAATGCTCTGCCACAGCCGATTTACTGGGTTGTAAGAGCCGAGTGTACCTGCGATGTTCCGTACACCTCTCTTGGACTGTACGATTCGTTTGTCCGATGTATAAAAGGCCACATTCACATGGTATCTTGTAAACTCCAGGCTTGCGGAGTAGTAAGTCATCTTTAACGGAACCCAGGAGTGCAGCCGTCTTCGCTGGTGGATGAAAAATCACTTTTACTTTATGTTTAGTGAGGATCCGTCCTATTTTGGATGAAAGGCTTCCCACATACGGCAGGAAAGCCATGGATTTAAATGTTTCCTCGTCATCCTCTGCATTCCTTATGGACACCTTAGGTTTTATTTGTAGTGCCTTACGTATCTGTTGTGGAGAATACCCGTTGTCCTCAAAAACTCTCTTCAGATGTAAAAGTTCGTCTTTTAAACTACTTTCATCAGATATGACGTGTGCTCGGTGTACCAAAGTTCTTAGAACACTAGTCGTCTGCGAAGGATGGTGACAGCTATTTGCATGTAAATATAAGTCCGTATGGGTCGGTTTCCGATATACTGCATGACCCAAAGTGCCATCTTCTTTGCGCCGAACCAAGACATCCAAAAATGGAAGACATCCCTCCTTTTCCACTTCCATTGTGAACTGAATTTGTCCATGGATGGAATTCAGGTGGTTTAAGAAGTCCTGCAATTTGTCCTCGCCATGGGGCCACACTACAAAGGTATCATCAACGTACCTCCAAAAAACTGTAGGCTTCAAACTAGCAGACTCCAGGGCCTTCTCCTCGAAGTCCTCCATAAATAAATTGGCCACCAAGGGTGACAAAGGACTACCCATGGCAACACCGTCAGTCTGTTCAAAAAAGTCGTTATTAAATAAAAAGTATGTGGAGGTCATCACATGGTGAAACAAAGCTAAAATCTCCTTATCAAAACTTTTTCCAATGAGATCTAAAGATTCAGAGAGAGGTACCTTAGTAAATAACGACACTACATCAAAGCTGACTAATAGATCAGAGGTGTTCAGTTTCAAAGATTTTAATTTGCCAATGAAATCTGCAGAGTTCCTTATATGATGATCACATTTTCCCACAAGCGGCCTCAATAGTGACGCCAGGTGCTTGGCACAATCATAGTTGGGAGAACCAATATTGCTCACGATAGGACGTAGAGGAACGTCTTTCTTATGGATCTTTGGGAGTCCATAAAGCCTTGGAGGCACTGCACCACTTGGTTTCAGTCTTCGTATGACTTCCGGTGGAAATGGGGAGGCATTCGAAACCGACGCCGTCTTCCTTACCCCCTTGTTGGTGGGGTCCTTACTGATCTTCCGGTACATACTATCATTCAATAAGCTGTATATCTTATCATGATAGTTGTCACGTGACATTAAGACAGTGGCATTACCTTTATCAGCAGGGAGAACCACCGTTTCGGTATCTTGGCGGAGCATACGTAGTGCAGTCCTCTCTGCCACAGATATATTGCTTCTTTGTGGGCGAGCCTTCATAACGGCTCGACACGTTTCGCGTCTTATTTCATCTGCAGAATCCGTAGAAAGTGGTCGAACAGCTTCTTCAACGGCACTGATGAATGCAGGTATAGGCAAAACCTTTGGCGTGGGTGCAAAATTCAGTCCTTTGCTTAAGACCATCATCGTAGCATCGTCCAAATCTCTATCCGTCATATTAATGACGGAGCGTCGAATGATACTTTCTTGCTGTGGAGATGGCTCAAGTCGGCTGAATTTGCAGTCTGTCTTGATGTCGCTACCTCACGAACCCAGTCTGATTTGGCCCATGTTGTACCATCTATCCAGTTCCAAGAGTTGCTGGGTAACTCCACAGACATCTTCAGGTGCAGACGATAAAGTTCTTGAGAAACAAGATCCAGCTTCCTTCGTGTAAATCGGATCCTCTCCTTAACGATAGCAGAGCCAGCTTTAATTAAAATCTTATTCATGGAAGTCGATTTTATAAAATGTACTAACCTGGCAAACTTCAGAATAATGCCATGGTCACGGCACCTCAGTAAAAATCTTAAAGAGCTCAGTAATCTCGCTCTCAAATGTCGTAGCTCGTCCAATCGTCGAACACATAAAACCATCTCCTCCCCGAAGAGGTACTTGATGTGAATCTTCAGGGTTTCGCGGCGCAATGACTGCTCCATTAAGTTTCGGGAATGCAGCCGCATGTATTCTGCTTCTTCTTCTAATATTTCGGCTGTATACCTTTCAGCCATCTTCAGAGAGAGCCGTACGACTGACGCTCCAGCGCTCGCTCCATCCTTTTAAACTCGCGGACCGCGCCACTGCGCATGCGGCCACCGAGCACACGTCATATCTGATGAAAGTAGTTTAAAAGACGAACTTTTACATCTGAAGAGAGTTTTTGAGGACAACGGGTATTCTCCACAACAGATACGTAAGGCACTACAAATAAAACCTAAGGTGTCCATAAGGAATGCAGAAGATGACGAGGAAACATTTAAATCCATGGCTTTCCTGCCGTATGTGGGAAGCCTTTCATCCAAAATAGGACGGATCCTCACTAAACATAAAGTAAAAGTGATTTTTCGTCCACCGGCGAAGACGGCTGCACTCCTGGGTTCCGTTAAAGATGACTTACTACTCCGCAAGCCTGGAGTTTACAAGATACCATGTGAATGTGGCCTTTTATACATCGGACAAACGAATCGTACAGTCCAAGAGAGGTGTACGGAACATCGCAGGTACACTCGGCTCTTACAACCCAGTAAATCGGCTGTGGCAGAGCATTGTATTGATTCTGGTCACTCTATGGTATATGAAAATGTCGAAATTCTGACTTCTGTTTCATCTTTCTGGGACTCCGTAGTAAAAGAGGCCATTGAAATCCGCTTGACGAAGAATTTAATTAATAGAGACAGCGGTTTCACATTAGATAAATCATGGAATCCGGCACTTTCAATATTGAACTTACAAAGATGTCGCTACAGTTCAGCTCCCAGTAATATATCGACCTCCCAGCATGGATCGAATGCGCATTCACAGACGTAACTCATGCATATTGTACGTCTTTGCCGCCAATCAACATCACTGGCGCCTTGTTTATCTGTGGCCGCATGCGCAGTGGCGCGGTCCGCGAGTTTAAAAGGATGGAGCGAGCGCTGGAGCGTCAGTCGTACGGCTCTCTCTGAAGATGGCTGAAAGGTATACAGCCGAAATATTAGAAGAAGAAGCAGAATACATGCGGCTGCATTTCCGAAACTTAATGGAGCATGTTTTTCATGTTTAACATTTATCTTCACCTAAATTATTTCACATTGTAATCTGTACTGACCTTACTACCAGTGACTACTTTAATAGTTGAGAATATTTTTTTTTTCTCTACTTAATGGTGCTTTGAATCTTATTAACCTCAAAGGTGATTTTTTTTTTTTTTTTTTTTTTCATTGTACTGCTTTAGAAAATTGATGTCTGGGCACAGAGCTTGAAATTCTACAAACATGAAGAAAATCAAAGAGGGGTAGTCCTTGAACACCCTTTGTTAGACAAGGTCAGTCATTACAGTGGGTTGTGGCCTCAAACCATTTGAAAGTAATGCTCATTGTTTTTGATGGCAGTTGAATTGGGGATTGCAATTTATCTCTAGAGGAAAAACAGTTAATGTTCATTATTGTAGAAATAGTTTAATTCTTGTGCAGAAACATTTGCAAGAAGAAACCAGTGTTGGAGCAAATGTGCTTACCCTTTTGTCTTGACAAAGTTATGACGCTGAATACTGTACTCCTGCATCCCTTGCATTGTAGGTAACATGCTTGGATCCTCGCTGGTGTGCTGTCCACAAGGTGATCAAAATGATAGTACTATTTTGAGGTCCTCCAGTTAGTAAAGAGAGTTTCAGCAACAATGCAAGCTGCAAGTTTTAACTAATTCCAAACACGCTCACTGTAGCCCAGCAGATACTGCACGTCACTCCATTCATTTGATTTCTGCCTCCTTTTGGCTGTGGAAGGTGTTTGGAAGGGCACAATGCCATTCATGTGTATTGCAGTCTTGAAAGTACAGTTCATCACCATGATGTATGGCTGCACAAAAGATTGGAGCATCCCCTACCAATTCCGCACAGCCCTCAAATTAACTTCAATAGCAACGAGAAGTGTTTGACATCCGTGAATGATATTGGCCAAAAAATGCCTGTCCCACCTTCCTTCTGAGTCTGTGAAACTTTGTGCCAGGGGTATGTGTTGGTACTTGGCCTATTCCCACTCTCCAGCGATCATCACACAAATCGTTCTCCTGCTAGTGAAGAGAACCCAGTACCACTGATTGAAGTACCACTCCAGCTGTTTTCTTACTTGCCTTCTTTGCACCCCCACAGTTTTTGTGGAAGAAGCGGGAGAGGGGGGGGGGAGTTTGTACTGTTGTTTGTAACGGATCTGTATAGACCAAATAGATCATGAGAATGCAGCTTTATATTGTGTGGTCAACACAGCCCTTTCACTTGTCTCCAAAACAGCAGTGCACCATTCTGTTAGATTCTTCTCATGACGCTTACAAATTATGATTTCTAGATAGTGATTATGGGTTGGTGTTGTTGACTGTGGACAACCCCAATGAGACAGATCCTCAGTGGTTTTTCTCTCACAATAGCAGCAGAATGCGAAAGAATGCAGAAAGTTGTACTCAGTAATTCAATCATTATAGTCAGGGGACATTCCTAACTTGAGAGAAATCACATATGGTATTCTACAAGGTTCAATCTTAGGTCCACTGTTGTATATAAATGAACTTCTGTCTAATATAAAACAAGCAGAATTAGTTCTTTTTGCAGATGACACCAGTATTGTAATCAATTCAAGCGTACACACAGAAACAGGAGCAGTGGTGAACAAAGTCTTTAAAAGTATCATTAACTAGTTTTGTGCTAATGGTCTCACCCTCAGTTTTAAAAAGATGCAACACATTCAGTTCTGCATATCTAGGGGTAGTTTTGAATATCTAGGGATACTTCACCAATGATAAGTGTAATGCATGGCAAGAAAACAATAAATAAGGTCGAAACTTCAAAATTCTGAGGTGTCCATATTGATGGGAATTTAAATTGGTAAAAGCACATTTTGGAAGTACTAAAACAACTTAGTTGCCTCATTCTCACTTAGAATCATTGCAAATCATTGGGAGAGACAGATCAGTAAATTTATATGTTTTGATATTTTTGTCAAATAATGTTCTAGAGTAACTCATATTCAAGAAAGAAAGTCTTCATTGTGCAAAAACATGCTGTAAGAATAATATGCATTGCTCACCCACGATTGTCTTGTAGACATCTGTTCAAAGAGCAGACTCTGTTTAAAGAGTTGGGCATTCTGTCTGCTGCTTCATAGTATATTTATTCTCTCATGAAGTTTTCTGTAAATAATCTGCTACAGTTCAAAGGGAATAACGATGTACATAATTACAATACCCAAAAGAAAAATGACATTCATTACTCCACATTAAGATTGTCTTTAGCACAAAAAGGTGTGCACTGCACTGCAACAAAAGTTTTGATCTCTTACCCAGTGATATAAAGTTTCTGACAGACAGCAAAGTAAAGTTTGAAAATTAATTGAGAAAGTTTCTCCTTGACAAATCATAGTCCATACAAGAATTGCTATTAATGTAATGTATAGAAGGTGGTGAGTAACACCTACTAACTCACATGTATGTATATATATTTTTCATTTTGGGAAAAAAATGTTCAGAATGTAACCATATGTACAGATTAATTTGTAATGTGAATGTAAAATGACTAATTTCACATCATTATGATCTACCATGCAAAATGATCCATGGAACATGAAAACTAACTAACTAATGCCTTCACCTTAGTGTTCACCAATTTGGCAGGCAGTTTCCAATATTGACTATTTTTCTTGCCATAAAGTGACAGTACATGTGTGAGATAATCTTCAGATGACCCTTTGCTGCATGTTGACAAACTGAACAGTGTAGACAAACTGCATTGTCCTGTTCTGGATGGAAGAAACGTGAGTTTTACTTTCCCTACCATGTAAAGCTGGCTGTACACAGTGCTTTTCTTCTGTCACAGTATCGTTAAGAGTGATGTTGAGGACAGTGCAATACAGCAGAACCTCGCATACAAAGCATAATTCGTTCCAGAATCTTGCTCGTAATACAAAACACCCATTAAGTGAAACAATTTATCCCATTCTGGTACAGACGTCGAGATACTGGGACAGCGTTGTTAGAGAGGCCATCGAAATTCGCACCAATGACGACCTCATAAATTGTGACTGTGGCTATAATCTTAGCAAGGCTTGGGAACCAGCGATTGGGTTAATCAAGAGTAAATCGAGCAAATGTATAGTTGTGACGACCACGGCGGACGGAGCCATCACACCGACGTCATCTCAGACGCCGTCGCAATCTGTTCCCCCGCGCGACCGTGGCGCGGGGCGCGGACGGCGGAGTGAGCGCGCCGCGGGCGGAGGGCATTTAAATCCGCCGCCGCCGCGACCGAACCCAGTTCCACCTGAGCAGCCATTGTGTACGGATCTCCGTGCCGGCACGTTCACAGGAGCTCAGTCCGTCAGTTCACCTGATGATGGCGACATGTATGATCGCCGAAATATTGTGCCCGTTGGACACTTTAGACCGGCAGTACACCCGTGGATATTTTGATTAATTTATCCTATGTAAATTAATGTAAAATATGATAATGGATTCTATGCAGAAAAAGTACTAAAAGTTTTGTCTTATTTGTGACATTTATTCAAAGAAAATTATACATACAGTATTATTTATTTGTTATCCACACTATATAATTAATTCTTTTTTACTAGGAATTATCTATACTTGATTGTTTCTGCCGATGCTTCAACACTTGGCAAAAATGCGATATAGCAATATTGTCAAATAAATTTACAGCTCGTGTAGCCACTGCTTTATTAGAGTCATGATTGTCAGCGTACGATGCAGCTGATTCCCATGCTTTCAATATTTCTCTTATTGTGCCCGAAGATTGCTGCTTTGCTGTTACCATCACCTCCTCCTCAGAAGAAATCATTTCCACAGAAACTTCCTGGTGTGAAACGCACTGCAATTTCATAAGCTCTTCAGTGGTCATTTATTGGCTGTGATCTTCCACAGGTCCATGCTCTTGGCCAAAGACACAACCTTGTTGACTACAGGCTCCACAGGTACTGGCTCAAATGCCTCAGAATCACTTTCGACAATGCACTCCGGGCGAAGCTTCTTCCAAGCAGAAGTGAGAGTTCTCTTGGTAAACCCATCCCATACCTTCTCGATCATCTTGATCGTGAAGTGATATTTCCAAAATTCTCTGAGAGTAAGATTGGTAGCTTTAGTCAACTCAAAGCAGTGCTTGAAGAGTGCTTTAGTGTACAGCTTCTTAAAGTTAGAAATAATCTGCTGGTTCATAGGCTGGAGTAACAGAGTGGTGTTTGGAGGCAGAAATTGGATCTTGATGAATTGAAATTCTTCAAGGAGGTGATCTTGTAGGCCTGGAGAATGGGCAGAAACATTGTCCATAACAAGCAAGACATGGAGTGGCAAATTCATCTCAAGCAAATATTTTTTCACCGAAGGACCAAATACTTTATTGATCCAATTACAAAAAATATCACGCATCACCCAAGCCTTGTTGTTGGACCCCCACATCACATTTAACCTGCTCTTCTGGACTTTACACTTCTTGAAGCAGCAATTTAATTTTCAAATCACTGCTTGCATTGGCAGAGAATAGCAGTGTGAGATGACTTTTCATTGGCTTGTGACCGCACAATGCTTTCTTCTGTGCTGTTACAAGTATACACTTTAGCATTTTTTTCCAGAATAGACCTATCTTGTCACAATTACAAACCTGTTGTGACAGAAACCCTCAGAGTCTATGAGCATCTTGAAGTTGCTAATGAAGTTCTCCGCTGTCTTTGTGTCGATGCTGGCTGCTTCACCATGTCTCAAAACACTGTGGATGCCGGTTCTTCTCTTAACCTTCTCGAACCATCCATGGCTTCTCTTAAACACTTATTCGGCCACTGATGATCCTGGCGTCTTCTTAATGAGATCAGCGAAAATCATTTCACCTTCTCACAAATGATGTTCTCATTAATAGTGTCGACTTGCAATTGCTTTTCATTTACCCATATATGGAACAATCTTTAGACATGGTCCAGAATATGAAACTGTTGTTTAGCTACTCTTGTCACTCCCTTTGAAGCATCTGTCTCCTTAATCTTGTCCTTGTTTTTGAGGATAGTGCAAATACTTGCTGTAGACCAATTGTATGTGCGTGCTAAATCAGAAATGCTCACACCACATTCGCGGTTTTTAATGATTTTACATTTCATTTTGAAAGTAGTTTTCTTTCTCTTATGGTCGTCTTCTTGCTGCTTATCTTCAAGGACATTAAATAATAGTTACCAAAATTTGTGCACAAAAAAACACTGTGTGAACATAAGTTTAGGAAACTGTGTGATCACAAACTGCACTAAGATGGTAGCAGAAAGAGCACTAAACCCAGACTGCAGTACGTACTAAAGATATTGTTCATATGCTGTTGCCGACAGTGGGAGGTATTAATATTATGAACACTCTCCCCACAGTGCATGAATGGATGGTGACGTCACACTAAATTCTTGTCACTTGTTATGTGAAACATTGCTCATTAAGTCACTCATTTTTTTACAATTTGTTTTGCTCATTATGTCAATTGTGCATTACGGGAGGTGCTTGTTAAGCGAGGTTCCACTGTAATTTTTTTAGCAGTTAAATGTGACAAACATTTTTCCTGTGGATGACATTGTGACTGCAGTTAATTATCAGATAGCTTGTGTGTAAACTGCAGCCAGTCAGGTCCCAATGTTTTTAAAACTTTTATTTGACCATTAACCATCATTGCAGCCACAGCACACTGATGGTGGCTATTTTCAGGCAATATGTATTTTGTACTAAATGTAGTTAGTCACTGGGATCATGGTGATGTCATGTAATCCTATAATTGTGTCTTTAGCAATGACTTAACTGCTGTTGTATAGAAAGTAGGAAGTTTCTGTTAAGTCTCTACCATCTGATGCTGAACCTATTGTGGCTTGAAAGCTAGCTGACAAGTACATTTTAAAATCATAAAAAATACAATCTGCTGAGTGGCCTAATAAGTGGCTAATTTCTTATAGAAAAGCCTTTCTGAATTAATAGAACATGTCAGGCACATAAGGATATGTACAACATGATCTTTTTTCCAACAGAAGACATAATTTTGGCATCTGTTATAGAGTGTGAATAAAAGCAATGTAGAGTAAAAACTGAAATACTTAAAGAAAAAGAATAAATTTGTAAAAGTTGCTTCAAGAGATTAGTGATTTACCCGAACTTATGATTTAGGAATTGATACTGAGACTATTATACAATTAGTTTTCTCGTTTTGAACATTTGTTTGAACTTAAAGTTCCCTCATGATTGGAAATGTCACATTTGCTTATATTAACTAATAACAATAATAATAATAAAAATAATAATAGTTGTACTGCAATGTTTCTTTCTCAAAAATGAAAATAATTTGTCAAGAAATATATTTTTCTCTCAGTCTTGAAATTCAGCAGTACGGCCGATAAAACATGATTAATTATTGCTGTCTCTAATATGTGTAGTGAAACGCTTATTTTACATGTTTGTGTGGTCTAGACTTAAAAATTGCAAAATTGAGGAAAATGTAGACTTAAGGAAAACCTTAAAACTCCCAAAATGTGAGCAAAGACATGTAATTGGCATATATGATAATTCTCACCAATACAATGCACAAAATCTGTATAAGTGAAGGAAATTAAATGTACAGTACAATGTTTGTACAATAATTTGTGGTAATGAATTTCAACAGTTCTTGAAAAATCACAGATGTGTAACAGCAAGTAAAAATGTGTCAAAAAATTGAAATTGGCATCTGGGTGCAAGGTAATTGAGCTATTTTCTGACGTGCTGTGACCACAAATTATCTAGCAAAACACACATTTTTGAAAGAGCTTTCCTTTGCATTAACTCAGAAGAAAACAAAAATTGATGAACATGGTGAATCAAATTGAAAACCGTGAAGTATGGTGAAAGGTGTTGGAATCTAATGTGTGGGGTTGTGTGTTTTCCTTTTGTAGCCATTGGCAGTGCAGCATACCTTGGTGACATGGGTGCAGCGACCTCTAGTGTATTGCTTGTAAACTTTTCTTTGTCCATTGTGACACAGATTGTGCAGAGTAGCCGAAGTGGAGCATTCTGAAGTATTGCCAACACGTGCTGTTTGCACTTTGAACTCGTCGCTTGCTGTAGCATAAACACAGCAGGTTTTGTGAAAGTGTGCATATACACACGTACTTATTTATATCACTGAATATAAAATAAAATTAAGCCATGACGTGTTTTCAGGGTGTTTCATTTACAACAATCTGTCTTCCATCATAGTGCATTAAACACCATTGAGGATGGCAACAATGACGAAAAAGCCATTGCACGACTGTTCACTGAATATGTCCTGTTAATTGTGGTGCCACACATGCCAAATGGAGTATTCTACATTGATTGCAGTTGGTAGAGGCACGATACCTTCTGTATTCTGACAGCAGGCTCTGAGCAGAACTACTGTAAGTAAAATTAATGCAAGTAGTAGGGGAACCTAAGTGGAAGCTGTGGTCATTCAGTTTCCTATACGCCAATCACATTAGCTGTACTTTGGAACAAGCCACCAAGTAAGCTCACTGTTAGTCACTGTATATGTGAGAAGTCACTGCATTAGCATGATGTCACTGTGCTATACTGCTATTGGTTGAAGGTGGAAAACAAACATCCGACTTGTTAAAATGAGGCAGTTTTGACTGTATTACACAGTTTTCAGATTATTTCACCATGTAGGCTACAAATTTTTGCTATTTTTGCGGTGAACATGAAATAAAAGAACCCTCAAAACTGCATGTTTTAAGGTATAATTTGTGGGAGTAGTGTTTTCGGAAGTGGCTCAAGTATCTTGTACATCATCGGAAGAAATGACAGTCTTTTCAATTACGTACCCTACAGTATTACTAGTGGCAAAACCCACTCTTCTTTCCTAATAGATCTGTTATATGTTGTAAAATTTGGAAATTTCTTTTTTGTTTGTGATCTGGTTATGTTAGTTGATGTTATGAGTGTTGGTAAATTGTTACGTAGGAGGATAAGAATGAAATACTCACATTGACTTTGATTTATAGATTCTGTGCTTGTTTGTAATCCAGTACATTAGGAATTTTGACTGTTTCAGAGGCTTTGGTCTGTAAACTTATTATGTGTGTTCATGTGGTGTGGTGGCTGCACTGGCTGTTGGGTGATGTCACATGTCACCAGTCAATAAGAGCTCACTAGTCACAAATGGCCATTTCTCTGATTCCGATCAAGCATATTCTTTGAGACTTAGTGTTTGAATTTAAAAGGTTGACAGTTGATCTTTTTGCTGAATACAGTACATCAGAAATACATGCAAAAAGATGAGACCGAGTTAAAAGTGACACAAGAAAATGTGGCAGCTGGGCTCCTTTGTCACGTATTGGCTCGGTCCGGAGCACTTTGTGTCGACTGTCCTGTTTTTCCATTGCTGCCACAACCTAGCAGTAGTTCCCAGAATGAGATTTTCACTCTGCAGCGGAGTGTGTGCTGATATGAAACTTCCTGGCAGATTAAAACTGTGTGCCTGACCGAGACTCGAACTCGGGACCTTTGCCTTTCGCGGGTAAGTACTCTACCAACTGAGCTACCGAAGCACGACTCACGCCCGGTACTCACAGCTTTACTTCTGCCAGTACCTCGTCTCCTACCTTCCAAACTTTACAGAAGCTCTCCTGTGAACCTTGCAGAACTAGCACTCCTGAAAGAAAGGATATAGCGGAAACATGGCTTAGCCACAGCCTGGGGGATGTTCCCAGAATGAGATTTTCACTCTGCAGCGGAGTGTGCGCTGATATGAAACTTCCTGGCAGATTAAAACTGTGTGCCTGACCGAGACTCGAACTCGGGACCTTTGCCTTTCGCGGGCAAGTGCTCTACTAACTGAGCTACCGAAGCACGACTCACGCCCGGTACTCACAGCTTTACTTCTGCCAGTACCTCGTCTCCTACCTTCCAAACTTTACAGAAGCTCTCCTGCGAACCTTGCAGAACTAGCACTCCTGAAAGAAAGGATATAGCGGAGACATGGCTTAGCCACAGCCTGGGGGATGTTTCCAGAATGAGATTTTCACTCTGCAGCGGAGTGTGCGCTGATATGAAACTTCCTGGCAGATTAAAACTGTGTGCCCGACCGAGACTCGAACTCGGGACCTTTGCCTTTCGCGGGCAAGTGCTCTTCTTTCAGGAGTGCTAGTTCTGCAAGGTTCGCAGGAGAGCTTCTGTAAAGTTTGGAAGGTAGGAGACGAGGTACTGGCAGAAGTAAAGCTGTGAGTACCGGGCGTGAGTCGTGCTTCGGTAGCTCAGTTGGTAGAGCACTTGCCCGCGAAAGGCAAAGGTCCCGAGTTCGAGTCTCGGTTGGGCACACAGTTTTAATCTGCCAGGAAGTTTCCTAGCAGTAGTTGTATGATAATTGTGCAGTGAAGCTAAATGTTGCAAGTTGTGTTTGTAACACCGATTATGAATTACCTCAGAATTTCCTTTCTCATGTCTCCCCTCTCCACAACAGTCTAAAATATTCCGTTAACTCTGCCACCACCCATGGTGTGAACCGTCTCTCTTTTGTGCAACTTATAACTCACTCAGTCACATCAAATGTCAATAGGAAGAAAAGGGGATGAAGTCAGGTTAGATTTCAAGTAAGAACTTGGAATTGAGGTAAACCTTACAAGGAAGACATGTAAAATCAGGGAATTTTTAGCATTAATCTTATGCTTTTTCACAGGGGCCATGAATTTATGGCACAGAATTGCAATAAACATAAAAAGTCAAAGAATGTAAAATTGACATTCCAGTGTATTTATGTGATAATGTAACTAATATAACTAGTGTGTTTTATCAGTCAAGAGAAAACCTGAATTCAAGAACACCCTGTGCCCTCAAATTTGCTTGTTGTGTTAGTCATAGCAGGCAGTTGCTTAACACTTTCGCTGCGGCATCGGTGCAGGCGAGCAACTCTCCAGTGCGGCCCGGCATCGTGGAGTGCCCTAGATCCCTCTTTTGTATTTTCGCTTGGCAATATGTTGACTGTGTTATCGTTCGTTTCGTCAACTACAAGTTGCAACAATTCGTCTGTTACCAATAAACTGAAGGCATCCATAGGAGAATTGCCAGCAGGATGAATTTGCAAAACTACTTCCTTCGTAAGTGGATGACACTGCATATTATGTGGTTCTTTATGCCGGGACTCACCAGGATTATCTCCGTGTGACAGGTAGGGTTCTTTTTCGTCATCTATTTCCACACAATTATCGTGATCCATATTGTCAGATTCGGAACTGTCACAAAACAGATTCGAAAGCTGTGCTTCCACGCTATCATCACTCTGCAATTCTTCTACAGCCTCTAAATGACAATCTCTGTGGTATGCCTTGTCCTCACTACACAAAAAAATCACTGTCGTCTAGTACACTAAGTCACTGTTTCTCTGTCAATTTAACGCTTTTTCTGCTCCTTTTCACATTGTAAGGTCCAGATGTGGGATCATTAGCCGCCATTACGAACAATATACGTTCGATAACTCACCACACAAAACAAAAGTTTACACGTTTTGATGCTAGCTTAGATGCTGCAACTAGACTGAGTAATCCGACAGTGAGCGCGGATGCTTATAAGCGTCAGCCGCACTGGCTCGTGGCTTTTTGTGACGCTTATAAGCGTCAGTCGCAGTAAAAGTGCTAATTTAACATAAGCTACATAGTCTTATTAGAGTATGTTTCACTGGGCTCATCAAGCATGTTTTTATTTTCTAGTACAAATACTTCATGATAGCAAGTATTCACTTAGCAGCACTTATAAAATATGAGAGAGTTTTATCACCACAAGGATGTTAAAAGAGTTTCTGTTTCGTGCAGGAATCCAGCTGGAGCAAGTTGTGCACAGAAAATGAGACACACCTTACACAGTGCTGCAGAATGTGGTTCTTTGGAGGACATAGAGGCACTTTTAGCCCAAGGAATAGATGTGGATACAAAAGACAAGAAAAAAAGGACTGCTCTATTATTGGCAGCAGAGAATGGCCATGAAGAAGCTGTGAAGTGTTTGCTACAAGAAGGGGCAAATGTAGATGCCCAGGACCATGACAAGTGGACACCAGTGCATTGGGCAACACACAATGGGCATGAAGAGGTTGTCAGATTATTGCTCCTTGCAGGGGCTGACGTCAGTATTAGAAACCGCTGGCAGAGTACACCGCTGCATTCGGCTGCAGCCTGGGGCTACGTTAACATTGCACATATGCTTTTATCAAACTCTGCAGAAGTCAATGCAAAGGACAAGGATGGGAGTACACCTCTACACTGTGCAGCTAAGTGGTGTCAGATGGAGATAGCACAGGTGCTGTTGCGGGCTCGTGCGGATAAAAGTGCCAAGGACAAAAAAGGAAAGAAGCCCCTGGACTTGGTGAGAAAAAACAAGCAAAACCATTGGACAGCAATTATGAGGTAGTTTGCCTTATATTTGACGTGCATCAATTTTAACTGTATGCAGCATAAAATAAAGAAAAAGATATTTATGTTTTCTATTCAGTGTTTATAATCTTTATTTGTTACTTTATGGACAAATACTGCAGGCGAAGCTGTAATTTTGTGTGCATGTGCTTGCACATCTCCACAGAGAGAAAATAGAAAGTTTCGAACACACTATCCTAAGTCGAGAGTCACACCAAAATTGAAATACTTAAGCTTTCGTAGAAAGAAATAAAGTTTTTTATTTTTATTATTCATTGCGAAATCCATTTCTGTCATCACTGCAAGCTCCAGCTAGCCAATTGTCACCTGGTCTAATAAGAGGCCTCTACTAATGAGTTGTGAGTGTGTCGATTAAGTCACAATAGTAGCCTACAAAAATCTGAAATAACCGTTCTTAACTGCTTGCCTATGGAGCAAAAGTTTCCCATATTGTAAGAATAACTTTACCAGTTACTGATGATGACTAACTTCAGTCTTAAGAAACATCTCGTGCTACTGAACATCTCCACAATTACCTTGTACACCTGGGAGGACTGCTTGACAAACACTCTCAGATTTTCCAAACTGCTGACAACTCTTGAAATTCTTTAAACAATAGAACCTTTCAGTTAACCCTATCTGAGGTGAAATATGATTGAGTATATTTAGGTGAGATACGATTTGTTATATTTTAGGCAAAGCCCATACTCAATTGTCAGTTCCTTTCCCCCACCTGCTGAATTTCTCTAATTAATATTTCCCACTTAATAATTGTTGTGTGGATTCTCTGTGGGTAGTTTTTAAACATGATTACAGGGAAAAACACTTCTTTGCCATTGTGTCATTTTTATTAATTGGTGAAAAATAAATTAGTTGCCAAATTTCCCACTTAATGTTAGTGAGAGAGTACCTGCTGTCACGATTAAGTATTTAAACTTAGTGGATGTAGTGGCACTGAGCCACAAAATTCAGTATGCATTGTATATCTCCCCAAGCATGCACTTTATGTGAAGCGGACTGCCAACAAAACTGTGTGCTCCAGTTCATGGAGCTTGCTAGTAGGTAAGAACACATGCCCAAGGTGCAGATTTCGGTTGAGTGAAATGAATGTAACAGCCCTATCTTTATTTTCATAATGCTATTTAAGCTCTGTGCCCATTCTTGCAGAAAGTAACAGTGAATTAAAAGGGTCCGTCTCCTTGCAAGAACACAATTTTGCTTTATTCCCATGACAAGTTCCTCCACGGTTGTGGCATTGTTGGTGGGTTTTCCTTTCACTGTACCGAGCGAGGTGGCGCAGTGGTTAGCACACTGGACTCGCATTCGGGAGGACGACGGTTCAATCCCGTGTCTGGCCATCCTGATTTTTCTGTGATTTCCCTAGATCACTCCAGGCAAATGCCGGGATGGTTCCTTTGAAAGGGCACGGCTGACTTCCTTTCCCATCCTTCCCTAATCCGAGCTTCTGCTCCATCTCTAATGACCTTGTTGTCGACGGGACGTTAAACACCAATATCCTCCTCCTTTCCTTTCACTGCTTTTAAAAAATATACACACAAAATTTTATGTTATGTATATCCTGTGGCTGTCAAATGAAACCAGCCAAATGCCTATCTTAATACAGCAAGTCACTTGCAATGCAGGAATGTCGAGGCAAAGTCTAGTCTCAATTGAACTTTTTTTTTCCCCCCCCCACTAGAGTAAATTATTAAAACTATGTATTTGTTACAAAGGTAATGCTTACCATTCATCTGTTCAGAGCTGTACTTGATAAGTATTTGGATGCTAAGCAACTTGCTATTCCTACTTTTATGTTTAAAGCAACCTATAGGCATCAGTAAAATTTAATTAATTACTGATTTGGAAAACTATCTGGTCTGATATGCTATTTACGGAGTAAATTGTGGTTTTAAAACAACGTTTATGTGTATTTTGTTATACTCATGGAAAAATTCTGGTTGTTTCAATGCATTACAGGGCTGCAGACGTAGCTGCAAATAAACAAAAAATTAATTACATAACTTTATATTTTTGTGGGGATAAGGAAACATTTATGATTGCCATTGTATACATATTTGCAGAAGTAGCAACAGAATTATGTTATGGTTGAAGGGACATGTCATTGTAACAGACGGAATTACTGGCAAGGGTGAGACGGAGGTGGTGCACATTCGGACAAAACAGTGCAACCAGGCTCCTAACACAGACTTAATCCAGCATGTTGAGCTTCATATTGCCATCAGTTGTAACAGCAAACTGCATCTTTCATACCATTTGAGGGACAGCAGTAATGCCAATAGCCCTGAACTTTTCATCATGACTGTGGTGTGACTCAGGCATTTACAACAAAAGTTTCTCTCAGCATTGTCATTCCTCCACTTAATTCGTGGAAAGTTTAGATGACACCTTCATTGGCAACAATGGATTGAATCATTTCTGTGCAGGTACAGTGTCATGGAAAACTAACTGTGTTGAAGTGGCAGGGAGCAAAGAACTAGGATTGGTAAGGTGCTGAGCTAAATTTACGAACAACTCCCATTATTTGATACCCGGGTATTTAAAATAGAACAAATTCTTTCAGAAGTTAACTTATTTCAAGTTGTAACATGTCATCCTTTAAAAGGAAGCACATAATTTAAAGATTGATTTCTTGTTAGTAAATAAATGCAGAAATAAAGCTTTCATAAAACAATCAACACTAAAATCTAAGTCCTGTTTGCCTTTTACACGCCGGCTTAAAATATCTCCGGCTTGTAGTGGTAGCCTGGAATGCTGATCCACACTGGGGGCTAAGCCCAAAATAATGGTAGTTATTCAAAGCTAGATAGTGTTGCAGACAAGAACTCAAATTCAGTCCCTACAGCAAAGCCTTGCTGGTGTTGCAGACAAGAACTCAAATTCAGTCCCTACAGCAAAGCCTTGCTAGTGTTGCAGACAAGAACCCAAATTCAGTCCCTACAGCAAAGCCTTGCTTGAAGAATAAGCTACAACCAGAACTTTAGTCACATATAATAAAAGATACCCACAAGTTTTCTTTTGACTCCAGTCCTTAGCGGTATAGTAAAATTGGCACCTCATCATCCACAAAGCAAAGCAGCAGAAGTAAGAAATACGCTGACTTTGAATGCTGAAACTCGTGACCACAAAGTTAGAGGGAAGCTGTAATCCTTAAGATATCGTAGGCACATCATCCACAGCCACCCATAACATGATGAACTGGACCTCAGCCCTCAGTGAACAACCCCAGTTACTATACAGACCACCAGACAAACATTGAGGCCAGGAGGAAGATCATGTGGGTTTAAATCAGCCCATTGTGTGGCTATGTTCCCTCTCGTGAGATGCCAGTGAAGCTATGATGAGCAGAGAGGTTTTGTGAGGGGCAGAAATAATTGTAATGTATGCACTATTCAGTTCTCCCCCCATAAAATGAAATGTATGGTGTGTGGAGGGGGGGGATTTTAGTTAAGATAAAGGCTGTTGTTCAGCATTCAGGTTATCAGGTCCAAACCTAAGCGTACTTGTAGCTAAGCTTTTTCTTGATGGCTCGATCCTGGACAAGAAAGCTGACTGGGGGGGTATAACCTTGAAGACATAAGGATCAACAAAGGAGGGAAGCATTTTAGCTGAAATTTTCTGACTGTCATGTGCCGTTTTTTAAATGTCACGGACTTTAAGTGAGATAGGCACCTCTCCCAAATCATACCTTGCAGCCTCCCTCTGGCACTAAGGGCAAATATTGTTCTTTTCAGTTTGCCAGTTTTATTTGACAATGGTAGAGTCAGCATCATTATCAACCACAAATTACATATAGGTGCATTAATAGCATACATAAGCAATAACTTAGCGGATGTTCTCCTATCCATGAACTGCAGTATTTAAGGTAAAATTAAATCAGTTGATAGAATGGTCCCACTTCATTTGAGATTGAGAGTGAAAAATAACAGGGGCTGAACTTCAGATTACAGTTGACTTGTTTGACAAAGGATGGTGTTGTTTTGATATGAGGAACTGCATTATTAAAACAAAATTTCTGAAATACCTGTGACAAAACAGTGGGTGTGTTCTTGCTTACCAAAATCTTGGGCAGCCCAAAAACAGAAAATATTTTTGCCAGATGCTGGACAGAAATGCCAGTTGCCATTGCTTTATTCAGAACCAGCCAAACAAAAGTAGTAAATGTTTAAGCTACAAAAAATATGCAGAGTTGACAAAACTCATGGGATACCTCCTAATATTGTGTCAGACCTCCTTTTGCAACTTGATGTAGCATGGACTCAACAAGCCGTCGGAAGTCCCCCATGTAGATATTTGCCATGCTGCCCCTACATGTTGCTGGTGCAGGATTTTGTGCACCTAGATAAATGTTCCATGGGATTCTTGTTGGGCGATCTGGATGGCCAAAGCATTCGCTCCATGTAAACACAGCCCACACCATTATGGAGCCACCACAAACTTGCACAGTGCCTCATTGACGACCTGGTCTATGGCTTTGTTGGATCTACCATCAGCTCTTAACAACTGAAATTGGAACCCTTTGACCAGGCCATTGTTTTCCAGTTATGTAGGGTCCATGTAATATGGTCATGGACCCAGGAGAGGTGCTGCAGGCAATGTTGTGCTGGTAGCAAAGTCACTTGTGTGGGTTGTCTGCTGCCATAGCCCATTAATGCCAAATTTTGCCACACTGTTCTAACAGATATGTTCATTGTACATACTACATTGATTTCTGCAGTTATCTCATACAGCGCTGTGTGTCTGTTAGCACTGACAAATGTAAGCAAATGCCACTGCTCTTTGTTGTTAAGTGAACGCTGTCGGCCACTGCGTTGCTCATGGTGAGAAGTAATACCTGAAATTTGTTATCCTCAGCATGCTCTTGACATGTTGGACCATGGAATACTGAATTCCCTAATGATATCTGGAATGAAATGCCACATGCATCTAGTTCCAATTGCCATTCCACATTCATAGTTTGTTAATTTCCATTGTGCGGTCATAATCATGACAGAAATCTTTCCACGTGAAATATTTGAGTACAGATGACAGCTCTGCCAATGCCTTGCACGTTTATACCTTGTGTATGAAATGCTACTGCCATCTGTATATGTGCATATCGCACCTCAGTGTATACGTATTACTATTTTTTCTGCAGTGAAGAAGGCCCCAGATAATCAACAGAAAGTTTATCCATGGACTTTTAATTATCGATGGACTTTGAATTAGGGTGAGTCGACCTTCAGTCCTGACAGTGGTGACTGGCTAATTTCTTTACAATGAAGTTCAAGCTCCTCAAGTTGATGCTCCTTAGTTTTCATGATTGTTATGTACATATCCAAATATCCTCCACATAATGATTGGTGATATATTGAAAAGACAGCCTGAACCAGTTCCTTATGGAAGCAAATTTGTAATTTACCATCATAGCACGTACAGCAACACAACAGAACTTTGGTAATAGATACCCTGAAATCTGTTGACTGTCATTAAGTTAACCTGGCTTTGTGTAAATGGTGCAAAACCTGCCCAATATGATCAAGGTATTCAGAAAAGATTTTACTGTACACAACAATATTTGTGTAGATAGTTGTAAACACATCTATACTAAAGTTCACCTAAAACAGAATCCTGTAAATGCGACATGGTTGTATTCGAACAAATCCAGCCAGCACAAAATGTGGTTAGAGGATTAGATTCTTCACTTAAAGTTCTGATTAAGATAAAAGAATAGAAAAGTACTGAGCTACAGCAAATCAAGTGAAACAGTTTAGGATATTGGGTAAGGAAACGGATTCCAATACCATCCTTTGGTTGAGGGTCCTATAATCCACCACTGGCTAATAAGCCGAGCCACTTGTTTTTGGCACTAGAAAAATAGGTGACGTGTTAAGGTGAAACTGGCAGTCTAATCACTTCATCAGCCAAAAGTTGATGTATAATCTTACGTACTTCCTTTATTTTGAGAAGCGACAAATGATAGGAACCTAAATGGACAGGAACTTGATCTGTAAGCTGCATTTGTCATTCAGTTTTATTTTTTACCCATAATTTGTCAATCACAACATTGCAAAATTGAAAAAGTAATTTAAGCAATTAGTGGGCTTGTAATCCTTTTAAATGAGCTACATGAAAAGGAACAACTTTATCTTGAACATTAAAAATGTCCAGAATATAATTAGACTTCACAACAAATGTATTTTGTCATTCTGAAAAAAAAAGAAAAACTGTTAACCGCATAATCTAAAATGCACAGTAAAGTTTTGCTTGAAAACTAAATGTGGAGGAGGAAATTTAGAAATGCGAACATTTGTACAATATCACTGATAATCGAGCAGAGAGATACTGCTGGCTGGATCCATGTGTTTTAGGGCTGCACTGAGTAAATCGGGCCTCAAAATAGCCTGTTGCAGAAACAAACTCTGTTATCAAATGAAAAGTGCCCAAACTTGCATTCAGGAGTGCCGCACTTTTCGTCACTAAACAGGAGTGTGGTGTCACCGCCAGACACCACACTTGCTAGGTGGTAGCTTTAAATCGGCCGCGGTCAATTAGTACATGTCGGACCCATGTGTCGCCACTGTCAGTGATCGCAGACCAAGCGCCACCACACGGCAGGTCTCGAGAGACGGACTAGCACTCGCCCCAGTTGTACGGACGACTTTGCTAGCGACTACACTGACGAAGCCTCGCTCCTTTGCCGAGCAGATAGTTAGAATAGCCTTCAGCTAAGTCCATGGCTACGACCTAGCAAGGCGCCATTAGCCTTACATAGCTTGTATCTAAAGAGTCTCACTTGTATCGTCAAGAGCCATGTACCACAAGGATGGATTAAAGTTAAGTATTCCAGGAGCTACGTACTTTTCTTTATAGCATTCATTACGTATCCTGTTTCAGACCTATCTCTAGCCTGTGTCAGTAATGCGTGCCTTTCGGCTACTTCCGAGTGGCGTGGCTGTCTTGTTACGCTACAACAAGGAGGTTCTCTATACCTGCAATTGCCTTATCTATATCAGCAAAAGTATCCAGTTTTTTAGTGAATAATATAAAAGAACAGTCTTCCATGAACATACCTTCCAAGGTTTTATTAACCCCTTCCTGTTCAGTAACCCTAAGGCAGGAAAGCTAACATGACCATACTAATATGCTGATATAGGACGAATGATTCACCATGATTTTGAACACAGCAGGAATGTTGCTTGGCCAATTCCTTTTTATCTCTACTTGATACATTTTTGTAAAACAATTTTTTATCAAGCAAAAAATGATTTAACCTTATCAAGGGCTTCAGATATAATTTTGTTTAATCTGCCACCTGTTAGCTGATAAATAAGTTGAAATATTACTAAATGGTCAAGTTGAAGAATTCTGGCCTGATTATGTAACTGGATAGTTAGCAACAGAATGTCTTTAGTTTCACAAATTGTTTCAGCCAGCAGTTTATTGATGTGTTGCAGTATCAGAAAAGGCAGGTACAGGAATTTGTTGAATTGTATGCACATGACCCCACAGTCTCCACTCGTTACTCCAAACTCGTAATCCTGATTAGCTTGGTCAGGAGGAAAACAATCAATTGTATCCTGACCAGTGGTATCCTGCCAGTTGAGCAAACTGGTAATAAGCTACAACTAAATGGCTCTACTGTGCAGTTATTCAATAATGTGTGTGTTCGGGTTCCACATTCACTGCCTGTAAATCCTGAACATGATTACACAAATGCTTTAAAGGTGCCTGGATTATAAAGATGTGCTATACAAAGGGGAGGTTTTCTGCAAAAATTCAGCGTTTACCTGCAGCCATAAAGTAAACTACTGCTTACAGCACTAGTGGCACCTATCTTGGTAATGTTGTCAGCAGTGATACAGAGTTTGTGATCCAATGTACTGCACACAAATGCTGGCTTAACTCTGTCACATTACCTTCTGTGGGTGAACCATGTAATACCAGCTCATACTCAAGTTTCTTTTTAGTCAAATACAACATCCCGTGTACAGCTTTTTTTTCCATGGCTAACAACCATCAAAACAAGCAATATACTTTGCCAATAAAAACAACTTACTTCCCTACAATTCATTTTACTTCAAACTACACCATACACTATCAGAACCCCGGTCTGCTACCAATAAAAGGACAGGGAGCATGGAACTGGGAATTGTAAGGTGGTGGACAAAAACTAAAAAGACTTATAATATTTAGTTGCTTGGTGGCATTTTGACATTGACAAAATGAATGACAAAAAGACACCATAAAATGTTTGAGATGCCCCAATGAGAGTGATAATTCAGGTCGTTAAATAGTTGAAGAAATTTTTAAAGCTATGCGCACAAAGGCTTTTACTTTTTCTAAGGTAATGACAACAGAAATACATTGTAATTTGCACACCCATTTCAGCTTTTAGTTGTAACTGAATAATGACAATAGCAATCTGACACATGGGTATGTAGTTCTTTAAGTGGAAGCATATAATTTAAAAATTAATGTCTTGCTAGTAAATAAATACAGAAATAAAGCTTTCATAAAACAATCATCTCAAAAATATTAATTCTGTTTGCCAAAATAACTCAGGCTTGTTCTAGTAACCCAGAATGCTGACCCAGATTGGGGATTAAGACCAAAATAATGGTCATTACCTGAAGCTAGGCAGCATTGTAGGCGAGGACACAAATTCAATGTCTATAGCAAAACCTTGTTTGAAGAACAAGGTTTACAACCATCTGTCATATGTAACAGAAGGTGCATGCCATTTTTTTCTAGCCCAGTCCTTGGTTTCATAGTAAGTACTGGCAGATCAGCTTCCACAAACAAAGCAGCAGGAATAAGAAACGTGCTGACTTAGAAGGAGCAAAGCCATGAACACAGAGTTAGAGGGAAGTCGTAATTCTTAAAATGTGGTAGACACACTTCTCACAGTCATCATATGATACACTATCTCTCACTCCTTGGTGAGCAGCCCTAGTTACTACACAGACCAACAGATGAATGCTGAGGGCAGGAGGGAGTGCACATGCCTTTAAATCAGGGCAGCGTATGGCTTGACCCCTTTTCATGGTACATCAGTGAAGCTGTCAATAGGAGCCATCAGTCCTCTGACTGGTTCGATGCGGCCTGCTACAAATTCCCTCCTGTGCCAATCTTTCCGTCTCAGAGTAGCACAGTGGATGTATTCCCGTCTGTCTCCCGCTACAGTGTTTAGCCTCCACAGATCCCTGCAGTGCCATGGAAGTTATTCACTGATGTCTTGACAAGTGTCCTATTATCCTGTCCCTTTTTCTTGTCAGTGTTTTCACAGTTTCCTTTCCTCTCCAATTCTCTGGAGAACTTCCTCGTTTCTTACTGTATCAGTCCACCTAATTTTCAACACTCTTCTATATACCACATCTCAAATGATTGTATTTCCTTCTGTTGTGGCTTTCCCACAGTCCAGGATTTACTACCATAGAATCTTGGCTAGGAATGCACTTTTTACCAGTGCTAATTCGCTTTTTATGTCCTCCTGATGGATTATTTTGTTACCTAGGTAGCAGACTTTCTTAACCTTATCTACGTCATGATAACTACTTCTGACATTGAGTTTCTCGTGATTCTCATTCCTGCTACTTCTCTTTCCTTTTGTCTTTGTTCCATTTAGACTCAATCCATATCCTGTACTTACTAGACAGTCCACTATATTCAACATATCCTGCAATTCTTCTTCACCTTCACTGGGAATAGCAATGCCATCAGCGAATCATATCATTAATATCCTTTCACCTTGAATTTTAATACCACTCTTGAACCTTTCTTTTAGATCTGTCATTGCTTCTTGGGTACATGGATTGAACAGAAGAGCGAAGGACTACATCCCTGTCTTAAACCTTTTTTAATCCTAGCACTTCATTCTTAGTCTTCCAGTCCTATTGTTCTCTCTTGGTTCTTGCACACACTCCATACTGAGGTGACAAAAGTCATGGGACAGTGATATGCACATATACAGATAGTGGTAATATTGCATACACAAGGTATAAAATGGCAATGCATTGGTGGAGCTGTCAATTGTACTCAGGTGATTTATGTGAAAAGGTTTCTGATGTGATTATGGCTGCACAATGGGAATTAACAGACTTCGAAACCTGTATGGTAATTGGAGCTAGACACATGGGGCATTCCATTTCAGAGCTCATTAGGGAATTCAATATTCTGAGATCCACCATGTCAAGAGAGTGCCAAAAATACCAAATTTCAGGCATTACCTCTCACCACGAACAACGCAGTGGCCGACAGCCTTCACTTAATGACCAAGAGCAGCGAAGTTTGTGTAGAGTTGTCAGAGACAGCGATCACCTCCTGACTTGTTTGAAGTGATCACTGTCTCAAGTAGAAATCTATGGGTACCAATCATTGAATGCTGGCCCCAACTGAGTGGACTGAAGATGGGAATCTTCCTACATGTCAGTCAGGAGTCCTGAAGATGGCATAATATATTGTCATAACTGGTAGGCTAGTAAAATAACAATTTGAAAATTAAGCAGTTGAAGGTGTTTGGTTTGAAATTCTGTATTGAACAGCCAAGTCCAGCAACCATCTGTGAAAAGATGGACATACAGAAAGGGAAAAGGCAATGTTCAGGTACTTGGAGATCATTTGTAACCATTCATATTCCCAAACAGAGATGCACCCTGTCACCAGGCCACAATTGTTCGCAATTGGTTTGAAGAACATTCTGGACAATTCGAGTGAATGATGTGGCCACTCAGATTGCCCAACATTAATCCCATAGAACATTTATGGGACATAATCCAGAGTTCCGTTCAAGCACATAGTCCAACACTGGCAACACAATCACAATTATAGATGGCTATAGGGCAGCATGGCTCAATATTTCTTCTGGTGAATCCCAACGACTTGTTGAGTCCATGTCATGTTGAGTTGCTGCTCAATGGTGGGAGGACCGACACGATATTAGTAGCTATCCCATGACTTTTGTCATCTCAGTGCATATCATTCATTGGTTCACTCTGTAGCCAAAAGAGCAATGTCAAATCCATTTGTGGAGAGAGCCAAAGTTTTGACTGTTCTTTCCCCTTATTCTTCTGGGGCTCAACAACTGTGTTTCCATGATGCCTTTTTGCACTTAATGTAAATATGTCTTACATATGTTAAAATGAGCAGATAGCATTTCACACTAAAAGTTACGATAAGTTGCATAAATGAAAGAGGGTCACGTCTAGTGTCATTTAGGACATGCACTGACAATAATGTCTGATACCAGCTCATTGATTTTGAATGACTTTGACATTTGAATGAAGTGGTAATAATGGGCTAATCATGAATTAATTTAGTCAGCCATCTGCAAGGTTAGCGATTATAAATGGCTGATATTCAGTCTGCAAGAGTAGCAGTGATACTGCAGTGGAAAGAAGTTGTGTATTGTCTAGGCTGATTGTATGATTGATTAATGATACAGGCTGTTTCAGAATGAATATATGGGTTTTAAGGCTTTATAACACATATTACACTCACCTTACAGTTATAAATAATACACCAAATGAAGGAGAAACATCAACCGTTTTTCTTACAATTATTCAGTGTGAATGCCGATCACACATCGAGTCAATACCTCAGTTGTTCCTAAACATTGATCAATGTGTCAGGAGTAACTGTTGCAATAACACTGTTTCTGAAGTCGGATAGATCAGCTGGTATCGGGGCCACATATACATGATTACGTCAGATCGTGTGTGAAAGTGGAGGACATGCATTAAATGTTGTGTCAACCTGCCCCTTACACCCAAGGCACCATTCGGATACAACGTCATTTAACCAGTCATGTACTGAGTTATGCCAGTGAAGCAGTGCATCATCTTGCTCCAAAATAAAGATGTGTTGTTCAGCTTCTTTCCATCAAGGCACAGACCGTAGATATTGCACATCAAGATAAGAAACATCAGTTACAGTTGATTCGCCGAAAAAGAAAGGCCCATAAACTTTCCACAGGGATATTTCTTGGGGCTAAGCATGAAAGACTTGCACTCATTCAACACATTTTTCAGTCACTCTTTGTCATTCCATACTCTTCCCATTGTGCGCAGGTATAAAAACAAAATTGTTTGAGTTGCTCTTTTATTTGGTGTATTATTTACAATTGTAAATTGAACATAATAAATGCTACAATGCCTTAAAACCGGTATATTCATTTTGAAACACCTTGTATTGTTCATATTCTACTGTTGGACCACATCATCTTTCTGATATTGCAGAAGCAGCAGGCAATATTCCAACTACTCAGATTCATGTGTTCTTTCCCCTTATTCTTCTGGGGCTCAACAACTGTGTTTCCATGATGCCTTTTTGCACTTAATGTAAATATGTCTTACATATGTTAAAATGAGCAGATAGCATTTCACACTAAAAGTTACGATAAGTTGCATAAATGAAAGAGGGTCACGTCTAGTGTCATTTAGGACATGCACTGACAATAATGTCTGATACCAGCTCATTGATTTTGAATGACTTTGACATTTGAATGAAGTGGTAATAATGGGCTAATCATGAATTAATTTAGTCAGCCATCTGCAAGGTTAGCGATTATAAATGGCTGATATTCAGTCTGCAAGAGTAGCAGTGATACTGCAGTGGAAAGAAGTTGTGTATTGTCTAGGCTGATTGTATGATTGATTAATGATACAGGCTGTTTCAGAATGAATATATGGGTTTTAAGGCTTTATAACACATATTACACTCACCTTACAGTTATAAATAATACACCAAATGAAGGAGAAACATCAACCGTTTTTCTTACAATTATTCAGTGTGAATGCCGATCACACATCGAGTCAGTACCTCAGTTGTTCCTAAACATTGATCAATGTGTCAGGAGTAACTGTTGCAATAACACTGTTTCTGAAGTCGGATAGATCAGCTGGTATCGGGGCCACATATACATGATTACGTCAGATCGTGTGTGAAAGTGGAGGTCATGCATTAAATGTTGTGTCAACCTGCCCCTTACACCCAAGGCACCATTCGGATACAACGTCATTTAACCAGTCATGTACTGAGTTATGCCAGTGAAGCAGTGCATCATCTTGCTCCAAAATAAAGATGTGTTGTTCAGCTTCTTTCCATCAAGGCACAGACCGTAGATATTGCACATCAAGATAAGAAACATCAGTTACAGTTGATTCGCCGAAAAAGAAAGGCCCATAAACTTTCCACAGGGATATTTCTTGGGGCTAAGCATGAAAGACTTGCACTCATTCAACACATTTTTCAGTCACTCTTTGTCATTCCATACTCTTCCCATTGTGCGCAGGTATACAAACAAAATTGTTTGAGTTGCTCTTTTATTTGGTGTATTATTTACAATTGTAAATTGAACATAATAAATGCTACAATGCCTTAAAACCGGTATATTCATTTTGAAACACCTTGTATTGTTCATATTCTACTGTTGGACCACATCATCTTTCTGATATTGCAGAAGCAGCAGGCAATATTCCAACTACTCAGATTCATGTTCATTCATCATGGACACCACGTCTTCTGCACCATGTGCAAATTTGTTCGATCCACCTTCGCCACCACCACTCGCCTCGGTTTCAACCATTGCCATTGTGCCAGGGATGGATCTGGAACAGATTCAATTTCTCCCAGACCACCATCAAGCCTGGTCTGCGATTGATGACAACCCGTTACAAATGACTGGTGTCACAAATGATCAATTACATCAACAGTATTCCATGGAACACTGATAAACATATTGACATTGTTGATGGCAATTCTGGCTGCCATGTGCTGCAGCATCAGTCTTGATGTGCTTATTTTCAAGCAGCAGGTGAGTTCGTCCAACCTGGTTGTAGCAATGATCTTTGTACAACAGCAACTAACCCCCACTTCATAGTCATCCATTTTGTGTCAAAGCTGGTTCAGAAGGCCACTCAGCATGCTGCATCGATGTTTTCCTGCGCTGAAAACCACCATCCTGCATAATGCCCATGCAGCCACCACACACGACCAACTACACCATGCCTGGGCAGAAGTACTTCTGCCTGCATTGTGCAATATATGTCAGTACTGCCACTCAGCATAGTGACCTCAGATTGGTGTCAATGAACGACTGCATGCCAAGCAACCATGCCCCAAGCCCCACATCTATGCGGGAGCGGTTTGCTGACACTGTGGGTGACTGTCGCCTTTTTTGTGATTGCTTGATAGCACCTGCAACAAGTTCATCTAGTCAAGAAGATTATTCTAGTCATCTCAGTGCTCCACATGGCAACAAATCTTCTCTCACTCCACTGACAATGATTGTTATTTTACTCAGCATCTCTAACTGCACACATGAACATGCTCTTGTTATTGATATGGACTGTGACAAGATTATGCACGTCTTCCTCATCTGCAGGTTCCACTTATGAGAACTGTATTTTTAACTGTGCCATGTGCCTTCTTCCTTCCAATAATCACCTTCCAGTAGATGTAAGTTCTGATATCAATTATCTATTACATGACGGCTCAACAAGAAAGGACAGACCTACGGCATTGCAACTGCACAAGGCTACCATCTATCGTAATCCGTGGATCCTTGAGCCAAACCCTGCAATGGTCACAGTCTTGCCATCCCTCAAGGACTCTCTCTCTTAATCATATAACTGCACCTATGGATGGACTTCTTATGCCACATCCAGCTCTCCCTGGTAGTACAACAGCAATGGTTCAGCACAGACTACAGGAAGACAATCATTCACCCATCAACACATTCAAGAAGTGTGCCTCCTCAGCCGACAAGCTCTTGGTGGTTCACCAGTGCTACACTGACTGCTGTGTGACATCTGACACACACCATATGAACAGTTTGATCCTGCAACGTAATAACAAGATATACGCTGCCGTCAACCAGGTGCTTGGGCTGTTCGTGCTCTTGATACACAACCGTCATGATGACGAGAGTGGGAGTGCACAGGTGTCCCTGGTCTCACTGACCAGTCACACTCAACCAACACCTGACCATGCTACTCCCCCCTCTGCCCAGCACCTGCATCATCGTTAACACCGGAGACACAATGAGCACACACTGCTCCCCATCTTGCCACCTGGCATCTCAGGCATGCCCCTCCATCGCCACATCTCTTCTATATGACTCATGACCATGCAACTCGTCTGCTGCCTGCTGCCGATCTTGTCTTTTCCAGATGTATATTACAATGTCACCATGCAGTGCTAATGCCCACATGGTGAAATGAAATGATCGTATGGCCTTGTTTACCGGGAGGTCCCATTCAGGTTCGGCCGTCAGGTGCAAGTCTTATTTCAGTCGACACCAGATTGGGTGACTTGCGTACCGGTGATGAGGATGAAATGATGATGAGGACAATACAACACCCAGTCCATGAGCAGAGAAAATCTCCAGCCCGGCCAGGAATCGAACCCGAGCATGCTGCATGGGAAGCAAGCACATTACCACTCAGCTAAGCAGGTGGACATGTCCACATGGCGATCTAAATAAATACCATCAAATCTATAACCACCACATACGTTGCATGTTTAGGATTTTTGTGGCGTGAGTGTTACAACAAATATGCAATTTCATCAACAGTCTGGCAGACTTTTCAGGTTGGGCTAATGAAATGGAATGCCTCCATGTAAGTCTATTTTACTGACAGCCCTGTGCTTACGTATGCATATTACACAGCAAATATTCACCAATTCGGTTATCTGTGCCACAGCAGCCCACACAAAATAATGTATAACTGCATTTGCATGGCTGTTCACGTTTAGAAGGTATGACCAGAAGATTACATGTTATTGTACCTCATTATGCTAAGACTTATTCCTCTATATGTCCTACAGAGAGTTAAAGTAAATACAGTTGAGTTGTGCATATAATTCCAATATATACTTTTTTTGTTCTTTGCACGGGGCTTGACATTGATCCACTATGCTCCATGCTATAAGATTCTCTTCACATTTAGATGTATAGATTTTTGTTTCAGGTACTACTTAAGTTAGTAAATGGTCTTGATTCCAGACATTACTCCATATGGCTATCTGCAGCTAACATGGCTGAAAGAAGCACCACTGGTTTTATTTGCTAGTGTTAGGAATAAGGACAAATATCTAGTAGGAGGAAGAGCAATGCAAATAGAGGACAATATGTCACCACAGTATTCTGAATCAGTTTTAAACTCTGCAAATGATTGTTATGTTGTCTAAGTGGGTCTGGATGTGAACGTAACTCTCCAAACAGTTTTTTTTACGTGTGTCCCTTATTGTTGTAAAGGTTCACAATTCTAAAATTTTCCACCAGTACACTGTTAGCTACTCACCACTGCTATTTACAGTAAAGCATCTGTTTTATGGCTTTAACAATTAGTTCAATTCCTGTTAAAGCACACCACATCTTCCTGGGTGTACATTACCAACTCTTCTGCTGCTGCACTTTCTTATGAAATCGCCATATGGAACTTTAATTTTACATCTTTTGCAAACAAGTGCTCATTAAAAGTAGTTGCATCATCAGTTTTAAGCTCCGCAAATGACTGTTCCATTGCTAGTTACATTTCCTTGAAGCCACAACATCTTTATAAACAATGTTGTCATCCTTTTTAAGCAAATCCAAGTAGAAGCAGAGCTTGGTAAACAGATTTTTCATGTGTCATATGATAATAATAGTAAACATTCTCAGTTCAATTGATTGATTTAGACCAGTAATCTAACATGCAACCAATCTTCATTGCTGCTTACGCAAATGCTAATATCCTGTACTCTACAGTCAGTTTTCACCATACTCTGTGTTTAAAACAGTATGTAAATCTTGCCTACAGTAGCTACCTCTTTTTTTCCCAATTGAAGTTTATGTTCATACTTTATGTTGGTTGTTGTAGACATATACTCAAGTTATCATTTTCATGTACATAACACATTAACTGGAGGAATAACACTGTTTGTGTGAGCTGAACCTATTTTGGCAATGTCTATATGTTTGATGGTATTTGGGCAGCAGTGTCATGGACTGAGAGAAATATGCTACACCTCTTTAATATAGCACTTCTGTGTAATACTTACATCTTCTTTGTTGGAGTAGGTGTGAAGAATCTCCACATAGTTTATAGGTAAATAATTAAAACTACATGCAGACGAAACATAATTAACAAGTTTTTCATGGCCTTGTGTAGCTGGTAGACTTATTTGCACATTAGTCAGTTTTTGCATATTCTTATTACCCTTACAGAACATCATTAAACACCACGCAACAACTGTACTGTAAAGCATTTATTGATACCACATGGGAGTAATGCATGGAGAACATTGTAATACAGCTCAGTCTGGTTATACTATGTCCTCCTTTAGCTGAGGATGACGTTAAAGTTTCTCATAGCCCGGACACTTTATAAAATCTACCAGGCAGTTACCAATAAAATTGCTCATTTCTAGGCTTGTGATTTGTTATATAAATATCTTTATCTTACATTAAACAGTCAATCTCAACTCCCTTGTCATTGTCCACAATCACGTTGCTATTTCCCTGTCAGTCTCTTTCCATACAGAAGCTGTGGTGACTACATACTCACAGATCAGCATTTTATTTTTTTTAAATCCCAGCAAAATCCAAAAAGTAATAGTCGTTTACATGTAATTGCTGCTGCAATGTTCCAGGCAGCCCTTCCATTAGAATATTCATATTAATTTTAATTTTAATAACCAACAACCTCAGTTGCACCGTTTACCTAGGTTTCAGTTGGGATAACCCAACCTTCTTCAGAATAACAGTAACTGCTGTTTGTCCGTAGTGGACATCGTCAAGCTAAAACTACAAATCCATAAATTATTGTCAGACTGTAAAAACTTATCTGAAACCGCCTCGGCCCCACTTCGTGACCGCGATGCGGCAGCCATGAGTGTTGTACTGGAAGGGCTCACAATAAATGTAAGGCAGCATGGCAAATAATAAAACAAGAGAATACACCAAAATATACCGAAACAGCTCTGCTTGAATCTGAGCAATTAAATCAATACTTTTTAAACTCAGTTAAAGAAATAAGTAACAGTATTAAAGCAACAAATTCATCCGCAATGGACCTTGTTGGAACACCACTGCCTGATAACCTGGTATTTCAATGGAGGGCTGTCACACCTGCTGATGTTATAAAAGCTGTATCCAAATTCTCATGTTCTAAAAGTATGGACTGTTATTGGTTATCAAATAACATAATTAAAAAAAGACAATACACTCAATTGCCAAACCATTAGCTTTTGTTTTTAATAAATGTGTAGAATTTGGAGTTTATTCAGATGCACTTAATGTATGAAAAGTTGCCCCAGTTTAAAAAAAAGGGGACAAATATCTTCCCTAAAGCTACAGACCAGTCTCCATTGTTCCAATATTCTCAAAGATATTTGAGGCACTGATACACACACAAATAAGCAGCTTCTTTGAAAAACACAGCATCCTATGTAGCAATCAGTTTGGTTTTCGCAAAGGGAAAAACACAACAAGGGCCATCTTGGAAATCATTGACCAAACCTTAACAGCTTTTGAAAACAATAATGTGGTATCACTGGTATTATGTGACTTATGCAAAGCTTTCGATTGCATTCCTGTTGACGTACTACTGGGGAAACTAGAGTTTTATGGGGTGAGAGGGAGCACTTTAGCTGTGATAAATTCTTATTTAACTAACAAAAAAAAAATTTTTGTTTCAGTCAGAAATGTAACCCCTTGCGTAATGGAAATCAGCACAGGTGTACTACAAGGGTATATCCTTGGACCCTTCTTCTTCATTGTAGGTATTAATGATTTACCTAAAAACATAGCCCACCCTGTCGTGTGTTATGCTGACAATACAACACTACTTACCACACATCTGAACATTTCAGATCTGAATAAACACAACGCCCTGGACTGGTTTGCAGCCAATAAGCTCCTGTGCACTCCTGATAAAGCCCAACAACTTTTGATGGGAACATCAAATGAATTAGGCAATAAGTCGCTAAAACTCTTAGGTATTCACATTGCCTCTAAACTCTATTGGGAGGAACATGTCAATCATGTATGTGAAAAAAATATCTCAGGTGGCATACCTTACCTTGAAACTAAGGGAGGTAGTGAGCTTAGAGTACCTTAGTGTGACATACTTGGGGCTATTCCAGTCACATATTTCATATGGTCTTATTATAAGGGGGCACTCCCCACACATCAAGAACATCTTGAAATTACAAAAAAAAGTCTTACACATAATATGTAAAAGAGGTCATAGGGAGCACTGTTGTCCCCTTTTTTCCAGATTCAGAATACTCACAATTATAAATTTATACATCTATGTGTTTGTACTCTATATTAAAAATAATATTTCAGAATTTATTGCCAGAGGGGAAATACATGAACACACTAAGGCTAAGGGTAATTTAGACATACCGCACCACAGATTAGCAAGAACAGGAAATTCCCACAAAGTTAACGCACTCAGAATATTAAATAAACTGCCAATCCATGTTCAGTATATATATATTTATATATGGTGCAGCTGGCTGTCAGATCATCCATTCTATGACATTAAAGAATTCTTTGAGATGCCTGAGGAGGATATTAGCATTTAAAAGTTGTCTGTAGTTAAACATATTATTGTGTGTTGTGGTTAATCATGTGTAATTACATAGTGTATAAATAAACAATACAATAGTATATTAGATTATAGTACAGCTTATTGCATTAACTTTTAGAAGCTATCCTGGTGTAATTTGGTACACTGCCATGCTTGAAGTGTATTCTATAATGTACTGACTCTTGTTTATTTTATTATTCTGTGTATACTAGTACATCCTGTATGACGAAGCCAATATCATTGTAAAATGATCTTTGGTGAATAAAATTCTTGATTCTGTACGGTATCTGACGCAGCGATCATAAGTATGAGGGATTCTTGCTAAAGAGCACACAATTTTGGTGTAATTTGTGTTGTCAATGTCAGCTGTGTAATAGACACCAACCAAAGCGTTCGCTGGTTGATGTAACTAATTATGCAACTTTCTGGCCCATGAGAAGAACACAGGAAGTGCCATCACCCATTTCCCAGGAACTTCGCACGGTGGAAGAGGGGTCAAAATAAGCGAACATGTGTATCGGCCTACCCGTAAATCCTCGACCGTTTCTCAAAAAACGACAGTCAAACTTTTTGAAGTATTTTTTGCAGTCCTTTATGTATGTTTATGTAGGCGACATGGTGGCACAGTTGTTAGCGTCACAGCTTCTAAATTTTGCGCCCCGTGTTCGGAACCCGGCTATTGTTTTTATTTATTTTATTTTGATTGTTTTCATTTATCTAACTATGTGCGTAGAAGGTTACTACACGGATGTTTCTTATCAAAGTAGGGGATACAAGAACGTTATTTTAGTTGAAAAATTTCTACTAGATTTCACAATGTCACATATTTATTATATAACATATGAGTTATGATAAGGTGAGGAACTGCAATATTTTTAAATGCTTATATTCTGATATTTCATTGTCATATCCATTTTTATATTTTATTCATATATTTTTCATCAGGAAATTGTCAGTTTCTCTTGGATTATAACGATCGTAGAAATATTCGAAAGTGGGAAAACAGCTATTCCAAACACCATGACCATCGCGTGAAGGAAGGTTTGCTACAGCGGCATTTCATCATATATCTCTGGAAAGAAACGTCATTAACATTGGCGAAGATTTCGAACATTGCCAATAATTTCGCGACAGACCATGTTTATTGGATCACTTTTCCAATACCTGGCCATTGCAGTTGATTATGAATCAAGGTGCATTAGAGGAATTTCTCCGAAAACAGTTTGAAATAATGTTCTCATTCTTTTCTTTTTCAGGTCATTCATCTGACATAGAATTAGTAAACGAATAAGGAAAACGTTTTCTCAGTATACAATGGAACACAATTGTGTAGTAATCGTCTACAGACGTAGGTATATTAATGAAAAATAAAAGTAATAATCGGGTTTCGAACACGGGGTGCTAAATTAAGAAGACGCGACGCCAACCACTTTGCCACCATTTCACATGAGAATAAAGCACGGTAAAAGGCACATAAAGTACCTGGAAAATACTTCGATAACTTTGACCGTCGTTTCTCGAGAAACGGTCGAGTATCTATGGGAAAGCTGAGACATGTGTTCACTTCTTTGGCCGCTCTTCTAATGAGCGAAGTTTCTGGGAAATCGGTTTGTGACATTTGCTGTGTTCTCCTCGTCAGTGTTCAACACTTGCCAGAGTTCGAAGGGCTGACTCGTAGTAGGGTTGTTCGAGACGCTCTTCACTCCCTAGATGCGTATTTTGTAATGTTGCAGTATGCAGGAACATAGTATCTTCAGCTGGAATCATCAGATTTTTTTGTCTTTATTCGCAGGCGTTTTTTAACGTGTCCTGGTACTGCAGGGATGGCTTTGTATGAGCTTATACATCGATCTGCAGTGTTCGTGTTAGGTGTTCTCCTTCAGATGAGTATGACTGATGGATACGCTGTGACACATTTTTCGAGAGATTGCTTAGATTTTCAAGTATACGAAAACTGTGCTAGCGGCGGTAATATGTTGTTATCGTTTCATATTGTGTGAGAGACAGGTCTACTTTTTGCAATAGAAAATTAGCAGCGTGTAATACAGTTGCATTAGTTTCGTTGCTTGGGCGACGTCCCGCCTGTGTCTGTCCCCTTATCACAACAGTACCAGGTCCTGGAGAGTTCCGGGTTCATGGCTGGTTGCCGCAGCAGTAGCAGCCTTCGCTCTGCTAACGGACAGGATCGTTTGCGGATGCTCGGGTGGGAATGAAACTCGTTTAGTTTTGTGAAATAAAGCGCATTTCCTTGCCTGTTCTATGGCTGGGGGGGAGGAGAGAGAATGATGCGTCGACAGCTACAGCAGAGCACGCAGCCAGGGCTAGGCAGGGAGGCAGGCAGAAAGACAGTGGGCTTGTAGATTGCGACTAGTGATGTTTTTTCTGTGACTGACGTATAATCCAGGGATAGATCGTAGTAAGCGTGTATTTACTGCATTGCTTATATTGTTTTGTGATGCTTTGCTCCCTCTTATTTCCGGTCAGAACCTACATCGTCAGTTTCTCTCTCTAAACCAGCTTGTCAGCAGGGTCATCTGTGGACTGCGATAGACTTATTCTTTTAAAAATAAAGTATGTTTCCCATCCTATACTATGGCGGGGAAACGTAGTGATGTTCCAGCGGCTACAGCAAGGTACGTTGCCATGCTGCTGTGAAGCGTTGCTAGGCAGGACAGATGTGGCCTCGTACATTGCAATCAGTAATGTTTCTGTGACTCACTATATGACACATAATCCAGGGAGAACGTAACAAGTGCACATTTACTGCATTGCGTATGTTGTTTTGTAATGATGCGCTTCCTTTTGTTTATTGATTTTTTTGTTAGAATAATAATGATAAATGAATTGGACTATGATTGGCTGAGAGCATCACGTCGTCGGCACGACCTGGAATACAGAAATATGGGTAAATATTTAAAAAATATAAAATTTCTGAGAATACTTACTTGCCTGGTGCCTCAAATTACGTAATGGAATTCAAATGTAGTAATTTATTCCTGAGTTGGGGACTGGTAAGCGCCGCCAATTCCCTGTCACCATAAGCTCTGGGCACGCTTCAGTGACCACCATGCGACGCAGCAGTGTAATGTCGTGTGTCACAGGGAATGGGGACTTTGGCTTGACTACCCAGACCGTGAGGATGGTAGAAACCTGCATAAAAACCCCTCAGTCTCAAGGTCTGCTGTGCACTGATCAGATGTGTGGCTGTTGAGGTGGAAGAGTCGTTAGCGGGCAACCTTTGGGGAACCTCCTTGCACCTTAGCTGTATAAGGCTTATTCAGGCACGCAGGGTACTGTGTGATTGGACCCTTATTTCCTTAGATGCTCGTGGGACCTAGATGGAACCATTGAAACCTTTTTCTTCGCCTCATAGCAGGAAAGGTGTACCGTCTGGGAGTACTCACACCCATGGTTTCAAAAGGATGAGGGAGGCTAGCCCTTATAAGAATCAATTGGACTTTAGTAACAGGGCTCACAGGATCACAAATCTAATCGTGTTTGTGCTGATAAAAAGGAAGGAAGTGATGTCTGAAAATGTAACCCCCTTCTGTATCCATAAGTGTTTGGAAGGACTTGCTGGCACTTTAAATCTATAAAATGACTGCATAATGGCTCCTTTTTGGTCGAAACTAAGAGGTCAAAGCAGGTGAAACTTCTAAACAAACTGGGCGAATGTGACATGATCGTTGAGATGAACGATTGCTTTAGCTCAAACAACGGTGTGGTAACTTGTTGTGATATCAAGGATATGGACTAGCACAGCTGAAACAAAAATGGGTATCTCAGTCGATGTAGAACAAACACGAAGAAATAATGGATAAACTGAAAAGGCTGTCGCTTTCATTGTCACATTCAATTCTCCAACGCTGTCTGAATACATTATAGCAGGGTTCCTTCGACTTACGGTTAGGTCCTACACACCAGACCCTATTCAGTGCTATAAATGCCAGCATTTTGGCTATACAACCATGAGTTGCGGAGGTGAAGCAACCTGTGGGAAGTGCAGAAAAGTACCCATGACACTTGGACGACTGCCCATCTCCAGCGATCTGCATCAACTGCTCTGGGAGCCATCCAGCTTGGAACTGACACTGCTCTGTTATCGCCGAGAAATGCAAAACATAGGAAATAAGTGTCCAAGTGGATCCTCTATGCTAAAGCCAAAAAGAATATAAGGTGACGAAACTCCTGTCATTGACACTTCATATACCACTAGTTCCCAAGGTAGATGCTCGCTTTGACACAGACAACATCCAGCGTGTCTGTATCCACCACAAACACCTCTACTTTCATGTGTACATGCCAAAGAAAAGCAAGTAAGGACAAAGCAATCCAGGCCGCTGCAACAGGAAAGACCAACAACAGTTCCGCAGTGGGCGTCCAGAAGAAACCAAAAAGCAGAATGCCTTTCACAACCCCCTTTCCCCCTCATCGTCCAAAGGACAGGGCGGAGGGAAAGCATCACGCCGTTCGGGTCAAAAGCTGCCGTGGGCTCCGTCAGATGTCATTCGGGCACATCTGATTGATGAGGGAAACATGATGGGCTTAGATGCCCCAGATCCAGGCAGCCCCTGCTCCCTCTTGTTCTACAAGTGCTTCACCTCCCCAGTGCATAGATAGGGGTATATTAAAACCACACAGATGAACTGGCTCCCACACTACAGTGGAACATGAATGGGTTCAGGACTCATGGAGGATCTGAAACTCCTAGCACAGGCACAGCCCTTGTGCTTGTGTTTACAAGAAACACATTTTGAAGATACTGATGCCCCTGTGGTACAGGGCTATATGCTACACTGCAAGGATGATTTGACTGGGGAAAGGGCCAAGGGATGGGTCACTGTGTTTGTCAGTAGTGTGTACCACTCGTCTGCTCTCCCCCTGGCTACTAACCTGCAGGCTGAAATTCATGTGTGTCAGAGGATCACTGCTCGCTGTACTTTCCTCTGCGAGATGAGAGTCGCATACATCTTATAGAACAACTGTCCTGACCACTTCCCCTATTGGGAGACTTCAATGTCTATGAGTCTTGTGGGACTCCACCTCTAATTGCCCTCGGAGTCAGGTTTTGTAGAGCCTCATGACGACTCATGAGCTTTGCATTCTCAACACAAGTACTACAATTAGTTTCTGTGCTGCTTTGAGGTCATTCTCAGCCATCGACCTCTCTTACTGCTCTCCAGTCCTTGCAGACGCTGTTCCATGGGACGTCACTGATGAGCTTTGTTCTATTGATCACTTCCCACTCCGCGTTCACGTACTGGATGCAGCATTCCCTGTAGAGAAACATCAAAATGGATGGTCAGCAATGCTAACTGGACATTGTTCAGCTATCGGGCTGTGTTTGAACACTGCGACAGCATCCAGAAATGGGTGGAACACATCACACGAGTGATCCACATGCTGCTGACCTATCAATTCCAAAGTCCTCAGGTCATCTTAGAGGTGACCTATTCCTTGGTAGATAGACGAGTGTAGTTCACCAATTCAGGCCAGACATACAGCTCTTTGGCAGTTTAAATGCCAGCTTTCGAGTCGCAAGAGCCAAGGCTCGATGGGTAATTAAGGAGAGCAAGAAAAGGTCATGGCAAGCGTTCCTGAACTCTGTCAATTGTTCTACGAAAGTATGGGAAGCCATCTGGAATATCTATGGTAGACATGGCCGTGTGCTAATAGCTGCAATGTTGAAACACAGGTGTCGCCAAGCAACGCCCAGAGACATCGTTCAGACGCTGGCAGAGCACTTTGCAAAAACTACTGCCAAAGCAAGACAGGATCTGGTGTTTCATTGTTACGTTGTGTCAGTAGAGAGGGACAAGTTGGACATGAGATCTAACAGTTCTGATGACTACAACTCCCCTTTCTCTGTGTGGAACCTGTGACTGGCACTGTCTGAGACTTATGACACTGCACCCGGTCGCGTCCAAATCCGGTACTGCATGCTTCGACATTTGCCAGCAGCGTCAAAGTAAATTCTCCTAAAATGTTTTAATCTTATATGGCAATAGGCACCTTCCCCAACTCATGGAAGGAGACAATTCAATACGTCTCCTCGAACCAGGAGAGGGCTGCATGTGTCCCAGTAGTTACAGGAGTATTGCTTTAATGAGCTGTGTATGAAAGACCCTGGAGCGAATGGTTAATCGTCGTCTGATTTGATTGTTACAGACCAGGCATCTCCTTAGCCACTCTAAGTTGTGGATACCAGAGATTTCGGTGTGCTGTCGACAACGTGAGCCTACTAGAGGCGGTTGTTCATCAGACTTTCCTATTGTCACTGTATCAGCATATTCTTTGATAACAAGCCGGCCGAAGTGGCCGAGCAGTTCTAGGCGCTACAGTCTGGAACCGCGCGACCGCTACGGTCGCAGGTTCGAATCCTGCCTCGGGCATGGATGTGTGTGATGTCCTTAGGTTAGTAACGTTTAAGTAGTTCTAAGTTCTAGGAGACTGATGACCTCAGAAGTTAAGTCCCATAGTGCTCAGAGCCATTTGAACCATTTTCTTTGGTAACAGTAAGGCATATGACACTACTTCAAGGCACTGTATTCTCGCACAACTGCATCAACGGGGCTTTTGTGGCCTCCTCCCCTTTCCTGTGTCAGCAGTTTTGTAGGACCCAAGTTGGTGCCTGAGCGTTTTAAGCAGGAGAATGATGTTCCACAGGTTAGTGTTTCGACTGTAACCCTCTTTGCCATACCCATTAACAGTATCACATCAATGGTAAGGAGTCCTGCATAGTGCTACTTATTTGTGGATGATTTTGCTGTTTCCTGTTCCTCCTCCAGTGTTGCAATAGCTAGTCACCAGTTGCAGCTTACATTGCAGAGTTTAGAGGAGTGGGCCGCAAAGACGGATTTTTAGTTTTCTGCACAGAAGTGTGTGTGTGTGTGTGTGTGTGTGTGTGTGCGCGCGCGCGCTCGAGCATTTTAATCGTTCTGGTCGTATTTTTAATTTACCTGACTTGCATATGAGGGATACTATTTTACCTTTTAGAGCAGGGCTTCCCAACGTGTGGTCCGCGGAGCCCTTAGGGGTCCGCCGGCTCTTTCTAGGGGGTCCGCGGCCACCTCTCACCAAATCGTGTAAAATAATGAGTAAACTTATTGAATAAAAAAATGTGAAAATCAAATTCATCACCATTTTTTTCGTGTGAAAAACGTGTACTTTTACTTCAGGTCGTATTCCCAAGCAGCCTTTGCGGTTCCTAAGTGAGACCGCATACACAGTTTAGTGCCGGAGACTGCGGCTTCTCTGATCGACTGTTTCGCAACAATACGGAGGTTGTTTGTGCGCCGGCTCACGGCGCTAGATGCGCTGAAACCATTTACGCATGCGCGGAGCGAGCTTTGTCGACCAATCACAGCGCTCACTGGCACGCATGCGGCCCCAGGCATCGTTAAATGTTAAACTTGCTTTCTCAGTGCACTACCTATTTCATAAGTCGATTTTTGATCAGTTTATTACTTCTAACATGGATCGGTGGCTGAAGTCAGGATCATTGAAGAAGGGTGCAGTTTCTCCATCGCTTTCACAAGGGAAGTTTCCAGTTGAAATGAATGAGGAGGGAGGAGACCAAAGGAAGAACAATCACAAGAAGCTCCACAGTCGGATTTATTATGTGAAAACGCTGCAAGTACTCCATTGGTTGCAATATCCTGTGGAAGTGGAATAACCAAGAAGCGTTCAATAGTTCCAGTTAAATTGCGCCGTCATTTTGAAGGTACTCACCCGGATTTCCAGGCTAAAGACATCGATTTTTTTTTCAAAAGGAAGAGTGCTGAACTGGCTGCTTCTCAGTATTGCATGAAAACTCATGCTAAAACAATTAATGAAAATTCATTAAAAGCTTCTTTCTTGGTTAGTTATCGAGTGGCAAAAACAGGCAAAGCTCATACCATTGCAGAAAATCTCATAAAGCCGTGTGTTAATGATATTGTTTCTTGCATGTAGACGAAAAGTCAGTAAAGCTTGTATCTTCGTTGCCATTATCAAACAATACTGTCAAGAGAAGCATTGTTGACATGTCAAATGGTGTGGGAGACACTCTTGTTTCTCGCATCCAACACAATTCATTTTCTCTGCAGATAGATGATTCCACTGATGTTGCAGGATTAGCGATTTTATTGGCTTTTGCCCTTTATGAATACTCTGGATGTTTTGAGGAGGACCTCTTATTGTGCAGACCACTACCTGTCAACACAACAGGTGCTGAAATATTCCGTCTATTGGATGATTTTTTAAGGACTAACGAAGTTTCATGGTCTATTTCATAGATGTGTGCACACATCGTGCAAAAGCTATGACGGGCCCTACAGTCGGAGCAATAACGAAAATAAAAGAAAACGCCAAGAATTGCAGCAGTAGTCATTGGGCTCTCCACAGATACGCTTTAGCTACGAAACAAATGCCTGTTTCGTTCAAGAAAGGTTTAGACGAATCTATTCAAATCATTAACTACATCAAATCAAGGCCGTTGAAGTCAAGACTTTTCAGAATACTGTGTGAAGATATGGGAAGCCTTCATTGTTCCCTGCTTCTCCACACAGAAGTGAGGTGGCTCTCACGTGGGAATGCACTCTCTCGGTTGTACGAATTAAGATTGGAAATCTTAGCTTCCTTTTGGAGCATAAAACCAAATTAGCAGACCTTATTAATGACGAAAATTGGCAATGTATATTTACCTATTTGTCAGATATTTTCTCCAAAATGATCGAAATGAATATTTCACTCCAAGGGCAAAGTGAAACAAAGGTCACTGCTATCGACAAAGTTGGAGCATTCATGAGGAAAATCAATTTTTGGGCAGAGAGTGTCGAGGAGGGGGAGGTCGAGTGTTTTCCTGTTCTCAAGGAGTTTTTGAAAAACAAAACATTGGCGCTTGGGAAGAATTTGTTTCATCAAATCCTGGAACGTCTCCGAAGCTTGATGTCATTGTTGGAGCATTATTTCCCAACAGCTGAATATGAAAAGCTGCAGAAATACGAATGGGTGGTCAACCCATTCACTGTATCCAAAAAGCCGAACATTCTATCATCAAATGAATATGAGTTGTTGATAGAAATTGCCACAGACCCTACCTTGAAATCAAGTTTTGACATTGACGGTTACTCACACTTTTGGATCCGTTTGATAACAAGAAATACTACCCCCTTGTTGAAAAGGCAAAACGTGTACTTCTTCTTCGCCGGCCGGAGTGGCCATGCGGTTCTAGGCGCTCCAGTCTGGAACCGCGCGACCGCTACGGTCGCAGGTTCGAATCCTGTCTCGGGCATGGATGTGTGTGATGTCCTTAGGTTTAAGTAGTTCTAAGTTCTAGGGGACTGATGACCTCAGATGTTAAGTCCCATAGTGCTCAGAGTCATTTGAACCATTTCGTGTACTTCTTCCGTTTGCCACAACATATATGTGTGAATCTGGATTCTCGATCTATGCTCCCCACAAAAATAAGTACCGAAGTTGTCTAGATGCGGGACCAGACATCCGTCTCCAGTTGTCAAGAATTGAACCCAACTTTTCAAAATTGTGTCAGCAGAAGCACCCTCAACCATCGCATTAGGATTCCTACAGACTCATCTATAGTAAAGAAGAAAGCATTTTTCTTCGTAGTTGCTCAGTGAACGTACCTGAACTATAACTCTGTAGGAATTTTGTTTCTGTCTTCTATCATTTACAAAATAATTATTAATTGAATTATGTTGGCATTGATATTTTTGTTACGAAAATTAAAATGATCTCTAAAGCTAATTTCTTTTCTTTATAATATGTTCCGTCCTCTCTGTTAAAAATGGGCTCTGAGCACTATGGGACAACATCTTAGGTCATCAGTCCCCTAGAACTTAGAACTACTTAAACCTAACTAACCTAAGGACATCACACACATCCATGCCCGAGGCAGCATTCGAACCTGCGACCGTAGCAGTCCCGCGGTTCCGGACTGCAGCGCCTAGAACCGCACGGCCACCGCGGCCGGCCTCAGTTAAAAAGTTCGCCTGCCTATACTTAAATTACAATTACTTGCTATTACTCTGACACTATATTGTGGCAAATGGCCTCGAGCGTAAACAAATGAGGACTTTTCACGTGCCGCCTTGTAAAAGGTAAACCTCCTCTGCCAGAAATGTTTCCTTTAAGAAAAAAAGTCTTACATTTTGTGAAATGCTTTGACTTCATATATAGATAAGAGAGTCTGTTTGTTTGTTTTCCTAATTTGTTTACAGTCGAGGCCGACTGACACGATATAGTGTTCAAGTAGTAGTTGAAGTTGTCAGCTGTAGCTAGACTGTTGCCACGCCGCCTGCCAGTTGCCAGCTACCAACTGACAGTGCACTGTTGCAACGCCGCCTGCTAGCTGCCGGCTATGGACTGACAGCTGCCGTTCAGTAGATACGCAAAGACGTAAAAATATCTAGACTTTCCCAGCTGTTTACATGGGTACGAAAATCGATTGTGGAACTGGAAAACGGCTTTATAAAAGCAGATTTCCAGAATCGATTTTCAAGTGTTTACCTGACCAACCATAAGCGGAACTGGGAGATCGGCTTACGAAATCCGGTTTTGGAAACGCATGTAAACTGGGTGAATGTATTCCCACGCATTGCAGAATAGATGTCACAATAGTCCTTTAAAGGCAGTTACTTGGCCTCTTTTCTTTCGTGATGTGTTTGTATCCCGAATCATGGGTCTGCCTGTTTTCTTCACAGCCGCGCGGAATGGCCGCGCAGTCTCAGGCGCCACGTCGTCTTGGATTGCGCGTCGTGGATTGGAGGTTCGAGTCCTCCCTCAGGCATGTGTGTGTGTGTGTGTGTGTGTGTGTGTGTGTGTGTGTGTGTGTGTGTGTTGTCCTTAGCGGAAGTTAAAATTAGGTTAATAGTGTGTAAGACGAGGGACTGATGACCTCAGCAAAAAAATTGGTTCCAATGGCTGTGAGCACTATGGGACTCAACATCTGAGGTCATCAGTCCCCTAGAACTTAGAACTACTTAAACCTAACTAACCTAAGGACACCACAAACATCCATGCCCGAGGCAGGATTCGAACCTGTGACCGTAGCGGTGGAACAGGTCTTTAAAATATTACTAACGACACACGAGAGGCCGGCGTTAAATTGACGTTGTAGTATGCTGTGGAGGCGGAAGCTAAGGAGGCGGAAACAGACTGCAGTAAAGTGGAGGCAGTTCAAATGGCTCTGAGCCCTATGGGACTTAACATACACTCCTGGAAATTGAAATAAGAACACCTTGAATTCATTGTCCCAGGAAGGGGAAACTTTATTGACACATTCCTGGGGTCAGATACAACACATGATCACACCGACAGAACCACAGGCACATAGACACAGGCAACAGAGCATGCACAATGTCGGCACTAGTACAGTGTATATCCATCTTTCGCAGCAATGCAGGCTGCTATTCTCCCATGGAGACGATCGTAGAGATGCTGGATGTAGTCCTGTGGAACGGCTTGCCATGCCATTTCCACCTGGCGCCTCAGTTGGACCAGCGTTCGTGCTGGACGTGCAGACCGCGTGAGACGACGCTTCATCCAGTCCCAAACATGCTCAATGGGGGACAGATCCGGAGATCTTGCTGGCCAGGGTAGTTGACTTACACCTTCTAGAGCACGTTGGGTGGCACGGGATACATGCGGACGTGCATTGTCCTGTTGGAACAGCAAGTTCCCTTGCCGGTCTAGGAATGGTAGAACGATGGGTTCGATGACGGTTTGGATGTACCGTGCACTATTCAGTGTCCCCTCGACGATCACCAGTGGTGTACGGCCAGTGTAGGAGATCGCTCCCCACACCATGATGCCGGGTGTTGGCCCTGTGTGCCTCGGTCGTATGCAGTCCTGATTGCGGCGCTCACCTGCACGGCGCCAAACACGCATACGACCATCATTGGCACCAAGGCAGAAGCGACTCTCATCGCTGAAGACGACACGTCTCCATTCGTCCCTCCATTCACGCCTGTCGCGACACCACTGGAGGCGGGCTGCACGATGTTGGGGCGTGAGCGGAAGACGGCCTAACGGTGTGCGGGACCGTAGCCCAGCTTCATGGAGACGGTTGCGAATGGTCCTCGCCGATACCCCAGGAGCAACAGTGTCCCTAATTTGCTGGGAAGTGGCGGTGCGGTCCCCTACGGCACTGCGTAGGATCCTACGGTCTTGGCGTGCATCCGTGCGTCGCTGCGGTCCGGTCCCAGGTCGACGGGCACGTGCACCTTCCGCCGACCACTGGCGACAACATCGATGTACTGTGGAGACCTCACGCCCCACGTGTTGAGCACTTCGGCGGTACGTCCACCCGGCCTCCCGCATGCCCACTATACGCCCTCGCTCAAAGTCCGTCAACTGCACATACGGTTGACGTCCACGCTGTCGCGGCATGCTACCAGTGTTAAAGACTGCGATGGAGCTCCGTATGCCACGGCAAACTGGCCGACACTGACGGCGGCGGTGCACAAATGCTGTGCAGCTAGCGCCATTCGACGGCCAACACCGCGGTTCCTGGTGTGTCCGCTGTGCCGTGCGTGTGATCATTGCTTGTACAGCCCTCTCGCAGTGTCCGGAGCAAGTATGGTGGGTCTGACACACCGGTGTCAATGTGTTCTTTTTTCCATTTCCAGGAGTGTATGAGGTCATCAGTCCCCTAGAACTCAGAACTACTTAAACCTAACTAACCTAAGGACATCACACACATCCATGCCCGAGGCAGGATTCGAACCTGCGACCGTAGTGGTCGTGCAGTTCCAGACTGAAGCGCCTAGAACCGCTCGGCCACACCGGCCGGCGATGGCCTCAGGAGTTAAGTACCATAGACTTTACATACATGTGAACATTTTTCTTCGGATTTCACGAAAAACCACACACACACACACACACAAAACACACACACACGACTGTTACGAAATATGCATGCTCCTTACACAACAGTACCCAAACAGTGGAAGTGAACAGACCACAAGCTGCAGCTTGTCAACAGCGAACAGTTTGGACGTGACGTTGATTGCTCTTGGCGGGAGGCAGCTCCAACGTGTGAAATGTCAATTACCAAGCAATTTTAATCAGCTATAGTGTGTTGAACAAAGGGAATAAATCCCCTAGTAAGTGTTTGGATACAGTGGGAATTCAAATTCGATCGTTAATTTCAAGTTGTATTCATTCGTCTCTAAACCAAAGACTATCGATACTTCGAGAGGGGCGGGGGGGAGGGGGTAATTGGGAACATGGCATTAAGAAGCTTTCAGTTCCCATGGGTTTCGCTCTGAAATTTAAAGGTACTGTGCTCTTGACTGACTAGGGGTCCGCCAGGGATTTTCGATTGAAGAAGGGGTCCGCCAGCTGAAAAGGTTGGGAAAGCCTGTTTTAGAGGCTAAGTGCGATTTCTGGTCCTCATTTTTGACTCTAAATTGTCGTGGTTGCCACACCTGAGAGACCTGGAAGCCGGAACTAGACTGTGGTGGCCATGCCAAAGGCCAAGTCTTCCAGTCCAGCGTCTACCAGATGTTTCATACAGGTAATATCGATCCTTTAATGAATAATGTGATGGTGCACCATCTGGCTGGAAGTAACCCGACGTTTCGATACGGAGAGGAAGTTTATCAAAAACAATACTCAGCAATGTATCTAGGAATGAATCTCCCATTACAGTCTGATCATAAAAAAACAGGGACCAAGTACTCTATTCGAAATAGTGCACCCTACGTTAACTTTCGGAGAGGGTAGAGTACGCTCTCTTAGTTCAAGCGGACTCTCTGTGCTCCAGATGACATAATTGTGCGCATATTCACGCCGCCGCTGACGTGAAATGTGACTTCAGCCGACATAAAGAACACAACATTAGGATCTATTGCGTTATTTCTAACAACACTTCCGCAGCTCTCGTGCACAGTCAGTTTTATCAGTGTCAAATAGGGCCTATATCATTTCAACGTGATACGGCTTCATTCCCAGATTGAGGTGGAGAATTCTTAAGACACTTGTCTGCATGAGACTTTTCTAATGCCAACCTCGTACTTGACATTCCTGGGCTTCTAATCAATGTTCTTGAACATTTTTGATGTTATCTTCTGTTCGAATGTCAACGGCCTTGACGCAGTGGAAACACCGGTTCCCGTCAGATCACCGAAGTTAAGTGCTGTCGGGCTGAGTTAGCACTTGGATGGATGACCATCCGGTCTGCCGAAGCGCTGTTGGCAAGATCTGTGCACTCATCCCTTGTGAGGCAAACTGAGGAGCTACTTCATTGAGAAGTAGCGGCTTCGGTCTCGTAAACTGACATATGGTAGAGAGAGCGGTGTGCTGACCACATGACCCTCCATATCCGCATCCAGTGACGCCTGTAGGCTGAGGATGACACGGCGGCCTGGTCAGTACCGTTGGGCCTTCATGGCCTGTTCGGACGGAGTTTCTTTCCGAATATTTCTTGGATGTCCACAGTTTCCTTTAAAGTCATCGGTAACAGACGTGGTTCCCACAAATTTCTCCTGGAATCCATGGATTCTTACACGTCTTGGAGGACCCCAACGAAACCATAGCTGACATTTTTCTTTTACCACTGCGGTTGACCCAGACACTTCCATCCAAGTTGCTACCTTCTGTCTCTGTTCTAGAATGTCAGGTGGTCATCTCTGGTCTGCTACATAAGAAAATTTAAAATAATGTGGTACCATATGAGTGTTAACATCTTTTTGGACAACCCTGTGTAGTAGGAGGAACACGTCATTCAATTTGTGTAAATTTTTTATGCATACAGGGTGGGAAATGTATTACACGGAGCTGCCACCTCTGGCACCAATCAGAACTATAATTCGGCAAGTTATCGGGCCTAACTGATCTTGGATGACAGATACGGTTGTTTCATTCCTTGCTGCTTCTGCTCTGTGATAGAGATCATTAATCACAGGGACTAATGTACGGGAGTGCCAGTCTTTCAGCTACTGGTGAAGAGACGGTCTGAATGTGTGAGGGATCTAGAGAACTGTGTTGTTGAAAGATAGCATTACGCGGACTCCGAAGGTAGGACACAGCCACAGGTTTTATAACGTCAGGAATGTAGATGCTGGCGTCTGAATTACCGACTACGTGAACCGGAGGAAACTGCGTTATGTACCTAATAGCACTCCCATTCTATTACACAATGATGAATGCTCAACATTCGTTCTGCTGGCAGCCTCCACAGGCGAATACATCCATCGTGATGCTGCGGGCAGAACCAGGATTCGTCTCAAAATACGACGTTTTGCCACTCCAGTGCCCAGTGCTGTCATTCGCTGCACCAGTTTTTGACGCACCACTCTCTGCTGCCACGGCAAGAGAAACCGCAACAGTAATGTCTGCGGTACTCGAGACAACGTCGTACTGTCTATGTGGGTACTCGTCTTGCTGGCAAAAACATTGTGATACAAGATATGTTGTGGATGTGTAATAATGGAGCCGAGCGGTCTAGGCGCTGCAGTCGTGGACTGTGCGACTGGTCCCGGCGGAGGTTCGAGTCCTCCCTCGGGCATGGGTGTTTGTCCTTAAGATAATTTAGGCTAAGTAGTGTGTAAGCTTAGGGACTGATGACCTTAGCAGTTAAGTCCCATAAGATTTCACGCACATTTGAACATTTGTAATCATGCATGTCTGAAAAACATGTCAGTTCTTTCGCGCGCTAGTGGTTCGAGACGTTGTCACTCTCCTGAACACATTGCTGCCACACTCACATGACAGTCGTTGGGCCGGCCGCTGTGGCCGAGCGGTTCTAGGCGCTTCAGCCCGGAACCGCGCTGCTTCTACGGTCGCATGTTCTAATCCTGGCTCGGGCATGGATGTCTGTGATGTCCTTAGGCCCGTTAGGTTTAAGTAGTTCTAGGGGACCGATGACCTTAGATGTTAAGTTCCATAGTGCTTAGAGGCATTTGAACAGTCGTCATTCTGATCAACATGAGCAGAAATATCACGGAACAATAAACAGGACTCTCGATAGACCACGATCTTGTCGCTGTTGGATTCCGCATGAGCTGGTAGACATTTCTCTTTCTTAGACGAGATGTAAAACGATCTTCACGCAAATGACTTAGACTCAAATGCGGTTTCAGAATCAGAAATGTCGTGTGCAATCTTTCTTCATACAGGCGGGACAAAAACAATCTGAAAATTTATCAAGTTTCTTGCATGATCTATAGTGCTGAGAAACAATTATTAAGAAAAATATAATTAACGTCAGCTTCTCTCATAGCGTAGATGATTGCGCACGAGACAGCTCAGCCTTTGGCTCGCGTTAGATCCTTACTACCGTCCTATGACTAATTTTTGTATTGATTTTTTGTTCAGTTTTTGGAAACAAGGACATGTTTGCCAACACTGCCTCTGGCAGGCTGCTTGAATTTGCGCACGCATCTTTCTGAATGGCTAAATTCAGTGCTAGCTAATTAAATCGTAAACGGCGCAACTTATCGATTTTTTTTGTTAACTACTACACACATAAAAAAAAGTTTTGCCTCACCCCGGTTCCCATGACCTCTGAAGATAGATGTTGACTGTGGATATTGTCTCATAGAGACAGTCCCTGTGCCGGCCGGAGTGGCCGAGCGGTTCTAGGCGCTACAGCTGGAACCGCGCGACCGCTACGGTCGCAGGTTCGAATCCTTCCTCGGGCATGGATGTGAGTGATGTCCTTAGGTTAGTTAGGTTTAAGTAGTTCTAAGTTATAGGGGACTGATGACCTCAGAAGTTAAGTCCCATAGTGCTCAGAGCCATTTCAACCATTTTGACAGTCCCTTTGACTGTGTTCAGAGACGTCACTAAACCCGCCCAAGGGTGTAAACGATCATGCACGATCAGCGCCTATTAGACGGAGGGGGTCCGACAGCCGATCAGTTGCTGTCATTCTACCAGGAAGGAGGTACACGGCTCGTGTTGTCTGTAGTTCAACCATGCCCAGACGGTCAATAATGCGGTTCGATCGCGTCCGCATTGTTAATTTGTACCAGAAAGGGCTCTCAACAAGGGAAGTGTCCAGGCGTCTCGGAGTGAACCAAAGCTACATGTTAGGACATGGAGGAGATACAGAGAGAGACAGGAACTGTCGATGGCACGCCTCGTTCGGGCGGACCAAGGGCTACTACTGCAGTGGATGACCGCCACCTGCGGATTGTGGCTCGGAGGAACCCTGACAGCAACGCCATCATGTTGAATAATGCTTTTCGTGCAGCCACGGGACGTCGTGTTACGACTCAAACTGTGTGCAGTAGGCTGCATGATGCGGAACTTCATTCCTGACGTCCATGGCGAGGTACATCTTTACAACCACGACACCCTGCTGCACGGTACAGATGGGCCCAACAGCATGCCGAATGGACCACTCAGGACTGGCATCACGTTCTCTTCACCAATGAGTGTCGCATATGCCTTCAACCAGACAAAGGTCGGAGAGGTGTTTGGAGGCAATCAGGCCGGCTGAACGCCTTAGACACACTGTCCAGCGAGTGCAGCAAGGTGAAGGGTCTCTGCTGTTTTGGGGTGGCATTGTGTGGGGCTGATGTACTACGCTGCCGTTGATCATGGAAGGTGCCGTAACAGCTGTATGATACATGAATGCCATCCTCCGGTCAATAGTGCAACCATATTGGCAGCATATTGGCGAGGCATTCTTCATGGATGACGATTTGCGCCCCCATCGTGCGCATCTTGTGAATGACTTCCTTCAGGATAACGACATCGCTCGACTAGAGTGACCAGCATGTTCTCCAGTCATGAACCCTATCGAACATGTCTGGGATAGATTGAAAAAGGCTGTTTATGGATGACGTGACCCACCAACCACTCTGAGGGATCTTCGCCGTATCGCATTGAGGAGTGGGACAATCTGGACCAACAGTACCTTGATGAACTTGTGGATAGTATGCCACAACGAATACAGGCATGCATAATTGCAAGAAGATGTGCTAGTGGGTATCGGTGTGTACATCAATCTGGACCACCACCTCTGAAGGTCTCGCTGTATGGCGGTACAACATGCAATGTGTGGTTTCCATGAGCAATAAAAAGGGCGGAATTGATGTTTATGTTGATCTCTATTCCAATTTTCTGTACAGATTCTGGAACTCTCGGAACCGAGGTAATACAAAACTTTTTTTGATGTGCGTATTTCTCAGCACAACTTACCTTGCAATATTTTCAGACTGTTTCTGACCAATCTGTATACAGAATGTCGACTGACTATTTTGAACAGTTGCGGTGAAATCCTTTTTTACATATCGAAGCATGCAATACGCTTCATGCCGTTTTGAGGTTTTCTTGCATGCCTTTTTCGTTGTGTTGCACTGTTAATGGCCTTCAGTGTATTTGTTTTAGGTAGTAAGAGTGCTGTATGTGTGACATTACGATTTGGGTCATATACAGTTTACAATCTAGCATGTTATTGAAACTGTGTTCATTTGACTGTTTGAGACTATTTAGGTCAATTTTCCGACGGTGCTGTTGAAATTAAAACACTATACTCGCAAAATTTCTGTGTTAATGCAGACAGGACGTTTTTAATGTCAACTGCCTTGTGCTATCTAAAGCAAACAGCAGTTTCGAGGAAAGATAGCTTTCGCTGAAGTGACATCCTTATCTGTGAGTCGTCCGCACAGCAATATGGAATCTGTTGTGCTTGATCTGTAAAGACACGAAAACCACAGGTTAACTTCTTGCGAGAAATACCTGACACTTAGCTCAGACGTATACGCCTTCTTAGTAATATAACTATTAGCTAGAAATCGACACGCAGAATATGGCAGGGACGCACTTCAGCAATTTGGCCATCATTTACAGAGTTCTGTCCCATCCAGAATGGACTATGGTAGCATTGTTTGGAAATACATACCTTTTAACATGGATGTATAAGTATGTCCGTCGTATCAATGAGGAGCGTACCTATGAATGCATCATAAATAGATGCACTAGAGAAACCATTGAGCGTAAGAAGACATTAGCAATTTGATAAAATTTTGCTTTCCAGACTCGGATTAAGCGAAAAAACTTGCATTTGCATCGTAATAAATGAAAAGAGAAGTACCAGAAAGCTACTAGCGTTATTATAGTTATGTGGCGTGGAATAATCTACCTATATTACACTACTGGCCATTAAAATTGCTACCCCTAGAAGAAATGCAGATGATAAACGGGTATTCATTGGACACATATATTATACTACAACTGATATGTGATTACATTTTCACGCAGTTTGGGTGCATAGATCCTGAAAAATCAGTACCCAGAAAACCTGGCCGTAATAACGGCCTTCATACGCCTGGGCATTGAGTCAAACAGAGCTTGGATGGCGTGTACAGGTACAGCTGCCCATACAGCTTCAACACGATACCACAGTTCATCAAGAGTAGTGACTGGCGTATTGTGACGAGCCAGTTACTCGACCACCATTGACCAGACGTTTTCAATTGGTGAGAGATCTGGAGAATGTGCTGGTCAAGGCAGCAGTCGAACATTTTCTGTATCCAGAAAGGCCCGTACAGGACCTGCTACATGTGGCCGTGCATTATCCTGCTGAAATGTAGGGTTTCGCAGGGATCGAATGAAGGGTAGAGTCGCGGGTCGTAACACATCTGAAATGTAACGTCCACTGTTCAAAGTACCGTCAATGCGAACAAGAGGTGACCGAGACGTGTAACCAATGGCACCCCATACCATCACGCCGGGTGATACGCCAGTATGGCGATGACGAATACATGCTTCCAATGTGCGTTCACTGCGATGACGCCAAACACGGATGCGACCATCATGATGCTGTAAACAGAACCTGGATTCATCCGAAAAAATGACGTTTTGCCATTCGTGCACTCAGGTTCGTCGTTGAGTACACCATCGCAGGCGCTCGTGTCTGTAATGCAGCGTCTAGGGTAACCGCAGCCATGGTCTCCGAGCTGATACTCCATGCTGCTACAACAGTCGTCGAACTGTTTGTGCAGATGGTTGTTGTCTTGCAAACGTCCCCACCTGTTGACTCAGGGATCGAGACGTGGCTGCACGATCCGTAACAGCAATGTAGATTAGATGCTTGTCATCTCGACTGCTAGTGATACGAGGCCATTGGGATCCATCACAGCGTTCCGTATTACCCTCCTGAGCCCACCGATTCCATATTCTGCTAACAGTCATGAAAACACAAAGACCTTAATCCTGCCTTCCAATGAGCACTCGCTTGACGCCACTGAAGTCGCGAACGGCGGTGGTTTGGCGTCAGTGGAATACGTGTTACAGGGTGTCTTGCTGGGAGCCGCTCTTGAAGTAACCGATTTGTAGCAGTTCGTTGTGTCACTGTGGTGCCAACTGCTGCTCAGATTGCTGCTGCAGATTCAGTACAATGCGCCAGAGCCATACGCCGACCACTACGGTCTTCCCTCTCGATAGTGCCACTTGGCCTTCGTTTTGCCACCGTACATTCCCGTGACCACTGCTGCCAAAAGTCATGTACAGCGGCTACATTCCTGCCAAGTCTTTCTGCAATATTTCAAGATTTTAAACATGGCTGCAGCAGCAACTGTTAAAATTCTTCACAATAAAGGATGACAGCCAAAAACAGTTGCAGGATAGAATTTTTTATTAAAATTCTTGACCAAGGTTTCGGTACATATAAATATACCTTCATCAGAAGTAAAACTTCCTGAACAGAAAGACACATTCATTGGAAAAGCCATATCAACGAAAGTGAGAAACAGAAGCTTAAGTAACGGTGAAATTACTGAAGTAATACAGGCACAAAATCTTTAGTACTTACTAAAATTACATCACGCAATGGAGAATAATAAAACAATTATGCCAAAGGCGTCGTCAGTAATTTAAAACATCATCTCCATTTGTACAACATGTGTAATGGGCACAGGATCATAGTGAACAGTTTAACACCGTTACTTCGCCTATGAACTATGGAGACACGAGTGTGAAAACACTAAGGCAGATTGTTTCGCCGCGAGAGGGCACTTGCATGTGCAAGACTCGCGTATATTAAAATCCATAAATACATACATAAGCGCATCAAAAATTATTAAAGGTTGTGTTAATTCAAACTCTGTCTTAATAAATAAAACATATCAGGCCAATTAAAGACATTTATGTAAAATAAAAATATAGAACCAAATTTGCCTGTGTCCTAGTGTCAAACGGATAAAGCTTGCGCTTGGAACATCTAACGAGAGAGGGCACAAGTGTAATGCGCGAGAGTCTCGCGTAACGTAGGCATGAAATACATACTAGCGAAACAACCAAAATGTTATAATAAAACGAAACCATCTGTCATTATGAATAAAACATAGTATTCATTTAACCACACATCACAAATATCACAATACGTAGAATCCCAACAAGACAGGAAAAGCGCATTTCACCGGCATCAACAAGCAAGAAAATAACTACTAGCCAGCCAGACTATATTACATTAAGGCAATGAGGGGTTTGAAACTGTCTAAAAAAATTTTGTTTCGAAGCTGCACCTGTTCATTAAGAACAAAACCATCTTTTAGAGACAGATGCTTAAAAATCTCTAATTCTTCGAGCAAGTCTAGTTTATAACCTTTATTAGCTTCATGAAGCAGCTCTACGTCGTCCAGTTCACTTGGCGTGTGCCGTAAGAGCCATAGATGTTCAGCAAAGGTGGAATTATATACGTTTTCCCCATTTTTACCTAACATGTGTTCTTTATACCTAACTTTAATGGGTCTACCTGTCTGCCCTATGTAATAGTTTGGGCAGTCGTTACAAGTAATTTTGTATACACCGGACTTAGTGCTGAGTTCTTCTCGTGCTCCAATATTATGAATTACTCTACGTTCAGGCTATTATTTACGGAAAAAGCAACTCTATAACCGTATTGTTTCTGTAAAAGTCTTCTTATCTTATATGAAACGTTACCTAAAAATGGAATAGAAATAAAGTTATTACTCTCATACTTATTTGCCTTGTTATCTCCTAAAGCAGAAAATTTTACAGCTGTTTTTTTCTTAGCAATATGGTCAATTAATTTAGGGTTGTATCCATTGTTAGTAGCTATTGATTTTAATAAAGATATTTCATTTTCAAAACAATTCTGTGCTAAAGGTGTGCTCACAGCGCGATGAACTGCAGAATGAAAAAAGGCGATCTTGTGAGTTTGAGGATGACAGGAATCTGCTGGAATAATATTATCAGAAAAAGTTTCTTTACGGAAAATGTCAAAGCTAATAGTGTTACCCGATAACTTAAGTTTCAAATCAAGAAAATGGAGTTCTCTCTCGTTATTTTGTATCTCTTTTGTGAATTTCATTTTCTCGTGGAAACTGTTGAAAACATGAAACAGTTGTTGTAGATCTTGGTCACACCCTTGAAATAGTATATCATCAACATAACGAGCATAAAAAGAAATCTTATTGCCTAAAGTAGGATTGTTTTTGAAGAAATTTTCTTCTAGTGCATTCAAATAGATGTCAGCTAAGATGCCAGCTAGCGGGCAACCCATGGCTAAGCCGAATGGTTGTTCATACATTTTACCATTAAACTGAAAGTAATTGTAATCTAGTACAACCTGCAGTAGTGACAGAAGTTCCGACAACTGTGGCTCACTTAGAGTTCTATGTTGTCGAATGTTACCTTCAATAATCTTAAGAGTGATATCCACTGGAACATTAGTGTATAAACTTACGACGTCAAAAGAAACCAAACGAGAGGAAGAAGTGATCTCTATCGATTTTAGCTTGTTTATTACCTCAGCACTTTCTGTTCAGGAAGTTTTACTTATGATGAAGGTATATTTATATGTACCGAAACCTTGGTCAAGAATTTTAATAAAAAATTCTATCCTGCAACTGTTTTTGGCTGTCATCCTTTATTGTTTCTGCAGTATCGTAGAAGAAACGACCTCAGACTCGCTGAGTTTGTTGCTAATGGCGTCATTGTTGCCTTTAATGCATTCTTGACTAACATCTGCTCACCACGTCTAATGTTACACGCAACTAACGCTCACGGCCGTTATACTGTGTATTTAAAGCAAACCCTATATACACTCCTGGAAATGGAAAAAAGAACACATTGACACCGGTGTGTCAGACCCACCATACTTGCTCCGGACACTGCGAGAGGGCTGTACAAGCAATGATCACACGCACGGCACAGCGGACACACCAGGAACCGCGGTGTTGGCCGTCGAATGGCGCTAGCTGCGCAGCATTTGTGCACCGCCGCCGTCAGTGTCAGCCAGTTTGCCGTGGCATACGGAGCTCCATCGCGGTATTTAACACTGGTAGCATGCCGCGACAGCGTGGACGTGAACCGTATGTGCAGTTGACGGACTTTGAGCGAGGGCGTATAGTGGGCATGCGGGAGGCCGGGTGGACGTACTGCCGAATTGCTCAACACGTGGGGCGTGAGGTCTCCACAGTACATCGATGTTGTCGCCAGTGGTCGGCGGAAGGTGCACGTGCCCGTCGACCTGGGACCGGACCGCACCGCAGCGACGCACGGATGCACGCCAAGACCGTAGGATCCTACGCAGTGCCGTAGGGGACCGCACCGCCACTTCCCAGCAAATTAGGGACACTGTTGCTCCTGGGGTATCGGCGAGGACCATTCGCAACCGTCTCCATGAAGCTGGGCTACGGTCCCGCACACCGTTAGGCCGTCTTCCGCTCACGCCCCAACATCGTGCAGCCCGCCTCCAGCGGTGTCGCGACAGGCGTGAATGGAGGGACGAATGGAGACGTGTCGTCTTCAGCGATGAGAGTCGCTTCTGCCTTGGTGCCAATGATGGTCGTATGCGTGTTTGGCGCCGTGCAGGTGAGCGCCACAATCAGGACTGCATACGACCGAGGCACACAGGGCCAACACCCGGCATCATGGTGTGGGGAGCGATCTCCTACACTGGCCGTACACCACTGGTGATCGTCGAGGGGACACTGAATAGTGCACGGTACATCCAAACCGTCATCGAACCCATCGTTCTACCATTCCTAGACCGGCAAGGGAACTTGCTGTTCCAACAGGACAATGCACGTCCGCATGTATCCCGTGCCACCGAACGTGCTCTAGAAGGTGTAAGTCAACTACCCTGGCCAGCAAGATCTCCGGATCTGTCCCCCATTGAGCGTGTTTGGGACTGGATGAAGCGTCGTCTCACGCGGTCTGCACGTCCAACACGAACGCTGGTCCAACTGAGGCGCCAGGTGGAAATGGCATGGCAAGCCGTTCCACAGGACTACATCCAGCATCTCTACGATCGTCTCCATGGGAGAATAGCAGCCTGCATTGCTGCGAAAGGTGGATATACACTGTACTAGTGCCGACATTGTGCATGCTCTGTTGCCTGTGTCTATGTGCCTGTGGTTCTGTCAGTATGATCATGTGATGTATCTGACCCCAGGAATGTGTCAATAAAGTTTCCCCTTCCTGGGACAATGAATTCACGGTGTTCTTATTTCAATTTCCAGGAGTGTATAATGTACGGATGACAGTTACGTAATAGTATGATTGTAAGGTCTTATGGACCAAATGTTAATGAAAATAAAAGGCAACCGGACGTCTTGCTGACAAACCTTCGGAGGGTGCTTCGACATTTCGTCAGTGCATGGGAGGTTAGGAAAGAAGTGCGTAGATTGCAAGACGGTTTTGGGGAGTGGCATAAAGAAGCACAGAAAATGTAAATTTCAACTGAAGTACGTGGGAAATACCGAGGTTTACGACTCTCGTATGAAAAACTAGGGAAACAACTTACGCAGGTAATGGACATGGCACCACGAACCCTGGCATGTTAGAAGAGGGATTGATTAGACCGTCCAACTTAGACGCTGGTGGGAAACGACTAAAATCAGTGTCTGGCAGTACCAACAGCGAAGACATTCGGAATTTGAACGACACGATGGGGCGAAGACAAGAAGTAATGGAGACTACTAGGTGTTGGTGACCAGATTTCCAAAACCAAAACATGGGACAGAAATTAGAAGTTCAAATGAATAAGCGTTTTGTAGAAACTTCCGTTAATACTATATTGACGTAGCAGATTTGTATTAGAATACGTGGTTTATGTTGCAAGTACCTTTTCGTTAAAACTCGCACTAAATAATAAAAAAATTTCAAAATACGTTGTATTACTATGTGAGTAACTATTTTATTGTTGTCATATGCAAACACAATGTATCACTTTAATGCAACGAGATCTTTGACTAGTGTACATAATGATTATTGCTTCAGTTATATTACTCTGTTATCTCGCTTCCCACGCCCGGGTTCCCGGGTTCGATTCCCGGCGGGGTCAGGGATTTTCTCTGCCTCGTGATGGCTGGGTGTTGTGTGCTGTCCTTAGGTTAGTTAGGTTTAAGTAGTTCTAAGTTCTAGGGGACTGATGACCATAGATGTTAAGTCCCATAGTGCTCAGAGCCATTTGAACCATATTACTCTGTTATATTTTGCAGAAGAATGTAAGTCTTTCAGGAGCCTGATTTTTGAAATGAGTATTAGTTGTAATTATTTCCTTAACAGTTGCCACAGTAAACTTATTTTTTGCCCCCGGTCCATTAAGCATTTGTGATGAGGAACACACTTTCTGGAGCAGCTTAAGTAATGTGTAGCGCTAGCAAAAACGCAGCTGATGTGTTGAGATGCAAGTAAGTTAAAAATTATTGACAATTTTTCACCAACACACTTATCAGTTCTTAATTCATGGCTTGTCGCTCACATACATTTGTAACGTGGTTCACTTCCTCGGTGCAGTCCATTGACCTGCAGGAAAGGTTATTTTTCCATTGCATGGAACGTAAGCACAGCTTCCCCTACACTTTTTTTCTTCATTTATGATGGTACTATTCCCACAATTTGTAACAAAAGGCATCATACTTTGCGACGAAGCTTTGCTTGAAACGCTTGTGTTGCAGAACATGGTTGATTGAAAAAGTACTTTTATACAAGGTACTACATGAATGGAAACTCGGCTTTCTGTTTGCCATTTCTGTGAAAAGTGTGCAGTATATCAACTCAAGTAAAGTAATCTATGATCGTAATACTCTAAAATCACACTAATAAAAGCAGCGGCCTAGAGGCAATAGGGAACGCGCAAAGAAAGGGGAATTAACAAACTACTCGCCATTTTAGAAGATTTCACAGTACCGACCACAGAACTTAAAAAATCGCGCATCGATGAGTATACAGTAATTTTTTTCTTCCTTGGGTATTAGTACATTTGTTCTCCATTTATGCTACATGTACTTACAACCAGCAGATTGAAAATATGCTTCTGCATATGAAACGAAATGAAATGAAAAACAGGACAATAACCGTCCCGCTTGTATTTTGTCGGGACAACGGGCCACTTACGCTAAATGAGGAACGGTTCTGCAAATTATTTGGACGTCTGTTCACTCTATACTAGACCCAGAGTTTATGGCGCGCCACTCAGTAGTCAGACTAGCAACATGTACTAAACGATGCCAGGATTGTGGGAGAATTAACCGCATAACTAGCGCAGAATACTCGAGATACTGCACAGGATTTAAACAGTGACTTAAAGATGGTGCAAAATCGACTGAAGACAATGGATGGGAGAGTGGCTGTAGCCTGGATATTACGAGCACTAAGAGACAGTCTGAATGATGCAAGAATGGGAGTAACCAAACTGTCATCATTGTGCTACTGTTGAATGCAAACATACTTCGTATAAAACTACGGATATCGCGTATCATCGATTTCCGAAAGACAGAGAACTACAACGCAAATGGGTATCACGCCGTAAAAGAGCTGATCGTGTTAATGTGAGTAATGCAAGAATTTGTTCAGATCATTTCTTCCCCGAAGATTGCTAACGGGTCTTAAAAAGTGAGGTTCTGGGGTTGCCTCTGAGGAGAAAATTAAAAGGTGACGCTCTGCCGTCACAAAAATATTCCAAATTTGCGTGGAGACGTATTCGAGGTTGTCGCAAGCACCGGCAAGTGTAATCACACAGGGAACTGCCAGACATTCCTTCTCTTTAGAAACACGTTTCTATGTATTATCCGATTTGTAATTATTCACGCATTAATTTTTTGCAGTGGTTACAAAGTCTTAATAATAATAATAATAATTATAATAATCTAATATAGGCTTGGTTTATTAATAGATAACATCAGGAAGAAAAGAGTACGAAAGCGAGTGCTGTCTACTTGAGAAGCTTTATCTCCGAAAAGAAAAAAAAAAGGTCAGTCGACCAACACAGAGGTTGTTTTTGGCCGCAGAAGTCACAACAAAAGAGGAAATAGATTAAAAACTGAGGAAAGAAAACTGCGCTTTGAAAAGAAGTAACAAGATCCTCAAAAGCCAAGTGCTCAAAGTACGCAGTGGAAGTAAAGAGACGTGCTTCTTCTGCTGTAACACAACAAATTAGAGATAATGTAAACATTCTTTTGTCTAAGTATTTGACGGGAGGCCAGATTCGATCTATACTAAGTAAAAAAAAAAATAAAAAATAAGATATCGCTAATGCTCTCATCTTAAAAGCTTTTTCAGCGAAAGCGTAAACTTACTTGTAAGTAAGACAAAAGCATTCATATCTTTAGAGAAAATAGGAGACTGATGTTTGACGAGATGAATGGAGATGGTGGCGTTCGCTATGACTCATCAAATGATGTAATTTCAGGACCAAACAGAAACGTTACGGTGGTCATGGCTCATGGCTCGTGGTTCGTTGTCATCATGGAAAAAAACTGTACTATGGTTTGACTTTGATTAATACCATGACTTGTGAATTACTCCTGAAATTATAAAGAGGTTGGAAGTGGCTGGAACCAAACTACAGCAGTAATTTGTGATGTGGGAAGCAAGAACCCAAAAGTCTGGAAGCAACTTGAAGTTTCCACGACAAAAATCTACTTTCCACACCCTATGCATCCAGCGAGGAGAGTGTTTTGGTTTTCTGCGATGTCCCGCATTTGCTGAAATTCCTTAGAAATCATGTTTTAGATGACAGAGTAACTCTGCGCAACATCACAGTCTTAAAGAAGAATCTTTCTGAAAATATGTTAGCAACACAGAGCAGTGACTTAAGTATCATAAATCACATTACGGATGATCATGTAGGAGTAAGAGGATGAACTCGGCAGAATGTACGAATGGCAGAACATCTGTTTTCACACCGTTGTACCCGAGCTGTTAAATATATGCTAAACAAAGAACAGGAAGGAAATTTAACTAATTGATCAACGACGCCTATGATGCCTTAAACTCAAGGGTTCCTAAGGATGAAAAGACACCGCTTCGAAGTGGCCATGGCCTTAATTTTCAAAGACAGGAGAACACATTAAAAAGCTTCCTCGAAGTTTATTCCAACAAGCGTTCTGGAAAGAAGCAATGGCTGTTGCCATTCCAGAAGGGTGTCATACTTTCAATAAAATCTCTGTTTGGAGTTTACAGTGACATAAAGAATATGAGAGCTTTATATATCTTGACTTGGGCTAAACCAAGACTTCTTGGAAACTTTTCTTCTAAAATTCGTCGTCTAGGTGCGTTTTACAACAAGCCAACACCTTTCAAAGTGAAAAACGGAATGCGTCTTCTAACACTGACTGTAAATACGGAAGACATCCCCTTGTTGGCGAACACAACCGTTATGGAGGGTATCTACTACTGAGGTGCCGTCACATGTTTCTCCAACTGAAGAAACTGAACGGGACGTCATAAAGTTAATCACAAACGAGTTATTTATTAACATAACTGGAAATATGACAGCTGATTTGGACTACACTAATTTCAGTGAAAAAAAACTAGACCTGTTGCAATTTATTAGTGATGAATGAGCAACCAGTGATGACTGAATCCCAGGATGCACTGTAATATCTTGCGAGCTACAAAGCATTTAAATGCAAGCACGTTGACTGTTCCTTGGATACAGTCACAGACAGATTCAAATTACATCACAGGCATCTCCCTAACCTCCAAAAGCGGGTTCACTTCTCCTTCAATTGACTGTTTCAATAAAATAAAGTAGTTTGAAGCGATATTTTGCAAATTTCATGGGAGACATGTAGCTGAGTGTGACGGAGTGATGCAAAAGTTAATTTCTGCAATAATTTCAGTGTTTCCCGAAATGCATCACAAAAGTAGTTACTCACACGTAAGGACAAGAACCATCATTAGAACTAGGCTGTAACAGAGAACCTAAAAATAGAAAAAAAAACTTGCCGCGAAGAAAAATCATCAGTGGGCTGCGTCGTCATCGTCCTCAGCTCAAGTGAGTAGCTGTGACTGTAGTAATATATCCTTGCTCTTAATATTACGTCTTTGAAGGTGGCTGTTATTATAACACACTGGTGTTTATATCTTATAATCTTAAAAAATGGTTCAAATGGCTCTGAGCACTATGGGACTTAACATCTGTCATCAGTCCCCTAGAACTTACAAGGGAACCTCCCGATCGCATCCCCCTCAGATTTAATTATAAGTTGGCACAGTGGATAGGCCTTGAAAAACTGAACACAGATCAATCGAGAAAACAGGAAGAAGTTGTGTGGAACTATGAAAAAATAAGCAAAATATACAAACTGAGTAGTCCATGCACAAGATAGGCAACATCAAGGATAATGTAAGCTCAGGGGGGTCGTGGTCCCGTGGTTAGCGTGAGCAGCCGCGGAACGAGAAGTCCTTGGTTCAAATCTTCCCTCGAGTGAGAAGCTTAAATTTTTATTTTCAGTTTATGTGACAAACTCTTATGTTTTCATCACTTTTTTGGGAGTGATTATCACATCCACGAGAAAACCTAAATCGGGCAAGGTAGAAGAATCTTTTTAGCCATTCGCCAAGTGTACAAGTTAGGTGGGTCGACAACATATTCCTGTTATGTGACGCACATGCCGTCACCAGTGTCGTATAGAATATATCGGACGTGTTTTCCTTTGGAGGAATCGGTTGACCTATGACCTTGCGATCAAATGTTTTCGTTTCCCATTGGAGAGGCACGTCCTTTCGTCTACTAATCGCACGGTTTTGCGGTGCGGTCGCAAAACACAGACACTAAACGCCGGCCGCTGGTGGCCGAGCGGTTCTGGCGCTACAGTCTGGCACCGCGCGACCGCTACGGTCGCAGGTTCGAATCCTGCCTCGGGCATGGATGTGTGTGTTGTCCTTAGGTTAGTTAGGTTTAAGTAGTTCTAAGTTCTAGGGGACTTATGACCTCAGCAGTTGAGTCCCATAGTGCTCAGAGCCATTTGAACCATTTTTGAACAGACACTAAACTTGTTACAGTGAACGAGACGTCAATGAACGAACGGACAGATCATAACTTTGCGAAAATAAACTTTTCACTCGAGGGAAGACTTGAACTAAAGACCTCTCATTCCACAGCTACTGACGCTAACCACGGGACCACGGCGCTCCGGAGCTAACACTATCCTTGATGTTACCTATCTTGCGCATAGACTGCTCAGTTTGTATATTTTGCTTATTTGTTCATAGTTCCACACAACTTCTTCCTGTTTTCTCGATTCTGTGTTCAGTTTTTCAAGGCCTATCCACTGTGCCAACTTATAACTAAATCTGAGGGGGGTGCGATGGGGAGGTTCCCTTGTTAGAACTACTTAAACCTAACTAACCTCCATGCCCGAGGCAGGATTCGAACCCTGCTACCGTAGCGCTTATAATCTTAGATTTAAGCGATGTTTAATAATGTGCGTCAGCACTGAACAAGACTCAATTCGTGAAGGTGGTGTGACTCTCGTGGTAGAACAGTATTCCAGATGACGTCACACGCGTTAGCCAATAGCGGCGCGTCCCCCCCCCCCCCCCTCCCAACGGAATGATCCATCAACTATCGTTGAAATGAGTTCCGATGGTACAAGGTTACATTTATGTCAATTCGATTCCCAGTAGCAGGGGTCAATGCGCGGTATCAGTGCTATCCAATCAAGTGGTAAACAGATGGGTACAGGTACGTACCGAAGATCTATTAATAATTGCAGAGCAAAGAGATGGGTATGCCCTAATGTCGTTGAAAGACCTGCAGAGATGCCAGATGGAAAGTGTTACGATCTGACCAAGTAGGCTGATACACACTTGCTTACAGGCATGCGAAGTTCAGTTATTCCTGTGAAAAGCCGAAGCAAATGAATGTCAAAGGGAAGTGTTAACACCATGTCCACGTTTCCAGAGACTAGGCACCCACTGGTCCTGCTCAGTTTTTTCTCCAGAAATAGTGATAGTAAACTGTTACGATCACGGGAAACAAACAGGCGTGAATAGAATTACAGGATAGCGGAATAATAACAAACGTTACGACTTGTGACTTAACAGATGCGACATTTCTTCCACTAGCTATCATCGATGGTACGACGACACGTAAGTGGGAAGAACCTATGTTGTACTGGTCCGAGCAGCAGCCAGAGGTGCTGCCTACCCAAAACTTAACCTTCCTAAACGACACTCTGAAACCAGATATTCTACGCTCACTAGACGAGCTAGTGGCAGCGTAAAAATTGAGGATTACAATCTGACTAATGTTCCAGCACATACGGTAATACCACGATAGGCAGCATCATACTGTAGTATCATGACTATAAGCTTGATTGTGTGGCTGATTGCGATTTGTGTAATCTACTCCTGTTTTAAACAAAAGTCAGTACACCACTCAGATTTATCTGTGCACCAAATACCCGTTGACTGATTTGTAAATAAAGCTCAGATATAGTAAGAGAATTACAAGTAATTTGATAGATGAGCCTGTGAGTACGTAAATAATTGTATTAGTGCTTGAGAAATGACTTCTGCAAAGACCTACGTTATCGATTCGATCTATCAACTATTGAAAATGACGTAAATTAGTTGAATGGTAATAAAAGAATAATTGGAATTGTACAATGTGCAACTACTGACGCAAAGTATCTAAGATGAGGTTGTTACAGGTACTCCAAATTGAAAAATTCGAGACTAATTTTCTCAAGGAAAGGGGAGATGTTGCGCCCCAGGATAATATCTCTGGCAGGCGCTAAAAAATTCGTTCAACTTGTCTTGGCAACTCCTAAAAGCTGAATCGCCTGTGTCAATGACTAGCCTACTGCCAGCTAGGGGATAATACTAAGCGAGTTGCGGCAAAACTGAAGCTATTGCAGCATCAGGGAACAACCGAGCACACTGGAAGCAAAGCATAATTTCATTGTAGTGGCTGAGTGTCATACGAGTGACAAGGAAGGCCTAGGCACAACGCAACAATAAGTATTAAGGTGACGAACCCACAGAAAAGAGCCTCTAAAAGATGAAGTTGCGGAAGTCTGAAGCCACAAGGAAAGCTGACAAGGTAGCGCAATGAAAGCGCCATCATAAATACTTACCCCTTGCTATCAAATGTCTCATTTGCTGAGTGCTGATTGCTGACTGCCCAGTGAGTAGTTTCAGTCCTTGTCTCAGTCACAGCTGTCCAGTGAGAGGGGAAGCTATTGCAGTTGACCCTTGACACGCCTAGCCGTCTTCGATCATCAGTGGAGCCACAAGTCCTTCTGGAAGGACTCTGCTGCTATCTTCAGTGATAACTTTCATGGCAATGCTGGGTCACGAGTCTGCTTTCCTCCTGCAGGCCTGCTGGAGGCTTGACCTGCATGACGAGGATGTTGTCCGTCATCTACCTTTGACAGGGAGAGTCACTGCTACTGCTCATCCAATTTCTGTGGCAGACATCGATGCTGCCGACTCCTGTGCTCCAAATGGGGGCTGAAAGCCGACTCATGCTTGACAGCGAGTACTCCAATGGACCTGGGGATGTCTCTCTTGACTGCATCTTCGCCATCAAAATGAACACTTTAGAGCTGGAGGCCACCGGCGAATACAGGTTGATGGCCATTCATTAATGTAACTGCTGCCTCCCGACGCCTCCCTGCAGCAGTGGAACTGCAAGTGGAGCACATGCTGGCCTCTACCTGCTGAGGAGGCCACTGCTGTGCCAGTCCGGCTGTGGTACAGCGCCTTGGGAAACAATCCTGTATTGTATTATTGTTAATAACATTTCCTTGGCACTCTCGAGCATAGGTAGGTGCTCACCACTGCACCCTGCCTGGCTCTCTCCTGACAACTCTAGGGGCCTGGGATCGGAGCATATAATGCCTTGTGAGTTGATATCCTGCACTATTTTATTTTTTTTTATCTATCTTTTAATATGTGCTAATAAACATCTGTTGAGTGTAACTGGTTCACTGAACGATGTTTATTCTCAAAACAAAACCTTAGAAGTTTAATCATTTTATACACTAGAATGATAAGTACCACGGACCGATGACAATTACTAAACAGGACGACTGCAAGGTCATCTGGACCCAACGTTAAGGAAAAAAAATAAAGACCTAGTTCTACCTTACTTCACTTATTGCAATCTTCGTATATACTTTGCACAGCAGCAGATACTAGGTACACCGCTGAGCAGCTTTTGCACAATGCGCCGGAATGTGCCCCTCATCATCTCGGATGCTTGCGTTTGGGATCCGTGGCTCAGTGTCTGAGAAAAATGCCTGTGCAAGACAGTATTATATCCTTGCTATTAACGATATGTATGAAATGAGGGGAAGAAAGACGCTGTAACATTTTCTGGTTTTTCATAGATAGCATGAGGAAGCATCCCTCTTTTACCTTGCATTTGACAGAGGTATTGCTGATAAAGGGTCTGTTTACACGTTTCCTTTAGCGCACAACAAGAGTCTGTGGACTTGCACAGACTGTCTATGATCACTGCCTCCACACGCCGGCCGCGGTGGCCGAGCGGTTCTAGGCGCTTCAGTCCGGAACCGCGCGACAGCTACGGTCGCAGGTTCGAATCCTGCCTCGGGCATGGATGTGTGTGATGTCTTTAGGTTAGTTAGGTTTAAGTAGTTCTGAGTTCTAGGGGACTGATGACCTCAGATGTTAAGTCCCATAGTGCTCAGAGCCATTTGAACCATTTGAACTGCCTCCACTTTACTGCTGTCTGTTTCCGCCTCCTTAGCTTCGGCAGTGCTGCGGCTCGACATCTGTTTACGTCCCTACAGCGCGCACGATTTTTTACCTATCTGGCGTACTCGCAGGTTTTGAAGCAACCGATGTATAATCTACATCTACATTTATACTCCGCAAGCCACCCAACGGTGTGTGGCGGAAGGCACTTTACGTGCCGCTGTCATTACCTCCCTTTCCTGTTCCAGTCGCGTATGGTTCGCGGGAAGAACGACTGTCTGAAAGCCTCCGTGCGCGCTCTAATCTCTCCAATTTTACATTCGTGATCTCCTCGGGAGGTATAAGTAGGGGGAAGCAATATATTCGATACCTCATCCAGAAACGCACCCTATCGAAACCTGGCGAGCAAGCTACACCGCGATGCAGAGCGCCTCTCTTGCATAGTCTGCCACTTGAGTTTGCTAAACATCTCCGTAACGCTATCACGGTTACCAAATAACCCTGTGACGAAACGCGCCGCTCTTCTTTGGATCTTCTCTATCTCCTCCGTCAACCCGATCTGGTACGGATCCCACACTGATGAGCAATACTCAAGTATAGGTCGAACGAGTGTTTTGTAAGCCACCTCCTTTGTTGATGGACTACATTTTCTAATGACTCTCCCAATTAATCTCAACCTGGTACCCGCCTTACCAACAATTAATTTTATATGATCATTCCACTTCAAATCGTTCCGCATGCATACTCCCAGATATTTTACAGAAGTAACTGCTACCAGTGTTTGTTCCGCTATCGTATAATCATACAATAAAGGATCCTTCTTTCTATGTATTCGCAATACATTACATTTGTCTATGTTAAGGGACAGTTGCCACTCCCTGCACCAAGTGTCTATCCGCTGCAGATCTTCCTCCATTTCACTAAATTTTCTAATGCTGCAACTTCTCTGTATACTACAGCATCATCCGCGAAAAGCCGCATGGAACTTCCGACACTATCTACTAGGTCATTTACATATATTGTGAAAAGCAATGGTCCCATAACACTCCCCTGTGGCACGCCAGAGGTTACTTTAACTTCTGTAGACGTGTCTCCATGGAACATGTATACCCAAAACCGACTCTCAAAATTTGTTTTTCGAACGAAAATGCGCCACCGAAAGCCTATGAAATTGAAAGGTTCCTATGAGACAAAGTTACACTTGATTACAACGAACTTACTGGAATTCACCTCTCCATAGTGAGCACTGCCGTCTACGTCAAACTGGTTAATGATGTACTGTGTGACAAAATCATTCCGAGATACTAAATATGGTCTCAAATTTCGTCACTCCGATGGGCATGTCAGAGAGGTAACTATTGATCATCCAGAATTGGGAATACGAAGCATAGGCATCTTCGAATTTCCCTTCGAGGTTCTGTCTGACTGATTGATGTCCTAAGCCCATATGGAAGAGCGCTCAGTCATGTGGAGGACAAATGATCGAACTTCACGACCAATCCCTTTCTTAGTGGGGTACGACAGATCAGAATAGAACTGACGCAACATGTACCCTAATACTTGTTAATCGGCGGATGCAGAGCAATAGTCATGTGCGATGGAAACCCAAAACATGCTATGGATGCAGGAAAGAAGGACACGTTCGTTCAGAATGTATGGAGTATTGTGCAAGTTCCAACTGACGAACCCGTGCCACCATCCACGCTGACACTAATTTATGCTGACGCGCTTCGGACAGATCCCATCCCAAAGAATGACCAGGTCCACCATCCTAACAGTATACGGCAACTACCTTCAGCAGAGACTGCCACCTGTGAAGAAACGACGTACATTCCGGCCACTCCGGCGCTGGTGACGCCATTAACCGACGAGAACGGATCGGTAGGTAGGATGGAAATTGATGCCACAGAACAGAAGTTGCTTTCGTTCCTGAGCGCTAGGAGTCACTTCCACACTCGGACACCGGGGCGCACACTCGAAGACGACCGCCGAGGCGCCACAACAAACGACGGCCAGCGCCGTCGGACACCTTCTTAATAAACTCAGCGTACAGCGATGACACAGTGAATCCGGATGCGTAACGGCAGGTTCTTCTTTTCTAAAAACAATACGACGCGAATCACACGTGACAGGGGCTGAGTACAGAACCACCAGATGGAGATCCGCCGGTAGGAGCCCGTCCATCCAACGCAGCAACATCTTTACCTTCGATCAGCCCAGCGGGAGAAATACGGCGAGAGATAGACCTTCAGCAAGGAAACTGGGGCGATGAACCTGATACTGATCCGGAGATCGTCGACGCAGCCGCAATTGCGGTTGCGGCGTGAACCAGATGTTAGCCACGCAGAAGATGCAGACGGTTGCACAGACATCAGGTCGCCAGACAGCACACAAGTTAACACGAGCGTTTATGTGTGCTTTACTCACTGAGGAACAGCAGGTATATCGAACACTCTCCATTAACATCAATACAAATAGAAAGCAGACCAAGTTTCAATTAATACGATAAATTCTGCTTGCGTCAAACGTCGACATCATCTTTATACAGGAAATATGCGTCGAGAGCTGTCCTGATCTTTATGAGTGTGATACATACATCACACCCAGTATGGACGATGGCAGCGGAACAGCGATACGTCTTCGTAAAGTAGGGTGACCAAACCTGGATTGTCCCGGTTTTCATCCCTGTGTTCCGGTGTCCCGAAAATTTGTTTCGGGACGCTCAAAAGTCCCGGAATTCAGTTTTTAAATACATTTAGTGAAACTTTCTCAAATTTTTGGGATTTCGCTATATTAAAGGAAATACAACACAAGAAATTAATATATTTTAGCTTATTTGTCTAAAACCTCCTTTGTCCCATACTAGTAATCACAGTATCAGTATTGATACACTCAGGCAATAAGTAGTAAGTTGTATTATTGTAACAGATCTATGAAACCGTCCGATTGTCGCACCATTGCCAGAACAGTGTAGTAGTTAATGTTTTGTCAGACAAACTGCAATAGTTTTTTCTCATATTAGTGGTATTATTGCTGCAGTACTGTGAAACGCAATGCCGAAACGTGCCTGCAAGTTCAGTGACTGTTATTCCAAGGAATGTAATTTCATCAAGAAAGGTCGTTTTGATTACGAAGCAGAGTCTTCCGTATGTAACTGTTTTATTAGTATAAGTCATGGTGGTCGTTCCGACATAGTTGATCACATCAGGTCAAAGAAACACATTAACAGATACAGTGCACCGAGCTGCAGTAAAACTCTACAAAATAATTTTGTGAAACGTCAAGTGAAGAGACGAAAGTTCGAGCAGCCGAGCTTACATTAGCCTACCACACGGTAAAACATCACCAAACTTATAGATCTAGTGATTGTACTAATAAGCTTAACAGCATTATGTTTGATGATTCTTCCATTGCAAAAACGTTTAGTTCAGCAGGAACTAAAGTGTCAGCCTAGGTGAAAGGAGTTATTGCTCCCCAGAGTGTAAAGGAAAGCTTTGAATATATCAAAAAGTCTTCTTTCTACCGGATATTCACTGATGCCAGCAATTATGAGGCCACTAAAATATTTCCGTTTGTTGTTCAGTTTTTCGATATTAATCAGGGAATACAGACCAAACTTTTGAAGGTGAGTTCCCTACCTAATGAAACATCTGATGAAATTTCAAGATTTTGTATGAATACTATCGAAATGTTTGATCTTGAGAAAAGTAAATGTGTGGCATTTTGTGGAGACAACACCAACACAAACTTTGGTGGTTTAAAAAGACAAGGCAAATGCAACGTATTCCACAAGATTTCAAGAGTCACATGAAATGCAACGTATTTACCAAATTAAAGGCAACATTGCATGAAAACATTGAAGACATAGGGTGCCCTGCACACGTTTTACACAATAGCGTGCAGACATCTGGTGACAGTTTAAGCAGTGATGTTGAAACTATCGTCATGAAGGTATACTCACACTTTTACATATATACTGTTAGAACAGAGAGGCTTAAGGAGTTCTGTGATTATGTGGGAACTGAAAATAGGAATGTAATGTGTCACTCATAAACTCGCTGGTTATCACTGTTTCCAGCAGTTGAAAGAGTAATCCGCCTGTTTGAACCGTTAAAAGATTTCTTCCTAAATGAAGAGAAATCCCCCAAAATATTGGTTCAGTTTTTCAGTAACCCTTCAAGTGAAGCCTACTTATGGTTCATTCACAGTCAGCTTAGCACTTTGCAGCATGGGATAAAGGAAATTGAGGGAAGCACGAAAAGTTTAATAGAGGTGAATGATGTTTTGAAAAATACTCTGGAAACTGTTACTAAGAGGAGAGAACAGCAGTTCATTTCTTTTAATGTTAAATCTGTCCTTAAAAGAGCAGAAGTATCAGAAGCAGCGGAAATGAGTTTTAGAGAAGAAGTTAACAAGTTTTATGACACTTGTGTAGACTATCTCCGCAAGTGGAGCGCCTCATATTTACCCTCATCGCCGGTGTTTGATTGGATGTTACTGAAGAGAGTGCCAAAATGGGAAAGTGTTGAAGAGACAGTTTCATATTTGAAGAGTAAAGAGATTGAAATCGATGATTCCATTCTCTTTGATCAGTTCGGCGTACTGACAAATTTCGTTGAAGAAAGTCTTCACAAGTGGAATGATGAAAAAAAACACCATTGGAATGTCATGAGAAGTGGGTGAGTTATTTTTAAAAGCTGTGACTGTCTTCAGCATTACTCTGAGTTGGTAATAATTGCAAGGTATTTATTTGCAATCCCAACCAATAATACCAATGTGGAAAGAATATTTTCGTTCATGAATATCCAGTGGACTGATGAAAGAAACAGAATGGAGGTGGACTCTCTTGAAGCAATCCTGCAGATCCTGTACAACTACAAAATGAATTGTGCCGAGTTTTATCACTGTGTCTCAAAGAACGAAGACATGATCAAGAAGGCTGGAGGCAGTGAAAAATGCCCTTTTCTCCAAGGTCAGTCTATTCCATCTACAAGTGCTCAGTAGTATTAAAACTCATGTTAATATTAATTGATTAAAAGTTGAATTGCTGTAAAATTTTGTAAAATCGTGATACATTTCTTTATTACTGTATACGTTTATTAAATGTCATTAATTACACAGATAATCTAGATTATATCAATCTTTTGTATCCTCTTATTAGTTATAATAATCGGGTTAACAAAATGTATCAACAAAACATTAATACTTAAAATCAAGAAACCTGGGTGCATGTGGAATGAGGTGTCCATTGGCACCCGGGTGAATGTGTCCCGGTTTTCACCGAAAATAATTTGGTCACCCTATCGTAAAGGCATAGCAGCAGAGGATGTGATGTATCTGCCGTCAACGCGAGGGCTGCATTCACAGTGCTGGTAGTACGGATCGTTAATATCTCTGCGCCATTGTGATCCGACAGAAGGCGCGATCAGCCGGCCGAAGTGGCCGTGCGGTTAAAGGCGCTGCAGTCTGGAACCGCAACACCGCTACGGTCGCAGGTTCGAATCCTGCCTCGGGCATGGATGTTTGTGATGTCCTTAGGTTAGTTAGGTTTAACTAGTTCTAAGTTCTAGGGGACTAATGACCTCAGCAGTTGAGTCCCATAGTGCTCAGAGCCATTTTTTTGAAGGCGCGATCGATCCTGAATTTACGCAGAGCAGATTGCGCCACTATTCTTACGCCGCTACGAACATATCTCATTTGGTGGCGACTTCAACTGTGGGCTCGCACCAAAAGATCAGCACTCATGCTGTAATTCATGCCAGGAGCTACGATAACTGATACAGGACATTAATTCAACCTGTATGTGGCGAGAGAGGCGGCTATACATACGTCAGAAGTCACTCTGCAAATCATCTTGATCTAATTTACGTAACAGGTCGTCACGAATCTGCTATCCTCGATGCGGAACAATGGCGCGTCGCCTTTTTAGATCACATAGAATACACATGCACGGTCTCCCTGCGTCGTCAACGAGTGTGGAAGAGTCGCGGTGCTTGGAAACTGAGTACAGCGAACCTCAGGAAATGTGAGTGCCGGTGCTTAATCGTACACTTGGCACATACGTGAACGACGCCTCCCGACATATCCGATGATTTTGTAATGGTGTCTGGAATGCGATAAGCCTGCATTGCGACGAGCCCTGATTGCATACGGGAGCATATGATAAAGCGAAGGTGTCACACCGAAGCGTTTTGTGATGCAAAAATCCATTAATAAAGTGCGACGGACTATTAATAGCATACGGGAGCATATGATATAGCGAAGGTGTCACACCGAAGCGTTTTGTGATGCAAAAATCCATTAATAAAATGCGGCGGACTATTAATACGACGATAAATGTAAAATACCTGCACGAGAGATAAATACTCTGTGGAATTTAAGCGTCTCCGTGCGGACTCGATAACAAAGATATACAGACAATTAAGCTATGGCAAAAAGATAATTATTCCATACTGGACATTGGAAGAGAGATGTTCTATGTCAGATTGAGAGGAGATTGTTGGAAGCCGCCATTAAGACAGTAATCTGTGTTTAATGGTATTGAAGAAAATAAATACATATAAAAGCACAAAGGAAATATTCAGTGATTATAAAAACGCAAGTCATTCGGAAGTGTTGTGTGGTTTGATGGTGCAAACCTGCAGTTTTACACGGTTTTGGGATTCGTCGAGAATATTTCTCCGAAGACCTAAATAATTTCACGAACTAAAATTGGACGCCTCATTCCATAGAGTGATTAATTATCTTTAGCGATTTCAGGTGGAGAAGTTTCAGCAAGGAGACTCAACGAGATCTGCTGCTGCGAAACGCATATGGTATTACCTTATTCTTTAACTTACGGAAAACAGTAAGCAATACAGACTTCATAATCACCGCAAACACAATTAAAAGGACCCAAATAAAAGGAGCAAACAGTGAAGAGGAATCGATGAACCAAACCATAAATAAAAATCAATTATTAATAATACGCATTGACATTAATAAAACGCTCATTAAATAATAGAGAGAATAAAAATAAGATCTTTAAAAGACTATGGAATTTTGTTTCACGAAGATCCCCGAACTTTTGGTACAAGCGCCTTCACAATACTGGAGTGCTGCCATAAAACGAGCACAAACCCAAATATTTTCCATTTCGTAACGCCGTCTGTAGAGGGCTGCAGTCTGCGCAAGTGCCTTTGCAAAAGTCCGTGAAGAATGGCCGTCGATGTATCACGTTATCAGAGGAAAACAGTTTAGCGGCAGAGCCTCAACACAGGCGGATGGCGCCTTATGACAACGCAAAAAGAAACTGCCAACGCCTTTGTGGAACAATAGTGTCGCCTCTATGATAGGGTGTCCATTTCATTTTCATTGAAAAAGGGGACATTTAAAATAAATTAGAGAAAAACCTGGGACAATGAAGTAAAAAAAGGGACATAAATATTGTATTGACTAAATTTAATACACATACAAGTTTACCTTTACACTCAGATGATCCCAAATCATTTTTTGCAATTATTCTGCCACACTATCACCGTACTTTTCCCTTTTATGTACTTCATCAAGAGGTGAATTTTCGTTTGAAATTGTATCATAAAAGTCAGTACACCATACATCATTAAAGTGTGTTTTCAAAAAGAGCAACGCCCTCACTGTTTCAACTTTCATTCTGTTTTTTTTTTTTTATCTGACCACAAAGAGTTCACAGCAGCATTTGACCCAGGAATTGCCAGACAAAACTCCGCCAAATGAATCATGTTTTTCATGTTAATGTTTTTACTTTTAAAATAAGCAAATATTTTACAATACGTTGCACTAACACTTTATTTTTCTCCTTCACTTTTTATGAAGTTCTGTGCACATGAAAATTCATCGAACAGTTCGTCTTCATCAACAGGAAAATGTGGTAAAATGCTTTTAACAAAAACACAACAGTCCTGAATATCCTTCCACTGTAGCTGCTCCTTTTCAGCATTAAAAGGTGTGAGAAATGGTAAACGCCATTCTTTAATATACTCAGTGCAAGAGTCATAGAAGATGTCAGCTGTTGTTGTTGTGGTCTTCAGTCCTGAGACTGGTTTGATGCAGCTCTCCATGCTACTCTATCCTCTGCAAGCTTCTTCATCTCCCAGTACTTACTGCAACCTACATCCTTCTGAATCTGCTTAGTGTATTCATCTCTTGATCTCCCTCTACGATTTTTACCCTCCACACTGCCCTCCAATGCTAAACGTGTGATTCCTTGATGCCTCAAAACATGTCCTACCAACCGATCCCTTCTTCTAGTCAAGTTGTGCCACAAACTTCTCTTCTTCCCAATCCTATTCAATACCTCCTCATTAGTTACATGATCTACCCACCTTATCTTCAGCATTCTTCTGTAGCACCACATTTCGAAAGCTTCTATTCTCTTCTTGTCCAAACTATTTATCGTCCACGTTTCACTTCGAGACATGGCTACGCTCCATACAAATACTTTCAGAAACGACTTCCTGACACTTAAATCTATACTCGATGTTAACAAATTTCTCTTCTTCAGAAACGATTTCCTTGCCATTGCCAGTCTACATTTTATATCCTCTCTACTTCGACCATCATTAGTTATTTTACTCCCTAAATAGCAAAACTCCTTTACTACTTTAAGTGTCTCATTTCCTAATCTAATTCCCTCAGCATCACCCGATTTACTTTGACTACATTCCATTATCCTCGTTTTGCTTTTGTTGATGTTCATCTTATACCCTCCTTTCAAGACACTGTCCATCCTGTTCAACTGCTCTTCCAAGTCCTTTGCTGTATCTGACAGAATTACAATGTCATCGGCGAACCTCAAAGTTTTTACTTATTCTCCATGAATTTTAATACCTACTCCGAATTTTTCTTTTGTTTCCTTTACTGCTTGCTCAATATACAGATTGAATAACATCGGGGACAGGCTACAACCCTGTCTCACTCCTTTCCCAACCACTGCTTCCCTTTCATGTCCCTCGACTCTTATAACTGCCATCTGGTTTCTGTACAAATTGTAAATAGCCTTTCGCTCCCTGTATTTTACCCCTGCCACCTTCAGAATTTGAAAGAGAGTATTCCAGTTAACATTGTCAATAGCTTTTTTCTAAGTCTACAAATGCTAGAAACGTAGGTTTGCCTTCTCTTAATCTTTCTTCTAAGATAAGTCGTAAGGTTAGTATTGCCTCACGTGTTCCAACATTTCTACGGAATCCAAACTGATCTTTCCCGAGGTCCGTTTCTACCAGTTTTTCCATTCGTCTGTAAAGAATTCGCGTTAGTATTTTGCCGCTGTGACTTATTAAACTGATAGTTCGGTAATTTTCACATCTGTCAACACCTGCTTTACAAGCAGGTGAAAGGTGAAAGGATATCAATGATACGATTCGCTGATGACATTGCTATCCTGAGTGAAAGTGAAGAAGAATTAAATGATCTGCTGAACGGAATGAACAGTCTAATGAGTACACAGTATGGTTTGAGAGTAAATCGGAGAAAGACGAAGGTAATGAGAAGTAGTAGAAATGAGAACAGCGAGAAACTTAACATCAGGATTGATGGTCACGAAGTCAATGAAGTTAAGGAATTCTGCTACCTAGGCAGTAAAATAACCAATGACGGACGGAGCAAGGACATCAAAAGCAGACTCGCTATGGCAAAAAAGGCATTTCTGGCCAAGAGAAGTCTACTAATATCAAATACCGGCCTTAATTTGAGGAAGAAATTTCTGAGGATGTACGTCTGGAGTACAGCATTGTATGGTAGTGAAACATGGACTGTGGGAAAACCGGAACAGAAGAGAATCGAAGCATTTGAGATGTGGTGCTATAGACGAATGTTGAAAATTAGGTGGACTGATAAGGTAAGGAATGAGGAGGTTCTACGCAGAATCGGAGAGGAAAGGAATATGTGGGAAACATTGATAAGGAGAAGGGACAGGATGATAGGACATCTGCTAAGACATGAGGGAATGATTTCCATGGTACTAGAGGGAGCTGTAGAGGGCAAAAACTGTAGAGGAAGACAGAGATTGGAATACGTCAAGCAAATAATTGAGGACGTAGGTTGCAAGTGCTACTCTGAGATGAAGAGGCTTAATATTTTGCCAAATAGTTTTGTTTGAATTTCCGCGTTTGGGTGACAGTACCAGTTGAGTTCTGCGGATAATTTCGCCAACAATTCTTGCTCAACATTACCTAAAGACGATTTTACGGAAATTCACTTCGAAGATCATGAGCATGAGTACCCTTAAGATTTTCAGTCGTTTAATCCAGTTTTTTTGCCAATGCTGCACCCTTCGCCGACTTTTCTTCTAAGTATGTTAATGTTTCCACTCCACCTCACCAAAGAATATAAGACCAGAAACTCAAGAACGGAAAGTTGGAGAGAGCGCATTGTCGACCAGCTATTCAAGAAGTCGGAGGATATTAATTATTTAAGAAACGTAAAAATATGGTTTGTATCCGGAAAAGTAATGTTCCTAAAAAACTGAAACCCGATACCAAATGTCGGAAGCAAGTTCGGAAAAGAACTTGGTTCAAATGGCTCTGAGCACTATGGGACTTAACATCTGAGGTCATCAGTCCCCTAGAACTTAGAACTACTTAAACCTAACTAACCTAAGGACATCACACACATCTATGCCCGGAGCAGGATTGGAAGCTGCGACCGTAGCGGTCGTGCGCTTCCAGGCTGAAGCGCGTAGAACCTCTCGACCACCCCGACTGGCTGACTTTAATTCATGTTTCTTTAATTAGTTGGTTTGATATAAATGTGTGTCGTATATTAGAATATACAATAAGCACGTAAGAATAATATAGCCGAAATAAATGAATGATAGTGCCTGGCTACTGTATTTTATTGACTGTAAAGTAAAGCTGTTGTCAACCCGAAAGTTGGCTTGAACAACACAATGCTTTACTGGTCATTGTGCCAGTGGATGTCGTTCCATTCTGCTGAGTTGTCCACCCATTTCTGTGAGGAGTTGTAGTTTGCTGTATACTCAGAACCTTGGTGCAATTCGGTCTTTATTTACATCAACAAACTTTGCCAGAGGGGGAAAAAGCGATATGTGGTAGATAAAACCCCTGTCACTAGACGAGGATCGACCCGAGACTTTCGGAGCCGTAGTCTGCCACTTAAGCACTGATATACCAAGCCACAATATATTTCGCTATATTTCCCACGTGCAGTCATAATCATCACATCCCTTTCAGACATCATAAAATGGTTTTGGATACAATTATTAAAAGCATCCCTATGTAGGATTTCACATCACTGAAAATGGATAAAGCTTGATTTTATATTTGGTATTTGTGACGAACTAATGACGTCTATAACAGATGCTCCAGTTTTCGCCTGATAGGCCATTCTAGGAACAGAAGTAGACAATAACACAATTTCGAAAATATCAATTTCTAACGTTTTCAGTTTATGGCGAATAACTGCATTAAGAAAGTGGTTAAAAGGGAATTTATTCCAGGCAAGTAAATTTGAGTAGTTTCTGTAATATTTACTGCATTTCCAATAACATCTTGCGTCGCAAGTGGAAGAACTAACAAAAGATAATTAGACGGAAGATATTTGGGACACTCAGCTTACTGTAGGGCCCCGGTGGTCCCGGTAGCCTATGGTGGACTGGAAGCCGAGCGGTGACTTCTCCAGTTGTCAGGATGCTAGGAAATGACTGTGGACGCGTCAGAAACGCCAAAGAAACATTATTAATTCATGACACCTTTATTTCTGCCGAGTACAATGTGGCCCATGTAACACAGGTTGGCTGAGCTTGGTGATATCAACGACCTTCCGGGTCGCACCAGTCTTGCTAGCGCAGCGCTGCGTGCTGTGACGTTGCGGTGGAATGCGCTTACTTCGGCCGCGCATGGCTGGCGGCGTCTGGCTGGCCGGCCGGCTCGGTGGCGGACAGCAGGCCGCTGTGCGTAGGAGGCTCCGGGTTGGAGTCCCGGCGCTGTCGGCACGAGAGGCGTTATCGTAGTGCGGAGTGTACCCTATCCCACCCCATCTTCTTCCCTGCTCCTCCTGGTGGCTCGTCCGCAGTGGACGGGCGGAACGGGCTGCAATCCCCCAGCGTCGTTGGCTTACCCGGTTGTGACGGCGGATGCACAGGGCCTAGGCTCTGCACGATATCGACGACGGCTCACAGATGTGGTCAGCACTGGTGGCGAGCGAGTCTGCCACGATGTCTGCTAATCCTGGGTTGATGATTAGCAGCAGCAGCAGAGAGGACCAGGGCTGCTACTGTCCCCTCACGTGTGCTGCTGGATGGGCCGCCCTTACTGCAACATCTCCTTAATAAAGATTAACATGTCGATCACAGAGCTGAGCGCTACGCAGCGACCCAGTACACATCTAACTGCAAGTCTAACTGCGAGTGTGAGTGCCTTGTTGCTATCAAAGCTGGCGTATTTAAAGGAAGCACGAGCGACGTCCTGACGTCATGCTCGTTTGTAATGAACGCATTCGTTCCACTTATACTGCTGATTTATCTGTCGTACTCGCCCCTTAGGTGTTCTTGTGACAGAGTTACGTGTTGTTACGGCAGACTTACGTGAAGTTATGAAATGCAGTACAGCTGACGCTATACCTCTGTCTTACACTCTAAGAAAGTCTCTGTCTAACACAAACCCGCGTGTTAAGCAATTCTCTCTCGCCTGTTTTGTGTAACCAGGCCACTGCCCCTGCGTGACCACATATTTCAATGCATGTGCAATCCTCTTACCTCTTGGTTAACCTACTGCCTCTGGCTCTCGGCATAGGCAACGAAACTTTGACAATATTCAACGTTTCCAACTCTTTACTATTCCGCGACACTACGCTACTTTGTCCGGCTTGTACTGAAATATTGCTGAAGTGAATGAAACCCATATTATTTCGAATTCATATGAGACCATGCGAGTGTATAACGGAAACGTCATAATATTTTCAGTGGCAAACACTCAGCGAATGACGCCCATCGCATAATGGAAACTTAATTAGAACATCCCACGAAACGATTTTCGTGGCGGAAACTACGAATATACAACCGCAATGTATAGTGAAATTAGGCCAGTATCAAAACATAGGAAACTTCTTGACAGATTAAAACTGATACTCGGTCCGGCACACGGTTTCATATCAGCGCACGCTCCTCTGTAGAGTGAAAATCTCATTCTGGGAACACATAGGAACATAAAGCAATAATTCTTCCCATGTCCCATTCATGAATGCAGAGTGAGATGTGTGATACACTTAAAAATGACGCACAGAATAAAAGAGTATGTCGAATGATACTGATATTTATCAACTTGTAGCTGGTCTATGCTGAATGGCCTGAGCGTAGTTTGTGTCCTAAAACATTGCTCCTGGGGCGACCACAGCTATGTAGACCGATAGGAATGTTCGGTTTGTACATTTCGCTTCAGGCTGTGGTTGTAGAAGCAGTTTTTTATACGTGCTAAGCGAGTGCTCATGCTACGTGTTACACATGAGGAGTGAAGATTAGGATTTACTGTCCCGTCGATGTCAATGTCATTAGAGACAGAGCACCTGTTCGTGTTGGGTAAGTGTGAAGAGGGTCATCAGCTTTGCCCATTCAAAGGAAGAAGAAGGAGGGAAGGAAGAAAGATTAGAGGTCAACGTCCCGTCGACAGGGCAGTCATCAGAGACTGAGCACAAGGTTTGTTTATGAAAGGATGGGGAAAGAAATCAGCCATGCCTCGCTCGGACAAAGGCATCACATACACATTTGGCCAACGTATAAACTTCCATAACAGAAAAATGTCGAATTAATAATATGCGAATTAAGGATTTTCCAACCGCTGCGGGGCCAGCTTCTAGGCAGGCAAACTTGCTAAGTTGAGTGTGCAGCCCTGCTTAAGGTCAAAAAGGGATGAAATGTCGACGACGTCTCTCATTAATTGCAGACCTCAAGCCGGCGGCGTGACGCATATTAACCCAACTGTCTTAACTAAACCCCCGAACGGAGAAGTTTCATCTCCTCAGCAGACGCGCATGGGCGCTAGATGATCGTGTCAAATGGTCCGACTGTTTAACTGTAAAAACCTGTCACAATTTAAATGGTACGTCCGCTAACCAGGAAAGGAAGTTCACACACCAACCCGGTCACGGATGCTTGCGTTGCACCTCCACCAGACAGCATCATTTCCACCGGACCATCAGTGGAGTGTACTCTGTATCCCCCGCGCTGTACGGGTGTCTCCTTTGCAACTGCCACGGCATTGGCTGTCCTCGCCGTTCTATATAAGTGCCCTCTGTCCTTCGCTCCGGGACCTCCAAGAGAGACCACAACTCAGCGATTCGCGCTGCTTAAAAACCCGGCCACTACTAGTATATAAAGCACTAAACATTCTGAATGACTGCAACATTTTTAAACAGACGCTCCGTTTACGTATTTGTAGCTGACTGAATTTTTTTTCAATCTCCTCTTTTTCCTGTGACTTTGTTCTGCAGCAGCGCAGGGTCGGGATAGTTAGAAGCGGATCTGCCACGGGTAATTTAAAGGGTGGCCAGGTGCCCTTCCTGTCATCAGCCTGTCTACATGTAACATCATAGATTAAGGGTCGACTTGCGACAGCAATCGCACAACTTGTGTACGGGCCGCTAGACGCCGCCGCGAGCGCTAAGAATGCATTGCGATCGCAGGCGCGCGTGTTGCGTACGGGCCGCGAGGTGCCGCCACGAGCGCAACCGTGTATAAGTGCCGACGGAGTTCGGCCAGCTCTGATTTTGTTGGCATCCCATTTTTGCCTATTCTCTTATTTGCTTAGCTCTTATTCGTTTATGGCTCATGTTATTGCGCTCTCTTTCAGCCATTCTGATTGTTTTGGTTTACACCCAATTGAGAAGTGCTCATTTTGGCATTTCACTTTTTCATATTTCTCATTTTACTAATAATATGCTCCTTAGCTTTTTACAGTTGAATTGATTAACATAGTCTCATGTACTGTTTTTTCATTTCAGCCTGTTCATATTTTGATGTTCTTTAAATACTGTAATAATTATCGGAAGCATTTCTTCCCTTAAACTTGTGTGAAGTATTCTCGATGTAGGATTTGTTCTGTGACCCAGGTGTAAGGTTTTGAATATAAATTATATCCGAAACTGTGCTTTAAGAGGAATTTATTTTTTCAGTTTGTACTACATCAGACGACAATTTTGTGATATTAGGGAGAAATTTGAGGGGCAAACCCATGGAAAAAGTCTTAAGTAGGCACCGAATATATATATACGTCACATACACCAATAATAGTTACTCATATATGTCACTTTTTTTCAAAATAAAATGCAGTCGTCAACCTCACAACTGGAATGTTATATTGTACTTAACTGGTTTCGACAGATTAATATCTGTCATCTTCGATAGTCTACAAAATTTAGAAAAAATAAAACATTAAATAACGGTCTTACTTTGTAATAATGGTAATTTTCGCCTCACAAACATTAGCATTCGTTCAATACTAAACGCCTGATGGCCTGAAGTTATCAGACAATTGTAATGTAAAAGAAATGAACTGTCGCATAGCCGCTCCTGTGCGGCGGCTGTTAATCTCTATGTACACGTATCGACTAATGATATAAAAATAATTCTGTTTTTTCAAGACAAATGACGCCTTGAGCGCTTCACCTTTTACTGTTTCTTTTCCACGACAGGCCGACGCGGACTTACTGCGTTCCGCAATTTGTATTTTATCATTTGTGCAAAATAGCCTGTAAATGTGCTAGTTGTCTTCTCATTCAGAAAACATATAGTTTTATGTAATTAGTTGCAAGCAGACACCATCAAGAGCACATTAATCTCAAGTATTGCCTGCGATGTGCAAAGCTTTTGTTAATATGCACCAGCTATTGCAACTGTATTATAAAAGGTACGTAGCATAAAAAAACGTGTGTTATATATTAACTGTGCTTATTTAGACAAATTATCCATAAGTATCTCCATCTCCTCATTACTTGAATGTTAATAATTTTGTATCAGTTTATTTCCAGAAATTACGATCACGCTGATGGACCGAACGCAGCATTGAGGCAGGAGGAACGTTATCGTTTTCCTATCATTTCTGAAACAATCCTTCTCAATTGTGTAGTGTTAATTTCTTTTAAAGTCAGTCAATCTTTTGGTCTCTTAGTGTCGATCCAGGTATGACTGCAGCACGGTTATGAAAACGCGTGGAAATGATAATGTTGCTTCCTACCAATCTCAAATAAATTAATCTCCATGTCCAAAGAATGTCACGTATTTAGTGACTTGTTACTATAAGATACTTCAATCAATCTCTGATTCTGTTGCCAAGTTACACAGAAAACATCATTATATATATATATATATATATATATATATATATATATATATATATATATATATATATGCAAGGTACAAGACGCGTATTACAAAAAAACTAACTCAATATTGACTTATAACACAGATAATCAGACATCAATACCTTTCTTAACGAAGCATAACGACGTGAAACATCGCAAAAGGTACATAGCGTAAGCCGTAGTTATAACTGTATATCGATAACTTAGAATGATTTAATTTCACTTTAGCGCCCCTAGTCGGTCGATAACACCGAGAAATATTTTCTGATGCGGAATAGTATTGCACGTTTAGGGGTAAGACTATGAAGTTGCGCAATAATACTGAGAACATCAAAAAGTTTTGGAATATATTGCGCCGCCCGGAAATATTGTGCCGTCTGTGGCCAGTATTGGTAATATCCTTGACAGTCTCTCGAGTGCTACACTGACTAAGGAGTTTAGATTTGTTTTGTTGTTGTTGTTGTCCGGAAAAAGAGTTCAAAACCTGACGAAAGAGCATTATTATTATTAGAGTGCATTCAAATTTATAAATCATCACCAGCATTGTGTGATGTTAAGGCAGATGAATACAAAAACAGACGTGTTAAAGATGCTCAGTAGTTTGATTCGTTGCTCAGAAAATATACGAAACAGAGCAACATAGTTTTAAAAATTTAACTAACGCAAAGTTCTTAATAGAAGTATACATAGATATTTATCTTTGTTTATACATTAATGACCCAAAGACAATTCTTTTGCTCGCGTGTTATTACATGACACTTCTGCAGAATTATGTCTCAAATACTGTGTATTATTTTGAGTTCTGTTGATGGGGAGATGGGTGGCCGCAGAAATTTATCAGTGGATTGAAGGCTGGAGGGGGGAGGGAGGAGGCGCGTACGCAGGCAAGTGCCTAAGTATGGTGACGCTAATGTGTGGGGAGTACCATTTCTAGTAATGTACCAAAATCTTGGGCCATAAACACACAAAAAGTTATGATAATCTTTTTTTCCGTTCAAACTCAGTTCTCTTAACAAGTTTTCGTGTGCGATTTTTTCCGCTTGCAATAAAGTAGAGCAATTGTCACAGCAGCAGTGCCTTTATCGTCTAATATTCCGAATTACAGTATTATTGCACAATACTATTGAAAAATTCATTTAGCTGTCAAAGGGGGATGTGAGCAATATTGCAAAATATTATTGAGCAATGTCATTGACCTTTTTTGTTTACTATTATTTCATCCCCCTCGTCCCACGTGGCTGGCGGGAGCTGGGCTGTCAGTGGTATAAACAACCCACTCTTCCACCATGAGAACTTAAACTTACAAGCTAAAAAAAAAAAAAAAGAGGAGACATATGTATTATAAATTTAAAATTGCTTTAAGATGTGATGTTAATGGGAGAGCGTAAGTAACATAATGCTGTCTTCACGAATTGTTTAAAACCAGTGATAAAAATATGGACAGACAGCGCAATTAAAAACACTAAACATTTGAAAAAAAAAACACTTCAAAAACACCAAACATGACAGAAGATACACTGGCCATTAAAAACAAAACACCGTACCCTTTCTCTGCCCTGGAATGGTAGGTAATTGATGAAAATAAAGGTAGGTATGGAGGGAGATAGGAGAGTGATGGTGATGAGGACTTGTTGTTGTTGTGGTCTTCTGTCCTGAGACTGGTTTGATGCAGCTCTCCATGCTACTCTATCCTGTGCAAGCTTCTTCATCTCCCAGTACCTACTGCAACCTACATCCTTCTGAATCTGCGCAGTGTATTCATCTCTTGGTCTCCCTCTACGATTTTTACCCTCCACGTTGCCCTCCAGTACTAAATTGGTGATCCCTTGATGCCTCAGAACATGTCCTACCAACCGATCCCTTCTTCTGGTCAAGTTGTGCCACAAACTTCTCTTCTCCCCAATCCTATTCAATACTTCCTCATTAGTTATGTGATCTACCCATCTAATCTTCAGCATTCTTCTGTAGCACCACATTTCGAAAGCTTCTATTCTCTTCTTGTCCAAACTATTTACCGTCCATGTTTCACTTCCATACATGGCTACACTCCATACAAATACTTTCAGAAACGACTTCCTGACACTTAAATCTATACTCGATGTTAACAAATTTCTCTTCTTCAGAAACGCTTTCCTTGCCATTGCCAGTCTACATTTTGTATCCTCTCTACTTCGACCATCATCAGTTATTTTGCTCCCCAAATAGCAAAACTCCTTTACTACTTTAAGTGTCTCATTTCCTAATCTAATTCCCTCAGCATCACCCAAATTAATTTGACTACATTCCATTTTAATACCTACTCCGAATTTTTCTTTTGTTTCGTTTACTGCTTGCTCAATATTCAGATTGAATAACATCGGGGAGAGGCTACAACCCTGTCTTACTCCCTTCCCAACCGCTGCTTCCCTTTCATGTCCCTCGACTCTTATAACTGCCATCTGGTTCCTGTTCAAATTGTAAATAGCCTTTCGCTCCCTGTATTTTACCCCTGCCACCTTTAGAATCTGAAAGAGAGTATTCCAGTCAACATTATCAAAAGCTTTCTCTAAGTCTACAAATGCTAGAAACGTAGGTTTGCCTTTCCTTAATCTTTCTTCTAAGATAAGTCGTAAGGTCAGTATTGCCTCACGTGTTCCAGTATTTCTACGGAATCCAAACTGATCTTCCTCGAGGGCGGCTTCTACTAGTTTTTCCATTCGTCTGTAAAGAATTCGTGTTAGTATTTTGCAGCTGTGGCTTATTAAACTGATTGTCCGGTAATTTTCACATCGGTCAACACCTGCTTTCTTTGGGATTGGAATTATTATATTCTTCTTGAAGTCTGAGGGTATTTCGCCTGTCTCATACATCTTGCTCACCAGATGGTAGAGTTTTGTCATGACTGGCTCTCCCAAGGCCGTCAGTAGTTCCTATGGAATGTTGTCTACTCCCGGGGCCTTGTTTCGACTCAGGTCTTTCAGTGCTCTGTCAAACTCTTCACGCAGTATCGTATCTCCCATTTCATCTTCATCTACATCCTCTTCCATTTCCATAATATTGTCGTCAAGTACATCGCCCTTGTATAGACCCTCTATATACTCCTTCCACCTTTCTGCCTTCCCTTCTTTGCTTAGAACTGGGTTTCCATCTGAGCTCTTGATATTCATACAAGTGGTTCTCTTCTCTCCAAAGGTCTCTTTAATTTTCCTGTAGGCAGTATCTATCTTACCCCTAGTGAGACAAGCCTCTACATCCTTACATTTGTCCTCTAGCCGTCCCTGCTTAGCCATTTTGCACTTCCTGTCGATCTCATTTTTGAGACGTTTGTATTCCTTTTTGCCTGCTTCATTTACTGCATTTTTATATTTTCTCCTTTCATCAATTAAATTCAATATTTCTTCTGTTACCCAAGGATTTCTACTAGCCCTTTTTACCTATTTGATCCTCTGCTGCCTTCACTACTTCATCCCTCAAAGCTACCCATTCCTCTTCTACTGTATTTCTTTCCCCCATTCCTGTCAATTGTTCCCTTATGCTCTCCCTGAAACTCTGTACAACCGCTGGTTCTTTTAGTTTATCCAGGTCCCATCTCCTTAAATTCCCACCTCTTTGCAGTTTCTTCAGTTTTAATCTACAGGTCATAACCAATAGATTGTGGTCAGAGTCCACATCTGCCCCTGGAAATGTCTTACAGTTTAAAACCTAGTTCCTAAATCTCTGTCTTACCATTATATAATCTATCTGATACCTTTTAGTATCTCCAGGGTTCTTCCATGTATACAACCTTCTATCATGATTCTTAAACCAAGTGTTAGCTATGATTAAGTTGTGCTCTGTGCAAAATTCTACCAGGCGGCTTCCTCTTTCATTTCTTAGCCCCAATCCATATTCACCTACTACGTTTCCTTCTCTCCCTTTTCCTACACTCGAATTCCAGTCACCCATGACTATTAAATTTTCGTCTCCCTTCACTATCTGAATAATTTCTTTTATTTCATCATACATTTCTTCAATTTCTTCGTCATCTGCAGAGCTAGTTGGCATATAAACTTGTACTACTGTAGTAGGTGTGGGCTTCGTGGCTATCTTGGCCACAATAATGCGTTCACTATGCTGTTTGTAGTAGCTTACACGCATTCCTATTTTCCTATTCATTATTAAACCTACTCCTGCATTACCCCTATTTGACTTTGTGTTGATAACCCTGTAGTCACCTGACCAGAAGTCTTGTTCCTCCTGCCACCGAACTTCACTAATTCCCACTATATCTAACTTAAACCTATCCATTTCCCTTTTTAAATTTTCTAACCTACCTGCATGATTAATGAATCTGACATTCCACGCTCCGATCCGTAGAACGCCAGTTTTCTTTCTCCTGATAACGACATTCTCTTGAGTAGTCCCCGCCCGGAGATCCGAATGGGGGACTATTTTACCTCCGGAATATTTTACCCAAGAGGACGCCATCATCATTTAATCATACAGTAAAGCTGCATGCCCTCGGGAAAAATTACGGCCGTAGTTTCCCCTTGCTTTGAGCCGTTCGCAGTACCAGCACAGCAAGGCCGTTTTGGTTATTGTTACAAGGCCAGATCAGTCAATCATCCAGACTGTTGTCCTTGCAACTACTGAAAAGGCTGCTGCCCCTCTTCAGGAACCACACGTTTGTCTGGCCTCTCAACAGATACCCCTCCGTTGTACCTATTTGATCCTCTGCTGCCTTCACTACTTCATCCCTCAAACCTACCCATTCCTCTTCTACTGTATTTCTTTCCCCCATTCCTGTCAATTGTTCCCTTATGCTCTCCCTGAAACTCTGTACAACCGCTGGTTCTTTTAGTTTATCCAGGTCCCATCTCCTTAAATTCCCACCTTTTTGCAGTTTCTTCAGTTTTAATCTACAGCCTTACCGGATATCTGTATCGCTGAGGCACGCAAGCCTCCCCACCAACGGCAAGGTCCATGGTTCATGGGGGACTAAGAACTGGTAATAAATAGTGACACGATAAGGGTGGCTGCGGGGAACAAGAAGAGAGTGGTATTGGAATCTATAGATTTGAGAAGAAAACCGATAGGGGTGACAGGAAAGAGGAGAAAGAGAAGGTCTTGTATGGAGAGAGGGCGAGGAGGGAGCCTATCAGGGAGTGGGAGGAGAGGGTGGATAGGGTCAGGTGGATTCAGAGTTGGTAGGATGGGTATATATGTCAGGCCAGAGCAGAGCTTGTGGTGTGGCATAAGGAGGTGGTTGAAATTTCTTTGGGAGAAGATATGAAGAGTTTGCAGGAGGAGGGTTGGGATGTGAAGGTAGAGGTACAAGAGCACACTTGGATTGGGAAGGAAGTTGGACACAATAAGACTATTGGAGCCGAGTTTTGGATGGTGTATGTTATTCAAAGGTGTTCTATGTGAGTGAGGAGAGCTGGAAATTTAATGAGTTGGTAAAGGATCCTTGTAGGGGAATGTAAGTATATGTGTCAAGCAAGGTGGAAAGCATGGTGTTCGACAATCTGGAGGGACATACAGAACTTGGGAGGGGCGGATATCCCTGCCACATTTGCTTCTCAAAGGGTTAGGCGGATCAGGGATTTGCACATGTGAAGAACAGTGGAGGTGTGTAGTCCCCACCTACGGAAAGTTATTAGTTTTAATCTGTTTTGAGCTTTCTGTTGGATGATCTGTAGGTGCGATTTTCAGGTTAGTTCCCAATCAAAGGTTAGTCCGAGATATTTTAGTGTGTTAGCTGGATGGCATAGTCATAAATGGTGAGGTAGAAATCATGGAAATGGAAGGCGTAGATGGTGCATCTTATAATTGTTGCCTGGGTTTTCGAGGGATTGATCTTAAGGAGCCACTGGTTACATCAGGAGGTAAACTGATTCAGGTGGATTTAGAGTGATCGTTGGGATTTCTGGAGCGTAAGATACAGTGCAAGGAAAGTTGTGTCATCACCATCATAATGAAGGAGGTGGATGGGAAGAGGTGGTTTGGGCATATCAGCAGTATATAAGAGGTATAGGAGAAGGCAGAAAACGGAACCTTGGGGAACTACTGCAGTGGTGTGGGAAGTATGGGAATTGGTGTTGTTAAAAGTGACATAGGATGGGTGATTGGAGAGGAAGGATGAAAAAGGCAGACCTAGTTGACTGAAGGCGCATAAGTCTAGAGCTTGAAGAGGACCAGAATGCTATGCACGGTCATGTGGTTTCTGTAGGTCAAGGGAGACAAAGACGGCGCACTTATACATGTTGAGCAGTTGGGATAGGAGAGGATGAGGTTCAAGAGTTCATCATCAGCAGAGGAGGGATAGAAGCTGCACTGGGTAATAGGAATCAAATAGTGTTGGTGCAGATGGCAGTGGATGGGTCGGGAGAGGAAGGATTCAGAGACCCTGCTAAATACTGAGGTGAGGCAGATGTGGCGGTACTAGGAAGTACCAGTGGAGGGTTTGTTTGGCTTGAGGGAAAGTAGAATTCTGGAGGTTTCCACAGGTCAGGAGAGCAGCCTGTGGAGAGGGCAGTGGTATACAGAGTTGCAAGGGTGATGAGAAAGAAGAAAGAGAATTCTTTGAGGTGGAAATAGGTAATACTGTCATGAGCAGGGGATGCGTTTCGTTTTCTGTGAAGTACTTGTGTTACGTGTTGTGCTATGATTGGAGTGTTTAATTATGTTTTTGGTATGTTGTTCAAGTACCAGAATCTATGAGCTAGGTGTGAAGGCATGAAAAGGCAAGGTGAATGAAAATTTGTGACTGCAAATAAATTTCCAGGAAGGGATTGTACGAGGTACATGAGAACTTGGCATATAAAATTGGATACCTTTGTTTACAACTGACGATTTACATGTGCCGTGGTGACATTCATCGTAAAAACAGGGGAAGCAGTAATTTTCATGGCAGCTTGCACACGTTATAAACTCCACATTTTAAAAATGCTTGGTAGTTTTAAAGTTTCTGTAGAAAAACGAACTTAGTTTAAATACATAAAATATCATCTCTCATCGCACAGCAAACCGTGTGCAACACATCATTGAATCAAGTACTGGCAATGGAATGTATTTTGATGCAGTCTTCTCGGCATGTGATTTCTTTTCCTCTCTCGATGAGATAAGAGCAGTTTTGAAGATATTTCATCAAATTATTTGCCTGACGATAAAAATAGGAATAACAGGGTCTCATTTGGGGAATGTGTGGATCATTTTACTACTGCATGATAGCAATCCTTCATCTTGAAACACCTCGTCATGGAATTTTTTTTCTCCTCCCCACGTGTCAATCAACAGAAAAAATTTGTTTTCCTACATGTAAGGCTCCATACACCAGTCAAAAACTTTTTGTTTGAAGTTGTTGTAAGTTTCCTGTACTTTTTGGATGTAATGACCCATTAAATTTTCCTTTTCTTTTGCTTTTCATCCCTATTATGAAAATACGAAGAAAAACTATATACTGAGTATTATTTAGGTTTATTTGCAGTGTAAGTAACGTGAAAACTGAAAACAAACGTTTCTGCAGAAGGACTCGAACCCACGACCCTCGGTCTAACGTCCTGTATTGTACAAGATTTGGTACGAGGGGCATCCGCAACTCAGAGTCATGATAATTTAGAGAGATCCGCTTCAGTTGTACTAATATTTATTCAAACTACGATCGGTTTCGGGATTTTAGAATCTCATTTTCAGGTGTATGAAATTATTGTATGTAACACATATATGCGGTCGGGCCAGTCAGCGCAAGAGCTCCGATCACTGCTTGTTGGTGGAAACCGTCAGCCGCCAGACAGCCGCACGGTAGGAACGCCAACCACTACACTGTACTGTTTCCGCGGCGCCATCACCTGTCTGTACGTTACGTAAACACAAAGTACTTGTGACCCACCCGACCCGCGCCAAAAACGGCGTTTTTCTAAACGCTTGGCCATCTGGAGCTCCAGCTTCTGTCACTTTCATTTCTGGATAAGCCCCACGTATGCCATGAGTTTAGAAGAAATCGGAGTTGGCGGGTAGACGAGGTTCCCTTGTGAGAGAACATTAACCAGTTCGTATGTTACGAAGTTCTCTTCAGTTTTAATCTACAGTTCATAACCAATAGATTGTGGTCAGAGTCCACATCTGCCCCTGGAAATGTCTTACAATTTAAAATCTGGTTCCTAAATCTCTGTCTTACCATTATATAATCTATCTGATACCTTCTAGTATCTCCAGGATTCTTCCATGTATAAAACCTTCTTTTATGATTCATGAACCAAGTGTTAGCTACGATTAAGTTATGCTCTGTGCAAAATTCTACCACACGGCTTCCTCTTTCATTTCTTACCCCAAATCCATATTCACCTACTATGTTTCCTTCTCTCCCTTTTCCTACTATAGAATTCCAGTCAACCATGACTATTAAATTTTCGTCTCTCTTCACTACCTGAATAATTTCTTTTATCTCATCATACATTTCATCAATTTCTTCATCATCTGCAGAGCTAGTTGGCATATAAACTTGTACTACTGTAGTAGGCATGGACTTCGTGTCCATCTTGGCCACAATAATGCGTTCACTATCCTGTTTGTAGTAGCTTATCCGCATTCCTATTTTTTTATACATTATTAAACAAACTCCTGCATTACCCCTATTTGATTTTGTATTTATAACCCTGTATTCACCTGACCAAAAGTCCAGTTGAACGGAATCGACAGTGTCTTGAAAGGAGGATATAAGATGAACATCAACAAAAGCAAAACGAGGATAATGGAATGTAGTCGAATTAAGGGTGATGCTGAGGGAATTAGATTAGGAAATGAGACACTTAAAGTAGTAAAGGAGTTTTGCTATTTGGGGAGCAAAATAACTGATGATGGTCGAAGTAGAGAGGATATAAAACGTAGACTGGCAATGGCAAGGAAAGAGTTTGTGAAGAAGAGAAATTTGTTAACATCGAGTATAGATTTAAGTGTCAGGAAGTCGTTTCTGAAAGTATTTATATGGAGCGTAGCAATGTCTGGAAGTGAAACATGGAGGGTAAATAGTTGGGACAAGAAGAGAAAAAAAAAAATGGTTTAAATGGCTCTGAGCACTATGGGACTTAACTTCTGAGGTCATCAGTCCCCTAGAACTTAGAACTACTTAAACCTAACTAACCTAAGGATATCACACACATCCATGCCCGAAGCAGCATTCGAACCTGCGACCGTAGCGGTTGCGCGGTGCCATGCTGCAGCGCCTAGAACCGCTCGAATAGAAGCTTTCGAAATGTGGTGCTACAGAAGAATGCTGAAGATTAGATGGGTAGATCACATAACTAATGAGGAGGTATTGAATAGAATTGGGGAGAAGAGGAGTTTGTGGCACAACTTGACAAGAAGAAGCGACCGGTTGGTAGGACATGTTCTGAGACATCAAGGGATCACCAGTTTAGCATTGGAGGGCAGTGTGGAGGGTAAAAATCGTAGAGGGAGACCAAGAGATGAATACATTAAGCAGATTCAGAAGGATGTAGGTTGCAGTAAGTACTGGGAGATGAAGAAGCTTGCACAGGATAGAGTAGCATGGAGAGCTGCATCAAACCAGTCTCAGGACTGAAGACCACAACAACAACAACATGTTACGAAGTGTTCCCATAGGCGAATGTGAAATGCAAGACTGGCAATGCGTGGGTCGCGAGCCATTCACCGCCATCGAGTGCTGCCAACTCCAACTCCCCTTGTGAGGTGCCACACGGCCTCTCCACAGCCACGCCCGCCAACTGCATCGGCGACTGTCAGTCGCCCTGCATCATGTGGCCCATCTACTCCCTATGATAAAGCGTCTTTCAATGAACCTTGAAGGAACACGAAAAAATATGTAATGCAGAGTTAATGAAATTTTGGAAATAGGTAACAAGTTCAAGAGATTAACACTGCAACCGGTGTAACCTCCAGAATGTTGAATGAAAGCATGAACACGTGTCGCACAGATGCCGGTTGTCAGTTTGAGGGATGGAGTACCATCCCTGCTGCACTTAGTCGGTCAATACAGATACTGTTACGGCTGGTTGTGGATGACGTTGGAGTTAGATGATGTCCCATATGTGCTGGATCGAAGACAGATCTGATGATCGAGCAGGCCATGGCAACATGGCACTTTTTAGGGCATCCTGGGTTGCAACAGCGGTATGTTCGCGAACATTATGGCTCTGAGCACTATGCGACTTAACTTCTGAGGTCATCAGTCGCCTAGAACTTAGAACTAATTAAACATAACTAACCTAAGTACATCATACACATCCATGCTCGAGGCAGGATTCGAACCTGCGACCGTAGCGGTCGCTCGGCTCCAGACTGTAGCGCCTAGAACCGCACGGCCACTCTGCCGACCGCGAGCATTATCCTGTCCCAAAAATTCCCTGGAATGCTGTTCATGAATGGTAGCAAAAAGGCCAAATCACCATACTGACGTACAAATTTATAGTCAGGGTGCATGGTAAACCACGAGAGAGTACTCCTCATGTCATACGAAATCGCATCCCATACCGTAACTGCAGGTGTAGTTACAGAGTGTCCTGCACACAGACAAGTTGGCTGCAGGCCTTCAATTAGCCTCCTCGTAACCAACAAATCGCCATCACTGGAACCGAGACAGGACCAGCTTCCATCAGAAAAGACAACAGATCTCCACCCTGCCGCCGGCCGAAGTGGACGTGCGGTTAAAGGCGCTGCAGTCTGGAACCGCAAGACCGCTACGGTCGCAGGTTCGAATCCTGCCTCGGGCATGGATGTTTGTGATGTCCGTAGGTTAGTTAGGTTTAACTAGTTCTAAGTTCTAGGGGACTAATGACCTCAGAAGTTGAGTCCCATAGTGCTCAGAGCCATTTGAACCATCCACCCTGCCCTCCAGTGAGCCCTGTGTTGACGAGACTGAAGTCACACATTGTTCCGGTATAACATCAATCGCCGGCGCGCCGACGTGGAGCGTAAATGCAGAGAAGGCTGTGAGACGACGTCAGCCAGTAGAACGATGACTACGACGACACCACGACAGGAGTGGCACCTATACGAATAGTATATAAGTGCCGCTCCAGCTAGCCTCGGACGCACTAGAAGACGCGCACTACAAGAGCCGCACTAGAAGACGAGCCGTGATCCAAACGATTTAGCCGTGTCTTTTCACCTATATTAATTGCTTGCATGGAAATTGTATATATCGAAGGACACTGATTATTTGCATGTCGACAATTGCTTGCGACACCTATTTGTAAAAAGGCAAAATTCAGTAATTTCTATTTAATTTACTGTAATAAATTCCATTAATATGATTTGCTTGAATTGTTGTCTAGCTGTCCGAGAAAACAGCTGCCTAAGCACTCAATATTAGATGAGTAGGCAGGATCCCACCCAAATAACGCTGGTTTAGTGTCCGTGGAATCAGCGCTACAGGGCGTCTGGCTCGGAGGTGTCCGTGCAGTAACTGATTTGTAACAGTTCGTTCTGTCACTGTGGTGCCAACTTCTGCTCAGATTGCTAACGGGAGGTAGCGAGAGGAATTAGAGTGTAGTGGGGATAATGAAATTTTTATTATAAGGACCAAATATATGGAAAGTAGTAAGAACGTACACATCCAAAACTCAGCGGGAAAAGTAAGGCCTTAATTAGCATCGTTTGTCAGACATTTAAAACTAACTTTTGGACTGGAAGTATATCTACTGAATCTTATCAGTAGGGCGATACGCCTATCACTATAGTCTTCCCTCTCGGTATTGTCAGGTGGCCGTCCGCGGCCCGATCTTCTTGCGACCGTACATTCCCGTGACACAACTGCCATGTACAGTGCCTACATTCCTGCCAAGTGTATCTGTGTTATCGCAGAAGGAACATCCAGTTTCTCGTAGTCCTATTACAGATCTCTTTGTCACTTTAAAGGCACTCTTCACTAACATCAAGTCACCACGTCCAATCTTGAAGATAACTGACGCTCACAAGCGCTACAGCGTGTATTTGAAGCAAACCTTATTTGCATCCTCATATTGGCGCTACTAACGCCAGCCGGCCAGAGTGGCCGTGCGGTTCTAGGCGCTACAGTCTGGAACTGAGCGACCGCTACGGTCGCAGGTTTGAACCCTGTCTCGGGCATGGATGAGTGTGATGTCCTTAGGTTAGTTAGGTTTAATTAGTTCTAAGTTCTAGGCGACTGATGACCTCAGAAGTTAAGTCGCATAGTACTCAGAGCCATTTGAACCATTTGAACTAACGCCACTCTTATGCGACTAGCACGAAATTTGAATGACACCGTCTTTCAGATGTAGATACAGGTTTACCAACTTTCGTTTTTGTTGCTGCATAACTCTTTCTTGGTATTGCGATTTTTCTGTCAGTGTAGTATAGTAATCTCGGCAGAGTATATCGAAATTATTTTCCTGGAAGATTTAGAGTTAATAGTCACTATTGTTAAGATTTCGCTGTAGCCGATTACGTTGCAGTAAAATAATATCTGGCAATTCACTGTAAACACAAGACTAAAATTGTTGCAATCGAGCACTGAAATGTTCCTTTAATGAAAAGAAATAAAGAATTTAATTTTAGCTAGTGGGAGGTAGGAAGAGGAATTAGAGTGCAGTGGGAATTATGAACTTTTTATTATAAGTTCCAAACATATGTAAAGTAGTAAGAAAGTACACATGCAAAACTCAGCGGGAAAACTAAGACTTTAATTAGCATCATTTGTCAGACATTTAAAACTAACTTTTCGACTGGATGTATATCAGCTGCGGGTCCTGATTCTTATCAGAGTCTGCAATGTTCTCTAAATCTACATATATGAATACTCCGCAAGCTATTGTGCAATACGATGAAGTGATTTGGAAACCTTCAGGTGTCGTTAGTTGGTGCCAGTTTATGGGATTAAAATTGAGCCTGCGAGACATATAAACAGTTTTACCATACTTACAACAATAATTAATGAAAACTTGAAAAGGAAACTGAGATTTATTTTTGATAAGAAAACTTCGAAATGATATAAAGTCAGGGTAATATATTATTCTGGACGGTAAGTGGAGAAATAAAATCCAAATACACATATAAAAAAAAGATCATCCTTGTTTCCAGAACTCATGAAGATAGACGTTGACTGTGGATATTTTACCACAGCCACCCAGTCATCGCACCAAGAAGGAGGTACACGAATGTTGTTGTCTGTAGTTCAGCCATGCCTAGACGGTCGCGTTTAGATCTCGTCCACATTGTTACTTACTTTGTGCCAGGACGGGCTCTCAACAAGTGAAGTGTCCAGGCATCTCGGAGTGAACCGAAGCGATGTTATTCGGACATGGAGGAGATACAGACAGACAGGAACTGTCGATGACATGCCTCGCTCAGGCCACCCAAGGGCTACTACTGCAGTGGATGACCACTACCTACGGATTATCGCTCGGAGGAACCGCGACAGCAACGCCACCACGTTGAATATTTTTTTTCGTGCAGCCTCAGGACGTCGTGTTACGACTCAAACTGTGTGAAATAGGCTGCATGATGCGCAACTTCACTCCCGACGTCCATGGCGAGGTCCATCTTTGCAACCACGACATCATGCACAGATGGACCTAACAACATACTGAATGGACCGCTCAGGATTGGCATCACGTTCTCTTCACCGATGAGTGTCGCTTGTCGGAGACGTGTTTGGAGGTAACCAGGTCACGCTGAACGCCTTAGACACACTGTTCAACGAGTGCAGCAAGATGGAGGTTCCCTGCTGTTTTCGGGTGGCATTTTGTGGGGCCGACGTACGCCGCTGGTGGTCATGGAAGACGCCGTAACGTCTGTACGATACGTGAATGCCATCCTCCGACGGATAGTGCAACCATATCGGCAGCTTATTGGCGAGGCATTCGTCTTCATGGGCGACAGTTCGCACCGCCATCGTGCACATCTTGTGATTGGAGTGGCTAGCATGTTCTCCAGACATGAACCCTATCGAACGTGCCTGGAATAGATTGAAAAGGGCTGTTGATGGACGTGACCTACCAACCAATCTAAGGGATCTACGCCGGTCCGCCGTTGAGGAGTGGGACAATCTGGATCAACAGTGCCTTGATGAACTTGTATGCCACCACGAATACAGGCATGCACCAATGCAAGAGGACGTGCTAGTGGGTATTAGATGTACCGGTGTGTACAGCAATCAGGACCACCAGCTCTGAAGGTCTCGCTGTATGGTGGTATAGCATGGAATATGTGGTTTTCATGTGCAATAAAAAGGGCGGAAATGGTATTTATGTTGATCTTCATTCCAATTTTCTGCGCAGCTTCCGGAACTCTCGGAACCGAGGTGATGCAAAACGTTTTTTTTATGAGTGTAGGATAGATGAGAGGGTAACTGTAGAAAAACTTAAAAATAATAATTGTAGACAGAACTGGTTTCTTTTATTTATCCAGGCGACAGTCACTGTTTTTATTCGTAGAATGATAGATTTAGAAAACAGGAAAATAAGGAAGACTAACAAACGTACAATAACAATATAAAAGAAAAAGATTAAAAGTATCATAGAAAATATTGCAACATATACTGTGTAAGATAAGGTGTAAAAGAGCTTATATATAAACATACAAAAGAACAGAGTGTCGCAAATGATGCCCTATAGCTATAAAATCACGAAATCATTACATACTGAATGGGTGTATTTTTTTACAAATAAAATATGGACTATAAATACGTATATTCTGATAAATACTTAGTTTTCGAGAAAATAAGACAAAAGGAAGGGTCGATAAACCTTATGTTATTAGTTGCTGCTACTGAGAAATAGTTACCTAATATAGCTGATGTCAAGGAATTCGCAGTCGGCGAATTAATTTCGAAAATTTTCACTGGGATTAAGATAGGATGATTTAGTGGGCCAGTCAAGGTATGCTACACTATGCCACAGTTTGTCAGACCAGAAACGAACACGCGCAGTCTTGTGACAATGGCTGTTGACATTTTGGAACATGGAAATGTCACGAGCATATTATGAAGATGTAGACGAAGTGGTAAAACCTTGTCCCCGAAGGTGTTGAAACAAATATCCTGGCCCACGTTCATGGTAACCTAAATGACTGGACCCAGGTTCGAAAAACTCAAGCAAAACATCATTCTTGTACAAATAGCAGACAATCAGTTGCAAATTGGAAGGTTTATGAAAATTCATTTACCATGGTTTCAACATTTATAAATCCGTCCTCTTCAGAAATAAATACCCGCTGGATTACGTGTTGTCGCAGATGTACGTTAAAATATAGTCGAAAGATGTTAGCCAAATATTAAAATTTCACTTGCGTAATAAATTAAAACATGCACAGCATGGTTGTTGTCATATGATATTTCCACACCAATGTATTTATTACAGAGCAAACATCATACGACAATAACCATGTTGTGCACGTTTTGATTTACTAGGCAAGTGAAATGTTAATATTTGACTAAGACCTTTCTGCTATATTTTAACGACCTCTCCGACAACATGTAATCCAGCTGTATATATTTCTTTCGGAAGAAGACCATTTTATAAACGTTGAAACCATGGTAATGGAGTTTTCATAAACCTTCCAATTTGCAAATGACTGGCTATTTACTTCTTTTATAATAGATTTGATTCTATGGTTGCTGCTCCAGCTATGAACAAAATTTCGAAACATCATTGAACCATCTCTAGTATGACTTACACGCTACATCTTAAGTACCTTCTTGGCCCCTCCGTGTACTCGATGCCTTGAAACCTTTGGGAAACAGTCTAAATTTCTACCCGTTGGACTACACTACACAACTCCACTTAGCTACTGTCAATATTCTGTCATGTTTGTCCCACTGCAGATGTGAAGCTCTGTGTGCTAGAGACAGGAATGTGTTTTGCGAGATACCCACCCCCAGAAATAGATCGCGTACCGTTCCCCCCTCAATGTTTGCACGGAAACTGGATGAGATGAACCAGCATTATTTGACGGCAGAAATTCGTTTCGTGATCGATACCGATTGCTACTGGCAAGATGTGACAGTCGTCTCTGGTCCCTGTTGGTTAGGATCTTTTTTACAGTCATTGTTATTACGCTGTGTTACATGGCTGCAAGTGCTACACCATTTCTTGTAAACCTGTTCGACAGTCCGTGTTGGTACACCAACAAATTTGGCAACTTAATTCACAGTGTGGGCATGTGCACATCCAAACATATTAACTCCTTTCTACCATTCTATCACGTCTCCACGTTGACTTACCTTAGTGCCCTGACTGCATACAACCGGCAATCACATACATACTACTTCACTACGATGTCTTACGTCAGCAGTGGCGGTCACATGTCCACTTGATACCATTTCAGTCTACACCAGCTACAACATTTCAAAGCGAAAGTGTGCTCTTTTATGGATGTGACTAATATTTTTTACGGTGAACTGATTATGCAAGGTAGTGTGCTATGACGTTAGGTATTAATTATACCTGAAAACACATAGCACTAGATTTGAAACTTCCTAGCAGATTAAAACTTTGCGCTGGACCGGAGCTTGAATCTGCGACTTTTGCCTCTCCGCTACAGAGTAAGAATTCATTTCGGAAATAATCCCTCAGGCTGTGGCTAAGCCATGTCTCCGCAATATCCTTTCTTTCCAGAGTGCTTGACCTGGAAATTTTTCGGAGAACTTGCAAAATCGCTCGCTGTGCTAAGCCATATAAAAGTTTCGCAATTTAGCTGTGATTCTGTAGAAAGTGGTATACGAGGTGCGACAATAAAGTAATGAGACTAATTTTCTTTGCAACATGTGGCAACCCTGCAGGTTTGCATAGGCACAATATCTTTGACCTTGGTCTATAAGCTGCTTCTAGTCCAAGCGGCACATCGGTGCAACTGCTCAGTCGTGAGTTGTGCTGTAATAAGTTAACACGTGTTTGTGTCTCTTGTCACGGAAATGGAACCGCATAATATTGCGCAACGGTATGCCATATCTTTTTGCGTTAACTTGGGTGAAAACGCGATGACAACTAACGATAAGCTTCAGAAGGCTTTTGGAGAAGAGGTTATGTCAAGAGCTCAAGTTTTTAATTGGCATAAAATGTTTAGTGAAGGCCGGATGAATGTTGAAGACCGCAGTAGACGACAATCATCCTCACGGACAGATGTCAACTTGGCCAGGGTGCGTGAACTCGTACGATCTGATCGAAGATTATCTGTGAAAATGATTGCAGAAGAACTGAACATCAATCGAGAATTGGTTCGTCTAATAATAATTGAAGATCTTGGCATGAGAAAGATTTGTGCAAAAATGTTCCCCAAAAATCTCACACCACAACAACGAAAAACATGGAAAAATGTGGCAGCCGATCTGTTAGAGCAAACAGAAATCTATCCAGAATTGTTGAGCCATGTTATCACTGGTGATGAAAGTTGGTTTTTTCAGTACGATCCAGACACAAAACGCCAAAGTTCGCAATGGTGCTTGAAGGGATCACCCAGACCAAAAAAAAGCTCTCATGTCAAAGTCAAAAGTGAAATGCATGCTTGTGTGGTTCTTTGATTCCAAGGGAATTGTTCATAAAGAGTGGGTGCCTCCTGGACAAACAGTTAACCAATATTACTACAAAGGAATTTTAGAAAGACTTCGTAACAGAGTTCTTCGTGTCCCTGCCAATATTGCTGATAATTGGATTCTGCATCACGATAATGCGCCATCCCATACTGCTCTGTCAGTACAGCAATTTTTAACCTCAAAACAAATTTCACTACTGTCACAGCCACCTCATTCACCAGATATCGCTCTGTGTGACTTTTTTCTATTTCCAAGAGTCAAAACGGTTGTCAAGGGACACCATTTAAAAACAACACAAGATGTCCAAAAAGCTGTGACGAGGGTCTTGGAGAATATTACAGAAGATGAGTTCCAGAAATGTTACCATCAGAAGCGCTGGAAAAAGTGTGTGCAATCAGAAGGGAACTACTTAGATGGAGGCAACACTAAACTTGACTAAAACGGAAAACAACATTTTTTTTCACATCAGTGACATTACTTTATTGTCGCACCTCGTAGGTAACGTACGGTGTGACTGACAGTCCGTCCCCTGACTAATCAACGCGTCTGACTGTCATGTATGGGGCCCGAGTACGACTCCCAGGCGGGTCGGAGATATTTTCCGCTCGGGGACTGGGTGCTATATTGTCTTTATCATCATTTTATCATCATCGACACACAAGTCACCCAGTTTGGGATCAGCTGGAAAGACTTTGCAACTCGCTGGCCGCATTTGCCTAAGTGGTGACTCCCAGCCATCAAGCCATACGATCATTTCATTTCAGCATAACTGGTCATGCCTTCTTACCGGAGAGTACACAACTTGAAATAAGTCTCGGGATGCCATTACGATTCATTTATTAGCAAACACCGCAAAACAGTAACGGTTTAATATCCTGAAACGATTCATTTCAAAAAGTTAATAAAATTCGAGAGCATAGTAAAGCCGACTTTCCTATATGAACAGAGTTTGAGTACAACTTTACGACGACAGGTGAGACCGGCACGCCGCCGAAATCAATTGCTTGTGTCATAAACTCTATTACATAAAGCGTGGTAGCTCTTCGTTCATCTTCAGTAATTTAATAATTTCATTTGTCTACTGAGTTAACTGGTTTACTGAGTAGCGATGTTATGGTATTAAAGTGCTGATGACCCTATAGGCTCCCCCTGGCATTTCCTACATCAAAAGTGGTCTTTAATAACTAGTATTTAATAAAGAAAATTCTGAGTTTCTTGTCAGAAAACTTGTGGTTCTCCTACGTATTACTGCTGACCAAGATTTGCTCACAAGGTTTACCACCGCGCCAAATGGTCCACTCGTCACCACCACCTTCGTGGGATCCATCTTCCGACTCGCTGACATCATATTCTGAAGCACGGCTAAAGGCAGCGAATTATTTCTACCGCTGAGTTCTAGTAAACATAAAATTTAGAAAATAAAAACACATTACAAAACTGGACGAACCTCACAAACTTCTGTGGAGTGTCGAAGATAGCAAATGTACTGGCAGAAGTAAAACTGTGAGGACAGCGCGTAAGTTGTGTTTTGCGGTAGCTGAGTTGGTCTTATACCGTCAAATTTACGACCTCCGCCTCCCCTCCCCCCCCCCCCTCCCCCGGTCCTTAACTTCTACTGCGAATTGGGGCGTTCCGACGTTCGACATGCCTGACACCTCACGACACCATTTCTCGGAACGCTACGGTGTAACAGCCCAGTCCCAGTCAGTGAGCATTCGGGAGGACGACGGTTCAATCCCGTGTCCGGCCATAGGTTTTCCGTGATTTCCCTAAATCTCTCCAGGCAAATGCCGGGATGGTTCCTCTGAAAGTGCACGGCCAGCTTCCTTCCCCGTCCTTCCGTGATCCGACGAGACCGATGACGTCGCAGTTTGGTCTCTTCCCACAAAACAACCCCCGAACCAGTCAGTGAGCGGGAGACGTGCCCGTCTTCCTTTCTTTGTTTTCTCCTTTATTTCTCGTTTTTTGTTTCTGTTTCTTCTCATGCACCAATGTTTACGTTCCTTGAACCAACAGGGAACCCTACCCTTATTTAGCACAGCTGGGACAAAAAATAAAAATTGAAATAAATAAAGAAGTAGCACAAAATTTAAAAAGTAATAAAATTAAAAAATAAATTAATTAATGACGCCCATTTTCGGACACATCAATACATTTCCTAACTTGACACAAGGATCGCCATGGGTGATGGCAGTGTAATGGTCAGATCTTGGCTTGCGACCCCCATTCACTTCGCCCCCCCCCCCCCTTCCCGTGACATTCGTTGTGATACTTCCTTATTTAAAAGAAATCGTGGCTGGGTGACTTTTTTCATTATACATAAAAAACTGAGTTGGTAGAGCACTTAACCAAGAAAGGCAAAGATTCCGAGTTCGAGTCTTGGTGGGGCACACAGTTTTAATCTGCCTCGAAGTTTCAAATCAGCGCACACTCTGCTGAAAAGTGGAAATTCATTCTGGAACACTCGAGTTTTTGTTACAGCTCTGCATTTCGCTTGACTGTGACTGCTGAAAATTTTTCCTATTCAGTGAAAGGACTGACTCGTTATTTTTGTTGCCAACTGAAGCACATATTTTACAGGCTGCATACGACCCATTGCCTTACGAAACTGTTATTAAAATTGTAGAGCTGCCACAAGTTGCATGTAACTTTTTCTTTTTTTTTTACATGTTTCAATCGAACACGCGAGTATCTTCAGATATTACGTGGCCGAGGGCCATTCGTTACAAATATCGGGCTGTGTAAAGCACCGCCTCCATACATAATTTCATGCACTCGTATGATGTCGGCACTATACATAGCCAGATATTTGTAACTAGTGTCCCTCGGCCACGCAGTTCCTGAAGAAACATGTATATAAAAAAAAAGTAAAAGTTGGATGTGACTTGCGGCAGTTCTACAATTTTAATTTAGAACGGTTGCTGTTCCCCTGCAGCTAAATGCCTGCGCTCGCTCGAATTGATATTGTTACAGTCACGGAGGTGCACTGCTGATACGGTGAGATGTGGTGGAGGGACAGAAGGCAAAGATAAGATCAGATAACAGAATGCCGGAGAGGTAAAGTTCAGATACGTGACTACCATGAATGGTATGTTTCAGATAACGACTCCAAATATATCTCTTTTAGCAACTATGTAACTGAACTCATCTTGTCTCTTTATCTATTTATTCACTTTATATTACATTTTGTTCAGTGTGAAGGACGAGTGGCAAGTAATGACCTCTGTGTTCATTATGTGTCAAAGTTTAGTAGCATCGACGAGAAACAGTTTGTGAGACGCACAGTGAGGCAGCTATGAATGACAATACTGTGATTGAGATTAGTATGAAAGCAAGGTTCCACGGAAGTAATAGTACTATGGCTGAAGCATACATGTATCGAATTTACTACGAAAGTAGAATATATACGTAAGACAAACAGTCATGATGAGATTACATAGTTAATTTCATAACACGAGTTACAAAATAAGGCGTCAGCATTTCTTGGAAGGAAATTGGTATAAAGGCACTTCCTGTCATGTTATGTTATTGCGTTATTAGTAGTTTGTCCAACCTCCGTTCTTCGTAATTACGTCAAAAATTCTCTTCCCCATTGATTTTGTTAGGGTTTGTAGTACTTGTAGTGATATTGTAATCCTCTCACTTTAGCTCACATACGGCCTCAGAGTGTCTTCCACTGCGATAAACACGCTTTGCAAGTATTCTCCAAAGGTTTTCCACGGAGTTTAAATGTAGGCTACGTGCTGGCCAGAGGAAGACATCGATATCTTTATCTTCTGACTACTTTTTGATTGTAGCAGAAACGTACACAGATGCATTATATTGTAGAAACACTAGATTTTCGTTCCCTAGGTCCTCATTTACTCTAATTATTTATCTCATTGTACTTGTTAGACTTCATTCTAGCCTCCACCCAAACAATGCGTCACTTTAGCGCAGCACGATGCCCGAATGATTACACCTGCGCCATCAAAATTGCTACTCATTCTTACCTTCTATTCTGTTCTCAGATCACGCCAACAATATTTATCTTAATTAATCTTCTTCTTATCACTAATGATCACTCTATTCCATTCTGAAGTCCATTACATATGTTTTTTATCAGTTATAGAGTGCAGAAATTACTCGTCCTTTTTTAGACTGATTGCTACACTCTATAAATCATAATTCACATAACAGTCGCTGAGTGCACCCACTTTCCGAATGGAAGGTAATCTGATACGTTTTTTAGTAAACTCCAATCCAGGCTGTTTGTGTTTGGCTGTTAGAGCGGGTTTCTGCAAGTCGTTACTTAGAGATGTTTATTATGTGACAGAATTTGTCGTACACGTGTGGCAATTATTGGCAACTGTAAATCAGCAACAAAATTGAGACAAATAACGGTTCTTGGCCCTTGCTTTTCGCAAAAGTTAACTTTTTCTATTACTCAAATAATTTTTTACTTTGCCCATATTTTCCGTTCTGTCCATATCGTGCGCCGAATATACCGAAATTATCAAACACTGTACTTGAACAGTTCAACTTCTTGTACTATCGATTTTGGCTTTTTCATCACACGATAACTACTTTCCGCCTGGCATTTTCACAATCGTTATTTATGTACACAACACACACTGTCACTAATAGCGTCTGTTTCCTATTTGCAGTAAAGGCACGTACGTACACAATAACACTGAACAGACCGAATTGCCTTTATACCGAGGTCCACCATATAGCACGTGAATCATTGATGCCTTGCCGTGCACTGTACTACTGACATCAAATACGACACCATTTGACTGCATTTGTCGATATACTGCGTTTCACATTATTGTATATACAGGGTGAAAAGTATTTAAACCGACAAACTCTGGGAGGTTGTAGGGGACATCAAAACAAATATTTTTCCCTAATATCATTTTTTCCTATGAGGAGTATCTAAACCGGTGGAGGACGTATTACGCTCTTCAGTTGTTAGAGGCCGTATTACGATCTTCAGTTGTTAGAGGGCGTATTACGCTCTTCAGTTGTAGGCAACTGCTGTCCACCAATGTAGTAGTGCATTGTCTCTGTTTACTAATGGAGCGATACACCTGGAGTGAGTACACTGACATGCTCGGTGCGTACTACGTAGCGCACCACAACGGGCGAGCTGCACAGCGGGTTTGTCAACAACAATATCCTAATCACCATATCGCGCATGATGCGACCTTTGCTGCTGTGTACCAACGTCTGCGTGAGACCGGGTCATTTTGCAGATTACCTGGACAGGGAAGCCGTCGCACGGTAAGAACGTTGCAATTTGAGGAAGCTGTCTTGCAGCACGTGGAGCGGGATCCTTCAATCAGCACTCGTGCAATTGCACGTAACATGTGGACGAATCAGACGAATGTAAGAACAGTCCTTCGAGAGCAGTTGTTACATGCGTTTCACTTACAGCGTGTCCACAACCTGGAACCAGTTGATTATCCACCCAGAGCACAGTGGTACCTGGGACACTGTGAAATGCATCCTACATTTCCATCCTCTGTGTTGTTTACCGATGAAGCAACGTTCGGTCGTGATGGAGTCTTCAACATGCACAATTCGCATGTTTGGAGTGAGGATAACCCACATGCCACAGTTACTAGCGCTCATCAAGTGCGGTTCTTCGTTAATGTGTGGGTCGGTGTTGTTGGGGACTGTTTAACTGGGCCGTATCTGCTACATAGGCCATTAAATGGCAGGCACTATAACAATTTTCTCGCCATTGTCAGAATTGCTGGAAAACGTCCCGCTCCCTGCAAGACAACGCATGTGGTTGCAACATGACGGAGCGTCGGCACATTTCAGTCGTCGTGTGCGTCGATTCCTGGACCGACGGTTCCCAGAAAAGTGGATTGGCGGAGGTGGTCCTGTACCATGGCCTGCTCGATCCCCAGATATGTCCCCTCTGGACTTTTTTGTGCGGGGAGAGATGCGCAACCTTGTTTACGCAACTCCTGTTGCATCAGAAGAGGATGTGGTTTCCCGAATAGTAGCAGCAAGAGGAACAAATCGGGATACTCCTGGGGTTTTTGCCCGTGTCAGACAGAACATGATCCGACGGTGTAACCTTTGTTTATGTGTCAATGGAGGCATTTTTGAAAATCTACTGTAACTGAAACTGGGTTGTGTTACTCCGTTATCTCTTGGTCATAAAAAAAATGGAAAAGTGTTTGTTGGTTTAATTGATTTGCTGCCAGAGAAATCTTCCTCTGCTCGTTTAAATACTCATCATAGGAAAAAATAACATTAGGGAAAAATATTTGTTTTGGTTTTCCCTACAACCTCCCAGAGTTTGTCGGTTTAAATACTTTTCACCCTGTAGATATCCTGTACTGTAGTGGACATTCCTTTTATTATTGTGGCATAAACGGAACCCAGTTCAAGAAAGTCATCACGGCGTTCACAAGAAAGCCGCTCATGTAAAATGGACTATAGCCAGCAAGAAAGGCAGAGAGCGAACCGGCAACGTCGCAGTTTATTCTCTGGCTGTAAACGGGCCACTTCTTGCGTGTACAGCACCCTCGTGGAATTCGCGTGGTGTTCACAAGGAGGTTTCTACCGCCGGATCATTTGAGGACGTCGACGAGCGCCTGCCGGTCGCAGGCGGCAGCCAGGTCGAGGGGCGTGTGGCCCCAGCAGTCCCTGGCGTGGCGGTCGGCCCCCGCGGCCAGCAGCAGGCGCGCCACCTCTGCGCTGGGGTTGGCCACTGCCCAGTGCAGCGGCGTCATCAGCAGCTGGTCGCACGCGTTCACCTCCGCGCCCGCGGCCAGCAGCAGCTGCGCCAGCTGCGCGCCGGCCCGCGCCGCGGCGCCATGCAGCGGCGTGCGCTGCGTCTGGCTGCGCGCCGTCGCGTCGCCCCCCGCGTGCAGCAGCCACCGCGCCGCCTTCTCGCCGTCGCCCTCAGCCGCGCAGTGCAGCGCCGTCCGCCCCCACCTGTCGCGGGCGTCCACTGCCACCCCCGCAGCTAGCAGTGTCCGCAGCTCCCCGACGTCGTCCAGGCCCGCCGCCTCGTGCAGTCTCTCTGTCAAGTTGGCACCGACTCTCTCTTCCGACACTGTCCTGCAAAATGACAGATTTTCCACTGTTGATGATACTATGTACCAGGTGTACCGGTATGAAATGAGCGTTAAGATACAAATGTGTCGATAGGGAACATTTGTTCAGGTTCAGCGATGGCGGAGGGTCTGGCGTGTTGCTTGAAACACCCCAGGTATCACTTGCTGCGTCCGCTGACTCAGCCGCCGTGGCACCTTTTAGTGTAACCGGCGCGTTGGGGCCGCCCTGCCCTCAGGGTGAGTGGCTGACTGCAACGTGTTCGCGTCACTCGAGGTGGAGGGTCAATGTGGAGGCTGTCCGGCTGGCCTCGCCCATTCATCCTGTCAGTGGGCAGGTGACCGCTCCTTCAGCAGGGCCCGAGCAGGCACACGGGGGCAAAGGCTTGCTGGTTATTGGGAGCTCCAACATTAGGTAGGTGATGGAGCTCCTTAGGGAAATAGTATACAGGGCTGGAAGGAATTCCAATGTGCACTCGGTTTGTCTGCCGGGGGGGCCTCATCCAAGATGGCGGCCTCATCCAAGATGGCGGCCTTGCCTGTGGCTATCGAGTGTAGTTGCTCAAGTCGGCACCAATGATGCCTGTCGCTTGGGTTCTGAGGCGATCCTCAGTTCGTACAGGCGGCTGTCGGATTTGGTGAAGACCGCTGGCCTCACACGCAGGGTACAAGCAGAGCTTTCTATTTGCAGTATCGTTGCCAGAGTGGATCGGAGTCCTTTGGTTTGGAGCCGAGTGGAGGGTCTCAACCAGAGGCTTCGTCGACTCTGTGACGGTCTTGGCTGCAGATTTCTAAACTTGCGCTATTGGGTGGGGAATTGTAGGACGCCCCTAGATAGGTCAGGGGTGCACTACACAAAGGAAGCGGCTACTCAGGTAGCAGAGGACTTGTGGCGTGCACATGGTTTTTTTTTTAGGCTAGGCAGTAGTGCGAGGTGTCCTGATGAACACTCACCAGTCGACGTGCAGGCAGGGAAATCAGGACGCGCTCAGTGTAAAGACACTTCAGCTATCAAGATATTAGCAGTAAATTTTCAGAGTATTCGGAATAAAGTTATTGAATTTACTGCCCTCCAGGAAGCGTGTGGCGCGCAAATTATTCTCGGAACTGAGATCTGGCTGAACCCTGAGATAGGAAGTTCTGAAATATTTAGTGAGGGTTGGAACGTGTATCGGAAAGAGAGATTAGACACCGTAGGAGGTGGTGTCTTCATTGTAGTTGACAAATATTGTGTCTACTGAGCTCGAAGTTGAGTGTGATTGTGAAGTTATCTGGACACGTTTAAGAGGGCTAGGAGAAATAAAGTTAATTGTTGGGTGTTACTCCCGGCCACCAGGTTCCAACGTGACAGTTCTAGAGCCGGCCGCGGTGGCCTCGCGGTTCTAGGCGCGCAGTCCGGAACCGTGCGACTGCTACGGTCGCAGGTTCGAATCCTGCCTCGGGCATGGATGTGTGTGATGTCCTTAGGTTAGTTAGGTTTAAGTAGTTCTAAGTTCTAGGGGACTGATAACCACAGCAGTTGAGTCCCATAGTGCTCAGAGCCATTTTTTGACAGTTCTAGAATCATTCAAAGGGAGTCTACACTCTGTATCGCAAAAGTACCCGGATTATACTATATTAGTCGGAGGCGACTTCAACCTACCTAGTATAGACTGGGATGTCTATGGATTCATTACAGATGGTACAGACAAGCCGTCATGTGAATTACTTTTGAACACATTATCCAAAAACTGTCTTGAGCAGCTGAATCGACAGCCAACACGTAATGGAAATATTTTAGTTCTGGTAGCCACGAACAGACCAGACCTCATCGACGGTGTCAGTGTTGAGACAGGGATTAGTGATCATGATGTTGTCATTACGACTATGGTTACGAAAGTTAAAACGTCGGTCAAGATGGCTAGGAGAGTATTCTTACTAGAAAGAGCAGATAAGTAGTTGTTAGCATCCCACTTAGTAAATGAATCGACTTCATTTACTTCCGGTACGATGGACGAGGAAGAATTATGTGCAAATTTAAAACACATTGTAAATCACGAATTGGACAAGTATGTGCCAAAAAAGTGGGTTACGGACGGAAAAGACCCACCATGGTTTAACAGCGCAATTCGGAGAATGCTCAGGAAGCAATGACAGTTGAACTCGCGGTACAAGAAAGATCGGGAGAATGAGGACAGACAAAAGTTAGTAGAGATTCGTGCTGCTGTAAAAAGAGCAATGCGCGAAGCATTCAACCACTACCACCGTCATACCTTAGCAAAAGATCTTGCTGAAAACCCAAGGAAATTCTGGTCTTACGTAAAATCGGTAAGCGGATCGAAGGCTTCCATCCAGTCACTCACTGATCAGTCTGGCCTGGCAACGGAAGACAGCAAAACTAAAGATGAAATTTTAAATTTAGCATTTGAGAAATCTTTCACGCTGGAGGATCGTACAAACATACCGACGTTTGAGTCTCGTACAGATTCCCGTATGGAGGACATAGTGATAGACATCCCTGGGGTTGTGAAGCAGCTGAATGGGTTGAAAATAAATAAATCGCCAGGTCCGGATAGGATACCAATTCGGTTTTACAGACAGTACTCTACTGCATTGGCTCCTTACCTAGCTTGCATTTATCGCGAATCTCTTGCCCAACGTAAAGTCCCGAGCGACTGGAAAAAAGCGCAGGTGATGCCTGTATATAAGAAGGGTAGAAGGACGGATCCTCAAAATTACAGACCAATATCCTTAACATCGGTTTGTTGCAGGATTCTCGAACATATTCTCAGTTCGAATATAATGAATTTCCTTGAGACAGAGAAGTTTCTGTCCATGCATCAGCACGGCTTTAGAAAGCATCGCTCCTGTGAAACGCAACTCGCCCTTTTTTCACATGATATCTTGCGAACCATGGATGAAGGGTATCAGATGGATGCCATATTCCTTGACTTCCGCAAAGCGTTTGACTCGGTGCCCCACTGCAAACTCCTAACTAAGGTATGAGCATATGGGATTGGTTCCCAAGTATGTGAGTGGCTCGAAGACTTCTTAAGTAATAGAACCCAGTACATTGTCCTCGGTGGTGAGTGTTCATCGGAGGTGAGGGTATCATCTGGAGTGCCCCAGGGAAGTGTAGTAGGTCCATTGTTGTTTTCTATCTACATAAATGATCTTTTGGATAGGGTGGATGGCAATGTGCGGCTGTTTGATGATGATGCTGTGCTGTAGGGGAAGGTGTCGTCGTTGAGTGACTGTAGGAGGATACAAGATGACTTGGACAGGATTTGTGATTGGTGTAAAGAATGGTAGCTAACTCTAAATATAGATAAATGTAAATTAATGCAGATGAATAGGAAAAAGAATCCTGTAATGTTTGAATACTCCATTAGTAGTGTAGCGCTTGACGCAGCTATGTCGATTAAATATTTGGGCGTAACATTGCAGAGCAATATGAACTGGGACAATCATGTAATGGCAGTTGTGGGGAAGGCGGATAGTCGTCTTCGGTTCATTGGTAGAATTTTGGGAAGATGTGGTTCATCTGTAAAGGAGACCGCTTATAAAACACTAATACGACCTAATCTTGAGTACTGCTCGAGCGTTTGGGATCCCTATCAGGTCGGATTGAGGGAGGACATAGAAGCAACTCAGAGGCGGGCTGCTAGATTTGTTGGTTCAAATAGCTCTGAGCACTATGCGGCTTAACTTCTGAGGTCATCAGTCGCCTAGAACTTAGAACTAATTAAACCTAACTAACCTAACAACCCCCCCCCATGAACCATGGACCTTGCCGTTGGTGGGGAGGCTTGCGTGCCTCAGCGATACAGATGGCCGTACCGTAGGTGCAACCACAACGGAGGGGTATCTGTTGAGAGGCCAGACAAACATGTGGTTCCTGAAGAGGGGCAGCAGCCTTTTCAGTAGTTGCAGGGGCAACAGTCTGGATGATTGACTGATCTGGCCCTGTAACATTAACCAAAACGGCCTTGCTGTGCTGGTACTGCGAACGGCTGAAAGCAAGGGGAAACTACAGCCGTAATTTTTCCCGAGGACATGCAGCTCTACTGTATGATTAAATGATGATGGCGTCCTCTTGGGTAAAATATTCCGGAGGTAAAATAGTCCCCCATTCGGATCTCCGGGCGGGGACTACTCAAGAGGACGTCGTTATCAGGAGAAAGAAAACTGGCGTTCTACGGATCGGAGCGTGGAATGTCAGATCACTTAATCGGGCAGGTAGGTTAGAAAATTTGAAAAGGGAAATGGATAGGTTAAAGTTAGATATAGTGGGAATTAGTGAAGTTCGGTGGCAGGAGGAACAAGACTTTTGGTCAGGTGATTACAGGGTTATAAATACAAAATCAAATAGGGGTAATGCAGGAGTAGGTTTAATAATGAATAAAAAAATAGGAGTGCGGGTTAGCTACTACAAACAGCATAGTGAACGCATTATTGTGGCCAAGATAGACACAAAGCCCATGCCTACTACAGCAGTACAAGTTTATATGCCAACTAGCTCTGCAGATGATGAAGAAATAGATGAAATGTATGACGAGATAAAAGAAATTATTCAGGTAGTGAAGGGAGACGAAAATTTAATAGTCATGGGTGACTGGAATTCGTCAGTAGGAAAAGGGAGAGAAGGAAACATAGTAGGTGAATATGGATTGGGGGGAAGGAATGAAAGAGGAAGCCGCCTTGTAGAATTTTGCACAGAGCATAACTTAATCATAGCTAACACTTGGTTCAAGAATCATGAAAGGAGGCTGTATACATGGAAGAAGCCAGGAGATACTGACAGGTTTCAGATAGATTATATAATGGTAAGACAGAGATTTAGGAACCAGGTTTTAAATTGTAAGACATTTCCTGGGGCAGATGTGGATTCTGACCACAATCTATTGGTTATGAACTGCAGATTGAAACTGAAGAAACTGCAAAAAGGTGGGAATTTAAGGAGATGGGACCTGGATAAACTGAAAGAACCAGAGGTTGCAGAGAGTTTCAGGGAGAGCATAAGGGAACAATTGACAGGAATGGGGGAAAGAAATACAGTAGAAGAAGAATGGGTAGCTCTGAGGGATGAAGTAGTGAAGGCAGCAGACGATCAAGTAGGTAAAAATACGAGGGCTAATAGAAATCCTTGGGTAACAGAAGAAATATTGAATTTAATTGATGAAAGGAGAAAATATAAAAATGTAGTAAATGAAGCAGGCAAAAAGGAATACAAACGTCTCAAAAATAAAATCGACAGGAAGTGCAAAATGGCTAAGCAGGGATGGCTAGAGGACAAATGTAAGGATGTAGAGGCTTGTCTCACTAGGGGTAAGATAGATACTGCCTATAGGAAAATTAAAGAGACCTTTGGAGAGAAGAGAACCACTTGTATGAATATCAAGAGCTCAGATGGAAACCCAGTTCTAAGCAAAGAAGGGAAGGCAGAAAGGTGGAAGGAGTATATAGAGGGTTTATACAAGGGAGATGTACTTGAGGACAATATTATGGAAATGGAAGAGGATGTAGATGAAGACGAAATGGGAGATAAGATACTGCGTGAAGAGTTTGACAGAGCACTGAAAGACCTGAGTCGAAACAAGGCCCCGGGAGTAGACAACATTCCACTAGAACTACTGATGGCCTCGGGAGAGCCAGTCATGACAAAACTGTACCATCTGGTGAGCACGATGTATGAGACAGGCGAAATACCCTCAGACTTCAAGAAGAATATAATAATTCCAATCCCAAAGAAAGCAGGTGTTGACAGATGTGAAAATTACCGAACTATCAGTTTAATAAGTCACAGCTGCAAAATACTAACGCGAATTCTTTACAGACGAATGGAAAAACTGGTAGAAGCCGACCTCGGGGAAGATCAGTTTGGATTCCGTAGAAATGTTGGAACACGTGAGGCAATACTGACCTTACGACTTATCTTGGAAGAAAGATTAAGAAAAGGCAAACCTACGTTTCTAGCATTTGTAGACTTAGAGAAAGCTTTTGACAATGTTGACTGGAATACTCTCTTTCAAATTCTGAAGGTGGCAGGGGTAAAATACAGGGAGCGAAAGGCTATTTACAATTTGTACAGAAAGCAGATGGCAGTTATAAGAGTCGAGGGGCATGAAAGGGAAGCAGTGGTTGGGAAAGGAGTGAGACAGGGTTGTAGCCTCTCCCCGATGTTATTCAATCTGTATATTGAGCAAGCAGTAAAGGAAACAAAAGAAAAATTCGGAGTAGGTATTAAAATCCATGGAGAAGAAGTAAAAACTTTGAGGTTCGCCGATGACATTGTAATTCTGTCAGAGACAGCAAAGGACTTGGAAGAGCAGTTGAACGGAATGGACAGTGTCTTGAAAGGAGGATATAAGATGAACATCAACAAAAGCAAAACAAGGATAATGGAATGTAGTCAAATTAAGTCGGGTGATGCTGAGGGAATTAGATTAGGAAATGAGACACTTAAAGTAGTAAAGGAGTTTTGCTATTTAGGGAGTAAAATAACCGATGATGGTCGAAGTAGAGAGGATATAAAATGTAGACTGGCAATGGCAAGGAAATCGTTTCTGAAGAAGAGAAATTTGTTAACATCGAGTATAGATTTAGGTGTCAGGAAGTCGTTTCTGAAAGTATTTGTATGGAGTGTAGCCATGTATGGAAGTGAGACATGGACGATAACTAGTTTGGACAAGAAGAGAATAGAAGCTTTCGAAATGTGGTGCTACAGAAGAATGCTGAAGATAAGGTGGGTAGATCACGTAACTAATGAGGAGGTATTGAATAGGATTGGGGAGAAGAGAAGTTTGTGGCACAACTTGACTAGAAGAAGGGATCGGTTGGTAGGACATGTTTTGAGGCATCAAGGGATCACAAATTTAGCATTGGAGGGCAGCGTGGAGGGTAAAAATCGTAGAGGGAGACCAAGAGATCAATACACTAAGCAGATTCAGAAGGATGTGGGTTGCAGTAGGTACTGGGAGATGAAGAAGCTTGCACAGGATAGAGTAGCATGGAGAGCTGCATCAAACCAGTCTCAGGACTGAAGACCACAACAACAACCTAACAACATCACACACATCCATGCCCAAGGCAGAATTCGAAACTGTAGCGCCCAGAACCGCACAGCCACTCCGGCCGGCGCTAGATTTGTTACTGGTAGGTTTGATCATCATGCGAGTGTTACGGAAATGCTTCAGGAACTCGGGTGGGAATCTCTAGAGGAAAGGAGGCGTTCTTTTCGTGAATCGCTACTGAGGAAATTTAGAGAACCAGCATTTGAGGCTGACTGCAGTACAATTTTACTGCCGCCAACTTACACTTCCCGGAAAGACCACAAAGCTAAGATAAGAGAAATTAGGGCTCGTACAGAGGCATATAGGCAGTCATTTTTCCCTCGTTCTGTTTGGGAGTGGAACAGGGAGAGAAGATGCTAGTTGTGGGCGCACCGTATGGTGGATTGCGGAGTATGTATGTAGATGTGGATGTAGATACTATGTATACATTGATCAGCCAGAACATGATCACCGACATACTATCGATACAAACCCATCCAGGAGATAGCAGCGTCACTTGCGAGGAATGACTGCTACTCAGACACACCCGCGGTGAGTGTAGTATCAGTGAGCGTACTGTCCGTATACAGGGTGCTCCATTGATAGTGACTGGGCCAAACATCTCACTAAATAAGCATCAAACGAAAAAACTACAAAGAACGAAACTCGTCTAGCTTGAAGGGGGAAACCAGATGGCGCTATGGTTGGCCCGCTAGATGGCGCTTCCATAGGTCAAACAGATATCAACTGCGTATTTTTAAATAGGAACCCCAATTTTTTATTACGTATTCATATAGTACGTAAAGAAATGTTTTAGTTGGACCACTTTTTTCGCTTTTTGATAGATTCCTGTTGAAGAGATGGCAGTACCACGGGGATAACAGCCTGTGAAATGTAGGGGGCACTGGTTACTTTAACCTGCACAATCAAAAAAAAAAGTGACCGCGGGTTGTAACTGATGGCCCGTGCACCATGAGACCTGGGATGACACGTGTTGTGGACGAATGCACTCCGGAATAGGCAGCTTACCAGGTCTATGCCATATACTCATACGTGTATGTCCATGACTTGCATACAGGCGTAAAATATTGGCATCACTGACGACAACAGAGCGCCATTACGCTTTGCAGCCGACTCTCTCATGACACCTAAGTAGCCATGCTTTGTGGTGTCGTTGTCTCATTGTTAGCCTGCTCAAATGCATACGTCATCTTAGTTTCAAATAACTTCCGGGAATTCAGCCAGGTAACACTTTCAGCAACCGCCGATATTTCGGCGGGGGAAACACGCCACCATTTTCAAGGCAAATTGCAACGGACAGGGAGCGTACATACAAATTTAAAACCTCGGTTCTCGGACTGAAGCAGGAAAGATAACACACACACTGAACACTAGTGCCACGAAAGATGACCAAAGTCAGAGCTATCGATAGTGAGACTATGAGCTCGCAGGTGAGGTAGCAGTGACTGTTGCTCTTAGTGCTGCTGCAAGAGCCGGCCTTTGTGGCCGAGCGGTTCTAGGCGCTACAGTCTGGAACCGCGCGATCGCTACGGTCGCAGGTTCGAATCCTGCCTAGGGCATGCATGTGTATGATGTCCTTAGGTTGGTTAGGTTTAAGTAGTTCTAAGTTCTAGGGGACTGATGACCTCAAATGTTAAGTCCCATAGTGCTCAGAGCCATCTGAACCATTTTGAGCTGCTGCAAGAAGACGGTTCCCAACGGTCCCTGATGGAACATTTGGTACAACTTGTGTCCGGATTCCGTCCGTGGATGATGCTGAGTCGGCTATCAGTACTCACATGATGCATCTACGTACACATGTGCATCTACATACGTGTTCCGCATGCCACTTACAGTATGCAGCGGAGAAAACTCTGTAAAACTACTAGTGCCGGCCGCGGTGGCCGTGCGGTTCTAGGCGCTTCAGTCCGGAACCGCGTGACTGCTATGGTCGCAGGTTCGAATCCTGCATCGGGCATGGATGTGTGTGGTGTCCTTAGGTTAGTTAGGTTCAAGTAGTTCTAAGTTCTAGGGGACTGATGACCTCAGATGTTGAGTCCCATAGTACTCAGAGCCATTTGAAAACTACTAGTCACTTCCTTTCCTGTTCCACTCGTAAACAGAGCGAGGAAAAAACCACTGTCTATATGCTTCCGTATGAGCAATAAGTTCTCGTATCTTATATTCGTGGTTCCTACGCGTTGGCGGCAGTAGAACCGTTCTACAGTCAGCTCGAAATGCGGGTTCTCTAAATATTTTCAACAGTGTGCCTCGAAAAGAACGTCGCCTTCCCTCCAGGAATTCCCATTTGAGTTTCCGAAGCATCTCCGAATTACTAGCCTGATATTCGAATATACCGGTAATAAATCTAGCATGAATCTTCTGAAATGCTTAGAAGTCTTCCATCTATCAAATCCGGTGCGGATCCAAAGCACTCGAGCAGAACTCAAGCATAGGTCGCACTAGCGTCCTATATGCGGTCTCCTTTACATATGTACCACGCTTGTCTAAAATTCTCGCAATAAACCGAAGTCAACCATTCGCCCATCCTTCCACAATCTTCGGACGCTCGTTCAATTCCTTATCGCTTTGTAACGTTACGCCCAGATATTTAAACGACGTGACCATGTCAAGCAGGACACTATTAATGTTGTATCCGAACATTACGAGTATGTTTTTCCTGCTCATCAGAATGGACTTGCATTTTTCTAGATTGCTAGTTACCATTCATCTCACCAAACAGAAATTTTTTGTAAGACATATTGTATCTTCTTATGGTCACTCAACTTCGACACCTTTTCGTACACCACAGCATTGTCAGAAAACAACCACCCACCTTGTCCACCAGATATAATAGTAAATGTCGTGTGACTAGGGCCTCCCGTCGGGTAGACTGTTGGCCGGGTGCAAGTCATTCGATTTGACGACACTTCGGCGAATTGCGCGTCGATGGGGATGAAATGATGATGGTAAGGACAACACAACACCCAGTCCCTGAGAGGAGAAAAATCTCCGAGCCAGCCAGGAATCGAACCCGGGTCCTTAGGATTGAAATTCTGTCGCGCTGACCACTCAGCTGCTGGGGGCGGAGGTCCGCCAGATCATTTCTGTATATAGAAAATTATAGCGATCCTATCACACTTCCCTGGCGCTCTCTTGACGATACCCTTGTCTCTGACGAGCTCTCGCCGTCAACAACATACTGTCCAATTACTTAAGAACAAACCAGCCATATGTCTGGGAACTTATTCAATACGCTCATACCTTCGTTAAGAGTCTGCAGCGGGGCGCCGTCTCAGAAGCTTTTCGGAAATCTAGAAATTTGTTACCTACCTGTGATCCTCCATCCATAGTTCGCAGCAGGTCATCTGAGGAAAGGGCAAACTGAGTTTCACAGGAACCATGCTTTCTAAAACCGTACTGATTCGTGAATATAGGTTCCTCGGTTTCGAGGAAATTTACTATATTCGAACTGAGAATAGGTTCAAGAATTCTGCAACAAACTGATGTTAAGGGTATTGGTATGTAATTTTGTGGGGTCATTGTTTGACCCGTCTTAGGTACAAGAGTCACCTGTGCTTGCGGCTTTGCGCTGGGAGAGAGTTTCGCAATAACTGCAAGCTAAGTAAGGGGTTAGCCCACCCGGTTGGCGGTGCGGTCTAACGCATGGCTTTCCGGCCGGGAAGGAGCCCCTGGTCCCCAGCACGAATCCGCCCGGCGGATTTGTGTCGAGGTCCATTGAGCCGGTCAGTCTGTGGATGGTTTTTAGGCGTTTTTCCATCTGCCTCGGCAAAAGCGGGCTGGTTCCCCTTTTTCCGCCTCACCTACACTTTGTCGGCGATTGCTGCGCAAACAAGTTCTCCAAGTACGAGTACACCACCATTACTCTACCATGCAAACATAGGGGTTACACTTGTCTGGTGTGTGAGACGTTCCCTGGGGGGAGGGGGGGGGGAGGAGTCCATCTGGGGCCGAACCGCACAATAACCCTGGGTTTGGTGTGGGGCGGTGGAGGGGTGAAGTGGACTGCAGTAGTCGTCGTGGGGTTGCGGACCACAGCGGCTGCGGCGGGGACGGAGCCTCTCCGTCGTTTGTAGCTTCCAGTTTAACATAAGTAACGGGTCAATGCCGTCGAGTACTCTTCGTGCAAGCCAGGCGACTTATTTCTTTTCAACTTTTTTAGTTGTTTCTCTACGCCAGGAATGCTTATTACTATGTCGTCCATTCGGGAGTCTGTTCGATGGTCGGACAGCGGTATATTTGTACGATTCTCCACTGGGGCCTGTACTACGCAGGCGTCCAGAACCTGGTCGACGGGTGTGTGAATGTTATGCACACCACTGCTGAAAGCAGCGACGCACACCGGTGCACTAAGCCCAACATGCACAGCAGTCCATCGGTACGTCCATCAAGCTTCCTGCTGGCCCTCAGTGTGACCCCTTTCAAATGGTTGAAACTGTTCAACAAAATATGCACTTGTCTGTGGGGTACGACTATGCTCCAGAATGAATGTTGCGGACACGGTTCACCTATAAACTTGACCAGTTACCACCTAGAGTGTCAAAACAGTGAGAGCACAGACAGGATTCCTGAACGCCATCTGATCGCTAATGACCGTGACAAATGAATCACCACCGAGCGAGGTGGCGCAGTGGTTGGTACACTGGACTCGCATTTGGGAGGATGACGGTTCAATCCCATGTCCGGCCATCCTGATTTAGGTTTTCCGTGATTTCCGTAAATCGCTCCAGGCAAATGGTAGGATGGTTCCTTTGAAAGGACATGGCCGACTTCCTTTCCCGTCCTTCCCTAATCCGATGAGACCGATGACCTCGCTGTTTGGTCTCCCCCCCCCCCCCAAAAAAAAAAACAACACAACGCAAATGAATCACTAACACTGCAGCCAATCGGTATGCACGTATTACATCCTGGTGCCACTGACAAACCATTCAGGGTGTTGCATATTTTTCGGCAGTGTATTTTTAGCAAGAATACACTGTTGTAACTTATAATGGTATCACTGATAAGTTTTTTCACATTTCCTAGATAGATCTGATGATCTAACTTACCTATTCTTGTCATTAAACAAAGAAAAAAGTGGCTATTAAAGACTTTTTTGCAATTGTTAGTGTTCTACGCGCACTCTAAAGCGTACACCTTAGAAAGGCGCGGCAAAATGATTCTATTGCCTGGGGCTTCATGTGATACACTGCAACATGGTAATGCGCACCGTCCCATCACCCGCTTCGTATCTGCACACAGTTATAATGTGCTGGATTATAAAATAATAAATGTAGGAAAAACACAACAGATGCACAGAATTCGAACCTGCCAGAAGTCGCTGTGCCAGCTGGTGCTCCTGCTGAGGCCACGAGACTGCATATCCGCACAGCGGTTTCCGTGTTGTTGCGCAGTGCAGCCTTCCAGCCGTCCGTGGCCATGACTTCGGTGATGTGCCGCCTGATGAAGTCGACGGCCACGGTCTCCAGCAGGGGGCAGCCGTGGGTCGCGGCCAGCACGGCGCTGGCGGCCGCGTTCTCCACGCCGAGCCTCTTGACGGACTCGAGCTCGGCGTGCTTCTTGAGGACGGGCAGGCCGAACACGTGGGCCGCAATCAGCATGCTATCGGAGAGAGCCTCCGGCGGGGGCCGTCGGTCAGTGTACAGGAAGAGCAGCAGCCTCCGAAGCGTGCCCTCCTCTACGTCGTGTATGTGGAGGCAGCTGTCGGAAGCGTCCTCGAGCATGCTGGAGAAGACTGGGCTGCGGGAGCGCAACAGCGCGCTGTGGGCTGGAAGGCGAGAGCCGCCCACCACCAGGTAGACGTCAGAGAAGTCTGCGGACTCCAGCAGTGCGGACAGGTCGGCCGCCAGCGTGCCTCTGCCGTCCTGAAGCCGTCTCGTCGCAGCACTGCAAAAATCCTTCTGTTATTGTAAAATCTAAGCTATCAAGGCCGGAAACGTCATTAAAATACTAGCTAAGGACCCGGCGTTACCGCATTAATTCCAGTCTTTATGAGTCCATCTTTTCCCTTTCTGTGCCCATATCGTCCTCTCTCTGTCTACCTTCTCAGCCCCCAGTCTCTGTCGATCTTCTCCTGCCCCTCTGTCCATCTGCTCCTCCCCCTCTATCTCCTCCTCCACTCCTCTATCACCTTCTCCCCTCTAAATCCATCTCCAATCTCCTCTTCCTCTCCTCCATCTCCTCCTCCACCTCTCTCTTTTCACCTCCTCTTCCCCCTCTCTTTTGTCCATTTTCTCTCCTTTTTCCTGTCTGTTCATCTTCTTCTCTTCCCTGTCTCTGTCCATTTCCTCCACCCCTTCTTTGTCCATCTCCTTCCTCCTCTCTTTATCTCTTCCTCCATCTATCTGTGTCCATCTCCCCCCTCCTCGTCACTGCCTGTTCATCTCCTCCCTCCATTTCTCTTTCTGCCTTACCATTTCATTCCAATAGCAGTTTTTGTGTGTCATCAGTATTCTGACTGGTTTGATGCGGCCCACCACGAATTCCTCTCCTGTACCAACCTCTTCATCTCAGGCTAGCCCTTGCAACTTACGGCCTCATTTATCTGCTGGATGTATCGCTATCTCTCTGAGGTTCTTAGCCCAAAATATTTATTTCCAGGCAGTAACTAATATTTATGCCAAGTTTGGTTCAAATCGATGCAAGGATTTAGGAGGAGTTTCTTACCTGTGACTTTGCCCATATACACACGTGTCATTTTTTTCTTTTTTTTTCGAGTCATCTGTCTTTTGACTTGTTTGATACGGCCCGCCACGAATTTCTCTCCTGCGCTAACCTTTTGGTTTCCGAATAACTCTTGCACCCTAAGTTCTCGTTTATTTTCTGGATGTATTCCAATCTCCTACCTCGGGCACGGATGTGTGTGATGTCCTTAGGTTAGTTAGGTTTAAGTGGTTTTAAGTCTAGGGGACTGATGACCTCAGATGTTAAGTCCCATAGTGCTCAGAGCCATTTGAACCATTTTCTTAACACGTGTTCTGTCATCCTTTGCCTTCTTCTTATCTGTGTTTTCTATTATTTCTTTGCTCCCGATTCTGCGGAGAACCTCCTATTCCTTACCTTATCAGACCACTTAATTTTCAACATTCTTTGGCAGCACCACATCTCAAATGCAACGATACTCTTCTGTTCCGATTTTCCCACAGTCCATGTTTCATGACCATACATGCTGTCCTAAAAACGTATATCCTCAGAAATATCTTCGTCAAATTAAGGCCTATGTTTGATACTGTTAAACTTCTGTTAGTAAGGAATGCTCTTTTTGCCAGCGCTAGTTTGCTTTTCATGTCGTCCTTGCTCCATCCGTCATGGGTTATTTTGCTGCCTAGGTAACAGAATTCCTTAGCTTCGTCTATTTTGTGATCCCCAATTTTGATGTTAAGTTTCTGGCTGTTCTCATTTATGCTCCTTCTCATTGCTTTCCTATCTGTTCGATCTGCTCCCAATCCATGTTCTATACTCATCAGACTGTTCATTCTATTCAACAGATCCTGTAATTTTTCTTCAGTTTCACTGAGGATAGCAATGTCTTCAGCGAATCCTATCATTGATATCGTTCACCTTGAATTTTAATCCCATTCTGGAACCTTTCTTTTATTTCCGTCATTGCTTTTTCGATCTACAGATTGAACAGTAGGAGTGAAAGACTACATCTGTGCCTCACCCCTTTTTATTCACAGCACTTCATTCTTCGTCTTCCAGTCTTTTTGTTCCCTCAGGGTTTTTCTACAAGTTTTATATACGTCGCATATATTTATAATATTTTACACGTATTTGTGCACATATTTCACCTCTGTCTCTTGCGAATTTCGACATAAGTTTCTTTTTTACGCAGATAAATGATTATGACGTCTCATCTCCTGAACTATATGTCGTACACTGACGTAATTTCGCAGGTACATACAGTAATATATGTGGATACTGGCTAAGAATTTTTTTGCGAGTAGAGTCATTAGGAAATAAGTACTAAATAAAAATGTCATGCATGATCCGGCAGTTTTCACGCATCTCAGTGTTTAATACGTAATAGCTCTTGAATGTCGTTCAATGCTATATTTTTGCAAGTACATTCAGTCATATATCTGAATACTGTGTGCAAAATGTGTTGCAAGTAGAGTCAGTTGTAAAGAAGTAATAAATTAAAAGATCATGCCTGATGCAGCAGTTTTAGTGCATGAGCAACGAAAATGAAGTGGCGATGAGATAGTCTCGTAAAGATTTGAAATTATGTGTAAAGTTGGTTCCAAGTCACTATATCCTCTCATTCTCACTGAATGGACGAATACAGTCAGGCTTTTTGCACGTCATGAGCTACGCTTCTTTTTTACCCCCACATCTAACCCTTTGAGAGGTTTGTGGTACTCACCCTCACAGTTGTTCTTTCCAGACAGTAAGTAACGCATATACAAAGTTTCGTTGAAATCTACCCAGTAGTTCAAAATGAGGTGTTACACTTTTATAATACGATGGGCGTCTGAAAAGTCCGTGCAAAATAAAAACTACTTACGTGTTTGGGGTAAACAGTTTTTATTTTTAGACGTAGTCTCCTTTTAGACTTATAGGAATTGTCCAAATCTGCAAAATAGCTATTAGCTGCTGCAATCACCCCCTCATTTGAATAAAATCTTTTTCCTGCCAGCCATTTCTTCACATTGGGGAACGCTGAAGACCACAACAAACAACAACATTGCCTTCAGTAAGTTTCACCATTATAACTCAAATGCGGACTGTTAATTTTCTTTCTCCAATCAGAACGTTTGATAGAATCTCGGCCATCCTTTTTATAGTACTGCACATCAAGTGATGACAAAACCGTGTTTTACGATCAATAATCGCTCTTACCAGAGAGGATTCCAGTCTAAGAGCATACTGAATATCCATATCAATAATATCGAATTCTTGTAAACAATTTTTTTGTTTAACGATCTCTGCTACCCCAATTTGGTTCTGTTTACTTTAGCCATTCGTAACCTCCAACCTGACCTAGTGACACTATTTGAGTTGGATGAACCCTCACATGCATTGTCATACTTTCATTTTTTAACAGATGTTAGTAGAATATAAATTCTTTATGGTTATCTTAAAATTGGAACTTCCTTCTCCCTAGCGCTAATGGCGTCCTATGGCACGCCGTATTTACAGGTGTTCTTGCTGATTAATTTCATTAATTTAACCAACGTACTTTCATATGTATAAGGAACAATAGTAACCTAAATTTAAACCTAATGTTAAATCGTTCATTTATGTGAAACGGAAATTCTATTAATATTGAACTGAAACTTTATTAATAAAATACAAAACATGCTAAAATCGTCCTTTTATATTGAACTGAAATTTTACTAATAAAATACGAAGTATTTTATTGATAAAATACTGGGAAGTTGAATTGGACCTAGCGGCCGCGCCACCAATACATTACCATACATGGTGCAGGATAGAGCACCTGTGACGTCCCTAGCGACAGCGCGGCTATGTAAGCACGGCATTCAACGACAGTCAACATTTGACAAAGGCAGAGAAGATGTCTGCCGTAAGCTCGTGGGCAGTTAACCATCTGACTTCGCTTGAAACCCGAGAATGATTTATTAATGGAAATAGCCTAGAGAGCATGCATTCTTACATATCCCGGAAATTTTGTACCTAGCGAGGTCGCGCCGTGACTAGCATACCGGATTCTCACTAGGGTGAGCGAAGGTTCAAACCCGCGTCCGACCATCCTGATTTAGAATTTCCGTGATTCATTAAATTGCTTCAGGTAAATGCCGAGATGGTTCCTTTGAATGGGCACGGCCGACTTCCTTCTCCATCCTTCCCTAGTCCGCCGGCCGGTGTGGCCGAGCGGTTCTAGGCGCTTCAATCAGGAACCGCGCCTCGGGCATGGATGTGTGTGATGTCCTTAGGTTAGTTAGGTTTAAGTAGTAAGTTCTAGGGGACTGATGACCTCAAATGCTAAGTCCCATAGTGCTCAGAGCCATTTGAACCAGCCTTCCCTAGTCCAAGCTTGTGCTCCGTCTATAACGACCTCGTTGTCGACGGGACGTTAAACACTAATCTCCTCCTCCTGAAATTTCTGATTTCTATGGGAATCAATCTTCAGTTCGAGTCACCCTCTGAAAAACAAATAGTTCAAATGGCTCTGAGCACTATGGGACTTAACATCTATGGTCATCAGTCCCCTAGAACTTAGAACTACTTGAACCTAACTAACCTAAGGACATCACACAACACCCAGCCATCACGAGGCAGAGAAAATCCCTGACCCCGCCGGGAATCGAACCCGGGAACCCGGGCGCGGGAAGCGAGAACGCTACCGCACGACCACGAAGCTGCGGGCTCTGAAAGACATCCACAATGTAGAACCATCCGAAAGATGCACTAAATTAAGATATGTATGATGAATCACAATAGAATCATTCGTCATCGTGTGGTCGTACGTGATCATATATTTTCCGTTGCGTACTTTTGTCATGAAGATCAGATGTACTAGGTCTTTGTCTACCACTACTCAGTAGGACCTTTTCACATATGGTGGACGAAGTTTCCTCTCCAGTGAGAACAGAGAGAAGTCAGACAACTAACTAAGATTGTCGGGCTGCCTCGGCAATCGATCCGAAATACATTTAGTATGGCGAAAGAAGAGGTCCCTAGAAGGTGTAAGTCGAGCGCTACAAAAGAATGGTGAGTGATACCGCAATTAATTATAAGTGAGCAATGGAAGATAGGGATAATTTTATTGCTTTACAAGTGTTTATAGCAAGGGCTTACAGTTATCAAACACAACGTACAGTCATGCTCAAAAGTATCCGAACGACCTGAACTGCATTTCGCTTCATTCGAATGTATCCCACATAGCGCAACTGTCTAGCAGGTCCTCTAAGCGCCCCTCGGTACAGTCGTTTGGCTATTGAAAATGGTTCCAACAAGTCACCACTAGAAAACACTGCTCTGTATCGCAATAACTCAAGATGTAAAGTAATACCAAGGTACTACAAATATCAGGGAACATCTTATCACAGATAAGACGGTTCTTCAGGCTTGTAAGCTCACATTTATTGCAATAAATGACATACATGAAAAGTTACCATTCTCATTATTACGTCAGATAAGTAATTCACGTAGTAAGTTCGTCGTATTCATGATTTTCTCTTCATAATAACATACCGTACTTTTTATTTAACGCAAAATGATATTAAAAATTTAAGTTATTCACGAGCAGCTAGTTGAGAATATGTATGAACTTCAAATGACACGACGAACTGTCTCGTTCCGCATATGGATTCAATCCCAGGTCATGCAGACTAAACAAATACTTCGTGACTGACGGAAACTAACAGTCATTCCTGACTAGGCTTACAGAGAGTGATATACCTCGATTTTAGACAGTATCAGTTAGCAAATATCACCTTTAAATTACATAACGTAAACATTGTTAACGGACGCGAATTCCTACCCAGCACCTATTGTCCTTGTTAACGAACTACGAGAGATGTTAAATATTGCTTCTTCACAAGTAACTTACATGAAATGCCGTGAGGTAAAGCTTTGTGTTGGACAGGGATTCGAACCCAGAACCTAACTGGATTGTCGTCGAAGCACAGTCAACTGTTACATATCGGATTTTCTCGGCAGTAGCTAAATGTTTTAACTGAAAGGACGAGACGAAACATTAATTTTTTCTTTCCCAGGACTCCAACCTGGCACCTATCGCTGTTATATTCTAGCGAAAACGAACGTTACAAATGGGTTTGTTACACCAGCAGCGACATGTGAGCATGTTTGAACTAGAAATAATATGACAAAGAGTTCAGTGCTGACTGGGAATCGAGCCCCACACATATCGTTGTTGACTGCACACAAAGAGACGTCAGCTACCGAATTTTTCTCCACCAGCAGCTCGGCATAACATCCTTGAATTTACAATGATTTCGCAAACAGTTCTGTGTCTCACTAGGACTCAAAAACGGCAGATACCGTTAGTGTTGACAACGAATGAAAATACATTTAAAATCAAAATTATTACCCACCAGCAGATAGGTGTTCTCATGCTAGAGCTTGATAATACATAATGAAAGCTTTAGGGCCGGGCCAGGATTCGAACCCTTTCACGCGCAATATATGGAGATGTTGAGGAATCTGTAGTTTTGAACAAACAACAAATTGCAGTCGAGCTGTATTGTCGCGAAGGGATCAAATTCCGCGTTAAGGGCAGTCTGAGTTGCATTCCCAGATCAGAAACAATTTTATCGACTTACAGAAGCTCAAATAAAAGATGGAATAAGTGTCCTGTGACCCTACCTAGCGTTTGTTTGGTCACTAGAAATAAATAACTAGTATAAGAAAGGTTACTGTTGATAGAGTTTCTACGTGTCGCGACTCCTGACTTTATTGTGGTTCAACCTAACGTCTACTTGGTAGAGGAGAAATATCATGTTTAACATGAATGTCAGACCACAATGCCGTTATACCTTCTTCACAGAATCTGTCTCTCCTTATCAAAAATTTTCAGCAGAAGTTGGAATCGAACCCAGACCCTAAGTATATGAACCGAGCATCAATCCACGAGACCACCAGATTCTCTTCTCTATCACTAATTTGCCTATCATAACAATGTTGTGCCACACTGGATGAGAATTGTGACAAACAGACTCCCTGTAGTGGTTTGCAGCATGTTCAGTACATTCATTTACTTGGTTGACCGAATCGCCATGAACTAGCTGCCTCGGCTACCCAGTGCATACATTCGACTCTATTTTGTAATCACCGAAATAAAATCACGTAACTGACACCTACACAGAACTGCCAACAGTGTAGGATGCAGAAATTTAAACAGGAAGTGTTCCTTTCGACTTGAGCTACTCTATTGCGCTATCTGTTTGTTAAAAACGTCGTGCAGTGCAAAAGAAAAGCTGTAACTGTCTGTCTCTCAGAAGTCTAGATCCGGCCATATGCATTATCTCACAGCAATGTGCAATGCGCAAGTTCTGGAGGAATTGTTGTTGAGTTCTGGAGGTGTTTTAGCTCTGTGTCAGCTAGTAGCGTAACGGTAGGCGTCACGCACTGTTGATAAGACGTCGCGAGTTTGGGTACATTCACTGCTATATTTTTTAAAACGCCATACTGCTGTCTGCTGAAGTTATCGATCTAATGGAACTTTGAACATAATTCCCTTCACTTCTCAACCCAAAATAGTCGCATGTGGAAAAAGGGCTAACTTCTGCGACATTTTGTTCTTTTCAGGTTTAATAGATGGCCAGGCTGCAGATGCATCTCGAAACTTTTGTATTATGTATGGGGAGAGCACATCGTGCCAAAATACGTGAGAAAAGTATTTTCTACATTAGCTGTCGTGTGGCAGTGGCATTTTATTCTTCATAAAACCTTGTTTGACAGCTTTAACTCACAACAAGTTTTCTACATGCATGTAATCAATATACTCATGTGCATTGTTAGACTGCTATAGATAACATCAGAGAATTCACATATATCGTTGATGATTAATTTCTCTCTCATGTTAACTAATGTTTTAACAACACTAAAAGGAACCGTACGAAAATTGTGCACTGTATGAAATGAAATAAAACTTCCCACGATAACTTTACGACGAAAGTCTGTTTCAATAAAACTGAGCATCTGTACACAAGTGTGCCTCTATCGGCACGAATTAGTAAAATACTAATCACTTAGATTTCGATTGGGTCTGTGTTTGATTGGTATGCTGTGTCATACTCAAGTGGTATGCAAATGTGGCTTTTCATAAATAAAGTTATGTATTCCTAGAAATCCAAAATTTGTTTGTCAGCAGCGGAAAGTGGCGTTACCTGTTGTGCAGCATTGTAAGTTTTTCACCATTGCACTATGAGCCGAAAGTATTTTCTTGCGATTTCCTTATCGACGTGTGATCTGACTGCTTGTAGCTCTTTCACAGAAGAGAGAAAAAACGTTGCACTCAACAAGACTGGAACCACAAACCATAGCAGACGCTTTCTCTCAGGTTAGCACGTTTGCACAGAGCTATGGAAGATGCATGCATCTACATCTCCTCTTACGAGAGCAGTAGTGGCTAGAACTCGTAAACCGCTATTTAAAGGACGAGATTAGATGCGATTTTCACGTGCAACGACATTCCTGGGCTGAAAACCGTAAATTTACAATCTTTTGTTACAGCTCAAGCGTTAATAATAACTCAGATTATTCAATGGAAATGACAGGAAAAATCAAGTGAACTTTGAGGCTTAATTCCGCGCACACCAGGAAGTAACTCGTCGATCACAGAGTTGCCAAATATACCTGGCCTTGTTGCCAAATCTCAGTTACATTGCCAGCAGGAAGAAGACGAACCGATGTGACCCTACAGTGGGCTGGGAAGTGACCATAGCTGACGTCTCAAAGACGTGGCTACTACGGCCTGCAATACATATCCGTCTGATTCACATTTCTGTAACTGGGTTTAGGGACTGGAGCATAGTTACTAATAATACTCAGAACAGACTGCAAACTAAGCTTCATAAATCAGTAACTCTCATAGTTGTTTTTATGTATCTTTCGTAAGTGTACTCAAAACTAAGAAAATCATTGACGAACGTTTTCGTGCCTCGCCGATAGTCGAGCACAACAAACAAATAAAAATAAAAAAAACCTTGTGTGTGTGTGTCAGAAGGAGACAGAGAGAGAGAGAGAGAGAAAAGAGAGAGAGAGAGTGAGGGAGAGAGATAAAAACAAAAAAGAATGAGAGAGAGAGAGTAAAAAATTGTTGCAAAGAAACTGAATCATGGTATGTGAAGAAATCTTCAATTAAAATGACACATTATTCATCATTACGAAATGTCGTATTCATGATCTATGGAACAAGTATTAATCTAATCTAATCTAATCATATCATATTGCTGACTGGTCATGAAGAGGCACGAATTACAGAAATTTTCGCCAATATCAGTAACCAAATCTATACTTTTAAAAAAAAAAAGACAACAGTTTTTGTAATAAACTGGGACTCCTTTAAAGACTCTTTCGTCCCTGTTAACTAACCACGAAAGACCTGTGATATACCTCCATTCAGAAGGAACAAAGCGTTCATGCATTTAAAGATGAAGCACATGATGTGAAGTTCTGTGACGGAGATACGAACCCAGCACGCAATCGGATGTTAACTAAGTAAAATCACATGTTACGTATCGGTTTTTCTTACCAACTGCTAGATGTTTGAATCTAAAATAAGGATACAAGTTTTTGTGCCTGAGCGACAATCGAACCGCACACCTACCGTCCTCCTTTATCATCCACGAACATAGCTTAAGTAACACTTGCTTACTCACCAACAGTAAGATGTGTGCGTGTTTGACCAGAAATAACGAAACCTATTCCGATTGTTGGCAACACGTGAACAGACATTAAAAATGTACGTTAATTTTCACTAGCAGATTGGTATGCACGTGATAGGGCTTGAAATGAAATTACGAATATTTTTGTACTGGATCAGGATTCGGACCCACATACTTACCTTTGGAGGAGACCTAGAGAAGATTGCAGTCTTGGGAAAAGGAACGAAATTATTGAACTATACAGTTCCGAGAGATTCAGATCCTCGAAAGATGAGATACGAATTCGAATCACAGTCCTGCACCAAATTTTTCAACGTCTCTAGTTCAATCAAGTACAAGAAAAATATGAGCCCTGTTCCTTTAAATGTCTATCGTTTCATCAAATAAAAAAAATTTTCTAATGTGAGTAAGTTTACTGGAGACAGTATTTCTGTTTACCATGACTTCCGCCTATGTCATTTCCCAATTGGTAATGAAGGAACGTGATGTTTAATGCGGATTCTGGAATATAAGCCTTTCTCTTGAGGTTACCAGAGGTAAAGTAAATCTGTTTGTGCGTCTTAAAAGTAAATGCCTGAACCCACGCTTTGCACCTGTGATAGTCTGTTCATGCGTTGACAACAATCGCAATAGGTGTCGTTATTTCTGGTCAAACACGCACACATCTTACTGTTGGTGAGTAAGCAAGTGTTACTTAAGCTATGTTCGTGGATGATAAAGAAGGACGGTAGGTGTGCGGTTCGATTGTCGCTCAGGCACAAAAATTTGTATCCTTATTTTAGATTCAAACATCTAGCAGTTGGTAAGAAAAACCGATACGTAACATGTGATTTTACTTAGTTAACATCCGATTGCGTGCTGGGTTCGTATCTCCGTCACAGAACTTCACATCATGTGCTTCATCTTTAAATGCATGAACGCTTTGTTCCTTCTGAATGGAGGTATATCACAGGTCTTTCGTGGTTAGTTAACAGGGACGAAAGAGTCTTTAAAGGAGTCCCAGTTTATTACAAAAACTGTTGTCTTTTTTTTTTTTAAGTATAGATTTGGTTACTGATATTGGCGAAAATTTCTGTAATTCGTGCCTCTTCATGACTAGTCAGCAATATGATATGATTAGATTAGATTAGATTAATACTTGTTCCATAGATCATGAATACGACATTTCGTAATGATGTATAATGTGTCATTTTAATTGAAGATTTCTTTACATACCATGATTCAGTTTCTTTGCAACAATTTTTTACTCTCTCTCTCTCTCTCATTCTTTTTTATTTTTATCTCTCTCCCTCACTCTCTCTCTCTTTTCTCTCTCTCTCTCTCTCTCTGTCTCTCTCTGACACACACACACAAGGTTTTTTTTTATTTTTATTTGTTTGTTGTGCTCGACTATCGGCGAGGCACGAAAACGTTCGTCAATGATTTTCTTAGTTTTGAGTACACTTACGAAAGATACATAAAAACAACTATGAGAGTTACTGATTTATGAAGCTTAGTTTGCAGTCTGTTCTGAGTATTATTAGTAACTACGCTCCAGTCCCTAAACCCAGTTACAGAAATGTGAATCAGACGGATATGTATTCCAGGCCGTAGTAGCCACGTCTTTGAGACGTCAGCTATGGTCACTTCCCAGCCCACTGTAGGATCACATCGGTTCGCCTTCTTCCTGCTGGCAATGTAACTGAGATTTGGCAACAAGGCCAGGTATATTTGGCAACTCTGTGATCGACGAGTTACTTCCTGGTGTGCGCGGAATTAAGCCTCAAAGTTCACTTGATTTTTCCTGTCATTTCCATTGAATAATCTGAGTTATTATTAACGCTTGAGCTGTAACAAAAGATTGTAAATTTACGGTTTTCAGCCCAGGAATGTCGTTGCACGTGAAAATCGCATCTAATCTCGTCCTTTAAATAGCGGTTTACGAGTTCTAGCCACTACTGCTCTCGTAAGAGGAGATGTAGATGCATGCATCTTCCATAGCTCTGTGCAAACGTGCTAACCTGAGAGAAAGCGTCTGCTATGGTTTGTGGTTCCAGTCTTGTTGAGTGCAACGTTTTTTCTCTCTTCTGTGAAAGAGCTACAAGCAGTCAGATCACACGTCGATAAGGAAATCGCAAGAAAATACTTTCGGCTCATAGTGCAATGGTGAAAAACTTACAATGCTGCACAACAGGTAACGCCACTTTCCGCTGCTGACAAACAAATTTTGGATTTCTAGGAATACATAACTTTATTTATGAAAAGCCACATTTGCATACCACTTGAGTATGACACAGCATACCAATCAAACACAGACCCAATCGAAATCTAAGTGATTAGTATTTTACTAATTCGTGCCGATAGAGGCACACTTGTGTACAGATGCTCAGTTTTATTGAAACAGACTTTCGTCGTAAAGTTATCGTGGGAACAAAATTGTTGAGGCTTTCGTGGCCACTTGTTGACAAACTGCCTATTGGCTTCTGTCTCGGGTTCTTCGGCCGACGTTCATCTAATGATTTTTCTGACGTTTCGCCAGCACGAGTGGCTGGCATTGTCAAAGCTTCAAAGAGTTCACCACCGGCAATGGAGGGTGAAGCTTTGACAATGCCAGCCACTCGTGCTGGCGAAACGTCAGAAAAATCATTAGATGAACGTCGGCCGAAGAACCCGAGACAGAAGCCAATAGGCAGTTTGTTATCGTGGGAAGTTTTATTTCATTTCATACAGTGCACAATTTTCGTACGGTTCCTTTTAGTGTTGTTAAAACATTAGTTAACATGAGAGAGAAATTAATCATCAACGATATATGTGAATTCTCTGATGTTATCTATAGCAGTCTAACAATGCACATGCAGTATATTGATTACATGCATGTAGAAAACTTGTTGTGAGTTAAAGCTGTCAAACAAGGTTTTATGAAGAATAAAATGCCACTGCCACACGACAGCTAATGTAGAAAATACTTTTCTCACGTATTTTGGCACGATGCGCTCTCCCCATACATAATACAAAAGTTTCGAGATGCATCTGCAGCCTGGCCATCTATTAAACCTGAAAAGAACAAAATGTCGCAGAAGTTAGCCCTTTTTCCACATGCGACTATTTTGGGTTGAGAAGTGAAGGGAATTATGTTCAAAGTTCCATTAGATTGATAACTTCAGCAGACAGCAGTATGGCGTTTTAAAAAATATAGCAGTGAATGTACCCAAACTCGCGACGTCTTATCAACAGTGCGTGACGCCTACCGTTACGCTACTAGCTGACACAGAGCTAAAACACCTCCAGAACTCAACAACAATTCCTCCAGAACTTGCGCATTGCACATTGCTGTGAGATAATGCATATGGCCGGATCTAGACTTCTGAGAGACAGACAGTTACAGCTTTTCTTTTGCACTGCACGACGTTTTTAACAAACAGATAGCGCAATAGAGTAGCTCAAGTCGAAAGGAACACTTCCTGTTTAAATTTCTGCATCCTACACTGTTGGCAGTTCTGTGTAGGTGTCAGTTACGTGATTTTATTTCGGTGATTACAAAATAGAGTCGAATGTATGCACTGGGTAGCCGAGGCAGCTAGTTCATGGCGATTCGGTCAACCAAGTAAATGAATGTACTGAACATGCTGCAAACCACCACAGGGAATCTGTGTCACAATTCTCATCCAGTGTGGCACAACATTGTTATGATAGGCAAATTAGTGATAGAGAAGAGAATTTGGTGGTCTCGTGGATTGACGCTCGGTTCATATACTTAGGGTCTGGGTTCGATTCCAACTTCTGCTGATGATTTTTGATAAGGAGAGACAGATTCTGTGAAGAAGGTATAATAGCATTGTGGTCTGATATTCATGTTAAACATGGTATTCCTCCTCTACCAAGTAGACGTTAGGTTGAACCACAATAAAGTCAGGAGTCGCGACACGTAGAAACTCTATCAACAGTAACCTTTCTTATACTAGTTATTTATTTCTAGTGACGAAACAAACGCTATGTAGGGTCACAGGACACTTATTCCTTCTTTTATTTGAGCTTCTGTATGTCGATAAAATTGGTTCTGATCTGGGAATGCAATTCAGACCGCCCTTAACGCGGAATTTGATCCCTTCGTGACAATACAGCTCGACTGCAATTTGTTGTTTGTTCAAAACTGCAGATTTCTCAACATCTCCACATATTGCGCGTGAAAGGGTTCGAATCCTGGCCCGGCCCTAAAGCTTTCATTATGTATTATCAAGCTCTAGCATGAGAACACCTATCTGCTGGTGGGTAATAATTTTGATTTTAAATGTATTTTCATTCGTTGTCAACACTAACGGTATCTGCCGTTTTTGAGTCCTAGTGAGACACAGAACTGTTTGCGAAATCATTGTAAATTCAAGGATGTTATGCCGAGCTGCTGGTGGAGAAAAATTCGGTAGCTGACGTCTCTTTGTGTGCAGTCAACAACGATATGTGTGGGGCTCGATTCCCAGTCAGCACTGAACTCTTTGTCATATTATTTCTAGTTCAAACATGCTCACATGTCGCTTCTGGTGTAACAAACCCATTTGTAACGTTCGTTTTCGCTAGAATATAACAGCGATAGGTGCCAGGTTGGAGTCCTGGAAAAGAAAAAATTAATGTTTCGTCTCGTCCTTTCAGTTAAACCATCTAGCTACTGCCGAGAAAATGCGATATGTAACAGTTGAATGTGCTTCGATGACAATCTAATTAGGTTCTGGGTTCGAATCACTGTCCAACACAAAGCTTTACCTCACGGCATTTCAAGTAAGTTACTTGTGAAGAAGCAATATTTAACATCTCTCGTAGTTCGTTAACAAGGACAATAGATGCTGGGTAGGAATTCGCGTCCGTTAACAATGTTTACGTTATGTAATTTAAAGCTGATATTTGCTAACTGACACTGACTAAAATCGAGCTATATCACTCTCTGTATGCCTAGTCAGGATTGTCTGTTAGTTTCCGTCAGTTACGAAGTATTTGTTTAGTCTGCATGACCTGGGTTTGAATCCATATGCAGAACGGGACGGTTTGTCGTGTCATTTGAAGTTCATACATATTCTCAACTAGCTGCTCGTGAATAACTTAAATTTTTAATGTAATTTTGCGTTAAATAATAAGTACGGTATGTTATTTTGAAGAGGTAATCATGGTTCAAATGGTTCAAATGGCTCTGAGCACTATGGGACTTAACATCTTAGGTCATCAGTCCCCTAGAACTTATAACTACTTAAACCTAACTAACCTAAGGACATCACACACATCCATGCCCGAGGCAGGATCGAACCTGCGACCGTAGCAGTCCCACGGTTCCGGACTGCAGCGCCTAGAACCGCACGGCCATCGCGGCCGCCCCAGGAAATCATGAATACGACGAACTTACTACGTGAATTACTTATCTGACGTAATAATGAGAATGGTAACTTTTCATGTATGTCATTTATTGCAATAAATGTGAGCTTACAAGCCTGAAGAACCGTCTTATCTGTGATAAGATGTTCCCTAATATTTGTAGTACCTTGGTATTACTTTACATCTTGAGTTATTGCGATACAGAGCAGTGTTTTCTAGTGGTGACTTGGTGGAACCATTTTCAATAGTCAAACGACTGTACCGAGGGGCGCTTAGAGGACCTGCTAGACAGTTGCGCTATGTGGGTTGCATTCGAATCAGGCGAAATGCAATTCAGGTCGTTCGGATACTTTTGAGTACGACTGTACCTACGTACCTCTTTTAAAATCAACACAGAAATCCTCACCATAATCTATTTGGTTTTCATTTTTAAGGAATTGACAAGCATTCACGCAAACCAGTTCATTGTATAATAAAGGAGGTTTGTCAAATAAAATTTTAATGCTCCACTTTATCATTATTTAATAGTGACTGAAATTTAATGACAATTATGGTCCTCAGCGCCGAAATCAAAATCCATTCAGTTTTACTTCGTCCTCCTTCCGATTAAAAGACTGGAGTTTAGTAACCTTTATTGTGTCAATGTATGGCCTGTCATGGTATCTGATTGGGGGCGCCAGTACCTGAGTCATATCACATGATGATGACGCTTGATTTTTGGGGCGCTCAACTGAGCGGTCACCATCGCCCATACGAAAACCCAATCTTTGCACAGTCCAATGTAGCCGCTTGCACGAATGATGAGGAAATGACGAACAACACAAACACCCAGTCCTCAGGCAGAAAAATACCCAACCCAGACGGGGAATTGAACCCGGGCCCCCGTGATTCAGAGGTAGCAACGCCAACTACTAGACCATGAGCGGCGGACGTCTTACCACGTCGAGTCTGATGTTCTCTTGGCTGCAAATCACGTTCCGCCACAACTGATCTGTCGTTATTTCCTTTCTACAGTCGGCCTTTGTGTTTCTCTAGCTGTTTTCTGACTTAGTAGTAGTACGCACGCAAGCTTCTCCCCTGCTGCCCAGTGTCCGGTAAATTCCTATCCTTGACTGAATTTAAGTGTTCCTGTACCTTTCCGGTGAGTTTGTCGATTACGGCGGTATTCCGTCAAGATCTTATCGCTGTAATCTATAAATCCAACTGAAAGATGTAGGAACTCTTAAACCCGGTCAAGGATGCTCGCAAGCCGCATAGAAAAAGGAGGAACTAAAACATACTTAATTGTGGAGACTTCGTGGGTACTGCAAAATAAAGCTCGAAAACTGAGCAAAGAATACAAAGGCAACTGCCGATGGACAGAGAAAGACTGATCAACTGCGGCGGAATGTGCTTTGCATTATAGGAGACCAGCGGGTTCGAGGTGATAATACTTAGGTACTGGGAGGAAGGTGTGAACCTGGATGGTATCGGGATTCCAGAGCTGAAGAAGATGTGTGCCTGTCTTCCACCAAGATAGCAATAGCGGACGACAGCTTCAGACAACGCCCAATTGCGTTGGAGTTTTCAAGACATGTGACGTCACGTGTCCGCGCGGGAGTATGCTGAAACTCAATTTTACTTCCGCCAGTAGCGAGCAAGAGTGTACATCACACCTTCGAAATAACGGCAGACGTTCTCGAAAATATCCTCCGCAGATGGGTACCAAACGTTAGGTTTCAACAAGAAAAGCATCCGCCCATGGCATAATAGCCTGGAATATTTTAATAAGTGTGTCATCTGAATGTATCGTGTCATCTTCCAACCTGTAACAAGATCGTCTGGTTTGCCATGTAACCTTTCCTAGTAAGGAAATGGGACACTCATCGTTGTGTTATGACAAAAATTTTCGTAGAACACATAGCACTAGCACCGCACCTTCTCTGAAATAAAACAGTCCAATGAAATCATATGTCATTATCAAGATTGACGAAAGTGTGATCAATGATTTATAATATCAACATTGCAACTACGTAATAAGTAACTTAACGTTCACGTGCGCACTCCATTATTACTAAGCTTGGACAAAAATAGAAGTGTAAGTTTTGAAAATAATGTCCTGTCAGAACACATGGGCAGTAACTATAATATGATGAAATGGCTGTGATTTAAATACGTAATGTTACCAAACAATTTCATGAAGAGAAAATATGGTAATTTCAAATGGATTTTTGAAACCATACAGCGTTAACGAATTTAAGTGACACTACTCAATGTTATCATTTCGTTATCAATGCAACAGTTAATTTCTTCAGTCACTGTTCGATATTTTACCAAAGATATAATTTCATCATGATGGGTATAATCATCATCAAAGCTTTTAAATCATTCATAACAGTCTGTTTTCCAAATTATAATTTTTTCAGAAACTAAGACCTCTAACTTTCGCGACCAAACGATCTAGCGACTTTTTTTCCGTTCTTGTCTATCTCTTTCTCCGTCATTTTGCATTACCAGTTCTGTGCGGATGTCACACGAAACCTCTTTTATTGATGAAAACTTCCCTTGGGATTTTTTTTTTTTTTTTTTTATTACAGAAGATTGCCGAACACGCTGACCCTACACCAACTGAGAATCCATGCACAACTCACTGCCCGCCCTCACAGCTTTACTTCAGTACCTCATCTCCTACCTTCCCAATTGGTCCGCAAAAGGCAAAGATCTAGTCCTAGCCCAGCACACAGTCTTAATCTGCCCGGAACTTTCCCATCAGTGCACATTCAGACGTAGAGTGAAAAGCTTATCTGTTTACTGGAGTACGTATTGCTGAAGTAGGCACCGTGTTTTTTTGGTGGGTTGGAATTTTCCTTTCTCTGAAGCAATGCCTCCACTGTAAGATTATGGCTAATACTCTATGGTACTAAACGGCCTCCTCCCTCGTCTCACTATATTGCCACTCTTCATAACATCGAGCCCCATCTCTCCACTGGAGACGATCGTTATACAGCACTGCCGATCACGCACACTGCTGGCCAATGGCTGATTCTTTGGTCTGTGGATTGGAGCTCTCTCAGATATTAACAAAATGTTAACAAACAAATTATGTCTTTCATGGCGTACATTCCAGTAATCGCTCATTATTCAAGTCTTCAACAAAAATTTTAAAACGTACTATTGAGAAGTAATTAACCGTTTGAGTAGCAGTGGATATCTAGTGGTACACTGAGGTACCTCTACGAATGTGGTACCTCACTTAAAGCGTTCAGTGCAACCGTCGGCGCTGAGATTGTGCTAAATGTTTGGAGGAAATTGTGGCATGTCTTTTTTTTTTTTTTTAGATCATTGGCCGTGAATGTTATTGTATCTAAAGTTACTGTAACGTTGTACTACAACTGTTATGGGTGGTTTCGAAATGAAAAACAGTATGTTCTTTTGACGCAAATGTATTATATTTTCGGTCTGTGTTTGCTTAGGACTATAACTTGAAAGGCATCATGAGTTTATGTAAGTTTCGAGATGTGGGACTGTCTCTATGAAAAATGCGAAATTGCTTTTAGATATATGACTTGAAATGAAGGGTGGTTGAAAATTGTATGTCCCTGTGGTTCCAAAGGAAACCACAACTTTAAAACAAATGATTGAATACTTTTTGCCAATTTCTTCTTTTATTCTATGGTTATTATGATAATAAGGAAACCACAACTTTAAAACAAATGATTGTTTACTTTTGGCCAATTTCTTCTTTTATTCTTTGCTTATTATGATAATAAAGGATAATTTTGTGAAAAATTTTAAAATTGTATTCAAAGTGAAACCACCACCTTAAAATAATTGCTTGTTTACGCTACTTTTTGTCAGTTTATTCTTGTATTCGTTGCTTACTATGATGGTAAAGCATAATTTTGAGAAAAATTTTAAAATTAACATTTACATTTTTGGGGCTCAAAGGGTTAAGAAAATTACAGTTATGCAGATACAATACTAAAGTTGAAAATAACAGTAGGCACTAGTTGGTATTTTTATAACAGACTGCATATACAGAGACGTTTCTAAGTATATTATATGATAAAGTGTGAGGAGAAAGAAAAGTTAATGGTGCATCTATGCTTGAAGTCTAATATGTGGTTACAACTCGCATTTCCCATCCCCCCTTTCTATTTCGCATTTCAAGGTTTTTATTAGTCGTAAATTGAGACACTCAGAATTTAATTTTTTGTTGGGTAATGAGACAAGAACCACCAGCGAAAAAAAGAAATGACTGTCCAAAGACGAAGTGCTCGTATTTGAAATGCTATAAGACCGGCATGTAGTATTTCGCCCCCACTGTATCTCGAAGAAGCATTGATGTAAAAGAAAGAAAGCTTCAGCAGTGGTATTAAACTTCATAGTGAAAGGATATGAATGATAAGATTTGCTGATGACATTGCTATTCTCAGTGAAAGTGATGAAGAACTGCAGGGGTTGTTAAATAGAATGAAGCAGTCTAATGAGCACACATCATGGATTGAGTGTAAACTGTAGACAGACGAAAGTAATGAGAAGCAGCAGATTAACGGTAAACTTAATACCAGAATTGAGGATGTTGAAAACTCATGATTGGACTCAACTGTATCACTTCAAAATTTAATGCACAACCGGCTTCAGTCGTTAACAGACCTTCTTCTGATGTCTCTATACATCGGTAAACCAGGATGAGCCACAGTCCTTCATCAGAAAGACAACTGTAACTATAGCAAACAACATACACAATTTGTTGAGAACTTACTCTTTGAAACCGTAATCAGATGTGATACATGTCATAAGCATCATAAATCATCATGGTACAAGCCAACCTCTCCACTAAACTCAAATACAAAATTAGATACAGCGTCTCAAAATTTGCTGACGAGGTACTGCACTAGACAAAACCGAGTTAACAGGCGATCCACAGTACAGAACACACTGTCAAAGATGTTAGACTCGCAGGAAGAGATCCTACACCACACGAAGGATCAGCTACATATTGTCAAAGATCAGATACTACTCGAGATATGGTACATTAATATCACAGTCTAACATAACAGTCGCGACACTTCGCCTCGATTTTGCTGCCATCAGCGCCCCAAGCGGCCGGTAGGTTGAACTGTGAGTTCGGCGCGATATTGAAAGCGAATAGTGATTGTTTATTTTGATTTATACAATGGTTTTTACCATCGGGAGCGTTTGTAGCGCAATAAATTTCAGCAGCAACAGGAAGAAGACACCACAGCTGTCTTTTTTTAGGTTTTCTGAGGATCCTGAGAGGTAAATACCATCATGTTACTAAACTGTATCGTCAGGATTCACTTGCAAACTGTATGTGTATAAATGATGACTGTTTCGTTTTAGGAGCAGAAAATGGCTAGTTAATAGCAGACGAGTAGACCTTATGAAGAAAGACCCAGTTTACCTGTATAATAATATTAGGTTTTGTTCGCTACATTTCGAACAAAACCAGTTCATGAACGCAGACAATAACAAACTCGTGTGGAATGCAGTACCCATACAGTTTGACATTCCAAATAAGCCACCTCAGCTGACGATGAAGAGGAAACTGCCACAAAGATTCGACAGTCAATCTAAAGCTGTAAAACAGTCCTATGACACAGAAGCAGCCAGTTCAACTCACCGCATGTATCTGCCAGATTCGTGTGAATCATCAACACAGACCTACTTTGACGATGAAGTGGTTAGATTAAGTGCAGCTGTTCGTGTCTTATAAAAGCGTGTGAAGTGTCAGAATGTGCAGATCGCTAGACTTCGAGCTAAACTATTATGGGACAAGGAAAATGCCTACAGACAGATTGTTTGAAAATTATTCAAATATTTGGTTTTTCGTGAAATGTAATGTAATCAGCTCATTATAATGTTTTCAGTATATTTCTCCCACTATTTGGCAGTTGCTTGCCCCATTTTGAATAATATAAAGATGAAGGTCGTACTTGTGGCGACAGGCGACAATGACAAACACAGTGGGCCTACAGAACGATAAACGAGCTGTCGATCGCTTTTGCATGTAGAGGTACATGCCTGTGCTTCTTACATGTGAATCTGTGTGTTTATATTATTTTGATATCAACATGGTAAGCTGCAATTCTCTCCAATGTCACAAGTGTTTCTTCACGAATCTGTTGTAGCTTGCCACTCTATTCATGGTTTTTGTCCATACTTGCGCTTATTTTAGAATCATTTTTAGAAACATATATGCCTTCTGATACTACACAGACTCTTGGAGGCAAGAAAATAACTCAAATAATTCGGAAATTACGTAGGAAATGGAAGCAAACAAACATTATGCTTACGACGCGTCTCTCGTTCACCTTACCTGCCGCTTGGAGCGCTAGTGTCGCTCCATCTGTCAAACGGCAACAACTTTCATAGCAGTAAGTGTCGCGACTGTTATGTTAGACTGTGATTAATATTATCTATTATTGACTCAACAATAAAATACAAAGAAAAGAAACTTTTCATGACATTCTTAATGGTTGCGTGATCTTTCGCATTACAGTCACACTTATTAATGAGTATAGCGATAACTATGCGTTTTGTGGGTCTATGATGCTTTGTCGTAGATGTAGTGAAGATTTCTCTAGGAATATTCTATTTCGCGCATCTTTTCGTTTATTTAAAACTCAGATGGATGTAAATTTCAATTTGCTTCATCACATCCAGGATTTTACCTTTCTGTAACTTACGATATTCGTAGTGATTCATTAACATGAGGTATTTTATGGCTTGTGTCTTTAAGTGTGCAGCAGAGGTGGATGGACAATTGTCACTTACTATCGTGTGCTATTTAAATAGTGTGCTAACTTCCCTTCCTATTTTGAGCAATCTTCACAGTTGGTTTTCTATATTCCTGACTGAAAAAAAAGGCTCTGAATTCCCTGATGTCTGTCTCAATAATCATTGTAGATTGTTAACGTTCCTGTAATTTCGTATTCTTGAAACATAGAATAATAATGTAGAAAACAAGGCCTAAATTTGACCTTAAAAATCATTTGTTTTTCTGGTGTTCTGATTAAAGCTATTTCTGATTAAAGTTATTTCATCTACAGGATTGGGCGTATTGTGTTTATTTTCTTTTTGAATAATGTATCCTATAAGTTTTCATAACTGTTATTTATAGTCGCGTTTAGGGGAATATTTAATTCTTTTTCAGTTTTACTTTTTCCAGTGGTAGGTTGACCAGTCTCTGTATCACAGAGTGAAAATTTGCACGTTTATATGACCTCGAAGAGAATTATTGGGGTTGGCTGATTATATCTGTTGGTGGTTTACGAAGGAAGGAAGGAAGAAAGGGTTTAACGTCCCGTCGACCTCGAGGTCATCAGAGACGGAGCATAAGCTCGGATTGTGTCAAAGATGAGGTAGGAAATCGGCCGTGCCCTTTCATAGGAACCATCCCGGCATTTACCTGGAGCGATTTAGGGAAATCACGGAAAACCTAAATCTGCATGGCCGGACGCGGGTTTGAACCGTCGTCCTCCCGAATGCGAGACCATTGTGCTCACCACTGCGCCACCCTGGTCGGTGTTGGTTTACTATCGAATTTATGTCCATATTTCTCATTTGAAATTTTTCATTTTAGAGTGAAGAATTCTCAATATTTTATATTGAACAATCAGGAAGGAATCTTAGCACACGATCTAAAGACTACACGACAATAAATGATAATCTCCCGTCCACCTCCGCTGCATACTGTAGAAGACACCAACCACAAAATACCTAATATTAATAAAGCACTACAAATATTACGTAAGTCACAGAAAGGTAAAAGGGATGTGATGGAAAAATTGAAATTTACATCCATATAAAAGATCAGATGTACAAAAAGACGGGCGAAATAGAAAATTTTTAGACCAATTTTCACCACTTCTACGACTTGCAGTCGCATTAACGTGGCCACCGCCAATGTTCGACGTCAACGTGCAGTAACCACTCACAGACGACAGGTGGCAGCACTAGCAGTGTGTCGGCGGAGGGGGGGGGGGGGGTAGAAGAACAGTGTAGCCATTCACATAATGCAGAGACGAAGTGATTTATGTGGCGACCAATAGGGAATATCATTGGCCTTAGGGCAAGGGGTGGAAGCATTTGCGAAATGGCTGTTAACTGTTCACATGCTGCCACGTTAAAGTATATCGTGTTATCCAAAACCGGCATCGAGGCAGCAGTGGTACACCACCGGCGATAGATGACAGAAAAGGGCTGCAGAGATATGTACGGGCGAATAGACGTGCAACTGTCGAGCAGTCCAGATGAACCAAGGGGCTACAAACAGTGTCTCCCCAACGAATGTTCAGCGGACGTTGCTGGACCTTCGCAGCAGGCGCCTGGTTCATGGTAGCTATTGTTAATCGACGCCGAATGCTGGAATTAGCAATTTGCCATCTGTTCACATTCAAATGGCTCGGAGCACTATGGGACTTAACTTCTGAGGTCATCAGTCCCTCTAGAACTCAGAACTACTTTGACCTAACTAACCTAAGGACATCACACGCACCCATGCCCGAGGCAGGAACCGAACCTGCGACCGTAGCGGTCGCGCGGTTCCAGACTGTAGCGCCTAGAACCGCTCGGCCACACCGCTATACTCATTAATAAATATGACTGTAATGCGAAAAATCACGCAATTAAGCAGATCAGTGAAGATTTTATTCGATTTTCATTAATGTTTCGTATCACTACTGTGATCATCCGCCCCTGGTAGCTGACTGGTCAGCGTGACGGAATGTCATATCTAACGGCCCGGGTTCGATTCCCTTCTCGGTCGGGGATTTTCTCCGCTCAGGGACTGGGTGTTCTGTTGTCCTTAACATCATCATTTCATCCCCATCGACATGAAAGTCGCCGAAGTGGCGTCAACTCGAAAGACTTGCACCAGACGAACGGTCTACCGACGGGAGGCCCTAGCCACACGGCATTTTTTACTACTGTGATCGACTATATGTGTAAGATCCTTCTGAAAACTATTCGGAAGTGACGTACTCCCATAATAACAAATATTTCCAATTCATTTTACGGAAACTTCATGCCGTCATTTTTACCTAATCTATATGGCTTAATTAGAGAATTTCTGAAAAATAATTATAATCTTCTTAGCTTCAGTAGATTAAAAATATCGACCCTATGCAGAAGAGCTAAAAAATAACGTACTTCTAGAATTAGAAGAACTAGCTTATTTTCTGAAAATTATATGCAGTCGTAGGAGCAAAGACATACAGTACATAGCATGATATATTAACGACTGCTCTATAAAGTAATTTATAATCCTCCTAGTAGATCTTGGGATATGGATTATTATTCCCATACATTTGTAACTAATAGTAACGCATCCAATGCATAATGGTTCTGTTTTAGGAAACTGAAAATAGCTTAAAGCCAAGATTGTATAATCATAAATCAAATAAACAAAATTTCAGCAGAAGGCATCAGAAGATCATTTCAAAAATTCGGTAGTTCTGTTGATTCCTTCTTAGTGTAAGTATCAGAACGTGAAAGTCATGTGGAGATTGGTAGGAAGCCACGAGTAAGCCTTCTTAAAGCCAATAAGACCTTTACTCCATAACAGCCACGCCCCAAAACCTGTATTACTTAGAGCTGATCATGAATCATAGACGCAACCTTATGACTAAGTACTATTTTTTTCGAAAAACATCTGCTGACATTAACAGGTCCAAAGTTGACTATCATTTTAATCCGTGTTGGAAATATTCAGATTGCAACCTGATAATTTAAGTTCTGTAACACATTATTGAAAAATATAATTTGGATTGACATTCACGCAGATCATTTAATTACGAGCTGTGCCTATTCTAATGTTCATTTACCGTACATAGTAACATTCACTTCTTAGTAGAGGGGTACCGTTAGTGACAGGACTATTATGAGCACAAATAATAAGCATGTACTTTATAACCAATAACTGGAAATCTTGACCGTATGGTAGATTAATATCATACATGACAGGGTGGCCTACAGTGTACATACATAAAGTATTTGATCAAAAGTATGCAGACGGTATTAGCGTGTGATCATCCTACGGATTTACGACGGTTTAGGCTCTTGAGAGGATGCTTTCGATGAGGTGTCTGAATGTCAATAGAGGCATGTTAGCTCATTCTTCGTCAAGTGTCAAAACTAGAGATGATAGTGCTGTTAACTTCGTAACTCATCTAAAATGTGTCCCATTGGGTTCAGGATGGAACTGTGGGATGGCCAGTCCTCTTCACGAATGATATTGTTCACAAACCATTGCCTCATAGATATTGCTTTATGACAGGTTGCGTTGTCTTGCTGACATAAATAATCATTGTCTCCAAAATGATCCTCTACTGTAGGCAGTACACAACGCCGCCAAATGTGTTCATATCCTTCCTCATTTGGCCTTTTCTTAAGCGCAATAAGGTGAGCACATCCTGACCGCGAAAAACGTCACCATTCCGTAACGCATATATTCTGTACTTCGCTATTGGCACTACACATGCCGGTAGGCATTCATCTAACCCAAATCCATCCATCAGAATGCAACAGGCTATAATGTCATCCATCACTCCAAATCATTTGTTTCCAGTCATCCACTGGCTACTTGCGTCACACCTTACATCGAGAATCACTTAGCACTGACTACAGCAAGTTTGGTTTATGAGGAACTGCTCCACCGTTGTACCACATTCTTCCTACTAATAGGCAGTTATTATGCTTGATGAATTGCTGGTGGCACTTAGGAACTCATGAGTATTCCTTAGGCTGATTTCATTCGATTTCCCTAAGTGTACACCCTACTTAACCTAAATTATCATAAAGACAAACACATACACCCATGCCCGAGGGAGCATTCGACCAGCTGATTTATTTGCTTTCAAATGTTTCAGTTGTTTCTCTACGCCAGGGACGCTTATTACTATGTCGTCCATATGAGAGTATGTCGGGTGGTCAAATGATGGTATGTAGGATTCTCCTGAGTGGACGATGTCTTGAACATGAAATTTAAATTTCAGTTTTAGTTTTGCTGTCTTCAACTGCCACATCATACTGGTCAACAAGGGTTTGAATGGAAGCGCCGGCCGGAGTGGCCGTGCGGTTCTAGGCGCTACAGTCTGGAGCCGAGCGACCGCTACGGTCGCAGGTTCGAATCCTGCCTCGGGCATGGATGTGTGTGATGTCATTAGGTTAGTTAGGTTTAATTAGTTCTAAGTTCTAGGCGACTGATGACCTCAGAAGTTAAGTCTCATAGTGCTCAGAGCCATTTGAACCATTTTAAATGGAAGCCTTAGACCTGCTTAGCGGTTTTACACAAGAGCAGAATTTTCTCGAGTTCTCTGCCAGATCTTTTGGTAAGGTGTGACGGTGGTGGCTGTTGTATGTTTCGCCCATAGATCTTTTCACAGACACACTAATCTCTACTAACCTTTGCTTGTTGTCATTAGTGCGTTCTCTTTTGAACCAAGAGTGCAGCAGCCTCTGCTTCCTCTGCGTCTTCCGAATTTCGTTATTAAACCACGGTGGATTTTTCCCATCGTTTTTCCACTACTTATTACGCATATAACCGTCTAGACCACGATCTAAAATGTGCTTAAACTTTGCCTGTAATTCCTCTACGTCCATCTTACTGGAACTAAGTGGTGTCAGTTGACTGTCGAAGTGACATGCTAACGACTGCTTATCTAGCAGACTCTCCTAGTCTTCTTGACTGTTTTACTAACTTTCGCAAGCATAGTTGCTATAATGACGTTGTGATTGCTAATCCCCCTTTCTATACTGACATTTTCGATAAACTCCGGCCTATATGTATCTAAGAGAACTAATTACCATTGCGTATGGACTCCCAATCTAGCTGCTCAAGACAATTTTCAGTAAACGTGTTCAAACGTATTTCGCATTACTGTCTATCTGTCTGTAGCTCCCGCCCCCCCCCCCCCCTCTCCCCGCAATGAATACAGTGTGCCTGTGGATTTGTTAGTCAGGTGACAGTTAGTAACTAATCCAAATTCGAAGTCACTGAGCTCTTCTTCTCATGTAACTGCACCTCGACTGACAACACAATTCCTCCTGGGCCGGCCGTTGTGACTGGGCGGTTCTAGGCGCTTCAGTCCGGAACCGCGCTGCTGCTACGGTCGCAGGTTCGAATCCTGCCTCGGGAATGGATGTGTGTGGCGTCCTTAGCTTAGTTAGGTTTAAGTAGTTCTAAGTCTAGGGGGACTGATGACCTCAGATGTTAAGTCCCAGCCGGCGAGAGTGGCCGAGCGGCTCTAGGCGATCTGGAACCGCGCGACCGCTACGGTCGCAGGTTCGAATCCTGCCTCGGGAATGGATGTGTGTGATGTCTTTGGGCTAGTTAGGATTAAGTAGTTCTAAGTTCTAGGGGACTTATGACCCCAGCAGGTGAGTCCCATAGTGCTCAGAGCCATTTGAACCATTTTTTTTGTTGTCCCATAGTGTTTAGAGCCATTTGAACCCTTTTTTTTTAATTTCTTCCTGGCTCCCTTTATGCTGGTGGGTCCGCCTCTCAGTCAATTCGGTGTTACACAGTGGTGGCCGGATACTTCTGATCAGATAGTGTAGGTGTTAGGAGAGGATGGCTTGGCTCACAATGGTACCATTCCTACCTGCTTTCTGTCTCACTGGCGGCTACAAGGCGACGGATTTCCGTAGCAGCATGGGTGTTCTTCTGCATCAGGTCTGTCCAGCCGTCAGTCTTCACAACCTCCGCATGGTGGTTCTTGATGAAAGCGACCGCGGCGTTCGTCAGCGCTGTACAGTAGTTCTCCAGGGCGAGCGCTGCGACACTGGCTACATTCTCTATCGCTATGTGCCGAGCCGCTTGCTCTTCGCACATCTCCTTCAGCAGCGGCAGAGCGATCTTGTCAGCTGCGACGAGCAAGTCGAGCGCCAAGTCGTCGATCCGCGGCGCTTTGTCCGTATAGACGAAGTGGAGCAGCTGCCGCGCGACCTCTTGCTCCACGCCCAGGAGTTGGACGCAGGCTCCGCGGCCCGCCTTCCGCAACATGGCGGCGAACACGGGACTGCGGGCCGCGAGAACGGAGGAGTGCGCGGCCAGGCGCGAGCCGCCGGCCAGCAACACCACGTCGGCGCCGCGGCCGGACTCCAGCAAGCCGGCCAGGTCGTCCGACAGGCTGCGGTCCGACACCTGCCACTCCACCATCGCGGTCCTCCTGGAACACAGATCGCCGCCACATTGCTGGACTCCAGCGAGGTCATTTCATTTATCGTATGGCTAAAAAATCTTACAAATGACAGTTCATTTCGCACGTAACAAACTACACGGAAGAGTAAAAGAGATTGGTACACCTGCCTGATATCGGCACCCGCGAGCACGCGGATGTGCCGCAACACGACGTGGCATGGACTCGACTAATGTCAGAAGTAGTGCTGGAGGGAACTGAGACCATGAATCCTGCAGGGCTGTCCATAAATGCGTAAGAGTACATCTACATCTACATCTACATCTACATCCATACTCCGCAAGCCACCTGACGGTGTGTGGCGGAGGGTACCTTGAGTACCTCTATCGGTTCACCCTTCTCTTCCACTCTCGTATTGTTAGTGGAAAGAAGGATTGTTGGCATGCCTCTGTGTGGGCTCTAATCTCTCTGATTTTATCATCATGGTCTCTTCGCGAGATATACGTAGGAGGGAGCAATATACTGCTTGACTCTTCGGTGAAACTGTTCTCGAAACTTCAACAAAAGCCCGTACCGAGCTAATGAGCGTCTCTCCTGCAGAGTCTTCCACTGGAGTTTATCTATTATCTCCGTAACGCTTTCGCGATTACTAAATGATCCTGTAACGAAGCGAGCTGCTCTCCGTTGGATCTTCTCTATCTCTTCTATCAACCCTATCTGCTACGGATCCCACACTGCTGAGCAGTATTCAAGCAGTGGGCGAACAAGCGTACTGTAACCTACTTCCTTTGTTTTCGGATTGCATTTCCTTAGGACTCTTCCAATGAATCTCAGTCTGTCATCTGCTTTACCGACGATCAACTTTATATGATCATTCCATTTTAAATCACTCCTAATGCGTACTCCCAGATAATTTATGGAATTAACTGCTTCCATTTGCTGACCTGCTATATTGTAGCTAAATGATAAGGGATCTTTCTTTCTATGTATTCGCAGCACATGACACTTGTCTACATTAAGATTCAATGGCCACTCCCTGCACCATGCGTCAATTCGCTGCAGATCCTCCTGCATTTCAGTACAATTTTCCATTGTTACAGCCTCTCGATATACCACAGCATCATCCGCAAAAAGCCTTAGTGAACTTCCGATGTTATCCACAAGGTCATTTATGTATATTGTGAATAGCAACGGTCCTACGACACTCCCCTGCGGCACACCTGAAATCACTCTTACTTCGGAAGACTTCTCTCCATTGAGAATGACATGCTGCGTTCTGTTATCTAGGAACTCTTCAATCCAATCACACAATTGGTCTGATAGTCCATATGCTATTACTTTGTTCATTAAACGACTGTGGGGAACTGTAACGAACGCCTTGCGGAAGTCAAGAAACACGGCATCTACCTGTGAACCCGTGTCTATGGCCCTCTGAGTCTCGTGGACGAATAGCGCGAGCTGGGTTTCACACGACCGTCTTTTTCGAAACCCATGCTGATTCCTACAGAGTAGATGTCTAGTCTCCAGAAAAGTCATTATACTCGGACACAATACGTGTTCCAAAATTTTACAACTGATTGACGTTAGAGAGATAGGTCTATAGTTCTGCACATCTGTTCGACGTCCCTTCTTGTAAACGGGGATGACCTGTGCCCTTTTCCAATCCTTTGGAACGCTACGCTCTTCTAGAGACCTACGGTACACCGCTGCAAATAGTTCCTTCGCGTACTCTAGGGGGTGGAGATCTGAACAGTGCTTTGCAAGGCATCCGAGATGTACTGAATAATGTTCATGTCTCGGGAGTTTGGTGGCCAGCGGAAGCGTTTAAACTCAGAAGTGGGGCCAGTCTGTAGCAATTCTGGACGAATGGCGTGTCGCATTGTCCTGTTGGAATTGCCCAAGTCCGTCGGAATGCACAATAGACATGAATGGATGCAGGTGATCAGACAGGATGCTTACATACGTGTCACATGTCAGAGTCGTATCAGGTGTTCCATATCACTCTAACTGCACACAACCCACACCGTTACAGAGCCTCCACCAAATTGGTTCAACTAGCTCTAAGCACTATGGGACTTAACATCTGAGGTCATCAGTCTCCTAGACTTAGAACTACCTAAACCTAACTAACCTAAGCACATCACACACATCCATGCCCGAGGCAGGATTGGAACCTGCGACCGTAGCAGCAGCGCGGTTCCGGTCTAAGCGCCTAGAATCACTCGGCTACAACGGCCGGCTCCACCAACTTGGAACAGTCCCTGCGGACATGCAACGTCCATGGATTCATGAGGTTGTCTCCAAACACGTACACGTCCATCCGCTCGATACAATTTGAAACAATACTCGTCCGACCGTGCACCATGTTTCCAGTCATCAGCAGTCCATTGTCGGTATTGACGGGCCCAGGCCAGGCGGAAGGCTTTGTGTCGTGCAGTCATCAAGGGTATACTAGTGGGCCTTCTGCTCCAAAAGCCCATATCGATGGTATTTCGTTGAATGCTTCGCACGCTGATAATTGTTGATGGCCCTGCATTCAAATCTGCAGCAATTTGCGGAAGGGTTTCACTTCTTTCACATTGAACGATTCTGTTCAGTCGTCGTTGGTTTCGTTGTTGCAGGATTTTTTTCCGGCCGCAGTGACGACGGAGATTTGATGTTTCACCGGATTCCGGATATTCACGGTACACTCGCGAAATGGTAGTGCGGAAAATCCCAACTTCATCGCTACCTCGGAGATGCTGTGCCCCATCGCTCGTGCGCCGACTATAACACCATGTTAAAACTCACTTAAATCTTGATAACCTGTAATTGTAGCAGCAGTAACCGATCTAATAACTGCGCCTGACACTTGTTGTCTTATATAGGCGTTGCCGACCACAGCGCCATATTCTATCTGTTTACATATCTCCGTATTTGATTACGCATGCCTATATCAGTTTCTTTGGCGTTTCATTGTATAATTTGGCTTCAAAGAAGCAGCGAAATTGTCAAAATGAATTACGCCGAAATTGGCAAAAATAATAAAAAAGCAGCAAAAGGCACCGAATTTGCCAAGAAACACTGAATTAAGCAAAAAATAACACCAAATTAGACAAAAACTGCGTAAACTGGCAAAATATATACCGATATCGACAATAAACACACCGAAATTAGGAAAATAACCAACGACGATGGCAAAAAATCGCATAGAATTTGGCAAAAGAAACACTGAATCTGGAAAAAAAGTAAGACCGAACCTGCCAAGATAGTTAAAGCTGTCGTAAAAGTACAAATCTGGAAAAAACGTAACACCGAACTGGAAAAAAGTAACACTGAATCTAGGAGAAAATGACATCCAATTTGACAAAAAATAGCAACGAAATTGGCAAAAAATAGCACGTAATTCAAAAAAGAGTAACACCGTATTTAGCAGAGTAGCAACACCGAATTTGGGGAAAAATAACACAAAAATTGGTAAAAAATAATATCGCTTACGGCAAAAAAGCACCGAATTTGACAAAAAACATGCAATTTCGCAAAAAAACTACGAAATTGGCAAAAAAATACTGAAAGTGAGAATAAACACACCGAACTTGACAAAAAACAGTGACAATGGCAAAAAATTACATAGAGCTGGCAAACTAAACATTCAGTATAGCAACAAAAAGCAAGACCGAATCTGTGAAAGTAAGTGACACCTACTCTGGCATAAAGTTACTCAGAATCTGGGAAAAAATTAACATCGAATCTAGGAAAAAAGTAGCACCGAACGAGGCAGAGAAGTAGCACTGAATCTGGGAAAAAAGGAATACCAAATCCGTGAAAAATGTAACACTGAACATGGGGAAACGTAACACTGAATCTGGGAAAAAAGTAACACTGAATCAATGAAAAAAGTAACTCCGAATTTGGCAAAAGATAGCACTGAATATGTCAAATAGTAAAGCGGAATTTGGCCATAAAATAAAATGATTCTTTCCTCCCCCTACGGTATGGCAACGAAGTAGTTCATTAATTTCAGTCAGATTAGCCTTCTTAGATAGTACCCGCAGACTTTTTTACTTTACGGACCGAATTTTCGCTGCTAATTACTGTCTGATAGTTTATCAGTGATTATTTTTTGTAACTGTGTGAGAGTCTTACGATACAACTGCCCGAAGCGTTTAAACATAGCAGGCTGTGAGATGTGAGAGTTTAGCTCCAGCGAGATTTTTCAGTCGTAGTTCTGTGTTTGAAGGAGGAGGTTGGAAGAGCGTCGGACTGCAGCTGTACTTGTAATACTTTTGGTTGGAAAGGGAAATCGTAAACGACAGAGTTAGCGCTGGATAAGAGTGGGGATCATTCGATGGGATGATTTTGCTCATTGCAAAGCTTGCGCTGGAAATACACAACATTCTCGAAATTTTACGAGGGTGACAGCGGTGGAGACGGAAAAAATACTCATTTATAATTCGACCTAAAATTGCCTAGTAAGTACCTATCATACTTATATCCGTTAGCGTTAAAGACAGACTGCTTGTGACACTAAAATATTTAGCATCAGGTACGGTTATTCTCTTTAATATCTGGTAAAGCATCAGTTACAGTGAAATAACATTACATCGTGTTTCATCCTGATACTCACACTCGTTCAGAAGCCAAATAGGGCGGATATCTGATACATGAAGCATTTCTGATACACATTTATTTAAAAGCTTTTACTTGTATTGACTTACAGAACCACTCGTAAATTCCTGAAGTTCCATTCTTAAATAGCCAATATAATAATATAACCAATAACGCCACATCATACAAATTATTATAGTTACAGGTGTATTACTTGGCGTTGAACGGCAATTTTCGGAATTCCAAAACGATTACTTTCAAACATAACTTCACTTGTTTCTCTACGTTAATTAATCTATGTTGCAAAGGTACTTTGCCTGATTAATTAAACTGTGAATATTCTGGTAAATTTCTTCGACGTTTTAAACACTGTAGCCATTTCAGTCAATAAACTTTGCTACTTATCTGCGTTTCTGTAGTCCAGTAACTGTACATTCTTTAATGTTGGCCATTTTTCGTAAAAATTAATTAAATGCACAACTTTGTCACGAGTCCACTTCCCGGAACCTTTCTTCAACACGTTTTCGCCGTCACGTCGCTGGCATTAACTTCACTGTACGTATCAATGCGACAATAGCCTCAAATACGAAATTACAGTGCCTGTGTTGTGAAGAAGTATGGCGCAAAGTTCCTTCGGACATGCGTGAATGTCCTAAGGAACAGGCACTGCGGCGACTACAGCTGCTATGAAAGACATGGAATGTGTAACGGAATGACGAGAATGAAACTTTATGCTGGGCCGGAACTCGAACCTGGATTTCCCGCTTACCGCGATCTGTCGTCTCACGGTTAGGCTACCCGAGCACGCTCCACGCCAGACCTAGACTTCCATACCTTGTCAACCTTGTTTCTACAACCTGCATTCGTACTTCCATTATCTACGTTTCCTTCCAGGTCAGATATTTTAAGTGAAATTCGCTTGCCCGGTGTCGGTGGGTAAATGTGATATTGCCGTGACTGTGTTGTTCAGAAATACGATACAATGATCCTTCACACATGCATAATTTCCATTGGTGTCTAGGATTCTGAATGGAGTTTTACATTTTGCTGGAAAAATCTTACAGAGGATACTGGCAGATATCACAAATGAAACTTCCTGACAGATTGAAACTGTGTGCCAGACCGAGACTCGAACTGGGGACCTTCGCCTTTCGTGGGCAAATGGGTAAGCTCTACCGACCTTCTTTTAAATTCCTCTAGATCTCCTCCACTTCAGGCGTTGGCTCCTAACACCCATAGTACCCCAAAACTATCTAACCCAAAAGAAACAAGTAATGCCACCACCACTTTCACACTAAAAGCCAGATAAAATGGATTTTTGCCACCGTTTCAGGCTCCAGCCACACAAAAAAAGGAATAATATCTCTGATGGTCCTGTAAAGAAACGGTGAGGAAGGCGAGAGAGGGTACTATCTTTCCCGAAATGTTGTTCTGTAAGTTATTGAACTTCTTCTTCTGCATATTTGAAGAAGTTCAATAACTTACAGAACAACATTTCGGGAAGTTCAGTTGAGGACAATTCTCTAACTGTTATTAACCTGTCTGATAAAGATTTGTCAAAAGTTGAAATTTCTGTACTAGCGAAAGGAGGCAATTTTTCTGTGACGCCCCAAAACGTACCCTCAAAGGATATTGTAGCAAATATTGAGGGGAGGCAATTTTGCTGTGACGCCCCAAAACGTACCCTCAGAGGATATTGTAGCAAATATTGAGGCCGGTATCCGTCAGCTTCCACAGCAGTCCGCTGACGTAATTAGGATGGAAACGGCTAGGATTTTACGTACATGTAAGCCACCTAAAAGTAATTTGTCGCAGGCTCAAAGGAAGGCGCTGAGGGATATAAATGCAGATAAAAACATTATTGTTGTTCATGCAGATAAGGGTAATGCCACTGTCATACTGAAAAGTAAGGACTATCATGGAAAAATCGATGATATTTTGGTTCCCTCCAATTACAAAAAACTCCAGAAAGATGCGACTATGAAGATTTTAAGAATGACAAATCGACTGGTGAAAGCGTCTTCATTTGGCTCCGACGATAAGAAGCTGCTTTGTAAAACAGAAACGTATCCACCTAGACTTAATGGCTTACCCAAAGTTCATAAACCTGGGATTCCGTCGAGGCCAATTGTCAGCGCTATAGGCGGACCAACACACGAGTTAGCTAGACACCTTGCCTCAATGCTGCAGCCTTATGTTGGTAGGACGGACAGTCATATTAAAAATTCAGCTCATTTCATCGACAAGTTAAAGGAAACGAGCGTGGACCCGGATGATATCCTCGTCAGTTTTGACGTTGTGTCGTTATTTACCATGATTCCGGTAAACGAAGCTATCTTATGCATAGCGGATATTTTTCCTACCGATATTGTGGCATTATTCCGACACTGCCTCACCACAACCTACTTTCAATACAATAATAACTTTTATGAACAGATTGACGGGGTGGCTATGGGCAGTCCTCTCAGTCCTCCTGTGGCTATTTATGGAGACTTTTGAACAACGGGTGTTGCAGACTGCCAGTAAAAGACCAGCCAGGTGGTATCGCTATGTCGATGACACATTCGTAGTATGGACACACGGAGCAGAGGAGTTGGATGCCTTCCTGACACATTTAAACAGCATTAATCCTAAAATCCAATTCACTATGGAGACGGAAAGGAATGGGCAATTGAATTTCCTGGATGTGTCTGTGATTAAACGACGGGACGGAACGTTGGGCCATAAGGTGTATAGAAAGCCCACACATACTGATAGTTATCTACACAAAGATTCAAACCACCACCCTAGACAAAAAAGAGGTGTAATGAAAACTTTTGTAGACAGGGCGTACAAACTTTGTGAACCTGTTTATTTAAAAGATGAGATTGAACATCTACGGTCAACTTTCGTGAAGAATGGCTATTCTAGCAAGGATATAGATCGAGCACTTCGCTCTAGGCAGAGAATCAGGAGTAACGACGAACAACAGTCGCCCAAGGGCAAAGTTTTTTCACCGTTCATTAGTAAGGTCACAGATCGCATTGGTAAAGTTTTAGGCAAGTATGAGGTGGAAACTATTTTCAGACCCACCAGGAAAATAAAAGAATTTTTAAGGTCGGCAGAAGATGCACGACACCCTTTGGCTACACCGGGGGTGTATAAAATTCCTTGTAGTAGTGGACAGGTTTACATCGGTACCACAAAGAGAAGTGTGAACATTCGTCTTGTCGAACATAAGACGAATTGCCGCCTGGGTCACACGGATAAATCGGCCGTAGCGGAACATGTTTACCAGGAAGGTGATCATGAAATAAAATTCAGCGAGACGAGCGTCATATCAAAAACCTCGCATTATTAAGCACGCTTGTGTAGAGAGGCTATCGTGATTGATAAACATCGTAATAATTTTAACAGGAAAGGCGAAGGTGTTAAACTGGATAAAATTTGGATGTCAGCGTTGCACCGCAAGCGTGACGATCGATTACTTTCAGTCGAGAATGTTGGCATTACCAGAGACAATCTCATAGCCGACGCCACGTGATCGACAGTGGCGCACTCCGTACTGCCTATATAATTAGCGCTTCCTCGAGTTCTCTTCGCAGTTCGTTGCTTTACCTCCGAGGATGTCTCCCACAGTAGGAGACGAAACGTCAGAAGAGAGTTTTATACTTAGACCACGGCCTATCAGCCCGGAAGTTTTAAGTGAAGAAGTCTGCGGTTGTTCTCCATAAATAATGATCGTTGTGTAACCATAAATGGTCACGTAGGATGGGATATGTTTTTGCACTACAGTTCGCACTTGATGGACTCTGTTCAGAGCAGGATATGTCTGGAACGTGTACCATTTTTCTTCCACATGTCTTAGTACCTACCCATGAAGCCGCAGGTCGTCCATAACTATTGTGGCACCTCGAAGTTGGTATGGTTCGAGCCCCGAGTTCCGCATGGTCGATAGGCACTACGCCCACATTGCCGTCCGAATGATGGAAAATATATCGATGGGACGATGAATAAGCCGTTCGCACGCTGCTTTATCGACAAATTTCAGGTACATCGTGCTAGATCCGATTGAGAGGTGTTTCCGCGGAGTGCCCGGTCTTCGACGTGTATTATTTCACGGAGAAAATGCTCTGCATCGTATGCCTTAGGTCGTGGGCACTGGGCACGGAACATTGATTTTATAGTGGCCTTTCTGTACGAAAGCGCCAACGTCGATCAAGGTGATCCGTTGCAGTAACACTACTTGCGCGAGTGATCAACCGCGCGCTCACGGAATGCCGCTCACAGCCTCGCGCACGTCCGCTCTGCAATACGGCTGAGAGTCAATTGCGTTCGCTAGCAACAGCCGTACCCAATCTTCCATATGTCGTTGACAATGTGTCACATCTGTGTTCGTATACCATACTTATGTTACTCTCGTACAGGGGAGACACTTCTTTTGTCGATAAACAGGAAATTCCAGTGCTTGTGTTGTGAAGAATACACTGTCCCTTCCATCAGGCACTCTAGCTAAGGTCTTATGGGACCAAACTGCGGAGGTCATCGGTCGGAGGCACTCATGTTCAAAGGAACATTCAATCGTATTTTTCCACAATGCATGCTGCAATTTCGTGTCTATCGACCGATACTGGGCCTGTGACTTAATAACATTAATGGGATATACGAGTACAGGTATGACATATGGACAACGATGTATGATAGTTTGGTTCTGGCTGTTGCTTGTGTTCGGACAGTCGAAGAACTTAGTGCCACTATTAGCGTAAAGCGAGAAATCCGGGTTCGAATCCCAAGATCGGCACAAATTTTCATGCCGGATATCCTGGTACACATTTATAGAGCAGTTGGTTGCGCAATGTACAATGCGCGAGTCTTTCCATAATGTAAATGTAGGATCGAGTCTCCTCGGTGGCGATTTTTTTGTTTATTAATTCCATAGATGTCCTCCTCCGTCCGAACAGGCTTTGGGAGGCCCAACGCAACCGACCGGCCGTCGTGTCATCCTCAACCCACAGGCGTCACTGAATGCGGATATGGAGGGGCGTGTGGTCAGCACACTGCTCTCTCGGCCGTACGTCAGTTTCCGAGACCGGAGCCGCTACTCCTCAATCAAGTAGCTCCTCAGTTTGCCTCACAAGGGCTGAGTGCACCCAGCTTGCCAACAGCGCTCGGCAGACGGATGGTCACGCATCCAGGTGTCAGCCCAGCCCGACAGCTCTTCCGTGATTTGCGGCAAGGCCGTTGGCTATATAACATGTCTATGATGCTTTTATAAGTTCTTTAGTGGACAGCGTTGTTCTCGAAATACATGTTTAAGTCTAGAGTTCTCGAAATAGACTATAAGCTGGTTCAAATGGTTCAAATGGCCCTGAGCGCTACGGGACTTAACTGCTGTGGTCATCAGTCCCCTAGAACTTAGAACTACTTAAACCTAACTAACCTAAGGACATCACACACATCCATGCTCGAGGCAGGATTCGAACTTGCGACCGTAGCGGTCACGCGGTTCCAGACTGTAGCGCCTAGAACCGCACGGCCACTCCGGCCGGCTATAAGCTGGTGCGTTTCATGTAGCATGTACGAGGAAAACGAGCTGTTTCTGCACTCAGAAACGTGTCACGACCACAAATTATGGCTCAGAACATTCAGTTTCGAGAGTAATTTCATTTGACGTGTGCATGAGTACAGATATGTTACTGAGATGTGGCAGCGGTAAAACTGTGAAATATGGCACAAACCCTGAACGAAGCATGGCCGCTCAGCACTCATGAGTATTCTCAACTCTCATGACAATGTCAGTATAAATTTTTCTTGTCTGAGAACTACTGCGAGTAGTTATCGAGAAGTCTAAACTCCGAGAGCGCGACTATCAGAGATGTGAGGCCTTGATCCAGTCTCGCACACTGTCGGTGAGCTGATTGTCGCGCCCTTTACGTAGCACGGATTACTCGCAAAAGGTCTCTCAGAACAAACAAACTCTCACGTGTATACCTAGCTTAATATTACACCAAGCTGCGTGAGTGAATGTAGAAGGATACGAAATGACTTAGTCAGAATTTCTGGTTGGTGTGGTGAATGGCGGCTTGCTCTAAATGGAGACAAATGTGAGTTACCACAGATGTGTTGGAAAAACAGTCTCGTAATGTTCGAATACAGCATTTGTAGTGTGGTGATTGATAAAGTCATCTCAATTAAATATCTTGGCCTAAGGTTGCAAAGAGATCTGAAATGGAGTGAGCACATAAGGACGGCAGTAAGTTAGGCAAATGGTCGTGTTACTGGAAGAATTATAGGAAAGTGTAGCTCATCTATTAAGGTGACCGCATATAGAACACTAGTGCAACCCATCTTGAGTACTTCTCAAGTGTTTGGGATCCCCACTCGGCAGTTGGCAGCTGAGGCAGACGGACCACTATAGCGGTCGGACTTAAACAACAACAATGGCATAGTGTTACGAGTTATTTGGAGTACAATGCAGAGCCCGCCATAATTTCCGAATTGTGTCTTGCTTAATCCCGTTGTTATAAATATCGCGCTTTCTACAATTTTCAACGTTTCGCGTCTCCTGCGATTCGAAAGCAACGCTAAGAGAAAATCGTCTGCTTGACGCCTGGAAGTTAGCTGCACAACTCACCGAAAGATAAGTTTTAACTGATTTTGACCTTTTTATATTTCAAGTGTGTTGTGGTGGTTTTTAGTTCATTAATACTAACGTAACGTGTGGCAAATGTTGATGTTGCCTAGGTTAATTGGTATGGTTAATTGGCCTCGTATGTCAGGCCTGTGTGTTGGTGTTTCACTGGGGGTAATGCAGCGGAGAAGCTAGAAAGCGTCAGATGAGGCTCTTCCACGGAGTTGCAGATTATGTAGTCGAGATAGGAAAACTCGTGGAACAGGGTAGAAAGAAATGTGCCTTCCAGGTAGAATTAGAAACGGCTTATGTTGAAGTAGATATGTTCAAGGGGAAAAAGACAATGGGAGCTGGGAGAAGATGACAATCAATATACAGAAAGGTGAAAACCGCAGAAATCAAATTTAAAATTACGGCCAGCAATCAGTTTAACTTTTTACCAGCAGTGGGGGAAGAGGATCAACCCGTTTTTGTGCTAAACCGGGTTCATCAGACTCGTAGGAACGACCTTAGGTCCGTAGAAAAATCACATAGAAGGAAAGGAATCTTGTTACTAGTGAGCAGTCACGGATGGAATGTAGGGCAGTTGTTAAAAGAAAAGCTAGGCGTAGAACACCAGAGTTACAAGCATCGAGAAACATTCAAGCTTGGCCAGGTTTCCTGTCGAGGACATAGGGGCCTTATGTACAGCTTTTGATGGTGAGGATAAGGTAGTTATAGTAGGAAGAGCAGGAAACAGCTTCGCTAGCAACTTAGAATACAGCATTGAAGGTGACCTGCAGAAAATAGGAGCACCGACAGCATACACTCGGATGGGCTTTGTTGAAATTTTGCAGCCCTGGGTTAATACTGCTGTTAGCCGTGTGAACAAAGAGCTGTGCGATTTGTTTTTTGACGAAAAGAAAATCTTATATCTGTCCCGTGATTCTTCTTGAGATGAGGGGATGGTAATACACTAGTCGTGGCCTGCCTCTGAATGTGAGGGGAGGAAAGATTAGTTGAGCACCTTGGTTGGTTCAAATGGCTCTGAGCACTATGGGACTTAACTTCTGAGGTCATCAGTCCCCTAGAACTTAGAACTACTTAAACCTAACTAACCTAAGGACATCACACACTTCCATACTCGAGGCAGGATTCGAACCTGCGATCGTAGTGGTCGCGCGGTTCCACACTGTAGCGCCTAGAACCGCTCGGCCACTCCGGCCGGCTGAGCACCTTGCAGAAACCGTAAGGAGGGCCACAAGTACACAAGACGAAGTCCCTGCGATTACTGGAATCAAAGGGGCACAGTTTTCAGGTCAGAGTCAGCTTCCAGACAGAGAGTGCTGAAAGAAATTAGAGCAGTAAGAGTCCATAATACGAATAAGTTTCGAGAAAAATAAAGTTAATTTCATCAGAACATTAGAGGGTTGGAAAACAAGGTTGATGGGCTCATTGTATGCTTAGAAGATGTGGATAATTCTTATGTGACAGATGTTCTGCGCCTCTCTGAGCGCCATATAACTACAGAGATGGAGTCAAATATGAGGGATTGTAGACTCATCATTTTCGTGGAGAGCTAATATGAAAAAAAGAGGATTCGCAACATACGCAAAAGTTGAACACAAAGTCAGAAATACTGAAACAAATAGTTTTTGTGTCGATTAGAACTCAGAAGCATGTGCTTGTGAGTTATTACTGCAGAATAATTCTCTGATAATTGTAACGGTCTATAGACCCCCTCTAGGAAACTTTCAGCTGTTTATGAGAAATCTACATGCATCGAGAAAAACAGAAGTGATTTCTGGCGTTCCCCAAGGTAGTGTAATAGGCTCTTTTCTGTTCCTTATCAATATAAACGATTTGGGATTCAATCTTAGCAGCCGTTAGGTTGTTTGCAGGTGACGCTGTCGACTAATAAATTCACCAGAAGATCAAAACAAACTGCAAAACGATTTAGAAGAGATATCTGTATGGTGCGAAAATTGTCAATTGACCATAAATAACGAAAAGTGTGAGCTCATCCACAAGAGTGCTAAAAGGTATCCGTTAAACTTCGGGTAGAGGGCAAATCAGTCAAATCTAAAGGCCGTAAATTCAACTAAATACCTAGGAATTATAATTACGAACAACTTCAATTGGAAGGAACACAGGAAATGTTGTGGGGAAGTCTAACCAAAGACTGCGTTTTATTGGCAGGACACTTAGAAAATGTAACAGACCTACTAAGGAGACTGCCTACACTACGCTTGTCCGTCCTCTTTCAGAATTTTGCTGCGCGGTGTGGGATCCTTACCAGATAGGACTGATGGAGTACATCGAAAAAGTTCAAAGAAAGCCAGCATGTTTTGTATTATCGCGAAATATGGGAGCGAGTGTCACAGAAATGATACAGGATTTCGGCTGGACATCATTAAAAGAAAGGCGTTTTTTGTTGTGACTGAATCTTCTCACGAAATTCCAATCACCAACTTTCTCCTCCAAATGCGAAAATATTTTGTTGACACCGACCTACACAGGGAGGAACGATCACCACGATAAAATAAGGGAAATCAGAGCTCGTACGGAAAGATATAGGTGTTCATTGTTTCCCCACGTTATACGAGGTTGGAATAATAGAAAATTGTGAAGGTGGTTCGATGAACCCTCTTCCAGGCACTTAAATGTGTTTTGCAGAGTGTCCATGTAGATGTAGATGCAGATGTAGATTATTGAGCTACCTGTCAGCCAAGAAGAAACAGTTAGTAGTTTGTGGAGATTTCACTGAATATTTCTTAAAAGCTACAGACAGGCAAAATGAACTAGTGTTATTATTTCGGTGTTTAAATCTAATTTCAGTCGTCAATTTTCAAACTCGTGTGCAACAAAATAGTAGGAAATGATTTATAGACAGTACTCAGGCCAAAATAATTAATGTGTACCCATTTTCTAATGGACTATCCGATCACGGTTACATGTAGAAAGAGGTGCTAATGTCAAATTTAATTTATTCCATAGTAAATTTGTGTCAATATTTGACAGTCGCTTTGTTAAAAAAAATTATCCACAAGATCACTAAAAAAATAAAAACAAAAAAAGCACTTTTAAGCAGTGAATAACTAATTAAAATCTCATGTGAGAGGAATAGGGATGTGTAAAAGTCAGAGTAAGTCAAGACCCGACATTACTGGCATACTACAAAAAATACTGTAGTGTTTTAAGGAAAATCATTAAAATGTCCATACGTTTGCCTATCCTGGCAGAAATTAATAATATAGATAATAAGATTAAAACTATACGGGAGCTTGTCAAAGGGGAGACCAGACAGCCAGAAAAGTGTACAACGTTGCGTAACAATTAACCTAAATGAAGCAAGTAGTTTTAAAACTCACGTCCTAAACGTAGCAGAAATATGGGACTAAATGCGTAAGTTGAAGAATTAAGAGAATATATTAAAAACATCATTCCACAAAATTTTAAGCGACTAGAAGTAGCGTCACCGTCCTCCAGTGAAATTCATACAGTTCTAAAAAACAAAGGCTCACATGGTGTTGATGGAATTTCGAACAGAATTCTGAAAAGCTATTCCAACTTAATAAGTAATCTTCTTAGTGCTACATGCAATGCACCACTGGCACAGGCAATTTTTCCAACAGGTTAAAATAAGCGTAAGAAAGCTGATGAGACAGACTTAAAAGCTACTTGCATCTTTTTGCAGATTATTATAAAAAGTAAAGTACTCAAGAGCAGTCGCACATTTAAGTGGAAAGAATTTACTTAGCGTATCACAGTGTGAATTCCAGAAAAGTTGCTCGACTGAGAATACTATTTATACATTCAGTCATCGAATAGTACGAGCCTTAAATAATAATGTATCACCAGTTGGCATTTTTATGATCTTTCCAAGACGTTTGATTGTGTAGATCACAATACTATCTTAGAAAAACTCAAGTTTTATGGAAGTGATGACTTAACACAGCTGGTTTGAATCATACTGAGCGGTTCTAGGCGTTTCAGACTGGAACCGCGCGACAGCTACGGTCGCAGGTTCGAATCCTGCCTCGGGCATGGATGTGTGTGATGTCCTTAGGTTAGTTAGGTTTAATTAGCTCTAAGTTCTAGGCGACTAATGAACTCAGAAGTTAATTCGCAAAGTGCTCAGAGCCATTTGAACCATTTGAACGGCTAGATGTGGTTGTTCTGGGTACTGATTTCTCAGGATCTATGCATCCAAATTGCGTGAAAATGTAATCACATGTCAGTTCTAGTATAATATATTTGTCCAATGAATACCCATTTATCATCTACATTTCTCTTGGTGTAGCAAATTTAATGGTCAGTAGTGTACATGGCTCGACACCTGTTTTAGTATCACTTGTTAAGTACGTATCGTCATCATTCTGCTCTTCATGTACATTGTCCGCACAGTTGATCGTATAAGACATCACACATTCAACTAATACATTTTTCAGAAACTATAATGTGTTATCCGAGACTTCTTTCTCACTCTGAAAAATTCCCTGGAGTTACATACTGACGAAATGACAACTTTGGCAACTGCTGCTGTAGATATAATACAATATTTGCTTGTTTATCGTTGCCATTGCTCTGCTTTGTATCAGCATCACTAGCACTGTAATGACTTACTCGTCGACTAAGCAGTTCAACTCTACGCTCCGTAGCCTCGTGCAATTAGATACCTGTAGTCCCGCCCCCTGTTGCCGTTAGCAGCGAATGTCTGGTTGCATAGTAGACAATAATTGGGGTGAGGAATGACGTAATTACTTGTAAATGGTGTGTGTGTGTGTGTGTGTGTGTGTGTGTGTGTGTGTGTGTGCGTGTGGGCGCGCACGAGCGCTCGTTTGTGTACGAGTTATGCAGAATAGCGTAAATAGTTGCATATGTGCGTACACTGGTGCAAATAGAGTCTTACGCCAAAAAATAATTAATTTGGATGAATGAAATTTCGGAAATACATTTGTCTAGGTAATATATTTAAGTGATTAACACTGCATGACCACAGGGTAATGTAAGTACCCGATAAGCCATTGCAAATGTGAAATGCTCGTACATTAATAACCCGCGTAACCGCCAAAACGTTGAATGCAAGCACGCAAATGCGTTTGCGTTGTGTTGCACAGGTGCCGGGCATCGGTTTGTGGGATGCAGTTCCATGCCTGTTGAGCTTGATCGGTCAGTATAGGAACGGGTAATGCTTTTTCGCAATAGTATTCACCATATGTGTGAAAGAAGGTATTAGGCAGCTATTATTCGATACTCTGAAGAACATAAAGAATTAGTAACTCGGCGATATATCACATCTGTCGTCATACAGTGTTGGACATAAGATGTTATCAAAGGAACTCTCAGACGGAGTTGAACTCGAGGCATACGGCAAAGTTAATTTAATAAAGAGCTTACATCATGTAAAATAACAAGCTGAGTTCAGGCATGAACAAGTTAGATTTAAAATCTGACACAGCAGATCGAAAATGATTTTGAGAAGAAAGAGCTGATGTGGACTTCATGGGTCTACCTGTTGCGTACGGTATCAGTTACGTCAAAAGAGTTTCTCAGAAACGGTAATCAATGAACGGTTCTGACTAGGTCATGCAGTGTTAAGAGAAATTATTTAATCACAAAATCCTTGTCACACTTCAGAAGAAGAAAAAGCGATAACGGAATCTTAAGCACTATCAGCGTCATAACTTGACGTTTGCGCCTCAGGTTTCAAGCCTCGGACAAATGGAGAATAAGCTGACAGGAGCTCTCACAGATCTCGCCAATTAGTACAAGCTGAGCTTCTTTGACCAGGTCCATAAAAGATTGAACATTGTGATTTCTACCCACGTAACCAAGAAGACGAAGGGGAACTGGCTATAATATAGAAAGGCGCCCCTAGAGTTTAATTTCAACAGAACCATGATTTTCAAGAAACACTACCAGAAAGAGTGCCAGAGATAGACAGACATAACGCAATAATGCATCGTCTGCTTTCTACTGGAATGCAAATGCCAACCGCCTCTATATATCCTCACTACCATTGGGGTATTTTTCTGGGGGATGTATAAATAACCTTCGACTTGAGTTTAAAAAAATGCAAATTGCATCCTTTTCTGCAGACAATTCATGTCCTCTTAGTGAAAAGACAGATAATTACTCGAAAACATCAACAAATGGTTCAATGCAAATGGCTTGTCGTTGAATTTTGACAAGACTCAGTACATTATTTTCCACAAGACATAAAAACAGTTTTCTCACATAATGAAATACAATAAGTAGAATGTGCCAAGCTTTAGGACTACATACAAAACTCAACTTCAATTAGAGTACCGACTGCTCAGATTTAATGAATCACGTAGTTCAGGTGTGTGTGTGCAGTACTCATGAATACTGCTATAGGTGACGCAAAAATGAAGAAACTAACATGTCTGGGGCTGGTTCTGTTCTCCCTTTCTACCACAGCTGCGCAAGGACGCTCTGTGAGTGTTTTGGAATTTGGCGTTGAACCTACGGCCTGCAAATTAGGAAGATACCATCTCTCACATGCAGAATTCAGAAGAGTGCAGCAGTATGGACAGTGATGTAATCAGACAATGATCTCAATGTCGGTTCAATTACACTCCCTATAAAGAAAACGATGTCGCTAACAGAAATTAGTGTACGGATTCAGGCGTAACTATATGTTAGCAAAACATGAAAATATTAGATTTTCGTTATTCAGGATTAGATTTTCTCTAACTATGACTTCATAATATCATAATTACAATACGTACAGGATAGTAAAATATTGATATTGCGTGTTCACAACCGTGAAGCTAAATTCTTAACTATTCTAAGGTTCTTTAATAGTAAGATGGTTGACGATTACTACATCTAATTAAATGAAGTTGGGGCCAGAGATATTAATTACACTAAAATGCACAATGAAAATACCCAAAATTGAAAGGGGGTCGGTAAAGAGTAATAAAAAAGAAGTACAAAGTTAAAACAATTTAATTTCAGGGTATAAAGCACTCTAGAGTGGGTGATCAGTCCTTTTCATTAGATCGGATATCTCGTGTTTCTGTTTCAATTAAGCCGGGCAATCATGAATGTGTTTAAATGGTTCCAATGGCTCTGAGCACTATGGGACTTAACTTCTGAGGTCATCAGTTTAAACCTAACTAACCTAAGGACATCACAAACATCCATGCCCGAGGCAGGATTCGAACCTGCGACCGCAGCGGTCGCGCGTGAATGTGTTTAACTACAGATCATGGTTGAATGTACGAAAAAATAGGAGAGACAGAGACGACCACAGTTCTGAGTGTCAATTGAATATCGCTTGCTGGTGTAGAGCAAGCACGCGTGTTTACCTTTCGTTGTCAGCGGCAGTGGGACTGTCGGCGCAAGCTATGAACCAGAATCTATTCTAAATCTCTCTTGACTGTTAAACCCCAGTCTGATACATTTCCTATGCCTTCAGTGAGGCTGAGACTCGTAGTTGTTCCCTAGCGAAGTTAACTGGTATGGTGCACACTATTTGATTGGAACAGCACATACGTTGTTCCCGTCAAATCACTCACAAGCGTTAACTGTCAGTGCGATTACCCCCGAAGGGGGCGGGCTGGCAGCAGCTTAGTATGCCGCTCTTCAGCCTACAGACTTTGTTTTAAAAAAGGAGAAGATAATATATAATAAAAAACAGGTGACGAAATCGGAGATAAAGGGTAACATAGCGAAAAAATCGTGGAACTTAAAACATAGAAGAAAGGGATGATGATGCTAATAAAATACATATGAAGGAGACAGGTAAAATAATAGACAGACAATTTAAAAACACGGCGACAGTCTGGTTTCTGTTCACAAAAGACATAAAATTCACACCCAGCGACAGCATGGTTTCTGTTCGCAACACGGGAAAAGACGAAACAACACTGAACAGTCACTGGAACATTGCACTAAAATATGACATACCTCAGCCAAGAGCAGGTGGGGGGAGTGCGTTTCTCCATACTAGAAGACTTTACAGTTTAGCTCCTTACGAGTTAAGACGAGCCTGTGAACAAGTGTTCACATAAGGAGTCTCGCAATCGTCTCAGCGCAGCGCGAGTCGCCTTGCTGAAACACTTGACGATTTTCTGTAAGAGAATAAACGAATTTTTCAGTCTGTCATTTGGCTATGTCAAAGCTGGTGGCCACACGTTTTGTTTCTGGTCAATCAGAGTGTTCGTACTTGTTATAACTCCAACCACTAGAGATTTTGTAGCCTATCACAGGCGTCGTTTCTCTTGTAGGGCAGAGTTTAACTTCTGCTCTGTAATACTGAAATAAACAGCTTTTTCTTTCATGTGTGTTTTAACACCGGTGGCTACAGTGAGTCACCAGTGTTTTAAGTTGGGTTTCTCTGGACGTTTATGTGCCATCTCCGGCCGTGTTCTTGCAGAAAGGCTTTCTGAAGGGTTGTCGCTAAAAGCAAGGACGAGGGCGGCTTTTGCCGACAGCCGGCGCAGTGGCTTCAGTGTCTCGTTGAGTCCACTTGTGTGGATTTCGGCCTAACATTGGGATGGGCGTTTCCATCGTAAAATTGTCCTTCCCTCAGAACTAGGTCTCATAGCTCGGGTCTGGGAAATTACTTGCGTACAGTTACTAGTGTGAGTGTTCGTGGTTTATATTCATGAAATGCTGGCTTGTTTATTCACTTTATCTATCAATAATTAGTACATTTTCGTGTAATTATGTCATATCGATTTAACTGGACCTGTTTCAGGAATTCAATGTAAGGTGTGTTATTTGTTTGACACCTTACAAAACTAGTTTATTTGCATATTTCTGTTCATTGATGAGTTACAGAATCGTTTTTTGAGGAAATTCAGCTTATACACACAATTTTTTCAAAATATGAAAACATATTTTCAGAATATACGGGAGTGGACAAAAGTAAGGAAACACCAAACCGTTTTTATTAGAGTGTAGGGATCCGCTGGCATTCAGAACAGCTTCCAGTCATCTCAGAGAAATACCGATCCTGTATGGTTCTCAATGGAATCTTATATCATTCTTCCTGCAAAACAGTGGCAAATTCTGTAACTGTTGTCGAGGTGTATAGTGATCACACCTCTCCATAGTAGACCACAAGGGCTCAGTAATGTTAAGACCTAAGACTGTGATGGCCAGGGGAGATGGGACAATTCACCCTCGTGCTCAGAAAACCAGTCTTGGGCAATGTGAGCTGTGTGAACAGGCGCCCTGTCCGCCTGCAACACATCACTGTTGGGGAACATCGTACCTGATCAGTCAAAATGGCCACGTATTTCTTGGTAGTAATGCTAAATAGCACAGTACCATAGGGCGAATGGAGTACTATGATATGGTTGTCCAGATAATCACCCAACCCCTCGCTATGCTTCACTCTTGGACGTAAACTTAGCTAGAAGCTAGAAACAGTTGGAAAACGACCAAATGACATTTTTCCGAAGGCAGAGTTAGCTTTGGCACCATGTTTTACTGTTACGTTAATTTGCATTAGTGATGGGTAGATCTGAAATTTCTGCTCGCCCCCACAATTCTCTGCGTTGTTTTGGTGTGACGCTCAAGTTCTGTAGCTGTCTTCCTCTTACGTTCATCAGTCCTATTCAGTGACGCCTGTGACGATCATTCAACACATATTTTCGTCCACTTTATCGCTTAGGGATGCAGTGTTTCTGTATTTTTGTCCAGCCTCTGTATTTGGTGTTAACTATAGCATGTACTGCAGAGACATTTTCAAAAAATCTGATATTGTGACTCGTTCATTAAAGTTCTTTAACGATACCATATTTCTCATTTCACACAAAATAGTGAAGAGGGTGACTATAACAGTAGGACCAAAAAAACTTCCACAGAAACTTCAAGTGGCAGTGACAGTAGCTTTAAAAAGCCTTTAGAAGTGAATACACAATCGTAATGGTAGCGTATATAGGGTTATGGTATGTTCTCTGTGGAAATGGACAAGTACCACACAGTCCAGATCCGACATTGGCTGGGTAAAGGGCGCCGGATGGACAGAGTGGGCTATTTTCTTTAGAACAACAGCGTCGTCAATGAACAACCAGCCTCTATAGTTTCATGACATTCCGATAGGTGGCAGTGCTATACGTAACTTTCAGAGTGGCGTCTGTAGCGGATGTGCGTTCCAAGCAGAGAGCTGTCAATGAGCTTCTTTTGGCAAAGGACCAGAGCATTGTAGATATTCATAGGCGCTTTCGGAATGTCTACAGAGTCCCGACAGTGGACAAAAGCATGGCGAGTGTTGTGGCGTAACAAGCTTGTCACGCCACACTGAGGAGGAAGCCGAAAGGCACGCGTACACACACGCCGACTGGCGTCAAGTCTGGAACAGGATACGTATTGAATACTATAAAGAAAATACGTATCTTTGGAATATACTTAACTTTTAATGCTTCCTTTGGTACATCTCTCTTGACTATACAAATGAGACTCGTAAGATACATGCAATGATACAATTGGCTCCTTGCTTGGTTGTAGCCATTAACTTAGCTGAAGGCTATTCTGTCTCTCGGCAAATGAGAGCAAAGGCTTCGTCCGTATAGTCGCTAGCAACGTCGTCGTACAACTGGGGCGAGTTCTCGTACGTCTCTCGAGACCTGCCGTGTGGTGGCGCTCGGTCTACGATCACACAGTGGCGACACGCGGGTCCGACATGTACTAATGGACCGCGGCCGATTTAAGCTACCACCTAGCAAGTGTGGTGTCGGGCAATGACACCACAGCGAGTCTTTGGGCGAGGCGACTGTCATCATCGCAACAAGGTCGCACAAACCCCTCTGATATCCTACGAGCCGGCCGCCCGCACACAGCTGTGAGTCCTTCAATGCTGGAACGTGCGGACACTCTCATTTGAGGTGATCGACAGATGCAAACAAACTTCTCCTCTCCATGAAAACGCAAGGCCTTACAAAAGTCTGCACACCCGAGAGGAGCTCACAAACCTTCATTGTACTTTTCTTCCTCATCCACCCTACTTCCATCTGTTTGACCCAATGGAGGATGCACTCTGTGGGAAGCAGTACATAGATGATGAGAGGTTATTGATTCAGCGAAACGTTGGTTCCGACGTCGACCAGTAGGGTGGTGCCATGTGGGCACACAGGCTCTCCAAGTAAGATGGCGTAGGGCCGTCACATTGAACGGAGATAAGGTTGAAAAAAATTGTAGCCAAAAGAGTGGGGAATAATATGGTGTTTTGGAATCCTGAATAAAACCAAACTCCTTTCAGAAAAAAAGTGTTGCGTTACTTATTGAACGCTTCTCTTACATTGTTTCCACCAGCGTTTCTCTGACGCCTCTTGGGTCATAGTCAATGTAGCTTTCGTTTCTTTTGAAGATTATACGTCCACACGCTGTACTGGATCAGAAATAATTCATCGGCCATATCATGTACTTGTGAAAATAAATTGCGTGTATGTATTTTGGGTGTCAGTTGACAATGTGGTACGGAGTCAAAGTTTTCCCAGGAGGAGAACGAACGCTACCTTCTCACACCAAAATTAGCAGGAGTTACTTTCGCTCTTTACCAGTCATATAAATTATCTGCCGCGCCAGAATTCCTGCATAAAAAGGAGATGGTAACGAAAATAATGCCGCCGCGTACTCTATGTAAGACATAATCGGAATTCCATCAGAGCAGCTACATGCGTTTTGACTAGATTCAAAGATTCAATTGTTCTACAATGTCGGAAGTACTAATCGAACATATACAGGGTGGTCCATTGATCGTGACCTGGACAAATATCTCACGAAATAAACGTCAAACGGAAAAACTACAAACAACGAAACTTCCTATTTAAAAAAAAAAAAACGCAGTTGTTATCCGTTTGACCTATGGCAGCGCCATCTAGCGGGCCAACCATAGCGCCATCTGGTTTCCACCTTCAAGCTAGACGAGTTTCGTCTTTGTAGTTTTTTCATTTGATGCTTATTTCGTGAGATATTTGGTCCGGTCACTATCAAAGGACCAGCCAGTATATATGAGAGAGAGAGACTACTTTTTATTTACTTACTGTCAGAGTAGTATGAGACGCTTGTACACATTTTCAGAGGGATCTGCATTAAAAGACAAAAAATATGTTTCAAAATATTTACCTTTAGTGTATAATACCTCGTATTACTTAATATGGCTGCTTTTTCGTATAGTTTAACTTGCCATAATATATTGACTATTTTATCACATGCCAAAGACCTCTAGCAATAACCGTCATACGCTGACCGGTCACATTAATGTCACCACCTTTCGAAAGCCCACCTTTCAAAGCACAGACAGCTGCGAGACGTGCAGGAAGAAAGTCAAAGGGTTTCTGGAATATATCCACAGGGATGTGGAGCCATGCTGACTTCAGCACAGGGCCAGCTGTGAAAGGTTTCCGGTTGAGAATCCGAACAGCCCGATCGATGTGTTCCCAAAAATTCTCGACTGGGTTTAAATCCGGGAAGTGTCGTGTTCAGGGGAGCACGGGTTCTTCTTCAAACCGCGCTCGTTAACTGTGATCTGTGTGACACGTTATATTTTTGAGCTAGTAAAACCCTCGTGCCGAGAAGAAACTAACTACATGTAGGGATGGACATGCTCCCCAACGATAAATGCATACTTGTGTTGGTCCATTGTGCCTTCAAGAATGATGTGATCACCCAGGGAATGCCACAGAAACATTCCCAAGATCACAACGCTCCATCCTCCGGTCTGGAACCTTTCGACGATTGTTGCAGGGTGTTTGCTTTAAGACATTTCATGCCGTGCACGCAAACGGCCAACTGTTACCTAAAAAGGACATTTGTCGCCACGCAGAGGCCGTCCAGTTGCGGTAATGGAGCGCTAATTCCTGTCTTCGTCGCCTATGAACAGCTTTCAGCATGGCTGCATGAACCAAGCTCCTCCTGAACAGGCCCATACGTAGCACGTTTGCTAAACGATCGCTGAGGAGAAAACGTTGGCAGCCCCTTCGTATGTCCGGACGTCAGTTACTCAACAGTTCGACGTCCATTCGCCCATATATGCATCCGCAGCCTTAGTTCACCCGTGTCATCTATGGCCCGTGGTGCACCACAGTTGTGTCGGAGCCGGTTTTGGATATCGGCATTTTTCCATGTACAGTATGTATTTACCAGGTAACACGCGAACAATTTGCAAATTTACCCGTTTAGAAAATGCTTCCACCCTTAGTTCGAAAGCCAATGACGGTATCCTTTTTGATGTCAGATAAATCGCTCTGTTTCCACATTACGACAACGACTGCGCCGTTTTCCGCGTCTCTACAACCTGGTTTATATACCCTCCGCTGCTAGTGCTGCCACCTGCCGTCTGTGAGTAATTGTTGCACGCTGACGACGAACATAGACGGTGGTTATATTAATGTGAGTGGTGTACAACCTAACGTACACAAACTTCCCTCGTCGATCAGTCCCTCTATTAGTGAAAACCGTTTCAAAATGCCCAAGAAGTTCCCAAGATTGGCCTTTATATGTAGCGAAAAAACACAGTGGGTGACTATAATTTATAATATGTAGTGATAAGAAACATGTCTAGATCTTGCTCAAAATTCGCTGCTCTCTGGTCTGAGGCGGCTGTGTACTGCTTTCCCCGCCAGATACCACCTCCACCGTAGCTCACCAACTTTTAGCTCCCGTCGTTGGCACGAGATATCACACTTTAGTTATATTTAGAAAAGATAACAATATGTATATTACACAGTATCATTATTATAGTTACAAATTATATATACAAATATTTCTCTTGCAGGAGTATATGTATTAGTGAAAATCGTATCCAAATTCTTACAATAGTTTCTGCGATTGGCGTTCACATAAAGACAGAAAAGTTCAAAGAGGGACACTCGACGTCTATCTGGACCACTATCATTTCCTGATGAAGGTCAGATACAGTAGCGGCCAAAACGTTAGATTACTGCATGACACAGTGTCGAAACCTGAACAATGTCGTTTTCACCCACTATAGTCTTAGAAGACACATATTCTGTTATTCGTTAACTGTGTTTCACTCAGTCTTCGTTTTTCTGTCCTACATTACTCGATGGGTGTGAAATGCAGTATGCGATCCACGAGTCTTCTTTGGATGACGTCTTTCATAGAAAAACGCCACCGTTCTGGCCACAGGCGAGCCATAGGGGCTCGTCTCATCGCCATGTCGACCATCAGCCAATGATGTCATCGAGATGCGATTTGGAGGAGGGTGGGGCCAGCACACCGTTCTCCCTGTCATTGTGGTGTCAGCAGACCTTATGCATCTACTTCCCATTTAAGTAGCTTCTTAATTGGTATCACGAAGCTGAATGAATCCCGTTCCAATGATCCCACCAAGGAAGAATACCTGGGAATGGCAGGCATCGAACACGGGTCAGCCACAGTAACCACTCAGCTACGGAGTCAGACGTCGTCTCCCTTAACATCTCTTATAATTTTTGTATTTTGAAGAATTTTTTCATGAATGATTTATGTAACACAAAGATGTACGTAAGAATGGATTCCTTAACTTTAGAATCTGGCAACAAAAGCCAAGAAGATGTGGAAGCATTTGTTACAGGGTACATAATGTGGTGTCACCGCTAGACACCACACTTGCTAGGTGGTAGCTTAAATCGGCCGCGGTCCATTAGTACATGTCGGACCCGCGTGTCGCCACTGTCAGGATCGCAGATCGAGCGCCACCACACGGCAGGTCTCGAGAGACTGACTAGCACTCGCCCCAGTTGTACGACGAAGTTGCTAGCGACTACACTGACGAAGCCTTTCTCTCATTTGCCGAGAGACAGTTAGAATAGCCTTCAGCTAAGTTAATGGCTACGACCTAGCAAGGCGCCATTAACCATTTGTAACGTTGCATGTACCTCAAGATAGAGTCTCACTTGTATCATCCAGAATGCTGTATACCAAAGGACAATATAAAAGTTAAGTGTTCCCGTAGCTACGTTCTTTTCTTTATCACATTCATTACGAATCCTGTTCCACACTTAACGCCAGACGGCGTGAGTTGACGCGTGCCCTTTCGGCTACTTCACTGTGGACTGGCTGCCTTAACAGTCCACTACACATATTGTATAGATTCGGTAGTCGACTTTTTCTTTTCATGCTAGCGATTTACAAATTTGTGGTCGCCGCACCTAAAGAGCTTTTTCTCGCCTCCGTTTTGACACCTGTTTATGTGGCCAGATGCTCCGACTTACGCTATGATGTAACCTTAATCTAAGGTTAGGAATAACAATACGATATCTATCAGTGGACTGATTAGTGTCCGTTCTTTTTGTTTTCGTGCTTTTACTATTGTGCATTGTGTTAGGCGCAGTTTCAGGACAACTAGATGTTCTACTAAGCAGATATGTGATGCTGCCGGCCGGTGTGGCCGTGCGGTTCTAGGCGCTTCAGTCACGTCTCTAGCCAACTGATATCCCAAACCAACGGCGATTAATCTGACGAACGAATTCGATCGACCTCCAGGTCGATTTATTATCTCGCAAGATAAGGTTCCGCGCGTGTCTATGTACGGGCAGGTGACTCGGTAAATGTGTAAACATACGTTATGAAAGCTGTCGCTTCCCCAGATTGACTGGAAAACTCTCCTGAAACCACCGACTAATTACAGGATGTCCATCACAGCAGCCGACTGAAAATTTTATCAAGTCAGCTTATGGTATGTGACGGGAAATACTTCCTGTTTTCCTAACACTTCCCCCATTTCCGTGTTCCTGTCGGGAATGGTCCACTGGAAGAACTGCTGCTGGTAAGCCTCCAAGCCATTGGATGTCTAATTTTGCCTTCATGGTGTTTCCGTGAAACATTTGTAACAGGGACCAATATGCTGCTTGACTATTCTAGGAACGCATGCTTTTGGAATTTTAACTGTAGAGCATTTCGTGGTGCACTTGCGCCTCTGTTGTAGCGTCTGGAATTGGACTTTCGCGCTCACTGAAACCGTTTTGTTCATCATTTATCATTATCTGCTTGTTATCCAACAAAGTGAGACTGTTCATACAGCGACGCATGCTGTAAAGTTAAACTTCTCTCAAACTCTGTACTACATTAGCTACACTGTATTAAGTCATTTTTACTGACTGTTGTCGTAACTTACCGAAAGAACTTGATTACATCGATAATAATATTCTGTTATAAGGAACTACGCTCTTATGAGATGCATACTTCAGCGCAAATTTAGTTTAGGACCTATTTAAGAAACGGGTAGTAGAAAGCTACAGTAATATGTTCGAGTACAAACAATCGTGTTAGACGAACATCCGCAACTGAGCATTATACTAGAGGTTGAAAATATCGCTTCAGTTTGTTATATTATCACGACCGGTTTCGGGCTCTCGTAAGCCCATCCTCAGGTGTCGCAACTGTGCTGTGGCCCACGAGCGCCGCGATGGACGTGTACTAGGCGAGGTTTGCTACCTATAAGCGCTCATAGCAAACCGCGCCTAGTACACGTCCACCACGGCTCTCGGGGGCCACAGCACATGTGCGACACCTGAGGATGGGCTTATGAGAGCCCGAAACCGATCGTGATAATAAAACAAATTTACAACTGAAGCGGTGTTTTCAACCTCTCGTATGTTCGCGTAATAGGGATAGGGACGCTACTTCATGTCATGGGAGTGTTACCGTGCTCATGTTCTGCCATTTTATTTGAATCGGTGAGGAGAATTATTCCTTATTACAGGAGGTGCAAGCGTTAAAGTGAAGCCGAGAAAAGGAGCATCAATAAGAAAAATAGTAACTGATTTGTTATAATGTTCTTAATTGTTTTTGCACAAACAGGCTAGGTATGAACTTTGAGAAAAAGCACATCATTCAGTTTCGTAATTTTGAAAATACCCCACCTCCTATTAATGCAGTCTACCAAAAACAAAATAAATAAATAAAAAATAAATGTAGTAGAAAGTTCCATGTTCATCAAAACTTAATCTGGGGAAGCCATTTGGTAGATGTGCTAAAATATTCGGGTCTAGCTGATTTTGTCATGAGAATAGTGGCCAGCTTGGGGGATAAAATACCAGTCAATTAACATATTTAGCATATTTTCATTCACTGATATTCTCCAGGATAATATTCTGAGGTAACCTTTGACTTATGAAAATATTATTCATTACACCAAAGAATAATGTGTGGAGTTCATGTTCATGTTTGCAGGCATCTAGTTAAGTCTTTCGGAATATTAACCACGGCCTCAAAGTGTATTTATTCACAGACGAAATTTATTGTCAAAAATGTATTGCAGTTTGGCAATAATAGAGATATTTACAAATACAATACTGGAAGGCAAAACGATCTGCACATACCTCAAGTAAATGTAAATTTGGTCCAATAAAGAGTGAAATACACGCTATAAAATCCTTTGACAATGTGCTCTTTGAAATAAAGTGTCTCACAGATAGCAGCAGAATTTTCAAATGGCGATAGAAATTATATTTAAGAACTCCTATTCCAGACAGTAATTCTTGGACAGAAATCTCGATTTCAAATGGCAAGCATGTGGCGATAAACATTTACACAAAAAAAAAGAATGGGTTGCATCGCAATACGCCAGTTACATCCCAAAAACTTGCGAAGCGAATTTGACCCTTGGCGCTTGAGTGGCCGAGCGGTTCTAGGCATTTCAGGCCGGAACCGCGCTGCTGCTACGGTCGCAGGTTCGAATCCTGCCTCGTGCATGGATGCGTGTGATGTCCTTAGATTAGTTAGGTTTAAGTAGTTCCAAGTTTAGGGGACTGAGCCATTTGAATCATTTTTGAACTTGACGCTTGAAATAAACAAAACCCGCTGCTATTGCACAACCCGAGATGCAAGCGTGAACTCAACGTTGCTCGTAATCGCTATGTGATTGATGAACTACGATGTGAGATACGATGCACTTTCTACTATTACTGTTTACACTGTTATTAAGTGCACTGGAAACATTACAGATGGCGTCACACACAATGAAAAATAAGAAAAGGGTTTACTTGTTCGTGCTTTGTTGATCTTTTCTACAGCACTAGAAAGGACATAACGGTAACGCAACACCGAATATCATAGGCCAGGGTAAATATAGTTAATGTCTGACCAAGGATCTAATAGAGGGGTAAATGCTAGTTGTTCAAATGGTTCAAATGGCTCTGAGCACTATGGGACTCAACTGCTGTGGTTATCAGTCCCCTAGAACTTAGAACTACTTAAAGCTAACTAACCTAAGGACATCACACACATCCATGCCCGAGGCAGGATTCGAACCTGCGACCGTAGCAGTCCCACGGTTCCGGACTGCGCGCCAGAACCGCGAGACCACCGCGGCCGGCAAATGCTAGTTGTATGTAGTTGTACATCTGCATCAATTGCGTAACGGTACATGACATGTACGGGACATGTCCCTGAACATTTTTAATGACTGTGTTACAACTGAAATTTTCCACGTGGTGGAACAATTACAAAGACGCACAATAGTATCTACGAAACAAACGTACGTTTTCTCACAGTCTCGCAAAATACACGCCGGTACGTAATCACATGTCTCACAGAGGAAACGCTTCAACGTACGTTCGAAGAGACCGCTACTTACATGGCAACACTGCTGTGCACGCTCCAACACTGATCGACTCACTGCTGTGTGTTTCTGGTTATTGCGGCACATGCAGCGGTAATACGGGCTTTTATGTTATCCATTGGTGTTGGAACCTACTGATACGGGGTGTGGCTAGAAAAAAACCGGGCTAGTAGTGGTGAAACAATAAAACGAATGCAATAAGGCTGAAAGTCGCGTGGCCTGTCACGTGACTCTCGCTCCGCCTACTGGTCGAGTTTCATCTGCCTCCTGCACTCAGTCTGCCCGTGGCGTCTGTTTTAAGTAGTTGACGTTTCGACAAGATCGCCGTTTAACAATCAGAGCAGTGTCTGAGTTAACAGGAGTTGACAAGGAAAGTGTCGAACAAGTTTACCGATTTTTTCAATGTTTGCATCAGTTTTTGCTGACAATGGTCTGCCAGTGCGAGTGTCATCACTGGTGTCTTCACGGCCATCTTTAAATCGTTTAAACCACTCAAACACTTGTGTTCGCGATAAATAATCATCGCCGTACACTTGTTGTAACATTACAAACGTTTCACTTGCAGATTTTCCTAGTTTGAAACAAAATTTGATGTTAACACGCTGTTCTTTCTGTACACTCAACATTTTCCGACGCACAGACAAAACGTCAACTACTTAAAACAGACGCCACGGGCAGACTGAGTGCAGGAGGCAGATGAAACTCGAGCAGTAGGCGGAGCGAGAGTCACGTGACAGGCCACGCGACTTTCAGCCTTATTGCATTCGTTTTATTGTTTCACCAGTACTAGTCCGGTTTTTTTCTAGCCACACCTCGTACATCACATTTTTCACGTATCTCCGGACAAGGAAAACCATGGTGGTGAGGTCCGGCGACCGCGCCAGACGTCTCTGAACTGTACTTTCTCGTCCTATTCATCGATACGGGAGTTGTTGGTTTAGTGCCTTTCTTGCACAATGCGATTACTCGCAGGGCAACCATTTTGTTAATACCACATTATTTGATGCAAATGAAGAATATGGCGGACAAGTGTAGAGTAAGCAGTCTATTTATCAGATCTGTTTGCACCTTCTAAGTGTTCTGCCAATGAATCGCAGACTTTGATTTGCTTTACCCATAACATTATCTATGTGATCGTTCCAATTTAGTTTATTTGTAATTGTAATCCCTAAGTATTTAATCGAAATTTAGCGGAGTTCTTTTAGTACTCATACGAATAACTTCACACTTTTCTTTACACAGGGTCAATTGACACTTTTAGCACCGCACAGATATCTTATCTAAATCATTTTGCAATTCATTTTGGTCATCTGATGACTTTACAAGACGGTAAATGACAGCATCATCTGCAAATAATCTAAGAGGGCTACACAGATTGTTTCCTATGTCTTTAATATAGGGCCTATAACACTTCCTTGGGAACGCCAGATATTACTTATGTTTTACTCGATGACTTTCCGTCTATTACTACGAACTGTGACCTTTCTGACAGGAAACTGAGGGAATGGAAATGAAATGATCGTATGTCATTGTTGGCCGGAACGCCCCATTCAGGGGAGTTAGGCCGCCGTATTGCAAGTCCTTTTTAGGGGACGCCACATCGGCGACATGCGAGTCAATGATGATTAAAAAGATGATGAAGGACACACAACACCCAGTCCCCTGGCGGGAATCGAACCCGTGCCCCTTGTGTGGTCTATGGTAACGCTACCGCTACGCTACGGTGGCGGACACATTCCATACGCACGCAGTTTGGTTAGAAGACGCTTGTGAGAAACGATCTCTAAAGCCTTCTGGAAATCTAAAAATATGGAATCAATTTGACATCCCCTTTCGGTAGTATATTTCATGAGCTAGTTGTGTTTCACAAAAACGATGTTTCCTGAATCCATGCTGACTGTGTGCCAATAAATCGTATGTTCCAAAACCCTACTGCAAATCGACGTTAGTGATATGGGCCTGTAATTCAGCGGATTACTCCTATTTCCCTTTTTGGGTAGTGGTGTGACTTGAACAATTTTCCAGTCTTTAGTTACGGAACTTTCTGTGAGCGAGCGGTTGTATCTAATTGCTAAATATGGAGCTATTGCATCAGCATACTGTGAAAGAAACCTGAGTGGTGCCGGCCAGTGTGGCCGAGCGGTTCTAGGAGCTTCAGTCCGGAACCGAGCGACTGCTACGGTCGCAGGTACGAATCCTGTCTCGGGCATGAATGTAAGTGATGTCCTTAGGTTAGTAAGGTTTAAGTAGTTCTAAGTTCTAGGGGACTGATGACCTCAGATGTTAAGTCCCATAGTGCTCAGAGCCATTTGAACCATTTGAACCTGAGTGGTATACAATCTGCACCGGAGGCCATGCCTTTATTAAGTGATTTATGCTGCTTTGCTACACCGAGAATATCTACTTCTACGTTTCTCATCTTCGCAGTACGTACCTTGAAATAGATCAACCAGTTTCGTAGTGAACTGCTTCCACGAAAAGCGCCGATTGTGGTCCATCCCAGCACACAGGGTTGTTCTGAGTAGTGCAACGGATCAGCGTACAGTGACCAGTACCGTTAGGTGTGTGTGTGTATAGATAAACAACACACGGAAGAGGAAAATCGTTATGTACATATCATTTTTTGTGGCAGGAAATCCTATTGTTACTTTCGGCCCACGTGATAAAAGTGAAAGTAATATCACATACGTCAATCAAGTCGCGATTACAATCAACGTGGGGATCACGCTTACATCTCGGGATGTGCAACATTGGCACGTTTCGTTTATTTCAAGCTCAACTTCTATTTTCAATTTCTCGAAATGTAACTGATGTATTGCGATGCAAGCAACGCCATTCTTTTTGTGACTTTTTATGTTATTGATTGCATAAGTAATAACATAGAATGCCCATTGATGAAAAACGTAAGTTTGTATTGAAACTAATATTAGGTTCATAGTTGAAACTAATATTAGGTTCATAGAATGAGGCCTTTCACGGTAGGTGTTGTCATCACTTAACACTTCCGGGCTGAGATGCCGTGGTCCATACATCAAACTCTCCCCTGACGTTTCGCCTTCGACTGCGGAAAGCATCCTCCGTGGACAATGGGCGAACTGCAACGAGAGCGCGAGTGAGCGCCATATACACTCCTGGAAATGGAAAAAAGAACACATTGACACCGGTGTGTCAGACCCACCATACTTGCTCCGGACACTGCGAGAGGGCTGTACAAGCAATGATCACACGCACGGCACAGCGGACACACCAGGAACCGCGGTGTTGGCCGTCGAATGGCGCTAGCTGCGCAGCATTTGTGCACCGCCGCCATCAGTGTCAGCCAGTTTGCCGTGGCATACGGAGCTCCATCGCAGTCTTTAACACTGGTAGCATGCCGCGACAGCGTGGACGTGAACCGTATGTGCAGTTGACGGACTTTGAGCGAGGGCGTATAGTGGGCATGCGGGAGGCCGGGTGGACGTACCGCCGAATTGCTCAACACGTGGGGCGTGAGGTCTCCACAGTACATCGATGTTGTCGCCAGTGGTCGGCGGAAGGTGCACGTGCCCGTCGACCTGGGACCGGACCGCAGCGACGCACGGATGCACGCCAAGACCGTAGGATCCTACGCAGTGCCGTAGGGGACCGCACCGCCACTTCCCAGCAAATTAGGGACACTGTTGCTCCTGGGGTATCGGCGAGGACCATTCGCAACCGTCTCCATGAAGCTGGGCTACGGTCCCGCACACCGTTAGGCCGTCTTCCGCTCACGCCCCAACATCGTGCAGCCCGCCTCCAGTGGTGTCGCGACAGGCGTGAATGGAGGGACGAATGGAGACGTGTCTTCAGCGATGAGAGTCGCTTCTGCCTTGGTGCCAATGATGGTCGTATGCGTGTTTGGCGCCGTGCAGGTGAGCGCCACAATCAGGACTGCATACGACCGAGGCACACAGGGCCAACACCCGGCATCATGGTGTGGGGAGCGATCTCCTACACTGGCCGTACACCACTGGTGATCGTCGAGGGGACACTGAATAGTGCACGGTACATCCAAACCGTCATCGAACCCATCGTTCTACCATTCCTAGACCGGCAAGTGAACTTGCTGTTCCAACAGGACAATGCGCGTCCGCATGTATCCCGTGCCACCCAACGTGCTCTAGAAGGTGTAAGTCAACTACCCTGGCCAGCAAGATCTCCGGATCTGTCCCCCATTGAGCATGTTTGGGACTGGATGAAGCGTCGTCTCACGCGGTCTGCACGTCCAGCACGAACGCTGGTCCAACTGAGGCGCCAGGTGGAAATGGCATGGCAAGCCGTTCCACAGGACTACATCCAGCATCTCTACGATCGTCTCCATGGGAGAATAGTAGCCTGCATCGCTGCGAAAGGTGGATATACACTGTACTAGTGCCGACATTGTGCATGCTCTGTTGCCTGTGTCTATGTGCCTGTGGTTCTGTCAGTGTGTTCATGTGATGTATCTGACCCCAGGAATGTGTCAATAAAGTTTCCCCTTCCTGGGACAATGAATTCACGGTGTTCTTATTTCAATTTCCAGGAGTGTATATAAGCCATCCAGAGGACGCCGCTGTCAATCACGTGACGTCGGCTGTGCTATGATCTCTGATATTTCCAACTTTCTCAATTGAAATTAATCGATTGTCACGCTGTTGTTGCAACGTTGACATCCATATCTTAAACAGCTTAAAAAGAAGAGTGTTTAAGATCCGCTAAAGATAAACGACATCCTCTAGCTACACCAGGTGTCTATAAAATTCTGTGCAGTTGTGGAAAGGTCTATATAGGGACAACAAAACGAAGTGTCAACACCTGCCTGGGCGAACATAAAAAGAACTGCCGCCTCGGACATATTGATAAATCGGCTGTAGCGGAACATGTGTATCAGGAAGGTGATCATGAAATAAAGTTCGGTGAGACGACCGTCACAGCAAAGATGTCGCATTATTATGCGCGAATGTACAGAGAGGCCATTGATATTGCCAAACTCTGCAATAATTTTAATAGAAAAGATGAAGGTATTAAGCTGGATAAGATATGGATGTCGACATTGCAGCAACAGCGTGACAATCGATTAATTTCACTTGAGAAAATTTGCAATATCAGAGATCATAGCACAGCTGACGTCACGTGATTGACAGCGGCGCCCTCTGGATGCTTATATATAAGGCGCTCACTCGCGCTCTCGTAATATGCTGATGACACCGCATTCCTCGCCCTCGCTCCTACCCTCCAACGGTCCCAACGCCTTCTCCAGAATCACCTTGACCTTTTTGCTGCATGGTGTAACCAATGGCTCCTGAAACTCAACCCTTCCAAGACCCAGGCAATCATCGTAGGTCGTACCACTCGCTCCTTCCGGCTCCTGGATTTCTCCCTTACTGTCTGCGCCCGTCCTGTCTGCCTCACCCCCACCCTCACCTACCTTGGCCTCACCATTGACCGTCACCTCACCTGGATCCCTCATCTCCGCTCCATCCAATCCAAAGCCCACAACCGCCTCCGACTCCTCAAACTCCTCTCCGGCCGGACGTGGAGGTTACACCCCTCAACCATCCTACAAATCCTTAATCCGTCCCATCCTCTGTTATGCCAGTCCTGCCTGGATATCTGCCCCCCCCCCCCCAAATTCTATAAGTCCCTCCAGATCCTTGAGCGTCATGCACTCCGCCTCGCCTTCCGTATACGCCTCCCGTCCCCCACGCGGATCCTCTATGATCTCATTCCTTTCCCCCATCTGCTCCTATTCCTCGAACATATCCGCATCCTCTACACCTCCCGCCGTCTTGAACCCCCTCACCCCCTGGTTGCTCCTCTCCTCTCCAATCCCCACCCCCTGTCACGTCTTCATGTGTCCCCACTACCCTCCATCTCTACACCCTACATCTCCTTTCCCAAGGTGGCTTCCATCAACTCCCCCTCCCGGATGATGCCCTCTCTCCCTCCATTTATCCCTCCTATCAACTCTGATCCTCACTCCCCCTCCTTTCCTCTGTCCTTTTCCCAGGCTCCCTCTCTCCCCCCTTCCCTCCTCTTTCTTCCTCACCTCCCCTCTCTTTGCCCCCTTCTTTCCCCCGAGTCCTTTTACATTTCCCTCCTCTGCCCCCCCCTCATTCCCTCTCACGTCTGCCCTTCTCCCCCTTTTATTAGTCCTCTCCCTCCTTGGTTCCCCCCCTTTTTCGTTTTTTCCTCTCCTCCCTCCTTGTTTTTCCCCCTACTCCAGGCCCCCCCCCTTCTGCCTTGGATCGGGAGTGCCATCTTTGTGCCGCCATTTTCGTGCAGTGTTTTACGGTGTGGTTTTCCAGTGAGTGCTCCGTGTTGTGTCTTTTGGGAAATGTAGCGAACAGCCATCATACTGTCGCTGGGTGTGCTCTTTTTATCTCTTGCAAACAGAAACCAGACTGTCGCCATGTTTTTTAATTGTGTGTCTACTATGTTACTTGTCTGATTCCTGTGTATTTTAACAACATTGCCAACCCCTTTTGCTTTCTGTTTTAACTTTCCGCATTTTTACGCCATTTTACTCTTTAAGTCATCATTTTATCGCCTGTTTTTTCTTGTTTCTTTCTTCTTCCTTTTTTTTTAAAAAAATGTCTGTAGGCTGTAGAGCAGCGTAGTAAGCTGCTGAAAATCAATAAAGAAAAAAAAAAAAAAGCGCTCTCGTTGCAGTTCGCCCATTGTCCTCGGAGGATGCCTTCCGCAGTCGAATGCGAAACGTCAGGGGAGAGTTTGTTTATGGACCACGGCATCTCAGCCCGGAAGTGTTAAGTGGTAACATTAGGTTGCTATTTAGAATTTCTCATGGTAATTACTTCACGAGCCTCTGCCTTACGTTCATACCCATGAAAGACGTTTTTCAGTATCTATTATTGTTCCAGAAATGTTTGCGCTGAAACGTTTAAGTGGGATGTGAGACTCAGTTTTTCAGGAACTCTTGCATTTGTTGCCACTGTTGTGAAAGAGGTTGCCATGCTGGAGGCCAAGATTGTTATTTGTGGCAGGCGTGTCTTTTGTCTGTTACTCAGACAAGCACTTATGCCTTTTAATATTTTGTATTAAGCTCTGCGTTCTCAGCCAAACTGAACATATGCTACACAAAAAAATTCATACAGCAGTCATCGTCCACTTTCTTCTACAAGTGTTCTAAGACATTCAGATGAGCCTCATCCTTCATCCAAACAACTTTCTCGATTGGGATTTCTTTGAAGCTTTTACTGAAACTCGCATTTCCTCAATCGATAACACACTTTATGCAGGCTCAAAAGACAGGCAGGCGGGAGCACTCTTTAAATACGCTGAACAAGCAGATGAGGCCATCTGGCAGGCGTCTGCGTTCTAATGACACTGCTGTCGCTGTTCCTATATGGCTCTGCCCTCTCCTCCCTAACGGTGGAGTACAGACTAGAGATGGGGGATCCGCTCTTGAACTAATTCATAGAGTTCAATCTTTCAAAGGAGTGAACAATCAGTGATTCAGAAAAAAAGAACGGTAGCTCCAAACGTTTCCCAGGCAGAGAGAGAGAGAGAGAGAGAGATAGAGAGAGGGAGAGAGAGAGAGAGACGGAGCATATCAGCAGCGCCTCTGCTGGTCAGAGCACAGTGCACGCCACACAACACAGCCAGCGCCGGCCTCTGCCCTACTTCTACCTTGGCTGCCTGCATTGTGCAGTGCCCCATTGGATTTTGTGTTTCACATATGCCAGGCCGTCTCTGTGCGTCGTCTGCCGTGTGCACTGTGCAGTGTCTGGCGCAGCTTAACTTCGCATCGCACTCTGTCGGCGATCGTTTCAGTCGCACGTCCTGCCCTCTGGGCAGTTGATGCCAGCAACAGGACAGAGAGCCACCTAGCGGATAACATAGGAACTACTTGCAAAAACCTGCTCGCAAGGGAGCGGACGATTTGTCTCGGAGCGGGTGAGCTCCCCCCACCCTCGGAACTCGCCCGCTCAACGCTCACCCCACCGTCTCGACTCTAGCCAGAGCGTCGAGCAAAGTGACTCTGGTGTCACTCTGGTCTCTGCGGTCTCAGCTCACGCAGTAATACAGCTCGCGGCTCGACCTGCTCGACTCAGCGCCTCTGCATCGGAGTTTGTCCCCACTGGATATTGTTCTTCGTAGTAATACCGCTATGTATATTACATTATTATGTTATGTATACATCAATTGTTTTTATTTTATTTTTATTTGTTTAAACTGATTAGATTAGGTTCCTGATGACTACTCTTACTATAGGATTTTTATTATGGACACTCGAATTTACGCTTTAATTACGAGCGAACCGATAAACGTATCGCAAAATGTGATACACCAATATTTTCCTTGTTTTATTCTGCGTAAGGCTATATGCAGCACTTTCGTTTTACAGTCAAATTTATATTTTTTTTTCTTATTCTGGTACGGATTTTGCGATTTTAGGCGTCTTCGAAAGGAAAAATATATGGCTTGCGATGTATTTGTATGAGGTTAATGAAATTTTAATACATTATAGCCAAATATATTGTTAATGTAAATCTCAAGCTACAACATTTTCCGATCACCCAAAAAACCACGCTAGTGCAAAATAAATCAATAATCAAAAACTTTATCATATCGTGGAAATTTCAATAAACAATACAAAATTCTTACTCATTATCTATGTTACTTCAAAATAGGATCAAATAAGATCAAAATACAGGTATAGTACTGGAATAAACCAAGTTTAAAGGGCAATGTGCCTTTCATTTATTTTCTTTTGTAAATGAGTGGTGAGTCATGAAAAACAGCTAATTCATTTCAGGGAGTGAACAGTTCTGATCCAATCTCTGAAAAGAACAGTTTTGCCCATCTCTAGTACAGACACGAAAACCCTTAACGCTTCTACACTTGCTCCTTGTATGATGATATGACGAACACTGTGCCAGTATGTCTCGTGGCCTTTCCATCCATCAACAAGTGGAGGTGATGCAGTCTAAGCTGAAATTCAGAACAGTCACCTATACTAGACGTCTCAAGGAAAACTGTCAACTTCAGTTGCAATAGTTGGTATCACTGAGAAACATTCAGTTTTATTTCCAAATGTAGTGAGTAGGCTTTATTATGATAGTGTGGCATAACTGTCACATATCGCTACACGACATTGATTCAGTTTTGCTATTCTTTCGTTGTTAATTTTATTTAGAATGTACTGGACGCGTCTGCTATAAGGAGAACCTTGCGTTTTGATCACTCGGAAGGTGTTCTCCCGGTGTGATCTCTGGACCCTCTTTGTAGGCAGGAGACAGTCAGTGAATCTCATTAGGTGGGACAAAGCTCCACAGGGAGTCCGGCAGTTTTCGCCGAAGCAGGCTGTAGTCTACCGAGCGCTTTTGTTGGCAGGGTTAGCATCCATCCTATCCCCGAACGGAAGGCTCCTTGCCGCCATTGCCATCCACAGAGAATAATTAACCACTTCTTTACTGACACCGAGATGCCGTCCGAGCAGCTTGGGAAAGTCTATTGCTTTCACTCCAAAATTTGTTACATCCGTTCGCGCGCGCGCCCACACACACACACACACACACACACACACACACACACACACACACACACACACCTAGTACCCATCTCTCATTATGGCAAGTGTGGGAAGTTTCTGCGGTGTTCTCCTGCTTTTTCATGAAATAAGATACAGTCTCATCCATGACACTGAATCTGAGTCGTCGTCTTCACATAGTTTTTTGAAAATAGAGAGTTGTGGGGGGGGATCTGTGTTTCGTAGTCATTCGATTGCCGCCCACTGTGAGGGTTAGTCGTCTCCTGGATGCTATTTGGTGCTGATCGGCGCACGGTTTGTAGATTCTGGGGAATTGTTGTAAGTGTTGCAACTGCGGTAACGTGATCCATATTCTGGCAGCTCGTTACTAACTTGCTTTACCCCGCAAATTGTCTTGTTTAGTTTGATTACAGTTTTTAGCATATTGTTGTATCACTGATTTCGTGAGCTGCCCAGATGAACAAATCTTGCTGTGGTCCCTCCATACAGTCTTCCACACCTTTTGGTACTGTGGCGAAATAAATAACAAAACATTTTGATTTTATTGTGTTTTTTTAACTTTAGAATTTTTGAAAGGCTTTTTTACGGATTGTATTGACCGGCTTGAATGCGGACAAATACAGTGCTGCGTGAAATATGCCTGTAATATAATTTACCATTCCGATTAATTACATTTTGAATTCTACGTCATTGTTGATTTAATCAGAGTTCTCACCTTAGACGTAGAATTAGTCCTTCTGCCACAATATTAATTCATCAGTCGCCATCGAAGTTCTTCTCTTTGTTGACCGTGTGTATCTTCCTACGTCGGCATCGGTTCACTTCACGAAGACGGTGGAAACCAAGGAATACAATGCTACGTTGCTTTAAATAAATTTCGTAACACTTCGATACTTCTCACTATTTTTTTATTCACAAGACAATAAAACTTGCTCTGCTCGTCGCACAAACCATAATTACTAACTATATGGCTGCCTTTCCGCACAGTCCAAAAATTACGTCCATCCTCCACGAGGCAACAATCGAAAGTGTCCCTTGCTCCTTCTTGGAGTATGAAACAAAAGAGAATCCAATGTGTACATTACAAAGATTATAACCTACATGCCTCTCAATTTAATCTTTGGCGCAGCCTTTAAGGTATTGTATGTCTCTGCGTCGGAATGTGTCATTACAGTACCCCCATAATAGTGTTATCGTATTTTTGTGATTCTATTTGAGTTTTAGAGAACTTTGTTTTTTGTTAATGTTTATTGTGATTTTTTAAGTTGTTAAAGCAAATAAATATGTGTCAGTCTCAGTCCTGACTTAGATTCCAAGATCCTTTATGCTGTCTTACAACTTTTCCATTGTTGGACGCCCCACTAATAACAGGTATAAACTGGTGCTCATCTAAGCTCACTGTCACGGCGGTATCATTGTGCACAGTGCCAAAACTCAATGATAAGTTGTTTTAAGAATTCAGAGTAAAGAGCGAGCATTGCACTCGCTCGTATGATTGCAGATAGATTTGTTTTATAGCGACCATTGCACTTACTCTTCTTTGATCAACTAGGACCCAACTTTCAATAGCAAACGGAATGTGTTAGTAGGATAGTGTATGACTACCTCATACAAACGTCAGTCAGTGTTATAGTACTAGCTGTGGCAGGCTGCTACCAATGTTCGGACGTTTATAAATGTACTGTTTGATAGTATTATGCTGCCTTTGGTTGTAGAACGTTGGCCGTCGCGACACCAGTGCAGGTGCACCGAGCAAAGTGACGCAACGGTAAGACACTGGCCAGACTCGTACGTAGGAGGACATCTAGTCAAATCCTTCACCGGTCGTCCGGATTTAAGTTTTCTATGATTTATCTAAACCAGTTAATGTAAACGACTGGGGTAGTTCCATTTCTCTTTGATAGGCCGCAGTCGATTTTCTTCCTCAATCCGAGCTTGTTCTTCATCTCTGAAGACCTCACCGTCGACGGTGCGTTAAAGCCTCGTCTTCCTTTCTTCCCCCTCGGTACAGTTAAATTTCCATGTATCAGATATTTATGCAGTTGGTAGAGGAAACTAAGCTGAGTTTTCTGAGGTCAGGAAAAAACAGTAGGAATGAGTAGCTGTTTCTCCACTGACTTACATATCGCACATCTTGTAGCAACTGTTGAGAGTGACAGCTGTCATTGTCAGTGGTAGCATTACAAAGGGATACAACATATATCTTTTATCTGTTGGAAATGCCGTGTGGCTAGCGCCTCCCGTTGCGTAGACTGTTCGCCTGGCGCAAGTCTTTCAAGTTGATGCCACTTCGGGGACTTTCGTGTCGATGGGGATGAAATGATGATGATAAGGACAACACAACACCCGGTCCCTGAGCGGACATAATCTCCTACCCAGCCGGGAATCGAACCCGGGCCGTTAGGTATGATATTCCGTCGCGCCGACCATGCAGCTACCAGGGGCGGACTATCTGTTGTATGATTTGTACGATGTAACAGGTACCGTGGACCCTACCAAAAAGTTTCTCTGCTCTTTTTAATGAGCTTTTGGGCTTTCTCAAATAGACGGCTTCAGTAGCCACATGGAAAATTTTTTTAGCAGGGTTCTCTGACGTTTGCACCGGAGATTGGACAGAACATCGTTCTAATACAACAGGATAATCGGTTGTTCAGCGATAATAACACGGAAGCTGGGTGGTGTACCATCATGTTAAAACCATACACTATAGTGGACAACAATAACAACCGTCTTCAACAACTAAGGAAGTCCATCTACATCGTGGGAAAAATAACAATGGCCCGCAAATATTACATGCACCTCAAGATAGGCAATCCACCTGACATAATCCGCCCTGGCTGTAGAAGATGCAAGTGGTTGAAAGATGTATCATCAGTATATAATATAACAGAAACATAGGAAGTTTGGCAATGCAGCAATGATCTGTATAATGTATTGGCAGAACTATACACTCTGCAGTCATGGTCATCTATCCCCATTTGTTACATACGTGTGGGCGAGCCTGTCAAGCTTGTTTCGAGAAAGCAGCGTATGTTCCGCTGGTAAGCCCATACCTTTCCTCCATACAGTCCCGATCTCTCCACATGCGATTTCCGAATGTTTAGAGCCCTGAAGGAAGACATTTGTGGCCGTCGACTTCCTTCGGACAAAGAGATGCATGGCTGGGTACATTCATGATTCCGTACGTAAATGGAAACATTTTTCCATGAAGGTATTGGCCATCTTGTCTCGCAGTCGGATAAATGTATTAAGAATTATGGCAATCACTTTTAAAATAATAAACAGTTAACTTAATTTTTATTCATCCCAATCGCTTTCATTTGGCTGCCCCTTAAGTTAAGCGATGTAGTCTAGTTTATTCACAAACATCCATCATTATCGCAGCTTAGTTTAGGAACTTTCTTTCCTTTATTAATACACTCCTGGAAATGGAAAAAAGAACACATTGACACCGGTGTGTCAGACCCACCATACTTGCTCCGGACACTGCGAGAGGGCCGTACAAGCATGATCACACGCACGGCACAGCGGACACACCAGGAACCGCGGTGTTGGCCGTCGAATGGCGCTAGCTGCGCAGCATTTGTGCACCGCCGCCGTCAGTGTCAGCCAGTTTGCCGTGGCATACGGAGCTCCATCGCAGTCTTTAACACTGGTAGCATGCCGCGACAGCGTGGACGTCAACCGTATGTGCAGTTGACGGACTTTGAGCGAGGGCGTATAGTGGGCATGCGGGAGGCCGGGTGGACGTACCGCCGAATTGCTCAACACGTGGGGCGTGAGGTCTCCACAGTACATCGATGTTGTCGCCAGTGGTCGGCGGAAGGTGCACGTGCCCGTCGACCTGGGACCGGACCGCAGCGACGCACGGATGCACGCCAAGACCGTAGGATCCTACGCAGTGCCGTAGGGGACCGCACCGCCACTTCCCAGCAAATTAGGGACACTGTTGCTCCTGGGGTATCGGCGAGGACCATTCGCAACCGTCTCCATGAAGCTGGGCTACGGTCCCGCACACCGTTAGGCCGTCTTCCGCTCACGCCCCAACATCGTGCAGCCCGCCTCCAGTGGTGTCGCGACAGCGTGAATGGAGGGACGAATGGAGACGTGTCGTCTTCAGCGATGAGAGTCGCTTCTGCCTTGGTGCCAATGATGGTCGTATGCGTGTTTGGCGCCGTGCAGGTGAGCGCCACAATCAGGACTGCATACGACCGAGGCACACACGGCCAACACCCGGCATCATGGTGTGGGGAGCGATCTCCTACACTGGCCGTACACCACTGGTGATCGTCGAGGGGACACTGAATAGTGCACGGTACATCCAAACCGTCATCGAACCCATCGTTCTACCATTCCTAGACCGGCAAGGGAACTTGCTGTTCCAACAGGACAATGCACGTCCGCATGTATCCCGTGCCACCCAACGTGCTCTAGAAGGTGTAAGTCAACTACCCTGGCCAGCAAGATCTCCGGATCTGTCCCCCATTGAGCATGTTTGGGACTGGATGAAGCGTCGTCTCACGCGGTCTGCACGTCCAGCACGAACGCTGGTCCAACTGAGGCGCCAGGTGGAAATGGCATGGCAAGCCGTTCCACAGGACTACATCCAGCATCTCTACGATCGTCTCCATGGGAGAATAGCAGCCTGCATTGCTGCGAAAGGTGGATATACACTGTACTAGTGCCGACATTGTGCATGCTCTGTTGCCTGTGTCTATGTGCCTGTGGTTCTGTCAGTGTGATCATGTGATGTATCTGACCCCAGGAATGTGTTTCCCCTTCCTGGGACAATGAATTCACGGTGTTCTTATTTCAATTTCCAGGAGTGTAGATTATTGATTTCCAAACTCAAATTCCTTCTCTCAAAGTACTGAGTTTAGAATTTTTTATTGCCTTATAATTTTAACGCCATACATACATCTGAACGGTACACTTCCGCAGCTGGGTGGCCAACATAGACGGCTGCCATGGAGAGGACCCGCGTTTTGCTCCCGGTACTGCCAAGACGTTTTCCTTGGTGGATGGACTGGAAAGGGGAGCACTCATCCTCGTGATACAATTGAGGAGCTAGCTGAATAAGTCTTTGCAGCCCCACGGTCTGGAAAGTCTGAAAACCGACAGGAAAATTGATGTGCTGATCACGTTCAAAAATAGTTCAAATGGCTCTGAGCACTATGGGACTTAACATCTGAGGTCATCAGTCCCCTTGAACTTAGAACTACTTAAACCTAACTAACCTAAGGACATCACACACATCCATGCCTGAGGCACAAGATTCGAACCTGCGACCGTAGCGGTCGCGCGGTGCCAGACTGAAGCGCCTAGAACCGATCGGCCACACCGGTCAGCGCTGATCACGTGCCCCTCCATTTTGCATTCGCATGACGCCACACAAACGAGTATCAGTCTGTGCTCTATGAAATAAAAGAACAGTGGAAGTCGGGAATCCAATAATAGCAGTCAGTGTCCCAGCAGCATCAGTGATTCTCAGCGTTACGCACATGACTTGTCTTGTTTGTTGCAGCAACGAATTCCGTCGGTGGTTTGTCTGCGACGGAGACGTCTCGTTAAGTATATCCACTGGTCTGCGCTTCATGTTCGGTTCTGGACTAGGAATGTTATAGCCGACATACACTCCAGACTCCTGCTCAAGCCTGGGTTACCCGTGAGTGCTGAGGCTAAGGCAATGGCTAGGCAGAAATCGCTACCTACAAGGATTTTAAATACGCTTCCTTCGAATGTAGTAGAACAATCGAAACAAGTATGATCATTAAATCTGGGGTGTTTGAAAAAAGATATGGAACAAGATGCGTTTCAAACCAAAACCAAAAAAGGCCAAAACCCAGTAAAAAACAGAAAATCTCACATAATATCGGTGCGACAATAGAATAAGAAGCAAAGAAAGCTCTTAATTGAAAAAAAAAAAAAACAAAACAAGAAAATCCACAGGTTCAAATCCCGATGTCGACGACTAATACTGAAAATATCTCTCTGGCTCCAAGTAATAATAGACCATCATCGGTATTCGTAGGTGACAGCAGGTCAACACCGTTTCATCCAATCTCTAGAGTACTTAAATGAAAAACATTATGGCCTATTCTTTATACGTTTTATATATCAGATATTCCTCTGCAAATCAAGTGGAAGGAAGACTTAGGCCTTTATGCAGATGATACGGCTTACTGGTGCCATGCGTCAACATCTCAAAGCCTACAGATTAGCAACACAATATATCACTGTATTGGGACAGCGGCTTGCCAAATGGAAAATACGTCAGAATGCCCAGAAAATCCAGTTAATAATATTTCATCATAGAAATTTGACAAATCACAGTCCGAAAAAGACAGAAGATTTTACATTAACTTTATTGGAAATCGCACTCAGGAAATCCGTCTTGGAATCACCTTGAACGCGACGATGACACATAATTTACTAAAATTAATGAAAGGAAAATTCCACAGAGCATCTTCACCTACGCTCACATACATATACTGTACTTTTATAAGACCGATATTAGAACATGTAGCGCCAACATGGACAACAACTACAGCACACATTTCAAAAATTTTCAGCACTGCACGACGGATTTTAAGAATAACATCAAGACTGAGTCCCAGCACCAGAAGGAGAGAACATTATAATTATACCAATGTACAGCCACTAGAACAATGTTTAATTAAATGAACTGCAAACTTTGGATTATCAAGATTGATAATAGAAACCAAAACATCGGTCGCAGGTTCGAATCCTGCCTCGGGCATGGATGTGTGTGATGTCCTTAGGTTAGTTAGGTTTAAGTAGTTCTAAGTTCTAGGGGACTGATGGCCTCAGATGTTGAGTCCCATATTGCTCAGAGCCATTTGAACCAAACCAAAACAACTGAATTGCTAAAGCAGACACTGTTTCAACTTAACTTTCCACAGTATAAAAATTCATACCCTCCAAGCATAGTTTCTGAAGACTTACAAGCAATCTATCTTCAAGAAAACAGTATACAGGCAAATCTGCAAGAAAATATACGACTTCTTAAAGAATACAATGAAGAAGAAGAGTGAATTAACTTATAGCAATCCTTAGTGAGGTTTTTTAAGAGGGTTTTTTCTTCGTATTTAGGACGAATGTATGGTTTATAATTTCCTCCCTGGGCAAAGAGATAAAATGTGTTAATAACAAAATAAGAACTCAAAGTCCAATATTTAATAAATAAACAGTGTCACAACAGTACAAAGACCCAACCTTGGCCTAAACGATCTCAACAGTCTGTTCGAAAATGCGCCCGCCATTCCCATCAGGGATGGAATGAGAATAAAAATTCTGGTTGGAGTCCAGGCAAGGAGTACACATACTCGTAACAGCAAAACTCACAGCACCTGAAAAAGACTGCTGGGTCGGTCGTCAAAATACTGTGCAGATAACGGAAGCAACAATTCGGAAGAATAGCCTATGCGCACTAGTAATCAATCACACTGATGAAACCTGAGGGAACTGAACTAAAGAGTTCATTATTTATGTTATGCAGAACATCAAGTGCCATACATCAGATAATTACCAAAGCTACGTACATTTGTTGCATCATCATTATTATTGCGTTTTTGATTGTTGTTTGATTACTGTGCTGCCACATTTGTGCTACAGAAAGTTGCTGCAATTTATATTTAGAAATATGTTAGTGTTGCGTACCAAGCAAGAGGCAGACAACAAATACCGCAAGATGCAACCACCACTAGACGCAGCCTCTCGCCTGGTGTCCCTTTGCTCTGTGCACCAGCCTCCAGATGGTGATTACAAAAACACACCTCTTTCTGCCTCTGCATCACTTTCTCCAACACATTGTGTACGTCTGCATGGAGAGTGGACAGCCAATAGGAAATGCTGTCAACTGTATACTACTTGGCTTTTGCCTTGTACTGGTGGACAGGGAAATCCTTCTGCTGGCAGACACCAAGACACAACGCGATGAGGACATTCAGTTACGAACCAAGAGTTGGAGAGTTAGCTTCAGCGCCTGCAGTCAATTCAGTGCAGTACTCTGAAGACTACTTTCCGACCTAGGATTCACTGTTTAAGGAGTAAGTGGCTTATCGAGTGTCCGCTCAGTTATGACCAGTTATAGTGACAGCATACAGACTGCCTAGAGACAACCAAATTATTTAGACGTCATTGTATTATATATATGACATCAGGTGCCATGCATCAAATTGTACAATAAGTTAAGTAGGTTTTGCAACATACTCTTAATAAATGTAACTTGCTATTCTTTGCCGGCCGCGGTGGTCTAGCGGTTCTGGCGCTACAGTCCGGAACCGCGGGACTGCTACGGTCGCAGGTTCGAATCCTGCCTCGGGCATGGGTGTGTGTGATGTCCTTAGGTTAGTTAGGTTTAAGTAGTTCTAAGTTCTAGGGGACTTATGACCTAAGATGTTGAGTCCCATAGTGCTCAGAGCCATTTTTTGTTATTCTTTATTGTGTTCCCACATCTTTGTTATAATGTTGTTGATGTTGTTAAGAGGACGCACGGGCAGAGACTCCCCAAAATTATGGAAGAACTAAAGATGGATGGGAAAAGAACTAGGGGGCGGCCAAGAACACGGTGGAAAATGGGAGTGAGAATATCAGTAGAAAGGGGATGTGTGACCTGGCAGCAAGTGGAGGAAGAAAAGTTCTGGGAGGACCGAGCCAAATGGAGAGGACTCGTCAGCACCCAGACCCGGCAGTAGCTGGAGCGGGATTCGGATATACACTCCTGGAAATTGAAATAAGAACACCGTGAATTCATTGTCCCAGGAAGGGGAACCTTTATTGACACGTTCCTGGGGTCAGATACATCACATGATCACACTGACAGAACCACAGGCACATAGACACAGGCAACAGAGCATGCACAATGTCGGCACTAGTACAGTGTATATCCACCTTTCGCAGCAATGCAGGCTGCCATTCTCCCATGGAGACGATCATAGAGATGCTGGATGTAGTCCTGTGGAACGGCTTACCATGCCATTTCCACCTGGTGCCTCAGTTGGACCAGCGTTCGTGCTGGACATGCAGACCGCGTGAGACGACGCTTCATCCAGTCCCAAACATGCTCAATGGGGGACAGATCCGGAGATCTTGCTGGCCAGGGTAGTTGACTTACACCTTCTAGAGCACGTTGGGTGGCACGGGATACATGCGGACGCGCATTGTCCTGTTGGAACAGCAAGTTCACTTGCCGGTCTAGGAATGGTAGAACGATGGGTTCGATGACGGTTTGGATGTACCGTGCACTATTCAGTGTCCCCTCGACGATCACCAGTGGTGTACGGCCAGTGTAGGAGATCGCTCCCCACACCATGATGCCGGGTGTTGGCCGTGTGTGCCTCGGTCGTATGCAGTCCTGATTGCGGCGCTCACCTGCACGGCGCCAAACACGCATACGACCATCATTGGCACCAAGGCAGAAGCGACTCTCATCGCTGAAGACGACACGTCTCCATTCGTCCCTCCATTCACGCCTGTCGCGACACCACTGGAGGCGGGCTGCACGATGTTGGGGCGTGAGCGGAAGACGGCCTAACGGTGTGCGGGACCGTAGCCCAGCTTCATGGAGACGGTTGCGAATGGTCCTCGCCGATACCCCAGGAGCAACAGTGTCCCTAATTTGCTGGGAAGTGGCGGTGCGGTCCCCTACGGCACTGCGTAGGATCCTACGGTCTTGGCGTGCATCCGTGCGTCGCTGCGGTCCGGTCCCAGGTCGACGGGCACGTGCACCTTCCGCCGACCACTGGCGACAACATCGATGTACTGTGGAGACCTCACGCCCCACGTGTTGAGCAATTCGGCGGTACGTCCACCCGGCCTCCCGCATGCCCACTATACGCCCTCGCTCAAAGTCCGTCAACTGCACATACGGTTCACGTCCACGCTGTCGCGGCATGCTACCAGTGTTAAAGACTGCGATGGAGCTCCGTATGCCACGGCAAACTGGCTGACACTGACGGCGGCGGTGCACAAATGCTGCGCAGCTAGCGCCATTCGACGGCCAACACCGCGGTTCCTGGTGTGTCCGCTGTGCCGTGCGTGTGATCATTGCTTGTACAGCCCTCTCGCAGTGTCCGGAGCAAGTATGGTGGGTCTGACACACCGGTATCAATGTGTTCTTTTTTCCATTTCCAGGAGTGTAGATAGATAGATAGATAGATTCAGTTACCACATTCACAACAGTTATCGGGCATGTACTTCGACTTTACAGAGAACAATAGTAAAAACTTCACTTTGTGCTATCATGGATGTTTGGGGTGAATTGATTGTAAAATTCACTTTCAACACCCCAACAGGAACCACCCCGGCATTTGCTTGAAGTGATTTAGGGAAATCAGGAGAAACCTAAGTCTGTCTGATCGGACGTTAATCTGAATTATTCTCGCGGTTCTAACCATTTTGTAACCTCTCTCGGTTTAAAATTGATGAAAAATTACCATACTAAGCAAACAAAAAATAAGCAGATCACTTTACATAACTGAACGAAATGAAATATAAAAAGTAGATAACTTGTGTTATTTAGGCAGCTTAGTTATAGAAGACGACAGATGAAATAATTGAAAGCAATAAAAGAATTACAATAGACGACAGCTGCCAGTAAAAAATTTGTTTAGTACAGAAAAGAAAGAAAATATAATTTGTCACAACGTGTGCTCCTGTATAACAGTGAAACTGAACACTGTTGAAGACAAGACACTAAGCCGTTGGAAGCAATGGAAAGAAGGCTTTGGATGAGGCTAATGTGGAGCCGGAAGAAAGTCCAATGAAGACGTATTAAAAGAAATCAATGAGGAGAGAGAATTCCACAGCGACTGTCCAAAAAAGTAAAACAGAAGTTATGGAAATTTGTTGAAAAGAAAGTCCAATGAAGATGTATTAAAAGAAATCAATGAGGAGAGAGAATTCCACAGCGACTGTCCAAAAAAGAAAAACAGAAGTTATGGAAATTTGTTGAAAAACAAGAAGTATCTAACAAAAATGTTAAAAGGAACAATTATGAAAAAAAAAATAAAAAGAAGAAAGAGGCAAAAAATTGTCAGAATACCAAGAAATAAAGACAGCGCGTTAACGGAGACTGCAGCAAAAGTCGTGGCCTTCAGATGATGATTTTACTGATGGTGGAACTGTTTTGAAAATCAGCTCGTGACACGTTTGCGGCTAGTGTTTAGGAACTTTGTGTGGTGATTATTGGATAAGTCACAACAGATTAGATTTATGAAGTGGTTCCCACGCTGTGTCACCCAGACACACATAGTTCAGATAAGACGCTGCGAAATATCTTCAGTTCCTCACGTGCCACTCGTACAACCTGTTCAACGATAATTTAATTTCTTAGTTAAAAAGAACCAGACGTTCCCTCTCGATATGTTTCGGCTACGTTGATACGTGCGTACTCATACATTACGTAAACATCACGATTATCAAGGGAGAGTAACATTTAATGTACTGCTAAATGTTACCAGCTCTTTGTAGCTCCTCGTAGCGTTGTATAGCTACTTCTCTAGAGTTTTCTGCAACGCTACAAAGATTGTTGGACTTTAACCAGTAAAACCTTGTACTCTGGAATTAAGAAAAAAAAATCAATCGTTATGTTAGGAGCTACTATTATGTGCTTCCTGGACTTCAGCAAAGCTTTTGACACTGTCGGCTTTGACATTCTGCTTCCTAAAATGAAATGTCAATCTTTTTCTTCAAGCGCTGTACAGTGGTTCCACTCACACCTCACATTCCGCCAGCTGTGTGTACTGGTAGGTACTAAGAGGTCGCAGTGGAAGGATGTTATATCAAGTGTCCCACAAGGATCAGTATTGAGCCCACTACTTTTCTCTATGTTAATCATGTGTCAACTATTCTCTCTCACTGCAGATACCACCCATACGCTGATAACATTCAGTTATATCTCAGTGCAAGTCCAGCAAACGTGCACACAGCCATCGATCATGAAAATTCTGACTTACTTGCTTTATCAGAATAGTCGCAGAACTTAGGTCTGAAACTAAACCTTCCAAAACGCAAGCAGTCTTAGTCGCCCCCAAAAGACTTATTACAACACAGCGCAGAGAGTCTCTTCCATGCTTAAGTTTAAATTGCACCGAAATAACCTTTCCTCCTTCTGCAGTCCACTTACACTGGACTGAACACACTACTGCAGTCTGTAAAAAAAGTTTCTGCATCCCTTCATTGCCCACAGAAATATAAAAAAGTATTTCCATTCGAGCTTAAGAAGAAGCGCGTCGAATCTCTAACACTCCCTATTCTCGACTATGGCGATGCTATTCTTCAAGGACTTTCGTACGAAAACTCTCGCAGGCTTGAACTGGCGATGAATGCTCGCGTACGATATATTTGTGGCGTTCGTTATTAAGATCATGTCACTCCAGCCTATGAACAATTATCCTAGCTACGTGCTGATAAACGTAGGGGCTACCATACTTTATGTTTACACCATCGTCTTCTCAATCATCAGAGTCCCTCTTACTTATCTTCAGCCATCGCATTACTGTCAGAACAGCAAAGCAGAAATACTCGTTCTCAACAAAGTAAGATCCTCTCAGTACCACCACACAACATCGTCATGGTTTCTAATTCGTTTTCTGTATTCGGAACCCGGCTTTGGAACAATCTTCCTCAAAATATCAGAGAAATTAAATCACTTCTAGGCTTCAAAAAGCAGCTAATGGCTCACCTTCTCTCGCAATAGCTATCTCTCCCACATACCGGTCTGCAGCCCACACTCTGCAATCCCCCCTCCCCCTACAGCTTCTCCCTTCTCATCGCCTACAGAGTTATCTACTTAAATCAAGTCCTCTCCTAATAGCCACTGTTACTGTCATTCCAGTTTTCTTGTTCTCCATCCTTTCTTTTTCTGACAATACTAAACATGAATTAAGTTGTTCTAAATTACTCTATATTATTTTACCTTTATTTTTTTATGCATTTTGTTTTATTATTACTGTTATTGTTGCCATTTATCCTTACTTTCATTATTGTCAACTATTATTATTATTATTATTATTATTATTATTACTATTATCATGCTTATTATCATCCCTAAGATTGTTATCATTTTCATGAATGTTTTGTTAATGTATCTGTATCTGGTCAGATGTAAGAGAGGGCCCTAAGGCCCTAATCTGGTCAGGCTGAATAAGCAAATAAATAAAATAAATGAGCAGATGATTAACACATTAAATTGCAATCCATGGATGTGTTCGGAGATTTCAGAATGAATTCCGTAACATGTACCAAAACTATTTAGGATTTAGTAAGCGTATAAGTTGCACAAAAGCATTAATGTAACTAATGCTACGTAATCTATGTATGCTACATATTTCCTCCTATCTTTGAAGAAATCTTTCTTGTCACGTATACCTCGCTTTCAGCTTTGAGTACACCATCCAAAAAATCAAATATTTCTGATCATTATATAGAATATCTTTACGATAAGATCGAATATAAATCTACATCTACATTTATACTCCGCAAGCCACCCATCGGCGTGTGGCGGAGGGCACTTTACGTGCCACTGCCATTACCTCCCTTTCCTGTTCCAGTCGCGTATGGTTCGCGGGAAGAACGACTGCCGGAAAGCCTCCGTCCGCGCTCGAATCTCTCTAATTTTTCATTCGTGATCTCCTCGGGAGGTATAAGTAGGGGGAAGCAATATATTCGATACCTCATCCAGAAACGCAGCCTCTCGAAACCTGTACAGCAAGCTACACCGCGATGCAGAGCGCCTTTCTTGCAGAGTCTGCCACTTGAGTTTGCTAAACATCTCCGTAACGCTATCACGCTTACCAAATAACCCTGTGACGAAGCGCGCCGCTCTTCTTTGGATCTTCTCTATCTCCTTCGTCAACCCGACCTGGTACGGATCCCACACTGATGAGCAAAACTCAAGTATAGGTCGAACGAGTGTTTTGTAAGCCACCTCCTTTGTTGGTGGAGTACATTTTCTAATGACTCTCCCAATGAATCTCAACCTGGTACCCACCTTACCAACAATTAATTTTATATGATCATTCCACTGCAAATCGTTCCGCACGCATACTCCCAGATATTTTACAGAAGTAACTGCTACCAGTGTTTCTCCGCTATCATATAATCATACAATAAAGGATCCTTCTTTCTATGTATTCGCAATACATTACATTTGTCTATGTTAAGGGTCAGTTGCCACTCCCTGCACCAAGTGCCTATCCGCTGCAGATCTTCCTGCATCTCACTGCAATTTTCGAATGCTGCAATTTCTCTGTATACTACAGCATCATCCGCAAAAAACCGCATGGAACTTCCGACACTACCAACTAGGTCATTTATATATATTGTGAAAAGCAATGGTCCCATAACACTGCCATGTGGCACGCCAGAGGTTACCTTAACGTCTGTAGACGTCTCTCCATTGAGAACAACATGTTGTGTTTTGTTTGCTAAAAACTCTTCAATCCAGCCACACAGCTGGTCTGATATCCCGTAGGCTCTTACTTTGTTTATCAGGCGACAGTGCGGAACTGTATCGAACGCCTTCCGGAAGGCATGAAAAATAGCATCTACCTGGGAGCCTGTATCTAATATTTTCTGGGTCTCATGAACAAATAAAGCGAGTTGGGTCTCACACAATCGCTGTTTCCGGATCCAGGTTGATTCCTACAGAGTAGATTCTGGGTTTCCGGAAACGACATGATACGCGAGTAAAAAACATGTTCTAAAATTCTACAACAGATCGACGTCAGAGGTATAGGTCTATAGTTTTGCGCTTCTGCTCGACGACCGTTCTTGAAGACTGGGACTACCTGTGCTCTCTTCCAATCATTTGGAACCTTCCGTTCCTCTAGAGACTTGCGGGACACGGCTGTTAGAAGGGGGGCAAGCTCTGTTGCGTACTCTGTGTAGAATCGAATGGGTATCCCGTCAGGTCCAGTGGACTTTCCTCTGTTGAGTGATTCCAGTTGCTTTTCTATTCCTTGGACACTTATTTCGATGTCAGTCATTTTTTCGTTTGTGCGAGGATTTAGAGAAGGAACTGCAGTGCGGTCTTCCTCTGTGAAACAGCTTTGGAAAAAGCCCACTATTTCTCAGGCCCTACTTCAATGCTTTTGTTTTTTGATTAACTATTTTTTATAGTTGAGACTTGAAATCTCGTAGAAGGTAGGCAACCATGGTTATTTTATAATGCAGTACTGTGTTGGATCTGAATAGGTCGCTTCAAAAAACTTATATAGCAGTATTAAAAATAACTTTGTTACACAGATTTCTAATCTGACGCATTTCGGAATTATTTACATCATTAGGTATGTAAAAAGTAAGGTGAGAACAAATATGTCATAAAATATGAAAAAAAATATAGCAGCATTAAGAAAGTACAAAAAGCAATACATGAAAACTTACCCACGTGCACAAAGGGTCCCATAATACGAACGTTACTAGATGAACCCGACTTTGGAACAATCTTCCTCAAAATATCAGAGAAATTAAATCACTTCCGGGCTTCAGAAAGCAGCTAATGGGTCACGTACCTGGCAGACTACTAGCTATCGTAGGGAGACGTAGGGGGGAGGGAGACAAGGTTGCCCATCAGAGGGCAGAGATTACATGGTGGAGCCACGTTCGTAATATCTGACGTTTCGCATACAAAAAATGTCATATTATTTTTACAAAGATTACTAATTGTGTAGCAACAGGAAGTTGAATAATTTCTTAATTGACAAGGTACGAAACTACACGCGACAAGGATGCAGGAAGTGTACAAACAAAATGTCTAGGACTCATATTTTCAATTACCTCTATCACTTATTATTAAATTTAAGAAGTGATGAGAATTTATTACATAAATATGTCTAGTTTACTTAGCATTCCATTCGATAAACATTTGTTTTGGAAAAAGCTGAGCTTTCAGTTCTTTAAATATGCATTTTTGTATTTTTTTATACAATTATATATTCTGTGTTAACATGGTTTCTCGATGGCTAAGCAGAGTACAAGCTCTGGGGGCCAAATAAAATAAGCAAACAAACTAAAATACTTTGTTAATGCCTGCTATATTTTTTTCATACTTTATGTGCAAATTTGTTCTCATCTTATTTTTTAGATGTCTCATAAAGGGAATAAATAAGAGACGCATCAAGTGAGCAATTTGAGTAATAAAGTAATTCTTCACCGCCTGTATGACTTTTCTGAAGAGATCCATTCAGCTTCAATACAGTTCTACATTGTAATATCTGCATTTTGTTTTGAGGTGTGCAGTGTTTCATAGCACCACTTTTAAGTAAACTTAATATTCACATTGTTTGCAAGCAAAGGAAGTAACAGTGCCATTTCATTTATGTGTATCCACTGGCTCTTTTAGAAGTAGTTCTGGACTCAAAGTTTTCTGGTTAAATGTTTTCGCTTAACTGCAAGTCATAATCCTGGCGTCTATTGAAGTTGAAGTTGATGCTAGATTAGCAGGATATCTTCCGGAGCTGTGTACTAGTGAGCCGAAATTGTTATTATCACCTGGTTACTAGCGTAATGGCGCATCTTAAGATCGCAGTACGACATCGATTCAACGTGGCATGTATTCGATAAGTTCTTAACAGACTTCCGGATGCATGTGCTACCAATGCACAGGACACGCTGTTCCCCTAAATCGGCGTCAACGAGATATACGAGCCTTGTGGCGTACGTCATAGCCCGTGACACTACACGTGTTACCGAGGTGTAGCGATCGTTTCCAGCGGGAAGAGAGTTATTATTTTAGACTAGTTTAATACTTCGCAACTGCACGTTTAAATACACTCACTCCCTCGATAACATGTGACAAAGTTAAGGACTTTGTTGTGACAGACTGATTTCCCACCTGGCCCCAGACATAGCCAAGCGTTTGCAGTGTATATTGGGTAAGGCAACTAGTGTGACGTCACAAGTTCGTTGCGGGTCGCGTATTTCCCATGGGCCCCTCCGAAACGCCACGAGGCAGCATTTAATCTCGTGGTGTGTTTTGCTTCGAAAGTGTAGTGTGTGGCAGTCACAATACGTAGATTGTGTGATGGTTCAAATGGCTCTGAGCGCTATGGGACTTAACATCTGAGGTCATCAGTCCCCTAGAACTTAGAACTACTTAAACCTAACTAACCTAAGGACATCACACACATCCATGCCCGAGGCAGGATTCGAACCTGCGACCGTAGCGGATCGTGTGATAATGTGGTACCGATGTCATGAAGACGACCTGGTTCATGTTCAGCGCGCTCACTGGATTTTTTCCTCTATGAGGTTACATACAGTTACTGGCGGATACCCCAGCAGAATTATAACTGGTAAGGGTTAGCTGGCTGTCTCATTATGTGATAGGGTACAGGGATGTTTGACAGAGTATCGTAAAAATACACTCATCATTGTAAAGAATACATGGGACTGGTAGTCGTCACTTTGAACAGTACTTGTACAGTTCAGTTGATGCTATAACGACCAAGCTATTTATTTCAGTGAAAAACAAGTTATTCATTTATGGCCTTTCGTTCTTGATCCCAACGTAATCGGTTTAGGACGTTAAACAACTGCATAATTTTGAGCCTAAGGATTTTAGATATCCAATTGTATACAGTATGTCCAGGAGGAATGTTCGATATTCGGGGCTGTGACAGGAACGATGACTCAGAATAAAAAAAGATGACTAAATATGGGCTCTAAAGTGCTTACCTTACTACCTATGAGCACTTGTTCATCTTCGCTATTGTGAAACATGTCTCTTCTACTGAACAAGTGCTCATAGCTCTAAATATGTGCATTTTAGAGTTCATGTTTGCTAGACATTTTATTCTTGTTTGGATACATACTATCTCCTTTCAAAATATCGAAAGCAAAGAACTTGTAGATGAAGAGATATGTTTCACAGTATCTAAGATGAAGAAGCGATCATATCTCTTAACGTCTGTTTTTTTTTAGAGGTAACGTTACTAGACTTTTTTACTCGCATGATAGTTCTTGTCATATCCCTGAATATTGACCAATTCTCTTGGGACACCATGTACAACACTGCATACCTATAAAAGAAAAAAAGCATAGTCATTGGCAATAAGGCACTCTTAGGTAGAAGAATCTCCTTACAATCAGCCTTGATTGAACTGTCGTTAAACCAAAGGCTAAGATAAAAAAAAAGATGACTATGCGTTGTTTCTTAGAGTACTGCAAATAAAGTCGTCATGGTCGTTTGAAACAGTGAAGGGATGTTCTGTGGAGTAGTGAGTTACGTTGCACTATGTGACATTAACACGGGTGCGGACCCAGCGAATTTCTAACGCACGGTATTTACTATGGTGTACTGTAGCGATGATGAAATCCGATGCAGCAGTGTGGTGAGTTGAGACTGAATTTCTGTTTTGGACTCGTCGAGTGAGAGTTAACACGTTTCTCAACATATTAGAGAGAACAGCATTCGTCCTGCAATGCGGTGGCAGTTTGGAATTGGACCCTTTTTTATCGACATGATACAGTCTACAATGACTGGACGATTGCCCAGTGGTTCGGAAAAAAACCCAAGTGGATTTGCTTCAATAGTCCAGTTTGAATCCCAACAAACATCTTTGGTTTAAATGCAACACACACAACGACAAAAAGGTAGTGTTCGTGATCAGTAATATTGGGAATAGTTTTGATTCAGTGAGTCAGAAGTTACTGAGAGGTTCTCGCCGAAGATTAAACAGTGCAACTGTCGCAATAAATCAAAGCTATCCTCTGAAATTCCTTTAGACTCAGACAGATCGCAAACTAATGGCACCTAGAAATCCTCTCACTGCGTTTACCTGTAGACGGGATTATTAGCCTATTTCGCATCTTTTCATTTCAAATTGTCCTATGAAGCTAAGTTTAAAGAAACGTGCAATAAGAATATCGCGCAAAGTCGACAACTGAATATATTGTAGAAGTCTCTTCAGGAGTTTTAGCATTCTTACACCTACGTAACAACATATTTCATCCTCAATGTTGTTTTTGGGTAGTAATATGAGTGAATTTGGAACGAACTATGAAATTCAGAATCATAATACTTTGAGGTTCGCCGATAACATTGTAATTCTGTCAGAGACAGCAAAGGACCTGGAAGAGCAGCTGAACGGAATGGACAGTGTCTTGAATGGAGGATATAAGATGCACATCAACAAAAGCAAAACGAGGATAACGGAATGTAGTCGAATTAAATCGGGTGACGCTGAGGGGCTTAGATTAGGAAATGAGACGCTTCAAGTAGTAAATGAGTTTTTCTATTTGGGGAGCAAAATAAGTGATTATGGTCGAATTAGAGCTGATATAAAATGTCGATTGGCAATGGCAAGGAAAGCGTTTCTGAAGAAGAAAAATTTGTTAACATCGAGTATAGATTTGTCAGGAAGTCGTTTCTGAAAGTATTTGTATAAAAGTGTAGCCATGTATGGAAGTGAAACGTGGACAATAAATAGTTTGGACAAGAAGAGAATAGAAGCTTTGGAAATGTGGTGCTACAGAAGAATGCTGAAGATTAGATGGGTAGATCACATAACTAATGAGGAGGTATTGAATCGAACTGGGGAGAAGAGAAATTCGTGGCACAACTTGACTAGAAGAAGGGATGGGTTGGTAGGACATATTCCGAGGCATCAAGGGATCACCAATTTAGTATTGGAGGGCAGCGTGGAGGGTAAAAATCGTAGAGGGAGACCAAGAGATGACTACACTTAACAGATTCAGAAGGATGTAGGTTGCAGTAGGTACTGGGAGATGAAGAAGCTTGCACAGGATAGAGTAGCATGGAGAGCTGCATCAAACCAGTCTCTGGACTGAAGACCACAACAACAACAATACTATCGCCTGCCCGAGGACTCACCGTACCACTCTTGACTTTGTCCAACTTAGGAAATAAGTGTTTGTTTTGTAGGTATTCGATATTTGAAGCTGATAAAAAGGGTAGTTTTGCTCCAATGGTGAAGCCAACGCTGAAGTGAGAGTCTGGGAGGGCGCACGACCGTCCACAGACACAACAGACGGTGACATGTTAGATCGAAACAAATTCGAAGAATGCGAATAACTTGGGGTCAGCTCTCTTAGGTGAAGACGTTCTACCCATTGGTGACTTAAGACAGCTAACTCCAAGTTATCACCATTCAGCGAATTTATTTCGATGTAACTTCGACCGGCTGTCAATCACCACAAATGAAAAAATGATAGATATAATGAGAGCGTCTGGAGACCTTTCTGGCAAGCTCCTACCTCGTAGAGTAGTCCCGCTTGACTGGAAGACACGTGTGGTTTTTTTCAAGCTGTGACGCAGACAGACCGCATAGCGGACGGAAGAAAACGCGTGAGAGGACATGTCGCCGTCGCTCAGTCAACTAGGCAAAGTGAGTTGCGATGAACCATGAAATTCATAACAGTAACAAATTTAAAATACAACCGTAAGTATGTACTGTATAATTATTACAATTAATAATAATTTTGGTTCTGAATTTCTGTTCGTCTCTCGGTTCTCAATGGCGTTTTATATTACGGCGCAAAAATTTTAAACAGAATGCTATCAGACACCGTAGCTTAGTTTGCCATTGTAACACCCATCATTTCAGCATAAGTATTGCAACCAACATACAGGTACATATGAATCTGCTTGCGATTGTAAAATTTTGGCCTGTTTCTACAAATTTTCCTCTGCTCTCCCCCCTGCTCTGTCGCCTGCTTAGCTGGTAACGTGCTCGCCTCCCATGCGGCGGGCCCGAGTTCGTTTCCCGGCCGGGTTGGAGATTTTTTCCGCTCGTGGACTAGGTGTTGTGTTGTTCTCATCATCATTTCATCCTCATCACTAGCACGCAAGTCGCTCAATGGGGCGTCGACTGAAATAAGTCTTGCTCTTGGGGGTTGAAACCGAATGGGATCTCCTGGCCAACAATGCCATACGATCATTTCATTTCATTTTCCCCTGCTCTTCTCTCTAGAATGAAATTTATTCCTCGATGACCCAGAATGTGTCTTATCAACTCGTCCCTTCTTTTACTTAAATTGTCTAAGCTCTTTGTCCCAAAATTCGATTATGTACGTCTTAGTGACGCGATCTATCACGCTAATCTTCCGTATTCTTCTGTCGCACCACATTTCAAATGCTTTAGTTATATTTTCGTCTGAAATGCTTATCGTGCAAGTTTCACTTCCATACAAAACTGCACTCCAGACAAATACCTTTAGAAAAAGTAGCTAACACTTAACTTTATGTTAGCTGTTAACATAATTCCCTTTCAGAGAAAAGTTTTTCTTGCGAGTGCCAGTCCACGTTTTATATTCTCTTTACTTCTGCCATTGCCAGTTTTAGCATAAAGAGCAATTCTTTCTTTTAATACTAGTGTCCCATTTCCAAATCTCATCCCCTCAGCATTTCCTCATTTAGACTACACCCTACAAACTTGTTCTAATTTTGTTTATGTTCATCTTCTAAATACATTAAAACAATTCCTTATTCGGCACTGCTTTTGCAAATTTTCATAATACACAAATTCTCGGAACGCTATGCTAGAGAACTTTTAATTTTTTCAGTACATACACAGTCCGCAGTCTTGTCTGGAATCAGTAAAGTTGTATAAATGCTTAGTATCTGAGAATAATTTAAGAGGAAGAAGAGTGCTTACCTTCAGAGCTTCTCTGTTCTTCTGATACGAATAATACCCCGATTTACAGCCCATTAAAAAGCAATCCGCAAGTAATTTCCATAATTAACAATGAGAGTAGTTCGGCGTAAGTCGTAATAGGTTTGTATCACACAGATAGACTTTAGGGGCCCCTTCTCTGCCTCTTTTGTATGTCACTTGATTTGTTGCACATCTCTGCTTTGCTTCATGTTGATGTTTGCAGAACACGGTGCATGAATGAATGAAAAAAAAAAGTGGTTCTACACGTTATTACTCATATGATTCGCGTTCGCGTCTCCCTCCGTCGGAGGTTCGAGTCCTCCCTGGGGCATGGGTGTGTGTGTTGTCCGTAGTGTAAGTCAGTTTAAGTTAGATTAAGTAGTGTGTAAGCTTAGGGACCGATGACCTAAACAGTTTGGTTCCATAAGATCTTACCACAAATTTACACAAATAACAGAATTTTCGGTTACTTCGCCTTGATAGTGAACATACTATAAGATGACGGCTTTCTATTATTATGTGGCTAGAGTCAAACAGTTACCGTCAGAAGACAGTGCGGAACATACGATAAGTGCTGTACCCGAACTGCGACAAAGTGATGGGTGTTGTTCAGAGATATTTTCGGTCTAAGAGACCGGTGGACTTTGGCGAATGGTTGCAGAGTAGTCTAACTGTAATTCGTCTAAGTATCTTTCTATACATGTGTTGCACTAAAATCTCTGTACAAGAGCCCATATGTAGACGGAAAAAGAAAGGAAGGAAGATTAGAGTTTAACGTCCCGTGGGAAGCGCGCGGTCGTTAGAGCAATTGATCGGATTACGAAAGGATGAAAAAAGGAAATGGGTCATACCCACATTTGGGTGGAGCGATTAAGAAAAATCATGAAAAACCTAAATTAGGATGACTGAATGAGTATTTGAACCGTCATCCTCCCAAATGTAAGTCCAGTGTGCTAAATATGTCGATAGTATCCGCTGTTTACCCTGTTAGGAAACAAACTTGTTCCATTCACTTACAGTACTTGCTGTTGATAACAGTTAATGCGACTTAGCTCTTCGTCTGCATTCAGTAAAGTTCGGTTCTGTTCAAAATATTCAAATGTATGTGAAGTCTTATGGGACTTAACTGCTAAGGTCTTCAGTCCCTAAGCTTACACACTACTTAACCTAAATAATCCTAAGGACAAACACACACACCCATGCCCGAGGGAGGACTCGAACCTCCGCCGGGACCAGCCACACAGTCCATGACTGCAGCGCCCTAGACCGCGCGGCTAATCCCGCGCGGCAGTTCAGTTCTGTCTTAGGTTTATTTTCCGATAGCGAAGCTGTGCGTTAGTTGTAATACATAGCGGTACAGACAGATTTACCGGTGAAGAGTGGATCAATACGCACCTAAAGTTTGGGTTCACTGAATGTAGTGGAAGAGTTGTCAATGTCACTAAGCTGAGCTGATTCCGCAGCGGGAGCAACCACATCACAGTACTTACGCAGACGAGAGTTTTTGCGTTATTCAATCTTTGTGTTGTTGTTTTGAGGATTGGTTATTATAAACTTTTTCAGTGTTGTAGAGGTATTTTCACAGAACGAAATATAACTGGGAAAACAAACGAAATAAATCATGACTATATTGTTATTCTGCAGCTATCCACCGGAAACCAAAGATCCCTGAAACCAAAACGCCCAGAAATGTCCCAGAACAGTTTAAGTAGTTTCCTCAACGAAGTTGGGGTTCACTCTGCAGAAGGAGGAAAACCATACTGAAACTTTCTTATTACCCGCAATAGGACTCGGACAGAGCAGATCGTTCATTAAATTGCACGAATAACTGTTAGAGGGAGCAATCTCTTTGAAATATCCGACAAGACTGTATTTTAGAACTGCGAATAATCAGACAGTCACTCACCTTCCTTCCCCCGTCTCACTACTTCCAACGCTTGCGGTTCACTATTCCCCCAGCGGTCGCGGCTTGGTTTATATCTCTGAGTACGTGAAAGCTGCACTAGTGCTGCCGCCACCGGCACGAGTCTCTGACAACGTATCTCTTTTACGAGCGGCTCAATACCGACCGATAACAGGACACTTATCGGCTCCGATATCCGTCCAGTTCTCGTTGCACTCCCCGTAATCTAGTTCGGCGAAATCGTAACTCAAAGGTTAGATGTTACAGTGATTCATAGTATCCTGGAGTACAGCGAGAAAAAAATTTCGATACAGAGATTTGCACTGTTGATACAGAAATTTTTATATGCTGCTTTTGTGGGCTTGATTATATTGATTTATTCATTCAGGTAGACTTGCCCCAGTACATAATCTTGGTTATGTACACTCCCGGAAATTGAAATAAGAACACCGTGAATTCATTGTCCCAGGAAGGGGAAACTTTATTGACACATTCCTGGGGTCAGATACATCACATGATCACACTGACAGAACCACAGGCACATAGACACAGGCAACAGAGCATGCACAATGTCGGCACTAGTACAGTGTATATCCACCTTTCGCAGCAATGCAGGCTGCTATTCTCGCATGGAGACGATCGTAGAGATGCTGGATGTAGTCCTGTGGAACGGCTTGCCATGCCATTTCCACCTGGCGCCTCAGTTGGACCAGCGTTCGTGCTGGACGTGCAGACCGCGTGAGACGACGCTTCATCCAGTCCCAAACATGCTCAATGGGGGACAGATCCGGAGATCTTGCTGGCCAGGGTAGTTGACTTACACCTTCTAGAGCACATTGGGTGGCACGGGATACATGCGGACGTGCATTGTCCTGTTGGAACAGCAAGTTCCCTTGCCGGTCTAGGAATGGTAGAACGATGGGTTCGATGACGGTTTGGATGTACCGTGCACTATTCAGTGTCCCCTCGACGATCACCAGTGGTGTATGGCCAGTGTAGGAGATCGCTCCCCACACCATGATGCCGGGTGTTGGCCGTGTGTGCCTCGGTCGTATGCAGTCCTGATTGTGGCGCTCACCTGCACGGCGCCAAACACGCATACGACCATCATTGGCACCAAGGCAGAAGCGACTCTCATCGCTGAAGACGACACGTCTCCATTCGTCCCTCCATTCACGCCTGTCGCGACACCACTGGAGGCGGGCTGCACGATGTTGGGGCGTGAGCGGAAGACGGCCTAACGGTGTGCGGGACCGTAGCCCAGCTTCATGGAGACGGTTGCGAATGGTCCTCGCCGATACCCCAGGAGCAACAGTGTCCCTAATTTGCTGGGAAGTGGCGGTGCGGTCCCCTACGGCACTGCGTAGGATCCTACGGTCTTGGCGTGCATCCGTGCGTCGCTGCGGTCCGGTCCCAGGTCGACGGGCACGTGCACCTTCCGCCGACCACTGGCGACAACATCGATGTACTGTGGAGACCTCACGCCCCACGTGTTGAGCAATTCGGCGGTACGTCCACCCGGCCTCCCGCATGCCCACTATACGCCCTCGCTCAAAGTCCGTCAACTGCACATACGGTTCACGTCCACGCTGTCGCGGCATGCTACCAGTGTTAAAGACTGCGATGGAGCTCCGTATGCCACGGCAAACTGGCTGACACTGACGGCGGCGGTGCACAAATGCTGCGCAGCTAGCGCCATTCGACGGCCAACACCGCGGTTCCTGGTGTGTCCGCTGTGCCGTGCGTGTGATCATAGCTTGTACAGCCCTCTCGCAGTGTCCGGAGCAAGTATGGTGGGTCTGACACACCGGTGTCAATGTGTTCTTTTTTCCATTTCCAGGAGTGTACATCTACAGCTACATCTACAATCCGCGAGCTGTCTTACGTTGTGTGATGAAAGGTATTTCCGACACCAATATCATCCCCTTCTCCCTCCCCACCCACCCCTTTATTTCATTCGCAAATGGTGCGTAGGATTATGAATGTCGATAACCATCTGCACGAGCTATTTCTTTTTGTACCAGTAGAGGAGATTTCACGTGATATAAGTAAGAGGAAGTAACTCATTGTCCTACTCTTTTTCTAACGCACACCCTAGAAATTTTAACAACAGTCCTTCCCATGACACACAACGTCTCGTTTCACGTCTGCCAGAGGACTGTTTTGAGCTTCTCGCCGTTACTAAGTGAGCCCGTGACGAAACGCACTGTTATTCGCTAGATCTCCACTATCACTTAAATTAATCCAATCCGATAAAGAATGTTAAAGCCACGGGTCCGGCTGAAGTTCACGCTGAAGTTACTAGAGTTCTACAGGAGTTGACTGGCCTCAGCCTCCTAACATCATTGTCATCCGTGCATCAGGAAAGATACCTTATGACTGGCCGATATCAACTTTTATATCACTGCCGAAGAACACCAACTTGTCACAGAGTGATGACTGTTGTACGATTAGTTTGATATCTCACGTATTCAAAATATTTTTGTGAATCGCACACACACGGGTTTCTAATAAAAGTGACGACCAAATGGACGTGATCTAGTTTGGTTTCCGAAATAGGGTTGCAACTCGCGAAGCATTCTTAAATGTACTACAACAGAGGTGCATAGATGTGAATGCCGATGTATACGCCTGTTTCATCGAGTATTTTGACTGTTTGAAACATAAAAAGATGGTGGAGATTTTGAGGCTAATTGGTTTTGACCGATTTATGCACCTTCAGCGCGCTGCATTTGAATCAGACTTCAGCTGTAAAAACTGACCAAAGGAACATCAGAAGCGACTATAATTAGTAAACGCGCTCATCAGCGTCGTATACTACTTACTTGCCGGCCGCGGTGGTCTCGCGGTTCTAGGCGCGCAGTCCGGAACCGTGCGACTGCTGCGGTCGCAGGTTCGAATCCTGCCTCGGGCATGGATGTGTGTGATGTCCTTAGGTTAGTTAGGTTTAAGTAGTTCTAAGTTCTAGGGGACTGATGACCACAGCAGTTGAGTCCCATAGTGCTCAGAGCCATTTGAACCATTTGAACTATTTACTTGTTTAACATTTACTCCGAAGCAATTTTCAGGAAAGCATTGGTGGAAGAAAGCAGCGCTATCATTGTAAACGGTAACATAGTTAATAATATCAGGTAGGCAAATGACACTGTTGTCATAGTAAATGATCTACCTGGGCTCCAACAAACGACAGACAACTTAATCCAGTACAGTGAAAAGTTTGGCCTGTTTGTCAACACTTCCAAGAACACGTATTGCCGCGTGGAGTGGCCGCGTGGTTAGAGGCATCGTGTCACTAACTGCGCGGGCCCTCCAGCCGGAGATTCGAGTCCTCCCTCGGGCATGGGTATGTGTGTTGTTCTTAGCATAGATTAGTTTAAGTAGTTTGTAAGTCTAGGGACCGATGACCTCTGCAGTTTGGTCCCTTAAGAACTCACACACATTTGAACATTTGAACAAGTGTCCTTGAAGTATCGCACTTCGCTACTTTGATGCATAAGTGGTGTGACTGCAAGAAAGGGATCTGACCTCCGATAGAACAACCCATAAGACAATTTATCAGAATGAAAAAAATTATTATAAGTTAGAATCTTATTCTGCAACTGAGAATGAGAATGATTCGTTGCTACGTGTTCTCCATTTTTCTCTACGGATGCGAAGGGTGGACCCTTGACTAATATCTAGAGAAATGAATTGATGCCCTTGAAATGTACCTGTTAGCCGTGTCTTACGCATACCTTGGGTGCCAAATGTATCAAACGAAGAAGTCCTTCGTCCGATGAAAAAGCAAACAGAACTATCGCTCACTATAAAACAAAGGAAAACTCAATATCTAGGACACTTTATAAGAGTCGAAAGGTACCAGTTATTACAACTCATCTTTGAAGGGAAAATACAAGGGAAAAGGTTTGTTGAAAGACGAAGGAACTCGTGGCTGAAGCACATTCGGATTGGTACAGTTGCAAGTCAGAAGATGCATTCTACGCTGCTACGTCATGCCCTGGTGGACCGCTAATCTCTGTCAGGAAAACGAGCCTTAAGAAGATAAGTGTCCCACTATTGAAGACCAACACTGAGGACGGGGCCAAAATATTGTTTTATAGTACACTTCTTTCGTGGATGAATTACATTTCTCTACGGTTTTTCCGATTACTATTAGCCCAGTATTTATTTTTCCACAATTATTTTTTCCAGTTTAGGTTGCATCGAATTATAATACCAGATATTTTATGTTCGTTACTCCTTTTACTAATTTTTCGCCTTGGTGTGATCGAGCAGTTAACGGACCTCTTCACCTGTCTGTACTCAAACCGTTACATTTATTGAGGTTCAGTGTCAGCTGCCAGTCCCTGCACCAACCGTCAAGCCTCTGCACGTTTCCTGCATTTCTCTATAAACTTCTGGAGATGAAATGTTCCTATAGGCAATAGCCTCGTCCGCGAGCAGCGCCACGATGCTTCCGACGTTATTTGGAAGATCATTTTTATCTTCTATAAACAGAACAGCCATATAACACTGCCTTGGAGTGCTCTCTACATTGTCTTTACATGTGTTGATTTCGTCCCGTTAGGAACAAGATATTGAGTGCTACAGACTAGGAAGATCAAAATCTTATCTCAAATCTGACCCAATACTCTGTAATCCCGTATTTTCTTCACTAAAGGAGCTATTTCGAATATATGGCTTTCATTGACGAGCAGCAGACTTTTCGTAATTTAACTCAACCCAATTCAAGAAATTATAAATTCTTCCAAGTTATCAATTAAACCCAACTACATTTAATGATGCAAATTTAATTAACATATACGAGGGTTGGAACTTTAATAGTGGCAATTATTTATTTACAGCTCGTACAAAATAGATACGTGTTTTAAAGTTTTACTGACCTTCAGAGTAGTCACCAGCACTGTGTATAACCCGTTGCCAGCGATGTGGAAGTCGTAGGATACTCTGAGCAGTGCCAGTTGTGTTGACAGTTCGAGCGACGCGGTCTATTGCCAAACGAATTTGTAGCAGTTCTGAAGCGAATGCCTTGAAGTGTTTCCTTCACTTTAGAAATCGAGTTGAACTCACGAGGGCTTCAGTCAGGGGAGTGCAGGAGGTGGTATAGCACTTAGCAGCCCCATTAGTCAAACAAATCAGTAACAACTTGAACTTTACGTGCTTGACATTGTCCTGCAAAACCATGGCCAGGTCCTGCAGAAAGTTTCATCACTTCTGTATCTAGGCTGGTCGTAGGTTGTGTTCCAAAAATGAACAGCATAGACGCAGAAGTGATGACACTTTCTGCAGGTCTTGACCATCGGTTTTCAGGACAATGCCCAAACACGTACAGTGCAAGCTATTACTGGTTTGTTTGACTGATGGGGCTGGTAAGTGCTATACCACCTATTGCACTCCCCTGACACTTAAGCCCTCGTGAGTTCAGCTCGATTTCTAAACTGAAGGAAACACTTCACGGCATTCGCTTCAGAACTGCTGCAAATTTGTCGGGCAATAGACCGCGCCGCTCGAACTGTCAACACAACTGGCACTGCCAAGAGTATCCTACGACTTCCACATCGCTGGCAGCGGGTTATACACAGTGCTGATGTCTACTTTGAAGGTCAGTAAAACTTTGAATCACGTGTCTATTTTGTACGGGCTGTAAATAAATAGCTACCACTATTAAAGTTCCAACCCTCGTAGTATGTTAAGTAGTTAGCCCTACACAAATCAAAAGAGCTATCATATTTATTGAAGGCAACTATTTACTGTCAGAAGAATTAATTTAATTAATGGTGTGTTTCAACTTTTCTTGCAGTATAAGAAACACAGTTAAATAACATTTACACTTCCAGAAAAAAAACTTTAATTTGATTAGGAATTAATGATTGTAAAGTACAATTCAGTTCCTTTTGAAAGGATACAGAAATTTATAGATTTTCTCTGTTATAATTTTACCAGTAAAGATGCATAGGTAATCACGCTGGAAATTCCATCTAATACAATTTGGAAGCTGCAGCATAAGACCATTATTTTCCTTTAACCAACTGTGTCGTTGATGATGGTTTCAAAAGTACTTATGAACCTCACCAACATGTTTCATTACACACTTAGGCATTACTTCTTCTATGAACAGATTAATGCAATGACCCTGTAACGTTCCCTGGCAACACACACACTATTAATAAACTAAAATTTAATTGTACTATATACTCCGCTATGAAGCAATTTGTATATACTGTAATTATTTAACAAAAAATATTATTTAATTTTATATAAAGGACATTCGTTATTATTGTAATATTTTCTGTAATAATATTCTCGATGTATTTATGATTGTAATATTTCTATACTCATAATGTAATTACGAAATGTGTCAATATCTGCAATAAGAAAAATGTAAAACACAGCCGCAGATTGCAAAGAGACAATAACGGTTGAGAGTCGTATAAATAGGAATACATAGTGTGCATTCTTTGTCTTCTTACTCGAGAGCTGAGAGAGAGAGGAACCTGTGACGTAGTATTTTATGAATAGGTAGACTTCATTTGTCTGTATCTAGATTTAGCCGCCATTAGAGGAGAAATTACAAACTAATGTAAGTTGAATTATTGTTGTGGTCTAAATACATTATAATTTATCAAAAGTGTGTATTACTAATCTAAATTAGCTTGCCCATGTCATCTATAATATTTCTTTAAAGATTTTTCAGCATTTTTAGCAATTATCGCTGGTGTTGCTGGGCTGTGCCGCTACCGAACGATTTGCAACGGCGGCACATTTAAAAAGTTGTTCCGCTAAGAAAAATGTAACCAAACCCGTAAATCGGGAGCAGATAAAAATTAGCAGTGAATTAAGAAAATGTTTTTCTTTTACAGCGATCCTGAGACTGACTGAATTTATTACTAGTTTCACATTTGTGCATTCATAGGCGGATAGTTAACGTTGAAATTTAACAATTTGTTGGTTCTTTCAAATAACTTAAATGCATAGTGAAGTGTGTTTTATCAATGATAATTAAACGTCGGCTTGGCAATATTTAACCATTTTCTGCTAACAGAGACAGTCTTGTGTTCCATAGCTAACGCCGGGAAAGAATTCAGTAAATATTTAAAAAGAACCACTGCATTTAGAAAATGTGTGCCAAGGCCGAAATATGTAAAAGATTTAATTCTCAACTAAATATTCTTATTCAGTTAATGTGAATTTATCAGCATGAGAGGGTTGACTAAGTTCACGTAATTTTAAATGTACTTAATTCTGTCTAAATGAATTTTTATTACTACACGTAAATAAGGGGTTCTACAACAAAGTTCGTACTGACTGAAAGAAAGAGCAAATAACAAAAAAAAAATAAAAATAAAAAGTAACATTTACAACCCCCCCCCCCCGTACATTTTGCAAAATCAATTCACATTTCATTTCATTTTTTTAAAATTTAATTTCATTAAATTGGCGCCCAACGTGGGGCTCGAATAAGCAGTGGCCACAAAATACCCATGAGATAATTAGGGAATTATTGTAGTCGAACTTTGTTGGAGAACAATTAATAATTTTTCATGTATTGCATGTATTGCCTAACCAATATTGTGTGGTAATGCCTGTATATGATTTTTTGCATGAGAACACTATATACCCAGAGGCAAGCTGAAGAAGAGAGCTCATTATATCAAAAAAATTAATTACCTACGACAATACCAGGGGGCAGCTGCACCCAAGATAGATCACCAAAAGGTAAAGCTACAGTGTAGTTGTCCTGTGGGTAGTAAAGTAGCCTCAGTGCAGTGTTCTCGGATCATTAGTGGTGTGCTTGTTGTTAATGTTCGTTTTTTAAAATAACAGGACATTTGAGTAGTTAGTCATCATAGTATATAATAAGTGTGTTTAAACAAATGACCATTTCTTGTGTGATTATGTCAGTGAAACCTGAGTGTTAGGATATTTAGTTCAGATTTTGTTTCTTTTGTTGACTATGGTTAGATTGCATAGTCAGAAAGATATAAACATGGATAATGAACAACAGTTAGCAAGCAGTGATACCGAGTTAGAAAGTGAGGCACGAAGTAATGTTAGTGGCGTAGTTCAGGAAGTACAATGTGAGAATCTGGGTGCAGAAGGGCAAGAAATGTTGCCACTGCCCGCCAGTGATTCAGTTGAGAGTAGAAATACTGTACCACCCACAAGAACTAGACACGGACCAGAGAGTGGTGAGGTGTCAGAAGTGCAGTCATTAAGGGTTATGTTCGAGCGCATGCTCAATTTCCAAGCTGAATTTGCACGTATGCAAGCAGAACGCGATCGAGAACGTGATGCTAAACAAGTAGAGCGTGATCGACGCCAGCATGAGAGAGACTTGCAGTTAATGCAATCTTTGGAAGCTATGCAAAGTGAGATTGTTAAAACTATGAAACCATACCAAAAGCGGTGCAAGAACTGAGCGAAAGAGTAGATAATATCCAAGTGGCTAACGCCAGTATCCTGGGTGAAATCAGTGTACTGGCTAACAGGATGAAACAATTAGAAATTGACACAAGTCAAGTAATTGAGCACCAAGTGGCTAACGGCAGTATCCTGGGTGAAATCAGTGTACTGGCTAACAGGATGGAACAATTAGAAATTGACACAAGTCAAGTAATTGAGCAGAAAATGTCCGAACAAGTGCACAAAATTGAAAACCAATTTATAAAAAAAATAGACGAGAAGGTGCACGCCGCGATTGAGGCCAAAGACTTGGGCTCCAATGCGGAAGTGCAGGACCTAAACAAGGCGGTGCACACTGACATTCCACTGTCGCTGTGGCAGCGGAATGTCAACCGTCGTCTTGCGGAGCTGAAAAACAGCTTGCTGCACGGCGACGCACAGGCGTGAGTCACACCAGCCAGGTCCAACAATGATAGGCTTATAAATACAGCAGTAAAAAATTGCGACTGCGAGACAGAACAGATAACCAATGTTAGCGAAACAAACAAATGTCACTCCAAAACAGTGATTGAAGAAAGCCTGATTAAAAACCGACAGTTTCAGATCTTTACAACGGAGAAGAAATCTGTTCACCCTGTAGTATTTATCAAGGGATTTAGAAACATTTTGCCTAACGTTTGGAGTCTTACACAGAAAATACAGTTCGTTATGTCTTACATACAAGGAGAAGCTGCATTATGGGCAACCGAAGCAGCTGACAGTTGCTACACATATGAGCAATTTGAAAAGGCATTCTTGGCCAAATATTGGTCAACATGTATTCAGGAGAGATTACGGAAAGAGGTATATAATTCAGAGCCGTATTCTCCACGATTAGGCAATTTTCGAAAATATTTAGAGAAATACAGTAATAAGACCCGTTACTGGGACGAGCAGATTTCATCCCGGGATTTGATCAGACTTTTGAAATCACGCTTGCCGATACACGTAAAGGAAAAACTTATACACGTACCGGAGAACGACATGGAACATTTCTTGTCTGTTCTGGACTCAATTGACCTGATTCAGGAGGATGTTAAAGCAGCCTCTGAACAGGCTAGAAGTAACGGAAACGGTTACAGAAATGATCGAAATAACACGCCTCCACCAAATAATGGAAACGGCGGAGGTAACAATAGGAGACAAGATTATGTACAAAACGGGAATAGAGGTAGAGACCGGAACGGCAATAGTCCGTCGGTGGTGACCGGAAAAGGAGGTCAGAGGACCGATATGAAACAGGCCCACCAAGCAATAATAGATGGAAACATGCCAGGGGGCCGTGGAACACTAATACCTATAACGATGCAAACCGAACTTGGCCACAGAACCAGAGGCCCAGTCCGGACCGGCAAAACAGTGAAAGATATGACAATAACCGACCGCCACCACAAAATGCGCCAATTGCGCAACCATGGCGGCCGACGCAACACAACTTACACATAGTGGAGGTCAGCGACACAGAGCAGCCACACCCATCCACCTGTAATAATCCAACAAACTAGATTCAGCCGAGATACGCTCTCCATCGTCGGCTGAGGTTTGGAGTGAGAGCAGCCCGACACAGAACAAAACATCGGGAATCTGTATCCTCAGGTATAATGACGGGGTACAGATGGGACATGAATTAATAACTGAACCATCCACGTGCATAAAGGAGCACAAAGACAAAGTACAAGCGATAATAGAGATCAAAATTAACAATATTGATGTGCAAGCAATCGTAGATACAGGTGCTACTGTCAGTGTCATGAGTATGGACTTATTCAGAGTACTGGGGAAAGAAAAGCGTATGCTGACTTTTCCTGTGAACAATTGCAAAGTCACTGGAGCCATCAGTGCACAGCGACAAATAATTAAACTCCCAAGTGCGGGTAGAGATGTATATAGGGGGAGAAGCCATAGCGTGCTCGTTCCTGGTAGTAAAGGGTTTAAAGGCAGCCTGCATTTTGGGGGTAGATTTTTTGAGAGAAAGGGACGCAGTAATCGACCTTTCTCGAGAAAAATTAAGTTTGATGAACGCGGGTAGGAGGATAGAATTATCCATGATCAGATCTGAAGAGGTACCTGTGCCCAATTGTAATGCTATTAACATAAAATGTAGGAATCAGTGGATACTACATTTAGACAATCATTCTCTAGGACAAAATCTCTATTATCCAGACGTACAAAGTGATCAATTAAAAGCAAATGTGGACGCACTTGTGAACAAAGTATCACAGTCCGAAAATTTGAACTCAATTCAACAGCAGGATTTGGTACAGTTATTATCTAACTATGCAGATGTATTTTCAGAACGACCAGGAATTGTTAAGGCTTATCAATACAATATCGAGGTGAAGCCTCACAAAGCCTACTGTCGAGCCTCATACTCCATTCCTTGGTCCAAGAAGGAGATAGTAGCTATCTCTTAGCAGATCCCCACTCAGGAAGAGTACGGGGACTGTATCCGCATAAAGATGTGAAAATATTCCTACAGTAAATGACTAATAGTCCTATGTGTTATGTGTAAAAAAAAGGTACACCATTCTTTTGAAAATGATTGAACATTAATGATGTGTGATCTGTAGAGATAATGTACTAGTGTAGTACATTAGTTATAAGAATATGATTGACTTTCTCTTTTGTTTATGATTATTTGTGTTATGTCTTCTTTTTAATTAGTGTTAGCTTAAACATGCTCTAAATGTCTGCACAGATAACCTGATTAGTGCAATTATTTGTAGTGTTAAATTGTGACAGAGATCTGTCAGGAGGAACATTTTAGTAGTGATTAGTTTGTGTACTGCATAATATTCTATATGTGTGTCAAACTTGAATTATTTCTTGGTACAATCTTTTCTATTATATATATATATATATATATATATATATATATATATATATATATATATATATATATATGTGTGTGTGTGTGTGTGTGTGTGTGTGTGTTGTGTGTGTTTGTGTAGCTGTCAGATTGACAGATTCGAACCCAGAATAATATCAATAATATGAGACCCTGAGAACTTTATTTTCAAACCAGTGTTATCAAAGAGAATAATGCACCCAGTAGTGACCCGAGGGCACCATGGGAGGCAAACTTATTGCAAATTTAAGTAGCGCAAAGTTATGCACAAAGAAGCTTCAATTGAAGCATGTGCAGATCCAATCAGTAAAAAAGAGCTAGCCTGATACAGTCCAAGTCAATTTTAGCCTACAGAGACTACACTGTAGTTACGTAGGACCTTGCAAGTAAAGTGAGACATGATTTCAAAGGAGTTATTGAACAATATGCCTGAATCCGGCTGGAATGCACAAATAAAATCTACTCGAACATAAATATAGATGATTTTTGGGCAAACTAATACGAAATTTTAATATTTGTTACCATGTACGCAATTATCACACACCTTGGTAAAGAGCGAACAAAGAAGTTACGAATGTGCTGTTACAAAAAATTGCACAACGGACATTGTAACTGAAAAAACTTAAACAAAAGTGCAGTATTGTGTGGCAGAGACAGACAGTGACTGTTAAACCTGCAGCAATACGTCACGAGGTTGTTTTGAAGAAGCAATAAGAAACTGTATCATCGCCGTGTCTGCAAGTGGACAAGGAACTAGCACGACACGAACGTTGAGCCGATAACAGACGGTGGACCAAGCTAGTGTCGAACTATCACTCCTTCTGTGTCAAGGGACGCCAGGAAAGCGCATTGACTACAGAGATACATTTTGTCCTAAGGTGAAAACTTGCGTCTGACTAATGACAAGTCATGACATGGTGAGAAAATATTGTGTGCCCATAAAACGTGTTACTGTGACAACGAAACATTGTGCAAACCAGACTAGTGAAGGCCTACTGAATAATAACTGCCAATAACTGTGTGCGTTCTTTCCCACAGCAGGAAAAATGCCCATAAGGATAGTACACTGTTTTTGAACTTGTTGCATGTTTGCTGGAGCACTGCAAGAAGATGTCTCACGGGCGAGCTGATATACAACGCGCATCCGGCTACTTCAGCCACGCAGCGGCCGCAGCAGCCCGTAGCAGACCAGACAACCACACGCCTCTCCGCGACGTAGCTGTCAACACCGGGGGCGGTGACCTACACGGAGCCGACGCGCCGCGCCGAGCGCCGCTCAACAATCACTCCGCACCGCTCACCAACTACAGCGTTATTGACGTATTCCAAAATATTTACACAAACTCATAACATGTCAATGAACTCGATTTTTGATAAACAGTGAACATTTATTATGTATACCTGTAAATTGACAAGAGAAAATGAACACTAACAAGATTTGTAACACGTAGATAGTGGGAAAATTATGAAAAGTGACGTTGTGCTAAATGATTTCAAAAAAACTAAGTGATATATCCTAGGACAAGTGACCTTGCAGTAAATCGCAAAAATGATAATTACGAGTTGTTAATCACACACAACAAACTTTCGTTGAACTGTATGTGACTGTGATATTATATAACCGTAGATGACAAACTGCTAATCAATTCAAAAGAATGACTGTTAAAGAGACAAGATTAATCATGAACCAACTGGGATGGCTGGGCTCCGGCACAGTTTTGCCAGGTTTCCTGTCTGCATCCGCCCAAATGGGGGAGCCATGAACATATATAACCCCGGGACTAATTACAAGAGCCATTCCATAAAAAAATACAGAATTGTAAAGAACGTTACTGGCACCATTGCGTCAAAGTATAGAAACTCTTTGCCAAATGCTGCCAGGGGGCAATGTAACGTTCCCTGGCAACACACACACTATTAATAAACTAAAATTTAATTGTACTATATACGCCGCTATGAAGCAATTTGCATATACTCTAATTATTTAACAAAAAATATTATTTAATTTTGTATAAAGGACATTCGTCATTATTGTAATATTTTCTGTAATAATATTCTCGATGTATTTATGATTGTAATATTTCTATACTCATAATGTAATTACGAAATGTGTCAATATCTGCAATAAGAAAAATGTAAAATACAGCCGCAGATTGCGAAGAGACAATAACAGTTGAGAGTCGTATAAATAGGAATACATAGTGTGCATTCTTTGTCTTCTTACTCGAGAGCTGAGAGAGAGAGGAACCTGTGACGTAGTATTTTATGAATGGGTAGACTTCATTTGTCTGTATCTAGATTTAGCCGCCATTAGAGGAGAAATTACAAACTAATGTAAGTTGAATTATTGTTGTGGTCTAAATACATTATAATTTATCAAAAGTGTGTATTACTAATCTAAATTAGCTTGCCCATGTCATCTATAATATTTCTTTAAAGAATTTTCAGCATTTTTAGCAATTATCGCTGGTGTTGCTGGGCTGTGCCGCGACCGAACGATTTGCAGTGGCGGTACATTTAAAAAATTGTTCCGCTAAGAAAAATGTAACCAAACCCGTAAATCGGGAGCAGATAAAAATTAGCAGTGAATTAAGAAAATGTTTTTCTTTTACAGCAATCCTGAGACTGACTGAATTTATTACTAGTTTCACATTTGTGCATTCATAGGCGGAAAGTTAACGTTGAAATTTAACAATTTGTTGGTTCTTTCAAATAACTTAAATGTATAGTGAAGTGTGTTTTATCAATGATAATTAAACGTCGGCTTGTCAATATTTAACCATTTTCTGCTAACAGAGACAGTCTTGTGTTCCATAGCTAACGCCGGGAAAGAATTCAGTGAATATTTAAAAAGAACCACTGCATTTAGAAAATGTGTGCCAAGGCCGAAATATGTAAAAGATTTAATTCTCAACTAAATATTCTTAATCAGTTAATGTGAATTTATCAGTATGAGAAGGTTGACTAAGTTCACGTAATTTTAAATGTACTTAATTCTGTCTAAATGAATTTTTATTACTACACGTAAATAAGGGGTTCTACAACAAAGTTCGTACTGACTGAAAGAAAGAGCAAATAAAAAAAAAAATTTAAAAAGTAACATTTACAACCCCCCACCCCCCGTACATGTTGCATAATCAATTCACATTTCATTTCATTTTTTTTTAAATTTCATTTCATTATAACCCGATGAACTACATGTTAACAAGTCAGGCAGGTCTTCCTTTAAAAGCAGTCGGATTTTCATCACTTTATTTTCATTTCATTGTCAGTGAAAACAACATTTTTTTCTGGAAATTGTCTTCACATATTTCAAATGATAGTCCATAAAGACAGTCCTGATCATTCATCATAGTAAAATTGCAGTGGTTTTTTTTTTCTCAAAGCCTGAGCAGTAAAAGAAAATGCACACAGAAGTAGTGGATTTCCATAGTCTTGAAGAAGTAGTGTTGTCCTTCCAACGGAAAGACAGTGCTGACTCTTGACATGCAGACAGGTAATGGGCCACAACAGAGCAAACCCACAGCAGAGTCAGTCGAAGTTGAAGAATATTGGTAGGTAGGTCATCACAGAGCAGACCACTGTAGTCTCGTTAGAGATTATAGTATTGGTGGGCCACCAGAGGTGCAGACCCACTGCAGTCCTTGTAGAAATAATGGTATTGGTGGGCCATCAAAGATGCAGACTCACTGCAGTCCTTGTAGAGACGGCCAGCAGCCATCTGTTGCGACTGTGCAGGTGCACAATCACCATCGAAGAGTCTTGCAGAGAATATAGCAAGTCCATAAACCACCGCTTGTGCACGCACAAAGTTTTTGGAATTGTCCTTAGAACCAGCAATGCTGTTAATCAGTCCCTTGTTGAATTATTAACACAAATCCAAACACTATCAGTCCCTATTTCTCACATATTGTCCATATACTATGACCAACAGAAACGTGTGCAGTGAAATGTAACTTACAAGTTACTTAATTTAATGAACTGATGTCAATTACAATTTTATAACATAAGAATACAATAACAAAGGTACAAAATACATCATTAAAAACATAATAATACAGATAACATTTGTAGTAATACAGGCTTTACAAAACAATAGAAATAAACAAATACATCAGTGTTACTGGAATTATGACATAAGTAAATACATAAAAGATCAGAATAACTTTTGAAACATCAACTTCACACATGAGCATTAAAACAAAACAGAATAAATAATGTCTAAGCATCTTTACAAAGAAAATAACATATTATTAGAAAAATTCCACAACATAACTCATATCAGCTAAACACATGAAGACAGGAAAAACACAAATATACAAGAGTACACAAACACATAGCAGAATAACACAAGAGGAAAGGGCAGGGTTTGTTTTCAGTGTAACATTTGGTACTGCAGTCCAACCTAAAACTTCATTCCATAGATCTTTCGTCTTATTTCAACATTTGTTTCCACCAAAAAAATCCTATCCAAGCATGCTTTCTGTATTTATATGTTCACGTATTTCTTACCTCATTATTTAGTTTCCATTATCTTGCCTCATCGTTTATTTCCAAGAAAATCCTACCTAAACCTGTTGTCCCTAAACGCTACTTTTTTGTTCATATCCTCTTTCAAAATACTTTTTTGGCCACACCATTTTCTTATAGCTTCTCAATGTATTTCTTCCAATTCATCACAACTCGTCCTCTCATACAGTCTACCCCATCTTAAGCTAACTTAAATCTACTGAGCTCAGATGCTAAACTAAGGAACGAGGCAATGCAGCAGCACAAAACAATTAACACAAACAGCAGTGACAAAAAATGCAGAATTGGAAAGCAAGCAGCATTATAGAAATTAGCAAAGTAATTGCAATATTACAACTAATATAAGGCAATGTGCAGCAAACAAGAAAAATAAATCCGTAGTAAAACTGGCTTAACACATGGTAAAATTCAGTAGAACTATGCCTGGCAAACAACAGCAGTAAATGCTATCACTTATATCTAAACATGACAAAGCTCAAGCAGAAAAAATATTATAGTAAAAATGGCCATGTTTAATACCTATGTTACATCTTAACACTAGAGTGATGCATCACGATAACTTACTCTACCAAAAACATTACCAAGTAGTTGAAAAGAAAGTTATGTATGCAGTTACTGTTATTAATCCCTTCTTATTTTTCTTTCCATTCCAAGTGCTCCTTTTTCGAAGAATGTGGATCATAAAATTATTATTTAATAGATCTGTTGGCAGAAAGTGTTCACGTTAGCAAATGCACTTAATTTTATTTTATAAAACCAATGCTGCAACACAGCTGGAAACCAGATATTAAACAAAATGAGCAATCTCTCAACTAGAAAGACAATAGATGTAAAATGTTTCTCATCATTTCATTAGGCATTTTCATACATCAACAGCATAATACACATTGTCGTCGTAATAATAACATCATAAAACCTCAGCCAAATCTCAAAATCGTCGTAGCTTCCTCCAATAATTTCAAAACCTAAAAAAAATTCTCTGCTCATTTCAACAGTGTCATCTACCTCAAACGTACTTTAAAATCATTATCCCATACCAAATACATCATTCAAAGCTCTCATAATATCACAATGATTCCGAAAAAATATCACAAAGTACAGACGAAATACAATTTCATCAGTGTGAAGTTATCCAACTGTGTAATTGCGTAAATATCTGTCACTGACGTAGTAAAAATTTTTGTTTCTCTATTAAATAATCAGATAGCTGTGTAATTCAGTGTTAGAGAAATATGGTACCGATGTGTAAAGTTGTATAAGCAAATACCATATTAGCTAGGGCTCCTTGTGCTTGCCAAACACATGGTACACAAAGTAAGCGTGTACCCCCCTGAGGATTAATGTAATTATACTCTCAGGTGTTACAAATTACAGCAATGGAATTAAATGTATCACAGAAAACTTTCTTTGTAATTAAAAAAATCTTGAAAAACAAATGGTTCAGTACAAAATTAATCACTCAAATGCGTGTCCTGTAATGCTAAATGTGCGTCTTGCTGTAAGATAATTCTGTGGGAGCGTCGTAGTTATCGTCCTCTCTAAGCAAAGTTCTACTGAAGTCATTGTACTTACCTCATCATAAACGAAAGTGAAATTCTTTGCGTATAGATATTGTAGTTATTACGTACCTTACCATGATCAAGAAAGTACTATAATGTAATGTATTGTTGTGCTACGGAAAAGGGTGTCTCATTGTAGCTATACCACAAAAGTTACTATTAAAACATGTTTTACTTTCCAGAAGAATTCAGAAAAACTGTGCAGATATAAAACAGATACACCGCAAAAGCAACAATGTAAATTGTGTCACATATTAGTAGCGTCGTGATATAATCATGTGGCTATCAAAGAAACCAAATGCTAAGTCATCTTTAATCTCACCGAATGTACTTCAAATAAAGAGTATCTTTTCAAGTAAACCAAAATGTTGCATTAAAATCTAATTAGCAGTCAATGTTCTAAGTATGTAAGCCTGATAGTCGTTACGTAATCGTGCAACTAACAAGCAAGAATGTACAAATAACAACATTGTGTCATCTGTTCACTATAACAGTGCATTCGTAATTTCTGTTTAAATAAGTTCTCTTGGTTCTTGACTGGATATTTAACTTCAAACATTGTTGCATGTTAACAGTTTATTAAGTCTGACAAAGCATACTATAAATGTGAAGTGAAAAGTTTTATGGAGAAGACGAAGTTAATAAGCAGATTATCTTTCAATAAACGGTTTACATGTGAAATGTGGTGCAATCTTTTACCCTTACTAGTGCACAGAGTTTCAACTTCAAAGAAATTATCATGTTGTATACGTCAGTAAGGAATGCTAAAATTTGCCCAAGGTCAGCGTCTATGTTATTTTTCTCTGAGCCAGCCGGCGCACGTGGCTGCCTGCGGTGCAAGTCATTGTCTGCTATCTCTTTGTTGGCGTGCGTCGTTATTGGGATTAGGAGACCTAACTTCTACAAATTCACCTTGCCGAGAGGGCCCAGCCCTGTTTGAATCCCGCCAGTTCTGATGAAATTCAGGTCTGTCGTTATGATTATATCGTCTGTCGTCATGTTGGTAGTTCCTGTAGTTTCTTTGTTGTCAGTTAAGTGGTAGAGAATTTCTCCCTGAATCGTAACTGCGCGCCGGACCGTTGCATCTAAAGTTATTCTGTCTCCCTTGATAATAATTATTTTGGTTCCCATATTGTCTGTTTATCTGATTGTCTCTATGATAGTCACTACCGCCGAGAGGTGATCTTTCCCTGTAATTATTACTACTCTGACAACGGTTGTCATACGGGTGGTGTCTGTTTTGGTCACGATTTTTGTTGTGAGAATAGCCTTGTCATGTCCAGTTATTATTTCTTTCATCGCGGAATTGCGACGGATGTGACCTGTAATTGTTGTGTTCCTGTTTTCGCGTTCCGCGATCGTCAGTGTCAATTTCTAATTCTTGTAAGAGTCCCTGTAAAGCTTCAATGTCGTCTTTGCAACGTCCCGCCAAAATAATATGTCGTAAATATTCAATTAATTTGATGAAGCAAATGCGGATGAGTTCTGAGGGGCTGTATGGGTTTGACAGGTACTGATTCTTGTGCAACATGTCTTCAAAATATTTCAAAAGACTGGAAAATTCAGATTGTTCGAAATGTTTCATCATTATGATGCTATGTTTTACTCGGTCTTGTGTAGCTTGAGACCAATACGCTGAGAGGAAGGCATGATAAAATTCTCCTTCACTGTGGCAATCATGAATGACCGATCGCATTCTTACAGCTGGTTCATTCTCTAAATAGCCACACATAAATTCTAATCTGTGCTCTAATGACCAGTTGGGAGGAAAACAATGAGAGAATTGATGAAGCCACGCTTGTGGATGAATGTTGTTGCCGGAATTCTTAAATATTTTGAATTTACATGTAGTAATAAACAGCTTATAGTCAAAATCATCATGTCGGCGAGTCGCATGTCGGTCATTGTTACTTCGTTTCGGCGCTTCCATCTCAAAATTCGGTGTACCTTGCCAATTTCTTGCATAATTTCCGAAGTGCCCTGTGTTATTATTTAGTGGCTGTTCCGTATTTCTATGTCCCTCTTCCCGTATTGGAGTGCGAGTGTCCTCTGAAATACGTAATACTTGTATTACCTGTGTCAGCTGATCTTGTACTTCCCGGATTTCTCTTTGGTGTTGCGTATTAATTTGATTCTGATTTTGTTTGAATTTCCTAATTTGTTCGCACTCTTCTGTGTCATTAAAGACTACCCGTTTTGTGTATTTCAGATTATCATCTACCTTCGTAGATAAATTATTTAGCTGATCCAAAAGTTCAACTACTTTTCTGATAATGAACTAATTTCCTCCATGTGTCTTTCTGAACCAATTTTCAGAGTATCTACTGTGTCCTTTAAGTTTTCGTGACTTTTTGCAAGTTGCGTAACTGAATCGGTACATGCAACTGAGTCAATTTTAGCTTTCAAGGTCTTATGATTTCCATGAACAATAGTTTGCAGTTCTTTTATGGCTGCCTCGTGATTGTGTAATGCATTTTCATGCCGCGAAAAAATAGGTTGAAAATGCTCACAAATTTGTGTTTTTACATCATTACAGACTTTTTGACATTTCGATTCAATGTTATGTAATTCAGTAGTTAAATCTTCACGTGTTTGTTCAAGCGTGGTGTCTAACTTTTGAAGCTTTTGCTGTGTTTGTCTCTGATTTTTTCCATTGTGTCTAACTTTTGAAGCTTTTGCTGTGTTTGTCTCCGATTTTGTTCCATTTGTTGCATTAATTGCAATAATAATGTATAAGTGTCTAGCATCTGTTTCTCTAAGCTTTTTGGCAGTGCATTTTCACCGGTAACATTCACATTTTGACAAGTAGAAAATGTGTCTTGACTCATTTGAGAAAACGGTGAGGACCCAAAACCTGAGTCTACAGTATTTGCAATATTGTGTTCTGTCATTTCGGATTCCTGAGGCGAGCTGTTTCCGACCGATCGATCGATAATGCTTCCCTGTTCACTACTTGTTTCATTGTCTACACCGTCATTTGCCGCCCGCTCCATTTCCCTATGCACAATTACCAAATTACCACTTTGAATGTCGTCACTATTATTTCTCAGTTTACTTTGGAGCCTAGTGTTACGTTTTTCACACGCCATTATTGTCACAATATTTCACACGATAACACAGAAAAGCACAATTTGAAGAGCAAAAATAAGAGAACACATTAACATAGCACTGAAAATAATATCTAGTTGATTGCAAGCGCAGCTGCAAAATACTTGGTGCAAATCTACATGCATGCCACAACTGTTTTATTGTACAACAATGAAAGACTGCAACTACAAAGGAGATTCTCTCTACAATTACGCGCTAGCAATAAACAATAGCTACACTAATTAAACTACAAGATTCCAGTGAGGTATCCTCGGCTAAGGGTCGACATATGAAACATCCCCTTAGAAAAATTGTACATGACTGTGCTTAAGCTGACACACAATATTTTTTTTAGCGCAACGCAATCTGACTTTCAATAATCCCTACAAAAGAGTGGCCCTGACTAACATTAACCTATACCGTTCACAAATCACTTACCTCGCAAAAATCTTCGTTACTCGAACTATTGCAATACAGCGAGCGCCACTACTGCCAGCTAAATAAAAGATTCAAACTATGGAAGGCACTAACTACTGATAGGCATAGTTAGCAAATTAAAGATTTTAATAGAGAACAAACGATGTATTTACCTTAATAGACATAATATATATATATTATGAACTGCTATATATATATATATATATATATATATATATATATATATATATAGCAGTTCATGACATCCATTCTTACAAATGTACTGTTTCTGATGGACACACCTCCAGATTATCCATTCTCAAAAATCCGCCATCTCACTTCCCCACATCCACCACTGCTGGCGGCTCACCTTGAACTGCGCAACGCTACGCGCTGTTAACATGCAGCTGCCCAACACTACAATGGCAGACAACAATGCAAACTAGCCACAGACTGCACACAGCACAGCCAGTGATTTTCATACAGTGCACTACGTGGCGTTACCAATATAAAAACCTAAACAGCCTACTTACAATTTCAAATGATTTTTTTCAAAGACTCAGCACGATGTGCAATTGTCTTTTGGCTGACTTCACAATCAGTTTCATTTAACATAATTGCTTGTTGGACTTAATGGACACTGGTTGCTAAAATTGGGTCATTCTTTTTGTTAGATCAACTATATTGGGGTAATACAAGGCTATTATACTCTTTTAGATAGATAAATTAAACGTAATAATATAAATTGGACAAAAGTCAACAAGAAAAAGAAACCCAAAAGGAAATAAAACTTACCATTACTATCTTCATAATTTGAAAATTCATTTGGATGCAGAGTTAAGAATTTTTGATATTTCTGGTCTACAATGCTTTCGCCAGATTCGCAACCTGGTTTGCTTACAGTGATGTTTTTAAACTACGTGCTGTTATTGTTTTGGTATTTATGAATGCATATTATTGCACGATTACAGCTGATGATGCTTTCCAATGATTATTCACTGTCTTCTCACATTTTGAACAGTATGTTATAAGCAATAACAAATTTGGTACTACACTATTAAATGGATTTCTCAAATGTTCACTTTTACTTTTATAACTGCCTGCCCATTATTTTTGTTCAGATTTTGTACAATATATTTATATTCTATCGGCTGTACATAATTTTCTTAGGCTACATTTCTTTAATTTGTTACAGATCTGAAGATAATTGAGTATGTTTGTAAACAGTTTGTAAAGTTGTTTTTTGTAATTCTTTGATATGACGTTACGAAGGTAAGATAACGTTCTGACTCTATATAAGTTTTTAGCCACAATGGATAATTTGTATATGATCTACTTATGTATTTATATTGGTTTATTCATATATCTGGATTCCGTAAATTCATTACCTTACATCTTTTTACTTTATTTTCCAGTTCTCCCAAGTGCATTTTGCCTTCCTGTTTGAATACTTGATACTGATTTTGTGTGAAACGTATTCCATTCACTTAGGCTGTATTTTGCTCAGGGCAACACTGCACAAGCATTGCACACTTACATTTATTTTTCGTACGAGATTTGAAAATTGCATACGAGGTGTAGCTTATGTAGTTCTTCGAGATACACTTGGGCGAAGATGACGACGTCGTAAATTATACCTTTCACTACGCCAGCTCCCGATTTCCAGGTAATTAGGTAGTGCAGGTGCAGACGACAAAATCATTTGTCCCCACACGAGTCAAGCCTGTAACGTTCAACTTCTTACACTTCGACGCTGTGTAGTATGAGGTTTGCAGTTCATGTTCAAGTTCAGTTTTCATTTGTGTTAGTTCCGAGTAACTTTGCCCCCTCTCGATACGCTTTTCGTAAGCTTTGCCATCTCCTGCTATTATTTCAAACTCAGATGGCGTTATTAATGGTTCATATTCACCGCTAAGGGTTATACTTCTGCGCATAAACTGTTTTCATAATTTTGTATGAACACTCGGGTATAGTTCTGAAGGATTGGCAGCTTAAATAGCGTCGCCGCCGCCACCGCCCGTGTGAGTTATCCGAACGACATAGGAAACTGTCCCCATAAGCAGTCCTCGCACGGGACGTGGAAGCATTCGTGGATGATGGATCGGCCGTGATTTTTAACGTCGAAACTTGGAATCCCATGCGTCACAGCGTTCTGAAGCATGAAAGATTCTGTAAGACAAGTCAGATTTTTGCTTCATTGTGGGAATATGTCCAGCGAGAACAAAGATCGCTTTCTTCGTCAAAAGCAGCACTTAGAACTTAGGAGACGCCATTTTGGGTTACATCATTTAGTGTTGAAGCCCACATTTCTTGAATTTTATGTTATAATTTACATAGTATGAAAATACATTGCTTCAGAGTACAAGAACATATAGTAGTATTTGATGCAGTATAATGAGGGGAAACGTCATATTTGTGGTTAAAGAGTTTTCGTATTCTTTCTTTTCTTGTTATAGCTTGCGCGTTGTAAATAAGTAATTCAGCTTTATTAGAAGAACGAATTTCTATAGATTACTTCACGTTAGTACACTTATGTAGAGAAGAGTGACCTTTTTAATTCTAATTTTTATTTTAATTATTTATTTTCGGTGTGGAGGAGGCTAACGGGCTCGAACAATGTACTAGAGAGCAGTCTTTTGCAGCGGATGTCGAAACGTCGATCGGAGTAAATCGCTGAATGTTGGAAGGTATGTTGACTAATGTGAGGCGACAGTAAACAGCAGTCAAATAATTCGCGAAATTGGTATATGTATACAAAAGCGTCGTGTATAGTTTTTATTTTCATGTTCAGTATATCATGTCCCAATTCCGTCAATCTAATCTGAATCAAATACTTTACAAAAGTAACACATGTACTCAATGAAAATACTTTCTGAAATTTATATGAGCGAATTTGTTTTTTAAAGTTCTTATTTTTATTCTTTCCATTATTTAATGAGCGTTTTATTAATGTGATTATGGTTTGATTTAGCGATTCCATTTGCTCCTTTTATTTAAGTCGAGTCCTTTTAATTATTTTTGGGGTGGTTATGAAGTCTATATTGCGTACTGTTCTCCGTAAGTTAACTCTTTGGAGCACGGTGGTATACATAGTATACCACCTTTTGAAAATTTTCTTGGCTCTTTGCACAGTGGTTTAACTGCACGACCACCACTCTAATATGCTCACCTAGTTCTCTACTTATCAGACAGATGGCACTCACTGCCTATAAGGAATCAGTTCCCGCCAAGAATTGCATAGATTACAACTGTGAAAGCTGCGTGCTGAGTTGTGCATGGTTTTTGCGTGTGAATAGTGGTTTATAACGAATTTCTTGTTGCGCCTGTGTTTTTTCCATATCTTGGACGTCACAGCTACGGTATGAACCCATGTATACATTCATATGCACAATCTTCCGTTATTTATATACAATTTATTTTGGTGGTATATTATTTGTACCACCGTGCATGTAGCAGTATTCTATTGCATTTCGTTTCCTAGTATAAAATTCGAAATCCTCCGCTACAAAGTTTAGTTTTTAATTGTGTTGTGACTTATTTTAGCTCTTTCTCCATTTTGTTTTGCTTACGTATTCTTTACTTGGATTCAGGCTGTTGTTTGAAAATGAAAATGTCAAGAAGAGGCTTACGAGATGAAGAAATCGAACGATTATTGTGTGAAATTCCATCAGACGAGGATTCCACTGTTGACACCACAGATGACGAATCTGATTATGAAGCAAGCATTGTTGCGGAGGCTATTGTGTCGTCTGAAGGCGAAGTTTCAGAGAGCGAGGAAGAAAGTGAGTCCACTCCGCCAAAACGCGCTGCTGACACAGCGCCAACTTGGGGACAACAATTCAATGCTACCTCAGGAATGCAGTTCGACAGTGAATCAGGACCAAGTGCTTTTATTAGGGACATTGATGATCCAGAACCTATCGATATATTCGAAAAAATATTTCCAAAAGAGCTAGTTGAGCTAATCGTTTTCCAAACAAATTTATATGCGACGCAATCTGGCAAGTCTTTCACTCCAACAACTGACAATGAAATACGAACTTTCCTGGGAATCAACATTTTGATGGGTATAAAGCGTATGCCAGCATACAGAGACTACTGGTCTAGTGCCCCAGAACTTCATGATCGTTATATTGCATCTCTGATGGCAGTAAATCGGTTTGGATGGTTACTGAGGAACATTCATCTGAATGATAACACATTGCATCCAGAAAAAGGACACCCAGGTTATGACAAACTGTACAAGCTGCGACCAGTGATCAAGATACTATCTGAATCTTTTTCCAAGTGTTACCAACCCAGCAAACACCTAGCAATTGATGAGTCAATGATCAAATTCAAAGGCCGCAACAGTATGAAACAATACATGAGAGATAAACCCATAAAGCGTGGTTACAAAGTGTGGATGCTGTGTGACAAGACCTCTTACAACTTGAAATTTGATATTTACACCGGAAAAGTAGGTGACACAGTGCAAACAGGCCTTGGGGAGCATGTAGTGCTGAGTTTGTCCTCTGAACTCGTAAATAAAGGCCATTATCTTTATTTCGACAACTATTTCAATAGCTATAACTTGTTGGCTGGTTTACAGCAGAGAAACATATATGCCTGTGGGACAGTTCAACCAACAAGGAAACATTTACCCAAATTAAAAACAGACAAAGAATTAAGCAGAGGTGAATTTGACTGGAGGGTCAGCAACTGTGGCATCCTCTACTTGAAGTGGAAAGATAAGAGAGCTGTTCATCTCCTTTCAAATTTTCACAGTCCTGAAGTTACTACAGTGACTCGCCGTGAAAGAGATGGTTCACGCATAGAGCTACCTTGTCCTCAAGCAGTGATGGATTACAATGCACACATGAACAATGTCGACAAGTTCGACCAACTGAAAAAATCATATGAAATAAGCCGGAGAAGTAAAAAGTGGTGGCACCGAATATTCTTTCACCTGCTTGATGTCAGTATCGTCAACAGCTATATAATTTGGAAGGAACTAGGCGATAGAGAAAAAATGACTGCCAAAGTCTTCAGGATGAGTATCCTGCAAAGCTTAGTAACCCAGAAAACACCATTGAGGCCATCTAGACTTCATGAGAGTCAAGTCCACGTAAAGAAAAACAAGCCATATGTTTCCTCACGCCAGCGTCTCGACAATTCATCCCACCAGCCAGAGCGTACTACCGCCAGACGTTGTGCGAAATGCAGTACAAAAAAGAAGCAAGTGCGCACTTTCTGGATGTGCGCTGAATGCAAAGTGCCTTTGTGCCTTAGCAAAACAAAAAGGTGCTTTCAAGATTTTCACAAAAAGGAATAAGAAACATATTTTATTTGTAAGGTTTGTAATTTGATTTTGTATTGTAAATGACCAATTGCCAGAAATAAAATTATTTTACATTAATTATACTAATTATTACTGCTTAGAGTAGAATTTAAAGGTGAGTTACAAGCACAAACCAAGATATCTCAAAAACTTTAGGTACGGCCCTAAGTGGCATGGTGGTATATTATATATACCACCATCTAAAACCAAAATCAATACAATAAAAAATTTTAATTCATGTTTTCCTTTATTAGCAACCCCACCAGACATAGAAAATGCATGTTTTATTAAAAAATTAATTAAACATAAAATCTGTGCATCAAAGAGTTAAAGAATACGGTAATACCATATGCGTTTCGTAGCAGCAGATCTCGTTGAGTCCCTTTTCTGGAACTTCTCCACCTGAAATCGTTATAGATAATAATTTATCGCTCAACGGAAATCGATTGGTACAGCCAAGTGCTATGCTGTGTCATGTATACGGCATGTGGCGTTCAACTTTAGTTTGTGAAATTATTTAGGTCTTCGGAGAAATATTCTCGACGAATCCCAAAACCGTGTAAAACTGCAGGTTCGCACTATCAAACCACACAACACTTCCGAACGACTTGCGTCTTTATAATCACTGAATATTTCTTTTGAAATGATTAAGGTTTATGAACTCTACACACCTGATACTCCATTTGTGCTTTTATGTGTATTTATTTTCTTCAATACCATAAAACATAGATTACTTCCTTAGTGGCAGCTTCCAACAATCTCCTCTCAATTCGACATAGAGCATCTCTCTTCCATTGTCCAACATGGAATAATTAACTCTTTGCCGTAGTTTAATACAGTCTGTATATATTTGCTATCGAGTTCGCACGAAGATGCTTAAATTCCACAGAGTATTTATCTCTTGCGCAGGCATTTTACATTTATCGTCATATTAACAGTCCGTCGCACTTTATTTATGAGCTTTTACATTACAAAACGCTGCAATTTGTTTGTTTCGAAAATAATTAATTGAAATGAGCCGCTATTATAAATACGTTTTCGATTTGTTTCTAAACTGTTTTCTTGAAACTGAAGTATTTACTTCTTTGCGTTGTTCTGTCAAGTCATGAACTGTAAAACTCATATTTATTGCCAGTGTTATATTTATAAATGCTGCTGGTATGTTCAGATAGTGACTTCTTGATAATAAGACGCTTCATAAGGTATTTAATACACTCTGATAATAAAACAGTTGTGTGGTGGAATTTTGTTAATGCAAGCCGCGTTTTGTGCAACGAATTTTGTTTCCCGATGTAGCACATTACTAACATGTTCTGCCTGCGACATCAGATTATTTCAATCTTAAGAGCAGGAGCTCGTATGACATCAGAAGTGGAAAACACTGTCTCGCAGATGGAGCACAACGACATCTCTCGTTTCGCCTGATGTTCTTCAAAAATCAGACACCAATATCTGTGCTTTTGTCATCTACATTTTTGAAGGATCTCTCTTGTAATATATCTTTTGCTTCATCATTTTATTTTCTCTGACTATAATTAATTACTTGCTGCCTTATAGTGTGATCAAAGGGACACTATCTTGTTGTAATGCAATCTCTTGTTGCAAATGATTCAGTGCGTTCCCTCTACTGATGTATCAAGATATGGGATGAAACAGTGAATCCTACTGGCATCCATTAGTAAACATTTCCTTGACAGCAACAACGTGAAGTGACATGTTAAACGGTTTTTAGAATAGTCCACTAAACACCAATGAAGTAGTTAAAATCACTCTATTCCTCTTTTGTTTTCTTTAAAATTAGTTCTCTGGACTGCCACCTGTTCCTTCATTTCAAATAACCCTATATGAGATTACTGCCAAGGATGTGAGAGTGTAGGTTCTAACAGTTCTCTGTTCACTCTGCACCTCGCAAGTTGACAAATATACGACAGACACGTTACCAAAATTCTAATTTTCACTCGCCTCGTATCTTCGTACGATATTCCTAGTCACACCAGGCAGCTCGTGGTCGCCGTTTGTTCATCACTCATCTCTGACGCTGCGTTTATCACATTGAAGAAATGGGCCAGACCATAGAGTAGAAATATCTCTGGAGTGAGCATTCACATGCGCAGAACAGATTTTGTGTTGTCAACATACGTTGCCACAATGGTCACGTGATCTCGGGACGCCGTAGATTTGTCCGACATTTGTCCTATAAATTTTGAATGTTGTCATATCGCTAGTAAAGACAGATTCCCTTCGTAAGTGCTGTGGATTTAGTATACACGTTTGCAGGCACCATAGCAGTTTACGTCTGATATTTGAAATAAATTGGGCTCTTAGCTTTGAAGAGCAAAATGAACGAGCATGACGTCACAGAAGCTTCACGTTAGCATGTATTTACAATGTCTTTCATGTCACATCTCGTCAAGTCGCTTAACACAGTACTGAACGGCGAAATTGGGGTTTTGAGTCACCATCCCTAATATGCATAAAATGTTATAGTATCAGAAGTGAGGAGCTAACAACGACAAAATTTGTCAATGGCCGAAGCAAACTTTATAACCTATGTTCGTGATCCATTATGTTTGGTAAATTACTGAAAAGTGAGACAACGTTTCAAAACATCGACAATTATTTGCTAGGGAATATATGTACATTCGTACACATCAAAGAAAGCTTCAAACGAATTAATGAAGCCTGTTAAACTTATCCATTATGTTTTTTCTTACGTAAATAACGTCATAAACAACTGTATTTTACTCCTTCATTAAAGCTGACTTTTTTGCTTCAAATGTCATACGGTGGAATTTGCTTCGTCTACTTATGTTCTTATACATATCCATTGTGGGCGTCAGCGCCGTTGTGTTATCGTAAAACCTAAATAACTTTTCGCCTTCAGATATACGACCTCGGTTGTGTAAGAAAGTGGAAAAAATATCCCAGTCGTCATGGAACATCTCCAATTGGTCACTAAAACAAAGCGCTATTATAAAATAAAGATTATGAAGATACAACAGTACAAAATCCACTATTATAAGGAGAATGAGCGCGGTGAAAAAAGGTTAACTTATGATGTTAACAGACTGGTACCGTTAAAATTTTCTTCCCAAGAAACCGTGACGTACCGTGAAGTGACGTGAAGTTCCGTTGACGACCTGTGCGAATGCCTCCATTCGAAAGGTATTGTAGAATGTTTTGGTGTTACGTGACGAGACGTGACGTTACCTGATGGCGGACGTGAATTGGCGCTAAACAATCGACGTCGTCCCTAAATCACGTGACAATTCCAGTTTAATGTTGACAACATGCGCAGGACGCAATGCTCACTCCAGATATATTTATACTCTATGGGCCAGACAGCTGCTGAAAAAGATTTTTTAACTAATTATCTCGTCAAGACATTTTTAAGCGCAACAATGGTTCATACATCTGGTAAAATGAATAAAATCTTCCTAAATCATCGTGACGACTTATTTTCCACCGGTAATTGACCAATACCCAGAAAATCAGGCAGTACTGTTACACAAAATATGAGAATTCCTATGTACATCAGACAGAAACCAGATGGCAGTTATAAGAGTCGAGGGGCATGAAAGGGGAAGCAGTGCTTGGGAAGGGAGTGAGACAGGCTTGTAGCCTATCCCCGATGTTATTCAATCTGTATATTGAGCAGCAGTAAAGGAAACAAAGGAAAAATTCGGAGTAGGAATTAAAATCCATGGAGAATAAACAAAAACTTTGAGGTTCGCCGATGACATTGTAGTTCTATCATAGACAGCAAAGGACCTGGAAGAGCAGTTGAACGGAGTGGACAGTATCTTGAAAGGAGGATATAAGATGAGCATCAACAAAAGCAAAACGAAGACAATGGAATGTAGTCGAATTAAGTCGGGTGATGCTGAGGGAATTAATTAGGAAATGAAACGCTTAAAGTAGTAAATATTTTGCTATTTGGGGATCAAAATAACTCATGATGGTTGAAGTAGAGAGGATATAAAATGTAGACTGGCAATGACAAGGAAAGCGTTTCTGAAGAAGAGAAATTTGTTAGCATTGTGTATAGATTTAAGCATCAGAAAGTCCTTTCCGAAAGTATCTGTATGGAGTGTAGCTCTGTATTGAAATAAAACATGGACGATAAACAGTTTAGACAATATGTTACGAATGGAGTAATGAATTTAAACGTAATGCATGAATCAGTCGGTTTTCACGCAATTAATTGTTTACATCATATCTCCTGTACTATAATAAGACAGTATTTGTTACCCGACAGTAAGGGATATGTATACCAGATTCGGATGAAGTTAGTCCACTGGTTTAGGAGATGATGTGGAACACACACACTAAAACACACACACACACACACACACATCCATTTTTTATAATATGTACGAATGTGTCGCTAGAAGGAGCGGTAGGACTGGGTTGAGCTGTGAGTGGTCTGTTACTTTTTAACACCTTTATTCAATAACTTTCCAAGTTAATTTCACAATAAATATTCGGCAAGTTTATGCAGCACAGTTTAAATCTGCGTTGTAGCACTAATGTCTTTAACAGTACAACACTGAGGAGAGCTACAATCAAACTTAATAGTTTAAAAAACAAGATCAAAATTTACAATTAAAAAGCAATTAATACTCTCCGGGTATCCAAAAATAGTCTTAGAAAACAAGAGTAACATATTGAATAATTCTACGAGTACTCGACACACGAAAATTTCTCAGTGGCAGTCATCGAAAATAGATTTCATAAAAATCTTACGAAATGTAACTGAAGTCCAGTTACGCAAGGAGCGTAGCGCTGAACATATCGACATTTAAGAAAACAGTAACTACTCTTATATCAAATTTATACAAACCGCCTGCTGTTAAATTAGCTGCAACCAACGGACGATCTATCCAAACGTGTCAGATACTAATACACCTCTAGCTACCACAAATGGCCAAGAATGTTTAAAACGTCTTGTGCAACTGTAAGTTCATGTTCAGAGCGAGTTCATAGAAGCATGTTAAAGAAAAGAAACAATCTTGCAACATAGTTAAGTGAGAAGGAACTCGATCGAGACAATTCGACTATGAAACAAATACATTTACGAGTATGTTGCAATTGTATGTCAATACATGCCGAGATAACAACTACTAAACATTTGTTGTGCACCGAGAACTACTGCGCCACTGCACTGACTGACCAGTTATCTTGCGAAGAGACAACGCAATTTCATAACCAATGTGCGGGACACATAGTAATTAGACAGCAACCCAGTCACGGAAAGACCTGTTGCACCTAGGAATCACTGCTCTCACTCCAAACGAACACACTAATATTTGTATGAGGGAACGAGCTAACCACTACTAGTCACGGAAAGTTAGAATAAGCCTGTCTGATCACACTCTCTCACAGGCTGAGTCGCTGTCTCCAGAGTTGACTTGCAGGTACAGGCCGAACAGATAGCTCTAAAGCAATTTGCGCGCAAATTGCCGTACTGCAAAATACTAACACGAATTCTTTACAAACGATTGGAAAAACTGGTGAAGCCGGCGTCGGGGGAGATCAGTTTGGATTCTGTATAAATGCTGGAACACGGGAGGCAATAGAGGCCCTAAGACTGATCTTAATTTAGGGGAAGGCAAACATACGTTTCTACCTTTTTTAGACTCAGAAAAATCTTTTGACAATGTTGACTGGAATATCCTTTCAAATTCTGAAGGTGGCAGGTGTAAAATACAGGAAGAAAAATGCTATTTACAATTTGCACAGGAACCAGATGACAGTTATAAGAGTCGAGGAGCTTGAAAGGAAAGCAGTGATTGAGAAGGGAGTGAGACAGGTTTATAGCGTATACCCGATGTTATTCCGTCTGTTTATTGAGCAAGCAACAAGATAAAAATTTGGAGTGGGAATTAAAATACATAAGAAAGAAATGAAAACTTTAAGGTTTGCCGACGACATTGCAATTCTGTCAGAAACGGCAAAGGACGTGGAAGAGTAGTTGAGCAGGATGGACAGTGTCCTGAAAGGAGGATATAAGATGAACATCAATGAAAGCAAAACGAGGATAATGGAATGTAGCCCAATTACATCGGGTGATGCTGAGGGGTCTAGATTAGAAAATGAGACAAAGTAATTAATGAGTTTTGCTGTTTGGGTGGCAAAATAACTGATGATGGCCGAAGTTAGAGACGGTATGAAACGTAGACTGGCTATGGCAAGGAAAGCGTTTCTGAAGAAGAGGAATTTGTTAACATCGAGTATACATTTACGTGTCAGGAAGTCTTTTCTGGAAGTATTTGTATGGAGTGTAGCCATGTATGGAAGTGAAACGTGGACGATAAACAGTGTAGACAGGAAGAGAATTGAAGGTTTCGAAATGTGGTGCTACAGAAGAATGCTGAACATTAGATAGGTATAGCACGTAACTAATGAGGAGATATTGAACAGAATTCGGGAGAAGAGGAATTTATGGCACAACTTGACTAGAAGAAGGTTCAAAAATGGTTCAAATGGCTCTGAGCACTATGGGACTTAACTTCTAATGTCATCAGTCCCCTAGAACTTAGAACTACTTAAACCTAACTAACCTAAAGACATCACACACATCCATGCCTGAGGCAGGATACGAACCTGCGACCGTAGCGGTCGCGCGGTTCCACTAGAAGAAGGGATCGGTTCCTAGGACATTATCGTATTGGAGTGAAGCGTGTAGGGTAAAAACCGTAGAGGGAGACCAAGAATGAATACACTAAGCAGATGCAGAAGGAGGTAGGTTGCAGTAGTTATTCGGAGATACAGAATCTTGCACAGGATAGAGTTGCATGGAGAGCTGCATCAAACCAGTCCAGAGACTGAAGACCACAACAACAACAAGCCATACTGCAACCGTTCGGGCAGCCCACTTTTCTTACGGGAGTACACGGCAAGTGCCATAACCCGTTTTCCCAGAAACTTCGTTCAGTGGAAAAGGAGACGAAATAAGCGAACACGTGTCTCGGCTTATCCGTAGTTACCCGACCACTTCTGAGAAAACGACCATCAAAGTTTTCGACGTCATTTAGAGTGAGCAGCAAGTACAGACAAATTGGTGACGAAGTGGCTAGTATCGCAGCATTTCGCTTGTGCATCCTGTCTTCGAAACTACATTATTGTTTTTATTTATTCATTTTTTTCTTTTATCTGCCCATGTCTGCAGAAGGTTACTACACGAATATTACTTACAAAATTAGGATATACAAAGGTATTATATAAATCGCAAAATTATAACTGGGTTTCACAGTAAGTGCGATGTATTTATTATACAGCATATGTGTGTGTATGATATTTTCGGGGTTACAATCTTATCAAATTCTGATATTTACCGGGTGATCAAAAAGTCAGTATAAATTTGAAAACTGAATAAATCACGGAATAATGTAGATACTGAGGTACAAATTGACACACATGCTTGGAATGACATGGGGTTTTATTAGAACAAAAAAATACAAAAGTTCAAAAAATGTCCGACAGATGGCGCTTCATCTGATCAGAACAGCAATGATTAGCATAACAAAGTAAGACAAAGCAAAGATGATGTTCTTTACAGGAAATGCTCAATATGTCCACCATCATTCCTCAACAATAGCTATAATCGAGGAATAATGTTGTGAACAACACTGTAAAGCATGTCCGGAGTTATGGTGAGGCATTGGCGTCGGATGTTGTCTTTCAGCATCCCTAGAGATGTCGGTCGATCACGATACACTTGCGACTTCAGGTAACCCCAAAACCAATAATCGCACGGACTGAGGTCTGGGGACCTGGGAGGCGAAGCATGAAGAAAGTGGCGGCTGAGCAGACGATCATCACCAAACGACGCGCGCAAGAGATCTTTCACGCGTCTAGCTATATGGGGTGGAGCGCCATCCTGCATAAACATCGTACGTTCCAGCAGGTGTTAATCAGCCAGGCTGGGGATGATGCGATTCTGTAACATATCGGCGTTCCTCTCACCCGTCACGGTAGCAGTTACAAAACCAGAATCACGCATTTCCTCGAAGAAAAACGGCCCGATAACGGTAGATGTAGTAAATCCAACCCATACCGTGACTTTCTCGTCGTGCAATGGAGTTTCCACGACAGTTCTAGGATTTGCGGTAGCCCAAATACTGCAGTCGTGGGCGTTGACAGACCTTCGGAGCGTGAAATGAGCTTCGTCGGTCCACAACACGTTACTCAACCAATCGTCACCTTCCGCCATCTTTTGAAACGCCCACACCGCAAACGCCCTTCGCTTCACTAAATCGCCAGGTAACACATCATGATGCCGATGGATTTTGCACGGATAGCGTCGGAGGGTACGCCTAAGTGCCAACCAAACAGTAGTGTATGGAATGCCGGTGCGACGTGCGACTGCACGAATGCTGACTTCCCTGTGCATAGACGAACCCACTACAGTCTCCATTTCTTCCTGAACTGGCTCAGCAGCATTACGCCTTGCGCTCGTTCGGCCACTACGGGGTCCATCGTCTAAACAACCTGTGGCTTCGAACTTCGAAATCATTCTCGCCACAGTTGCATTTGTCAACGGACCTTTACCCGTTCGAATCGCCTTCCTATGGCGATAGGATCGTAACGCTGAACTAGCACATTCCCCATTCTGATAATACAGCTTCACTAAAAGCGCCTTTTAAGGTAACGTCAACATGCTGCGACTGCTGGCGCATCTGATTCTCTCTCTCTCTCTTTTTTTTTTCTTTATTGTGATTTCATTCCCCTGCCCCATATGGGCGGGGGAGGGCTGTCAGCGGCACAATCCGCCGCTCTTCAGCCGAGAGACACGACAACTAAAACAAGAATAAAATGATACATACATAAGGAGATAAAAAAGGGGAACATAAAACAGAGTAAGGGGAGAAAATGGAGGTAAAAAGACATGGACATGTAGACGTTCATGGGGGACAGTTAAAAAAAAAAGTTACCAGAAAGTTAAAAAGCACAGTTGGCGATTCTTGAAACACAGAGAAGACACTGAATGCGAATGCACTGGTTAAAAGTTGGCCACAGTATTAAAAACACTCCAAAACAACACACTTAAAACCCACTTCGAGCACACACGACGAAGAGTAAAACTACCAGATGGGACCTGCCGAGGGAAAGGTCAGACTGGATGGAAAAGGAGGGGAGAGCATGGAGCAGCTGAGGAGGCGGCGGGATGAAGAGAGGAGGGGCAACCGTGGGTTCACGAAGAGGCACTGAAAGGAGGCACAAGAGATGGAGGGGGAGTAGGAGGGGAGAGCCGCTCAGGAGGAGGGAGGGGGAGGAGAGGGAGCCCTGAGGAGGAGGCAGGAAGAGGGGGTTAGAGTTGGTAGGAAGGGTAGATGTCAGGGTGAAGCTCATCATCTGGGAGGGGTAGATGGTGGAAGTTGTGTGTGGAAAGGAGATGGAGGGTGTGGAGATGGAAAGAGGGAGGGACACAACGGTAAAGGCGCGGCAACTGGTTGGGAGTGGAGAGGAAGGGAGACACCAGAGGGTGAGGGGGATCAAGGCGGCGGACAATATATAGTGTGCGGATGTGTTCAAGGAAAAGGAGAAGGTGGGGGAAGGGGATGAGGTCGTAGAGGATGCGCGTGGGGGACGGAAGGCGGATGCGGAAGGCGAGGCGGAGTGCATGGCGTTCGAGTATTTGGAGGGCTTTATAGAACCGGGGAGGAGTGGAAATCCAAGCGATGCTAGCATAACAAAGGATGGGGTGGATCATGGATTTGTAGGTGTGAAGGATGGTGGAAGGATGCAGACCCCACGTCCGGCCAGACAGGAGTTTCAGGAGGCGGAGGCGGTTGTGAGTTTTGTTTTGGATGGTAAGGAGATGGGGAGTCCAGGTGAGGTGGCGGTCGAGTGTGAGGCGAAGGTATTTGAGGGTAGGAGAATTCTCTCTCTCATTACAGCTCCTTTTATACACGATTGTCATGCGCAGTCACTGACGTTTTGCTTCCAGCGCCATCTGTTGGACATTTTGTGAACTTTTTTTTCTTCTTGGTTCTAATAAAACCCCATGTAATTCCAAGCATGTGTGTCAATTTTTACCTCTCCATCTACATTATTCCGTGGTTTATTAAGTTTTCAAATTTATACTGACTTTTTGATCACCCGATATTTCTTATATCAATTCTTATATTTTATTCTTATGTTAATTCTTCAGGAAAATTTGGTGGATTCCCTTGGATAACACCAATCATAGGAACATTCGAATAGAAATTCTGAACACCTTGAGCATCACGTGAAGTCATGTTTACGACAGTGAAATTTCTTCATATGAATCTCACTCGGGAAAGAAACAAGTTAACACTGCTGTAAATTTCACACGTTGGCAATAATTTCGTGGCAAACCGCTCTTGTTGTTGTTGTTGTGGTCTTCAGTCCTGAGACTGGTTTGATGCAGCTCTCCATGCTACTCTATCCTGTGCAAGCTTCTTCATCTCCCAGTACCTACTGCAGCCTACATCCTTCTGAATCTGCTTAGTGTATTGATCTCTTGGTCTCCCTCTACGATTTTTGCCCTCCACGCTGCCCTCAAATGCTAAATTTGTGATCCCTTGATGCCTCAAAACATGTCCTACCAACCGATCCCTTCTTCTAGTCAAGTTGTGCCACAAACTTCTCTTCTCCCCAATCCTATTCAATACCTCCTCATTAGTTACGTGATCTACCCACCTTATCTTCAGCATTCTTCTGTAGCACCACATTTCAAAAGCATCTATTCTCTTCTTGTCCAAACTGGTTATCGTCCATGTTTCACTTCCATACATGGCTACACTCCATATAAATACTTTCAGAAACGACTTCCTGACACTTAAATCTATACTCGATGTTAACAAATTTCTCTTCTTCAGAAACGATTTCCTTGCCATTGCCAGTCTACATTTTATATCCTCTCTACTTCGACCATCATCAGTTATTTTACTCCCTAAATAGCAAAACTCCTTTACTACTTTAAGTGTCTCATTTACTAATCTAATCCCCTCAGCATCACCCGATTTAATTTGACTACATTCCATTATCCTCTTTTTGCTTTTGTTGATGTTCATCTTATATCCTCCTTTCAAGACACTGTCCATTCCGTTCAACTGCTCTTCCAAGTCCTTTGCTGTCTCTGACAGAATTACAGTGTCATCGGCGAACCTCAAAGTTTTTACTTCTTCTCCATGAATTTTAATACCTACTCCGAATTTTTCTTTTGTTTCCTTTACTGCTTGCTCAATATACAGATTGAATAACATCGGGGAGAGGCTACAACCCTGTCTCACTCCTTTCCCAACCACTGCTTCCCTTTCATGTACCTCGACTCTTATAACTGCCATCTGGTTTCTGTACAAATTGTAAATAGCCTTTCGCTCCCTGTATTTTACCCCTGCCACCTTCAGAATTTGAAAGAGAGTATTCCAGTTAACGTTGTCAAAAGCTTTCTCTAAGTCTACAAATGCTAGAAACGTAGGTTTGCCTTTTCTTAATCTTTCTCATGACTGGCTCTCCCAAGGCCATCAGTAGTTCTAATGGAATGTTGTCTACTCCCGACGCCTTATTTCGACTCAGGTCTTTCAGTGCTCTGTCAAACTCTTCACGCAGTATCTTATCTCCCATTTCATCTTCATCTACATCCTCTTCCATTTCCATAATATTGTCCTCAAGTACATCGCCCTTGTATAAACCCTCTATATACTCCTTCCACCTTTCTGCCTTCCCTTCTTTGCTTAGAACTGGGTTGCCATCTGAGCTCTTGATATTCATACAAGTGGTTCTCTTCTCTCCAAAGGTCTCTTTAATTTTCCTGTAGGCAGTATCTATCTTACCCCTAGTGAGACAAGCCTCTACATCCTTACATTTGTCCTCTAGCCATCCCTACTTAGCCATTTTGCACTTCCTGTCGATCTCATTTTTGAGACGTTTGTATTCCTTTTTGCCTGCTTCATTTACTGCATTTTTATATTTTCTCCTTTCATCAATTAAATTCAATATTTCTTCTGTTACCCAAGGATTTCTATTAGCCCTCGTCTTTTTACGTGCTTGATCCTCTGCTGCCTTCACTACTTCATCCCTCAGAGCTACCCATTCTTCTTCTACTGTATTTCTTTCCCCAATTCCTGTCAATGATGACCTCCGTGACGTCTTATGACGGTACAATATATTGCCTATGTTTCTCTTAACGGATCACTTTTGCGAAAACATACGCTTGATTATGAATCAAGATATACCAGAAGAATTTCGCCGAAAACAATTTCAAATAATTTTTTCTTCTTTTTTTAAATATATTTATTAATTCAGCAGACATACAATTTTAACCGAATAAAGACGTTATTTCAGTATACATTAGTAAACATTTGTGTAATAATCTTCTACAGACATGGATAGATAAACAAAAAACAAAAATAACAGACAGGTTTCGAACATAGGGTGGGAAAGAGAAGTCGTGACACTAGCCACTGTACGACCATGTCAGTTGAACTATTTACTCGCTAAAAGGCACATAAAGAACCTCGAAACCTTTGATCGTTCTTCTTTTATCAGAAATGGTTGAATAATTATACGCCTGTTTGCTTACTTTGACACCTATTCCACTGTGTTTTTCGGAAATCGGGTAGTGGCACTTGCCCTGTTCTCCTTGTTAGCCGACTCGACCACGTCTGCCCAGGCGTACTGTTAAACCCGTACGCCCCACTTCTCGGGCGGTGCCGTTGGCTTCCTTGCCTATGTTTCTCTTCCGGGCGGCTCCATTGTTATCTCTGCGCTATCACTAGCTGGCGCCCAAAAGCAATCGCTAAGCTGTTGCTACGGTGTTACCGGCGCGGTTCTTGAATAGCTGCGGCTCCGTGACGTCTTATGACGGTACAATATATTGTACTGTATGTATTGTATGTCACCCGGGGACCTAGAACCGACGGATAGGCTCCGTCCCCGCCGCAGCCGCAATGGTCCACAACCCCACGACGACTGCCGCAGTCCACTTCACCCCTCCGCCGCCCCACACCGAACCCAGGGTTATTGTGCGGTTCGGCCCCCGGTGGACCCCGCAGGGAACGTCTCACTCCAGACGAGTGTAACCCCTATGTTTGCGTGGAAGAGTAATGGTGATGTACGCGTACGTGGAGATCTTGTTTGCGCAGCAATCGCTGACATGTGTAACTGAGGCGGAATAAGGGGAACCAGCCCGCATTCGCCGAGGCAGATGGAAAACCGCCTAAAAACCATCCACAGACTGGCCGGTTCACCGGACCTCGATACAAATCCGCCTGGCGGATTCGTGCCGGGGACCAGGCGCTCCTTACCGCCCGGAAAGCCGTGACAATATATTGCGGTGGTTCAAAAAGAATTACCTAATGCCAGAGAACATAAATCAAGAGAAAATATTGAGGTGGCATATAAAAACAAAGATTTTTTTCAAGAGACCAGTCTTATTTCACAAGGGAATATCTCTTATGCTCATCTTACATACAACCTTGCAATACTTTTCACACTTACATTTGGGATCAGTGTTTTCATATGCCTTTCGCAAATGTTCAATGTGCCCTTCACTGGATGAACGATGTGTGGTATCGCCCATATGTCGCAATGCCATAACAAAGTCGGCCTCTTGCATCAATGGCACATAAGACAAAGATGTCTCGCTGCACTCTGCAAAGACGAATAGAAGGTGCTGGCGAAGCCACACTCTCTCTTCCAGCGCTGCAGCGTCTTCGCACGGAGGCCAATATACAGCCGAGCAGATGAATGCTGGGCCCAGTTCTTGACCTCCGATTAAGCTGACAAGATTGCCTAATTACGATAGATGTGTTACTCGTGTCTTAAACTGAATTGTCATTCGGAACTTTCGTACTTCAAGAAAAGAGCTTCGTAAATGTGTGCATTAAGTGATGCTTTAAAATTCAAATACAGCTGTAAATTTTCGACCCATTCCTGTGATATCACAATCCAAGTTTGTGGATTCCTTTACTTCATAATGGTGGGGAAATTAAGAAATGCAAGAGAGCGTAAACTGCCGCTGTCAAGTAAATAAAGGTACCGACAAGGCTGATAAAACTTACATTATTTCCATATCCATTCGCAGCTCGTGGTCTTGCGGTAGCGTTCTCGCTTCCCGCGCACGGGGTCCCGGGTTCGATTCCCGGCAGAGTCAGGAATTTTCTTTGCCTCGTGACGACTGGGTGCTGTGTGTTCTTCATTATCATTTCATCATCATTGACATACGCAAATCGCCGAAATGGCGTCAAATAAAAAGAACTTGCAATACGGCGGCCGAACTTCCCCGTATGGGGCCTCCCGGCCAACAATGCCATACGATCATTTAATTTCATTTCCATATCTGTGGAAGGAAATGCCAAAACTTGACATAATGGTGTTTAAATTCTTTTAAATAGAAAGAATTAGAAAATTAGGTTTAAAAAGAATGAAATAAGAACTTTATAATTTTATGCACCTTTTATATTTTGCTCTTTTTTTCGAGTCATCAGTCTTCTGATTGGGTCGATGCCCCCCTCCCCCCCCCCTACAAATTCCTCTGCTGTGCCAACAACTTCATATCGTAGTAGCAATTGCAACCTACGTCCTCTATTATTTGCTGGATGTATTTCAATCTCTGTCTTTCTCTACAGTTTATGTCCTCTAAACCTCCCTCTAGTACCATGGACATGGAAGTCATCCCCTGTTGTCTTGACAGATATCCTATCATCCTGTTCCTTCTCTTTGTCAGTGTTTTCCACATATGTCTTTCCTCTTGGGTTCTGCATAGAACCTCCTCATTCCTTACCTTATCAGTCCACCTAATTTCCAACGTTCGTCTGGAGCACCACATCTCAAATGCTTAGATTGCCTTCTGTTCAGGTTTCCCTAATGTCCATGTTTCACTGTCATACAATGCTGTGCTCCAAACGTACATTCTCAGAAATTTCTTCCTTAAGGCCTATGTTTAATACTAGTAGACTTTCTCTTCGCCAGGAATGACCCTTTTGCAGTGCTAGTCTGCTTTTGATGCCCTCCTTGCTCCGGCCGTTATTGGTTATTTTCCTGCCTAGGTAGTAAAATTCTTTAACTTGATCCACTTCATGACCATCAATCCTTACGTTAAGTTTATCGCTGTTCTCATTTCTGTTACTTGTCATTACTTTTGTCTTTCATCAATTTACTCTCAATCCAAATTCCGTACTCACTAGACTATTCATTCCATTCAGCAGATCATGTAATTTTTCTTCACTTTCACTCAGAATAGCAATGTTATCAGCGAATCGTATCATTGATATCTTTTCATCTTCAATTTTAATTCCACTCCTGAATCTTTCTTTTATTTCCATCATTGCTTCTTCGGTGTACAGATTGAACAGTGTGGACGAAAGACTACATCATGCCTTATACCTTTTTAATCTGAGCACTTCGTTCCTTGTCTTCCACTTTTATTATTCTCTCTTGGCTCTTCTACTTATTGTATATTACCCATTTCTCGCTATGGCTTACCCCTATATTTCTCAGAATTCCGAACATCTAGCACCTTTTTACATAGCTAAACGCTTTTTCCAGGTCGACAAATTCTATGACCGTGTTCTCATTTTTCTTTAGTCTTGACTCCATTACCAACCGCAAAATCAGAATTGCCTCTCTCGTGCCTTTCTTTTCCTAAAGCCAAAATGATCATCATCTGACGAATAATTTTCTTTTCCATTCTTGTGTATATTATGTATCACCAACTTGGATGCATGAGCCGTTAAGCAGATTGTATGATAATTCTCGCACTCGTCAGCTCTTGCAGTCTTCAGAATTGTGTGGATGATATTTTTCCAAAAGTCAGATGGTAAGTGGCCAAACTCATACATTCTGCACACAAACGTGAATTGTCGTTTTGTTGACACTGCTCCCGACGATTTTAGAAATTCTGATGGAATGTTATCTACCCCTTCTGCCTTATTTGATTTTAAGTTCTCCAAAGCTCTCTTAAATTCTAATATTGGATCCCCTATCTCTCCTGAATCGACAGCTGTTTCTTCTTCTAACACATCAGGCAACTCTACCCCCTCATAGAGGCCTTCAGTGTATTCTTTCCACCTATCCGCTCTCTCCTCTGCATTTAACAGTGGAATTCCCGATGCACTCTTAATGTTACCACCCTTACTTTTAATTTCACCGTAGATTGTTTTAACTTTCCTATATGCTGAGCCAGTCCTCCCGACAACCATTTCTTTTTCCATTTCTTCACATTTTCATGCAGCCATTTCGTCTTAGCTTCCCTGCACTTCCTATTTATTTCATTTCTCAGCGACTTGTACTTCCGTGTTCCAGAATTTCCCTGAACATTTTCGTATTTCCTTCTTTGGTCGATCAGTTAAAGCGCTTCTTCTTCTACCCGTAGTTTCTGCACAGTTACCATCTTTGTACCTATGTTTTTCATTCCAACTTCTGTGATTGCCCTTTTTAGAAATGTCCATTCCTGTTCAATTGCACTGCCTACGGAGCTATTCATTATTGCAGTACAGCCTTAGAGAACTTCAAATGTACCTCGTCATTCCTTAGTACTTCCGTATCCCACTTCTTTGCTTATTGATTCTTCCTGAGTAATCTCTTGAACTTCAGCCTACTCTTCGTGACTACTACATTGTGATCTGAGTCTATATCTGCTGCTAGGTAAGCCTTACAATCCAGTATCTGATTTCGGAATCTCTGTTTGTCCATGACGTAATCTAACTGAAATCTTCCCGTATCACCCGGCCTTTTCCAAGCATACCTCCTCCTCTTGTGATTGTATTCTTGTTAATACACATGAATCATGAGAAAACACGTGTGCTGCGTCAAAGAATAACTGGACACAGATCAATGTCACTGTTATATCATTGCGACCAAAAAGCACGCTGTTTCTGTATTCTTGTGGCATGGCTACCTGCGTTTGTCGTCTAACAGCGAGATGTAAATTAATTTTTGGAAGAATATTAGAAATTTATTTTAACAATTATTCACAATTTAGAGACTACACTTCATCCTCATGTGATACTTTCTGGCACTGTGGTTACGTAGTCAGTAACGCCACGAAAGTGTGTATTTCTCAACGTAATCGTTAGACATTTTCAGAATGCAGTCTTCGTTAAAGGTCTATACATATAGACAGAAACACACAAATAAACTATATTGTGAGGGGTCCACTTGTACGTGGAGCCCGATTTTGTAATATAATTAGTGAAAAATGACCTTAAACGATTGTCATATGTAGAAGAGCTTGTATTTTTGACACCACTGAACCAGAGATGTTGCCGTTGCACTCTGTTATAGGTAGGATGTAAGGATTAAAGCTAGAGGTTAGCTGTGAGAATTTAGTTGTTGGTCTGTGGACGCAACATAATACGGTTTTTATAAATTGAAGTGAAGAATTGATATTGTAACTCAAAGGTAAAGCAACTGGAACAAATTTGTAAGGTAATGAAATTTTGTGTATTTAGTGGATTTCGCTAATTTTTTATTGTCCCTTGAATGCGTGAACCAAGTATTTTTCATTAGATTTAATGTATAGGTTGATTAGGTATACCCGATTTCTAATATTTTCTTTGTTTTGTAATCCCGATACAGAGAAGTGAAATTTTGGGATCTATTTTGTCAAACGACATCACACCTTTTCTCATTTAACAATCCAAGTGTTCTTTACTTACAACAGTAAGTGAGAATTGTAGAACAGTTGAAAAGTTCACTGATTTTTAAATTTAATGAAAAATGTTTCACATTAGATTTTGTGAAGGAGAAACATTATTTTGAGTACAATTTTCAAACTGAAGCATTTGGTCTTAGGATACCCCCTTATCAGTGCCTCATCCTCTTCCATGTCGTGTTTATTTGAACCCAATAAATAATTTTTTTAAAGAAATCGTATTTCAATCAGAGTCCAAAAAATATTAATTTGCCAGAATCAGAAAAGTATTAATGTTTGTAACAGTTTCAATGCGGGCAGCACTGCATAGCGCTGAGCCAATATCCAGAATTTTCACTGAACTTTTGCAAGGTTACTCATTTATCAGCCAATCTACTGACGTTATTTGTATGAAGCTATTTTACGGCCGGCATTGCACTTCGCTGTGCCAAGATTGAATATTTTCTATGCCTACTGTGGAGAGAACAGAATACCAAGATTACATCCGTTGCGACTTTAGAGCTAAGAAAATGTATTTGATTGTTTAGTTTCACAGCGAATTTTGTCAGTTTTTTGTACAGTGTCATAGAACTCGGTGCTCACGAGACTGGGTAAATTTCAGAGGGATTGACTTCATTATAGGCATTACATACTGATTTTCCAGATTAAGTTGGTTGATTTTTTTTGGATTACAGTAAAAATGATTAAGCACACCATCTGCTCAACAACGCATCACACAGTAAATTTGCATGACACAAACATTACACATTTCATATTCATTGGCAAACAATAACAAAAAACCTTGAAAAAGAACGTTACAATATATAAACATACATGCTTACCAGTCAGTCACTATATTCGTGTATAATAATCGTCATGTCTAATGAATGATTATGTCATTTAGGCAGATTGGACACTTCATGATAACTCGTACTTGAGAATGCCTATAGAACCGAAAATATGATTGTGCGAAGTAAATCTATAGTAGTTTGTAATATAATGGTGAAAGTTTCTTTCAAAAGGCTTGCGTATGTAGCGGGAATGACGCGAAGTCCACGGTTTCACTTGAGAACTCGTGTGTTCGCTCTCCTTTCGTAGCGTGTCGAAGCAGTAATAAGTGGGCAGCGGTGGACACTCATGAGTCGAGTATATGGGCACACGGAGATGGAGAGTTCGGAGATGTCATAGGACTCGCCGGCGAGTTTGAAGCGAATATATGGCATTCACTTCTGATCTCTAATAACTAGAAGAAACGGTCTGTTGACACATAGCACGGGTTCGGAAAACGTCGTTCGTGTAAAACACAACTTTGTTCGTACGAAATAATGAGTGCTATCGACAGATGTCAAATAGACATATACAAGTGTCACAACAAACTCACACATATAATAACATACACATAGTAAATAAACAAATATCAAACTTCATGTAGATACCACAACACAAACAGGGGCGAGTGACAAATATATAGCGACAGTAGGCAACACACCTCACTGTAAACACACACAATCAGTACATAGCAAAAAGTGGGAGTGAAGTTTTCGAATAAATATGTCCGAAAGAAAACGCCGAAAATCGGCCGTCTGAAGTAGCAATCCAACTAAACAAGACTCCAAAGTGGGAGTGAAGTTTTCAAATAAATATGCCCCCCCCCAAAAAAAAAAGCACCCGAAAATCGGCCGTTTGGAGTAGCAAACCAACTAAACAAGACTCCAGGACGACACACGTGGTTCAAGACATCAGAAATAACACCAAGTAGTAATTTAACCTAACGACACTTGTGTTGGAAAAGTTGTCTCTCGTCTAGAAAACAAGAAACTATGTAATGCAGTAATATAATTGTAATTACTTTACATCCCATTTATCATACACGTAAAACAAACATATACACTGAAGAGCCAAAGAAACTGGTATACCTGCCTAATATCGTATAGGGCCCCCGCGAGGACGCAGATGTGCCGCAAACGACGTGACATTGACTCGACTAATGTCTGATGTAGTGCTGGAGGGAACTGACACCATGAATCCTGGAGGGCTGTCAATAAATCCGTAAGAGTACGAGAGGGTGGAGATCTCTTCTGAATAGTAGGTTGCAAAGCATCCCAGATATGCTTAATAATGTTCATGTCTCGGGAGTTCGGTGGCGAGCAGAAATGTTTAAACTCAGAAGAGTGTTCCTGGAGCCACTCCGTAGAAATTCTGGACGTGTGGGGTGTCGCATTGTCCTGCTGGAATTGCCCAAGTCCGTCGGAATACACAATGGACATGAATGGATGCAGGTGATCATACAGGATGCTTACGAAGGTGTCACCTGTCACGCCTACCAGGTGTCCCTTATCATTCCATATACTAACTCCCTGCTGACACCCAGGGCCCATGATTCATTAGGTTGTCTCCTTAACCATATACGTCCATCCGCTCGATACAATTTGAAACGACACTCGTCCGACCAGGCAATGTGTTTCCAGTCAGTGTTGACAGGCCCAGGCGAGACGTAAAGCTTTGTGTCGCGCACTCATCAAGGGTACACGAGTGGGCCTTCGGCTGCGGAAGCCCACATCGATGACGTTTCATTGAATGGTTCGCACACTGACACGCTTGTGGATGGCCCAGCATTGAAATCTGCAGCAATTTGTGGAAGGGTTGCTCTTCTGGCACGTTGAACGATTCTCTTCAGTCGTCGTTGGTCCCATTCTTGTAGGATCTTTTCCCGGCCGCAGCGATGTCAGAGATTACATGTTTTACCTCATTCCTGATATTCACGGTACACTCGGCAAGTGGTCGTACGGGAAACCCCCCTTCATCACTACCTCGGAGATGCTGTGTCCCATCGCTCGTGCGCCGACTGTAACACCACGTTCAAACGTTTTGAGACAACCTGCCATTGTAGCAGCAGTAACCGATCTAACAACTGCGCCATACACTTGTTATCTTTTACAAGCGTTGCCGATCGCAGCGCCGTATTCTGCCTGTTTAGATACACTGTATTTCAATACGCATGCCTATACCAGTGTCTTTGACGCTTCAGTGTATTACAGGCTGCTGAAGATGTTTCACAAATAAAAGAAACGAAACACGTATAGTACAGCCGGCCGGAGTGGCCGAGCGGTTCTAGGCGCTTCAATCTGGTACCGCGCAACCGCTACGGTAGCAGGTTCGAATCCTGCCTCGGGCATGGATGTGTGTGATGTCCTTAGGTTAGTTAGGTTTAAGTAGTTCTAAGTTCTCGGGGACTGATGACCTCAGATGTTAAGTCCCATAGTGCTCAGAGCCATTTGAACATATAGTACAAAACAAACTGCTTTTCATTTATGAACAAAGAAGCAACTACGGAATGACGCAAAACGTAGAGGATAACAATGGAATAAGTTTGTTATGACTCAATAATTCTGAGGGAATCTCGTCTATTCCAGGGACCTTTATTCGAATTAGGTCGCTTTTTCCCAGTATCGTATCTCCCATTTCATCTTGGTCTCCTCCCTTTCAGTGATACTGCTCTCAAGTCCACTTCCCTCGTACAGCTCCTCTACATACTCCTTCCACCTATCAGCTTTACCTTCTTTATTTAGTACCGGCTTGCGATCTGAGTTCTTTATATTTATACGGTTGTTTCTCGTCTCTCCAAAGGTCTTTTTCATCTTCCTGTGTACGGAATCTATCTGTTCTCTGGTTATGCATACTTGCATTTGTTCTCTAGCCACTTCTTCTTAGCTGTTTTGAAAATGTTGTCAATCTGCATGTTTAGATTGTATACCCTTTCAACGTTTCCTTTGCTGCATTTCTTATATTTTCTTCTGTCGTTAATTCAGTATCTCCGGAACCATCCAGGGATTCCTACCTGCCCTTGGCTTTTTATCTACACTATGTTATTAAAAGTATCCGGACATCACAAAAAACATACGTCTTTCATATAAGGTGCATTGTGCTGCCACCTACTGTTAGGTACTCTATATCAGCGACCTCAGTAGTCAATAGACAGCGTGAGAGAGCAGAATGGGGCGCTCCGCGGAACTCACGAACTTCGAACATGGTCAGGAGATTGGGTGTCATTTTGTCATACGTCTGTACGCGAGATTTCCACGCTCCTAAACATCCCTAGGTCCACTGTTTTCGATTTGATAGTGAAGTGGAAACGTGAAGAGACACGTACAGCACAAAAGCATACAGGTTGACCTCGTCTACTGACTGACATAGACCGCCGACCGTTGTAAAGGGTCGTAATGTGTAATAGGCAGACATCTATCCAGACCATCACACAAGAATCCCAAACTGTTTCAGGATCCACTGCAATTACCATGATAGTTAGACGGGAGGTTAGAAAACATGGATTTCATGGTAGAGCGGCTGCTCATAAGCCACACATCACGCCGGTAAATGCCAAACGACGCCTCGCTTGGTGTAAGGCGCGTAAACATTGAACAATTGAACAGTGAAAAAACTTTGTGTGGAGTGACGAATCACGGTACACAATGTGGCGATCCGATGGCAGGATGTGGCTATGGTGAATGCCCGGTGAACGTCATCTGCCAGCGTGTGTAGTGCCAACAGTAAAATTCGGACGCGGTGGTGTTATGGTGGTCGTGTTTTTCATGGAGGGGGCTTGCACTCCTTTTTGTTTTCAGTGACACTATCACAGTACAAGTCTACATTGATGTTTTAAGCACCTTCTTGCTTCCCATTGTTGAAGAACAATTCGGGGATGGCGATTGCATCTTTCAACACGATCGAACACCTGTTCGCAATGCGCGACCTTTGGCGGAGTGGTCACGCGACAATAACATCCCTGTAATGGACTGGCCTGCGCAGAGTCCTGACTTGAATGCTACAGAACACCTTTGCGAAGTTTTGGAACGCCGACTTCGTGCCAGGCTTCACCGACCGACATCGATACCTCTTCTCAGTACAGCACTCCGTGAAGAGTGGGCTACCATTCCCCAAGAAACCTTCCAGCAACTTACTGAACGTATGCCTGCTTGAATGGAAGCTGTCGTCAAGGATAAGCGTGGGACAACACCATATTGAATTCCAGCATTACCAATGGAGGGCACCACGAACTTGTATGTAATTTTCAGCCAGGTGTCCGGATACTTTGGATCACATGGTGTATGTGATGCTATGCTGTCTTCCCTGTTTAACCTCTCAAAGCTACTGATTCATCTTCTGGGGTACTCCTGTTCCAGTAAGGCGTTACCTGAACCTCTAAAATTTTCAACAACCTTCTTAATATAATACTGTTTTGCAATTTCTTCAATCTCCAGCTCACAATCAATAAAATTATGATCAGAGTCCACATTTACTCCTGGAAACGTCTTACAGTTTAAAATTTAGTTTACAAATCTCTGTCTTACCGTTATATGATCAATATGAAACCTTCCATTGTCCCTAGGTCTCTTCCACGTATGGAACACAACCTTGTTACATAATTCTTAAACCAAATGTTAGCAATGGTTAAATTATGCTGTGTGCAAAATTATAGCAGGCAGCTGCCTCTTTCCATTATTTCCCCGAGACGATATTTTGCTAGTAGTTTTCTTCCCTTTCTTTTTCTATTTCCGTTCACCCATCACAATTAAATATTCATCTCTCTTAATGATCTCAATAATTTCCATTATCTCATCATATAGTATTTAAATCTCTGGATCATCCGCAGAGTAAGTTGGCGTATACAGTCGTCACATTGTTGCTGGTGCTGGTGTTACGGTTAAGCACGTTCACTATGCTGTTCGCAGTAGTTTACCCATGTTCACATTCCTGTTTTCTTGTCCATTATTAGGCTCATTTCTACTTTACCATTTCGTGTTGATGACCCTCACTTGACGAGAAGTCTTGTTCTTCCTGATACCGCATTTCACCAGTTCCGACTACATCTAACTTCAGCTTATTTATTTTCTTTCTTTTTTTTTAATTCTCTAACCTACAAACCCGATTAAGGGATCTAACACAGCTCGCTACAACCCGTAGAATGCCAGCATTGTTTCTTTTGATGATGACATTCTTCTGGGTAGTCTCCGCCCGCAGATCCGAATGAGGGACTACTTGATCTCCGGAATATATTATGCAAGAGATTTCATAATCACTAAACCATACAGTAGAGTCGCATGTCTCCAGAGAAAAAAATCACTGATTCAGTTTTGTGGCTTGCAGCTGTTCGCAGCATCAGCACAGCAAGGCAGATTTGGCTAATGGTACAAGGCCAGATCGTTCACTCAACCGGACTGTTATCACTGCAACTACCGAAACTGTTCCTGTTCCTCCCCTTCAGGAAACGCGGGTTAGTCTGGCCTCTCCGCGGATACCACTCCGTTGTGGCTGCTCCTGCAGGACGGCTTCCTGTGTTGTTGATGCACGCAAGCCACCCCCACCTCGGTAAGGTCCATGGTTCATTGGGAGGGAGGGGGGGCGGGGGGGGGGAAGTTACAATTCCGATAGTTGGCGAACAAACAAACGTTATGGTTGTGGCTTATTTTAATAAATTTGATTCTATAACATAAATCAGAAAAGACCGACCTATTTAATGTCTGTATTGAAATTCATTACTTTAGCTTTATATTCAGGATTAGAGGTAACTATATATTACTAAGCGGTATTCTTTAATGTCTAAAACTCCATCTAAAGAACTAGAGGCCGTTTTCAATGTATTTACCTCATTAATTTCTACGGTGATTAGTTTGGAAGGAAAAGGAAGGAACTTCACAGGTGTTGATCTGCAGGTCTTCAGACACGAAGCTCTAAAGAATCCATACGTGCCTTTGTGAATCTCACTCAAGCCGATATAATAACCTTCGCGTCTCTCTCGGTATGTTACTTCTACGTAATTCACGCAACATGATTATAACGAAATTAGAGATAATATAGGAGTTTACCGACAAATTCTTCCCCTGCATCATTTGCGAGGGGAGCAGGGAAGGAGGGAAAATATCTATGTACCTGAAGAACCTTCCGCCACACATCGTAATCTGGACTGCGATATGTAGATTGGGCTCTGGCTTGCGTGTGTGGATGTAGAATTCCCTGCAACTGGAATCTATTTTAACATAAGTCTTTTCAGTGAGAAAATGTTTCGACGAAGTTACTTGTCGTTATTTTAAAGACTGTTTGTCATTTTAAAATGTCATCAAATAACATGATCTCCGCCGGCCGCTGGTGGCCGAGCGGTTCTGGCGCTACAGTCTGGAACCGCGCGACCGCTACGGTCGCAGGTTCGAATCCTGCCTCGGGCATGGATGTGTGTGTTGTCCTTAGGTTAGTTAGGTTTAAGTAGTTCTACGTTCTAGGGGACTTATGACCTCAGCAGTTGAGTCCCATAGTACTCAGAGCCATTTGAACCATTTGAACATGATCTCCGCTAATGCAACTGCTCCCTCACCACAACCGAGCTGCTTCTTTAAAATGTCCAGACATTTTGCATGACAATACTGTCACAAAGACTAACGGCTATCTACTACCCTGTTTTTTCATCAATGCCTATAACACTGTGTAAGCGAACTAAGCACGTTCACTCGTTATTTGCGTTCAACATTACAGTGGTAAATTTTTCGTGAGTTCAGAATTCCTCTGACACTGATCTCCAGGCTATTAAACCATTTAGCGCGCAAGACTTTGGCTTCGATGAACGAGGTACAAACCCTCATCGGGTCAACCTGATTTCGCTGAGAGGCGAATGCTGGGATGGTTCCTTCAGTGAGGCCACGTCCGATCCCTTTTCCCATTCTTGTCCAGCTGGTCTGGTGCTCCGCCTCTAGTGACCCCGTTGTGAGAGATACGATAAACTCTAACCTTCACTCGTTTTCCTTGTGTCGTCTCGTAGCCATCAGCAACAGCGCTTGGTAACTGTCTGAGCTGATAGAGGTCCTCACAGTCGTCTGTTAAGGTCGACTGACTCGTTCATGTGTTCCAATTTGCAGCACGATTTAACATTTACACGTAAATTTCAAGTCCCTTCACGGAGCTATTTCTGATCTCGTTAAAGACAATATGTTTTGTTTTTGTGATGTGTAGTGGAATTAAGTCTAAAACAAAGCCTACTGGTAGAGCGATATATGTGCCCCTCGTTAAAAACAATATGTTTTGTTTTTGTGATGCGTAGCGGAATTAAGTCTAAAACAAAGCCTGCTAGTAGAGCGATACATGTGCCCCCTAATTTCATCGAAAAGTAATAGTTTTAATTTTTATTATCAACACAAATTACTAATGAAAAACACGATTGTACAGTATTAACTTTTTAACCGGTTTTCGGCTCACAGGGCCATCATCAGACGTGTGCTGTCTATCGTCGCGAACAACTTTGAAAAAGATGTTAGTACATATCAAGAGTAAGGTACGAACACAGAATAAATGTCATCTCCGACATTGCAGAAGTAATGCAATTTAAAACGTTGAAATTAAACTCTAAACAATTATGAGGTAAACAAACCAGAATGAAACAAACACTAAACTGAAAAAACAGGGGCTGGAAAACAATTTGACCTACATTAACATACCAAAAAATAAAATAAGTTAGTACATAACAAGGGTAGTGAAGAAGAGCTGGAAGGCGTATTACAAATAGGTGATACAGGAACGGAGTAAAAGACAGAATTGGCAATTGTAACTACAGAATATATGGAGTACATAGCTAATCACAATAAATTAAACAATCACAGGAAAAAATGGAGAAAAAGAATAAAATAGACAATGTGGAAGGTATTGGAGAACTGAGGATTAAGCATAGTTCAGGAGAGGGGAAATAATGAATTGCTTTTGGTTATTTAATATTACATCAGGACTGAGGGACACTTGTTGCTCGATTTCCAGAGCTTCCAACAGATTACGTTTTTAGTCTTTGTTTACTAAGTGAAGGACGCTGGACTGTGGCTGGCGATTTTACGTCTCACTCAGTACAATCTCATCAGTTATGCAGTCATAATTATACAAACCCAGATCTCTTTATGTTCAGGAACCCTAGTAACTATGTCTCAGCTTGACCGATAATATAGAATTTATCGTACACCCCACTGTTGGCTAGCAATTGTGTCTTATCTCTACTACTGAAAATATACTGGACAGTGGAGTTCCTCATACAGTAGTAAATCCTATAACAGCAAGGTTTCAGTGTTTTGCTGTACTCAGTCAAACCTGTCCTATTAAAAATGTAACCAGCTCATATTCTGGTTATATCACATGACGAACATCAATGTGTTGTACCTTGCCGGTATCGTGGAAATGTCTACTTGGTGTCTGAATATTAGTTTTTAGTAGGGGCGACATATGTTGTAATATTTAACAGGCAGCTTGCTTTTTTGATCACTTCGTGGCGAGTGCCAACTTCGAGGTGTCTTAGAAGCCAGTCCGTAATTAGGAGAACAAATATATTTTCACAGTTTAAAAGTACAATGCTTTTTTATTTGCAGCCGCACTTTCACTGTTTTCTGATTATTCATTCCATCGCTATAATGTCAAACTAAAGACGCTAAGCCATTTCAGTGTAGAATGCACGGGTATAAATCTTGAACTTTTCACATTGTATATCCTTACGAATGAATACTCCACGTATTCGTCAGTTAAGAATTTGTAAAGCATTTCCGGTGGTAGCTGCAATCTATGCGAGGCTGTGGTGTAGTTGTCAACCAGCGCGCTGCCACTGTCGTGATGCGCGATAAGCGCCTATTCAGCAGTGAAGAATGGCTACTTCGTATTCGCATTCCGATACAACATTACCACGTCAGTTGCTGTTGCAAATAGGGGATGAAACCAAATTATAAATGCATTAAATAAAGATTTACCTGATTGGCAAGACAGTGTCACATCTCAAATTAGTAATATAAAACAGGAACAGACAGTACATGACACACTGCTCTCAGTTACTGAGTAAGTGGTGAATATAAGTCCTACAACATGTGAAGGACTGATTAAAAATTTTGCAATCATGCAGGTCTTCACCTAACCTTATATCCTCTGGCGTGGCAGCAGCCCCATTTATCATCTGTCTTATTAGATGAGAGTTCCAGGTTTTCACACCTGGCAAGGAAAATATTCATCCTGCCTTATTCATCGAATCTGTTAAAGGAGTGCTACGTACAACAGAAGATTAATGCAGAGTTTGTTCAAGATAAGTCATCCATTGGGCAACTGAAATCGCTGAAAATTGTCAGATTGGTTGACTGGTTGGTTGATCTGGGGAGGGGACCAAACAGCTAGGTCATCGGCCGCATCGGATTAGGGAAGAATGGCCAACGACGTCGGCCGTGCCATTTTAAAGAAAACTGCCAGATTAATAACCAGTTTGAGAAGGCGTTGTTGTCGAAATACTGGTCAGATTGCATACAAGAAAGACTTCACAAGGAGGTGTTCAAACCAGAGCCATTTACAGAAGTCAAGGAAGTATACCAAAATATTTCGAGAAGTACTTGAATGTTCTAAACGGGGTACTAGCAGTAAAAGGCAGCCTGGGTGGCCGACTAGTGGGATGAGGATATCGTGTAGAACAAAGCGGGAACTATACCAAAATGTTAGAAGTAGTCACAATCAAACTACAGTAGCCCATTACAAGCAGTATTGTAAGATACTTAAAAATGTTATTAGGAAGGCAAAGAGTATGTGGTACGCAAATAGAATAGCTAATTCACAGGATAAATTTAAAACCATATGGTCAGTTACGAAGGAAGTGTCCGGTCAGCAACACAAGGTTGATGATATAAAGTCAATTCGTAGTAAACATATTTTTGTTACCGACAAGTCAGATATATGTACGGTATTTAACAAGCATTTTCTGAGCATTTCTGGTGAATTAAATAAAAACTTTAGTTTCTACAGTGAATCATATAACACTCTTGGAAAATGCATTTCCAAGACTGATGCCTGAAATACTCCTCTGTGATACTGACAAGGGGGAGATTGAGTCAATAACTAAATCACTGAAGACTAAGGATACTCTTGGGTATGATGGAGTGCCTAGCAGAATATTAAAGTACTGTGCTGCACACGTTACCTCTGTACTTAGCCATATTATTTAATTTTTCCTTTAAGAATGGTCATTAGTAAAGCCTCTTTATAAAAAGGAAGAAAGGGGTAATGTAGACAACTTTAGACCTATTTGTATGCTATCAGTATTTGCTAAAGTTATTGAAAAGGCTACGTATGTAGGGATAATTGACCATTTTACATCACATAATTTGCTATCAAATGTACAGTTTGGCTTTAGAAGCGGTTTAACAACTGAAAATGCTATGTTCTCTTTTGTCTGTGAGGTAGTGGATAGATTGAACAAAAGGTTTCGAGTGCTAGGCATGTTTCTTGGTTTAACTAAGGAATTTGATTGTGTTTATCACGAAATATTGCTCAAGAAGTTGGACCATTATGGAATACAGGGAATAGCTCACAATTGGTTCACCTCTTCCTTCATCAATAGACAGCAAAATGCCATTATTCACAGTGTTGAGAATGACTGTGATGTGGGGTCTGAGTGGGTACAGTCAAATGGGAGGGGGAGGGGGGTGCCTCAGGGATCCGTGTTGTGGCCACTCCTATTTCTTATTAATATAAATTTATACCCTCTAGTATTACAGGTAATTCTAAAATATCTCTGTTTGCTGATGACACTAACTTGGTAGTAAAGGACGTTGTGTGCAACATTGGCTCTGTTTCAAATAGTGCAGTTCGTGACATTAGTTCATGGCTTGTAGAAAATAAACTAAGGCTAAATCACAGTAAGTTTTTACAGTTCCCAACACACGATTCAACATAACCCAACGTTTTAATTTCACAAATGGACATATGAAACTGAACAGTGCAAATTTCTAGGTGTTCAGGTAGATAGTAAACTGTCATGGAAATCCCACTTTCAGAATCTTGTTCAGAAACTTAATGCTGCCATTTTTACTATTCGAACAGTATCTGAAGTAAGTGATCGTTCGACACGAAAATTAGTCGTCTTTGCTTATTTTCATGCGCTTATGTCGTATGATGTACTCGTATTTTGGCGTAACTCTTCCGATTCTAAAAGGATATTTTTGTCTCAGAAACGGACGGTTCGCGCAATAAGTGGTTTAAGTTCGAGAACCTCTTGTCAACCCCTGTTCACTAGTCTGGGTGTTTTGACATTGGCCTCTCAATACATACATTTCTTACTGTCGTTTCTTGTTTACAATATCAGCTTACTCCCAAGAATTAGGAGCTTTCACTCAGTCAGTACTCGGCAAAATCCAATCTGCATTTGGATCGCACTTCCTTAACTTTTGTATAGGAAGATGTGCAGTATACTGCTACCCATTTTCAATAAGTTACCACATGAATTCAAAAATCTTAGCAGTAATCCATGCGCTTTCAAATCGAAACTGAAGAATTTTCTCATGGGTCACTCCTTCTGTTCTGTTGAGGAGTTCCTTGATAAATTAAGGTGATTCTTATGTTACATTGTTGATTGTGTTGACTTAAACTTACGGCTTAATATTTTTTGAATTCATAAACGCTTTATTTTATCTGCTATTACTTTTATGTTGTACTTTCGTGTACTGTCACGATCCATGACCTTGGAGATTTGCTCCTCAATTTGATCCTACGGAACTAGACGTATAAATTAAAAAAAAATACACTTGGTATTTGGATGAACCCATTTCTCACAAAGATATACTGCCTATATTGAAAGCGGAGTTGCCTCTGAATATAAGAGGTAAATTAGTCCACATTCCAGAGACAAATCTAGCACACTCAGCTTAATATATGAAGATTCAATAACAAATAGTTACAATGACAATGGTGTTGTGGATCTGTCGTATCTGTCATGAGCACAATTTTACAGTCCCAGCAGGTCATGTTAACTTTGTGACTCAGCCGGTTTTGCCTCCACTGTGTAAGCCTACTGACCACGGTCTGCCAAATTCTAATAGAAAAAGAAGGAACAATAATACTTACCACCCCAGTTACAATATCAATAGAGTAAGACAATGACGATACAATGTCCATAATAATCAGTAGAATCTCCTACGAGAAACTGCAGTCAGACAAAATATTAGCAGTACTCATCTAAAAGAATGTTCTGTACAAAACTGTGCTAACACAAAATCAATTTGTAAATATTATTGAGATGATGGAAGAATCCCACCTGAATATGACAAATCTGACAAACTACATCCAGCCGCATTATGTCCTCCGATGATTGCCATGGGATGGAGTCGGGCAGAAAAAGTAGTTCCGTAAACTTGTTGAGATATAACAATGACACAGTCATTAGCGATTAATTAAGCACAGACCAGTACAAATGCTATGGTCAGAGTAAAGAGACAGTTGCTGTTGTAGAGGAAGTGCTGACTGAAGTTTTTCTGGATATTCGCGTTATGGCGAATGTGATAGCAGCAAATTTATGTAGTTAAATTTCTGAGATTATGAGGCTACCTCTAAAGAACGGTAAGATTATTATTGAAGCAGTCAGTATCAGATCATGGTATGTCAAAGTAGACATCGGTTGAAGTAGTAATAGGTAATGGAGCTACAGTCTACCTGTTGCTAATTGTAAGTAGGCTATTTGTAGAATGTATTTTTGGCAGGGAGAGGGACGCAAAGATCGAATTCTCGTCAGGCAAGAGCTTCCTGAACACTGATGGCGAGAATATAGTAAAACCAAAGGCTGAGAATCATAAATATTGCCAAGGCATTGCCAGAACCAAAGCTGCATACATCAGTACTAAATCTCCTCACTGTAGTTTGGTTAAAAATTATGAAGATCACATAAAGGATAGGATTATAGAATCTTCAGGTACTGACTACATTCAAGAGGCAGACATATAAGATTTACTCTCAGCCTATGCACATGTTTTTGATAAAAAAAACCAGGTGTTATTCGTATGTACTAACATCACATGGAAGTACACACATATGAAACATATTACGAGAACATATACACGAGATGGATGCCAAACAAATCCGAGAAGTGTTAGAATGGAGAAATTCTTATGATAAAAGTGTCTACAGTGACGATCTTAGATGTGTTTTGTTAATGTCTGTAAATGAGTAAGCGAATATTTTGTTGTATATTAGTAATGTAAGTCACTTGAGATTCTTGGCGAAAGATCATAGTATTATGTTTAGCCATGGACAATTTAGATGAGTAGTCATGCAATATCTAGTTATTTGATAAACTGAATACTGTGCACTGCAATTTATTTTTCTACAAATTCTGTTCAGTACCTCGTCATTAGTTACATTATCTACGCATCAAATATTCACCATTCTTCTATAGAAACACATTGCAAAAGCTTCTCTTCTTGTCTGAGCTATTCATCATGCACGTTTTTCTTCCATACCTATGCTTCTGGCAAATACTTTTAGAAAAGACTTCCTAACATTTAAATCTGCATTTGATGTCAACAAATTTCTCTTCTTCAGAAACGCTTTTCTTGCCATTGCCAGTCTGCATTTTATATCTTGTCTACTCCAGCCATCATCGGCTATTTTACTGCTAAATAGCGAAACTCATCTACTAATTTTAGTGTCTCGTTTCCTAATCTAACTCCCTCTCCATCGCCTCATCTGATTCGACTACATTCCATTACCTCTCTTTTGCTTTTGATAATGCACGTCTCCCTTCTACCAAGACACTGTCCATTGTGTTCAACTCCTCTTTCAAATCTTTTGGTGTCTCTGACAGAATTACAGTTCAATAGGCAAACCTCAACGTTTTTACTGCTTCTCCCGTCACTTTAAGTTCTTCTTCAATTTTTTCTTTGGTTTCCCGTGCTTCTTGCTCAATGTACATATTGAATAACATCGGGGATAGGCTACAAACCCGTATCACTCTGTTTTCAACCACTGATTTCCTTTCATTCCCATCGATTCTTATAACTTCAGTCTGGTTTTTGCCCAAGTTTTAAGTAGTCTTTCGATCCCTGCATTTTACTCCTGCTGCCTTGAAGTTTTAAAGCTATATAAACGATGTAAATCACCTTTGTACCCTGCAAATTTCTGTCACATTTTACAAATTATCTAACTTTTAATACAACATTAATCCATCTCAGTGTTGTACACGTGAAAGCTTCAGTTTTGTAGCCGCGTCAAATATGAGTAAAATTGCAAGCTTTTGGTGACCATTTCCATCGTCTGACTCTCATGATTTGCCATTATGGTGGCCTTTTGTAACCCCTAGGTGGCCTGTAATCTCGTAATTTACACCATTTTAGGATGTATAGAGCTAAGTACTCGTTGATGTTGCTATATTACCATAGTGAAACGGCTTAGTTTTGACAATGACATGTACACATGTCAGACGATTTTAAAGTGTGACATGTGTCGAAGAAAGATGTAAGTGATGGATTATTTTCACCATGTTTGTGATGTGCTACCGTCTGCACGACTTGCTTGTGCAGTTTTGTGTATAAAATTTATGCTACAATTTTGTGTTCTATTAGCTTTTTCAGTACCACTTGATAATGTCACAATGGCTGAAATTGCAATTGTGAAATAAATAAACCGTGTTTATAAAATTCAACATGATGTGAACGCGCGACCTTGAGAAATCAGTCAGTTGTGGTTCTACATGTTAATGTATTTAAAACGGGTCGCTTCTGGTCTGGATAGTGCAAACTCTGTACGTTGAGGCATCAGCCTACGGTATACAGAGAGGCCGAGACACTCGCTCGATTTTCCTTCAATAGAAACACAAAAATTGAAACTTTCTTCCTCGCTGATTCTCGACAGCGAATGTTCGTGTGCATGTGGCTCATATGACTGAGGAAGTGTTCAAGAGCTATGACGCCTTGTGGTCAGTCCGCAAACGTGTGATCAACATATCGATTCATGAAGTTGGGTAAAATGGAGCTAAAGTTAATGCACATTCCTCAAAATACTGCCTAAATAAGGTGGCTATTGCCGAAGACAAATGAAAATCCATTACCATTGCCGGCCGGAGTGGCCGAGCGGTTCTAGGCGCTTCAGTCTGGAACCGCGCGACCGCTACGGTCGCAGGTTCGAATCTTGCCTCGGGCATGGATGTGTGTGTTGTCCTTAGGTTAGTTTAAGTAGTTCTAAGTTCTAGGGGACTGATGACCTCAGATGTTAAGTCCCATAGTGCTCAGAGCCATTTGAACCATCTGGTGCTCCAGTAAAGAAGTTCTGTAAAGTGCGTACCTTAAGAGCTATGAGCATTTGTTCATCTTCGCGACTGTGAAACACGTCTCTTCTATAGAGCAACTATCCATAACTCTTAAAGTATGCATTTTAAAGCCCGAATGTACTACAATTTTTTGTTCTTGTATCTATGCATGCTGTTTCCTCCAAAAATATGGAAACCATATAGTACAAAGAGATGAAGGTATGCGTTTTACAGCCCATGGTCCCTAGACATTTTTCCTTGTTTTCGTCCACATTTGCAGCTCAGAAAGTTGTCCAAGCTACAATCACAGCAACAACAGTGTCGGTACATGTATTCCGCTGTCAAAAGTATCAGAACGATTTTCCCTAATGACTTTCGACTCGGTCGTTACGGGACCAAAGACCCATACCTCAGACTGATACAGTTACCCGTCTCCATCATCCCTGAAAGTTTGTAACATCATCACCGAATCATCCTGCATAACGCAACTACGAGGGAAGTTCAATAAGTAATGCAACACACTTTTTTCGGGGGCAGTCCACCTGTGGGGGTCCTCAAAGGAGTGCGCACACTGGGTTCCTCGCCACCTAACAGGAGACCACAATACTTGTACTCAGTCGGAAGTAGTACGTGGATAATGGGGATGTTATTGATGCAGCAAGACGTTGGATCCAGCGCCGACCAATACAGTGGTACTGAGCGGGCATGCATTCCCTCGTAGTAAAATGGTGTAAGGCTGTCGCACTGAACGGAGTTTAATTAAAAAAAAAGAAAAAAAGGATTCTGTAGCTTAAAGAGTAGGAATTAATTTTGTGTGTTGGATTCCTGAATAAAACCAACCTCCTTTCAGAAAAAAATGCATTACTTATCACATGCCCCTCGTAGGATGTGTATAAACCCATCATGTACTACAGACTACTGAAGATGCCTGACAACTACACTGAAGCACCAAAGAAACTGGAATAGGCAAGCGTATTCAAATTCAGAGATATGTAAACAGACAGAATATGGCGCTGCGGTCGGCAACGCCTATATAAAACAAGTGACTGGCGCAGTTGTTAGATTAGTTACTGCTGGTACAATGGCAGGTTATCAAGATTTAAGTGAGTCTGAACGTGGCGATATAGTCTGCGCACGAGCGATGGGGCACAGCACCTCCGAGGTAGCGATGAAATGGGGCTTTTCCTGTGCGAGCACCATTTCACGAGTGTACAGTGAACATCAGGAATCCGGTAAAACATCAAATCTCCGACATCGCTGCGGCTGAAAAAAGATCCTGCAAGAACGGGACCACAGGAGACTGAAGAGAATCGTACAGCGTGACAGAAGTGCAACCCTTCCGCAAATTACTGCAGATTTCAGCGGTGGGCCTATAACACTTATATCGAATGGAAATAGGTTTATTCTACGTAGCTGTGTAGCTGCAGTTATGGAGTGTGTATTCTGTGTTAGTTAATGTCATTGATTTGTGACAGGAAATTTCGTAAAATATAAAAGAAAAAAACAAAATGATTTGTTAGAATAATGATTTTTTATAATATGTGTATAAGAAAGACAATGTTAATTGGAAGCTGGTTCATGCTTAGGGCACTTGTAAAATGTAAAAGATCTAGTGAAGTCCCTCCGCAACGGAAGTGGCATGGCGCCATGTGAAAGGTGGTTTTCGCGGCCAAACTGGGCGGCTCCTTGGTGTGAATAGTACGCAGTAAGTGGCCAGCCGTAGCAAGGTACACTTCGGCGGTGCCAAGAGGGCAATTGGAAGCTGCTTTGCAAGGCATTTTTGCCTCGGATGAGGAGCTGGCTATTATTTGGTATTCTCGGCAAAAAAGGAATGGCTCTAATATGGTGAAAATCCGACCCCAAAAAGAGATTTTATAGAGCATTCGAACATCTAGAACCATGAGTACAGTTAGCCGAGATCTCGCTTGCCACTTAAATTTCGCCACAGATTCGCAAACTTCATACATCCAGATATGTAAATGGGCATGGACCAGTGATTTTGTGTGAGTAGTTTTGATAATAATCCAAATGTTATAAATCTGTGTTCGGAACCTTACCTTCTATCCTGATCACAAACCTATGCAGGATCCTTTCCTAAGTGCTTCTAAAACCGAGTATCCTATTTTAAATGAACTATTCTTGCTTTCAAGTGTTTTCAAAGTGGTTTCTTTATGTTTGTCAAATGTGAAAGGAGTAGCAAAAGTTGTAGGTAAAACCACTAAAATGAAGTTAGATAGGATTTGGTTAAAATACTCTCAGTTTCCAGAATGAGATTTTCACTCTGCAGCGGAGTGTGCGCTGATATGAAACTTCGTGCTTGTGTAGCTCAGATGGTGGAGCTCAGAGTGCCCCGTGTCAGTTTGTATCCTGTGTGGTATTCAAAGGGAAATATTAATGTAAGTAACTTGCAACAACCAATATTTAATTTTCTTAAAAAAATCTTTCCAAATTAATGTGTCCAACTGGACTGGTGACCGTTCATTTTTTTCATTCACATACGAATTTTACCACTTTTATTAACTCCCAAGGTTAAAGTTGTAAGTAGGCTGTTTAGGTTTTTTATTGGTAACGCCACCTCTGTATGAAAATCACTGGCTGTCCTGTGTGCAGTCTGTGGCTGCTTTGCATTGTTGTAATACTCGCCATTGTAGTGTTAGGCAGCTGGCTGGGAACAGCGTGTAGCGTTGTGCAGTTGGAGGTGAGCCGCCAGCAGTGGTGGATGTGGGGAGAGAGATGGCGGAGTTTTGAAATTTGTCATGAACTGCTATATTTATATATGATGATATCAAGGTAAATACATTGTTTGTTCTCTATTAATATCTTTCATTTGCTAACTATCCCTATCAGTAGTTAGTGCCTTCCGTAGTTTGAATCTTTTATTTAGCTGGCAGTAGTGGCGCTTGCTGTATTGCAGTAGTGGGAGTAACGAAGATTTTTGTGAGGTAAGTGATTTAGTGATTTGTGAAAGGTATAGTTTAATGTTAGTCAGGGCCATTCTTTTGTAGGGATTATTGAAAGTCAGATTGCGTTGCGCTTACAAAATATTGTGTGTCAGTTTAAGCACAGTCTTGTAAAAATGTTCAAAGGGGACGTTTGAAGCCGGCCGAAGTGGCCGTGCGGTTAAAGGCGCTGCAGTCTGGAACCGCCAGACCGCTACGGTCGCAGGTTCGAATCCTGCCTCGGGCATGGATGTTTGTGATGTCCTTAGGTTAGTTAGGTTTAACTAGTTCTAAGTTCTAGGGGACTAATGACCTCAGCAGTTGAGTCCCATAGTGCTCAGAGCCATTTGAACCATTTTTTGGGACGTTTCAAAGTATGTTTAGTTTTTCTGTTAATTTCACCTTATTCAAAATTATCGTCCGACACCTTTACCCATTAGACACACGCACGGTCAAAATTCAAAATCCTCTCAGAAGGTAACTTGTTTTACGGCAACTTAGCGTTATACGTGGCTTTTTCCAGGACAAGAATAGCAGGTTCGGTTGTTAGAGAAGAGTGACCTATAACGACAGGCTAGGATTATAGGCCATGAACAAGTGTCAGAAAGCGAACAATTCAACGAAACATAATCGATATGCGATTTCGGAACCGATGGCTCACTCGTGTACACTTGATGACTGCATGACACAAAGCTTTATGCCTCGCCTGGGCCTGTCAACACTGACATTGGACTGTTGGTGACTAGAGACATGTTGCTTGGACTGAGAAGTCTCGTTTCAAGTTGTATCGAGCAGCCTCACGTATACGGGTATGGAGACAACCTCATGAATCCATGAACCCTGCATGTCAGTAGGGAACTGTTCAAGCTGGTGATGGCTCTGTAATGGTGTGAGACACGCGCAGTTGGAGCGATATGGGACCCCCGCTACATATATACACGACTCTGACATGTGACGCATAAGTAAGCATCTTGTCTCATCACCTGAATCCATTCATGTCCATTGTGCATTCCGACGGACTTGGGCAATTCTAGTAGGACAATGTGACACAGCACACAATCAGAATTGCTACAGAGTGGCTGCAGAAACACTCTTCTGAGTTTAAACACTTCCGCTGGCCACAAAACTCTCCAGACATGAGCATATCCGGAACGGCTTGCAACATGCTGTTCAGAAGAGACGTCCACATCCTCGTACTCCTACGGATTTATGGACAGCCCTGCAGTATTCATGGTGGCATTTCCCCCCAGCACAGTCCATGCCACGTCATTTTACAGCACTTCTGCGTGCTTGCGTGGGCCCTACAGGACATTAGGCAGGTGTACCAGTTTCTTTGGGTCTTAAGTGTAAAGAAGAACCGAAACGTGTATGGCAGAAATGAACAGCTTTTCGTTTAGTTGCATAGAATGACTACATCTCTGAGAAATATCAGTGGAGTTTGATGCATATGTGACTGGTGCTTCATGGTGTAACACTTGCAAGACACCTCGTGTGGGAAGGAGAAAGAGGTGTGAATTTTGATTTAAATTATATAAATGAAATGGAAAAAGCGCTGTTCAACATACAAGTGGTTTATTCAGTGAAACTGCATTAAACGGCACATGCAGTAATTATTGAAATTCTATAAAATTCATTTAACAATCACTCACAAATTATTCAAATAATGATAAATAAAAATAAAAAATTTGGGTCGCCAGATACTGTAGAACGTATCAAATAAAAAAACGACAAATAGAATTGAATTGGCACCAAGAGCTCACAACAAGTGAATTATATAAGGTGACTGCCCTGGTATTTGTCTTTTAACATGAGCATTGTATGACTTCATTCTAATTTAACATATAAATGAATTACGCGAGACGGGTTGACCTGGTGTATTAAATGATGAAAGAATAAAAAAAAAAAAAAAACAGCTGAACATATGACTTTCTAAACGGGCAAACGGCGAATACTGTGCCTTGCGTCTGTATGAGCATCTAACACATTGCAAAGAAATTGAAGAAAGCGAAAGAAGAATGCGCAGCTAGGAAGGCGGGCGTTTTCTGTATTACCAAGTTCATAGCGTGGTCGGCGTGGCGGTGGAGTCGGCTGATTGCCTGTGGCTGCATCAAGACTCTGCCGGCGTCGTAGTTGATAGCGTCTGACATACCCTACGCTAAAAATAGTGACCGAAACCTGTTACTGGAAGTTATCATTACTGGTCGACGGTATGCGTCCATCTGCAAGTGCAAACCTACGTGAAACTGCATTAAACAAAGCTCAAAACTAACACTACTACCGTCATCGGATATGTAGTAAATCAAAATGATCCTGAGTTAAGCTCTTGATAACGCGCACAGTGAGTGAAGCTCGCCTACTTGGCTCTAACAAACTTTGCTCTCTACGCTGTTTGCGACGAATGCAAAGTACATCGTCTCGTGACAAGCGATAAGAGAATCGTTGCAACTTATCGGAAGCAGTCAAGAGTGAACTCCTGCCTCCTCAGAAGCAAAATTCGGAATGCCAAACACTAGTGCGCTCCTCGCACCTGGAGAGAGACAGCAGATCCCCTCCAGCGTCTTGTCTCCGCCCCTCCGCAAATTACGTAGCTCGTACTATTTTTCAAAGCCAACGTTAGATTCTTGCCAATGAAGAAGTCCCTTTCAAAATTTCCTCCCTCCTTGCCGTCGCATTCCGCGAGAAAAAGAGAGCCATACACTATGTGAGACAGAGTATACAAATAAACCAAGACTTCTCCCTTTGAGTATTGCCGCTACGTTCCCAGGTGTTCTGCTCGCGGGAAACGGCCAAAAGTCCCCGGGCCACTTGAGATTCTTGGACACCCAAGTCGTGCTGTTGCTATTCAACTCGCCGCTCTGTCCGTGTTACTTACAAGGGAACCTCCCCATCGCACCCCCCTCAGATTTAGTTATAAGTTGGCACAGTGGATAGGCCTTGAAAAACTGAACACAGATCAATTGAGAAAACAGGAAGAAATTGTGTGGAACTGTGAAAAAATAAGCAAAATATACAAACTGAGTAGGTCATGGGAAGATAGGTGACATCAACGACTCTAAGAACACAGGAGCGCCGTGGTCTCGTGGTAACGTGAGCAGCTGCGGAACGAGAGGTCCTTGGTTCAAATCCTCCATCGAGTGAAAAGTTTAATTTTTTTATTTTCAGTTTATGTGAAAAACTATTGTGTTTTCATCACTTTTATGGGAGTCATTATCACATCCACAAGAAAACCTAAATCGGGCAAGGTAGAAGAATCTTTTTACCCATTCGCCAAGTGTACAAATTAGGTGGGTCGACAATATATTCCTGTCATGTGACGCACATGCCGTTACCAGTGTCGTATAGAATATATCAGATGTGTTTTCCTGTGGAGGAATCGGTTGACCTATGACCTTGCGATCAAATGTTTTCGGTTCCCATTGGAGAGGCACGTCCTTTCGTCTACTAATCGCACGGTTTTGCGATGCGGTCGCAAGACACAGACACTAAACTTATTACAATGAACAGAGACGTCAATGAACGAACGGACAGATAATAACGATGTAAAAATAAAGAAAGTAAAATTCTCACTGGAGGGAAGACTTGAACCAATGACCTTTCGTTCTGTAACTGCTCACGCTACCACGAGACCACGGCGCTCCTGAGCTCACAGTCTCCATGATGTTGCCTATGTGGCCCATGGACTACTCAGTTTGTATATTTTGCTTATTTTTTCACAGTTCCACGCAACTTCTTCCTGTTTTCTCAATTGATCTGTGTTCAGTTTATCAAGGCCTATCCACTGTGGCAACTTATAACTAAATCTGAGGGGGGTGCGATGGGGAGGTTCCCTTGTTAGAATCGTGGCAAAGCTGTTTTTCGCTGTAAGTTTACAGTTTCCGCTGCCTCGGGCACACGTGCGAATGTCCACGGCTTCCCTTGGCAGCGTGTTGATGTATGCAGCGTCTTCGCCTGTCGCTAACCTTCTTGGGGCCTGCCCTCTGTGAAGCGTGCCGACATGGGCGCGCGACCGCCGCTCGCACGTGGGCACTACCTGTGTCCACCTGGTCGCCGGGCTTCCCAGCTAGGAATGCATCAGAAGAATTCCTTTCATGCACAGAGTGTACCAAGTTTGCAAAGAGAAGAATCATAGCCCTTTACCGACGCTTAATGACACAATAATTCACCTCCATCACACTTCATATATTGCAATAAACTAATGACTGATTTTGAAAGCAATTATCTCCTTTAATTATAAACATGAAAAGCTTCGACGCTTTTCACACTTTCCATTTCGTCATCGTAGATAACGGGAGAGTTGTGTCGCTGTGCGGCCCCGCTATCAGGAAGTAGCGCGGGTGTCCCTGCGCGTGGTCCCCCAGGCCGCCCTCCCAGCATGTGGCAGCGGGGCCTTGGACTGTGCGCCCACTGAGTCAGAGGTCGGGCCCGCCCCCTCACCGCACAGGGCCAGTGGAAACACACCGGCTGAGGCGGATCCCGACAGCTGCGCCCTTTACGAGGGCCAGGGCCGCGCCTCAAGGTCGCTCGCGCACCGCCCGCGGCCGTTGACTCCGGACCGCACGTAAACACACTGCCGGCCGCCTCGCGCCGCGCCGGTGTCCGCGTGCTTCCGTACCGAGTCGGCCGCCGCCACGTCTTACTCTGGTGAAGTTGGCACCCGACTTTCTGGAAATACACATTTTTCGGGGATTTTGACAGACATGCTATAGTGCTACAGTTGTCTGCACAAAATTTGAATAGTACTGCAGAATTTTGCGAAGAAAACAATGCTCGGAAATATCAAACAATGGAAAATCCATGATGGAATGTAACAATACTATGAAAAAGATAGTTGCTACTCGTCATATAGCGAAGATGCTGAGTCGTAGATATGCCCCCCCAAAAAAGAGAAAAAGAAGACAGAAAGTGAGCCAGACTCTTGCTTCAGCAGCACGTGTGTGTTACTTGCGATAGCGTGCGTACGTGTGTGTGTGTGTGTGTGTGTGTGTGTGTGTGTGTGTGGTGTATGCGTATGATGTCTATTTCCGATGAAGGCCTTGTCGGCTGAAAGTTCACTTTGTGACAGTCCTTTTGTTGTACCTATCTGCGACCCAGCGTCTCCACTATATGGTGAGTAGCAACTATCCTAATATTGATACTCTGAAAAATTTTAGTTTTGTTAAAGAAAGACTTGCTACATTGAGAAAATAATTGTGATAAAAATTTTGAGCGGCTTCCCTTCGGAAAACCCTAGTGGCATTTTTTTCTGCAAATAATAATTTATGCCTCCCCCCATGAACCATGGACCTTGCCGTTGGTGGGGAGGCTTGCGTGCCTCAGCGATACAGATAACCGTACCGTAGGTGCAACCACTACGGAGGGGTATCTGTTGAGAGGCCAGACAAACGTGTGGTTCCTGACGAGGGACAGCAGCCTTTTTAGTAGTTGCAGAGGCAACAGTCTGGATGATTGACTGACCTGATCTTGTAACAGTGACCAAAACAGCCTGCTGTGCTGGTACTGCGAACGGCTGAAAGCCAGGGGAAACTGCATCCGTAATTTTTCCCGATGGCATACAGCTTTACTGTACGAGTAGCATGGAGAGCTGCATCAAACCGCCTGCCGGAGTGGCCGAGCGGTTCGAGGCGCTACAGTCTGGAACCGCACGACCGCTACGGTCGCAGGTTCGAATCCTGCCTCGGGCATGTATGTGTGTGATGCCATTAGGTTTAAGTAGTTCTAAGGTCTAGGGGACTGATGACCTCAAAAGTTAAGTCCCATAGTGCTCAGAGCCATTTGAACCATATTTTTTGCATCAAACCAGTCTCTGGACTGAAGAACACAACAACAACAACAATAGTTTATGAGACAGTTGCTATAACGAGGGACCCATTTTCATCTCTTGTGAAGTTGGCATCCGACTTCCGAGCGATAAACATTTTCTCCAGATTACTTGATAGAATGCTGTAGTTCTAGAACCCCTGTACATAATTTCGGAAAAAAATTCGAGAAATCTTTTTATGCAGGTAACGATTATGAGGTAATTACAATAATGAGGCATACATTTTCACAACATAAAAAAAATCGTACAACAGTCCTGATCACAGTTCCAGGTAGCAACCCAAGAGTTCTATCGAAGATGGTCAGCTAGACCCTAATTCGAACTCGGAAAACTTTGTCCTCGGGTAGCAGGACGATCCAAAACCTAACTGGTTGGGCATCCATATAAGATTACGAAGTTTTCCATTACCTAATTTTAGACATGTAAAGTAAAATTGTGGAAGAGGTCCAAAACTTAACTGGTTGGGCATCCATATAAGATTACGTAGTTTTTCATTACCTAATTTAAGTTAGCCATTTAAAGTAAAATTTTGGAAGAGGTAGATTTTACTGCGTTTTTAGTGATCGTGGTTGCGTACATCTAATTTTCAGTGCAAAGCGTTCTAGAATCTGAAGTACTCTGGACATTCTGTTGTAAGAATTTACAGTGCTCTTAATTTATTTACTGGAGGCAGCCGAAACTTATTCTCCAGTGTGGACGACGATCATGATCACACATAAGCTCCAGAGTCTTTATCAGACCGGAGAATATCATGCGATTCTGAAGGAAAGATGCAGATCTGTATGATATGCCATTACAGCTTATTTGTAGAGAAGTACATGCCAATCAGACAACAAAGAACACGTTAGCTTACTAAGAATTAGGTAAGGTATATGTTGTAATTTGCGAGGTTTATATAACTGCTCACGGTGGTTTTGTGCTTTGCTAGTCATAAGACTACAAGCCGGCCGATGTGGCCGAGCGGTTCTAGGCGCTTTAGTCTGGAACCGCGCGACGGCTCCGGTCGCAGGTTCTAATCCTGCCTCGGGCATGGATGTGTGTGATGCCCTTAGGTTAGTTAAGTTTAAGTAGTTCTAGGGGACTGATGACCTCAGATGTTAAGTCCCATAGTGCTCAGAACCATTTGAACCATTTTTTCATAAGACGACTGATCGACAACTGATATTTATTTCCATAACAGGATGAGTATACTATTGTGTGCCTAGGTTTCACGTATGTAGCGCATACGCCGATAGTCACTACTCGCTTTTATCCGTAGTCCTTAAGCCAACTATTTCTAAGGGTATTGTCACAGCTTAATGACTCATGTAAAAGGTTACAGCTGTTTTCTCTTTTATTCCTTGCTTTTAATCTTTCCGATGTTATTGATATGTGAGGAGGAACGATTCTGTGAAGCTCCTCATGTATTTTAATTGCCGTGTTCTTCGCGTCTTTAACTTTGTTATTTTATGGTGTTGTATGGAAGTTATAAATGTAATTAGATTTCAGTGACAAGTATGGTTCTATTGTTCTGAAATTATATCCTTAGTACAAGTCACCAACAGGATGTACACCTCAGACAGTACGCTCATTTCTCGTGCACCAGCGTACACCTACACAATTTACTTTGAATGTATCTCGGTGTATAACAGTGATAATGTTTCGCCGTGTGGGATTAGCCGAGCTGTCTAAGACGCTGCAGTCGTGGACTGTGCGGCTGGTCCTGGTGGAGGTTCGAGTCCTGCCTCGGGCATGGGTGTGTGTGTTTGTCCTTAGGATAATTTAGGTTAAGTAGTGTGTAAACTTAGGGACTGATAACTTAGCTGTTAAGTTCCGTAAGATTTCACACACATTTGAACATTTTGATAATGTTTCACCATATCTATACCTGGATGTTCTTTACTATCTGTTATTGGTTTGAGTATTATGTATGATCTACATTCGTCTAAACTACACAAACACTAACAGAGAGTGTTATACATCACTGCCATATTGTTTTGAAAATATACAGCTAACCTTTTTTCGTAGCATTAAAAAGGTTATGTATGAACATTTCTTATTAAATATTGTATGATGACGACATAGTGAAAATTACTTTTGGAATGCCAAAGTATTACCATGTCTGATTACCACGATTGTCGGTGGAGAAGAAGAAGCTACCTGTTGCGTAGACAGGGCTAGTCTAGGGGACCAGAAACGACAGAGAGGCTTATTCCCCGCCGTAGCCCTCGGTGGTCCACAACGCCAAAACAGGCTACAGCAGTTCACTCACCCCACCGCCGACCCACACCGAACCCAGGGTTACTGTGATGTTCGGCCCCCAGTGGACTCACTGAAAGTAACTGTGGTGTCACCGCCAGACACCACACTTGCTAGGTGGTAGCCTTTAAATCGGCCGCGGTCCGCTAGTATACGTCGGACCCGCGTGTCGCCACTATCAGTGATTGCAGACCGAGCGCCGCCACACGGCAGGTCTAGAGACACTTCCTAGCACTCGCCCCAGTTGTACAGCCGACTTTGCTAGCGATGGTTCACTGACAAATTACGCCGAGACGATAGTTAGCATAGCCTTCAGCTACGTCATTTGCTACGACCTAGCAAGGCGCCATTATCATTTGCTATTTATCTTGTGATGCATGTACCGTCAGACCGATGTTCACCAATTATGGATTAAAGTATTCCAGAAGCTACGTACTTTTTTACTAGACTCAACTCCTTTAACTGTTCCAGACCTCACGCCAACCTGCGTGAGCTTAAACGCGTGCCTTTCGGCTTCCTCTCATAGTGGCTTGGCTGTCTTGCCAAGTCACAACAGTAACTATAACAGTGAATTCCAGACAATCAGACAAATAGCTGTAGAGAATGGATATGATGCCAACACTATGGATAAATTGAACCACAAAATAAAAACAAAATAAAAAAACACACAACACACAAAAACAAAAGCCTTCTCACCAACTTACAAACACACAGAACACAAAAACGAGCACACATGTACGAGGGACACCCACAACAACAAACAAGTGGTTCACTCTGACCTACAACAACAAAGCAGCCGACAGAATAGGCTCGGCTCTGAGCACTATGGGACAACATCTTAGGTCATAAGTCCTCTAGAACTTAGAACTACTTAAACCTAACTAAGCTAAGGACATCACACACACCCATGCCCGAGGCGGGATTCGAACCCGCGACCGTAGCAGTCCCGCGGCTCCGGACTGCAGCGCCAGAACCGCTAGACCACCGCGGCCGGCGACAGAATAGGCAACATACTCCAAAAACAAGGGGTGAAGATAGCCTACAGGACAGACAACTCAACACAGAGGAAACTAAGGACAACCAACACAAGCACAGACAAACACAACACATCCGGTATTCACCAACTAACGTGTCAGGACTGCAAATCAGTTTGTATAGGACAGACAAGCAGAAACTTTAATACCAAGTACACGGAACAAAGAAGAGTCAACACTGATTTGAAAATCCTGAAATGCAGCAACAGCCCCCCCACAAAAACTAATAACTGAAGAAAATTATCAAATACAAAAAGCCATAGATGAAGGAAAGCAAGTAATAAATGAGTACACAGCTCTCTGCAGTGGAACTCTGTTCTCTGCCCTCAAAGAATTATTAGATAACACCATCCTATAGAACTCCCCCCGCCCCCCCCCCCCTCCCACACACACAGACACATACATACATGCCGGCCGCGGTGGCCTTGCGGTTCTAGCGCTGCAGTCCGGAACCGCGGGACTGCTACGGTCGCAGGTTCAAATCCTGCCTCGGGCATGGATGTGTGTGATGTCTTTAGGTTAGTTAGGTTTAAGTAGTTCTAAGTTCTAGGGGATTGATGACCTAAGATGTTAAGTCCCATAGTACTCAGAGCCATTTGAACCATTTTTTGAACATACATACATACATACACACATAAAACTAAAAATAAATAAATAAACATATATAATTATAATAATACACACAAACACACACACACACACACACACACACACACGAGCGCGCGCGCGCGCGCGCGCGCGCAACCTTACAAATAAATTATTAGTTTCAGGAATAGCCATAACAGTTTAGAAATCGTAATTATTTGCCTACATCAAGTTGCATACAGTTGCAGATGACAAACTACAAACTGAAAAAAAACTGACACTGTAAAAACGTTACACAGCAGGAAAACCACATCGTGTGGTAAGAAGGTACGAATACATAATTTTATGTACCCTTCAAAAATCTGTAATTATGATCTAGAAACTAATATTTACATGTATTTAAACAGTAAAGAACATTCCTTTTGTTTATCAGCCATAATAATAATACAAACCACTGATGATGCGGCAACTGCAGTGAAACATGTCTGGGACAACAAACAACATTGTGTTTGCTAAAGGCGGACTCCGCCCAAAAACATATGTTATTGTTAAAGCAAACACAGACAAAAGAATGAGATTTTCACTCTGCAGCGGAGAGTGCGCTGATTTGAAACTTCCTGGCAGATTAAAACTGTGTGCCGGGCCGGGACTCGAACTCGGGACCTTTACTTTTCGCGGGCAAGTGCTCTACCAACTGAGCTACCCAAGCACGACTCACGGGCCGTCCTCACAGCTTTACTTCTGCCAGTACCTCGTCTCTTACCTTCCAAACTTCATTCTGGAAACATCCCCCAGGCTGTGGCTAAGCCATGTCTCCGCAATATCCCTTCTTTCGGGAGTGCTAGTTCTGCAGGGTTCGCAGGAGAGCATCTGTAAAGTTTGGAAGGCAGGAGACAAGGTACTGGCAGAAGTAAAGCTGTAAGGAGGGGGCGTGAGTCGTGCTTGGATAGCTCAGTTGGTAGAGCACTTGCCCGCGAAAGGCAAAGGTCCCGAGTTCGAGTCTCGGCCCGGCACACAGTTTTAATCTGCCAGGAAGTTTCATATCAGCACACACTCAGCTGCAGAGTTAAAATCTCATTCTGGAAACATCCCCCAGGCTGTGGCTGAGCCATGTCTCCGCAATATCCTTTCTCTCAGGAGTGCTAGTTCTGCAAAGTTCGCAGGAGAGCATCTGTAATGTTTGGAAGGTAGGAGACGAGGTACTGGCAGAAGTAAAGCTGTGAGGACGGGGCGTGAGTCGTGCTTGGGTAGCTGAGGTGGTAGGGCATTTGCGCGAAAGGCAAAGGTCCCGAGTTCGAGTCTCGGCCCGGCAAACAGTTTTAATCTGCCAGGAAGTTTCACAGACAAAAGACCTCCAACCTCAAAAAGATTGTCAAGAACGTCCTCCTGTAGCTCGTTCCTGTGTGAACTGTTTGTTAGACAGAGCAATGTGTGGGCGTCAGCGTCCCAAGTAAAGGGGTGGTTTTGAGTCTGAAGGGTCGCGGCTGTGATCTACATCGCATAGGCGGTTAAAGAAGGGGTGAAATGAGGTTAAAAGCGGCGTGGCGACCGTCCCTCCATCGCGTGGCACGTTCACGGTAGTGCTGGTAAGAATTGTGGAGAAATTTGGTGTCTGCGTGACTTCATTAACCTCCCTTAAAGCTTCCATAAACTCCTGAGCTGTGGTCTTTTTTCGCATTTATTGACACCTTGGTGTTTGAAAGTCGCTGACCCCTAGGGCGACGCAGAGGGCGTCACGCTTTTGCCTCATTACACAGGAAGGTTGTAGGCACCTTTGAGCTAAATTTCAAACTTATACTTCGGAACCGGAGACAATTACGGAATTTAGGAAAAATGATACTTTAATTTTGTTCAACAAACGTCCTACTAACTGCAAACGTCCTGTTTGGTAGAGAATACTTCATAAAATCCACCTGCCCGTATTGGCAAATACGCAGTGTGCTATTTTCCGAGACAAGGAGGTGAATCCGCCCGCATCAAATACACGTGGCGGATTAACGAACGCTGGACAGGTAACTGACCAGCCTGAGTGCGGTTTTAGGTGGTTTTCCCCGCTCCTTAAGATAAATGATGGATTTGTCTCCACTCTCCGCTTAGGTAAATGCATACAGCAAAAACACTATAATGGACAGAAGAAAAATTGTCAAACAGATGGCACACACAACTTCCCTCGTTTAGGTCACCTGACAACAGTGGCCACAAGATAGCAATCCGGCTACAAAAGCTAAAATAAAAAAATGCTTCAAATGGCTCTGAGCACTATGGGACTTAACTTCTGAGGTCATCAGTCCCTTAGAACTTAGAACTACTTAAACCTAACTAACCTAAGGATATCACACACATCCATGCCCGAGGCAGGATTCGAACCTGCGACCGTAGCGGTCGCGCGGTTCCAGACTGTAGCGCCTAGAACCGCTCGGCCACTTTGGCCGGCTTAAAATAAAAATTAATTAACCAAATGATGAACAGCAGTATGACGAGATAAACCCTAGTTAACAGCATGTAACGTATGAGAAGGTAGGCGAAGTTTCTCTAATGAAGAAGGTGATCCGTACCTTTTGATGTATTTTGCCATACAATTTTAAATTAGTATTTCAATATACTTTTCGTCGTAGAAGTAATTACACGAATTTTTATGATCTGGATTTTGAAGACGCGTTTCGTTTGGTTACTGTTTTGCTTGATATCTAAGTATAAAATTTTCAAAAAAAAGTTTCGTCATCCTATCATTTATTCAGCAATAAGGAAAACAACTGAAAATATGGGAAATATTCGTTGGATTACTAAATGGATTTTATTTTTTACTACCTTTTAAATTCTTAATGAGAAATACGCAGATTTGGGAAATGCTGAAAGTTTTATTTTAACTGTTTTAGGCAAAACATTGTTGACCAACGGCTTTGTCGCCCTGTTAACACCGGTTCTCGTCATATGACGGAAGTTAAACATTATAGGTTTTGGCTAGCACTTGGTTGGATGACCGTGCAGATCCGCCGAGCTCTGTTGGCAGGTGGGGTGGGCGCAGCCCTTGAGAGGACAGCCAACGAGCTACTTGGTTAAGAAGAAGTGGCTCTGGTAGCCAAAGCTGAGAACCACCGGGAGACCAGTGTGCTGATCACTCCTCCCTCCGTATTCGTATCCAGCGACGAGTATCAGCTGAGGATGACACTGTGGTCGGTCGGTACTGTTGCGCCTTCCCAGGCCGTTCGGACAGAGTTTAGTTTAGTTTGGCTATACTTTATTACCCAGTACTTTGATACCACTTTGGTGACTATAACTACAGAATTTGTTTTTATTGAAAGACATATGATTGAAACTGAATTAAAAACAAGATACTGGGTAGGATTTCTGTATGACTAAAGGTTGTTTACATTAAGACAAACATACCTTTCTTGAAAGTCCTCATTATCTTCTTTTATGCAAACGTTTTATTTTGTCGAAAAATTTATAAATTTGGAAGTTATTGTTATTCTATAATCTCCTAACGTAACCGTTTTGAAAAATCCGTTAATACTGTTTAATAGCGGTGATTTTCTGTTTATGAAAATATTCAGTTCTGTTAAAATTTTATACTCTGATTATGAAACTATTGTAATTAAGACTATCATTTTCGGGAAAATTTCGACGCAAAACAATAATCAATGAACACTCTCAAAGTGCGGCAAAATTTCACTTCTGTTCTTATGTTACTCTCTCGTTATCGAAGCATAAACACGTATTCAGTATTTCTTTTGTGCGTCTGCAATCGCTTATGCTACTTTGTACAATAAAGGTTGTAAAAATTATGGAAGACTAGAATAGAGCTAGCAGAAAGTAAATAACAACCATTTCAAACAGAGTGTTTCAGTCTGAAGAGTTAAGAAAGTTCCCCTTGCATATCGACGAACTTAATTATCTGGAGTCAACATAAAAAGCTTAATAAATACACACATTATTTCTAATAGCTCCTTCCAAATTCGATTTATAAAGTGAAATACAACGGTAATAATTTTATTACTAAAAGTGCACTTAAATTGTTTGCGGATAATACACTATTGTTTGTTAAAAGTAAAACACTCAGAAGGAGTGGTCTGCAACACGCCACGATAAGAGGATGAGTAGAACGGCCAAACCATAATCAGAGATTTAAATGGCAGACAGGTGGCGTACACGTAGGCTCAACAGCATCCTCTTTTGCGTGGCCGGACAGGTGAATGTTACGCAAAGCCCAGTCAGTGCGGAGCCGCCGTACGAAGTGAAAATAGGCAACCAAGTCTCACCGTGCCTCGCAGACGTTACGCAGTGCAATTCGGCATGTGGGTGCGTCCGAACACGGCAGAGTGATTGGTTCCCAGGAGCGGCTCTGTCGTTCCGTGAGATTGCCACTCATGCGGGGCACGCTAATTCAATAGCGAGGATATATGGAAAACCACTGGGGAAAAGAGAGTTGTACACAGCTCCGGCAGGGTACTGGACGGCTCATTGTGAGCACAGTGCGAGACGACCGCCATCTTGTCCGCCTGGCCGTAATGGACAGAACAGCATCGTCCGCAGTGTCGGCGCAATGTTGGAGCTCTGTAGCGGGTGTGGACTTGGCTGTGTCGACGATTCGACTCCGTCTTCTGCTGGACTGGTGACATGCATGCCTTCTACATCTACATCTACATCTACATCTACATCCATACTCCGCAAGCCACCTGATGTGTGTGTTGCGGAGGATACCTTGAGTACCTCTATCGGTTCTCCCTTTTATTCCAGTCTCGTGTTGTTCGCGGAAAGAAGGATTGTCGGTATGCCTGTGTGTGGGCTCTAATCTCTCTGATTGCTTGACTCGTCGGTGAAGGTATGTTCTAGAAACTTCAACAAAAGCCCGTACCGAGCTACTGAGCGTCTCTCCTGCAGAGTCTTCCACTGGAGTTTTATCTATCATCTCCGTAACGCTTTCGAGATTACTAAATGATCCTGTAACGAAGCGCGCTGCTCTCCGTTGGATCTTCTCTATTTCTTCTGACAACCCTATCTGGTACGGATCCCACACTGCGGAGCAGTATTCAAGCAGTGGGTGAACAAGCGTACTGCAACCTACTTCCTTTGTTTTCGGATTGCATTTCCTTAGGATTCTTCCAATGAATCTCAGTCTGGCATCTGCTTCACCGACGATCAACTTTATATGATCATTCCATTTTAAATCACTCCTAATGCGTACTCCCAGATAATTTATGGAGCTAACTGCTTCCAGTTGCTCACCTGCTATATTGTAGCTAAATGATAAGGGATCTTTCTTTCTATATATTCGCAGCACATTACACTTGTCTACATTGAGATTCAATTGCCATTCCCTGCATCATGCATCAATTCGCTGCAGATCCTCCTGCATTGCAGTACAATTTTCCATTGTTACAACCTCTCGATATACCACAGCATCATCCGCAAAAAGCCTGAGTGAACTTCCGATGTCATCCACAAGGTCATTTATGTATATTGTGAATAGCAACGGTCCTACGACACTCCCCTGCGGCACACCTGAAATCACTCTTACTTCGGAAAACTTCTCTCCATTTAGGGAACTCTTCAATCCGATCACACAATTGGTCTGATAGTCCATATGCTCTTACTCTGTTCATTAAACGACTGTGGGGAACTGTATCGAACGCCTTGCGGAAGTCAAGAAACACGGCATCTACCTGTGAACCCGTGTCTATGGCCCTCTGAGTCTCGTGGACGAATAGCGCGACCTGGGTTTCACACGATCGTCTTCTTCGAAATCCATGCTGATTCCTACAAAGTAGTCTCCAGAAAAGTCATTATACTCGAACATAATACGTGTTCGAAAATCCTGCAACTGATCGACGTTAGAGATATAGGTCTATAGTTCTGCACATCTGTGCGACGTCCCTTCTTGAAAACGGGGATGACCTGTGCCCTTTTCCAATCCTTTGGAACGCTACGCTCTTCTAGAGACCTACGGTACACCGCTGCAAAAAGGGGGCAAGTTCCTTCGCGTTGGCTTCCACTGACCAGAACGCACCAACACCGAGGATTGCGATGTGCTCGTGAACTTCAAGTCCTGGCATGCTGAGTCCCAAATTGTCGTGTTTTTGGATGAGTCCTGCTTCAACTTGTCCTACAGTGGTGGACGCATTGAAAGGGTACAGTACCGCCCAACATTGAAAATAGGTACAACATACTTCATTATTTTTGTCAGAACAACACATTTTTTTTGTAAAATAACTCAATTTCAATTAATACAGCGAAGCCGGATACCAGTGTGGGAAAGAATGACAATTTATTTATTTAATTGATCACATGTGCACTCCCACATAGTAAATCCCTACATCCAGTTTGGTGAGATCTGTGAAATGAATGAATGTATGGTCGTCTGATAACCGCAGACAGTGAATGTGAATATATGATCATCTTTGAGACGACCCTTTGGCCACCTTTGGTGGGACCAAAGAGATGAAATTTACCTGAGCTTTGAGCGCCTGAAATGTGGCTGACCAATACGGTAGCAAGGTGCTCCCCCACTTCAGCAGAGGTGCGAGAGGACCTGAAGAATGGCCATGTTTCAGCACTCTGCCGCTGGATCTTGTGTTGTTAAGATCTATCTTAGGTGTGATCTGTAAAGACAAAAGAGTGGAGACATGGTATGCATGTGGAATATTTAAGAGTAGTTTGAAATAATAATTTCTCTATTTCAGGAACTTTTGTGGGGAGAATTGAATGTCAGGCAGGTAATATTAATGGGATCGTAGTAATCTTCGGAAGTGACCAACGGTCACAATGAAACCATGTGTAGCAATAAGTTGAAATACTTCCGTGTGCTTAAGTTAAGCTGAATTACTAGCGTGTGTACAATAAGTTGAAATATTTAAGAAATAGCATGTGTACCATAAGTTGAAATATTTAAGAAATGGCGTGTGCAGGACTTGAAATTAGAGACGAGTACTTCCACGTGGTGAGTACTGTGTGAGTCTCAATCTGTGTATGAGACAAAGGATAAAGAGATTCCGTGTGACGCTAGATTCAAACTCTGAGAGAGAAGCAAGGTGAGTCGGCCGTCTATCCAGCAACGCCACTTGGCTCGCATTGCACAGGAAGACGTGCATATAACTCCAGAGTTCATAGTAGGTTGGTTCAAATGGTTCTGAGCACTATGGGACTCAACTGCTGAGGTCATTAGTCCCCTAGAACTTAGAACTAGTTAAACCTAACTAACCTAAGGACATCACAAACATCCATGCCCGAGGCAGGATTCGAACCTGCAACCGTAGCGGTTTTGCGGTTCCAGACTGCAGCGCCTTTAACCGCACGGCCACTTCGGCCTCATAGTAGGAAAGTAGAATTACAAAGTGGGGCAGTGTCGTGTGAAACTGGGATAAATACTAATTGAAGTGGGAAAGCTGAAAGTGATAGTGTTGTGACTATTTATTGTATTGTATTCCATGTTGTAGTGTGGTGTATGTCATGTAATTTGGGTATGTGTGGTTTGCATGGGAGAGTAGCAAGGTAGTTTCAAAAGATTAGTGGGTTATGCTTGTTCCTTCTGTACCGCTCGATCTGGAGGATAGTTTCGTGATGATGATTGTGAGAGTCGAAGTGTGAGATATAATAAAAGATCCACCATCCTATCCAGAAAGTGCACTGTAGCGTTAAATAATTACGAGACCATAGTATAGAGAATCACCAATGTAAAGCCATGCCCACTGGGCGGAATTTCTCATGTGTTATTGTTGTAGGTTATAGAATTTCTGTGTTTAGGTTATAGAATTTATCGGAATAAATAAGATAGTGAAAAGAAAAAGATTGGTGGCCTTTTCCTTCGAATTGTATGTTGTCATGATATCCAGAATTTATAATGTGTGCGCCACTCATATTCAGTGCGATGGCCACGTGTTGACAAAAGCCGTTAAATAAAAAAGAAAGAAAATGTGGTATTGCCAGTGCGTAGTGAACAGTCAGAGTTCTGTAAATTACTAATAGTCAGATGCGTGTTTCCGTTGCGTATTATTCATATAGGAGGATAACTTGTAACTTAATTGTGAGTACTAGAGTTCATGTTACTCGATAAATAAGAATGAATCCACTCACTTGGCAGACCACTCATCTTGCAGGCCTGACTGCTTGATGCCACAGTATGAGCAAGGCATGTGGGTGCCTCTCAGCATACGCGGGCAACTTGTATTGTTGAGCGGCATAGCGGACAAATGCGAAGTGTGATGGTTTGGGGCGCCATTGCCTATAACACGATCACACCTCCTGGGTCTTAAGGATAATCTGACCAGGCCTGGGTGGCCGAGCGGTTCTAGGCGCTACACTCTGGAACTGCGCGACCGCTACGGTCGCAGGTTCGAATCATGCATCGGGCATGGATGTGTGCGATGTCCTTAGGTTAGTTAGGTTTAAGTAGTTCTAAGTTCTAGGGGACTGATGACCTCAGAAGTTAAGTCCCATAGTGCTCAGAGCCATTTTTTGACAATCTGAACAACTACTGTTCCATTTGGGAGCTTTTACAGACAGATGTACTGCCCCTCCAGCAGGCCGTTCCACAAGCCATATTTCAGCAGGACAACGTCAGGCCGCATGTGACGAGGAATGTACAAGCCTCCTTACAAAAACGACAGGTATCGCTGTTCCCCTGGCCTGCCCGTTCAGCTGACATGTCGCCCATCGAACATGTCTAAGATCAGTTCACCCTGCAGCCACAGCTGGTGCCTTGTGGACGCGCCTACAAACCGCGTGGTAGAGTATTCTACAGCAGCGTATTCAGGTGCTCTTTGATTCCATGCCCAGACGTCTAGCAGCTCTGATTGTGGCACGTGGTGGCTGCAGTCACATTATATGTACCGGTTTGTAATGTTAATCGTTTGTGAAATGTCGTGTCCCTAATCGTATTGTTGTTGTTGTTGTGGTCTTCAGTCCACAGACTGGTTTGATGCAGCTCTCCATGCTACTCTATCCTGTGCAAGCATCTTCATCTCCCAGTACCTACTGCAGCCTACATCCTTCTGAATCTGTTTATTCATCTCTTGGTCTCCCTCTACGATTTTTACCCTCCACGCTGCCCTCCAATGCTAAATTTGTGATCTCTTGATGCCTCAGAAAATGTACCACCAACCGATATCTTCTTCTAGTCAAGTTGTACCACAAATTACTCTTCTCCCCAATTCTATTCAATACCACCTCATTAGTTATGTGATCTACCCATCTAATCTTCAGGATTCTTCTGTAGCACCACATTTCGAAAGCTTCTATTCTCTTCTTGTCCGAACTATTTATCGCCCACGTTTCACTTCCATACATGGTTACACTCGATACAAATACTTTCAGAAACGACTTCCTGACACTTATATTTATACTCGATGTTAACAAATTTCCCTTCTTCAGAAACGCTTTCCTTGCCATTGCCAGTCTACATTTTATATCCCCTGTACTTCGACCATCATCAGTTATTTTGCTCCCCAAATTGCAAAACTCATTTACTACTTTAAGCGTCTCATTCCCTAATCTAATTCCCTCAGAATCACCCGATTTAATTCGATTAGATTCCATTATCCTCGTTTTGCTTTTGTTGATGTACATCTTATATCTTCCTTTCAAGACATTGTCCATTCCGTACAACTGCTCTTCCAGGACCTTTGCTGTCTCTGACAGAATTACAATGTCATCAGTGAACCTCAAAGTTTTTATTTCTTCTCCATGGATTTTAATTCCTACTCCGGATTTTTCTTTTGTTTCCTTTACGCCGCTCGGGATTAGCCGAGCGGTCTGAGGCGCTGCAGTCATGGACTGTGCGGCTAATCCCGGCAGAGGCCCGACTCCTCCCTCGGGCATGGATGTGTGTGTTCGTCCTTAGGATAATTTTGGTGAAGTAGTGTGTAAGCTTAGGGACTGATGACCTTAGCAGTTAAGTCGCATAAGATTTCACACACATCTGAACATTTGTTTTCTTTACTACTTGCTCAATATACAGATTGAATAACTCCCAACCACTGTTTCCCTTTCATGCTCCTCGTCTCTTATAACTGCCATCTGGTTTCTGTAAAAATTGTAAATAGCCTTTCGCTCCATGTATTTTACCCCTTCCACCTTCAGAATTTGAGAGAGAGTATTCCAGTCAACATTGTCAAAAGCTGTCTCTAAGTCTGTCCCTAATCAGTGGAATAAATTCGCTTCCGATCAGTAGTGTGCTTCTTTTTTAGGGAATAAACGTTACAACATAGCGACTGAAGTCTTTTTTATTTATGAATATGTAATCTGCTTCCCATGAAGTATTTCAGTAATGTTAATCTGGGAGGGAACATTACAAAAAAAAAAATTCATATCGATCCTGCACATGTCAGAACTTCGGGGCCTACGAGGTTTTGAAGATTTATCGCTCCTTGTTGTCAACTTTTAAGGGTGGTAAGGTATTAAATAGTTCGCGTAATGTGACTTATGACTGTGTTAACAAATGATTACAATGAATGACACTATTTGTGGACCATCTATAGACAACTTAATTTAATGTCAAGGAAAAGATTCTTTGCAGGTGGATCACTCCTCACGGGAGGCCAACGTCTGCGATTTAATCGCACTCTGTGACACAGTTTTAACATGTCCAGATAATCTGTATGAAGAAAGACTTTGAAGCTCTTGAATGGAAGGAAGGTGGGGAAGGAGACTGGATGGAGGGGGTGGAGGAGGAGGCGTGCCTGAATGCTGTAAAACTCGAGCACTAGGGACGTTCATTGCGGGAGACAGACCTGAGACTGGTACACTTCAAAGGCACGTTCCGCTGCAATAAGTTCCGTAAGTTCGTGCCCTCGATACACCGCAGACAAAATGACACTGTACCGATAATTGCCACTACTTACGCCACGTGCATCCCGCTTACACGTCCACTTCACGTCTCGCTTTCTTCCCAAGCGGCTCAGTGCTCGATAAGTAATCGCCAGGGACAGCCAGTCGCTTTGGTACTGTCGATCGCTTCTGAGTTGCGTTGTTACAGTACGCTCACCATGTCTGGATGAACACAACTTAGGTTGCGGAAATGCAAACAGGCACATCAAAAAAGTTTTGCATCACATCGGTTCCGAGAGTTCCGGAACCTGTACCGAAAATTGGAATAGAAATCAACATAAGCATCATTTCCACCTTTTTTTTTATTGCTCATGAAAACCACACATTGCATGTTTTACCACTATACAGCGAGATCTTCAGAGGTGGTGCTCCAGATTGCTGTACTCATCGGTACCTCTAATACCCAGTAGCACGTCCTCTTGCATTGATGCATGCCTGTATTCATCGTGGCATACTATCCAAAAGTTCATCAAGGCACTGTTGGTCCAGATTTCCACTCCTCAACGGCGATTCGGCGTAGATCCCTCAGAGTGGTTAGAGGGTCACGTCGGCCATAAACAGCACATTTCAATCTATCCCAGGCATGTTCGATAGGGTTCATGTCTGGAGAACATGCTGGCCACTCTAGTCGAGGTCGTTATCCTGGAGGAAAGTCATTCAAAAGATGTGCACGATGGGGGCGGGAATTATCGTCCATGAAGACGACTGCCTCTCCAATATACTGCCGATGTGGTTGCACTATCGGCCGGAGGATGGCATTCACGTATCGTACGGCCATTACGGCGCCTTCCATGACTACCAGCGGAGTACGTCGGCCCCACATAATGCCATTCAAAAACATCAGGGAACCTCCACCTCGCTGCACTCGCTGAACAGGCATTCAGCCTGGCATTCAGCCCGACCGGGTTGCCTCCAGACACGTCTCCGACAATCGTCTGGTTGAAGGCATATGTGACACTCATCGGTGAAGAGAACGTGATGACAATCCTGAGAGGCCCATTCGGCATGCTGTTGGGCCCATCTGTATCGCCCTGCAGGATGTCGTGGTTGTAAACATGGACGTCGGGAATGAAATTTTGCATCATGAGGCCTATTGTTCACAGTTTGAGTCGTAATACGACATTCTGTGGCTGCACGAAAAGCATTATTCAACATGGTGTTGTTGCTGTCAGGGTCCCTCCCAGCCATAATCCGTAGGTAGCAGTCGTCCACTGCTGTTGCAGCCTTTGGGCGGCCTGAGCGATGCATGTCATCGACAGTTCCTGTCTCTCTGTATCTCCTCCATGTCCAAACAACATCGCTTTGGTTCACTCCAAGACGCCTGCACTCTCCCCTTCTTGAGAGCCCTCCCTGGCACAAAGTAACAATGCGGACGCGATCGAACCGCGGCATTGACCGTCTAGGCATGACTGAACTTGAGACAACACGAGCCGTGTACCTCCTTCCTGGTGGAATGACTGGAACTGATCGGCTGTCGGACACCCTCCGTCTATAGGCGCTGCTCATGCATGGTTGGTTACATATTTGGGCGGGTTTAGTGACATCTCTTAACAGTCAAAGGGACTGTGTCTGTGATACAATATCCACAGTCAAGGTCTGTCTTCAGGAGTTCTGGAAGCCGGGGCGATGTAAAACTTTTTTTGATGTGTGTATATGGATTAGTTCAGCTAATTGGCTCAAATGGTTCAAATGGCTCTGAGCACTACGGGACTCAACTGCTGTGGTCATAAGTCCCCTAGAACTTAGAACTACTTAAACCTAACTAACCTAAGGACAGCACACAACACCCAGCCATCACGAGGCAGAGAAAATCCCTGACCCCGCCGGGAATCGAACCCGGGAACCCGGGCGTGGGAAGCGAGAACGCTACCGCACGACCACGAGATGCGGAGTTCAGCTAATTCTCGCTGTACACAGCTTGTCGTGTCACAGGCACTTACTGTTCGTCATACTTCAGCTAGGCGGTCAGCTGAATGTCTTTATATGATCGTCACTTCCAGATTTCGCCTCTAATGTTACACAAGGCTTCTTAGATCATGATGTTGGCGCAACTCTACAATCTTACGTTCTAACGAACAAAATTGGTCGTAAACATGTATCTATAAGGCTTCGATGGTTCTCATTAGTCGTTTATATTAATACCAGAAAGAAAAATGCTCCTATCATAGCACAAAAAAGCGAATGTGTCCTGGGCGGAGTTAGGAATGTAAAAGAAGGAACTAGCTTTTCGACTTATCTGCCAGCTTTAAAGACATATACGCTGTTTTTTAGTTGTAATGCATGTAATATAAGTGCATGGTGTCAAGTGATAGAGATGTTATCCATTCAGGAACAAATGCACCCCCAAAAATTTTATGCCCCCATGAAAAAGGTTTTTGGCTATGACTTGTATGCTCTTCAGTCATATGATCTGCATTGTTTACTATGGCTGGCGAATCTTCCGGATTTTGGGCAATGGATCAGGAAAGTTAACCTATAATTTGCAAGATGAAGGTGTTCCAACTGCTTGTAGCTAAGAGAGCCCACTGTTTTGGGCAAGTAGGATTAACTCACGTCAATTCACGTAAGAACGTATTTTACGTGCTACGTTTTGCTCAACTTTAAACCACCGTATCGCCACAACGGATAAAGATCATGGGATACAAAAATTAGTTTTGATTTATCGATTCATCTATTTTAGAGCAAAGTTTGAACTGATTCATACAAGTTTAAAGTATAGAAGTGGTGCGCTTCAAAAAACTCACAAAAATGTGTTTTTTGTGCATATATGAAGGGCTTATTTCAATAGTGGTACAAGTCCATTTTTGTCCATTTTGAGATACAGAGTCCTAAAGTTAAATGAGCGCTGAATAATCTGCAATTGAGATACCAGAAATATTCAAGCCTATGGCTTTTTGCTAGAGATGAACCTTTCTTTCTGTTTGCTTGTACCACTAATTTCAGAAGCATTATAGGCAGAAAAGTGGAGATAATGGACTTGTACCACTATGAAATAAGCCCTTCAAATGCACATAGAATCCGAACGGCATACATAAAAATGGTGTCATCAGCTGAGCATTAATTTCAGCCAGACTAACAACTTTTGCAAAAGTAATTAATCGATTCGCACAATCTGCCTGGGTGCTAGCTCCTTTTCGTCGTTCAAACCTTGCTTAACATACTGTAAAAGAGCTATAGTAAGACAGATGTTCGAATGGCTACACAAATGGGCGTTGCTTCGGGCTTAATCAAAAGCTTTTTACCCAATGTTATTAGCTCAAACTGGAACCGAGCACCAAGAACCTCCAAATCACGATTCTGCGAGCAGTCTTCTCAACATAGGAAAAAAATCGCAACACCAAGAACGAGTTGTGCGACCTGTGGCACTGGATGTGGTAAGCTGATATTAGTGACTATAATGCCTTTAAGGCGACAAGGACGTCATTATCAACACCTCACCAGGTCGTGTAATAGGTTTATGGGAAGCGTGATGTTCATCCTTTGATACTGCAGAAATACGTAACAGGAGAGTAGCCGATTGCAGGCGGCGCTGGTCACGGGAATGTACGGTCACAAGAGAGCCTCGCCCCGGACGGGCATGTGGCATTACCGAGAGGGAAGACCAATGTATTCGGCGTGAGTCTCCGACGCTGTTGTGATGCATCATGCTCTGCGGAGCGGCGACGTGTTGCATTGGCCTGCTCGATCCCCAGACCTGTCTCCAGTCGAGCACATGCGGGACACCACCGGACGGCGACTCCAGCACCATCCAAACCCAGCATTAACCCTCTGTGTATTGACCGATCGAGTGCGAGAGGTATAGAACTCCATTCCACAAACTAACATCCGGCACATGAACGCTACAAATAATTCAATACCTTCTCTTGCCGGTAGTACGGGTAATGTAACTGATGATGATAAACAGAAGGCCGAAATTCTAAATCTAGCCTTCAAAAACTCGTTTACGGTAGAGGACTGCAGCACCATTCCCCCTTTCAATTATCGAACAAACGCAAGGATGGCTGACATAGTGTTTAGTGTAGCTGGGATTGTAAAACAGTTAAGATCCTTAGACGCCAGGAAGATATCTGGCCCAGGCGGTATCCCCGTAAGATTATATGTTGACTATGCTACAAATATAGCACCATTCTTATCCATCATCTACCAGAGATCATTGGAACAACGGAAAGTTCAACGGCCCAGGTGATTGCAATCTATAAAAAGAGTAGAAAATCGGATGCACATAATTACCGGCCAATTTCACTGACATCGATTTGTTGTTGAATCACGGAACATATTTCGTGTTCACACATAATGACCTTTCTAGACTCTGAGAAACTCATCTGTAGAAACCAGAACGGTTTTAGAAAACAGCGGTCATGTGAGACACAGCTGGCCCTCTTTGTACATGATATACAACAGGCTCTAGATACCGGCTCCCAGGTTGATGGCATATTTATCGACTTTCGACAGGCAATCGACTCAGTTCCGCACTGTCGCTTGCTACAAAAAGTGGGCACTCACGGTCTATCCGATGACACATGCATTTGGATAGAAAGTTTTCTAACAGACAGGAAGCAATATGTCGTCCTGAACGGGGTGACTTCAACAGAAACAAGCGTAACTTCGGGTGTGCCCCAGGGCAGCGTAATAGGTCCTCTGCTTTTTACGATTTGCATAAACGATCTGGTTGATGGTATTGACAGCGGCCTTAGACTGTTTGCCGATGATGCTGTAGTCTACAGGAAAGTAGTATCACACGAAAGTTGTGAACAAATCACACGAAAGTTGTGAACAAATCAATGAGGATTTGCAGAAAATAAATGCGTGGTTTAATGACTGGCAGTTATCTCTCAATATTAGTAAGTGTAACCTACTGCGTATAACAAGGCGAAAATCCCCATTAACGTACGACTACAAAATAAATGCCCAGTCTTTGGAAGCGGTAACGTCCGTCAAATGGAATGATCAGATTACACAAGTAACGGGTAAGGCTAATTCTAGATTGGTGTTTATTGGTAGAATCCTGAAGCGATACAGTCCTTCAACAAAGGAAATAGCTTACAATACGTTACTTCGTCCAGTCTTGGAGTACTGTTCGTCTGTATGGGACCCTTACCAGTTGGGTCTCAAGAGAAGAGATTGAGAAGGTCCAAAGAAGAGCGACAAGATTCGTGACTGGTACATTTAGCCATCGCGAGAGCGTTACAAATCTCATAGAAAGTTTGAAGTGGGACACACATGCAGATAGAAGGCGCGCTAAACAGAAGGGGCTCTCACTAAATTCCGAAATCCGATGTTCGCCGAGGATGTAGAGCATATATTATTACCACCAACTTTCAAATCGCGCAATGATCACCATTCAAAGATAAGGGAAATAAGAGCTCGTACTGAGGCGTTCGCCCGCATCTCGTGGTCGTGCGGTAGCGTTCTCGCTTCCCACGCCCGGGTTCGATTCCCGGCGGGGTCAGGGATTTTCTCTGCCTCGTGATGGCTGGGTGTTGTGTGCTGTCCTTAGGTTAGTTAGGTTTAAGTAGTTCTAAGTTCTAGGGGACTGATGACCATAGATGTTAAGTCCCATAGTGCTCAGAGCCATTTGAACCATTTTGAACGGAGGCGTTCAGTAGTTTTTCCCTCGCGCGATCCGCGAGTGGAACAGAGGGGGGGGATATAACTTTGGCGCGAATTGTGCCCTCCGCCACACACCGCTTGGTGGCTAGCGGAGTATATATGTAGATGTATAAATACAATGTATGCACGTTTGCATCCTTCCATTCAATTCTGGCGGTTACACCAGTTATTAATGTACCACCATTTCACATTTGCAATGTACCAGATGTTGAAAATGCCGCTACAATTGTAAGGTTCTTTTATTTAACACACGACTGGTTTCGGGCTCTTATACCCCCATCCTGAGGTGTCGTACTGAAAATAGCAAGAGACGGTAGATAATTTTTACACACAGCAGTACTCATATAAAACAAAAAATCCATAAAACATTTTAAACCATTTAAAAACTGACGGTCGGGTTAGGTGCTGTGAAACCTAAGTCAATACCAAAGTGACACCAGACAGTACTACTGACGAATACCTGGGGAAAGAAATATGTAAAGAATACCAGGACACTCCCACTTGGTGCTGTGACCCAGAGCGCCGCGGTGGACGTGTACAAGACGCGGTGGGCTTCCAACGAGCGCAGAGCATGGAATAGCGGACGCGAAGGTGGAAGCAGACTGGTGAACCAGAGTGGCAAAATACTGCCATCTGTTGACGGGAAGAAGGACGCGGGGTCACTAGCCTGGCCATTCACAATTTGAGTTATTGATTTACATTTAAAATGAAGTATAAAAAATAAAAAATAAACATTACATGAAAAGTTACATGAAAAACGTTAAAAGCGCATTATGCGTCGTATAGGAAGAGAACTGTAGTAAAACTGAGAGGAAGCTGCTACATAAAATTTATGTATAAACCGTAAAACGCAATCAAACTTTTTCCTTTAAACGAGTAGCATGCAAGTTTTTAATTTAGTGGGGATATATACGTGGCGACGAGGAACAACACACCACAGTCATCAGTTAAAAGAACATACACATGTGTCACTCCTGCTTACAAGCATCTTGCTACAGACCAAAAGGAAAAGCAGAGAAATCTTACAGTCCACACGTCAAACTATTACGTCAATTAATAGCTAGCAGCAATACCACTCAAAGAACACATTAAAAGTGGGGTCAATTTCAAACCTGCTAACTCAATGTCGACAACAATCGAGGCTTACATGAGGTAAGACCTGAGACGCATTTTACATCATGAAAGACAGGTAAATTTTAAGTTAGTGAGGACACAGATAATGACGTAGCACAATAATGCGCCAAAGTCATAGGATCAAATGACAAACATGCACACTCTATTAAAAGAGGACATGTAAAATGAACTGGGTGGACCTCGTAGTCATTACTATAGGGAACAGGCATATGCCGTACATTCGTTAAACCTAATTGAGGACCACAAAAATAATGGCGGAAAACATTAACCCAGTTAAGAAATATACATGTATGGCGTAAAATAATCAGAAACCAGAAAGAAAAGGAAATGAGGCTCGACGCTGCTTCAAAAAAGAAAAGTTATTCAGCAGGACTGCGTGATTAAGCGTGGTTTGCTCTTTTATTTATATATTTATTTATTTACACGTCAAGTTCCGTAGGACCAAATTGAGCAGCAAATCTCCAAGGTCATGGAACGTGTCAGTACATGAAATTACAACACAAAAGTAATAACAGATAAAAATAAAATATCTATGAACTCGAAAAAAGTCAAGCCATAAGTTTATTTAAACACAGTCAACAATACATCAAGGCTCAGCTTAATTTTTCAAGCAACTCCTCGACAGGAGTGACCAATGAGGGAACTCTTCAGTTTCGATTTGAAAGCGCGTGGATTATTGCTAAGATTTTTGAATTCTAGTGGTAAATATTAAAAATGGATGCAGCAGTATACTGCACACCTTTCCGCACAGGAATTAAGGAAGTCCGATCCAAATGCAGGTTTGGTTTCTGTGCCGAGTATTAACTGAGTGAAAGCTGCTTATTCTTGGTAATAAGCTAATATTGTTAACAAGAAATGACAGCAAGGAATAGATATATTGAGAGGCCAATTTCAAAATACCCAGACTCGTGAACAGTGGCCAGGAACTGCGTCTACTCACTCAAGTGCTGGTGATTTGCCTGAAACCATTATAGTGGCATTTATGGTTGGGTACACGAAAATTTACATATTACAAGGATGCCTCCTGTTTCCTCTGTCAGGATCGCTGCTGCTGAAATGAAACGAAAACAAAAGCATCTGCACTATATATAATTTAAGTCTCACCTATGGTCCAACATTTCGTTTCTGCTTCCTATTTCTGGGTCTGGGGTTCGCCACTCTACCATGACTTGCACATGCCCGTGGTAATTTCGAATATACAATATTTCGCCGACGGCGCTCACATGGCGCTGGCAAAATTCTCACTGCTACGAGTCTGGCTACATCGCACGACAGACGATGGCGCATATCATACCGAGTCTTAGCGTCGACACGCGCACAAAGCGTGGACTGCTAACACCATACGAAACACAACCGAAAGTCGAGGCGCACATGCTCTATGGCACGATTTACCGTCTTGACACCAAGTGACGTACATCCGTCCCTTGGGCAGTGCACAAGAAACCACGGAAAGTAAACAGAAACAATTTCATCGACCATGGTGGTAATTTTGAAGGCTCTTCTACGAGAATGCTATGACAGAGTACGACGCTCAATTGCGGAAATCGGACAATTGTGAGATCCAAAGAAATAATAGCAGTACTCAGTTGTTTGGAGTACTCAGTATTGTAACGTGCTTGGTTTGTTTGGTATGCCACAAAAAGTACCAATTGTTGATGACATATCACTTGCAATGGAATTTTGATTCAATCTGCCAGTGAATGTTGGCGTGGAGATGTCACAAATACGCAACTCATTTGATCAGGTTCAACAAGGATTCATTCTGAAAACTAATGGAAATGGCAAACAAACAAAAGAACACTGAAATAGAACAAATGGAAAATTACGCTAAGCAATACAGTATTAACGTTAAGTTATGTTATTCCTTAAACAGTTCATCCATGGAGACTATTTACATGCTGTACCTTCTCTTACCGTTGCAGTTCTCTTGTATCTTAGTACTCTAACAGGTTAATACATCTCCTTCCGATAGTTTCTGCGGCATTGTTTTGAGTGGAGTCCGCAGCGGCTGTGTATTAATTCCTGATTGAATTTTCTCTGCGTGACTCCTCCGATGGCCTCAGTTGCACATATTCGCTACGTTGATCATTCCATTGACCTCGACCGTTGTATGTCCTGCTATTGCTTTGCTGTTGGTCCGCCCGCATCTCGTGGTCGTGCGGTAGCGTTCTCGCTTCCCACGCCCGGGTTCCCGGGTTCGATTCCCGGCGGGGTCAGGGATTTTCTCTGCCTCGTGATGGCTGGGTGTTGTGTGCTGTCCTTTGGTTAGTTAGGTTTAAGTAGTTCTAAGTTCTACGGGCCTTATGACCACAGCAGTTGAGTCCCATAGTGCTCAGAGCCATTTGAGCCATTTGCTGTTGGTCCGTAGAATCCTGTTGATCCTGGTCTGAGTTCTGTTGCTTTCTCCAGTTTCCGTTTCGTCGGTAGTTGATGTTGTTGTTGTGATCATAATTTCCTCGTCTTCTTCTATTTTCCCTTGGTGGCTGGTTATTCCCATTGAAGTTTGAATTTTGGTTTCGATTCGATCGATGTTTTCGCCCATTTCGCCATCGTCATTCCTCTCTGGTGTATCTGTCCAGTTGTTATTATTTCTACTTCTTTCCCTAGAGTTGTGAATTTCATTCACGGTTCTAGGCGCTTCAGTCTGGACCCGCGAGACCGCTACGGTCGCAGGTTCGAATCCTGCCTCGGGCATCAATGTATGTGATGTTCTTAGGTTAGTTAGGTTTAAGTAGTTCTAAGTTCTAGGGGACTGATGACCTGAGAAGTTAAGTCCCATAGTGCTCAGAGCCATTTTTTTCATTCACGTACTCGAGTTCGCATAGCGCACTCTTGAAATCTTCAATTGAATCGCTGCATCTACCGATGAGCAGTTGCTGGTAACGTAAAGGTAATTTAACGTAGCAGTGCCTTATAATTTCCTTGGGACTGTTGATTCAAGAACCGGTTCTTCTTGGCGAGGGATTCGAAAAATTTGACAGTACTGCGGAATCCTGACGCTTCTAAGTCGTTTCCTAACATGATCTCCTTCTTTATCCTCTCCTGTGCGTTTTGCGACCAATATGTGCTGAGGGATGCCTCCTTAAATTCTTGGTAGCAGCGACAACTCTTCGCAGCTCCGCACCTTCTAAGAAACTACAGATAAACTGGAGCTTGTACTTCAGTGGCCAAGATTCTGGTGGCACGTGATCGTCCTGTGCCATCCAGGTCTTAGGGTGTAATGCATTGTTTGCCTCCCTGTAGACTTGAAAATTCTGGATGGTCAAGAAAAGTTTGTGGTCGAAAGGTTCGACGTATACGCCGTACGAATTTTCCCTCTCGTCTGCAGCGCGTGATTACGTGTATCCGTGCCCCATACATCCTCGTGGACTGTTATGGTATCCCCTCGTGTTGCCAGATTCACGTAATAACTTTTCTGACTTCCGTAGACGGGTACAACTGTGTTCCGGTTCTGTCTTTAACACGCTGCGTGTTACCGACGGAGCATTTTCTATTACACGTTCCCCCGCGCAGGAGCATATTCCTGCTGCATTTGCCCATGTGCAGGGGGTGTGCCCTCATATAGTGATTCGGAGAGTCGCAAAACATTTTCTTCACTTCTGTGATGCTCTAGATGGCGCTCTACCGGACGAGATTGTGTTTGCAATTGCGCGACCTGCTCATGTGCTTGCCGAACGCCCTTAGCCAATTCGTTTTGTTGCGTGGCGACTCGGGTCTGCTGGTCTTTAACTTCAGAGATTTCGGCCTGTTTGATTTTTATCTGTTCGATTCGCTTCATCGCCTCATTCATTTTTTCCTGCATTTCTTGAATTATTTTTTTGCCTTGTTTTTGGAGAGTTGCAAGTGCCTTTCTTGTCTTACACACCCCAGCTCTTGCCAGTTTAACATGTTCTTTGGCCACTGATGCGTCCTTCTGTGCTACTTTCTCTACCAAGCGCGCTGTTTTGGCATCGCGCTTCGCCTGGTTCGAGACCTGAAACGTATCTGCTGCCGTTTTCTTGACATTTTCTAGCTCTTCTTGGATTCCTGCGATCTCTATCTTGATTCTATCTATGACCGTCTGTGACCGTTCTTATGACTAATTTGTGTCTCCCTCCTCTTCCTCCCTTCTCTTTTTCTCTCCCTCTTGTCTCTTCCTTTCTGTATCTTGCCTATTCCTTTCTGCCTCTTGTCTGTTACTTTCTACCTCTTTCATAAATTGCATTAGAGCCTCAAACTGAGAGCCATCGCTAACACCTTCAGGGCCAGATGAACGAGATTCCATCATTCTGTGACGTTTCGTTCGTGATTCTGGTCTGCCAGTCTCACTGACAGTGCGTCTCGTACCAGCAGCGCCTACATTCCGTTCTGCTGCAGTCTCCTGTTCACTTTCGTCACCTGACTGAGACATTCCGTCACACTCTGCAGGTTCTACTTTCGACATTTCTGCTCAGTCTGCAACTTCATTTACCTGAGAATCCAATGTAATATCTGCCTGGTCACCGCTAATAATCTGGCGTGCATCCATGGTTAACAAAACACAATTAACTGCGCAACTCTGTAGCAAACGGGCCTTGCTTCTTGTAAGCGTGAACTCTAATTCTGATCCAAACGAATTTAAAAACTATACATTCCTGCGCCATACAGATTCTGGTCTAAATTACGATCCCGTGAGCTACTGATTCCTAGTTCCTGACAACGAATTCAAATAACAGCACGCTCGTCTATGCTCACTCTCCTAACAAATCAGCACAACGCCGTTCGCCGTCAGAAACAATCAAGTGACACAGAAGTCACAACCACAACATGAAAATACACACATACGATACTTAAATATTAGTACTATGCCTAGGCGCCCGTAAAGCGAATATACTCTACCCAGTGCACCACATTAAACATGGGGAACAGAAACTTCACTAGGCAGTACTATCCACGATCTTCTGACGGTCACAGAAGGTGCCATCAATTCAAAATACTGCGCAAGGGACATAAAATTGAATGACTTCGCTAGGCAAGGCGATCTGACGGTCACCGCAGGTGCCATCAATCCGAGATTCTGTGCAATGGGCGTCATATTGAGTGACTACGTTAAACAACACGATCTGACGTTCACAGAAGATGCCACCAATCCGAGATACTTGCAGGGGACACCACAACGAAAGTTAAAGCTGTGAAAATGATTGAGAATGTATGCAACATTTAGTTTACTAACAACATTTATTTTCCCAAAACAAAGACAGACAAAAGTTATTTTAAGCAAGTTATTGATTGAATACCGTAAACAACTAACAGTTGGTTTAAGAGCGCAATGGACAAGGATCTTGGAGTGCAGAAGTGGGTCAAGTACTCTGGCACTAAAAATGTGGATAACACAATCTGAATTGATCTCTCGCTGAGCAGATTTTATTTGATTAAATCTACTGTTGTTTCACTACATAGATGCATCTGAGAGCAAGTGGCGATTGAGATCTGTAAGCCCTGACAATGCTGGAGTGGCAGAACATTACGCTGTCTGCTTCGTATGGCGATGTAACCTGCAGCTGGCGAAATGGGTGCGGCGGAGGTGAGACGTGAGGCGGCTCCTGTGAATCTATCGCGGCCACGAAAGAAATTCAAAAATCTCACGGTCTAGCCATCAGGCAGATGGATCGCAATTTACTCTCTTCCAGAGCCCTGAAATCACGGTAGATTTCAGTGTGTGACACACCTGTTTGCTGGTCGTATCAAGGACCAATTTGGCTCACTTATACGTCAGAGCACACAAGGATACCAAACGTCAAGACTGGTAAGCCAAAAACTAATATGTGTGCCCTCGGCAAACGAGTAGTTCAAGACGTTTGAAGTAACACTGTAGGTACAGTAAGAACTTCTCCACAGGCTTCCCAGTCTAGGTACCCGCAAGTGAAGTCAGTCTCAGTACAGGTCCCAAGCACCAACCACACATGCCAGAGCTTCGACCAGAAGTCCTCTTACCAGACCAAAGTCCAGCACCCAAGTGCTTCGCACCTCTTCAGAAAAAAATAAAGTTTTCTCGCAAAGTGCGCGAAGAGCACCGCCTTCACGCCATCTTGAGCCAAGCACAGGGCTCCACAGGCGCTGAATCTCCCGTCCCATATGACAGCACAAACTCATGTCGAACCAGGGCAAGAGTTAAGAAACGTGCATTTCTGAAAAAAAAAGAAACCGCCAATTACTGCCCTTTTTTAAGTTTTCACAGAGGGAGAAGATGATTTTCTCCAAAGTTGCATCACTTTCCACAACAACAAGCGAACAGATACAGTTTTAAAGATCTTCATCTAAATTGCCTTTGCCTTGGAGCTTGTTAGTCCTACCTATGAGGTGTAATAAAGATTCTATCTCTAAAAGTTTCTCAGACGCCGGAGTTTCTTATGCAACCGAGGAGGCCAATTGTAGTGGGTCATAGGCCTATTTTCAGTATTGGTGAACACAACAATAGGTGAATTTTTATTCCGCGTGACTCTGCACGCAATGCCCAGCTTATGACTCCACTGTGTTGACGTGTTCATTCTATCATCACCCACCCAGCCTTCCACTGGCGCCGTGACAGGTATCACGGCATTGTTCTGCTGGAGACCTGTCACGATGAGGGGCAGACCTATCTGCCGTGTACTGCTGTGGGCCTGTCCAGCAAGATTTACTGAGGGATGGGCTCGCCACCAATTGCTTCCAACTTCCAACAAGCCGTTTCTATGAGCTAAGAACCATAAAAATACCTCATACATCTAGCACCCTACCAGTCTTCATCAGCGTCTGCTCAGGCAATTAACTTTCTAGAGTCTCGCTCAAGGTGCATTAGGTTGTAATAAAACCATTAATAATTTTCTGTATGAGAAGAATAGGTGAGAGAGAAACTTGTCCTCTCTCATACACCATAGTACTGCTCACTCTTTTGGCTACAAAACCGTATTTTTCAACATGGTCTCTGTTCGATGTGATGGCCTTACACCAGCTTACTCGACCTCTACAGCCACATGATACCACTCTACCGGACGATGTCGAAGCCAACCACCGTGCTGGGTCTATAATGTCTCTATCATCCAAGTACTGCTTTCTGCAGTGTGCATTCGTCAGTGGCTTTTCTTTTCCGGTTTGAAGTGATGAGTCTATGTTTCATTGCCTGTGACAATGTTCTACACAAAATTGTCACAATCAGCCTTGTAACTTTCAAGTAAATTCACAGTGATGGTCTTTTGTTGCTCTTTATGGTCTTCCTTTGCACGGCGAGGATACCAGTGGGCACACACCTTTAGTACACCAACTGGTGTACGGGTATATCAGCACTACCAACAGAGACGTCCATTTGACCCGTTGGCCACTTCAAATGACAGTGTCCACACATCCCAACATTGCAGGAGTCACAGCTGTGTGCGACGTCGTTGCGATGAAGACATACCTCTCCCAACGACTTACCGTGCTTTTGTTCACAGCTAAGTCTCTGTAGACATTCTGCTAGAGCTTATGAATATCTGCGACACTCTGGTTTTCCACCAAAACAAACTGAATGACAGCTCTCTGGTTGGAATGCACTTCCGTTGCAGATGCCATTTTGAAAGGTACATGCAGCGCTGCCGTCTATCGGAACTTCATGAAGCGGGAAAATTGCACAATGTCCTGCAAAAAAATTCCGAATTTTTTTGAAAAATAGTGCTGCATTACTTATTGAACACCCCTCGTTGATGGCGACTTAGTCTAAATTTCTACATTAGTAATATATTTGAACTGGTTTCCCACTTAAAACCAGTGTCAGCTCGTAAACACAAATTGAGAATTATCTGGCAAGCGATTTGTTTGCGGAGCAATGTTTATTGGAACGTTCCTGCTTCTATGATGGTATAGTTGCCCCTGTGTCTGATTTTACTACTAATTATAACACACGTTGTATGTATTATTTTAGGTAAAAGTTATGAGAGTAACTAAAGGAAGAGATTCAGCGTTTTGCAAATGCAAAAGATCTTGAATAAGCCTATAAAATATTGTTTTACTTTGAACAAACGAATAAGAAATATAAATTATTTCACGATTAGTTCCTTCTATGTTGCTGCCATACATTTCTGTTGTTGTTGTCAGTGACGTTCGACAAGAATGTGATGAGTAAATCGCTTAAAACAACGTTAATAAGATACTTTTTTTAAATCTCATATGACTGGAAAAGTTACTCAGCTGAAGACAAAAATGACAGACCGGAACCAGTTACTGCATTAAAATAAACGTTTGTAAGTAAAATCAAAGACAAGAAAAAATGATGCTCCACGAAATAATTATCGGGACGGAAGTCAGTAAATATGATGAGTATGTACAGACAAAAACAAATGATAACAATTTCAGACAAGTTATTCAAGAGAAATTACTTTGCAAACTGAGCAAGTCATTAATGTGTTGGTGTATATTTGGCTCTTGTGCAAGCAATTGCCGGCCGCGGTGGTCTCGCGGTTCTAGGCGCGCAGTCCGGAACCGTGGGACTGCTACGGTCGCAGGTTCGAATCCTGCCTCGGGCATGGATGTGTGTGATGTCCTTAGGTTAGTTAGGTTTAAGTAGTTCTAAGTTCTAGGGGACTGATAACCACAGCAGTTGAGTCCCATAGTGCTCAGAGCCATTTGAACCATTTTTTGTTTTGCAAGCAATTATTCGGCTTGGCATTGATTGACAGAGCTGTTGGATGTCCTCTTGATGGATACCGTGCCAAAATTTTCCAGCTAGCCCGTTAGATCGTCAAAGTGCCGAGATAGTTGCAGGGCCGTGCCAAAAATGCTCCAAACGTTCTCAGTTGAGATCTGGAGACCTTGCTGAACCAGGTAGGTTTTCACAAGCATTAGAATCTCTCGCCGTCTGCAGGCAGGAATTATCTTTCTGAATCGTAAGGCCAGGATGGCGTGCCATGAAGGGCAGGAGAGCAGGGCGCTGAATTTCGTCGACGTACTGCTGAGCTGTAAGGATGATGCAGAAGACAACCAAAAGGGTCAAGCTGTGAAACGAAATGGCACCCCAGTTGTTGGGCCGTATGACTGGCAACAGTCAGTTTAGTGTCCCAACGCTGTCTGAGGCGTTTCCAGACACATTATCGGCCTAGTATGAAATTTAATGGAGCAGAATTGTCTTCGAACTGAGCCCCGATGACCAGTGAAGACGTGGCCGGAGACGCCGTGGACAGCGGTGGGATGCCGCCATACGGCCCAACGACGACGAATGACGAAGTGCCATTTCTTTTCATAGCAGGACCTCTTTGGTTGTCATCCCAGGGAGTCTTACAGCACAGCGGTACGTCAAAGATTTTCTACGCCCCGTTTATTTGCCCTTCATGGCATGCCATCCTGGGTTTACATTTCAGCAAGATAAAACCTACCCGTTGACGACGAGAGTTTATATTGCTTGTCTTCCTTCTTGCCAAACCCTACCTTGGCCAGAAAGGTCGCCGGATCTCTGCCGAATTGAGTACTTTTGGAGCATTGTGCGCGGGCCCTCCAATCGGCCCGGGATTCCTACGACCTACCGCTCCAGTTGAACAGATTTTGGCAGCATATCCCACCGGAGGACATCTACGAGTTCTATCAGCCAACACCAAAGAGCTAGTAGAGAACCAACGCGTTATTTACTTGCGCAATTCGTGAAGTTCTTTCTCTTGAATTTATCATCCAATTTTTCTGACACTGTAATCATTTATTTGTCCGCAAATGTACATCACATCTACCGATTTGCGCCGCATTCTGATAATTCTTTGATTGTGCGTCGTTTTATTTTGTCTTAGATTTATTTGTGGTTGAGTGTGTGATTCATCAACAATCCTTACCGGCAGCGGAGTTCAACAAGACTCAATAGGGATAAAAACATATTTATTACCGCACCTACTATTATTAGCATTATTATTATTATCATCATGCTCCTTTTCTCGTGACCAACCCAAATAACATTCCGTGAAGAAGACAAATTAAAAATAAGATCAAGGAAATGTTTAGCTACAAAAAAAAAAAAAAAAAAAAATTGTGTGAAATCTTATGGGACTTAACTGCTAAGGTCATCAGTCCCTAAGCTTACACACTACTTAACCTAAATTATCCTAAGGACAAACACACACACACACACACATGTCCGAGGGAGGACTCGAACCTCCGCCGGGGCCAGCCGCACAGTCCATAACTGCAGCGCCCCAAACCGCTCGGCTAGTCCCGCGCGGCGTTTAGCTACCAGAGAAACACTAATCAGCACAACAGCCTTTCTTGTAACTTCCTTAATATGATTTAGAACACTTCTTGGGGACGAGAAATGCATATGGAATAAAAATTCCAGGATGCTGCTAAAAATAATGTGCTGTTGTTCCTCTTTTCGTAACGAACAAAGTTATAAGAAAGTCGCAGATGCTGGTTATCTCCACAACATTTGGTTTATACACTTTGTTATGCTGGACGAAATAACACTCGTCGGTACAGTGGTGGGTTCCCAGCCTTACTCCTGAGGGGGCCGACTATAACACTTAAAGTATTAGATCACTTGATTACAACTTCAACAAAGTGAAACACTTAACTTTGTTACAAATCACGCCCACAGGAATGTAATGAGTTTTTATTACTGTCATTGAACATTAATGTATCACTTGATACAGAACAAGATACCGGTCTCTTCTCACAAAATGCAAGTGACCACAAACATTTATGTAGAGTTCTACCTAAAACGACTGTCACTCTGCTGGCTCGGTAGAGAGACGACGCTGCCGTCTTCGACGATTCTTGCTGCCTGTGCTTAGCGTCGCTGATGCGGTGACGCACGGAAACCCTTCTGGGCGTGTCTACTGCACCGTCTCACATTCTTCGTTACTTCTGTCAGCTACTATGTTTACTTGCGGTTGCGCCGCGAGGTAGAAACCATACCACGGTACCTCGTTATGCTGGCGTTATGCTGGATCGCTACATTGTGTACCGTGATTCGTCACTCCGTACAACATTTTTCCACTGTTCAATCGTCCAATATTTACGCTCCTTACACCAAGCGAGGCGTCGTTTGGAGCTCCGGGGAGCTCCGGGGAGGGGATGCTTGTACCCCGTTCGCCGCGGCGTTATCGTTCGTGGCAGCGCCCTCGGGGCGCGGTGGCGGCTGTAGGAAATGCGTCGGCGTAGCTGGCAGCGCGAGTATTTGAAGGTACGGGGGAGGCCCGTGCCGTAGACAGTTATGACGCCGGTTGCCAGGCTGGGGGCAGAGTAGACCAATCCGCGTTGCGGCACTGCGTCTAGCGATCGCCAGGGAAACTGCCCCTGAAAATCAGACGCGGGATGCATCCGACCGCACAGGCAGGAGCGTGGAAGGTGTTGCAGAAGGTACCGGGTCTAGCCAACGGAGACGGCGTCGATGTCCATGGGAGAGGCGACCTGCAGCATTGTCAGCAACGACGACGCCCGTGGGCAGTCGGAGACTTGCATGGGTGAGACGGCCGCAGTTGGAGCCACATGCTCGGCTAAGCTACGTACGAGGCGTGTTTTTTAAGCAGGTACTGTTTTGAAATTAAAAAGAGACGTGCTAAGATATCTCAATAATTTTACTTTTACATGAAAGCCTGCACCTTAATCTACTTTTCTACATAATTTCCGTCAATACTGAGGCACTTGTCATAACGCTGTGCCAGTTTTTTAATACCCTCCTCGTAGAAGTCTGCCGCCTGACTTGTTAACCACTGCATCACCACTGTTTTTACTTCGTCATCGTCTTGAAGACGCTGATCGCCCAGGTGTTCCTTCAAGTGCAGGAACAGATGGTAGTCACTGGGCGCAAGATCGGGGCTGTACGGAGGATGATCTACAGTTTCCCATTGAAAAGATATGATGAGATCTTTGGTCTGATTCGCAACATGCGGACGAACATTGTCTTGCAGCAAAACGACGCCTTTGCTCAACTTCCATGCTTTGATTCTGGTGTGACGTAGGCCACCCATGTTTCATCGCCCGTAACAATTTGGCTTAAGAAATCATCACCGTCGTTGTGGTACCGCTCAAGGAAAGTCAGTGCACTGTCTAAACGTTTGGTTTTGTGCACATCCGTCAACATTTTCGGTACACAACGTGTGCGCAATTTTCGGTAATTCAAGTGCTCGATCACAATGCTATACAAAACACTACGACAAACATTAGGAAAGTCATTCCGCAAGGAGGAAATCGTAAAGCGTCTGTTTTCTCTCACCTTATTGTCCACTTCCTGCATCAAACTTTCATTAACGACCGAAGGACGCCCACTCCGTTGTTCATCACGCACATTTGTGCGGCCATCTTTAAATGCTCTCACCTACTTTTTTACCATCCATCACTCATAATGTTTCCTCCGTAAACTGCACAGATCTCACGATGAATATCGACCGCTTTTAGACCTTTAGCACTAAGAAATCTTATAACAGCCCGTACTTCACAGTCTGTGGGACTCACGATTATCGTAGGCATCTTAAACACTCAGTACACAACGTAAACAAGGAAGAATCAGACTGTAACGGCGTCAGTGCGTAGATTAAGGTATAGGCTTTCATGTAGAAATAAAATTGTTGAGAGATCTTAGTACGTCTTTTTTAAATTTCAAAACGGTACTTGCTTTAAAAACACACCTCGTAGGAGGCTGTGTTATAACGGGCGGTTGTGGATACGTCACGACGGCCGGACTTCGTGCACTGAGGAAACGTGACACAGTTTGATCTCTGGCAGGATCACTGGATTCACAAAGCCATAGCTGATTTTGGTGGCACTGATGCGTGCTCTGCGAGCTGATCTGAGAACAACACCGGGATCCCACGAATGTGGCTTGATGTACACTCGATATTGAACTCTGACGTTCGGGTGAAACTTCGTGGTGAAGTATGATTCTGGAGCAGAGCGGTAAAGACGATGCAAATGCAGCAAGGTCCCACTTCGCCTCCCACGCAAACGTTCCGGCGGCGAAATGTCAGGAGCAGGCAAAGTACAATATGAACTCAGAAACATCAGTAAGGCATCTTCACGTGATTGTGAAATTTAGACATTAGCGTCCTGAACATTTGAAGGAAACTTTTAGCCCCACCATTAGATTGCGGAGAGAATTGTGCTGTTCTGACATGCTGTATTTCATTGTGTTTCCGAATTGTGCAAATTCCTTGGAAGACAAAAGGAGGCGCTTAGTCAGTAATAATTGTATGTGGAAAGCCTTCGAGAGAAAATACGGGAACGAGCGCTTTGATAGTACTGGCGCCACTCTTTGAACGCACTGGGATAACAAAAGGATATTTGCTGTAGGCATCGACGATAGTCAATAAACGTGTTTTCTAAAAGGGGAGAACGAAGTCTATGTGGAGGCATTGCCATGGAGTATGAGAATGTGACCAGGGGAAAAATTCACTGCGCGCAGCAGCCTGATTGTCTTCGCAGGTGCGACATTGTGGCGTCACACGTCCTATTTCCTTATCGAAACCAATGTTGGAGCGCCAGCTGCTTACAAGGGAACCTCCCCATTGCACCCCCCTCAGATTTAGTTATAAGTTGGCACAGTGGATAGGCCTAGAAAAACTGAACACAGATCAATCGAGAAAACAGGAAGAAGTTGTGTGGAACTATGAAAAACTTAGTAAAATATACAAATTGAGTAGTCCGTGTGCAACATAGGCAACATCACGGAGAATATGACCTGAGGAGCGTCGTGGTCCCGTGGATAGCATGAGTAGCTGCGGAACAAGAGGTCCTTGTTTCAAGTCCACCCTCCACTGAAAATTTTACTTTCTTTATTTTCGCAAAGTTTTGATCTGTCCGTTCGTTCACTGACGTCTCTGTTCGCTGCAATAAGTTTAGTGTCTGTGTTTTGCGACCGCACCGCAAAACCGTGCTATTAGTAGACGAAAGGACGTGCCTCTCCAATGGGAACCGAAAACATTTGATCGCAAAGTCATAGGTCAACCGATTCCTCCACAGGAAAACACGTCTCATATATTCTATACGACACTGGTGACGGCATGCGCGTCACATGACAGGAATATGTTGTCGACCCACCTAACTTGTACACTTAGCGAATGGGTAAAAATATTCTTCTACCTTGCCCGATTTAGGTTTTCTTGTGGATGTGATAATCACTCCCAAAAAAGTTATGAAAACATAAGAGTTTTTCACATAAACTGAAAATAAAAAATTAAAATTTTCACTCGAGGGAAGACTTGAACCCAGGACCTCTCGTTCCGTAGATGCTCTTGCTAACCACGGGACCACGGCGCTCTTTGCCTGCCAGCCTCCTTGATGTTGCCTATCTTCGCATGGACTACTCAGTTTGTATATTTTACTAATTTTTTTCATAGTTCCACACAACTTCTTCCTGTTTTCTCGATTGATCTGTGTTCAGTTTTTCAAAGCCTATCCACTGTGCCAACTTATAACTAAATCTGAGGGGGGTGCGATGGGGAGGTTCCCTTGTTAGTGCTAACTGTTCCCCAATGACGCCTACGTAGAAGACTTAACACCTGCTGTTGCAACGAGGCGGGCGTAACACTCTTGTCTGCTCGTTAGGCGCGTGAAGCAAAATTACATCATTCAGAAGAGGTAAACTGTTGCGGTGCTCACAGCATCTTCGCACTAACGGATCGGGAATACATTTCTGAGAGCGTGGCCAACGTTTGCGAATACAACTTTTTAGCAATCGTATTGAGTGGTCATGCTCCGTGGCTTCTGCGACCCGCTGTGAATCGATAGAAAAAAAAGAGTGCAGAACAATCAATACGTAATGAAGAAGCTTCCGTTGTGTCGAATGGTGCATCTGTTCCGACAGGTAAACGAGACAATGTATCGGCGTTTTCATGCTGCGTCGTTTGACAATACAGAATTTCATACTGGTTATTTGGCAATAATAGCGGCCAACGTTGCAGCTTTTGCGCCGTGCGTTCGGGAACTTGTTTCAACGGATGAAATAGTGCAGTCAAAGGCTTCGTGACAGTCAGGCAGCAGCAGCCGGCCGAGGCACACGCAATAGCAGGGAAGTAACCCATTTTGTGACTTTTACTAGTTTACCAGGGGCGAATTTTATAATATCAAATGGTTCAAATGGCTCTGAGCACTATGGGATTTAACATCTATGGTCATCAGTCCCCTAGAACTTAGAACTACTTAAACCTAACTAACCTAAGGACATCACACAACACCCAACCATCACGAGGCAGAGAAAATCCCTGACCCCGCCGGGAATCGAACCCGGGAACCCGGGCGTGGGAAGCGAGAACGCTACCGCACGACCACGAGATGCGGGCTTTATAATATCATCTGTGCGCCTTTAATAGTTTAGTTTAGTTTCTTGAGTTTCTGCGTGTTAATTTAATATCCAATAGCCACAGTTCTCGCGTTTTCGTTTGCGTCAGAAAATAAACCGATTTTGTGACATATTACAAGTTCCTAATCAGGGGCGAATTACTTAGTTTCACCTGAGTGCTTCGGTAGTTACGTTTCTGAATCTCTGCGTATTAATCTAATTTATTAGTCAGTGTCTATAGTAGAGTTGCGCAGCCCGTGCCGATAGTCCGTTTATCTGCATAGTTTAGTTTCCCACGGTCTTTAGTATGGGCCGTGTGGGGTAGCTGGAGTTCTCCCTCGGGCATGGGTGTGTGTGTGTGTGTCGTCCTTAGAGTAAGTTAGTTTAAGTTAAATTAAGCGGTGTGTAAGCTTAGGGACCGTTGATCTCAGCAGTTTGGTCAGATAAGACCTTACTACAAATTTCCAATTTCTGTAGTATGAATAGGGACTGCGATTGTTGTGTGCGGATGAGAGCCGTGTTGGTGACACTTCGCTCTCAGCTCCAGGCTGTGATGGCTACACTTAACACAGTTTGAGGCTGCAGTGGATGTGCATCACTGTTGTGGACCGGCCGTGGGGATCCAGCGGATGTCCAGCATGTCCGACTCCTCCGATCGGTCCTCACCGGAGGCCAGCCCAGTTACTGTTCGCACTGAGGTCGACCCCTCACCTATGGTCAAGTAGAAGGTCGCCCAGCGGCGTAGCTGGAGGCGAAAGACTTCCCAAGCGGCCGCACGTAAGGCCTCCCAAGTTTGTCTGACAAACAGGTTCCAGGTGCTGTCTGTGGCTGCCCTGTTTCATAAGAAAGTCTCAGCCTGCAAGATCCGGACAATCACAGAGGGGGGGATTATTGATAGTTGGGAGTTCCAACGTTAGGCGCGTTATGGGCCTCTTAGGGACATGGCTTCCAAGAAGGGAAAGAAAACCAATGTGCAAGCTGGGTGGAGTCATTCCAGCCGTGGAAAGTGCCCTCCCGGATGCCATGAAGAGCACAGGGTGCAGCCAACTGCAGGTGGTGGCTCACATCGGTACCAATGATGAGTGTCACTTTGGATCAGAAGAGATTCTCTCTGGTTTAGAGCGGCTAACAGAAGGCTGTCAGTTTTGCTTGCAAGATGAAAGCAGAACTGACCCTTTGCAGCGTAGTCGACAGGACCTATTGCGGACCTTTGGTACAGAGCCGAGTGGAGGGTCTGAATGAGAGGCTCAGACGATTCTGCGACCGAGTAGGCTGCAGATTCCTCGATTTGCGGCAAAGAGTGGTAGGGTTTCGGGTTCCGCTGAATAGGATAGGTGTCCACTACACGCAGGAGGCGGTTACACGGGTAGCAGGGGCTGTGTGGCCTGGACTGGGCGGTATTTTAGGCTAGAGCGTCTCGGGAAAACACAATAAGGGCTTCAGTCACAAAGGGCGCAGTCCGAACACAGAAAGAACGTAGATACAGGAACCATCGGTATAGCAGTTGTAAATTGTCGTCGCTGTGTTTGGAAAGTACGAGAGCTCCAAACGCTAATAGAAAGCACTGATGCACAAATCGTTATAGGCACTGAAAGCTGGCTAAAGCCGGAGATAAGCTCAGCCGAAATTTTTGCGGAGAACCTAACGGTGTCCCGAAATGATAGGCTGAACACGGTTGGCGGTGGCATGTTTGCTGCTGTTAGAAGTAGTTTATTTTGTCGCGAAATTGAAGTAGATAGTTCCAGTGAGTTAGTATGGGCAGAGGTCATTGTTGTCAACAGAATAAATTTATAACTGGATCCTTTTACCGACCTCCCAGTTCAGATGATACAGTTGCTGGAAGGTTCAAAGAAAATCTGTGTTTGATTTCAAACACGTACCCGACTCATACGATTATAGGTTGTGGTGACTTTAATTTACCCTCTAGATGTCGACATGTTGGCGAAATACATGTTTGTGCCAAACGCAGTATCTGAAAATTATTTCAAGCAGTTATTTCATGAACCCACGCGAGTAGTAAACGGTTGTGAAAACACGCTTGAACTGTTAGCAACAAATAATCCTGAGTTAATAGCGAGCATCAAAACAGATATAGTGATTAGTGAACACAGGGTTGTCGTAGCGAGGTTGAATATGGTAACCCCAAATCCTCCAAAAATAAACGAAAATTATAACTATTCAAAACAGCAGATAAAAATTCAGTTGACGCCTTCCTGAGAGACCATCTCCACTCCTTCCAAATTAATAATATAAGCGTAGACCAGAGGTAGCTTGAATTTAAAGAAATAGTATCGGCAGCAATTGAGAGATTTATACCAAATAAATTAACAAACGACGGAGTTGATCCTCCTTGGTACACAAAACGGGTTAGAGCACCGTTGCAGAAACAACGAAACAAACATGCCAAATTTAAACAGACGCAAAATCTCCAAGACTAGCGATCTTTTACAGATGCTCGTAATTTAGCGCGGACTTCAATGTGAGATGCTTATAATAGTTTCCACAACGAAACTTTGTCTCGAAACCTGGCAGAAAATCCAAAGAGATTCTGGTCGTTTGTGAAGTATGTTAGCGGCAAGAAACAATCAATGCTTTCTCTGCGCTATAGCAATGGAGATACTATCGAAGGCAGTGCTGCAACTAGAATTATTAAACACAGCCTTCCGAAATGCCTTCACAAAAGAAGACGAAGTAAACATTCCAGAATTGGAATCAAGAACAGCTACCAACATGAGTAACGTAGAAGTAAATATCCTCGGAGTAATGAAGCAACTTAAATCACTTAATAAAAGCAAGTCTTCTGGTCCAGACTGTATACCAATTAGGTTCCTTTCAGAGTATGCTGACGAATTAGCTCCATACTTAACAATCATATGCAACCGTTCACTCGACGAAAGATCTGTACCCAAAGACTGGAAAGTTGCACAGGTCACACCAATATTCAAGGAAGGTAGTAGGAGTAATCCATTAAATTACAGGCCCATATCATTAAAGTCGATATGCAGCAGGATTTTCGAACACATATTGTGTTCTAACATAATTAATTACATCGAAGAAAACTGTCTACTGACACACAGTCAACATGGATTTAGAAAACATCGTTCTTGTGAAATACAACTAGATTTTTATTCGCATGAAGTATTCATCTCTTGGTCTCCCTCTACGATTTTTACCCTCCACGCTGCCCTCCAGTGCTAAATTGGTGATCCCTTGATGCCTCAAAACATGTCCTACCAACCGATCCCTTCTTCTAGTCAAGTTGTGCCACAAACTTCTCTTCTCCCCAATCCTATTCAATACCTCCTCATTAGTTACGTGATCTACCCACCTTATCTTCAGCATTCTTCTGTAGCACCACATTTCGAAAGCTTCTATTCTCTTCTTGTCCATACTAGTTATCGTCCATGTTTCACTTCCATACATGGCTACACTCCATACAAATACTTTCAGAAACGACTTCCTGACACTTAAATCTATACTCGATGTTAACAAATTTCTCTTCTTCAGGAACGATTTCCTTGCCATTGCCAGTCTACATTTTATATCCTCTCTACTTCGACCATCATCAGTTATTTTACTCCCTAAATAGCAAAACTCCTTTACTACTTTAAGTGTCTCATTTCCTAATCTAATTCCTTCAGCATCACCCGATTTAATTTGGCTACATTCCATTATCCTCGTTTTGCTTTTGTTGATGTTCATCTTATATCCTCCTTTCAAGACACTGTCCATTCCGTTCAACTGCTCTTCCAAGTCCTTTGCTGTCTCTGACAGAATTACAATGTCATCGGCGAACCTCGAAGTTTTTACTTCTTCTCCATGAATTTTAATACCTACTCCGAATTTTTCTTTTGTTTCCTTTACTGCTTGCTCAATATACAGATTGAACAACATCGGCGAGAGGCTACAACCCTGTCTCACTCCCTTCCCAACCACTGCTTCACTTTCATGCCCCTCGACTCTTATAACTGCCATCTGGTTTCTGTACAAATTGTAAATAGCCTTTCGCTCCCTGTATTTTACCCCTGCCACCTTTAGAATTGTCAAAAACTTTCTCTAAGTCTACAAATGCTAGAAACGTAGGTTTGCCTTTTCTTAATCTTTCTTCTAAGATAAGTCGTAAGGTTAGTATTGCCTCACGTGTTCCAACATTTCTACGGAATCCAAACTGATCTTCCCCGAGGTCCGCTTCTACCAGTTTTTCCATTCGTCTGTAAAGAATTCGCGTTAGTATTTTGCAGCTGTGACTTATTAAACTGATAGTTCGGTAATTTTTACATCTGTCAACACCTGCTTTCTTTGGGATTGGAATTATTATATTCTTCTTGAAGTCTGAGGGTATTTCACCTGTCTCATACATATTGCTCACCAGATGGTAGAGTTTTGTCAGGACTGGCTCTCCCAGGGCCGTCAGTAGTTCTAATGGAATGTTGTCTACTGACCTGAGTCGAAACGTCTTTCAGTGCTCTGTCAAACTCTTCACGCAGTATCGTATCTCCCATTTCATCTTCATCTACATCCTCTTCCATTTCCATAATATTGTCCTCAAGTACATCGCCCTTGTATAAACCCACTATATACTCCTTCCACCTTTCTGCCTTCCCTTCTTTGCTTAGAACTGGGTTGCCATCTGAGCTCTTGATATTTATACAAGTGGTTCTCTTCTCTCCAAAGGTCTCTTTAATTTTCCTGTAGGCAGTATCTATCTTACCCCTAGTGAGACAAGCCTCTACATCCTTACATTTGTCCTCTAGCCATCCCTGCTTAGCCATTTTGCACTTCCTGTCGATCTCATTTTTGAGACGTTTGTATTGCTTTTTGCCTGCTTCATTTACTGCATTTTTATATTTTCTCCTTTCATCAATTAAATTCAATATTTCTTCTGTTACCCAAGGATTTCTATTAGCCCTCGTCTTTTTACCTACTTGATCGTCTGCTGCTTTCACTACTTCATCCCTCAGAGCTACCCATTCTTCTTCTACTGTATTTCTTTCCCCCATTCCTGTCAATTGTTCCCTTATGCTCTCCCTGAAACTCTCTACAACCTCTCGTTCTTTCAGTTTATCCAGGTCCCATCTTCTTAAATTCCCACCTCTTTGCAGTTTCTTCAGTTTCAATCTGCAGTTCATAACCAAGAGATTGTGGTCAGAACCCACATCTGCCCCTGGAAATGTCTTACAATTTAAAACCTGGTTCCTAAATCTCTGTCTTACCATTATATAATCTATCTGATACCTTTTAGTATCTCCAGGATTCTTCCAGGTATACAACCTTCTTTTATGATTCTTGAACCAAGTGTTAGCTATGATTAAGTTATGTTCTGTGCAAAATTCTACAAGGCGGCTTCCTCTTTCATTTCTTCCCCCCAATCCATATTCACCTACTATGTTTCCTTCTCTCCCTTTTCCTACTGACGAATTCCAGTCACCCATGACTATTAAATTTTCGTCTCCCTTCACTACCTGAATAATTTCTTTTATCTCGTCATACATTTCATCAATTTCTTCATCATCTGCAGAGCTAGTTGGCATATAAACTTGTACTACTGTAGTAGGCATGGGCTTTGTGTCTATCTTGGCCACAATAATGCGTTCACTAAGCTGTTTGTAGTAGGTTACCCGCCTTCCTATTTTTTTATTCATTATTAAACCTACTCCTGCATTACCCCTATTTGATTTTGTATTTATAACCCTGTATTCACCTGACCAAAAGTCTTGTTCCTCCTGCCACCGAACTTCACATTTCCCACTATATCTAACTTTAACCTATCCATTTCCCTTTTTAAATTTTCTAACCTACCTGCCCGATTAAGGGATCTGACATTCCATGCTCCGATCCGTAGAACGCCAGTTTTCTTTCTCCTGATAACGACGTCCTCTTGAGTAGTTCCCGCCCAGAGATCCGAATGGAGGACTATTTTACTTCCGGAATATTTTACCCAAGAGGACGCCATCATCATTTAATCATACAGTAAAGCTGTAGTTATAGCCAGAGATTCCTATATGGCAAGGTTGACGAAGCAGTGCATGTTTCAGTCTTTGAAAAGCTTGGTCACTGTCTTTTGTCCAATGGAACGAAAAATGTTTACATGTGAATCGGTACATAGGCGCAACAACTTGCGTCGCGGTAGGAGTGAACTTTATGTAGTAAGTCAGTTTTCCAAGAACAGCTTGCAGTTCACGTACATTCTTAGGTGATAGCAATTGCTGAATTGCTTGCAAATGTTTCGTCGAAGTACGAACCCCATTGGCGTGGAGGATATGTCCTAGGTATTCAGTCGTTGTGTTGAAAAAAGACCATTTCTGCAAATTACATTTGAGGTCCGCCGCAGTTAAAACTTGAAGAAGACAGTGCAAATTTGTAAGGTGTTCTTCCGGTGTTTGTCCGGAGATGATTATGTCGTCAAGATAATTGAAACAAGGCGGTACATTGAACGTTACTTGTTCGAGAAATTTTTGAAGCAACGCAGGCGACATGAGTATTCACAAACAAAAATTTTGCTTGTCTCTTCGTCCAATGGTAACTGGAGATCTGCAAGATCAATTTCCTCTAGGAATCAGTGACTGCCTGTGAATTTAACGTGCGTTTGAAATCCGCACAGTCTTCGCATTTGGCCTACGAATGACGACTAAGGGTGATGCCTATTGACTTGCTGAAATAGGTTTTAAGACTTTAACGGATTGCGCGGCAGAATTTGGGTTGCGCTTTATCTTTCAGCGCAATGTGAGTGTGAAAATCTTTTGCATATCCTAGAGTACCGTCGAACAAATGTTGGTACTTGTTACAGAGTTGTTGTACTGCGGCATGGGAAACTTTGGTGTCAATGGCATGCACATTGTTCTGTACGTCCAATCAGCAGGAATCAGACGCATCCATGCTGGGAATAATTGGGGTCGTGCGTGAGCGTGCAGTGGAAGGGACTTGCTCAATCGTGTTTTTGTATTTTGCAGGTAAGCGGCTCGTTCCAGGCACGGAAATGCTGTCATCATTATAGGTGGTGAGCTGCAGACTTGACTATTGCAAAGATTGGTCAATTTTGTCATATGTGTCTAGGGGAAACAAAGTGAAAGAAGCTTCTGTATCCTAGTTGAAAAGGCACTGATTGATTACAAGTTTGTCTTGCAATCCACAGTTTTCGGTGTGTTCTCTTAATACAGTTGTCCATACCGTGTTGTGAAAAACTGCTCCACCAGCGCAGTAGAGCACTTTGGCGAATTACGAGATTGGGAGAGCCTTCTTGAAATTACGCTCGTTTTAACATGAATATGTTAAGCGCGCGCGCGTGTGTGTGTGTGTGTTTCCTGCGTCATCGCTTGTCTGATTTTTTAGCAGAAGGAGGCGTAGAATACGGACATGAAATGACTTGATTTCCATTCGTTCCTGTTTTGCATTATTCCCACGTGAAGCAGAGCAGGGCTTCCTAGTCTTTTGCAGGCACACCGGGGTTATGAGCCGTGCGGTGACAAACATTGGATTCAGCTCGTCTGAAGAAGCAATTCTTCCTACAGTGTGTTGTTGTGTCCTGCCTTGTTTAAAGAGTGCTGACTTGCGAATGCTGGGGCCGGGGATGTGGCTATGCACCGTTGTTTGTCTCAAAGAGATACTGGCCGGCAGGAATCTTGGTCGCCTAAATTTTGAACCTCGCATGCATAGATAACTTTAAGCACTTCAATACGATTTTTCAGAATTTCGGCCCTCAATCTCTAATCTGATAGATTCTGAATAATATCATTGCGAAGCATTACATCCTGACAAGTTGCGCCACAGACACAACCGAATTTACAGTTTCTTGTCAAGCCTTGCAATTCCAGAATCCGTTCTTAATTGGAATTATCACTACGACGTTGCTAGCAGAAAAATTTACGCCGTGTGACAGCAACGTGTATTTGACTCTCAAAAAATTCGTCTTATCTTGCATTTATGACCTCGTAGGGCTGGGTTTGGAACTCACTGAGGGGAACAAATTTAACTAGGAGGTGGTGGGCGTACACTCCTAGACATGGAAAAAAAGTGCACGACGTGATTAACCTATGATTTTATAGGCGTCGAAATGTTGATTCTTTCCATGTTTCCTTCGTCTCATCGAACTGTGAGAAGGGCGGACGCGTCAGCTGAACGCCTTCTTTAGCTTCTGTGCTTTTTTCTGCTGGGCTGCTCACTGTTGTACGAGGCAAGAATCTGCCAACAGCACTTCTGTTACTTTTCGACTCTGAAATTGGACAAGAGATGTTAGACGCTGCTCAGCACTTAGACGATTCTCTCCCTTGTTTTCCATGATTCCTTAAATAACTCAACTTAAATACGAAGCGTGGCTAGAAAAAAACCGGACTAGTACTGGTGAAACAATAAAACGAATGCAATAAGGCTGAAAGTCGCGTGGCCTGTCACGTGACTCTCGCTCCACCTACTGCTCGAGTTTCATCTGCCTCCTGCACTCAGTCTGCCAGTGGCGTCTGTTTTAAGTAGTTGACGTTTTGTCTGTGCGTCGGAAAATGTTGAGTGTACAGAAAGAACAGCGTGTTAACATCAAATTTTGATTCAAACTAGGAAAATGTGCAAGTGAAACGTTTGTAATGTTACAACAAGTGTACGGCGATGATTGTTTATCGCGAACACAAGTGTTTGAGTGGTTTAAACGATTTAAAGATGGCCGCGAAGACACCAGTGATGACACTCGCACTGGCAGACCATTGTCAGCAAAAACTGATGCAAACATTGAAAAAATCGGTAAACTTGTTCGACAAGTTTCCTTGTCAACTCCTGTTAACTCAGACACTGCTCTGATTGTTAAACGGCGATCTTGTCGAACAAGTTTACCGATTTTTTCAATGTTTGCATCAGTTTTTGCTGATAATGGTCTGCCAGTGCGAGTGTCATCACTGGTGTCTTCGCGGCCATCTTTAAATCGTTTAAACCACTCAAACACTTGTGTTCGCGATAAACAATCATCGCCGTACACTTGTTGTAACATTACAAACGTTTCACTTGCCGATTTTCCTAGTTTGAAACAAAATTTGATGTTAACACGCTGTTCTTTCTGTACACTCAACATTTTCCGACGCACAGACAAAACGTCAACTACTTAAAACAGACGCCACGGGCAGACTGAGTGCAGGAGGCAGATGAAACTCGAGCAGTAGGCGGTGCGAGAGTCACGTGACAGGCCACGCGACTTTCAGCCTTATTGCATTCGTTTTATTGTTTCACCAGTACTAGTCCGGTTTTTTTCTAGCCACACCTCGTATTTCGGTTTATGTATTTCAACTTCATATAAGCACACACACACAAAAATAAGTCAACAGAAATAAAAATTATAATTGTTCTGCTCTGGGGTCCAAAGTTCCTTGTGCACTTTTCTTTCTTTGTCGCCAGTCTGTTATGATTTCCTTTGCACATTATTACGGTTCTTTAGTCAATACAGGAGCGAGAAGAAGGAATTCAGATATTAATTTATTCTATATATGATATATAAAATAGTAAGAGTAATACAGAACTTTTGTTACTGTATTTGCAGCGCCAGTTGTTAACAGAAGATTTTAATGCAGAAATATATACAGATACAAAAGATTTAGAAATCGGTCTCTCTTCAGTACAATATCTATCAGAAGACGTCGAGCTCCGACCACTACGAAAGTCCTTAGGTGGTTATTCAACTGGCAAACAAACAAAACGGGGTCAGCGCATAAACGTTCGAACTTAAGCTGGAGCTCCGCAGAGGGGATGCTCGCACCTCATTGGCAGCGACGTAATCGTTCGTGGCTGCGCCCTCGTTCCGCCGTGGCGGCTGTAGGAAACGCGGCGGCGCGTATTTGAAAGTGCGGGCGTGCGGATCGCGGCTGATGCCTCAGTAGTGACGTGATTATATTCAATGGCAGCCAGCTGACCTGTGAAGCGAATTGCTGGAGGGCACGCACACTGAGAAACCGATGAGCTAGTCATTAGTTTTCGTGTATGGGTTCACGGCCCTCGACGTAACTTTTGAACGCTAAAACATGTTCACCGTAGTCCGTCAAGTTCCTTATTAAGAACGAAATTTATTGCATAATGCGTCATATTACATTATTGGTCAGTTTCAGCCTGTGACTGCCTTCAAATGCAGCTGCATTTGCTTTCCTATTTAATCGACCCAAATGCATTTGAAAATCCGCACAGGCTGAAAGTGGGCAGTAACATAATGCAGGTGCCGCGGTCTAAGCTGCTGGTACGGTAGCTCAGAATGCTCGAACTGGCTGTCCTCCGTAACAAAAGAACTGTGTGAAATATTCAACGATGAATCGGAAAGGATGTTCAAAAAATGGTTCAAATGGCTCTGAGCACTATGGGACTTAACTTCTCAGGTCATCTGTCCCCTAGAACTGAGAACTACTTAAACCTAACTAACCTAAGGATATCACACACATCCATCCCCGAGGCAGGATTCGAACCTGCGACTGTAGCGGTGTCATGTGACGTCCGCCCAGACCAAATTTCGGGAACAAAGACAAACAAAATGAAGAGGAGATAAAAGGGGGCAGCGTTTTTGAGTAATAGTCAACCTAGCCACTGCTTGAATATTGAATAAAAATGATCAGCAGTGGGAACCGGAGATTTCCGGCACAAGACGTTACTTTCGTTCTGCCAACGGCCTTTTCAATCATGGCGGTGGAACGGACAGAATTTCAGGGTAGTCTTCTGCCATTGGACCACGAAACTGTCCCTAAAAGGCGGATGAATGAGCAATCATCATAGACTTGAGGATGCAGAAGGCTATGGAAACCACTGCATTAAATAAACATAAGGTGTATCCACAGAACATTTTGCCAGTAACTGAAGAAGTGTCGTGATGATCTCTCCATTGGCAAAAGATTTCGCATTAGTTCACCATTTGCATCTCCGGGAGATCACTGCCAAAAAGGAGGTACCAATGAGCAAAAGATACAATAACGAACGAAAGGGTAACATTGTACGACTCGGAGCGTGGGGTGTTAGAAGTTTGGAAGTGGTGGGGAACCTGGAAAATCTAAAAAGGGAAGTGCTTAGGGTCAATCTAGGTACAGTGTGGGGCACTGAATTACAACGCAAAGAAGAAACGGATTTATGGTCCGACGAATATATGATAATATCGACAGCACTAGACAATGGTAGTAGGCTTCGTAATAAATAGGGAGGTGGGACAGAGAATGAGTTACCGTGAACAGTTCAGTTGTTGTCGTCAGAATCAACAGAAGTAAATTTCAGCTAGTAATAGCGAATACTCTGTTCAAGAATCACAAAAAGTGGAGGTATATTTGGAAAAGACCAGGAGGGACGGGAAGATTCCAGCTGGCTTACATCGTGGTCAGAGCTGTAGCCCGGTTTGGAGAGTTCCCCGCTGCCTTGGTCGGTCGACGAGGCAACCTACGTCGTCCATGGCTGACTTCGGGGTAATACGGGAATCTTGATGATCGTTTGCTATGAAGTTGAAGACTGACTGACGCTAACCAGCTCACTGACGAGATAAAAACCAATGGCAAATAGACTGGCTTAAACCGCAACAGTACAGGACGTGGAGCTTCGAAGCAGACGTATGGTGTCTGTAAGAACAAGAACTGAAAAATAAACCTGAAGACCCGTCTACACTGACGTGAAACCGGTAGCTGCGAATAAAGCACCTTCATACAGTTATGCGACTTTTGGAAACACCTCATCATTCTAGACTTTTTAGTTGTAATGTTTACGATAGTTTGTGGCTATTGAGGGTTGAGTGTTGTTATTGTTACTACTAATGCTCCTGATCTGTGGTTGCCCTCCTCCAAAAATTATCTGTAACACACTAATCCTTAGCCTCCATGTTGGTGGTTATACAGGGTGGTCCACTGATAGTGACCGGGTCAAATATCTCACGAAATAAGCGTCAAACGGAAAAACTACAAAGAACGGAACTCGTCTGACTTGAAGGGGGAAACCAGATGGCACTATGGTTGGCCCGCTAGATGGCGCTGCCATAGGTCAAACGGATATCAACTGCGTTTTTTTTTTAAATAGGAACTCCCATTTTTATTACATATTCGTGTAGTACGTAAAGAAATATGAATGTTTTAGTTGGACCACTTTTTTCGCTTTGTGATAGATGGCAATGCAATAGTCACAAACATATGGCTTCCAATTATAGACGAACAGTTGGTAACAGGTAGGTTTTTTAAATTAAAATACAGAACGTAGGTACGTTTGAACATTTTATTTCCGTTGTTCCAATGTGATACATGTACCTTTACGAACTTATCATTTCTGAGAACGCATGCTGTTACAGCGTGATTACCTGCAAATACCACATTAATGCAATAAATTCTCAAAATGATGTCCGTCAACCTCAATGCATTTGGCAATACGTGTAGCGACATTCCTCTCAACAGCGAGTAGTTTGCCTTCCGTACGCATGTGCGCACATGCATTGACAATGCCTGACGCATGTTGTCAGGCGTTGTCGGTGGATCAAGAATGCAAATATCCTTCAACTTTCCCCACAGAAAGAAATCCGGGGACGTCAGATCCGGAGAACGTCTGTCAATACCGCTTCAACCGCACGAGAGCTATGTGCCAGACATCCATCATGTTGGAAGTACATCGCCACTCTGTCATGCAGTGAAACATCTTGTAGTAACATCGGTAGAACATTACGTAGGAAATCAGCATACATTGCACCATTTGGATTTCCATCGATAAAATGGGGGCCAATTATCCTTCCTCCCATAATGCCGCACCATACATTAACCCGCCAAGGTCGCTGATGTTCCACTTCTCGTAGCCATCGTGGATTTTCCGTTGCCCAATAGTGCATATTATGCCGGTTTACGTTACCGCTATTGGTGAATGACGCTTCGTCGCTAAATAGAACGCGTACAAAAAATCTGTCATCGTCCCGTAATTTCTCTTGTTCCCACTGGCAGAACTGTATACGACGTTCAAAGTCGTCGCCATGCAATTCCTGGTGCATAGAAATATGTTACAGGTGCAATCGATGTTGATGTAGCATTCTCAACACCGACGTTTTTGAGATTCCCGATTCTCGCGCAGTTTGTCTGCTACTGATGTGCGGATTAGCCGCCATAGCAGCTAAAATACCTACTTTGGCATCATCACTTGTTGAGTTCGTGGTTGACGTTTCACATGTTTCCTTAAAAAACGCAACTACCCGGCGAACGGTCCCGACACTTGGATGATGTCCAGGATACCGAGCAGCATACATAGCACACGCCCGTTGGGCATTTTGATCACAACAGCCAAACATCATCACGATATCGACCATTTCCGCAATTGGTAAACGGTCCATTTTAACACGTGTAATGCCGGCCGAAGTGGCCGAGCGGTTCTAGGCCCTACAGTCTGGAGCCGCACGACCGCTACGGTCGCAGGTTCGAATCCTGCCTCGGGCATGGATGTGTGTGATGTCCTTAGGTTAGTTAGGTTTAAGTAGTTCTGATGGCCTCAGAAGTTGTCCCATAGTGCTCAGAGCCATTTGAACCGTTTGAACACGTGTAATGTATCACGAAGCAAATACCGTCCGCACTGGCGGAATGTTACATGATACCACGTACATATACGTTTGTGACTATTACAGCACCATCTATCACAAAGTGAAAAAAAAGTTGTCCAACTAAAACATTCAGTCCGCAGCTCGTGGTCGTGCAGTAGCGTTCTCGCTTCCCACGCCCGGGTTCCCGGGTTCGATTCCCGGCGGGGTCAGGGATTTTCTCTGCCTCGTGATGACTGGGTGTTGTGTGATGACCTTGGGTTAGTTAGGTTTAAGTAGTTCTAAGTTCTAGGGGACTGATGACCATAGATGTTAAGTCCCATAGTGCTCAGAGCCATTTGAACCATTTTTAAAACATTCAAAATTCTTTAAGTACTACACGAATATGTAATAAAAATGGGAGTTCCTATTTAAAAAAAAACGAAGTTGACATCCGTTTGACCTATGGCAACGCCATCTAGCGAGCCAACCATAGCGCCATCTGGTTTCCCCCTTCAAGCTAGACGAGTTTCGTTCGTTGTAGTTTTTTCGTTTGATACTCATTTGTCCGCAGCTCGTGGTCGTGCGGTAGCGTTCTCGCTTCTCACGCCCGGGTTCCCGGGTTAGATTCCCGGCGGGGTCAGGGATTTTCTCTGCCTCGTGATGACTGGGGGTTGTGTGCTGTCCTTAGGTTAGTTAGGTTTAAGTAGTTCTAAGTTCTAGGGACTGATGACCATAGATGTTAAGTCCCATAGTCTCAGAGCCATTTGAACCATTTGATACTTATTTCGTGAGATATTTGGCCCGGTCGCTATCAATGGACCACCCTGTATACCTGCACCGGAGTCGCATTACATTGCATATACAGGGTGAAAAGTATTTAAACCGACAAACTCTGGGAGGTTGTAGGGGACAAATATTTTTCCTATTAGGATTATTTAAACCAGTGGATGCCGTGTTACGCTCTTCAGTTGTTAGAGGCTATGTTACGATCTTCAGTTGTTAGAGGGCGTATTATGCTCTTCATTTGTAGGCAACTGCTGTCCACCAGTGTAGTAGTGCATTGTCTCTGTTTACTAATAGAGCGATACACCTGGAGTGAGTACACTCATATGGTTGGTGCGTACTAGATCGCGCACCACAACGGACGAGCTGCACAGCGGGTTTATCAACAACAATATCCTATTCGCCATATCCCGCATCATACGACCTTTGATGCTGCGTACCAACGTTTGCATCAGACCAGGTCATTTAGCAGATTACCTGGACAGGGATGCCGTCGCACGGTAAGAACGCTAGAAGTTGAGGAAGCTGTCTTGCAGCATGTGGAGCGGGAACCTTGAATCAGCACTCGTGCAGTTGCACGTCACATGGGGACGAATCAGACGAATGTAAGAACAGTCCTTCGAGAAAAATTGTTACGTCCATTTCACTTACAGCGTGTCCACAACCTGGAACCAGTTGATTATCCACCCATAGCACAGCTTTCGCAGTGGTACCTGGAACAGTGTGAAATGCATCCTACATTTCCATCCTCTGTGTTGTTTGCCGATGAAACAACGTTCGGGCGTGACGGAGTCTTCAACATGCACAATTCGCATGTTTGGAGCGAGAATAACCCACATGCCACAGTTACTAGCGCTCATCAAGTGCGGTTCTTCGTTAATGTGTGGGTTGGTGCTGTTGGAGATTGTTTAATTGGGCCGTATCTCCTACCTAGTTGTTGTCTCTTGGTCATAAAAAATGGAAAAGTGTTTGTTGGTTTAGTTAATTTGCCGCCAGAGAAATCTTCCTCTACCGGTTTAGATACTCCTCATAGAAAAAATGACATTAGGGAAAAATATTTGTTTTGATGTCCCCTACAACCTCCCGGAGTTTGTCGGCTTAAATACTTTTCACCCTGTACACTGCAACAACGACCTAAACGGAAGCTTTTTGATCGCCTCTTATATCTGCTGATCGCTGTAGGCCTTTGATACAGCAGCGACGCTGGGCGCGGATACGTGGCGGAGTGGTCTGGGGAGATGGCGCTCGCCGGCCGTGGAAAATCCCCGGCGCCGGCTGCCGCTCGCCGCCCGCCGCTGCGACCTCTCCTGGTGGGGGCGCCGCTGCAGCCACCCCTGAGGCCGCCGCTCATTCAGCTGGCCGCTCCTCTGCAGACCCGGAGGTGTGGTGCCGAACTCTCTTCCCAGTCCGCACGAGGCGACGCGCAGCGACACCGGCTTGCGGTAAGTTCCCCCGCTTTTCGGCGCTCGTCTGCTCCGTCCACTGCTGCATGTCATGCGTGTCTTCCCTCATATTCCACTCTTACTTCGTAATTGTACGGTTACCTGTGTCTGAACTCCGCAAGTGAGGTGTACTGTTACCACTGTCATTTTCCCCATTTCTTTCCATTGTTGACTGATGTGTGGGAGTCGACAGACTTCTGTATGAGCTCTGATTTCTCAGAATTCGATATTTGCTGTACGTTCGCGAGATTTATGTTAGTGGAATCGGAAAACTTCTAAGTGACGTTTTTTTACCGTAATGTGTTTTCAGTGTTGTTGTTCTCGGTACATTGTTGCATTCCGTAGACTTGATCCAAACCGTGGAGTAACTCTTCAACATACGTTAGTTGGTTTTATTTATACATTTTGCGTATGGCAATACAGCGACAATATTTTATATAAGTACAACAATATGTAAACGACATGTATAAAACAAAACAATGTGTAAATAGTACATGTGTAAAAAACAAGCAATAGCACAAAAGGATAGAGTACAATCACCCAAGACAAAATAACTACACGTTAAAAGCTTGGCAAGCCTGACTAGAAACTCATTCATATATTTAAAGCTCAATATCTAGATTGGACAGCCAATCCAAAGCAGAGGGTTTCACATATATGACCTCAGAGACAGGTCCGGCGTGTCTTCTTAAGGGGAATTCCTCAATGATATGGCGGACGTTCTGTTCTGGTGCTCCACAGTCACAGGCTGGTGAGTCGCATGGACCCCACTTGTACTTATATGCATTGCATCTTGCATGGCCCGTTATGATAAAGTTTAATTTAGTCCAGGTACATCTCTTCAGGTCAAATCCCGGTAATTCCAGAGTAGGATCTTGTATACCTTGTTTATTAATTCCAGAATCATTTCAAAAGTGCCGCCATTGCTCCTTGATGTCAGGTTGATGTTCTTCTGTGACTTGAAGCGGGTCGATGGTATTACGTGTAAGTAGATGTTAGTAGATTAGATGTTAGTAGATGGTGAAAGGCCTTTGCTTCCCTGTGATTCTCTTCGCAGTTCCACAATTTAAAAGGTATGAAGAGTGGTTTTTGTTGACTACAGTTCTACTACTTAAAAACCTCTCGCTGTATTTCTGTAGTTGTGTTATAACAAGTAAAACGTTTCCAGAATGAGATTTTCACTCTGCAGCGGAGTGTGCGCTGATATGAAACTTCCTGGCAGATTAAAACTGTGTGCCCGACCGAGACTCGAACTCGAGACTTTTGCCTTTCGCGGGCAAGTGCTCTACCAACTGAGCTACCGAAGCACGACTCACGCCCGGTCCTCACAGCTTTACTTCTGCCAGTATCTCGTCTCCTACCTTCCAAACTTTACAGAAGCTCTCCTGCGAAACATGCAGAACTAGCACTCCTGAAAGAAAGGATATTGCGGAGACATGGCTTAGCCACAGCCTGCGGGATGTTTCCAGAATGAGATTTTCACTCTGCAGCGGAGTGTGCGCTGATATGAAACTTCCTGGCAGATTAAAACTGTGTGCCCGACCGAGACTCGAACTCGGGACCTTTGCCTTTCGCGGGCAAGTGCTCTACCAACTGGGCTACCGAAGTACGACTCACGCCCGGTCCTCACAGCTTTACTTCTGCCAGTATCTCGTCTCCTACCTTCCAAACTTTACAGAAGCTCTCCTGCGAAACATGCAGAACTAGCACTCCTGAAAGAAAGGATTGGTAGAGTCTCGGTCGGGCACACAGTTTTAATCTGCCAGGAAGTTTCAAGTAAAACGTTGTGTATCAGTATCAGTGGCACTTGGAATAAAATATGTCTTCTTGCTATCTCGTCAGAACGAACATTTTGAGACCGTTGCTGTGTACAGGATACAAGTTACTCGCCCAAAGTAGAAAACAGCAACCAACCACTGCTAATAATGCTAATGATTTCCACAAATAGCGCCGTTATCGGCTTCGAACCAAGAGCTTCGTTAGGGGATCCTTGAGTCGGCGAGACAGCGTTACAGAGATGCTCAACAAACACCATTGGCACCTGTTACAAGAGAGGCGTTGTGCATCACTGAGGGATTTACAATTGAAATTTCGAGGGAGGACGCTCCGGGACAACCTATTACTTCCTCTGATATACAGCCAGACACAGAGGCTTGCCGACAATCATCCTCATTACGCGCCATCCGCAAGTGGAACAGGGAAGCGGGAGGAGGGAGGGGGGGAAATTGATCAGCTGGTAGTACCACAAGTACCCACCGCCACACACCGTCAGGTAGCTTGAGGAGCATGGTATAGATGCAAAGGTTCATCTTCAGACGGCAATACATGTTTGTTATTCTTTACAGTAATTGTTGGGGAAAATATTCAACAACCAACGTAAACAACAACAAATGTAATGTAAAAGGGAACCGCCATCTCAAGATGAATCTGTCCCTTCGACAGCGATAACGGTACAATTTGTGTAAACAAGTACCATTATTAACAGTGGTTGGTTGCTGTTTCCTTCTTTGCTAGAATCAACTAGTGAAAACTTTCTTAGAAATTCTTACAATCCATCTGTGGCATACAGCAAACCAGTGCTTAACAGTATTGGTTGAAAACAGTCTTCGTTGCAATTTTAGTTTTTTATTTTTCAACTACGCGTTTCACCGTATTTAGGCATCTTCAGCTTGATCTTAATTTGGTGTTTCTTAGAATGATCCTTTAGACAGTGTAGCCAAAGGGCATCGTCGAATACATCAGGCCAACATCGCTTTCGTTAAACTCAGTCCATCTAGGAAGTTTTTCCTGAGTTTAACGAAAGCGATGTTGGCCTGATGTATTCGACGATGCCCTTTGGCTGTCTAAAGGATCGTTCTAAGAAATACCAAATTAAGATCAACCTGAAGATGCCTAAATACGGTGAAACGCGTAGTTGAAAAATAAAAAACTAAAATTGCAGCCAAGACTGTTCTAAATCAATACTAAAAACTTTCTTGTTGGAACAGAACCAGTCAGTTTCCTGGTATGGCACCTAAAGCGTTCTTAATAAGGTATTTATTTGCTAATTTAGCTCACTGTTTTTTATGGTGGTGCGGTGAGCAGCATAATTCTGTGGTATCGGGATAGCTTCTCAATTTTTTTATACAAAACAGTTATGTACAAAAAAGATACAAGCGCGTTGTTTTTTCATTCAGCTGATAGATGTTAGATTTGGCACATAGGTTTTCCATTTCCTGTCGTCATATGTGCGAGTAACTGATACTTTGCCCAACTCTTCTTCAAACGTAACTTCTCGAAAGTTCAGCAATAATCATCTAACTGATTAGCAACGACCCTCTCATAACATATGCCACTGGAGTTAATTGGACTTCTCTGTAATGTTCTCACACTTCTTGAATGGTGCTGTGACGAAATGTGCTGCTCTTCACTGGGTTTTGCTATCGCTTCTTGGTAAGGATCACACTCTGATGAGCAACGCTGAAGAATCCCTCGAATAATTGTTCTGCAAGCCATTTCTTTCAAAACTGGTTCAAATGGCTCTGAGCACTATGGGACTTAACATCTGAGGTCATCAGTCCCCTAGACTTAGAACTACTTAAACCTAACCAACCTAAGGACATCACACACATCCATGCCCGAGGCAGGATTCGAACCTGCGACCGTAGCAGCAGCGCGGTTCCGGACTGAAGCGCCTAGAACCGCTCGGCCATAACGGCCGGTCCATTTCTTTCGTGGAAGAACTACATTTCCTTACGATTCTTCTAATTAATCTCAGCTCGGCATCTGCTTTTATCGGTATTTGTTTTAAGCAGTTCGCCTATGTAATTTACGGTCGGTACTGTTTAAAATAATTTTTCACCAATAGCGTAATCTAACAGTAACGGATCTCTTCGCCTATTTACGCTAGACAGGTTACAATTTCTGCATTTCGCTACCGTCTGGTTGGCTTGTTACCTACTTATAGACAAGAGCATCTTTTGTAAAAAGCCTTATAGAGCTTTCGATGTTATCCACTAGATCATTTATAAAAATTGTACACAGCAATGGCCCTTTAACATTCCATTGCGGTACTGCTATAAATACCTTCACACGTATCGATTTCATCCCGTTAAGAATAAACTAGAGAAAACAAGCAGCTATCGGAGCATAAAAAAGGCGAATAAGCTCCTGGTTAAAAGACTGATTGAAAAGTGGCCTACCGCCTGCCCAATTCTACAGTCCTAAGCACCTTTAAAAATTTTCCCAACACTTGTGGCATGCAAACGTATTCACCCCGGTTTCACCATGCAGCTCGCCCCGGTTTCACCATGCAGCTCACATTTCACTCCCATAACCATCACTAACTGTAACTCGCTCACACCTCAATAGTCCATCGCTGTAAGTCGCTCATACCCATTCACTTCCACCTCATTCTCACTCAGTCATTCAGCCCAAGTCATTGTCATTATCTCTTTGTGACTCTCTGAATGCCACCATCTCCTGTCTCACAACCACAGTATCTTTCTTTCTGTCTTACTACCACTGTCGCCTCTATCACTGTGTCGCTTTTGTTCTCTCGTGCTGCGACTGTCTCCTTCATTCCTTCCCACTGCTGCTGTCTCTTCTCTTTGTCACTGTCTTCCTCGTTGCCATTGTCATAAACGCTGCCTCTCATTATCACTGGTTCTCACCCACTTCCATGTTCTCCTGTCCCATTGGCACTTCCTCCTTTTCCCGACACTGTTTTGTCTCTATCGACTACGCGCCATTGCCACTGCGTCCCTCTATTTCTCAGACACTCCAACTGTCATCTTCATCCTTTCTGTACCACAGCCACTGTCTAATATGTTGCGGTATTTATTATTTTTCCGTCTCTTTCGCTCTATTACTGTCCCCTTCTTTCTCAGCATAAAAAAGTGCGAATATGTTCTCATGCTAACATTTTTGTGGCAATTTTTAAAGGTATTGTGCAAGGTAGATTGAGGCAGCCGGTAAACCAGTCAGAACCGTTTAAAAAGGAGCATATTCTCCTTTATTGAGGTCCGACAGGAGAATTTTGCCGCTGGCTCCCTTCTTTTCCCTGCCACAGCAAGGCTCGTCACTCATATCAAATGAACCTTATGAGAGAGTAAAATTTTGAAAGGTTACTGAAATGAATCTGAAATAAGGTAAAAGTAATTTTACACCACAGAGTGGATTTTGCTTCCATAAACATTTTGCATATGCTGCAGTACTATAATATGGTGTTCCCGGAACCATATTGGTGATAACGAAGATACTTTACATCATATTTCTCCGTTCTAAGTAACTTTATAACCTACGTTATCGCCTCAGATGGGATTTTACGTGCACCTTTTACGTGAAATGGGCGAAAATACCAAAAAAAATTTCAGATTTATTCGATATCGGGATCTTAGGTATACATCGTAAAAACTTCAGCCATTTTCTACGAGTAGGCGTCTTAGACTCCATGGCTCTGTTTTAGTACGAAAAAATGTTAAAAAATGCTTTTTTGAGATTTTATAAGGAACCGACCAAGAACTAATGCTGCCATCATGAGCCACCTAAAAACCCACCGTAGACACTTAAAACCCAAAAAAGAACCAACGGGTTTAGTCCATTTGCCTAAGCGGGGGGATGTGTCACACTTTGATCCTGTATTGTAGGATAGTGACACTATGACGAACCTTCTGTCGGGTTTAAAAATGGTTCAAGTGGCTCTGAGCACTATGCGACTTAACTTCTGAAGTAATCAGTCACCTAGAACTTAGAACTAATTAAACCTAACTAACCTAAGGACAGCACACACATCCATGCCCGAGGCAGGATTCGAACCTGCGACCGTAGCGGTCGCTCGGTTCCAGACTGTAGCACCTAGAACCGCACGGCCACTCCGGCCGGCTTGTGTCGGGTATACAAATAGTCTCTAACGCAAGAGCTATCCACAACTCTCGAATCTACCTTTCTATCACCAGTAATACCCGACCAGATATATGAACATTTTAGCTAGCGCATGCTGTCGCATGCGTACCGATATTAAGCTCTGTCACCCAGGAACTCCTGAATGCAGTGAAAAATCTGGTCCGATGATCGGTAGTCTCGTATTTTATGCACTAAACGACAGTGAAGAGCTGTATGGAGTGCCCACCAAACACAAGGAACACGGTATCAACCTGAGTGCTGACGGCCACTACATTCTGGATTTCAGGAACAAATAGAGCGAACAGTTTACGGAATTCACGTTGCTTTTCATCGTTATGCCTTCTTTTGGTGTATATTACTGTACCATGTTCCGTAAATTTCCTTTGGCGAATTCTGTGTTTCTTCATCCTTCTGCAAAGCGAGCTAGGGTGCGGACTGCAATAATGTCAATCACGACGAATTCTGAACTACAGCCCTCCTTCCTTTCATTACTATTACTATTACTGCTAATGTTAATCTCTGATAAAAACGCCTTTTTCGTGAGACAGGCTGGTATTTAATTTTCCAGATAGCCAGCTTCCGTGGATGAAAGCTATTTCTTATCTGCCTGACAAAACTAAACATTTCTGCTATAAAAAGTACAACAGGTATTGTGATAATCTTTAGACATTAGTAAGGCGTTCCCATCGTGTAGTAACAAAGAGCAAGGTCTGAAAAAGCAACAAAACGGGGAATTTAGTCTCCAGTATGCGTTGGATTTTGTAAGTGAAACGGAAATTTCGATTTCAAGCCATGATAGTATGACAAAAAACGCAGAAGTCGGCAGGACAGAAAAAAAGAAATTATTAACACCAATTGAGGGCGCCTTACATATAACAATCGAAACGCTGCAATGAAATTAAATATCAATATTACAGAAAGAAAAAAGCGTTTTTTTAAGCCACTTCTCTGCTGTATCTTTCGTCCCAAGCGTGCTATTCCCGCAAGATACGCTGCAAAATTTCTGTGCAGTTTGGAGGATGGGAGAGGAATTACTAGCGGAAGCAAAGTTGTGAAAGCGGGTTCTGAGTTTTGCCTGGGTTGCTCAGTGGCAGAGCACTTGCTCGCGACAGGGAAAGGTACAAGGTCACCTCCCATTCCGGCACACAGTTTTTATTTGCCAGGAAGTTTCAAATCAGCGCACATTCCACTGAAGAATGAACACTTCTTATGGAAATTTATATAGTTACGACAGTTTAGAGCCGGCCGCGGTGGTCTAGCGGTTCTAGGCGCTCAGTCCGGAACCGCGCGACTGCTACGGTCGCAGGTTCGAATCCTGCCTCGGGCATGGATGTGTGTGATGTCCTTAGGTTAGTTAGGTTTAAGTAGTTCTAAGTTCTAGGGGACTGATGACCACAGATGTTAAGTCCCATAGTGCTCAGAGCCATTTGAACCATTTGACAGTTTAGAAAACGTGCTTTTGTGATCGCACCATAAGGAAATAAAGGAACATAACGAATCACATATCTCCACCGATAACAAGGCGTCTTTTCTTTACATAGAACGCTAGTTTTTATTGGTATTCTGCCATTTACGACGACATTGTTAGAAGGATATCTGGTATGTTGATAAAAGGAAATTATTTCGACGTTAGCTAATAGTGAAAACTGTTCTCTTTCCACCGCTAGTGTTGCTCCTAGCTGACTAACTCGCTTTTTACTGGCAAAATGATAGCCATTATGTTAAGAGACATCCTGGTCCTTCTTTGCTTTCAATAAAGAACATCTCCTTCACCTACTTCTCTACTTTTTCTATTTATCTTACAACTAAGCTTTCCAGTTGCTGTATAACTGTGAAGCACCGAAAATAACGTCCGTGTTTGTTGTACTTAAAGATTATCCAAAAGTTTCGAAAAGTTTGTGCGAAAAGTGGGTGCTAAATGTTCAAGCTACAACACTATTATGTGCGTGTTTATTTAGGGATGCCATGGCATTTTGGGCGCACGTGACGGAGGGTGGGATGTCTGGGGGAAGGGGGGCGGGTGAGAGAAGTGTGTACCGAGCAAGGTCTTCAAGGGGTGGGAAAGACCCACCGTGGTTTAGTACCTGTGTTAGAAAACTCCTACGCAAACGAAGAGAGCTGCATCATGTGTCCAAGAGAAGTCAAAATCTAGCAGAGAAACAAAAGATGATCGTAAGGAGAGCAAGGGAGAAGTGTTCGGGCTCGATGACTTTGAAAGTAAAATTTTGTCAACCGATCAGGCTAAAAACCTAAGAGATTTTGGTATTACGTAAAATCAGTAAGCGAGTCGACATCATGTACTCAGTCACTCAGTGACTATACAGACACCGAAGAGGAAGATAACGGACAGAAGGCCGAAATATTGAATTCAGTCTTCTGGAATCGTCTGACCGCGAAAAATCGTTTTACAGTATCTCCTTTCAATCATCGACGAACGTCGAAATAGCAGATACTGAAATAACCGATCGCGGAATATAAAAGCGACTACAGTCGCTTAGAAGTGGAAAGACACCAGAATCAGACGAGATACCTGTAAGATTTTACAATGGTTATGCATAATAATTGCTCCCCTTCTGGAAGCAGTTTCTCGTAGTTCGCTAGAGCAATGAAGGGTACCTAGAGACTGGAAAATAGAAGAGGTCATACCCGTTTTCAAGGAGGGTCGTACGACAGACGCACTTAATTATAGGCCTATATCGTTGACGTCAATCCGTTGCAGAATCATGAAAGTGTATTATGCTAAAGAATTGTGACGTTTTTGGAGGATGAAAAATCTCCTCTACGAAAATCAAAATGGATTCCGCAAACACAGATCTCGTGAAACTCAGCTCGTTCTGTTCCTCAAGCGCTCAAAATGCGTGTGAATTCCTGAGGGACCAAACTGCTGAGGTCATCGGTCCCTAGACGTACACACTTCTTATGCTAAGTTAAACTAACTTATGCTAAGAACAACATACACACCCGTGCTGGAGGGAGCACTCGAACCTCCGATGGGAGGGGCTGCGTAATCCGTACATGGAATCTCAGACCGCGAGGATACTCCGTGCGGCCCTCAAGCGATACATAGCGGTGTAGACAGCGGTGCTCAAGTTGATACCACGTTCTGTGATTTCAGGTACGCATTTGTCGCCATTCCGCACTGCCTTCAAGTGAAAAAAATACGAGCTTACCGGTTGTCGGAACAGATTTGCGACTGGATGCAGGACTTATTTGCGGATAGAACTCAGCATAACGCTCTTAAGGATTAAAATCGACAGATGTAAATGTAATTTCCGGAGTATCCCAAGAAAGTATGATAGGGCCGTTACTGTTCACAGTGTATATGAAGGATCTAGCAGCAATCGTCGGAAGCTCTTTAAGACTGTCGGCAGATAGTGCGGTTGTCTATAAGAAAGTAGCAAAGCCAAAAGTCGCTATTGATTTCCAAAATGACCTACAGAGGATTGATGAATGGTGCAGGCTTTGGCAATTGATCCTGAACATGAATAAATGTGACATATTGCGCACACATAGGAAAGGAAATCCACTACTGTACACCTATACTATTGATAATATCTAGGAGTAACTATCCAGAGCAATCTTAAGTGGGATGACAAAATAAAACAAATAATAGGAAAAGCAGACGCCAGAGAGAGATTCATAGGAAGAATCTTAAGGAAATATAACTCATCCACGAAAGAAGTTGCTTACAAGGCGCTTGTCCGACGGATTCTTGGGTAATGTTCATCAATCCAGCACCCTTATGAGGTAGGACTGATAGAAGAGATAGAGAAGATCCAATGAAGAGCGGCGCGTTTTTTCACGGGATCATGTAGTTGGCACGAGAGCGTACAGAAATGCTCAACAAACTCCAGTGGTAGACGCTATAAGAGAGGCATTGTGCATCACAGACTGTGCATCTCAGACAAGTTTGCCATTGAAATTCCGATAGAGTACTTTCTGGGAAGAGTAGGACAACATATTACATCCGGAATGAGATTTTTACTCTGAAGCGGAGTGTGCGCTGATATTAAACTTCCTGGCAGATTAAAACTGTGTGCCGGATGGAGACTCGAACTCGGGACCTTGTCCTTTCGCGGGCAATTGCTCTACCTTCTGAGCTACCCAACCATGACTCACGACCCGTTCTCACAGCTTCAATTCTGCCAGTATCTCGTCTCCTAGATTCTGCGAAGAGCTCCTTAACGTATTACATCCTCCCACACAGATCTCGCTAAAAACTACTACAAAAAATTTTCGAGAAATTAGAGCCAATACAGAGGCCCGTCGACAATCATTCTTCCCACGCCCCATTCGTCAGCGGAACAGGGACGGGGGGCCTCAATATACCAGAAGTACCCTCCGCCTCATAGCGTCAGAGGGCTCGATATTATATACAGGGTGTCCCAGCTATCTTGTCCACCCAAAATATCTCTGGAACAATAACAGCTATTGGAAAACGACTTTCACCGGTATCAATGTAGGGCTGGGGCCCATGAATGTACATATTTGGAAACATTTTTAATACAAACTTATGTTTTTTTTTAAATGGACCTCCTATTTTTTTCTGCATCAATCCATAGCATGACAAAGCACATACACAATGGCGTTGATTGCATCGCAATATTCCCATTACATCCCGAGATATTAAGACGCGAAGTTGACGTTTGAAACACCCGACATGCGCTGCTAGCGCACGGCCTGAGGCTCAGGCGGAACCCCATGCTGCCCGTAATCGCAGCAGACCGTATTATTCGTTTCGGACCTCTTGATAAGTATGGAGGTGTGATTACACATGTCAATCACATAGCAGCGCATGTCGGGTGTTTCAAGCGTCAACTTCGCGTCTCAATATCTCGGGATGTAATGGGAATATTGCTATGCAATCAACGCCATTGTGTATGTGCTTTGTCATGCTATGGATTGCTGAAGAAAAAATATAGGAGGTCCATTTAAAAAAACATACGTTTGTGTTAAAAACACATATGCTTTCGTTTTAGAATGTTTCCAAATATGTACATTCATGGGCCCCAGCCCTACATTGATACCGGTGAAAGTCGTTTTCCAATAGCTGTTATTGTTCCAGAGATATTTTCGGTGGAGAAGATAGCTGGGACACCCTGTATATTATATAGATGTACATAGCGGAAGAAAGAGGGAGAAGTGAAGAAAAGATTAGGTTTAACTATTGCAGCGATGACAAGCTCGTAGGAGACGGAGTACAAGCTTTGATCTGTATCGAAGCTGGGTGAGAGAATCGATCATGTAACTTCCAGAGGCACCGTCCCTAGCCGTACACGCGCGACCGTTGTAAGTGTGTGTGTGTGTGTGTGTGTGAGAGAGAGAGAGAGAGAGAGAGAGAGAGAGAGAGGTTACTGGATACGTAAGTGTCGGAATGCGGTGGGCGTTTGACGTCAAAGACGCCGGTGGGCTGTGATTGCATCCGTCAAATCTTCCGATCGATGGCGGCGACAGCCGAAGCGCCATGGAGACAGCCCAGAAATAGGGGCGCTGCGATCTGGCGTGGCCAGTGCGCGCTCACGACGTGGCCAGGTGTAACAGCAAAAGGTCTGCGGCAGTCAACTGTCCTCTCGTGTGTACGTAGCCAGCCGTGGACGAGGTACTGTGCGCTCCCGTATTTCTCTTTCAACATGGGTTGCTTGATAAGAAATAGTTTGCTACCTAGAAAGAAAAAAAGAGACTGGGTTAAAAACGATGTCCAATGGGAACAAATTTTCAACAGTGTGTTATGGTTCTAGGAGATACATGCGTGAGACTCCTAAAACCTCTGTGCGCTCTGGTGATTGAAAGTTTGCTCTGATAGGTACATCGGTTAGACACTTTCTTAAAGTGCCGATTCGTTATGAGACCATAACAGACCACAAGGAAATTCTGTCAGTGTTTGGAACTTTTCGATTAGTGTCATTAGATGAAAACTGAAACAGATTTCTTAAAGTCATGAGACGTGAGATCCACTCCTTTCGCGCTCATCTCTGCCCGCTATTTTAACAGTAATAGTTTTATTAGTATTCATCCAGAAGAAAAAAAATCATATTTGCAAGCATTTGTATACTTAAGGGGGTAGTTTGACTAGGGTATGGTAGGCAGTACGGTAGGAACAAACCGGAATTTGTCTGTAGTAATTTAGGGAAAGCCCGGAAAACCAAATCCGTCACAGCCGGATGAGGACTGGAGGCCAGTCTGTGTATTATCCTTTGCGGATATTTGGTGTAAGAATTTCCAGAAAATAAAAACAAACGTAGTGTGGAAGTGTGTTGTGAAATTACAGACCTGTCTTATCATTAGGAACTTGTTACATTTTCATCACATCGATACTATGTGTTATCGAAGAAATTCTTCACTGTATAGAACTTAACTGCTTAACACACACATTTTAATTGCCTTCTTAAACAAGTTTGAGTGGTCTTTTTAATATTTACGCAGTTTTGTTCCTTGGTAGGAAATGATGTTTCGAGTTTTACCCACAGGTGTCAGCAGCTGGGACCGATACCTCACACGACGATAGAATGCATTGCAAGATATGCACTTTTCCTTTTCTTGGTGGTGATTACAATTTTAACTCTTTATTAGTTTTTCTCGGTATTTCTCATTGGGCACTGCATTCAGGAAACTGAATGTGCTTCTAAAAACCTCTGTTACCAACGCATTTATTTTTCCATTGTGGCCTCGTTCATTGCCCATGTTTCCTCCGTGTACAAGAGGAGCGGCAATACGCAGTTTCGTCTGAATGATCTGGTGATTTGTTAGAGCGGAATTTCGTATGAAATGCCGGCCGGAGTGGCCGAGCGGTAGTAGGCACTGCAGTCTCGAACCGCGCGACTGCTACGGTCGCAGGTTCGAATCCTGCCTCGGGCATGGATATATGTGATGTCCTTAGGTTAGTTAGTTCTAAGTTCTAGGGGAATGATGACCGCAGCAGTTAAGTCCCATAATGCTCAGAGCCATTTCAGCTTTCGCAATCGGTATTAACGGTGAACCTGAAGCATATAATCTTGCCAATTCCGTTTTAACACAGTCTTAAGACTTACTGGCCTGAATCTCCCCTGTCATGCTTGCCACCACCTTTCTTACATTAAAATCGGATTTTCAGAAAACATTTGATTGTTGTTCAATGGATTTTTCATTTTTTTGTATTCTCATTTAAGGTCTCTTCGTTTGATGACAGTCAAAGTAATATATTAAAGATCTAAGCAAAACAATGGCTTACGTGAAATCTTGTCGAATATATTAGAGGGTGAAACGTTCTCACTTCTGGCGCCTTGGATAACATCTCGAGCCTGCTACGTGCGGTTGGATAGTTCTCTCATCATCATTCCGAGAATGCAACTGACTCTCAGAGATATATCTGTATTTATCGTTACGCAATATTTAAGGTTACACGATATCTACGATGCCTTGCTGACAAAAGCTAGGCACTCAAAGATTTGCTAGTAAGCAAAGTCCGAGAACCCAGATGTATGTCCGACATTTATTAGTTTTAACGAGGAGGGTTATGGCAGGGAGAGCACTGAAAACGTTTCATTAATTTTGAAAATCAGCTGTCTGCGGGCAGAGGTGGGACGCCTCCAAGCTAATTCAGAGTCTTGGCGTTGTTACAATTAATTTCCACCTTCAATTCAATATACAATATGATAGCTGAAACGTGCCTATCTCTATTTCATGACGAACTACAGTTTGTTTCTGAAACGCAACTTAACTGTAATAGGTATCGATGCACTACCGAAAGCGATATGTGGAAACAGGTGTCGGACCGGTACTCGAACCCAGATTTTCCACTTATCGCGAGAGGTCGCCTAACCACTTAGGTTATCTGAGCATGCTCCCCGCACCGACCAAAACTTCCACATGTCACACACCTATCTATATCTTCTCATAGATTATTAATTTATTTACCCTCACACGTACACAAAGTGATTCCCGGGCAGGTTTTGAGAATCAAGCCAACGAGATGGGATGGTGCTGAAAATACGGTAGTTTGACTTCTCGATGTCTTGATTCTAAAAACCTGCAAGGGAATCCCGTGATTTGCGAGAGTGGGTAAATGAATTAATAATGTATGAAAAGAAATGGACAGGAGTGTGACATGTGGAAGTTTGGGTCGGTCCGGGGAGCGAATTCGGATAGCGTAAGTGATAAGGCGACCGCTCCCGATAAGCGGAAAATCCGGATTCAAAGCCTGGTCCGGCACAAATTTTAATTTGTCGCTTTAGGTAGGAGATTTGTGAAACTGAATTACGTTTAAGCTGAATCTGAGTGGCAAATTCCTGTTCACTTTCTGCTGCAACGTTTCATTCTGCTGGCCAGGATTCATGTGATGGCCTTTATGATTACATGAATTTTTAATTTTTCTCCTGCATGCGTAAAAGATGAGAAGAATTGATTGTCTCACGTGGAGAACACTACGGTAACAGAAATCAAATATTTCGTCTACGTTCGTATTTGTCTCCCTCTTTGTACAACAGTGTTCTGTTTATTCTCTGAAAATAACGTCTCGAAACTGAGTCTCGTCAATAAAGGAGAGGACACTGAAAAAAATTACTGCAGTGAACACACAGTGTGTTGTGGAGAGAGCACTCTGCTGTATAAATAATTCAAAAGCCGAGAGCGCTTAAACACTGTTTATTAGATAACCGGTTTCAACACACTAAAGGTGCCATCATCGGATCTGTGAAGATATAACATGACAGGTTTGAGGGAGGGCTTACATGAGTTACACTATATACTATTAGTACAGCACCACCGTAGCTGCGGTCATGTGTCATAGTTTTACCTTGTGACTTCGGTTGTATATAGCTGATGGAATAGAATGACCATGGAAGCAGTTGTTTTCTATTTTTTATTTCTGCGACAATGATTTTATATCAGCTGGTCTGCCTCCTGTATCGTTATATCCAAATGACTTATGCATGTTAAGTTACATTCGTGTACGTGGTGCTGTACTAATAGTAATGTATATAGTGTAACTCATGTAAGCCCTCCCTCAAACCTGTCATGTTATATCTTCACAGATCCGATGATGGCACCTTTAGTATGTTGAAACCGGTTATCTAATAAACAGTGTTTAAGCTATCTTGGCTTTTGAATTATTTATAAAAAAATACTGCTTTAGCCCATTAACAAGACGTGAAAGAACCAGAGGAATTACGATGCCTCGTTGCGGCAATATGCTTGTGATAAGAGTTCTGTTCTAGTTCGGTCTTCTTTTTACAGCCACTACTAAAACAGAAGTTCATTTCTGGGACGAAAATAATGGAGGTACAGAGATTAATGTTACGTCAACACTGGGGCTACAAAGAATAGCCCCTGTTAATACTTTTTAGTACGGGACCTACACGCTTGAGCAATATTCTGGGAGAGGTTGCAAGAGTGTTTTGTAAGCAATCTTAGTTGTAGATTGACTACATTTCCTTAATATTCTACACATGAACCGAAGTCTGCAATCTGCTTTCCTTTGTATGAGTTTATCAGTTACAGCTGTGACTTCTTGACATAATGGTCATAGAAGACGATGTTTTTTCACTTTGTGAAATGTACAGTTAGACGTTTGTCAACATTTAAAGCAAGTTGCCAACCTGCGCCTAAATCTTAAACGTTATCATGATCCTACTGAATCCGCTATAACACAAAAAAACAACGAAGGAATTATCCGAATGGTATGGAAATTGCTAGTGTGATGGACACGTAAAGACAAAAAAAGATTACAATTTCAGAAAAATTGAATGACTTATTCAAGAAAAAGAACTTCACAATTTGAACTAGTCTGCAACACATTGGTCTGGCTGTCATGGAAGCAATTACACGGCTTGGCATTGACTGTTAGTTGTTGGGTGTCCTTAGAAGGGATATCGTTCCAAACTCTGTCGAACTAGCGCGTTAGATCGCCCTGCCCATAACTTTCTCAATTGGGGAGAGATCCGACGACCTGTCTGGCCAAGGTAGGATTTTGCAAGCGCGAAGACAAGCAACAGAAAGACTCGCCGTGTGCGGGCAGGCACTGCCTTGCTGAAATGTAGGCCAAGGATGGCTTGCCGTGAAGGGCAACAAAACAGGACGTAGACAATCGTGCACGTACCACTGTGCTGCAAGGGTGCCGCGGAAGACAATCAAAGGGCTTCTGCTACTAAAAGAAGTGGTACCCCAAAGCGAAGATCACAGTTGTCGGTGTGTATGGCAGGGGACAGTCAGGTTGGTATTCGACACCTGTATGGGGTGTCTCCAGACCCGTCTTTAGCGTGGAATCTCATTGGAGTAGAATTGTCTTCAGTGACGAGTTCCATTTCGAATTGTGCCAGATGAATAGTGACGACACGTCTAAAGACGCCTCGGATAGTGGTGGCTACCAACCTGATTGTCGCCCGCCGTAAGGCCGGACAACCAGAAGTTATGGCCCGGGTTGTCATTTCTTTATTTCCTTTCATATCAGAACGCATTCGGTTATCATCCGTGACACCCTTGCAATACAGTAGTAGGTCGACGGTATTCTGCGCCCCGATTTGTTAACCTTCATGGTAAGCTATCTTGGGCTTATACTTCAGCAAGATAATGCCCGCTAGAACGGGGCGAGAATTTCAACTGGTTATTTTCGTGCTTGCAAAACCATATCTTGGCCTGAAAGTTCCCTGGATATCTTCCCAATTGAGAACTTTGGAGCATTATGGGCAGGGCCTTCCATCCAGCTCGGGTTTTTGACAATCAGTTGGATGGAATTTGGCACGATATCCCTCAGGAAGACATCCAGCAACTTTATCAATCAATGCCGAGCCGGGTAACTGCTTCCATACGGACCACAGGTTCAAAAAATGGTTCAAATGGCTCTGAGCACTTTGGGATTTAACTTCTGAGGTAGTCAGTCCCCTAGAACTTAGAACTACTTAAACCTAACTAACCTAAGAACATCACACACATCCATGCCCGAGGCAGGATTAGAACCTGCGGCCGTAGCGGTCGCGGGGTTCCAGACTGTAGCGCTTATAACCGCTCGGCCACCCCGGCCGGCGGACCACAGGTGGACCAATGCATTATTGACTTGTCCAATATGTGAAGCTGTTTCTCTTGAATAAATCACAGTTCTTCGAAATTGTAATCACACGTTTATGTGTACACGCACGTCACATCTACCCATTACCGTCTCATGCAGGTAATTACTTCATGTGGGTAATTGCTTCATGCGGGTAGTTACTTCAAGTGGGTGGTTACTTCAAGTGGGTGGTTACTTCAAGTGGGTGGTTACTTCAATTGGGTGGTTACTTCAAGTGGGTGGTTACTTCAAGTGGGTGGTTACTTCAAGTGGGTGGTTACTTCAAGTGGGTGGTTACTTCAAGTGGGTGGTTACTTCAATTGGGTGGTTACTTCAATTGGGTGGTTACTTCAAGTGGGTGGTTACTTCAAGTGGGTGGTTACTTCAAGTGGGTGGTTACTTCAAGTGGGTGGTTACTTCAAGTGGGTGGTTACTTCAAGTGGGTGGTTACTTCAAGTGGGTAGTTACTTTGTGGTGTGTTACAGTGTATTTGTGCAGATTTTTTTCTGGCAGTATTTCGTTACAGATAATTGCATGATTTGGTAATAATCTAAGTTACCATTGACATTGTCTACACTGCCATTAATAAACAACATGACCAGATACGGTCCCAACGAACTTGTGTGGGGGACATCTGAAATTACTTCTCCCTCTGTGGCTGACACTCCATCCAAGATACCATTCTGCATCCTCCTTGCCAAGAAATCCTCAGAGCGCTCACTAACTTCTTTTGATAGCTGAGACGGTAGTACTTCGGATAATATACGTATATGTGGTTCCATAGGCATCTGCGAAGGGAGATAAGAGGGATCCTTGTCCCATCCTGATGTTTGGAATACCTTGTCCCATCCTGATATTTGGAATACAGAATTCTAATACAGGCTGTTCCTTTTCTTCGGCCCGGCGGTGATTTTGGCGTCGTTCTGCACTCAGGGAACATGTCCGAAAGAACAGATACCATCGGTGAACATGCAGCTCGTTAGAATGAAATTGCAATGAAGTGAACACCCTTAGCTGCTTACAGGCGTTGACATACGTCAACGGGGACAGATGAAAATGTGTGTCCCGACAGGGACCCGAACTCGGGGTGTCCTGCTTACATGTCCGAAAGAACAGACACCATCTTAGTATATATATAGTTAAGGCTCACCGGCCACTTGACCATCTTCTTCTTCTGTGCGAATGCACAAACAGTGCCCGAACTCTTACGGGAATCCGCAATGCGCCGCGAGTAACGAGTATAATGGGCGGGGGCACTACGAATGTAGTGCGGGACAATACGTTGAGAATGTGGGTTTCGCGGGAGGCGCGCCAGAGAGAAATCCCTGCAGTCGCGCTGTCCTCTGTGTCCTCGGTGGCTCAGATGGATAGGTCTGCCATATAAGCAGGAGATTCCGGGTTCGAGTCCCGGTCGCGGCACACATTTTCATCTGTCCCCGTTGACGTGTGTCAACGCCTGTAAGCAGCTAAGGGTGTTCATTTCATTGTAATTACGTAATTATGAGTTAAGATGCCAAACAAAAAGGAGGAGGGGGGGGGTAAGAGTCATTTTCAATCCAAGGCTCTTGGAAGGCACTCTGTGATTGTTTTGGAACGTATCCCAAATTCATCTTGTTTTACGCTGGCCTTGGCTACACTTAAATAAATTACTCGTTAATTATGCCACACAGTTTTAGAAAATAGTCCAAAATTACGCAGTTAAGTCCTTTAGCATGAACAGACGCGGATTTTTTGCAAGCAAACACTGTTACTGTGACGTTGAGTTGAAAAAAAAAAAGCGTTTATAAGTTTGTCCTTTAACTTCACTCACATTTTTACTGGTTTTGGTTAATAATAAAAAGAAATGTCTCTAGCTTCCTAGTATCAAAAATGTGAATTTTAGAACGTTGCTCCGTCTTGCATGATTTCAGAGGACGCACATGTGAGGTACTGCGTCAAATGGAAGTGACTCGAAGGAGTTGGCCGCACTGTACAGATGGCACTCGTTACGCGCGCCACGCGTGGCGGGTAGGCGGGCTGAGTGTGGAAAATTCCGAACGACTAGCACCCGTTGTGAATGGCGCTGTACTGAAAGGGGGTCGCTCCAAGGGGGGGTGAGAACTCGGGGGGGGGGGGGGGGACGTAGCCTGGGTCGGGTAACACTGCCAGGACAGGCCCGCCGACCGTGGAAAATTCCGAAGTGCTGCCGGCGGCCGCTGTGATGAATGGCGTTGTAGAACACGCGCCCAGACCTGGGATGCAGGGACGAGGTGTATGTGGTCGGCCGTTGGATCTGTTCCCCACAGTCCGCTGTCAATGCGATCCGTCAACTCGTCTGTACAAGAGGCGCGGTGACAAGGCGACAGAGGTCTAACTGCAGTTATGCTGCATGGCACTGTGCTGAATCAGCCATAGGATTTTTATATATGGATTATCACTTCTTTAGGCTTTAGCAAATACTGTTGATGTGAAATATGCCAGGCTGCTCTGTGTTTCGGAATTCGCGTCGGTTTTCCGTTAGTCGCACGCGGCTCACACCTACGTGAGTTTTTTTGTATTTGGCGCCACGGACATGAGCAGTGGCTTGTCGCCCCTCCCGCAGGCCAGTGATGGGCAGTATTATGTTATGGGGAACATTTGCGTTGACTTCCTTCCGACCTGTGGTAGAAGTCGAAGGCCCCATGACAGCTGCGGACTACGTAAACATCACTGCAGGCCAGCTGCATCCCCTCTGCCTGATAGCTCGCTCGAGGCGATAACTGTCCATGTCAGAGTCCAGAAGCGAGGTATAGTGGTTTAAGAATCATGATAGTGAACTTAAATTGATGTCCCAGCCACCAAATGCGCATTATCTGAGTCAGATGGTACACAGTTGGAACACTATAGGGCGATAACTCATCGTCCGCCAACAGCCGGGACGTAATTTACGGGATTTCAGCGGCCTGTGCTCAGATATGTGGTGCCACATACCAGCTACTGATCTAATGCGCCCCACGTAGAATCTTTGCGCTATCCATTCATCCATACATATTATAAAAATAGACGCACGTACGTACGTTCCACCTCTCCTAAACGACCTGACCGACTTAAACCAAACTTGGTGCACGTTATCACTTACTGTCCGTAAAGAATCGCATTCGGGGTAAACACCACCTACCTATCAAAGGGGTGTGGACGAAAAAGCAGTGAACCCCACTGTTTTATCGATCCAGTATTTGAGAATGAGATCAATTAATGCCTTGCAACAACCTTTACACATAATTAAAAATCTTTACGAATTTTTTCTCACCGACAACCCCCAGAAAATGATGAAAGGAAAAAAGTTTATCATGTACAGTACTACATTTTCACTGTTCATGCAGGAAAACTACCGCATGAAGCATGACGCTTTAATGTACTATTTCCTTACTATAACTGTATTATTTTGCACACAGTATTTACATGTACCTCTGAATGTACCAGTACCATTACATCATTGTAAGGAGTAGGGTGGGTAGGACCATGAAGTGGTACCGGAAGTACCATCCGCCTCACACCGTTAGGGGGTTTGCGGAGTACTGATGTAAACGTCGTGAGGTTCTTATTCTGTGGAGCTGTACCAGACCTGTCACTCAGGTTGTGTAGTGCTACTGTATCTTCAGTTTCGTGCCTCTCAAGATACTCGAATTCAATTTGTCTTGCAGTTAGTACTCAAAGAAAAGTGGGATGAGGATCAGATGAGCTCAATGGCCTATGTTACGGTGAAGTGAGGGGAAACGGAAGTGCAGAAAACTGGATCTGAAACAGAAGAAACTAACTCCACATTATCTTTGCTGCAATTGATGTACACTTGCGAGGAACGGGGGGGGGGGGGGGGTTGTGTCCTCAGTATACTGGTGATGTGACACGAGAACGCCATCTTTTGAGAGTGAAGTGATCGCAATGAATCTTCAAGCAGGACATATGCTACAGGCCGTGCTATGGAAACAGGTCACGTCTCTGGAGAGCATTGCATGCATACTATCCTCAAAAGGGTGCAGGATTTCGGATCAGCTGTTGACCCACATCGTATGCTTTTTGTGCAGTGATTCGTGCACTGAAGAGTGACGGTGTTGTTTTCAACAAACGTTTTATTTCCAGATCGGGCCTTCTTTACAAGAGACGAGTATTTTAACAGCAGGAACAGTAACATCTGCTCTTTTAGCGCACCAACGAATGTTCTCCGTAAACATGTGTGCCGGAATTGTGTGTAACAATCTTCTAGGTCCTGTGGTACTGCCGCCTAGGTTATCTGCACCAGCTTCCTTAGTGCAGGCCACATTCCCGGAGCTGCTGGAAAATCTGCCAATTTTTGGGCGCAGAGGCCTTTGGTTCCTGTATGAAGAAGCTCCGGCATACTGCAGTGGTGATGCGCGAGCACAGCTAAATGTCGATTTTGGGAAACGTTCGATAAGACGAGGGGGGGACCTGTTGTGTGGCCAGCGCATTCGCCTGACTTAACGGCCCTTGATTACTTTCTCTGGGGAAATGTCAAGAGCATGCTTTAAGTTACTCTAATTGCCACTAAAGCTGAGCTGATAGCCCGAATTACTGATACATTCCACAAAATTCGACAGCACGCAGAATTTGACAGGCACTGATACGAATATATGAACCATGTATGTACACACAGGGAAAACTGATTGAACCATTCATGTTAATTTGTCAGAACATGCCTAATAATAATAATAATAATAATAATAATAATAATAATAAGTCCTTTCTGGTTCTGCCTTGCTCTGAACCCACTATCCAACATGCTAAATAATACAAATTATGGATACAATATTACTGGAACATACCCACACAAAATCACACATTTGCTATACATGGATGATCTAAAACTACTGGCAGCAACCAATCAACAACTCGACCAATTACTAAAGATAACAGAAGTATTCAGCAATGATATAAGTATGGCTTTTGGAACAGACAAATGTAAGAAAAATAGCATAGTCAAGGGAAAACACACTAAACAAGAAGATTACATACTTGATAACCACAGCGACTGCATAGAAGCGATGGAAAAGACAGATGCCTATAAATACCTAGGATACAGACAAAAAATAGGAATAGATAATACAAATATTAGGGAAGAACTAAAAGAAAAATATAGACAAAGACTAACAAAAATACTGAAAACAGATTTGACAGCAAGAAACAAGACAAAAGCTATAAATACTTATGCTATACCAATATTGACCTACTCATTTGGAGTAGTGAAATGGAGTAACACAGACCTAGAAGCACTAAATACACTTACACGTTCACAATGCCACAAATATAGAATACATCACATACATTCAGCAACAGAAAGATTCACATTAAGCAGAAAGGAAGGAGGAAAGGGATTCATCGACATAAAAAACCTACATTATGGACAGGTAGACAATTTAAGAAAATTCTTTCTAGAACGCGCAGAAACTAGCAAAATACACAAAGCAATTACTCATATAAATACATCGGCTACACCACTGCAATTTCATAACCACTTCTACAACCCTTTAGATCACATAACATCAACAGATACGAAGAAAGTAAATTGGAAAAAGAAAACACTTCATGGCAAGCACCCGTATCATCTAACACAGCCACACATCGATCAAGACGCATCCAACACATGGCTAAGAAAAGGCAATATATACAGTGAGACAGAAGGATTCATGATTGCAATACAGGATCAAACAATAAACACCAGGTATTACAGCAAGCATATTATTAAAGATCCCAATACCACAACAGATAAATGCAGACTTTGTAAACAACAAATAGAAACAGTAGATCACATCACAAGCGGATGTACAATACTAGCAAATACAGAATACCCCAGAAGACATGACAATGTCGCAAAAATAATACATCAACAGCTTGCCTTACAACATAAACTTTTAAAACAACAAGTTCCTACATACAAGTATGCACCACAAAATGTACTGGAGAATGATGAATACAAATTATACTGGAACAGAACCATTATAACAGATAAAACAACGCCACATAACAAACCTGACATCATACTCACCAATAAAAAGAAGAAATTAACAAAACTAATCGAAATATCCATACCCAATACAACAAATATACAAAAGAAAACAGGAGAAAAAATCGAAAAATACATCCAACTGGCTGAGGAAGTCAAAGACATGTGGCATCAGGATAAAGTTGACATCATACCAATTATAGTATCAACTACAGGAGTCATACCACACAATATCCACCAGTACATCAATGCAATACAGCTACATCCAAACACATATATACAACTACAGAAATCCGTAATTATTGATACATGTTCAATTACCCGAAAGTTCCTAAATGCAATATAACACATACCGTACAGTTAATAGGAAGTGACGCTTGATCAAGGTCCGCGTCACTTTCCATTCTCAACCAGACTTAACATCTGAGAAAGTAAAGAAATAATAATAATAATAATAATAAACGGTAATTTTTGTGCATTTGGCCGGCCGCGGTGGTCGTGCGGTTCTAGGCGCTCCAGTCCGGAAGCACGCGACTGCTACGGTCGCAGGTTCGAATCCTGCCTCGGGCATGGATGTGTGTGATGTCCTTACGTTAGTTAGGTTTAAGTAGTTCTAAGTTCTAGGCGACTGATGACCTCAGATGTTAAGTCCCATAGTGCACAGAGCCATTTTTTTGTGCATGTGGTTATTCATCATTATAACCTTAAGGGTGCGTCTATGTTCCTTGATAAAAGGATGCTCTTTGTGTGACCTATCATTCTTCAGAGTATGTCGGTGAGGTCCTGAAGCCCTTGTACATTCTTTTAAAGAAACCAAGTCGGTAGCACAATTCGGCAGCTATAAATGTAAAAAAATTACTTGAGTACGTCTGTAAATTCGCAAGTTTAACTGCTATAACATACTTATTCCCTGTAGAAAAAAAATGGGGTGGCCTTCTCGCTGCCTCTTGCTATTCAGAATAACCCAATATAAATAGCCGAATAACTTTCTGTTCAGAAACAAAATAAAAAAGTGTTATGCATGTCGCTTGGTTACCAGTGAATATTAACCAACAAGACTGCTTTTCTTATGTATTTCTACGTTACGAAGATATGAACGGCAGCAATTTTTTCCAGTCATCGGCCTATGTTTTTTATTCGGTAATCCACTTCCTCTAATGAAGACCTGTTCAAGAAACTTCCCACAGTGTATCACGCGAGTAAATATGACGTTATTAAAAACGTAACAGAGAACTGATTTTGGATATCTTCGTACATCCATATTTAAACTGGATGAAGGTTGGACACAACTGGTATGATTTTTATTAAGAATGAAATTCCTCCAGCTGTACTTAAGATTTTATATTTACTTCGCTACAAGTTTCGACGTTGCGTCAACGCCATCTTCAGGCCCGTACACTTTGATGAAATCAGTTGTGTGTGGGCAAGTCTAGAAGTCCGCGATGGGACCAACACGTGCTCCACATGGATGGCGAGCAATACCTAGTGTGTGATTTTGGATAGATTGACTCTTTCAAGTAAGAAGACAGCTATCAGCCACTATTTATTACGTAACTAGCGCCATCACCGGTTTCGAACGGACAGGTTCGTCTTCAGACGACTGTTCACGTCGAGATGCACATTTGCTGAAGTTTTTGGTTCTTTGTTGCCCCTTGTAATGAAAGATTCTTGGGATGGTGGTGCTGGCGCCGAAGGGGTAACGTTATTCGTCCACTTGCTTGGGCTGCCAGTAGACGAAGGGAACACAAGGGAAGTGCACTGGTCATTCAATCAACGGTCTTCCTTTGTATTTTTGTTTCACTACAGCCTACAATGAAGAGAAGCTAGAAATGCTACTCATTTAGACAGACCATGAAACAAATAAATCAGTTCTGCGACACACGCGACAACACTAGGAAAAAAAGGAGTGCAGAAAGATGCGTTATAAGTACTGATACACCGTCATTGCTAGTTAGTTAATTAATTAGTTAATTCCATGTATCGTATCAATTGCAGATTATTTAATTTAAATGACGTGTAACATGCAGTTTACATGATATGTGTAAATGATTAGTGTTAACTTTAATGAACACATTATTTTAATCCTACTCATATAACTAATTCTTTTTACTGGCTGCTAGTTTTTAAGTAGAAATTCGTCAGTGGAATAGAAGGTGTTCTCCAGGAGAATTGTTTTTAAACTGTGTTTAAAATTTGCTTTGCCATTTTTCGGAAATTTTATGTTACTGGGAAAATGATCAAAAATTTTTGTTCCCGCATATTGAACTCCCTGCTGAACCAGTGAGAGCTTTAACAGTGGGTAATTAAGGTCGTTTTTCTTTCTAATGTTGTAGGTATGGACATCACTGTTTTTCTCCAGTTGTGGCTGATCACTTATGATGAATTTCATTAGCAAATATATGTACTGTTAAAACGCCTAGCTCCTTTAAGATACAACTACATGAGTCTCGTGTGTGAACGCTACATGTTACTATTACTGCTCACTTATGTGATGAGTTACCTCAGACAGTTATTCTGTAAGACTTTATTGAGTGGAAATACGCAAAATGCGTGAAGCGGTTAGTACGTTTGGTTCCAATACTAGCAACTGTTCGAAGAGCAAAAGTGGTTACTTGGGAAGCTCAGAAATATGCTTCTTCCAGTTGAAGTTTTCATCAGTACGTACACAAAAAATTTTGTAGTGTTTACCCTATTCATTGACTCATGCTCATGTGCTATATAAATTGTTAGGACGACTCTACTTGTTACGCAGAATTGAATATAGTGTGTTTTACAAAATGTAGGAAGAGTCCAGTAACAGTTCTTTCGATATCATTCACCAACCCTTCTGTTGCTTACCCTGTAATGGGATTTACAGGGTGATTCAAAAAGAATACCACAACTTTAGGAATTTAAAACTCTGCAACGACAAAAGGCAGAGCTAAGCACTATCTGTCGGCGAATTAAGGGAGCTATAAAGTTTCATTTAGTTGTACATTTGTTCGCTTGAGGCGCTGTTGACTAGGCGTCAGCGTCAGTTGATGGTAAGATGGCGACCGCTCAACAGAAAGCTTTTTGTGTTATTGAGTACGGCAGAAGTGAATCGACGACAGTTGTTCAGCGTGCATTTCGAACGAAGTATGGTGTTAAACCTCCTGATAGGTGGTGTATTAAACGTTGGTATAAACAGTTTACAGAGAATGGGTGTTTGTGCAAAGGGAAAAGTTCTGGACGGCCGAGAACGAGTGATGAAAATGTAGCACGCATCCAGCAAGCATTTGTTCGCAGCCCAGGAAAATCGACTCGCAGAGCTAGCAGAGAGCTGCAAATTCATATTTCAGCAGGATGGAGCGCCACCACATTGGCACTTATCTGTCCGTAACTACCTGAACGTCAACTACCCGAGGCGATGGATCGGCCGCCAGGCAGCCTGTGACAGAGCACTTCATCACTGGCCTCCAAGAAGCCCTGATCTTACCCCCTGCGATTTTTTCTTATGGGGGTATGTTAAGAATATGGTGTTTCGGCCACCTCTCCCAGCCACCATTGATGATTTGAAACGAGAAATAACAGCAGCTATCCAAACTGTTACGCCTGATATGCTACAGAGAGTGTGGAACGAGTTGGAGTATCGGGTTGATATTGCTCGAGTGTCTGGAGGGGGCCATATTGAACATCTCTGAACTTGTTTTTGAGTGAAAAAAAAACCTTTTTAAATACTCTTTGTAATGGTGTACAACAGAAGGTTATATTATGTTTCTTTCATTAAATACACATTTTTAAAGTTGTGGTATTCTTTTTGAATCACCCTGTATTATAACATTAGTATCGCCTACAAAAAGTACCATTTTTGCTTGTTGAATGTTAAGTTAAATGTCATTCACATATTTCCGGGATAGGAGTGAACCCTGTAGGACGCCCTTGATGATTTTTTTCTCAGTCACTAAATTTTTTGCCTTTCCAACATTGTCTGAATTATTCAGCACAACCTTTTGAATTCTGTTTTAAGTATGCTTCAAACCAGCTGTGTGTAAAGCCAGCAGTTACATAAAACCCGAGTTTGGCTAAGACTTTAACATGTTCTACGTAATGAAATGCCTTGGAAATCTCACAAAAATATCTTGCGATGTATTATTAATTAAGGCTTCTACAATTTGATGAGTGGTGGTGGTGATGTTTGGTTTGTGGGGTGCTCAACTGCGCCGTCATCAGTGCCCGTACAAAGTCCCAACTTTTACAGTCCAATCTAGCCACTGTCACGGAGTATGATGATGATTATGACAATACAGACACCCAGTCCCTGAGCAGAGAAAATTCCCAACGCGGCCGGGAATCGAACGTGGCACCCCGTGCTGCAGGGGCAGTAACGCAAGCCACTAGACCGCGAATTGCGGACTATTTGATGAGTGAATGTATGAATGCTATTCTCAATCGAGCAACTGTTCTGGAATCCAAACTATGATATACTGATAAAATGGTTTCCATTTAAATGTGGACTGTTCTTGAATACATTACGGACAGGTAGCTCAATAATGTATCTAGATTTTTCATAAATAGTTGAAAGTCTCCTAGAGCACATCTGTAGACTGTTACAGTTATCAGAGAAGTGTTCTACAGTAACAGCTCACAAGCACATTCTTCTAGGTTCCGATCAACACAAAAACTATTGTTTGCACAGCATACATGCACTTCCGCGAGGTGTCAAGTTTTGCTGTAGGTGCTTGTAGATGATATTAGGTTCTGCGTATGAGGCTATTAATCAGCAACATTCCGACTGGTATGGAGTCTAGAGCAGACAATAGAATGTTTCTGTTTATAGTTTAGTGTGGCCCCACTAGACCATTATGTGTTCATTAGGTAACAGCTGAGAGCGGCTGTGTATTTCCCACCTCGCGCCTTAGCATATGAGCTAAGTGGCCCCTATTAGCCTCTGGCCTTGCATCTTGTCTGTGTGTACAGGTGCTCGCGGCGGTTTGACCTAGGATCGCACACGCGTTTGCTGAAGCCTTTGACAAAGCTGCTGATCTATCATACTGGACAGGCTGCCCAAATCGTTTCGTTCATTTCTGGTTTTCATTTCCAGAATTGCTTCTTCTTCTACTATTGAGACACACAGAGAGAGAGAGAGAGAGAGAGAGAGAGAGATCGTTTCGTTCATTTCTGGTTTTCATTTCCAGAATTGCTTCTTCTTCTACTATTGAGAGACAGAGAGAGACAGAGAGAGAGAGAGAGAGAGAGAGAGAGAGAGAGGGAGGGGGGGGGAAGAGAGAGAGACAGAGAGAGAGAGAGAGAGAGAGAGAGAGGGAGGGGGGGGGGGAAGAGAGAGAGAGAGAGAGAGAGAGAGAGAGAGAGAGAAGTTAAGAACGACAACTAGAGAACTTTATCTATATTTTCAACGTGCGAAACATTCACTGTTATAGAGTTTTATGTAGTCTTTGCAACTAAACGAGTTTATTTTGTGGTATACGCTTTTCACTTCTTTTACTTATGAAGCATATTCAGTAGCCTGTAACGAAGTATAATAACTTTTGTAACTCAAAATATTTTGCTACATTACGTTTTTCTTGTTATTCCCCTTCTTTTTTTGTTTTAAGGTGAGAAACATCTTTTGCAAGCGCAAGTTTCGTGAGTTTATGTTGTCATTTGGTGTTACGATTTCTGATGTTATTAATCCGTGTGTGTTGCCCTGGAGTTGTATTTAGTTGGTCATCATACTCCAGATGGTCGATTTTCGGAGTTCTTCGAACATATTTATTTGAACAATTAATTCCACTTTTCACTGTGTGTTGATTGTGCGTGTTTAGTGTGTAGTACTGCGAGCTGTCGCTGAGTGTTTATCATTCGTCTTTTAGGTGCGTAGTTTGATATTTGTTTGGTTGTCATGTTTTAAGAAAAATGCGACTCTCACAAAAACACAGACGCACAAAAATAATGAAAGCACATATAGACAAAACATATAAGACGTGTGATAAACACACAGCTACAATTGGTAACACTACATACTACAAACACAAACAATTAACACACATTGGAATGTGGAAATGAAGTGTTCAAATAAGTGTGTTCGAAAAAATGCCGAAAATCGGCCATCTGAAGTGTGCAGACCAAATAAATACGACTTCAAGACGACACAAATCGATTAAGAATAATTAACACCAAATGGTGAATAATGCACGAATCTTATCCTGCAATTCTTGTTTCTCACCTAAAAACAAAACTTCAAGAGAAAATGTAATGCAATAACATATTTCACATTATTATATTTCACAGTTATCATATACATAAAACAAACATGTATTACAGGCCACTGAAAATGCCTCACAAATAAAAAAAAAAGTGAAACGCGGTTGTGCTAACCCTGACTGTGCCACTCTCAGATCTGTCCCCGTAAACTACGGAAACAGACAGAGTGAGAGAGTGAGAATTTATTTCTGATGGTAAAATATCCTGAATCGTTAGGCTTCTTCATATTCCTCTCCGAACTTCAATACCCGACGTTGTGTCTTTTAGATCCTTCTTCAGGACTCCACTGGTGAAGCTGCACGGCTGATAACCCGAAATCCTCTCCTGTAACAACCTCTTCATCCCGGAGTAGGAGGTACATCTTGTGTCCTGTATTATTTGTTGGATGCATTTCCAGCTCTGACTCCCCCACAACTTTTACCCTCTACATCTCTCTCAAATATTACAGTAGTTACTCTTTGAGACACTGAGACATGTATAACCATCCTGCCCCTTATTCTTGTCATTGTTTTCCATTTGTTTCCATCTGCGAAGAACAGCATCATTCATCGTCTTGTCAGTTCATCTAATTTTCAACATTTTTCCTCTAGAGCCACATCTCAGATACTTCTATTTTTTTCCGGTTTCCCCACAGTCTATGATTCATTAATCATACAATCTCGTGCACAAAACTTGCATTTTCAGAAATTTTATCCTCAAAGTAAGGCCTGTGTTTGATACTAGCAGACTTATTTTGGCTATGAATGAACTCTTTGTCTGTGATAGTCTGATTTCTTGTGTCGTCCTTGTTTTGTCCGTCTTGCGTTGCTTCCGAGGTAACAGAATTCTATTATTTCGCCAACTTCTTGGACCCCAGGTTTGATAAGTATATCACTAACCTCATTTCTGATACTCCTCATTACTTTTGTCTTTCCTCACTTACACAAGAGTATTTTCTCGCGCTTTTCAGGTCGGGTGGACTTGCGCATTAAAGTATTCAGGCTAGTATTAGTGGGCTGTCGTCACTGGGTAGATACCGTAACTGATACTGAGAGGGAGGAGTCCAAAAGAGGGGGAAACCCGAAATATTGTTGCTTCCTGATAGTAGACGAACATTTGTTTGTGTGTCTGTGAAGTGACGTGTAGTTCTGGCAAAGTACGAGGGATTTTTCCATTTTTTTTCTTGGTTCCCCAGTCCGATCGGTCGCGAAATGGAAACCGCAATTAAAATCTCCTAGTGTTGAACCAACTCCCCAATATCCTCGCCAAGGATGGCACCCGTCTGTGCTTTCTGCCAATTCGCTGATTTGCAGTTCGTTGTCTGTGCCAAATTGCTGTCTCGTAGTCAGCCTTAGTATTAGGAAAGAGATGAAAATCAGAGAGAGCCAAGTGCAGTTTGTATAGTGGGTGCTCGAATACTTCCCATCGATTACTATGTGGGAGAGACTTTGTTGCAGCTGCAGACGCGGCAGAGAATTGTCATGAAGAAAGGTAATACCTGATAACGTTCCTCTGCGCTTGTTCTGAACTGCTCTTCGTAGACGATTTTCTCCAATCGCTTAATCCACCTGCTGAACAGCATCATCGGTTGACACTCGCCTCTTTCCCTGACCGCCTGCATCATGAATGTGTGCTAGTCCTACACCAGTGCCGCACTTTGCTATTTTGCCTGCCAGTTACGTTATATAAGCAGCATGAAGTCACGCAGAACACCTCAGCATGAAGTCGAGTGACAGCACACAGTTCACGCTTGGAGGGAGCCTCTTGTTGATGACACCTCCACGCGCTCACCGTGTGCTCAGAACTGAGAAATGCGACGAGTCGCGATCAACGAGCTTACTAGAGATACTGCACAACGCATCTGTGCAAAGCTTCATCGGGTTTTCACTGTGTTTTTAATTTCGAGACAACTTAAAAAAAAAAGCCTCCTATAGGTCGATGAAACTGATAGGAAAACTAAAGGACCGCGGTAACGAGCACAAAACAACCGAGTTAGAAAAGTGCTGCGGAAGCAAAGGGAACTTCACAGCAAACATAAACATAGCCAAAGCCTTGCAGACAAACAAAAATTACGCGACACGAAATGTAGTGTGAGGAGGGCTATGCGAGAGGCGTTCAATGAATTCGAAAGTAAAGTTCTATGTACTGACTTGGCAGAAAATCCTAAGAAATTTTGGTCTTATGTCAAAGCGGTAGGTGGATCAAAACAAAATGTCGAGACACTCTGTGACCAAAATGGTACTGAAACAGAGGATGACAGACTAAAGGCCGAAATACTAAATATCTTTTTCCAAAGCTGTTTCACAGAGGAAGACTGCACTGTAGTTCCTTCTCTAGATTGTCGCACAGATGACAAAATGGTAGACATCGAAATAGACGACAGAGGGATAGAGAAACAATTAAAATCGCTCAAAAGAGGAAAGGCCTCTGGACCTGATGGGATACCAGTTCGATTTTACACAGAGTACGTGAAGGAACTTGCCCCCCTTCTTGCAGCGGTGTACCGTAGGTCTCTAGAGGAGCGTAGCGTTCCAAAAGATTGGAAATGGGCACAGGTCATCCCCGTTTTTAAGAAGGAACGTCGAACAGATGTGCAGAACTATAGACCTATATCTCTAACGTCTATCAGTTGTAGAACTTTGGAACACGTATTATGTTCGAGTATAATGACTTTTCTGGAGACTAGAAATCTACTCTGTAGGAATCAGCATGGGTTTCGAAAAAGACGATCGTGCGAAACCCAGCTCGCGCTATTCGTCCACGAGACTCAGATGGCCATAAACACGGGTTCCCAGGTAGATGCCGCGTTCGATACAGCTCCCCACAGTCGTTTAATGAACAAAGTAAGAGCATATGGACTATCAGACCAATTGTGTGATTGGATTGAAGAGTTCCTAGATAACAGAACGCAGCATGTCATTCTCAATGGAGAGAAGCCTTCCGAAGTAAGAGTGATTTCAGGTGTGCCGCAGGGGAGTGTCGTAGGACCGTTGTTATTCACAGTGTATATAAATGACCTTGTGGATGACATCGGAAGTTCACTGAGGCTTTTTGCGCATGATGCTGTGGTGTATCGAGAGGTTGTAACAATGGAAAATTGTACTGCAATGGAGGAAGATCTGCAACGAATTAACGCATGGTGCAGGGAATGGCAATTGAATCTCAATGTAGACAAGTGTAATGTGCTGCGAATACATAGAAAGAAAGGTCCCTTATCATTTAGCTACAATATAGCAGGTCAGCAACTGGAAGCAGTTAATTCCATAAACTATGTGGGAGTACGCATTAGGAGTGATTTAAAATGGAATGATCATATTAAGTTGATCGTCGATAAAGCAGATGCCAGACAGATTCATTGGAAGAATCCTAAGGAAATGCAATCCGAAAACAAAGGAAGTAGGTTATAGTACGCTTGTTCGCCCACTGCTTGAATACTGCTCAGCAGTGTGGAATCCGTAGCAGACAGGGTTGATAGAAGAGATAGAGAAGATCCAACGGAGAGCGGCACGCTTCGTTGCAGGATCATTTAGTAATCGCGAAAGCGTTACGGAGATGATAGATAAACTCCAGTGGAAGATTCTGCAGGAGAGACGCTCGGTAGCTCGGTACGGGCTTTGTTGAAGTTTCGAGAACATACCTTCACAGAGGAGTCAAGCAGTATATTGCTCCCTCCTACGTATATCTCACGAAGAGACCATGAGGATAAAATCAGAGAGATTAGAGTCCACACAGAGGCATACCGACAATCCTTCTTTCCACGAACAATACGAGACTGGAATAGAAGAGAGAACCGATAGAGGTACTCAAAGTACCCTCCGCCACACACCGTCAGGTGGCTTGCGGAGTATGGATGTAGATGTAGAAAGTCACATTTAAGATAAAATGTAAAATCATCAAAAAGAATGTTACTAAGTAATGAAATTTAAAAACCTACGAGTGTTAGGCAATGGGTGCAACAGTGGTGAAGGAAAGCCCAGATCACGTCTCTTACGTGATCTGGCAGGAAAGTCCGTGAAGCAGATGAAATATGAAACAACGAGGTACAATTTTGATAGAGATGACAGCTACCGATTTTCGTCTTCGTGGCTATCCGCTATAGCGGAAATAAACATCCATCCTCGGCAAGCGTGGAACGTAAACAGCTGCCATGGAACAACCGAGTCGGCACAACAGCAGCAGCAGCAGCAGCAAAACTGACTCAGTGGTGGCGAGTGAGCAGCTTACTACAGACTTTGTTTCATAAGGGTAGACGTGACTACCATAGATAGAGCTACTGCCGGAAAGGTATAAATGATGTTAACAAAATTAAAGACAGCGACCAGACATTATTGATAATGCCTATATTTTTACAGTAACGATTTCACCAAGCCAGTTTTCGACAAAATAGCATTCTGATTGAAATCCTCCTAAGGATGCAGCGCAATGTTCTTATAAGGATCTTTCGTGCTTATCGGGCAACATCGGTAGGCCTGAGTGTTACTTGGAATGTCTCCAATGAAGCTACGGATTAGTAGACGGGGTACTGAATTTCGGCTCAGGAAAGGAAGTTTTGAAAAAGTAAGGGAAATTTCCGGGAAACTAATAGCTGATACGAAAGATTTAAAAAGATGAGGGACGAATGGCAACGAATCTGGGACGCTGCCAGTGCACGAAGGAGGATACATAGGATACAAGCAAACGTTAGGGAACGTACAAAAATGAGTAGCCTATGCCCTTCGAAGTGGCTGGACCACATACTGACGCGTCGCGGAGCTTATCCGTATTATCTGTGCAGATTCAATAAAAGAAGCAACGGCAGATGGGACTGAGGAGAGACGGGAACACCTGAACATGTAGTGCCTCGATCAAATCTCCTCAGGTGATGTAGACAGACAGTTTAATACGTCGTAGTTTATATGATATTATACGCGATAGAGAAGCACGTCTTCTACTGCGCAGTCAAATACGTATTCCAGGAAAGAGCACCGAAAATATCTTACAGCGGTAATCTCTTACAGCAATACTTGACTATAGATTCAGTATTAGAGGAGACAGCGCAAAGGAAAGATGACTGACGTCAGCATCTGCCAGAGAGCGCGTGATGTCCCCAGATTATACCGGGAGTCTGGACTCCCTGCTTGCTGACAAGAGTCAGCCTTGTGCGAACTCCAGCAGGCGAATGGAAAGAAAGTGTGTCACGTCAACACGGTCTATCGTGCCGGGCAAAGGAGAGGATGTTACATACAATGGATGACACCCCACGTGCCAAAAACGTGAAGGCAAGTGTTGACATCTGCTGGAATGAATGATGCCGCGTTGGCGTTGCTGATGCCGTGTGTCGGGGGTACTGCAGCGCTCCGGATACGGAGTCTGAGGACTGCGACTGGTGGGCTCCCTTCGTCAAATTCTGATGCATAATGAAAATACAAGCATTGTCCTACTTGAAACGTCCTGGCAGATTAAAACGGTGTGCCGGACCGAGACTCGAACTCGGGAACTTTGCCTTTCGCGGGCAAGTGCTCTACCACCTGAGCTACCCAAGCACGATTCACAATCCGTCCTCACAGCTTCAATTCTGCTAGTACCTGGGCTCCTACCATCCAAACTTCACAGAAGCTCTTCTGCGAACCTTGCAGAACTAGCACCCCTGGAAGAAAGGATATTGCGGAGACATGGCTTAGCCACAGCCTGGGGGATGTTTCTGGATTGTCCTACTTATTTACGTTTTTCTTACCATTACTTGTAATCTCTTTTCATTATTTTTAACGTTTGTTTATAGCTATATAGTAATTTATTCTCAATCTAAACTTCTCCTTCGCTCTGTCTTTCCTCCTCCTTTGCGTCACTTTTTTTTCTACTTTTTAAGTAGTTTAGTTGTGTAATGTGGTGTTCGGTTTTGATAATGCGAGATAACTTCATCTAAGAAGGAAGCAATTCTATTAATGTGCTTCTACGATGCAGGTCATATGTAGAAACAGCAACTAATAAATAAATGAATAAATTTATTAATTATAACTGATTATTTGTCATACTTTGGTCATACGTCATTCTGCTTCATGGCTGACCCAAAATCTGATAAATGAAGACGATCACTCCACGAATTGCATGGAGCACTGTCTGCAACGTTCACTCGTTTGCCCAGTCTTCAAGAAGAAGAAAAAATATTGGAATAGAGATCTATTAATTGCCTGTCGTATACTGAGGCACTTAAAAGTATATGAGAACACCTAAATCCTGTTGATAGGACGTCCAATTATGGGAAAGTCACAGCCATCTCTCTCACTTCCTTAATTTTTTCGAAACACAGCCCTACTTTCTTGTCGTTCCGACAGCACCATCTTTGGCAACTACTTCGCACGTCAGGACGGAGGAGCAGCTTCCTACAGATCAGAGGCCTGGGGCCAGCCAGTAGCTGAAGATACCGCGTAATCTGTGGATTCCAGGGCTGTCCGCTCATCACATGTGCCCATGCTCGCCTCAGATACGCCCTCCCAAGAGCACCGGCCACAATAGGCGGCGGCGGAGGAGAAGGAGCAGGAGAAGAAGAAGAAGAAGAAGAATAGGGACTAGGCTACTCAGATGGCCACGGAGGTGCCAAATCCATTAACACCATCGGATCCTGGTAATTGATGTTGTTCGAGCGCCATTGGGGACAGGCAGTGATCCTGAGGCGTGATCATTTTCCTGGTGGCCCCTTGATGCCTAACATAGCTGTAACTTAGTCATTCAGTGGAAGTCTAATTCACATTGCTCTATGAGAAACACTCTTTTTTCATAAATTCTGTCAGAATGTGCTAGCCAAGAGAGGTTATCTGTAGAGATTTGTACATTGGTTCGCGCAGATGTGACCAGTAAGTGGAGCTCTTTTGTACAACGTTGGAAGTAATATGAGCCCAGAGCTCAGCAACCACCATTTGCAACGTTTGCTTATCTCCAGGCAGGCCATTTAATTACCTTGAGCTTACCGTCTTAATCCAAAAATTTTCCTCAGACTCTCCTCTTTGGGGATTTCAATGCACATCATCTCCTATGGGGGAGTACAGTTTCGTCTGGTTGGGGCCTTCTACTTGACTCTTACCGACCACGATCTGTGCCTCATCAATGATGATACCCCTATCCAGTGACCAGCTATCGATGTAATGATCTCTCCCCCAGTCTCGTGGCTTCATTGCATTGGTCGCTACATGACTGTCTTTGTGATAGTAACCACTTTTTCTGATGATCCTGTCATTTCCATGCCAATGCCAGGGGCTGACTACCTGTCATACTGGGTGCCTGAAACAGGCAACTGGCAGCTGTATGTGTCTGCTGCTACCTTCGTCCTCCCTCTGTCAGGTTGCATTGATGAGACGTGATCAACCACACTACTGGAACGGATATTCTCCTTTCTACAAGTCCCCTCCACTGTTGGCCCGTGCCATGGTGGCTCAACGATATTTCAGTAGCAGATCGTTATCGTTGAAGGGCTGGGGCGCTACATCTCCTCCCTGGGAATGTGTACCTTTTCGTCTCAGGCGGGAGGGAGAGAGCGGGGGGGGGGGGGGGGGCGGGCGTGAGGAAGGTGGGCTAGCTCCGAAGCCTTCTGGTCTGCAATGATAGACAAATGTTCTTGGGTCTTGTCCTTCGGGGTGGTTTTTGTACCAAAGCGTTGGCTGTCGCTGAGTACGTGCGACCCACTTTGTGACAACAGTGACATCCGCTTCTTATCTGGCTACCTTTCTACTGCACGAACGACAAGTTGAAGACGTCTCTCCATGTGATAACCCCAGCTAAACCTTTCACTGAAGCCGGCCGGTGTGGCCGAGCGGTTCTAGGCGCTTCTGTCTGAAACCGCGCGACCGCTACGGTCGCAGGTTTGAATCCTGCCTCAGGCATGGATGTGTGTGACGTCCTTAGGTTAGTTAGGTTTAAGTAGTTCTGGGTTCTAGGTGACTGATGACCTCAGATATTAAGTCCCTTAGTGCTCAGAGCCATTTGAACCTTTCACTAACAGGGAACTTGGCTCATCTCAGGATATGGTCCCAGACCCTGGTTACTTCATACTCAGACGATTCAACCTGAATGTTACAAAGAATATTATTAGCCAGACTGCAGAAAAGTTGGCATTGAACGGAATGTTCATATAAGATTCAATTTCTCGTGCACATATATTAATAACTGCATGAGATCTGCACTATAAATTCTAGCTTCATTCAACAAAATTTTTCTGGGTTTGTGACCGCATTATCAATATATAAAAATAAAACTACTGACGTTTCGCCCCCTGTCGCAAGCGACCTTCGGTTGCTTTATTTATATATCTTTACAATGCGATCACACCACTAGAAAATTTTTATTGAAACGTCGGTAGTTTTATTTATATATATTGACAATGCGGTGACACACCCAGAAAAATTTTATTGAATGTGACAATGACCGCGGAAACCTACGTTTATAATTTTTGCTTCAGTTCTGTCTTGGTTAACTCTGGTTAGCCCCTCACCCAACTCCTCTCCCCTTTTATGATTCCATTGCGCTTTGCGGAAGTTGTTGCCACTCCGAAACTAAAAGTAACTTCAGTCAGACTGCCTTGACTCACTTACGACTTAGGTTATTATGAAGGAGTAACATTTAAGGGAGTAAAAATCCAGCATCATATTTCTTACGAAATTCTAGGTGCAAGTTGGCTATTGTGTCACGCAAGTAGTATCTTTAAGCACCGATTTTGTGAAAATATGCTTTCTCACAAACAAATTCATGAAACAATAAGCAGTATCGTAATGCTACTTGGCTTGGAAAGTGAATAAGAAATTTAGCCATAAGGTCACACTTACAGTAAATAGCGCAACTAATAAAAGATAGGCTTAGCTTCTATAATTACTCGGAAGATCGTATAAAAATTAAACGAGTGTTACACCTACCAACTATTAGACGACCACTGTGAACCGGGATTCCTGACCCCTGTTAGTAATTGCAGTATCTACGCTCTAGTGTCAGTTTGGATTAAAAGTAAATCGCGGTAAAAACCGCATTTAACCCTGTTCAAAGAAAAATTCTGATGTACTGGTCTCGATCGAAGTTAACCGAGGGAGTTGACCGTGGTGAAATTTGACTGTGGTTGACGCCCGGTTTTCTCGAGATGACCGGGATTTTATAAGCATACTGTATTAAGATGGCAGCAAGTTTTGATGTACTGAGAGAGAAACAAGGTATCATATACCATACCCCGGAAGTAATACGAACATAGAAAGTCAGTTAATTTACGAATCAAACTTACTAAGAGTATAATTAAATTGTGCCTCCTCAAATGACCGCATTGCCTGTTTTTCTCTCGCTACGGTCGCAGGTTCGAATCCTGCCTCGGGCATGGATGTGTGTGATGTCCTTAGGTTAGTTAGGTTTAAGTAGTTCTAAGTTCTAGGGGACTAATGACCTCAGCAGTTGAGTCCCATAGTGCTCAGAGCCATTTGTTTTTCTCTACGACATGAAAACTTGATTTTTTTGTATGTTTGTATATTTATGCTGCATGAAGTTCAGATCTCAAATACACTTCTCCTAAAGCAGTTCGGTGTAACTGTGAAAAATTCCGACCGTATTTAATGTGATAAAATAACGTCGATTGTTTTTCTTCGACAAGCAGTGTGGATCTATGGTGGTGTGCATACCCGCTTCACTGGGGGACAGGGTTCGATTTCAGGTGGATTCAAATTTTTAAACAATTTTTTCTATGAACATTTGTGTGGCGTGTAAGATAGAAAAAATTAAATTTGAGGCATTTTTAATTACACATTTTTGATTAATGACCTTTTATAAAAGATCGGTAACGAAGAAATTTGTTTGCAATAGAAACTGGACTTTTGTATGCAGTATATAGTTAGAAATAAGCTGACGAGGATTTTTCATAAACTTTACCATTAGATGTGTTGATTAGCACGTAGTTGGTGAATTGTTTATTTAAATGATGTACGGCAAAAAAAGGAAAAAAACCGAAAAAATAACGAGCGAAACGAGACACTCCGCATTTTTTTAAATACTGCAGCTGAAAGTTATTTTGCTACATTCGCACCGACCAGGTCGGGAAGTACATCCATCTCGTACTTCGAAAAATCTGCTTCTCTTGTTTTCCATTTCTCCAATCTTAAACGAACGGGCTAGTAGCGAGATATAAACACATTTCTGAAAGTTGACTAAAGCGAGAGCATGTGAGAATGACGTCACTCACCAGCGATTGTACAGAAACGTCGGGTATATAGGTGGCCGTATGCTAATTCATATCTAAGATCTTCGAACCTCCAGGTCGCCTTTATTACAATATACGAAGTTAACCGCGGCCAAACGAACTGTTACAAGACAAATTAGTAAGCATACTGGAGAGTGAAATTTTCTAAGTTCGAACAACCTGCACTACTCAGTCACGCGGAAGTATCAACAGCCGCCGGCAGGGAAACGCAAACATGTCACCACAGTTACTCATTCAGGAAGACAGCAACCTGGATTCTCTTCACTGAGACTGCGAGCGAGCTTAGCAGAACATCTTTAGGAGAGTGCAGACAGAACTACCTTCCTAAAATTGTGTAAGGCTCATTAGGTAGCACGCAACATTGACTAAGCAGTAGACACTGTAACAAATTCGTTACGCAAATGTAGTAGAAATGAAGACTGCTGACGACTCGAGAAGAGCAGCACCTATTCGGTCATTACAAATGACGTCGCAGAGTGAAGCATCTCATCGATGACACGAATACTCCTATCCCACGAGCCTAGAGCATTCGATTAGTAGAATTCATGGCGTTCTCTGGTTATAGTATAGTAACATGTTGTGTGTAATCTGTGTTGGTCTCACACTCGATCCATTACGAGAAGATCAGCAATCCGTAGGCACGAATAATGAAATCCACTATCACGTACTGAAGTCGCATAGCAGACAGCGCCGAGGGACAATCCATAGATCTACCATCGAATGAATCTGACGACCTGCTGTACTGGCGGGCCAGGTTCAGCACGACATGACTGCATCCGACATAGCAGTCCAACTGATCAGGGAGGGACTGAGTACTCCCTGAAACGGAGTGTAAATCACAGACACACGTCGCTGCCATCGCCATCTCCAAACAGTACTCCGACGGGGCGTGATAACCTCACTAGCGGGTGGCAAAACGCCGACTTCTACCCCGAGTTGTAGTTTCCTCGGCAACTTTGAGTCCGCTGTTGGATTCCTGATAAATTAGCCGTCAACCGTCGCAGAAGACACGGCAACGACTTGTGTTCTAAGTAATAAATTGAATACTCTTGAATACTATTGTTTTGCATCTAATGATGCCACACAGGTCTGCATCCTGACAAAACAGCAGTTATTTCCAGCCTGGCAACAGGCGTCCCTTACAACACGGTTGCTATTTGGCCGAAACTGGTGCACTCGACTATTGGATATAGAACTGAGAAAGTGCTGATAATACTTCTGAATTTTATTTGGATGTGATTCAGTAGAACTGAACACATACGAACTGTTACAGAACGACAACAATTCTGAACTCAGCAATCGATGGCGAAACTTACATTCATACCTGAAATTTTGCGTGCAAGATGCGAGATACTTATTAACTATTAACGGGAGAGGGGGGGGGGGGGGAGGAGGGAACTATTTGGCGTCCGAAGTACTCCATCGGCTGCATTATTTGCAATTATTAAAAGACCAAAAGAGGAACTTTGCAACATCTGCGCACAAGATAAAAGCCAAAAACGCTGCGCCCGTAATATACACAAATGTTCAAAGAATGGCTTAGGAAAATATATATGAGTAATAACATAACGCAAAAATATCTACACTACTGGCCATTAAAATTGCGACACCACGAAGATGACGTGCTATAGGCGCGAAATTTAACCGACGTGAAGAAGATGCAGTGATATGCAAGTGATTAGGTTTTCAGAGCATTCATACAAGGTCGGCACCGGTGGCGACACCTACAACGTGCTGACATGAGTAAAGTTGCCAACCGATTTCTCATACACAAACAGCAGTTGACTGACGTTGCCTGGTGAAACGTTGTTGTGATGCCTCGTGACACGGCGAGAAATGCGTACCATCACGTTTCCGACCTTGATAAATGTCGGATTGTAGCCTATCGCGATTGCGGTTTATCGTATCGCGACATTGCTGCTCGCGTTGCTCGAGATCCAATGACTGTTAGCAGAATATGGAATCGGTGCGTTCAGGAGAGTAATACGGAACGTCGGCTGCATCACAACGGCCTCGTATCACTAGCAGTCGATGTGACAGTCAGCTTATCCGCATGGCTGTAACGGATCGTGCAGCCCACGTCTCGATCCCTGAGTCAACAGATGGGGACGTTTGCAAGACAACAACCATCTGCACGAACAGTTCGACGACGTTTACAGCAGCATGGACTATCAACTCGGAGGCCATGGCTGCGGTTACCCTTGACGCTGCATCACAGACAGGAGCGCCTGCGATGGTGTACTAACGACGAACCTGGGTACACGAATGGCAAAACGTCATTTTTTCGAATGAATCCAGGTTCTGTTTACAGCATCAAGATGGTCGCATCCGTGTTTGGTGACATCGCGGTGAACGCAGATTGGAAGCGTGCATTCGTCATCGCCATACTGGCGTATCACCCGGCGTGATGGTATGGGGTGAATTGGTTACACGTCTCGGTCACCTCTTGTTCGCATTGACGGCACTTTGAACAGTGGACGTTACATTTCAGATGTGTTACGACCCGTGGCTCTACCCTTCACTCGATCCCTGCGAAACCCTACATTTCAGCAGCATTTCATGCACGACCGCATGTTGCAGGTCCTGTACGGGTCTTTCTGGATACAGAAAATGTTAGACTGCTGCACTGGCCAGCACATTCTCCAGATCTCTCACCAACTGAAAACGTCTGGTCAATGGTGTCCGAGCAACTGGCTCGTCACAGTACGCCAGTCACTACTCTTGATGAACTGTGGTATCATGTGGAAGCTGCATGGGCAGCTGTACCTGTACACGCCATCCAAGCTCTGTTTGACTCAATGCCCAGGCGTATCAAGGCCTTTATTACAGCCAGAAGTGGTTGTTCTGGGTACTGATTTCTCAGGATCTATGCACCCGAACTGCGTGAAAATGTAATCACACGTCAGTTCTAGTATAATATATTTGTCCAATGAATACCCGTTTATCATCTGCATTTCTTCTTGTGTAGCAATTTGAATGGTCAGTAGTGTATTTGTTCCTAAATAACAGTGCACACAATTGTTTTGTGACTTAGTGGAAGATATTGAAGCATGAATCTTTTTTCTGCCTAGTTCCTTCATAATGAGCTCTCATCATCAACACCAACTCTCATAAAAGATATAAATTACCATTTATGTAAATGGCAGTCTTAGAATCTCTATATAGTCGAAGAGTGGGTCTCGTGAAGTTCGCGAGGAAACACCGCAGATCATTCCAATATCCTTTTCGGGATCAAGAATGTTAGTGATTACATCAAATGTTCGAAATCTCTCTGATAATGAGGGAATAGTGATCATGTTGTAGAATAAGAGCTACATTAAAGTCTTATGCTTGCTGGTACTTTTCGAGGCTAATAGACTACATAAAAGAACTCGGCCTCTGCCAATCCATTCTCCTCATCGCTTTAAGCTACGCATGTAAGACGTGAAAGTATAGTTAGTGAACGATCTTAAGGAAACGGAAATAATTGAAAAAAAATTGTACTACGTGATGTAACTGTGGATAATTGGAATATAAATTTTAGACAAAGAGGAACAACTTCAGAATATCCAATAGAATATCTGGTGGACCTATGAAGCCAATAGTACTGTATAAATATTCAAGGCTTAAATCTAAGAAGTGAAGCGGGACTAACACGTTACATTTGTGGTAGGGAAGGCGAGTAGAATACATAGAAATGTTGAAAGGGCTCTGTAGACGTTAAAACCTCATACTTCTAGCGACTATGTTTCAGAAATTAAAATATTAGAATTATCCAGCACTTTACTGGCGAGCATTATTCAGAGTTACTAGAAAGGAAAATCTAAAATGAAGTAAGTCACTCAGCTTAGATCCTGTGATCTTCTCGAAGTTCGTGTATATTAGCTCAAATTCGAGGTATATTCCAGTTTTACCAGGAGCAATCAAGACTTTTGCTTATACAGATTTTTGCTATTAATTTAGAAGTAAAATATAGCAAAGCCTTTTTGGTCGTCATCAGTCATGTAATTCACTGTTTCCTTAACAATTTTCAGCTTTGGGTAGTATATAACGGAACAAAACACATCATCATAGTACCGGGCACTACATTACAGATGAGAACAGAGTTAACACGCCGTACCTCATTAGACAACAGTACAATGATGGCTCCTGAGAAAATGTGAGACTAAATTGACCAGCGACGCTCAACTCGCAACGCAAAGATATTTATCGGTATTTTATCGGAAACTAACGTTCCGAGAACCGTTGCTGTAATACTGTAAGGTATATGACTGAAACATCAGACACAAATGGGGTTTAACTAAGTTTATTTAAATCGAACCTTAACCGGTTTCGGATTAATTTCAAATCCATCTTCAGATGATCGTGACACATTTCGTCGTTTTCTTGCTGTGGTCTCGTTTTGTATCCGTTGTTCGTTTGCTGCACTAGGACAGAAAGACGTTTGTTCACTGTTTGGTAAGGCTTACGAGAGATTTAGTTCCTACGACATTTATCAAAGCACTTATGAAATGGTTTTAAAGTTACTAAAATGTGAACTGTGGTTAGAATCTCGCAGCATCAGTAACCTAACACCTTTACCACAGTAACATCTTTGAGAACATTGTTTATATTACTCACGTGAAGCTGGGCCACGCTTTGCAAATGTGTATTGTGCTGATATGCAAAAGAGAATGATGATGTGTAAGGTGTTTTCTAGTGAATTTAACAACTCTCGCATAGTGCATGTCCGCAAATATGTTAACAACAAAAACACAGGGTGATTTCGTCACACAGAATCACACGGCACGTAAGTTTTTACCGCAATTCACGTGTCAGTAACTTTAAAACCATTTCATAAGCGCTTAGATAAGATGATAGGAACCAAATCTCTCGTAAACTTTACCAAATATTGAATAAAAAACTTGTTTCCTATCCCAGCACAGCAAACGAGGCCCTAGCAAGAAAACGGCGAAACGTGTAACAACTATTCGAAAGTGGATTTGTAAGAAATCCGAAATGGTTCACGATTTGATAAATATAAACCTTATTAAACCATACTTGTGGATAGTTGCTGTTTCAGCTATAAACCTTAACGATATTTATGTACCGATGTTGACATGAAAATATAAAAGCTATCTGTCATTAATATTCTATAAAATTTATGTTCAGATCCTATTCAAATCGTAATCCAAGAATATTATTATTATTAGTATTGATGTTGTTATCATTATTATACCAGATGATTTCCTCAACATGAAATCAAAATTTGTTTAACACAACTGTTAGTAGTTCGATTTTTATCTTGTAATAATTTCTATCTGCACATTTATATATTTGTGCAGAAGTAGAACATTATTTAACTTTATCACAACCAAGAACCAAAATTTTTGTGGCGTGAAGGATGTCCATGTATTTAGTAATACATACAGGATGTATCATAATAGCGTAAACGCATGCCGTTAAAAGCACACGATCCTAGAAGCAAAAAAGTCTCAGTAAACATAGGGTAGAAAATGCATACCTTAAGGGCTACGAGCAATTTTTCATCTTCGATACTATGAAGAAAATCTCTTCTACTGAATTGTGTGAAATGGTAATGTGGGCCAAAACAAGAAGAAAATGCCTAGTAAACATGTGCTCTAAAATGCATTCCTTAAGAGTTATGATCATGTGCTCATCTTCATTACTTGGAAACACAACTCTTCTAATGAACAATTGCTCATAACTTTTAAGGTATGCATTTATGAGCAAATGTTTTTTCTTGTTTTCGTCCATACTACTACCTCCCAAAATTTGGAAAGCAAAGAGCTTGCAGTAGAAAAGATTTGCTTCACAGTATCGAAGATGAAAAATTGCTCGTAGCTCTTAAGGTATGCATTTTCCACCCTATGTTTACGGAGACTTTCTTGTTTCTAGTATGGTGTACTTTCAACTATATGCATTTACAGTACGTAGCGAAAGTGAGCCATTGACCAATTCCATTGCACGACAGAAAAGTACAAGTAAAGAAGATCCTATACAAGACCCATTCCAGAACACTTCGACTTTCATCAAGTTGTGATGACAGCAGACATCCAACAAATTCACGATCACGCAGCTAGGATCGCAAGAGAGATGCTCAGGGAACGTTAATGGAAATCTTTGCAGGAAAGAACTAAACTCTGTCTGAACTTGTCGCGGATGACCCTAAGATACTGACCGACCACCGTGTCATCCTCATGCCTACAGGCGGCACTGGATGCGGATATGGAGAGGCACGTGGTCACCACACCGCTTTCCCGGCCGTTTTCAGTTTTCGTGACCAGAGCCGCTAATTCTTAGTCAAGCATCTCCTCAATTTGCCTCACGAGGGCTGAGTTGACCCCGCTTGCCCACAGCTCTCGGCGACGGCCGGTCACCCGTCCAAGTATTACCCAATCCCAACAGCGCTTAACTTTGGTAATCTGATGGGAATCGGTGTTATCTCTGCGGCAAGGCTGTTGGCTTCTTTGGAAAAAAGGCGATATTTTTATCTCGAAACCATTTAGGGTAAATGTAGAGAACAAGCATTTGACGAAAAATATGCAACAGTTCTGCTACTCCCATGTATGTGTCACGTAGTGAACATGAGAGAGATCAGGGAATGTTCAGAGGCAGTAGCGACTGTATTGGCACGAAGGTCTCGCGCGGCGCACTGGGCGGTCTCTCTGGTAGTATATGATGATGCATATCAAGAAATTAGGTACGTTCCTGGCAGCAGTGGTATGCAGCTTCACGTTTTGCCTTGTTAACACAGTTTACATTCACTCAGAGCGTCCTACTCGACTCGTCTGGCACTTAAATCTGCGCACCAGGATGTCAAGTTTGCTTGTTAGAACCTCGTGCGCATCAATCTCACACTTCGACGCCATCAACAGCACCTATTAGCTGTCCGCGGACAGACGTCACGCTTCGATTACTGTGAACAAACACATCGGCTGCTCGTATGTAGACACACAACAGAAAGGCAGCACTGTTGATCCTTTGAATGCTGCTGTTTACTGCCAGCTACCAACTACATAAAGTCGTTTATACGGCTATTTCCAAGTAAATGTTCGCACTGATTATTAGCAACTTTACGTTGGCAACAGGAAGGGCATCCGGCCACCCCTTAAAATTAACACGACAAATCCGGTTAACCATAGCAGCAGATCACACATCGGGATAATTGCTTGGAAAGAGAGAGAGAGAGATTAGCAACTTAACGTGTTATTTAGTGCAAATTAAGCCTATCATATTTAATAAATTATAAGAGAAGTTTAATATAACAATAAGGAGTAGTTAATAGTTGAGATCAAGAGAATAAACTAAATATATAGCTTTTACACACTTACATTTACATTGTTTTTCACTTTCGACTGAAAAGTTCCTAATAAATGAGAGACAGTTGCGACTGGGGTGACTTAAGAATAGCTGGCCAGAGTGGCCGAGCGGTTCTAGGCGCTACAGTCTGGATCCGCGCGACCGCTACGGTCGCAGGTTCGAATCCTGCCTCGGACATGGATGTGTGTGATGTCCTTAGGTTGGTTAGGTTTAAGTAGTTCTAAGTTCTAGGGGACTGATGACCACAGCAGTTAAGTCCCATAGCGTTCAGAGCCATTTGAACCATTTGAACTTAAAAATAAATCAAAATAAGCCGTTATTTTTGTGTTTTAAGGAATTGGACACAATGAACTAAATATTAAATAACGGTTCAAATGGCTCTGAGCACTATGCAACTTAACATCTGAGGTCATCAGTCCCCTAGAACTTAGAACTACTTAAACCTAACTAACCTAAGGACATCAGACACATCCATGCCCGAGGCAGGATTCGAACCTGCGACCGTAGCGGTCGCGCGGCTCCAGACTGAAGCGCCTAGAACCACTCGGCCACTTCGGCCGGCTATATAGCTGTAAATGACAAGAGAAAGTAATATGAAGTTCTTTTAATAACACAAAAGTGAACTCTAACACGAACAATTCGCATTCTCTCTCTCTCTCTCTCTCCTCTCCCTCTGCATTGTATTACTAGATAATGCCTGCTTCTACAAAATATTTCTACTGCAAACTTTGTTTTGTTGAATTCCCGATACAATATTATTTAACTACTCTAAATGGGGGAGCACTAATTAGAATACTGAACGCATGATGATAGTTCTCCCAGATTACCAACACGTGAATATTACCGGATTCAATAAAATCTTTGCATAGCAATTATTACTGAATTTGCACTTGCAGGAAACGAAGTCAAAACAAGTTACCTTTTTCCGAAGGGCTGTCCTTTTATACAGTCTTCTTAAAAATCACCCCCAATCTTCAGGTTACACATCATGGAACGTCTTAAATATAAATCTCTGTGAAGTATCTCCGCTGTCGAAGCTGTTCGCTGTTCGCTGCACCCTGATAAAACAGCGTCTCTTCGCGACTCCACAACTATTACTGTGCAAGGCTACCACCCGACTCGACTCGATTGTTACCTATTAGGTCGTACGCACTTTTCTCAATAATTTAACCACTGGAAACCAGAGACGGTGTATCGCTCATGTGTTCAGCAGGCAAAGTTATTTAAAGTGGCAGTATGCGGAACAAACGGACAATTTTAATTATATCTGCAGTCAAGGTGCATCAAGTAGTAACACATCGAACTGTGATTTACTAGTGTTTCATTTAGTGTATAAAACTTCCAAATGTTGCATATAGCAAAGCTGGAAAGCCAGAAAATGGTTGGCAAATGCAAGAAAATTTGCAGAAGATCGACGATTGCGCATAAAAATGCAGAAATACCCACTACCCTTGGATTACAATACTGGTGAAAACTCAGTTGAAACAATAATAACCTTAAGACATACTATCTGACCAAAAAAAGGAAAAAAAGTGGAGCACTCAGAAGACGAGGAGTATGTGATGTTATTTCAGTGATTATATAATCGAATTAAATTTAGAAAGAACATGGCAGTATGAGCGCACAGTATAAAGTGCACCCTCTCTGGCCTAAATGTTGGCCTGATTTGGTTCGGAATGGAGTCATAAAGCTGCTGTACTCTCTTCTTAGGCAAGCCCGTCCTTAACAGTTGTTGTCTCTTGGACACTGGCATTGGGACCGATGTGATGTCAGGGGTGACACGACGCGTGTTCTTTGAGAGACAGATCTGGGGATCTTGCTGGTCACGGGAGTACCTCAACATCAGGCAGATACACCGATGAGGCAAAGAAATTGGTACACCTGCTTAATATCGTGTAGGGCGCCCCCCGAGCAAGCAGAAGTGACGCAACTCGAAGTGGTACGGACTTGACTAATGTCTGAAGTAATGCTGGTGGGAACTAACACCATGAACCTTGCAGGGTTGTCCATAAATAATAGCTTCTGAACAGCATGTTGCAAAGAATCCAAGACATGATCAATAATGTTCATGTCTGGGGAGTTTGGTGGCCAGCGGAAGTGTTTAAACTCAGAAGAGTGTTCCTGGAGCCACTCTGTAGCAATTCTGGATGTGTGGTTTGTCACATTGCCCTTCTAGAATTGCCCAAGTCCGTCGGAATGCACAATGGACATGGATGGATGCACTTGATCAGATAGGATGCTTCCTTGCATGTCGGGAAGTGCGGTCCGTCTGTCAACTTGATTTTGATTCATGCTCGGAAATCTCACAGCATCCTATATATTGCAGAACGGAGAAAATCTTCGTTATATCACTCTCTTCTCCACAGGTTACAATTCTGACCTGTGGAAAACCTCCAAAATCCTGCTTTCACTTAAACCAAATAAATCCCTCACTGATACCTTGTTAGAGCCACAGATGCCTCACCTCAGTGTTCAGCAAGGTCCTTGAATCCATCCTCTCCCCTTGCATCCGCCACTATTTCCTTCCATTTACTCACTGTGGCTTCCGTCCCTCCTCCTGAGCTTATAATCAACTTTCCCACATCCAGTCACAACAGCTCAACAATGGTAAATCTGCCCTATTTGTCTCGTTCGACCTAAAGAGAGCATACGACCGCTTATGGTATTCTGGTCTCCTTTTCAAACCTTGTTCTTATGCACTTATCATCAACTATGTGCGCCTTATTGCATCCCTCCTCTCCAATCGCTCATCCTATGTCATTGTTAACAACACCATCCCACTGCCGGAGTATCCCAAGGTTCCGTTATGTCCCCCCTTCTTTATCTCTTATAGACTGCCCATGCCTATACCTTATTCCTACAGTCCAGTTCCTTCAGTACGCTGATGACACTGTTCTCCTCGCTCTCTACTCTACGCTCCAGAAGTCTCAACGATTCCCTGAAATCCACTTCAATCAGTTTACAGGCTGGTGTAAGCAAAAGCTCCTCGAGATTAACCCTTCCAAAACTCAGGCAATAATTACAGATAGCACCACTGGCGCCTTCTGTCTCCATATCTACCTTCCCATTTACGACTGTCCCATCCCGTTAGCTAACACACTAAAATACCTTGGACTAACCTTCGTCTGATAACTAACCTGGAAACCTCACCTACTAACCATCCAACAGAATGCCCACAACAGTCTAAAACTATTGACTGGCCGAACATGGGGACTACACCCTTCCGATGTCCTCCACATGCACAAATCTCTGATAGACCCATCCTTTTCAATGCAAATGTTGCATGGACCTTGGCTTCTCCTAAGCTCCGTAAGTCCCTGCTAATCCTCGAACACTATGATCTCTGTCTCAATTCCGACATCCGCATACAGTCCTTTAGTAACTCATTAACTTCCCAGCTCTTCTCGCTCACATTGAACACTTCCAAATAACCTACATCATCTATAAACTCTATAATAATCCTGTTGTGCCCCCTCTCCTTTCCGATCCTAGTGTGCTGCCGCATCTCTCCCTACACATCCCACCAACCTTACACTTCCATATCCTGCACGTCCTCTTCCTAAGAAATTTCAACCGTCTCCTTGTCCCCAGACTTCGAGCTCGGCCCCGACATATACCCGCCCTACAAGCTCTGAATCCACACCACCCTCTCCACCCCTCCCCCCCCCCCACTCCTCCTCTCCCCATACCACACTTCCTCTCTTCCCTTTCCTATTGCCTCCCACCCCCTTTTCCTCTCAAATCTATAGATCCCAATACCAGATATCCCCCTCTCCCTGTCCTCCACAGCCACCCCTGTCTCATCAGCACCTCTTACCAGCCATCAGTCCTCACCAGCCCAAGTCTCCATTCTCTCTCTCTACTTGTCCTACCTTAACCTTACAACCTACTATCCTAGGGCAGTTCCTTTTCCAGTTTTAGTGAAAGCCCAATGGTCAGCGTATCTACTGTCATGTTCATTGTTTCTTTTTCGTTTTTAAAGCGTTTTTCAAGAGTTTCTCAAGTGGTTTTAACTAAGCTGTCTGCCCACGTTTTTAACAGTGGTTTTAAGCAATTCATCAAGATAGCGTTATACTGCATATATTCTCCCATTATATGAGTAATTTTAATGCATAGTACGTATGTCTCCTTGTTTTGTTTTTCTTTTAACATATACATTGGAGGCATGTTAAACTGGTTGAAGAGTCGGTTGTTTATACCACTGCCTGCCCCACCTCGTCCGCATGAAGCGTGGGGGTATGTAATAACAGTGGCTCACCTGACGACGACTGGCCTATGCCCAGCCGAAATATCGTTGGTTGAATTAAACGGCGACCGGCTGCAAGCCCGAAATTTGTTTGAACATCAAGTAGTTATCAACTTCGTACCGGAGGGAAGGGTGAGGAGTGAAGATTGTAGAGCCGGACGGTGTGGCCGAGTGGTTCTAGGAGCTTCAGTCTGGAACAGCGCGACCGCTACGGTCGAATCCTGCCTCTGGAATAGATGTGTGTGATGTCCTTAGGTTAGTAGGTTTAAGTAGTTCTAAGTTCTAGGGGACTGATGACCTCAGATATTAAGTCTTATAGTGCTCAGAGCCATTTGAACCATTTTGAAGATTGTAGATGGCTCCGAAAGTTGGACTTCAGCAGGCAAGTTAAGTGGATTTGAAATGAAATAGTTATACAGAGGCGAAGAGGCTCGCACAGGATACACGAGCTTGGAGAGCTGTATCAGACCAGTCTTCTAGCTGAAGACGACGACGATAATGACAAAAAACCCTATACTTGCCGTATTTTGTCGCTTATCTTCATGTAGAATATCTGACATATAAGAAACAATCAAGGCTTTAGTTTATTGCCTCAGATTGAATACTTTCACGATTCACAGTTTAATTCAGTGACGAAGAAGTGAATGAGCCGCAGGTATCACTTGACACATGCGGAGGTTTGTCGTACGCTCCGATGCAAATAAGGGACGTCGGCACGCTGAGTCAAAACAGGACTGGAATGTAAATGAGATAATATGCGCTACGGGAAAGATTCCGGAGTAAACAGATTAGTTACTGTTTTCAGAAAGAACGTGTACGTGACTTCGGATACGGTAAAAAGCCGCGACATCAATGAGAACATGGAAAACAGTAGCCGGAAAGTTAAGGCCGGATCTTCAGGCAGGTAGGTGGAGTATATCAGGTGTTAAGCGGCAGGCATGATGTGTCAATTTCTGGCCTCGAGTAGCTCAGATGAGATGAACACGCGACCGTTTTATTGCTTTCAGTAAAGTACACCGTGCTTCGTCTCTACTCCGCGCATTAGTTTTACATACCTCTATTGATGACAGTTTTGATTATCTAATAAAAGCGAAAGCTCCTGCAAGGGTCGTAGATCATATGAACACACACAGTAAAGACTCAACTGCCAAGATTTTGTTTAATACAAGTAGTCGCTGCGTCGTATACAGCTACATACAGGGTGTCCGGCGGCGTCTTTGATTTCAAAATTAAATACGAGGGTTGTCTAGAAAGTAAGTTCCGATCGGTCGCGAAATGGAAACCACAGTGAAAACCAGAAACTGTTTTATTTGCAACAGCTAGGTACATCTTCCACCTACTTCTTTACATAGTCGTCGCTCCAACTTCGAATGCTGTAGTGTTGTATCAACTTTCCAATATCCTCGTCATAGAAAGCAGCCGCCTGTGCTTTCGGCCAGTTGTCTGCAGCTCGTTGTCTGTGGAAAAATGTTGTCTCCATAGGCAGCGGTTCTTGTGGGCAGAGACGAGACTCAGAGGGAGCCAATTACGGACTGTATTGTGGGTGATCAAACACTTCTCATCGGGAACGCTGCAGGAGCGTCTTCATTGCCCCTGCAGTGTGCGGTCGAGAACTGGCATGAAGATGGAGCTGCTCGACAGTTGTGTTACGTGGGCTGCAGGACACAGGCATGACTTGGCGGGAGACGCTACTCCCTACGCATCTTTACGTGCTCACTGTTCACTCAAAACTGAAAAGAGCGACGCGACACGATCGACGGCCATACTAGAGACACTGACCAACACATCTGTGCAAAGCTTTACCGGATGTTCCCCGTGGCTTCCATTTCGCGGCCGATCAGAACTTATTTTCTGGACAACCCTCGTATTTGGAAAACTAAGATAGACGAATGCAGCAAAAGGTCTGTTTATTGTGAAAACTGACATAATTTTATATAGGAATTATACAGAAGTTTCGAAATAGTTCGAGAAGCTGCTAACATAGGACACTGTTTGCTGAGCAGCTCGTACAGTATCAGAGCGGAAAATTAAACTCGCCTTCTGCAAGCAGCCTTCGCAATCACATCGGAACCTTTCGGAATGTTCACCACTCCCAGTACGGAGGTGGTACAAACGAACAATGAAATTTGCCATTACATCCTGTAGTGTCTCAACGGAAATGAATTCCGATGCCACACAGTTCGCCGGTTCAAGCTCGACCAGTGCGGTTGGATGGTTCCGGTACACAATGACTTCAATGTGTCCCGCAGAAAGTAGTCAAAAGGAGAACGGGAGAATGTGGAGGCCAATCCAACCCTGTGCCAGAAAATTTCCAATTATACAACGCAATGACACTGTCCCAGAAATCATCAAGAAAGCGGAACATCTGATCCGGCACCTTCTTTTAATGAACCATTCGGTGCCTAGTAGATGTTCCAACGCTAGCTGTGTGGCGATGAACTGTTCCAAAAATGCAACATAACGTTCACTAATGATCGTTTCCAGCATGAAAAAAGGTCCAATAATGCCTCTCTTGGATACCGCAGCCCAAACAGTAATTTCGGGTAAATGCAGTGGTTTCGCGTCCATACAAACAGGGATTTTCGGATCCCCAAAATCGCCAGTTTTGTTTATTGACGACTACAATTGAGGCGGGAGTGGTGCATCATCCGTGAATCAGCTGCAGCCAAGGTGAAGTCTTTCATTATCAGTCATTATGAGAACATGGTTTGCAGAGTCAGCCTCTTGTCGCGCACTTCGTACAGGTATGACCTGGCGATTTCGGATTTTGAGTAGGAAGGTGGGTAGTCTCTGTCTCAATATTCTCTACATGCTGGACTGTTTCAAAGTAATCTTTGCTGCAATTCTTTTGACAGTATTCCTCGGAATTGCTGAATAATTCTAGAAACCATGGCGACATTTTATAGAGTAACTATAGCGGGGACTTTTGGCCCCAGGCAAACAAGATCATCAGACAAGCTGCCTGACCATTGGAGTTTGGCGAAGAACTTGCGAATAGTTTCTGCATCGTCTTTTTGGAACACTAAATTGTGTTTGTGCCTTGTTGCCATAGGGCTGTGTTCCAACCTGTGGTATTCTAGTACCGAAAAACCACGTCGTCTACTGGAATACGTGGTTTAAATCTCTTCTTTCGGTACGCTAACCTTCTTTCACTGTTCTACTATGGAACTGGTCGCTCTGAGCTGCGACGCACTCATTGTAGACACTACCTATTGCGATTACAGCGCCTTCTGTTAGCAATTTTTCCAACTATTTCGAAATATCTGTATAAAATTCATACAGCTTTTACAGTAAACATTGTTGCACTTGTCTATCGATCTTAGTTTTCGAGATATTTAATTTTTAAGTCAGGGTTTCCAAAACATACACTACAATGTGTGCAGGAGAGCGCTTTGAACCACTGACAGTAAACTTCCTGTACGAAATACGAGGGGCGTTCGTTAAATAAAGTAACATTGTCTTTCTGAAAGCAGGTTGGTTTTATTCAGTGTTCCAATAAACCGTGTTATTCCCCACTCTTCTGGCCACAAAATCCTATTTTTCAACACAATCTACGTTCAATGCAACGGCCTTTCGCCACCTTACTGGGAGGGACTGTATACCTGTATAGTGCTACCCTGCTGGTGGACTTCGAAACCAACGTCGTGATGCAGCAATAACCTCCCCATCATCCACCTACTGCTTCCCGAGGAGTGCAGCCTTCATTGTGCCAAATAGATAGAAGTCGGAAAGAGAGAGATTCAGTTTTTAGGGTGGGTGAGGAAGAACAATCTAGTGAAGTTTTGTGAGCTGCTCTCGTGTGTGCAGACTTACGTAGGCTTTGCACCATCATCCAGAAGTTCGTTTGCATTTTTGTGGCGACGAACAGGCGGAATTCGTTTCTTTAATGTCTTGATGGTAGTACAATACACTTCAGAGTTGATCGTTGCACTGTGAGAGAAGACACCAAACAGAACAACCCATTCAGAGTCCCAGATGATCGTCACCATGACGTTAGCGGCTGAGGGTACAGCTTTGAACATTTTCCTCTGCGGAGAGGTGGTATGGTATCACTACACGGATTGCCGTTTTCTTTCCATTCGAAGTTATGAACTCATGTTTCATCGCCTGTTGTCGCGTCTGTAGTTTCCTGCGAGACGCTAAATCCAGTAATGAGGTGGCTCGTCCAACTCGAAGTCCTGTGGGATAAAGGACGTACACTTCTGATGAAATAACTGAGATGAAACACGAGGTAGGATAAGCCCACTGCCGAACCCTAAGAGGCGCCAACACATTGAATGTAAGTTGGGCAGTCCTGCATGTACCCTGTGCAGCTAAGTGCTACGAGAAACTAAGTACCGTCCCGAGGGCAGAGTAACTCAGGTCCAGCGCCTAAGGCAACTGTCGAAGCAGCACCAGCGGCCGTGCTTATAGAGGCTCGTCTGATGCAATCCCCCGCGATTACGCGTGTCTCGCGTGTCCTGTCGTCCTTCCAGAACATTCTGTCGTAGCTGGTCATGTAGCTCCAGCGTCCCTTGCCACAAAAACGCAACCTCTCCTGCTTCCAAGCGCCCTGGCTGACGTTAGGTTGCTTTCCTACATCTTCATCTTACGCCATCTTATGCATTTCTACTCACATCCGCGACCCATTCGCGACACTGTGGCGATGTTGGACAAAAAATTGTCACCATCAGGTTCTTAACGTGCAAAGAACTCGGTACAGATGTTCCTTCGTTGCTCTTTGTGATCCTATGTCAGGTGGCGGGGTACCCAGTGAACTCGCACCTTTTGGGTACTAAGTGGACGAGTGAGTCAGCACTACCAATAGAGACGTCCAGCTGAGCAGCGAGATTTTTCATTGTGATCCGTTGATCACTTCGAATGAGAGTGTCCGCACGTCCCAACGTGCGATCGGCCGGAACCCAGGTTAGAGCGACCTTATTGGGACGATGACAGACGCCACGCCCAACGGCTCACCATGCTTTTGTTCACTGACCATGTCTCCGTAGACATACTGCAAGCGTCTTTGAATATCTGGTTTTCTGCTAAGAGAAACTCAATGATACCTCTCTACCAGGGACGCACCGCCTATACGGAGTTTTGAAGGCTACTTACATGGTCCCCATCGACAGATGCATACTCGATTAGATCTATTATGTCATTCAGAATGACGAGATCGCCTAGGGAATGCTAAAAAAACATTACACACACCATAATGCTACCTCCTCCGTCCTACCAGCGATTGTTGCAGGGCGGCACACGCCGAAATCAGCTGTCCGATGAGCATAAAATATGTGACTCATCTGTAAAGGCCACCTGTCGCCACTCAGTGGACGTCCATTTGTGGTACTAGCCTGCAAATGTCAGCCTTCATCGCCGATGGATGGCAGTCGGCATGCGTGCATGAACGAGGCGCCTGCTGCGGAGGCCCATACGCGGCAACGTTCGCTGAACGGTCGTTGAGGATACACGAGGTAGCCCCTTGGTCCGCCTGGGGGGTCAGCTGCTCAGCAGTTGCACGTCTCTTCCCCTGTACACATCTCCACTGGCGATGTTCACTCCTGTTATTTACGCCCTTTGGAACACCAAAGCTGGCTCGGCGCAGTTTGGGATAGCGTCATTCACGGCATGCCCGCCCGGTTAGCCGAGCGCTCCCCGGCACGAATCCTCTCGGCGGACTTGTGCCGAGGTCCGGTGAACCGGCCCGTCTGTGGATGGTTTTTAGGCGGTTTTCCATCTGTGGGCTGGTTCCCCTTATTCCACCTCGGCTACTCTATGTTGGCGATTGCTGCGCAAACAAGTTCTCCACGTACGCGTACATCACCATTACTCTACCACGCAAACATAGGGGTTACACTCTTCTGGTGTGAGACGTTCCCTGGGGGAGAGGGGTCCACCGGGGGCCGGAACGCACAATAACCCTGGGTTCGGTGTGGGGCGGCGGAGGGGTGAAGTGGATTACAATACAATACATTCACGGTATATTTTAACCGCGATGCTGTACACGCGAACAGTTCAAAAAGTTAGCCATTTAGGAGATGCTTCCATCCTTGTTCCGAAAACCAATGATTGTGCTCTCTTGGACATCCGATAAATCCGTCCGTTTCCATATTACGACAACGACTGCACTATTTTCCGCGTCCCCTGGACACGACTTACACACCCTCCACTGCTGCCACATGCCATCTGTGACTGGTCGCTGCACGTGGGCGTCCAAAGTAGGCAGTGGTCACATTAATGTGTTTGTCTGGAGTGTACTCTTGTGAGGAAATGAAACGTGAACGAGACAACAGTTCAGATAGGGTGAAAATGGAAGCTTTTGAAAAACGGTGCTTCAGTAAAGTGCTGAAGATTAGATATGTAGATCGAGTAGCTAATGGAGAGGTTAGAGGAAGTCGAATTGGTGGAAACAGAAATTTGTGGCACAACTCGACTAAGAGAAGGGATCACGTGATAGGACACAGTTTGAGGCATGAAGGATTCGTCGGTTTGATAACGGAAGGAAATGTGCAAGGTAAAAGTTGTAGACGGAGGCCAAGGGATGATTAACCAGTTCCAGATGAATTGTAGATATTCGGAGTTGAGGAGTCTTGCACTGGACGTACCCGAACAAACTTGCGGGCCCTCTTCTTCACCGAATGGAAACCATTATCAACGATAAAGGTGGTTGTAGACAGTATTAGAGTGATATATTCTGGGAAGGGGTGACTAATTGCAAGGTAGGATTACGTATTTCCATTTCCTCTCGAAAATGGAACGAAGGGAACAAGATTGCTCTGAATGAGACCTCCCCTCCACCATTCTACTTTTATGGTTTATACTCTACACTAACATGGGAGGCAGTAGAAACGTTTGGAATCTGTTGCCGCTACTGAATCTCTAAACGTCCTCAACATCGTTTCATAAAAAGATTTTATTTCCTTCGAAGATACCCAACTAAGCTCGCGGACCAACGTTCGAGCAAAACAAAGCGGCGTTAACAACAGTAGCATTACAATTATGAATTGATTAGATGTCTTTGTTTAATACGACCATTTCGGGCTCCCACACTCGTTTATTTGGTAACACTTTCTCAGCTCATAGTCTGCAGTGAATATGCTGTCAGGGTCGCCTTTACATCATTATACAGAACTTGCTATACACACGTGCGACACACGTACAACTACTAACCTACGAAGAGAGTGTAGTGCAGTGCTCTGTGTACTATCACCACTCAGTCCCACTATTACCAAGTCTTCGTTATCCTGTCTGTTTCGTCACGTTGATGTTACTTTTCTTCCACCTTCGCATGTTCTCGATTTTCCTATGGTATCTTTTTCCAGAGTTATTCCGTTTTGCTGTATCCATAAATGGCTTCATTAAATCATTCTCTCTTGTGAACTTAGTCTATTTTTTCCCCCTTTCTTAAAAAAAATCATCGCGTGCATCATATTAAACAAACACTGGCTTTTTTTTTTTTTCTGTAACTGTTTCAATTCCTTTGCTGAAACTTTTATTTTACTGCCTCTGTATGCTCTACGTGCTGTAGAGGAATGCGCTGCTAAATCACGAGCCGGCCGTGGTGGTCTCGCGGTTCTAGGCGCGCAGTCCGGAACCGTGGGACTGCTACGGTCGCAGGTTCGAATCCTGCCTCGGGCATGGATGTGTGTGATGTCCTTAGGTTAGTTAGGTTTAAGTAGTTCTAAGTTCTAGGGGACTGATGACCACAGCAGTTGAGTCCCATAGTGCTCAGAGCCATTTGAACCATTTTTTTGCTAAATCACGTGTACCAGATTCCGAGAAGACTATTTGTATGTATTTATGAATGTTTGTTACTGTCGTTTTAATAAATTTCTTTGAAAACTCTTCATTATTTGTTCTGTGAATAATGATATCAAGAAACTTGTGGCATTAGTAATCATAAAGTAAACAAAATAATACTCAAAAGAATTACAGATCTTGGCTGCGAGTGGACATCCATTGAAATCAATGGGGTATGACGAAAATTTGTCCTTACTGGGATTCGACCCCAGGCCTCCTGCGTAATAGGCAAGTACTGTCACCACTGAGGCATTCGGACACAGTGGTGATTGCAGCTGTACGGACTACCCTAATGGCTGCTGCCCCCCCCCCCCCCCCCCCCAAAAAAAAAGTCTGTTCTGTCGGAACGTTTTGTAAACGTTTTTGAAACATTATTTTCTTTGACATCTCTACGAAATCGAGTTTTCCTTTATCAAGCTTGTCCCGTGGAATTTGACTAAACTGGAATATTTTTATGGATGTTAATCTAGGCCAGACACGAACGTAATTGTATGCTCTAAACTGATTACAACATCGATAATTGACTATATGAAGAGCTTGTTTCGGAGCGGTCCACGTTACTTCCGAACCCATACACGGAATCACTGTAGAACACCGCATATCAGAGAACACTACAAAGAACTACATTGGAGCGCCTAAAGCCATGCACGGCGGCAACCCGCAAACACGGACTGGCCTGAGGTATCTCAGCTTGTAGGCGAGGTCTGTCAATTTCTGCTGTTAGACGTTTGCTGCAGTTTCCTTACAAAATGCGCAGTATGTTCGGAAATTCCCGTTACAAACTTCTAGGACTTGAGGAGTGGAGTGAGTAGATAATATTCCGGAAATGTATCGTTGAAAACATGTTGGTAACGCGACCACTTTTGCAAGTAATTGATTAGGCGTGACGCAGCACATCAGATGTTTCACGCATTAACAGGCAAAGAAATTACTCGTGTACTATCTCTTCAATGTGCTTCAGTACGGCCTCTTCCAGGTCAGGTGTTCGGTGTCTCCTTGGAGGACCACAGTCAAGCCTGTTGACAGTGAAGGTACCCCTCCTTGAAGCCGTTGCGTAATTGTGGCGAAAACGATATGCGATAGAGTGGGACGTTGTGGAGAACGATCTTAATAAAGGTGTATTTTGCAAAGATATACTCAATCACTCCTCTAACACACACAGCCGCGTGAATGAAGCTCGACCCAGGTCAGAGAGGTAGGACAGATGTCAAATGACATCAGCCGATCCGACGTAACCACTCCACACCATGACTACACTGCTGCAAAACCTCCCTAGCAAACATGTTTTCAAACGGCTGTAACACGGTAGTGTTACTTTCCGGACACGTTTTCGTATTCAAAATATTATGTACTTACTCCCCTCTACTGTTTCACAATTTCCCACAGTATTTCTTTCCAGATAGTAAATAATATGAAACTTCCTGGCAGATTACAACTGTGTGTCGGACCGAGACTCGAACTCGGGACCTTTGCCTTTCACGGGCAAGTGCTCTACCAACTGAGCTACCCAACACGACTCACGCCCAGTTCTCACAGCTTTAATTCCGCCAGTACCTCGTTCACTCTAGAAACAAACCCTACGCTGTGGCTAAGCCTTGTCTCCGCAATATCCTTTCTTCCAGGAGTGCTAGTGCAACGTTCGCAGGAGAGCTTCTGTGAAGTTTGGAAGGTAGGAGACGAGGTACTGGCGGAATTAAAGCTGTGAGGACGGGGCGTGAGTCGTGCTTGGGTAGCTCAGTTGGTAGAGCACTTGCCCGCGAAAGGCATAGGTCCAGAGTTCGAGTCTCGGTCCGGCACACAGTTTTAATCTGCCACGAAGTTTCATATCAGCGCACACTCCACTGTAGAGTGAAAATTTCGTTCTAGGGTAAATAATATGTTGTAACGGGAATTTCAGAACGACCTGTATAGTATTTTTCAAAAATATTCATACGATTTACAAAACTACAGCTTCTACAAGCATGAAGATATAAACGTAGGATAAGATACATTTTAAGTTGTGCATAGATCTACAAAGTTTTTATTTCCGAGAGAAAGATCCAGTTCTGTAACTGTACATATTTTAATTGCTGACACATACAGTATTGGGATTTTGCAACTACGTTTACCATAAAAGTTTTCACAAACGCTCAGTCTGGCCTTACACAGGATGCACGACAAACAGCCAGTCAAAATATGTCTTACATTTTCACCAGCTTGTCTGTACTTACTATTTTTGCGAAGAGGCATAGTAGTACACCAGAAGTCTTTGAAAGGGGAAGCACGTAGACACAGTGTTCCACAAAGACCTCCAGAAAAAAGGATGAGATCTGGCGACCTAGGAAGTCAGTGGAGTAATGAGAGATTCGTGCGCCCTTTGTGGCTGATCCACGGTTGAGACAGGTTATTGTTGTGAAACGCTCTTATGTGCAAATGCTAGTGTGGTGATTTGTCCGTCCTTTGGAAACTGAAATTTTCATGTTCTGTCAGTTACGGAAAAAGCCGCAGTGAAACAACGAGCAAGGAAGCTAACAACAATAGAAAGGCCATGACCAGCAACCGCATGAACTGGAACTTATAGCTGGCACCAAGGTAAACTTGGGTCCCTGGCCATGTGGGTATCCCGGGTAATGAGCTCGCTGATCGTTTGGCTGGGGGAGCAGTTACTTACCCCCCGTTTTCTGTAACCCCTCCTGCAGCGGATTTACGGCTTCACATCAAATCCCACTTCGCACAGTCATGGGCCAATTCTTGGGAGGCTACTCCAATGTCTAATAAACTTCGTGCAATTAAGGTGACACCAGGCCCATGGCGTTCTTCCTTTCGCCTCTCCCGAAAGGACTCGACCACACTGTGTCGTTTCCGCATTGGCCATACCAGGTTGACCCATGGTTTTCTTTTGCGTGATGAGCCACCCCCGCTATGTGGTTGTGGAGCCTTCGAGTCAGTGGCCCACATTTTGGTTGAATGCCCCCTTCTTTTGGCTCTGCGTGCTAAGTACAGACTCCCCCACACTTTACCTTTGATGTTGGCTGACGATTCCCGGATGGTCTCTCTGGTTCTCGGTTTCCTCCGGGAGAGTGGTTTTTATTCTCAGTTTTAAGGTTTTTAATCTCTCACTGGTGTTGGGGCAGGGCGGTGAGTGTTTGGGTGTCTCCCACTGTAGGCAGTGCTCAGAGATTCCAGATTCATCTCCCTGACCGGAATCCTCTTTTCTTCCCCTTTTACTCTGTTTTTACCCCCCCCCCCCCTTTTCTTTTTAAGGCTTGGTTAGTCTTTCTATTCCCATACGTCCTTTCTGCATTATAGCAGTTGTACCTTTTAAGTCACAGGTGGTCTTGCCTATGCTGCTTCAGCATAGTGTTGGGTTCGTTCTCTTGCCAACTTTCCTCATTTGTTTTTTACCAATGACAACGTGACTGCCGTTTTACGTTTTTCTCTTTTTCCGTTTTATTGTTCTGACTTTTCTGAGATGTCCCGTTAGCAGAATGGAGTATATTTGAAACAAGGGACTGATGACCTTGCTGTTTGGTCCCTTAAACCTCAAACAACCAACCAACCAACCAACCAAGGTAAACTTCTATTTCAGACGTACCTGCAATTTCCCGGATACATATTTATTTGCTTTCTATTAGTCCAACTTCTCCACCCTAATTCTGTCTGTCTCTTTCTGCCCAGCTTTTCGTCCATCTACCATTACCCTCACTCCTTGTCCATCTGTTCCTCTCCGCCACTCTCTACCCACCTCCTCCTACCCCCTCCCTCTGCCCATCTCCTATTGTCCCATTCTCTGTCCATCTTTTTCTGCCCCCTCTCTCTGTCCTCCTCCTCCTCCTCCTCCTCCTGCTGCTGCTGCCACCCCCCTTATCTGTATCCATGACTATCTTCCCCCTCTTGCCTATCCGTATTATCCTCCGCCTTCTCTTTACTTTATCAACCCCACAGTTGCTGGTTCTTGCCGCCACAGTATTTCTTTCCAGATAGTACATAATATGTGCATCATTTTTGGTTGAAATCGATCCAGGGGCTTAGGAAGAGTTTTTACCTGGGGTTTTGCCTACATGCGCACATCTCATATACAGGGTGCGGCGCTAACTATTGTCACCAAGAATAACTCGGAAAGTATGATAGCAGCTGAAAAGTTTGTGGGACAAAAGTTGCATGGGACAATGGGGGCCATAATATGACTTTTTTGTTGTTGCTAGGTGTGGTCGCTTCAGAGACATGAAAGTAAACTTTATTTTTTAAAATGGGATGCTGTAGTATGGTACTTACTTTCTGATAGCAGCTATCGAGACGAATCCAATGATGTGTAACAGTAAGTTCAAAGAAAGTCACAAAGGTGCATGAAAGTCCATTTACGGGAGGTGTTCGAAGTGATGACCGTTGGTATCAATGCAGTGCTGCAATCTCCTTATCATGGAATGAGTGGCATTCCTTATCACATCAGCACTTATCGAAGCACATGCTCTGACAATTCTCTCTCCCATATCTTCAGGTGTAGTTGGAACATCTTTTTAAACAATGTCTTTTACGAATGCCCACAAGAAAAAATCCAGAGGCGTCAAATCTGGCTAACGAGCCGGTCATGACACATCTCCTCCGCGTCCAATCCAACGATTTGGAAGTTGCCATTTATAGCCATCAGCGAAAAATGTGACGGACACCCATCGTGTTGATACCACATTCTGTTGCTTGTTCCTAAAGGTATTTCTTCCAATAACAGACCTAATGTTTCTTGCAGGAATGTGGTGTACTTCCTACCATTAAGATTTCCTTTGGGCCGACAATTCTCTTCCCCAGAATCCCACGCCATACATTCACCGACCACGGTTTTTGCAGTCAACATGGATTTTCAGTTGCCCAATAATGCATGTTATACAAATTACCATTTCCATGGTTCGTGAATGTAGCCTCGTCAGTAAATAAATTCATGTTAATAAATGTGTCATCGCTCTGAATCTGAAGTTGAGCTCATCCGCAGAACTCAATATGACGCATATAATCAGTACCAGTTAATTCTTGGTGGAGACTGATATGTTAAGGATGATATTCACGGCGACGCAGAACACGAACAACCCTACTCTGGCTCTTACCAGATTCCCTTGCGATTTGACGCGAACTAATACAAGGATCTCGAACCTCGTTAGTAACTTTCCTTTGGCGGATACGTTTCCGATGCGTTAAACATCCAGTTGGTCTCAATTTATCACGATGATGATGATGATGAGGTCCCATACTCAGAGGAGCATAGGGGACGATGCGGGAGACCCGCACCGCCTTACTAGGCAGGAAAAATCACTGACGCCGCTGGGAATCGAATCCGGGACCCCGTGCGCGGTAAGCGTGAACGCTACCGCAAGACCACGAGCTGCGGAAAAATTTATCATACACATATTTAAATGTACGTTGAGAATATGTTTCAGTGCGTAAGTCTCTAGCTCTCACTGAATTTCGTTGGCATTCTCCGTAAATGACAAGCATATCTACTTTTTCTTCGAAGTACTACATCATTCACATTTGCTCAATTCAACGACACCAGTCTTACCGTTCCTATTAGTGTAGTATTGCGAAACCATCGAATGGTGTTTACATGTCAATGGCACGTTACATGGATACGCGGTATTTGGCGAATATTTACTATTTGCACAATATACGAGAGAGAATTGTCAGAGCATGTTCTTCGATAAGTGTCGAAGTGATGAGGAATACCACTCAATCCATGACAAGATTGCAGCACTGCATTGATACGTTCATGCCACGTTTTTAACCTTCGTTGACCTTCAAAGACCTTACTGTTACACCAAATTGGATTCATCTCGATAGCCGCTATCAGAAAATAATTACCAAACTATAGCATCCCATTAAAAAAACAAAGTTGACCTTCATATCTCTGACGCGACCCCATCTAGCAACAAAACACCGTCATATTATGGCCCTCGTTGTCCCATACAACATTTGCCCCACAGACTTTTCAGCAACTATCATACTTTCGGAGTGAATCTAGGTGGCAATAGTTAGTGACTCACGCTGTATATTTCACAAATATCAAATATGATTCACACATATTTGTACAAATGTTTCATCTGTATCTCCAGCGAATTTCGCCCAGAAGTTTCGTTTACACGCACCTCAGTGTTTATGACGTCAAATCTCTTGAACTATGTGTCGTATAGTGATATAAATTTTGCGGGTTCAGCAGTATATGCGGATACTGCATGCGAAATGTGTGGCGAATAGAGAAGGTAGCAAAGAAGTAATAAATTTAAACATGGTACATGATGTGACACTTTTCTGCATGAACAAGGAAAATATATTTTAAGCGATAAACTATCATCCTTCCATCATTTTGTGGAGGCTGCTAGCGGAGGAAAAAATAGTAAAGAAGCTAAATTACGTGTAAAGTTTGCTGCAAGTCACTAAATTCTCTCATTTTCAAATACTCCAGGAATAAATTCTAGGTACGCGCTTGTGGTGAGTTACACTTCTTCTCACGCCACCCCCACACCGTTGATAGGTAGGTGTTTCTTACCACCACAGCATTTCTTTCCAGACAGTAAGTGATACGTGTACCAAATTTGGTTAAAACCAGTCCACTGGTGTAGGAATTGATGCGGAACATACAGGCATATATTTTCATGTACCCATGGATTTCATTTCTATCCTCATTCATGTAGAAGACAGAGTCTTGAGAAATCAGAGGAATGATTTTGGAACACCCTGCAGTTAGAACATTGAACTGTCTTTTGTGCATACTACTTAGGCTACAAATGGCAACCATTTTACTACCCCAAATATCTTTTCGATTAGTTATCAAATCTGTTTTCAATCTCTGTTGTTCGAGAATTACGAAACGCAAGTAAATTCAATAATCTTCCTATTTACTACAAAATAGATTCGTTTTTTAGACGTTTGCCTATTAGTTACTGTTTGTAATGACTGAACTACAATCTAAACGCTTTGTCTTTTTGTCTGTTTCAGAAATCGATTCACGGTAGCATCTGCGAAGGCTTTTGTTCCAAGTAACGTCGTGAGAAACCAGGAAGTAGCAGGTGACAATCACAAGGCGACAACTACTGTAGGAAGTATCTTCGTCATCCCAACAAAAAAGTTCGGTAGACACACTGAGAAAATTACAGAATTATCAATTAGAACACAGTACACTTGCCTAACTGAAGCTTGCTTTACTTTTCACAGACTTATTGAAGTATTTGATCACTTTGACTTTTATGTTTTATATCAGATATCTTGGTAGAATTATTCGTCAGAAAAGAATTCTAGTATCAAGAGGTTTCACAGTGTTTCATAAATTTCCTTTATGATAATTTTATGTTTCTTCAAAATGGCCTTTTATCCTTAAAAATTTGAGAGGAGAAAATCTAAAATTTCTAGCTACTTAGGGAGCAGGGAAAATTTCTTAGAAAAAGAAATAAAATAAGCAAATATATCTCAAGGAGACTCTGTAACGAAACAGATCAACACACGTCTTTTGCGTAAAGTTCCTGTTATTGCAGTATTCATAGTTTAAGATAATAGTTCCTTTTGTTTCAGTATTACTTGTGTTTAAAAGCATAGTATGTATGCTTCATACTTCTATACAGTATTGTGTTGTAACGCCGACATTTACTGACAGGAATCGAGTGAATTTTCCAAAAAGTATATTTTCAGTTTGATAATACATCCTGAGGTATAAACAGAGGAACAGTGAAATAAAGTTGAAACCTTCGTCACGAAAAACAACGTAGGAAGAATTACCCAGATTGTGCGAACCAGCCCAGCTGCACTCAGAAGAAAATTACAGAAAAGAGAAGTAAAGAATAGTGTGAAGAAACTGTAGAAAGGAACTGAACGTTTGGAACCGATACCAGATTTAAGGAATCTGAGTTGAGATCAGGTTGCCACAGATTGTTTCCATAGCTGTTCAGGAAAATGGGCGGATTGCACTCAAAACATGGACCACAGCGCGACACGTGCGTGACCGCTAGTGCCCTGGCAGACAGCCAGGGGCAGCACCAGTGCTCCGTTGCCACGGCCGACCAGGAGTACGCAAAGCCGCCGCCAGAGGTCATCAGTGTGCGTTGTCCGACAACTCTCGCCGATGGCCAGAAGGCGCCACGGCGTGATGACGATATACCGGTGGATCCTTGCTGCGAGATCATCGTTCATGGTACGTGTCCGTAAAAATTATATTACAAAGATTTTTTCCTTCATGTACCAGCCGTAATATACACAGTGTGTTCCAGGTGCAGCAGTAAATATTTTAGGATGTGATAGTACAGACTAATTCAAATAAAACATTCATACAACCGGTGTCAAATATTTTTGGTCGTTTCTCCAACCACACTACACCATCCGTACCCCTTCCTGCACCCTCCGCTGCTCTTATAACCCTCTCCCTCTGGCGATAGGTCAAGTAGCAATTGGCCATCACAGGATCATCTCTGTTCGGCCAAAATCGTTGCTCAACAATCCCTTTGAACACCTTATTCTTGGACTCTTCTTCAAAGCAACTGTTACCTGTGCTACTATCGACATCTGAGCTAATAATCCCATCCTCCATGATTTCGCCAGCCACATCGGCCCTCCTATATTATTGCTGCTGATCTCAATATTCATAATAGATCCCGTGTAGAACTCCAGCGGTGGCTTCGGTTTACAGACTCCGTCAAAGGTAAAATTGTCCCTGGACCACAGCACACCTGTTCTGAAAGCAACATCATCCTAGATGTCACCCTAGCATCTCCCAACCTCCTTCGACACCTCACTGCAGAAAACCTCACTCGAGTTGGAAGCGAGCGCCTACTTGTCCTCCTCACCATACCCTACACACTGCCTTATCCCCACGCACCCCATCCCAATCTGCATCTAAAAGCTGTCCACAACTATTGTGTCTACTGAGAATCCATAGATACCCATATAGGAAGCTTAATCCAATGATATTCTCCATGCCACAGCCTTCCTGCCGCACACATTGTAAGATGCTAACCCTGCCTATATCCCTACGAAAGCCATGCATCCTCATCACCCGACTCTCTCATCACAAGCTGCACTCCTTTGCTGTGAATCCAGTCACTTATATCGCTCCGGCTGATCCCGGCGGAGGTTCGAGTCCTCCCTCGGGAGTGGGTGTGTGCGTTTGTCCTTAGGATAATTTAGGTTAAGTAGTGTGTAAGCTTAGGGACTGATGACCTTAGCAGTTAAGTCCCATAAGATTTCACACACATTTGAACATCTGTGAAATTATATCGCTCCTTCCCATGGTCTCATGACCAGGATGCACTCACATGCCACCAGCAAATACAGTGAGACATTAGAAATTCACCCAATGCCATAAAACACTGGGACTGGCGCCAGACATGCTTCAGATTGAACGCTACACTCCCAGTTACATTTTTCAAGTACTGGAAAGCAATCCACTGACTTACTAGCACCCATCTCATTCCCCACTACCCAACCTTCAAAACACACATCCCTTACCTGCCCACCAGAGCAAAGCCAATCACTTTGCATCCTATCTCTCCAAAATCCTCTCAATCCTTGATGATCCTCACTTTGACTACCTCCAATTCCCTACTGTGTACAAATGCATAGTTACCACAGTCCTATGCGCCATAAAACAAAACAAACCACAGTCCTACCGCTGGCTCCCAGCTTGGGTACTTGAACAAAATACCAGAAACAGAATTAAATAGCCCAATCACAGCACAGGGCATGAAATAAGTTGTTGTTGTTGTTGTTGTTGTGGTTGTGGTCTTCAGTCCTGAGACTGGTTTGATGCAGCTCTCCATGCTACTCTATCCTGTGCAAGCTTCTTCATCTCCCAGTACCTACTGCAACCTACATCCTTCTGAATCTGCTTAGTGTATTCAACTCTTGGTCTCCCCCTACGATTTTTACCCTCCACGCTGCCCTCCAATACTAAATTGGTGACCCCTTGATGCCTCAAAACATGTCCTACCAACCAATCCCTTCTTCTGGTCAAGTTGTGCCACAAACTCCTCTTCTCCCCAATCCTATTCAGTACCTCCTCATTAGTTATGTGATCTACCCATCTAATCTTCAGCATTCTTCTGTAGCACCACATTTCGAAAGCTTCAATTCTCTTCTTGTCCAAACTATTTACCGTCCATGTTTCACTTCCATACATGGCTACACTCCATACAAATACTTTCAGAAATAACTTCCTGACACTTAAATCTATACTCGATGTTAACAAATTTCTCTTGTTCAGAAACGCTTTCCTTGCCATTGCCAGTCTACATTTTATATCCTCTCTGCTTCGACCATAATCAGTTATTTTGCTCCCCAAATAGCAAAACTCCTTTACACTTTAAGTGTCTCATTTCCTAATCTAATACCCTCAGCATCACCCAACTTACTTCGACTACATTCCATTATCCTCGTTTTGCTTTTGTTGATGTTCATCTTATATCCTCCTTTCAAGATACTGTCCATTCCGTTCAACTGCTCTTCCAAGTCCTTTGCTGTCTCTGACAGAATTACAATGTCATCGGCGAACCTCAAAGTTTTTACTTCTTCTCCATGGATTTTAATACCTACTCCGAATTTTTCTTTTGTTTCCTTTACTGCTTGCTCAATATACAGATTGAATAACATCGGGGAGAGGCTACAATCCTGTCTTACTCCCTTCCCAACCACTGCTTCCCTTTCATGTCCCTCGACTCTTATAACTGCCATCTGGTTTCTGTACAAATTGTAAATAGCCTTTCGCTCCCTGTATTTTACCCCTGCCACCTTTAGAATTTGAAACAGAGTATTCCAGTCAACATTGTGAAAAGCTTTCTCTAAGTCTACAAATGCTAGAAACGTAGGTTTGCCTTTCCTTAATCTTTCTTCTAAGATAAGTCGTAAGGTCAGTATTGCCTCACGTGTTCCAGTATTTCTACGGAATCCAACCTGATCTTCCCCGAGGTCGGCTTCTACTAGTTTTTCCATTCGTCTGTAAAGAATTCGTGTTAGTATTTTGCAGCTGTGGCTTATTAAACTGATTGTTCGGTAATTTTCACATCTGTCAACACCTGCTTTCTTTGGGATTGGAATTATTATATTCTTCTTGAAGTCTGAGGGTATTTCGCCTGTTTCATACATCTTGCTCACCAGATTGTAGAGTTTTGTCAGGACTGGCTCTCCCAAGGCCGTCAGTAGTTCCGATGGAATGTTGTCTACTCCGGGGGCATTATTTCGACTCAGGTCTTTCAGTGCTCTGTCAAACTCTTCACGCAGTATCGTATCTCCCATTTCATCTTCATCTACATTAATAGTTAATTCATTAATACATTAATTAATTCATCTACAAAATAAGTATTTTACAGAAAACATAGTACATGCCCTATTACCGGCCATGTTAACCATCGACACCTCGTCTCATCAACCTTGGAATACTTTATATCACTATCCTCTCCACAGTCTTCTATCTCGGCCTGTAGAAAACCTCCAAAATCTTACTTTTCCTTAAACTAAATAAACTTGTCCCTCCAATCTGCCTCACCTCAGTGTATAGTGAGGTCTTTGAATCCACCCTCTCCTGAAGCATCCACTGACGTATGCACCAACACCATTTGCTTCCTGCTACCCAGTGTGGCTTCTGTCCCACCTTCTCGGCTGATGAGCTGCTGATCAACTTCTGAACCTCGCCCACCTCCTATCCCAACAGCTCATCAGCTGTTAATGCGCCGTATTTGTCTCCTTTGACCTACAGAAAGCATAAAACTACATATGGCATTCCAGTCTTCTTTTCAAACTCCAGACTCATGCATTTCTAGTCAACCATATCCACCTTACAAAATCGTCCCTACTCAACCGTCCATCCTATGTCATTGTTAACACCTCCAACTCCCATACTTTCTGCGCCACTGCAGGAGTGCCCCAAGGTTCCTCCAACTTAGTGACACCCATCTCATCCCCCACTATCTGATGCTTCACAGCATCCCTTACCTGAGACCTGAGCAAAGCCAGTCCAGCAGAAAGTCCACGTAGACTAAAACTACTAAAACGACTAAGTGGCCGAACATAGGGACTACACTCCTTCACTGTCCTTCATGCATACAATCCCAGAACCTACCCCATCGTTTGCTATGCATTCATCTTACTGGAACTAAATGATGTCATTTCACTGTCTAAGTGAGATGTTAATAAATGTTTAACTGCTCTATCTAGTAGAAACACTCTCCTAGCTTTTTTGACTGATTTATTAACACAGATGGAGCATAATTTACAAGGAGAGTGTTTCAAAGGAAATAATTCAAAGAGTTGCTACAATAACAAATGGTTCAAATGGCTCTGAGCACTATGGGACTCAACTGCTGTGGTCATAAGTCCCCTAGAACTTAGAACTACTTAAACCTAACTAACCTAAGGACATCACACACATCCATGCCCGAGGCAGGATTCGAACCTGCGACCGTAGCAGTCGCACGGTTCCGGACTGCGCGCCTAGAACCGCGAGACCACCGCGGCCGGCGCTACAATAACATCATGATCGCTAATCCCCCTTTCTATACTGACTCTGTCGGTATAGTCCGGCTTATTTGAAACTAATCGTCTTAATATTACTATCGGTCGGAATAATTAGCCAAATATTATTCTCCGTTTAATTAAAATGAATAAAACTTCCGTTTTTATATAGGTGGTAATGAAATGGTACACACAAACTAGTTGATCAATTTTCAGTAAGACACGTGAGCACTATTTATTCACGGCACTTTGTACACATATGTTGCGTCATGCTGAAATGCTGTTAACTGTGAACTATTTAATAGCCAAGACAGACTTCACAAAAGAAATAGCTGTACAATGCAAGACTCAAAGCTAGGATGTATACAATTTTACAATCTCACATTATTTTCAGTATCTGTTCAGTTTTCATATTTTCACATCTCGTTGCTCGCAGCAGGTTTTGTGTCGCTTCGGCTTCTGCCTAAGAGCTATGATTTGCATCCGGTGACGTATAATGCTGAAGCCGAGTGAAATTTAGTGGTCTGGTCTTCTCAGTCCTTCGCAAGCGTAAATGCAACAAGTGACACAAACACTTTGTATTACATATTAAACAAATAATATTATTACAAATGTAAACCAAATACAGTGCCTGAAAAAAGTAAAGCACTCAGGAAGGGAGGGGAAAAAGAAATGAAACTTCACGGATTGTGAGAACATATGTGAGTTTATTTCAGTTATTTCGATTTCAAGCCAAATTTTCATAGAAATTGGCAGTATGAGCCCAATTACCAGTTTCACCTTGGATCGCACGTGGCCTGGATGCATGTAGTGATTAGACTGGGAAAGGTGTCGTACAGCCATTCTGTCTTCTCCTCAGACAAACTGGCTTCTGTTGTGACTGTTCGTTGATATCCTGGATACTCGCTGTGAGGAGTAGTTGGGCTCCGAGCAGGTCCTTGGGATCTTAGCGACCCAGGGATAACTGAACATCACGCAGACAGTTGATAGAGACACGGTCCACGTGTGGACGAGCATTGCCCTGTTAAAGAGTGGCACCACGATAATGTCGCATGAGAGTAAACACACGAGGACGCAGGATATCCGTTATGCCATGAGAGTACACTCCATAATTTTCCATGAGAGTACACTCCATAACTACCGACGTGACATCAGTTAATGACTCTGTACAAACGTGCCTCTCCAAAGCATTCGAGGAATGGGACCTCGCCACCATGCAGACGATGGTCACTCTACGTAGCGCAGAATGCGAGGCCACTCACCGGCAGTTCATGCTTCCCGCCCACGGCGCAACATCGAACGCAGCCGTTTTCTTTATTCTGCTAACGGCAACTTACGCATAGGAAGGTAATTCCCAGTCCACCGGTTGCTATTCTTTGACCACTAGTGTGGGATGCTACAGAATGGTGGAGTGAGTCCATTACTTGTCGGATAGCGTGTGCCGATGTGAAGGGGCTACGACTTGTCTGCTGCATAATACGGTGGTCCTCCTTGAGGTGGTCAGACGTGGTCTACCGTTATCTTGACGACGAATGTACAAGCCTTCACGTTCCCACGCAGTCCGACATCGGGCGACTGTCACATTCGAATGCCCCTATAAACGGGGATATTGCACGATTCGACTAGCTAACCAAATGGAGTTCCTCAGAGAGGCTCCTTTCAGACTCTGTTACGTGTTGATAACGCTGCCTCAGACGAGTACGCGGCGTTTCTGTGCCCTTGGTGCTCACGCTGTTATATATCCTAGCAGCCCTGATAACAGTATTAAACACGAACATTACTAATGCACCCAGGCTGCCGTTCTGCTTGTCACTGAGAAGTACAACTGTAATCATTTGCGTACTCGCTGATTGTGTGTACGTTGTTATATTAATATCCGACCATTTCGTATGGACGCTTCATTTTCTTGACACATACTGTATACACTGATGAGCCAAAACATTATGACCACCTGCCTAATGGCATGTTTGTCCGTCTTTGCAACGAAATACATCACTGATTCTGCGTATCAGGGATCCGACAGTTTGTTGGTAGATTTATAGAGGTGTGTGACATTAGATGTCTACGCTCAAGTTATGTACACTAATAGCCATTAAAATTACTACATCACGAAGATGACGTGCTACAGACGCGAAATTTAACCAACAGGAAGAAGATGCTGTGATATGCAAGTGATTAGCTTTTCAGAGCATTCACACAAGGCTGGCGCCGGTGGCGACACCTACAACGTGCTCACATGAGGAAAGTTTCCAACCGATTTCTCATACACAAACAGCAGTTGACCTGCGTTCCCTGGTGAAACGTTGTTGTGAGGCCTCGTGTAAGGAGGAGAAATGCGTGCCAATACCTTTCCGACTTTGATACAGGTCGGATTGTAACCTATCGCGATTGCGGTTTATCGTATAGCGACATTGCTGCTCGCGTTGGTCAAGACCCAATGACTGTTAACAGAAAATGGAATCGGTGGGTTCAGGAGGGTTATACGGAACGCCGTGCTGGACCCCAACGGCCTCGTATCACTAGCAGTCGAGATGACAGGCATCTTCTCCGCATGGCTGTAACGGATCGTGCAGCCACGTCTCGATACCTGAGTCAACAGATGGGGACGTTTGCAAAACAACAACCATCTGCACGAACAGTTCGACGACGTTTGCAGCAGCATGAACTAACAACTCGGAGACGATGGCTGCGGTTACCATTGACGCTGCATCACAGACAGGAGTGCCTGCGATTGTGTAAACGAAGAACCTGGGTGCACGAATGGCAAAACGTCATTTTTTCGGATGACTCCAGGTTCTGTTTACAGTATCATGATGGTCGCATCCGTGTTTGGCGACATCGCGGTGAGCGCACATTGGAAGCGTCTATTCGTCATCGCCATACTGGCGTATCACCCGGCGTGATGGTATGGGGTGCCATGGGTTACACGTGTTGGTCACTTGTTGTTCGCATTGACGGCACTTTGAACAGTGGACGTTACATTTCAGATGTGTTACGACCCGTGGCTCTACCCTTCATTCGATCCCTGCGAAACCCTACATTTCAGCAGGATAATGCACGACCGCATGTAGCAGGTCCTGTACGGGCTTTTCTGGATACGGAAAATGTTCGACTGCTGCCCTGGCCAGCACATTCTCCAGATCTCTCACCAATTGAAAATGTCTGGTCAATGGTGGCCGAGCCACTGCCTCGTCACAATACGCCAGTCACTACTCTTGATCAACTGTGGTATCGTGATGAAGCTGCATGGGCAGCTGTACCTGTACACGCCGTCAAAGCTCTGTTTCACTCAATGCCGAGGCGTATCAAGGCCGTTATCACGCCCAGAGGTGGTTGTTTTGGGTACTGATTTCTCAGGATCTTTGCACCCGAATTGCGTGAAAATGTAATCACATGTCAGTTCTAGTATAATATATTTGTCTAATGAATACCCCTTTCTCATCTGCATTTCTTCTTGTGTAGCAATTTTAATGGTCAGTAGTGTAATTCGCGTACATAACGAGCCGCGGATTTGCGTACGCAGTGACGGCGCCCGATAGCGCACCGGATGTGTTCCATAGGATTTACATCAGTCGAATTTGGTCACCGAGACATCAACGTGAGCTCACTACAATACTCCTCAAACTACTGTAGCACGGTTCTGGCTCCGATATTCGGACAATTATACTGCTGGAAGATGATATCGCCGTCGTTTGAAGGCATGGACCATGAAGGGATGCTGCTGGTTCGCAGCTATCAGTGTGTCTTCGATTACGGCCATCGGTCCCATAGCATAATACTCTTCGCACCAACCTGCGTCCGTGGCGCGCTGCACGTTTCGAGCTGCCGTTCACTTCGATGACGGCGTTTGTGGAGACGAACAGCGAGATAGTGTAATAAAAATGTCCTTCGGTTGAAGAGCCGACACGTTTCCATCGATCAACGGTCGAATTCTGATGGTGCCGTGCACACTGCAGTCGCATTTGCCGTTGGGTCAGCATGTGAACGCGTAGGGGTAGTCTGCTGCGGAGCTCCGTGTTGAACATTGCACGATGAACGGTGTGCCCTCCTGAACACTTACGCGTGCACCAGTACTGTGCTCTTTCGGTAGAGATGCCACAGATCAGCACTTATCCTACTTTACAAAGCAGACAAGCCTCCGAACACCACGTTATGTGAAGAGTTGCGAACGTCCAGCCTTTTAGCGCCTTTTCTGTCTTTCTACCCCTTTCCGTAGATGCTCACGACAGTAGCACGTGAACATTCGACCAGCTTCTGCGCAATAGTAGTCTGCTCTTTGTCAAAGTGTCTTATATCAATGAGTTCCCCATTTGTAGCCCATATCATCGCTAGAATTATCCCCCCGTCCGTTTCTGTTCCGCTTACATACTTCTGTTATCGTGTCACGTGTCCGCAGTGCCATTAGGCGGCATCCAACACCGCGGAAGGCAGTGGTGACGATGTTTTGCCTTATCAGTGTATAGTGTACTGTGTAGGCAGATAATGCTTGGTGGATTCCAGGAAACGAACATGTTGGTCGGTTGGCCAAGCAGGCCATCACTTCGCCACCCCTGGAGGTTGGTCTCGTGGAAAGAGACCTCCGGTCAGCCCTACACCGCAAGGTCTGCGATGTCTGGAGCTCTGAATGGTCTGTCTTGAACACGCCTAATAAGCTACGCATGGTCAAGTCGTACACGGCGGTATGGAACTCACCCTTGAGGGGCACGCGTAGGGACTCAGTTGTTCTCTGCCGTCTCCGAATTGGACATACGCGGTTGACCCACATCTATCTCCTTCGTCGTGAGAACCCGGCCAAGTGTCACTGTGATGCAGGGCTGACAGTGATCCATCTTCTGATGCTGCCCCCTTTTAGCCCCCTTGCGGCAGTCCTCTAATTTACCAGCTGCACTTCCTTTAGTTCTAGATGACGATGCCTCTATAGCTGTCTCAGTTTTACGTTTTATCCGTGCAGCTGGATTTTATCACTCGCTCTAGTGTGGGTGCTCTCGCATGATTTCTCAGGCTACACCCACTCCAGCGACTTTTAATAGTGACGTGGATACCAGAATAGTGTCTTTTATGGTAACAAGTTGTATTGGTACCTCTATCAACGCTTTCCAGCTGGAGGTTATTCATTTGTAGTTGAGAGGTTGACCTTTTATTTAATCTATCAACCACTGTAGTCTGTTTTACTCTAGTCAACTATTTGCTCTGCTCCTTTTAAGTGTCCTCTATTTTGTGTTACTGCGGTGTTCATTTTAGCTCTGTACCGCTTGGTGTTCCCTCCCTCTGTGTGCAGAGGTTACGCTTTCACTGTATAGGCCTTTTACAAGTATGTCTGTTTGGAACTGGGGACTGATGACCTCGATGTTTAGCCGCCGTCAAACCCCAAAACCACCCACCCACCCAATGCTTGGTGATACGATATAAGCTCTGTGTCAGTACAGTGTTCACAACTCGCTACAACAACATTGCGTGCTGCAGGTGTGACGACGGCGTTCCGGCGGCACCCCGGGACGGGCTACCCTTTCGGGCACCTGTCGCCGCAGCGCATGGTGGTGGTGTTCTGCGCCGAGCTGCTGGGCACGGCTCTGCTCCTCTTCATGGGCTGCATGGGCGGCGTCGCGGGGCTCGCCGGCCCCACGCACCAGCCGCACCCGCTGCAGGGGCCGCTCGTCTTCGGCATGACCGTCGCCTCCATCATACAGGTCGGTGGCGTCGTCCACGTCGCACTCGCGCAAACGACACGTATGTTGCCGGCCGTTATAAACTGCAATACCATCGTGACAACTTACAATAAGCGTCAAACTGTAGTGAAATGCAGGAGGATCTGCAACGAATTGACGCATGGTTCAGTGAATGGCAGTTGAATCTCAATGTAGACAAGTGTAATGTGCTGCGTATACATAGAAAGAAAGCTCCTTTATCATTGAGCTACAATATAGCAGGTCAGCAACTGGAAGCAGTTAATGCCATAAGTTATCTGGGAGTAGGCATTAGGAGTAATTTAAAATGGAATGATCATATAAAGGTGATCGTCGGCAAAGCAGATGCCAGACTCATTGGAAGAATCCTAAGGATATGAAATCCGAAAACAAAGGAACTAGGTTACAGTACACTTGTTCGCCCACTGCTTGAATATTGCTCACCAGTGTGGGATCCGTGCCAGATAGGGTTGATAGAAGAGATAGAGAAGATCCAACGGAGAGCAGCGCGCTTCGTTACGGGATCATTTAGTAATCGCGAAAGCGTTACGGAGATGACAAACTCCAGTGGAATACTCTGCAGGAGAGACGCTCAGTAGCTCGGTACGGACTTTTGTTGAAGTTTCGAGAACACCTTCACAGAGGAGTCAAGCAGTGTATTGCTCCCTCCTACGTATATCTCGCGAAGAGACCATGGGGATAAAATCAGAGAGATTAGAGCCCACACAGAGACATACCGACACACTTTCTTTCCGCGAACAGTACGAGACTGGAATAGAAGGGAGAACCGATAGAGGTACTCAAGGTAACCTCCGCCACGCACCGTCAGGTGTCTTGCGGAGTATGGATGTAGATGTAGATGTAGAAACTGGCTCCAACTGTACTACATGCCTCGAGGAGTGGGGGGGGGGGCGGGGGGGCGGAGAGGGTGCAAATTTTAGCAATTCAGTGCAACTGCACAACGTAGGGAAGAGTAACGCCATGACGCACTCTACATTCCGTATAAAAGGAAAGACTACGCAGCGGGTTTCAGATTCAGGAGAGGCATTTCTATTGTTGATTGGTGGAAACATCCGTGTTACGTATCTAGTGACAAGAACAAATGACTATGAACACCAAAGTTTTAAACATGGCAACATGTGGCTGTGCAGGTATGAGCAGTCCTTAGAGGCTCGCCTTCACACATTGTTTTTGAATTTTCGTGACTAAAACCCTTCTGGCTTGTTATTTATGTTATACCTGACATGTGAATACGATCTCTGTCTAGTATTGTTAGTCAGTACTTCCACTTTTTTTAAATATAAAAAATTTTCTTCCATAAATTATGTTATAAACCACTTTGTATCTCTAAATTCTGATGATGGGACTCTTAAAAGTGTTGAAACCTGGTCAATAAGACTAAAAAAATGTTCGCCCAACTGTGCAATATCGTACATTGAATCAGGAAATGAGCTTGTTTGTAGAAAGCTTCCCTTGATACGGCAGCAGAGAGAGGCGCGCGGGTAGTGGTTTAGCCACCGACAACACTGGAAACAATAGTGGCACACCGCCCCTTCAGACCAGTCCCACTTCTGCGATAACTGTGCTGTGCGCCAAAGTAAACGTTAATGGATTACATCCCTCTTCGTTATTGAAACGTAATACACAGTCACAGTCTGTATCTCTTAACTAGGACAGCGCACCCATCAATGTGCCATTTCTTTGCACGCCATTATCTCATTTTCTGACAGCTGAATCATGCGTCAGTGGGAGACTGAATGGTTGCAGGTGTCGGACAACAAACTGCGATCGCTCAAACCGACCACAAAACCTTGCCGGACTTCTTGTCAGCCTCGCCGCTCGAAGGAGGTCTTGCCTACCAGACTGCGCATCGGGCATAGCCCTTTCACACGTAGCTTCCTCCTTCTGGGAGTGGCTCCACCTTTCTGTGAAGTTTGTGGCGTGCCTCTTTCAATTGAGCATATTGTGGCTACGTGTGTCCTGTATACTGATATTAGGGCAGCCCTTGGTCTCGCTGGAGATCTGCCCACCGTCCTCGCAGATACCGATACCAGTGTTAACAGAGTGGTGAAAAATTGTGAACTATCAGGCCTCATCCCTAAACTGGTGGGGAAGGGCGACAGGCTTTAGCACGTTATAATCTGCTCTGCATGTGGGGACAGCCTTCGTCCCCACCCACGTGATTTCATGTTGACTTTTCGTCAGGGCGCTGATGACCGTGATGTCGAGCTCCCCCTCAACCCAACTCATCATCATCATCTTGGACAGCACGCGTTACATTTGTGACGTGTTAAGGGCAGTGGCTGTCCCCTAGCTTTAAGGTCTGCATGCTGTTGTCTTTCAACAAGATAACGCAAGACCGCATCTTGCCCGTGTTGTCCTGGCCAATCACGATGCAAAGGTTTTTTGACTGCTGCCCTGGCCAGCACACTCTTCAGGTCTCCAAGAACTTCAAGGGTTGCCGAGAGGCTTACACGTCACCACTTTCCATCTACTACGGCATAAAGTTGAAACAGTATGGAATGGACTACCTGTATTTGTCATCCAAGATCAGTTCGACTCAGTGTCAATACACTGTCACTACCTAAGGCAGAAGGATTTTGTGCTATATTTTACATCTACACTCCTGGAAATTGAAATAAGAACACCGTGAATTCATTGTCCCAGGAAGGGGAAACTTTATTGACACATTCCTGGGGTCAGATACATCACATGATCACACTGACAGAACCACAGGCACATAGACACAGGCAACAGAGCATGCACAATGTCGGCACAAGTACAGTGTATATCCACCTTTCGCAGCAATGCAGGCTGCTATTCTCCCATGGAGACGATCGTAGAGATGCTGGATGTAGTCCTGTGGAACGGCTTGCCATGCCATTTCCACCTGGCGCCTCAGTTGGACCAGCGTTCGTGCTGGACGTGCAGACCGCGTGAGACGACGCTTCATCCAGTCCCAAACATGCTCAATGGGGGGACAGATCCGGAGATCTTGCTGGCCAGGGTAGTTGACTTACACCTTCTAGAGCACGTTGGGTGGCACGGGATACATGCGGACGTGCATTGTCCTGTTGGAACAGCAAGTTCCCTTGCCGGTCTAGGAATGGTAGAACGATGGGTTCGATGACGGTTTGGATGTACCGTGCACTATTCAGTGTCCCCTCGACGATCACCAGTGGTGTACGGCCAGTGTAGGAGATCGCTCCCCACACCATGATGCCGGGTGTTGGCCCTGTGTGCCTCGGTCGTATGCAGTCCTGATTGTGGCGCTCACCTGCACGGCGCCAAACACGCATACGACCATCATTGGCACCAAGGCAGAAGCGACTCTCATCGCTGAAGACGACACGTCTCCATTCGTCCCTCCATTCACGCCTGTCGCGACACCACTGGAGGCGGGCTGCACGATGTTGGGGCGTGAGCGGAAGACGGCCTAACGGTGTGCGGGACCGTAGCCCAGCTTCATGGAGACGGTTGCGAATGGTCCTCGCCGATACCCCAGGAGCAACAGTGTCCCTAATTTGCTGGGAAGTGGCGGTGCGGTCCCCTACGGCACTGCGTAGGATCCTACGGTCTTGGCGTGCATCCGTGCGTCGCTGCGGTCCGGTCCCAGGTCGACGGGCACGTGCACCTTCCGCCGACCACTGGCGACAACATCGATGTACTGTTGAGACCTCACGCCCCACGTGTTGAGCAATTCGGCGGTACGTCCACCCGGCCTCCCGCATGCCCACTATACGCCCTCGCTCAAAGTCCGTCAACTGCACATACGGTTCACATCCACGCTGTCGCGGCATGCTACCAGTGTTAAAGACTGCGATGGATCTCCGGATGCCACGGCAAACTGGCTGACACTGACGGCGGCGGTGCACAAATGCTGCGCAGCTAGCGCCATTCGACGGCCAACACCGCGGTTCCTGGTGTGTCCGCTGTGCCGTGCGTGTGATCATTGCTTGTACAGCCCTCTCGCAGTGACTGGAGCAAGTATGGTGGGTCTGACACACCGGTGTCAATGTGTTCTTTTTTCCATTTCCAGGAGTGTATTATACTGTAAAATCATCAGAAAATTTAATCATTTATTCGTCCTAATATACACAAATAATAAGTAAAATTTCGTTACTTCTGTCATTCTTGGTGCTGCAGTGTTAGTGGCCAGAAGCGTACTAGACACAGTTTTAATCAAACTGATCTGCTAATACGTCCCCATTTCGAACAGTTCATGTAATATTATGCATGTTCTCGTGTTAAATCATTAATGATACAGGTTAGATTAATGGTCATAAAATTGGCAAGCGGAATAAGTGCATAAATATATAACATCTGTATTTATTGGACACTGCTTGCCCCACCTACGTAGTGCTGTTCCCGGCTGTGAATGTCTTTCACATAAGTTTGTGAGTCTGACATGCTCCCCCGCAACAAGAGGCAGCGCTGTAGCCTGGTGGTGTTGTGTGACGTCAGATGGTGGGCCACATCTCGGTGGCGCACCTCAACCCCGCAGTCACGCTGTGCGCCGTGCTCAGGGGTGACCTCACCGTGCCCGCCGCCGCCCTCTACGTCATCGGACAGCTCAGCGGCGCCCTGCTCGGCTTCCGCCTGCTGCTGGTGAGTACTGCTTTCGCAAATGTGTTGGCGTTAGCAGTAGTCCGATGATGGGTTTCGTGCGGCTCGTCAAGGTAGGCTATCCACTGTGAGTCACCTCATTCCTTCACAGCGTGTGCGTTCCACGAGTGTTTCCACACTGTACTTACGCTTCGTCTTCCTCCAAAATTATTTACCGGCCCCACCCCTCTAAACTTTCCTCTGATTACAAAATTGACAACTACTTTGGTGTCTCCATACGTCCTATGAACAGAACCTCAGTTTTACTCCAGCTGTGCTATAAATTTATTTCCTCACTAATTCGATTCAGTATATAGTCACTAATTATCAAATCTTCTCATCTGCTCTTCACTATTCTCCTGTAGCACCTCATTTCAAAACCTTCAGTTTTGTTCATCCCTGAACTGTTTATCGGCCAAATTTCACTTCCGTACAAGGCTACACTTACAATCATCATCATCATTTACAGTTTTCATTTAGGCGTCCTTGCCTGTTCCAATTTCAAGTAGAAAGCTACAGATCTTTCCATCTCTTCTTGTGTCGGCCATCATTCCTTTTCCCTTGAAGCGTATACTTGTATGTCATTTCATATATTCGTTCTTCAAACACTCTTTGAATGTGTTTATGCCATTTATTTCTGCACTCATCTATTTTCTGAAGTATGCTCTTGACACCCAGTTCATTCTTTATTTCACTATATTTTATCCGAGTAATGAGCTCGTAACCAGCTAGAGGACCTGGGAGTCCATTATCTGCGGCCTCAACCCTCCTTGGCGGCTAGAGTCCTGACCCCTTCATTAATACTGGCACTGTCATCACATTGTAACATTTTAGCATTCTCTCTTTTCTAACTTTATTGAGGAGATTGCGATTTGTAGGGCCTTTCAATTGCTGGAATTTTTGCAGTTTGTCTTGATCATTGTGTGTGATACCTGAGACCTCACGTCCCTGGTAGTTAAAAGTATTTATTTGTTCTAGTGGCTTATTATCAATTGTTATTTTTGCCCTTAATTGTTCCTTACCATGGAACGCCAAAATGTTAGTTTTAGTTTTAGATATTGTCATACTATAAACATTTAACACCTTGTCCAACAATCAAATTAATATTCTGAGGCCTATAAAATTATTTAATCATCTGGCAACTGGAGTGTATTTACAATTTTATTAGTAAACTTATAATCTTCCACTAGTTTATTCTGTCATGTCATTGTGACGTCCTCTATGTACATATTAAATAAAGTGAGGGATACAGGGCCTCTTTGTCTCACTCCTTCACAGATGCTTCTCGCAAACGGATTTCCTTTTTCAGAATGACATTTTCACTCTGCAGCGGAGTGTGCGCTGGTACGAAACTTCCTGGCAGATTAAAACTGTGTGCCGGATCGAGACTCGAACTCGGGACTTTTGCCTTTCGCGGGCAAGTGCTCTACCAACTGAGCTACCCAAGCACGACTCACGCCCCGTCCTCAAAGCTTTACTTGCTTTTTGTTCTTTGATTTTGTTAAGTATATACATATTTCGAATTGTAGTTATTAGATGCTGGAGCATGCCATTATTTACCAAAATTTCCCATAATTTTACTCTGTTACCTTTATCAAAAGCTTTCTCACAGACAATAAAGGCCATGTATGTTGGACGATTGTATTCTCTGTTTTTCAATAATCTGGCAGAATGAGAAAGCACTGTCTAAACAAGATCTTGCCATCCGAAGCCCATTTAGTTCTTCAGTAAGAAACGTTTCCGAAAGTACCTTTATTTGTTGTTAGTTTTGCATATATCTTTTATTCAGATGTCAGAAGACAAGTCGATAGTTTTCACATTTTCTGCGATCACGTTTTTTTTAAAATAATGCGATGCTGTTTGCCTGTCCTCTGGTATGTGTCTGTATTTCCAACAAGTATTTGCAAAAAGCAGTAGTTTCATGAGTAATGATTACGAAGCATATTTAAATAATTACACATTTAGGTTGTCTCACCCTGGGGATTTTCTGTTTTCTAACAGAGCCTTTAGTTCTTCCGTTGATATAAGATCAACTGCAGTTTTCACATTCTCCTCATCAACTCTCCATCGATTTCGGAAATAAATCAACCACTCATTTTCTGAAATGTGGTTAATTTGACTATCTTTCTTTCATCGTAATTAAGTTGTTTCAGCATCATATAATCTTTAGTCTGTTTCCCATGTACATCGTGCTCCATTTCACTCAGAAAATGTTCCCAGCTTTGTGTCTTATTTCTCTTGTCTCTCGCTTGACCACTCAATAGAGTCTTCTAGTTTCTTTGACTGTATTTGTTTGAGGTAAGCCGTTCTTACATTTTATGATTTCTGCTAGTTGTTGGTTCGAAGCTGGAAGTCTCATTTTGTTTTTATATTTTATCTTTTTCCCTAAAGCTTCGCCAGAAGCTGTTTTTATTATTCTTGCTATTTCTTTCCACTTTTCATTAGCATTCTTTCTTTCTCATGCTTTAGTTTTCCATCTAAACGTTTTCTGTATAACTATTCAATGCTCGGATGTTGTAGGGCATGTATTCCATAGACTTCTTCTCAAGTTTATTTTTTTTATAGTGCTCTTATTGTTACAGAGTGGGATTCTTTGTTTTGATATTACCAGAAAATGGTCAATACTAACATCATATCATTTGTAGACTTTGTTTATTAATGGGTTGGCCTTCTCGTTTGTAATAACAGAGTCTGTTAGTGATATAGAACTACTAGAGCTCCACGTGAATGAATGAATAACTTTGAAGGAAAAAAAAATATTTGTTATTCTTAAAGGAAAAAAACTATTTGTTATTCTTAAGTAGTTGAAGACGAAAAATTTCTTAACTGATCATTATAGCTTTTAATGTGTTCTCCATGCGGCCTCACTATTCCTTTAATGGTAGGTGTACTTATCCCCACATTGAAATATCCTATAATTATTTAAATTTCCTGATTTAGGTTTCCCATCGGTATTCAATTAATCGCCATCTGCATGCGTTCGTAGATTGCCGCGTTTCTTGCCTCTCCTGGCGCGTATACGCCGGTTGCTGGGAATGCAGGAGGACGGCGTGTATTATCTTCAGTCAGAAAGGTTCCCACCAATTAGTAATAATAAAATATTTGTTAAATATGAAAAAATTCTCAACTTTAATGGTGCTTCTTCTCATGAAATGTCCAGCACCTTCAGTCGTTCGACTTTACTACGAGTCTCCTAAAATATTGAAGTCCTGTCAGTGTGCCTCTGAGTGATGCCTATGTAGAGCCCAGAGCTGATCTACGATAATTACGTAGACTAAGTATCTGAGACAGCGGAAGAGCACTGGAGCTTGTAGTCTAGGCGGTAACTGTACACGCCTCGGTGCACTAAAGAGATCTGTCCACCGTAGCTCAGTGCTCCGGTCTTTAAAGAGGCATCGGTCAATCGTTATCTGTACACGTGATGCCCATGAGTTGGCAGTTGCTGGCCCAGGCGGACCTCGGTACAGTTCGTTGTGCCCATCCATACAGCTGCTGCGTTACGAGTATTTCGAGAGCACCTTATCGATTGTGGTGCAGCACTCTCTGGAGTCGTGAGTACGGTCACCACGCCAATTATATTCACCAGCTTCCCCAATATTGTTTTCTTTCTTTCTTTCTTTCGCTTACGCCATAGTCCCGCAGTGATCGCAGGGTCGGCGAGGTTACAACGGATTTGGCAATGTTAGTTGTAGGGATGGCCAGATGCCCTTCCTGCCGCCACCCCGTATCTCCCAGGACGGAATCAGTGTACCCCAACTGTCTGCATCTAGTGTAAATCGTGAAATAGTGCAGACGTGTGTCAAATGTCTGCGGGGACCAGCCTGGTATTCACCTAGCGGGATGTGGAAAACCGCCTAAAAACCACATCCAGGCTGGCCGGCACACCGGCCCTCGTCGTTAATTCGCCGGGCGGATTCGATCCGGGGCCGGCGCGCCTACCCGAGTCCAGGAAGCAGCGCGTTAGCGCTCTCGGCTACCCTGGCGGGTCCAGCTTCCCCAATATCTTTAAACTAAATCAATGATAACAGGTGAAAATTTGTATCGGAGCGGGACTGGAACCTAGAGCTTCCACATGTCCACAAGAAATGACACCACATATATCTAGAGATGCCTTTACTTTTGCTGCGATGAGCCTCTGCTCAGCGTGTCGGAATGGTTTTCGCGGACAGTACAGTCGTCGTCTCAAGCTAAGACCACAGCAGACCAAGAGTCGCGCGCTGTCGGAAGAAAGTACATGTTCCGGGTTTCCTGCAGACACAGATCTGCTCCGGTAAGGATAACAGGTGCATCGCAGTTAAGAGGATGAAATGGGGCAGCAAGTGGAAACGTATTCCACAGCTGAAGTAGGCAGGATAGTACGCATCTTGTGGGTAAAACGTCTGAAATGCATTCAGATTCTGCATGAAATTCTTGCTGTATGTGGACCAAATGTAATGTCGCGTCCAGTCGTAGCGAAATGGCGCCGACAACTTGACCAACGCTGCACAGATGTGAGTGATGCTGATCGGGAAGCAAGACCACTTATCTCGACCATAGACGACAATGTTCAGGCAAGCGAGGAACAACGCCAGTAATGGTCGCTGAAACTCGGAGGTCTGCAGTGACTTTCCTGGAAATGCTCTATGGCAACAGAACTCTCGAAACACTAATGTCGTTACACACGACATCGTAGCTATTACTTTTCTGTATGTATTTTTAAGAATGGAAAAAGTAGAAAGAAAAACAGCTATATCCGTAATGAAATTTTCACTCTGCAGCGGAGTGTGCTCTGATATGAAACTTCCTGGCAGATTAAAACTGTGTGCCGGACCGAAACTCGAACTCAGGACCTTCGCCTTTCGCGGGCAAGTGCTCTACCAACTGAGCTACCCAAACACGACTCAAGCCACGTCCTCACAGCCTTAATCCCACCAGTACCTCGTCTCCTACCTTCCAAACTTCGCAGAACCTCTCCTGCATACCTGGAATGCTAGTCTTGAAAGGTATACAGGAGAGCTTCTGCGAAGTTTGGAAGGTAGGAGACGAGGTACTGGTGGGATTAAGGCTGTGAGGACGGGGATTGAGTCGTGCTTGGGTAGATCGGTTGGTAGAGCACTTGTCCGCGAAAGGCAAAGGTCCCGAGTTCGAGTCTCGGTCCGGCACACAGTTTTAATCTGCCAGGAAGTTTGTTTTATCCGTTACTGAAAGTGTAGTACAGCTACTGGTTGTTGCCTCAGAGGCCTTCAACGACTCTATGGAAACGCTCTATGAATATCCATTTCACGCAAGAGTGCTACCAGATAATTCGTATCTTTTAGTGGGTAGGTACTACACTCCTGGAAATGGAAAAAAGAACACATCGACACCGGTGTGTCAGACCCACCATACTTGCTCCGGACACTGCGAGAGGGCTGTACAAGCAATGATCACACGCACGGCACAGCGGACACACCAGGAACCGCGGTGTTGGCCGTCGAATGGCGCTAGCTGCGCAGCATTTGTGCACCGCCGCCGTCAGTGTCAGCCAGTTTGCCGTGGCATACGGAGCTCCATCGCAGTCTTTAACACTGGTAGCATGCCGCGACAGCGTGGACGTGAACCGTATGTGCAGTTGACGGACTTTGAGCGAGGGCGTATAGTGGGCATGCGGGAGGCCGGGTGGACGTACCGCCGAATTGCTCAACACGTGGGGCGTGAGGTCTCCACAGTACATCGATGTTGTCGCCAGTGGTCGGCGGAAGGTGCACGTGCCCGTCGACCTGGGACCGGACCGCAGCGACGCACGGATGCACGCCAAGACCGTAGGATCCTACGCAGTGCCGTAGGGGACCGCACCGCCACTTCCCAGCAAATTAGGGACACTGTTGCTCCTGGGGTATCGGCGAGGACCATTCGCAACCGTCTCCATGAAGCTGGGCTACGGTCCCGCACACTGTTAGGCCGTATTCCGCTCACGCCCCAACATCGTGCAGCCCGCCTCCAGTGGTGTCGCGACAGGCGTGAATGGAGGGACGAATGGAGACGTGTCGTCTTCAGCGATGAGAGTCGCTTCTGCCTTGGTGCCAATGATGGTCGTATGCGTGTTTGGCGCCGTGCAGGTGAGCGCCACAATCAGGACTGCATACGACCGAGGCACACAGGGCCAACACCCGGCATCATGGTGTGGGGAGCGATCTCCTACACTGGCCGTACACCACTGGTGATCGTCGAGGGGACACTGAATAGTGCACGGTACATCCAAACCGTCATCGAACCCGTCGTTCTACCATTCCTAGACCGGCAAGGGAACTTGCTGTTCCAACAGGACAATGCACGTCCGCATGTATCCCGTGCCACCCAACGTGCTCTAGAAGGTGTAAGTCAACTACCCTGGCCAGCAAGATCTCCGGATCTGTCCCCCATTGAGCATGTTTGGGACTGGATGAAGCGTCGTCTCACGCGGTCTGCACGTCCAGCACGAACGCTGGTCCAACTGAGGCGCCAGGTGGAAATGGTATGGCAAGCCGTTCCACAGGACTACATCCAGCATCTCTACGATCGTCTCCATGGGAGAATAGCAGCCTGCATTGCTGCGAAAGGTGGATATACACTGTACTAGTGCCGACATTGTGCATGCTCTGTTGCCTGTGTCTATGTGCCTGTGGTTCTGTCAGTGTGATCATGTGATGTATCTGACCCCAGGAATGTGTCAATAAAGTTTCTGTGGTGTCACCGCTAGACACCACACTTGCTAGGTGGTAACTTAAATCGGCCGCGGTCCTGTAGTACATGTCGGACCCGCGTGTCGCCACTGTGTAATCGCAAACCTAGCGCCACCACATGGCAGGTCACAAGACACGGACATGACCTCGCCCCAGTTGTACGGACGACATAGCTTGCACCAGACGTACGAAGCTTTCCTCTCATTTGCCGAGAGACAGATAGAATAGCCTTCAGCTTAGTCCATAGCTACTACCTAGCAAGGCGCCATTTGTATCAGTGCTTATAGCTTACTACTATTCAAGAGATGTATTCCAACAAGAGAATAAAAGTTAAGTAACATCTACGTACTTTTCTTCTTATTCATTAATAAGTCTCATGTTCCAGAACTTCAAGCCCGTCTGCGTTAGTTTAGCGTGCACCTAGCTACCTCATTGTGTCTATGCTGTATGAGGTAGACACAACAGTTTCCCCTTCCTGGGACAATGAATTCACGGTGTTCTTATTTCAATTTCCAGGAGTGTATATTAATGGAGAGTTTCTCCACTTGTTTAGCAGTGAATGAATGCCTGTAATTTTGCAACACATTGTGCATACTGATGCTGGATGACGTTTCGGCAGAGTGTGACGCCATCTTCAGCGGTGTGTGACTGCACGACGACGCCGGCAGCGGGGCTGTCAACAACGCAGGCGCTGCTCGTGGAGACGGGGGCTACGGCGATGCTGATACTCCTGTGCCACGGCTCGTGGGACGCGCGCAATTGCCACAACTCGGACTCCACGCCGCTCAAGTTCGGCTCCTACATCACCGGCATCTCCATCGCCGCGGTGAGTCCAGCACAGAGACTGCTGCTGTTTCCACTCTTGTGGCACCAGTTGCGTGTTTACTGGTCGCCGTAAACTAAAGCTGGCGTAGCTTGCTGTTTATGCCGAAATCAAGTTCATACTCTGAGATATAGACTGAGGTGACAAAAGTCATGGGATAGTGGTACAGACATATACAGACGGCGGTAGCATAGCTTACACAAGGTATCAAAGGGCATTGTATTGGAGGCGATGTCATTTGTACTCTGATGATTCGTGTGAAAAGGTTTCCTATGTGGTGATGACCGCACGATGGGAATTAAGACTTCTAACGCAAAATGGTAGTTGTAGATCGACGCATGAGACCTCCCATTCCGAAAATCACTAGAGCATTCAGTATTCTGAGATCCACAGTGTCAAGAGTGGGCCGAGAATATCAGGCACTATCTCTCACCATGGAAAACGTAGTGACTGAAGGTCTTCACTTAACGACCGAGAGCACCGGTGTTTACGTAAAGTTGTCCGTGATAACAGACAAACCAGATGGCCGCCCATCCCCCTCCCCCGCAGAAATCAATCTCGGACGTACGATGAACGTATCCTTCTGACAGTACGGCGAAATCTGGCATAATGGGCTATGGCAGCAGACGATCGACGCGAATGTCTTAGTTAATAGCTGGGCTCGTGACCATATACGTTGGACTGGAAAACCGTGGACTGGTCAGGTGAGACCCGATTTCACTTGGTAAGAGCTGATGGTAGGGTTCGAGTGTGACGCAGATCCCAAAATGCCATGGACCCAAGTTGTCAACGAGGCACTGTGCAATATGGTGGTGACTCCATAATGGTGCGAGCTGTGTTTACTTGGAATGGACTGGGTCCTCTGGTCCATTTGAACCGATCATTGACTGTAAATGATTATGTGTGGATATCTGGAGACCATATGCAGCCATTCAGGGACGTCATCTTCCCAAACAAGATCACAATGCACCATGTCAGGGATGACAATTTCGAGCTTTCAAAACAGAAAATGTGAGATAAGGTTGCCCTCAACTACGTACCCTCTGACTCAGAGTTGAAACATTAAAGTTTTGGCTGGTTTCGTTGTCTAGGGGCTGCGATACGCAGTTGCCGCATGGCTGCGGTACGTAGTTGCCGCATTACGGGCCAAATACTGCTGAATACAGTATACGATAAGAATACATACATGAATCGAATGGTCGAAGGTTTCTATCACTCGACAATTGGGAATTATGAATGTAACATATAAATTTGTAAATGAAAGATTGCAATTAAATAAGATCTGCAGGTACTATATTAACGACTTAAAATGATGAGTACGACAATAGAAGTACTTTTGAGAATGCAGTATATTTCTGCAAAACACTTATTGGTGTCGAAGGTCCAGCAATTAAATAAAATATAAGTTGAATAACAGAGAAACAATAAATTCCTTTTTTTTTTTTCATCAGTCTACTGACTGGTTTGATGCGGCCCGCCACGAATTCCTTTCCTGTGCTAACCTCTTCATCTCAGAGTAGCACTTGCAACCTACGTCCTCAATTATTTGCTTGACGTATTCCAATCTCTGTCTTCCTCTACAGTTTTTGCCCTCTACAGCTCCCTCTAGTACCATGGAAGTCATTCCCTCATGTCTTAGCAGATGTCCTATCATCCTGTCCCTTCTCCTTATCAGTGTTTTCCACATATTCCTTTCCTCTCCGATTCTGCGTAGAACCTCCTCATTCCTTCCCTTATCAGTCCACCTAATTTTCAACATTCGTCTATAGCACCACATCTCAAATGCTTCGATTCTCTTCTTCCTCAAATTAAGGCCGGTATTTGATATTAGTAGACTTCTCTTGGCCAGAAAGGCCTTTTTTTGCCATAGCGAGTCTGCTTTTGATGTCCTCCTTGCTCCGTCCGTCATTGGTTATTTTACTGCCTAGGTAGCAGAATTCCTTAACTTCATTGACTTCGTGACCATCAATCCTGATAAGTTTCTCGCTGTTCTCATTTCTACTACTTCTCATTACCTTCGTCTTTCTCCGATTTACTCTCGAACCATACTGTGTACTCATTAGACTGTTCATTCCGTTCAGCAGATCATTTAATTCTTCTTCACTTTCACTCAGGATAGCAATGTCATCAGCGAATCGTATCATTGATATCCTTTCACCTTGTATTTTAATTCCACTCCTGAACCTTTCTTTTATTTCCATCATTGCTTCCTCGATGTGCAGATTGAAGAGTAGGAGCGAAAGGCTACAGCCTTGTCTTACACCCTTCTTAATACGAGCACTTCGTTCTTGATCGTCCACTCTTATTATTCCACTGTTATTATTCCCTCTTGGTTGACCCGTCTCTCCCTATAGCTTACCCCTACTTTTTTCAGAATCTCGAACAGCTTGCACCTACAGCACGTAATTAGTTGTGAACAACAACAACACAGCTCTAAACTTCACTGTAGAAGCTACGGAAATCTCACAAGTGCACAAGTCGGCACTCCAAAGTGTTTCTATCTGCCGCGGCCACGCGCAAACTGCTCCACTGTTCAATTGCTTCTCGTGTCCTGTGCCGTACTGTTCCGAACTGCCAGAACTCTCCCTCTGCCAGAACTACCGCGTGTCCTGCCCGGAAACGATGCTCCTCCCCAACCTCCATACGTCTCTCTTAGCAACGACCGCTGTGATTGGCTACAGCGCTCCCTCCATGTCTCCAGGCCAACGTGCACTCACAAACATATTGAAACACATACCAAATACTGGAGTTACATTTAAATAACTTGAAATTAAATAAATATTCCTACGGCTGGACCATAAACACGCTCTAACACAATTATTAAATACATAAACAAATTAAATAAACATATATCAAAGGAATAGCAACAAAATGTAGGCCAGCAGCCTAATGTCTCTGTGCTTTCTAAAACACAGGAAATATTTAACCAATTTCTTCATGAATAATATATATCGGATATAAAAAAGACATAGATGAATAAATATATTTATAAGCGTGCTGCTACCGTTTTTTCCTGTAACTGTGTAGTACCTATGGCTGACGCGATCGATGGCCTGTGTGGCCGTGCAGTTCTAGGCACTTCAGTCTGGAACCGCGTGACTGCTACGGTCCCAGGTTCGAATCCTGCCTCGGGCATGGATGTGTGTGATGTCCTTAGGTTAGCTAGGTTTAAGTAGTTCTAAGTTCTAGGGGACTGATGACCATAGATGTTAAGTCCCACAGTGCTCAGAGCCATTTGACGCGATCGATAGTAATCAGCTACTTTGACCTCCAATAACTCATGTACTATTTAAGTTACATGCCTGTAATTCATACCAATTTAGGTTTAAACTAATACCTTTCTAAATACACGGCGATCGACAAACTCGGATGAAGCGTTTATATTTTGGAAATTCGTTGCTGGGTGTTACTCGTATAATTTACTGTCAGATACTCACCTTTAAACTAATAAAGATGTTGAAAATCTGGTTACACCGTCAGAATCGTCGTGCAAATAACAGTAATGTACATGTTTCTTTTTGAGGTACCATGATTCATCTGGCTACTATTAATTTCTATACGAACTGTGAAATGTCTGCCATGATGGTTTCCCAAAGCCCGCCATCTTTGGCACTCCTGGCGTGTCCCCTTCATCGACACAGTGTCACTATGGAATTCCCAGCCACGCGGCCGATGGACCACGTGGTCCGGCCGTTGTGCGGCATCACGTGGTTGCCAACGAGCCGCGGCTTGCCCAGCTGCCCGAGCGGTGGCCGCCAACTCTGAACTTAGAATATGTCCAGGGCGCCGCAACTCGTCCGTTACCTCACACAATGCACCACGTAAGCAAGCCGCAATTGTTCGCGATTGGTTTGAAGAACATTCTGGACGACTGGAGCGAATGATTTGTCACCCACCGAAAATTTTTGGAACATAATCGAGATGTCAGATTGTGTACAAATCTTGCAACGCAACAATTTCGCTATTATGGATGTCTGTAGAGGCAGAATGGCTCAATATTTCTGCAGGAGGCTTCCAACGCCTTTTTGAGTCCATGCCACTTCCAGCTGTTGATGCAAATGGAGGTACGAAACGATATTAGGACGTATTCTGTGACTTTTGTCACCTCAGGGTAATCTTATCTCTAATACCGCTGAAATACAATAATTTGTTACACAATGTCCCTGCCATGTTTGAACATAATGTCTAATGTGATTAGTTTTCCCACTGGCCTTACGTCCAACTAAATGTACAGGAGAGGCATTACGTGAAGGACTGCAACGGTTACTGACGATTTTACCCTTCCAAAAGTCACCTGTTGAACGATGGTATGGTGGGTGGCATGATCCATGGTTAATTCCCTGTTGCTGTTTCAAGGCACTGCTCCCCACTATGGCGGTCTAGATGCCATAACTGCCACCCACGGCAAATAGTTGTCTGTCCAGTGCATCTCGAAGCCAGGTTACTATGGATCATTATTTTCAAAGTATGTTTGGTCACGTAATGGCCGTGTCTCATGTTCTTTCGTTGCCTTTGGAAACACTAAATTTTGAGACAAAAGTGTACTAAATGCAAACCGAACTCTGTTTGATGCACTGATAAGATACATCTGGTTAAGTTCCTTCTTTGACAGTTATTATTTAAAAATTTCTTGATTGCTTTAAATTATTTCATGAGAATACTGAGATGGAACTGCCAACAATGTCACAAGTGGTTCTTTCCTCATCTGCAATGTTGTTGATAATGGTAACTGTATTGACACTGACGATCATCCTCCAAATGTGTATTAATAATATCACTAACGCTCCTCCTTCCATCTTCTGAGTGAAATGATCCTGCAGCAAAGGTCACTGGTACAGTGACACGGTTATCCTGCAGACAGTATGCGATCAATGCTGGTGGTGTTACTGTTGTTCAGTTAAATTAATTACTGTGTTATCCATTTAAAAATCAGTCATATCTGAACCAAATCTCTTAATTTGTAAAAATGCCAGAATAAAACCTATACCTTTTGCAGATATTTCAGACTAAGTTAAGAATTCTTGGCCGTAGTAGCTATTAGAAATTATTATTATTATTATTGTAAAAAATTTTGGCGAATAATAATTAGATTTACAGTGACTGTCACAGCATCTTCATAGTAGTTTGCTTAGTATGCTTTGTCACATCTTGGTGATATTGTACTCCTTACGCTTCTTACTGTCGTCGCAGGGTCCTTTCACTGGAGCCAGCATGAACCCCGCCAGGACACTCGCCCCAGCGCTCTGGAAGGGTGTTTGGGAATGCCACTGGGTACGTCTCCCGAGAATTTTATGCAATCATGTAACAGTGAAACTGACATCTATATATGTTGTATGAAGGTTGCAAAGAAATTTTTGTCACATGCAATAAAAGGGATTTGTTGTGCAGTGTGAAGGACGATTTTGCAATGAGTGACATCATTCGCAGTGGGGTGACTTTGCTTAACCTCTGTTTCCATGAATGTGTTAATTCAGGCACCATGACTTTTTATGTACTAATGTTAGGAAAATTATTTCGTTGCGAATGTGCTGCATGTATTCAGTTTTTACCTTACTGCGATGCTTTAGCCTATGTGTGAATATACTCATAATCGACAGATATTCTACAAATTGCCAGAAATGCATTTATAGATTTTATGTAATTGTTGTTTTGTGTTAAAATGTGGGCTCAGATGTTGTTCATTTTCGGAAAAGAATGTTACTTATTAGTCTCCATTGCCATCCCCTTAAAAAAAATCCCAATTCGATATTAAGACATTTTTGACAGGATGTTTTCTAAGCAAGGAAATACTTCTCTAACACGGTCTTCAGGTTAGCTTTTAGCGCTCTGATGTGTTCTTAATCTATAATTCTAAAACGAGTGTGCTTTAAGGATTTCTTTATTTTTGGGAACAGAGAAAAGTTACATGGGGCCACGTATGGCGAATATGGAGGCTGGAGCGTCATTAAAAACTCACGTCCAATCTACGAAGGTTGAATAGGTAGATTAACGTAGTGAAAAACACAAGAAAACAGTTTTATGCATATTGCTCCACGCAAACAGTGAACTTGTACGTAATATGTAATCTTTACTGCACGTTCGACCTTTTGGGAAGAACTCATGTTGCTCTACACCATTAGAATTGAAGAATACAGTGAGAATAGCCTTGACGTAGCACCGCACTTGTCGAGCTTTCCATTGTCTTGGCGATTTAGGACAACTGGAACGATTGAGCACTAGTTTCGATGCCACATCCGCAAAATCATGTTTTATCATCTGTTACGAAGTTCTGTATTGTTTTTGACTTCATGTAGTAACTTCTTAGCAACTTGCGTTCGCCACTGTTTTTGTTCAAAATTCAAAAATTCAAAAAACATCCGAAAATGTTCCATGAAATGACTCAAATCAGTGTGTCCTTATCGGGGGCTGTGATAATTACTCGGCATTCGTTCATAATCATTTCTTCCACTGTTTCCATGATTTTCTGGGGCGTACAAGATGCTGGTCATCATCATCTTCCGCATGGCCTTCTTAGGAACACATATGCCACTTTTAAACCCACCTTTCAGTCGTATAAGATCGACATAAAATAATGTTTATAAGACTTCGCTGCATTTTATTCCGTACTTAAAGAAATATTTGACACAATTTTCTGATCCATTTTGATACCAAATGAAGAAAGTGAAAATGTAACATTTTTCACAGCAGACAACAGACTAAATATCCGATATGGCTAACACTGTACAGATACTTTGCAGACATTTTTTGTAAACAAAAACGAAAAAATCACGCGCTCCGGACTAATAAAACGTGCGAAATTACAAAATCCCTTACTTTTTGAACAAGCCTTATATACAGACTTGGTGTACGTCTGTGTATTTGCAGTGTAAATTTATGAGAACTTTGGAATTTATATAATGCAAGTTTCTGATTGACATTTCTTGCCAAATAATATTACCACAGGTGGTACTTTGAAGGGTATTGACATTGCGAATCAAATAAATTTTTTCCCTTTCTCGACGCTGTCCAAGCAATGTGCCATCTAATGAATATGTATGGTAGAAAGAATATTCTCAAGGTATGTGATGATGTAATACGAAACAGACTTCTGCCGTAGCGGTAGTGGTCCAGTTGTAACTTACGAATGGTCTGAAGTATTGCATGAGTGACATACAAGTCAGCTTTCTCGTGTTGCGAGTAAAATTCTATTGAAGAAATTTGGTATTTGAACCCAATCCCTTGCAACGGATTGCCACAGGGTATACTGTGATTGTTAAATCATTCGTCACTGTCCAACACTGTCGCTCTTTACACCATCTCAAGCGCAGCTTACCACTGACTACGGAAATTTATGGGTAATGAGGAGGTGCTCGAGGCAATTTATACTGACGGGTCAGTCTCTCGTGACATCTGGTGGCCAATTACGCATTACACAGAGTTGACCAGATGCTTTTCATCCAATAGTGTACATTGGTGGCTGTAGGATCATTCTGTAGTCCGTATGTTCTATAAACTTTCTCGGCAGCCTGTCAAGAGAAGAGAGTCTACTTTTCTCCAAGGATTTTCATTTGATTTCCGAGTATTTCCGTAATACTCGGGTATTGTTACAAATCTAGGAGTTGAATTGCTTCGTTGTTTTCATACGATCGGACTTGAGTGGATCCCATCCATTCGAGCAGTACTCAAGAAAGGGTCTGACAAGTGTTTTGTACACGTGAGCCATTATACATGAGCTACAATTTCTCAGACTTCTCCCAATAAACTAAAGTCGAACTTACTACAACCTACCTTACATGCTAGTACTGATTCATACCCCTCAGGAATGCTACGCTCAGATATTTTTACTGATGGGTCAATGTATATTGGGAATTACCGAGAGAGACAGGTAAATAAGCAGATGGATTAGGGAACAAGTAGGAGTGGAAGATACAGTTACACATGTACGTGATAAAAATTAAATGTTGTAAGGAGAGCGGGTGGTAGATGGTAGGTGGACGTAGTTCTTTGCAGAATTTCAAGAGATAAGGTGTCCCAATGGAAGACTGGTGGAGCAAATTATGAAAACATGCAGAATTAGGAGGCTACATACAGAGGTTGGACAAATATGTGGAAATACCCTTAGAAATGCATGCTTTGATACGAATGTAGATAGTAGGCGAGCCTGGAGGTTGCGCTATTGCATTTGGACACGAACACCGCCTCTGCAATGGTTGCAATACATTGCATGTGTCACTCGTGGTCGGAACGACGTTCTGTGTACTTGAGAGTGCATTATTTCGGAGCTATGTCAATTCGATCATGGGCAAACAGCTGGTGTTCGTATCGTGAGTGCTTTCGTAGCTAGCCGGCCGTGGTGGCCGAGCGGTTCTAGGCGCTTCAGTCCGGAACTGCGCGCTACTGCTACTGTCGCAGGTTCGAATCCTGCCTCGGGCATTGATGTGTCTGATGTCCTTAGGTTAGTTAGGTTTAAGTAGTTCTAAGTTCTAGGGGACTGATGACCTCAGATGATATAATCCTTATACCGCATACAGGAAAGCAGAAAATCATCTGCCGAAACACAACATGGACAAAAGTGTGTACTTAGTGACCGAAACAGATGTTCATTGAAGAGGATCGTGACCATGGTAAGGGGAAGAGGGCTGCAAAAGTAGATGTAGAGCTAAATGTCACATTTGCAAGTCCCACCAGCACCAAAACAGTATGAAGGGAGTTTCGCAACTAGAGAATTTCACGGCGATCCGGGATGGCAAAACACTAAAGTGTGATGAACAAGCTAGTTACCGGAAAACTTGGTGCTGAAGTTATAAGACTTGGACTATGAAGCAGTGAGAAAAAAAATCATTTAGTCGAATGAGCCTTGCTTCAGACTGTCTCCAGCTTCTCTGAGTTTATGTCAAAAGAGAGAAACTCGCTTCGTGGTTCTACATGGTACCTATAGTTCCTCTGCAAGGTTGTGCTACTGCCAATGATTATGTTAGCAGTTTGGCTGATCAGGTCGATCCCATGGTACAATGTTCTCCAATGATGATGCTGTGCTCCCAGTCCACACAGATCGTATCGTTCAGGACCGGTGTTTTGAACAAAGGGATGAACTGTCTCATCTAGCTATGCCATTATAGCCACCAGATCACGGTATTAAAAGGTGACGACATTTTCCACTTTTGCGTATTAATTTTATTTGCTCACATCTAGTTTCAGCAGTCTAGGTCATATCCAAGCTGTCAAACCAGCAAGACAGCGTTTATGTTCCACTAATAGAAAACGCAGAACAGACACCTAAGGCACAAATTGCAGTACCATAAAAACACTTGCAAATGGCCTGCAAGCTGAAAACTAGTTGGCGTCAAATAAAATTAAAACAGCAAAAGTTAAAAATGACATCTTCCTTTAATAAATTGATTACTGTGGCTCCTGATATGAAAAAAAAAGATTAGAGTATTATTGAGCATGCACGGAGAATGGTATAAGATTCCCTTGAAGACCACGCATGGTCTGTATTTATCCATTGTGAGACGACTGGAGTTGTTTCAAATGGTAAGGGTTTTCCTACACCACATCAGGCGTGGTAATATGTTGTCTTTTTGGTGTTTCCACATTTTTATCCAACCCCTTTTAGCCGGATATCTTAGTGCATAGAGTTTGTGGATACTGGCTAATGATGAAAGTCTAATAAATGTTCCAGCGAAATAAAAAAAAAAAGAATGATTTTGTAATGAAATGATCGTATGGCATTGTTGACCGGGAGGCCCCTTGCGGGGAAGTTCGGCCGCCGTATCGCAAGTCCTTTTTAGTTGACGCCACTTCGGCGACTTGCACGTCAATGATGATGAAATGATGATGATGAACACACAACACCCAGTCATCACGAGGTAGAGAAAATCTCTGACCCCGCCGGGAATCGAACCCGGGACCCCGTGCGCAGCAAGCGAGAACGCTACCGCAAGACCACGAGCTGCGGACGATTTTGTAATATTTTGGTGTGATAATGCACTCATATCCCTCTCAGAAAATTTTACACTAACCCCGATGGGTAATAACCACCGCAGGCTGGGAAGCACTGCTTTAATAATGTCTAAACCGTAAGTAGTATATGTTGTTAAATGTGTACTGAGTGTGCCTTCTGGTTAAGTCTGCACCACGTGTTTTCGTTGCAAGTGTGGAATGTAGACTCTTCAGCAGTTACTATTCCGTGTGTTTGTGTTGTTCCAAGTGTACTAGATTGTGAGTATCCATTTAAAGAAATAGCTTTAGCCAGCGCTACTCCGTTTGTTGGTAGTGATGTGCATCTACTCGGTGGGCTCTTTAGCAAACTCCACAGCACATGTCTGAGTTGTTGGACGTTTGCTATGTGAAGTGTTTAGCAGGTTATGGACATTGTGTGTTTGTGTTATTGCAGAGGTGGAGCATTAGTATGATAATATGTAAACAAGGTCATTTCAGTAGCCTCTATACGGCATGTTTGTATTGTTGCAGGTGTACTGGGCTGGTCCTTTAGGAGGCTCCGTCCTGGCTACTGTGATGTACATGTCGGTGTTCACAGAGAAGACAACTAGATCAGCTGCCACAGAAGACAACAGCTCTGTAGACAAGTTCAGAGCAGACGTCGACGGCGTGGAGAACATAGAAAAGTTCCCGTTCAGCCAGCTGCCAGAGAACTGTCCTCAGTGTCATCCAGTCCATTCCCGGCCAGAGATTTACAAACAGGCTCTGCCTTGAAGCTGATGCTACACCACTGAAGCCGGAATCTGATACTTACACATTTTATATACCGGTGGCAGTCGTAACAAAATGTGCTGAAGACCTTTAGCTCTGAAATAGCGGTATACGTCTGCAGTGTTGCATTTGAGTGAACTGTTTAGAATAGTTACATGTGCAGTGTTGAATAGGTCGCATGGACATGAAAATAATTCTAAAGATTGAACCTGGAATTGTTTTAGCAGCAGTTATGAGATAACTAAAAACTATCACCATAGCTAACCGATAGTGTGTCTCAAAGACCAGGTATGTGAAAACGCTTGACAGTTGTTTGTTTCAGTGTGCAGCTTTATGGGACCAATGCAGTCAGTTTATTGAGAAGGAGAAACAACAGCATGTGACACTTATCTGTAGAAATGTGGACACTGTGTACAGTGGGACATCCCAATCGTTACTATCGTTGGAATGTGAACGCCATTCGATTTCCATTGCCAAACTATGATTTTACAGACTGAAAAGGGTGGAGAAACAGACTAGTTTCAAAATGAAAAGTAAATTGTCACATGCTTTTTTTTTTTTTTAAAAAAAAGGAAAGAGCTGTGGTGTTGTCAGTATTAGGTAAGTGGACTGAGCGTGAGATCTGCATGTTTGCAGTATGTGGTACATAATGTGGTGAATATAGATTTATACACACAGTAGCTGGTTCTCGCAGCTTTTGTACAGTGCCATGAAATTTACTAGCGAATGGTATGTTTCCACCAAGGACTCGAATACCGAACTTGCAGATTTTATAGGCAACGTCTTTGTGACTGGAGCTAACTCAGAACATATGGTTGTTTCTTGGTCCTAATTTTCCAGTTTTGCACTCCAAACCGGTCTTGGTTTAGAATCTACTGATAATTGTACCATACTGGATCTCTCGTAAGTAGATATTTACGCTCGGAAAAAAATGAAAGATAATATCAGAGATGGGAAAGAATTTACGATTTATCAGTGCTTGTTTAGGAAATATTAGTGTTGAGGGTAGGTGTGTCTAACTCTTGATCATACTTTTCATCCATGAATAAAACTAGCAAGTTAGGAGCTGGCAAACAGTTGTGGGAACGACATATGGAGTCAACAACGCAAACATACAGCTGACACGGCAAATATTAAAAAAATATGTTTGCAGGTTGCAGTCATCAGTACATTTCCAAGAGATCAGCGTGATAGAAGAATTGTATTTACACGCAAGTCTTCAGCCATGCTGTCATGGTCAGCATGCATAGGAGGAGGAGGATGTGTAGTTTGACTCTTATTGGAGAAATGCTCTCGAGAATTTAAAGTTAAACTGGTACTCATGCAGTTCTTTCCTGCAGTTCTTTCCTGTAGTGTCTCCTTCCATACGTTGTTGATCATCTCAGACACACACTCGGTCTATTTGAGCAAATCGGTGATAAACTGTACAGATCCTTCCTGAAACTTACCTTTTTCTTGCTTTCATTCAGCCTCCTGAGAATATCATACCAGTAGCAATACTGAAGAATCTTTCAGAAGGGCTCTTTGTAAGTGTGATTTACACTTGATTCACATTCTAGTTTGGCATCTCCCTTCTACACATCCAGATTTATCACCAAATCGCATTGTAATCTACAATGAACGTTTCCCTAGTATGCCTCCGAATGTTGCTAAGGAAATCAACAACGATAGCACTGTATTCAGCTTGTCACAAGATTTCCGCAAAAGCTGTTTCTCTATCTCGAACTTCCTTTGTTATCACAATAACCAAATACATTCAATCAGTCCCACTGTGAATCGTGAATCGGCTCCAGTAATTCCAACATTGTTAAAGAAGTAACTATCTACATTGCTCATATAAATGTTACTATAATTTTTTTTGCAGTCTATTTCTTAACAACTGGCCAATAACAGTACATTCGGTGATAATATGACATTGTGATACTCGAATATTGCACTTATGTTCTCGATGTACACAATTTTCTCACTCGGGTTTTATTTAGACTGTGTCTTACTAAGCGATTTACTTTTTCTATTGATACAGTTTTAGTGTTTGATGTTGTGGCTCTGCATATATGTGAGAGACTGACTTCATGAAAGTTCCTGTTTGTTGGTAGTATTTTTCTCTGCCTTGTAAGCTGGAGTCTACCTTTAAAAACGCTTTGTTTATGGAAAAATGTGAAGTTGCACGGTTTTTAGGACTCTACTTCAAAACGTATGCTGCACTCTAATAAATGTGAATAAATCAGAAAGAAGACAAAATCACACACTATACCTAGTAGTGACACATCAGTAAAGCGTGGTAGTATTCATACTAGCCTTACGCTTCATAACTATTGTACTGCAGTTTTTTTCCTGTTTCCCACAAAAAATCATTCTTCATATCCACTCACTGAACTTACTGTTGTCAATTTCCTGTCCTTCGAAATACGTTCAGATAGATTCTATAAAAACTTTCTGATCTGTTTTCACACATTTTTTGTCATGTTGACACGTTTTACCGAATGATATGCATTAAAACACATGTAATTCTCTCTCTCTCTTTCACGTATGTCATATATGAGAACTGTTGTTTCTTTTCTTCCGTCCTGTGGTTCTCTCTTTCGTAGGAAAAAAGTATTGAACGTTAAAATCCAAAAGCAGTTAGGAATGCGTAACAACAGCGTATACAAAGATTATTTACTGTTTACCAGGTCAGAGAATTCTTACCATCATTACAGAAATGTGCGGACGAGGAAGGCTAGCTAGCAGGTTACTGATACTCTTGAAGAAAATCGTCTTGGAAGATTTTCTCTCGAAAACGTGTGAATGGAAGGAGTTCAAAGTGGGAAAGATTTAAATTTTATAAAAAGGTGATTTTTGCAGTACAAACTATTGTCAGACCAGGTATCTCAAATGACAAGAAGGTGGAAACAGCTGTTTCATATTTTCTCATGTACATATAAACTGTAAATTATTTTAATTTCCTGTTGCTGTAAAATTGTATTTTATGTAAATATGCACATGTACTAACAGCTGTTACATTAAAAGAATTATAAACATGTACTTGTTCAATTAATATGCAATGTCATCTTATGTTATCTGTAATAAAAGAAATTTGAAAACTGCGTAAAACCTCAGCAATTTAATCTGCATACCAAATAGACGATTAGCAATTTCATTTCATGTACTTTACTTTATACATTGATTTCAATCATTTCTTCATTAACATTCCAGTACTTGTCTTAGAGTTTTCCAGCGATTCCCTTCTCAGTTCTCGCCTTGCGTCCCACACCACAGTTTTCTCGTGTTTCTTCTGCTCTCATGAACTATTTCCAAGTCTTGACATGTTCCGCGCTCCGACGTCTGATCTCCAGTAAGGTATGCGTGCAGAATACCAACCATAAAATTTGCTACTGAGAAATTTTTTTATGAACAAATTAATTTCTCAGTCATAATTTCTGCAGTAGGCCTATTACTTGAGTTGTAGCACAGCTTCTTTTACAACATCAAAACATGTAAAGGAAACAGATTTTGTACCTGGATCAGAATACCAAAGTGACTGACAGATACGGAAAGAGGCTACGTTGGTGGTTCGGCGTCGGCCGGACGCCAAAGGTGGCCGCGGCAACAACAGCTGTGCAGTTTATTGCTGCATTCTTTCGTCCCATTTCCTTTAACTTGCACTGCTGAGTTCTTGGTGTATTACAAAAAAAAATCAGCAGAAATAAACAAAATACATAACGAAAACGAATCATAACGCTTACGTTAGCTGACGTGACTATCGTCCGTGGAGCTCTATGAGAATGGCGAGAATATAGAAGGCACGACCAAGTTTGTTCTCTGGTTGTTGCTACGTTAGCTCTATCGATACTTGAAATATGTCCATTACCACCTTGAGGTGCTGGTAAAAAACTCTATTTATACAATCAGTTTCCGTCATCTTACCATCATCAGGTTCATAAAAGTATTCACAGCATCCTATTATGCGAAATATAAAATCGTTATCGTCCGGCGATAAAAACGTAAATAATGCACAGATATCATATCGCAATATAAATTACGTCGTCAGTCTATAAAAACTGTGATAGGAAGTGTACTCAATCATGTTAAAACTGAGAACACTCGTATCACACACAGGCGATTTTATATTCCGCCTTACATGATGCTGTGAATGTTTTTATGAACCTGATGATGGACAGCCGACTGAAACCGGTTGTATAAATAAAGTATTTTACCGGCAGCTGAAGACGATAATTGACTTTTTCAATTATATAAGAGCTATGGGGCGCCACCTCCTGAAAATATTTACTTGTCAATAAATATTCGTAAATTAATCATTGCTTGATACTTCCATCTACATCAGTTTTCTTTTTCATTTAATTTCTTTCTGTCAGCCCTTCTCTAATTTTTAACAAAGCGATGTCACCGAGGCACAACCGTTGCACGTTCCACGAGCAGGCCTTTGTGAGGCGCACAGTGCCGATAAATATTCGTAGCTGCATCGCTGTAGGAACTGTTTCAATCGGCGGCCCCGGAGCAATTCCCTACACTTTTGCGCTAGTGAAGTAGCTTCTGATGATATACAAGAAATGTATTCGCAGTTGCAAACATGTATAATCATCAGATGTATAACGGAAAGACTACAGTGGAAATTTATACCGGACCGGGACTCGAACTCGGAGATTTCCTGCTTATCACGAGCTGTTGCGTTTGTGTGTGTGTGTGTGTGTGTGTGTGTGTGTGTGTGTATGTGTGTGTGACAGCAGTGCGATATAAGAACGACGACCACTCGAAAACATCATTAGATTAACGCTGACTGGTCTCAGCTCTCCACAGTGGGGTCTCGGGTATATCTTCTCGGAATACGCTCTTAATAGTCGTATGGCAGACATCTTTCATAAATGCGATGCCCAAACACCGAATTTATGTCCATCGTCCGCAGTGCGGTCACACTACCATCTCGGAGCCGTCTGCCGATTTCCATGCCAGAAGACTTGACCATGTTCACGCTGCTGCTTCCCGCATCCCCATATCGCTCGCTCCATCCTCTCGGCGCCCGGATTTCTTCCTCAGAACGAGTGAAAAAGTCTTAGATCATCAGCATAAGTGTGGCACTGGAATTTGTGTCCTCTCGGCGTGATCTCCGAAATATGTTGTTTCAGCCCACATAGAAGCAGCTCTGTCGCTATTGCATCGCTGACAGAGGACAGCCCTGTTGGAGCGAACATAAAATGGGGACGTGTCCTTCCACCCTGCCATTAATCATCACCATCGACAAGGCACAATGGAGAATGCTGATGATCTCATGGGTAAAGGCAGCTGTGAAGGCCGTCCGATCCATTACGACAGCCAGGAAAGAATGGCTCACTTTATCAAATGCGTGACCAGAATCCACGCAGACTGGAGCACCATGCAACTTACTGGCCGGCGCAAGGGCAATCACATCTCGATAGTCGCTGAGGTTTCTGTGGATATTGATGTTCTCCCCCAAATATGTTCATATGAGCTAACCTGGTGCAATACTAGCTTAAGACACATCGCCAAAATTTTGGTGAAGATCTCGAAATCGCAGTTGAGGAGGGTGATTGGGCGTAGTGTTCAATCCGTGTGCCTCCAGCTGGTTTGGGCACCGGTATAACGAGACCTTCCACGAAAGCCGGCGGAATGGGGACTGCTAATGACAGAAATTCTTGCTACATCTCCTTCCACTGTGGGACCTCCAGATACTTAATGGTCCTGTAGAATTCCAATGGAAAGCCGTCCGTTCCTTGTGATTTATTAACTGCACCCTTGGCATGGGCAACTGCAACATCATCACTCATGATTTCCTCCGAAAGGGATGCCGATGCTGTATCATCAAGTGTGCCAGTGACGGTCTGAGATCTTGGAAGGAGAGACAGCATTGGTCGTATTTTTTTTTTTTTTTTTATTAACCGCAAAATCGATTTTCGGTCACTTAGTGACCATCCTCAGTGCTGTAATATACAATTTAAATTGGTAGGCACTGGTGTCAACAAGCTTAGAGTGAACTAGGGATACTTTCCAAATATATTTATTCCTTAATGAAATTTATAATTAAAAATATATATCTGGGATCTGCCGCCGAAGCTACACTGCAATGTTGTACCTCTTGATAAAATCTGCAATAGTGGTCGACAAATTCATGGGCGTTGAACGCTGCGTCGTCACTTTGCTACCATCCGAGAGATTGTGTACCAATTTTTGACGTCTTTGTCGTCGTTTGGAGATAATGTGGTGCATCTATGGAGGTTCGTAGCCGATTCTGTCCTGACATTCCGTTCTCACCACACCACCTTCAAGCCTACGGCAGGTAAGGGTGAGCGCTTTGCCGTGATGGATCTCCGTTCGGCGCTCGGGAAATGCTGGGCAGCGCAGCAAGTTCTCGAAAAAGCGCATAACAGAAGGCCATCATTTGTTGCTGCCTGAGCGATCTCTCTCTAATGTAACTAACCAGTGCGATTCGTAGATTTGGTTTCACACATTCTAGCCACCCCTGAAGCCGTGATGGATACAGCAATAATCGACGTTCACGTGAGCTCCACGTATTCGCTATGGGTTGCCTACCTTCCTGATACTGAAGAACTGCCGCCGGAGGCTGACCATGCAAATGTACGCACTGTGGTCTGATAAAGTTGTGAGCCCAGTGTTCTCCTGCTAAAACCTTCATCGAACGGGCCAGAGGAGACGTAGAGTGTGATCGAATCTGCTGGCTGAGTGACTTGTCACATAAGTAAAGCCAGGGCGATCACCATGTAGTAGCACCCAAGTATCAGCAAGACGCAGGTGCTGTACCAGGAGAAGAAGTTCAGGGCATGGAGTGTAGTTTGGTTGTTGGTCTTTTTCAGAGAGCACACTGCCGATAATGATGTGGTTATAGCCGCTTATGAAGAGAGTCTAAGTTCTTCGGCGTAAAACCGTGACCGGACTCTTTTATCTGTTCCAGAAGGGGAGTAGACACTTCAACTGGGAATACCACACCACAGAAAACTGCTGAAGCGTCTTAACAAGTCTCTGTTTGCAATGCGAGTTGAGTCAGACATAGGGCTATAAAAATGAAAAAGCTGGCATACTATGGTTACTTTCATTCCATAACGTCATATGGGACTATTTTTTGGAGTAGTTCAACAAGCCAAGCTAAAGTTTTCCGGGCACAAAAACGTGCAGTAAGAGTTATATGTGGTGTGAACTCAAGAACATCCTGCAGAAGCCTGTTTAGGGAACTAGGGATACTAACTACTGCTTCCCAATACATTTATTCTTTGATGAAATTTATCATTAAAAATATATCACTTTTTCAAACCAACAGCTCATTTTATGGAATCAATACTAGAAATAAGAATAATCTTCACAAGGCTTTAAAGTCACTTACTCTTGTACAAAAAGGTGTGGATTATTCAGGAACACACATTTTCATTAACTTTCCAGCAGCCGTAAAAACCCCTTACAACCAATGAAATTTAGTTTAAGAGAAGCCTAATCGATTTATTGGTGGCCAACTCCTTCTACTCCATTGATGAATTTCTCAGTAGAACCAACTGATATATAAACTTCTGCACCATTTCAGTGCAGTAATGTTCAAAATGACTCTGAGCACTATGCGACTTAACTTCTGAGGTCATCAGTCGCCTAGAACTTAGAACTAATTAAACATAACTAACCTAAGGACATCACACACATCCATGCCCGAGGCAGGATTCGAACCTGTGACCGTAGCGGTCGCTCGGCTCCAGACTGCAGCGCCTAGAACCGCACGGCTACTCCGACCGGCGCAGTAATGTGTTCATTGTAAATATTATAGTAGTTCTATTACATAAATAAATAAAACTTTTTTATTCTAAATTCAGTGCATTAGTGTTGCTAAAATGATCATTTCATACAGTGTTCATTAAAAAAATGACGATCATTTCACTTGGGACCTGTGGAAGGTACATTAGCTTATTTGTTTCAGTGGTAAATATTTGTCATGTATTATTGTTTCTCTGACATGTTCTACATCCCGGAGGACCTCCTCAATACGGATCAATTGGAATGAAAGTAAATCTAATTTAATCTAATCTAACCTAAACTCGTATCTCCTGCATATCGGACGCCAGTCCCCTTGCCGATGGCAAATACATCACATTGGTCACCTATATTCCTTCTCGCACGAGGGCAGTCGCTCCACTGTCTCCCATAGCAGCAGGAGTGGCGTAAGCAGTAAACCCGTAGAAGTCTCTGAATGTCTCCAGTTTTGCAATAGAGCAATATCGACGTTCACCGCCTTCAGCATATCGCGCAGCAGTTTGATACGTGTGCCGACCATGCTGAGATCGATGGAGGCTATCTTATAAGCTTGTACATGGTCTTCAGGCAGTGGGACGTTCATAACAACAAGGAGAGAAGGTGTAATCACAGTGGCATATCAACTACGATGAGCCGCCGCACAACACGTTATAACCTTCCTGTGTCGCCGCACAGTCAGTCGCCTGTGTATTCTCGGCCTAAGACTCGGCGACAATATCATGCGCTCATTATATCGGGTGAGTGGTAGGGTCTTCAGAGTCCTCCCCAAAGGGACGTGATGGTTGCTGGGACACTTCACCTGACTCAGGGTGTCGTTCGTTGCGTTGGTCGGCAGTCAGTAGCTGCACATTCGACAAGAGGAAATCGGCGGCCGTTCCAGTGGAGGGCACGCGTTAGAATCTGGCGTGGAGGCGCCCATCGGAATTTCTTCTTCTTCTCCTTCTTCTTCTTCTTCTTCTTCGTCGTCGTCGTCCATTTCTTATAGGTTTTGATGTTTCCCAGGCTGTAGGACACGATGATTTAAGCTGTATTAGTATTTTATGGCCAGTGGATACTATACGAGCATTTATTTTGTTGCTGTATGTGACAGCTGTTGGAAACGCGGACACTTGTGCTGGAGCGTTACCCATTCTTTCTACTGAGGGTGTCACACCTTTGCCTGCTTCTAATGTGCTGCTTTGTCCATCTTCTATCCTACAGACCAATGGCAATTATCGCACAGGCACGTGTTCTGGTGTTGGCAGTGATAGTGGTCATGGTGGTGATAAAGCAACTCTACTCACGTTAAATTGGAGTTTTTTTATTTTATTTTTTATTTATTTATTGTTTTTTTACTGTTACACAACGAATATTGCCACAAGTCGAGGTCACATCATGTGTAAGACAAAAATTCAGAAGCTACTACGGAACAAGCACTAAACTTTGACATTATCAACTGAGTTAGTAAACAACCTACTCAAAGAACATTATTTACGCTGTTGGAGGTCATGCCACAAGCTTCCTTCATGTAACATACACGTCCTTGCGTTCATTGAGATTTGGGAAGAAAACAGTTGCTCATTCACTGAGCACTTCCTTAGCTCGTCTTTGTCGGATGGAGAGACGGGAAGCAGGACAGATCACGCAGTCACGAAATGGCGGCCGCAGGCAGACAGTCCTTTGTCGCCCGCGTGAAGGAAGCGGCAGTCTTTTGTCCTGCCTTCCGTGCCGCCAGGCCTGTGGCGGTGCCACGCTTCCGCCGCGACTCTGTATCCACTGTCACGTTTCTCCACCTAAGTTTGCTTTGACAACTCGCTGTCGGTTCAGATCTTTCTACGGGTGCAGGTGGTGTGAATCGTTAGCACCCAATTTCATACCACGTAGCACTGTGTTATTAAAACGGGCAGGTAATGATACTGGTTTGCTCCTAATCTGTATACAAAGCATAATTAAATGTCGTAGTCTTCTTCCTTTAAAACTTCACTTACTCTTTTCCTGTGCTTTCCTTTCTTTTGGTTTTTCATCTGCATCACTTCAGATGGACGTTACCAAGCTTCTGAAAAGAATATCACGACACATTTCGTCCTGCATCATTTGACAAATGCTATCACCTCGATAACAACAGTGCTTCAAATTCTGTAATCTTCTCACTTCCTTTACCTTGATGTTGGATTTTTGGTAAACATAACATCTGATCTGCGGTATCAGTTTGTCATTTTCTATAGATGTGTTATTGCATATTTCATAAATGAGTGTGGTTCTATTCAGTCCTTGTCGGTTTTGTAATGATATACGCATTTTTTACTTCAAATTATAATTTTTATATGATTTTACTATATTTCTTCAAATAGGTATACATTAAATGAACTAATACGCTTTGTAACATCAAATACTTAACTAAAATGATTACAATTACTATGCTAAAGTGCAAAACGTATTTTGTATTCCAATTTTCCTGTCAAACAATTGACTGAATGTGTAATCTCTCTTTTCGGTCCATCGAATGGAGATATGTGCTCTTTACAGAGGTCAGTTACGTTTCGGAACTCATAGCCACAGGTAGTTAAGTGCGACAGATCATGGAAGACAAATAGTTCAAATGGCTCTGAGCACTATGGGACTTAACATCTGAGGTCATCAGTCCCCCTAGGACTTAGAACTACTTAACCTACTAATCTAAGGCCATCACACATATCCATGCCGGAGGCAGGTTTCGAACCTACGACCGTAGCGGTCGCGTGGTTAGAGACTGAAGCACCTAGAACCGCTCTGCCACAACGACCGGCCATGGAAGACAGATGAAATATAAAGTTAATGGGTATTTAATGAAAAATGTGTTTAAGAACGTTACTCAGGGAAATTCCATTGACAAATGACTGAATTTATAAAGTGTTTATAATGAACTTCGTACCGAATCATGTTGTTATTGTGGTCTTCGGTCCAGAGACTGGTTTGATGCAACTTTCCATGCTACTCTACCCTGTACCCTACATCCTTCTGAATCTGCTAAGTTTATTCATCTCTTGGTCCCCCTCTACGATATTTCCCCTCGACATTTCCCTCCAATACAAAACTGGTGAGCCCTTGATGCCTCAGAAAGTGTCCTATCAACCAATCCCTTCTTCAAGTTGTGCCACAAATTCCTCTTCTCCGCAATTCTATTCAGTACCTCCTCATTAGTTACGTGATTTACCCTTGTAATCTTCAGCATCCTTCTGTAGCACCACGTTTCGAAAGCTTTATTCTCTTCTTATCTAAACTATTTATCGTTCATTTTTCACTTTCATTTATGGCTACTCTCCATACAAATACTATTAGAAAAGGCTTCCTGACAAATCTACACTCGATGTTAACAAATTTCTCTTCTTCAGAAACGCATTCCTTGCCATCGCCAGTCGACATTTTATATCCTGTCTACCTCGGCCATCATCATTTATTTTGCTCCCAAAATAACAAAACTCATCTACTACTTTACGTGCCTCATCTCCTAATCTAATTCCCTCAGCTTCACCTGATTTAATTTGATTACATTCCATTATCCTCGTTTCGTCCTTGTTGATGTTCATCTTATATCCCTATTTCAAGACACTGTACATTCCGTTCAACTGTTCTGCCAGGTTCTTTGCTGTCTCTGACAGAATTAAAATGTCATCGGCAAAGCTCAAAGCTTACGTTTCTTCTCCCTGGATTTTAATTACTACTCCGAATTTTTCTTTTGTTTCCTTTACTGCTTGCTCAATATACAGATTGAATAACATCGGGGATAGGCTACAACCCTGTCTCACTCCCTTCCCAACCACTGCTTCCCTTTCATGCCCTCGACTCATAACTGCCATCTGGTTTCTGTACAAATTGTATATAGTCTATCGCTCCATGTATTTTATCCGTGCCACCTTCAGAATTTGAAAGAGAGTATTCCAGTCAACATTGTCAAAAGATTTCTCTAAGTTTACAAATGCTAGAAACGTAGGTTTTCTTTTCCTTAACTTATCTTATCTTCTAAGGTAATTCGCAGGGTCAGTATTGCCTTGCATGTTCCAACATTTCTATGGAATCCACTTCCGCGAGGTTGACTTGTACCAGTTTTTCAATTCGTCTGCAAAGAATTCGTGTTAGTATTTTCCAACCGTGACTTATTAAACTGATAGTTCGATGATGTTCAGATCTGTCAACACCTGCTGCCTTTTGGATTGGAATTATTATATTCTTCCTGAAGTCAAAAGGAAGCAGTTTTGTAATGGGTGGTTCACCGAAGACTATCTATAATTCTAATGGAATGTTGTCTACTCCCGGGGCCTTGTTCACCTTCCTGCTTTCCCTTCTTTGTTTAGGACTGGTTTTCCATCTGAGCTCTTGATATTCATACAGGTGATTCTCTTTTCTCCAAAGGTCTCTTTAATTTTCCTGTAGGCAGTATCTATCTTACCCCTAGTGAGATATGCTTCTACATCCTTACACTTGTTGCAGTGCCTGTCGATCTCATTTTCGAAACGTTTGTATTCCTTTTCGCCTGCTTCATTTACTCCATTTTTATATTTTATCCTTTAATCAGTTACATTCAGTATCGCTGTTACCCAATGATTTCTACTTGCCCTCGTCTTTTTATCTACTTAATCCTCTGTTACCCTCACTACTTCATCCCTCAAAGATACCTATTCTTCTTCTATTCTATTTCTTTCCCCTGTTCTTGTCAATCCTTTCCTACTGCTCTCTCTGAAACACTCTACAACCTCTGGTTCTTTCAGTTTATCCAGGTCCCATCTTCTTAAATTCGTACCTTTTTGCGGTTCCTTCATTTTTAATCTACGGTTCATAACCGATAAATTGTGGTCAGAGTCCACATCTGCCCCTGTAAATGTTTTGCAGTTTAAAAATTGGTTCCCAAATCTCTGTCTTACCATTATATAATCAATATGAAACCATATGGTGTATCCAGGTCTCTTCCACCAAGTGTTAGCAATGATTAACTAATAATCTGTGCAAAATTCTACCAGCTGGCTTCCTCTTTCGTTCCTTACCCCCCCCCCCCCCCCAGTCCATATTCACCTACTACGTTTCCTTCTCTTCCTTCTCCTACAGTGGTATTCCAATCCCCCATGCCTATTAAATTTTCGTCTCCCTTAACTATCTGAATAATTTCTTTAGTCGCATCATACCTTTCTTCAATCACTTCATTATATGCGGAACTAGGCATATAAACTTATACTACTGTGGTCGGTGTGGCTCCGTGTCTATCTTGGCTACAATAATGTGTTCACTATGCTGTTCGTAGTAGCTTATCCGTGTTTCTACTTTTCGTTCATTGTTGAACCTACTCCTGCATTTCTCCCATTTGATTTTGTATCTATAAACCTGCATTCACCTGACCAGAAGTTTTGTTGCCCAAAGATCTGAATGGGGGACTATTTTACCTCCGAAATATGTTACCCAAAAAGACGCCATTATCATTTAACCATACAGTAAAGCTGCATGCCCCTGGGAAAAATTCCGGCTGTAGTTTCCCCTTGTTTTCAGCAATTCGCAGTACCAGCACAGCAAGGCCGTTATTGTTACAAGGCCAGATCCGTCAAACATCCAGACTGTTGCCTCTGCAACTACTGAAAAGGCTGCTGCCCCTCTCCCGGAACCACACGTTTGTCTGGCCTCTCAACAGACACTCCTCTGTTGTGGTTGCACCTACGGTACGGTTATCTGTATCGCTGAGAAACGCAAGCCTCACCACCAACGGCAAGGTCCATGGTTCATCATAATGAAAGTCAAACAATCGTTGTTACCCAAGATGACTACAAAAGATAAGCAGATTGTGTTTTTACACTGTCTTGTTTGGTAATTAGTCTGTGTTAACATCACAACTGAGGCGAAAGGTACAACGTGATAAACTGCCGTCGTTTGAGTTTATCAATATGTTGGGTAAAGAAATACTGGAAATAGCATGTCGACAAGAGGTGTTTTAAGCTGAATCTCAAAATTATGGCCCCCCATGTCCGCTAGCTTGAATTCGTTGGATATTTTTATGTGGGATATTTAAAAGATTTGGCATATTCTAGCCCTGTTGGTAGTGCAGATGACTCTGGGAATGCATGATAGATGGTTCTCAGTGCCTTCGGAACATACCTGGAATTTTGGAACATGTGCAGCCATCGATGAGGCGACAACTGAAGCCTACCTTCACATGAACAGTGGCCATGTGGAACAGTTATTATAGTGTGTGTGCCCTCAAGAGCATATTGGCAGTCTGGATCCCCAGGCAATCAGTTATAATACTTTCATGAAAACATTTGTAATATGTCGTTTCAAGGAAATCATTGGTTTCTGGGCCTATGCATACTAGGATTATTTGCTTGTTTCTATGTTCTCTACTAGGGCCTTTCGTTTGTACCTACAACAGTAAAACACCCTGTATATTGTTTTGGTTAACACAGCCAAATGTGAACCTTTCATTTGGACAATGGGGGCTCATTTGAAAACCAGTATGGTGACGTTACAGCCCTTCTTGTCACCCATTCTTAGCTCAATCTCAACAAATTTATCTCCCAGTGTACGGAGTGGTACTATCATGCTCAAAAGAATCCGAACGACCTGAACTATATTATGGACATTTTGTATGTAGTCTATACTGCATAACTGTTTCAAGTCATCTAATCCCTTTTTAGACAGTCATTTGACTATACAAAAAGGTTAACACGAATAACCACTAGAGGAGCATTATGATGATAGCAATGATGTATATCAGGGAACATGTTATTAGAGTGATATTACAATGAAATGAATATCCATAGCTGCATACAGGCATTGATATGTCAGCGGGGACAGTTGAAAATGTGTGACCCGACCGGGACTCGAACCTGGGATTTCCTGCTTACATGGCAGACGCTCTATTCATTTTTGTTCGGTATTGCTCGTTGCGTTTGATCTGGGCGGACGTCACAAGACATCCGTTCAAGTTGATCGTTGATTCCCTTACTCAGTTTTTTATTACAGAGGGCAAGTCGGGCACTGTTTGTGCATCCGCACAGAAGCAGATGGTCAAATGGCCGGTGAGCCTTATATACACTCCTGGAAATTGAAATAAGAACACCGTGAATTCATTGTCCCAGGAAGGGGAAACTTTATTGACACATTCCTGGGGTCAGATACATCACATGATCACACTGACAGAACCACAGGCACATAGACACAGGCAACAGAGCATGCACAATGTCGGCACTATTACAGTGTATATCCACCTTTCGCAGCAATGCAGGCTGCTATTCTCCCATGGAGACGATCGTAGAGATGCTGGATGTAGTCCTGTGGAACGGCTTGCCATGCCATTTCCACCTGGCGCCTCAGTTGGACCAGCGTTCGTGCTGGACGTGCAGACCGCGTGAGACGACGCTTCATCCAGTCCCAAACATGCTCAATGGGGGAGAGATCCGGAGATCTTGCTGGCCAGGATAGTTGACTTACACCTTCTAGAGCACGTTGGGTGGCACGGGATACATGCGGACGTGCATTGTCCTGTTGGAACAGCAAGTTCCCTTGCCGGTCTAGGAATGGTAGAACGATGGGTTCGATGACGGTTTGGATGTACCGTGCACTATTCAATGTCCCCTCGACGATCACCAGTGGTGTACGGCCAGTGTAGGAGATCGCTCCCCACACCATGATGCCGGGTGTTGGCCCTGTGTGCCTCGGTCGTATGCAGTCCTGATTGTGGCGCTCACCTGCACGGCGCCAAACACGCATACGACCATCATTGGCACCAAGGAAGAAGCGACTCTCATCGCTGAAGACGACACGTCTCCATTCGTCTCTCCATTCACGCCTGTCGCGACACCACTGGAGGCGGGCTGCACGATGTTGGGGCGTGAGCGGAAGACGGCCTAACGGTGTGCGGGACCGTAGCCCAGCTTCATGGAGACGGTTGCGAATGGTCCTCGCCGATACCCCAGGAGCAACAGTGTCCCTAATTTGCTGGGAAGTGGCGGTGCGGTCCCCTACGGCACTGCGTAGGATCCTACGGTCTTGGCGTGCATCCGTGCGTCGCTGCGGTCCGGTCCCAGGTCGACGGGCACGTGCACCTTCCGCCGACCACTGGCGACAACATCGATGTACTGTGGAGACCTCACGCCCCACGTGTTGAGCAATTCGGCGGTACGTCCACCCGGCCTCCCGCATGCCCACTATACGCCCTCGCTCAAAGTCCGTCAACTGCACGTACGGTTCACGTCCACGCTGTCGCGGCATGCTACCAGTGTTAAAGACTGTGATGGAGCTCCGTATGCCACGGCAAACTGGCTGACACTGACGGCGGCGGTGCACAAATGCTGCGCAGCTAGCGCCATTCGACGGCCAACACCGCGGTTCCTGGTGTGTCCGCTGTGCCGTGCGTGTGATCATTGCTTGTACAGCCCTCTCGCAGTGTCCGGAGCAAGTATGGTGGGTCTGACACACCGGTGTCAATGTGTTCTTTTTTCCATTTCCAGGAGTGTATATAAATATGAAGATGGTGTCTGTTCTTTCGGACAGTTCAGACGTGGTGCATTCACACAAGCCGCTGACCAACATGTAAACATCTGCTGCAGTCTTGGTAAACTCATGGTGTGTGACCAGGGCCTAGCTTCCACGACACCCGACATCCTGGACCGCAGAGTTGGCTGTACTCATCTAAGCGTAGGCTAAGCTGTCTACGAGAGCACTGAGGTGTAAGGCCGCTCCATACCGCAAAGAAGAGTGGTAAATGGACAGCATGAGGTCTAGGATTGCAAAAGCTTTTAATTGCTTAAAAAGTAATGGGGTAGTTAACGAAAAGTTAACGAGTGATAGAAGAGGAAATTGAAATATTTTACCAGTACCTGCTGCTAGATATGAAAATAAAGTGTCAAAATGTTCATCTCTTTAAAGCCTAGATATCATTCCCATAATAAGTTACATTGGTGTGATACTTATGTCAGTATGGCTTGCTTCAAATCGAGTGCTAAATTCAGGACATTTCGAGAGCAAAAGATATTAGGAAAGAAAGTGAGAAGTCCAAAAGAGAACACCTTCTGAACAAAATTTGAAAATAAAAACAATTTGAAAAAATATACTCATACGTTTTGTGAAATGATTTGTCTAAAGGCAAGAACTAAAATGGATTAGAGAAACATGACATCACCTCGAATAATGCTCAATATCAGGTACAGCATACATACCGATACTAGATTTGGACCTAAACACATCGGGAATCGAATCTGAAGTGGATTTTCGTCCACAGAGAAATTTTCTTGATGATCATTCTACAAGGAGTGAAGAAAGTAATTTTTTAGTGCACAAAATCAAGAGAACAGATGCAGTAAGAGATGACATAACCATGCTTCTGATCTGTTTTTGTCATGTCGGGAGTTCTGGGTTTGGTACTTTCTTCTTTTTTGATTTCTTACCGAAAGCTGTCTCGGATGCTGGCAATAAATGTCAGCGGCAATGGCCACACTTCTGGGAAGCTATTCGTAGTGCACAACAGCTTTTAATGCCACCAAATTCCAAATATGTAATTTGTGTTCGCACAGTACTCTTTGCTTGAAGAAATGTTTTATGTTACGGCCTAGCCATTCATATCTTTTTATGTAGCTAACGTAATGCTAATAGCTCTACAATTACTGGGACAGTGTGAAGTGTTGTAAATGTTCACCTACTGTCCTAAGTATAAAATGGAGGGAAAAATTGATGACATCATCGATGATGTCATCATAAATTGTTGCCAAATTTCCCCACTTGCCATAAGCAAATTACCCTATGCATAAAATGACAGGAGATTCAAAAATAGAAAATGTCGGACCTAACATAATTATCCTAAGTACAAAGAGAGCTGACCTTAGGACAGTCCAAAGTGCCGTACAGGTTTACAAATGCAGGATGCCGACCTGGATATATAAGAGAGAGCCTATATGAAACTGAAATCCAAGGTAACGAGCCAAGATGGTGACCTCGGCATACTAGGACATCCTCTAGGACGTAATAACCGAATATGGCGATCCAATATGTCTCACCTGAGGCTGCTGGGACAGCCTGCATTTTAATCATATTTTCACCCAGAGTTATGATGTCAGAATTAAGATGGCAGGCTTGGTGGATACTGAACAGTCTCCATGGTTGTCAGTCACTTGTGTTAATTTTAGAATACAAGATGGCCGCTGAGTTTCTCCTGACGTCATAGAACACTTGTCCTACTTTTAAAATGGCAGTGCTAATTACGACATGTAGTCAGCACGCCCATCTCCGGCCGTATTTCAGTTTACGAGACCGGAGTCGCTGCTTCTCAATCACGTAGCTCCTCAGTTTTCTTCTCAAGGGGTAAGTGCATCCCGCTTGCCAACAGCACTCGGCAGACCGAATGGTCGCCCATCCAGGTGCTAGCCCGGCCTAACAGTACTTAACTTCGGTGATCTGACGTGAACCGGTGTTACCGCTGCTGCAAAGCTGTTGGTTCAACATTGCACTCAGGACGTTATACGTTTCCACAGGATTTCTAAATGGAGGTAGTAGAGGACTCTGAAGGTGTATATTTAGAAAATTGATAAATAAATGTAAATGTGGTGTGACTACGGCCTCCCTAGGGTAGACCGTTCGCCGGGTGCAAGTCTTTTGATTTAACGCCACTTCGGCGACTTGCGCGTCTATGGGGATGAAATGATAACGATTAGGACAACACCCAGTCCCCGAGCGGAGAAAATCTCCAACCCAGCCGGGAATCGAACACGGGCCCTTAGGACTGATATTCTGTTGCACTGAGGCCGGCCGCGGTGGTCTCGCGGTTCTAGGCGCGCAGTCCGGAACCGTGGGACTGCTACGGTCGCAGGTTCGAATCCTGCCTCGGGCATGGATGAGTGTGATGTCCTTAGGTTAGTTAGGTTTAAGTAGTTCTAAGTTCTAGGGGACTGATATCCACAGCAGTTGAGTCCCATAGTGCTCAGAGCCATTTTTTTTCTGTTGCGCTGACCACTCAGCTACCGGGGAAGGGCAGAGAATTGATATTTGCGACCGACCGCAGACTTACTGAAATGAACGTAATATCATGTAATGACAGTGAAGATAGGAGAAATCGGTAATCGTACGGAAGTACATCATTGTCCATCGCTCCATCTGCGAATTCATTATTAAAGGGAATGACTATCTGTGATATAACATATCCTGCACTATGTGCTACATGGTTGTTGCAGAGTATTTATACGGGCGAGATTTTGAAATAAAAACATGTAGTGATATTAAGACAGACATCTAGTATCACAGGTCAGAGAAGACAGCAAAGTCAGTGGTCAAAATATCAGAAGCAGAGTGGCGAACTTTTGAATAACGAGAAAGATCTTAATAACTTCGTGTGTCCATCGGCTTCACACCGAATGACCAGTCAGCGAAGCACTACGCAGTGCAGTCTTTAGTAGCGGAGCCGAACATTGAGGTTCAATGGATTTCAGTGCACATCCAAAATCGCAACTCTAAATGCAGTTCAGAGTATGGTTGAGCTCAGGTAGTGTAATTTGATTTGTGAGACTATTACCATATTTTCTATAATGTTTAACAGTATGCTAGAATTAATATTTGTGAATAATAAGGATGATTACTAAGTTAACGTGTGACTTTTATAGCCACAGATCTTTTATCAAAAAATTTAAGTGATCTGTCTTCTGTTTTATCTGGTGCAACGTGCATAATAAAAAGTAGATCGAGTCCTCATTACCATTTCAGTAACAGGGTGTCTTAGCCGGTTTATTAGTAGTTTCACTACAGTTTCACACTGAGAGCAGCAAACTCACGATCCAGAAGCTACTTCTGTGCTGGGACGAGAACATAATGTTGTTAGACATTTCCAGAATTTCTGTGTTTTGCTTTGACACGGCAAGACAGAACTAGCACAGCCAGACACGTCTGCTACTCCAGCACAAATAAATACATCTTCGTGCCATCCGTGGTAACACAGGGAACAGAAAAGCAGACGCACGTCATTTAGTCGTGACAATACCGTGTATTAAACACACGCGTTTATCTCTGTTCGAATGTTGGAAAAACCATTTACTCTGAAGAGCCAAAGAAATTGGTAAACCTGCCTAATATCCTGTAGGGCCCCTGCGAGCACGCAGAAGTGCCGCAGCACGACGTGGCATGGAATCGACTATTGTCTAAAGTAGTGCTGGAGAGAACTGACACAATGAATCCTGCAGGCTGTTCATAGATCCGTAAGAGTACGAGGGGGTGGGGATCTGTTCCGTAAAGCACGCTCCAAAGCATCCCAGATATGCTCAATAATGTTCATGTCTGGGGAGTTTGGGAGCAGGTGGAAAAGTTGAAACCCAGAAGATTGTTCCTGGAGCCACCTCTGTAATAATTCTGAACATGTGGGGTGTCGCATTGTCCTGCTGGAATTGCCCAAGTCCGTCGGAATACACAATGGACATGAATGGATGCAGGTGATCGGATAGGATGCTTACGTATGTGTCACCTGTCAGAGTCGTATCTAGACGTATCAGGGCCCAATATCAGTCCAACTGCCCACGCCCCACACCATTACAGAGCCTCCACCAGCTCCAACAGTCCCATTATGACATGCAGGGTCCACGGATTCATGAGGTTGTCTCCACACCTGCACACGTCCATCCGCTCGATACAATTTGAAACGAGACTTGTCCGACCAAACAGCATGTTTCCACTCATCAACAGTCTAATGTCGGTCCTCACGGGCCCAAGCGTGGCGTAAAGCTTTGTGTCGTGCAGTCAGGGTACACGAGTGGGCCTTCGGCACCGGAAACCCATATCGATGATGTTTCATTGAATGGTTCGCACTCTGACACTTGTTGATGACCTAGCATTGAAATCGGCAGTAATTTGTGGAAGGGCTGCACTTCTGTCACCCTGAACGATTCTCTTCGGTCGTCGATGGTTCCGTTCTTGCAGGATCTTTTTCCGGCGGCAGCGATGTCGGAGATTTGATGTTTTTCCGGATTCCTGATATTCACGGTACAAATGGGTTCAAATGGCTCTGAGCACTATGCGACTTAACTTCTGAGGTCATCAGTCGCCTAGAACTTAGAACTAATTAAACCTAACTAACCTAATGACATCACACACATCCATGCCCGAGGCAGGATTCGAACCTGCGACCGTAGCGGTCGCTCGGCTCCGGACTGTAGCGCCTAGAACCGCACGGCTACTCAGGCCGGCTATTCACGGTACACTCGTGAAATGGTCGTACGGGAAAATCCTCATTTCATCGATACCTCGGAGATGCTGTGTCCCATCGCTCGTGGGCCGACTATAACACCACGTTCAAACTCATTTAAGTCTTGTTAACCTGCCATTGTAGCAGCAGTAACCAATCTAACAACTGCGCCAGACAGGAGTTGTCTTATATAGGCGTTGCCGACCGCAGCGCCTGTTTACATATCTCTGTTCAAAATGGCTCTGAGCACTATGGGACTCAACTGCTGAGGTCATTAGTCCCCTAGAACTTAGAACTACTTAAACCTAACTAACCTAAGGACATCACAAACATCCATGCCCGAGGCAGGATTCGAACCTGCGACCGTAGCGGTCTTGCGGTTCCAGACTGCAGCGCCTTTAACCGCACGGCCACTTCGGCCGGCACATATCTCTGTATTTGAATACCCATGCCTATACCAGTTTCTTTGGCGCTTCAGTGTATTAAAAGGTTTAAACTAGCTGCGACTGACGAGTTACTCCGACGACGCTGGTGCGAAAAGGAGTATTTAAAGTGCAACGGCCACATGAATCTAATCGCAGTTAAGACAGCTGGCAGACTGAGAGTCATTGGGAGAATGCTCGGGAAATGTAGTCCACACACAAAGGGGGCAGCTTACAAACTCCTTGTACGACTAGTAATTGAATATTCCTCGTCGCTCCGGGAACGGTACCAGATACGAGAGAAGGTCCGAAGAAGAGCAGCGCGTTTCGTTAAAGGTAAGCGCGAAAGCATATGGAGATGCTCAGCCAAGACTCCAAGAGAGGCGTTCTGCATCACAGTGTGATTTACTATTAAAGTCCCGAGCGCGTACTTTTTTAGAAGTGCCAGTAAATATCCCGATAAGACCATGCAGGTAAAATCGAAGACGAATTGCAGACCACACGGAGACTTGCCAGCAATCGTTACTCCCGCCACCGTTTCGCAACTGGAATAGGAAAAGGGGCAAGTGACAGTGTTACACGAAGTCACTTGTGGGGTATAGATGAAGAAATATGTGGAGTACATGTCGAGTGTTACAAAGAAATGTGATCAACGTCCAAAGGCATAGACTGCGTTCAGTTATAACGAAGGTCCTCACTGAAGTACTGTCGTATGGATCCACTTTGATCGGGAGACTCTAAGTCCGCAAGGAATTCATCTCATAGTTGCGTCTTAAAGGCTGTTACGTCACAGAATCGCCGATGTGTTCTATGATTCTATTGTTAACAATCACTTATTTTCTAGTTAGAAACGGAGAATGTAAAGGTTGGAACCTTGTGGCCTGCTTCCAAATAATCACGGATATAGATGGAAATAAGGCCACAAATCAGGAGTTAATTCAGTTTAAAAAGTTAGTGCCTTTAAAGCGCTCCAGAAAAATACTTCTTTGTTGCAGTATAGTCCCTGTTACACTACTCTGCGAAAACCAGTCCAAATACATTTTAATGAAATTATGGACAGTTCTTTGTTTTTGAGTTACGCTCTGATCCTAAATTCAAGATTTTTCTGAATATTGAACTTACTGACATAACGCAAAAGCTATACACCATTTTACAGATGAAAAACCGATCATACAATGAAGGCTTTCACGACGAGATGTCATAGCTGCTGATGAGCCTTCAGGGCTGTTTGGACGAAGCCGATGAAACTTTTCGGTTCCTGACGTTTTGTCCAGAGCGGCGCTGGACATCTTTTGAGGTGTTCCTGGCGGCGGTGAGTCTTGCCAAATGACGAGTCGACATTAATACTGTGTAAAGTGGAAGTGGCCGAGTTTACACGTAATCAGCAGAGACCATCTTTGTCAGCAATAAAACTTGGAAGGAGTGTACTGGGGTACACTAACATAAGGTACCCACATATTGCAGTGGTACTAATGTAAACTAAAATGAAACTATCATATTGTCAACGATGTATATCTCTGATGAGCTCTATAAAGCCGATCGCAGACTTTGCACAACCGCAGAGCCAAAGATACTGCTATTAGTGTCAGACTGTAGTGTCGGAGTAAGAGAGCATTTGGCGCACTGCAGTGTGTACAGTGTGTATGAATATGTGATCGAAAGAGGTTGCAGTAGGCAATTTTTTTGTGGTGTGCTCTGTAAAGTCACCAAGTGTTAGATTATAATGTAGGAATTTTCCCATATCAATATTTTGTATTATACCACACGTAAAATAGGTAGTTAAAACTGATGAATGATTTTGATAAAATTTAAATTTAATTGTAACAAGAAAGGATTACTGATTGATACGGGGTACATGAATTATTGGAAATGTAAATGTGGAAGCAGAAGTCTTCTCGCAGTCAAGGTAAAGATATTAATTTTTTGTTACTTTCTTTTTGCCAGCGTGTTAGTGTAAATGAGTTGGCTTATAATTGGTAACAGTAAGTTCTATGTTGAGTAATCCCAGAATGTACATAAACAGATTTGATGTATGGGGTAGCTAGATATTTCCTTTTCGTAAGGTATACGTAATTTGATGATTAGTCTTTATGCTTTTTAGTGATGTTAGATAATACTAGCTGTATAAACCTCATTGTTTGTGACTATGATAGAAAAGTAAGGTTTTCATTAAGTATAAAGGATGTAATTTTCTTGAGTAGTTTAATTTCATTGTCAGATGTTTTGAAAAGCCCAACTTAACTTCGAATACAACTTCATTATTGAAAAAGTCAGTGTTAGTAATTCACCCAAATCGCTACCGCCTTCCTGTCCAGGTCATATGTTTTTCAAAGACATTCAATTTTTCTAAACTATTTGCATTGATTAGCCAAAGTAATTTTGTTTATATTTCAAAGTATTACGGGCAGCGTTGCACACTGCTGAGCCCGTAGCCAGTTTATTTTATTCTTCTTCTTGAGAGAGCAGGATACATCGCGATTCACCTTTGCTGCTTTAGAGGTATGACAATTTTATTTATTTGTTGTGTTCACAGGGACCAAAGTTGTCAGTTTTGCACAGGGACAGAGGATTAAGTACCTAACGGGCTGAATGTATTTTGCAGTGACTCTATTTCCTTCTTGGTACAGGGAGTTGCATTGCCCAATCAGTTCGTATAACATTTTGCTAACAATAAGACAGAGTAAGCACACCACTTACAGTTACACACGCTACGCGATAATTCCAGTTTTGTATGCATTCCCAGCTCAGGCATTCATTTAAGTATTTCATAATCATTAAAGATCGTAACAGTTTATTTAAATATTTGGGTCAACAGAAGCGTCCGATCTTACCCGTCGGCTTTGACCCGTGACGTAAGCGTGTTGTGGTGTGTGACGTCATTACGGCGCGGAGTTTGATTTGCGATTGTGGCGTGTTTGTAGATGTCTTGTTTTTCTTTGTCGTGCTCTCTGGTGGTGTGTTCATGGTTTTCGTTTGTTTCGTTTGTTTCGTGTGGTGGGGTCAGTTTTCTGTTGCTCAGGTGTTGGATTTGAAGCGGAATTTCTAATAGTGAGTTAATGGTTAATTTAATGCTCATTGCTGTACGTCGGGTGAGTTTGTTATTAAGTGTATTCGGTTGTGGTTTTTTGTTCAGGAATGGATATGAAAGACCGGATTAATAGTTCTCGGTTGAGGGCTATGATGGGGGAGACAGCTTTAGAGCTGATTAAATTTCTTCAGCTATTTGGCTTAATTGCCGAGGTCGTGAAGTGCGGTGTGTGCCGTGAACCTATGAAATTGGTTAAAGTTCCGGACTCTCGGACCAGGGACGGATACATGTGGTGTTGCCGGAAAGATGGCATATGGCGTTCTGTAAGGCGTGGTACCTGGTTCGAGAAGTCTAGATTGGCCATGCGTGAGATTGTGCTTATTACGTATTATTTTTGTTACAGTTGCGGACAGAGTTTTTGCGCGTTTGAGACTGGTGTGAGTGAGAGGACTGTTTTAGACTGGTATTCCTTTTGCCGCGAGGTGTGTTCCGAATTTATTAAGTACAGGGGTAAGTTGGGTGGGCATGGGGTGCTTGTGGAGGTGGATGAGTCGCAGTTTGGTAAAAGGAAGTATGGGAGGGGGAAGTCTGTGGCTGGTCTTTGGGTGTGGGGGGCTGTTGTTCAGGGGGGTGGGGGTACTGAATGTGTTTTTAGGATTGTGGAGGGGAGGTCGAAGCCTGAATTAGTGGGGTTAATTGAGGAGTATGTAGAGCCGGGGTCCACAGTAGTTTCAGATGCGTTTTCTTCATATAGGGGGTTGGGTGAGAGGGGATTTAATCATTTAGTAGTGAACCACAGTCTAGAGTTTAAGAATTATGATACTGGGGCTTGCACTAACACAATTGAGGGGATGTGGGGAGCGGTTAAGTCAGTTCTTGGGAGGGGGAAGAGGCGCTCTTCCAACCTTCAGTCTCATTTAGATGAGTACTGTTGGCGGAAGAGTGTCCCAGAGGGCTATTGCATTCTTCGGGTTTTTTTAAGGGCTGTGGGTAAAATGTATAGACCGAAAGTGGTTAGTTAGGGTGGGCTGGGTAGGTGGGTGGGTGGTTTATTTTGTTGTATAGTGTTTGTGTGTTGTATTTTGGAGTTGTGGGGGAGGGGGTTGACGTTTGGGTGGGTTGGGTTTTTATTTTACTTCAGTATTTTTTCGTTGGTGTGTGTGTGTGTGTTTTTGTATGTGTGTGTGTGTGTGTGTGTGTGTGTGTGTGTGTGTCTGTGCGTGCGTGCGTGTGTGCATTTGTGTGTGATTGTGGTGGCCAATCTAGTTTGTGGAGCTGGAACTTTTTTGAGGTAAGTTCCGTTTTTTTTTTTGGTTATTTATGTATGTTTTGTGTATTGGGTATAGGTTGGAAACATCCGATCTCACGCGTCGGCTTTGACCCCTCACGTAAGGGACCTACACATTGATCTGTAGCGTAGCCCTGAATACGAGGTTAGGTTGGGAGTTTTTTTTTGGAATGCGGCCGCGGCAGCGGCCGCCTATGATTCGAAAATATTGATTTGACACTAATGAACATGTATACGTAATATGAAGCAATTTGATGAACATATTGATCTGTAGCGTAGCCCACTTGAGGTTAGGTTGGGAGTTTTTTTTTTGGAATGCGGCCGCGGCAGCGGCCGCCTATGATTCGAAAATATTGATTTGACACTAATGAACATGTATACGTAATATGAAGCAATTTGATGAACATATTGATCTGTAGCGTAGCCCACTTGAGGTTAGGTTGGGAGTTTTTTTTTGGAATGCGGCCGCGGCAGCGGCCGCCTATGATTCGAAAATATTGATTTGATCAATATGTTCATCAAATTGCTTCATATTACGTTTACATGTTCTTTAAACACGTATTGGTATTTGGTCAGTTTTGTGATGTTGATTTACTTCGTTGTTTTGCGTGGTTTTGAATGGCGGTCGGTCGCTACATTTCTGTATATTTAGTTTCTCCGCACCCAAAAACCCCTAATTTCCCACGCTTGTCCCGTTACAGTCATTAGGCTTTTTGTGAAACTTGTGCATTTCAGTGTTTACAATACGTATGCGATGTTTTTATATCCGCCATATTGGAATTGTTTATACTCGTTTCCGCGGTATTTGTGACGTCATGGGTCAAAGCCGACGGGTAAGATCGGACGCTTCTGTATTTCCAAATATTTGAATAAAAAATAATAACGTTACACCAGAAAACTGTCAGTTACGTAATTGCAATCGTATTGCAAACGTACAACTTTCATACAAGTTTCACCAGGCGACAGCTCTGCCAGTCGTTTGCTTTAAGAAATTTTTTATACTAAAATATATATTCTCTCAAGCACTCTGTAGCTATAATAGTAGTAAGATTTTTTTGGCGCAACACAATTTATTAACGTGTACAAATTTTTTTCGCGCAGTTCAGCGGAATACTTATGATCCACCCTGTTTTTCATTGATTTGGTTCTTTAATTTTTGTCTTTGGCTTCTACTCTGTATGTGATTTACGATGCTGCGCAAAAGTGTCAAGGTTCCGGCGCGTAATCTGACGATTAAGCATACCGAAATGGACGTTTCTCTGATTATTGACAGCAATGTTACGAATGATATTAACCACACTGTGGTGCAACAGTTGCAACGCCCAAGAAAAAGTGTCCCATTTCCCAAAATAATGTACAGTTTACTGACAGTACGATTTCACCTACTTTTTCCCATATTAGTATCAATAAAACCAGAAAATTTAGCAAATTTCACCTAGTTTACCATCTGATCAGACTGTCGATACCAGTATAGCGGACGACGCAACACGAAGGTGTCAGAACAGAATCTTTTTGAATCAGGTTAATGAACTTCCCAATTCTTGTACAGTCAATCAGAATGCCAACGGTCTGTTTCTAAAAATCTGTCAAACTCCATTAGCGGTAATTATTCAGATAATGCAGCAAACAAGACGTCAGTGGTTGTAGATGATGTCTCCACATCACAAACCTCAACACAGGTGAAACCCGACGCATCAGTTCAAAAGAATATGGAAGCGATCCTTCAAAATCTCATGCAAATGATGGTGAAACGAATTAACAAAACTGATCAGTTCAATGAACGGTTTACTCAGTTCATTGAACGATTTAATAAAGATGATGAACGATTTTCCAGCATACGAGGCAAACAAGATGAAACCATGGCTCAGTTCAATGAACAATTTTCCAGCGTACGTGACGAGCTTAAATCGTACACAGAAGCGACTGATAGCGGTTTCAAACAGGTAGATACTGAAAAACGCCTTTGCTATAAAATTGAAGCCATATCCAGACATAACCAAACCTTTGAGAGATGCTTTAAAACATCAATGTAGTGAAACGTATAAAAAGCTTACAGATGAAATCAAATCAGCTAATGAAAGAATAGATCAACAAAATACTCGGTTAGATGCACGTCTTAAAGTTCACACTGAAACTCAGAAAAGTCATACAAATAATTGGTCCGTAAACACACGGAGGAGAACAAACAGGTTTTACAGTCAATTGCAGTACAAAGACAGGAAGTAGAACAATAGTTGCTCACTAGTCTACAGCCCATGTTGACGCTAGTATAATCTCCGTCACAGACAGGGCTAACACAGAAAAACAATCACAGAAACAACTGATTTCGAAGGCACCTTTGACACACGAATCCAGAAAATTGAAGGAAAGTGCACAGATGACATTGAGTCGTTAAGCTCCCGACTTGAACAAATAGATCTGGTGCAGGAACCTGACACAATTAAAGCAGATTTGAAAAAGATGAAAAAAACTACATGCAAACTACAAAAGCAAGTCGACGCTTTAGATTCAAACAGTTCTACACACATTCTTACGCTCACGGAAAGATGTGACGAGCTATGATCAGGGTTAAAAAAACTTGAAAACGAAACTGAAAATAAATCAGACGACACAGCTCCCATTTCATTCACTGAATCCCAGGAATATCGGTTCATACAACCCATTAAACCACCTTGGTGGATATGACAGTTCGCTACATAGGAAAGTTAATAGTTTACATCAGAAAGTAGCACCTATCAGAAATATTTCTCCATGCAATGATTCGTGTGTGTGTGTGAAATCTTATGGGACTTAACTGCTAAGGTCATCAGTCCCTAAGCTTACACACTACATAACCTAAATCATCCTAAGGACAAACACACACACCCATGCCCGAGGGAGGACTCGAACCTCCGCCGGGATCAGCCGCACAGTCCATGACTGCAGCGCCCCAGACCGCTCGGCTAATCCCGCGCGGCTCCATGTAATGAGTTTAGAACTAACATGCCTAACGTGCAACAGCAATAGTCACCTACTCTTTAGCCTCACAATAATATGAGCAGATTACAAAGAGTATGTGACATTGATACAAACCAGTCGTCACACGATCAGTTTTTTCATACCGCGAAACCTTCTCAAAATCTCCAACACGAAGGATTCGATTATAAACATTTCTTTCCTGTAAAGAAATTCAGGGTGTTTAGAAATAACAGCACAGACCTGCATTCCCTTTATTAGGTGCAGCAATTTTAATTTTCGCTGCAACCAAACCGGCCGGTGACGCATAAGCTCGAATTTATCGGTAGCTTTTTAGAGGGAGAAACTTCGATGCGTATGAGACCCACAGCAAGGTAATGTTACTTCGTCGAAGAGTTCCAAAACGCATTCCTATCTGCTTATAGGGCGGAAACGACTCAGCGTGGCATTAAAGACCAGGTAATTAGTTTACGCAGTTTTGAACAATCCAGTTTTCCCACTGTAACCCAGTTTTTTGAGTATATAGTTCAACAAAACCAGTACCTGACTGAACCGTACAGCCAATCTGCATTCGTACAGTTATGCATCTCAAAACGTCCGCGCTCATTACGAGTTTTCCATCTCACTGAACAGTAAAAGGAAACTATTTCAGCATTCAGAGCCTCATTGCAATAAGAAATTTAATGTTGTTGTTGTTGTGGTCTTCAGTCCTGAGACTGGTTTGATGCAGCTCTCCATGCCACTCTATCCTGTGCAAGCTTCTTCATCTCCCAGTACCTACTGCAACCTACATCTTTCTGAATCTGCTTGGTGTATTCATCTCTTGGTCTCCCTCTACGATTTTTACCCCAACGCTGCCTTCAAATGATAAATTTGTGATCCCCTGATGCCTCAGAACATGTCCTACCAATCGATCCCTTCTTCTAGTCAAGTTGTGCCACAAGCTCCTCTTCTCCCCAATTCTATTCAATACCTCCTGATTAGTTATGTGATCTACCCATCTAATCTTCAGCATTCTTCGTAGCACCACATTTCGAAAGCTTCTATTCTGTTCTTGTCCAAACTATTTGTCGTCCATGTTTTACTTCCATACATGGCTACACTCCATACAAATACTTTCAGAAATGACTTCCTGACACTTAAATCTATACTCGATGTTAACAAATTTCTCTTCTTCAGAAACGCTTTCCTTGCTATTGCCAGTCTACATTTTATATCCTCTCTACTTCTACCATCATCAGTTATTTTGCTCCCCAAATAGGAAAACTCCTTTACTAATTTAAGTGTCTCAATTCCTAATCTAATACCCTCAGCATCTCCCGACTTAGTTTGACTACATTCCATTATCCTCGTTTTGCTTTTGTTGCTGTTCATCTTATATCCTCCTTTCAAGACGCTATCCATTCCGTTCAACTGCTCTTCCAAGTACTTTGCTGTCTCTGACAGAATTATAATGTCATCTGCGAACCTCAAAGTTTTTATTTCTTCTCCATGGATTATAATACCTACTCCAAATTTTTCTTTTGTTTCCTTTACTGCTTGATCAATATACAGATTGAATAACATCGGGGAGAGGCTACAACCCCGTCTCACTCCCTTTCCAACCACTGCTTCCATGCCCCTCAACCCTTATAACTGCCATTTGGTTTCTGTACAAATTGTAAATAGACTTTCGCTCTCTGTATTTTACTCCTGCCACATTCAGAATCTGAAAGAGAGTATTCCAGTCAACATCGTCAAAAGCTTTCTCTAAGTCTACAAATGCTAGAAACGAAGGTTTGCCTTTCCTTAATCTAGCTTTCAAGATAAGTCGTAGGGTCAGTATTGCCTCACGTGTTCCAATATTTCTACGTGATCCAAACTGATCTTCCCCGAGGTCGGCTTCTACTAGTTTTTCCATTCGTCTGTAAAGAATTCGCGTTAGTATTTTGCAGCCGTGAGTTATTAAAGTGATAGTTCGGTAATTTTAAGATCTGTCAACACCTGCTTTCTTTGGGATTGGAATTATTATATTCTTCTTGAAGTCTGAGGGTATTTCGCCTGTCTCATACATCTTTCTCACCAGATAGTAGAGTTTTGTCAGGACTGGCTCCCCCAAGGCTGTCAGTAGTTCTAATGGAATGTTATCTACTCCCGGAGCCTTGTTTCGACTCAGGTCTTTCACTGTTCTGTCAAACTCTTCACGCAGTATCATATCTCCCATTTCATCTTCATCTACATCCTCTTCCATTTCCTTAATATTGTCCTCAAGTACATCGCCCCTGTATAGACTCTCTATATATTCCTTCCACCTTTCTGCTTTCCCTTCTTTGCTTAGAACTGGGTTGCCATCTGAGCGCTTGATATTCATACAAGTGGTTCTCTTTTCTCCAAAGGTCTCTTTAATTTTCCTGTAGGCAGTATCTATCTTACCCCTAGTGAGATAAGCCTCTACATCCTTACATTTGTCCTCTAGCCATTCCTGCTTAGCCATTTTGCACTTCCTGTCGATCTCATTTTTGAGACGTTTGTATTCCTTTTTCCCTGCTTTATTTACTGCATTTTTATATTTTCTCCCTTCATCAATCAAATTCAATATTTCTTCTGTTACCCAAGGATTTCTACTAGCCCTCGTCTTTTTATCCACTTAATCCTCTGCTGCCTTCACTACTTCATCCCTCAAAGCTACCCATTCTTCTTCTGCTGTATTGCTTTCCCCCATTCCTGTCAATTGTTCCCTTATCCTCTCCCTGAAACTCTGTACAGCCTCTGGTTTATTCAGTTTATCCAGGTCCCATCTCCTTAAATTCCCACGTCTTTGCAGTTTCTTCAGTTTTAATCTACAAGAAATTTAATAACACCAATCAATGTAACAACTCATTCGGTTACAACGAGCAATCCCATTAACAAGAGAAATAAAAGATTTGGTTCCGATAACGATTTTCATGGACTTTTAATAAGAGACAACATTTTGACAACCAGTATTTCAGCAGCAGCAGCAGCAGTATCAGAAATTTGACGCCAACAGTCACAGTTTCCAGCAGCAATTCTTCCCACAACCGCAGCATCCCGGAAACATCCAGCAACAATACGGTCCACAAGCTCAGTCGAACTTTAAAGTGCCACCGCACAGCTTCACTACTACAACCCAGTCTATTAATTTTACTTCTTTACTTATCTTCTCCCACAATATCCGGTCGTCGCAGTTCAGTCGAAGTGATCAACAGCAAAGTAATTTTCACTACAAAGGGAATAACCACTTATTTAAGCGTAATTTCGGTAACAACAGCTTTCATCAGAATCAGCCTCAGAAGTCTCAGTTCACTGTTAATGAGCGTGATGTTCGTTCCCATCATCACAGCATTCTGCAGACCTAAACAACCGTACAGTACAAATAATTTAACTACCACAGCAATCTTCTGCCAACAATCAGCCGACTAGTAATGGGGAAACGTACGTTGCTATTCTGCTACTCATCATACCGTTCGGGAAAACATCATAACTTTCGACGGCATTAGGGACACGCTATTACAACAGAGACACCAAACTCAAAAGAATATTTCTCATCCCACAGTTGAAATTAAAGTTGGCTTGCATCCATTTTCTGCAGTGATCAACTCCAGTTCACCTGTTGCGTTGATAAATGTAACAGCATTTCAAAAATGTAACAGCGACAGTACCTGTTCTACTTTTCCATTTTTTAAAACGAAAGTTCGTGGCACAGTCTCCATCAAGGGAGTAGATGTGAAACTGCAAACCCACCTATCTTTTATATATGCTGATCACACATTTCATGCTAATTTCTGGAACGTTCCGCTCTTAGCAACCGTCGTCCCCCTTGGCATGGATTTCCTTGTCGAACATGACGCTGTTATCAACTTTAAGAAGTCATTGCTTGTATTGAAATCTGATACGCAACAACTATCTGTTACATTTCAAAATACTTCGCCAGCTGAGGAATGAGACATTAACAGAGTTGAGGTCATTTCAGCATCTAAGAATACCTATTGTGAGACAACATTTTTTACAGACATGTATTTTCATAGTAAGAATATCCCTGATGAATTTCATTATGACGTTGTGCAAACTATCAACAGTGAGGCAAGAGCATGTAAAGTTTCGCCCGACGACGAGCACCAACAGATGAAAGATATTCTTTTACGGCACTCTGAAGTATTTAACAATGTACCAGGAACCACATCCAGTTTTGTTAACGAATTCCAAATAAAACTGCATGATACATTTAGGGCAAAACAGTATTTCATTCCGTTCATCTACAGTGTCAAGTTAGAACTTCAGGCTATGTTACATCAAGGTATCATTGAACCAGCCTTTAGCCAACATATTAACCCTCTTCACATTGTTAGCAAGAAAGATGGCTCACTTCGTCTTGTGTTGGATTCACGTTAGATCAAGGAGATCATCATTACTGAAACCGATCGTCCGCAAACGCTGGAAAAGCTCTTGTAAAAATTTCACGGAATGTCAGTCTGTTCTACTTTGGACCTAAAAACGGCTTCTGGCAAATTCAACTGCATCCTAATTGCAGAAAATACACTGTTTTCCTATGTTTCAGTAACTACTACAATTTTGTATATTGCCTTTTGGTTTAACAATTAGCTCCGCTGCGTTCATCCGTGCGATGAATACTATTCTTCCAAATGAATTAAAAGACAGAATCACCACATATATTGTCGACGTTCTGATAGCATAACCTTCTTGGTCGGAACATAATTCTGTTCTTCGTATGCTATTGCAAACTTTTCTTACAGAAGGTGTCGCCGTGAACCTCAGTAAATCTCATTTTGACAAGGCTTCCTTTGAATTTCTAGGTCACGCACTTTTCGCAGAAGGCACTGCGCCCGATCCCGACACACTAAAAGCCATCCGACATTACAATTCCGTCTACCAAAAAACAACTTCGCAGATTCCTCGGTTTGATCAATTTTTTTTGCCGTATCATACATTACTCAGCACATGATACCCCTAGATTGCGTCACCTTACTGGTAAAAATACTATCTAGTCGTGGGATGACTAAGCACAATCCGAGTTTCGCAATCTAGAAAATGCTTTACTTGACGCTCCACTTCTATCACATCATGACCCGACAAAGAATTTTTCGGTTGCTATAGACAGCGCCAAGACAGTGCTCTTGGTATCCCTGTATTTCAGGAAATAGAGGAAAATGGTGCAACTGTTGAGAAAAACATCGCCTTTGCTAGCCACATCCTCATATCGGGTGGAAGAAATTATTCTATCAACGAACTCGAAACGTTATGTATTATTTTGGCTTTCACTAAGTTTCGTCACTTTTTCTAAGGCAGATACACAATAGTTTACACAGGTGACAGAGCTAGTTTTTTTTATCAGCTAAATCCTCACATGGCAGACTTAATCATTGGAAACTTTATTTGCAGGACTTCGATTTTGCGATTGTATACGTCCCAGGAGCGCAGAATAACGTAGCAGATGCACTTTCACACTCACTGTGCAGTAACCGGCAAGAAATCGCCGCTGACTTCTGTCAAACCTATTTCAGCCTTCTTTAGATTAAACAGGTAGGTTTTGAAAATTTTATTTCAGCATCATTAAAAGGCATCGCCAGAGAGCAGAGCAAAGACGACGTCTGAAAAGAGATCAAGCTTCTGTGAAGGTACACGAGCTAGACAACAACCAGAACTTAACTACACCGTGCACAATAATATTCTGTTTCGCCGCGCTCGACGTGGTAGCGATAATTGGACTGTCTACATATCTGAAGAACTTGTTAATAAATTGATCTGGTATACACACGTGAGTTACGCCCATAATGGCGCTCGTAAATGCTTGTTGATACTACGGCAGAACTGTTATTTTACAAATTGGGAAAAGTATATTTGTCGAGTCTTGACGACTTGCAAAATATGTTAAAAATCTTCTACAGTATTGCACATTACCCTTCTGTACCCAGTTGTACCCATGAAATTCAAACATACGGCGGCTGTTGATCTATTTGGATTCATTCCGAGAACTACTAAGGATTTCTGTTACATATTCGTTACTTTAACTAACTTCAACATTTGTATCTGTCACTCCCATACGAAAAGCCACTGCTAGAGCTCTTTCTAATGCTTTTACTAAACATTTTTTGCTTCATGTTGGACATGTTCAGAAGGTAATCTCCGACAATGGACCGAAACTTCAATCCGCAATATGGAAAGGCACACTACAAGCTAGAAATATTACATCCATTTTTTCCCCAGATACCATGCTTCTTCCAACCAGTCAGAGCGCATCATGAACAAGATTGGAAAACATCGTCGTATCTGTCACAACATATTGGGATTCAGATTTTCAGGACACCATCAATTCCATACCAAACTTCTCCACCATGCTTTCGCCGTATCTTGTGTTGAAAAATATAGATCTGCTAACAAAATTCATGAACTTGCTCCTTTTCCTGCTACGAGAAGATTACATCGCCATGAAATTATGGACATCGCACATAACAATGTTAAGCGTGCAGCAGAACGCCGCAAACATCAACAAAAACGGGTGAGTAACCTTTCAGGAATTCCGCGTACGACAAAAAGTGTTGGTACATACTCACTACCTATCCAACAGAGGAAAACGTCTTTGCAGTAAATTTGCACTTTTATGTTCTGGATCTTTTAGGATATACAATCTTCCTCATTCCAATGTCGATGGTATTGAAACTTTACGGACGAGAAAATCGCGAGGCAATCATCACATCAGCGACGTCAAGCACTTCATAGAATAACTTTTGCATTGGGTTCATTTCACGTAGCTAGATAAAATTTTGATGATCACATACCACACCTATTTATTTTCCCTACTTTCAGACTGGTATATAAAATATTTTGGTACTTTTCAGGAACTATGATACTTTCTTGCGGAAGACGTTATTTGCGTTACCAGTAAATCTCAACTTATGCTTATTTTGGTTCTACATGCGAGTCCACATACCTATGAAAAACACCAGACCTTTTACTTCACACATTTCCATGCTCATACGTATTCGATTGGTGTCTTGTTTTCACGCGTCCTTGTTTATTCAACATTTTATTAAGCGGCAACGTGCCCGGTAGGGAGAATCTTGCAGGTCGGTTCTCTTATCGTAAATTTAGGCCTTGCACATTTTTATGTTTTCATATGCATGTGCATCAAAACCACAGCTGAAGGAGACACCATTTATTTTGACATGTGTCTAGCGGATCACATTCCTTGGGTGGTCTGACCGCTGCAAACCGTAACTCAAACATTTTTTTTTCCATAACAAGAATTTGTGTCCTTTTGTATACAGCTTCTACAGATCTTATGTTCATTTGTTTACTGATATCATGTAATGGGCTATTTTTTATGATGCTATGCTGCTCCACTTTGCCATTATTCCATTCACTATGCAAGTTACTATTACTGCTGATATTTCTGCTATCGTCTGATGAATTATTATTACTTTTTTGTCAAGTTAGTCACTCTTTCTACTTTATGATGTTTCCATGTTTCAGTCATTCCCAGTCTTGTGCTCTGTTTTGATATACATCCCTTGCACTTGATGATGTCACTAGTTTACTTGCTTTAACCTATGCAGATTTAAGAAATCAATGTACCCTGTAACTCATGTCCATTGCATATACTCAGTCCACTTAGTATATTTTGCAGAACCATTGTACCAAAGTCTCATTGTATCCAAACGAGCCATTATGCTCATAAGTAGCACATGAAAGTGTGGGAAATGTGCCATCCATAAAAGGTGTGCAGGAAATGCTCTACATAAAAAGAATAACAGAAACATCTTATATGGAATACTAAACACCATTGACACTTCACACTCATGTTTCCTGGCAGTCCTTTATAACCATTTTCCTGTTAATGTGTTAGGTAAATATTTAGGATGAAGGATTTTTTCTCTGTATTTTATGTTAGGTATAGGAGTGAGCCGTGGCGGCTGGCGCTATGGTGTTCTACTTGCATCGCTGATATCGATATTCGGCTGTCTTGCTATCTTTGACTGCTCCCCCCCCCCCCCCCGCGACGGTTTTCCGGGTGAACGTGTGACGGGAGATTCTCCGGTCGGCGTTCAACGAACCAATTTGTGTTGAAAACAAGCCTGCATCCTTAACCGTGGTGCATGGGCCTCGCCGTGCTCGCCGCCCTTGTCTTTTGTCGCGCCGGACGTACGGTGCCGATCATTGGGCGCCTTGACGTGCAAAATTGTGGTGGGTTCGTCGTCTCACGCTGAACAGCTTCCCAGCTCGTAATTTTCAAGCTCCAAGTTACGTATGACTTTTATTCTGTGTTTAATTAAGAAGATTGTTGAAACCTATTGTGGCATGGGTAGCTGCCGGAGATGGTTCTGAACTTGGTTTCACAGTGGCTATTTTAAGGAGGCTGATGTTCCTCATTTCGTTCTCATCATCTGTGGAGTGTGTAAGTTGTTTTCATGCAAATTTTAGCTTGTTTTATGACATATTGACGGTTTTGGGACTGGTTGCGGTGGTGTGCGCGCCCAGCAGCCGTAGAATTAATGGTTTAATCATTTGCCATTGCAGGATTTGGTATTTTATTTACTGTTGATAGTGCCTTAAGGCAACTGGAAGTGAAATCTAAGTTTCCTGCTAATTTACTGGGAGACGGGTAATGTTAGAGTATTGCTCCATAAGAATTTTGGGGCATGCTTATTATATATATGTACTCCAGTGTGGCTTGATTTGACCTTGTTTTCATTGCAATCTATTTGTGTTGCAGGCCATTTGTGAAGTCTGCTCGTTTCTTGGCGTCGGTACGGTTATGGATTCTTGTCAGGACCGCTCATTGTGAGGCCGGTCGGACTATATATGAGTATATACCGCCTGCTTGTGAGCTTCTGCACAAGCCGTGGGGAATGAACGCGCGTATTGCCTAGCGTTATTGCTTCCAAATACTGCTGTGGGCCTAAACGCTGTTTTCTAAAGTTAAGTGCAATTTGGGAATTATTCTGAGTCAATATGTCCGTTAGTTAAGTGAGGCCACTTTGTTAATATTAGCGTTCCTGTAAGTCACTTTACTGGTTGAGTCATTACGAGCCATTCTTATTTAACACTTATGTTAATCATTTGTGTATTTTTAACGAATGTGCAACTTGTTATTTTTCCTGTGTGCCAGTTTTGTGACCTTGGTTGGCCCACTTTGCATTTTTAGTAAGCATGTTTCACTGTGGACTTTTATGTGGTCAGTTCAGTTTTATTAAGCTTTAAGATCATTGTTTAATGAAGTTGTGGCATTATGTGGCTTTGTAACTTTGAGATTGGAAGTGTATAGTGTTACTAGTCTTTTGAGATATGGTTAAACAAGAATGACTGTGATTGATTATTCACCATGCCTACTATCTATGATTTTGGTCGCGGACGCAAAATATGATTCTTATTCGTGTTTATGTAATTCAATTAATGTCAAGATTTGTGTATTGCATCAGTAAGAGGGCAAATTTCCGAACTGAAGTTTATAATAAAGTCTGTTTTGAGTCAAATTAAAATTGTAAAACCATCACAAGCTTCTCCATCACCAGTGATCCCGGGCTTGCTATTTCCTTTAAATAACTGCGGTGACATTGTTATTTTTGATTTTCTAAAGAATTGAGTAGTACCACGGTTCAAAGAGTATTCTAAGAATATTTAATGAGTGTATATGCCCTGGGCTGCCCCCAATATTGACGATTTTACTGATTATTCTTCTAAAATGATATTGTATAATGTTAATACGTATTTTGTGTATGCTGTGTCCTTCCTAGCAAAATCTGACTTACCTTGTGCCATATGATAGGAGGTGTTTGTAGGAGACCATCACAGAAGCTTTGCACCTAAAAAAATTTTTTTCACCATTCCTTATGAGACTGCATATGATGCTGCCTTCTTATGTTGGCAAGCAAGACTTCTTTTTTTCCCAGTTAATAATAATATTTCCAGGTTCCATTATTTCTACAATTCAGTCTCATCTTTGCATATTTATCTCATGATTTAGCGTCAGTAAGCTATATTGCACTTAGTACTCCTGTCTTTATGTTTGCATATACTATAATCACATTTTTTTGCTTTGGCCATAGCAGTTCTTGACTTAAGACGAATGTCGATTGACTGTTAATCATTTCCTTTACAGATAAAGTGCACTGCCGTTATCAATCATTTCCATATACTTCCCTGTAGACATGTGGATTGTGAGATATAGGTAATTTGATAGATTGAAATTTATGACGCCCTGAGGGTGCTATACAACCTATAAATATTGTGTCCTTACGCATACAGTGCCATAGTTTGATTTTATGTTGCTATTTGTCTAATATGTAGTCGTACAGGCCATACAGAGCCATACTTCTATATAGTACTATTTATACACTTTGTTCTTGTAAAAGCCATATAGAGTTACATATTCTCATTATGACTTATGCGTAGGCCTCTTGAGTGCCATATAAAGTTATAGGTAAATGATATATAATATTTATTCTAGTCTTTGATGTTTATGCTATTTAAAAGCCATAAAGGCGATTTGCGTCACATTTTTAGCTATTAAGGGCTGCATTTATTTCATGTACTAGGCCACGAAGCCCCAATCATTTTACAGCTATTAAGATCAGCATTTACGTATGTAGGAAGGTCACTTTGAGCCTCTGATTAATATTTTCTATTCTATTGTTTTAGATATTAAGATTTGCGTTTATTCCGAGTACAAGGCTACTTGGAGTCATTCAACTCTTGATTTTACTGTTAGATTTTCGTAAGTAATTATGTACGATATTGCATATACAGCGCAACTGAGAGCCACAGTATAGTATTATGAACCACTGATGTTCTGTCATGTTAGGTTATTCTAACTGGCAGACCGATGCCACACTTATTGATTTTGTCTTATTCAGAGTTCACTTTCAGTTTTGCCTGCACACTTTGATGTGAAGCATTGTTGCGTCATCTGGTGTGTAATTTCATTAGGATACTGATTTTTTTCTGATCAGATAGATTAATTGATGCTGAGATGGGTGGAAATGGTTATGTTCTACTACATTACCTTTGGTACCTTTTCATATCCTCTATTATCTGGTCTCATACCTCTGTTCATGGTACTGGATCAATTTATTACTGGTGTTCATACTTCAACGTAAGTGGCCATATATGTCTTTTGGATCTCAGAAGAATCTCCACTACGAAGAGCAGCGATGATGATGGTCAACATGTTACTGACATTGCGTTAATTGCCAACTATGGTTGTTTGTAATAGTACCTATTGTATCTCTGCACACAACTGGGGAACATGATAAGTTCGGATATCCTTGTACACAGAATGCAATCCACACTGGTTACTACTCAGTTGCTGAACCTACAAAAAAAGGAGTTAATAATGCAGTCACTTCAACATGCTCACAGGCTTCGGCCATGACTCTTCCTTTCCCTTGCCCAATCCCATACCGTTATCTTGACGATTAGAACTGTATACTGATTTTGCTTTACATGATTTATTTGTCAGCAACTTTGTTTATGAGACAATTTACTCTTATTATAACCAATTATGATTAATACTGGTGTGATGTTACACAGTTAGATTTTTCTGTGTAATCATGACATGCTACTTTATGATGGTCCTTAGGACTACACTTTAATGGTTCTATTCTAATCAAGATTTCTACTTATGAGTAATGAAATAAATTTTCCACACATTTGTTGTACTATGCACTTCCAAATACACTCCTGGAAATTGAAATAAGAACTCCGTGAATTCATTGTCCCAGGAAGGGGAAACTTTATTGACACATTCCTGGGGTCAGATACATCACATGATCACACTGACAGAACCACAGGCACATAGACACAGGCAACAGAGCATGCACAATGTCGGCACTAGTACAGTGTATATCCACCTTTCGCAGCAATGAAGGCTGCTATTCTCCCATGGAGACGATCGTAGAGATGCTGCATGTAGTCCTGTGGAACGGCTTGCCATGCCATTTCCACCTGGCGCCTCAGTTGGACCAGCGTTCGCGCTGGACGTGCAGAACGCGTGAGACGACGCTTCATCCAGTCCCAAACATGCTCAATGGGGGACAGATCCGGAGATCTTGCTGGCCAGGGTAGTTGACTTACACCTTCTAGAGCACGTTGGGTGGCACGGGATACATGCGGACGTGCATTGTCCTGTTGGAACAGCAAGTTCCCTTGCCGGTCTAGGAATGGTAGAACGATGGGTTCGATGACGGTTTGGATGTACCGTGCACTATTCAATGTCCCCTCGACGATCACCAGTGGTGTACGGCCAGTGTAGGAGATCGCTCCCCACACCATGATGCCGGGTGTTGGCCCTGTGTGCCTCGGTCGTATGCAGTCCTGATTGTGGCGCTCACCTGCACGGCGCCAAACACGCATACGACCATCATTGGCACCAAGGCAGAAGCGACTCTCATCGCTGAAGACGACACGTCTCCATTCGTCCCTCCATTCACGCCTGTCGCGACACCACTGGAGGCGGGCTGCACGATGTTGGGGCGTGAGCGGAAGACGGCCTAACGGCGTGCGGGACCGTAGCCCAGCTTCATGGAGACGGTTGCGAATGGTCCTCGTCGATACCCCAGGAGCAACAGTGTCCCTAATTTGCTGGGAAGTGGCGGTGCGGTCCCCTACGGCACTGCGTAGGATCCTACGGTCTTGGCGTGCGTCCGTGCGTCGCTGCGGTCCGGTCCCAGGTCGACGGGCACGTGCACCTTCCGCCGACCACTGGCGACAACATCGATGTACTGTGGAGACCTCACGCCCCACGTGTTGAGCAATTCGGCGGTACGTCCACCCGGCCTCCCGCATGCCCACTATACGCCCTCGCTCAAAGTCCGTCAACTGCACATACGGTTCACGTCCACGCTATCGCGGCATGCTACCAGTGTTAAAGACTGCGATGGAGCTCCGTATGCCACGGCAAACTGGCTGACACTGACGGCGGCGGTGCACAAATGCTGCGCAGCTAGCGCCATTCGACGGCCAACACCGCGGTTCCTGGTGTGTCCGCTGTGCCGTGCGTGTGATCATTGCTTGTACAGCCCTCTCGCAGTGTCCGGAGCAAGTATGGTGGGTCTGACACACCGGTGTCAATGTGTTCTTTTTTCCATTTCCAGGAGTGTATCTGCCAAATTTGTTAAACCCAGCTGAAGGGATGCAAAAGGAGTGAATGGCTCTGAGCACTATGGGACTTAACATCTATGGTCATCAGTCCCCTAGAACTTAGAACTACTTAAACCTAACTAACCTAAGGACATCACACAACACCCAGTCATCACGAGGCAGAGAAAATCCCTGACCCCGCCGGGAATCGAACCCGGGAACCCGGGCGTGGGAAGCGAGAACGCTACCGCACGACCACGAGCTGCGGACTGCAAAAGGAGTCTACTGGAGTACACTTACATGTGGTACCAGAATACTGAAATGATACTAATGTAACCTAAAATGAAACTATTATATTTTAAACAATGAATGCCTCTGATGGGCTCTATAGAGCAGATCGCTGAGTTTGCACGACCGCAAAGATACTGCTTCTGGTCTGAGATTGTAGTGTTGGAGTAAGAGAGCACTTGACGCACAGCAGTTTCTGTGAGCGAAAGAGGATACAGTGGGCAATTTTTTTGTGGTTTGCTCTGTAAAGTCACCAAGTGTTAGATTATAATGTTGGAATTTTCTCAAACCAACATTTTGTGTTATACCGCATGTAAAATAGGTAGTTAAAATGATGAACGGTTTTTATGAAATGTAAATTTAATTGTGACAAGAAAGGAATACTGTATTAATCTTAGAAAGAAGCTTTACGAGTACATGTATAATTGGAAATATGTGGAAGCAGAAGTCTTCTCGCAGTTAAGGTAAAGATATTAATTTTCTATTCCTTTCCGTTTGCCAGCGTGTTTGTATAAATGACTTTGCTGATAAATGGTAACAGCGAGTTCTATGTAGAGTAACCGCAGAATGTACATAAACAGATTTGATGTATAGGCTAGCTAGATATTTCCCTTTTGTAATGTTTTTAAGATTTGTTAACGCAGGTATACGTAATCTGATTATTAGCCTGACAACTTCCTATCCACATCATATGTTCTTCAACGACATTAAATTTTTCTTAAATATTTTCATTGATCAGCCAAATGAATTTCATATATATTTCAAAACACTGCGGCCAGCATTGCACACTGCTGAGCCTGTAGCTAGTATATTTTATTCTTCTTCATCAGAGAGCAGAATATATCGCGATCCACCGTTTCTGCATTAGAGGTAAGACAATTTTATTTATTTGTTGTGTGCAGGGACTAAAGTTATCAGTTTTGAACAGGGCCAGAGGATTCAGTACTTACGGGGCTGAATGTATTTTGCAGTCACTGTATTTCTTTATTGGTGCTGGGAGTTGCATTGCCCAATCAGTTCGTATAAAGTTTTGCTAATAATAAGACAGAGTAAGCATACGACTTGCAGTTACAACACGCTACACGATAATTCTACATTTATTTGCATTCCAGGTTCAGGCATTAATTTAAGTATTTCATAATCATTAAAGAAAGTTACAGTTCATTTAAATATCCGAATAAAAAATAATGAAGAACGTTATAAACTTAGCTGTCGATTGTCACTTGTCAAGGACAAAAACTAATCTATCGATTCTGTGAAACCACTGACCATGCAGCGCTGAGTTTCATGGCGTCTTCTTTTCTGTTAAAATTTTCACTATGCGTATACATTTCGATAGCTTCACTATATAGATGTGGAAAATTGTTTTTCCATAGTAGATCAAATTTTGGTTTCAGAAATTTAACTTCATGATTTACTGACTGTAGAGCATGCTCTGCTACAGCATAATTTTCTGTTTCCCTTGTCGGAAACTTGTGTTCTTTCAATCTTGTATTCAGGGTCTCTTGGTAATTGCAATATAGAGCTTTCCATAAATCCATGGTACCTTAGACGAGGTGTGATGGAAAGTTTTAAGAATGGGCTTGTAATTGTACAGTGGTGGTACTTACATGCTACTGTGATGCATCTCCTTCAAAATAGTCCCATTCTGACTGAACACACCGACTACAACGTTGTTTCCACTTTTGGAAACATTCCTGGAAATTTTTTTCCTGAAGTGTGGTAAGGACGCTCTCCGTATTTGCCTGGATGTCTTCAATCGAGTCAAATCACTTCCCTACCAGTGAAAAATTCAGTTTGGGGAACAGGTAGAAGTCCGCAAGGGCCAAATCAGGAGAATATGGTGGTTGTGGAAGCACAGGAATTTTGAATTTGGTCAAAAATTCAACGATGGAGAAGACACGATGAGCCGGAGCATTGTCATGGTGTAGCACCTAACTCCTGTCTTTCCACAATGCAGGCCTTCTGTTCCGCACCTTTCCGCGCAAACGCTCAAGGACACGTTTATAGTATTCTTGCTTAATTGTCTGTCCTCCAGGGGTAAATTCATGATGCACAAGACTGGTAGAGAATAAAAAACATCACTAACATTGTCTCCACATTCGACCGACCTTGCCGTGCTTTTTTCGGTCGTGGTGGACCTAAAGTCTTCCACTGCGAAGACTGCACTTTGGTTTCAGGATCATACCCATATACCCACGATTCGTCACCTGTAATTACCCTATTTAGCAAATCTGGGACATTTTTACTCCGATTAATCAGTTCTTGGCACACCTTAAGTCGGAATTGTCTCTGGTCACTTGACAACACTTTTGGAATGAATTTTTCGGACACTCGACGCATGTTCAGATAGTCAAAATTGACTGAACTGCATAGAAACTTAAATTAAGTTCATCAGCCATCTCCCTGATTGTAAGTCTACGACGAGAGCGCACTAAATACCGAACTTTCACTACATTTTCATTCGTTATTGAGGTGGAAGGATGCCCGGAACGTGATTCATTTTCAAATGATTCACAGCCATTTTTAAATCTAGAATGAGATTTTCACTCTGCAGCGGAGTGTGCGATGATATGAAACATCCTGGCAGATTAAAACTGTGTGCCCGACCGAGACTCGAACTCGGGACCTTTGCCTTTCGCGGGCAAGTGCTCTACCAACTGAGCTACCGAAGCACGAGTCACGCCTGGTACTCACAGCTTTAATTCTACCAGTACCTCGTCTCCTACCTTCAAACTTTGCAGAAGCTCTTCTGCGAACCTTGCAGAACTAGCACTCTTTCTGGAAACATCCCCCAGGCTGTGGCTAAGCTATATATCCTTTCTTTCAGGAGTGCTAGTTCTGCAAGGTTCGCAGGAGAGCTTCTGTAAAGTTTGGAAGGTAGGAGACGAGGTACTGCCAGAATTAAAGCTGTGAGTACCAGGCCTGAGTCGTGCTTCGGTAGCTCAGTTGGTAGAGCACTTGCCCGCGAAAGGCAAAGGTCCCGAGTTCGAGTCTCGGTCAGGCACACAGTTTTAATCTGCCAGGAAGTTTCATTTTTAAATCTGTTGAACCAGGCAAAAACATTTGAGTGGCTCGTACAATTATCCCCAAAAGCTGTTTTTAATAATTCGTAAGTCTCAGAAGCTGATTTCCCGGCTTTAAACAAAATTTCACACAAATCTGTTGCTCCGTTTTTACGTCCATTTTCAAGCAGGCAGAATCTGACAACAAGCCCTAACAGATCTGCACTCAACCAGCTGCCACAACGAACTGAATAAAAGAAACGCAGTTTCTTGTCAGAGTTCATTCAAGTACAAGGCAATGACTCACTCCCACCCTCCATGTACCGACCTACCCGCCAAACCAGTTAGCAGCAGCGGATCCATTCTTAAAAATTTCCAGTCACACCTTGTACACACCACTTACTGACAGAGTTGGACCTTTCCGCTCAGCGAGAGCCTTTTTGTTGAGAAACGGCTCGACTGACCTGTTTCAGTATTCTAGAGCCAAGGCCAAACGTCCAGAAGGCATACGTACAAGGTGTCTGAACCAGTTGAGTAGGTGGCTAAGTCTACAGTGTTTTGAGAGTGGGGTCACCTTCATCCAGAACCTTCTATGCCTCGTACTATAGCGTACCACATGTGTCATCAAGGATTGTAATAGTGTTGGACGACAAGAGGGTGAGCATGAGTGACTATCTCCAGCAAGCTCCCGGAAAAATAAGAGAAAGTTCTAAAAAACAACGCTTAAAAGCTTTCGTTAAGGTACATTTAGAAGCCGTATAGTTTATGTGAAATACAAAAAATGGTTCAAATGGCTCTGAGCACTATGGGACTTAACATCTGAGGTCATCAGTCCCCTAGAACTTAGAACTATTTAAACCTAACTAACCTAAGGACATCACACACATCCATGCCCGAGGCAGGATTCGAACCTGCGACCGTAGCGGTCGCGCGGTTCCAGTCTGAAGCGCCTAGAAGCGCTCGGCCACTACGGCCGGCTGTGAAATACAGCTTATATGGTATTCGCTGTAACGATAATCACAAAACATATTTGGATTAAATATTTATTTTGAAAAGCCTTCTGATAGTATATAAAAGCACCACATTTGGGAATTGTTCGAGAATAGAAATGTAAGAAATATGTTCATTAATATAACTGGTTATGTATACTGAAAAATTTGTATCAAAATAGGTGTTTCATATTCAGAATATCTGAAGAGGAAACAAACCTTGGAAAACCTACGCTGGGATGCTTGGAAACGCTTCCTATTGCAAAATACTAGTGTTGTCGGGACGCATCCGACCATATCGCTCGATTTTCTTGCATTCCTTAATATAGAAGAGGTGCAAGTAGACAATGTTTACTTTAAAAGTAGTCATTTTGCACTTACGGTTTTCACTTCATTTGAAAAGAGCTATTGGAAAATTTCGATGTCGGTTTGAAACGAATCTAAACAATACGTATACATAAGAAATAACGTGTGAAACAAAATGCGAAATAAAAAACATTTTATGAGCTCTAAAATCAGCGCCAGGTAATGTGTTACATTGACGGGAAAAAACTCGTAACACCAAGAAGGAACTGTGCGACATAAATGAAAGTTGGTAGGAGTGTTTCTACATCTGAAAGATGATGTCTATTCAATTTCTCACCAGTCGCATGAAACTGCGGCTAGTAGCGCCACTATGAGGATGCAAAAAAGGTTTGCTTTAAATATACGCTGTAATGGTCGGGAGCGTTAGTCACGTTTGAGATTGGACGTGGTGGATTGATGTTAGTGAAGAAAGCCTTTAACGCGACAAAGATGCCATTATCAACACCTCACTTTGAACGAGGTCGTGTAGCTGGATTTTCCTTCTGAAATACTGCAGAAAGATTTGGCAGGAAAGCAGCCGCTGTATGGGATTGCTGGCAGCGGTGGTCACGGGAATGTACGGTAGCAAGAAGACCGGGCTCAGGGGCGGTCACGTGGAACTACCGAGAGGGAAGATCATCGTGTTCGACATATGGCTCTGGAGCATCGTACTGCATCTGGAGCAGCAATTTGAGTAGCAGTTGGAACCACAGTGACACAACGAACTGTTACAAATCGGTTACTTCAAAGACAGCTCCGACCCAGACGTCGTGTAGCGTGCGTTCCACTGACCCCAAACCATAGCCATTGCGACTTCAGTGGTCTCAAGCGAAAAAGCTCATGGAGGGCAGGATGGAGGTTTGTTCTGTTTTCTGATGAAATCTGGCTCTGCCTCAGTGCTAGTGATGGTCAAGTGTTGGACAGGAGACCAGCCTGCAACCAACCTGCTGCGTGCTAGACACAGTGGACCCACACCTGGAGCTGTGGTCTGGGGTGCGATTTTCTACGACAGAAAACGCACTCTCGTGGTTATCCCACGCACTCTGATTGTAAATTTGTACGTCAGTTTTGCAGATTCCAACTGTTGTGATTCCATTATTGAGCAGCATTCCAGCGGGTGTTTTTGAACAGGATACTTCTCACACAGTTACCCCTGTTGTAACCCAAAATGTTTCCTTGTCCTTCTCGATCACCAGGTTTGTCTCCAGTCGAGAAGATACGGTAAATGATCGTATGATAACTCCACCGTCATTCCTAAAACAGCATTAATCGTCTCCCTATTGACCGACCAAGTGCAACAGGTATGGAACTTCATCCCACGAAGGACACCCGGCACCTGTGTAACACAATGCATGCACGTTTGTAAGTTTGCATTCAACTTTCTGGCGATTAGACCTGTTATTAAGCATTTCACATTAGCCAATAGCTGATCTCGCACTTACATTAACTTGTGGACTTGCACCGTTAATCACTTAAATATGTTACCTAGACAAATTTAGTTTTCAAATTTCGTTACTCAAATTACTTTTTGGTATTGCGATGTTTTAGTGTCAGTGTATCTATGTTAACATTATGATTTACTCGTTGGAATTCGTGACCCCAGCTTTCCAATACACGTACTGTATACAGGGTGTTACTTTTGTAAGGTACGGCAAAACTTTCAGGAAACATTCCTCACACACAAATAAAAAAAAGATGTTATGTGGACATGTGTCTGGAAACGCCATAATTTCATACGGTATACTCTACCTGTGCTCCTGGAACATGTGCCTTTACAAGTACGACACAACATGTGGTTCATGCACCATGGAGCTTCTCAACAACAGATTCGGTGACCGATGGATTGGTAGAGGCGGACCAATTCCATGGCCTCCACGCTCTCCTGACCTCAACCCTCTTGACTTTCATTTATGGGGGCATTTGAAAGCTCTTGTCTACGCAACCCCGGTACCAAATGTAGAGACTCTTCGTGCTCGTATTGTGGACGGCTGTGATACAATACGCCATTCTCCAGGGCTGCATCAGCGCATCAGCAATTCCATGCGACGGAGGGTGGATGCATGTATCCTCGCTAACGGAGGATATTTTGAACATTTCCTGTTACAAAGTGTTTGATGTCACGCTGGTAGGTTCTGTTGCTGCGTGTTTCCATTCCACGATTAATGTGATTTGAAGAGAAGTAATAAAATGAGCTCTAACATGGAAAGTAAGCGTTTTCGGACACATGTCCACACAACATATTTTCTTTCTTTGTGTGTGAGGAATGTTTCCTGAAAGTTTGGCCGTACCTTTTTGTAACACCCTGTATGAAGAGTAGAAACGGGAAACGGTCTTAATGCCAAATCTGACATTCGTCAGGAAAATGAAAAAAGCTATGTGCTCTGTTTGTTAATAACTGATTTGTATTCACGAAGTTGAGAAGGCATTGTGATACCACAGGCTCATTCTGCGCATCACATCAAAAATCGGACAAATTCAAAAATAAATACTTTATTAAGGCCGCTCTAAGTGACATACCAGGAAACTGACTGGTTCTAGATCGCAATGCGGAAGTTTTTACAAGTTGATCCTCGCAAAGAAAAAGCAGCATCCAAACGCTCTTAATGAAGCTGTTTATTTACGCAAACAGTGCCGTTATAGGCTTCGAACTGACATGTTAATCTTCAGACGGCTGTTCACGTTTACACTAGCTTCCAGAAGTTTGGAAACACTGTGCTATGTATTACAAATGAGCAATATGGGAGTGAAATATGTGAGTTACTGGTTAGCATGCAGAATAGTATGCTCAAATAACAGTTCATAATGACGCAGTATTTTGTAGATAATTGTCGTACAAGTAGCTATATATTGGTAAATATTTATTGGTACTGCTCTGTTTTATATTAACCGTTTATATCTGTCCAAACAGTTCTACCAAATATGCCAGCTGCCGCCAGTAAACGGTACGTCCGTGTAGAGGGGCGTTGTTTAAATTTCTGTTCAGTTGCAGTTCTGTTTGTGTGAAGGTAATACACGCCGCAAAAATAGTTCACGCAGCAGAAGTAACTGAAAGTGATTCAAAAGTGCTATAATTCTTATTATTCACGGGTCAAGGTAATCGCTTTGCACCAAGAAAGCAACAGCTTGGCAAATATCAATAAAATTGAAGATATTCATCAGTGGAGTTGACAAAATCATACACTAGCATCGAGGTACAGGCTCTTTTGATGATCGTTCTCGCTCTGGGGCACCCAGGAAAATATCGAAACGCCAGGAAAAGTAATCGGTAATGACTAGTAAACGTAACAGATTCAAAACGGTCCGTGAATTAACTGCTGTACTAAACACAACTAGGGATACCCAAGTGAGTTACTCAACAGTGAGACGGAGCCTGGCAGAAAGCAACCTCCAGCGTTGTATAGCGGCGAGGAAACCATTGTTGCGCCCTGCTAACAAGAAGAAAAGGCTTCAGTGCGCTACGACGCACGAGCCATGGACAGAAGGGAATCGGGAAAATCTTCTTCACTGATGAATCGAAGTTAGAAATATTGGTAAGCAGACATCGTCAATTCGTGCACCATTTATCCCATGAGTGCTTGAATTCTCAGTATGTAAGTCCATCTGTAAAGCATGGAGGGTTTTGTGATGGTAAGTGCATATTTTGAATGGAATAAAAGTCAGAGATTTGATGAAGGAAGACAATTGGTTTGCGTCTCACTGGGAAAGGGTTTGTCTTGCAACAAGACAAAGATCTGGAACATACATCTCGCTTATGTCATAACTATGTAAAGTCTCTCGAGGTTCAGAAAATTTTGAAAGACATAGAATGACCTCCCGACTCCCCTGATTGTAGGCCAATCGAGATGTTATGGGATGATTGGGACAGGACGATCCGAAAACGAGGAATGATGAGCGGGTCCTGCACAAGAGTAGAGACTAACTCAACAGAAACAATGGCAAAATTGACCCATTTCATGCCGAGAGTTTGCAAGGCAGTGACTGAAACAAAGGTTGGCTGTTTTGAGGACTCTAAAATTTAGTATTCGCATTTACCTATGTACTGTTTGAGCTTAATAAACATTTAGAGAACAAGAAAATGCAGTTTTCCTTTCTATTATCCATAATATATTGCTGTTTCCAAACGTATGTAGGATAGTGTTTACTACATTTGTTGTTTTTTGTTTAAGTAGTTCTAAGTTCTAGGGGACTGATGACCTCAGATGTTAAGTCCCATAGTGCCCAGAGCCGTTTTTTGACGTCGTCAGTTACTGAATGGTTTTTGCACTCGCTTTTCATGTTGTTGTGCATATCATTATACTAAGTACGCTAGAAGCATTAGGAATGACTGGTTCTGATCACACCTTGCAGATAGGGTACAAGGAGCAGAGATAATACTCACCTCAAATAAATCTAAATTTTTAGTAAAACACTTATCGGAACCAAAATACATTAACATAGGAGTTCTTCAAGGTAACGTATTAGAATCATTACTATTCCTGATGCAGGTCAGTGACTTTCCCAACAGTGTTAGTCACTGAGAAAAAAGAGATCTAGTCACTGAGATATCTTTGCACAAAAACAAAATGAAACCCTCAAGGAAGTTTGTAGTTGGTCATTATACAATAAGGTGAAGTTGAAAATGAAGAAAACACATGCCATGAATGTCAATTTGAAGAAGGAAAACGAGACTGTCAAAATAAATTATAGATGGTACCTCTATAGACTTCGTAACAAATACAAAATTTCTAGGAATGGTTATTGATTCTCACCTGAAGGGGTGTGAACTTACAAAGATACCTGAAAACAGAATGTCATCAGTATGATGTGACCTTGAAGTCCTGTTATCATAATATAACAGCCAGTGTCTTTCTGGAAACAACTGCACAAAATATGTATACACATTAGAGAAAATGACCATGAGTATAAAAATCAAAAATAGAAGTCGAGCTCATTGTGAAGGTCCGTTCAGAACACTGAGGATTCTTACTACATTATGTGAGTCCATTACCAATCACCCGTAAACATAAAAAGTAACGTTGTTAATTTCACTAACAGCTCTGTCCATCACCAAGAAACAGGAGCCATGCTGAACTTACGTTAACCGAAAAAGAACAAACGTAAAACTCAAAAACTCATTTTCTACAAAAGAATAAAACTGTACAATACATTACCAATGGAGATTAACGACATTACTAAAAATCTTTTTTTAAAACTACTGTTAAAATACGTGTTAAACAATATATTCTATACATTGAGCAATTACTAAGATTACACCATTTGGTAAAAAAATATAACGCATACACTGAAGAGATAAAGAAACTGTTACACCTGCCCAATATCGTGTAGGGCCCCCGCGACCACGCAGAAGTGTCGCAACACGACTGGCATGGACTCGACTAATGTCTGATATAGTGCTGGAGGGAACTGACACCATGAATCCTGCAGGGCTGTCCATAAATCCATAAGAGAAGGGGCGTGGAACACCACGTTGCAAGGCATCCCAGATATGCTCAATAATGTTCATGTCTGTTGAGTTTAGTGGCCAGCTGAAGTATTTAAACTCGGAAGAGTGTTCCTGGAGGCATTCGGTAGCAATTCTTGACGTGTGGGGTATCGCAGTGTCCTGCTGGAATTGCCTAAATCCGTCGGAATGCACAATGGACATGAATGGATGCAGCTGATCAGATAGGATGCTTACGTACGTGTCACCTGACAGAACCGTATCTAGATGTATCTGGGGTCCCATATACTCCAACTGCACACACCTCACAACATTACAGAGCCTCCACCAGCTTGAACAGTCCCCTGCAGACACGCAGGGTCCATGGATTCATGAGGTTGTCTTCATACCAGTACACTTCCATGCGTTCGATATAATTTGAAACGAGACTCGTCCGACGAGGCAACATGTTTCCACTCATCAACAGTCCAATGTCGGTGGTAACGGGCCCAGGCGAGGCGTAAACCTCTGTGTCGTGCAGTCATCAAGGATACACGAATCGGACTTCGGCTACAGAAACCCATGTCAATGTTTCGTTGAATGATTCGCACGCTGACACTTGTTGACGGCCCAGCACTGAAATCTGCAGCAATTTGCGGAAAGGTTGCACTTCTGTCACGTTGAACGCGTTTCTTCAATCGCCGTTGGTCCCGTTCTTGCAGGATTTTTTTCCAGCCGCAGCGATGTAGGAGATTTGATGTTTTACAGAATTCCTGATATTCACGGTACACTCGCGAAACGGTCGCACGGGAAAATCCCCGCTTCATCGTTCGAGTCCTCCCTCGGGCCCGTGTGTGTGTGTTTGTCCTTAGGATAATTTAGGTTAAGTAGTGTGTAAGCTTAGGGACATGACCTTAGCAGTTAAGTCCCATAAGATTTCACACACATTTGAACATTTGAACTTGTTGTCTTATATAGGCGTTACCGACCGCAGCGCAATATTCTGCCTGTTTACATACCTCTGTATTTGAATACGCATATCTATACCAGTTTCTTTGGAAGTTCAGTGTATGAATCATAATAAAAGTAAATCATATACCATTTCACTTAACACTTTCACAATATGTTTCTTCCTTGGTTTTCTCTAATCTGGAAATACTTAACTCCCAAATCTATGCAGTGTATGAAACTAACAGCGTATTCTCTTTCTAAGGTCAACATCTCAGTCCTTACAGAAGGATGCTGAATCAGTTTTTCAGGCTAGCAAATGGGAAGTTGCAGTACACAAAATGGAAACCATGGATCTCCCCTATGGTCCTGACATCAGCTGATAATGTGCGTAGTGTTATGAAACAATGTGTGTACAGTAATGAAAAGGGAAACACTAATATTTTACATTATTAAGTAACATCTTTGTAAAACAGTACTGCACACTAGAGATAAAGCGAATGAGGCAGCACTATTTCAAACAGACTGGCCTTGTATTAGAGAGAGCAGAGGTTCCAGTTTTCATCCAGCCATACTGATTTAGGTTAATTACTTCAGGCACATGCAGGGATGGTTTCCACTATAAGGCCAAGACCGACAGCCTGTCCCATTCTTAAAACAGATCTGTATGTAAATGCCATCATATATGAATTATGTTACTTAAATTGTAATGCCACACACAAACACACACACACACACACACACACACACACACACACACACACACACACACACATTGACGTGGTTTAAGGCCTACAACATTGTGTCGGCGCTATAGCTCGATTGGGATGAGGGGTTGTGACGAGTCTAGTGGGATGTCATAATCCTATGCTGCAAGGTTCACACCCGTATGGGAAACACGTCCGGTATACACACCCTACAGATACTCCTCCGGGCCTTTCACAGGCCTATCCCAACTTTCAGAGTCAGAGCCACCTGTTAGAGCAGTCACGTCACACGACAGCTCTGCTGTAATTTGTGCACTTCCCATTTTGCTAGAACATGACCACCGACCAGCTGTTGACGCAAGTGAATAGCCACCACCCAGCTGCAGCCAAGGGTAGAGTCCTCCTCCCAGGGGCGGAACACGCTGCTGAACACAACCTGCCCGATTTTAGTGGGTGCTTCTTAAGTTGTGCCCTCTGGAGCCTTATGTCCAACACCATGTTCTCTGAACTACGTAGATGGGAGAAGTCCTAACAACGTATCCATCTTGAAGAAATTCTCATTTCGAATACAGGGTGGTCAACTGATCGTGACCGGGCCAAATATCTCACGAAATAAGCGTGAAACAAAAAAACTACGAAGAACGAAACTCGTCTAGGTTGAAAGGGGAAACCTGATGACGCTATTTATGGTTGGCCCGCTAGATGGTGCTGCCATAGGTCAGACGGATATCAACTGCGTTTTTTAAATAGGAACCCCCATTTTTATTACATATTCTTGTAGTACACAAAGAAGTATGAATGTTATCGTTGGACCACTTTTTTCGCTTTGTGATAGAAGGCGCTGTAATAGTCTCAAACATATGACTCACAATTATAAATCAACAGTTGGTAACAGGTAGGTCTTTTGGTTCAAATGGCTCTAAGCACTTTGGGACTTTTCTAAGGTCATCAGTCCCCTAGAACTTAGAACTACTTAAACCTAACTAACCTAAGGACATCACACACATCCATGCCCGAGACAGGATTCGAACCTGCGACCGTAGCGGTCACGCGGTTCTAGACTGTAGCGCCTAGAACCGCTCGGCCACTCCGGCTGGCGGTAGGTTTTTTAAATTAATATACAGAACGTAGGTACGTTTGAACATTTTATTTCGGTCGTTCCAATGTGATACATGTGCATTTGTGAACTTATCATTTCTGAGAACGCATGCTGTTACAGCATGATTACCTGTAAATACCACATTAATGCAATAAATGCTCAAAATGATGTCCGTCAACCTCAATGTATTTGGCAATACGTGTAACGACATTCAACTCAACAGCGAGTAGTTCGCCTTCCGTAATGTTCGCACATGCATTGACTATTCGCTGACGCATGTTGTCAGGCGTTGTCGGCGGATCACGATAGCAAATATCTTTCAACTTTCCCCACAGAAAGAAATCCCGAGACATCAGATCCGGTGAACGTGCGGGCCATGGTATGGTGCTTCGACGACCAATCCACGTGTCATGAAATGTGCTATTCAGTACCGCTTCAACCGCACGCGAGCTATGTGCCGGACATCCATCATGTTGGAAGTACATTGCCATTCTATCATGCAGTGAAACATCTTGTAGTAACATTGGAAGAACATTACGTAGGAAATCAGCATACATTGCACCATTTAGATTGCCATCGATAAAATGGGGGCCAATTATCCTTCCTCCCATAATGCCGCACCCTACATTAACCCGCCAAGGTCACTGATGTTCCACTTGTCGCAGCCATCGTGGATTTTCCATTGCCTAATAGTGCATATTATGCCGGTTAACGTTACCGCTGCTGGTGAATGATGCTTGGTCGCTGAATAGAGCGCGTGCAAAAAATCTGTCATCGTCACGTAATTTCTCTTGTGCCCAGTGGCAGAACTGTACACGACGTTCAAAGTCGTCGTCATTCAATTCCTGATGGATAGAAATATGGTAGGTGTGCAATCGATGTTGATGTAGCATTCTCAACACCGACGTTTTTCAGATTCCCGATTCTCGCGCAATTTGTCTGCTACTGATGTGCGGATTAGCTGCGTCAGCAGCTAAAACACCTACTTCATCATTTGTTGCAGGTCGTGGTTGACGTTTCACATGTGGCTGAACACTTCCTGTTTCCTTAAATAACGTAACTATCCGGCGAACGGTCCGGACACTTGGATGATGTCATCCAGGATACCGAGCAGCATACATAGCACACGCCCGTTGGACATTTTGATCACAATAGCCATACATCAACCCGATATCGACCTTTTCCGCAATTGGTAAACGGTCCAATTTAACACGGGTAATGTATCACTAAGCGAATACCGTCCGCACTGGCGGAATGTTGCGTGATACCACGTACTTATACGTTTGTGACTATTACAGCGCCATCTATCACAAAGCGAAACAAGTGGTCCAACTGAAACATTCATATTTCTTTACGTACTACACTAATATGTAATAAAAATGTGGGTTCCTATTTAAAAAAAATACAGTTGATATCCGTTTGTCCTATGGCAGCGCCATCTAGCGGGCCAACCATAGCGTCATCAGGTTTCCCCCTCAAGTTAGACGAGTTTCGTTCTTTGTAGTTTTTTCGTTTGATGCTTTGATGCTTGTTTCGTGAGATATTTGACCCAGTCACTATCAATGGACCACCCTATATAATACAATTCTTGAGAAAAAAAGGTGCTGTCCACTAATCAACCCGGTTATAGAAAGTATCGCTCAGCTTGCCGTTTTCTCACGTGATATTCTGCGAACCATGTAAGAAAGCCAACAGGCACATTCCATATTCCTAGATTTCTGAAAAGCATTTGACACGGCGTCCTGCTGTGGACTTGTAACGAAGGTATGAGCATACAGAACGAGTTCGAATTTATTCGAGTCGTTCGAAGACTTTCTAACAAGGGAACCTCCCCATCGCACCCCCCTCAGATTTAGTTACAAGTTGCCACAGTGGACAGGCCTTGAAAAACTGAACACAGATCAATTGAGAAAACAGGAAGAAGTTATGTGGAACTGTGAAAAAATAAGCAAAATATACAAACTGAGTAGTCCATGGGCCACATAGGCAACATCATGGATGAAGTGAGCTCAGGAGCGCCGTGGTCCGGTGGTAGCCTGATCAGCTGCAGAACGAGAGGTCCTTGTTTCAAGTCTTCCTTCGAGTGAAAATTTTACTTTATTTTTGCATAGTTATTATCTGTCCGTTCGTTCATTGACGTCTCTGTTCACTGTAATAAGTTCAGTGTCTGTGTTTTGCGACCGCATCGCAAAACCGTGCGATTAGTAAGACGAAAGGACGTGCCTCTCCAATGGGAACCGAAAACATTTGATCGCAAGGTCATAGGTCAACCGATTCCTCCACAGGAAAACACATCTGATATATTCTATACGACACTGGTGACGGCATGTGCGTCACATGACAGGAATATGTTGTCGACCCACCTAACTTGTACACTTGGCGAATGGGTAAAAATATTCTTCTACCTTGCCCGATTTAGGTTTTCTTGTGGATGTGATAATCACTCCCAAAAAAGTGATGAAAACATAAGAGTTTGTCACATAAATTGAAAATAAAAAATTAAATTTTTCACTCGATGGAAAATTTGAAGCACGGACCTTTCGTTCCGCAGCTGCTCACGTTACCACGAGACCACAGCGCTGCTGCGTTTCGAGTGTCCTTGATGTTGCTTATCTTCCCACGAACTACTCAGTTTGTATATTTTGCTTATATTTTCACAGTTCCACACAACTTCTTCCTGTTTTCTCAATTGATCTGTGTTTAGTTTTTCAAGTCCTATCCACTGTGCCAACTTATAACTAAATCTGAGGGTGGTGCGATGGGGAGGTTCCCTTGTAAGTACCATAACCATTTTTGTTGCTCTCGACGAAGAGAGACAAGGATATCGTCAAGAGTGCAACAGAAAAGTGTGATGGGGCAGATTTGTTCTCTATATACATAAATAATCTGGCCGACAGGGAGAGCAGTAATATGCAGCTTTTTGGTGATGAAGCTTTTGTGTACGGAAAGGTATCATCGATGAGTGATTGGAGGAGTGTCTAATATGACTTTGACAGAACTAGTTTGTCTAATGCATGGGAGCTAGCTTTTAATGCAGAGAAACGCTAGCTGAAACAGATGAGTAGCAAAAAAAAAAAAAAAAAAAAAAAAAAACACCTGTAATATTCGAATACAGCATTAGTGGCATGCTGCTTGCCACAGTCACATTGCTTAAACATCTAGGCGTAACGTCGAAAAGCGATATGAAATGGGACGAGAACGTGAGGATCTACACTACTGGCCATTAAAATTGCTACACCACGAAGATGACGTGCTACATACACGAAATTTAACCGACAGGAAGAAGATACTATGATATGCAAATGATTAGCTTTTCAGAGCATTCACACTAGATTGGCACCGGTGGCGACACCCACAACGTGCTGACATGAGGAAAGTTTCCAACCGATTTCTCATACACAAGCAGCAGTTGACCGGCGTTGCGTGCTGAAACGTTGTTGTGATGTCTCGTGTAAGGAGGAGAAATGCGTACCATCACGTTTACCGACTTTGATAAAGGTCGGATTGTAGCCTATCGCGATAGAGGTTTATAGTATCGCGACATTGCTGCTCGCGTTGGTCGAGATACAATGAATGTTAGCAGAATATGGAATCGGTGAGTTCAGGAGGGTAATACGGAACGCCGTGCTGAATCCCAACGGCCTCGTATCACTACCAGTCGAGATGACAGGCATCTTATCCGCATGGCTGTAACGGATCGTGCAGCCACGTCTCGATCCCTGAGTCAACAAATGGGGACGTTTGCAAGACAACACCCATCTGCACGAACAGCTCGACTACGTTTGCAGCAGCATGGGCTATCAGCTCGGAGACCATTGCTGCGGTTACCCTTTACGCTACATCACAGACAGGAGCGCCTGCGATGGTGTACTCAACGACGAACCTGGGTGCACGAATGGCAAAACATCATTTTTTCGGAATGGCTCCAGGTTCTGTTTACAGCATTATGATGGTCGCATCCGTGTTTGGCGACATCGCGGTGAACGCACGTTGGAAGCGTGTATTCGTCATCGCCATACTGGCGTATCACCCGGCGTGATGGTATGGGGTGCCATTGGTTACACGTCCCGATCACCTCTTGTTCGCATTGACGGCACATTGAACAGTGGACGTTACATTTCAGATGTTGTACGGCCCGTGGCTATACCCTTCATTCGATCCCTGCGAAACCCCACATTTCAGCAAGATAATGCACCGCATGTTGCAGGTCCTTTACGGGCCTTTGTGGATACAGAAAATGTTCGACTGCTGCCTTGACCAGCACATTCTCCAGATCTCTCACCAATTGAAAGCGTCCGGTCAATGGTGGCCGAACAATTAGCTCGTCACAATACGCCAGTCACTAATCTTGATGAACTGTGGTATCGTGTTGAAGCTGCATGGGCAGTTGTGCCTGTACGCGCCATCCAAGCTCTGTTTGACTCAATGCCCAGGCGTATCAAGGCAGTTATTACGGCCAGAGGTGGTTGTTCTGGGTACTGATTTCTCAGGATCTGTGAACCCAAATTGCGTGAAAATGTAAACACATGTCAGTTCTACTATAATATATTTGTCCAATGAATACCCGTTTATCATCCGCATTTCTTCGTGGTGTAGCAATTTTAATGGCCAGTAGTGTAGTCAGGTGAGGCGTATGGTAGTCTTCAGTTTATTTTGAGAGTTTTAGGAAAGTGTTGTTGATCTGTGAGGAAGACTGCATACAGGACACTAGTTCGACTCACTCGGACTGCAGTCGGATTGTAGGAAGACATCGAATCAATTCACACGCAGGCTGCTATAGTTTGCACCGATAGGTTCTAACAACGCTCAAGTACTGCAGACAACCTTCCGGAGCCCAAATGGGAAGCCTTGGAGGGAAGGAGACGTTCTTTCCCAGGAACATTATTGGCATTTGGAGCTGACTGCAGAACGATTCTATTGCCACCTACGTGTATTTCGCCTAAGGACCACAAAGATCAGAGATATTAAGAATCACGCGGAGAAATATGGACAGTGGCTTTTCCTTCGCTCCATTGGCGAGTGGAACATTGAAGAAATTGACCAACAGTGGTACAGGGTACACTCCGCCTCGCAATGTACGGTAGCTTGCGGAGTGTGAATGTAGACGTAGATTCCTTAATGCCCGAGGCCATAGTCTCCGCTAGTTCCTGACCCACACCACCCATGATTCATGTCCTTACCTTCACTAGTTAAGTCGAGTAAATTCCTAGAAATCTCTCCTTTCTCTTATCTACCCCCACTCTCTCCCTCCTAATCCACTCCTAAACGTAAATATTTACCATTATAAATATCAGAAAGTCAATTTTTTCACTCAAAAGCTACGTATTGACCATTGTTGAGAGTATCGACTGGTACCTGATCTTGTTCAGGTGCACTGGCCTGTGAATGGGTGAGCATCACCGATGTCTTATCTCGGCCTGCGCACATAGATGAGGGAGCAGGCTGGCTTGGTGCCATCTGTCGGTCGCGTGCAACGTGTACCGTGTGTCGTCACCAGCCAGGCCTGCGTACACGGCCGGCAGGACAGCCCACCTGCTGGTGAGGCGGAGCGCGGCGCGGCAGTAGCGCGGACACCTCCCCGCCAGCAGCACGACCCGCGGCGCGCACGCGCACTAGCTCCGCGGCCGGCGCGTCTTCTGCCGCTCTCGTTTCAGAGGCAGCTGCAGACACACACAACAGCTCCTTCCTCTCTCTGTCTCTCTCCTAACTAGTCCGTACTTTGTGATCACAGCTCCATCTGAAATACCGCCACTTGATGAATAGGTAGGTCTCTTATTTGAAACAGGTTGAAAAGTGTCGCCAAGTGTAACAGCTCACTTGTTGAAGCGCAACTTTTATTCCAAACATAGGAATGTTCATTTACGTTTTGTTTTAAACTGTCACACAGTTTCATTTCCTACGGACGCTGTTCCCCCTGCTGTCGCTTAACATAGTAATTTCATGATGTGTACGAAGACAGTGAAAGATATATACTTTCTAAATAAAAGTCAGACCACTGTCTGTATTCCGGTTGTTCAGGTTTTGTTTCAGAGTTAAGCCCCCGTCACCATTATTTCCGAAATTTTCTCGAGGTTGTAGATCACGAACTGTCGAAGCAGACGCACCTGCACACTGCGAAAACCTGATCCACCAGTGGTAAGTGTGACAAAACGGGCTAGACTTTTAGCACAGCGAATCTGTTTTTTCGCACGTCGAAAGCTTGTGAATATTACATGTGAATAATGCATCCAGTCACAACGTTAAGGGATTCTCAATTTTTAACATCTATTTATTTAGGAAGCGTTCCGAATCGCCGGTGCTATTTTTCAGACATGAAGGAATGCAAAACATTTAGATCTGGGAACTATTTGCGTTACTGAACTTCCGTTAACTAAACTGAAGCTAAACTGTTGTCCCAATAATCATCTGAAAAAATCGGATTTTCTGCGGGCAATCCGCGTCGTACTTGCACGATGTTTTGATCACATGGCTCGCAGCCTTCATCTGTTGCTCACTGTGTCTGTAGCAGGGAGCACTTGATGAAGACTGAGATTCACGCGATCGAAATATCTTGCAACTGCGTCGCGTATTACCGGCAGAAAACCCGATTTTCCAAGAGGACAACACCTTCCAGTGAAAGCGTGATGACCTAGTTACTATCAGTTATTGTAACGGAAACATAAGAAGACAGTGAAAGATATATACTTTCTAAATAAAAGTCAGACCACTGTCTGTATTCCGGTTGTTCAGGTTTTTGTTTCAGAGTTAAAGCTCCGTCACCATTATTTATTAAATTCTCTCGAGGTTCTAGATCACGAACTGTCACCACTGTCTGTATTCCGGTTGTTCAGGTTTTTGTTTCAGAGTTAAAGCTCCGTCACCATTATTTCCTAAATTCTCTCGAGGTTCTAGATCACGAACTGTCGAAGCAGACGCACCTGCGCACTGCGGAAACCGGATCCACCGGTGGTAAGTGTGACAAAACTGGCTAGAATTTCAGCACAGCGAATCTGTTTTACCAAATAACTTTTATGCACGTCAAAAGCTTGTGAATATTACATGTGCATACTGCATACAGTCACAACGTTAAGAAATTCTCAATTTTTTAACATCTATTTATTTACGAAACGTTCCGAATCGCTGGTGCTGTTTTTCAGACGTGAGGGAATGCAAAACACTTAGATACAGGAACTATTTATGTTACTAAACTTCGGTTAACTAAACTATTGTCCCAATAATCATCAGAAAACATCAGATTTTCTGCCGGTAATCCACGTCATACTTGCACGACTTTTTGACCACATAGCTCGCAGTCTTCATGTGGTGCTCACTGAGGCTGTAGCAGGGAGCACTTGACGAAGACTGAGATTTACACGATCGAAATATCTTGCAAGTGCGTCACGGATTAGCGGCAGAAAACCCGATCTTCTAAGAGGACAACGCCTCATCGAGAAAGCGTGATGACCTAGTTACTTTCAGTTTTTGTAACTTAAGTATCATTTCAAACTTTATTATTCCTCCATGCATGAGGACGAGTGGCTCCATACCAAGTGCAAATAATCATACAATGTAGACGGGAATATGTAACTACCATGAAATTAATATAAGTATTTTTGTGACTAAAAGTCAGTGGATTGTCTTTATTTCATGTTTCAAGGTTTTATTTCCGATACGTATTCCAGAGAAGAACCCCATAATTAAGATTTCCAAGAGTCGCTCACTACTGACCATTAGTGGATCACGTTTTCGCAGTATGCAGGTACGTCTGCTTCGACAGATCCTGATAGACAACCTCGAGAGAATTTCGGAAATAATTTTGGTAGAGTTTGCACTTTGAAATAAAAACCTGAACAACCGGAATACAGACAGGTGGCGGAGTTTTATTTACAAAGTATGTATCTTTCACTGTCTTCGTTTTGCTTCACGAAACCATTATGTTAAGCGACAGCAGGCAACACCTGCAGGGGAACAGCGTCCGTAAGAAATAAAACTCTGGAGCTGCCACGAGTCGCATATAAACTCATTACCGGTTTTGCTCATCAGACGTGATCGTTTTCAGAAATTTAGTAGCCAACGACCACACGTTTCATGTATGTGGCTGTGTGCAGTGCCAACATCAGACATAAAAGTGTCTTTGGTCCGACTTTGGTGCTGTGCACAACCAGACACATTTAATAAACTGTGACTACTAAATTTCTGAAGATGATCGCGTCTGATGAGAGACACTGCTAACAAAGGAAATCATAAGCTACTTGTGGTTACTTCACAGTTTTAAACTATTACGTGTTCGTTAAAAAAACTAATAATCTACTAACGTTGTTATTGGTTGTGGGATATATACCTTCGCTCACGGTGAATCAGTAATGCCTATATGCCACACGCTGTGTTTCTCAATTTTGAATTCAGTACCTGCAAATATAAGCTCTCAGTTTCTGTTTTTACTAGGAGAAACATTTCTATGTTCCCTGTATGGGAAGTACAAGTAAATCATTGTATATTTGTTTCATTTCACGTGTAAAAATTTTAACCTGCAGTTTTGAAGCCCATCTGCGGGTTACTGGGTCAGTTTAAAGAATTATTTTGTCCACAATTAACTTCGATTGTCCAAGTAAGAGTGTTGTATTGCATCACACGACACCCTAACAGCATTTTGGGTCCATCTTAGAATACAATTGGATTATTTGCTTCTATTTCTTTCGTACTAAGCGATTCGAACTTCTAGAAATCAGCAGGTCGTGCTTAAATCCACAACATTGCAACAACGTAATACGAAATAACAGGTAACACGAATAGTTTTCTTAAAAAGAAATTATTTTTCCCTTCGGGACCATGATTTTCAACTTCTTCCATAGATAAGGACATTTCACTTCTTATCTCGATTATTCCCACCTCTGTTAATTTGATAAGTTTTATCGTCTTCAGAACAAATTCAGCATGCTTATCTTAATAACAAATATTGAGGTATTGTCAGGGTCCAAAAAATTCAGTTGATTATAAATACCTTATTCATTTCTATTCACCTAGTTTCACAAACTGATGTACGAAATGACTCGCTAACGTGCTGTGACAGGCATATTTAAGACCTAAACCATGACATGTGCAACCTGCAAATATGCACATCTGTTCCGTTGACACCCAGCGGCGTGCCTTTCGTGTGTACTTCGGAGTTGTCCGATGTATTTTTTATTCACCACTTGTAGGAAGTGCTCCTTTGGAGAACGGTCGATTTCTTCAGTCATATCGACTCGTTTGTGAAAGAAATTATCTTTGGCTCCCGCTTACAAGTAAATATTTTGTAGGGTATCATTCACGAGTTCAGCACCTTTACTAAGGTGAATAAGTTACTATAATTTCGACTTTTTTATTCCTGTTGTAATTTTCTGCTACCATTTGCAGAGTGTGCTACTATACACATATTGTCTTATTTGATTTTAAACTTTTCTTTCGCAGTCGTAGTTATGCAGGTATTATAATCTGTACACCGTCTTTTGCGACTCTAATTAAAATCTTATTTAGACTTTTGCGACTCTTAAAAGACAGTATATAACATATATTACTTACACACTGCAATAATACATCTTGTAATGTTCAGTTCACCAAATAGCTCCCATAAATGACAGAGCAAGTCGACGTATTTCTGGTTTCAGAAACAAATTAATGTTAATTTCCTGCTGGAAGGGGTCAAATGATTCCATTAAGAAAATTAAATAATAAAACTTAAAATCATAACAGAACAAAAACAAATAATAATCATTCATCTTCGTTGTTATTACATGTCTCTTGCCTATCTGATTGTCTTAAACGTCGAATACTAAAAATTTAATAACATTCGTTAATACTGTGGCGTCCTCAGTTAACTTATTCCTGCTTACATAACAGTAAGTCTTACAAATAATTACCCACATGGCGAATATCAGAAATATGCAAATATAACACACAAATTTGTTCATTTTAAGGGATTTATTCCAAGAAAAACGACAGCTTATTTATGTGTAATGTGTAAGGGGCGGCAACAAGTAATACTGACAAACGGGTACGCGTTTCGCTGTGCGACGTTAGCCTGCGAACGGCGTTCCTGAGACGCTCAATGTTCACTGTCTTCGAGAAACAGAAACTTAAACGTAAGAGAGCAGGTGCAGTGATAAACAGTGTCTTAAGAGTAATAGTTAATCGTGTACAATAAAGCTGGAATGAATTATTCACTTTCACGCGTTTCATTTCTCTCCGAGATATTGATGTTCTGCCCCTAGACATTTTTTTTAAAAAAAAACTTCTAAGCAAGGAGGAAAATTTCGCATGTATTAGTGAAAGAATTTCTCGTGTCCCATTATAAAGCGACAGTTTCCACGTCATTAGACAGCATGTGAAACAGAGTTTGCATACATTTTCAGCTCGACCTTTGTCAAACTGATTTCAGGGACCTTCATTGTGCGACCGAAGGGGACGCGTGAGAAACGACGATAATTTTATCTTGAATACTCAATGGCAGCGCGATTTGTTTGCCTTCATACCACTAATTTAAAGGTTCGATCACTGTTGCTCTTTGGACTATTTTTCTGTAAGTAAATCTGACTTGCAAGTTAGCTGTAATTTGTGTGTGATCTGAATCTCAAGTAGCGTCATATTTTGAATAGCAACAGCAGGTGCCCCAATAACTGAGTGAGTGCATTGGTTCTCGGATTTCAATACAGCATGGTGTTTACTTTGCATTCTGGAGTGAATGGACCTTGCCTTACGTGCCACCCCGAAAGTAAAGAGATGCTTCAAGCGAAATTATGAGATATACTGTTGAAGTTTCTTGCTTTTTATGGCGATGCTCCTATTTCGATATAATGCACGTCTTTTGAAAACTAGTCTTTCACTGAGGTAAGATTTTTCTGCTGAATCAAATTTGCTACTCACACGCAACCGAGCAGAATGGCGCAGCGGTAAGTCACTAGACTCGCCTTTAGAAGGACGCAGGTTCAAGTCTCCGCCCGGGTATCTAGATTTAAGTTTTCCATAGCTGGTCTCGTATACCTTAAGGTGAAAAGAACAAGGCTGACGTACTTCACATTCTTTCTACAATTCACGCTTGTGCTATGTCTCTAATGACCTTGTCATCGACTGAATATTAAACCTTTATCTTCCTTTCTTTTACGTAAACGTACTAGGACCTACTGAATTCGAGATAGGAATGCTGCTACTGACTACTCCTGAGCTACGTCGTATGCCTAATGGTTCGGTAACTGCCGCTAAAGAAACTTAACTCTTACGAGACGCCAACTCGCAGGTGCCGGCCGTGGTGACCGAGCTGTTCTAGGCGCTTCAGTCCGGAACCGCGCTGTTGCTACGGTTGTAGGTTCGAATCCGGCCTCGGGCATGGATGTGTGTGATGTCCTTAGTTAGGTTTAAGTAGTTCTGTCTAGGGGACTGATGATCTCAGATGTTAAGTCCCATAGTGCCAGCGTCAGTTAAGAGGGTAACTTTCACTAATGTGTGGCTCCTGAATTCAGTGGTACCCACAGGTGAGCCATTTAATTTATGGTTGTTGAAGGAATGGGAAATATAAGACATATCGCATTTCACGGCGCTGCACTCTACTGAATCAGTTACGCATAAGAGACAAGTACGAGAGCTGTTCTTTTATTAAGGTCCGATCGATCGCGAAATGGAAAGCGCAGTGAAAATCAAAAATACTTTATTTGCAACAGATAGCTATACCTTCCATCTAATTCTCTACATAGCCGCCGCTCCGATTTAGACATCTGTCGTAGCTTTGTGCCAGCTTCCGAGTACACTTGTCATAGAAAGCAGCAGCCAGTTATTTCCGCCAATTCTCTACACTCGTCTGCAGCTTGTTAAATGCGCCAAAATGTTGCCTTCATAGCGAGCAGTTCATGTGAGCAGACCTGAGAATCAGGAGGAGCCAAGTACGGAGTGTATGGTGGGTAGTCAAACTCTTCGCATCGGAAACGCTGCAGGAGCGTGTTCATTGCCTCTGCAGTGTGCAACCGAGAATTGTGATGAAGAAAGAAAAGCATGACAGCTACGTTATGTGGGCAGCATGAAGTCAGGCGACATCTCTCTCACGCACTCATACTTGGCGTGAGACACTGTTTATCTAGACGTCTTTATCTGCTCACTGTGCGCTCAGAAGTGAACGGAGCGACGTGACGCGATTCACGGGCATACAGAGACACTGCACAACACATCCGTGACAACACATCCGTGAAAAGCTTCATCAGATTTCGACCCTGGTTTCTATTTAGCGACCGGTTAGACCTTAACAAAGGAAGAACCCTGTTATTTATCACCTAACTGTTCGGAAAGAAAATACGGGTAGTGGACTGCGAATGAAGAAAACCTTTTCCCCAGGTAGCTGTTCTATCGCTACAAAAGCTCTCCTGAGCAAGTAGTTGACTGATCAATAAGGAAATATGCCTTAGATGCATATCCAGATAAATGGACTAATATAGCAGGAAGTTAACAATCCACAGGAATTAATTTTCACTGCGCAGCAGAGTGTACGCTGGTTTGAAACTTCCTGGTAGAATAAAACTGTGCGTCAGACCGACTGTCACTACTACGATCCTTAATTTTCGCGGGAAATTGCTCTACCGTGGATTCACTAGTTTCTCGGTTCTGTCTGGGCGCATAAGCTTAAGGGCAGAGTTTGAATTTCTAAAGATTCTAGTGATGTTAAGGCATGACGTCTTATAATTACGATTATATACTCCTGATATATCACAGATGTTGTCACTGCCCGTTCAGTTTGCTTTTATTATTACTCCATTCGCCTACTGTACATTAAGAAACTTATCACCCAGTAGCTGCTTCACTTTCTTAACGAGAACTATCGTTCATCTGAATCATCAACGAGGTAAATCGAGCTTCAGCGACAACATTTTCATCGATATTTTGAGAGTATTTCGGTTTAAGAGATCCGTGATCTCCAGTGGTTCGCTACAGAGTAATAACGTAATTACATTTGTTTATGTATAATTGTCTCCACAACAGAGGTGAAGCCTGCAAAATGCAATGATTCTAACACGGAAGCGTTCGGTTTCTCGTTCGTGCCAACAACACACGCAAAAGTAACGTCGTGAGGTTTCTGTCACTGCGAAAACAGCTCAGCATAGTACCGTTGTGCCGCTCGGCTATTGCATTCACATCACGAGGTACACTATGTGATCAAAAGTATCCAGATAATTCCAGAAACATACGTTTTTCATATTAGGTGCATTGTGGCGCCACCTACTGCCAAGTACCCCGTATCAGCGACGTCAGTAGTCATTTAACGTCGTGAGAGAGTAGAACGGAGCGCTCCGCCCAACTCACGGACTTCGAACGTGGCAAGGTGATTGGGTGTCACTTGTGTCATACGTCTGTACGCGATATTTCCACACTCCTAAACATCTCTAGGTCCGCTACTTCCGATGCGATAGTAAATGGAAACGGAAAGGGACGTGCACAGCAGAAAAGCGTACAGGCCGACCTCGTCTGTTGACTAACAGAGACCGCAGACAGTTGAAGAGTGTCGTAATGTGTAATAGGCAGACGTCAGAAATCGCGCAGGAATTGCAAACTGCATCAGGATCCTCTACAACTACTATGGCAGTTAGGCGGGAGGTGAGAAAACTTGGATTTCATGGTCGAATTGCTGCTCATACGGCACACATCACACTGGTAAATGCCAAACGACGCATCGCTTGGTGTAAGGAGCGTAAACATTGGACGATTGAACTGTGGGAAATCGTAGTGTGGAGTGACGAATCACGGTACACAATGTGGCCACCCGACCGCAAGGTGTGGGTATGGCCAATGCCCGGTCAATGTCATGTGCCAGCGTGTGTAGTGCCAACAGTAAAATTCGGAGGCGGTAGTGTTACATTGTGGTCGTGTTTTTCATGGAGGAACCTTGCACCCATTGTTGTTTTGCGTGGTAATATCACAGCCCAGGCCTACACTAATGTTTTAAGCAACTTCTTGCTTCCCACTGTTGAAGAGCATTTCGGGGATGGCGATTGCATCTTTCAACACGATCGAGCACCTGTTCATAATGCACGGCCTGTGGCGGAGTGGTTCCACGACAATAAGAACCCTGTAATGGACTTGCCTTCAGAGAGTCCTGACCTGAATCCTATAGAACACCTTTGGGATGTTTTGGAACCCTCTCTTCGTGCCAGGCCTCACCGACCGACATCGATACTTCTCCTCAGTGCAGCTCTCCGTGAAGAATGGGCTGCCATCCCCGAAGAAACCTTCCAGCACCTGGTTGAACAAATGCCTGCTAGAGTGGAAGCTTTCATAAAGACTAAGGGTGGGCCAACACCACATTGAATTCCAGCATTATCGGTGGAGGGCGCCACTAACTTGTAAGTCATTTTCAGCTAGGTGTCCAGATAATTTTGATCACACAGTGTACATATCGGTCAACTCTTCATCATTAAACCTATCCACGATGCTGTATACTGCTGTTAAATGAAGCTACGGGGAAAACAAACCCGAGACAGAACTGAGCAGTACTAAATGCAAGCTTGAGGACGATGAGTAAAGTGGGCACTACCTGTGTCAAAAGAGACACGCAGCGCACGCTATAAACATTTGCACCGTTATGGAGATATATTGCCTGAGGAAACAAGTTAATTTACCAGAAGAGATGGCCGGATGTCAATGTAGCTTCGAACACATAAACACCATCGATGGGTATGTAAATGTTTAGAGTTGCAATTTTCTGTGACAGATAGAACGGCCACCAGAGTGGATTATTGTTGCTCGTGTTTAGTGTTATTACTAGGTCTGGTAGGGTATATAAGGGACGCTAGCAACGTCAGATGTCGGGTGATAGCTGTAAAGGACTCTGAGATGCCGCGTACTCGTGTGAGACAGCGTTATCAACACCTAACAGAGATTGAACAGGACCTCATTGTGAGTCTCCATTTAGCCGGGTGGCCCAATCGTGCAATGTCCAGATCATTGGGGCATTCAGATCTGACAGCCACCAGATGTTGGACTGTACGGGAATGTGAGGGCAAACATGCTCATCAAAGTTCCAGTCGACCGCCTCTAACCCCTGCATGGCACACTGTGACCTATTCACATCTGCGCCTGCTATACAAGTACAAATAAAAGACTCCCTGCAACATTCTACATCTACATCTACATCCATACTCCGCAAGCCACCTGACGGTGTGTGGCGGAGGGTACATTGAGTACCTCTATCGGTTCTATTCCAGTCTCGTTCGTGGAAAGAAGGATTGTCGGTATGCCTCTGTGTGGGCTCTAATCTCTCTGATTTTATCCTCATGGTCTCTTCGCGAGATATACGTAGGAGGGAGCAATATACTGCTTGACTCTTCGGTGAAGGTATGTTCTCGAAACTTTGACAAAAGCCCGTACCGAGCTACTGAGCGTCTCTCCTGCAGAGTCTTCCACTGGAGTTTATCTATCATCTCCGTAACGCTTTCGCGATTACTAAATGATCCTGTAACGAAGCGCGCTGCTCTCCGTTGGATCTTCTCTATCTCTTCTATCAATCCTATCTGGTACGGGTCCCACACTGTTGAGTAGTATTCAAGCAGTGGGCGAACAAGCGTACTGTAACCAATTTCCTTTGTTTTCGGATTGCATTTCCTTAGGATTCTTCCAATGAATCTCAGTCTGGCATCTGCTTTACCGACGATCAACATTATATGATCTTTCCATTTTAAATCACTCCTAATGCGTACTCCCAGATAATTTACGGTATTAACTGCTTCCAGTTGCTGACCTGCTATTTTGTAGCTAAATGATAAAGGATCTATCTTTCTGTGTATTCGCAGCACATTGCACTTGTCTACATTGAGATTCAATTGCCATTCCCTGCACCATGCGTCAATTCGCTGCAGATCCTCCTGCATTTCAGTACAATTTTCCATTGTTACAACCTCTCGATACACCACAGCATCATCTGCAAAAAGCCTCAGTGCACTTCCGATGTCATCCACCAGGTCATTTATGTATATTGTGAATAGCAACGGTCCTATGACACTCCCCTGCGGCACACCTGAAATCACTCTTACTTCGGAAGACTTCTCTCCATTGAGAATGACATGCTGCGTCCTGTTATCTAGGAACTCCTCAATCCAATCACACAATTGGTCTGATAGTCCATATGCTCTTACTTTGTTCATTAAACGACTGTGGGGAACTGTATCGAACGCCTTGCGGAAGTCAAGAAACACGGCATCTACCTGTGAACCCGTGTCTATGTTGCCCCGCACCATTGGCCAGAGAGTAGCACCTACCAGCCTAGCAAATTACCCTCCCATTTTGTGGTGTTATTGGTGCCACGACGGCGGAGCGTAGACTGCTGATGAATGGCATCGACTTTTCTTCAGGAAAGCATCACGTTTCTGTGCAACAATGGATGACCGTCGCCAGGGGGTGTTTCGGCAACCTCGGGAGAGGTCCCATTCTTCCACTGTTTTGCTGAGACACGGCAGTGTTACTATTTGCGTCAAAGTACAGAGAGCCGTCTAGTAGGATTTCAGGCTGATTGAGGGAACTGTGACAGCTCAACGGTACATCACAGACATCCTGCTTCCTCATCTGTTTCCTCTCAATGGACAGTACTGTTGTTCCATTTTTCAACAGAACAATGCTAGTCCACACATGGCACATTTCTCTACGAACCGTCTGTGTAACGTTGAGGTACTCCCGGCATTACTTTACATTAATACTTGTTCCATTGATCATGAATACGACATTTCGTAATGATGTGGAACGTGCCAGTTTAGCATACGTTTTCTTTAAACAATATAATTTTTTTCTTTGTCTTTTTTTTACAGTTACTACTTCATATCTAAAAACTCATCTATTGAGTAGAAGGAGTTGTCATTCAGAAATGCTTTTAATTTTTTATTGTTGATTGGATATCTGTCAGGCTTTTAACGCTTTTTGGCAAATGACCAAATATTTTTGTGTCAGCATAATTCACCCCTTTCTGTGGCAAAGTCAGATTTAACCCAGAATAGTGAAGGTTATCCTTTCGTCTAGTGTTGTAGCTATGCACTTCGCTGTTATTTTCGGATTGGGGTGGGTTGTTAATAACAAATTTCATAAGTGAATATATATATTGCGGGTGTTCTGTGAATATCCCGAGTACCTTAAATGAGTGTCTGCAAGGTGATCTTGTGTGGGCTCCAGCTGTTATTCTGATTACACGCTTCTGTGCAATGAATACCTTTCCTCTTAATGACGATTTATCCCAAAATATGATGCCATATCGAAGCAGTGAATGAAAATACACATAGTAGGCTATTTTACTGATATGTTTATCACCATGATTTTCAACAACCCTAGTAGTATAAGTAGCTGTTCAAAGTCTATATTTATCAATGGTGCTATGCCATTTATTGTGCAGAATGGTATGTACTGTGTTTTCTCAAAATTTAGTGAGAGTCCATTTGCAGAGAACCACTTAATAATTTTCTGAAAGACATTATTTACAATTTCCTCAGCTGATTATTGTTTGTTGGGTGTGATAACTACACTTGTATCATCAGAAAAAAACCTAGCTTTGCATCTTCAAGAATACAGAGAGGCAAGTCATTAATATATATTAAGAACAATAAGGGAACCTTGTCGGACGCCATTCTTGATACCTCCCCAGTTAGGTGAGTCTGCTGAATTTAGACTACTTCTACTGTTAATTTCAACCTTCTGCATTCTTTCATTTAAATATGTATTAAACCATTTGTGAACTGTCCCACTTAAACCACAATACTTGCGCTTATCTAGCAAAATTTCATGATTCACACAGTCAAAAGCCTTTTAAAGATCACATATCCCAACGCTTGATTCAAATATGGTCAGCATTGATCAGTGAAAGCATATATAGTATTCTCTGTCGAAAAGCCTTTCTGAAGACCGAGTTGAAATTTTGTTAGTACTTTATTTTTAGAAATATATAATGCTGCTCTTGAATATACTACTTTTTCAAGAATTTTGGATAAAGTTGTCAGAAGTGCGATTGGGCGGTAGTTGTTAGCATCAGACCTGTCCCTTTTTCTATGCAATGGTTTCAGTCTGTCCGGAAAAATGCCATGTTTCAGTGAGCTACTACTGTGGCTGAGAATCCTATTTATTTGTTGGGAGCAAGCTGTTAGTGGTCTGTTGAAAATGCCGTCAATTCCATGTGAGCTTTTACTTTTAGTGAATTTATGATTTTCCTAATTTCAGTTGGACAGGTGGGTTGAATTTAACTTTTATCAAATTGAATAGGTATTGCCTTGCGTTTTCTAATGAATAGTTGGATCCTATTTTCTCTAAAACACTTAAAAATGATTATTAAAAACGTTTCCTACTTCTGACTTCTTGTTAATAGGCTTTTCATTGCGTTTGATAGAAATACATTCTTCCTGTTCTCTCGGCTGCCCTCTTTCCCTTTTAACAATATTCCAAAATGTTTTAATTTTCTTTTGCTAATCTCTGATGTAATATACATACTTCTGGACTTTTTAATAACGTTTGTTTATACAGTGCAGTAGCTTTTATAATGTTTCACTGTTACTGGGTCATTCCTCCTTCTAGCTGGAAGATACATTTCCCTTTTCTGTTTACAATATATTTTTATTCCTTTAGTAAGCCATGACTTTTTAGATGGTTTCTTACAGCTATATTTACAAAGGTATCATGAAATAGGTTAAGTGTTAAATTAGCATCATGTTTCCTGTACACCTCATCCCAGTTTAACCCTAAAATTTGCAATTGCTAAATTGTTAACTGAACACATTATTGTGGAGGTCTGTTTTGCTTTACTGTATGGAGCTCTGTCATATACTCTAGTTGTGCATCATGATTAGACAGATCATTCTTAATAGGAAAAGTTTTTATTTGATTAAATTTATCTTAAATTTATCACCAGCAAGAACCCCATATCTGTCCCCGATTGAAAGTGTTTGAGATCAGGTAGGAAGCCAACATCGTCCCAGTGTCAATATCCGGGATATATAGGTCCAATTACGACAGTTGTGGGACAGTTTTCCTCAGGAGAGGATACGACGGCTTTATGGCACCTTTCACAACTGAATCAATGCGTGGATCGAGGTCAGAAGGAAAGCAAAGCCCTACCGATAAATGTGCTGATACTGGCAAGTTCTTTGAAAATTTGACTAGATGCGGAAATAACATCATATTCCGTCTTACCTCGTGAAGTTAAATTTCATTTCCTCCTCCTCTTTCCGGTGTTTAACTTTTTGTGTCATGCAGTACAATTTTAACGTAACACAAACACAAAGATAAGCGGAGTTAAAAATCAAACGAAATATTCCATAGCTAGTCACCGGAGACCATGGATCCCTTGATCAAAACACACGGAAAATGTCCCTGAACAGCCTCTTTTATGTTCACCCTGTGTATGTTAGAAACGAAAGGAGTAGCCCTTATAATACGTTTCTCGTCTCGATTGTGAAAAAAGGAAGGAAGGTAAGGATTTATCGCCTAATCAACATTGACCTCATAGAAGACGGGCCACGAACTAAGATTGTCAAGTGGGGAAAGTATAATCGGCAGTGGCCTGCTCGTTGTATTCTCCTCAAGAATTTTAGGCATCAGCGAGAACCGTTAATCAACACGGCCTGGCACGCATTTGAACCCTGCATCTCTAGACTAACAGTAAATCTCGCGTGGTGTTTAGAATCTCGACAGTTTAAGTGTGGTGTCTATTCCGAACAGTGTCCCACTACGAAAGTTTTGGCGTAATGTCGACATCGAGATCATTAGAGATGGAGAACTCGCTTCATTACACGACGACATGGGGAAGATTCTACCTTGGCGTTTCAGTAGTCGCTGTTACAGTATTCGGCTGAAGTGATTCAGGCAGGTCGTGATCATCACCATCATCGTCTTCCCTTCCAGGTATTAGGCTAACTGAATGCTCCGTATTCAAAGTTTGTTGAGCCCCTCTCATTTTGAGTTCCCCACGGTTTCTTCTTCCTCTCGACCAACATCTCCACAGTCTTTTATCTAACATACTGCTCATAAGTCCTCACCAACCGTTTGTGTAGTTCTGTACTATGTTGTTTACCCCATTAAAATTCGTAATTTTTTCATTCCTAATCCGGTCTTGGCGTGTGAAAGCTTTCACTGTTATTAGAAATTTCATTTAGCTGCCTCTAGTTTGCATACATCCCTCTTTGTTAGAACCCACGTTGCACTTCTATTCTATATCTCTTCTCTTTCTAAATCCGTTATTTAGAGCTCTGTGAATACTGCCACATATATACTGCAGGTGATGAAAACCGTTGTCCATATCTCTGATCACTTATTTCGTTTCCTAAATCATTAAAACTATTAACTTATTCAATTATTCTGTTGAAGATAATATTGATCTGACTGGTCCAAATCTCTTAAATGCAGTATTATTTACATGTTGTATTCATTGCCCAGCAGGTACAAATCCTGTATGACACGTTGTATTTGTCATCGTCAAAGTAAACTTATCGTACGATCCCATACTGTGATACCTGTAAAGCAGGATGTATTTCCTGTTTCCCTCTTCTTAAGATGTCGAGTGCGTGCTGAAAAGTAATGCCTCCGAAATTTTTATGTGAAAAGTCTTAAAGACTATTAAATACACTCCTGGAAATTGAAATAAGAACACCGTGAATTCATTGTCCCAGGAAGGGGAAACTTTATTGACACATTCCTGGGGTCAGATACATCACATGATCACACTGACAGAACCACAGGCACATAGACACAGGCAACAGAGCATGCACAATGTCGGCACTAGTACAGTGTATATCCACCTTTCGCAGCAATGCAGGCTGCTATTCTCCCATGGAAACGATCGTAGAGATGCTGGATGTAGTCCTGTGGAACGGCTTGCCATGCCATTTCCACCTGGCGCCTCAGTTGGACCAGCGTTCGTGCTGGACGTGCAGACCGCGTGAGACGACGCTTCATCCAGTCCCAAACATGCTCAATGAGGGACAGATCCGGAGATCTTGCTGGCCAGGGTAGTTGACTTACACCTTCTAGAGCACGTTGGGTGGCACGGGATACATGCGGACGTGCATTGTCCTGTTGGAACAGCAAGTTCCCTTGCCGGTCTAGGAATGGTAGAACGATGGGTTCGATGACGGTTTGGATGTACCGTGCACTATTCAGTGTCCCCTCGACGATCACCAGTGGTGTACGGCCAGTGTAGGAGATCGCTCCCCACACCATGATGCCGGGTGTTGGCCCTGTGTGCCTCGGTCGTATGCAGTCCTGATTGTGGCGCTCACCTGCACGGCGCCAAACACGCATACGACCATCATTGGCACCAAGGCAGAAGCGACTCTCATCGCTGAAGACGACACGTCTCCATTCGTCCCTCCATTCACGCCTGTCGCGACACCACTGGAGGCGGGCTGCACGATGTTGGGGCGTGAGCGGAAGACGGCCTAACGGTGTGCGGGACCGTAGCCCAGCGTCATGCAGACGGTTGCGAATGGTCCTCGCCGATACCCCAGGAGCAACAGTGTCCCTAATTTGCTGGGAAGTGGCGGTGCGGTCCCCTACGGCACTGCGTAGGATCCTACGGTCTTGGCGTGCATCCATGCGTCGCTGCGGTCCGGTCCCAGGTCGACGGGCACGTGCACCTTCCGCCGACCACTGGCGACAACATCGATGTACTGTGGAGACCTCCCGGCCCACGTGTTGATCAATTCGGCGGTACGTCCACCCGGCCTCCCGCATGCCCACTATACGCCCTCGCTCAAAGTCCGTCAACTACACATACGGTTCACGTCCACGCTGTCGCGGCATGCTACCAGTGTTAAAGACTGCGATGGAGCTCCGTATGCCACGGCAAACTGGCTGACACTGACGGCGGCGGTGCACAAATGCTGCGCAGCTAGCGCCATTCGACGGCCAACACCGCGGTTCCTGGTGTGTCCGCTGTGCCGTGCGTGTGATCATTGCTTGTACAGCCCTCCCGCAGTGTCCGGAGCAAGTATGGTGGGTCTGACACACCGGTGTCAATGTGTTCTTTTTTCCACTTCCAGGAGTGTAATACATACATTATTGCCGTTTTATATCTTTGTTCTTCATGTCTACACATTTTTTGCTCAACATAGTGTTCCTGGCAACGAACGCATTTCTGACAACGAGAGACCAGTTAGTTGATACAATCACGATAGAATGTCTGACTTTGTCGAGGGATCCCAAACCTCACCTCTGCGTTCCGCTCCATCACGATCAAAGTGAAGTACTCTAACACGTTGTTTAAGATGTCGGAACAGATGGAACTCTAAAAGAACGAAGTCGTGACTGTATGAAGGATGGTCGATGACAGTGAACCCAAGGCGTCGTCTTGATGGAGATATCGAAGCGCTCGTGTGTGTTCTGGCATTGTCATTGGCACGTACGTACGAAATCTTCAAGTCCTAAACTCGATTACAGCACGATGTTCCTCACCCGCCGATGTAGTTACACTACACGCTACCATATTAGACGCTACAATTCAGAGCCCTCTCGAGGCACAGGCCTGCAAATATAGAGGAATCAAGAATGAGTATGCAGAATGTTACTAACGTTTGTATTTTTAGAAAGCGTTGAGAGTTTTCACATAAAAAATTCGGTGGAATTACTTTTCTAGACACCCTCGTATATTTTAAATGACGTCGGTGATAAATCGCCACTCGTTTGAAACCCTGATTCTCAGTTGTGACTGAAATTCTTGCATCACGTAGACCGTAGAAGCCCTAAATTAGGACTGTCATCGCCTTCTTAAGATCAGCCCAGCATTTTCGCATGTCACACAGAAGTTCACTGAACATGCAGAATGAGATTTTCACTCTGCAGCGGAGTGTACGGCGATATGAAACTTCCTGGCAGATTAAAACTGTGTGCCGGACCAAGACTCGAACTCGGGACCTTTGCCTTTCGCTGGAAAGTGCTCTACCATCTAGCTACCCAAGCACGACTCGCGCCCCCTCCTCAAAAGCGTTACTTCTGCCAGTATCTCGTCTCCTACCTTCCAAATTTACAGAAGCTCTCCTGCGAAGCTTGCAGAATTAGCACTCCTGAAAGAAAGGATATTGCGGAGGCATGGCTTAGCCACAGCCTAGGGGATGTTTCCAGAATGAGATTTTCACTCTGCAGCGGAGTGTGCGCCGATATGAAACTTCATGGCAGATTAAAACTGTGTGCCGGACCGAGACTCGAACTCGGGACCTTTGCCTTTCGCGGGCAAGTGCTCTACCATCTGAGATACGGGGCGTGAGTCGGGTAGCTCAGATGGTAGGACACTTCCCCGCGAAAGGTAAAGGTCCCGAGTTCGAGTCTCGGTCCGGCACACAGTTTTAATCTGCCAGAAAGTTTCACTGAACATGTTCATAACGTTGTAGCGACAGCCAAAAAGGAATACAGGTCGTATAACTCTCACTCAGATCCGTCAAGAAAGTGGTCAAATAAATTTTTATTTGCTCACAGATGAGGTTCCATACGTGTAGAAATCTCAAAGCAAATCAAATTGTGGTATTTAGCCACCCCCTTCCCCCCGCCCCCCCTCCCCCCTCCCCCCACATGCCACTAATTGATGCATCATTCTGATTATGTATTCTCTAGACACGTAGCCGATATCATTCTGTAAATCTTTTAAGATGATATTTTACAAAAGTTTGTTTGCAACACCCTTCCTTGTCGTAGTAAATATGCGTAGGAGCTCTCCCTCGCCCAATTCCTTGGAGTCATCAGAGCGTCGCCACTGGTTTATATTGATCATGTCTTCTGCGCAGAACATATCTGATATTTCTTGTCTGCAATGGCATGGACGTCGAGTTTATATACAAATGCTGAATAGAAATACAGTCGAGAACACGTCCATTTACGGAACACTAGTAGAAATGGCCACGTTTCAGTTTCAGATCACATTTTTCCAGTACTACCACACCAGAAGTATCTGACAAAGCTTTGATTGCTGTTCCGAAAGGTGAGAAAGTACTTAGCATTTTTGTGAAATCATGCCTTGTTCTGTCGCGCACCAGCGAATGAACTGCTCCAAATTGGCGAGCAAAGCGGCCTTTCGATCCACTCCCAGCTTGATAGGAATGATCTTAGCGCCTTGACCGTTTTATCTCTCATATGTTTACGTAGCGCGGCTGCAAATTTAAGCCACGATAGCACGTAATCTGAAACGGAGCGTCTGCTGGTAGCCTGGTGGCGTAATCTTCAACATACATATACACGAGTGACGTGCGCCAGCTTATATCAGTGTTTGTTCTGTGCAGGGAACAGAGGAATATGGACCCCGCTACACGGAGCTCACCTCGTGATTAGATACCGCTCCACGTCGATATTCGGATCCTATCAGTCTGTGATTTAGTGGCCTGTTAATTCCGGCGATAGCTACGGATTCGCTAGATTTCGGCTTTCCACCTGCAGATTCCAGACATCGCGGCGATAACGACCTACCACTGGAGGACGTCCTAGTCGCTGACACCACCACAACACCATGCCTCTAGGTAAGCGAGCGCTTGCGGCTTCGTGTACTGTGTACTTACGATTTAAATTAGCCTTTCAACATTTTTAATGGAAACCTCGAAATTCACGCCTGTTTGGTAAACTTATTATTAACATTTTTCTTTATTTCTTTACGGAGGCACTTGTGACCGATAAATCAACAAGTGTCTTCGTACAAAAAGCTCCCTATCGTGTAACAATGTACGTGGATATTCGCTCTCTTGGATATCACAAAAACTGAGCTTCATGGGGTGAGACCTATTTTAGTTACTTAAGGGGAAAACAGCTTCTATAAGGCGTTAGAATTATGTGGATACTTTAAATTTATGGTATTCCCATCGCTCTCTGACACAGTAAAAGTAAAATTAATTTATTTCTGAAAGGTAATATTTCTTGACACTGAATGAAAAAATGCTACATACAATTGATGATAATATATTTATCGTTATTAACTGAATGTGGTTCTTATACAAAATTTAAACTTTTTAGTTACTCTGGTATGTGTTACTTCTGCACCGATTTCCAGTCGGCGCATTTTTTTTTCTTTTTTTTTTTTTTACTACGCTACAGAATAGTTCGTATTTCCCTTCACATTCACCACCGTGAGAGATTTAATTCAGCATCCGCATAAACAAATTAATGTTACTAGGTAGTTTTTCTTAACTTTTTCTTGACCATTGCTTAGAATTACAATTTTTAAAAAATATGTTTGCTGCTAAGGTTACTTACTTTAATAATCAGTAGATATTTTTAACTCCTCTGATTTGTTCCTGCTCTCTGATTTTCTGACTAACTCTTATTCTTGAGAGCAATGTTGAATATATAACTTTAATAATTAATTTATCAATATTTCTTAGAGCATTAAATGTTGTATTAATGTAGAAACTTAATATTCTGTTCAAGTGGAAATGTAATAAAGGTAATTATTTCCAGAAACAATATTTTAGTCAAGTGAATTTACATCTCACAGCATCAGATTCAACTGAGCAAAAAATAAAACATTGTTTGATGAGCGAATGACATCTTCAGTGTCGGATTATTGTGATCAACGACTTTTATTTAGGTACTGAGACCGCAAGGATGGTGGTTTGTCACACAAGAACTTGGTGTATCGTATCTGATGAACGATATTTTGTCTGTCTTATCTGACCTGAGATTATTGTTAGATGCACACTGATCATATACTGCAGAGGTGATTCACAGACACACACAAATGCTTCGGAGATTTAATAAATAATTTCTAAAAAAAAGTGTTTTGTTGTAGAATTTCTTTGGTAAATCAGCAGGTAATTTACACCATTTGCAGGGAAGTGTGGGAGTTTCTGTCACTTACATTTATCTTAGTGTACAATCATTTCGTTTACGAGTAATCTCCGTTTCGGTCTGCGATACAGATACATTACAAGCTCACATATAAATATACTATACCTTGTCTTAAATAAATAAACAGATAATATTTGTAACCGTTGCAGCAGGCTATCTTTACTACTCACTTCGTGGAATTGTGTTTTCCGCTGTTAGATGATATGTTTTCGGTTTTACGATTGCGCTTTTATGACTTTTTTTTCTAGTCACCTAATCGTCTTCATTCCGGACTACAAACGGTGTTTAACACTATATTCACTGTCGACCATTTAAATTGTTTTGCCGGCCTCGGAGAAACGCCAGGAATACGGTCCGCGATGTCGGTGGGCGAGGGCCACTTCATTCTTGGGAGTAGTGCTCACACAAGCGGAACCGTTGCTTCTGTTGTGCGGGTGAAAGTGTAGCTACTGTGAGTCAGTGCGGGAAACCTCGGTAACTACAGTTTGCCGCAATTTCGTTATGTGCAGTCGAATCCAAGAATGCAGGTCCGAAACGCGTTGTGCACCCAGTCTCATTTCCAAGTGAAACGGCTATCGTCTCGGTTTGGAAACAAACTTGCACTACTGAAGAACTGAATACGAAAAATCTTCCGTACAGTCGGACGCAACTACCCGTAGCAATGTCACCGCTCGCATTCCCTTAAAGGCTTAAAGCGGACGGGAAGGTCCACGGTAAGTGTTGAATGTTGTTGTTCGGGTCTGCTGCGCTTGCTAACGGGTCATCTGTTTTCCTGTGACGGTACGTTTTCTCCCAATAAGATAAATTTGGACCGCGCGATCTAGGACACCTTGTCACGATCGTGCGGCTCCCCACGTTGGAGGTTCGTGTCCTCCCTGGGGCACGGGTATGTGTGTTGTCCATAGCATAAGTTAGTTACGTTAGAAAGTAGTGTGTCGGCTTAGGGTCCGATGACCTCAGCAATTTGGTCCCATAAGACCTTACCAAAAATTTCCATAAATTTGGAATTAACTGTCCCCAGATGTCCACATTGATAGGAGAAAGGGGATGGTTAATACGAACAATAAGTGTCTTCTTCCCGCGGGATCGACACGTTAATCTGGATCTCCACTGCTAATGGTAGAGAGAGCCCCCCCCCCCCCCCCCCCCACATACCGTCAACGGGACGGACGGCATTTCCGTACATCTGTGTGCGTCTAGTATTATCCCATGGAAAGTGTGAGAATGTTTTCGAAATGTTTGCGAATCATATAAATAGGGCAAGGCGTGGATACCAGTCCGGTACTCACCCAGTCGACTGTGAGAAACGATCTAAAAACCATACCTAGGCTGGCTGACACGCCACACATCGGCCCTCGTAGTTGATTCACCGAACGGTTATCCTGGCGGGTATAAATACGAATGCCGACGTCTAAGTCAAAAGTCAGTCATTTTGCTATATCAGTCATGATTCGTTGAAAGGTCTCAACGTCTAAAACGTTTCGGGAGTTCTTCGGATCTCGGGGACGTGAGATCCGATCTGTAGAGAGTTCCTGTGTGTAGAAGGCTGGTCGTGGTCGAAGGTGATACTCGAAAACGTCTCACGTTGCTGCAGTCATGTTAGTGGTACGACGATGGAAAGTTTTCCTCCTAGCAGAGGAGTGTGTGGGCGTGGAGTTTTGACCAATTCTTTTAAATTCTTATTTTTGGAGGCGGCTTTCGAGACAGTCCGTGCGCGTGACTGGCCATCTCAGTACTTTATTACAGCATCGATCTTTCAGCTGTCTGGAGGTATGTTCTCCGACGCACCGTGAGCGAATGTAGCATGAACAGCGGAATGTGATGATTATATTTCAATGCGTACCCTCCACCACGTGCCGGATTGGTTCATGCAGAGGTCAGTGTGTAGATTGATACATTTATTAGAGGTAGGGGTGCAAATGTGGAAACCCAGTTTGTTTTTGTTGTATAAAAGAAATTTTTACTTCTCTTTCAGCTTCAAAAATTAGCCAAAGCTAATTCATAATGTTTTAGCAATGAATGTAATACTATGAAACACAAAAACTAAATATGTTAAAAATTAAAAAAACATTTTCGGCTTGCACAACTCATTAATTTTTCAAGAAGTGCGGGTAATGTGGAAACGCCTTAAATTTGTGGGAAACTGACTACTTCAAACGAAAACTACTAAAAATTTTGGGAATGTTTTATTTTATATTAAATTTAAATTACACAAATATATTTTTAAACGCAACTGTAATAGAAAAATGCTTCATAAGCGAAGTTCAGTTGCAAAAATCGCATATGTAAATATCTCCTTCATTTCTGGCACAGAAAGAGTGACTCCACTCCTCACACACTACACACTTAATCCACAACTCTCCCCGAACGTCTTTGGAAAATGCGCCTCCACAAAAAATACAAATGGCATCTTCTTCACTGGGTTTTTCTTCCCCAACTGGGAGAACCAAATCTGACTCTCCTGAAGGGACAGTTGGTGCAATGGGCTTTTCATCTGAATCCTCAGGTAACTTAAGGAGTGTTTACTGTACTCAGCTTCCAAAATATAAAAAAACATGTCTACAGTTTCTTTGTTGAACCCGTTTGCTCTCGAGAATGACGTCACCATAGGCGGATTGTGAGTTTATTTCTGTGTCTTCTAAGAAAAAGGTCAAACAAAGCTCTACCTGCAGCATTTGAAGTAAAAGGATCATTAATATTATTTCTTTCCGCTGGCTGATATGCCTTTGTCTTGACATCTAATCTGGTTAGGCCATAGAAACGATCATCCATTTCAATGAGATACTGTACCAACTGTTTCTCAATAGCATCAGGTAGTACAGGCTTACGTCCAAGTCTCAAAGAAACACATTCTTCAGGTGACATATCACTATGCACAAACCTTTGAAGTGTCGTCTGAGGTACGCTGAAAGTTTTTACTGATCTTCTTAACCACATAGGCTTTTCCCTTAAGGCTATTGCAGCCTTAATCATGTTTCCAGCATCCCACTTCTTCATAATAGCTCTTGGTTTGCGATCAGTTAGCTTTCGTGGCATCTAGAAGCAGACGCGAAACGTATTGGTAGTAATGTATTTGATGTTGGTATTGTGGAAACGTTTCCACAATGCCACCGTATGTATGCTTCCACATTACTTACACAGTGGCCATTTTAAATTTAGGTAGATTACATTAAGCAACTATCCATTTAAGGTTGACAAACGACTGCTAAAACCTTCTATGCACCTCCCTTTATAAGCTATCAGACGTAAAGAAAAGATAACTACAAAGTATGTAGATAAATGTAATACCAAAACTTACCTCGAAAAAGGTTTAGAAAATGCGCGAACTTAAACTGCATCACTGTCACGGCGACTGTTGTTCAACTGACTGATAACCCTCTACCGTGACAAATAGGAACTATTGCAACAATTTATGGCTGCCCCGCTACAGTGCAGCACTCTGCAGGTCACATACTAGACGTTTCCACATTACCCACACGCTTCCACATTTACACCCCTATCTCTACTCTTAGACGAATTCTGTCGCTTTTTAGGGTTCCGTGTGTCAGCAGATGAAAACTGAACCCTTGTAGGATTATTTTGTTGTCTATGTGTGTGTCCGACCATTTTCCTCAGGAACCCTTTAGCGTTCAAAATGGTTCAAATGGCTCTGAGCGCTATGGCGGTCGCAGCAGTTCCAGACTTAAGCGCCTAGAACCGCTCTGCCACAACGGCCGGCTCCCTTTGGTGTATGAAGTTGAAATTTGCGCCATGTACTAAGGTCTAAGGCCCATTCGACCTGTAAAAGGCTTAAGCTTTTGAATCAATGAAATCAAAAGGTACGGCCATTTATGTCACACATTTTCACACTCATCAGAACGTATAGGATGATTACTGTTCACTTATAATCTTCAAATTTGGTAAGCAGAAAGGTTTTACCGTAGAAATTAAGGAAAACTCCGAAAATTGTTAATTTATATCACAAGGGAAAAAATGTTTCGTCGTTTGTTACCCGCCTGTCTGTCAGTTATGCCCCATTCTTCAAAATTCTCAGTTTCCGGGGTGGATAAACTATCTATATTCGTAATTAAATTTGCACGGAACCCTCGGTGAGAGAGTCCTACCCGCACTTATCCAGTTTTTTAGCCTTTTATTCATAGTTTGTTAACACTCTTGGTTTAATAATAATACTGCCGATTCTAGAACTACACCAAAGGGAAACTTTTTTTACAACAACCTAACTTTTCACCTTGAATATAATCGTAAGTAAAATTCTTAAGCGTGACCACACACTCCTCCTAACTAGTCGTAAATAGTACCGTAGATGCAGCAATTCAACTGTCGTCTTGAGGACGCACGTGAAGAATGTTATGTCGTGGCCAATATGTACACTAGATATTGGTGCTGATCCTTGATCGTTGGTCATGCAATGGAAGATTAACACATGAAAGTTCACTCTCCTTTTCAGTCCTAAGGACAAGTGGCCATCCATCCCATAAACGTCTTCCCGCTTAATACTGTCTGAGGCATGGCCATGCGGAGCCACTTCTGCTAAATGTACGTCCTAGGGCATACAGATTAACGTTGGTGCATGAATACCTACAATTAGCACCCAGAGTGCTGAGGAAGGCTTTCTTTCTTCCCACGTCTTTTGTAACGTGGCGTCGCGCGGTCTGCCGTGCGTTCATGGTCGCAATGCGCTTGCTCCTAACGAGCGTAGCAAGAGAGTTAATTTATCGCTACGCAAACGACAGCATACGCCACCTAACATGTTCCAAAACGCCGTGTATAACAACGAGACTTCTCCGGGGCTGATACCTTGGGTTCTAGTGGTGACAGAAACCTACGTTGAAGTGTTTTGCGTAGCCCTTGGGCTACGGACTGGTTGTATTCGCAACAGAAGGATCGTCTTACTATAACTATCCAACAATAGAGGGTCAATTTTTTAGTATTACACACTTTCCGTAGCTTAGGCAACTGGAACAAGTCAGTTGGTTCTTTCTGCATTAGGTGTGGTCTATGATACTTCTTAAGCGGCATATGGAGGCACCATTTAGTTCATGGGCGGTTCCTAATAAAAAGCGAAACAGCACTTTTCACCATTTTTTTCGTCGTCAGCAGCGGATATATAAACAATTAAAAGCATAGAATTGCTCATATTTTAAAGGTACATTCTTCAGGCATTTTTCTAGAAGTGCCATCTTCCCATTTCTCTAAAATCTTTATCCGTTATCGAGAAACACCCTGAAAACTTGGCATTTGGGTATCAAGACCGAGCCGTAAGATTCCAAGACGACTATGCATAGCTAACTTCAGTACTTTTTACGATGTTTTCCTAAGATCTCAATCTCGAACACCATTGAAAAATTTCTTGATGTATTTATCCTTTTTCGAGGTAAATAAGTTCAATTTTGTCCTACTTGTACACGTAAAATATCTGGAACCGCCCGTGAACTAAATGGTGCCGCCATATGCCCCTTAAGACGTATCATCGACCACATATAAAGCAAAAAGGACTAACTAACTTGTTCCAGTTGCCTAAGCTACAGGAAGTGTATAATATTCAAAAATTGATCCTGTATGGTTGGATAGTTATAGTAAGACGATCCTTGTGTAAGGCGGAAACGTAGTTTATAAAGTGACGTAGCGTGGGGAAACATGCTGTAAATTGTCTCCGTTATCATCAGAATGGTTCTGAGGGTCCCTTGTTGTAATAGTGAAAGGCATGGGAACGTTTTGTGCACATAAATACGGTTTGAGGTGTAAAATTTGTTTTGCGTCATTTCAGTTTCGCATAAGTAAGGTATCAAAATTTGAATGACCCATAAATTTGTTTTCATATGAGTGACATGCCCTGCTGTAGCAGGTGAAGGATGGGAACCAACGGAAAAAAGGCGAATATACTCATGTTTAAAACACTGACTGAAAAAGTGGGGTAGTAACTGCCTCATTCTACCTTCCTCCTTTCTCAAAAATTTTGGCTATCGTAAATATTCGCGCTCTTTTTTTATGCTAAGGCAGAAGGAGACAGTGGCAGTTGGAAAGAGACAAAGAAGTAATAAATACTGGAATATGGTTTGAAAGAACGAAGGAGATAAGGACAGTGTGAGAAAAGAGGGGGATACAGTGGCAGTGGAATATACACTCCTGGAAATGGAAAAAAGAACACATTGACACCGGTGTGTCAGACCCACCATACTTGCTCCGGACACTGCGAGAGGGCTGTACAAGCAATGATCACACGCACGGCACAGCGGACACACCAGGAACCGCGGTGTTGGCCGTCGAATGGCGCTAGCTGCGCAGCATTTGTGCACCGCCGCCGTCAGTGTCAGCCAGTTTGCCGTGGCATACGGAGCTCCATCGCAGTCTTTAACACTGGTAGCATGCCGCGACAGCGTGGACGTGAACCGTATGTGCAGTTGACGGACTTTGAGCGAGGGCGTATAGTGGGCATGCGGGAGGCCGGGTGGACGTACCGCCGAATTGCTCAACACGTGGGGCGTGAGGTCTCCACAGTACATCGATGTTGTCGCCAGTGGTCGGCGGAAGGTGCACGTGCCCGTGACCTGGGACCGGACCGCAGCGACGCACGGATGCACGCCAAGACCGTAGGATCCTACGCAGTGCCGTAGGGGACCGCACCGCCACTTTCCAGCAAATTAGGGACACTGTTGCTCCTGGGGTATCGGCGAGGACCATTCGAAACCGTCTCCATGAAGCTGGGCTACGGTCCCGCACACCGTTAGGCCGTCTTCCGCTCACGCTCCAACATCGTGCAGCCCGCCTCCAGTGGTGTCGCGACAGGCGTGAATGGAGGGACGAATGGAGACGTGTCGTCTTCAGCGATGAGAGTCGCTTCTGCCTTGGTGCCAATGATGGTCGTATGCGTGTTTGGCGCCGTGCAGGTGAGTGCCACAATCAGGACTGCATACGACCGAGGCAGACAGGGCCAACACCCGGCATCATGGTGTGGGGAGCGATCTCCTACACTGGCCGTACACCACTGGTGATCGTCGAGGGGACACTGAATAGTGCACGGTACATCCAAACCGTCATCGAACCCATCGTTCTACCATTCCTAGACCGGCAAGGGAACTTGCTGTTCCAACAGGACAATGCACGTCCGCATGTATCCCGTGCCACCCAACGTGCTCTAGAAGGTGTAAGTCAACTACCCTGGCCAGCAAGATCTCCGGATCTGTCCCCCATTGAGCATGTTTGGGACTGGATGAAGCGTCGTCTCACGCGGTCTGCACGTCCAGCACGAACGCTGGTCCAACTGAGGCGCCAGGTGGAAATGGCATGGCAAGCCGTTCCACAGGACTACATCCAGCATCTCTACGATCGTCTCCATGGGAGAATAGCAGCCTGCGTTGCTGCGAAAGGTGGATATACACAGTACTAGTGCCGACATTGTGCATGCTCTGTTGCCTGTGTCTATGTGCCTGTGGTTCTGTCAGTGTGATCATGTGATGTATCTGACCCCAGGAATGTGTCAATAAAGTTTCCCCTTCCTGGGACAATGAATTCACGGTGTTCTTATTTCAATTTCCAGGAGTGTAGTTGACAGCGGCAGAACAGTGTTTGGAAAGGAGTGAAGAAGGCGGTGCCAGTGGGCAAGAAATAAAGAGAAGGAGAAAGTGCAAGTTTTTGAGCGACAGTGAGACAGAATGTGTGACAATGATAACAAGGAAGAGAGATACAGCGACAGTGAAAAGAGACGGCAGCAGTGGGAATGAATGAATGAGGTAGTAGCAGTAAGAGAGAGCAAGAGGGAGACGGTGACCTACTTTTCAGTCTGAGTCTTTAGAAAAGGATCATATTGGCCTCTTTTGTGTTCCGATAGGAGCATATTTTCTCTGGCAATCTAACAGAACATAAATATACACCTTATCTGATCTCAGGTGGAAGCTTTACATCACTAGCAGTTAATGACTTGTCTCCAACTGTTTCCATACATTCCACTCAGCCGAGTTGTTGATTCCACTTTTATATGCGACTGGCCCAGTCGTCTTCTTGAGGTGATGCAAGATGTATTGCGAACTCGCTACCTGGACGACCCAGTGAAGAATCGGTATAACGCCTATACTTGTAGCTGAGTTCGACTCCCATTGCCCGGTACGCCCTCTGAAATACATTTGTTTTTCAAGCCCTGTACTCATATTCCTCATGCCTTATTAGTCCATCAAATTTACCACATCTCAAATGTTTTAATTCTCTTCTTTTCCGGGTTTCCGACAGTCTGTACTTCAGACGTACACTTTCACAAATTTTATCCTCAAATGAAGGCCAATCTTTGATACCAGTAGACTTCTCTTCGCCAGGAGTGCTCTCTTTGCCATATCTAGTCTGCTTTTTGTCTGCTCCTCCCTTCGCCCGTAACACATTATTTCCCCTTCAAGGTAACCGAATTCCTTCACTTCGACTACTTCGTTGTCCCCAATTTTGAAGTTTCTCGCTTGTTTCACTTCTGCTATACCTCTTTACTTCCGTCTTTCTTCGATCTACTCTCAGTCCGTATTCCGTGCTTAGTAGGCTGTTCTTTCCACTCAGTACGTCCTGTAATACATCCTCCTTTTTCAGCGAAACTTATCGTTGGTATGTTTTCATCCTGAAGTTTAAAATGTGTGTGTGTAAATTCCTAAGGGATCAAACTGCTGATGTCATCGGTCCCTAGACTTACACACTACTTAAACTAACTTATGCTAGGAACAACACACACAGCCGTGCCCGAGGGAGGACTCGAACCTCCGGCGGGAGGGGCCACGCGATCCGTGATATGGCGCCTCAAACCGCGTGGCCACTCGGCGCGGCCTTAAGTTTAACCCCCACACCTGAACCGTGATTGCACAGTAGTGGTAAAAGACAGCATCCTTGTCGTACACTTATCTCAATAGTAACACTTCGTTCTTGGTCTTCCATTCTTATGTTTCACTCCTGATTCTTGTACATCTGTATATAACCAGTGTTTTAAAATAGTTTGCACCTATTTTTCTCAGAATTTCGAACGCCTCGCACCATTGCACACTGTCGAACGCTTTTTCCAGGCCGGCTAATCCTATGAACATATTTTAATTTTTCTTACGTCTTACTTCAATTATTAGGCACAATGTCAGAACTACCTATCGGTACCTTTTCCTTCCGTGAGGTGTCAGTTGAGCAATTGGGATACATCTAAGATGTTATGGATCCGTTCCTCGGTGACCTCCTGGGAAGGAAAGCTCCTCATAAGATCATTCAAATTCAGAGAAACAATCTCGTGCAGTGGATAACATCTTAATAAATGAAACTCACTAGAAGTCAGCCAATTAAGCTTGAAATTATGGTTACCACACGTCACGTGGATATATTAATGAAGGTAATCATCAAATTACAAAAGGAAACTAGCGATCACAATAACAATTTTGGTTATTGCCGTAAGACGTGAAGCAAAATGATTTACCCACTAAAACAAGCGTATAAATAGTGGGCAAGAGATTGAAAATACCAACTATAACATTGCACAAATTAGTGGGCACATGAAACATAACATGAATACACAGTAAGTAATGCAATACCTTTTTTTTAACGCAGGTTGGTTTTATTCTGGATTCAAATACACCACATTCTTTTTTCAACATCACCTCCGTTCAACGCGACTGCCTTATGCCATTTACTGGGAGGTCCTACATGCCCGCTTGTTCTCAGTCTCTAATGACGTCTGCTTCCCTTGTTTTGTTTTGAAACATTGGCTCCCGAAATTTGACAGTATTATTTTCTATGAATCACAGCTCCTTACTTGTTAGCATCCGATTATCCCAATTCATCTAACGATAAATATGCATTAATACCTTTCTCACCCTCTATGATGTACAGACAGTTATTAATTCAATATTTTAAAATAAAGTCACATATTTCAAAGGCATTCTTTCTGCTTTCTAAGTCACTTACTTGAATTGATTCTCCTAGATTACTGAACTTTTGCTCTTAGAGTAATTGTTGCTAAGCTCCTGGGTGAGTCTTTGACGATCTACTACTTCTAAACAGATTTTTACTCTCTTCTTTTTCCTAAAGATGGTTTGTCTTTTCATTTACAATATACAGTTACCCGGCAGTTTTTCATTTTACGATATACAATGACCAATCATTTTACTCCTGTAGTTTGTGTCCTGATAAAGATGTTATTAACGATATTTTATTACACTTCTCTTCTTTCATTCTAAGAATTTCCTTCATTTTTGTAAGACCTAACTCAAGAGGATTGGAAGTGAATAACAACATTCTCTTCATCTGAGTTTAAATACCTCATCTTGACTCCGTTATTGTGAAATATAGATTTCCTTTACGTTTCGCGCGCGTATGAGAGTTTGTTTGCGCCATATTTTTCGCGTAGCGATTACGGAGATAAGGCTAACGATCAGAAGCGAGCACCTATTAATTTCCTCATACTGCATCTGCGAACTTACATGCTGGTACAGCTTCAAGTAACGCTTGATTTGTACATAATAAATTTATATAATTGTAATAATTATGTTACGTTGCTTATTACGAACAGCCATCACGTACATTAAGTCAAGATTACCAGAGAGTATTATTAAAGTTTTATGAATTTCGAACTGATATAAATGTAACTACTTGAGCTACATTTCGATGTATATGTGCAGTCCAGTATTGACAATCAAAATCCGGAACGACATTATTGAAGCGGTGATATATTAACAATATTGGATAAATCTTCGATAATGAGTTTTATATATTTTATTATTTGTCAGTGCACAGTATGCCTCGCCTCTGCAGCTCATTCCAGTCCTGTGATATCTTTCTCTTGACAGGAAAATCGTTTCGCCTCTTCTACTGACTGTTCCCCAATATTGGTACATAGCGAATCGCTATTCTCCTTTCTGCTAAACTTCGTCAATTTCATATTAACTCTGTTTAGCATAAATGTAATATCCTTTCTAAATTGTAATCCCATTCCAATCAACTGTTTTTAGTTACGTCTAGGAAGGCTACATCTTGTGAGGATCGTAGAAACATTATTAGTAGTATGATAGCGCACGGTGCCGATATGTTCCAGAAAACCGCGAGTGAAAATGTGACTTTTCAGTGGGCTGTACATTGGATTCTAATGATCACACAGAGAAGGGGTCAAGTGTTTTGGGTAGCCTTTGGCCTAGCGACCATTTCTATACCTGTCGGAAGAATGGGCATATTGTAGCTATCCTACAAGACAGGGTCAAAATTTAAACCTTACACATATCCTTCAGCTCAGGCAAATTGAGCAAATTGGTTGGTTCTTTTGTTTTGCATTAGGTGCGGTCTAAGATGGACATTAGACAGCTTATATAAGCAGCACTTGTTCATGAGAAGTTCCCGAGAGAATTCCGAAAAACCATGATGTTTGGGTACGAAAAGTGTATCTAAGTAACTACCCATACCACATGGCTCAAATATTAATTTTACATCTTTTACACTTTCATCTAGAAACATCATTTTCCCATCTGTTTCCGTTATCAAGATCCACCCTGAAAAACACTATTTTTGGGTATCACAAGTAACAATTGTGGGGATGGCCACTTCTAGAATTTCTGTTAATAACAAATATTTGTAATTTTTACCATATGTTCTTAAGATGATGTTCTCGAGGAAACTCGAAACCTTCTTTGATGTATTATCCGTTACCAAGCTCCAGAGGTTTAAAATTACCGAACTTATGCAAGTAAAACACGCACGTAATATGCGGTCTTAGGCATAAATGTTGTTTTAACGGATGTAGTGAACACATGGTAAGGGTTTTAGGGTAGCTCCTATGATTCTGAGGTCATAAAACTACGCTTTTACTCGCCATTCTTTCACCAATAAAACTTTGTGTCGCACTCTCTCTGTATAATGAACACATCGCACCCATGCAAACAGATCGAAAGTGGTAGTGCGGTGACATTTTAGGGTCTTAAAATGCTTGAAAATAAGTTAAATAGTCCTCTAAAAATTATGGAAAGACTGCAGTTTCAGTAAACTGTTTCTAATGAAATTTTTATTCTTCAAGATACAAATCATAAGCCGGGCGGCGTTTTCTATGGACCGCGATCGATAAGCAAAGTATCGAGAAAAAAAGTAAAGCAAGCGATTTGGGGTTGCTGTATATTATGCGTACCTCTTTGATGTTTATATGTATATAAAGTGTCGGAGAATGCAAAAATGAAAATAAACCGTTATAAATGTATTGACATATAGAATTCCTTTTATACTGCATAAGCAGCACACCCTGCTGTAGCCGCCGGAGCACAAAACTACCACCTCTGAAAGTTTTCTACCCTATAGTCTTAGCAACAACAGTACCAGAACATGTATTTCACTGTCAAAGATATTATATGAATTTCACTCATGATTTTGGACTCGATCGTTTTCGGACCTGAGTTCCTTATCTCAAATTGGTACAGTTACCCTTATCCGTGGTCCGCCCGGTTAGCCGTCCGGTCTAACGCACTGCTTTCCGGGCGGGAAGGCGTGCCGGTCCCCGGCACGAATCCAGCGGATTAGTGGCACGGTCCGGTGTGCCGGCCAGTCTGTGGATGATTTTTAATGCGATTTTCCATCTGCCTTCGCGACTCAGTTACACTATGTCGGCGATTGCTGCGCAACACTGTCTCCACCTACGTGTACACCGTAATTACACCACCACGCAAACATTTGGGGCTACACTCGTCTGGTGTGAGACGTTCCCATGGGGAGGGGCGGGGGGGAGGGGGGGCGGGTCCACTGGGGGCCGAACCGCACAATAACCCTGGGTTCGGTGTGGGACGGCGGTGGGGTGAGTGGACTGCTGTAGCTTGTTGTGGGGTTGTGAACCGCTGAGGGCTACGTCGGGGACGAGGCCTCTCCGTCGTTTCTAGGTCCCCAGTTCAATGCAATACAATACAATACCCTTCTCCGTCACCCCTGAAAGTCCGTAACATCATCAAGGAATCATCCTGTATATGAGAATCGCCATTGTTATTCGTAGCTAAATGACTTATCTATTCAGTCCATCGTTTGCCCTTTCACATGAAGAAAATAGCTGTTACGGGTTGTTTTGTTACGACCATGCGCCAGAGGCACTGGAATCGTGTAAAGTACTAGTAATCTCGATAAATTTAATTGTATGATAAAATTAAGTATGCTACCGAGACTTGAACTCAGACGCTTGCAGAGTGTACTGCTCTTACCAACTGAGCTGTACAGATATGAGTCACTACTCTCCTCCACAGCTTCATTTCTGCCAATAGCGATGCCCTACGTTATAGAAACAAATAGTACCGGGTGATCAAAAAGTCAGTATAAATTTGAATAAATCACGGAATAATGTAGATAGAGAGGTACAAATTGACACACATGCTTGGAATGACATGGGGTTTTATTAGAACCAAAAAATACAAAAGTTCAAAAAAATGTCCGACAGATGGCGCTTCATCTGATCAAAATAGCAATAATTAGCATAACAAAGTAAGACAAAGCAAAGATGATGTTCTTTACAGGAAATGCTCAATATGTCCACCATCATTCCTCAACAATAGCCGTAGTCGAGGAATAATGTTGTGAACAGCACTGTAAAGCATGTCCGGAGTTATGGTGAGGCATTGGCGTCGGATGTTGTCTTTCAGCATCCCTAGAGATGTCGGTCGATCACGATACACTTGTGACTTCAGGTAACTCCAAAGCCAATAATCGCACGGACTGAGGTCTGGGGACCTGGGAGGCCAAGCATGATGAAAATGGCGGCTGAGCACACGATCATCACCAAACGACGCACAAGACATCTTTCACGCGTCTAGCAATATGGGTGGAGCGCCATCCTGCATAAACATCGTACGTTCCAGCAGGTGTTTATCAGCCAGGCTGGGGAGGATGCGATTCTGTAACATATCGGCGTACCTCTCACCGTCACGGTAGCAGTTACAAAACCAGAATGACACATTTCCTCGAAGAAAAAACGCCCGATAATGGTAGATGTGGTAAATCCAACCCATACCGTGACTTTCTCGTCGTGCAATGGAGTTTCCATGACAGTTCTAGAATTTTCGGTAGCCTAAATTCTGCAGTTGTGGGTGTCGACAGACCCTCGGAGAGTGAAATGAGCTTCGTCGGTCCACAACAAGTTACTCAACCAGTCGTCATTGACGATTGTCATGCGCAGTCACTGACGTTTTGCTGTCCAGCGCCATTTGTTTAATAAAACCCCATGTCATTCCAAGCATATGTGTCAGTTTTTACCTCTCTATCTATATTATTCCGTGATTTATTCAGTTTTCAAATTTATACTGACTTTTTGATCACCCGGTATTTCTCGGAGTCCCTGACCTACATACACTAAAGTCGGATGGCAGTTTCACCTCATTCGCTCACTCCGTACCTTTCACGGACTTTGCTTACGCAGAATGCGTCGTAATAGGAACAGTGCTAAATAGGTGTTTATAAAGGATTCAGTCGAATGTAAGAATGAGTATAGCTCTGCGGGATAATATTTCGTTGTAGAGATTGCGTGGAAGGCCTCGAAGAGCAAATAAAGCAATTCTAAGCACACTAGAGAACGTGAAGTGCACGCAGGTCCCGTTACCATTGTCTAGAAGGCGAGAGCCAACTAGCTTTTGCTGCTCAGCTTTCGATATGAGTTTGTTCTGTGTTCGTAAAATGTCTTGCTTTCGCCTGGTTCTCCACAAGTGTAGGAGCGCTCCGTAAACAGCCCTGCTTTCTCCTTCCATTTCTGTACGAGCCTAGCAAGCTTGCGTAGACAGGCGCGGAGCTCACTTGCTAGCACCGAGTGGTAAGTTTAAGTCGGGTCATAAAATATCCAGTCAAGAGGAGTGTGACACTGATGTAATCTTTATCCCTCTAAACAAAAAAATCTCCGATCACTTTGGTTCAAATGGCTCTGAGCACTATGGGACTTAACAGCTGAGGTCATCAGTCCCCTAGAACTACTTAAACCTAACTAACCTAAGGACATCACACACATCCATGCCCGAGGCAGGGTTCGAACCTGCGACCGTAGCAGTCGCGCGGTTCCGGATTGAAGCGCCTAGAACCGCTCGGCCACCGCCTCCGGCCCGACCACTTTGGAATGCTTGCTTAATGGGAAGAGTAATATTACAAGCGGACCTGACGAAATCACAGTAGAATTGTTTAAACGCTGCAAACCAAAACGCATTACCATCCAACAAAAATGCTTAACATGACTCATGAGACAGATCTTTGTCCTACGTATAGGCTTTTATCAGTATTGGTTTATATCTCTAAGATATTTCCAACAGTAGTTCACAAAAATTTGCATGATAAATAAAACTTACGTGTGGGAGGGGGGGGGGAGTTAGTGCCTACAAGACTATTGCGATCACTTAGGAGAAAGCCTTTCATAGGTAGCAACACAGTCTAATTACTCAAATTAGCGTGAATATTAATCACTAAGCCATATTCAAACTCCAACCTGGAACAACATGTCGGAGATACTTGTGCATTAAGCACTATCAGCACAGTCTAATTGCTCAAATTAGCGTGAATATTAATCACTAAGCCATATTCAAACTCCATCCTAGAACAACATGTCGGAGATACTTGTGCATTAAGCACTATCAACAAAGAATCAATGGAGACCTTCAACAATGCTGTACTCCATCACTTCAGCTATTCAGCAGATATTCTGAGAAAATCTTCCAGGAAGGAGTGACAGGTACTAAAGCTCAGTCGCAAGTCAATAGAGTTTCAATAACTTATACTGTTTACATGGTATTCTGGCGAGCGATATAGAAGGTCTAGCTACGAAGCCTTTCGCTACGAATATACTTACATTAAAAGGTCTGACTGCACTTGTCACATTAATCTCTTCGATGATCCGACCTTCCGCCAACATCCAGCATTGTCTTCGTCGGGAAAGCAAGAGCATTTAATACGACATAATATGTCCCCATAAACCACTGAACATTGTAGATTAATAGAGAAATATCATCAGTAATGAGACAAAATCTGTAAAAACAAACCTAGAGCTAGAGTTCGTATGACCGTCATCTCGTCTCCTGGTAATTCATAACTAGAGCTGCTACTGAAGTTTAAGTAATCTGGTAAATGATCTCTGAACCTTGAACAATAGGCATGGACATAAAAATGTCGAGAAAAATTCGCTCGTAATGCTTTCAAGGATTTTATGCAAACTTCAAATTAGATCTCAGAATCAGATTCATGTAATGCTCTGGATGTTCACCACTTCCGTGTGATATGTAACGATGCATGTTGAAAGCTTCAAATCAGAAAAAAATAGCGTTCTTTTAAATATAGATTTACCTTTAACTATTCAAAATTATATTTACAATGCCAATAACAAGGTAAGTATTGCGGCAGTCAAATGACAACCAGAAAATGGGACATTCGCACTCATAATAAGGGCAAGAAAAAAATATGTTATCTGGGCTGCCTCATGCGAAGTTGGTCACAGATACAAAAAAATAAAGGCCTACAGGAATAAGGGCCTATAGACGGCATTGTTTCGGTATGTAAAACATAGAAAGGACAGCAAGGTTCGTAATTCATGCTGAACTCTGATGACTCATGCTCTCGCCAATGCCCAACAGATGGATACACATCAAAATCGGATTTTTAATCCACTATGATATTGCCACTTCGAAATGTACACCGTGCATGGTGTAAAATAATAGAAGACACAACAATAGCCATTTTCTGTTGCATAAAGTGTACAAATATTATATCAATGTATAGATTTATTTGACGTTAAAGGTAGTGTAGGAAAAAATTACGGAGGTTAACTGGAATAAACATTAACAAAAGAACAAAATATATTCCGAAAAATGAGGTTTCTGAGTTTCGAAATTGTTCTAACATAGATGCATACAAAAAGTTCGAAATTGCATGTCATGAGTGGTCAAGTCCTTAAGCTAAACAGAAAGCAGTTAGAGACAGATTCCACATACCGTCAGATATTGTACCCGTACATTCCTGATTCACAGGAAATGTTTGTGCTTTTAAGATACAAAATAACAACTTTTCTATCACATACACTTATACACTAATGCACCAAAGAAACTAGCATAGGAATGCGTATTCAAATACACAGTTATCTAAATAGGCAGACTACGGGACTGCGGTCGCCAGCGTCTATATAAGACAACACGTGTCTGGTGCAGTTGTTAGATCGATTACTGCTGCTACAATGGCAGGTTATCAAAATTTATGTTAATTGTAGTCGGCGCACGAGCGATGGGACACATTATCTCCAAGGTAGCGATTATGTGGGGATTTTCCCCTACGACCATTTCATGAGTGTACCGTGAATGTCAGTAATCCTTTAAAACATCAATTCTCCGATATCGCTGTGGCCGGTAAAAGATCCTTCAAGAACGGGACCAACGGCGTCTGAAGAGAATCGTTCAATACGACACAAGTGAAACCTTCCACAAATTGCTGTAGGTTTCAATGCTGGGCCATCAGCAAGTGTCAGCGTGCGAAATATTCAACGAAACGTCACCGATATGGGTTTTCGGAACTGGAGGCCCAACCATGTATCCTTGATGACTGCACGACACAAAACTTTACGCCTCGCCGGCGCACGTCAACACCGACATTGGTCTGTTGATGATTAGAAACATGTTGCTGGTCGGACGAGTCTCGTTTCAAATTGTATTGAGTGGGTTGACGTGTATGGGTATGGAGAAAACCTCGTGAATTCACGGTCGCTGCATGTCAGCACGTGACTGTTCAAGCTGGTGGAGGCTCTGTAATGGTGTGGGTCGTGTGCAGTTGGAGTGAGATGGGATCCCTGATACGTCTAGATACGACTTTGAAAGGTGACACTATGTAAACATCCTGTCTGATCACGTGCATCCAGTCATGTCTATCGTGCATTCCGACGGACCTGGGCAGTTGCAACAGGACAATGCGGCACGTCACACGTCCACGTCCAGAATTGCGACGGAGTGGCTGCAGGAACACCTTCTGAGTTTAAACATTTCCGCTGGCCAGCAGTTTCCCAGACATTAACGTTACTGAACATATCTTGGTGTCTTGCAATGTGCTGTTCAGAAGAGATCTCCACCCCTTCATACTCTTACGGATTCATGGACAGCCTTGCAGGATTCATGGCGTGATTTCCCTCCAGCAGTACTTCGGACACGTCGTGTTGCGGCACTTCTCGATACTCGCGGGGACCCTACACGAGATTAGGCAGTGTACATTAAAAACATTTTTATAAACCTATTATGTAGATCTTAGTTATAATAGTAATAGTAGAAATAAAGTAAAAAAAAAACACAATTCCGTAACCTATGCTTATTTTGTTACTGCATAGCACAGGTGTTCAAAGAGAGTTCTAACTGACTCTGTCACCTGAAATATCTCCTGACACATGAAATATATCATTAATCTATTTTACAACCACATAAGCCATCACAAGGCGCTTATGAAAAGAAGTGATATCTGAAATGTGTTTTCATAAGCTTATTAACCAATGAGATAAAGTAAAAGAAAAAGTGGCTGTGTTGCTTTTCATTTCCAGCATAGTAAATCCCTGACTGAGTAAATCTGTTTGATCTTCTAACAAATATGTACAAAATATATGTAAACAACGAGTTGCCAGTGTCATTATCTATACACCTAGGACAGGTACATCTACAAATCTATGGGTGAGGTACAATTATGAACAATTTCACATTCCTGATTCACAGTAAGTGGTTGTACAGACGAGAGAAAAACAAAAAAGTGAATTTTACACTTTTCTAAAACTATTATAATTTTTAATAGTTAGTGGTACTGCCATTATTTGTAATCATTATAGATCTGACAACAAGAATAATTCTGACAGAATACTGATGTCTCAGTAATTAATAAGATTACGAATAGACTGTTTTACGAGTCACTTTTGACTAAGTACCCAAGTGAAAATACATCTGTAATATGTTTAACTCCAAAGAATGAATTTAAGATGAAAGAGTTAAGCGATATAGACTGTAAAAAAGTAAATATTCAAATACTAAAGCGGAAATGAATCTCTAATGTCTATTGTAACACAACAAGCGATATTTCAACGTCTTAATAAGAGATCTTAGGATTTACATCCGTTTTCTTTGCATTGTCAATTAAGTTCTGAACATTAATTTGATTATTTTAATTAAAATTTACGATACTGAAGGTAGACGACATTGTTTATCAACCCTAGTACACTAAAAGGGGGAAATGTTACGTTGTCATTAAACCATCGTAAGTTTTACAAATCCATATTTTATACAAAGGAAGTCATAATTTCGAGTTTATGCACTAATTAATTACAATTATGTGTCGAATGGTGTGTCAAATACAAAATAAGTACAAAATGTCCTGTTTTACATCCAAGATACTGAAGATACCAGGCTGGTGGGAACAGTTAATTGGCAGCAGCTACAGTGGTAAATTTTACAAGGGTTTAGTGATCTTGCCGGCCGCGGTGGTCTAGCGGTTCTGGCGCTGCAGTCCGGAACCGCGGGACTGCTACGGTTGCAGGTTCGAATCCTGCCTCGGGCATGGGTGTGTGTGATGTCCTTAGGTTAGTTAGGTTTAAGTAGTTCTAAGTTCTAGGGGACTTATGACCTAAGATGTTGACTACCGAGCGAGGTGGCGCAGTGGTTAGCACACTGGACTCGCATTCGGGAGGACAACGGTTCAATCCCGTCTCCGACCATCCTGATTTAGGTTTTCCGTGATTTCCCTAAATCGCTTCAGGCAAATGCCGGGATGGATCCTTTGAAAGGGCACGGCCGATTTCCTTCCCCATCCTTCCCTAACCCGAGCTTGCGCTCCGTCTCTAATGACCTCGTTGTCGACGGGACGTTAAACACTAAATCTCCTCCTCCTCCTCCTAAGATGTTGAGTCCCATAGTGCTCAGAGCCATTTTTTTGTTTAGTGATCTTGTGTTAACAGCGCCACTTATTGTTTCTCTAAATAATTATTTTTTGGTATTATGCACGGAAGTTGCAAATTTTCCTTGGGGTCTCTGTGCTTCATTCACTTCATTCACATGAAAACATTTGCAAGTGAGTGCCAATATAGAACACGTCCACTCACAAGTTACTTATCCATGTGTGCAGACACAGGCGTCCAGCACGGGGAGGACCAACTGCGCCACGTGAGGAGGGCTCATTAACGCAGGAAACCGAAGGGCCTGAATGCTCGTGGCAGGCTGTTTAGCGGTTACATAAGTCGCTGCTGGCGGCGGCCGTCAAAGCGCGCCACGAAGCTCAGGTGCGACATCTCCGCAGAAAAGACCTGTCGGTGGTTTGTTTTCCTCTACAGGGTCTTTCATGTCCTGAGCAGCAAACTATCAGGAATAACATGTCTTACAAGTAGGAACACTTTTTACACGAAAAACAGCCGCGTAGTTCTGAAGATGTTAATACCTGGCATTACCAGGAATTGAGAAGGCGCTCCTTACGTAATTTATTTTAAAAAATCTTTTAATGCCTAGAATATTATTACATATAATATACAGGATCAGGTGCCTAACCGCCGGCCAGAGTGGCCGAGCGGCTCTAGGCGCTAGAGTCTGGAACCGCGAGACCGCTACGGTCGCAGGTTCGAATCCTGCCTGGGACATGGATGTGTGTGATGTCCTTAGGTTAGTTAGGTTTAAGTAGTTCTAAGTTATAGGGGACTGATGACCTCAGAAGTTAAGTCCTATAGTGCTCAGAGCCAGCCAGGTGCCTATCCAGTTTCGGTTGTAAGAACCACCTTGAAACCTTTCGGGTGCGGCCGCCGTATTGCAAGTCTTTTTAGTTGACGCCACTTCCCTGCCGGGAATCGAAACGGGCCTCTTTGCGTGGTAGGCAGTAACGCTGCGGCTTCGCTACGGATGCGGACATGAGATCAGGTATTTACCAAATGCGGGTTGAACGTGAACTACACCAATAGTAATTATTATGGTTCAAATGGCTCTGAGCATTATGGGACTTGACTGCTGAGGTCATCAGTCCCCTAGAACTTAGAACTACTTAAACCTAACTAACCTAAGGACAGCACACACATACATGCCCGAGGCGGGATTAGTAATTATTATGCTGTGATACGCGTATGTGCAGAAAGCAACACGAATGAGAAAAATTTCGAAGCTAACAGCAGCAACAAGAACTTAGCCAGGCTTTACGCTCTTACGAGACGCACGTTGTACAAACAGGGTGTATCATTGTCACTAAACTTTTAAAGAGAATAGTTTTGACGTTACTGACTTCCCACATTCAGGAAGACCTTCGGGGTGTGATGAAGATCCTTTAAACACATTAATGCACAATGATCTACGTTAGCGTACTGGAGAACTGGCAAATGTGTTGAACTGTGATCATTCCACTATCGTGCGACATTCGCATGGAATCGGGAAGGCTCAAACATCGCATGCATCGGTACCATATGGGTTAAACCAAAGTCACAAAAAGCAGCATGTGACCCTGTGACTGCTTGCTCGTCATCAACTGGCTCGTAAACAGTACCGACCATTCCTATCCCGTATTGTTACTAGCAACGAGAAAAGACGTGCGCGCATCCACCAAAAATAATGTTACGCATGTGGCGTAATCATCATTGCTGAAGTTTATTATCAACAACTGAGACGTCTTGTAGACGCAATCCAAGACAAAGGATCAAGAAGACTGAGTGAGAAGATCGTACTCCACGATAATGCCCACCCGCATTCTGCCACACTGACAAAGAACACTATACATGAGCTGGATTTGGAAGTTATTCCGCATCCACCTCATCCACCTGATCTGGCGCCCTCAGATTTTCACTTTTTCCTCTATCGAACATTTTCAAGAAACTGCCATTCTGGATGAAAATGCAGTCCGAACATGTTCCTCGCCTCAAAACCATTTGATTTCTACAGCCACGGAATAGAAAAATTCCTCCAATGTTGATAGACTATTGTAAATAGTGGAAGAGAATATATTATTTGGCGGCCGGTGTGGCCGAGAGGTTCTAGGCGCTTCAGTCTGGAACCGCGCGACAGCTACGGTCGCAGGCTCGAATTCTGCCTTGGGCATTGATGTGTGCGATGTCCTTAGGTTAATTAGGTTCAAGTAGTTCTAAGATCTAGGGGACTGATGACCTCAGATGTTTAAGTCCCATAGTGCGCAGAGCCATTTGAACCAATTTGAATATATTATTAATGACTAAAGTGTCTATTACATGTCTCTCTTGTGTTTATTAAACTTATGGGAAACTTATTAAACTTATGTTTATCTTAATTAACGTCATTATTGAGGCTTAAGGCAGCGTTAGACTTTGGTTGTACGTGGTATCATCAACAATCGATACCACGCAGGGGCATTATTCCGCTGTACAAAGTCGGCAGTAGCAGTCATGCTGGTTACCACGAGAGGCAGGAAAGCGCGACCACGTCATCCAACCGCCAGCTGCCTGAGGGACACGCCCTCTTGCTTCGGAGCCGCCAGCGCCACACAAGTGGCCGCCTCAAGAAACTTTCAGTCTCGAGAGTTTGGTTTCCAGTGGTCTGGTTACAGCTTTCTAGCTACAGTTTTCGAGTCTCCAGAGTTCTCAGTCTTCGCTCTATGTCTTAAGTCAGCTTAGTTATAGAGTTGCGAGTACAAGTGTAACATACTCAGGCCTCTCCTGTTATCAGACAGTGATTAACGTTCAAGTAGGATTTGTTGTTAGTGGCAGCACCAGTGCGTACTTCGGGGCGTTATCTGAATTTATATCAGGACATTCTGTGGGGTCATTGTACCGAGTTAAGTATACAGTTGTATTAAACTTTCACCAATGTGTGTATTTCTCAAACTATATTTCTGCCATAGAACCCAACGGCGTCCCAAGGGAAGACAGCACTGTACATCACTAAAATTACCATAAGAGCAGAAATGACTGCTCGATTCAACGGTACGACACACGACGTGGAACACAGTTACGCCTTAATGGAGAAAATTGGCCATTCACTGTTGCGGAGATAGCAATGACGTGACGAGGCTCGGGGCACACTGTTTCAACAGCTGTTGCAAATAGATTCGGACCAACATAGGCGTCCACGAAGAGTGAGGGGGAGGGGGTGGAATCTGGGGGTTTAGAATTTGTATTTATTACAACATTCTCGCGCATTTCTAGAAATGATTGCCTACCATCCTTAAGCGATTTATAAAATTCACGGGAAACCGAAATTGGTGTGTCAGGATCACAAGTCCTGAAAATAAGCCAAAAGGTTAATTTGAACACTGCAGTGTTTTTTTTTAGACTTAGACTTGTGGCACTATTGTAAGCAAGAGAAATTACGACTTAGCTTCCCGTCAACAACGAGGCCATTCGGAATGGAGCAGAAGATCGGAATGAACAAAGACGCGAAGGAAATAGGCCGTGGACCACTCCAGATATCCAGATATTTCTCGTGATCGATTTCGGGGAACATACAAAATCTGAATCTGGACAACCGGCCCAGGTTTTGAGCTGCGTTCCCTTCACATGCGAATGCTATGCGTTAACTACGGCGTCAGCTCTCTCCATGAGCCCTATTGTTGGTAGCGCGTTCTGGCTCTAAATGGCTCTGAGCACTATGGGACTCAACTGCTGTGGTTATCAGTCCCCTAGAACTTAGAACTACTTAAACCTAACTAACCTAAGGACATCAGACACATCCATGCCCGAAGCAGGATTCGAACCTGCGACCGTAGCAGTCGCACGGTTCCGGACTGCGCGCCTAGAGCGCGTTCTGTCTCTGGCCTATAGGGAGGAGTGGGGCTACAATTAAACGTGATGTTCCACAAATGTAGAGAGTTACGAGATGCTACCAAAATTTCCATATTGTTCCCGAACACTCAGCAGTATATATTTACGTCGCTAGGGGCCACTTGTTATGTCTTTCAACAGACAGTCTGCAAAAGAGGCTTCATTGTGAGCGTATCAGTATGAACTTTGTTACTGATTTCCTTACATCGTGTTGTACTGTGTCTACCGATTTCGAAATACCTGACCTGAAGGAATAAAGGATCTGCATTACATTTTAAGCTCTCCAAAACTGCAGCTAAAATTCACCCCCTGCTACGGGAAGCGTTTGGTGGGTAAGCTCTGACATGAGCAATAACATTTGAGTGGTTTAAGGGATTTAGATATGGCTGGGAATCCATGGAAGACGACAAATGCTGGGGTCGGCCGTCGTCATGCACAACTCCGGAAATGATCGCAACAATACGGGAAGTGATCGGCAAGGACTGAAGGCGGACAATCCATGACGTTTGAGAAATCGTTGGAAGTTCGTAGGGAACATGTCTGCGCATTACAATCAATGAATTTAACACGGGATAAATTTTGAAGCGATGTTCGTTCCTCGTCTTTTGAGCGCTGGCCGACTAGTAGGCCATCGAGTTTATGTTTGCACTGAACTGGAAAGATAAAAGATTGAGATGATCCAGATTTCCTCTCCAGGGACATAACAGCCGATGAATCATGGGTGTATCTCATCGAGCTACTATAAATCTAACAACGAACCATTGTATTTGTTAGCCTAGTGCGGAAGTATATTGTGTCAGAACTTACTTGCAGAATGCACGATTGCCGTAAGGGATAGGTTGGGCATAAATTGGATAGCGCAGCCTGACAGGTGGATCGCCGCACAGGTATTGTAACTGGCAGTCTAGCTCCACTTTCACCGGCCCGGTTGTGAAAATATTGTTTACAGTCGTGGCGATGCGGAGGCAAAGTGCGAGTATTCCCGTGTCGTAATCGAGTGTCCAGCACTTTCTCAGAAGTCAGCAAAAGCGACGACTCGTACGCCAGGGCCAGTCGCCGGAAAGACGCGCGCCGCTCATCATGGAGCTCGGAGTAAAAGTGTCGATGGACTGCGACCTCCCCCACAGGCTGTTTTACGCGGACCAAGGAAAGGCTCTGCAGAATGGTTCATCTCAGCCGGCGACGTTGGCCAATGCTGACCGGGCTGGCGTAACGGGTAAAGAAAAGGGCGTGACCGTATTAACGATGAAGACTTCACTACACCGCACGCAGAAGTTCGGAGGTAATTTTCTTAGTTTTGGATTCACCAAAATGTGCTTGGCATATTGTAAGAACTACTTTTAAGGACTTTCTTTACGTTTAACGTGAACTGAATCAATGTTGAGGGCAGATCCAAGAGTTCCGCCCAAAATCAGAACTAGACGACGTAAATTATCATTCCCGGAACGAATAAAAGCGCTAACCTGTCGATAATTTTGTAACACAGACCAAAACATTGCATGGTTCTAGAAAGGTCCATTAGTCACCTTCCCTTTCAGAGAGAAATCAACAGTTGACTCATTTGGTTCATTTCAGAAACGTTAATCCTATTCAAATCTAAGTGCCATAACGTCTGTAGCTTGTTTGCATACTTCGGAATGGCACAGTAAACGAGTATCTTCTATCACCTCGTGATGAAAATTACTGTGCAAAAGTGACAACAGCGTGACGCGTTAACGACGTTTCCTGTTGTAGATAGAACAGCAGAGACTATGTATACAGAAGTTTATATTCAGTTTTTGCACTTCTCAGAGATAGATGGAAGCGGAAAATTGGGAACTTCGATACACGGCTGCCTGACAATACACATCGAAAATGTTTGTGCGTGGTGGCGTGATAGTGTAGGTATTAGAATCATTAGCACATTTGTCACTTTATTATTTCGTCCAATGTATCTCGATCACTATTGCCTTCCTAAGTCCTTCATTCAAGTCAACTACGAAAGTCGCATATACGTTCTCCTATTCTCAGTAGATATAAGAACGTGACAGCACCATTAAAATCAGTGCTTTTGAAGCTAATGTCATTAGTTATACGTCACTGAATTCTAATTTTCTCACTTTTCATTCTGTCTTCCAAAAATTTTATCTGAGAGCTATTTATTCTTGATTTATGAATATGGGAAAGATTCCAACTTCTGCTTCTGTACGGAAAACAGCACACAAAAATCTGTCTTTGCATATGACTTGTTTACTCAAATTCCTTCTTAATCTTTCAGACAATAAAATTTGATCGTTTTCTGTTTGCGGCGAATACTACCTGTTATGCTACCGCCTTCCTCGGTGAACCGAGGTCTTTGTAAGTGTCGCCAAATCGTTTGTGTCGTCTGTTTGCGACAAGGTGATACCAGTGACGTTAAATGAAAAGTCGCGCATTTCCTACGAGCTGTCCTGAGAACTTCATGTTGCCTATGTTCTACGTCCCTATTATTTTCCTATAGAGCAATTATTTTTCTGTTTATTTATGTTGCGAACACCACTTAGGCGTATTATGACTGGGTGTAAATGAAAAGCTTTTTGGGAAGTATCACGTGGAAGGTCTTGTGCAGAGACGAAATACTGTGTTCTTCACTACAAGAATAATTTCTACTTTCTCTCTCCCTCCCTCTCTCTCTCTCTCTCTCTCTGGCGAAAGTTTGTTTGTTTTGCTTACTTTCACCCTCCCATGGCATCATATTTTAGTACAACTATGCACACTTACCAGGCATAATTTTAACCTGGAAAAGGCCGGTGAGGCAGATCAGTGGTAAACGTGATGTAGATCGTTGTTCAGGAATCTCTGAATTCTAGCTCACCCATCCCTGTACATATGTATTCCATCAACGAATTTGTTGTTGACGATACTGACTCATCCAGAAGAAACTGCAACATCCATTCAGTGAAGACTAGACCTACAAACGAACAGCACTTGCATAACATCTCCTTAAGCATTGTACGTGATTTACAGAACTATTCACCAGATTTCATTTTCAGTAGACTTCTAGCAGAAATGAAAATTGAGTGGCGAATCCCAAGTAGTCAAATATATGTTAAAACGTTTCCATGTGGCACAATCCTATTCTGCACTGCAGTTTCTCGCAGTAGTGGAGAACTTTTCTCTGTAATGTGTTATATAGTAATATACTCTCCCATAACTCTCTGCGTATTTTATTAATTCTTTATTTCTTTTTTTTATAAGTTTTCTAGTCAGCGTTCTGTAAACTACTCGTTCCATGACGAGATAGATCACTTCAGCTCCTATAGTCCTACAATACATGATAAATAAATGAAAAAGATGAAGGTTAACTCTTCCAAATAACAATAATTAGGCGGAACGGGAACATTACACTTCCGCCCAGTATGCTAATAGAGGGCTCCACGAAATGACTGCTAACGTTTGTTGCAGCAGAAGCATGTATGTTTTTGTATCGTCGAAGAACAACGATACTAATTTTTGGTAGCACAGGTTACCCGTCGAATAATTCAACATGTTGTCGGGTAGAGGGGCGAGATTAAGTTCATAATCACTTACGGAAGAAAGGAAGATTCAGTCCCATTCCTCCCCAAGTCGTTTACGGATTACTTCTCTCTTAGTCCGTTATTATACTCCAGTGCCAGTAGAGACAACACGATGGAGCAACTCGAACATACAAGATGATAAAAGTATAACTTCGTGAAGTGTTACCTAGCGAAGTGATGCAGAGAGTTTGATATTCGACTTTTAATTTAGAGGAGCAATGTTGAGGCCGTAGTCCGACCCTAGTGATTTACATTTTACACGGTGCCCCAAATTGGATCAAGGCGAATGCTGGGATGGTGCCTTCGAGAAGCAAACGGTCAGTATCCTTTTCCATACTCGTCGAATTAAATTTCGTTCCGTATCGACTTCCTTTGTAAGATACAAGAAAATAATACCCTCGGAACGGGCAAATCTAACAGAGAACCACGAACGAATGAAGAGAATTTTGAGCGAATGCGCCGCTTGGGCCTTTGAAGATCTTAGAAATCTGTAACCTGGGCAGCTATGCGAAGGACATCGTTTTTAGATGCATGTAAAATCCAATCAGATGACGAGACGGTAAAAATGTGTGTGGTTTTTATAGATGACGTAAATTTTCATATCGATGGATGTGAAAATAGGCGCGGCTGCCACATTTTGAGTTCCGAACAGTCAACTGAAATAATTGAAGACGTCTATGAAAGTCTTTCAAGGCAGTGTGCGTCTACAAAAGACTATCGATTTTCTAGACATATCACGTGCCACTTAACCTTTCAACATCGTCTTCGACATGAAAATATTGTCGCTATCCTATAGCATGCAGAGAAGCGGCAGTAAGAGATTTGCTCCTAAGAAAATCGTTTAAATATTCCTCGAAACGTCTTCTATTAATGTTATCAGCCCATGGGCAGTATTTCACACGTACTATGATTTGTTGTGCGTGTATGGTGTGGAATAAAGCAAAGGAACAATACGAAATACTTGGCCTTCGAATGGACAATTCGTTACGAATACTTAACAACTAAACGTGTTTCGTCTGTTAGCTTTGCTTCAAATTCGGAAATTTTACTACCAGAGACGTTCAGACACGATAGTACTCCAAGGTTTTTTTAACTTGAAAGTCAGAAACGTAATCGGAAACTTCTTTTCACAACACCGAGTTCACAAAAGATGGATTGTTGCAAGTTACAGCGATATATATGGCATGATAAAATTTCTTTGGTGATCTCGTAAAAATCGTATTTAATTCGGGAAAGTTTGAGATTTGAGTTACTTACGAAAGTATGAGTAGAAATTGTGCTGCCGGCCGCGGTGGTCTTGCGGTTTTAGGCGCGCAGTCCGGAACCGTGCGACTGCTACGGTCGCAGGTTCGAATCCTACTTCGGGCATGAATGTGTGTGATGTCCTTAGGTTAGTTAGGTTTAAGTAGTTATAAGTTCTAGGGGACTGATGACCACAGATGTTAAGTCCCATAGTCCTCAGAGCCATTTGAACCATTTTTTAGAAATTGTGCTACAAACACATTCGGCAATATCTAACTAACGTGGACGCAAGTAAATCAAGATGAGCTACGCCATGTTAACAAAATAAACGATAACTCTGCAAATATTCGGTTTGTACAAAACGCTAATTCTCCTGGTACAACCTTGTCAACACGTATAACTTTGACACTAGTTTTCGATAAACGTCTTTCTGTACCTATGATAAACTGCGTTCTGAAGCATGCCCATAAATATAAGGGACAGTCAAATGGAAACGAGACAGGTTCAAAAGAGTAAGTAAATTAAATGGACACCCTAGCTGCAAACAGCCGTTGATGTACTTCATTGGGGACATGTTGAAAATGTGTGCCCCGGCCGGGACTCGAACCCGGGAACTCCTGCTTACATGGCAGACGCTCTATCCATCTGACCCCCCTAGGGCACAGAGAATAGTGCGCCTGGAGGGACTTATCCCTTGCACGCGCCCCGTGAGACCTACATTCCCAACATGTCCACACCACGTAGTGCGCCTAATAGATGTTTGCCCATCATACTCATTATTCGTGGCAGATTAATCTGCATAGCGTGTGCGTTCGCACAAGAAGGTCAATGGCCGGGAAGTTATATTTTAACTCGGTGGCTCAGGTGGATAGTGCGCCGCCATGTAAGCAGGAGATCCCGGGTTCGAGTCTCGGTCGGGGCACACATTTTCAACATGTCCCCAATGAAGTGCATCAACGCCTGTTTGCAGCTAGGGTGTCCATTTGATTATGATTTCCTTTCTAGAAAAGCTGCATGGTCATCTACGGTAACTGTTCTTTCGGGAACAGAGACTACCGTCATATATAGTAAGTAAATTGCTTATTATATCAAAAATAATCGCCGTAACTGTTAATACATTTATCCCACTGTGAGACAAGACGGTCAATGCTTTCATAGAAAAATGTTTACAATTGTTCCCAGAAGCGTACCTCTTTGTTCGAAGCAAATCGACGCCCACGAATGTCTTCCTTCAGGGCTCCAAAAATATGGAAATAGCTTGAAGAGAGATCTACGCTGTGTGAAGGACAACCTTGGTAACACGTAGACGGGCCACGTATACTCTGTTAATCGTTTTAGGGATGTGCAAGTCACCGATGTGGCGACAAATTGAAAGACTTGCTCATGTTAGATTAACGTCCCCCGCCGGGTTTCCCTGTAGCCTACGTGAATAATAATCCGAGGAACTACTGTAGAGATTTTGATGTGGTCTTCACTAGTAGACTAATTCACGAGGAAGGTGCGTGTATACAGGGCGTAATTAAATTCCTTTTACAGGCTTAGCCGGCCGAGGTGGCCGAGCGGTTCTAGGCACTTCAGTCCGGAACCACGCGACCGCTACGTCGGCAGGTTCGAATCCTGCCTTGGGCATGGATGTGTGTGATGTCCTTAGGTTAGTTAGGTTTAAGTAGTTCTAAGTTCTAGGGGACTGATGACCTCAGAAGTTAAGTTCCATTGTGCTCAGAGCCATTTGAACCACCTGAATTTTACAGGCTTAAAGGACAATTTACGTACACCAAAACAAGAAAAAAAGTGTCAATTGAACATAGATTCCAAAATGTATTCCTTAATAGCTTGTCCATCTTCGATATTGTGAAACACGTGTCTCCGACTGCAAGCTCTTTGCTGTCCATGTTTGTGGGGAGGTGGAATGTACACACAAAAAAAAAAAAAGTCCAGTAAACATGGGCTCTAAAATGTGTACCTGAGCAGCTATGAGCACTTGTTGAGATGTGTTCCATAGTATCGAAGACGAGGAAGTGCTCGTAGTTCTTAAAGTAACCATTTTAGAGCCCATGTCTACTGGACATTTTTTTCTTTTTTTGGTGCAAACTACTTCCTCCCAAAATATGGCAAACAAAGAACTGGCAGTGGAAAAGATGTATTTCAATAATATTTTATTCTTGTTTTGGTATAAGAAGCCAGTCCTCAAAGTCCGTAATGGGAATGTACCTACATCCCGTATAATCGATTACCGCTACGTCACACTTGTACTGCCACAGACGGACGGAGCGAGTCGCTAGAATTTTAATAAATGGTATAATTAACATTAGACTTAGAGAAAGCTTTTGACAACGTTAACTGGAATACTCTCTTTCAAATTCTGAAGGTGGCAGGGGTAAAATACAGGGAGCGATAGGCTATTTACAATTTGTACAGAAACCAGATGGCAGTTATAAGAGTCGAGGGGCATGAAAGGGAAGCAGTGGTTGGGAAAGGAGTGAGACAGGGTTGTAGCCTCTCCCCGATGTTATTCAATCTGTATATTGAGCAAGCAGTAAAGGAAACAAAAGAAAAATTCGGAGTAGGTATTAAAATCCATGGAGAAGAAATAAAAACTTTGAGGTTCGCCGATGACATTGTAATTCTGTCAGAGACAGCAAAGGACTTGGAAGAGCAGTTGAACGGAATGGACAGTGTCTTGAAAGGAGGATATAAGATGAACATCAACAAAAGCAAAACGAGGATAATGGAATGTAAAATTAAATCGGGTGATGCTGAGGGGATTAGATTAGGAAATGAGACACTTAAAGTAGTAAAGGAGTTTTGCTATTTGGGGAGCAAAATAACTGATGATGGTCGAAGTAGAGAGGATATAAAATGTAGACTGGCAATGGCAAGGAAATCGTTTATGAAGAAGAGAAATTTGTTAACATCGAGTATAGATTTAAGTATCAGGAAGTCGTTTCTGAAAGTATTTGTATGGAGTGTAGCCATTTATGGAAGTGAAACATGTACGATAACCAGTTTGGACAAGAAGAGAATAGAAGCTTTCGAAATGTGGTGCTACAGAAGAATGCTGAAGATAAGGTGGGTAGATCACGTAACTAATGAGGAGGTATTGAATAGGATTGGGGAGAAGAGAAGTTTTTGGCACAACTTGACCAGAAGAAGGGATCGGTTGGTAGGACATGTTTTAAGGCATCAAGGGATCACAAATCTAGCATTGGAGGGCAGCGTGGAGGGTAAAAATCGTAGAGGGAGACCAAGAGATGAATACACTAAGCAGATTCAGAAGGATGTAGGTTGCAGTAGGTACTGGGACATGAAGAAGCTTGCACAGGATAGAGTAGCATGGAGAGCTGCATCAAACCAGTCTCAGAACTGAAGACCACAACAACAACAACATAATTAACATTGGATGGCTGGTGTTTCTTTCCCACTATCAGTAAGAATCCAACTCTATTATCACACAGCTAGTGTTTTGATGTCTCGTATTTAGACGTAATAACATCTCTGCAGACATGTCGTCTGTTGCGTTCAAAGGTACTCTATTCCAAGTAATAAATATGTTGGGCGTCGATGCTATGGTAACTACCATCAGATATTCTTGTTTACGCATGGTGTAACGGATGTAAATGCATATACTTTTATTGGTGACTGAGGACAATGTACTGAACAACATTACATCGGTATTTACTAGATGTGCAGACTAATAATTATAGTATTAGCAATAGCATGATTTTAGGTTGGGTAGTACCTCTTCTGAAGAATAGAGATTTGTCTACATCGAGTATAGATTTAAGTGCCAGAAAGTCTTTTCTGAAAGTATTTATAAGGATTGTAACCATGTATGGAAGTGAAACATGGACGAAAACTAGTTTAGACAAGAAGAGAATAGAAGCTTTCGAAATATGCTGTTACAGAAGAATGCTGAAGATTAGATGGGTAAATCACGTAGCTAATGAGGAGGTACGGAATAGAAACGGGGAGGAGAGGAATTTGTGGTACGACTTGAGTAGAAAAAGGGATCGGTTGGCAGGTCATGTTCTGAGGCATCAAGGGATCGCCTATTTAGTATCGGAGGGCAGCGTATAGGCTAAAAACCGTAGAGGGAGACCAAGAGATGAATACACGAAGCAGAAATATGTAAGTTGCAGTAGGTACTGGGAGATGAAGAAGCTTGCACAGGATAGAATAGCATGGAGAACTGCATCAAACCAGTCTCTGGATTGAAGACCACAACAACAAGAGTACCTCCAAGTGCATGTGGCAAGAGCAAACAATTAATGCTTATTTTTCCCTGGCCAGCATGTCAGATGTTGATGTGTTCACACACCGTCGCAAAATGGTTTATCCTGACAGGCTTAGTTCACTTAATGGTGCAGTTACGGTAATACGGAAAACATCAGGTCGTCAAGTTCGTGTCGTGTTTGTGAGAAGACTGTTGGACGCAGAGAAAAAACAACCAACACACTGATGTGTGCATGTGTGTACATGTTAAGATACCAAATATAAAAAAATATTTGCACTTGTAGCCTTTACACCCTGTATAGTTACTTCTACATCTATACTCTGGAAAAAACTTGAAGTGTACACAAAGGGTACCAAACACTAGAGTTCCTTCCAGTTCCACAGATCGCTACAGCTAGTCCTGTCTACACGCAGAGGGCTGTAATATTTCCATAGATTCCTTACATCTTGAAGCTTTGCACGTTTTCAAGGGATATGTGCTGTTTACTGTCAAGCATCTGCAATTTCAGGCTTACTACGTCGTTCTCTCTGGCAAGTGAAACAGATCTGCCCTTCAAAGTAAAATCTTCTGGGTTGCTAGGGCGTGCCACCTTTCTTCCATACAGTCGACGTTCCGACCCCTATGCTGGGATCTTCTTCAGAATCTTGTGCTGTCCACGGTTGTTCAGTCAACTGTCACTCTCAGTGACAACGACCACAAAACCCTGAATAATTCCATAAATCTGTCCTTGTTTTTGCTTTCAGTACTTCCTGTTAATCCTGTTTGTATGGGTCCTTCACATTTGAACAATATCCTAATTATTTATGTAACTTGTTCTAATAACGCCTGCAAGTACTAGAGAGCCAATGCTTCACATTTACACGTTTCAGAGTAATTTTATACTGGTCACCTGAAAACACTTTCGATATACGACTCTGTTCTGCCGATTATCGATGCTAGCTACTGACTATGAGGTTTTACGTTCGATTCCTGAATATCAATTTCACCCCACCTCCCTTCACCCATTCCCGTTTCCATGATTTTGTTGAAAAATTCTGGATAGGGTTCCAGTCAGCACTGTGTGACTAAATGAGGAAACACATTGGCAGATAGGCAATGAGCAGTGTAGTTAGTCGCTGAATTGCAGAAACATTTATAGGTTTGTTTTGTTTTGGGACGCACTCCAGAATATTCAAAGATGGGCGTTAATCCCTTGGGGAAGAATTTCCGTTACATAGCATTTGATCGAAAACGTTGTAGATCACATGATTTATAGCGATCAGGAGACAAAGAAGGTAATTAGAGATGTGGCCGCGCTACGGGCGGCTATCTGGCCTCTGTAGTGTTTGCTCGTGATAGGAGCCGGGTCGTTGCTCAGCGGGACAGCTGAACAGTGTTTACCCGGGGCGGACAACGACACGTGTGCTTGTAGAGTGAGTCTGGTGTGGCGTGGCCACGCTGGATGGCCGACCGCCAGGGGCGCCACCGGCGCGGCGACATGTCAGGAGCAGATGAACACTTTGTTGGGTTCACTACGATGACACCTCTCCGTGACGTTACTATGACATGTACATGCCCAAGTTCCACCTTTGGGGTGTCTCTCGACTTACGTAGCTGTGATAACAACTATGACTACGGGTTTTATAAGAAACATTAGGAAAGATGAAAGATACGTTAGGTTAGCAAAAGTGACAAGATTCAAAGTGCAGAGTATCTGGGTAGTCAGCATCAAGTATTCAGTGATGAGGGCAAAGATGTGGCGCAAAAATGGGAAAAAACCAAAATAATCGTTCAATTTGCCTTAGACGAGTACGTTCCGAGCAGGAGCTTAAGGGATGAGAAAGACCCACCGTTTTTTAACAGCCGTGTTAGAAAACTGCTTCGTAAACGAAGAGAGCTTCATCTCTGATTCAAGAGAACTCAAAACCTAGCTAACAAAAGCTGAAAGAAGCGAAAATGTGCGCAAGTTGATCAATTAAAGAAGCGTTCAATGACTTTGAAAGTAAAATTTTGTCAACCGATCTGAGTAAAAAACTTTTTTTGACACCATAATTTACCAACAACCGTATGTATTGTAGAAATTGGGCTTACATTGACGCCATCTTCAGGCCCCACACAAGTCTGTGTCCCCTGGCCACCAAGAGCTGTTGCTTAGCGATTTGATTGACGGATTCAGTTACATGGCGCCTTCCGCGTATAGCGATTTTGCTACTAGGACTTGTGGGGCCTGAAGATGGCGTCAGTGTAACGCCGAAACTGGTAGCATATGATAAGTTCATAAAATAAATTTCTACAATACATACCGCTGTTGGTAAATTATTGCATCAGGAAATACATGCCAGCCGTTGTTCCACAGTCCATAATGGATCAACGAAGATGGCTACAAAGCCTCTTATGTAAAATTAGTAAGCTGTTCGAAACGATCTATTCATTCACTAAAAGACAATACCAGCACCTAACCGGAAGATTACAGAGAGACGGTCGAAATACTGAATTCGATCTTCCGAAATCGTTTCACCGCGGAAGACAGTAACACAATTCACCCTTTAAATCGTCGTACAAATTTCGAAATATCAGATAATGAGGCAACCGATTGTGCAATAGAAAAGCAACTACAAATGCTGAGTTGTAGAAAGGTATCAGGACCAGATGAGATACCTGTAATATTCTACAAAGATTATGCGGAAGAACCTGCTCGCCTGCAGTTTAAAGTAGATCGATGGAGTTTTTTAAGAAAGAAAATCTCCTTTATAAAAATCAACTTGGATTCCGCAAACAGACGCCTTAATAAACTCAGCTCGCTCTGTTGCTCCTGAGGTCCATAGCGCTGCAGGCAACGGCGATCAGATTGATGATGTGTTCCTTGACTGCCTTCCCGTACTGCCGTTTAGTGAAAAAAAATTAACTTATCGACTATCGGACCAGATTTTCGACTGGATTCAAGTCTTTGTTGCATATAGAACTCAGCACGTTGATCTTAACGGGACAAAATCGACAGCTGTAAAGGTAATTTCTGGAGTACCCCAAGGAAGTGTGACAGGACTGGTATTGTCTACAATGTATACAAATGATCTAGTAGAAAGCGTTGGATGCTCTGTAAGACTGTTCGCGGATGATACCATTGTGTATAATAAAATAGCAACGTCAGAAAACAGTATCGATTTGAAGAATGACCTGCAGAAGATTGATGAATAATGCAGTGTCTGGCAGTTGATCCCGAACGTAAGTAAATGTAACATATTGCGCATACATAGGAAAAGAAAGCCAGTACTATAGTACTATTGATGAGAAACTGCCGAATATAGTATCCGCCGCAAAAAATCTAGAAATAATATCCACAGCGTTTTTAAGTGGAACGACCATACAAAACAAATATTAAGAAAAGCAGCTGCCAAACGGAGATTAATAGGAGGAATCTTAAGGAAATGTAACTCATCTAGGAAGGAAATGGTTTATAAGGCGCTCATTCGATCTATTCTTGAGTATTCGTCAGTATGGTATCCTTACCAGGCGGGACTAATAGAAGAGACAGAGAAGATCCAACGAAGAGCGGCGGATAGTAAGCGTGTGAGCGTTACAGCGATGCTCAACAAATTTCAGTGAAAGACATTACAAGAGAGACGTCCTGCATCACTAAGAGGTTTATTATTGAAATTTCGAGACAACATTTTCTAGGAAGAGTCGGACAACATATTTCTTACTCCCACATACACCTTTCGCAATGACCATGAAGAGAAAATTCGAGAAATTAGAGCCAAAACAGACGCTTATCGACAATAATTCTTGCCACGCGTCATTCGCGAACGGAACAGGATAGGGGGATCAATTAGTGGTGGCTTGTGGAGTTTGATGTACACTCATGCTCATAAATGAGCATCGCAGACGTGCTCGATGGGGTTTAGGTCTGTTTCAATGTACTCCTCCACTATGGCAGCTCGGTGGGGCCGTGCGTTATCATCCATCGGGAGGAAGATGGGACCCCCTGCACCCCTGAAAAGGCGGACATACTGATGCAAAATGACGCCCCGACACATCTGCCCTGTTACACTTCCTACTGTCAAAGACATGCAGGGGTGTATGTGCACCATTCATAGTCCCACCCCACACCATTAAACCACTACCTCCAAACAGGTCCCTTTCAAGGACATTAAGAGGTTGGTATCTGGTTCCTGGTTCACGCCAGATGAAAACCCAGCGAGAATCACTGTTCAGACTATACCTGGGACCACTGTTCCAATGACCATATGCTGTGTTCTTGACACCAGGCTTTACGGGCTCTCCCGTGACCAGGGGTCAGTGGCATGCACCTTGCTGGTCTCCGGGCGAATAAACCATGTCATTTCAGTCGTCTGTAGACTGTTTGTCTGGAGACAACTGTTCCAGTGGCTGTGGTAAGGTCCCGAGCAAGGCTACCTACAGTAATCCGGGGCCGTCTGCGGGCACTTATGGTATTTCGGTCTTATTGTGGTGTTGTACACTGTGGACGTCCTGTACTGTATCGGCCGAACACGTTTCCTGTCTGCTGGAATCGTTGCATAATCTTGAGATCACACTTTGTGGCACACGGAGGGCCCGTTACGACCTGCTGTGTTTGACCAGCATCCTGTCAAATGGTTCTAATGGCTCTAAGCATTATGGGACTTAACATCTGAGGTCATCAGTCTAGACTTATAACCACTTAAACCTAACTAACCTAAGGACATCACACACATCCACGCTCGAGGCAGGATTCGAACCGGCGACTGCGACTGTAGCAGCAGTGCGGTTTCGGACTGAAGCTGTCGGCAGCCTCCAGTCGCCCTAGTATTCTACCCCTCATAATGTCAACAATATTTGTCCTCTGAGCCATTGTCAACACACAGTCACCATTAGCACGTCTAAAAACGTCTGCACATTTACTCGCTGCACCGTACTCTGACATGCACCAACACACCTCTGCGTATGTGGACTGCTGCCAGCCGGCTGCGGTGGCCGTGCGGTTCTAGGCATGCCGCCACGGTAGCTCAGCGTGTTCGGTCAGAGAGCCGGTTGGCCTCTGTAATAAAAAAAACTGAGTGGAAGGATCAACCACCGAACTTGAACAGGATGTCTTGCGACGTCCGCAACGACCAAACAAAAAAAAAAAAAAAAAAAAAAAAAAAAAAAAAAAAAAAAAAAAAAAAAAAAAGTCGCTTCAGTCCGGAACAGCGCGACTGCTACAGTCGCAGGTTCGAATCCTGCCTCGGGCATGAATGTGTCTGATGTCCTTAGTTTTCTTTTTTTTTTTTTTTTTTTGTGGTCATCAGTCTACTGACTAGTTTGATGCGGCCCGCCACGAATTCATTTCCTGTGCTAACCTCTTCATCTCAGAGTAGCACTTGCAACCTACATCCTCAATTATTTGCTTGACGTATTCCAATCTCTGTCTTCCTCTACACTTTTTGCCCTCTACAGCTCCCTCTAGTACCATGGAAGTCATTCCCTCATGTCTTAGCAGATGCCCTATCATCCTGTCCCTTCTCCTTATCAGTGTTTTCCACATATTCCTTTCCTCTCCGATTCTGCGTAGAACCTCCTCATTCCTTACCTTATCAGTCCACCTAATTTTCAACATTCGTCTATAACACCACATCTCAAATGCTTCGAGTCTCTTCTGTTCCTGTTTTCCCACAGTCCATGTTTCACTACCATACAATGCTGTACTCCAGACGTACATCCTCAGAAATTTCTTCCTCAAATTAAGGCCGGTATTTGATATTAGTAGACTTCTCTTGGCCAGAAATTCCTTTTTTGCCATAGCGAGTCTGCTTTTGATGTCCTCCTTGCTCCGTCCGTCATTGGTTATTTTACTGCCTAGGTAGCAGAATTCCTTAACTTCATTGACTTCGTGACCATCAATCCTGATGTTAAGTTTCTCGCTGTTCTCATTTTTACTAGTTCTCATTACCTTCGTCTTTCTCCGATTTACTCTCAAACCATACTATGTACTCATTAGACTATTCATTCCGTTCAGCAGATCATTTAATTCTTCTTCACTTTCACTCAGGATAGCAATGTCATCAGCGAATAGTATCATTGATATCCTTTCACCTTGTATTTTAATTCCACTCCTGAACCTTTGTTTTATTTCCATCATTGCTTCCTCGATGTACAGATTGAAGAGTAGGGGCGAAAGGCTACAGCCTTGTCTTACACCCTTCTTAATACGAGCACTTCGTTCTTGATCGTCCACTCTAATTATTCCCTTATGGTTGTTGTACATATTGTATATCACCCGTCTCTCCCTATAGCGTACCCCTTCTTTTTTCAGAATCTCGAACAGCTTGCACCATTTTATATTGTCGAACGCTTTTTCCAGGTCGACAAACCCTATGAAAATGTCTTGATTTTTCTTTAGCCTTGCTTCCATTATTAGCCGTAACGTCAGAATTGCCTCTCTCGTCCCTTTACTTTTCCTAAAGCCAAACTGATCGTCACCTAGCGCATTCTCGATTTTCTTTTCCATTCTTCTGTATATTATTCTTGTAAGCAGCTTCGATGCATGAGCTGTTAAGCTGATTGTGCGATAATTCTCGCACTTGTCAGCTCTTGCCGTCTTCGGAAATGTGTGGATGATGCTTTTCCGGAAGTCAGATGGTATATCGCCAGACTCATATATTCTAGACACCAACGTGAATAGTCGTTTTGTTGCCACTTCCCCCAATGATTTTAGAAATTCTGATGGAATGTTATCTATCCCTTCTGCCTTATTTGACCGTAAGTCCTCCAAAGCTCTTTTAAATTCCGATTCTAATACTGGATCCCCTATCTCTTCTAAATCGACTCCTGTTTCTTCTTCTATCACATCAGACAAATCTTCACCCTCATAGAGGCTTTCAATGTATTCTTTCCACCTATCTGCTCTCTCCTCTGCATTTAACAGTGGAATTCCCGTTGCACTCTGTTACCACCGTTGCTTTTAATGTCACCAAAGGTTGTTTTGACTTTCCTGTATGCTGAGTCTGTCCTTCCGACAATTATATCTTTTTCGATGTCTTCACATTTTTCCTGCAGCCATTTCGTCTTAGCTTCCCTGCACTTCCTATTTATTTCATTACTCAGCGACTTGTACATGTATTTCTGTATTCCTGATTTTCCCGGAACATTTTTGTACTTCCTCCTTTCATCAATCAACTGAAGTATTTCTTCTGTTACCCATGGTTTCTTCGCAGCTACCTTCTTTGTACCTATGTTTTCCTTCCCAACTTCTGTGATGGCCCTTTCTAGAGATGTCCATTCCTCTTCAACTGTACTGCCTACTGCGCTATTCCTTATTGCTGTATCTATAGCGTTAGAGAACTTCAAACGTATCTCGTCATTTCTTAGTACTTCCGTATCCCACTTCTTTGCGTATTGATTCTTCCTGACTAATGTCTTGAACTTCAGCCTACTCTTCATCACTAGTATATTGTGATCTGAGTCTATATCTGCTCCTGGGTACGCCTTACAATCCAGTATCTGATTTCGGAATCTCTGTCTGACCATGATGTAATCTAATTGAAATCTTCCCGTATGTCCCGGCCTTTTCCAGGTATACCTCCTCCTCTTGTGATTCTTGAACAGGGTATTCGCTATTACTAGCTGAAACTTGTTACAGAACTCAATTAGTCTTTCTCCTCTTTCATTCCTTGTCCCAAGCCCATATTCTCCTGTAACCCTTTTTTTCTACTCCTTCCCCTACAACTGCATTCCAGTCGCCCATGACTATTAGATTTTCGTCCCCCTTTACATACTGCATTACCCTTTCAATATCCTCATACACTTTCTCTATCTGTTCATCTTCAGCTTGCGACGTCGGCATGTATACCTGAACTACCGTTGTCGGCATTGGTCTGCTGTCGATTCTGATTAGAACAACCTGGTCACTGAACTGTTCACAGTAACACACCCTCTGCTCTACCTTCCTATTCATAACGAACCCTACCATTTTCTCCTGCTGTTGATATTACCCGATACTCATCTGACCAGAAATCCTTGTCTTCCTTCCACTTCACTTCACTGACCCCTACTATATCTAGATTGAGCCTTTGCATTTCCCTTTTCAGATTTTCTAGTTTCCCTACCACGTTCAAGCTTCTGACATTCCACGCCCCGACTCGCAGAACGTTATCCTTTCGTTGATTATTCAATCTTTTTCTCATGGTAACCTCCCCCTTGGCAGTCCCCTCCCGGAGATCCGAATGGGGGATTATTCCGGAATCTTTTGCCAATGGAGAGATCATCATGATACTTCTTCAATTACAGGTCAGATGTCCTGTGGATACACGTTACGTGTCTTTAATGCAGTGGTTTCCATTGCCTTCTGCATCCTCATGTCGTTGATCATTGCTGACTTTCCGCCTTTAGGGGCAATTTCCCACCCCAAGAGAGTGCCCTGAACCTCTATCCGCTCCTCCGCCCTCTTTGAAAAGGCCGTTGGCAGAATGAGGCTGACTTCTTATGCCGGAAGTCTTCGGCCGCCAATGCTGATTATTTATCAAAATTTAGGCACTGGCGGGGATCGAACCCGGGACCGAAGACGTTTTAATTATGAATCAAAGACGCTACCCCTTCTTTTTTTATTTTTTTTCTATTTTTTTTGTTTTACCCCCCTTTTTTTAATCTACCTTTTTTTGTGCCACCGCCACTTTTCAGCCTATAACAAAAAAAAACTGATCCACTTCAGGCGTTGGCTCCTGAGTAAACCCACCCCAGAGAGCTGCCTATATACCAGGGGAAATATAGGAAATCAAGGTTAGGGCTATCCTTGGCACTTTTTTTTATTTTTTTACATGATTACATTTAGGTAACTTGTACAAATGAGAATTCTAGTAACTAAGTGTTACAAGTAAGTGTTAACAACAAAGGTGGTATAAAAGAGTAATCAAAAAAATAAAAATATAAATCACTGATGTTATTCCAAATAAAATGTTCTTCAATAATGTAACTGGTTCCACTTGGGGCCTCGCCATCGTTATCTGATATCTCCAATAGCGCCTTTGAAGGGCATCTGCTTTGAAGGGCATTCTGCTTCGCTAGTGCCTCAAGGAGAACAGCATCCTTGCAGCAGCTTGTCTCTTCCTTCGCTCATGGCTGACAAGGCAGAACGTTCAGCCGTTAGTGTGATGCGGCACATAACATTAACCGCAGCTTGGCACTCCCCAGCTGAGTGGGGGGTTAACGAAAACGCTGCGTAAATAATTTGCGAACAGCGTACGGTATTTTGGTGTGCGTTCGAGGGCATTGTGAGCATTTTGTAGGAACCACCAGTAATAAAGCTGCTCTTTCTCTCCGTCGCTAAAGATGTAGGCGACGGTAAGTCCTTTGAACCATGTAAGCGCATGATATTTTGCAGCCGGAAAGTAAGTTTCATCGGGACAGAGTAGGGTCTGAGGGTCAATCATTTCAGGTGTGACCCAGAGGTAACAAGCCAATATCTTCTGTGTTAGTCGCCAAACTCCGGACGATGATGCGCAAGTAAAACGGTGTTCATCGGTATCCAAATGGTGACAATCTGGGCAATAAGGGGAGTCTGCCAGTCCAATTGTGTGAAGTCGCTGTCGTGTGGCATATTTTTTGTTGGCGATCTGATACCACTTCGAACGCACCGTGGATGACAGAAAGTTGTGGTGTATCGTTTTCCACACTCTTGGCCAGTGAACCGTAGGGTACTTGTTTTCCACCACGTTATGGGGAACAGCCCGCATAAGGTTGGTATAAAAATCTTTCGCCTTTAGTGGACGTGTGGCGGAGAAGTTCGAGCTGACATAGCTGTAATCAAGAATGAAGGTCGATATATGGGAGAGCTGTGGTGCGACGTGCGCTACCGACACCGGCGGGACGTTAGAGACTGGCATCAGGACCTGTAGTAAACGACCCGTGAGAGAGGTATATTGACTTTTCCATCGTTTCCTCATGTTGCTCATGTAAAGGGCAGCTGCTCTTGCCCTGACGTTTACCAATCCCAGTCCTCCTTTGTGCACTGGGAGGGTAAGAGTGTCGTATCGTACTTTAAAGATATGACCTGCGGAAACGTAGTAACTGAAGGCCGCCTGAAGCCGACGACCTATCTGCAGCGGTAGTGGGAGGACCTGTGCCACGTGGTTGAGTTTTGATGCCACGTAGAGGTTCAGGTATTCAACACGTTGTAGCTGATTCAAGTCCCGGAGCAGGTTCTGTCGCACCATTGCGCGTATGATCTGTAATAACCGTCGGTAGTTTGCTGCAGCTGTTTTACGTACGTCTTTCTTGAACGTGATTCCCAAATATCTCAGATCAGAAACTGGTGGGAGGGGAGTGAGGGCTTCCGGTCCGAGACCACGCCCAATATCCAACGCCGCCGACTTGTTGATGTTCAGAAGACTGCCTGCGGCCTGTCCGTATCGCTCAATCCCGGTTAGTACGCTTCGAACTTCGTCATTAGAACGAACCAGCAGTAGCAGGTCGTCAGCGTATGTCCTATAGCGAAAGGTGACGTCCCGCAGCATGATGCCAGATAGGCGGTGGTTAAGGCCCCCTAGGAGTGGCTCGAGTGCGATTGCATAAAGGTAGGTAGAAAGGGGACAACCCTGTCTTAGAGACCTCTTAATGGGTACTGGTCCTACCGTCCTTCCATTGACCTGGTGTGAGCTGGCTGCGGTCCAAAGACGCCGTAGGGTGTCGATGAGGCCCGGGGGGAATCCCATACGGCCCATCACTCGTAGGAGAAAGTTGTGGTGCACTCTATCAAAGGCGCGGTTGAAATCGACGGAGACGATCGCCGCTCTCAGACGGCACGCAGAAGCGATCGCTATTAAGTCCCTGCAGTCACCGGTGGCCATGTGTATGTTGGCTTCTCCCCCCTGCGACGTCTGTTCTGGAGCGAGGATCATCGGCAAAGTCGTCTTAATACGGCTCGCCATAATCCTGGTGAAAATCTTGTAATCGGCGTTCAGCATTGTAAGCGGCCGATAGTCGTTAATCGATAGCCCTCCACCTGGCTTGTGTACCGGTATGAGAAGACCTTCTACAAACGCTGGCGGCACAACACAGTCTGGAGACATAAGTTCGCGGAACATTATAACCCAGCGAGGCATCATGATGTCACGGAAAGTCCGGTGGAATTCGATGGGCAATCCATCAGGGCCAGGAGACTTATTGGTCGCACCTTTGTCCACAGCGTCTTCGACTTCTTCGAGTGAGATTTCCTCTGTTAGTGCATTCACGGTAGCCTCGTCGATAGTACGTGTTACCTGCTGTAACACTTCAGTAGTGGCTTCGTCATCGACGGTTCTTTCCTTGTAAAGATGACGAAAATGATCCCCCACCGCCTTTACTATGGTTGCCTGGGTCGTACATAAGCGACCGTCATGTGTCCTGAGTTGTGTGATTAAATGTTGGCGTTGTCGGCGCTTATCCGCCACAACGTGATGCATAGTGGGTTCCTCTGCAACCGTTCGGTCGTGCCGTCGCGAGCGGACTACTGCACCTTCTAGTCGGCGCTTCGTCAATGATAGTATGTGAGCCTTGATTCTGCTTTGGTCATCTTGTCTCTCCGGGGAAGGGGGTAAGGCGTCGAGGTCCTTGAGTGCCGCGTAGTAAAAATCGAGGGTCTGTCGATGCCACGCAGTCACGTCCTTGCCATATTGCATAAGTGTCCTACGGATTGCTGGTTTGGCACAGAGGAGCCACCACTCCAGGGTCGAGGTGTACCGTGGGTGGCGGCGTTCACAGTCAGTCCACGTTGCTGCAACTTGCCGACGGCAGTCCAGGTCCTGGAGATGAGTTATGTTGAGCTTCCAAAAGCCATTGCTGCGCCAGACTTGTTGGGGGCGTAGGTGTATAGTGCAGATATAGGCACTGTGATCGGAATAGGCTTGAGGCCATAGTTCGGCGTCCACCACACCTGGTGTGAGATCTTGTGACACATATATGCGGTCAAGTCGGCTGGCCGAATGACTGGTAAGGTGAGTGTGGCCAGAGCGGTTACCGTGGACTTTTTCCCACGTGTCGCTCAAGTGAAGTTCTCGGATCATCGCACCCAGTTCCGGACAAGGCATGTAATGTGGGATTTGGTCCTTGGGGTGAAGTACGCAATTAAAATCGCCGGCGAAGACGCTGTGGTCGTATCGTCCGAGGAAAAGGGGAGCGACATCTGTGGAGTAGAATCTGGCGCGGTCGTGACGTCTTGTGGTACCCGACGGCGCGTAAACATTAATGAATCGGGTGTTGAGTGCCGTAAATGCTATTCCTCGCGCGGAGGGAAGAAAAGTGACGTCGGTAACTTCAATAGCTTCACGCACTAATATTGCCACTCCGGTGTCTGCAGGGCTACCGGGCGTCACATGTGTGGCGTAACCGTAAAAGTGCGGGAGTGCAGTCGTTTTCACTTCTTGTAGGAAAGCAAAGTCTACTCCCATGGCTCGTATGGTTTCTTTCAAAAGTAGGATCTTGACAGGAGAACTGATCATATTGATATTCATAGTCGCCAGGCGGTAAGCCTGGCAACGCGTTGTTTGGGCGAGGTTATCCATGTTGAAGTTGGAGAGAAGCGAACATCGGAAGTGATGTCACCCCCCACCAAACGCGGTCCTCCTTGTGCTGCTTATGCGGCATGATCCGGCGACGCTTCAGCTGGCCGCGGATCGGGATCTTGTGTCTCGACGTCCTCGGCCCACGAAGCAGGCGCGGATGTCTGTTCGTGTTCCATAGCCTCGGAATGTTTGATAGTAAGGGACCGGGCGACTTCGCTGCCTGCACTGGTACCTTCCCGCTGCTCACTGTTTCTGTCAATGGGCTGATGGTCGAAAGCTACATGTTTTTCTGTCTGTTCTGCAAGGTTGGAGTCAGTGGAAACAGCCTCAGCTTCGCGGCTGGCTTCTTGAGTGGTCAGTTGTTCTTCCCCGGCCGAATGCGAACCACTGTGTCCCGACACGGTCCGACGACGGCGCTTTCGGCGTTTCGGTGATCGCTGTTTCCGTACATGGCCTTCATTGTCAGAAGACGGCACAGACTCACGCTCAGCCGGAACAAACGCTTCGGTCGGTACAATAAGGGAATCACTTGCCATCTTACTGCCGTCAATGTCTGTCGCGTTCGGTAGCTCCAGAGTCGTAGTACTATTTTCCACCACTGGCCAGGTCGGCGGATCATCTAGGTTTTTGTCCGTGGAAAGTGATTCCTGTACCGCTGAAACGGTCGGCTGTGTCTGTTGTGCGGAGAACGTCGTGAGCGCCGCCGCGTAAGTCACGGGTAGAATAGTCTTCGTCGCTGGTGGTGCAACGTCCTTCGGTGGGAGTTGTGTGATCCGACGCTGGAGGCACTCGGAACGAAGGTGACCTTCCTTGCCGCATCCGGAACACGTCTTCGGCTGGCCGTCATAAATAACTATGGCCCGGCATCCTCCTATCTGTAGATAGGATGGCACGTGTCGTTGGAGATCTATGCGCACTTGGCGTACTCCATTGAGTACTGGATACGTCTTAAACTGGGTCCATTTTTCAGCCACGTGTTCGTGTACCGTGCCGTAGGGGCGGAGCGCCGCTACAACTTCTGCCGCCGGGAGTTCAAATGGAAGTTCGAATATGCGTATAGTCCGCAGTCCCATTGCGGCGTGGCCGACCTCGACGTTGCCAACATTGCCATCTGCGTGGCAGAAGCGTAGTTCTTGTTTCATCTCACGAAGCACCTTGTCGCATGTAGTTTCGTTTATGAGCTTTACATAGACCGTGCTACTGACGATCGAAAAGTGAATGCCGACAATGTCGGCAGCCGGGATCTTGGCTTCCTCTTTTAAAAAGCGTTCGACTTCGAGCGCCTTTGGTCGGGTAAAGTCGTTCCGAAATGTGAATTTCAAGGTTGATCTTCTGTATTGGTTTGCCATGGTCTTGTAGCGCTACGGCGTCACGTTAGTGTCGGCCGAAGAAAGTAAACAAGGCGCGCGGGCCCTCTCTGACAGCGGAGAGCACACACCGCACGTCTGCTTCGCTCGGCTGCGAGAGCCGCACTGAAATTTAGGCAGTGGCGGGGATCGAACCCGGGACCAAAGACGTTTTGAATCCCTAGACCACGGGTACATCCTTTGGTCAGTTAGGTTTAAGTAGTTCTAAGTTCTAGGGGACTGATGACCTCAGATGTTAAGTCCCATAGTGCTCAGAGCCATTTGAACCATTTTTTTTTATTGCTGACAGCGCCAACGTGCTACGACAGCAGGTCAAGTGCGTGCACTGCATGGTCATACCCCGAGGTGATTTAAACCCGCAAACCGCGCACCAGAGCGTTGTTTCACCATGTATCAGCATTATCCTTAATTTATGAGCATGAGTGTAGATGTAGATGCAGACTGCCACGCTGCACTCGTATTCAGAGGCTCTTATCTTGACTTCCATGATATTAGACGACTGTGAGGATGGTTCCCTTGGATATTCCACAGTCCAACCAACCTTGTGTAACTAATGTATTACACGATAAAGAGCTGTTTGGCTCTTTCAATTGTGTGTGAAATCTTATGGGACTTAACTGCTAAGGTCATCAGTCCCTAAGCTTACACACTACTTAACCTAAATTATCCTACGGACAAACACACACACCCATGCCCGAGGGAGGACTCGAACCTTCGCCGGGACCAGCCGCACAGTCCATGACTGCAGCGCCTAGACCGCTCGGCTAATCCCGCGCGGCTAAAGAGCTGTTTCGATTAATATTACGTCTGTGTGTCAGTTAGTATTGGACATCCATCCTTGCTGATTTGAAAGGCAACACACATGGACATGCATAACGATCTTGCTCTTTAGTTAGAGACCAATATTTATCTCTAATGCGAGTGGAATGTATTGCATGTAACATCTTAGTACATACAGTCTGATCAGAAGTATCCGGACACGTGTCCAGCCTTCGCTCTACGCCGCCTTGAGTTGTGCTGTGGCTCCTTCAGTGAGGTGTCTGAGTGTGTGTGGAGGAGTGGCAGCTCATTCTTCCTCAAGAGACGAAGCCGTAGAAGGTAGTGATGTTACTCTAGCGACTGGAGCAAAGTTTACGTTCTAACTTATTTCAAATGTGTTACATTTGTTCGGGAGCCTGGGCAGGCCAGTCCATTTAACGAATAATATTGTCTGCAAACAAATACCTCACAGATGTTTCTTTGTGACAGTGTACATTGTCATGCAGACACAGTCGTCTGCTAGGAACTGTTCCTCTATTGAACGCAGAACACAGTGCTATAAAATGTGCTCATATCCCTCCGCATTTAGCGTCTTCTAAGCAAAAAAAGGGATCCAAAACACAACCACCAAAAACACTCTCATATAATAACATCATCCCCTCCGTACTTTACTGCTGGCACTACACATGATGGCAGGTAACGTTCTTCAGGCATCCCCCAAACTCAAACCCTTTCCAAACTCTCATCATTTCGTTTTCCGTCTCGTCATCAACGGCGCTTTAACCTCCATCTTACTTCACCCCTTTTCTGTACTTTAACCACCATATTCCGAAAGCTTCCTAGAAAATAAAGCATACCAGTTTATTTAGTCACCATTTATTTCATTTTTACGTTTTAATAAGTAAAGCAAAAGTCTATGCTAAGGGCCGCATGAGACTAAAATGAAGCGCGTAAATTACGTGGTGTCCCGCAACAAGAAGAGCATTCTACCGATGGTAGCGATGATCGCTGACACACAGTTAACATGGGTTTAGAAAACATCGTTCCTGTGAAATACAACCAGCTCTTTATTCGCATAAAGTATTGAGTGCTATTGACAAAGTATTTCAGATCGATTCCGTATTTCTGGATTTCCGGAAGGCTTTTGACACTGTACCACACAAGCGGCTCGTAGTGAAATTGCGTGCTTATGGAATTTTGTCTGTTATGTGACTGGATTTGTGATTTCCTGTCAGAGAGGTCACAGTTCGTAGTAACTCATTAAAAGTCATTGAATAAAAGTGATTTCTGGCGTTCTCCAAGGTGGTTGTTCCTTGTCTATATAAACAATTTGGGAGACCATCTGAGCAGCAGTCTTCGGTTGTTTGCAGATGACGCTGTCGTTTATCGACTAATAAAGTCATCAGAAGATCAAAAGAAACTGTAAAACGATTTAGAAAAGATATATGAATGTTGCGAAAAGTGGCAGTTGACCCTAAATAACGAAACTGTGAGGTCATCCAAATGAGTGCTAAAAGGAACTCGTTAAACTTCGGTTACACGATAAATCAATCTAATCCAAAAGCCGGAAATTCAACTAAATACCTAGGTATTACAATTACGAACAACTTAAATTGAAAATCAATCTAATCCAAAAGCCGGAAATTCAGCTAAATACCTAGGTATTACAATTACGAACAACTTAAATTGGAAGGAATACATAGAAACTGTTGTGGGGAAGTCTAACCAAAGACTGCGTTTTATTGGCAGAACACTTAGAAAATGTAACAGATCTACTAATGAGACTGCCTACACTACGCTTGTCCGTCTCTTTTAGAATACTGCTGGGCGGTATGGGATCCTTACCAGACAGGACTGACGAAGTACTTTGGAAAAGTTCAGTGAAGGACAGCATAATAATCGCGAAATATGGAAGAGAGTCACAGAAATGATACAGGATTTGGGCTCGACATCATTAAGAGAAAGGTGTTTTTAGTTGCGACGGAATCTTCTCACGAAGTTCCAATCACCAGCTTTCTCCTCCGAATGCGAAAATATTTTGTTGACACCGACCTACATAGGGAGAAACGATCTCCAGGAAAAAAATTAGGGAAATCAGAGCTCGTACAAAAAGATATACGTGTTCATTCCTTCAGCGCGCTATACGAGATTGGAACAATAGAGAATTGTGAAGGTGGTTCGATGAACCCTCTGCCAGGCACTTAAATGTGATTTGCAGAGTATCCATGTAGATGTAGATATAGATGTAGATGTAGCTACTGTGAAACGCACTGGCGTGTTCACCTATCTGTGCAAATTTTGTACAGATCACGACAATGCTAACCCACAACCGGCTCAGCACACAACACAGTTTTTACACAAGTTAGGATTGGAAGTGTTTGTGCATCCTACAGTTTTATTCTCCTGCAATTTACGTATATTCTTACATCTGAAGATATTCTGGATTTACAAAGACGATAGACCGCGTAGTTGTCCACTGCAGTTCCACCACAGGAAAAGATAGTCTACGACACAGGAATACATAGTACGATGACTCAGTTTCAGTACTAAATGTCTTGAGATGTAACCCAATGGTTCCTACTCGTATATCTATTCCATCACTTTTTTTTCCTTTTATGGTCATATGTAAAGTAAATTTCTGGATTGTCAGCTTATTTGAACTTACGATGTGATCAAAATACTAAGAATATATGTGGCAGTTTTGCGGATCAGTACTGTCGTTCTTCTTCCAGTTGGCTGTGACGTGTGCAAATCGCAAGCAGTTGACGGTTACTTATGGTAAAAGGGGAGCATGTAGAATCAAGTAATAATTTCGTCTGGGTAAATGTTGGTGTTGAGTTTTAACTATTTCAGTAATGGGAGAAACACGTGGGCTGTAACTTTGTTGCAGGAATCTCGCTGGTACTCGCCTGAGGTTATTTACGAAGTTAATACTTCCTACTGTACCACGTACTAGGATTTCTTTGCGTTTCAAACGTCAGGAAAGCGTGGGAAGAATGACTCCTTAAGGGGGAATGACAGAGTGACGGACGAAAATATTGATCGCCCTAAAAGGAGGTAGATCGACGTTTTTCGCCGTAACTCCGGTTGTCGTTATCTGAAACATGAAATTACCATATCACCCTGATCCTTACGGATGTAATTTTAGTTCGCCGTAGAGATTTACAAAAAAAAGAAAAAAATGACGAAATTATAGATATTTGAAAAAATGGCAATTTCTGGATCCCTCCTTTTTGGCCGAAAAAAATACTAAATATCAACACAGAAAAATCGGCTTCGAGGAACTGAAGAGAATTCAATTTTCTTCAAGGGAGACAAAAAATATTAAAACTGGATGAAAATTATAGCGTGGATGACGAAAATCATGCCGGAAAACATGGTTTTACTAAAAACGCGTTTAATGTTTGAGAAGTATTTATCATATCAAAAAGGGACAAAGCCTGAAACTTCGACGGCTGGTCCACAATAACTAGCGCCCCGACTAGTGGATGGCGACTTTCTTCTACTTTGACCTGATAAGCCTTCATTTTCGTCCTCAGAGCCCTTTTCGTCCCTGAGCGCATCGACACTTGCGTCTCTATTTTCACAGAATCGTCGCATTTCATCACCGATGTCCGCCCCCGGTAGCTGAGTGGCCAGTGCGACAAACTGTCAATCCTAAGGGCCCGGGTTCGTTCCCGGCTGGGTCGGAGATTTTCTCCTCTCGGGGACTGGGTGCTGTGTTGTCCTTACCATCATCATTTCATCCCCATCGACACGAAATTCGCCGAAGTGGCGTCAGATCGAAAGAATTGCACCCGGTGAACGGTCTATCCGACGGGAGGCCCTAGCCACGCGACATTTACATCACCGATTTTGATGTGAAGGGCATTTGCCACGTGCATTAATACAGTATGATCTACACTGAATAGACATACGGCCAAATTTGAAGCAATGTAGACAATTTCGCTTCTGAAACTTCCTGGCAGATTAAAACTGTGTGCCCGACCGAGACTCGAACTCGGGACCTTTGCCTTTCGCGGGCAAGTGCTCTACCAACTGATACATGCACTTGCCCGCGAAAGGCAAAGGTCCCGAGTTCGAGTCTCGGTCGGGCACAGAGTTTTAATCTGCCAGGAAGTTTCATATCAGCGCACACTCCGCTGCAGAGTGAAAAATCTCATTCTGGAAATTTCGCTTCTGTTGAATGTTATTTCTGTAGCTTACCTCCAAATGAGGCTATTGAAACTTTCGTTCACATTTTGAGTAATACTGCCCAAACAATGATCCAGCAAATCAGGTTTATTCAGATCGTTATAAATAGGGAGGGTGAGCGCCGGACCGGTTCTCTGACGCCTAAGCGTGCCATGCCCGCTCGTCTTCAAAGGCTCACAGAATCTTTACTTTTTGTTCGCGTATAATACACATATCAAAAAAAGTTTTGCATCACCTCGGTTCTGAATGTTCCGGAACCTGTACAGAAAATTGGAACAGAGATAAACTTAACCATCACTTCCGCCCTTCTTATCGCTCATAAAAACCACACATTGCAATTGTACCACCATACAGCGACACCTACAGAGGTGGTGGTCCAGAATTTTGTATACACTGGTAACTCTAATACCCAGTAGCACGTGCTCTGGCATTGATGCATGCCTGTATTTGTTCTGCCATACTATCCACAAGTTCATCAAGGCACTGTTGGTCCAGATTATCCTATTCCTCAACGGTGATTCGGCGTAGATGCCTCAGAGTGGTTGTTTGGTCACGTCGTCCATAAGCAGGCATTTTCAATCTATCCCAGCCATGTTCCATACCGTTCATGTCTGGAGAACATGCTGGCCACTCTAGTCGAGCGATGTCGTTATCCTGCACAACATGTGCACGATGGAGAGCGACTTGTCGTTCATGGATAAGAAAACCTTGCCAGTATGCTGCCGATATGGTTGCACTATCGGTCGGAGATGGCATTCACGTATCGTACAGCCGTTACGGCGCCTTCAATGACCACCAGTATCGTACGTCGACCCCACATAATGCCTCCCCAAAACAGCACGGAGCTTCCAACTTGCTGCACTCGCTGGACAGTGTCTAAGTCGTTCAGCCTGACCGGGTTGCCTCCAAACACGTCTCCGACGATTGTCTGGTTGAAGGCATATGCGACATTCATTGGTGAAGAGAACGTGATGCCAATCCTGAGCGGTCCATTCGGCATGTTGTTGGGCCGCGCTGCATGGTGTCGTGATTGCAAAGACGGGAGTGAAGATGCTCACGATTCAGCCTATTGCGCACTGTTTGAGTCGTAATACTACGTCCTGTGGCTGCACGAAAAGCATTATTCAACATGGTGGGGTTGCTGTCAGGATTCCTTCGAGCCGTAAACCGTAGGTAGCGGTCATCCATTGCAGTAGTAGCTCTTCGGCGGCCTGAGTGAGGCATGTCATCGACAGTTCCTGTCTCTCTGTATATCCTCCACTTCCGAACAACATCGCTTTGGTACACTCCGAGACGCCTGGACCCTTCTCTTGTTGAGAGCTCTTTCTGGCACGAAGTAACAACGCAGACGTGATCGAACGGCGGTACTGACCGTCTAGGTATGGTTGAACTACAGACAACACGAGCCTTGTACCTCCTTCCTGGTGGAATGACTGGAACTGATCGGCTGTCGGACCCCCTCCGTCTAATAGGCGCTGCTCATGCATGGTTGTTTACATTTTTGGACGGGTTTAGAGACATCTCTGAACAGTCTGTGTCTGTGATACAATATCCACAGTCAACGTCTGTCTTCAGGAGTTCTGGGAACCGGGGTAATGCAAAACTTTTTTTGACGTCTGGATTTTGGGGAATAATACTTCAATGAATATGTATTCGAATTCTCTAATAAAAAAAATTCGGGTGTTTTCGACCGACACCCTGTGGTTCTCCCTTAGACGCCTCTGTGTGTGCTGCAGTATTTCTAAGGTGGTTGCAATACGAAGGTTCAAAAATGGTTCAAATGGCTCTGAGCACTATGGGACTCAACATCTTAGGTCATAAGTCCCCTAGAACTTAGAACTACTTAAACCTAACTAACCTAAGGACATCACACACACCCATGCCCGAGGCAGGATTCGAACCTGCGACCGTAGCAGCCCCGCGGTTCCGGACTGCAGCGCCAGAACCGCACGGCCACCGCGGCCGGCGCAATACGAAGGGATCTGTGGTTTATTCTTAGAGTCTATCTGCTTTACCTAAGCCTGTGTGATTATTCCATTCCATATCTCCACAAACTGTTACACCCAGGTACAGTGTCTGATCAAAAATTTCCGACCACATACTAGTAGACATTAACAAGGGGCGCACCCACCCTCCAATTTTATGACCTATAAATTGTGCTGGGATCACTTTCAATTAGGTGTCTGAAAATCTGTGTAGAAATGGAAGGTCATTCTTCCTGAAGAGCCGAAAACAGAAAAGATAGTCATATTGGAACGAAATCGACGTTGGAACTCATCCCAAAGGTATTCCGTTGGGATTAGATTGGAGCGCGGGACAAGCCAGTACATTTCAGGATTGTTATTGTTCACAAACTGTTGTGTCACTGCCGACCCTTGTGGCCGAGCGGTTCTAGGCGCTTCAGTCCGGAACCGCGCAGCTGCTACCGTTGCAGGTTCGATTCCTGCCTAAGGCATGGATGTGTGTGATGTCCTTAGGTTAGTGAGGTTTAAGTAGTTCTAAGTGTAGGGGACTGATGACCTCATATATTAAGTCCCATAGTGCTTAGAGCCATTTGAACCATTTTTGTTGCGTCACTGATGCTTCATGATAGGACGCACTGACATGCTGACAGAATCAGTCATCGTCTCCGAACTGTTCCTCTACTTTACGCTCTGCCCAGTGGTGTAAAATGTTGTTATATGCTTCCGCATTAAGCGTTTCCTTAGGCTCAATAAGGGGACTAATGCCCAACCAGGAAAGGCCTCCCCCATACCTTAACGTCACCTTCAAGGTACTTGACTGTTGGGCACCACGCACGACGGCAAGTAACGGCTGCAAGCATTCGTCAGAACGAAACCCTTTCATCAGAATGCCCCAGGGTGCACCGTGATTCGTCACTCCAAATCACTCGTTTCCAGTTACTATATGCCCAGTGACGTCACTCTTTACAAAATCTCAAGTGTCGCTTAGCGTTGACTACAAAATTTGTGGCTCATGAGGAGCTGCCAGACCATTGTACACCACAAATTCTCTACGCACTGTCATTGTGTTGGCTGGACTGTTGGTAGCGCTTTGGAACTCATGAGTGACTATATCTCTGATTTAATGAGATTTTTTACAATCATCCTTCGCGATGCTCTACGGTTGCTGTTCGTCTGCGCACGATGTCTGTCTGGTCTTGATTTAGGTGTGTATATGTTCCTTCGCATTTCCACTTTACGACAGAATCACCGTCAGTCAACTTGGGCAGCTTTAAATTGGTTGAAATGTATCCATGGATCTGCCACTCACGTGACATCCGATGACTAGTACACGATAGAAGCCATTGAGCTCGTCTGACCGCCGTATTGAGCCGTTGCTGCTTCTCTACTGACAACGCGCGCGGCCTCATATCTTCTGGACTGGGTGTTGAGTAGCCCAAGTCTATCTGGAACGTATCGTTTACCCAGAAGAGCATTTCCTACCACTGCTATGGATTGTAGGTGGTGGTGGACATCTTGTTTGATGGTGTTAGTCTCGGAGAGCAGTAGGTGGTGGTGAAGCTTCTATGTTGACCTGTATTCGATCAGGGCAACGGGCCGTCTATAGTGGTCATGATTGTCATTTGGTCGTCCTAGCTGCTGGACGAGTGGGTTGTCGGAAGTGCGGGTGGTGTTGTAAAACCGGCGCGCCGCTTCTTGAAATCGCTCCTTTACTAGGGGTTCTTCTGCAGCTTCGTGAAGGAGACGCTGAGGTAAGTCGTTTAGTACATGGTAGACGCGTCGCAAAATCTTGTTTTGTAGTCGTTGGAGCTTCTGTATGTGCGAGAGAGCAGCGTTGGACTTCACACGCGTAGTCCATGACTCGACGGATGCAGGCGCGGTATAGGCACACACCATTGTCGACTGGGAGCGAGGAGGTTGTGTTGAGCATGGGGTATAATGCCCCGGCCTTCTGAGACGTCTTCTGGCGCACAGCGGCGATGTGAGCCTTCCAGGTTAGCTGGCGATCGAGGAGGACTCCAAGGTAGGTGGCAGTAGTTGTCCAGGTGATGGGCTGGTTACAAAGAACCAGTGGTTGCGCATCAGGTGGGCGACGACGGGTAAGTATCATCCCCTGCGTCTTGGTGGCGTCCTCCAGTCGGCAGCCCAACGCTCGAGGTCTTGCAGTGCGGTTTGTAAACGTCGGAGGACGGCATCAATGCTCCGATGTCGCGAGAAGAGTGCCGTGTCATCTGCGTAGATGGCGCGACCGACTATCGGGGAAACTGGCAGGTCAGAGGTGTAGACGTTGTACAGGATCAGGCCAAGAACACTCCATTGTGGTACTCCAGCAAGGGCGAACAGAAGAAGTCGTAATACCAACCCGGACGACAAAAGTACGCCCCTCGAGGTAGCTGGCAAGGGGGCGTACGAAGCACGATGGGATGCCAAGGTGGAACAGCTTGTAGAGAAGGCCTTGGTGCCACACGGTGTCAAAAGCCTTTGACACATCAAGCAGGACAAGGCCGCAAAACTCCCGGTTGTTGAAGGCCAGAGCTGCCTCCTCGACGACGCGGAGTAACTGCTGAGTAGTAGAGTGATGCTGACGAAATCCGAACTGCTCCCATGGAATGATGTGCTGGTGAAGCAGCCGGCCGAATCTGGAGAGTAGAATTCTCTCAGACACTTTGCTCAACGTCGGGAGGAGGCTGATCGGGTGATAATTCCCCGGTGAGGTCCTGTTTTTGCCCGGCGTCGGGACTGCCACAACTACAGCCTTCTTCCAAGCTTCAGGAAACCGCATTTTTCAAAGATGGCGTTGAAGAGAGCTACTACATACAAGATGGCTAGCCTGGGCAGCATGCGGAGGACTCTCCCACAAACGTTGACTGACAACGCAATGGTCCCCGCCTCCTTTTATACAAGCGGGTCCGCCTTTAGTGACACCTGGTGATCAATTCCGCAATACACACCGTTGTCCGGATAATTTTGCTCAGACAGTGTACTTGAATGAGCTACCTGATACCACCCGTGAGTCAGCGATATTTTAGTCGCAGTTATGCGTTTAGCATTGGCGTCACCGTACTACGTGTACAGCAAGCTTACACAACAGCTGAAGCTGCTGATGGATATGGTCGTGGCGTAACCCAGGACATAAATTTTATGAGCTATAAACGAAACAAAATGCAGATGACATGTGCTCTAACGGATTATGGACGCCAGCTCTTACACCGATAGTTTCAACACGGTTCTAGAATAGTGACACGTTCCATTACCGGCGACTTCCCAACACTTCAGAAAGTGCAGTATTGATTACGACCAGTTTCAATAACAGGCAATAAAGGCAAGCAGATACAGATACGAAATATTATTTTTGCGTAAAATTCAGTCACCTGCTGCTTTTAAAAAGAAGCTGAAGCATTTCCTACTATCATCCTCATAACGTTTTCCACAAAGTTAATGTACAAGGCCAATCCTCTCCTCTGTCAAATAGCAAAGGTAGTGTCTCCTATTTTACGCCTTTCTCTTCTTCCTCTTCATCTATCTCTGTTAGCCACACAATCTTCTTTTCCTTTATATTTCCTTAACTATGTTTCACCATGTGTCTATTCTTCTCCTCCCTTCACCATCAGTCTCCCCCATACTCCCTGCTGCTGCTACAATCTGTCTCTTTCATAATGTCTAATTATAACAGTACTTATCATCTACGAATATAAACTCTATTTTTATGTATTTTTGTAAGTGTGCCTTTGTAATTGTTTATTTCTCTTTTTGTACTAGATGTAGTTTAACATGCCTACGAAAACATATGAATGTAAGTAGAATGCCTGGTTAGATGTAAGAGAGGGCCTGATGGCCCTAATCTTGCCAGGTTAAATAAATCAATAAATAAATAAAATAAAAATAAAAAAATAAATAAGTATTTATAACGTCTTTTAAAAAAATTATTTACAATAGTCGACTCGTAAGCATTCGTCTCACGGTAATTTACACGATCCGAACTCAGTGGTCCTTGAACAATTAACACGCAGAATTATTCTAGTAGCTTACAAAACGCTTGTTCGTCCGATTCTTGAGTATTGCTCATCAGTATGGGACCCTTACCAGGTTGGATTAATAGAAGAGATAGACATGATCCAGCGAAAAGCAGCGCGATTCGTCATGGGGACATTTAGTCAGCGCGAGAGCGTTACGGAGATGCTGAACAAGCTCCAGTGGCGGACACTTCAAGAAAGGCGTTACGCAATACGGAGAGGTTTATTATCGAAATTACGAGAGAGCACATTCCGGGAAGAGATGGGCAACATATTACTACCGCCCACATATATCTCGCGTAATGATCACAACGAAAAGATCCGAGAAATTAGAGCAAATACGGAGACTTACAAGCAGTCGTTCTTCCCCGTCACAATTCGTGAATGGAACAGGGAAGGGGGGATCAGATAGTGGTACAATAAGTACCCTCCGCCACACACCGTAAGGTGGCTCGCGGAGTATAGATGTAGATGTAGATGTAGATGTAGTGCCCAGGAGTCAAATGGTTCAAATGGCTCTGAGCGCTATGCGACTTAACTTCTGAGGTCATCAGTCGCCTAGAACTTAGAACTAATTAAACCTAACTCACCTAAGGACATGACACACATCCATGTCCAAGGCGGGACTTTAACCTGCGACCGAGGCGGTCACGCGGTTCCAGACTGAAGCGCCTAGAACCGCACGGCCACCCCGGCCGGCGCCCAGGAGTCCTTGGATGTCAAAATACTGATATAAATCTGCTACGACCTTGCTTTGAACGGAATGGATGGTGCCTTGAAGGGAGGATATAAGATGAACATCAACAAAAGCAAAACGAGGATAATGGAATGTAGTCGAATTAAGTCGGGTGATGTTGACGGTATTAGATTAGGAAATGAGACACTTAAAGTAGTAAAGGAGTTTTGCTATTTGGGGAGCAAAATAACTGATGATGGTCGAAGTAGAGAGGATATAAAATGTAGACTGGCAATGGCAAGGAAAACGTTTCTGAAGAAGAGAAATTTGTTAACATCGAGTATAGATTTAAGTGTCAGGAAGTCATTTCTGAAAGTATTTGTATGGAGTGTAGCCATGTATGGAAGTGAAACATGGACGGTAAATAGTTTGGACAAGAAGAGAATAGAAGCTTTCGAAATGTGGTGCTACAGAAGAATGCTGAAGATTAGATGGGTAGATCACATAACTAATGAGGAGGTACTGAATAGGATTGGGGAGAAGAGAAGTTTGTGGCACAACTTGACCAGAAGAAGGGATCGGTTGGTAGGACATGTTTTGAGGCATCAAGGGATCACCAATTTAGTATTGGAGGGCAGCGTGGAGGGTAAAAATCGTAGGGGGAGACCAAGAGATGAATACACTAAGCAGATTCAGAAGGATGTAGGTTGCAGTAGGTACTGGGAGATGAAGAAGCTTGCACAGGATAGAGTAGCATGGAGAGCTGCATCAAACCAGTCTCAGTACTGAAGACCACAACAACAACAACAGATGTTCAAAACAGTAATAATGCGATGAGAGCTGGGACGGTGATGGCTATTGTTTATTGGAGAGAACCATCCCACTGTTCACTTGGAATAATTAAAAAAGAAATGAAAAACGCAAGTCACTAGTAAAGCGCACTATTCTGATGATTCGGAACAGTATGACCGCTGCCCACCAGGAGACTGGTGGAACTGCGGTTTCGCGAAGGCGTATCGACAGTGTATATGCGTAGTAGGGACGAACGGGGGCATTATTGAAGTGACGATACGGGCTACAACCGGGAAGATCAACTGACGTAAGTGACTTTGGCGAAGCGTAAACTGTTATGCCCCGGCGCCTGTGAACTAGCATCTCGGAAACGGCGAAGCTAGTCGATTGTTCGCGTGCAATGGTCGTGAAAATTAGTTGATGGACATGAAATCAAGATCAGACAACAAGGCGTTGGACGCCCAAATATCATCACAAACATCGGAGACTTGCCCACTTTGTAAAGTAGGATAGGCCGGCATCTGTAGCAGACTTGACGACAGGATATAACAATGGTGCAGGCCCACGTGTTTCAGAGCACACCTTTCAGCGCGCATTGTAGAACACCAGGCACCGTAAGGGGGGACCGATTTGTGTTCCCATGTTAACCCAACGGTATAGTCAATTTCGACTGCAGATCATAGAGACTGGACTGTGGATCAATGGAAAACTGTCGCTCGGTCGGGTGAATAACGTTTCTTGTTACACAATGTGCATCGTCGTGTCCCGATCCGAGGTCATCCAAGTGAACAGCTAGCTTCTCGGAACGTGTGATGCGCCACAGATCGAGGTCGGTTAAGGTAGTACGAGTGCTGTTCGGAAACTAAAGAAGTATCTGAAACTTCCTGGCAGATTAAAACTGTGTGCCCGACCGAGACTCGAACTCGGGACCTTTGCCTTTCGCGGGCAAGTGCTCTACCATCTGAGCTACCGAAGCACGACTCACGCCTGGCCTCACAGCTTTACTTCTGCCAGTATCTCGTCTCCTACCTTCCAAACTTTACAGAAGCTCTCCTGCGAACCTTGCAGAACTAGCAGGAGAGCTTCTGTAAAGTTTGGAAGGTAGGAGACGAGATACTGGCAGAAGTAAAGCTGTGGGGCCGGGCGTGAGTCGTGCTTCGGTAGCTCAGATGGTAGAGCACTTGCCCGCGAAAGGCAAAGGTCCCGAGCTCGAGTCTCGGTCGGGCACACAGTTTTAATCTGCCAGGAAGTTTCATATCAGCGCACACTCCGCTGCAGAGTGAAAATCTCATTCTAAAGAAGTATCTGTCGCAATATGGAAACCACTGTGAAAAACCGATGACGCTTTGAACAGACGAGTTGAGCTGTGTCTCCAGTATGGCCATCATAGCATCACGTCGCTCCTCTCAGATCAAGCGCGTAAAAGATGCCTAGATAATAGCGTTGCCCGCCAAGTATGGCTGACTGCTGAGAGACTTCACCTGATTTCACGCTGCCCCATATTATCTCCATTTCCCTTTTCATAACAGTTCTCGGCGGCACACTGCAGGGCAATGAGGTCGCTCCTCCAGCGGTTCTGATGGGAATCATTCACCATGCAACCCGGACTTGGTTCGCTCTGCTTTTCATCTAAACTCAAATGAACTGCTGGCTACGAAGACATCATTTTGGCACAGACATCGAGCTGCAGCTCAGTTTTGTTACAATCGTCGGAAAGCACAGGGGGCTGCCTTCTATGACAAAGTTATTGGAAAGCTGGTAGAACGCTACGACAGATGTCTAAGTGCGCTGAACCGCCGATCCTGTCGCAGCAACTCAGCGACGATGTCTGCAGCAGGGGAAAGAAAGGCAATCTGCAAACCAACAGGCTTCACGACAGCCTAACCGTGTACCCAATATCGACGGTCCGCCGCAGATCAAATTATAAGTTCTTTTCCCAGTTACTTGAAAAATCCATAAAGAAAAACATTAAGCTGTAGCAGATTCAACCTAGAAGGTAAGGATGAGGCGCAGCAAAATTCACCAGTCCCTGCTGTAGAAAAGTTTTATCGTAAAAAATTTTTTGACAGTTCCACAAAGTCACGGAGTTTCTATATGTTCGTTGTGCGGTCTGACACTCCTCGATATCTTTGCCAGAATAAATTGAAATTCTCCTAATTTTTCCTTAAATAATTAATTAATGTCACTAAAGAATCAGTCTTGTTCTCATTTAACGAAATATTCCACTTTAAAACCGATCTTCTTGACCACAGTCGCCGATAAAGTTTTAAAACAGAATTTTAATACACTTCAAAGTATCGATTATTTTTAAAATGTCAATACGTGTCGACTTCTCATTAATAAAACTTTGAACTAGTTAATTATTGAAGATCATCCACACTCCTGATAAAATTCTGCCAGAATCTCTTCAAGAAGTCTGAATTTTAATATAATTTACAAATTTCACTATTAAGTAATATTTACGATGTATGTCGTAACAACAGAGTCAACTGACAGTTTTAACTTCCAACTCGAAGTTTATTTAACAGGTGATATCCAATTACAAACTTTCCACCTTCAACATTGAACTCCTTTTCATTATATAAAAAAACATAAACCATATTTTAATAATAGTCAGCTTGATGTTTCAACGGTTCTTCCACGCTCGACATGAAAGAAAAGAAACAAAATCTTTTTCAATAACAAGTCTCCACTTAACATACTACAAATAAGTAGATATATGTATTAACATTTCTTACCTGGCGTCGCTCAAGTGGTAAAGAAACGCGATGTTTCCTGATTAGACTTTTGAAACGCCACATAAGTTGGAGCAGCGACTATCTGGAGAAGTAGCTGGAAGGTGTAGCTAACTGTTGCAAATCAAACAATTTTGCACTGTGGTTTCCATTTCGCTACAGGTAATTCCTTACTATCCGCATAACCCTCACATTAGGCGACGCAAGACGTTCATCTGGGATTTCGTCATAGCTTTGGTAGTAATCGAAGGCGTAATAACGGCTACTGATGACGTGAATATTATTACGAAGCCCATGCGTCGCTCACTCTTGACGTCTGCCCCGAAGCTATGGCATCTTCAAGCAGTAGAGGTGTGCCTGCCACAGTGCAAGAATCTTACTAGAGTAATTTGATGAGGATTATAGTGAACTTATTGTGATAACTTGGCCACCAAGTTCTGATCTGAAACCGATGGAAAATATCTCGGATGCTGTCGGGCGCCAGTTCCGTGTCTACAAACCAGCGGCCAGTAATTTTAGGAAACTCCGCGACCTGTGCCTGGACATCTGGTGTCACATACCTGCAGAAACTTACCAAGGACTCGTCGAATGCATGCCACGCAGAATCACTGCAATGTCGCTTTCCAGAGGATAATCAACATAAAGTAACTCTAATAATATTTCTGGGTCTATGTTCAGAAGTCTTGAGACTTCTGTGACTGCATTTGCACTCGTCCAAGTCACATTCAAAGTAAGGTACTACCTACCCATCAAATTTAGTTAGGTTCATTTTATATTACAGGTATAGTACCTTTGGTAATACTGTTATTATTAAGCGTTACGGATAACTAAGCCGGCCGAAGTGGCCGCGCGGTTCTGGCGCTGCAGTCTGGAACCGCGAGACCGCTACGGTCGCAGGTTCGAATCCTGCCTCGGGCATGGATGTGGGTGATGTCCTTAGGTTAGTTAGGTTTAACTAGTTCTAAGTTCTAGGGGAGTAATGACCTCAGCAGTTGAGTCCCATAGTGCTCAGAGCCATTTGAACCATTTTTTTTTGGATAACTAAGATGGGATTGACTTATTCTCTGACAGCCATGCGGAGGGGGAAGGAAGGTGATGCTGAGAGCGACGTGTGACTCTCAAATATTCAAATCCGTTTTAATCATTAGCTCTTCTTCAGTTTCAGGATGTCAATAAGTTGTAATACCTATCAATACCTTAGGACATGACACGAGGGGCGTTCAATAAGTAATGCAAAACATTTTTTCTCCACCAATTTCGGTTGAAAAAGACGCGGAATTAGTTGTGGGACATTGCAGAATATTCTTGCTTCAGTCCCTATAGTTTCATGAAGTTCCGATAGGTGTCGGCGCTATACGTAGACTCAAAAATGGCATCTTTAATGTAGATGCAATCCAAGCAGAGAGCTATCATTAAATTTCTTTTGGCAGAAAACCAGAGTATTGCAGATATTCATAGGAACATGCAGAATGTCTACGGAGACTTGGCAGTGAACAAAAGGACACTGGATCGTTGGGCAAAGTGTCTGTCAGCAACGTGACAAAGTAGCGCAAACATGTTAGATCTTGAAACTTCCTGGCAGATTAAAACTGTGTGACGGACCGAGACTCGAATTCGGGACCTTTGCGTTTCGCGGGCAAGTGCCTTACCATCTGAGCTACCCAAGCACGACTCACGCCCCGTCCTCACAGCTTTACTTCTGCCAGTACCTCATCGCCTACCTTCCAAACTTTACAGAAGCTCTCCTGCGAACCTTGCAGCACTCCTGAAAGAAAGGATATTGCGGAGACGTGACTTAGCCACAGCCTACGGAATGTTTCCAGAATGAGACTTTCACTCTACAGCGGAGTGTGCGCTAATATGAAACTTCCTGGCAGATTAAACCTGTAAAGTTTGGAAGGTGGGAGACGAGGTACTGGCAGAAGTAAAGCTGTGAGAACGGGGCGTGAGTCGTGCTTGGGTAGCTCAGATGGTAGAGAACTTGCCCGCGAAAGGCAAAGGTCCCGAGTTCGAGTCTCGGTCCGGCACACAGTTTTAATCTGCCAGGAAGTTTCATATCAGAGCACACTCCGCTGCAGAGTGAAAATCTCATTATGTTAGATCGTCCTCATGTCAGCTGGCCCGCACACAGCTGTGACTGCTGGTGTGTTGGAACGTGCGGACACTCTCATTGAAAGTGATCGACAGATCACAATGAAACAACTCACACAATCAAACAACAATCAGCGCCTCACACAAGTCTGCTTACCGGAGAGGATCTCGCAAACCTTCAATGGACTCTCCTTCCTCATCCTCTCTACAGCCTGGATCTCGCACCTTCCGACTTCCATGTGTTTGGCCCAATGCAGAGTGCAGTACGCAGGAAACAGTATGTGGATGATGAGGAGATTATTCATGCAATAAGAAGTTGGCTCCGAAGTTGAGCAGTAGAGTGGTTCCATGTGGGCATACAGGCCCTTCTAATGAGGTAGCGTAAGGCCGTCGCATTGAACGGAGAGAAGAGATAATGTCGAAAAATATAGGGTTTTGTAGCCAAAAGAGTAGGGAATAACATACGTTGTATGTAGGAGGTGGAGTAGGAAGTAAGTCAATTAAACACGGGTATGTTATGAACAGAGTTACTTTCCATGATCACAAATTAAATTTATTAACATTCTAATATTCAGAAGCCCTTCTACATATCATTACCAGCTTACATGAAAAAGGTTGAAATGTACGTTGATTAACAGTTTTATACATTCTGTGATCAAGTTTTCTATAAACGGTCCCTTAATAATCATTTGGGCGAAGTAAATCGACAAAGCAGATGGGGATGCATAACCTGTTACATTCGGGATTTAGGTAACGGGAACTGCATAACAAGAAAAACAGAGAACACTCAGATCACTCACATATGAAAATATGCAGATATCCAGTAACATTCACTCCGTGATCTACTATTATTCAAATGACCAGAGATCAATCAAGAGTTTCAGTGGCATTAATCGGGCTTGGGAAGCTGTCTTCCTAGTCACTGCGAAATATGGGATAAAAATATGGCCGCCCGTTGTGACCGATATGTTCTATGCGCTTCATTCTGGAACCGCGCTGCTGCTACCGTAGCAGGTCTATGCCTCGGGAATGGATGTCTGTGATGTCCTTAGGTTAGTTACATATAAGTAGTTCTAAGTTCTATTGGACTGATAATCTCAGATGTTAGGTCCCATAGTGCTCAGAGCCATTTGAACCAAGCGCTGGCAGCGTGTTGCGACAGAATATCAGGTGGTGTGTCACTGTCCTTGGCTAAATTCCAATCCTTTCTGCAGGTTCCACTACATAGTCTTGACTGATATACAAGAAAAGACTTTAAACCTCCTGTAACCAGCTTCTTCTTCTTCTTCTCGTCCTCCTCCTTCTTCTCCTTTTGATATTTCTGTCATTTGGATAACGGCCTAGCTCACAGTTTGATTGCTATCCCCAGGATATTTCCGCCAAAACCCTTCGGCGGGATTTTAATTTACAAATGATTTTGTCGCAGTCCTCCCCCGCAGCTGAACGGTCAGCGCGGCTTATAGTCATGTGGAGGACCTGGGTCCAGTTGCCGTTACTGCCAGGGATTTTTCATTGGTAAGATGGCTGGAAAGGGGAGTACTAAACTGAGAAGCTACTCGATCGAGTAGTAGAGGATTAAGGTCAGAAAACGACCGGGAGTGTGGTGTACTGACCACATGCCGCTTCATACCGCATCCCACGAAGCTATTGGCAGAAGATGACCCGACGGTCGGTCAGAACCTATTTCCTCGTGCAGAGTCAGAACCCGGAACATTACCATTGTTGTTGTTGTTGTTGTGGTCTTCAGTACTGAGACTAGTTTGATGCAGCTCTCCATGCTACTCTATCCTGTGCAAGCTTCTTCATCTCCCGGTACCTACTGCAACCTACATCCTTCTGAATCTGCTTAGTGTATTCATCTCTTGGTCTCCCCCTACGATTTTTACCCTCCACGCTGCCCTCCAATACTAAATTGGTGATCCCTTGATGCCTCAGAACATGTCCTACCAACCGATCCCTTCTTCTGGTCAAGTTGTTCCACCAACTCCTCTTCTCCCCAATCCTATTCAGTACCTCCTCATTAGTTATGTGATCTACCCATCTAATCTTCAGCATTCTTCTGTAGCACCACATTTCGAAAGCTTCAATTCTCTTCTTGTCCAAACTATTTACCGTCCATGTTTCACTTCCATACAAGGCTACACTCCATACAAATACTTTCAGAAATGACTTCCTGACACTTAAATCTATACTCGATGTTAACAAATTTCTCTTCTTCAGAAACGCTTTCCTTGCCATTGCCATTACCAGTGTGGTTTCGTCACGACTCATGGTTTTCAGTCATAAATCATCTCCACAGGGGTTCATACGTGCAAATTATATTTTACAGACAGATTGTTAAGTGAAAACGGTTCAAGTTGTACTGAAATTGGTCGGTTGAATCAGTTATATGAATTTTAAACGCGTCTGGCGCCTTAAGAAGCTAGCAGAATTTTGTCCGCATGATATTTCATTCTGTCGAAGGTACACGTGGCCTCTGTAAAAAGCAGGACCAGTTGTTTTTGTTCATTTACCTCCGCATAGACCACTTTATTCCCACTCTTCCTTTTAAATACGTGTGTGTGAGTGAACGCTAGTGTGAGAGTATTTTGCGAGTGCCTCCTATACGGCCAGGGTTCACTGAGGTCTGTGCTTGCATTTCCAAAATCATTTGGTAGGTAGAAACCAAAGAAATCAGAGAGTTTTTCGATTGGTTTCAGGAAGAAGGTTCGGCTGACACGGCAGAAATATGGTGCTGACGGTAACACACCACACCCTCCGTCACCAGTGACAGGATGGGAATGGTCCGCATCTTCCGACACTTTCCTGTTGGGCCCAGTAAATAGTGGACGCTTGTATTGGCGATTCACTGTGTTACTTCATTAACTTTACATAGCGTTTAATTTCATTTATTCCAATTGCGGCAGTTATATGTTTGATGATCATTTTCATTTGCACCTTATCGCTAATTTCACATATTTGTGTCGACTTGTAATGGTACCCTTTGTCCCGATAGTAAAACTATTGCATATGTTATTCTCCTCTAATTCGAAGTACCTTCAACATCTTAGCTAACAAAAGGATTTCATTTTCTTGATATTCCACGTGTTTTTTGTGGGCTGTAAGTTTCGAACATCTTGAAGTGTGTGTCTTTGTGTCTGGCAGGGTAGCTCCTGGCCGTTAACTTCCCTACATGCTTGAATCATAGTTTCTGCTACTAAAAGGCATTTCTCAAATGGTAGATTATAAAGCGTAAAGTCAAATGAATATCTATACGCGGGTTGAATTTCTTAGAATTTCCCCAGTTCTGAATTTATTGGACTTAGTGTAACTCTTGTACTTCAATCCATCTTTCTAATACGCTACTAGAGTCAAATGTTGTTCACAAATTGTATATTATAAAGTGTAGAATCCAACGAATACCCACATGTGAGTTGAATTTCTTAGAGTTTCTTCTTTTTTAATTTATTGGAGCTAGTGAAAATATTGCTCTTCAACCCATCTCTTACTTCCTAACGTGCTACTACAACCAAATGGTGTTGCTCAAGCTGTAGATCATAAAACGTGGAGTCGAAGTAATACCTACACATTAAATATCAGTAAGCTTTCCTATTTCGGTATTTATTGGGGGAGTGCAGATCCAGACCTTCAGCACACCACGTGTATCGAGCCCCCCATTTCGATCCTACGTGCCCAATCACCCAATAAGGCATGGCACCCTGAGTAAAATGACTACCTATTTGCAAGAAAACATGCCTCCTGTTTACATATTTTTGTTCAAAAAATGGTTCAATGACTCTAAGTTGTTTGTTCACTTTCAGCTCTTCTGCTCTGAATTTCTTTGGAAAATGAGTATAGTCGGACGCCTGTCAGAGGCGTCGGTTTCGGCGAACTGGCTATCGGGTTCGCCGAGGTCAGACGGTTTTATCTGCGTAGTCGAGGTCATGGCACCCTCCCTCTTACGGCGATATTTATGAACCGCAGTGCTGGCGGAGCTTGTTGCCCAACACACTGACCCTGCATCGACTACGTATTGCTACGGTGTCAGCTCGCCCTTCAGAAGAGGCCGTTAATTTAGATTTTTCTCAGTTTGATTCAGAATTAATTTATAAATGCACTTCGAGTAGAACCCTTTCAACATGCAAAACAAAAATAGAAAGTGTTGATAAACGACTATTCCAGTTAGCAGCTCAGGAATAGATAATCCGTTTTCCCATTTTTCGTTTTATTTTTTTCCCCTAGGTGGCGTTATAGCTCTCTTCGGGCGTTATACACTTTCTCCTCTTTCCATTCATGGTTAGAGAAATCCAGTCCATTTTCATTTCCAGAAAGATATAGGAATTGGAGACAGTCTTCCTAGTCTTGCTGAACGAAATTCCTGGCTGCAGTAAGGAACTCCACGCCCTCAGGCAGGTGAATTATGTTGTATATTCCTCAGAAACTTTTGTGCGATGTATGGTATAGATTGATAATGGCGTAAAGAAAAGTTTGCACTACTTGCTCATGCACTTGCAGATCATTGAACAGTGGTGATTGTGTCTATCAGGATTGACCCTTTTTATCACAGATCGTCTTGGAAACAAATAATTTTCGAGGGAGGGAGATATGATCTTCATTGCTTGTGGTGCGCGGATTTAAACGCGTGCCAGGATTGCGGAGATGTGCCTATCAACAAATGAATATTAATATTAATATTAATAACATCCCTTTATATATTTCTACATTATACTTAAAAATTTATCTCTATCCCTCGCAGTGTAATATTTCTATAGCATTTACGTTATATATTATATAAATTACGAAGGAAATGAATTTGTATGTAATATTATGGAACTGGAAGAGGAAGTAGGCGAAGATGGGTTTGATGTTATTGCGAGGAAGCTTTGATAGAACTAAGACAGACTTAAGTCGGAACAAGGGCCGTGGAGTAGATAAAATTGCATCAGAACCATTGAGATTCTTGGGACAGCTAACCATGCAGAACTATTCCAACTGGTGTACAAGATAAGAGACAGGTGCAAATGGTTCAAATGGCTCTGAGCACTATGGGACTTAACATCTGAGGTCATCAGTCTCCTAGAACTTAGAACTACTTAAACCTAACTAACCTAAGGACTTCACACACATCCATGCCCAAGGCAGGATTCGAACCTGCGACCGTAGCAGTCGCGCGGTTCCGGACTGAAGCGCCTACAACCGCTCTGCCACCGCGCCGGCAAGAGGCAGGCGAAATACTCTCAGACTCAAGTGGAGTGCATTAATTCCAGTTTCAAAGAGGGCAGGCGCTGACAAGTGTGAGTATTCTAGAAATGCCAGTTTAACAACTCATGCTTGCAAGATATAGACACGAATTATTTACAGAAGAATGCAAAACTTGGTAGAAGCCGACGTTGGAGAAGACCAGTTTTGTTTCCGGAGAAACGTAGACCCTTGCGATGCAATACAGATCATACGATTACTCTTAAAAGATAACCCGAAAAATATAAACCTACGGTTATAGGGTTCGCAGAGCTAACATGCATAGAGAGAGCCTTTGACAGTATTGACTGGAAAACACTCTTTGAAATTATGAAGATAGCAGGCATAAAAATACCTGTAGCGAAATGTAATTCATATCTTGTTCATAATCTAGGCTGCAGTTCTAAGACTCGAAGGACACGAAACGGAAGGAGTAGTTGGGAAGGAAATGAGATAGGATTGCAGCGTATCCCCGGTGCATTGGGTCTGTACATCCAACAAGATCTTAAGAATACCAAGGAGAAATCTGGAGATGGAATTAAAGCTCAGGGAGGAGAAATAAAAACTTCGAAGTTGGCCGATGACATTGTAATTTTGTCAGGGACGGCAAAGGACTTGGGAGAGCCACTGAACGGAATGCATAGTGTTCTGGAAAGAGGTTATAAGATGAACACCAACAATAGTGAAGCAAGGGTAATAGAATGTAGTCGTATTAAATTCAATGATTCTAGAGCAATTGGGTTAGGAAGTCAGACACTAAAAGTAGTGGATGAGTTTTTCTGTTAACTGTCGATGGACATAAAATGCAAACTGGTTTTAGCACGAATAGCATTTCTGAAAAAAGGAGTGTTATGAAGTTTTTTCTTAGAGTGTTTGTCTAGAGTGTAGCCTTGTAGGGAAGTGAAACGTTGACGATAGAAGAGAATAGAAATTTTTGGAATTCCGTGATCCAGAAAAAAGTGAAGAATAGTTATGTAGACCGAGTAACTGATGAGGAGGCACTGAATCGAATTGAGGAAAATTAATTTTTCTGCAGCATCAAGGAATAATCAATTTGGAAATGGAGGAAGTGTGCCGGTTAAATATTGTAGAGAGAGATCGAAGGGTGAAAACGGTAAGCAAGTTCAAATGGACGTGGTTACAGTATTATTTAGAGACGAAGACGCTTGCACAGGATATACTAGCGTGCAAAGCTACGTCATACACGTCACGAACGGAAGACGGCAACAACAACAAAAACAACAATAACGACGTGGCATAAATTACATATTTGATTCATGCTGTTTCTTCCCAGTGATGTTTCTTGCACTTGCGTTTGGCCTTCTTTGTTTTTACCCCCTAGTTGCCCGTTGTACTGAAACAAAATTGATCAGAGGGAGAGTCTCTCTCAGTCAAGACAATGCTTACGACGTCACTCGCAGGCAGCCACGCACGTCTGTCGCAATATGTTAAGGAGGCGGCACGCATGGAAATACGCACGAACGTACTGAATGCAAGCGTGGCTTGCGTATTCAAGGCCAGGAGTAGGCGCAACTCGTCCGCGCCTCCTTACTCTTCCTGTGTCTAAATAGAGCGAGCGTCCTGGCCGTGGGGAACGACAGAGCCAGGGGGCTGTTACATAAACTGACATAGCGCTATAGGAGACAGCCAGTCTTCTCTAGACTTCTCTATGGGTAGAATTCTTAGAAATTTAGAGCAAGTCGTAGAATACCATACAACACAGTAAGAGCTGTTGGAACATGATTGTATTCATGGCGTTAACTATAAATAATGGTTAACTGCTCATGTAACGCTAACCAAGATTATCTGGTCTTACAGAATGTTGTCGTTGTGCTCTTCAATCCGAAACTGGTCTGATGCAACTCTTTACGTTAGTCTTTTTTGTGTAAGCTTCTGCATATCTGCGCAACTACTGCAAGCTATACCCATTCGCACCTGCTTACTCTATTCAAGGCTTAGTTTTCCTTTACGGTTTTTACCCCGCACACTTCTCTCCACGAGCGAACTGACAATCCCTTGGAGCGTCAGGATGTTTCCTATCAACAGATATCTTCTTCACGTTGTGTCGTCAATTTAATTTTTCCTCAATTCGACTCAGTACCTCCTCTTTAGTTATTCGATCTACGCATCTAATTTACGACATTCTTCTGCAACACCACATTTCAAAAGCTTCATTTCTCTTCTTGTCTGAGCGGCTAATCGACCACGTTAAACTTACGTACAAGACAGTACAGACAAATACCTCCAGAAAATACTTCCTAACATTAAATTTTATGTTAGATGGTCACAAATTTCTCTTTTGCAGACACTCTTCTTTTCCAACTGTCTGCTTGAATTTTTTATCCTCTGTACTTCGTCCATCATTGGTTATTTTGCTGCCCAAATAACAAAACTCATCTAGTACTTTTAGTGTCTCATTTGCCAATCTAATTCTGACGACATCGCCATATTTAATACTGTATTCCACCAGTCTCTTTTCAGTTTTGTTGACATTCATCTTATAATCTCTTTTCAAGACACTATCCGTTCGGTTCAAATGATCTTCCAAATCCCTTCTGACAGAACTACAATGTTACCGCCCAACTGCAAAGTTTTCATTTCTGCTGCATGAATTTTAATTCCCTTTCCAAAATGCTTCATAATTTCCTTTACAGTCTGCTGAATGCACAAATTCAATAACACTGGGCAGAAGCTACAACCCCATCTCACTCCCTGCTCAACTATTGCTTCCTTTCCATGCCCTACAATTCCTACAGATGCAGTCTGGTCTGTGTACAGCTAGTATCGCTGGTAACTTGAGCGTTGCAAAGAGTGTATTGAAATCAACGCTGTCAAAACCTTTCCCTGGATCTACAAATGCCATAACCGTAGGTTTGCCTTTCTTCTGCCTAAGACGAGTCGTAGAATCACTGTGACCCCACTACTGCCTTCGTTTCTCCGGAACACATATTGACTTTCCCCAAGGTCGGCTTGTACCAGTTTCTCAATTTTGCAATCAACACATATTAACGTGTTGGAACCTGCCTTCATTGGAATAGGAAAATTAACTCTAAAGAGTTAGATTAATATATAATTGGATGCACAATAAGATCAGTTGTTTCCATAACCTAGTAATTTACCGTGTCAGAAGAGATAATCAAGTAATGCCTGAAAGGCGTATCTAATAAAATAAAATTAATTTTATTTTATTTTTTTGATTCACAGTTGGCTGTCCTGTTTGTGTGAAAAACTACTAAATTTAATCCATGAATTCTGAACCCTTCTCCGGAAAGGATATTGAGTTGTTCTCTCTCTGGTTAGGACGTGGTTTCTATATTTCTAATATATGAATGAAAGCACAACGTAACAAACCGTTAGATATTACGGATTTTATTTACTGCGCAGTTGCAAAGCGTTTCTTCGTCACCAAACAAGAGTTCCGGTCTGTAGCACACTTGCATTGCGCTTGGAAAACCGACGATGTCGAAATGAGTGGAACGTTCGAAGTGCATCAGTTTAATTGCAGTCCACTTTTGGTGTATTAGCAAGAAGAAATATTTTAGAACTGATGTGATATACTTCTACACAAATATTACGTAAGCCGCTGTACAGTGCCTAGCGAAGGATACATATCAGTATTATCGAATTTCTTTCCTATAGCGTTCGCGAATTGAGCGGGAGAAAAAGGACTGTGTAAATGCCTCCTTAGGCTGCTTAGCTTCTGTTATATTTCTCTCATGGTCCCTACATAAAATATATGTTCGTGGCAGCATTGTGGTCCACAGTCGGCTTCGAATTACGATGGTCCAAGTGTCTTCCAAAGATTCCCATTTAAGTTCCCCAAGCATTTCTGTTTCATTTTTGTACTGGTTTTAGCAACCTACGTATTACGATTCTATCACAGCGACTGTGAATTTTTTAATGTCGGCTATTATGCCTGCTATGAAAAAGAACTGCAAACAACGGAACAATATTCTAGAATTTTGCTGCAGCAGCGTTCTGCTGTTCGCTCTGTACTTTCCTCGGGAGCACTTCACTTGAGCTTAACAAATTAACTGCTTACAAACTACACCAGAGATATTACCAACATATAACGTCTCCTAGTTTATACAGAGATATTATATGTTTCTTCCGATTTATTATATGCAAATATTATTGTAAACTGTGAAAAACAATATGTGTTGATGTATAAGTTTACAATAAATATTTTTAATTTGTGACGGCTATTAAATATGTATGTTAGAAGCCATAACAACTAAACAAAAAAAGGTTATAATAATCTTTGCAACATCATGAGACGAGAAAAAATATCATCTCGGTAAAGCAGTCTGTGAAAGCTGGTAAACATGGAATAAGATCTAATGTGCTATCGAGGTAAGGACTGAGCGATGATGCACAAGACTGCAGGTACGCCACACCAATTTCAAAATATTTTTTCCTACTAATCCACCACAATCATTCTCCCATATTCCATCCCCATTCTAGAATATTTCGGTATAACTGGTTTTCTCGGGAACAGATACCAACATGTATATGTGTTAATTTCTAATGATTTATATACATGAGAAGCGGTAATTTCCAAGAATGGCTGCATATCGAAGTCGCTGGGTCCAAACGAAACATATCGAACGTGCGATCGTAAATCGATCATGCGACTCTGATGGCGGGCGTTGTGATCAGTTATTTGTGATCGTCATTTTTATCCGTTTCCCGTTGTTCCCTTAGTTGCTCTAAATTACATACCTCCGCCAATTATTTGTGAATTTCTACAGAATCCCAGACGATTTATGTGGTTAGTGAGTGGGATGTCTAGTGCTCTTGACGTTTCTTCGGCGGATTGTCTCACATGGAAAAATCTAATTCCATGTTCATCCTGCGTAGAAAATTTATCGACTTTTTGTCGCAAATATGGAGTACTTCTGGACGAGGAAAGAAGGGACTGTGTAGACTGTGGCGGTGCGAAGTGTGTAAAACTTCGTAAGAACAGTTTCAATGCTGAAATACCGTTTACAATTTCATTGTGGACAGTGGGGAAAACGAACGAGTATGAGGAAGAATACATGGTTCGACTCTTCCAAATTATCCATCCAGACCACCGTAATGGAGTTTCACATGATTCCAACACCGACGACGAGTAAGGTAAGTCATCTCCTTTGCAATTATAAGTATTTTGTAACGCTCTTCTTTTGTCGTTGCTGTAGTGACCACCATAAACATACTCATAACGCCCGCCACCAGAGTCGCATGATAGATTTACGATCGCAGGTTCGATATGTGTCGTTTGGACCCCACCACATCGACAGGCAATCATCCATGGAAATTACCGGTGAGTCAGTACCTCATCACAATGAATGATATGTTGAGCTCAATAAAAAGGAAAGAGGCCAGAATTATCCTTCACGTATGCTGAACATACGATTTTACAGTAAGATTCATTAAAGTATGACAGTTTACAGTACCATGATAGTTCTATATTAATAAATAATGTTAATTTTTCCACCATTCCCTATTCCGTGTTACAAGTATTCCTCGACTTTGTGCTGAGAGTTATTTAAGAGGCGCACTTCAATTGACTTTTTTAAGTGTTTAATGTTGGCTGTTTCTTTAATCCTAGTGGGCAACATACTGTACAATTTTATTCCCCTGTAGAAAATGCTGTTTTGTCTTTTCTTTATTTACTCTTGGTGAATGTAAGTTAATTCTGCCACGTGGTCCATGTTCATGAATGGCGAAGTTTGTGAGATAATTACTGATGTTCTTCTTGACGTGCAAAGTAAACTGGTAGTTTTTGCCAGAAACTCGGTTGCTGTTTTTCGTTTTTATTGTAGTAGCCCTTTCCTGTAATTTGAAGGCTGTGTCCATATTTTGTCCATGGCACCCCAAAAAATGATTCTTTAGCTACAGATGAGTACACGTAGGAATATTATAAAACTGTTAAACATTGTCTCATACACACTGATGACATGTCTTTTAGAACACAACATTCTCATAACCTATGCTAGTGAAATGAATTGATTGTATGACATTTTTGGCAGAGAGACCCATATGGATTAATGGTGCAACTCTTTCTATTTGATACTACTTTGGCGACTTGCGCATCGATAAAGATTAGATGAAAGAACGAGGACAACAAAACACCCATTCTCGAGCGAAGAAAATCTCCGACCGCACGCGGGATCGAACCCAGGTCCCCGCAAACTAAAGACAGCGACACTAACCAATTTCTTTTCTTCATTTTGAACATCATTTTGTTCGGTATTTGGCGTGGAAGAATGTCACATGACACCGTCCGTCGTTGAATACTTCACTCAGCTTTTTATTACAAAGGGCAGACAGCCTCTAACCGAAAACGCCTAGCTACAGTGCCGGCAATCACTAGACCACGCGCTGCACACTACTTTTGTTACTGTATTTATGGTTTAATTCCGTTTCAGACTACAGTTAATAGTAATTCCTAAAACACACACGTTTAATTTTACAGAATTATCTTCAACCTTTAAGAATAAATTCACGCTGTTTTCTTTATTTTCAGTGTAAGTTTATAGCGTGATGACCAATGGTAAACATCCTTTAGGACTTTCATTTACTTTCTCTACCAGAAGTTCTGGTGTTTTGTTTGTTGTTATAACGTTGTTGTCAATAGCAAAAGGAGTTTTCTCTCTATGTCTAACATTATCGGGAAAGTCACTGATGTATATCTGGAACAATACTCGTGCTAAAATGCTGCCTTGGTGGACTGCTATATTAAATTTTGTCAGCACCATCACATTCGCTCACCACACACTACGCTGTGAAGAGTTCTGGGACTTAATTCACTAATTTGGTGATTAGGAACTTTACGTCACCTTATCTGCTCCCTTTCACTGGGGAAAACTGTTCCTGAAAATTTCATTCCTCTCTAGCTTTCGAACCATCTTCCTCGGAGTTAAGCGTCATCACAGTACCCTGCAAAACCTACCTCCACAACCTTGATGGGTTTCAATGTATTAAGTTGATATTGTTTTGCGACAGACATTAAGTGCACTGTGACGCGCTATACCTGTATCACAGGCCATGACTATGCAAAAACTCAAGTGTTGCTTCGGCTGGTAGTGTATCACCACACATTAGTTTGCTTCGATTTCAAAAAAATGGTTCAAATGGCTCTGAGCACTACGGGACTTAACTGCTGAGGTCATCAGTCCCCTAGAACTTAGAACTACTTAAACCTAACTAACCTAAGGACATGACACACATCCATGCCCGAGGCAGGATTCGAACCTGCGACCGTAGCGGTCGCGGGGCTCCAGACAGAAGCGCCTAGAACCGCTCGGCCACTCTGGCCGGCGTTTCGATTTCATTCCAAGAGTAAAAATTGTGTTATATACAGACATGCTTATCCTGCATTTTAAAAAAAAAACCTTAATGGGCTCAATTTAATATGTACAGTCTACGACTGCAAACAGCGCACCCGAAGATGAATGTGAGAGCAACGTTATATCACTTCCTGAGCGCAAGTGCCTCGGTGGTACATCTCGGCTCTCTTTGAAGGCATCAGCTTTCATCATTAGGTTTTTTTTTTAGTCATCGGTCATTAGTCTTTTGATTGGTTTGATGGTTTGATGCGGTCCGCCACGAATTCCTCATCTGTGTGAACCTCTTCATCTCAGAGTAGCACTTGTAAACCACGTCCTCTACACTTTTTACCCTTTACAGCTCCCTCCAGTATCACATGGTGATGTCTTCACAGATATCCTACCACCCTGTCCAATTTCTTGTCAGTGTTTTCCATATATTCCTTTCCTCGCCGATTCTGCGGAGTATCTCCTCATTAATACACACTTTTTCTATTAAGAACCTTAGGAAAGAACTGCTGCTACGTGGTTTTCACGCCACGACGAACGATGTCAGATCGACGTGATGCAGGAACCGGGCAATCACCCAATAGCGGTTCGCAGGACACAGATACAGACGAAGAAACATTTCCACTTCGAAGTAGTCGCTCTGTGGAGTACTTCTCTGGGAACTTGCACTGTTCGGTGACTGACGCGTATCCTCTTCAGCTTATCAGTATTCAAAGAGTTTGCATCTGAATGTCAGTGTATTCCCACGACGGTCGCGCTACGCTTACAATGTCTCTGTCAGACCTAGCGTCCTTGGCAGTTAAACGACTAGTCTCACGGTTCGTTAACAACGTAAGCTGTTGCATCTGTATCTCTGTGTATCAATAGCGCCGAAATTAAATTGAATCAAGTTCAAGATTTCATAATGGCTGGACACGTTAGTCAGTGTTAAAAACACCAGAGACCGAGCGACGTGGCGCAGCACAGTGGATTCGCATTCGAGAGGACGACGGTTCAAACTCTCGTCCGCCCATCCTGACATAGGTTTTCTGTCACTTCCCCAAAATCGCTTCTGGCAAATGCCGGGATGGTTCCTTTGAAAGGGCGCGGCCGACTTCCTTCCCCATCCTTCCCTAAACCGATGGGATCGACGACCTCGCTGTTCCGTCCTCTCCCCAAAATCAACCAACCAACCAACCAACCAATGAAAAACACTAGAACCTCTGGGGCAGGTCTAGATATGTACGCATACAAACAGTACAAAAATTTATTTAATATATTTTCTTTACATGCATATTTTCGGCAGATAAGGGACTTCACAAAAAGGTAATTGCGCAACGCTGTAAGCACCTAGCTCCATCCAATACTGTGTAGAAGTGCTGCACAGTCAGTACAGCGGGCAGAGTTTTGCGTTGGAGAGTTAGATTTTGAGTCTAGATGTAATTATTTTTATTTTCTATTTTTACTGTGCGTTGGTATTTACCTTCTTATTTCTTATACAGCAATTACAGAAACTGTTGTACAAAACACGTGCAGTTAGCGTCTACTAACACAGAAATGACAGCACAATGAAAGGTACGCTGTCACTAATAGAGTATTTTAAATATTACAATTTAGCGTACTTACTTGATGCGGTATGCATGGTAACATCTCCGGTTTCATACGTTTCAGGCAGTACTTTTTCTCTCGAATGACAGGGAATTTATTTTTGACCGATTATTGCTCTTCAGGAATATTTCTGACATATCTGAGCAGTATTTCTTTTTAACGTCAAAAATTGTTATGTCATCTTGTGAATGTGTCAGTTCTTCTTATTTCCGTGTTTGCTAAGAAAATTGGAGAGAAATTCCGCCTTATGCAAGAACCTCTGTAGTTTCGTTTTCAACACTTTTTGTGCCATCTTCAGTGGGTTTATTTCTTTATTTTCCTTGTGCAAAATTATTGTTACATGTTAACCTCTAAAGAAACTTTTGGTACAATTTTTACATTTGTAAAATGTGAAATTATTGCAAAATATTTTAAATTGTTTCGCATGCAGTACAGAGTTGAGACACGTATCACTGAGTTGAGGCATTTTATGTTGTTTTTCTTTACGATATGTCTAAAGGTTCTAGTTTTGTAGTACATTTGGAAATAAAGTGGATGTATACATTTGTTTACATACCTCACATGAAGCCACTGGATGTTTATGCTAGTAGCCTTAGACATACTAAGCAATTTACAGCTTGTAATTCGTAAAGAGCAGAAATTTATTTTATTATTTTTCTGTTTATGAAGTATTTTCGACACAGAATTACTATAGATAGTATTAGTTAGCGTGTTACAGTTTTTGAAGTTGTGTTTTTACTATGTTTGTGTCGAGGTAACAGGCTTATTTCTTTCACTTTTGTTACTACGTACACATTTTGTGAAATTTGTTCACCAAGCACAGAGGTTTTCGCCGCCATTTCATGTCGTTGTGGCTATGTAGTGTAGTGCTCATTTGTTTCGTGGCATGTTTGTTTGGGACGTGGTACGCGATTGTGAAATGTTGTTGACGTTTGTGGTGCATAAAGAGAGGAGAGAGAGAGACAGAGAGAGGAACTTGTCGATAGGAATGTAGAGTGAATGATGTGAAGAATGGTGAGAAGGGAATTCAATTTTAGATGGTCTTCATGTGCAGCGTTTGGGTGGCTGTTATTTATATAGTTCTTCTTTTGTGGCAAAAGGGAGATTTATTGCACGGTGATGTGTATTCGTTTAGTACTTTCTTTCCTTGGGCTGCTGACTTTTGAATGTGATAGTGTTCATCTATTGTTAATTTTGATATACGCTGTTATCAGTTTTAAGGATTTTTAAGTCGATTTCTATGCTAATTGAATGATGATTATATGCTGTTAGGTGATCTGCAAATGTTGAATATGAGCTATTGCTTTTCAATGCTCTGAGATGTTCTATATATCTGCTTCTAAAATTTCTGAGTGTGTGACCCATGTATACAGATCGCGTGCGTAACGACAAAAGCGAAAGAAATAAGCGTGTTACCTCGACATAAACAAAGTAAAATCCCACAACTTCAAAAACTGTATGTAACACGGCAAATAACACGATATATAGTGCTTCTCAGTCGAAATGCTGTAAATTGCATAGCAGACTTAAGGCTACTAGCATAAACATCCAATAGCTACATGTGACGTATGTCCACTTTATTTCCAAATGTACGACAAAACTAGTACCTTTAGACATATCGTAAAGAAAAACAACATAAAATGACTCAGCTCAGTGATACGTGTCTCATCTCTGTATTGTACGCAAAACAATGTAAAATATTTGACACTAATTTCGCATTTTACAAATGTATATATTTTGCATCAAAAGTTTTTTTTAGATGATAACATATAACAACAATTTTACAGAAGGAAAATAAACATGGAAACCCACTAAATATAGCACAAAATGCAATGAAACGTGTCTGGGTGGAATTAAAACTACAAACGTGCCTTGTATAGGGTGGAATTCCTCTCCAATTGTGGTAACATATGTGTCGTTGAAGAACAGTAGATGCTACAGCCTTACTGGACAGCCAAGAATTAGCAAAGAAAAGAAATTACTTCCACACCTGGAATCTAACGCAAAACTCCACTCACTACACTAACTGAACAGAACTGTTGCGCATTATATGAATGAAAGCACTTGTCGGATATGTGATTGAAGTGTTGTCATAATGCCACTCTTTGCTGTTGTTTTTCTACCGAAAATATGCACGGGACGAAATTGTGCTGTGACGTCCGACTGCATGAATTTTGGTTCACCCTGTAGGACTCAGATTGTACATAGGGACATGATATCGAACGAGACTAACTATACTTTACTCATTAGTAGTATCGTAAGAAAATTATGAATGGAAAATATAGGTACCTTGAGGTATCGATACTTATGGTTGATATAAAAGATTGCGCTAGATAGTCTTTATCAACTCCAGTCTCTCCACCTCAGTTTTAAAAATCTATAATGCAGAAACATAATCTATAATAGAGAGAGATAGTTGATTTTCACAAATTTTAAATACGAGGGAATGTCGAAAAGTAATGCCTCGGAATTTTTTATGTAAAAACTCTTACAGCTTTTTAAATAAAACAAACGTTATTAACATTCTAAACTTTTATTCTTCATGTCTACATATTTGCAGCCGTTTGCCGCTAGAGAACTCCGAACTGTAGCATGCAACATGGCGGTGTGTAACGTAACTATGTCGTTGCGTGAGAAACAGCGTGCTGTAATCGAGTTTCGAGTTCGAAGAGTTCATCCACACATTGAGCACTCTCTCAGCATGACAATTCCAGACCACAAATGAGCTCTGCGAGATCTTCCTCAATACAATTCCGGCTTTGCCCCATCCGATTTTCGCCTGTTTACAAAAATTAGAGAACACCGTCGAGTGATGAAACGGTGCAGGAAGAGGCGTGATCGTGGCTCCGTCAACAAAGTCAAACATTCAACGAATTGGTCCCTTGTTGGGATAGATGTATTCGTCGAGAAATAAACATGTAACTATGAAGATTAAAGATGTAGAATATTCATAGCTTTAGTATGGTTTTAAAAATTTTAAGTTTTTTTCATATGAAAAATTCGGAGGCATTACTTTTCAGTTCGCCCTAGTACATTCCATACGATACCTGCTATGATATGAGTAAAAGTCGCAACTGATAAGTGTCGAGCAAAAATGTTCGGTATCCAGATTGAATGAAATTATACCATGCGAAGAAGTTCCCCCAATTTTTCCGTGCCCCTAGTTGTGGGTTATGTAGGCGGTAATCACTACGCTGAAATGAAAAAGATATATGGGAAGAGACAGGTCTGGCGAACTATATCAAAGCAAAATTAGTGTCGTAGACCGAAACAACAAGAAGAAAATTTAATACAAAAAATTTGGAGAAGTGTGAGTAGGGCTCGGTCTCCGAGGGTTCTGTACAACCTTAAATATGTAAATAGACAGTTCATCCGTCCCAAGAACCGAGAGTCTCGACGATTTTCTCCTGCTATCGATATCGGTACTGAGAAGATATCAGTCTGGAGAATTCCATGAATTTCGAGAATGTATTAATTTTGTGCTTTAAGTTTAAAATTTTTGTGTAATTTTGCATTCGGTATTGTAATTTATCACTTACTTTATTAATTTTGGAGTATTAACATGCCTTGTTGGTTGGCACTTGCAGATGGTTTGGTTTTGTTTGCTCTCGTCCCTTTTGCGATTATCGATACGATTTGACGGAAGTCTCCTGAGAAGAAAACGGTACAGCAGGCCATAGGGCTACTGATGTTATGCGAATGTCGAATTATTCCGTGGAACACTTCAATGGATATTGTATGGGACACTGAAATCTCATCCCAAACAATGAAAGTGCAATCGTGCATCACTTACGAGTGTTACTTTACTTTAAAACGTTACAGATGCTGTACGTATCGTAAGCATAGACCATCAGGGACTGCAGAATGAGCCGGTGTGACGCGGAAGTCAGGCGGTTTTACGCCTGTCATCCCTAGACAGCAAATGCATCGATTTCATGACGACAAGGGACTACACTTCCTCGTAGCTCACCCAATTAGCACGAAGTATTTGTAAATTATACACACAAAGCATCCTTGTGAGTCACTCTCTTTATTGCTGAAAGCAAGATGAAAATCTCTACAGTAGTTAATGAGATTTTTGACAGATTACATTGCAATGTAAGTTTGAATTCGCAAAAATATATTTTTATGTGATATAGTCACAAATTAACAATTTTAGGATTTTTTCCTGAATTGTACTGTAAAACCTATCTTCCGTCAAATTTTATGATTCTAGGTCAACGGTAAGTGTCCTATAGGTTTTGGTGAGTGAGTTTGCGAGTATCAAAAGAATGACCGTAATTTTTAATACATTGACATAGAAACTTAAATTTTTTACACCGCCAAGGGATCGAAGATCTTAGTATGTGACATAAATTTCAACTTGAAGGGAGTCTTAACAATCGGACTGACAGACCGACAGACGAACGGACAACGAAGTGATCTCGTAAGGGTTCCATTCTTACCGACTGATACGAAACCATAAAAAACTATGGCTGCTGCTGTCCTGTGTTATCAATACTCGTATGTTACAAATTACGTGGGTAGTCCTACCGCCTGGTGTTTCAAAATACGTATTTTCAGTTACACGAAAGCCATTCGTCAGACAAACACATCTTTTCTAGTTTGCGTGAGGTACTAAACTTTCAGCAGGATAAATGAAACTAGCTCTTGAAGGAAAAAAAGGGGATCTGATACGAATTGTTCTTAAAAATGCGTGGAGTTTATCCCGAAAGTTTAATCTATGGCACAGTGGAAAATTAAAAAAAAGTATTGGGAAGTTCAGCGAAATTCTCAAGATCAGGCAGAGCTTATTACTGAAATGTCATAGCAAATGGTTTGTGATCTCTGAGGTCCTACCGAACAGTGACACATACCTTATAATTCTCAGCTCATCTGTTTAGCACCCAGCCACGTTCACCTTGGTTGAAGAAAGAAGGTGCATTCTGAAATCAAACGGTAGTCTTTGATTCTGTGATGAGACTTCCAAAAGTAAATTACATAGCTTCATGGCACGCCAACTGACCTGAATGCTGCTCTGCATTTCAAAGTGAGACAGATATATGACACTATTTTTCAAAATTACCACCAAGTCTCTGTAAAAAACATTCCGAACTACCAGTCGTTCAATTTCAAGACGATAGAAATCCGCTCCTCAGTTTCGGAGCAATTCGAAGGCCGCTGTGTGGATGTCCTTATCGCTGGAAAATCTCCCCCCCCCCCCCCTGCCTTCCTGATGTTCTTTCAGCTTGCCAACAATCTGGAAATCGCATGGTACAAGATCCCGACTTCCCCATCGGGATCGCCCACATCTGTGTGGCCTTGGAGAAATGTGTTGGCATCGTTTTACTACGTTTGGAAACGACATTGCTATTTGTCCATATACTGCCAGAATTTCACGATGAATCTGTCAGAAATTTAGAAATTTTTCCACCAAGAATTGCATTTTTCCATATAATTCAACTTTGGAATACGTTTCCAATTGCTGCGTCACTTCAGTCCCGCACTGTAATGCACATATTATTCGTGTTGTAGTAGAACTGTGTCTGTAGGAAAGCAGGAACATGAACACTCTTGCACGTTCCTCTTAACATCGGACTATATGTGTAACATAGTTTCTGAAGTCCGGACGTGTGAGTGTCAGGCCATCAAATTACTAGAGGAATTTCATGGGAAGTTTTGATCGTACATGTTGTTGTTGTTATGGTGTTCTGTCCAAACACTGGTTTCATGCAGCTCTCCATGCTACTCTATCCTGTGTTATCCTGTTCATCTCCGAGTAACCACTGCAACCTACATCCTTCTGAATCTGCATACTGCATTCATCTCTTGATCTCCCTCTACGATTTTACACCCCCCCCCCCCCCCGATACACACTTCCCCAAGTTAGTATCCTGCCAACCGACCCCTCCTTCTATTCAGGTTTTACCACAAATTCGTCTTCTAATCTATACTCGATGTTAACAAATTTCTCTCATTCAGAAAGGCTTTCCTTGCCATTGCCAGTCTTCATTTTATATCCTCCCTACTTCGACCATCATAAGTTATTTTCTTTCCCAAATAGCAAAACTCCTTTCCTAATCTAATTCCCTCAGCATCACGTGATTTCATTCGACTACATTCCTTTATCCTCGTTTTGTTTTTATTGACGTTCATCTTATACCCCTATTTCAAGACACTGTCCATTTCGTTCAGCTGCTCTTCCAAGTCCTTTGTTGTGTCTGCCAGAATTACAATAACATCGGCAAACCTCAAAGTTTTTGTTTCTTCTCCTTGGACTTTAATGCCTTCTGCAAATTTTTCTTTTGTTTCCTTTATTGATTGTCGGCATACACACTGAATAACGACGATTACAGGCTACAACCCTGTCTCACTCCCTTCTCAACCACTGTTTCTGTTTCATGTCCCTCGACTCCTATAACTGCCATCTATTTTCTGTAAAAATTATGAATAGCCTTTCGCTCTCTGTATTTTACTTCTGCCATTTTTGAAATCTGAAAAAGAGAATTGCAGTCAACATTCTCTAGGTGTACAAATGCTAAAACCGTAGGTTTCCCTTTCCTTAGCTCACCTTCTATGAGAGGTCGTAGGGTCACTATTGCCTCGCGTGTTCCTACATTTTTCCGGAATCCATACTGTTCTTCCCCGCCGTCAGCTTCTACCAGTTTTTCTATTCATCTGTAAAGGATTCGCTTTAGTAATTTACAACGGTGACTTATTAAACTGATAGTTCGGGATTTTCACAGCTATCAACACCTGCTTGCTTTGGAATTTGACTTATCATATTCTGCTTAAAGTCTGAGGGTATGTAAAATGTAAACTTCCACGGCCCGAATTGTCACAGTTAATAAAATATTCCGGGCTATTACGCCGTGGTCGAACGGATTTCTCTTTAAAACCTGACGTTTCGTCCCCATCTGCGGAGGTTCAAGGGGGATCGTAGCTTTGTTGAATGTCCGAATTTCACCCTGGTTCGCTATTGCCTACAGCAAAATTCCGTTTCCACGAGCATCCGCAAAGTGGCGTGACGTCACACGTTTTGAATACGCGAGCACAACTGGCCTTTGTCGACTGCTGTCGTCCTCTGTTGCTATTGTCCTATGGTGGAAGACTGATGCATATCTTCTTCGGCACCAGAATCCAAATTAATTCAATGTCACGCCCTCCTCCTTCCTATTAAAATTCTTGGGGTGTTTCACTACCTCAATTGGCTCTCTGTATAGCCATTCGTGGTATCCGCTTGTGGCTGCCAGTACTTGAGTCCTATTAAAATGAATGTGGTCGTCTCTGCAACACGGGAGGAAAAATCCAATTCAGCTGTTGCGTTACTCGTTCGCTGAGGTGAAAAAAGCGTTAAGACCACCGCGTAGAAATCGTAGTGATTCTCAAGCGCCGGTGAAATCGAAAGTTTTCCTTCCATCCATTAAAGACGGGAATAAACGCATAGGAAAAATCTTTATAAAGCGGAACATCGCAATAATTTACATACCTACATGGAAGATACAAGATCGTCTGAAATCGGCCGAGGGCGCTCGCCAACCACTGGAAAAAACTGGAACTTTTAGGATTCCGTGTAGTTGTGGACACTACAAAAAGAACAGTCAAAGAACGACACGAAGAGCACAAGAGCAATTGCAGAACAGGGCGATTGAAAGATTAGCTATTGCGGAACGTGCTTTACAGCCGGTAGACCACCACATTCCTTTTGATAGGACTCAAGTACTGGCAGCCACAAACGGATACCACGAAAGGCTGTACAGAGAGGCCATGGAGATAGTGAAAGACCTCAGGAATTGTAATAGGAAGGAGGAGAGCGTGAAATTTGAATTCCTGTGCTAAAGAAGATGTATACCAGTCTTCCTCCATAGAATGATAGCAACAGCGGACGACAGCAGTCGTCAAAGGCCAGTTGTGCTTCCGTATTCAAAACATGTAACGGCAAGTATGTTCCCACATGCATTGACAATGCGCTGACGCATGTTGTGTCGGTGGATCACGATGGCAAATATCCTTCAACTTTCCCCACAGAAAGAAATCCGGGGACGTCAGATCCAGTGAACGTGCGGGCCATGGTGCTTCGACGAACAGTCCAGCTGGCATGAAATATGCTATTCAATACCGCTTCAACCGCACGCGAGCTATGTGTCGGACACTGATCATGTTGGAAGTACATCGCCATTCTGTCGTGCAGTGAAACATCTTGTAGCAACATCGGTAGAACATTACGTAGGAAATCAGCATACATTGCACCATTTAGATTGCCATCGATAAAATGGGGGCCAATTATCCTTCCTCCCATAATGCCGCACCATACATTAACCCGCCGAGGCCACTGATGTTCCACTTGGCGCAGCCATCGTGGATTTTCCGTTGCCCAATAGTCCGCATTATACCGGTTTACGTTACCGTTGTTGGTGAATGACGCTTCGTCGCTAAATAGAATGCGTGCAAAAAATCTGTCATCGTCCCGTAATTTCTCTTGTGCCCAGTGGCAGAACTGTACACGACGTTCAAAGTCGTCGCCATGCAATTCATGGTGCATAGAAATATGGTACGGGTGCAGTCGATGTTGATATAGCACTCTCAACACCGATGTTTTTGAGATTCCCGACTCTAGCGCAATTTGTCTGCTACTGATGTGCGGGTTAGCCGCGACAGCAGCTACAACACGTACTTTGGCAACATGATTTGTTGCAAGTCGTGGTTGACGTTTCACATGTGGCTGAACACTTCCTGTTTCCTTAAATAACTATCCGGCGAACGGTCCGGACACTTGGATGATGTCGTCCAGGATACCGAGCAGTATACATAGCACACGCCCGTTGGGCGTTTTGATCACAATAGCCATACATCAACACGACATCGACCTTTTCCGCAATTGGTCCATTTTAACACGGGTAATGTATCACGAAGCAAATACCGTCCGCACTGGCGGAATGTTGCGTGATACCACGTACTTATACCTCTCTGACTATTACAGCGCCATCTATCACAAAGCGAAAAAAGTGGTCCAACAGTTCATATTTCTTTACGTACTACACAAATATGTAATAAAAATGGGGGTTCCTATTTTTAAAAAAACGCAGTTAATATCCGTTTGACCTATGGCAGCGACATCTAGTGGACCAACCATTGCGCCATCTGGTTTCCCCCTTCAAGCTAGACGAGTTTCGTTTTTTGTAGTTTTTTCGTTTGATGCTTATTTCGTGAGATATTTGGCTCGGTCACTATCAGACCCCCCTGGATATTACAAAGTGATTATAGCAGTATGGTTTCACTACGAGTTTGGACATTAAAATGCTACTTATTAATTTATTTTACCTCTACTCTTCACCTACATACCTGAGGGGTTAACGCGTCAGAATGCCGTGAGGGCCTGTGTTCGATTCCCAGCTGGGTCGGAGGTTTTCTTTGCTCGCTGATTGGGTGTTATCTTCATCATCATATGATCTTCATCAACACCAAATCGTCGAAGTGGCGTCAAATAAAAAAGACTTGCACGAGGCGACCCGTCTACCCGACGGGAGGCCCTAGCCACACAACATTTCATTTTTTTTACTTATACTGACTATTAGTGGCTTTTAAATTATCAATCATGCTTTATATTGTATTTTGGTTCAAAATTTGATAGTTTCTGAATAAATTTATGGCATTTACGACAGTTGTTACATAGAGAAAAAACATACGAAAAAATTAACTGATTCACGATGTAGTTTGTCATTGAGAATTTTTTCCCCTTGATTTTTGTGATGGAAATTTTGTACCTTTTTGTGATGGAAATTTTTGCACAGCACAGAAAGCAAGGGGGAAAAATTCACAGTGACAGACCATATAGTGAATTTGTTAATTTTTCATACGTTTCTCCTGTAGGTACAAAAATAGGAAATGTTGTGCGTATGTTCATTATTTTCTTCAGAGGCTCTATTCAACTTTAGCAACATAAATAATATAATGCATAACCGATAATTTAAAAGGCATTGATAGTATTGGTAAAATAACTTTATGAGTGACCCCTCAGATATATACATTCATGTAAATATTTGCGGTTGGCAATGTAAATAAATTCTCGAAAAGGGTTCTGCTAAGCATAAAAAAAACACATAACTGGCGCAGTATGTCTTTATTTGTATATTGAATGAAACAGTTGCAGGATTTCCAAAAACATCTATTATGATGAATGAAAGTAATCTAACTGGAATCTATATCCGATAAATTAAAAAAAGTTTAGAAAGACACAACGTAGAAGGAGAAGAAAGATCAGCAGTAGAAATAAATGTATTCAGAACGACAGTGTGTAACAGAGTTGCATCTTACGAATGGTAAAATACGTGTCGGAAGCTGCAGGATGAGTGAAAAATGAGACAGAGTGAAGTGATATTAGACTATCTGACGGAAAGAAAGCAGCAAATGTTTAATGATAAACTGCAAAATAGTAATTAGAAGGATAAAGTGAAAAAAGAACGAAGTAATTGTGAGACTGAAAGTTTTTAAGTCCTTTCTTCGAACGGTACCTGCAGCTTTACAAATTCTACGCGTGCACAAGCTACAACCGTTTTAACGGCTACGTATCGCGTGCAACAGTCCTCTTCTATTGCGACAGGAGATAAACCGCCTGTCGGTATATTTGCACGCCTGTTCGCAGTTGGTACGGATTACACGCATCGCGTGTCTGTTCGGCATGTGCAGCTGTTGCCGTTAACAGCGTAAGCCGATCCTCTACTGTGGTGGATAAATCGATGTACGACCGCCAACTACCGCCGTATGTTCTTGTCATTAGAAACGTGTGCGCTAAAACGATTCTGTACAAATCATTTCATACTAAGCTGCTTCTGAGTCGTGGCGTTTCATTCGCTGTCCATGTCGTATGCCGTCGGTGATGTCCATGCTGTTTTAAGCGTTTGGTCGTATTTCAAATCTTCTGCGTTACGTGCGCTTACATTTAGTCTCCCAGCAGTCCAAAGTGAAACATTTGTGTTATTGTTTTCCACTCTCATTATTTTTCGTGCTTTGATAGAATTTTGTGCTTTTGTCTTGAGTTGCTAATATCGTCGAGCTGCTGTTTACACAGAATACAATCATTCTAGGAATTGATAAGCTTTTACGCTGGCAACAGATAAAGGAAAATCGAGGAGTAGTCATAAAGTTTTAGTTTTCATCTCGAAAAAAAATCATTTTATGATCATGCACCTTCTTAATAGGGTGCTTGAAGGCCTCACATAGCCGTACACACTCTTCAATATTTCCAGAATGAGATTTCCACTCTGCAGCGGAGTGTGAAACTTCCTGGCAGATTAAAACTGTGTGCCGGACCGAGACTCGAACTCGGGACCTTTGACTTCCGCGGGCAAATGCTCTAACATCTGAGCTACCCAAGCATGACTCACGCCCCGTCCTCACAGCTTTACTTCTGCCAGTACCTCGTCTCCTACCTTCTATACTTTACAGAAGCTCTTCTGCGAACCTTGCAGAACTAGCACTCCTGAAAGAAAGGATATTGCGGAGACATGGCCTAGCCACAGCCTTTGGGATGTTTACAGAACGAGTTTTCCACTCTGCAGCGGAGTGTGCGCTGATATGAAACTTCCTGGCAGGTTAAAACTGTGTGCCGGGCCGAGACTCGAACTCGGGACCTTTGTCATTCGCGGGCAATTCATCTACCATCTGAGCTACCCAAGCACGACACACGCCCCGTCCTCACAGCCTTACTTCTTCCAGTACGTCGCCTCCTACCTTCCAAACTTTACATAAGCTCTCTTGCGAACCTTGCAGAATTAGCACTCCTGGAAGTAAGGATATTACGGAGACATGGCTTAGCCACAGCCTATGGGATGTTTCCAGAATGAGATTTTCACTCTGCAGCGAAGTGTGCGCTGATATGTAACTTCCTGGCAGATTGTGTGCCGGACGGAGACTCGAACTCGGGACCTTTGCCTTTCGCGGGCAATTGCTCTACCATCTTTTTAAGATCTCATTTTCCTCTATATTGGTTGATGAATTTGTTCGTGGCGGACGTCCGATGACAGCCGTTCAGGTTCTTTGTTGATCCGTTCACTCCGTTTTTTGTTACAGAGGGTAGCTAACCCTCTGACCAAGCACGCTGAGCTACCGTGCCGGCTAGACCATCTGAGCTACCCAAGCACGACTCACGGCCCGACCTCACAGCTTTACTTCTGCCAGTACCTCGCCTCCTACCTTCCAAACTTTACAGAAGCTCTCCTGCGATCCTTGCAGAACTAGCACTCCTGAAAGAAAGGATATTGTGGAGACATGGCTTAGCCACAGCCTTTGGGATGTTTCTCGATCCGGCACAAAGTTTAAATCTGCCACGAAGTTTCACTCTTCAATATGTTCCCATGCTGGGAATAAGTTTGTTAAAGTGTACTTGTTGTGTGGCGTTCCAATCGCCCACCAGCTCTCTTGACAACTAGTGCATTGTCGTTCGTGGATGAGGACGTGATGCAGTCAATATCCCAAACGTATCCCGCTCGCGCTCTGTGGGGTTTAAGTTGGGGGAACGGTTAAGTCAGTCCTTTCGCCTAATAGCCTCTCATACCAAGCGCTCTTCCACCTGCGCTGTTGGATGCTATCGCGTAGTGTCATCCATAAAAGTTGAGTCAGAGCCGAGTGCTATCCAGTAAAGGCGTACGTGGGGATGGAGTACCGTGTCACTATAACGTTATCCGGTGAGTGAACCGCGGTCAAAAATTCGAAAGTCAGTACACCTATGCAATACTATAGTTCCCCTGAAACGACCCCTTAGAGAAATTAATGAATCACTGTGCTGATAAACCCCTTAAGTTATTTGATTTTCAAACAGCTGAGCAGAACTGAACGTACTCAGACATTTCGCACTTTGCTTATTCTGATCAACACTAAACTGACACACAATATTTTTAGCGCAACGCAATCTGACTTTCAATAATCTCTACAAAAGAATGGCCCTACTAACAAAAACCTATACCTCTCATGAATCACTTACCTCACAAAAATCTTCGTTACTCGAACTGCTGCAGTACAGTGAGCGCCAATACTGCCAGCTAAATAAAAGATTCTAACTACTGAAGGCACTAACTACTGATAGGCATAGTTAGCAAATGAAAGATTTTGATAGAGAACAAACAATGAATTTAGCTTTATAGAGTTCAAAAGTCATTATATATATATATATATATATATATATATATATATATATAATCAGTTCATGACATCCAGTCTTACAAATTTACTGATGGACACACGTCCAGATCATCCGCTCTCAAAACTCCGAGCCGTGCGGGATTAGCCGAGCAGTCTAAAGCGCTGCAATCATGGCCTGTGCGGCTGATCCCGGCGGAGGTTCGAGTCCTCCCTCGGGCATGGATGTGTGTGTTTGTACTTAGGATAATTTAGGTTAAGTAGTGTGTAAGCTTAGGGACTGATGACCTTAACAGTTAAGTCCCGTAAGATTTCACACACATTCGATTTTTCAAAACTCTGCCATCTCTCTCCCCACATCCACCACTGCTGGCGGCTCACCTCCAACTGCACAACGCTACGCGCTGTTCACATCCAGCCCAACAGTACAATAGCAAAAATTCCAGCAATGCAAACCAGCCACAGACTGCACACAGCACAGCCAGTGATTTTCATACAGAGCACTACGTGGCGTTACCAACATAAAAACCTAAACAGCCTAGTTACATAGTCACACAGAGCGCTAGGTGGCGTTACCAGCATAAAAACCTAAACAGCCTACTTACACCCCATACCACAAAACCTGGACCACTAACACGATCATGTTCGAAAACGTAATGGTTAAGCTACGTCTTCCAACCTTTCGCAATATGAGGATACGTTCAGGATTCTCTAGCATGATCGTTTTGGTGGTCCAGGACCTATAGTGTGGAGAGGCAGGTCATTTCATGGACATACTGACCTTCAACTCTTTTAACACGGTACGCTGACCAGGGTGTGCTATTGTGACACTGTGATCCTCCCCGTGTGCATCTTTTCAGTGGTGCATTCGGCCCTGACATCATTTTTATGGATGACAATGCGCCAGCGCATCGAACTGCGCAAGTGCAGGAGCTCTTGGAACGAGCGGATATTCAGCGAATGAACTGCCGTGCGCGCTCTTCCGACTTTTATCCCATTGAGCACTTGTGGGGTGCATTGGGGGACGTATCATACAGCATGTTCACACGCACTAGTCGGTTGGCAACCTCGTTGATGGAGGAATGGGATGCCTGCCACAAGACTTACTTACCAACCGCGTGGCCAGCGTCGCCAGCACGTTGCTGAGCATGCCGACCGTGATAATCACACTCTCTATTAAGACCCATGTCCCGCCGCTTATAATGTCCAGGGGGCCATCATGAATCGCGGTGACTTCTGTGTAATTATTGTCTTTGAATAAAAGAGTCATTTTTGTCGTCTCATTGCGTATCTTTTTCAGCTGTCTTCTGTAGTACACTGTAGTAGTTCTTTCCATATATGGTCTATGTTTTATCGAGCTTTGTTGCCTGGCAGTGAGACACCATGCAGGAGACACTTTCGTCCTTAAGTTTTGCACAACGGTATATTCAGAGTGTCCCAGGATATGTGGTCAATTTATTTATTTATTTATTTGTCGTATTATGATACAGAGCTTGGATCAGATACATAATTTTAAGAGTTTACAGTGTAAGAAATGACAAGCAAAATACAGGTGCAGAACAAATGTCCAAAGTATTAAGCTAAATTATGTACACATTACACAAGTTATTAGATTTCTATGTCCAATCTGTTGACACAGTTGAGCCCTTCAGGTGATGCATGGTGGATGTCATTTATTGATCCCCCGAAGGCTCGTTTCGGGCATTCACCGACAATGTGATTTACTGCTTGCAGGGCAGTTCCATTTGTGCTTTAGATATCCACAGTTCCCTTGCCCTGTTTGCATGCTGTTGATGGTTCTCCACTGGCGTCTGGGGAGTGTCAAACCTGGAACTCGCATGGAAGGCTTTTCAACCAGATGACCGTTGATCACTGACGATTTCTGCCACTGACTTTTCCATAATTCGTTGATGTTTAAGTCGGAGGCTTCGAGATGTTGTGCAGTTCGCCAAGGTGTTTTTTCTTTTTTTGACTTCAGACGCTAATGTTCTTCTGTTAATATATCGTAGTGTACGGGTAGCTGGGGGTTCTTCTGAATGTTTCTCCAGATCTTCAGGGGAGCATCTGATCTTCGTAGAGCTGAAGGTTGGATGTTACTTAAAGCTGGTAGCCATGCAGTTTGAGTACTACGTATGCAGCCTGTGATAAGTTGCATTGTCTGGTTGAGTTGCACATCAATCTTGCTACAGTGAGCACTGTGCATCCAAGTTGGACAACAGTATTGAGCTGCAGAATATGATAGTGCCAAAGCAGTTTATCTTAGGGTTTGAGCGTTGCAACCCCAAGAGGTACCAGCAAGCTTCTAAATGATATTATTACGAGTCTTCACTTTTGCGGCCACGTTCGAGAGATGTTGTCGGAAAGTTAGGGGCCTATCGAGTGTTATTCCGAGGTACTTCGGTGTGCTGCAGTACTTCAAGGTTTGTCCTCGGAGTTTAACTTCTGGTTTATAGTCAGAGTGCCTGTTCCGTAGGTGGAATCTGAAGTAAGGTTTCTGAGGGTCTAGGCGGAGGCGCCATTTCCTGAAATATGTGTCCTGGATTTCCATATCGGCAGTTAATGTGCTTTCAACAATGGTGAAACTTTTACATTTATGACCTGCCAGCCACAACCTCAAGGAAATCCGTATGTGGTCAATAATCAGGAACGAAGCAAAAAAGTCTAGTAAACATGGGCTCTAAAATGCATATCTTAAAAGCTATAAGGCTGTTCCCATCTTCCATACTGTACTATGAAACAAATCTCTTCTACTGCCCCCTCTTTGCTTTCAATTTTTTGGCGGAGATAATATGGGCCGAAACAAGAAAAAACTATCTGGTTATCATGGACTCTAAAATGTGTACTATAAGACCTACCAGCACTTGTCCAGTAGACTAGAAGGGTTTGCCAGTACTTATTTGGGTCCATACTACCACCTCTTAGAATATGGAAAGGCAAGCGCCTGCAATAGAATGAATGGCTCTGAGCACTATGGGACTCAACTGCTGTGGTCATAAGTCCCCTAGAACTTAGAACTACTTAAACCTAACTAACCTAAGGACAGCACACAACACCCAGCCATCACGAGGCAGAGAAAATCCCTGACCCCGCCGGGAATCGAACCCGGGCGCCTGCAATAGAAGAGATTTGTTTGGCAGTATCGAAGATGAAGTGTTCGTAGCTGTTAAGATATGGAATTTAGAGCCCATGTTTACAAAAAAATTTTTACCTCGAATGATCGTTCCAAACATACTTCTGAATATGACCTTTCCACCTGGGACGTCTTGTATGTGGGACATATTTCTCAACGCTGGCTGATTTGCCGGAGAACTTGGTTGTAGAAATATTCACAATAGCAGTCAAGGAAACGTTCAGCCTCTAAAATGAACTCTTCGACATTTTGGTAACGCCTGCCACCTTTGTTGTCTTCAGAATGTCGTGTAAGCCGTTCAAAACTGGCCCATAGCTGATCTGTAGTTTTTTCATTTTCTTCTATATTGTGAAACGCAGGTCTCCCCTTCTCTTGCGATTCACGGTTCTTCACTGAGAAATAGTCTGCCACTTCTTGCTTCTTCATTCCGAATTGTCTGATCGCAATGGATATCTCTGTGCAACCTAAACGGTGTATCGTATGTTGGTGCATTTTTGGCTGTACACTTCCACCAACTCAGTATGGAATGTTTCAGTGTTCGTCCTCTTCAAATGCAGGAAACGAATTACCGCAAGATACTGCACTTAATGAACAGGCTGCACCAATTTGTTTGGACCCCACGACGCCATAGCGAGGTGATTCCACTGTGTAGAGCTGCAGACATGCACCTGAAAAGAAACAAAAAATTGAAAAGTGACATTTTTTCGAGATGGCTTTTAAAATCGTGTGACCACCCCTCGTAGTTGCAGATTTTTATGAACAATAAAACGTGTTGTGGAAATGCAAACTTTTTAACTGGTTTCTGGCTTTCGTACTCACTATAATTTTACTCCACAATGAATTTTCACGTTACAGCGGAGTGTGCGCTGATATGAAACGTGACTGCAGGTTAAATCTGACTTCGCGAAAGCTCTCCTGCGTACCTTGTGCGGGACCAACACTCCTGAACAGATGGAGATGTAGTAGTGGAACTAAAGGTGCGAGGATAGGTCGTGAGTCAAGCTTGGATAGCGCAATCGCTGGACCACTTGTCAGCTAAAGGTAAAGGTGCCAGGTTGGAGCTCAGCTCCGGCACATATTTTTAATATGGCAAGAAATTTGTATAATTTTATTGTTTCCAATATTTTCATGACTGGTAAAGCCCTGGGCCGTTGTCATTGTTCGGCCCATCAACAAAATCTCTCCCCCCCCCCCCCCCCCCCCCCCCCGCATTTCCTATCACTTCGTGGGGAGGTGACTCAAATCTATAGCGTGTCGAAGTAACGCGAGGGTCACATCAGTGACGTTGAAACTTTGAGTTTGCTCTGGAGGCGTAGTTCGGTGATATAAATGGTTGAGGCAGCTGCTTCAGCAAGGAGGAGCTCTAGGTTCGAATATAGGTCTGGCTCAAATTTTGTCAAGAAGTGCTCAGTAGATTGAAAGTTAAGTATTTCTGTACGAATTTTTATCTTTATATTTCAGTGATGCTCTTTATTGCAGTTAATTCAATGTAGCCTGAATGAAGGCTAAGTTTGGTACGAAACCAGGAAATCGTACTATTGTCCTACGCATAGTAGCTGTCGTTAAATGTAATGACAGTAACGTCCTACTGGCGCCAACACAGAACAAATGCTGAAACCCTGTTAAAGTATGAAAAGGGAACCGACTGTTTAGGCTATTGTTTCAAAAGTAGTCGCCATAACTGTTATTACGTTCATGCCACTGTGAGATAAGGCAGTCAGTGACATTATGGAAAAACGTTTGCGGTTCCCTACGGAATGATGATTTCATCCAGGCTCGGACTTCTTCCCCCGAAGACAATCATCGGTCACGACTGTCTTTCTTCAGGGATCTGAAAATATGGAAATCGCATGGGGAGGGATCGGGATTGTATCGAGTGTGTATGGGCTTTCCAGCGGAACTTATGCAGCGTTGTCAAAACGATCTCGGAAAATGGGGGCCGGCATTATCCTGCAGTAGAATGATGCCGCCCATCAACGTTCATGAGCGTTTGAAGGTGACGGCATGCTTCAAATTTTTGCAAAGCGTCCACAGACCGCTGTGCGTCGTTCGTGGCAGTATGTTTCAGGATGACAATGAATAGCGGATGCTTACAACCAAAGACTTTTCCGGATCTGGGGTTGCTGCTGTTTCTACTATGGTCTAGAAGTTTCCCTGGAAAGCCATTACACATCCTCCGTACATCCCCCGCCTCTCTCCATATGATTTCCATGCTTGTGAAGCCTCAGAGAAAGACATTCGTAGCCGTCGATTTGCTTCGGGCGAAGAGGAGAGGGCCTGAGACCAATCATGATTCCGTAGATAACCGTAAACATTTTATCCATGAAGGCCTTGACCGTCGTGTCTCACAATGGGTCAAATGTTGTAACAGTTACGAACAGTTTACTTATTTTTTCCATCTATCCCGTTTTCATCTGACAGCCTCTTGTAGTAAGTACCAGACAATTTTGTCTCTCATTACACTTCTGCCTGAATACATCTTCTCTCGAATCTGGTAACTTTAACATACCATAACAAGTGGTCAGTGCAACTACATCATGACTTAAAACTTGGCCATCAGTTAATTCGTAGATCCGTATCTACCGCAGCTCACGCGAAGCCATCTGAAAATAGTTCTGTATTAGCTCTCGTTAGAGACAGTTTCTAAAATAATAATAATAATAATAATAATGCTGGGAAAACTGGAGAGATAAGAAGAGACTAAGGTACTTTGTGAAACGAATGTGCCATTCACATAACACATTCGTCATGTTTAAGCTCAAATAATGCGGAACACAATCAAAACAGAAAAACACTCTTATCTGTTTTTTACGTTTCTGTTCTTTTCTGCATTGATAACAGTTTGCGTCGCCGTTGATGAAAGACAAACGTTACGTCAATTCATAAATAGCTGCCTTATTTTTATGCTGTTAGAACATCTTACAGCAGCAGAAAATTTAGCTTCCTACAGAGTTTATCTCATGATTTTTCTTAGTTTGTTTTTAGTACTCTTATATAACACAGAACATTATTAGATTTACGTCAGTCATTTATAAGTGTTCAGAATTTCTAGCAACATCTGCTCTTCCTGACTTGCCCTTCTGACAAGAATGCTTTCCCACTGAATAAGTGAAGAATGTTATATCAAAGTGACCTGCTGTACAAGTGTTTCAATAAATAAATTATACTGACCATTTCGAACTGACTAATGAACTTTTAAGATGGGTGGAAACTGCTTGGAAGAGAATTTATTACCTGACATTTTATCAAATTCGGACGATTTCATTGTAACGCATGGACTTTATAAATGAAGATTCTACACTGCCGGAACAAAATAAAGCACCTGGAAAGACGTCGATTCTCATCTAGTGACTGCAATGTCACCTGGGGATGGTAGGTCTACTGATAATAATTTTAGTATTGTGTACCAACAGATGGTGCTGTGGTGTAGCTACCAGAGAGCCATTTGTCTCTACCCTTTAATAGGGAATGCTCACTGCCCGAAGGATCGGCGGCTCACCGGCCATTTGACCATCTTCTTCTGTGCAGATGCACAAACAGTGCCCGAACTCTTACGGGAGTCGGCAGTAAAGCCGCGAGTAATGGGTATAATGGGCAGGGTTACTATGAATATATAATGCGGGACAATAAGTTGCGAATGTGGGTCTCACGGGGGGCGTGTCAGACATAAGTCCCTGTAGTCGCACTATCCTCTGTGTCCTCGGTGGCTCAGATGGATGCCGACACGATAGCTTAGCGTGTTCGGTCAGGGGGCCGATTGCCCTCTGTCATAAAAAAAAACTGAGTAAAGCAATCAACGATCAACTTGAACGAATGTCACGTGACGTCCGCCCAGACCAAACGAAACGAACAAAAAAAAAAAAGAAAAAAAACAAAGATGGATAGAGCGTCTGCCCTGTAAGCAGGAGATCCCGGGTTCGAGTCCCGGTCGGGGCACACATTTACAACTGTCGCCGTAGACTTATATCAACGCCTGTATGCAGCTAAAGGTATTCGTTTCATTGTAATTTCATTCTAACGAGCTGCATGATAACCGACGGTATTTGTTCTTTCGGACATGTACTAAAGAACAGATACCATCGGTGGCCATGCAACTCGTTAGAATGAAATTACAATGATATTACAGATACAATGTAATTACAGATACCATCGCTGACCAAGCAGCTCGTTAGAATGTCCGAAAGAACAGATACCATCTTCAAATATATAGCTCCAGACTTGTCTCCAATCGAGCGCATGTGGGGTATGATGGGGCGGTAAGTGACTCGTGCGATTCAACGAACACGTCTTAACGTGAAAAGGTAGAGCAGGCGTGGAATTGCGTATCCCAAGACACTGTCCCCCTTCTGACGATAGATTGGATGTCAGAGTCGGCGCCTGCATTGCCGCCCGTGGAGGCTACACCACGCATAATATGGATGTTCCAGCAGGGGTCGATAGCTGGTACTTCAGAACCGTTTGTGCTACTGATTTGTAAGTGAAATAATTTCATATACTCCAAACGTACTTTTGCGACAATAAACGTTTGGTGAATTGGAAACCTCTACAAGTGCGTACTGCTTTTTTATGGCCTTGTTTCTTAAAATCGGAACAGCTGAATACATCGTCGAAGATATCTCTCCAATGTAGCATAATAACGCTCTACTAATACTACAAAACCATTGGGTAAAACGCTGGTCGCATTTTTGAATGGAGTAGTGATAAAAATCAAGCCTAGCCCATGGGCTGTAGGTATTCCATGGATTTCCTTAATCTTTTGAACCTAATTAAGGTATTTCCTTCGAAAAACGTACTCTCGGTACTGTACCTCATCGGTATCCTATCCAAGCATGCACTCCATCTTTAATGACCACATCGTCGACTGAAAATTCAATCCTAATCTTTCCTCCACTATGGTAATGAAGCCTATCAACTGTTATTCAAATTTCAGAATAGATTTGCTTCAAGTTTTCCCTGGAAATAAAAATCGCTTTAGGCATATCCTGCAATGCCAAACGATGTAGCTTTTGGAATAAGTGTCTCTCAAGAAACGTGATCTTTAAGGCTTTCCCGTGGTTATGGATTAATATAGTTCAAATGGTTCAAATGGCTCTAAGCACTATGGGAGAAAAAAGTGCGCGCCCTGGAATAACATCCGACCAACCTCAGAAAGTTGCTTGTAGCGGTTGGGGAATGGTGTATCACTACGATTCCCGCTTGCATTTGGTGTATCTTGAGCATTCGTAATTCAGTTGTTTGTGAGCCTATCTGGTTTAAACGAGAGTCGTATACCAAAAGTACAAATCAACAGTGGAAGATATCCCTATCATCATCTTATAATTATGCAATCACCTACTTACCGGTCAGGTGGAATTGCATCTCTCTGGCCTCCAGTATCTATGGAAAAATAATGCTCCACCGCATTAACTTCGATTTGAGTCAGAAGAATTTGAAGATCGCTCCGGGGATCTCATGATATTTTTGTTACCTGCCAGCTCGGCTTCAATCCTATTGATCGCATACACAGCGCTGTCGAGGAAGAGGTGCACGCCGTGGAATGACATCCGATCAACCCCAGTGAGTTGAGGGCATCGGTTGGGGAAAGGTGAATCACGACATTCTCGCTTGCACTTAGTCTGTCGTGCAGCATTCATAATTCAGTTGTTTTTGGGTGTATTTGGTTTAAACGGGAGTCATACAGAACCCTACCTATCTCCTACGGAGTACATTTGTACTTCTTTTAACTGTTCCATTTTTTAAGTTTGCTTTTGCGGGAATGTCATTTTTTGGTGACAACAGAAAGTTTGACTCATCAGCGTCGATCTGCACAGAAAACAGATCGACTGTGTGTATGAATCGAAGATACTACCCGAATTTATGGCATTTTGGGAATGATGTTTAATTCAAAGTACCTTTTCATGAAACGGCGTCGATTTGTGTAGGATAAGTTTTAGTGCTACACTGATCTGAAATAATGTTCAACGCAACAATGACCTTGGCGGACAGAATTGAACTTTTTGCAAAGTATATCACACATATTTTTATATGTTCAGTTACTCTTATAAATTTAATTAAAAATATGAACTCCAGGAGCGTTTTCTAAGGTCGAAGATCCAGTCACTTCTTGTCTTCGGGTAATAAAAGCTCTGGGCACTTGCGGCGTCTCAAATTGTCGACAACTCTTATCGTTTCCGTCAGGAGGGAAGCAACTGATATCCAAAACTTCAGCTTTCTTCCTCTGTTATACCAAAGAGTCAAACACCGACCACCAACTGAAGTTATGACCTAGTCACGGCAATAAAATGCTACACTGCAATACTACAATCTCTAAAACGCAACAAATTTAATATCTTTTCATTTGTGTGGCCATTCCGTCGCAGTTGACTTATAGAAGATATTTTAATTCCGTTTTCACAACTACAACAAAATCCGTCTTTGTGACCAAACGTGTTTCGTTTTATTGAAATAAAACAGATTTGTGGCCTATAGTCAGAGACATTTACAAACTGGTTTTCTTTCTAGATCGAAAAACAGTTCGTTGCAAAGGATGATTATACTTCTGCTTTTCGCTCACATCAGAAAACGCCTCTTCTTTTGGAAGTGCTGATTCTGCAAAGCAGTACGAGATTATGCTTTAAATACTGTAAGTAAAATTAACATACACTTTTTCGATCTAGAAATAAATCCAGTTTGTAAATATTTCTCATTACAGACAGCTTACCATGTTTCATTTCAGTTAAATGAACACGCTTGGTAACAAAATACGCATTTTATTGTAGTTCCAATTAAGGAACTAAAATATCTTCAGAATTTCATATCGTTTCCGACACTCCACGTTGACATAGGCCGGCCACCCTATAAGATGAGCTATATTCCAATGGAACGCCGGTTCACCTTCTGTCACTCATAGCTGGTCCTCGTCCGCTCGTCGCCGGACGTGAACGCAAATGAGCCGTTGCTGATGGCCTCGCTGTTACGCCACATTAGCCACGGAGTAAACACAGGAAAATATCTCGTGCCAGTGATGAACCAGCAGTTACAGTACAGCGTGCCATCACAGGCATGTATACTAAATGAAGGCGCAAACCATTGTGCAGGAACAGGTTTCGTGTATCTGTGACGATTGTCTGTACCGCAGACAAATCTCCTTTCCAGACTCGTATTTATTGAGAATCGCTTCCGCAGCGAACAGTCCGGCGTGCCTAGAAAAGAGCGTAGCTCTTTCCAGTTTACAAAAATGGCAATACATCTGATGCACAGCATTACACACCGATGTCTCTGACGTGAGCCTGTTGCGTTTTCAAATCTTAAACATTGTGGCACTCCTGGAATACTACAGGCTTCCCTCAAAAAGTCAGCATGGATTAAAAACAAGATAATATTCACGGAAAACATAATTTGCTTTCAGGATTAATTTTCTCTCTGCAGTGGAGTTTGTGCTCATTGGAAGCTTCCTGGCAGATTGTTGTTGTTGTGGTCTTCAGTCCAGAGACTGGTTTGATGCAGCTCTCAATGCTACTCTATCCTGTGCAAGCTTCTTCATCTCCCAGTACCTACTGCAACCTACATCCTTCTGAATCTGTTTAGTGTATTCATCTCTTGGTCTCCCTCTACGATTTTTACTCTCCGCGCTGCCCTCCAATACTAAATTGGTAATCCCTTGATGCCTCAGAATATGTCCTACCAACCGATCCCTTCTTCTAGTCAAGTTGTGCCACATATTTCTCTTCTCCCCAATTCTATTCAATACCTCCTCATTAGTTAAGCGATTACCCATCTAACCTTCAGCATTCTTCTGTAGCACCACATTTCGAAAGCTTCTATTCTCTTATTGTCTAAACTATTTATCGTCCACGTTTCACTCCATACAAATACTTTCAGAAACGACTTCCTGCCGCATAAATCTATACTAGATGTTAACAAAGTTCACGGGCAAGTACTCTACCGATTTGTTTCACTTTCTTTCCTTTTACCTGCTTTATTTGCATCTGCCAACATCGAAGACATCTCTCAAATTTCATCGACCAACACTTTATTCAACTTAAGTATTTTAAGGGAATACGCTGAGATATCATGTTCCCACCAAAAGAGATATCCATCACCACTCGGACTCCCTCCTCACAGCCTTACTTCTGCAGAAGTAAGACAACGAGAATTCATTGTGGAAACAATCCCCTAAACTGTGGCCAACAAGGAGACCAAACGGCACTCGAAATTTGTAATGTCTTATGTTTACGAAGAGTCGAGGGGCATGAAAGGGAAGCAGTGGTTGGGAAGGGAGTGAGACAGGGTTGTAGGCCTCTCCCCGATGTTATTCAATCTGTACATTGAACAAGCAGTGAAGGAAACAAAATAAACATTCGGAGTAGGTATTAAAATCCATGGAGAAGAAATAAAACTTTGAGGTTCGCCGATGACATTGTAGTTCTGTCAGAGACAGCAAAGGACTTGGAAGAGCAGTTGAACGGAATGGACAGTGTCTTGAAAGGATGATATAAGGTGAACATCAACAAAAGAAAAACGAGGATAATGGAATGTAGTCGAATTAAGTCGGGTGATGCTGAGGGAATTAGATTAGGAAATGAGACACTTAAAGTAGTAAAGGAGTTTTGCTATTTGGGGAGCAAAATAACTGATGATGGTTGAAGTAGAGACGATATAAAATGTAGACTGGCAATGGCAAGGCAAGCGTTTCTGAAGAAGAGAAATTTGTTAACATCGAGTGTAGATTTAAGTGTCAGGAATTCGTTTCTGAAAGTATTTGTATGGAGTGTAGCCATGTATGGAAGTGAAACATGGACGATAAATAGTTTGGACAAGAAGAGAATAGAAGCTTTCGAAATGTGGTGCTACAGAAGAATGCTGAAGACTAGATGGGTAGATCACATAACTAATGAGGAGGTATTGAATAGAATTGGAGAGTAGAGGAGTTTGTGACACAACTTGACAAGAAGAAGGAACCGGTTGGTGGGACATGTTCTGAGGCATCAAGGGATCACAAATTTAGCATTAGAGGGCAGCGTGGAGGGTAAAAATCGTAGAGGGAGACCAAGAGATGAATACACTAAGCAGATTCGGAAGGATATAGGCTGCAGTAAGTACTGGGAGGTGAAGAAGCTTGCACAGGATAGAGTAGCATGGAAAGCTGCATCAAACCAGTCTCAGGACTGAAGACCACAACAACACGGTACTTGAAGTTTAGAACTCGAATATCAAGCAGTCTTAGTAGTTCGATGTAACTTTCAAAAATCGAGTCTGTCGTTTTCCGATCTACTTAAATTCCCTAAAGCAAGGGCGAATTTCGATGGACTGTGTGCTGTGGTAGAAGAGTCATTTAGTAAGTGAAATGCCTCGGTTAGATTCCCGGGTTATGCAAATTTCTAAAAAAAGACACATACTATACGAACATGTCCGAGATGACTAAAATATAGAAATATGGATAAAATCGTCAGCGTTATAGACAAGTAACCGCTGGATGGAGTCTCGATACGGTCATTATCTTTGTTATTATTTTCCTGTTCAGTTTGAATACCTACGTCACTTAAAAATAAAATTAATCAAATATGTGCTAAGTAACACATATGTAATTGTCACTCTCATGGATATTGCACGTCTTCTTGTCTCGAATTAAATATCACACAAAACATATGGTTTTCATTGCAGATCTAAATTCTTAATTACCGGCCATTTATAAAGGTTGTTAATAAAGATTATTTACACTAAAAACATTAAAAATTAATTACTTTTCAACGTTTTGTATTTTGCGCTTCACAGAAATACTCGTAGAAAATGCACCTTTATTTGAAAATTTATGTTGGCCTGGAGCCGAGCCTAGGACGCCCACATGGTATGCGAACATTCTACCACATATCTACATGGCTTGGCGGAAAATGGAATTTGCTTTAGGGTATTAAAGACGCTCGGAAAACATCAAAGCCGATTTTCTCGACAATTTTTGAAAATTTTATCGAATGCTTTGAGCGATGACATTTCAGTTCTTAGCTTCACCTGCCGTAAATGTAAAATACAAAAATAAATAAATAAAAAATCCGATGCCCATGTGGTCTCGTTACAAGCAATATCCTTTCTCCCGGGAGTGCTTGTCCCGCAAGGTACGCGAGAGAACTCAGAAGTTTGGAAGATAGGAGAGAACATATCGGCGGAAGTAAGGGTGCTATGCATGCTTGGATAATTCTGTCGTTAGAACATTTGATCGCGAAATACAAAGATCCTAGGTTCGTGTCCCGGTGAAGCACACAGATCTAATACAGCTTAATTTGTTCATACACGACATCTCGGAAATAAAAACGAAAGTGAAATTATATATTCCATCTTACGAGATTTTCGCAAAGCGTTCGACACTCCCACCTCGACAATTACGAACTAAATTAGGAGCATGATGACTACCTTCATAAATATGTGCTTGGGGCGAAGAACATTTGATTAATACAAATCACTACGCTGTACTGAACTGCAAATGTTCCACAGAAACTAAAGTAACGTCGTGTGTGCCCCGAGGGAGCGTAATGGCACTCCTAAAGGAGAACTCTACACAAACGGATTTATCAGACAGGATCAGTAGCAGCATAAGCTTGTTCGCTGACGGCGATGTGCCTACGGAAAACTATCGTCGATGGACGGTCGTCGGGAACTGCAGGAAGACTCGGACAAAATTTCCACCAGCTGTAATGAATGGCAGCTCTCTTTAAACGTGGATGAATGTCTTTGACAACGAGAAAGACGGCTGCAGGACTACTGGGAGACAACGTGTAAGTAGGCTGTTTAGGGTTTTATGTTGGTAACGCCACGTAGCGCTCTGTATGAAAATCACGGACTGTGCCGTGTGCAGTCTGTGGCTGGTTTGCATTGTTGGAATATTTGCATTGTAGTGTTGGGCAGTTGGATGTGAACAGTGCGTAGCGTTGTGCAGTTGGAGGTGAGCCGCCAGCAGTGGGGAGAGAGATGGCAGAATTTTGAGAGCGGACGATATGGACGTGTGTCGGCCAGAAAAAGGAAATTTGTAAGACAGGATGTCATGAACTGATCTATATATATTATGACTTTTGAACACTATTGAGGTAAATACATTGTTTGTTCTCCATCAAAATCTTTCATTTGCTAACTATGACTATCAGTAGTTAGTGCCTTTAGTAAGGATCTTTTCTTTAGCTGGCAGTATTGGCGCAGTAATTTGAGTAACGAAGATTTTTGTGAGGTAAATGATTCATGAAAGGTATAGGTTATTTTTAGTCGGGGTCATTCTTTTGTAGGGATTATTGAAAGTCAGATTCCGTTGCGCTAAAAAAAATATTGTGTGTCAATTTACTGTTGATCAGCCCAGTGACTAAATCATTGCGCAAACTTGTTACCTCACCACAATAAAATTTCACTCTTCGTACTGAACCGTAGTAACATACGTTGATTGGCGGCTGAGAAGGACGACCCGAGCTGGCATAGGAAAAGGGAAGAGAGAACCAAACAAGTGAAGGACTAGCGATAAATTGTTAGTAGGGCGGTTCGGGTTATCTGCGGTTGCCACTGCAGACTGGCGAGAAGAGGCCAACAGAATCCAACAGGCCTTGACTCACAATGACCTGGATTAGAGAAAAGCCCGAAATGGATGGAGAAGCAGATTTTTTTGCGCCTGAAAGTGCTATCTCATAATTTAACTAAAGTGTATACCTCAAGGTTTTTCGCGGCGCAGAAAGGCCGCGCGGTTTGAGGCACCATGTCACGGATTACGCGGCTCCTCCCGCCGGAGGTTTGAGTCCTCCCTCGGGCATTTTCTCGAGGCTTTTTTGATAGACTCACAGCGGAGTATAAAGAATGAAGACTTCAGATCAACAATAATAAAAAAAATGATATGGTAATAGGAGATACAACTCAAGATTTGACACTAGGAGAGAAGATGGGAACTATTAAACACAACGAAGAGTACAAATATCTAGAAGTCAGTGACACACAAGATGGAAAACAGGACATGGAAATTAATTCAAGAATTAATGCTGTGAGGTTTACTATTGGAACAATAAATGGTGTTTTATGTGACCAACAGATTAGAAAGGAAACGAAAAGAAAAATCTTCAATACAATCATCAGAAACATTATGACACATGGATCAGAAGTATGGACAGCTAAATCACAAATAGTAAAAAGATTGATGGTAACGGAGATGGATTTTTGGTGGCGATCCACAGGGATATCTAGGCGAGAAAGAATCAGAAATGAAGTCATCAGAAAGAAAACGGACATTACAAATTCAACTGCAGATTTTATGAAAGTAAAACAACTGTCATAGTGTGGACATTCAAAAAGGAAGTCAAAGGAGACAGAATTACGGAATGGGAGCCACCAAGAAGAAAGAAAAGAGGGAGACCGCCGACCACATGGATTCAAGGAATTCAGTCCTCTATTGAAGAAAAAATATTGAAGAAAATTTATGAACAGGTAGCCAGAAATGGTGGATGAAAATGAAATTTGATGTGTAATCTTCAGGGTACCGCAAAATGTAAAATGTTAAATTGTGAAGCCGGATAATAATAATAATAATAATAGCGGAGGCGAAGTGCAGTAACCGTTCGGATCTGTTCAATATCTGAGACGTTTAACGATGTGCTGTGAATTGTTACACAATTATTATTGCTATTATTATTATTAAGTGGCACTAATGTCATTGCAGTTCTAGTATGTGTATTTGGTTATAGGGACAATGTCCTCATATTAACGAAGCATAATGCAAATTACGATTGAGAGGAAACGACCAAGAATCTGTAAACTTGGGGATGATTCAATGGCAAGTGGTCTAAGAATCCCCGTTTGACCATCTCAAATTTTATGTGCAGGTTTTCTAAACGATCAAAGGAAATTATATAGATTTATAGCTCAGATTTCTCATTCTTGTTTTGTAAGTAGTCTCTTAACTGAAAAGTGGCAAAACTTTTGACCATGCTTGATGTGGTCTATTTCAGCAAATATTTGTGACAAAGCTATAAAATTCGCTAAGGTAGTTGAAAACCTTGCATCCTGTTTATTCTGTAAGTTTTGTATCGTTAGCTTTGCTAATTTTTTCCGGACGTCACCCATAGTCGTCAAAAATATCGTCACGACAACGTTTCTCCTAAGTTCGTGTAGTTTGATACCTTCACGTATTTCGTTTAAGAGGACCCCTTTTGTGAAATTGTTGTCTAGTAGCTTTTACATAACACCTGCAAATTTTATCATATTTGCCTGCATTGCTTTTGAAATACGGGTCTGAAGTTTTCCGAAAACAGCGATTTTATACAGTGGTATTTGAAATGGACTTCTTGAAACTAACGTTAGAAAGAACATCGTAAAATCTACACGTATCAGATTTCTAAGACTTCCTTTCTCCGTGAAGGAGTACAATTACTCAGTAAAATTAACGGTTCAAATCACTGTTTCGGAGCATCACCTTCTACGATCGCACCATTTCTTGAAAGCAGCAGTGAATACAGTCACAAATTCTGAATGTCTCGAGGAAAAAATGAAACCTTCGGGTTATTCTGTTATTTTTTAATTTTTTGAACATTCTATACAAGAAAAAGTAATCGACTTATATAACTTCAATCAAAATATATTTTTGCAGGTGGAGTTTCGTACTGTTGATTTATATGCAGCAAGTAAATAAGACTTGTCAAAGTGTCCTTTTGCTGATCTGGGTGATTTTCTGTCTCTCTTCGTTGGCGTACGTGATGCCACACAAACCTACAACTGAAGACGCTGGACTGAATAACCGACGTGCATTGATTGCCCTTGTATTTCAATTTGTTTACTGCTCCGTCGGTACTGAGTAGCAGGACGAAATGACAGAATCGACTGATTGTGTTGTATACCAATAACAAATTTTTACGTATATTAAATCAAAACTTAGAAATATTTACATAACAAAATCAGTTAGATCTTTCCATAGAACTCAACTAAAGAGAGAAAAGATTAACGGGCACTTAAGAATTTACCGACATTAACAATCTCTAAACACCATGATTTCCAGAGATTTTTTAAAAAAATTGGCTTAACGACGGTATACCCAAGCTATGTAGAATTTCACAATTTTAAAAAACGCACAGTAACAAGCTTCCCTTGGTTAGGTGCAGCTTTCGATACTGAACAATGTTGCTCACAATCTGGCTTTACGATACAACTACCTGCTTGTATAAAGCGCTTTTATATCTTCATATTTATCTAAACAGTCAATTAGCATGTGCGCACATAATTTACATCAAAATTAGCTATTACGCAAGGGCTTTCCTGAAACAGCTCAGTGTTAGAGACAGGCCACTTCAACATAAATAAAAGCACTGGCCTCTGCGAACGCTTTCATGAAAGACTGTCAATTAATTACAACAACCGATTCTGAGGGTTGCACTATTCATATGCAACGTAATCTTCATTCACTACGGCATGTAACCTGGTTATTAATGGACACTACATCCCAAAAGCGAGTTATAAAGTCTCAGTAAAGAAATCCGTTCAGTCACTGCAACTAAGGAAGTGCTGAAACAGCAAAATACCAGCTTACAGCAGCTGATAGAGAATCCATTCCTAGGCACAAGAACTTCCGGGTCTCCAAAGGTCAGAGCTCACAGCCTACTCTGAACAATCGACAGGAGCGGACCGTACATTCCAAATTAACAAGTGTAGATTGAGGTGACAAAAACCATGGGATAGCGATATACACATATACCGATAGCGGTAGAATCGCTACACAAAGTATGAAAGGGCAGTGTATTGGCGGAGCTGTCATTTGCACTCAGTGATTCATGTGAAAAGGTTTCTGGACGTGGAGTGGTAGATAGAGCTATACTCAAGGGACATTCCATTTCGAAAATCGTTAGGGATTTCAATATTCCGAGATCCACAGTGTCAAGAGCGTGTCAAAAATATCAAATTTCAGGCATTACCTCTCATCACAGACAATACAGTGGCCGACGGCTGTCACTTAACGACCGAGAACAGCGGTGTTTGCGTAAAATTGTCAGTGTTAGGAGACAAGTAACACTGCGTGAAATAATCGCAGAAATGAATGTACAACGAAATCGTTCATCAGGGCAGTGCGACGAAATTTGGCGTTAAGGAGTTATGGGAGTAGACGACCTACGCGAGGACCTTTCCCAACAGCACGACAAGGCCTGCAGTACCTCTCCTGGTCTCATGATCATATCTGTTGGACCCTAGACGACAGGAAACCGTAGCCTGGTCAGATCAGTCCCCATTTCAGTCGGTAAGACCTGGCTCCCAGGTAGATGCCATTTTCCTTGAATTCCCGAAGGCGTTCGATACAGTTACGCACTGTCGCCTGATAAACAAAGTAAGAGCCTACGGAATATCAGACCAGCTGTGTGGCTGGATTGAAGCGTTTTTAGCAAACAGAACACAGCATGTTTTTCTCAATGGAGAGACGTCTACAGACGTTAAAGTAACCTCTGGCCTGCTACAGGGGAGCGTTGTGGGACCATTGCTTTTGACAATGTATATGAATGGCCTAGTAGTGGTGTTGGAAGTTCCATGCGGCTTTTCACGGATGATGCTGTAGTATACAGAGAAGTTGCAGTATTAGAAAATTGCAGCGAAAGGCAGGAAGATCTGCAGCGGATAGGCACTTGGTGCAGGGAGTGGCAACTGACCCTTAACATAGACAAATGTAATGTATTGCGAATACATAGAAATAAGGATCCTTTATTGTATGATTATATGATAGCGGAACAAACACTGATAGCAGTTACTTTTGTAAAATATCTGGGAGTATGCGTGCGGAACGATTTGAATTGGAATGATCATATAAAATTAATTGTTGGTAAGGCGGGTACCAGGTTGAGATTCATTGGGAGAGTCCTTAGAAAATGTAGTCCATCAACGAAGAAGGTGGCTTACAAAACACTCGTTCGACCTATACTTGAGTATTGCTCATCAGTGTCGGATCCGTACCAGGTCGGGTTGACAGAGGAGATAGAGAAGATCCAAAGAAGAGCGGCGCGTTTCGTCACAGGGTTATTTGGTAAGCGTGATAGCGTTACTGATATGTTTAGCAAACTCAGGGGCCAGACTCTGCAAGAGAGGCGCTCTGGTCCCGGTGTAGCTTGCTGTCTAGGTTTCGAGAGGGTGCGTTTCTGCATGAGGTATCGAATATACACTCCTGGAAATTGAAATAAGAACACCGTGAATTTATTGTCCCAGGAAGGGGAAACTTTATTGACACATTCCTGGGGTCAGATACATCACATGATCACACTGACAGAACCACAGGCACATAGACACAGGCAACAGAGCATGCACAATGTCGGCACTAGTACAGTGTATATCCACCTTTCGCAGCAATGCAGGCTGCTATTCTCCCATGGAGACGATCGTAGAGATGCTGCATGTAGTCCTGTGGAACGGCTTGCCATGCCATTTCCACCTGGCGCCTCAGTTGGACCAGCGTTCGTGCTGGACGTGCAGACCGCGTGAGACGACGCTTCATCCAGTCCCAAACATGCTCAATGGGGGACAGATCCGGAGATCTTGCTGGCCAGGGTAGTTGACTTACACCTTCTAGAGCACGTTGGGTGGCACGGGATACATGCGGACGTGCATTGTCCTGTTGGAACAGCAAGTTCCCTTGCCGGTCTAGGAATGGTAGAACGATGGGTTCGATGACGGTTTGGATGTACCGTGCACTATTCAGTGTCCCCTCGACGATCACCAGTGGTGTACGGCCAGTGTAGGAGATCGCTCCCCACACCATGATGCCGGGTGTTGGCCCTGTGTGCCTCGGTCGTATGCAGTCCTGATTGTGGCGCTCACCTGCACGGCGCCAAACACGCATATGACCATCATTGGCACCAAGGCAGAAGCGACTCTCATCGCTGAAGACGACACGTCTCCATTCGTCCCTCCATTCACGCCTGTCGCGACACCACTGGAGGCGGGCTGCACGATGTTGGGGCGTGAGCGGAAGACGGCCTAACGGTGTGCGGGACCGTAGCCCAGCTTCTTGGAGACGGTTGCGAATGGTCCTCGCCGATACCCCAGGAGCAACAGTGTCCCTAATTTGCTGGGAAGTGACGGTGCGGTCCCCTACGGCACTGCGTAGGATCCTACGGTCTTGGCGTGCATCCGTGCGTCGCTGCGGTCCGGTCCCAGGTCGACGGGCACGTGCACCTTCCGCCGACCATTGGCGACAACATCGATGTACTGCGGATACCTCACGCCCCACGTGTTGAGCAATTCGGCGGTACGTCCACCCGGCCTCCCGCATGCCCACTATACGCCCTCGTTCAAAGTCCGTCAACTGCACATACGGTTCACGTCCACGCTGTCGCGGCATGCTACCAGTGTTAAAGACTGCGATGGAGCTCCGTATGCCACGGCAAACTGGCTGACACTGACGGCGGCGGTGCACAAATGCTGCGCAGCTAGCGCCATTCGACGGCCAACACCGCGGTTCCTGGTGTGTCCGCTGTGCCGTGCGTGTGATCATTGCTTGTACAGCCCTCTCGCAGTGTCCGGAGCAAGTATGGTGGGTCTGACACACCGGTGTCAATGTTTTCTTTTTTCCATTTCCAGGAGTGTATTTCTTTCCCCAACTTATACCTCCCGAGGAGATCACGAATGTAAAATTAGAGAGATTCGAGCGCGCACGGAGGCTTTCAGACAGTCGTTCTTCCCGCGAACCATACGTGACTGGAACAGGAAAGGGAGGTAATGACAGTGGCACATAAAGTGCCCTCCGCCACACACCATTGGGTGGCTTGCGGAGTATAAATGTAGATGTAGATGTAAATGGTTGGATTCGAGTGCAGCACAGATCCCACGAAGCCATGGGGCCCATGTTGTCAGCAAGGCACTGTGCAAGCTGGTGGTAGCTCCATAATGGTGTGGGCTGTTTTTACATGGAACGGACTGGATTATCTGGTCCAACTGAATCTCTCCGAGGCCATTTGCAACCATTCACAGGCTTCATGTTCCCAAAAAACGATGCAATTTTCATGGATGACAATACGCCATGTCAATGGGCGACAGCTGTTCACCATTGTTTTTAATAATATTCTGGCCAGTTCGAGCAAATCATCCGTAGTGAGACCCATTGGACACTTATGGGACGTAAACGAGAGGTCAGTTCGAGCACAAAATCCTGCACTGGCAACTCTTTCGCAGTTATGGACGGCTATAGAGGTAGGACGGCTCAATATTTCAGCAGGGTATTTCCAAGGACTTGTTGAGTCCATGCCACGTCGAGCTCCTGCAATACGCTGGGCAAAAAGAAGGTCCGACACGATGTTAGACGGTATCCCATGACTTACGTCGCATCCGTGTATATTCCGTCCGATAGGACAGAGGGCCGCCTCCGCTGCTACCGGCCTCGCCTCGTGCGCCCCTTTCATAGCTGAGCCCCCTTTCTACTAGCAGAGCCGTCGGATATCCCCGTTTCAGGCATAGGGAGCATACACCATCTCTGCCCAGCGACCCAATGAACCATAGCGGTGCCATTTCTGTTACCAAATACGAAAAGCATGCGAAATTCAAAAGAACGCAAAATCCCGAAGACTGGCTAAGTTTCACGAATGCTCGAAATTTAGTGCGGACGTCAATGCGAGATGCTTTTAATAGTTTCCACAATGAAACATTATCTCAAAATATGGTAGAAAACCCAAAGAGATTCTGGTCGTATGTAAGGTACACCAGTGGCAAAAAACAGTCAATACCGTCACTGCGCGATAGCGATGGAAATGTCGCCGATGATGGTGCCACTAAAGCGGGGTTACTAAATACAGTTTTCCGTAATTCCTTCACGAAAGAAGATGAAGTAAATATTCCAGAATTCGAAACCAGAACAGCTGTTAGCATGAGTGACATAAAATTAGATATCTTAGGTGTTGCGAAACAACTCATATCACTTAAGAAAGGCAAGTCTTCCGGTCCAGATGGTATACCAATCAGGTTCCTCTCAGAGTATGCAGACACAATAGCGCATTTCTTAGCAATCATATAGAACCGCAAACTTGACGAAAGGTCTGTTCCTGCCCGCATCTCGTGGTCGTGCGGTAGCGTTCTCACTTCCCACGCCCGGGTTCCCGGGTTCGATTCCCGGCGGGGTCAGGGATTTTCTCTGCCTCGTGATGGCTGGGTGTTGTGTGCTGTCATTAGGTTAGTTAGGTTTAAGTAGTTCTAAGTTCTAGGGGACTGATGACCATAGATGTTAAGTCCCATAGTGCTCAGAGCCATTTGATTTGAACCAAAGGTCTGTTCCTAAGGGCTGGAAAGTAGCATAGGTCACACCAATATTCAAGAAAGGAAATAGGAGTAACCCATTGAATTACAGACCCATACCACTGACCTCAATTTGCAGTAGGATTTTCGAGTATATACTGTACATTATGAATCACTTTGAAGAAAATGGCTTATTGATATATAACGAACACGGATTCAGAAAATATCGTTCTTGTGCAACACAGCTAGCTCTTTATTCCCATGAAGTAATGACTGCTGTCGACTAGGGATCTCATATCGAGTCTATATTCCTTAGATTTCCATAAGGCTTTTGATTCCGTTCCGCACAAGCGACTATTAATCAAATTGCGTGCATATGGAGTATCGTGTCAGTTGTGTGACTGGATTCTTTATTTCCTCTCAGAGAGGTCACAGCTCGTAGTGATAGACGGTAAATCATCGAGTAGAACAGAAGTGATATCTGGCGTTCCGCACGGTAGTGTCATAGGCCCTCTGATGTTCCTGATTTACATAAATGATGTAGGTGATAATCTGAGCAGCCCCCTTGGATTGTTTGCAGATGATGCTGTAATTTACCGTCTAGCAAAATCATCAGAAGATTTCAATTCCAATTACAATACGATCTAGAGAGAATTTCTGTATGGTGCGAAAAGTGGCAATTGACACTAAACAAAGAAAATTGCGACGTCATCCACATGGCTACTAAAAGAAATCCGATAAATATTTGGTATACGATAAATCGTACAAATCTAAGGACTGTTAATTCTACTAAATTCCTAGGAATTACAATTACGAGCAACTTTAATTGGAAAGACCACAGAGATAATATTGAGGGGAAGGCGAAACAAAGACTGCACTTTGTTGTCAGAACGCTTACAAGATGCGACAAACCCACTAAAGAGACAGCCTACATTACACTTTTCCGTCCTCTGCTGGAATGTTGTTGTGTGATATGGGATCCTTACCAGGTAGTATTGACGGAGGACATCGAAAAAGTGCAAAGAAGGGCAGCCCGTTTCGTGTTATCGCGCATTATGGGTGAGAGCGCCATTGATATGATACGCGAGTTGTGGTGGAAGTCACTGAAACAAAGGCGGTTTTCTTTGCGGCGAGATCTATTTACGAAATTTCAATCACTAACTTTCTCTTCCGAATGTGAAAATATTTTGACACCCACCTTCTTAGGGAGAAATGATCATCATATTAAAATGAGAGAAATCAGTGCTCGAACGGAAAATATTTTAGGTGCTCCTTTATCCCACGCGCAATGCGAGAGTGGAATTGTACAGAAGTAGTATGAAAATGTTCGATGAAACCTCTGCCAGGCACTTAAGTGTGAATTACAGAGTAACCATGTAGATGTAGATGTAGATTTTGCCACCCTTGGCACACTGTCAATTCCAGCAAGTATATGAGTTACTTTAGCCCAGGTACCTGCAGTGCGTGACACTCCATGTGAGTCAACGTCAGTCTTGTGTTGAATTTTTAATAACGTCATGTCTACGTAAATGGTTCGCTGTGATATGTTTCTGAACAGATCTAGAGGAAAGGAAGAAGATTAACGAAAAAACAATGTAAGCTGGTTATTTGGGATGATCAATATAAATGGGACGTCCTGTAAGGGTGTGACACTTTCACGATACTCGACCTCCTTTTTTTACTTCCGCCTGATTTCCACTTTACCCAAGGTGTATTTTATCCGTATAAGTAAGATTTCATATAATCGAAACCAGCCAACATGAGCCAGATGGTTAGAAGATAACATTTTTACCTTCCATAGTCTTTCATTTAGAAGCGGTATTGCGTTAACGTTGGGCGAGGGAGGCACAAAAGCGGAGACTACCGTCACATTACGCTTAGGCCTTCAAAGGTGGCCTGTTCCGTCGTGTACTAGTAACAGCCTGCCAGAGCCAACACGACCGGAAGACTATGCCGTCTGTCTGCTGGCAACCCTCGGCCCTGTTTGCTGCCGTCTATTGTTGCTCGCTATCCGGACTGATATCAGGGGACACAAAAGCGGGGACCAACAGACGCACAGCAGATAGAATCAGTTTGCTCTGTGGTCCCACATTAGCGGTCACGGTACAGCTAGATGTCTCTTTACAGTGATATGAGAAATTGGCGCACAGACAAATGTCTGGTTCGTACTAGTTTAGACATACAATGAGGGGACAAAAGCCTCAGGTAATTCTTTTGCCCAGCGAAGTGCAGCAACTCGACCCACTGGAAGTTCCCTGCAGAAATAATGAGCTATGCAGCCGTCCATCATTGAAAGTGTTGCCGGTGCAGGATTTCGCGCACGAACTGACCTCTCTATTGCCGTGCTGGATAGCTGCGCGGTCTTGGGCGCCCTGTCACGGTCCGCGCGGCTCGCCCCGTTGGAGGTTCGCGTCCTCCTTCGGGCATGGGTGTGTGTGTTGTCCTTAGCGTAAATTAGTTTAAGTAGTGTTTAAGCTTAGGAACCAATGACTTCAGCAGTTTGGTCCCATAAGACCTTACCACAAATTTCCAATTTTTTACCTCTCAATTTTGTCCCACAAATGTTTGATGGGATTCATACCGGTCGAGCTGGGTGACCAAGTCATTCGCTCGACCTGTGCAGGACGTTCTTCAAACCAATCGCGAACAATGGAGCATTGTCATCCATAAAAAATCCATCGTTGTTTGGGAACTTGACGTCCATGAATGGCTGCAAATGGTCTTCAAGTAGCCAAACGTAACCATTTCCAGTCAATGATAGGTTCAGTTTGACCAGAGGACCCAGTCCATTCCATGTAGACACAGGCCACACCATTATGGAGCCGGTACCAGCTTGAACAGTGCCTTGTTAACAACTTGGGTCTATGGTTTCATGGGGTCTGCGCAACACTCGAACGCTGCCATCAGCTCTTACCAGCTGAAATGACAACTCTTCTGACCAGACAACGGTTTGACAGTTGTCTTCTGTCCCATCTATTTCATCACGAGCCCAGGTGATGCACTCCAGCAATCTCGTGCTAGTAGCAAAGGGAGTCGAGACGGTCGTCTGATGCTATAGCCCATTAACTTCAAATTTCGTCACACTGTCCTAACTATTACGTTTGTCATACGTTCCCAATTGATCCCTGCAGTTACTTCATGCCGTGTTTCTTGTCTGTTAGCACTGACAACTCTACGCAAACGCCGCTGCTTTCTGTCGTTAAGTGAAGGCCGTCGGCCAATGCGTTGTCCGTGGGGGAGAGGCAACGCCTGTAATTTGGTATTCTCGGCACACTCTTGACACTGTGAATATCGGAATATTGTATTCCCCAACGATTTTCGAAATGGAATGTCCCATGCGTCTAGAGCTAACTACGCGGTCAAAGTCTGTTGATTCCAGTCATGCAGCCATAAGCATATCGGAAACCTTTGCACATGAAGCACCTGAACACAAGTGACAGCCATGCCAATCCAGTGCCCTTTTATACCTTGTGTGCGCGATACTACCGTCATCTGTATATGCTCATATCTTTATCCCACGATTTTGTCACCACTGTGTATACTTACGTGTCCTATACATAATTTACGTTCAAATGGTTCAAATGGCTCTGAGAACTATGGCACTTAGCTTCTTAGGTCATCAGTCCCCTAGAACTTAGAACTACTTAAACCTAACTAACCTAAGGACATCACACACATCCATACCCGAGGCAGGATTCGAACCTGCGATCGTAGCGGTCGCGCGGTTCCGGGCTGAAGCGCCTAGAACCGCTCGGCCACTCTGGCCGGCCATAATTTACGTGAAAGAATGTAATTACGTAGAACAACGCATAGCACGCTTAACGTAATTAATTTTTATGTGTGTGTTGCAAGCTGCCTGTATAGTATTGCGAGCACTGAAAGGCACCTCATTTTAGTTGCAACGATAAGAAGGCTACAATTTTACGAGATAAATATCCACATTTAAGTTCGTCAATAAAGTAAAAGGAGTTATCAAAAATTTAAATTATCAGCTTGTTTTCTTGAGTCGAAGTTACTACCTACCAGGTATTTTGTCACCTCAGTGTATATTTACGAGTCCTATACATATTTTACGCGAGATAATGTAATGAGGTACAACAACTTGGTTTATAGCACATTTAACAGAGTTAATTTTGTTGTATGTCTACATGCTGCCTGTATAGTTCTGCACGTATGCGGTAGCGAAACATAGCTAATTTTAGTAACAGCGATAAAAAGGTTGTTATTTTACGAGATAAATATCCACATAAATATTTGTCTATGGAATGAGAGGAGTTATAAAAATTTAAATTAGCTGTTTGTTCTCTTAAGTTGGCTTTGCTATATATCAGATATTTTGTGTCACAGGGTAGCTGATCAAAACCATTATTCATTTAACGAGGTAACATGTTTCTCGGTCGTGAGGCGTTGTTAGGTGGGTCATATGGAATCAAAACAGATGTAATGAAAAAACACAGCAATCATTCGCAGTCCCATTGGTTTTTTATTACTCACGCATATGAAGATTTCAGCTACAAAATAACCATCTTCAGTGCATTTGAGTGAGATGCAATCCAAAAGACTCCCTGCAGCATATATCGCCATATGACTTTACTGGTGTACAGGTAGAAGGAAACTGCCTGTACTCCAGTGAAGTCATATGGCGATATATGCTGCCGGGATTCTGTTGAATTATAGCTCACTCAAATGCACAGAAGATGGCTATTTATAGCTGAAATCTGGAGATTCAAGAATAATAAAAAACTAATGGGATTGCGACAGACTACTGTATTTCTATCGCTCAATATAATAACGGTTCCATCTGGAATCAAAGTTGGTCAACAATGTTATCACTTATTCTGTATGCACTCCAGTGTGATGATATATCTCACATATAGTGCCGGAAGTAATGAGATTCGCCAATAGAAACTCAGTTCAATATTATCCCGAACTTTTCTTCACGCTCAAAGCACTTTTATATCCTCTGATCCCCTTTCTCGAAGAAAGAAATAAGAAATGGGGAAGATTAAGATACTGAATTATTTACCATATAATATCCTTGAGCTCCCCTTAATTTTGTTGGTAACAGTCTCTCACATAACACAGTCTACCTTCAGTACTGACACAAAACATTTATCCACGGCAAGAGCTGTAATTTATTCAGAAATCGACCTGCAAAGTGGCTACAATATTTATGTGATGGCCGCAGTGACTCAGTGTATCGAGCTACCTAAGTAAGGGTTGTAGCTGGTTTTACTTACTTATCTCACAGCAATACATACTTGATCTCAAGTTTTCAGCTCAACTGCTCTATCGGAGGGCTATTTACATTTTTATGTGTTTTTAAGAAAGGGTAGCAGTATATTTTTTACAACATGTTGATACTTTTCTGTTTCGAAAAGCTCGTTGCAACATAGTCCTCCGAAAAAATTCTCGTTCCTTACGTTTCTTCCAGAATTAATTTATAGCTTCTACTCGTCGGTCACTGATTACTATTCTTTGGAATGCCACATGCATTGTTGTAGAAATGAATGTATAGTAACACCCAAAACCACGAATATATCATAACGTTTCATCCAGTGCGTTTCCTTCCTCTGTTCGTCTCCCCGGAATTTTTCTCAAAAAAAGTAAAAGTGCGCAAAGAAATACTTGTTTGTGCAAATTTTCTACTTGTATTTGCAATCTTCTCCGAACGAGAATACAGTATGTAGCTCCTTGAATCATCCCGTCCCCTTAAGGGGTTGCACAGAGAGAGAATACCTATACTGTTCAAGCGACCCATCAATTTCCCTTTTTTCTGAATGAATATGGACGAGATGCACATATCCGGAGACGAGCTCCAAATTCTGTCCGGACGGAATGTTTTAGATATCTGTAGGTCTGCTTTAAACATTTACGTTAATGCTTTCTTCACGCAGTCTGCGGTAAATTATATGCTGCTCCCTGTACTGGTTGGTCGTAGGTTTCCTCTCCAGCCGTATTCTTCGTCAGTCACCTCGCAGAGTCGATCAATATCTCAATTCGCCGCAGAGATTTTTAGATGGTACCGAAGATTTACCGTTAAATGTCATATTTCTATGTTAAATATGTCCCTCCATACCAGGGCAAATCGATCGGCACGAGGTTTTGCAGTGATTCTTTACGCTAAGTGATCTTCTGTAATTGTTTATGAACATCACGATATGGCTATCCGAGACGATTTCCAGATGACTGAAGACCACGAGAAATCATTTCAAGAAGCAATCCAAGGAACGACTATCGAGACCGGTGGTTGATAATGCCCCCCGAAGAGTCCTGATAGTCTCACAGCTGGCGTAATGCCATCAGTAAACGGACCTGCGTTGCTTGTGTTCACAAATATCCGTCCGTCCGTCGCCTGGCCGATGTCAACTTTCATATCATTCCGTCTGATATTGAACGAGTAAATCTTAGGTTATCGTCGGTGAATAAATTTGTTTACTGTCCCTCGAGTCGTCCAGTCGTCAAATAACCAATGATAACACGCTTGCTGAATTAACATCTTGGACTAGAGCAATTATAAGAACCAGTGTACCATTAACACGTCGACATCGATGCAGAACACTGTTTTTTTTTTTTTTTTTTTTTTTTTTCTGTACCAGCATATGTGCGATAGGTTGTCCATGATTAGCTAAACCGGTTTCCGCCAGTACTTGGACGGTTCCTTAAAAATGCTTTGGCACCTTAATTTCCTTGCTCCTATGAGGCGAACTGGTTAATTTCGCGATCTCAATGTCGATTTGACTTGAGGTGGACAAAGCAATACCCATCACGACAACGTCTACTTATCGGAGACTGTGGTGGTACACATCGGTGACACTCGGCACAAACAGTCTCCATCTCACGTCTGTGTCCTGGGAAAAGCACAGAACGGAAAAGAACAAAAACAGATAAGTGTCAGGTAACGTGACACACATGAGCGTCACTCAACGGTAAGCTGTTTTGAAACAGAACGAGATCAACTTAAGGACACACACGTACCTACAATTTCCATTTATAGTTCCCGAGGATTCATATATTCCAAAAGGCTCCTTTTCAGTCTTAGAAGTACATAGCTAGACTCTTGCGACTTACTCCTTCCAGACACATGAACCGTACTCAACACCTTGTCAGAAAGCGACACTATTGTTGTCCTCTTACTAGATGCAATCACTTTCCCAAAATTCTGTCGCTTTCTCAAAAGATTTCTTGCTGATTCTTATTTGTGAGCCGGCCGGACTGGCCGTGCATTTCTAGGCGCATCAGTCTGGAACCGCGCGACTGCAACGGTTGCAGGTTCGAATCCTGCCTCGGGCATGGATGTGTGTGATGTCCTTAGGTTAGTTAGGTTTAATTAGTTCTAAGTTCTAGGCGACTGATGACCTCAAAGTTAAGTCGCATAGTGCTCAGAGCCATTTGAGCCTTATTCGTGTTATACAATATGTTACGTAGCTTGTCGTTCTAAAGATACCAGGCATGTAACTAAAACATATAGGACCGCATTCGATGTTCGAGGATACCCTCTACTAGGGATTAACACAGTACTCTCAACGGGTATTTGTTTTCATGCTTGCTGAAACATCCCCACTGTTGTTATCGTCTTTCTTTCCAAACCAGACCTGGCCTGTAACCGATATTCTATTACTGAGCTTTGATTAACGCTGAGAGTAGGACAGTTCAGCAGATCTACCTATGTTCTTAGAATCACGGTGCGTTAGTTCTTGATTTGTGAATAGGATTTCGTCAATCTCGTACAGAAATGGACAAATGTCAAGAATCGTTGCCACAACATCTCCGCTCATTTTGATACAAAGCAACACGCGTCGTTTTATCCCAAAACAGGGAAAACATTCTTAAACCATCGAATCATTCTCACAGAATTTCACAGTTAATGCCATTTTCCCGTTATCCATCAGGTCCCCTAATGTTTTTTAGAGTGCAATATTATGTCACACTACATAAAATCGCCTTATAGCTCCACTTTCAAATGATACCGTTGTTTGCAAACCTATGAGGTTAATTCTTTCTTTTTTGCGATCATTGTGTTCTCGATTTAACATGACGATTGAAATTGAACCCAAGCACCTATCGACAGGATGTTCTGTCACTTATCTTTCTGCTTGAGTTTCAACTGTGGTCTCGCTAATATCTATGCCGAAGGCTTTTTTGTAGGGATTTCTTGTAATTTCAATTTGAATGCATGGTACGTTTAGAAATCAGTGGTCCCCCTGTTAATCTCTCAGACGCACCAGCGCTATTAGGCGTAGCACGTCTCAATATGTTTACTTCAGAATAATACACTAAGTGATCAAAAGTATCCGGACACACCCAAAAGCATACATTTTTCATATTAGGTGCATTGTGCTGCCACGAACTGCCAGATACTCAATATCAGCGACCTATGTAGTTATTAGACATCGTGAGAGAGCAGAATGGGGCGCTCCGCGGAACTCAAGGACTTCTAACGTGGCCAGCTGTTTCGATGTCACTTGTGTCATACGTCTGTAGGCGAGATTTCCATACTCCTAATCATGGCTAGGTGCACTGTTTCTGCTGTGATAGTGAAGTGGAACGTGAAGGGACAGGTACAGCACAAAAGCGCTCAGACTGACCTCGTCTGTTGATTAACAGAAACCGCCGACAGTTGAAGAGGGTCGTAATGTGTAATAGGCAGACATCTATCCAGATCATCACACAGGAATTCCAAACAGCATCAGGGTACACTGCAAGTACTACGACAGTTAGGCGGGAGGTGAGAAAACTTTGATTTCATGGTTGAGCCACTGCTCGTAAACCACACATCGCGCCGATAAATGCCAACCGATGATGCCTCGCTTGGTGAAAGGAGCCTGCACAGAGTCCTGACCGAAATCGTACAGAACACCTTTGGGATGTTTTGGAACGCTAACTACGTGCTAGGCCTCACCGACTGACATCAATACCTCTCCTTAGTGCAATGCTCCGTGAAGAAAGGGCTGCCACTCCCCAAGAAACCTTCCAGCACCTGATTGAACATATGCCTGCGAGAGTGGAAGCTGTCATCAAGCTAACGGTGGGCCAAAACTATATTGAATTCCAGTATTACCGGTGGAGGGTGCCACGAACTTATAAATTTTCAGGTAGGTGTCCGGATACTTTTGATAATATAGTGTATATTTAACAGGACAGCTGTGCTTACGTAACTTCTCTGGAATATGTTGGACTCTTAGTCTCTTACATTCACTTTCGGTGTAAATATTTTCAATTGTCGTCATAGCTTTTTGTTTGTTTCCTACAAGCACACATCATCCATGAATAGATGCCAATGTTTGTATTTTCATCTTCCTTCGACCTATTCCCATACTTTACATTCCGGATACGAACGATTTTTTGTCTGTGTGTGGTATTGTGACATACAAGACACCTTCTGGTACTGTTGAAGAACGGAAACCTACCTGTTCAATTTATTCCACAGTTTCGAAATTATCGTGAACGAAGAGAGGAAAATGTAAGTAATGCACAGATAAACCAATCCAAGGTCGAATCTACTCACACAACTTCGTCTTAAAGATAGTGCTCAACAGAGCTTTGATCTTTTAACATGTTTCCATCAAGGTAGTTAATATTTTAAGAACCACCCGTTGAAGGGCGAGACTACTAATAAAACAAATAGTACACGACCTGCGTTGCTTTATCCGTACATTAATGAATAACGACCTAAGTCTTCCCTGCAGGCAATGCCTGCATCTGCGAGAGGGTCATGTGTTTCAGACGGTCGTTGCTTCCTAAATCACAGCTGTCGTTTCATGCAAATATTTCCTTTCTTAAACAACGTCACGTCGTGTACGTCGGCTGCTGCTTGAAACAAAAAAGATCGTCTTATGCCGACAAGACGAATTCGGGTTAATTTTACCCCGTCGTAATCACACACGTTGCCGGATAGCGTGTAGCCGACAAGGAAGCGGTTGTAGTTCAAATGGTTCAAATGGCTCTGAGCACTATGGGACTTGACATCTTAGGTCATCAGTCCCCTAGAACTTAGAACTACTTAAAACTAACTAACCTAAGGACATCACACACATCCATGCCCGATGCAGGATTCGAACCTGCGACCGTAGCGGTCGCGCGGTTCCAGACTGAAGCGCCTAGAACCGCTCGGCCACACAGGCCGGCGAAGCGGTTGTAGTAGCTGAGGGACAGCAGAATCAGAGGCTGATGTCTTGAATGGAATTTGACGTTAGCTAGTACGATAGCCTCTCATAATCTGAATTCGGCAGTGGCTATGTCTGTCCGAGTCGAAGCCTAGGCTTACATTTATAGTAAGGATATTTATGCTGTACTGCGTGCTTGCGGGTAGTGGTAATGGTTTTTACTACTGATCAGTGGCTAAAAGTAATCTGTTCCAGTGGCTACGAAACTTAAACAACGTGATTTTTCTGGGCTGGTTTACAAGCCGGTGTATCAAACTTGAGGTAGATACAATGATACCTGGCGAACTGATGAACTACCAACAAATAGAAGATATTTTCGTCAGTGGGCTATTCAGTCTTTCAGAACTTTATGTTCATTAAAAATTAAAAAAAAAGACTAATAGCAGTGTTAAGTGCTCTGGTCATTGGGAAAGTACGACTACATTGTACTTAACCAGTAAAACACCATCTACGAGTCTTTATAGAATCGAACTCTCATGTCTGAAACAGCTTCAAACGTCTCATTGCTTTACAAATGGGTTAATGTGTTAGATATTCGATGTCGTTCCACGTTGCGCAAGTTTTTAACGTACGGCATTGTTGATGACGTCATATATCCTGAACTTTGCGTCGAAGTATGATATAATTTTTCTAATATATCCAGTGGTATGTATCTGCATACTGACTGTAATAATCCATAAGCGTCATCAATTCGCGCGTGAGTGAGCAAGGGGAAAATGAAGAAGAAAAAAGGAACACGCACCACGAACGAATTACCCCCGTGTGACAGAAACGGTTGGTGTGATGCACATGTACATGTACTATTTCTCAAAATTCGAAGATTGATTCAAGAAAAAGAGCTTCAGAAGCTGGGCACATCAATTACGCGTTGGTCCACCTCTAGCCCTTATAAAAGCAGATATTCGGCTTCGTATTGACTGATAGAGTTTTTGGGTGTTCTCCTGAGGCATATCGTGCCAAATTCTGTCCAACTGGCGCGTTTGATCGTCAAAATCCCCAACTGGTTGCAGAGCTCTGCCCATAATGCTCCAAAAGTTCTCAGTTGGGGCGAGATTCGGCGACATTGCTGGCCATAGTAGGGTTTGGTATGCACGAAGACAAGCAGTAGAAACTCTCGCCGTTTGCGGGCGGGAATTATCTTGCTGAAATGTAAGCCAAGGATGCTATGCGATGAAAGGCAACAACACGGGGCGTAGAACATCGTTGACGTACCGCTTCTGTAAGGGCGTCACGGATGACAACCAGAGGGGTTCTGCTTGTGAAATAAAATGGCACCGCAGACCATCGTTCCTGGTTATCGGGCCGTATGGCGGGCGACGGTAGAGTTGGTGTCACACCGTTGCTCGTGGCTTCTCCAGACACGTCTTCGGCCTGGGATCTCATTGAGTTGAGTGTAATTGTCTTCAGTTATGAGTGCCGCTTCAGGCGGAGCCCTGTTGAGCATTTTGTTTGTCTGTATTTGTGCCTAATATGTAACGATTTCCGCCACATTCCGGTAATTCCTTCGTGATGTGTGTTTTTATACATAGTTTTTAACTGTAACACTTGTCTTACTACGTTAAACCTTCAACATAAGAATGTACCTCCTAATGAGTGGATTGTAATAGTGATTTAAAATTCGCTCAGTAACTGAATGAAACACTGAAAATTTTTCTTGCTCCTGGAAGCGGTTAGACAGACAATCTGGTACTAGGACTGTTCACCGTACTCCATTCAGTCATTTATTAATACAGATTAATAAGTGATTCTGGCTTACTACCCAGCTGTTCCAGGGCTTTGTCTGAGACCAATCAAATTTATCAATCATCTTTCTCTTTGGGATCAACTTTAGAGTCACCTGACGGGAGTTCCTTGTCCATGCGTGCTACTGCCTGGGGGAAGTTTCTCTCGCAGCCTCGTAGACAATCCACATGGCCTAGCTAAGCAATAATTTCTACATTTTTGCCTTTTCATTACCGTCCAGTGTTAGCCCTAAGAGCTACGTTGATCAGGACAGTTGGGCCACAACAGTTCGGGCATGCCCCCTTCTTTTTGACGTGCTACAAGGTACAAAGACGTGGAAATTCCTAGAGTCGCCCGCTTCTGGGATCTTGCGATTCAGCGCCAATTGTGGAACCTTTGCGCAGTTTTTCTTCACAGATAACAGCGATTATTTTCTTGCTCCTGGAAGCGGTTAGGCAGACAATCTGCTACTGGGACTGCGCACCGTACTCCATTCAGTCATTTATTAATACAGATTAATAAGTGATTCTGGCTTACTACCCAGCTGTTCCAGGGCTTTGGCTGAGACCAATTAAGTGTATCAGTCATCTTCCTCTTTTGGATCTACTTTAGAGTCACCTGACAGGAGTTCCTTGTCCATGCTTGCTACTGCCTGGGGGTAGTTTCTCTCGCAGCCTCGTAGATAATCCACGTGGCCTTTCTAAGCCATAGTTTCTACCTTTTTACCTTTTCATTACCACCCAGTGTGAGCCCTAAGAGCTACGTGGATCAAGACAATTGGGCCACAACTTTTCGGGCACACCCCCTTCTTTTTGACGAGCTACAAGGTACAAAGACGTGGAGACTCCTTGACTCGTCCGCTTCTGGGATCCTGAGATTCAGTGCCAATTGCGGAATCTTTGCACAGTTTTTACTCACAGATAACAGCGATTATTTTCTGATTCGTTTTGTTCAGGATCATGATTGAAATTGAGATATTAAGATTCTTGGTTGCTATCGACGACCGTGACGCTCTTTCCTTTGGTGTTTGCTCCTGCATGTACTGTCTTCTGAGTGTATTTGGTGCGGCTGGCTGGAGCAGCAGCTGTTCGCCCTCGCTGACTGGGACTCTTCCCTGTGCAGCAACCTCAGCACTGCTGCCGACGCGGCTGAGTAGATACGGCACCTTCCAGGCAGGCGTTTTCGGCCCCAAATGTCGCCACACCACTCTTACCTTGGAAGAAGGTGAGGACGACGGTAGGTCAAGTAGATAGTGAACATGTACGGTAGATTGGCACCGTCTCTTCCCAGAGCTGTCTCCCTTCTTGGTGCTTCGTTTCATCTAGTTTCCTTCTTGGTTTCTCTGAGATGAGGCATGCTACCGCCCGTAGTGAACTTTGGTTCCTATATGTGTACATAGTAGATTGCATGATGTGTAAGAGTAGAATTGTACTTTGGTTGTGTGTGAATTACGTCATCGTCAAACCCTTTGTTAATTAATATGTAATGTATAACTCTGTGTGGTGGTGTGGCGACATGAGAGGAATTTGTAAAGGAACGCATTGCGTCGAATCCCGTATGAGTTCGAGTTTGGTGTGCATCTGCACTGAAGGAATCACTGGCTGTCACCGTCGCTAGTACGTAAGGCATCCGTGGTCGAATCTTGGTCTGGCGCAAATTTTTAACTTGCCCCATTGATATGAAGTAATGCCCACTGGCAGCTAATGTCTTTCATTGCGTTGTGTCTTGTCGCATTGATTAACTTGCAATTTGCGTAGTCATCTTGGGCTGCAGTATCTGTGCACCTGATCTTTATCTTTTTACTCAGATATCTGAATCTCGTCCGCAGCTCGTGGTATAGTGGCTAGTGTTCCTGCCTCTGGAGCACGGGGTCCCGGGTTCGATTCCCGTCCGGGTCGGGGCTTTTCTCCGCCCGGGGACTGGGTGTTTGTGTTGTCCTCATCATTTCATCATCATCATCATTCGTGACAGTTGCTAGATTGGACTGAGTTAAAAATTCGACTGTGCAAAAATTGGGACTTTGTACAGGCGCTGATGACCGCGTAGTTCAGCGCCCACGAAACAAACATCATCATCATTAGCTTCCCTCTTCAATATTTATATCCGAAAAATCCCCCCATTGCCTATTTTACGATTCCTTGATGTCTCAGGATGTGTCTTGTCAACTGATCCCTTATTTTAGTCAAGCTGTACCATTAATTTTTCCCAATTTCTCTTCAGTATCTACTCACTAGTTAAGCAATCTGCCCATCCAATCTTCAGCATTCTTCTGTACCATCACACTTCAAAACCTTCTATTATCTTCTTGAATAAACTGCTTATAATCCACGTTTCATTTGTGTACAAGGCTGCACTTCATACTAAAAATTTCATATCTAAATTTGAATTTCATGTTAATATATTTCTCTATTACAAAAATGCATTTTTTTACTGTTGTCAGTCTTCATTTCATACATTCTATATTATGAAAATCATCTGTAACTGTTTTGGATAAATAGAAAATTGACCTGTTTTTAGCATCTCATTTCCTAATCCAGTTCCTTCAGAATGGTGTGATATCATACTACAACATTTCATTTTCTTTGTTTTACTTTTCCTGCTATTCATCTCATAATATGTCTTCAAGAAATTGATTACCGGTTCAAGTGATCTTCGAGGCCCTTTACTGTCTTTGATAACATTACAGTGTCATCGACAAACCTCAGAGTTTCAATTATGTCTCCTACAATTTTAATATCTTTTCAAAATTTCTCCTTAGTTTACTTCATAACTTGCTCATTATTAAGATTGAATAACATGTGGGATGCACTACAACCCTGTCTCACTCCCTTTTCAACTACTGCTTTTGTTTCATGACCCTCGACTCTTATATCTGCGATCTGGATTTTGTAAAAATTGTAGATAACCTTCTTTTCCCTGTGCTCATGTCGCTGCTACCTTCACAATTTCAAATAGTGTATTCCTGTCAACACTGTCGAAAGCTTTCTAAGTGTTATAGACATTTGTTCGTTTTTCTTCAATATTCAGACGTGAGTCATATGGTATATGTTTACTCGCCTTTGTTATAAAATATCTAATTCAAGGGGAAAATTGTAACATCCGTAAAACGTCCTCCGAAGCGCACGCTGCTAACACAGTACAACTCGTGGACAGCCGCTTCGAATGCTCGTGACGTGTCCCGTCAGTGTGTTCAGAAATGCTCAGGTACAGCTTCTGATTAGCAGATTTCAAGCCGAAGTGCTGGGTGAAATTTCATGCCTCGCACTCACTGAGGGAAGGCATGTGACACTGTTGATGATCCGTCCACAGGAGGATGACGTTAGCTCGGCTTCCCTTTGATGCTGCTCGAAAGTAGATTACTATATAGGTGGGGAGGTTAGCGTCCACCGTTCTGTCGACGACTGTGTTACGAGAGACAGAGAACGACCTTGGAATTGACTATGATGAGGTATGGTGCCTGTCGATACGTATTCAAAAGGGCAGTGTATGCGCCACCATGACAGCTCATAATCTTGCTTACCTCATCATCAATACCACAAACACTTCACTATGCATGGACTTTTCACACGCACCTACGCTTACACATCAGTCAGTTACTTGTTCCATTGATCATACTGCCGATAAACGACATGACGTGCAACGTGGCAACAGGAAAAACATTAAACACACACTCACAGATATATAAGGGGCAATTAAAAAGTTCCCGTGCACAGATCGTACTTTCCGGAATCGCTATGTCAACCAGGCCGAAGAAGCGCCCTGTCCTGCTGGGTGAAGAAGTCCGTAAGTGCCTGCTGCACATCCTCGCACGGTAGAAATCGTCGACCCTTCAACGTCTTTTTTAAGAGACCGAAGGACTGACATTCGCATGGGGAGCGATCAGGACACTAGGGCGGGAGCTCTAGTCACTCCCATTAGAGTTCCCGTAACTTCTGTGTTACGACATTTGCGACATGGGGACGCGCGTTATCATGAAGCAACAGCAGCCCTTCTCGAGCACACCTCCACGGTGGTGGTTTCGGACAGACAAGCTGCTCCATACACATCCTTCATTCTCCGATGGTTGTCTACCGCTGTTTGTCCTGCAGCAGCCAAAAAAGGAATAACAGCACATTGGTAATAATGTCACCATAGTTCACGTTTCCGCATTTTCCTCACGCCCGCCGCAGAGACAAGAATGCCACACTAATTCCTTGCCTCAATGTCAATGCTTATATACTTGCCGACGTCGCACCACGTTGCGTATATGATGCAGCGACACCCTTAAACCGAAACATTTTGATCGCGCCTTATAAGAGAGTGTCTGCCCTAAGATTCGTCAGCCGCGTTTTCTCTGGTGTTTAGGTAGATAACTGCAATTTCGTTTTTGCAATGTGTAGCTGGAATCCGACGAATCAAATACTGCCCATCCAGTCGTTCATGCGACGCCCAGTGCTGACGGAAAGCGTCGGTTTGTTTCCCGTTTCGAAAAAAATTATTTTAAAGCGGAATTTTACGTGCCCATTTCGATTGTGCTGGCCCACATTAGTCTAGTCCGATATTGATTTTATCGGCATGTTTTAACGCGGACGGTAAAACACAAAGAATAACCAGTACCGCAGCAGTGGCGAGCAGCGCCGTTACATGGCGATAACAGTCAGCGCGGGCCAAGGCGGTGTTGTCGCAGTTGGAGTCTTGGTTATTCTTCGTTTTCACTGTCTCTGTTAATACGTGGCGATAAAACGAATATCGGACTAGACTAATCTGGGACCGTTCTATCGAATAGGCACGTAAAATTCCGTTTTAAAAATCATTTTTTGCTAAAGGGAAACAATCCGACGTTTCTTTTGTTATTTTTTTATATATATATACTCCGCAAGCCACCCAACGGTGTGTGGCGGAGGGCACTTTACGTGACACTGTCATTACCTCCCTTTCCTGTTCCAGTCGCGTTTGGTTCGCGGGAAGAACGACTGTCTGAAAGCCTCCGTGCGCGCTCTAATCTCTCTAATTTTACATTCGTGATCTCCTCGGAAGGTATAAGTAGGGGGAAGCAGTATATTCAATACCTCATCCAGAAACGCACCCACTCGAAACCTGGCGAGCAAGCTACACCGCGATGCAGAGCGCCTCTCTTGCAGAGTCTGCCACTTGAGTTTGCTAAACATCTCCGTAACGCTATCACGGTTACCAAATAACCCTGTGACGAAACGCGCCGCTCTTCTATGGATCTTCTCTATCTCCTCCGTCAACCCGATCTGGTACGGATCCCACACTGATGAGCAATACTCAAGTATAGGTCGAACGAGTGTTTTGTAAGCCACCTCCTTTGTTGATAGACTACATTTTCTAAGGACTCTCCCAATGAATCTCAACCTGGTACCCGCCTTACCAACAATTAATTTTATATGATCATTCCACTTCAAATCGTTCCGCACGCATACTCCCAGATATTTTACAAAAGTAACTGCTACCAGTGTTTGTTCCGCTATCATATAATCATACAATAATGGATCCTTCTTTCTATGTATTCGCAATACATTACATTTGTGTATGTTAAGGGTCAGTTGCCACTCCCTGCACCAAGTGTCTATCCACTGCAGATCTTCCTGCATTTCGCTACAATTTTCTAATGCTGCAACTTCTCTGTATACTACAGCATCATCTGCGAAAAGCCGCATGGAACTTCCGACACTATCTACTAGGTCATTTATATATATTGTGAAAAGCAATGGTCCCATAAGACTCCCCTGTGGCACGCCAGAGGTTACCTTAACGTCTGTAGACGTCTCTCCATTGATAACAACATGCTGTGTTCTGTTTGCTAAAAACTCTTCAATCCAGCCACACAGCTGGTCTGATATTCCGTAGGCTCTTACTTTGTTTATCAGGCGACAGTGCGTAACTGTATCGAACGCCTTCCGGAAGTCAAGAAAAATAGCATCTACCTGGGAGCCTGTATCTAATATTTTCTGGGTCTCATGAACAAATAAAGCGAGTTGGGTCTCACACGATCGCTGTTTCCGGAATCCATGTTGATTCCTACATAGTAGAATCTGGGTTTCCAAAAACGACATGATACGCGAGCAAAAAACATGTTCTAAAATTCTACAACAGATCGACTTCAGAGATATAGGTCTATAGTTTTGCGTATCTGCTCGACGACCCTTCTTGAAGACTGGGACTACCTGTCCTCTTTTCCAATCATTTGGAACCTTCCGTTCCTCTAGAGACTTGCGGTACACGGCTGTTAGAAGGGGGGCAAGTTCTTTCGCGTACTCTGTGTAGAATCGAATTGGTATCCCGGCAGGTCCAGTGGACTTTCCTCTGTTGAGTGATTCCAGTTGCTTTTCTATTCCTTGGACACTTATTTCGATGTCAGCCATTTTTTCGTTTGTGCGAGGATTTAGAGAAGGAACTGCAGTGCGGTCTTCCTCTGTGAAACAGCTTTGGAAAAAGGTGTTTAGTATTTCAGCTTTACGCGTGTCATCCTCTGTTTCAATGCCTTCATCACCCCGGAATGTGTGGATATGCTGTTTCGAGCCACTTACTGATTGAACGTAAGACCAGAACTTCCTAGGATTTTCTGTCAAGTCGGTACATAGAATTTTACTTTCGAATTCACTGAACGCTTCACGCATAGCCCTCCTTACGCTAACTTCGACATCGTTTAGCTTCTGTTTGTCTGAGAGGTTTTGGCTGCGTTTAAACTTGGAGTGAAACTCTCTTTGCTTTCGCAGTAGTTTCCTAACTTTGTTGTTGTACCACGGTGGGTTTTTCCTGTCCCTCACAGTTTTACTCGGCACGTACCTGTCTAAAACGCATTTTACGATTGTCTTGAACTTTTTCCATAAACACTCAACATTGTCAGTGTCGGAACAGAAATTTTCGTTTTGATCTGTTTGGTAGTCTGAAATCTGCCTTCTATTACTCTTGCTAAACAGATAAACCTTCCTCCCTTTTTTTATATTCCTATTAACTTCCATATTCAGGGATGCAGCAACGGTCTTATGATCACTGATTCCTTGTTCTGCACATACAGAGTCGAAAAGTTCGGGTCTGTTTGTTATCAGTAGGTCCAAGATGTTATCTCCACGAGTCGGTTCTCTGTTTAATTGCTCTAGGTAATTTTCGGATAGTGCACTCAGTATAATGTCACTCGATGCTCTGTCCCTACCACCCGTCCTAAACATCTCAGTGTCCCAATCTATATCTGGTAAATTGAAATCTCCACCTAAGACTATAACATGCTGAGAAAATTTATGTGAAATGTATTCCAAATTTTCTCTCAGTTGTTCTGCCACTAATGCTGCTGAGTCGGGAGGTCGGTAAATGGAGCCAATTATTAACCTAGCTCGGTTGTTGAGTGTAGCCTCCACCCATAATAATTCACAGGAACTATCCTACTTCACTACCGGATAAACTACTACTAACAGCGACGAACATTCCACCACAGGTTGCATGCAATCTATCTTTTCGAAACACCGTCTGAACCTTTGTAAAAATTTCGGCAGAATTTATCTCTGGCTTCAGCCAGCTTTCTGTACCTATAACGATTTCAGCTTTGGTGCTTTCTATCAGCGCTTGAAGTTCCGGTAGTTTACCAACACAGCTTTGACAGTTGACAATTACAATACCGATTGCTGCTTGGTCCCCGCATGTCCTGACTTTGCCCCGCACCCGTTGAGGCTGTTGCCCTTTCTGTACTTGCCCAAGGTCATCTAATCTAAAAAACTGCCCAGCCCACGCCACACAACCCCTGCTACACGTGTAGCCGCTTGTTGCGTGTAGTGGACTCCTGACCTATCCAGCGGAACCCGAAACCCCACCATCGTATGGCGCAAGTCGAGTAATCTGCAGCCCACACGGTCGCAGAACCGTCTCAGCCTCTGATTCAGACCCTCCACTCGGCTCTGTATCAAAGGTCCGCAGTCAGTCCTGTCGACGATGCTGCAGATGGTGAGCTCTGCTTTCATCCCGCTAGCGAGACTGGCAGTCTTCACCAAATCAGATAGCCGCCGAAAGCCAGAGAGGATTTCCTCCAATCCATAGCGACACACATCATTGGTGCCGACATGAGCGACCACCTGCAAATGGGTGCACTCTGTACCCTTCATGGCATCCGGAAGGACCCTTTCCACATCTGGAATGACTCCCCCCGGTATGCACACGGAGTGCACATTGGTTTTCTTCCCCTCTCTTGCTGCCATATCCCTAAGGGGCCCCATTACGCGCCTGACGTTGGAGCTCCCAACTACCAGTAAGCCCACCCTCTGCGACCGCCTGGATCTTGCAGACTGAGGGGCAACCTCTGAAACAGGACAAGCAGCCATGTCAGGCCGAAGATCAGTATCAACCTGAGACAGAGCCTGAAACCGGTTCGTCAGACAAACCGGAGAGCCCTTCCGTTCAGCCCTTCGGAATGTCTTTCGCCCCCTGCCACACCTTGAGACGACCTCCCACTCTACCACAGGTGAGGGATCAGCCTCAATGCGGGCAGTATCCCGGGAAACCACAGTCGTAGTCCGATCGGGGGATGCGTGGGACGAGCTGGCCGACCCCGACAAACCCCCATCCGGACCCCCACAGTGATGCCCATTGGCAACAGCCTCAATCTGTGTGACCGAAGCCAACACTGCCTGAAGCTGGGAGCGAATGGATGCCAACTCAGCCTGCATCCGAACAGAGCAGTTGCAGTACCTATCCATGCTAAAAACTGTTGTGCAAAGAACGTCTGAACTAATCTACAGAGAGCGTAAACAAATCGACACAAAATTTAAACGGTTATTAAAATACAAGATTGCCTAATAAATTCAGTAATGCTGCTACTTACGCACTGCTGACACACTGCTCGGCGGCAGAAGGAGACTACGCGATTTTACACTATTCAGTTACTAAAACGCGATGCTACAACTCTCAAATACTATAATACGCCCGAAATTTATGAATTAAGCAATGCAAGTACCAAAAACACGCAAAGAAATTAAGAATTAAACTATGTAACAAGTGAGTGAGCTAGGAGTATACGACTTGCTGCTGCAGCTGCTTATCCAACGGCGGCAGGGAGCCGGGAGCAGGGAGCACTGGGCGTCATAAGAAAGACGTGATGACCATTATTTGTTTGGCTTGACTCTAGCTACACACTGTAAAAATTTACTTGCAAACATCTGCACAAAGTCTAGACAAAAAGGCCAGACGACCTCTGCATAACTACCGGGTGTCCCCCGCTAAGAGTCATCAGGCACATTCTGTCTGTTGTTTCGGCAGATTTTTGGAAGTTCTTTTTTGAAACGTTTTATTGGAATCATTCCAAACAACCACTGCTCTTCATACACTACTGGCCATTAAAATTGCTACACCAAGAAGAAATGCAGATGATAAACGGGTATTCATTGGACAAATATACTAGAACTGACATGTGATTACATTTTCACGCAATTTGGGTGCATAGATCCTGAGAAATCAGTACCCAGAACAACCACCTCCGGCCGTAATAACGGCCTTGATACGCCTGGGCATTGAGTCAAACAGAGCTTGGATGGTATGTGCAGGTAAAGCTGCCCATGCAGCTTCAACACGATACCACAGTTCATCAAGAGTAGTGACTGGTGTATTGTGACGAGTCAGTTGCTCGGCCACCATTGACCAGACGTTTCCAATTGTTGAGAGATCTGGAGAATGTGCTGGTCAGGGCAGCAGTAGAACATTTTCTGTATCCAGAAAGGCCCTTACAGGACCTGCAACATGCGGTCGTGCATTATCCTGCTGAAATGTAGGGTTTCGCAGGGATCGAATGAAGGGTAGAGCCACGGGTCGTAACAAATCTGAAATGTAACGTCCACCGTTCAAAGTGCCGTCAATGCGAACAAGAGGTGACCGAGACGTGTAACCAATGGCACCCCATACCATCACTCCGGGTGATACGCCAGTATGGCGACGACGAATACACGCTTCCAATGTGCGTTCACCGTGATGTCGCCGAACACGGATGCGACCATCATGATGCTGTAAACAGAAGCTGGATTCATCCGAAAAAATGACGTTTTGCCATTCGTGCACCCAGGTTCGTCGTTGAGTACACCATCGCAGGCACTCCTGTCTGTGATGCAGCGTCAACGGTAACCGTAGCCATGGTCTCTGAGCTGATAGTCCATGCTGCTGCAAACGTCGTCGAACTGTTCGTGCAGATTGTTGTTGTCTGGCAAACGTCCCCAACTGCCGACTCAGAGATCGAGACGTGGCTGCGCGATCCGTTACAGCCATGCGGATAAGATGCCTGTCATCTCGACTGCTACTGATACGAGGCCGTTGGTATCCAGCACTGCGTTCCGTATTACCCTCCTGAACCCACCGATTCCATATCATTGGATCACGACCAACGCGAGCAGCAATGTCGCGATACGATAAACCGCAATCGCGATAGGCTACAATGCGACCTTTATGAAAGTCGGAAACGTGATGGTACGCATTTCTCCTCCTTACACAAGGCATCACAACAACGTTCCACCAGGCAACGCCGGTCAACTGCTGTTTGTGTATGAGAAATCGGTTGGAAACTTTCCTCTGTCAGCACGTTGTAGGTGTCGTCACCGGCACCAACCTTGTGTGAATGCTCTGGAAAGCTAATCATTTGCATATCACAGCATCTTCTTCCTGTCGGTTAAATTTTGTGTTGTAGCACGTCATCATCGTTGTGTAGCAATTTTAACGGCCAGTGGTGTATGAATGAACTGTTGTTACGTTTTTAATTTACCGCTGTTACCTTGAGTTCCTTTCTGTCTTATTATTTCATTGAAATGGCAGACAAACCTTTGATCGTTTAAAGCAAATGAAGCATTGTACTTCATTGCTACGTCACTTTGTAGAAATGTTTTCAGATTAGGTTTGGAGTCGTTCTACAAAACAACGGATGCTTGGCCACGACAGCGTACACGCATATCTTGCTTCACGACACACAGCAACGAGGTCATTATTGTCTCAGCAACGCTGTACCAAATATTATGTCGCATGGTTGTTGCTCTGTTGTGACAGCATTGTTAGTAAAACAGGACGGATCGTTGTCATATTTTCTATGATAACGTGGTATTTGGAACCAACTCAGATTTTACGAATAGAAATTACTGGTCTGAGGTGTGTGGGGTTGATCTATTATTCTGTTACTCTGCGCAACGGATTAATCTGAGATGTACCCTTTACCCTGTGGCTCCTGCAAGATGCAATTTCCACCCCCACACTACTACAGAAGTCAGACAGACGCTCCTAACGTTCTAAAGAGAAATGCCTGAAAAACTTTCAGCAACAAATATCCTCTGGAGTCGTCCGCTGTAAGGAAATGACACAAAAATTCACAAAATTTTTTACGTAACTAGTGGGATACTTGGGTACTGGAGTAGTGCTAGTTAGTGTAAGAAAAACATGAAACTAACGAAAGTTATTATTTATTTTGAAAAATTCTGAGAAATCACAATGACACTTTTAGTTATGAATTGAACAAGTTATATCCTGGTTCTTTTCGGAATGCGAAGTTACTTTTCAAGGATAGGATTCGCTAATGAAATTTCTATACAAAGTTTAAGATGCTTGTTGCCTTGGCAGAATGGCTGAGAGGTGCGCCTACTCAACTTGAATAATTATCCTTTAGAATGTTGCTAGGTACGGTCGAGGCTGTCGCGTGTGAAATGCAGTGAAGTGTACTGTTGTGGAGGAAATATGGAACTCACAATAGCTGTAGGGCACAATAGCGTAAGCTGCGATGACTGCTGTCTGCGCCGCTCGGTGCTGACAAATAAGATAACTCTCGTTCTATCTGGATTGACCTTCGCCAATCAAACTCTCCCTATGCCTCGATGAAGTCAAGGATTCCTATTCGCCCCTAGTCTATTGGCGTGGTACACCGGTGAGATAACCAGTCCACCGCAATGCCACTCAAAATTCGCTCGCAGGCGTTTAACTATAACTCTCTCCTTTCACACCGCACAATAAGTGTGTCAGCCAACAGAGTGAGCAACACTTAATCGCAAGGACTCAGTATAGAGTCGCTCTTTGATTCACTCTCGACAGAGGTGCTCTCCCAGTGAAGTACTGAGGAGAGACTTGTTCCTCGCTCTATCGAGTACATGTACGAGCGCGCACACTCTCGTTACGTGTTCTCGCTCCAAGAGCGACAACGGAACGGCGCCTCTCGACGCCAGACGTGAAGGGGTATATCTTTCGGTCTCTTCCATTATTCCTTCAGCTCAAGGCGTCAGAAATATCGTCTGCCAATCAGCATTGCTCTTCTAAAATGGGAGAATGACGTTTCGTTTAAGACGACCAATCCGGAAGCTTGTAGCTTTGGCGTTTGGCGTTTGCTGTCTCCCTGTGTAAATCTCTGAAACTACGTGCTGTGTGTAAACAATGCGTAGGCTGGCCGCTCCCACACAATGTAGCGGAATTTGCTTTTAAGCTGAGCACGGGGTTGTTCCCCCCTTTCCACTCGGGCCTAATCTGTCCTCTATGGGTGGTCACCGGCCGACATGGGCTGGGTCATCCTCTGAAGGGCCTGGCGTCCCGTTGCGCGGCCTCTCTCCCGAACTAAAAGCCTCTGTGACCGTCGTGTCTGGAATGTATGTGTGCACGCCAGCCTCAAGTATTTCGACCACGGTGCGCTCACATTGCATATCGTTTACATGAATTTATACAACATTGACTTTATCTTATCGAGTTTGGGTTCGAATGAAGCGTCTTGATGTGCGGAATATGATTATGAGGGCGGAACATGTAAGCAGTGAAGGTCAGGAGACCGCGACGTCTCACACTGGTTTCATTGTAAAAGGTTCATTTGAAAACAAAAAAAATTAATAATGTTGCTTTGGGTATATTACATTTCTGTTTTGTTCCCGGTGACAAGTGAAAATAAAAAAAAAATAAAAACACCTCTTATAACCGAGAACAAACAAATGCCGAAAACTGTCGGTCATTCAGAACTAAAATACCCGCATCGGTTTGTAACTGGGCAGTTTTTCCCATCCCTACCGGCCTCTACCATTCGACTCACTGAGACGTCAGCCGCAGAATTATTTTAATGGTCCCCTTAGCCGGTCTCGCCAGCTGACCTGACAGTGTCCGTCTCTTTCCGCAGCGTTGAGGGCGGCGTTCGGGCGGGACCCTGACACGGGCTCGCTGTTCGGCAAGCTATCGCCGCGCCGCATGCTGGTGGTGTTCTGCGCCGAGCTGCTGGGCACCGCGCTCCTGCTCTTCATGGGCTGCATGGGCACCGTCACCGGAGTCTCCGACGCGACCTCCAGTCCGCTGCAGATCTCCATTGCCTTCGGCATGACCGTCGCCTCCATCATACAGGTCAGTCGACACCGTAAAATTCCCAGTGTCACTGGCCGGAAAATGGAAACCTGCGACTTGCCATACGTTTTCAGTGACTTGTCCATTTCACCGCAGCTAATTTCTGGTCTAGGCCTATCGGTAGGCAGCAAGGGGGTGTGACGTCGTTGTCATTCGTTACGTCACACACACACACACACACACACACACACACACACACACACACACATATATATATATATATATATATATATATATATATATATATATATATATATATATATATATATATATATATATATCAGCATGATTCTTTCTCTCAGGGATACTGTCTTTTCTTATCACTTTCATTTACGTGCATAAGTAAATATGAAACAGGTTCTTGAAGGGCCTCAGTTATTCATGTACCAACTTAAGATATTGAACGTGATGACTAAAATATAGTTGCCGTTAACTGAATTGAATGCAATATTGTTAATTTCTATTTATTGATTGCAAAGCAAGTCTTGAGAGAATTTTGATCATTGCCGTGGAGTGGCCAAGATAAAACTTACTGAACTCATGGAATCTGTATAGTTTAAAAACATGAACTTTAACGTAAATTAATTATCTGTTGCAATTTAAAAATGTTCTTATAACGAAATCTCTCGCATTTACAGTTACTGTTAACACTGAAAAATAAATTAGTACTTCGGCGCGTAATGACCGACCAGAGGCTGAATCGGAAGATGAGCTTCTCACAGCGCAAATTACTGAAAAAAATGCTTATTAAAAATAATTAGCCACTGCGAGCATTTTATGTGACAACTATTACAAAGAAATTCATTTTGTAATAATAATAATAACAAGTTTATTTTAGCAATAAATACGAATAACTTACACAAAATATGTGTAGCCGCTCAATGGCTGCCTTCCGTATAGCGAAACAAAACAGTGTGTGTACCACAAAATACGTCCTTCCTCCTCGGCCGGACAATCGCGTCTCTTTCGATCCTATTTTATTTTCATAGATATTAAATAAAGATGCTATCGCTGCACATCAGTTGTTTCAAGAACATTAACTATATCTTTTACACTAATTATATTCATAAAATACGTAAACTACGATTTACAACCGCTAAAAATGTCACTATTTATGTGACGTACCGTCACAGGGGTTTCATACAGAAATTTCCTAATTTTTTCATGTAGCATGGCAGAATATTCGTGATTTCATGGTTTACGACAACTTTAACATTATGGTTGGTTGGTTTTGGGGAAGGAGACCAGACAGCGAGGTCATCGGTCTCATCGGATTAGGGAAGGACGGTGAAGGAAGTCGGCCGTGCCCTTTGAAAGGAACCATCCCGGCATTTGCCTGGAGCGATTTAGGGAAATCACGGAAAACCTAAATCAGGATGGCCGGACGCGGGATTGATTTAACATTATGCGGAATGTCTGTATTTTCAAATCACTTACGCTATTATAGCCGGGTAAAGTCTTCGACAACCACTGATATTTCGAGGGGTGAGCACTCCGTTATTTTCAAGGTAAAAATGCAATGAGACAGCACTGTGCAAGGAAATACAAACCATCGCCAGATGGGACTACGCCGACCAAGAACCATAACACGGCACATACACAAAGACAAAGCACACACGGTCTATCTATCTCTCTCTCTCTCTCTCTCTCTCTCTCTATCACACACACACACACACACACACACACACACACATACTGAAACGTCCCCTTCGAAAAATTTATGAATGATTGTGCTCGTAAACCCCTTACGTTATTTGATTTTCAAACAGCTGAGCAGAACTGAACGTACACAGACATTTCGCTCTTTACCTATTCTGATCAACATTAAACTGACACACATATATTTAGCGCAACGAAATCTGACTTTCAATAATCCCTACAAAAGAATGGCCCTGACTAACATTAACCTATACCTTTCACAAATCACTTACCTCATAAAAATCTTCGTTACTCTAACTACTGCAATACAGCGAGCGCCACTACTGCCAGCTAAATAAAAGATTCAAACTACTGAAAGCACTAACTACTGATGGGCATAGTTAGCAAATGAAAGATTTTGATAGAGAGCAAACAATGTACTTACCTTAATAGTGTTCAAAAGTCATTATATATATATATATATATATATATATATATATATATATATATATATATATATATATATATATATATATCAGTTCATGACATCCAGTCTTACAAATGTACTGTCTCTGATGGACACACGTCCAGATCATCCGCTCGCAAAACTCCGCCATTTGTCTCCCCACATCCACCACTGCTGGCGGCTCACCTCCAACTGCGCAACGCTACGCGCTGTTAACAGCCAACTGCCCAACACTACAATAGCAACTTCCAACAATGCAAACCAGCCACAGACTGCATACAGCACAGCTAGTGATTTTCATACAAAGCGCTACGTGGCGTTACCAATATAAAAACCTAAACAGCCTACTTGCAACACACACACACACACTCACACACACACTCTCATACACACACTCGCGCTCACTCACTCATTCTCATCCACTAATTATCGCCGGCCGGAGTGGCCGAGCGGTTCTAGGCGCTTCAGTCTGGAACCGCGCGACCGCTACGATCACAGGTTCGCATCCTGCCTCGGGCGTGGATGTGTGTGATGTCCTTAGGTTAGTTAGGTTTAAGTAGTTCTAAGTTCTGGGGGACTGATGACCTCAGATGTTAAGTCCCATAGTGCTCAGAGCCATTTGAACCATCACTAGTTATCACTCACTCACAACCACACACCGCGCAACCGAAATACCGGCGGTTATCGAAGACGAGAGACTGTTTCGTTCGTGTATGTTTTTTCAACATTTTGTGCGCTGCAAGAAATGCAAGTGTCCCTCTGTGTGTTTCATTTACTTGAATGGCCTTGCTTCACACATTTCGCTATAGAGTTTTGTTTCATACATATACATCATGCTAAACCATAAGTTACAGTAAAGAAAAGACGGCGGACACTTCTGTTTACGAATATCAAATCAAAAACGCCTTCAGCTGTCTATATTAAATTTTCTTTTCTTTTTGTGACCATTTTCAGCTTTTCAATTCGCCGTGTTGAAGCCTCTTGACCAACGTGTTGGAAGAATCCAAATTCACGTACAAGTGAAATAGCTGCCACCACGTACAGTCACCGGTATTTGTAAATTTCTTTTTAACGAAGCGATCCGTTCACGCCATCGCGTTGTTAAAAAGAAGTCTTCGGATACCAGTGACTGTATGCTGGCACGTGTGTTTTGATTCTTCCAACGGGTCGGTCAGGGTCCCTGACGATGGCGTATTGAAACACCGAAACTGGACACAAAAATTTAAAAAAATTGAAAGTATGGACGACTGTAGGTGTTACTGATTTGACATTTATACTGAATAACTGAAGCCCCACAACCACCGTCTTTAAAGGTAGATTTACAGAAACTTCCGTTTACGAAAAAATAGTTCAAATGGCTCTGAGCACTATGGGACTTAACATCTGAGGTCATCAGTCCCCTAGAACTTAGAACTGCTTAAACCTAACTAACCTAAGGACATCACACACATCCATGCCCGAAGCAGGATTCGAAACTGCGACCGTAGCGGTTGCGCTGTTCCAGACTGTAGCGCCTAGAACCTCTCGGCCACTCCGGCCGGCTCCGTTTACGTCTGTTATATTTACATATAATGTCACGCCAGCCAATCTCAGCCTAGACCATGATGAAACGTATGCATTTAATTTTTAAGACCGAATGGTAATTTCTATTTCTGATTAACCAACTAAGCTACTTCTAGCATTGTACATAGTCTCTCTATCAGTTTCTACCATAGCGTAGCTCGTTAACTATAAAAAGCATTAACCTACAAAAGAATTCTTCACTGGACGTTACCACTAAGTTTTAATAATTAAAAGATAAATTAATCACAATGCAGGCTGAATACAATAATCTTCGAAGCAGTATACATCATAGCTGTAAGGGTATTCCAATAGAGTGGTACTCTGTTCTTTGCTATAAATCACCAAATGACGTGAAATCGGGTGTAAAGCTAACAGACATGAACACATGTGTCCGCCATCTAATCTTTAGTTTACCTCATCGTTCAGAATGTCATGTATTAATCAAGCAGACCTTTGTTTTGTAAATATAAACAAAATGTTGTGGCTGTGCGCTCTTGTAATGTTTTGTAGTTGCAGGCTGGATTAGGAGAGGGTGGTACAGTAGGTGGGTGGCCGATTCCCTCTCACTACTACAGAAAATGCAGACATGGTTAAAATACACTTTATTACAGGAATCAATTGAGAACTTAACTTCAATGATGTCCAGTTTGAAGCTTGTTGGTTAACAGTAATCAAATAACATGTACTAATTCTTGAATCTTTTCCTTGCGCATATCACAACTGTATAAAACGACTGAAGTTCGCTCACAGCTAAGGTGCGAGGCGACTGCTATGACTACGGAAGACAAGAGCACAGTGCAACGTATTGACGTGGAATGCGAACTAAGTCTCGATGCGCCGTACTGAGGCACTGAGGTTGAAACATTGAAATAGATCGATAGGAAGCGGCGGCCTATATGCACGCTGCCCAGGGGGCGTTATCGGCGAGTAGCCTGGGGGCGTATTTGATATTCTCTTGTCATAGTCGCCCATAGTTCTGCGCCTGCTATACAATGATTCCTAATGGCGACCGGTGTGCTGGCGAAGGCGTACGCCAGTACACTAAAACCGTTCTTCAAGTACACTATGTGATCAAAAGTATCCGGACACCAGACAGAAAATGAGTTACAAGTCCGTGGCGCCCTCCATCGGTAATGCTGGAATTCAACATAGTGTTGGCCCACCCTTAGCCTTGATGACAGCTTCCATTCTCGCAGGCATACGTTCAATCAGGTGCTGCAAGGTTTCTTTGGGAATGGTAGCCCATTCTTCACGGAGTGCTGCACTGAGGAGAGGTATCGATGTCGGTCGGTGAGGCTAGTTCGTAGTCGGCGTTCCAAAACATCCCAAAGGTGTTCTATAAGATTCCGGTCAGGACTCTGTGCAGGCCAGTCCATTACAGGGCTGTTATTGTCGTGTAACCACTCCGCCACAGGTCGCGCATTATGAACAGATGCTGGATCGTGTTGAAGGCTGCAATCGCCATCCCTGAATTGCTCTTCAACGGTGGGAAGCAAGAAGGTGCTTAAAACATCAATGTAGGCCTCGGCTGTGATAGTGCCACACAAAACAACAAGAGGTGCAAGCCACTTCCATGAAAAGCACGTCCACTCTATAACACCACCGCCTCCGAATTGTAATGTTGGTACTATACACGCTGGCAGACGACGTTCACCGGACATTCGCAATATTCACACGCTGATATCGTATCGCCACATTGTGTACCGTGATTCTTCACTCCACACAACGTTTTTCCACTGTTCAATCGTCGAATGTTTACGCTCCTTACACCAATCGAGGCGTCGTTTGGCATTTACTGGCGTGATGTGTGGCTTATGAGCAGCCGCTTGACCATGAAATACTAGTTTTATCACCTCCCGCCTAACTGTCATACTAGTTGCAGTGGACCCAGATGTAGTTTGGAACTCCTGTGTGATGGTCTGGATAGATGTCTATTACGTAAAGACCCTCTTCAACAGTTCGCGATCTGTGTCAGTCAACAGACAAGGTCGGCCTGTACGCTTTTGTGCTGTACGTGTCCCTTCACGTTTCCACTTCACTATCACATCGGAAACAGTGGACCTAGGGATGCTTAGGAGTGTAGAAATCTCGCCAACAGACGTATGACACAAGTGACACTCAATCACCTGACCACGTTCGAAGTCCGTGAGTTCCGCGGAGCGCCCCATTATGCTCTCTCACGATGTCTAACAACTACTGAGGTCGCTGATATGGAGTACCTGGCAGTAGGTGGCAGCACAATGCGCCTAATATGAAAAACGTGTGTTTTTGGTGTGTCCAGATACAGATGGTGTAATGTCATGTCACGTATCGACACCATCCCTTGGGCGTCGTAGCAATAGAATTGCAAGTTTCCGCCTGACGCCTGTAGCGTTCGTGTGGGAAGAAGCGGACCCAATGGTGCGCCCCAGCTGAGTAGCTCTATACTACTAGCGCCCTCTGCCGCCGCAATATAGGACGGCCAGCGGCAGCGACGCTGTACGTTCATCCTCTTCGCCTCTTCGCGACGTGATGCTATGCAGCTGGTATCTCCTGTTAACTCTGTTACTTGTTTGCTAATAATTTCTGCTCCTGTCTGGTATTCTAGGATGGCAGGTGCTGCACCACTCTGTAACCCACCTCTCCTTGGTGTTGTGTAGGAAGTTGTACACAAGAAGTGAAATACATAAAAATATACAACAGGTAAAATATATAAAAACAATGTCTTAATGTTATATTACTACACATGGACCATAATACAGTAGTTAATAGCGGACGAAGTGTAACATGTAACACTTACCCCTCCAATCGCACAACACGTGGCTGGATCGCCTCGCAGTTGCTGGTAATGATTTATCAGAGGAGTCAGATACAAGAGGTGACGTATTCGTTTCATATCGGTGTCTTCATAATTAAAAACTTGATCTCTCAGTGAATGATACTTGCCAGTGATAAAGGGATGGATTTAATCTCATAATGCAGCTGATGTGCTGTAATCCGTATATCAGTAGTAGCAAATTTCGGGATGATTTCTTGTACAAGGCTATAGCTGACATCCTCCATGATTCTCGGACTATAGAAATTGTGTTCTGATCCAAATGGCCGGGTATAAAAACCCACAAAAATTTATTTTTCCTCCCATTTCTTCCGATCACTTTTGTCTGTCTCCTGTGTTGTCTTTCTTCCTGTTTCCAAGTCTTTCACCACTCCCTCTATCTCACACTAACCTAACAGCTGATTTATACCACAAAATCATGAGTATTCTGTATACTATGGCACAAAAATGTGAAATTTGTTCGAGCAATCCTCGCTGCCGTTGGACAACCTTAAACTGGTACGGTGAGATGAATCATTTATTCAGAAAGTGTGGCGGGTTACTTTTTATTTACGAAAACACCCTCCATATTCTGAAACTATCATGGATAAAATAACAGCTTTTAACCGAAAGGCATTTTTTTTTGAGTCATCAATCCAACCTCTTCATCTCGGAACAGCACTTGCACTCTACGTCCTGAATTAATTGCTGGATGTACTGCAATCTCTGTTTTACTCTACAATTCTTACCTTCAACACTTGCCACTAGAACCAAGGACGTTATTACCTGATGTCTTAACATATGTCCTTCTTGTTGTCAGTGTTTTCGATATGTTTCTTTATTCATTGGTTCTACAGAGAACCTCCTCATTCCTTATTTTATCAGTCCAACTAATTGTTAATCTCCTTCTGTTGTACCACATCTCTAACTCTCCGATTCTCTTCTGTTCCGGTTTTCCCACTATCCACGATACATCACCATACAATGTTGTGCTCCAGACGTACATTCTCAAAAATTTCTTTCTCAAGATATTACTAACCACAATTTATGGACGACTATAAGCGTGGCATCTTGTATGTTATAAGTGAGTTTTAATGCTGAGTGGTACAAGCGCTGATACTAATTAAAATCGATATCGCGAGGCAGCTCCATTTCGAAATATTGATAACACTATTCTAATTAACAGCAAAGACGTAGCTACTGTCAATAGATCCGCCAGGGTAGCCGAGAGTGCTAATGCGCTGCTTCATGGACTCGGGTGGGCGCGCCGGCCCCGGATCGAATCCGCCCGGCAGATTAACGACGAGGTGCCGGCCAGCCTGGATATGGATTTTAGGTGGTTTTCCACATCCTGTTAGGTGAATACCGGGCTGGTCCCCATATTCCGCCTCAGTTACACGGCTCGCAGACATCTGAACACTTTCTCACTATTCCATGGATTACACTCGACACAGACAGTTGGGGTACACTAATTCCGTGCCAGGGGTATGGGGTGGAGGCAGGAAGGGCATCCGGCCGCCACTTACACATTAACATGCCAAATACGATTAACGATGGCTGACCCTGCCTAACTGTGGGACAAGGCTCAAGCGATAGGTAGATAGATAGATACGTAGCTAGCGTCAATACGTTAGCAGCCGATGACCCATGTAACTGAACTTAATTTCAGCAGTAAACAGTATGTTCACAGTAATCGATGGTTCAGATTTGGTGCAATGAATCATGCAGCACAACCAGATTGTGCCTTTAGCTTTCTGCACATGCCTTCCGTGACGCCCTGTAACCAATTTTCTGCATCGGGAAGGTCATAACAAGTTTCTCTGTCTTTTTCAGTTTGGTATAATTGCTGTGTACCCTACTACCACACTGGATGTCGTTACTGCATTTATGATTTAACGCCAACTCAAGCAACTGTATACATAAGAACGTAGTAATTCAACCAGTTACCATGCTACGTCAAACACAAATAACCGACAAAACTCTGGTCAGCCAGTGATATCCCTCGTATTGACAACAATGGCGTAGCATTGCCACAAATATAGCGGTTCTTTGGAATAAGTACCTCTAAATCCAACATTAATTTATAACTGATATAATACACATGCCACTTTCCCCTCGAGTCGCAGAGCACATCGCTGGTTCGCCTCGCAGGTAAAGATTTATCAGAGGAATCACATACGAGAGTTTAACGTATTCCTTTCATATAGCTGTCTCCATAATTAAGAACTTCACCTCTCACTGAACGATACATGTCAGTGATAACGGGGTGGATTTAATCTCATAATGCATCTGATGTGCTGAAATCAGTATGTCAGTTGCAGCGAATTCCGGGATGGTTCCTTCTACAAGTTTGTAGCTGACATCCTCCATGATTCTCGGACTACTGAAATTGTGTTCTGACCGAAATGTCTGGATACGAAAACCGTAACAAATTTATTTCTCCACCCTTTCCTTCCGCCCACCTTTCTACATCTACATTTACATCTACATGGTTACTCTGCAATTCACACTTAAGTGCTTGGCATAGGGTTCATCGAACCATTTTCATACTACTTCTCTACCATTCCACTCTCGAATGGCGCGTGGGAAAAAGGGAACACCTAAATCTTTCCGTTAGAGCTCATTTCTCCCTACGTAGGTGGGTGTCAACAAAATATTTTCGCATTCGGGAGAGAAAGTTGTGATAGAAATTTCGTAAATAGATCTCGCCGCAAAGAAAACCGCCTTTGTTTCAGTGACTGCCATCCCAACTCGCGTATCATATCAGTGACACTCTCCCCCCTATTACGCGATAACACGAAACGAGCTGCCCTTCTCTGCGCTTTTTCGATGTCCTCCGTCAATCCTACCTGGTGAGGATCCCATACCGCGCAGCAATATTCCAGCAGAGGACGGAAAAGTGTGATGTAGGCTGTCTCTTTAGTGGGTTTGTCGCATCTTCTAAGTGTTCTGCCAAAAAAACGCAGTCTTTGTTTCGCTTTCCCCTCAATATTATCTATATGGTCTTTCCAATTTAAGTTGCTCGTAATTGTAATACCTAGGTATTTAGTAGAACTGACAGCCCTTAGATTTGTGCGCTTTATCGTATACCCAAAACCTAACGAATTCTTTTAGTACCCATGTGGATGACATCGCACATTTCTTTTTTTTAGTGCTAACTGCCACTTTTCGCACCATACAGAAGTTCTCTCTAGATCGTTTTGTAATTGGAAGTGATCGTCTGATGATTTTACTAGACGGTAAATTACCACGTCATCCGCAAACAATCTAAGGGAGCTGCTCAGATTATCACCTAGATCATTTATGTAAATAAGGAACAGCAGAAGGCCTATGACACTACATTTCCGAACGCCAGATATCACTTCTGTTCTACTCGATGATTTACCGTCTATCACTACGAACTGAGACCTCTCTCTGAGAGAAAGTCACGAATCCAGTCAAACAACTGAGGCGATCATATGCACGCAATTTGACTAATAGTCGCTTCTGAGGAACGGTATCAAAAGCCTTCTGGAAATCTAGAAATGTGGAATCGATCCGAGATCCCTTGTCGACAGCACTCATTACTTCAAGGGAATAAAGAGCTAGCTGTTTTGCACGAAAACGATATTTTCTGAATCCGTGTTGGTTATATATCAATAAGTCATTTTCTTCAAGGTGATTCATAATGTTCGAGTACAGTATATGCTCCAAAATCCTACTGCAAATTGAGATCAGTGATATGGGTCTGTAATTCGATGGGTTACTCCTATTTGCTTTCTTGAATACCAGTGTGACCTATGCAACTTTCCAGTTTTTAAGAAGAGACCTTTTGTCAAGTGAGCGGTTGTATATGATTACTAAGAAAGGCGCTAATGTGTCTGCATTGAAAGGAACCTGACTGGTATACCATCTGGACCGGAAGACTTGCCTTTCTTAAGTGATTTCAGTTGTTTCGCAAAACCTAAGATATCTACTTTTATGTCACTCATGCTAACAGCTGTCTCCCATGTTATCTCTCTTCCTGTTTCCCTCTTCAACTCTTCTTCTCTGTCACAGTCAGTTTATCTTATCGTGCACAGTGGAGGCTGTATGACAGTATGATGATTGCCTTCTGTCAGAAAAGAAAAGGGTTTGTGTTATTTTGCTGCTTCGTCATGAAGACATATACATCAGGGTGGGAAGTGTCCTGCACAGGTACGGTAATGAAAAAGGGAATAATCTATTCAGAAACGGCTGGCTCACTTGACGTGTTAAAATTTCAGTTCATGACAAATTACAGCGATAAGTACTCTTTTTTCGGGAAGCATGGAATTTATGAAGATCGACAGACTAATTCCTTTGAACACTTTTCTAATTGCCACATCATGGGAGCGGCATCTGAAGTAACAAAAGCGGCTGTCGTAACGATTAAAATTTAGGGAAATACATAAAATATTAAAAGGGGTTAAAATGAGGAATTAAGATGTGAAAAAACTGTGTTGATGAAAGTACTGATGTTCACAACGAGATGGTTGTGCCCTGCTGGTAATTGTAAATGGGTGGGTGTGTTGCTACATGTTAAGTAAAATAATTTTAGGTATCAGGAACTTGGTACTGAGTTTGTGAGTGGAAAGGTTCGTTGGATGTATGTGATTGATATTGGGGTGGATTTAGAGTGGAATGTAGAGCACCGATTTTTTAGAAAGGATATGAAAGAAATGAATATATCTAATAGGAAGGATATATTTCTGTGCAGATTTCTGAAACTAGAAATGAGAATCGGTCACAAGTTGCTTTCTGAGAGGGCATAGATAACGTGGAGTTGAAGAAATCCTTATGTTGGCAAAGGCGCAGCACTGTCTGATTTGTTCAAATTGTTCAAATGGCTATAAGGACTATGGGACTTAACATCTGAGGTCATCAGTCCCCTTGACTTAGAACTACCTAACTTAGAACTACCTAACTAAACTAAGGACAGCACACACATTCATGCCCGAGGCAGGACACGAACCTGCGACCGTAGCAGCAGCGCGGTTCCGGACTGAAGGGCCTAGAACCGCTCGGCCACAGGGGTCGGATTTGTGTAAGTAGTGGGGCACAGTAGTTATTCGATGTACACATTCAAAGGATACATGAAATTCTGTAGAATTTTTAGGATAAGGCTGGTCGGTGCATCAGGCAAACAGTTATTAATTAGGCGCACGAATTCGGTAGGGATCAAGCTCACCTTTATTTCACACTGTATGTCTCAAAACGTAGAGCTGGTTATTTGTATCATTCTGTAGTTCATCTCGAGCGGTTGTTTCGACAGGGTCAGCAGCTGAACACAGAAGCTAGACGTCGTGTTGTTTGCGAGTTCTGGAGTAGCGGCCGGAAGAACCTTGTTGTTCCCATCTGTGCTGACTAGGCGTCGTACAACTGGTTTGCACGGTCGCCGCGCTTTGCGTCTGGTCGTTAGGGCCAATCAGAATAGAAGGCACGTGTAGTTGCGGTTCACCGTCTGAGCTCTCATGTCGCAAGGGTCCAACGTGCTAGGTCTGCGAGTTTCCTGGCTGAGATGCCGTTTGCTGTTAGTTTCTCTGAGACGCCCGGAAAGCTGAGTCAGTGCAGAATTAACTCTAGAGACAGTCACTATTGGTGGAATCAATCTGTTCTCTATTACAGCGAAATATTCTAGTTTTCCTAAACACGTAAATTGACATTATTTTGATTACTTCCTATTTGAGCTACTGCATATAGAAGAAGGCCAAAATGACGCCATCGACGTGTGTATCGTGACCCACGGAGCCGATGTAGATAAATATGTTGATTGGCAGGAAATTTCATAAGGAATTTCAGAGTAAGACAAAATGTGCAATAGAAACAAACTTCATTGTTACGGTTTGCTGGTAACATTGATTTTTTACATGAAAGTAAGGCATATATCAAAGGAGTATTGAATTAAATGAGCTGGGTACGTAACACATGGGGGAAAGAAATAAAGTAAACAGGAATGCCTAAATGCTTTTTGATGATGTTTGGTTTGTGGGGCGCTCAACTGCGCGGTCGTCAGCCCCTGTACAAAGTTCCAATTTTTACGCAGGCCAACTTTTGCACACAATCCAATCTAGTCACTGTCAGATATGAAGATGATAGTGGTGAAATGATGAGGACAACACAAAAAAAGGGTCAAATGGCTCTGAGCACTATGGGACTTAACAGCTGTGGTCATCAGTCCCCTAGAACTTAGAACTACTTAAACCTAACTAACCTAAGGACATCACACACATCCATGCCCGAGGCAGGATTCGAACCTGCGACCGTAGCAGTCGCGCGGTTCCGGACCGAGCGCCTAGAACCGCTCGACCACCACGGCCGGCTTTTATCATCACTTTTTGTTCTACAATGTTCGTTCAATTTGTTCGAGGCGGACGTCCGATGCTACCCGTTCAGGTTGTTCGTTGATCTTTTCACTCAGTTTTTTTTATTACAGAGGGTAGCTAACCCTCTGACCGAACACGGTTAGCTGCCGTGCCGGCGTCACTAGACCATGAGCTGCGGACTAAATGCTTTTTGTGCGCCTGCATAAATACTTCGACTGTTTAGATAAGTACAATGCTTGGTATCGTGATAAGAATGAGATGTCGGCCGATGTGGCCGAGCGGTTCTAGGCGCTTCAGTCTGGATCTGCGTGGCCGGTACGTTCGCAGGTTCGAATCCTGCCTCGGGCATGGATGTGTGTGATGTCCTTAGGTTAGTTAGGTTTAAGTAGTTCTGAGGGACTGATGACCTCAGATGTTAAGTCCCATAGTGCTCAGAGCCATTTGAACCATTTTTTTAAAGAATGGGATAATGTGGGCAAAGCAATGAACAATATACGGTAACTACAAAAAATAAGTCGAATCAGTTAATGTGCGAAAACTTAGGAAAGACGAGTACCAGTTAAGAAAAATGTGAAGCTAGGTTGTAGGACATGATTACTGTTGTTTAATTCCATATAAAACCAATTGCAAGAAAAATTTCATAACGAGAACAAAGGCAAGCGGATGGCAGTTCTTTGATCTAAAACGAGAACGAATGAAGATTTAGAAGTAAAGAGGGTACGGACGAGTTATTAATCCGTAATTCGATGATTCTAGTGAAGCAGTTATGAAGATCTTCAGGGGAATGAGAAAGATCGACGACTTTCTCATCACCAAAACTAGGGAATCTAGTAGAGGAAATAAAACATTCTGCTCTAAAGGAAGCAAGGTTACTTAATTTGTCATGTACTGTAAAAATTACGTAAGACATCTGAAGCCAGAGAGACTTCAAGAACGTTAACGCACAGGCGTATGAAGATTCTTCAGCTAAAGAACTGCGCCGTTGCGGGCTTCATTGTTACGCGTGGTTGAACTACAGACTCCGGAAATGTTCGTCTTGAACAAATTAGTAAGAGATCTGCCAACGTATCATGTGCTAGAATCAGGAGACGGTATGGATGAGGGGAGGTGATTGAGACAGGGGTGGAGAGAGAGAGGGAGAGGGTGAGAGAGAGAGAGAGTGCGATAGAGAGAGAAAGGGAGAGAGAGGTGTGAGGTGTTGTAAATAATTCCAGAGAATGTAGTACGTATGTAGAAATGGAAACTTTAAAATTAGGAGAATAGAGGGACATGGGTTCAAAAGTAGAACGCCTAAAAAATAAGTTGATTACCAATCACGTTATCCACCAGATTAATGGGAATAAGATGTTAGTCTCGTATAGTTACCTTCTTTTACAATATACTTCTTAGTTCCAACAAACATTATGTCAATACTTTACACAGTACAATCGATTACGAACGCCTGATGAAGCATTTGCATTTATTATGCATGCTGGTTAAAGATTGTCAGTGATTCAGCTGTAAGTTTCTAAATATGCTCTACCTTGCCAAATCATTTGTGCCGGTATCTACACATTCATACAACGCTTATCTTCATTCAGCACGTCCATAGTCCGATCTGAAAACATAGTATCATCAAATAACATATAAATATATATACTCCAACTGTCAATAGCGTAAATAAGTATTTCGACGGATTAGATGTTTGGCTGATTTTAGTACAAAATTCTGTTTAAAAATGAAATCTGTTACAACCAATTTTGGAGAAATTCATATGATGTTTTTTATAAGCACATGCATTAGTCAAATACCAGTATACGAAGACGAAAATGATGACGATGTATTTTGGACTTTAAGCACTCGCCTGTTGGACGAGTATGCTTCTGGGATAGCCAGCTTTCTTCCAAGACTTCAGTCCAATTTAGAGTGTATGGGACGCATTTGTCCGTAGCGATGCAGATCTACTGTCAAGGACCAATGGCGACATTGATAAATTTCTCCTCCAGCTGAAGGGAGCAAAACATGACACGCTACTTTGGTGAATTTCGCTCTATTGTTCAAGATATTATTAAACAGAAGGCCCGAAAATATATTAACTGTTGGAAGTGGGTGCCCAAACCAATGGAGAATGTCTGACACCAGTGTACCATCGACTATTGTACTACCTCGAAGACAAGTGGCGCACTGCGAACATCATCACATGCTGTAGTTATCTTGCAGACAAGACGGAGGTTTTAGCCTGGCTTGTCTTTGTCTTAGCTAGTACAGAGACGAGCACAAAAGAGGATTTACGCTGTTTGTATCGCCTGACCTCCAACCAAAACTGATAGAGAATGTATAGGGGCTATTCGTAAATATCTCCGGAGTTTCAGAAGACAAGTGCCTGAAAACTGTAACACGTACAGAAAATAACCTCGTATCAGTGGACAGAGTATCCCTTCACCTTTTATATCACGTTATTATTATTATTATTATTATTATTATTATTACAATTCCTGTTCACGTTTTTATAATATCTTTGGTAAGTGTTGTTCCTGCTCAGATGTACCAGAGGACCATCAGATCCTAATCTTGTCAGAATAAATAAGCAACAGATAAATAAAAATAAAGTAAAATAACTTGCATGTGTTCAGGACGGACACCGACTGTGGCGCGGAAAATCTCAAAACGTGTGTGTGATTCATTGAATTCGCTAGTCGGACTTGGTAGTCTAATAATAAATCGCTGATCTAAAGAACGAAAGGTCGACGGGTCGAATCCCGGTTGGACGAGGTAAATCTTTATTTGTCTTTACTCTTTCCTTCACCTCTCAACGACGTGGAAAGCTGCCAGGAATGACATGTGGTATGGATTCCACGTGAAACTTTAGGCCTCCTTTCCCCAATTATTGAAGTGGCTGATATGAACTGCTGGAGAAAGCACGACAGCATCCCAGTTTTGGAACTCTGCTCATTTGGTTGCCTACCTGCAGGCGCGAGCTAATTCGATGGAACAATAAGAAGTGAATCATTTATCCACATGTTGCGACACGACTGCCCCTAGTGCGGCTATGACATGACGGATAATACGAATCTAGAGGTGTTCTACCCACTGACCATGTCATTTTTCTGCATGTCTTGCAGTTTTTACGCAGTTCTATAATCCCACAGATACTTATGAATGATGCTATATATTTGAGACAGAATTTCTGGCCAATATGTAAATGTGTTGCACAGTCGATAGACACTACCAAGGGTTCGGAACTAAATGTTCCTTCCTAGAGATGGAGAAAGGGATAGGTTGGGAAAGGTTAAAAAGGAAGCCCCCGGGATGAAAGGGACCCACCTGCACTGACGATGGCGTCAGACAAAGATGAAGGTGGAAGAGTGAGAGAGGGTAAGTCAGCGATGGTACATTTTTAGGAACTATGACAACTTCAGAGGTGATTAAAACAAACGGAAGTAAAGATGCGTTAAAGGAGGAAACATTAATGGCATATACAGGGTGGCTCAAACGACACCGACAAACCTTAGGGACAGGTTCAATATACAGAAATAAGTAAAAAATGTCTAGTAAACATAGGCTCTAAAATGCATACCTTGAGAGGTATGAGCCCTTTAGATACTATAAAAGACATCTCTACAGCAAGGTCTTTGGTCTCCATATTTTGGGAGAAGAAAGCGTTGACCAAAATAAGAAAAAAATGCCTAGTAAACACGGGGTCTAAAATGCGAGCTTTAAGAACTATTAGCACTTTTTCATCTTCACTAGAGTGAAGACGTCTCTTACACTTAACAAATGCTCCTATCTCTTAAGGTATGCATTTTAGACCCTATGTTTGCTAGACATTTTTTTCTTGGTTTCGTCCATACTACCTCCTTCCAAAATATGGAAAGGAAAGAGGTTACAGTAGAAGAGATGTGTTCCATAGTATCGAAGATGAGCAGGTGGCTATATCCTTTAAGGTACGCGCTTTACTGTCCTTGTTTACCAGACATTTTTTCCTGCTTTGCTGTAAGCAACGCGTCCCTAATGTTCGTTGGTGTTTTTTTGGGACACCCTGCATACTCGTATATTGTATCTACACTAAGAGTAGTCAGGTGCATCTCCGTTGGTGTTTCGGCAGATAATTGCAATTACTTTTTTTGCAACGTGTCGGCCGAAATAAATCCTGTTCAGCACGTTTTTCATACGACGCCGAGCGTCAACGGAAAGCCTCGGTTTGTTTCCCGTTACAAACGTGCCAGTTCGACAGAGCTTTTCCTGATTAGTCTAGTGTGATATTCCTTTTACCGACACGTATTAACAGGGACAGTGAAACACGAAGAATAATCAGAACTCAAGTAACGACAGCACTGCCGTGACTCGCAATGGCTGCTACCGCCTTGCAGAAGCGCTGATCAGTCGATGCTGGAGTACTGATTATGTCTCCTCCTGAACTGCTCCTGTTAATACATATCGATGAAACGAATAACGCACTATAATTTGGGATCATTCTCTCGAATGAGGACGTAAAATTCCACTTTAAAACTCATACAGCTTGTAATGATGAACAAATCGACGCTTTCCGTCGATGCTAGGTGTCGAATGAAAGACGTTATAAGCAGGATTTCTTTGGGTTGACTCCAGCTACATGTTGCAAAAGAATTGCAAATATATGCCGAAACAAGAGAGAAAATGCGCCTGACGACCCATAGGACAGACTCATTGTACCCACTGGGGGAATCATCTACAATTACAAATATTGTAGAAATGGTAATTAATACTGATGTGCAGTTTTCACAGAATGAATTGGTAGTCAGGGTCCCGCATTGTTAGCCCATAAAGAGATTACAATGATACTTAGAAGTGTATTTTTTGTACAAGCATACTCTTTTTTTAAAATGCAAACTGTTGTGTTGGCAGAAGAGCCGACACAGTGTTACGAATGGAGGCCGAAATGCACGCGTTTTAGCTCACGCAGGCTGGCGTGAGGAGGGAAGGACTATACTGACGTGAGGTCTGGAACATGACAAGAAATTAGAATTCAGAAAGCGGACATAGGTAGTTTGATACTTAACTTTAATCCATTAATGATGAACGTCGCTCTTGACGGTACATGATTCACAATATTATCTGTTCAAAATACATATACACTCCTGGAAATGGAAAAAAGAACACATTGACACCGGTGTGTCAGACCCACCATACTTGCTCCGGACACTGCGAGAGGGCTGTACAAGCAATGATCACACGCACGGCACAGCGGACACACCAGGAACCGCGGTGTTGGCCGTCGAATGGCGCTAGCTGCGCAGCATTTGTGCACCGCCGCCGTCAGTGTCAGCCAGTTTGCCGTGGCATACGGAGCTCCATCGCAGTCTTTAACACTGGTAGCATGCCGCGACAGCGTGGACGTGAACCGTATGTGCAGTTGACGGACTTTGAGCGAGGGCGTATAGTGGGCATGCGGGAGGCCGGGTGGACGTACCGCCGAATTGCTCAACACGTGGGGCGTGAGGTCTCCACAGTACATCGATGTTGTCGCCAGTGGTCGGCGGAAGGTGCACGTGCCCGTCGACCTGGGACCGGACCGCAGCGACGCACGGATGCACGCCAAGACCGTAGGATCCTACGCAGTGCCGTAGGGGACCGCACCGCCACTTTCCAGCAAATTAGGGACACTGTTGCTCCTGGGGTATCGGCGAGGACCATTCGCAACCGTCTCCATGAAGCTGGGCTACGGTCCCGCACACCGTTAGGCCGTCTTCCGCTCACGCCCCAACATCGTGCAGCCCGCCTCCAGTGGTGTCGCGACAGGCGTGAATGGAGGGACGAATGGAGACGTGTCGTCTTCAGCGATGAGAGTCGCTTCTGCCTTGGTGCCAATGATGGTCGTATGCGTGTTTGGCGCCGTGCAGGTGAGCGCCACAATCAGGACTGCATACGACCGAGGCACACAGGGCCAACACCCGGCATCATGGTGTGGGGAGCGATCTCCTACACTGGCCGTACACCACTGGTGATCGTCGAGGGGACACTGAATAGTGCACGGTACATCCAAACCGTCATCGAACCCATCGTTCTACCATTCCTAGACCGGCAAGGGAACTTGCTGTTCCAACAGGACAATGCACGTCCGCATGTATCCCGTGCCACCCAACGTGCTCTAGAAGGTGTAAGTCAACTACCCTGGCCAGCAAGATCTCCGGATCTGTTCCCCATTGAGCATGTTTGGGACTGGATGAAGCATCGTCTCACGCGGTCTGCACGTCCAGCACGAACGCTGGTCCAACTGAGGCGCCAGGTGGAAATGGCATGGCAAGCCGTTCCACAGGACTACATCCAGCATCTCTACGATCGTCTCCATGGGAGAATAGCAGCCTGCATTGCTGCGAAAGGTGGATATACACTGTACTAGTGCCGACATTGTGCATGCTCTGTTGCCTGTGTCTATGTGCCTGTGGTTCTGTCAGTGTGATCATGTGATGTATCTGACCCCAGGAATGTGTCAATAAAGTTTCCCCTTCCTGGGACAATGAATTCACGGTGTTCTTATTTCAATTTCCAGGAGTGTAGTAACTGAATATGCCGCCTTGCTAGGTCGTAGCAAATGACGTAGCTGAAGGCTATGCTAAACTGTCGTCTCGGCAAATGAGAGCGTATGTAGGCAGTGAACCATCGCTAGCAAAGTCGGCTGTACAATTGGGGTGAGTGCTAGGAAGTCTCTCTAGACCTGCCGTGAGGCGGCGCTTGGTCAGCGATCACTGATAGTGGCGACACGCGGGTCCGACGTATACTAAAAGACCGCGGCCGATTTAAAGGCTACCACCTAGTAAGTGTGGTGTCTGGCGGTGACACCACACAAACAATGCCTATTAACATTAATAATCTAAACGTAGGGTAAATTAGAATGTCAGTGGTATTTATTGCAAGATTTTAGTGCGAGTCGTTTCCGAGCTCGTATTTTGATAAGTTCACACACCGTCACTTGGTTCTGCCATTCAACCTACATAGTTGCTAGGTGTGATGTTGTTATGTTTGATTAAAGCGCACTTGTGTGTTCCTTGAGTGCACAGCGGCTTGCTACTCAGTTAGTGTGTGGCAGTTCAAGCAGTAGGTCTTGAGCGTACGACGGGATTTACCTTTGCAGAAAAAGCTGACTTGCTCATGGTGTATGGAAAGTGTAGAAAGCACGCTGTTCGTTCTTGTACGGTGTATGCGGCAAAATATCCCAACAGACGTCAACCATCTCAGCAATTATTTATCAGCCTCTTCAACCAGTTACGTGAAAGTGATAGTGTAACACTAAAACAACGTAACGGAAGGAAACAAGAGCCGACGAAATTCATGTTAATCCACACGTTAGCTCCCACGAAATCTCACGAGGAAGTGGCATGAGTCAGGCTAGTGTCCTAGGCATTCTCCATCGACATAGGTGCCATCCCTACCACATCTCTCGCCATCAACAGCTGCATGGAAACGATTATGAGAATCATGTCAACTTCTGTACTTGTGTATTGAGACAGGATACTCCAGACGTATCATATATTTAGTGATGAAGCTACATTTACCAATTATCACTGTTCGTCTATTCACAGCCCCAGTTGGCTTCGTCAGGTGGAACGTCAGCGTCCATGACGTGTAAACGTGTGGTGTAGGATAGTGAACCATCAGCTCATAGGCCCGTTTTTCAAAGCCGAAACAATGAACGCGCACAAGTATCTTAACCTCCTAACGGATCATCGTCCACGGATACTGGAAGACGTTCTTCTGCAGGCTAGGAGAAATCTGTAGTACCAACATGACGGCTGTCCAGCTATAGTGCACAGTGCACTAATTACTACAGCATATCTTCACGAATTGTTTCCAAATCGTTGAATTGGACGCAAGGGATCTGTATCTTGGCCGGCCGTTCCCTGGATTTGACGCCTGTAGAATTTTTTCTATGCGGAAAGCTGGAAGACCCTGTCCACAAGGACATACCAACAACACCAAATGATGTACAACTATCTATTACTGCAGCCATGTCGGACATACGCACTGAAATGCTAGCACGTGTACAGTAGTCGTTCCATACTAGGTGATTGCCGCTGACAGTGGTCATTCGAACACAACCTGTGATGGTCAATTATCTCGTTATTGACCAAAATCTACATGACTAGTGTACGCACTTGTATTGATCTTTAGTGTATGCTACAACAAGTATTGTACAAGAGTCGGTGTGAGAGCTTTTCAAAATACAATATTTTATAAACGACTCGCACTAGACTCCTTAACAAATCTTGTTCTAATACTTCATTATTAATAAGATATTTTGGTATATTTAGTGATAAACTACAATGTGACCCCTTTGTTTTTCAATATTGGCTGTGTTAATTCAACATTTAAATCTAGCGTAATGGAGGTACAACAGAACATCTGTAAACTGTCATGCATAACCTTTTTTCGTTATTCTCATTTCTATTTCCTATGCTGTATTTTTTCGTGAGGGACAACTTTGTATCATTTTTATTTTTTCTTATCCTTTATTTTCTCTTGTTTTTACGAACTGATCATTTATACACTATGTGACCAAAAGTATCCGGACACCCCCAAAAACATACGTTTATCATATTAGGTGCCTTGTGCTGCCACCTACTGCCAGGTACTCCATATCAGCGACCTCAGTAGTCATTAGACACCGTGAGAGAGCAGAATGGGGCGCTCTGTGGAACTCACGGACTTCGAACGTGGCCAGGTGATTCGCTGTCACTTGTGTCATACGTCTGTAGGCGATATTTCCATACTCCTAATCATCCCTAGGTCCACTGTTTCCGATGTGATAGTGAAGCAGAAACGTACAGCCCAAAACCGTACAGGTCGACCTCGCCTGTTGACTAACAGAAACCGCCGACAGTTGAAGAGGGTCGTAATGTGTAATAATCAGACATCTAACCAGACCATCACAAAGGAATTCCAAACTGCATCAGGACCCACTGCAAGTACTATGACAGTTAGGTGGCAGGTGAGAAAACTTGGATTTCATAGTCGAGCGGCTGTTCATAAGCCACACATCACGCCTGTAAATGCCAAACGACGCCTCGCTTGGTGTAAGGAGACTAAACATTGGACGATTGAAGAGTGGAAAAACGTTGTGTGGAATGACGAATCACGGTACACAATATGGCGATCAAAATGATTCAAATGGCTCTGAGCTATTTCACTTGTACGTGAATTTGGATTCTTCCAACACGTTGGTCAAGAGGCTTCAACACGGCGAATTGAAAAGCTGAAAATGGTCACAAAAAGAAAAGAAAATTTAATATAGACAGCTGAAGGCGTTTTTGATTTGATATTCGTAAACAGAAGTGTCCGCCGTCTTTTCTTTACTGTAACTTATGGTTTAGCATGATGTATATGTATGAAACAAAACTCTATAGCGAAATGTGTGAAGCAAGGCCATTCAAGTAAATGAAACACACAGAGGGACACTTGCATTTCTTGCAGCGCACAAAATGTTGAAAAAACATACACGAACGAAACAGTCTCTCGTCTTCGATAACCGCCGGTATTTCGGTTGCGCGGTGTGTGGTTGTGAGTGAGTGATAACTAGTGATGGTTCAAATGGCTCTGAGCACTATGGGACTTAACTTCTGAGGTCATCAGTCCCCTAGAACTTAGAACTACTTAAACCTAACATAAGGACATCACACACATCCATGCCCAAGGCAGGATTCGAACCTGTGACCGTAGCGGTCGCGCGGTTCTAGACTGTAGCACCTGGAAGCGCTCGGCCACCCTGGCCGGCCAGTATGGCGATCCAATGGCAGGGTGTGGGTATGGCGAATGCCCGGTGAACGTCATTTGCCAGCGTGTGTAGCGCCAACAATGCTATTCGGAGGCAGTAGTGTTATTATGGTGTGGTCGTGTTTATCATAGAGGGGGCTTCCATCCCTTGTTGATTTGCGTGGCACTATCACAGACCAGGCCTACACTGATGTTTTAAGCACCTTCTTGCTTCCCACTGTTGAAGAGTAATTCGCGGATGGCTATTGCATCTTTCAACACGATCGAGCGCCTGTTCATAATGCACGGCCTGTGGCGGAGTGGTTACACGATAGTAAGAACCCTGTAATGGACTAGCCTGCACAGAGTCCTGACCGAAATCCTGTAGGATGTTATGGAACTCCGACTTCGTGTCAGGCCTCACCGACCGACATCGATACCTCACCTCAGTGGAACACTTCGTAAAGAATGGCTGTTATTACCCAAGAAACCTTCCAGCACATGACTGAACGTATGCCTGCGAGAATGGAAGCTGTCACCAAGGCTATGGGTGGGTCTACACCATATTGAATTCCAGAATTACCGATAGAGGGCTCCACGAACTTGTAATTCATTTTCAGCGAGGTGTCCGGACACTTTTGATCACATAGTGTATCACACTACATTTCAGTAATTTTGTATCGTTTTTATAGTAAGAATTTTCTGTACGTACCTTTTTATACTTAATAGGCTACAATACAATAAAGTTTGTTAGTAGTGTTACAGGAGGTACAGTTGGGGTGACACATTACTGATTATTTCATTACAATTTCATTGAGTTTATCATTATTTAGGGGACAGTGTTCAGGAGCTGTGCCACATCCGTCTGTTTTCTAGTAGATGTCTTCCATACTGTGCTCTTAGTCTGACTACTTTTGTTCTCTGTCTCATAAGTGAAGTGGTGGTGGTGATGTTGGACTGGCAGTTTGATTATACAGCGACGGATGCGCCGTTCAGTCCTAAACAATAATTCATAACTGCGAAGGGTGCACTTGCCCGAGAAAGTCAAAGTTTCCGTGTTCTATTCTCGGTGTAGTACATGGTTCTAATCTGCGAGGAAATTTCAAATCAGCGCGCAGTCTACTGCAGAGTGGAGGATCCATTCTGGAGATAATTCGCGTAAGTATTAATAGATTGGAGAATTACAAGGGTTCCATTACAATGTAAATGTGTATTTGTGTGAGGGTAGGGGGAAAGAGAGAGAGGATCTGATCTACATCTACATCTGCATTTATACTCCGCAAGCCACCCAACGGTGTGTGGCGGAGGGCACTTTACGTGCCACTGTCATTACCTCCCTTTCCTGTTCCAGTCGCGTATGGTTCGCGGGAAGAACGACTGTCTGAAAGCCTCAGTGCGCGCTCTAATCTCTCTAATTTTACATTCGTGATCTCCTCGGGAGGTATAAGTAGGGGGAAACAATATATTCAATACCTCATCCAGAAACGCACCCACTCGAAACCTGGCGAGCAAGCTACACCGCGATGCAGAGCGCCTCTCTTGCAGAGTCTGCCACTTGAGTTTGCTAAACAACTCCGTAACGCTATCACGGTTACCAAATAACCCTGTGACGAAACGCGCCGCTCTTCTATGGATCTTCTCTATCTCCTCCCTCAACCCGATCTGGTACGGATCCCACACTGATGAGCAATACTCAAATATAGGTCGAACGAGTGTTTTGTAAGCCACCTCCTTTGTTGATGGACTACATTTTCTAAGGACTCTCCCAATGAATCTCAACCTGGTACCCGCCTTACCAACAATTAATTTTATATGATCATTCCACTTCAAATCGTTCCGCACGCATACTCCCAGATATTTTACAAAAGTAACTGCTACCAGTGTTTGTTCCGCTATCATATAATCATACAATAAAGGATCCTTCTTTCTATGTATTTGCAGTACATTACATTTGTCTATGTTAAGGGACAGTTGCTACTCCCTGCACCAAGTGCCTATCCGCTGCAGATCTTCCTGCATTTCGCTACAATTTTCTAATGCTGCAACTTCTCTGTATACTACAGCATCATCCGCGAAAAGCCGCATGGAACTTCCGACACTATCTAATAGGTCATTTATATATATTGTGAAAAGCAATGGTCCCATAACACTCCCCTGTGGCACGCCAGAGGTTACTTTAACGTCTGTAGACGTCTCTCCATTGATAACAACATGCTGTGTTCTGTTTGCTAAAAACTCTTCAATCCAGCCACACAGCTGGTCTGATATTCCGTAGGCTCTTACTTTGTTTATCAGGCGACAGTGCGTAACTGTATCGAACGCCTTCCGGAAGTCAAGAAAAATAGCATCTACCTGGGAGCCTGTATCTAATATTTTCTGGATCTCATGAACAAATAAAGCGAGTTGGGTCTCACACGATCGCTGTTTCCGGAATCCATGTTGATTCCTACATAGTAGAATCTGGGTTTCCAAAACCGACATGATACTCGAGCAAAAAACATGTTCTAAAATTCTACAACAGATCGACGTCAGAGATATAGGTCTATAGTTTTGCGCATCTGCTCGACGACCCTTCTTGAAGACTGGGACTACCTGTGCTCTTTTCCAATCATTTGGAACCCTCCGTTCCTCTAGAGACTTGCGGTACGCGGCTGTTAGAAGGGGGGCAAGTTCTTTCGCGTACTCTGTGTAGAATCGAATTGGTATCCCGTCAGGTCCAGTGAACTTTCCTCTGTTGCGTGATTCCAGTTGCTTTTCTATTCCTTGGACACTTATTTCGATGTCAGCCATTTTTTCGTTTGTGCGAGGATTTAGAGAAGGAACTGCAGTGCGGTCTTCCTCTGTGAAACAGCTTTGGAAAATGGTGTTTAGTATTTCAGCCTCTGTTTCAATGCCTTCATCACCCCGGAGTGTCTGGATATGCTGTTTCGAGCCACTTACTGATTTAACGTAAGACCAGAACTTCCTAGGATTTTCTGTTAAGTCGGTACATAGAATTTTACTTTCGAATTCACTGAACGCTTCACGCATAGCCCTCCTTACGCTAACTTTGACATCGTTTAGCTTCTGTTTGTCTGAGAGGTTTTGGCTGTGTTTAAACTTGGAGTGAAGCTCTCTTTGCTTTCGCAGTAGTTTCCTAACTTTGTTGTTGTACCACGGTGGGTTTTTCCCGTCCCTCACAGTTTTACTCGGCACGTACCTGTCTAAAACGCATTTTACGATTGTCTTGAACTTTTTCCATAAACACTCAACATTGTCAGTGTGGGAACAGAAATTTTCGTTTTGATCTGTTAGGTAGTCTGAAATATGCCTTCTATTATTCTTGCTAGACAGATAAACCTTCCTCCCTTTTTTTATATTCCTATTAAGTTCAGGGATGCTGCAACGGCCTTATGATCACTGATTCCCTGTTCTGCACATACAGATGTTATCTCCACGAGTCGGTTCTCTGTTTAATTGCTCGAGGTAATTTTCGGATAGTGCACTCAGTATAATGTCACTCGATGCTCTGTCCATACCACCCGTCCGAAACATCTGAGTGTCCCAGTCTATATCTGGTAAATTGAAATCTCCACCTAAGACTATAACATGCTGAGTAAATTTATGTGAAATGTATTCCAAATTTTCTCTCAGTTGTTCTGCCACTAACGCTGCTGAGTCGGGAGGTCGGTAAAAGGAGCCAATTATTAACCTATCTCGGTTGTTGAGTGTAACCTCCACCCATAATAATTCACAGGAACTATCCACTTCTACTTCACTACAGGATAAACTACTACTAACAGCGACGAACACTCCACCACCGGTTGCATGCAATCTATTCTTTCTAAACACCATCTGTACCTTTGTAGAAATTTCGGCAGAATTTATCTCTGGCTTCAGCCAGCTTTCTGTACCTATAACGATTTCAGCTTTGGTGCTTTCTATCAGCGCTTGAAGTTCCGGTAGTTTACCAACACAGCTTTGACAGTTGACAATTACAATACCGATTGCTGCTTGGTCCCCGCATGTCCTGACTTTGCCCCGCACCCGTTGAGGCTGTTGCCCTTTCTGTGCTTGCCCAAGGCCATCTAACCTAAAAAACCGCCCAGCCCACGCCACACAACCCCTGCTACCCGTGTAGCCACTTGTTGCGTGTAGTGGACTCCTGACCTATCCAGCGGAACCCGAAACCCCACCACCCTATGGCGCAAGTCGAGGAATCTGCAGCCCACACGGTCGCAGAACCGTCTCAGCCTCTGATTCAGACCCTCCACTCGGCTCTGTACCAAAGGTCCGCAGTCAGTCCTGTCGGCGATGCTGCAGATGGTGAGCTCTGCTTTCATCCCGCTAGCGAGACTGGCAGTCTTCACCAAATCAGATAGCCGCCGGAAACCAGAGAGGTTTTCCTCCGATCCATAGCGACAGACATCATTGGTGCCGACATGAGCGACCACCTGCAGATGGGTGCACCCTGTACCCCTCATGGCATCCGGAAGGACCCTTTCCACATCTGGAATGACTCCCCCCGGTATGCACACGGAGTGCACATTGGTTTTCTTCCCCTCTCTTGCTGCCATTTCCTTAAGGGGCCCCATTACGTGCCTGACGTTGGAGCTCCCAACTACCAGTAAGCCCACCCTCTGCGACCGCCCGGATCTTGCAGACTGAGGGGCAACCTCTGAAACAGGACAAGCAGCCATGTCAGGCCGAAGATGAGTATCAGCCTAAGACAGAGCCTGAAACCGGTTCGTCAGACAAACTGGAGAGGCCTTCCGTTCAGCCCTCCGGAATGTCTTTCGCCCCCTGCCACACCTTGAGACGACCTCCCACTCTACCACAGGTGAGGGATCAGCCTCAATGAGGGCAGTATCCCGCGCAACGACAGTCGTAGTCCGATCGGGGGATGCGTGGGACGAGCTGGCCGTCTCCGACAAACCCCCATCCGGACCCCCACAGTGATGCCCATTGACAACAGCCTCAAGCTGTGTGCCCGAAGGCAACACTGCCTGAAGCTGGGAGCGAAGGGATAGGTAGATGCGTAAGAGAGAAAGATAGAGAGAGAAGGGAGGGAAATATGACCACTGCAGATCTGCAATATCTGCTGCTGCTTCTGCATTCGTGTACACAACCGTCGTGCTCTTTCTCGTTTGCAGATCATCGGGCACATATCGGTGGCGCACATCAACCCGTCGGTGACGCTGTGCGCCGTGCTGCGTGGTGACCTCAACCTGGCGGCGGCATTCCTCTACTTCGTGGCGCAGAACATCGGCGCCATCCTCGGCTTCGGCCTCCTACTGGTACGTGGTATCCCCCTCCACTCTGTCATCATCCTTTATAAGTACAGAGAGTTAGTATGCAATCTGCAGGCGGGCACCTATCACCTGGAAATCAGTCTCGTGACTCGCATAGGGTTCTCAGTTTTATGTATAAATTATTCATCTAGAGCAAATCTTTTCAACAATCGTAACATGTGGAGACCCTGATCGATCAGTTTTCTGGAGAAACTGAGACTTGCCTGACATATAAAATTTGTGGAAGCTCCACCACGCAGAATGGACGTATAGAATTTTTTTCCTAAGCGAAACTCTTCGAAGAGATGTGGAAGTTGTTTTGCAAGTCAACGAAAATGATTTCTCTGACAAGCAGGTGGCATGACCGTGGGGTCGGGGATTTGTCCGCAATTGTGTGTGGTGAAGGAGGACCCCTAACACCTCACGTGGTTAAAGTATTAGGACGCACTACTCGGAAAATCCCGGGAAAAATCGATTCAAAGTTTCTTAGGTGCCATATGAGTATAAAATGTTAGTGAATTGCCGAGCTGCCGTCTGTCCTACATGTTTAGGGCTCGAACTATTACGCCAGAGGTCTCGGGTTCGATTCCTCCTCTGGTACTTTTTTCTTCTGTTTCATTTTCGTTTGTTATTCCACCAATTATTCAGAAAGTTTCCCAAACCTACATTATCTTTAACAAATTAGTTACATTATTGAATAAAAATTATTTTCTTTATGTCCAACAACACAATTCATGGCGGTGGGTTTTCCATTTTTCATTGTAAAGCATATGAGGAAAAAATATTAGGTTTTTAATCAGAATAACAAAGTCGATTGGGAAACATTCAATTTTTATACATATAATAATTATAAACAAAAACCGCAGTGGTAATTATCGTAAAAACAAACAAAGCAATAATTTTTGCGACATCTTGCGCAACATATAAAAACGGATATTTTACAACCACAGGGCGTTTGCAATAAATCTGTACAAAAACATGCCCCATTAACATTTACGAAAATGTTTTGAGTTTCTGATAATTTTGCGGCAAACCAGGAATATTGAATCATGTCTCGGAATATTGGTGACGATAATTGATGGTGAATTATAGAATGAATTTTTATACCATCTTCCCGGGAATTAATTTCACGATTCTCCTGTAACAATGCGCTGCAATTTAGCAAGCAACAGAAGAAAAAAAAGTGGGGCAGGAGGAATCGAACCCGAGACCTCTTGCGTAAGGGTCCGAGCGCTAACCATGTAGGCCAAACGGCGACTCGAAATGGACTAACATTTTATACTCATACGGCACCTAAGAAACTTTGGATCGTTTTTTCCGGGATTTTCCGGGTAGTGCGTCCTAATATTTTAACCACGTGAGGTGTTAGGGGTCGTCTTTCACCACACAAAATTTCGGACAAATCCCCGACCCCAAGGTCGTGCCGTCTCCTTGTGAGACGGTTAACTTGCTGCTTGTCACCTAACAGCAACAGTTCAGAGCCAAAATTAGACGAATCTGAGAACGTGGCATATCTCTTTGGTTTAAAATGACTGTAGCCAGAACCATTTCTCAAACAGGATACTGTTGCACAGTTGTGATTCCGTTGTATATTGGAGGATTCATTTGGTGGTTGTTGAGGGGAGAATGAATTCTCACCAATACGCGGCAAAAATGCTACACTCGTCACTGAGTTACTCCGGTGAACAACACAAGACTCCACCTTCCAGTTCACACCACGGCTTGAGAAATGTCCGGATCCTTGATTGGCGTTCCCTGTCCTCTGACTTGTGACCCGTAGATCACATCTGGGACGTCACGGGAAGGCGTATTCCTTCATAACAGCGTCCAGTCAGTATTGAGAGCTGACGTAGTATGTATTTCCGCTGAGACAATAAATTTCTCAAGATGACATTCAAAGGTTCTTTGTTTGCATTACACAACGATTACGAAACTTTATTCATGTATCTGGGGATTGCACCATATACTGATTGATGTTCTTACCGGACATCCGTTCTGAATGGTATATAATTTTAATCGTTCCTCGCCCATTTTGCGACTAACATCTCCACAAAGTTTGGTGAATATCGTACTTTTGGTGTAATACTTTCTCTTTGCGTCACTGTGTTTTATCATACCGTTCATTCGTACGGGCAACTTTTTCTTTTTTAGAGTTCCGTGCCTCAGTCTGTAAAGACGTAATCCTAACAGGATCGCTTTGTAGCCCGTCTCTCTGTCCGACTGTTTTCTCAGGCACCGATAGACGTATTAAATTCAAATTTATGTGACATATTAGGGTCTATGGTTTCTTGGTAGTATAAAAATTTCAAGCTTCTAAGTGAATGCAGTCAAAAGATACGGTTATTTATGTGTCATATTCTGATACCGGCAAACTTACTCATCAAAACCTGTAGGGTACTTCCCTTTGACCTAGAATCATAAAATACGGCAAGGAGCAAGTAAAGTAAAAAATCTGAAACTTCGTGAATTTTAATTATATGACATAAAAAATCTATTTGGCGTTCGAACATACATTGCATTCATCATCCGTGAAAAGCGTAATAGACGAACGTTACGGCATGTACACTACTGGCCATTAAAATTGCTACACCACGAAGATGACGTGGATACAGAAAATGTTCGACTGCTGCCCTGGCCAGCACATTCTCCAGATCTCTCACCAACTGGAAACGTCTGTTCAATGGTGGCCGAGCATCTGGCTCGTCACAACACGTCTTGATGAACTGTGTTATCGTGTTGAAGCTGCACGGGCAGCTGTACCTGTACACTCCATCCAAGCTCTGTTTGACGCAATGCCCAGGCGTATCAAGGCCGTTATTACGGCCAGAGCTGGTTGTTCTGGGTACTGATTTCTCAGGATCTATGCACCCAAATTGCGTGAAAATGTAATCACCAGTCAGTTCTAGTATAATATATTTGTCCAATGAATACACGTTTATCATCTACATTTCTTCTTGGTGTAGCATTTTGAATGGCCAGTAGTGTAAATATAAAATATTAATAGTAGTCATGTTTTAGTAAGTGAATAAAAAATGTTCAATTAAATCTTGTCTCTGTACATACATAAACTCTTTTTGTACGTCCGGGCTACTCTGAGAAGCTACTATATACACTCCTGGAAATTGAAATAAGGACACCGTGAATTCATTGTCCCAGGAAGGGGAAACTTTATTGACACATTCCTGGGGTCAGATACATCACATGATCACACTGACAGGACCACAGGCACATAACACAGGTAACAGAGCATGCACAATGTCGGCACTAGTACAGTGTATATCCACCTTTCGCAGCAATGCAGGCTGCTATTCTCCCATGGAGACGATCGTAGAGATGCTGGATGTAGTCCTGTGGAACGGCTTGCCATGCCATTTCCACCTGGCGCCTCAGTTGGACCAGCGTTCGTGCTGGACGTGCAGACCGCGTGAGACGACGCTTCATCCAGTCCCAAACATGCTCAATGGGGGACAGATCCGGAGATCTTGCTGGCGAGGGTAGTTGACTTACACCTTCTAGAGCACGTTGGGTGGCACGGGATACATGCGGACGTGCATTGTCCTGTTGGAACAGCAAGTTCCCTTGCCGGTCTAGGAATGGTAGAACGATGGGTTCGATGACGGTTTGGATGTACCGTGCACTATTCAGTGTCCCCTCGACGATCACCAGTGGTGTACGGCCAGTGTAGGAGATCGCTCCCCACACCATGATGCCGGGTGTTGGCCCTGTGTGCCTCGGTCGTATGCAGTCCTGATTGTGGCGCTCACCTGCACGGCGCCAAACACGCATACGACCATCATTGGCACCAAGGCAGAAGCGACTCTCATCGCTGAAGACGACACGTCTCCATTCGTCCCTCCATTCACGCCTGTCGCGACACCACTGGAGGCGGGCTGCACGATGTTGGGGCGTGAGCGGAAGACGGCCTAACGGTGTGCGGGACCGTAGCCCAGCTTCATGGAGACGGTTGCGAATGGTCCTCGCCGATACCCCAGGAGCAACAGTGTCCCTAATTTGCTGGGAAGTGGCGGTGCGGTCCCCTACGGCACTGCGTAGGATCCTACGGTCTTGGCGTGCATCCGTGCGTCGCTGCGGTCCGGTCCCAGGTCGACGGGCACGTGCACCTTCCGCCGACCACTGGCGACAACATCGATGTACTGTAGAGACCTCACGCCCCACGTGTTGAGCAATTCGGCGGTACGTCCACCCGGCCTCCCGCATGCCCACTATACGCCCTCGCTCAAAGTCCGTCAACTGCACATACGGTTCACGTCCACGCTGTCGCGGCATGCTACCAGTGTTAGACTGCGATGGAGCTCCGTATGCCACGGCAAACTGGCTGACACTGACGGCGGCGGTGCACAAATGCTGCGCAGCTAGCGCCATTCGACGGCCAACACCGCGGTTCCTGGTGTGTCCGCTGTGCCGTGCGTGTGATCATTGCTTGTACAGCCCTCTCGCAGTGTCCGGAGCAAGTATGGTGGGTCTGACACACCGGTGTCAATGTGTTCTTTTTTCCATTTCCAGGAGTGTACATTCTGATACGGATTAGGACACCCGGAGACCAATAGGCTGCCAGCGTCGATATCAACAACAGGCAAAAATCGTTGAGATTCTCGATTCCCAGGGTAGATGGACTGCGTAAATACGCAACTAAGTTTGCACGGAATCATCAGTGCGCGAGTACTACTCGCACTTGGCCAGTCTTTTCTCTTTCTTTTTGTACAACTAATCGCACGTACCTTCGTTGCCCGGTGCCTAAAGAGCTACGTTTCGGCAGTCGGTGACGCCATCCTCGGCGGTGTGTGAGTGCACGACGGTACCGGCGAAGTCGCTGTCGGCGCTGCAGTCTGTGCTGGTGGAGGCCGGCATGACAGCGGTACTCATCTTCCTGTGCCACGGCGTCTGGGACGCGCGCAACGCCCGCAACACCGACTCCACGCCCCTTAAGTTCGGCTTCCTCGTCGCCGCCGTCTCCATGGTAGCGGTAAGTAAAAGTACTACCGTGGGGCTTACTGACCACTTTGCCTAACGAATTTGACAGCGCGGCATCGGACGCTTCTGCGATTACGAATACTTCTGTTTCCATCCCTACAGTATCAGTATTGACAGGAAGTACTGGGAAATTTCGTACTGTTATAAAGAAGCGTCAGGATATAGGTGTCGGAAGTATCGAATGGTGTGGCGGAAGATAATATCCTTTCACTAGTGGTACTTGTTTAATGAAAATAAAAACATATTTAATGTCAATGTAGTATTCAGGAAGCCCAAGAGCAATAGTAAAAGCTATATATTACGTGCAATTATAACGAATAGATTTTAGTAATATTCCTTTCTTGTTCTCTCAAAACGCTAAGCCTTCTCTCTGCTGCCGTAGCTTCCTGTCTTCAGCAGTTCTCTGTGTGTGAAGAACATCCCGTCTGACTAACCATTTTTTTTTTTTTGAGCGAGATTACCTCATCCCCTCGTTTTCTTCCTTACGATGTCGCCTTCGAAATTGTTTTGTTAAAGGATATCATGTCTAATTTAGTGCTTCTTTGCGTTGGCCTATAACTTTTAGTAGTCATTTATTCTCTCCTATTTCTTCTACTGAAACGTCCCCTTTCAATAATAGTACACGACTGTGCTTAACCTGACACACAATATTTTTAGCGCAACGCAATCTGACTTTCAAAATTCCCTACAAAAGAATGGCCCTGACTAACATTAAACTATACCTTTCACAAATCACTTACCTCACAAAAATCTTCGCTGCTCAAGCTACTGCAATACAGCGAGCGCCACTACTGCCAGCTAAATAAAAGATTCAAACTATGGAAGGCACTAACTACTGATAGGGATAGTTAGCAAATGAAAGATATTAATAGAGAACAAAGAATGTATTTACCTTGATATCATCATATATATAGCAGTTCATGACAAATTACAAAACTCCGCCATCTCTCTCCCCACATCCACCACTGCTGGCGGCTCACCTCCAACTGCGCAACGCTACGCGCTGTTCACAGCCAGCTGCCTAACACTACAATGGCGAGTATTACAACAATGCAAAGCAGCCACAGACTGCACACAGCACAGCCAGTGATATTCATACAGAGGTGGCGTTACCAATAAAAAAACCTAAACAGCATACTTACATAGCCCCCATGCTACCCACAAAAAAATTTACAAATTTTTTTTGGGCACTGGCCAATACATATTTGTTAAAATTTTTTTTCACAATTACAATAACAAAGAAATCAAATGCACACACTTATTGATACAATGTTGGTCAAAAGCTAAAATTTTCTCACAGTCCATAAAGATAGTCCTGATCATTCATCATAATAGTAATTACAGTTTTTTTTTCACAAAGTCTCATTAGTAAAAGAAATTGCACACAGAAGTAGTGGATTTCCATGCAGTCTTGAAGAAGTAGTGTTGTCCTTCCAACGGAAAGACAGTACTGACTCTTGACATGCTGACAGGTAATGGGCCACAACAGAGCAAACCCACAGCGGAGTCAATCGAAGTTTTGAAGAATATCGTTTGGTAGGTCATCACAGAGCAGACCCACTGCAGTCCTGGTAGAGATTACGGTATTGGTGGGCCACCAGAGGTGCAGACCCACTGTAGTCCTTGTAGAAATAATGGTACTGGTGGGTCATCAAAGATGTAGACCCACTGTAGTCCATGTAGAAATAATGGTACTGGTGAGTCAGCAAAGATGCAGACCCACTGTAGTCCTTGTACAGATGGCCAGCAGCCATCTGTTGTGTCTGTGCAGGTGCACAATCACCATTGAAGAGTCTTGCGGATAATATAGCAAGTCCATAACCACCACTTGTGCACTCACAAAGTTTTTGGAATTGTCCTTAGAACCAGCAATGCTGTTATCCAGTCCCTTGCTGAATTATTAACACACGTGCAAACACTAACAGTCCCTACTTCTCACATATTGTCCATATACTATGACCAACAGAAACGTGTGCAGTGAAATATAACTTACAAGTTAATAATATGATGAACTGGTGACAAGTACAATTTTATAACGTAAGAACACAATAACAAAGGTACAAAACACATCATTCAAGAACATAACAATACAGATAACATTTGTAGTAATAGTGGCTCTACAAAAGAATAGAAATAAACATATACATCAGTGTTACAGGAATTATGAGATAAGTAGGCACATAAAAGTTCAGAATAACTTTCGAAACATCAACTTCACACATGAGCATTAAAACAAAACAGAATAAATAATATCTAAGCATATTTACAAGTTAAATAAGATATTATTAATACCAATTATATTTGAGGATAACAGTATTCATCATCATAGTGAATAGTATTAGAAAAAAAAATTCTATGAAACTACACAGAGACAGGAAGAAAACAAATACACAAGGGTACACAAACACATAGGGGGATAACACAATGGAAAGGACAGGGTTCGTTTTCAGTGTAACTTTTGGTACTGCAGTATTTTGCGAACAAAACCTTTTTTGTTCTTGGAGATCTCCCTTCGTTCATCATTATTCCCAAAAAGTCCTATCTGTACCTCTTTTCTGTATTCTAACCATATTTCCTTCAAAAATAAATATGGCTCATTGTACAATACTCATTTTTGCCATATCTGTTTCTTATATCTTCTCAATGCATTACAGCGAGCGCCACTACTGCCAGCTAAATAAAAGATTCAAACTATGGAAGGCACTAACTACTGATAGGGATAGTTAGCAAATGAAAGATATTAATAGAGAACAAAGAATGTATTTACCTTGATATCATCATATATATAGCAGTTCATGACAAATTACAAAACTCCGCCATCTCTCTCCCCACATCCACCACTGCTGGCGGCTCACCTCCAACTGCGCAACGCTACGCGCTGTTCACAGCCAGCTGCCTAACACTACAATGGCGAGTATTACAACAATGCAAAGCAGCCACAGACTGCACACAGCACAGCCAGTGATATTCATACAGAGGTGGCGTTACCAATAAAAAAACCTAAACAGCCTACTTACACTACAACCATCTCATTCTTGTTTTTGTTGGTCTAGATAGTTCTTGTTATTCTCCTCAAAAACCACATTTCCGAAAATTGAAAGAGAGCTTTCTCCTGCTTTGCGAACGTCAACGTTTCACGTCTATACGTCAAGACGCTCCATACAAAGGTCCTTATAAATCTTTTCTTAGTGCAGAAGCTGATGTGCTTGTTGAGCTGAAGATTCTTCTTATCTTGGAAGGCAATCTAGACCAGAGCTCTTCATTCCATGATTTTGTTGAGACATGTTTTATTTTCCTTCACATTACTACCGAATGGTTCAAATGGCTCTGAGCACTATGGCACTTAACATCTGAGGTCAGCCGGCCGAAGTGGCCGCGCGGTTCTGGCGCTGCAGTCTGGAGCCGCGAGACCGCTACGGTCGCAGGTTCGAATCCTGCCTCGGGCATGGATGTGTGTGATGTCCTTAGGTTAGTTAGGTTTAACTAGTTCTAAGTTCTAGGGGACTAATGACCTCAGCAGTTAAGTCCCATAGTGCTCAGAGCCATTTGAACCATCTGAGGTCATCAGTCCCCTAGAACTTAGAACTACTTAAACCTAACTAACATCCATGGCCGATGCAGGATTCGAACCTGCGACCGTAGCTGTCACGCGGTTCCAGACTGAAGCGCCTAGAACCGCTCGGCCACACCGGCCGGCATTTCTACCGACTTGCTCACTGCCTATTCTCATGTCAGTATTACCATAATCTTCTTTCTTATATATAAGTCCATCCCGTGCAATGAAAGTAAAATTCTTACGTATTATACGGTTTTCTACGATAGCCTGTGCTTTGCACTGTTTATCATTCCACTTTCAGAGCCTGTTAACTCGTGCTACCATGTTCGCTACACTACACAGCTGCCTGTAACAGATCACATCTACCCGCAACTTCCGGGCATCACACAAGGCACAACATAAAACGAGACAATCCTTCCCGTCACATTTGGCCATTTACTTTACTGAGTTACAAAGACGAACCAAGATTCATTTGCTCAAGCTGGCAACCTCACTCCCTTCTGAAACTTTTTTTTCCAAATATGCTGTGATAGTCGCTCTAGAGACTAATTCGCTCTGTGTTAAACACACAGGAAATATAAAAATACTTTTTAATCAGATGATGACAACGACTTTTCAGTTACATTGGTACAAAGTTTGAAGCTTCGCCGAACACAAGGGTGAGGTCGCAGGGCGCCACGCTTTTGCCTCTTTATAGAGGAAGGTCGTAGACACCTTTGGCCAAATTTAGAAACATATACGTCACAATGGGAAATAATTACGAGGCTTCGAAAAAATGATCCTTTAATTGTGTTGTGCAGCGCATTTTTGCCTGTAATTATGGTTTGAGTGTTTGTATGGAATTAATATCGAGATTAGTATTTTTGTTTATATTTTAAATGACTGTCCTTTACTACTTAAGTGATTATCTGATTTTTTAAAGTTGTTTACTGTAACCATGACAAATGTTTATCTTCGCCTTATATCATAAATAAGTTTTTTTCTTTTAAGGTAAAGCTCAGTCTTGTGTTTCCTGTTTTGATCTTCAGTCGAAAGGCTTGTCTGATGCAGTTCCTCACGATAGTCTACAGGGGATAGGCAAAATAATATGAAAACACGTGTACTTGCTTGGGAATGGACTGATGACCATATATGTTAAGTCCCATAGTACTCATTTTACTTGGGAATGGTTTATTAATAAAGGGCTCGACCCCCATTTGCCCGTAATATAACTCCGGTTATTTTTGGAATACTGGCATGTAATGATTGTATAGTCTCCAGTGGAATGTTATGCCACTCTTCGATAAGAACATCTTCTAACTCCTGCCGTAACGAGGGAGGCGGATATCTGCTCCGGAGTCTGAGCTCCAATACCGCCCACAAGGGTTCCATAATGTTCAAGTCCGGGGACTGTGCTGGCCAGGGCTCCTCATACCACGACTGTATTGTCCTTGCTGTGTGAATGGGTGCATTATCGTCCTGACATATGGCATCATTCTTGGGAAACATCTGAATCATGGGGTACACCTGATCACCTAAAATGTTCATATAATCGTAGGCTGTAACACGGCCTTTGAGAGTAACGATGGGACCAGCAGAATACCATGATATATCTGCCCATTCCACCACACTTCCACCTCCATGCTTAACTGTTCGAATCAAGCAAACAGGCTTGTAGACTTATTTTTGCTTTCTTCAGACGTAAACATGGCCCGGTGTTGGAAATTATGAAATGTTGACTCACCTGACCATATGACGTGTTTCCAATGATCAGCCGTCCGGGATTTATTCTCCTGACACCATATATTACGCTTCTTTGCGTTGGTTGTCGTCACTAATGGTCTCGGTATAGCAGCTCGTCCATGAGTATTCGCTTTATGGAGCTCTCGGCGGGCAGTGTCGGTAGATATGAGGTCTAGGCGATGGCAAATGAGCTTTGCAATCACTTTAGCCGCCGTAGCTTTGTGTTGTTTTGACACAATTCGTGTTAGCAAACGACGATCTCTGTCATTTAGTTTTGATTTGCGTCCACCATTATGTTTATAAGATGATGTCTTTCCATGTTTTGTGTAGGCTGTCATGACTGTTGAAACATTCAATAAGTTGGCTGTGTTGGTTACTGATGCTCCAGATAATCGACCCCCCACAAATTGCCGTCTTTGGAACTCTTAGGTCTTTCATTGCACGTTGACCTCGACGTCTGAATGCAAATACGAAGTGTGCACTACTTGTAAACAACCTACACTGATGCCTAGTCCGTACTGAACACGAACAGTTCAGAGCGACACGTGCCTTACCTGCGCTGTTGAGCGCCAAACACAACCATCCCGTTACTTAAACTGTTCGCATTATTTTGCCTATCCACTGTATGTTGTACAAGCCGCTTCACCTCTGGATAGCTATCGTAACCTGCAACGTGTTGTGAAGTTTTGATCTTCCTCAACAATTTTTATTCCCCATATTTCGCTCCATCTTCAAACTGACGGATATCAGTTGCGAATAGGATGAAAGTAATTTAAAATGGCTCAAATGGCTCTGAGCACTATGGGACTCAACTGCTGTGGTTATGAGTCCCCTAGAACTTAGAACTACTTAAACCTAACTAACCTAAGGACATCACACACATCCATGCCCGAGGCAGGATTCGAACCTGCGACGAAAGTAATTTAACATCCATTGAGTAGTGGGCATCTCCACAGTGTATGATAACTATCGAACTATTTCTTCATACGCAGTCACTTCCATTTCCATCAGAGTATGACGAATATGATGTCTGTAGGAACGAAAATCAGCATTTCTTTCTTTTCCGATTGCAACTGAATTACGAACGCACGCCAGATGATAGCAGTCATACAGAATTAATCCCTGTGAAACCCCACAAGATAACATCACACAAATTAAGCCCATGGCCCGCATCTCGTGGTCGTGCGGTAGCGTTCTCGCTTCCCACGCCCGGGTTCCCGGGTTCGATTCCCGGCGGGGTCAGGGAATTTCTCTGCCTCGTGATGGCTGGGTGTTGTGTGCTGTCCTTAGGTTAGTTAGGCTTAAGTAGTTCTAAGTTCTATGGTACTTATGACTACAGCAGTTGAGTCCCATAGTGCTCAGAGCCATTTGAACCATTTTTTTAAGCCCATGAAAAGTGAAAGTACGGCCTTTCCTGTTAAACAGTTTCAAATAGTATTATCTTAAGAGCTGCTGAGAATAGGAGCCATATGTTACTGACACTTTCCCTTCACAACCGTTTATAGCATAACCTCTTTATTTATTTATTCGATTATCCCTTTTGGAGGGTACGCAAAGTGACCTTGGTTTTGCTTCTTTGATTTATTTTTCGTTGCTCCCAAGCTTCCTTCATCCTTCTATAGTGTCGTTCCTTTTCATCCAGTGTCCATTTTCTTCCATCTGCGGACTTCTTTCCTGAAATCCTGCCTTTTGTGTCGTTTCTCCGAAAAGTATTCTATTATCTACCATTCTAACTCCTGTGTTTTTCATATCTTTGTCAATTTCGGCGAAGGTCTGCTTGCTTAGTCTGTTAGTGCCCATTCGGTATGTGTGTCCATAAGACTGTAGTCTTCTTTTGTTCATTGCATCAGTTATCTTTTCCTCTTTCAAACTGAGCACTCTGTTTGATCTTAATTTGTACAACCTCTTTACGTAGCTACATAACTTTCCTATTGAAACACTGCGTATAAATAGAAGTTATTCCTTTATTTATTAAACAATTAATAATTAAAATTAATAATTAAAGTAAAATTAATAATTAATAGTAGCAAAAAGTACTAATGAAATTTTACTATATGCCATACATGCATATCAGCAACAAAGTACAATTTTTAAGTCCCGTTTTTTCAGATTTGGTGGAACTCCTATTTGAGCTGCATCTTTAATTATTCTGAATCAAAATTACCCGTGAAGAGATAATTGGCCACTTTTCGCAATCGGATGCAAAAAGGTATGCTTTCCTCTTGAACTGAATATAGCCAGGGGAGGTATGTATTTTTTTTGTAACAAAAAATGGAAAATTAGGGTAGAACGCCTCGTCGACGACTATGTCTTTAGAGTTGGATCTTCATCTTTGAGTCACAGTGTGGTGTAGTGAGACACACCTTTGTGTCCGTCCGATCTACACTGTAATACACTCCAACTGCACTAGGCTCTGTATTGTCATCCACGCTTCCAAGAAGATTAGTTATGTGTGCTGCTCATCAGATATTGGACTTGATTCCTTTTTTACCCAAAATGTGACGAACTTATCTGAAGCCTGCACCAGAGTACCGTAGGAAGCGCACTTTCAGTCTGACGTTGACGCCAAAGCTAGGAAAGTCATTGAGCAGTTTACTGTTCACACCAAACGTATCCTATCGCACACTATTATTCTCGCATACCGATAACGAGTTATTTGGTTTAGGAGGTTCCCTCGGCGTGGCTGACCCAGTATAATATTTCTGCCGTTGTCCAAACGAGTAGACAATGCCACATTTATGACGATATGATTATAAATGACTGTGAGGTACTTTTGTTGTCACGCAGCTATTTATTCCAGAGTTCATCTCACAGTCCCCGAGAGGAGTTGAGACAACGCTCAAGCCTTCAAGAATCGGTCGAATCCTCTGACACAGCCGACTATGTCAGTTATTAAAATATTCCGCTCAAAACGTGTTCATCAAATAGGCTGGACACCGGAAAGACTACTGTGTACTTTGTTTTATGTTCCGCAGTATTGTACCTCTTCCAGAGGTGGCGTGTTTAATATGGTCTTTTAATCAGTGTATTTCACTTTTGTAAATCCTCATGTGTACAAACTAAACACTCGGCTGTACCAAGCAGTAGCTGTCAAAGATCTCAGTCGTGAACAGAAAGGCTCCAACCCATTTTTCCACCGCGCTATACCTAATGTAACAATAGATGCTATCAGAACTCTTCTTGACATCTGATCTATATACAAGTCCCTTTCCTGTTATACCTACTCGCAAATCTGACGCGTCTCTCTGACTAATAAGATTACAGGCTTAGGCAACTTAGTTCGCATCCGCTCTAAATCTTAATGTTTACATATCGTTATTTCTGTTAGACAACCGAGGAACTGAATTACAAGATCAGACGCATCTGCCCTCTCAAAGCAGCGTGTCTCTATTTAGAGAAAGCTAACATATCCTTAGCGAGTGTTAAATGTTATCTCACATTCCTACGTCCTAAGAACAACGATTCCATGACTATCTGTCTCCCACAATAAGAGTTCTCTGATTCCAGTGTGTTTGCTTGCAGTGGACCATTGTCTATTCGGTTTCTTGTTTGTCGGAGGCAGTACCTACTCAAAAGCTATCTCTACTGCTTCTCGTGTATTCTGTCTTCCCAGCTCGTCGTAATCACAATACCTTGTGCGCATCTTTATAGAAACAGATAACCATAATAGCTTGATATTTACTGCATAAGATAAAAGGCATCCTAATTTTGAGACACGTTTTATGCTTTTGATAGATGTTACCAGCTGAGATGTTACAGAAGAATGCTCATGATTAGGTCAGTAAATAGGATTACCAATGAGGAGCTACTGAAACGTGTCGGGGAGAACAGTTCTATGTGGCACAACTTGAGTAGAAGGAGAACTCGGTTGATAGCACACATTTAGAGACGTTGAAGAATGGCCAGTGTGGTATTGGAGGGTACGTCTTCAATTATTTGCTGGTTGTATCCCAGTCTCTGTCTTCCTGTACAATTTTACCCCCTACTGCTTCCTGTAGCATCATGATATCTTAACAGATGCCGTGTCATCTTCTTTTCAGTGTTTTCATATATTCCTTTCCTCGCCGATTCTGCATAGATCCTCCTCTATCCTTACTTTATCAGTCCACCTAATTTTCACTATTCGTCTCTAGCACCAACTCTCAAACGTTTCGATTCTCTTCTACTCCGATTTACTCACAAAAAATTATTCAATTGGCTCTAAGCACTATGGGGGTTAACTTCTGAGGTCATCAGTCCCCTAGAACTTAGAACTACTTAAACCTAACTAACCTAAGGACATCACACACATCCATGCCAGAGGCAGGATTCGAATCTGCGACCGTAGCAGCTCGGTTCCGGACTGAAGCGCCTAGAACAGCTCGGCCACTGCAGCCGGCGATTTACTCACAATCCGTGCCTCACTACAATACTGTGCTTCAAACGTACATTCTCAGGAATTTCTTTCTCAAATGATGGCCTATGTCTGATACAAGTAGACTTCTGTTCACCATTAATGTCCTTTATACCAGCGCTAGTCCGATTTTTATGTCCTCCTTGGTCCGTCCATCATGGGTTATTTTGCTGCCTAGGTAGCAGAATTCCTTAAATTGATATCCTTCTTGAGCACCAATTCTGATATTAAGCTCCTCGGAATTCTCATTACTGCTACTTCTCATTACTTTCTTCTATTTACTTTCAGTTCATATTCTTTCTCAGTAGACTGTTCATTCCATTAAAAAGATCCTGTAATTCTTCCTCGGTTTCACTGAGGGCAGCAATGTCATCAGCGAATCATTAATTTCCTTTCATCTTCAATTTTAATTTCACTCTTGAACCTTCTTTTACTTCTTTAATTGCTTCTTCCATATACAGATTCAACAGTGGAAACGAGAGACTACATACTTGTATTACAACCTCTGTAATCAGACGTCTTCGTTCAAAGTCTTCCACTCTCATTGTTCCCCCTTGGTTCTTGTACGTACGATTATTGTATATTACCCGCCTTTCCCTATAGCTGACCCTATTTTTCTCAGAATTTCTAACATCTTTCACCATTTAGTAGAGGGTTATTCTATATGATGGACCCATTTTCAAAATTTCGTATTTTTTCAAATACAAATCCAAAATAAACAAGCTTTATACCAATGAAAAGAGGAAGTCTCAAAGCTTTTTCATAATGTTTTATATGAATTTAGTAATTTGTAATAATTTGTAATTTGTTAGTTTTTAATAATTATTTAATAATTAGAAATGTGATAAATGTTCAATGTGGCCACCGTTGGCTGCACGGCAAACATCGACGCAGTAGCCAAACTCGTCCCACGAAGCCTATCCGCTGTTACTGAATGCACGACACGATGATCCGGTTCCGCAGATCTTTCAGATTGGTTGGGAGGGGCGGGACGTAAAGAGCTTCCTTCAAACATTATGAAAAAAAAAAAAACTTTGAAACTTCCTCTTTTCATTGGTATAAAGCTTGTTCATTTTCGATTTGTACTTGAATACAAACGAATTTTTGAAAATGGGTCCGTCATTTAGAATAACCCTGTATTGTCGAAAGCTTTTTCCAGGTCAACACACCCTGTGAACGTGCCTCGATATACCTTCAGTCTTACTTCCATTCTCAACTGCCTCTCTGGTGCCTCTACTTTTCCTACAGACAGACTGATCGTCGTCTAACAGAACCTCAATTTTTTTTTCCTTCTTCTGTATATTATTCTTACCAGCAACTTTAATGCCTTACCTGTTAAGCTAATGGTGCAATAATTCTCACACTTGTCGACTCTTGCTATCTTCGGAATTTTGTGGATGATGTTTTTCCGAATGTTAGATGGTATATCGCCAGTCTCATAAAATCCAACACACCAACGTGAAGAATCGTTTTGTTGTCATTTCCTTCAATGATTTTAGAAATTCTAATGGAACATTATCTGCCGCTTCTGTGTTATTTGATCTTTTTATTTCTAACTCTAATACTGGATTTTTAGTTCTTCCCTGTAGACCGCTGCTTCTTCTATCACGTCACTATACAAGGTCTTCCCCTCACACAGGACGTTTGCTCTTATCACCTATCCACTCTCTGCTCCACAGTTACCAATGGCATTTCCATCGCAATGTTAATGCTTTTAACTTCGCCCTAAACTGTTTTGACTTTTCTGTGTGCTGAATCAGTCCTTCCGACAGTTATTTCTTTTTCTATTATTTCACATTTCTCATGCATCCCTTTCGTCTTAGCGTCCCTGCACATCCTATTTATTCCATTCCAAAATCACATATTTCTGTATTCTTGAATTTCCATGAATATTTTTACAGTTCCGTCTTCCGTCGATCAGCTGAAGTATTTCTTCTGTTACCCATGGTTTCTTCGCTGTTACCTTCCTTGTACCTATGTTTTTCTTTCCAACTACTGTCATTGCCCATTTTAAAGATTTCCATTCCTCTTCAACTGAACTGCTTACAGAATTATTCACTGTCGGAATATCCGTAGCCTCAGATAACTTCAAGTGTATCTCTTCAGTCTTGGTACTTCCGTAGCCCACTTCTTTGCTCACCGATTCTTCCTGATTACTCTCTGAAACTTCAGACAGCTCTTGTCATTACTAAATTATGATCTGAGTTTATATCTCCTGCTCACCTTACAATCCAGTATCTGATTTCGTAATCTCTGCCCGACCATGATGTAATCTGACTGAAATCGGAGTTCGGGGAATATGTGTGCATCCGCACAGAAGAAGAACTCTTACGGGACTTGGTAAGAATGTCTTCCACAAGTAATGAGTATGTTGGGTTGGGACACTACGAATGTAGTGTGTGGACGTATAAGGTGAGAATGTGAGACTCGCGGGAGGCGTGCGCGAGATAGTCCATGCAGTCTCATTGTCCTTTGTGCCCTCGGTGGCTCAGATGGATAGAGCGTCTGCCATTTATGCAGGAGATCCCGGGCTCGAGTCCCAGTCGGTGCACACATTTTCACCTGTCCCCGTTGATATACATCAACGCCCGTCAGCAGCTGAAGGTATTAACATAATTCTAATTTCGTTCTAGACTGCAGCATGTTATCAATGGTGTCTGTTCTTTCGGACACCCATATAAGTATACAAGGAATATATGTTGACATAATATTAGCGAGAATATATCGCTTTATCCATCGTTCATTTTTCTATTGTTGCAGGGTCCGTACACAGGTGCCAGTATGAACCCAGCTAGAACACTAGGACCAGCCGTATGGAGAGGGGAATGGACGCAACATTGGGTAAGTCATCATTCTCCTATGACATCAACAGGCGCTGATCTAGAGTTGGGGTCTAGGGAGATCATATTTTGCTGCTGTCTTCCTCCCTCCCGCAAATGTCACTTTTGGTCATGAGCAATTTCAACGTGCCACATATGTCTACGATTTTAGTTATAGAAACAAAATATTTTTAATCTATTTTAATATACCAATAACAATTTAAGAGTAATAGGAAGCAACTACAAAGAAAAAATTAATAGGGAAATTTCAGAGACCGTTCAGATTAAAACTGGAGACAGGCAGAGACATCCACTTTCTTTAAAATCCTCATGGAAAAAATAACGAGGACATGGACAGAAGCATTGCCAGAAGAAATAATAGAAAGAATCGTCTTAGGTCAGGGTTGCAAGGTGGAGCCCCTAGCGTGTGCTGATGATCTGCGATTGTTATCCAATGGCAAAGATGAAGCTCTGATAATGTTCGAAAAACTATATGAGGCGACAAAAAAAATGTAATACATTTACGATGCATGATGAAGAGGTTTGCAGAAACCAATAGAACAGATAAAATCAAGTGTCTTGGTTAATGGATCCAACCGAATGGGCTCGTTAAAGAAGCAAATAAAGAACGAGTGAGAAGGATAGGTTAATACAGAATAGATGTAACAAAAGAACGATCTCTTACAAGGTAAATAGTAGTCGCTACAACGAATTGTTAAGCTAGAAGCACTTCATTGTTCAGACTGAGTGATAAAGAACCGGAGGTAAGTGACAAAAAATTTAAGAAAGATCCTCGGATTGAATAAAAAGATGTATATGGAAAAAAAGGACAAAAATGAAGACATGCATAAACAGCTACAGAGCATCCCAGACACTACACGCAATAGAAGGCTGAAGTTTTACAGGCACCTATTCTGAACGAACACATAACGATTCGTTACGCCGCCAAACTAGCGGCGACCACAAAATGCATTGAAGGAATAAGGAAGGACATGGAGGAGGTTGGGATAAATCAGAAACAGACAAAGAGATTTGAGATGTAGAGGTATCTAGAATTAAGGCTGAAAAATTAAGGGAGTTCCAGGAGAAGCAAAGTACAAGGACCACGATCACCTGGACAGAGAAAACGAAGAATCTTGGTGAAAGCTTGAAGAGATTCTGGGAGGAGAAGGAAAGACTAACCAGTGAACCAGTTGTTTCGTATGGTACACAGTAGGTCGAAGTCAAAAACTAAGCATTTGCGGTTCAGAAAAAAGTAGCATTTGAAATGCATTCTCTCGAAAATTTGACAAGAACATGTCACGCAGTTAATAATCATAACAGTATCAAACGCTTACTTTGATACCGACATAAATTACATGATATAAAATCGAAGTTTGTAGTGCACAAAATGACCACGTGCGTGGACTTCGACCTTGAGGCGAAACGAAGTATTTTAAGTATTGTATATTTAAATTTGCTCGCCAGGAACCAAACATCGTATCCAAACTAAATAAAGAATGTTTGCTGTAGTATCATAATATGAGAGAAAGTTAAGATCAGGATTCCACTGTGTAGACGATAATTAGTTTTCAGAAATTCAGTGACGGTTTTGTAGTGTGATATGCTGCAATCCATAGGTAGCAGACAAGAATACATATCCCAATTCTTTGAAAATATATTGTTCCACTTTCCACGTTATCTACTACGGGCTGCGACATATACACGAAAGAGTAAGCGGTCACGTCTCATCGAAATCTTCCAGCTAGCAAGCTCTCTCGGTGTTGTAATCACACCGGAAAAATATCAATTTATCTACTCGGTGAATATCTGTCGTGCTGCGCTTCTTTCTGAAAATAAAGATGCAATCGATCCCACGCGTGTACAAAAGGGTCAGATTCACAATAGCTTACGTATGCCAGCAACAAATTTACAAAACAGAAACAGCCTGTAATCTGATTAATGAAAGGAAAGAAAATTCTAGTTGCATTGTTTTATAACGTTTCAGTTAAATGGCATACATTTATTATTCAAATTCTCTCGAAAATTATTTAGCACTCAAATCACTTTGCCCCTTAAAATCTCACAACAGAACTCTTTTCCATGTCCATAATCTCACACATGAGTTTTCAATATTATTTCTGAAGGAGAGAGCACATTTCCTTTTTCATCAAAGTAGCAAGTACGTTCGTAAGTAATACATTGCAATATCAAGGTATAATTATCCTTTTAATAATTACATCTATGCTGCTCGTTAAAAAAATCTCTCTGGGACTATTTACGTTACCTCACTCGCTCACAGATGTCACTCTCGCCAACAGTTCAAGTTCCCTTTATCGAGTCGTCATTAATCACACAACAAATGGTAATACTTTCTCACATGCCGTTTCTCTCACTCTCTTCATCATTTGCAGCATGAGAAGCGATGTAAAACCCATTTTAACTACTACTTCGTCTTTACCCATATAATTTAAAATTTTGTTGTTGATGTTGTGGTCTTCAGTCCTGAGACTGGTTTGATGCAGCTCTCCATGCTACTCTATCCTGTGCAAGCTTCTTCATCTCCCAGTACCTACTGCAACCTACATCCTTCTGAATCTGCTTAGTGTATTCATGTCTTGGTCTCCCTCTATGATTTTTACCCTCAAGCTGCCCTCCAATACTAAACTGGTGATCCCTTGATGCCTCAGAACATGTCCTACCAACCGATCCCTTCTTCTAGTCAAGTTGTGCCACAAACTTCTCTTCTCCCCAATCCTATTCAATACTTCCTCATTAGTTACGTGATCTGCCCATCTAATCTTCAGCATTCTTCTGTAGCACCCCATTTCGAAAGCTTCTATTCTCTTCTTGTCCAAACTATTTATCGCCCATATTTCACTTCCATACATGGCTACACTCCACACAAATACTTTCAGAAACGGCTTCCTGACGCTTAAATCTATACTCGAACAAATTTCTCTTCTTCAGAAACGCTTTCCTTGCCATTGCCAGTCTACATTTTATATACTCTGTACTTCGACCATCATCAGTTATTTTGCTCCCCAAATAGCATAACTCCTTTACTACTTTCAGTGTCTCATTTCCTAATCTAACTCCCTCAGCATCTATGGATTTTAATACCTGCTCCGAATTTTTCTTTAAATAATTTAAAATATTTTCCTTAAATTATATTCCGTTTGTGTGCTTCAAGAAATAATTTGCATTTCATGAGGTACAAAAAACACACTGCTTGTAAATGAAATTCACGTGGAAGTATGTACGCGAAAAAATGGTAGCTTACAAAGCGTGCGCACACTGGTATTAGTATTTCAATCAGCACCACGACTGTGAACCCAGGTCTGAAGACTACGGCTGTGTATGTGAGCATTCACGAAGCCAGTACGTTTTCCTTTTTTTTTTACGTGAAGGGTGTTTTCTTTCTGTTTTCCCACACTCAATTTACTGTGGTTTCTTGGGTCAACCAGACCTGCTATTTTACGAACTGTATCAGGTATAAATGATGACTAACTGAAACCCTCAGCTGCCGAAAGGTGTTGTTGATATACATCGATGTCGACAGCAGAAAATGTGCCGGGATCTCCTGCTTACATGGCAGACGCTCTATCCATCTGAGCCACCGAGGACACAGATGAATAGCGCGACTGCAGGGACTTATCCCTTGCACGCTTCCCGTGAGACTCACATTCCCAACTGTCCACAATTCTACGTATGTAATGTACCTTATAGACATTTGCCCATTCACTCATTACTTGCGCACGCTTTGGCGATTCCCGTAAGAGTTTGGGCAACCTGTGCGCATTCGCACAGATGAAGGTCAATGGTTGGGTAGCCTTTAACTATATATATATGAAGACAGCAACTGTTCTCGAAAGAACAGATTACTGTTGTTGACCGTGCAGCTTTTCCCCGGAATAAATGATGACTAACTGAAACCCTCAGCTGTCGACAGGTGTTGTTGATATACCTCGATGTGGACAGCTGAAAATGTGTGCCCGAGTAATGAGTGAATGGGCAAATGTTTATAAGGTACATTACATATGTAGAATTGTGAACAGTTGGGAATGTGAGTCTCACGGGAAGCGTGCAAGGGATAAGTCCCTGCAGTCGCGCTATTCATCTGTGTCCTCGGTGGCTCAGATGGATACAGCGTCTGCCACGTAAGCAGGAGATCCCGGGTTCGAGTCTCGGTCGGGGCACACATTTTCAACTGTCCACATCGAGGTATATCAACAACACCTGTCGGCAGCTGAGGGTTTCAGCTAGTCATCATTTATTCCAGGGAAAAGCTGCACGGTCAATAACAGTAATCTGTTCTTTCGAGAACAGTTACTGTCTTCATATATGAATCAGGTATGTTGTTGATAGCAGGAATGATCAGTCTGGGAATGTGCTCTTTTAGTTCATGACCCCCCGTAATGCCCTCCCAACCTCCTTTTCAACCCCTTTGGATTCGTGGCTGGTAGGAAATGGCTTACGTATACTGCTTGTGTCGTCTCGCATGTGCTGACAGTGTGGCTCCGGACATTTTTTTACAGCCACGGCGCTACCCTTGCTACTAGATACTGACTGTGCTGTGCTTGCAGGTGTACTGGGTGGGCCCGCTGCTGGGATCTGCAGTCGCCTCGCTGCTCTATCTGACGCTCTTTGACGCGAAGCCCGCCGCGCCCACAGCTTCCCGCAACCGCCGCGGCGTCGAGGATGGCGCTGCAGGCGGTGCAGGCACCGAGAAGGCAGAGTCCATCCCACTCAACTAGAACAGCCGCCGAGTAGAGGCTGCCACACTGCAGAGTCCATGACAGGGGAGCCCGTCTGCTCCAGACCCCAGCGTGCCGTCGCCTCCTGCTCTTCCATGCCACAGCTTCATCATCATTATCCTCCGCTGCTCCATTTGGTAAAAGAAAAGTGTTCTGTGGGCATATCTTTGCTACTGTTGATCGGTTAGTCACTTACAGCCGATGACGGTAGTTTACAACGTCATCACTTCGACTGACGCTTTGAAGACATTGATTTTTGTTCTCACACCCAGTCACTGTGCTTTATGCATAGTAGAGTCATTTCTGCTGAAACGACTCAGTTCTGATCGACAAGGGATTTTAGCCACACATTCATCACCTGAAAATATTCGTTTGCCAGATCACAAGAAAGTAGCATTCTATATCGACAAATTTTTATCAAGAGCACTGCTTTGTTCCAAATTGTTGAGTTGCAATTTTTTGATTCGGAATGTAACTTCAAGCTCAGTCAGCAAACGTTGCCACTCCAAAAAAATTCCAGGGACTAGTATCGAACCCAAAACGCCTTGCTTAAAGTTACGGCCCGAAGAGAGCACTCGTAAGTCTAATAATGGCGATTCTCTTCTGAAACCCATTGATCCGGAAACCATTTTTCTATAAACCGTAAAACTTGCAACAAAAAATCTCGATAGAACTAGAAAACATAACTATTCGGAATCGCTAAACTTTCGAACATCAAGTAGTAACTCTTCGGAATTTCAGACGATAATAATTATGCAGAAGGCAAAAAGTGTGGTGGTTCTGCAGATCGTTACCAACTCTAACTGAATATTCTTCGATTGCGTGAGACACTGGCTATACGAAAGGTGAAATACATCACATGTGATTATCTCCTTTAATTCATTCAGTGGCAGTGTTATTCTGGAATCACTAGAAAGTGCCATGTCTTCATATGTAATTAGTGTTCACTTTTCCTTTCACACAGGAGTCGTCCGCTATATTATCTTATAAAAGATATATTGGTTGAATTTTATCTCACTCTGCTGTGGCCAAGCAGTCAATAGCACAGATACATTCTCCAGCTCTGGAGCTTCGGAGCTAATGCTCTTGTGGAGAAACTAACTTTTAATGCTTGCTTGAGCATCGGATAGCAACATGCCTGGTCCACAACTGTACCTTGATAAACTGCGTGATCTTCCCCCCTGTAGACACAGTCTACTGATTGGGTCATGATGATTTTCCAAGAAGGGAACTTGTACATGACTAGTAATCACAAACAGCCTCATTTATACTGCAGCTATCACATAACTGAAACACATTACTCTTCCTCAGGACAGGAAGTCATCCGTTATATTACTGTAGAATTAGTTTTTTATTAACAGTTCACACCATTAACAAGGACCATCAGAAATTTGTATCGTATTGTAACAGAGTACAAGACGTAGTTTTTGTGTCGATTTCAGTTTTTCTGAACATTTGTCTTCAACACGAGTGGTGAAGGGCAGATGACTTCTTCCACAGTTCTATATATATCGTTAGTATCTTCTTTGTGAATGAAGTTACAGTGTATGTAAAAATATACAACGAATAACCCTCAAAATAGATAGACATATACGGCCAGCTAATACACCATGCAATGTTACGGACTGACCTACTGTAAGTAATGTGAAGTCAATCGCCTGATCATCCTACATATGACGGGAATGTACTGGATGCAAAAGACTAATGAAGGATAAAGTCAAAATATTTCCAAAAAATAAATTTCTTGGATAATATCACATTTGGTATTGAATTCTCACGTATTTAACCGAGTGGCACACAAAAAAAAAAAAAAAAAAAAAAGAGTTCGAAATCATCATATTCCAGGATAATCTAAAGGCAAGCATTAATAATCATAGTTCTTCAGATGACCGTATCATTCAATAAGAAGACTAATTGCTGCCATGTTTCTTTAATTTGCACAAATAAAACACTATTTGCAGCCATTTTCATGAAGTATGATACTTTTTTTATGTACTGAAGAAAGAGGTTGTTAAGACGGATACAAATTAAATTCTTGGTGATGAATGCGTGAGTACTACTTTTTAAGCAACTTTTATTGTGTGCAAACATTATATCGTTATATAGTTTTTTCATGTCCATCTTCTGTGCCAATTGTTATGTGCTAAAAATTAGCGTCTATGTGTCAATATTTGTAGTGACATTAAATCTGCCATGTAATCATCGTTGTCTGTGTTAAAGCTCATGAATAGCTCTAAAACAAATTTTATATGTGTCTTTTGAAGTAAAAGGATTAAATATGTTGTTTGTTATCAAATTATGTTGTCTCGTATTTCTTACTGTAATCCTTCTGTTAGCAACCATCGAATTCTCGTCGCCCTACACTTTTCCAGGAAGATCTTTGTTTTGTTTCTACACTGTATACTCATAACACTGGTCAAAAAACTGCAACTTTTTCCGTCATCTGGTTTCAAAGTGGATGGATTATACTAATTCTGGGATGCTTAATTCAGAGGTACAACAAGATTTTCTCTGTTACATCACTTTTATGGAGTATAAAATAATAGTGAAATCGTATCGATTTTTTTTTCATTATATGTTGAATTTAATAAAACCGAAGTATGATATACATATTTTTTTACACTTACCTAATGCATTATCATATTCTACAATACGCCACATATACTATCGAAACAGTAATGACAGAAATTTTAATGTACTGCAAAGTTAATGTCAATTTAGTTGGAAAAGCAGTTTAGTTTAGTTCATGCATATGAAATGTCTTGTCGGCCTCTATAAACAAATTCCGCTCATCATTGAAGGTTTCCAGCGGCCTTGATGGTGGCGCTCTATGGTTAAAATGTCTTGGAGCGAACTGTTCACCGCTAGCATCACGAAATTTTGCGAGAATAAGCATCAGGTTACGATACAGAAAGCGTAGTTTTAATGACGGTTTAGACTCCATTATTTTGTTGTCATGCATCAGTTGACATTTTATTGGACTGTGAAGCTTGCACTGTCGCACAGACACAAAAACCGACAGTATTTTGTACAAGAAACAGAATGTTAGTCTTGAAGTAGTGCATGAACTCTTTAACTCACGGATGAGTACCAAATCATGATCTTTATACCTGATGGTATCCAGGATCACGGCCATACTTTTTGTGTGTTTCCTTCCTTTGAGACATGAGTACTGGTGGAAATTTATTACCATTACGCATCTGTCAATACAAGCTGATATCATTATCTCAAAACGTCGTAGAAAATGAAGCTTATCTCCCACCTAACGACAGTTTTAAAACTGTCACTATGCAACGCCAAATATAAGATAGTCAGCTTCATAATGGCAATTCTTTTATTTTGAATACATAAAGAAGTAAAATAAGAAAATCGACTGTGAATGTAAGAAAATAATACTAATTTTACATTTGTAGGCGTTCATTTTGTTTCTACAACAGAAACTGTATAGGACTGAGATACCACCGCACAAGATTAAAAATTATTCATCACAAGTATAATGCAATAAAATAATGAAGTTATAACTAGAATACATTATACAATAGCTCAATGATATGCATTTAAAGCAACACTGAATACCAAAACATAAACAGAAAAAACAGTGACTCAACCTGCCATCACATAATGTGGAAAAACATCTCCTAGTTGTTGAGCGCAGCCGCTTGTTCCTTTTCATGACTAAGATGTAGCAACATGCACTTGCCTCCGTTGTATATTTCATATGAAAAGTAATAAAATATACCTACCAACAGAAATATGTAATTCTGACTTAACGCAGTGACAGTCCATAGCCCATATCCAAAAGAAAGATGTGTTGTGTAATATCGTGTCGTGGTTCCGCTCGCTGGACACGAGGTTTCCATGTACGGCAGAGCTCGCTTGTGCGACCGATTCCGCATCCCATGACACCACACCGTGCAGCCATTGGTGGCGTTAAAGGGATAAAGTAATTTTAAATACATTCAAGCCGCCAATAAATTCTTTTTTGTATAACAGCAGCAGAGAAATTTAAGATGAACTCAGTAGAAAATAGAAGCTCATTAGACACAAAGCAGAAATTACGATCAAATGAAATTGGTTTTCGTCTTATTAAAGGACATATTCGACGGTTCCTCTGATTCGTTTTCGCAGAAACCGCAACAAATCTAAATCAGAAATGTAAAGGTTTGTGTCTGTCTTTCTATAGGTCTACCTGCAATTTAAAAGCGAACTACCAAATGTATTTGGCCTTTGATCAGTCACTATCGCTGCTTCTGCATGTATCATTAAGCTCTGCAGTACAGCAATATGATGTTACATTTATCCCATCTCAGAGCTGGCCTATGATTCAGATGATGGCAATCGGAGTAAGTGCATCAAAGTTAACTGGCTGTCTATGAGAAGTACACAAACTTCAAAGTGATAAAATACACACACACACACACACACACACACACACACACACACACACGGTACGGAGAGAGTGCTACAAGACATATTTGCACCAGTTTTATTTGCACACATTTGAAGAGAAATGTCGTTATTTTAGTGCAATTTCCAACTCTGGTTCGAAGAGAAATGCTGTAATTTTAGTGTGATATTTACAGTAAGTTGTACCACATTAGCACATGATAACCTGCGACCACACACACACACACACACACACACACACACACACACACACACACACATATATATATATATATATATATATATATATATATATATATATATATATATGTGTGTGTGTGTGTGTGTGTGTGTGTGTGTGTGTGTGTGTGTGTGGTCGCAGGTTATCATGTGCTAATGTGGTACAACTTACTGTAAATATCACACTAAAATTACAGCATTTGTCTTCGAACCAGAGTTGGAAATTGCACTAAAATAACGACATTTCTCTTCAAATGTGTGCAAATAAAACTGGTGCAAATATGTCTTGTAGCGCTCTCTCCGTGATAACTAGAAACCAATGTCGATTGCTGAAATGATGTGCAGCCGTGCTTCGATCAGCTCAGACAATGGACACAGCTGTTTTCAACTGCGCATGCTCTGATATGACGTCATGCCTTCCGGCACTACAACTGCTATGTTGCTCACAGCACCAGGTCAGTAGTTATCTTTGAATTTTCATGTAGCTTAATGTACAAGCACAGAGCATGAGGAATTTTTGAGGAGCCGTTGTCGTAATTGCGCCTCGACTGACTCAACTTGCAGGGTGGCAATTTGTAGACCCAGGTTTGGTTCCCACTGTTACTAACTTTTTTTTTTTCATTTTATTTTATTCCTCGTCATGCTACACTATTCGTTATAAAACTAAAATGTACTGAAACAGTTCAGTCATAATCAGTTTAGTTACTATGCTAACCTTGTAAGTCAAAAGGCTATAGGGTAGATGGAGGTAAAAAGCGAGTGAAACTACAAGGAAAGTTAGTATGAAAGTGTTTTCTGTGGATGATCTTCTAAACAGGCCCTTTTCCGGTAGATCTTCGCAGGAGAAAGTGAATGTAAAGAGTTAGGTAGCTCTACTCCAGATTTAAATCTAACAACAAAGGGATATGGTACATGGCTCGCCGATTTGACTTTTTAATACTGATACTTTAGAAATACTTGCAAAGTATTTTGAATTCTCCAGAACCAATCTATAAACTTGACTATTCAAACACTCACGCAAATCTAGAAGATTTACCCCAGTTACCAAAGAAATTGAATAAATTATTAAAACTTTGTAGAGCTAGTGGCGAAGACTCTGTTACAGCAAAGCTTTTGAAATGCTCTATACCAAAAATAAAAAAAGAGCTAAAATCACTCTTTGAGAAAAGCTGGAAAACAGAAAACTCCAAAGAGAGTAGAAGGCGATCTTGATAGAACCACTAAATAAGAAAGGCAATAAACAAAATGTTAACAAATACAGAGGAATTTGCGACGAGTTGCATATATTTCCTAAGACTATATTAATTGGAGTAGAAACGACACTGGAGAGTAATGTAGGTGAACATCAAGGTGGTTTTAGGAGAGGCAGGTCATGTTCTGAACAAATAGGTAATCTGAAGTCAGTCATATGACATAGGTTACTAAATTCCAAAGATGCTTGTTGATTTGCAGAATGCCATTGATTCCATTGACAGAATCTGTAGATAAAATAAAACTATGTGGGCTGAAGCAAGTCGATGTTCCTTTCAAGTTCTTAAATTGTTTCATATGAGGGGGTTGTAGTGGAAAGTAAAATGCTTACTAAAGCTTTCTGCATAGCGTTGAAGTGAGTTTTAAGGTGTAGTCGTAATCCACCGTGGGCGAGTCATTTAACGCAAAATCTGGCAACACGTGGACCTGAATTTGATTCCTGCTGTTACTAACTTTTTTTCATTTTATTTTGTTGCTCGCAATATTAAACCGTTAATTATAAAATTTAAATATATTTGAACAGCTCTATTTACATAAATAAAATTAACATATTCAATTTAGTTATCAAACGGAATAGGCCGCCACAAGTAGCACACGTAACATTTTGCATGAGGTGCCACTGGATATATACCCTTCCACAACTTATTAAAAACCACTGAGAAATAGTGGCCTATGGCATAAGACGAAATACGATTGAACAATTACAAAGAATTACAATGCTGTATTTTCAATGACACCAGATCTAACAACATAAATTCATCGTTTGAAACAAGTAATGAGTAGGAGATGCTTTCACTTGAACAAACGTGCGTCAACAGCTGCATATACTTGGTGTGCATACGCACTCCACACACAATTAAATGAAATCGTATGCATAATTTTAGAGAATGCTGCTATTTTTTGTGACAATAGCTATGATTAACCCACGATAGTTCAATAGATCTTAAATCAGATCGCTGTAGTCCATGCAGCATAGAAGTGGTTCACATAAGTAAATTATTACTGTCAGTATTATTGGTGTCTTTTCGTGATTTGTGTATTACAACAGAGAAATTCCGATATCTCAGCAAAGAGTAACCGAGTAGAGTTTCCGGGGAAAAAATCGCATTCACACAGTAGTAATGAGTTTGATGTGTCATCAGTGTGGATTTGATGTTTCAATCAGCACCTCACGTCGTCATACGACTGATAAAGCTTTCACACCGTCAGCACTCGAAGGTGTAATTATACCAGAGTAGACACTTCTGTGGAGCAATGAGTGTAGCTGACAGACCCAACTCCTGGTGATAACCGACAGTGAGTTTCGAAAGTTGGCAGAACTTGTCCCAGTGACCGTCCATGTCGCTTCGATTTTAACCGTACTCTCTGGTCACAGACAGTTATGCCTGGCCGACTACGCACGTCGCAGACGTTTACTGCTATGTCCACAGAGTATAAATATCTACGGAGTGAGCATAGCATACTGTGCATGTTCTCAACATCAAACTGGGCTAGTCACATGGTATTGGGACGTCGCTGTTTGTCTGAAATTTGTGGTAACAGCGAAACTTTAATGATACTCGTATTTACCTGTTTTTACTTTCGTTTTCACACGTTTTAGTAGTAATAACAGCCATAGTGCAGTACTGTTGTTGCTACGGATGTAAAGAGAAGTACGTGATAGGAGGACCAGTTACTTTTCATAGGTACATACAACAAATCTCTAATAGTGAGGCGCTTTATATGTTTAAAAATATCGAGACGCAGTGTTATAATGTCTTGTATTGTAGAACAATTTTCTGCGATTTTTTTGTCTATGTTTTTACGAGAGAAATGCTAGATAAATTTGCAAGTGTGTTTAAGCTGCCAGTCAGTGTTTACGTATTCGTGCTATGTTCATCTGCAGATAAAATTTATATAAGACAGTGTAATTTCCTCCAATTTACTCAGATCCTCAAACCCATGTGTGTACCTAAGTACTTCTGCATGAGACAGTTTCCTACATTATATAAGATAATGGACAAGCAGATGGTGTAAATTGCTTATTCATTGTAGCAGTTTCAATGCTACAAATGCGTTTTTTTTTCACCTTTCTGTGATGCATCGGCACCAAATACCGTGTGATTGTAACGTAATTAAATGGAACAAAGATTCGACAATATGAATAAGTGCAATAGAAAACCAAAAAAGATATTATTGGCTGTCACTTCTTTCCCGCAGCAGAAAAAACGTAAGTAAAGTGCAACTGAGCTATGGTACTGTGGCTAAAATGCACAACAGTCTTGCTCTTCACAGCTTTAAAACTATTTCAGTTCCAGGTGTAAAATTGCTAAGATGACTATAAAAGGCATATGCAATGTTTCAGGATACTTCTGTAGGTGATCTATCTGTTCTAGCGAAGTAATAACATTCAAAATACGCTAAGCGCTATACGGACTAACATGCGCCGTCCCAATACCACGTGACTTGAGCAGCAGGAGATGTTGCCGACTGATTTCGCGTTCTGCGCATCCGAACGCTCACTCCATAGATATTTATGCTATATGGTTACGTCCTCTGATAATAATGCACTTGACAGAAATGCGGCTACGAGTAGTGAGACACTATCTAGAAAGAATAGTGCAATACCAGTTTGAAACCATTTACATTAATGCGATTACGTCAACTTTGTGATTACGACTGACTTGAAGAGGTTCTAGCGACTTAAATATATAAGCCGTCTCCGCTTTTCACTGCACTGATACTTCCAAAACACTATCGGTTTGCTTTCAAGATTTGAAAAACATTTCAACTCTTGCACAGCTTGTCAGATCGCTTTTTATAGAGACTGATGCTCAATAACTCTTTAGTTGTGTAACGAAGCATTTTGATTTTCACTAACACAATGCTGAAATGGAGTTGGAAGTTATCGATTTTCAAATTGCTTTATCTTTCAAAGCCTCTTATTCCTAAAGAAAAATACCTGATTTTGGTCCAGGTTGGTCTCAAAGTGAAGGTGATGTTCGGCTCGACCAGTCTGTGTGACGTTTCTGATTCCTGCATGAAATTTATAAAAACAAGTACAGAAAGAACTCTGCTGTATACATTATGACTGTTGAGTTTTGACTTTTATGTAAATAATCACAGCATTTTTTTATATCAGGCGTATGTTTCATAGTTCACAAATGTAGTTATGTAGGTCACAATTACGTTATGCCATTCAGCGCCACATAGCGCATAAGTAACAGCTAGAGGTCAGATTCTCAAAAACGTGCGTAGACGCAAGGACATAGCAAAAGTGGGGTACGCAGGGTCCGGAACCCTCCCTCACCCCCCGTATCTCCTAAATGAAATCAGGCACTAAAACTGAAAGAGATTTTGATTTTCAATCATACAGCGAAAAATGAATATGCAGTGTCAATAGTCAACAATAACGCCGATATATTCTATGGACACATCGATAACACTATTTATTGGCTATCGCCAGTTCCTAGTTTAGCCAAGAAAACTACTGTACATTGTTGGTCTTACTTGAGCTGTGTTGTTTTGTTAATTATTTCAGTTGCAGTTGAATTTAGTGTAAGTGCTGCCGTTTATTGCTTTTGTGCTGTGTGCTGTTGAGATAGCTTCTAATTATGGATAAGTTTGTAACAAGAAAGGAGATGAAAACTGTTTAAATTCATCCACTATGGTTGCGGTAAGTTAAATATATGTATGAACTACTTTAGCAGTCTAATTAACTATATATAGCAGTTTAATGTTAGCACTGGAATTGTTATTTTGAGACTGGTAGAACTTTGTGGTTGCAATATGCCAGTATTTTGCAAGATAGCGGGGCGATAGACATCATTACAAACAGCATTAAACTAAAATCAGTGCATAAAAATCAGTGCAAAAAATAAAAAAAATCGTGTTAAAAAGAAAGAACAGACCAAACAGCTACGATTTTTTTGTTTAAAAATTGCTTACAATTCCATCATTAGTAGCCCAAGTGGCAAAGTATCGCCTACACTGGTCATGTGGATGGTACTCAGTTATAAAACCCAGTAATTTGTGGAGAGAGGAAGGGGTATGCGATGACAGCACATTCTATAGTTCGTTCGTTTCTAAGAGATTTTTTCAGCAGGATACTTCAGTTTGTCCGAGACGCTCTCTGCACTCCCGCCTCCAAAATCTATTTACGCTCTTGTAATACTATAATAATTTCATGCACAATAAAATCTTAAAATATGAATAAATTAATGCACAATAAAATGAGCAAACATGACAATTAAAGGAGAAAACAAACAATACCAGAACTCCATCTTTTGTTGTGATGCTTTTATTTTATTTGAAGACAATGTACAGCAACCAGTTTCTTCAAATCCTCTGCTGACCACGGCAGGTCTGAGTGTTGGAGCTTGCATCGTGTCTATGTACGTAGAAGACGGCAGCAAGCAGACAGCTTCATACATGGCTCATGTCTCGCATGGTAGATGCGCTCGGATCCAGTAGCTAGCTGCAAGCATCTTACGGACTTTGAAATTATCAGGTAGTTAAAATAGTATAATTTGGAATTAAAAGTGTACTTATTGCCATTATTACGATTTTCTGTATCCAACAAGTGACAATATATTGAATTTTTCACTAGAAAACTACCTTTAAATTAATCACTCAGCTAATCTGATTCTGAAAAACATTTTTTGAAACCATTGGACTCCTGTAACGCTACTGGTTCGACAGAAACGGCACACGTGAACGAAGGAGCACAAATGACGAAACACTGAATCACTAACATGATGGCACACACAAAAACACTGGTGACCATCTGCAGTGCGCGAATATTCACTTTACGTGTACGAGTCTGGGTCCTGCCAAAAGGGGAAAAAGTGGGGGAGGAGGGAGAAGGGAGGGTGTCCATGCCAATGGCAGAGGAGATGGGAGGGGGAGGAGTCCAATGGTTTCAAAAAATGTTTTTCAGAATCAGATTAGCTGAGTGATTAATTTAAAGGTAGTTTTCTAGTGAAAAATTCAATATATTGTCACTTGTTGGATACAGAAAATTGTGCATGAAATTATTACAGTATTACAAGAGCGTAAATAGATTTTGGAGGCGGGAGTGCAGAGAGCGTCTCGGACAAACTGAAGTATCCTGCTGAAAAAATCTCTTAGAAACGAACGAACCAGTAGCCCCCCAACCCCCCTACCTACCAGCGGAGGAACATTATTCGTTCTTAATAGAAAAGGCATGTGGATATGACTCCAGAACAAATCACCGAAAGGAGAACAGAATTTTTTCCGTGGCACGAAAGATAAGAAGCCGCGCCATCTCCAGTGGTACATCGGCCGGGCATTAAAACCTGTAGTAGGTATCAACCGCAGTCGGGTACACTTCAGAAAGTGGACAGCGTAGCCCGGTGAGCGAACGGCAGAGTGGGACAGTGCACGTGAATGAGAAAAGGAAGCTCGATGCCAACAGGACTGGCACTTTATGACGCGAAACGGATGGCAAAAGTCACCAAGACCACAAAAGGCGCAGCGTAGAACTGTACTAGACAGCGACAGACGCAGTTAGTAGCGGCGCAACAGCTCAGAGCTGAGAACACGCCGCGAATGAGGGCCCTGAAACTGATATAGCTGAAGGCGGAGACCACACGCCGCGACCATAGCAGACAACTAGAGATAAGTTGGGTGTATTTTATTCATTGTGTGGTTGTATTAGGAGACTTGCAAGGATGAAAGACAGTGACAGTTCCATAAATGTGAAAGAAGGGGATAAGGCTCAGTTTAAAGTATCAGTCAAGTGAGCATTCCTGAACAAGCAGGCGATCATTGTAGGCAAAACCACCCCCTCCTTCCGTCTCCTCGACTTCTATATCACCATTTATGGCTGTCCTATCACCCACACGCCCACCCTCAACTACCTTGGCGTCACCCTTGATCGTCGCCTGTCCTGGACCACCCATCTCCGGACAATCCAAGACAAGGCACGCTCCCGCCTCCATCTCCTCGAGTTCCTTTCTGCCCACACATGGGGTCTGGACCCCTCCACTATCCTCCACACCTATAAATCCCTTATCTGCCCTATCCTCTGCTACGCCCACCCTGTGTGGATCTCCACCCCTCCAACCTTTTACAAATCCCTTCAAATCCTACAACGCCATGCTCTCTGCCTCGCCTATCGCATCCGTCTACCCTCCCCCACGTGGATCCTGTATGACCTCATTCCATTCCCGCACCTCCTCCTTTTCCTCGAATGGATACGGGTCCTCTACACCTCCCGTAAACTTGATCCCCCTCACCCGCTTGTCTCTCCCATCCTTTCCCACCCCCGTCCGCTGCCACGCCTGTATTCCCACGTCCTGCCTGCTCTCTATCTCTCAACTCTCCATACCCTCGCCCAAGGTGGCTTCCACTAACTCCCCCTCCCTGATGATGCCCTCATCCCCTCCATCTACCCCTCCTACCAACTTTGATCCTCCCCTTCCACACCCTGTGTTTTTTCCTTAGGGCACCCTCTCTTCCTTCTCTCCCTTCTCCCTTCCTCCCCTCCTCCCCTGGGCTTCCCCAACCCCCCTACCTTATTTCCTCTCCCTCCCATCTCCTCTGCCATTGGCATGGACACCCTCCCTTCTCCCTTCTCCCCCACTTTTTCCCCTTTTGGCAGGACCCAGACTCGTACACGTAAAGTGAATATTCGCGCACTGCAGATGGTCACCAGTGTTTTTGTGTGTGCCATCATGTTAGTGATTCAGTGTTTCGTCATTTGTGCTCCTTCGTTCACGTGTGCCGTTTCTGTCGTCTCTGTTAGTGCCCAAATGCTGAACGTTTTTCTTTAGACGCTGCACTTGTGAACGACTTCATGTATTTTTAAATTTGTGTGTCTACTGTTGTCTATCCACCGTGTTGTTTTGTTTTTCGATGTCTCCACTTGTAATAAATGTATTATCTGTGGCCAAAGAGCGGCGTAGTATTGCCGCTGCCGGCTTATAAGGTGTCAAAATAACAATAAAGGGAAGAAAACTCCTGAACAATGACAAGCAGCTGATTTAGTAAGTAATGATATTTCAGTTGATGATGTTCCCACAACTGTGAGGGTTAAAGTGAAACAAAATAGTTCGGCAAATCCAACTACTGGAGATATCTTAAATCGCGACAGTAATCGGTTGAGTGATTTTAGTTATTATTTTAGTTATTATTTATTTAATGTTAATCAGTTTCATGTAAATGAGCAAGAAACAGTTGGAACAGATGCTTAACTGGGTATGTTGCCTGTAAAGCAAATAGAACAGGGAGTTGTACTGGGGAGAAATGAACCAGGAACCTTGCAGGAAATGTTTGCAGCATTAATGTATGATATGAACAAAAACTTTTCTTAAATAAAACAAGATATAAAGAAAGATATAGAACAGCAGACTGATAAACTTGATCAGAAAATCGAGCAACAGTCTAGTAACATTAATGGTTCGCCTGGTGAACTTAAAAAGTTGTTATGTGAAATTAATGTAAAATTCAAAAACCAGGCTGCCGAGTTGAAGGGAATGTGAGAAAAAGATTTGTATTTGTTTGGTACTAAGGCTAAAGAACGAGTTTCTCAAGTTGAGAAAGATTGTACGAAATCCTCAAATGTTAAAAGTCAATTAACATAGATTATTAAGAAATGTAGCTATTGGAAGGAAACAAAGGGTAGATCAAGTTAAGAAGAATGTACATAAAATCGAGCAAAAATTACTGGTGTCAAATTGGTTTCGAAAATAACCACACAGCTTTAGGCAGTAAAATTACTGCAGAAAGTGAAAAATGCTCGAGGTCTGTGAAGGCTGTGTCTGATCGTGTGGAAGTGGTAGAATCTACTACAGATCGAGTTCAGAGAGTACTAACTAAACGGCATTAGCATGAAAATAAATTGTCTGAAGTAGAGCATAAAATTACGAGTGGCACTAACAGTGGAGGTTGTAGTTTGGTGACGGAAACTTTTGAAGTGGCTAATGTTACAAATAGACAATTTCTGTGTTTTGATCCGTCAAAAAATGTGAATCAAATAGAATTTTTGATTTTATCCATACTGGATGAGAGGTCGTGGTTGTAAATGTCAATGTTAAAAAAATATATTGGCTCAACCACTTGTTTATAGTGTAAAACACTAAGATTGACGCGTTTCGGAAGTCAAGCTTCCATCATCAGAATAATAAAATGTAAAAGAACATGTTAAAACTCGCGAAAATGAAACATGCATCAGGCACAATAATATTGATAATGAAATTAAAACATCGTGGCTACTTTCCTTGTTGCAGCCATGTCTTCCAAGGTGCATCTCCACATAGTTGCCAAAATATAAAAAACTCTAAAATGGTGTCGCCTATGGTGTTCAACATCTAACCACATGGCTCTCTCCTCTATCGTCGTAAACCGCCCGTGCGTCTTCGTTGATAGTGTTTTACACTATAAACAAGTGATTGAGCCGATATATTTTTTAACATAAACAGATTTTTGCAATGATTCTAACAATTTTTTTGCCTGCTTGGTGGACTTATATACAAAAGATCGGCTTTTTTATGTCCAAATTCTTTGGGCGAATCTAGGATGTGACTGTCACCGCAAATGAGCAATATGATACATCTGACAAATTTAAGGAACCGTTTTTCAAAGAATAATGTGTTAATCAGGAACAAATGAAGTTGCAGAACAGTTTCTGGGAGGGTGAAGAGTTAAATACAAGAAAGGAAGGTGTAAAGGGGTTTGTCGTTTTTGACGAAAAAGTTAGAACCTGAAGAAATTATCATGGGTTGCATGAATTGGCGTTCCTACGGGTGACATTAACAAGTTTATTAATTACTTGGAAAGAGCTGAAAAGTCATTGAAAGAGGAGAAGCAAACAAATAAGAACTTTGTGTCCCAAAGTTTAATGTGGAAAAACGAAGGAACTTGAAAGTAACTAGAATTGGCGTATTCCAGAATAATAATAATAACAACAGGAGACGAACTGGGAGGTGACGCCATACTGCGGCAGATTAACAGAGAATAAGCATCTTTGTATAGATTGCTTTCTCGGGGACTTGCCGATGAAGATTTTCGAAACAGACAACAGGTGGGGTTTATAGTAAGAATTGAAGAAGAATCCCAGACTACGGGAAAGTAAATCCTATGAAGCAGCTAGCTTTGGCAGAACGGGTAACAGTAACCTGAATCCGCTACTCATGCCCTTTGTATAAAGCAACAGGCAAATAACGGAATATGAAAGTAATGAAAGGAGTGATACTAGTGAAGCTAATGAGACTAATTAAGGTAGGATATGCATGTTTAACTGTAACTTGGAGGAATTTCTTAATAGCTAAGAACGAAGTAAACACTGAAGTGTAGAGAATATGGAAGATGATTTAAAGGAAAATGACAAATCATCTGATATACAGGAAAGCATGTACAGTGAAACCGACGAAAAATCTTGTCATGGAGGTTGCAGGAGTTAGGCGAGAAAAGGGTGGAGGAAATTCTGAAAGCAATTGATGAAGATTTACGTGCAGCAATGGGAAAAGTGCAGGCAGATGGTGATAATTTTGCGAAGATGCAGATGATGGTGACTACAAAGAGTTAGTGAAGAAAATAATTATGGTAAAAAGAGAAGAGGTGGATGTTGAGAAGTTTTTGATCTGTCATTAGTAGACAGATTGACAAATTTTGAAAGGGTGGATGTTGTTGTTGTGGTCTTCAGTCCTGAGACTGGTTTGATGCAGCTCTCCATGCTACTCTATCCTGTGCAAGCTTCTTCATCTCCCAGTACCTACTGCAACCTACATCCTTCTGAATCTGCTTAGTGTATTCATCTCTTGGTCTCCCTCTACGATTTTTACCCTCCACGCTGCCCTCCAATGCTAAATTTGTGATCCCTTGATGCCTCAAAACATGTCCTACCAACCAATCCCTTCTTCTCGTCAAGTTGTGCCACAAACTCCTTTTCTCCCCAATTCTATTCAATACCTCCTCATTAGTTATGTGATCTACCCATCTAATCTTCAGCATTCTTCTGTAGCACCACATTTCGAAAGCTTCTATTCTCCTCCTGTCCGAACTATTTATCGTCCATGTTTCACTTCCATACATGGCTACACTCCATACAAATACTTTCAGAAACGACGTCCTGACACTTAAATCTATACTCGATGTTAACAAATTTTTCTTCTTCAGAAACGATTTCCTTGCCATTGCCAGTCTACATTTTATATCCTCTCTACTTCGACCATCATCAGTTATTTTACTCCCTAAATAGCAAAACTCCTTTACTACTTTAAGTGTCTCATTTCCTAATCTAATTCCCTCAGCATCAGACGATTTAATTTGACTACATTCCATTATCCTCGTTTTGCTTTTGTTGATGTTCATCTTATATCCTCCTTTCAAGACACTGCCCATTCCGTTCAACAGCTCTTCCAAGTCCTTTGCTGTCTCTGACAGAATTACAATGTCATCGGCGAACCTCAAAGTTTTTACTTCTTCTCCATGAATTTTAATACCTACTCCGAATATTTCTTTTGTTTCCTTTACTGCTTGCTCAATATACAGATTGAATAACATCGGGGAGAGGCTACAACCCTGTCTCACTCCTTTCCCAACCACTGCTTCCCTTTCATGCCCCTTGACTCTTATAACTGCCATCTGGTTCCTGTACAAATTGTAAATAGCCTTTCGCTCCCTGTATTTTACCCCTGCCACCTTCAGAATTTGAAAGAGAGTATTCCAGTTAACATTGTCAAAAGCTTTCTCTAACTCTACAAATGCTAGAAACGTAGGTTTGCCTTTTCTTAATCTTTCTTCTAAGATAAGTCGTAAGGTTAGTATTGCCTCACGTGTTCCAACATTTCTACGGAATCCAAACTGATCTTCCCCGAGGTCCGCTTCTACCAGTTTTTCCATTCGTCTGTAAAGAATTCGCGTTAGTATTTTGCAGTGATAGTGAGAGAAATCTTGCAAATACATATGTGAGCTGCAGGCAAAGAAAAGGTTTTGACAAAAGGGAAATTGTACACAATTTACTGAAGGAAGATGAAGAAATAGTAACAAAAAACTTGCTGGTTGTGACTTTTTAAATAAACTGAGTAGTATCGTTGCTTAAGAACTGCAGTGGGAATATGGAACACATATCCGAATATTGAAAAGACTAACTTGAAAGTGAGAGAGAGTAAGTGTGGGTGAGAGCGAAGTTGTGTAAATAATTTCATAAAATCTTGATGTAACCTGTTCTGTTCCAGGTCAAATTTTTTACTGTGATAGCTTTGAGAGGCAACCAGGTCTACCACAAATACTTGTGGCTGTATATAAACTCTGAAGAAGAAACTGTGGTAACTACTTTATGTTGTAAAATTGGTAAAAGAATATTTTGCATTAGTTTTAAGTTTTTTGAAGGATTTGCAGAACACAATTAAGAAAAGTTTTCTGAATTAAGTAAATCTAGAAAATACTTTCACTAGCAACGTGTTTTTCCAAAAATGTTGATGTTTCTCATTTCGAGAAGTAATTTTTTTCCAAGTAGTTTCATACTTGTGCCACTTTAGTGCACCAGCTAAAGAAAATTACGAGTTAATTTACTTTCAGTGGGGAGAATAAATAATATATTTTAAGATGTAATTCATTACGTAAGGAAAAACGAATAATATTGCAGAAAGCATATGTACTAATATTTATCTTTAAGGAAGATACTGAGTAGAATTAGTTTTACTCGAACTTTGTTGGAGGAAAGGCCAATGACCTTGTCATCAGATCACCAAAGTTAAGCGTAGTCGGGCTGGGCTAGCACTTGGATATGTGACCATCCGGTCTGCCGAGCACTGTTGGCAAGCGGGGCGCACTCGGCCCTCGTGAGGCAAACTGAGGTGCTACTTGATTGAGAAGTAGCGGCTCCGGTCCCGTAAGCTGACATATGGCCGGCAGAGCGGTTTGCTGGCCACATGCCCCTCCATATCTGCATCCATTGACGCCTGTGGGCTGAGGGTGACACGGCGGCCGGTCCGTACCGTTGGGCCTTCCAAGGCCTGTTCGGACGGAGTTGCAGGAAACTCGCAATGTAACTGCTGTCTGGATTATTGGAAGTGAAGGTGAAGTGTTACGGACGCCACACAAATAAGATGCCGTGATAGTGGAAGATAAAATGTTCCGTAATGTAGCAGGACACAACTGCTGCCCGACTATAACGTAGGATGAAGCTACAAATACATATACATCGACGCACTACAAAACGAAAACTGTGGTAAAAATCAAAAAATGAAATTCGTTAATTAAGTAAAATGCTGTAAAAATTTTAATTCTTGTAGAAACAAGTTAATTTGTTGTTTTATAATTTATGGTTTTATGTAAAACAGGTTTCCGTAAAATGTACGCTAGATTAGTTTTATAGTTGCCAAGTCTGTAGTAAGAATAATGCATTTTTGTTTACTATGTTTACTGTTGGAAAACAATTAAAAGCAGAAAAATAGTGGTTATGTAGTATAATTCTTAAAAAATTTTTTGGATTTTTTTTATTATTACAAGGGCTGAAAGACGTAGCAAGTAAGTAGCAGACGGTAGCAAGCAGATAGCTTCATACGTAAGTCCAATCTCTCACGACATATGCGCTCGTATCCAGTAACTAGCTGCAAATAGTTTCGGCTGTAGCCGAAATGTGTCAGCATCTTACAAACTTGTATTTATTGCCGTTATTAGGACTTTAATTAATTATTGCTAATTTGTCTAGTTATTAGTGTTAATGATGATGGGAATGTGAAGTACTAAATAAATGAATATTGTTATGTCTAGTAACTGAGTATACATTAGCGTGAGAACTAAGTACAGAGAAATTGAATCATACTCAGGGTAAACTGTAAATTACAACTAGCCAGTTTGTGGAACTGAGGAAACAAAATGCATTTTTCGATAATTTACAAATATATAGAAATAATGTAATTATTTTGATACTTGTGAATTTTATAAATTTGTTCTTTCGATAAATTGTTCATAAAAGATATTAAGTGGTGAGTGATCATAAGTAAAAGATGTGAGATTGAGCGGTTTAATACTAGTATTGAATTGTTTACCATGTATATCAGCGAATCAGAAGACAGTATGTTTGGGCGTATTTTGTGGGCTAAGAGAATTGCTTTGCGAAGCCAAATTTCAGTTCTGATATCAGGCGCGATCATGTTTGACGTGAATATAAGGACCTCTCAATAGATGTGATAAATTTGAGGAATAATCGTCAAAACTTGACCTTGGAGTGCCGTGAAGTGGACCCAGGCATGAAATTCCGGTTTTAATATGTAAACTGTGAGTTTTGAATAACCAAAATGAGCGTTGCATGTTGTACGAGGAATGTCAGCAAACTGAACATTCGTAGCGGACTAATTGTGTAATATTTGAGCGAACATTTTGTCACAGACAATCTGCTTGTTAATCCTTTTGGTAATGGGTTTGGTTAATAAGCATACGCTGTCTGTTACGAGTGAGTGTGATTGCTTGTCACTGACGAAACTGTAATTTAAGATTAGCTCGGACTTGGCAGTGTTTCGTATCAAACAAGTGACAATATGTAGAAGTTTTCACTAGCAAACTACTTTTCAGTTAATCTTTCAGCTAACCTGATAATGGAAGCATTTGGACTCATGTAATGCTACTGTTTCTATCACAGCTTTTACAGCAGAGGAACATTATTGGTTTTTAATAGGGAAGTCGTGTAGACAGGACTGCAGAAGAAGAAACAACCGAAATCGCTTTCTGCAAAACGAAACACAAGAAATCGCGGCGTTGCACAGTAACCAAGCAATCCATGAGTTTGGGAAGCGAGGTGGGTCTAATCCATTCGCCGGCAAACTTGAAAATGATTTTCTATCGTTTCCGATTTTCCGTTTAGGCAAATGCTGGTGTTGTGCCCTTACTATAGGCCACATCCAATTTCTTCCGAATTACTTTATTTCCTGACAAATTCTAGACCCCTTAAAGATGCAGACTCTCTGCTTAAATGAAAAGAGGTGCATCAAAGGCGAGCCGAACGTCTCTTTGGAGACTCCCATCACTAATTGCAGCACAATGAATAATTAATAATAATCCACATTCTCCACATTTAGGCTCACACGCTTATCTTCCAGAACGTTCTTTAACAGCAATGTGTCATGTCTTCGAGTTTTACGACAAGAATGGAGTTCTGCCGTGGAATATCTTAGTCTTAATATCCTTGGAACAATGAGTTCAACCATGATATCTATAACGTGTTTGTAAACAAACATTTATATTGTGCATCATAGAGGAGTTTATTAGCATCAGAATCTATATAGCCATATTATAATGGATAAATACTCATTTATGAGCTCGCATTCATTAGAAATATAGCTGAAAGCAATACATGAATCATATTAACATGCCAAAACTATAGCAGGTAATATTTATGTATTCCATTTTGTTTTATAAATAAATTTGGTTCCTATAATTTCTAGTTGACTGTCCAATTATAGTTTTAAAAAAAAAGTTCTTGGGCGCTTGAGGAAACTGAGGAATTTGAAGAAATGAAAGATCCTGTAATAAAATTTGAGACTGAGTTGATGAAGTTGGGATGCTTAATGCCCTAGAGACATTATGACTTGGTTTCTTATAGGCTGTAAATTTAAATACATGACTGCAGGAATAGAAAGATACCTACTCGACTTTATAAGTTACTCAACATAACATTATGATTCTTCTGCACTGAGGTAATGAACCTCATAAGACTGAGCTGTATTTTGGAAGCAAAGAGGCAATACATGATATCCGAATTTTAATTCGTTTAGCAGTAGAGTTTAAGTCATCATATCGCCAAATAAAGAAATATTTAACTGTGCATTTGAATATTTTTTATATATTTTGTTAAGAATATATTGTATTATTATTTTTTTGAAGAAAAATTTCCTTGTTTAATTTTATAAACCAAGTGGTTTTTGTATATAAACCTCCCAAAAGCAAATTATTAACATAAAACTGAAAACTAAGTAAATATGTTTCAGAATAAAAAACAGGAGCCTTTTTAGAATCCTCTTTATAATATTGGGCCCACCCTTTTCGACAAAATCCTGACTATGTCCTTGATAGATTTCAAATATTAAATTTTTAATCCATCAATTTTTTTAATGCATAAAATGCATATTATACTAAAATGTGAGTGAATATTAAAAAACCTAACAACTGCGAGTGTGACTGGCGCTATGACGGTTCCGTACAAACTTAATTATGAATATAAACAATAATAATAAATTCTTGTGGCTCAGTGACCTGGTAGAAGCCTTTCTATTGGACGCCACTTCAGTGACATGCGTGTCCCTAATCTACCCCAATCATCCATCCTGGGGAAACGAAGGCTGAAAAATCCGTGGGCCCACGAGATCCGAACACGTGACCTCTCGGTTTTCGTGCAAGCGCTTTATCGCTACACCACCACGCTTGATATGTATATAGTCAGCACATCTACAGGTGCTCATGAATGTTTTTGCGAGTATCAAAATACACTCCTGGAAATTGAAATAAGAACACCGTGAATTCATTGTCCCAGGAAGGGGAAACTTTATTGACACATTCCTGGGGTCAGATACATCACATGATCACACTGACAGAACCACAGGCACATAGACACAGGCAACAGAGCATGCACAATGTCGGCACTAGTACAGTGTATATCCACCTTTCGCAGCAATGCAGGCTGCTATTCTCCCATGGAGACGATCGTAGAGATGCTGGATGTAGTCCTGTGGAACGGCTTGCCATGCCATTTCCACCTGGCGCCTCAGTTGGACCAGCGTTCGTGCTGGACGTGCAGACCGCGTGAGACGACGCTTCATCCAGTCCCAAACATGCTCAATGGGGGACAGATCCGGAGATCTTGCTGGCCAGGGTAGTTGACTTACACCTTCTACAGCACGTTGGGTGGCACGGGATACATGCGGACGTGCATTGTCCTGTTGGAACAGCAAGTTCCCTTGCCGGTCTAGGAATGGTAGAACGATGGGTTCGATGACGGTTTGGATGTACCGTGCACTATTCAGTGTCCCCTCGACGATCACCAGTGGTGTACGGCCAGTGTAGGAGATCGCTCCCCACACCATGATGCCGGGTGTTGGCCCTGTGTGCCTCGGTCGTATGCAGTCCTGATTGTGGCGCTCACCTGCACGGCGCCAAACACGCATACGACCATCATTGGCACCAAGGCAGAAGCCACTCTCATCGCTGAAGACGACACGTCTCCATTCGTCCCTCCATTCACGCCTGTCGCGACAACACTGGAGGCGGGCTGCACGATGTTGGGGCGTGAGCGGAAGACAGCCTAACGGTGTGCGAGACCGTAGCCCAGCTTCATGGAGACGGTTGCGAATGGTCTTCGCCGATACCCCAGGAGCAACAGTGTCCCTAATTTGCTGGGAAGTGGCGGTGCGGTCCCCTACGGCACTGCGTAGGATCCTACGGTCTTGGCGTGCATCCGTGCGTCGCTGCGGTCCGGTCCCAGGTCGACGGGCACGTGCACCTTCCGCCGACCACTGGCGACAACATCGATGTACTGTGGAGACCTCACGCCCCACGTGTTGAGCAATTCGGCGGTACGTCCACCCGGCCTCCCGCATGCCCACTATACGCCCTCGCTCAAAGTCCGTCAACTGCACATACGGTTCACGTCCACGCTGTCGCGGCATGCTACCAGTGTTAAAGACTGCGATGGAGCTCCGTATGCCAAGGCAAACTGGCTGACACTGACGGCGGCGGTGAACAAATGCTGCGCAGCTAGCGCCATTCGACGGCCAACACCGCTGTTCCTGGTGTGTCCGCTGTGCCGTGCGTGTGATCATTGCTTGTACAGCCCTCTCGCAGTGTCCGGAGCAAGTATGGTGGGTCTGACACACCGGTGTCAATGTGTTCTTTTTTCCATTTCCAGGAGTGTATGTGTCATATATGGCCTTCTCTTTGGACTGCTTCGACTTGGTAGATTAAATTATTTACTTCGCCAACGGACAGTAGTGTTTGACGTATATTATAACTACCTACCTCTACCTGTTCCAGCTATCTCGTGATCGCATTAATTTATAAGCTTACTTTTTTTTTTCACCGCCAGTGGACCGTAGAGTTTAGTATTTGATACGGATTTCAACGTGATACCTCTATCCGATCTTGAGAAAAAGGGTTCTTATACATTTGAGCTTTCTTACTGCAATCGGTTTCCAGTTTTTACTCTCCTCACTTCCCTCGACTACCAAACTGACAGTTCCTCGATTCCTCAGAACGTTTACTGTTAACAGACCCCTTCTTTAGATAAAGTTACACCATAAATTTATTTTGTCCCCAGTCCGATTCAGTACCTATTACTCGATCTAACCAACTTAAGTCCAACATTCTTCTGTAGCACCACATTTCATAATTTATTTCCTTGTTGCCCGCAGTCCTTGTCGTCCACATTTCACTTCCACACAAGGTTGCAAACCCAACAAAAATTTTCGGAAAGGGGTTCCTTACTAATTAATATTAGAGGTGAAAAGATCTCTGTTCTCATAATATTTTCCTTGATATTACCAGTACGAAATTTATGTCTTTTCTACTTCCGACATCGTCTGTTTTGTAGGTCCATATAGCAAAACTCACCAACAGCTTTTAGGGTCTCATTTCATGATTTAGATATGTTAGTTTCTTTTCAAGACATTATACATCCCATTCAGCTGGTCTTGCAAGACGTTTGCCTTTTTTGTCAGATTTACAATGTCACCAGTGAACCTTAAAATTCTCATTTCTGCTCCGTGTACTTAATTTCACTTCCCAAATTTATCTTTGTTTTCCTTTACCGTTCTTCTGAGTGTACAAATGGAGGATACGCTACACCACTTCCTCGCAGTCAACTATAGTAGCTACAGCATCGGTTTTCCGAAATAATTATTGACTGGAATGTTCGGATAACTGGTTTTAACATAATAGAGATTATTTACGAAAACATACTGTTCTACAGTTCATAGTAACGATAAATAAAGAAGCACTGAATTAAAAATATGACTGTACAAGTATGTTTTGTACCACGTATCATACAAAGAACGCAAAGAACTAACTACATAGCTCAGCATAGCTTGAAAAGTCCAAATTGGCGCCTGTAGTATGCCAAAAGTTGACGAAAAGAGGTTCCAAATTTGTTTTTGTTACAAAGCTGAGACTCTAGTTTTTCCGCTAAATCTCGCAAACATTTTAAACACTGACTTTCCGTTTAATCCTCTTTGCGACCGGCACCGAGGAAAACGCGATCTGTCACAAGCGCAGGTCCCAGAGTTGCCAGATTGAATTTTCGAAATTCCCCCATAGAAGACAAAAACATTCCCCAATTTCGGCAACTTTTCAAAAATGGTTCAAATGGCTCTGAGCACTATGGAACTTAACTTCTGAGGTCATCAATCCCCTACAACTTAGAACTACTTAAACCTAACTAACCTAAGGACATCACACACATCCATGCCCGGGGCAGGATTCGTACCTGCGACCGCAGCGATCGCTCGGCTCCAGACTGTAGCACCTAGAACCGCTCGGCCACCCCGGCCGGCGGCAACTTTTCCCCCAATATCTTAAAAGTATCTTCTCCTCTAAACAAGTATGTGTTATCAGTCCTAAAAGCTTCAAAAGGTAGAATTATACGTACAGGGCCATACAATTATCGTACGTATCACGAAATTATAATACATAAACTAAATTATTTCATTTGTAAGTGAAAACAATCGACTGAGTAGAAAAACGAAACACCTCCTCTAGGTGTTTCACATCTGCGTTCTTCATGCTTTTTTCATTTATTGCTTTATCACTAGCGCAGCATCCTATGTATCTCACTTCGCAGCTCGACACCTCTAACCACTACGTTACTGCGAACAAATAAATTCGTGGGTGTCCTTTCTACTTACACCTCCTGAAGACTCTTCACCGCTGATCTGTTATTATCTTATATTTCATTGTGACAAATCATACCGGTACCGACGCGTTTTCGAGAGACCGTCAATATCTCAAACAGCATATATTCATAGGACATATGTTGTAATTAAAACTCCTCAAAGTCCTTCAAGTAAATCAACAAAATACAACATGGCGTCTTCCCAGAACTCGTTATGTCTAAGAGTGGTTGAAAGTGGCTATGTATACATCATGGTGATATCACAGAGAGGTATCAATGTGGTGACCCTAACGTCTCCCACAAAAAGAAAGATGTATCGATTGATTTAGGCCGATTGCGACATAAAGAGAATATCTAGAAAAGTATGTGTTGTTTGAACTATAATATCAGGGATGGCATTAGCAGTAAGGCTTGGCAGATGAAATACTTCCCCAATTTCAGCCGTAAATAATTTTTCTGCCCTAAAAAATTTTCCCAAAGTATCCGTATCCCCAGAAGTCGACTCTCCCCCCAAAAAAAATATTTACCCCAAATCTGCGAAACAAATACCAACCTGTAGTCGCTGGGATGTCCAGACCCAGACATAGGACAGCAACAATGGCCGCTGTCAATAAGGGGGAAACCACCAGCCCAGCGCCCTCTGAACCTCTACATGGTCCACGTACAGATTTATGATTCCACTGTTGTACGCCCGCTGTTAACCGTTGCTTCGGTTGGTCGGTAATGGGGTAACCAATGTGCTACTTTATTGCCTCCCTTTCACGTCCTTAGACTGTCATAATCACACTCTGGTTTCTGTACAAGTTGCCGGCCGAAGTGGCCGTGCGGTTAAAGGCGCTGCAGTCTGGAACCGCAAGACCACTACGGTCGCAGGTTCGAATCCTGCCTCGGGCATGGATGTTTGTGATGTCCTTAGGTTAGTTAGGTTTAACTAGTTCTAAGTTCTAGGGGACTAATGACCTCAGCAGTTGAGTCCCATAGTGCTCAGAGCCATTTGAACCATTTTTCTGTACAAGTTGTAACTTTTCACTCCCTACATTTTTATCTCTGTTTCCTTCAGAGTTTCCAGCAGCATTGTCAAAGTTTATTGATGGGATGTAGAGAAGACCACTTGTGGAGCCACCACACAGACTTTAAGCTTAGCAGAACGCAGTTCGGGTGTTTTCAAAACAAGTTGTACATCCAGGCCGGCCGGTGTGGCCGAGCGGTTCTAGGCGCTACGGTCTGGAACCGCGAGACCGCTACGGTTACAGGTTCGAATCCTGTCTCGGGCGCTGATGTGTGTGATGTCCTTAGGTTTAAGTGGTTCTAAGTTCTAGGGGACTGATGACCTCAGAAGTTAAGTCCCATAGTGTTCAGAGCCATTTGAACCATTTGCGCATCGAGCGTTCGAAGTTCGCATCAAGAGTAAACAGTTGCTACGCGGAGTCACGATGCTCCGACGAAAGGTAGATATTATCTGGAAATGCACCGAGCTGTGAAACGGACGAATGCAGACGTGTCTGCATGCAAATGAGTCATACAGCCAAACAGACCACAACGAATTGAATATTTTTTATTAACGACACATTTTTTTCATTTTATGTTTCGCTTATTTTCTGACGGACCTCGTCCACATTTTCTGATGGATTTCGGAAATACTTCTCTAGTAAATATTTCGTCCTCTGTCACTTGTGCACCGAGTGTGATGGAACGTGTCACAGCGTGCAATGACTTTACTAATGCAAGTAGAATCATTGTTTTGAATTGAAGTGACTTGAGAGAGATAATAATATATGGGTTTCGTAAAAACAGAGTGCCTTTCTCACTGTGGCGTAACTGCTAACTCCTCGATTACAAAGGTCAGGGCTTAGAATCAACACGGTTTTGTTATTTTCGATATTTTTAATTTTCACAAGCAGAAGTCCCCGGCACAAGTAAATACTGCCAATGTGAAATCTTAGGCTCTGAACGAAAAATAAGTTCACAGGGCACTCAGGATATTTATAATCTCACATACAGCGCTTCAGTGCTCATTTCCAGAAGTACCGGGGTTTTGAAAAGAATGTACGCATTACAAAGTACTCTGTTGTCAAAACTATCGATCGTTGTGCCACGGCTCACTTATTGTAGTAACTAATAAATAGTCTATATCTATTGCTGCTGGATGTCTGTTCTCTTATGCTTGCTTGGCTACCGTCGCATACTGCAAAATGGCTACTCCAAACCAGAAATAATTTTGAGTTTTCGAGTTTGCGAAGTGCAATTTCGTGATCACAGTGCAACGACGCTTCAGGTTGGCGTACCAAACTGATCATCTGAACGAATGGAGCATTCGCAGGTGCTATCGACAGTTTGTAGCCACCGGATGTGTATGTGAAGGAAAGAATCCTGGCTGCTCCCGTGTTACCGACGAAAATGTCACCCGGATTCAAACCGCTTTCCAGCAGAGTCCTACAAAATCAACTCGTAGTGCCAGTCGGGAGATACAACTGTCTACAAAAACAAGTTGGCGTGTTTTGAGACGTCACTTGGTTATGTAGCCCGCACTACAGGCTCTATATCATGACGACAAATGCAAACGTGTGGTATTTTCTGACATACTTCAGAATGCTATTGACAATAATTACACTTTCGCACAACGCGTTGTGTTCAGTGATGAAGCGACTTTCCAGTAAACCGGGAAATTAAAAGAACACAGTGTTCAAATATATGACCTACAGAATCCTGTACACACTGAACATGTGTTATCTCCACGAGTCGGTTTTCTGTTTAATTGCTCGAGGTAATTTTCGGATAGTGCACTCAGTATAATGTCACTCAATGCTCTGTCCCTACCACCTGTCCTAAACATCTGAGTGTCCAAGTCTACATCTGGTAAATTGAAATCTCCACGTAAGACTATAACATGCTGACGAAACACAATCGATACGTCGTTCTTTTTTTTTGTTCGATATTCCACTCACGTTTTTATAGCTCACCTGTCATTGGTAGAAAAGCGGTAACGGTCAGCTGTACCTTACTATGTTACAAAACTGGTTGTTTCCGAGGCTAAATGAGGACTAGTTCATTTTCCAACAATAGGGGTACTCCCTCACTGCAGTCGCCAATTTCGTGAATTTCTGGATGAAACTCTGCCATCGAGCAGTTGGACTGGCCGTCAGACAGCCGACGACTAAGCACTCCCCAGCTGGTCTCCATGGTCATCGGATTCGACGCCCTGTGACTGATTCCTGGGGGGGGGGGGGGGGGGGGGGAAGGGGGGAGGGTGGGAGGGGTCATTAATGACAAATTTATTCTCTAACATTACCACCGTACATAGAATACTTGAAGAACTGGGTCCGTTCTGCTATAAAATCAGTGACGATGGACATGCTTACCCGAAAATGGGAGGAATTCGAATACCTGTGTGATACTGTTCGTGTCTCTGATGGAGGACGTATTGAACATCTGGAAGGCTAAACTTGAGAGATTCGTAAATATATGTCTCAAGTTTCATAGTTGCGGAAACACGCTGTATACTATTCTCCGTTTCCGACTGGATACTGATCGGCAGCAGCTACCGCGATTATGACGAATAAGGTGTACAATATAAGAAATGAACTATGTAAGCCCAACAAAGTTACTGTTGTGGAGAAAACAGAAGTCATGTAGACAGAACTGGCTAATCTGAAATTTTATTAGTTAAATATACAGTAATAATAGCACCACTTCCGAATGGTGTAAGAGCTGTTGACCTTATAATGAACAGGATAATTACCTGAGTAATGCTGTGATTGTTTTCACCTTCACAGCACTGAAAACGCACCGTCACCAAAAACAGTCGGACAGTATTGCACAACAACATCTCAAAATTGCGCAGTTGACGGAGTATATGAGAACAACAGAAACAGAAAAAGTGTTTCAATGGTGAAAGTACATTGAGGAGACAGAAGCCATGGGACACCTCCTGATATCGTACCGGACCTCGTTTTGCCGGGCTTAGTGCAGCAACTCGAAATGGTATGAGCTTAGCAAGTCGTTGGAAGCCCACTGCAGAAATACTGAATCACGCTGTCTCTATAGCCGTCTCCATCCGTGGTCTACGGGTAGCGTCTTTTATTAGTAAAACGTAATCCGTCCCGGGTTAGAATTTTGAGTAATAATCAACATTGGCGGCTGAAGACTTCCAGCATAAGAAGTCACCCTCATTCTATCAACGGCCTTGTCAAAGATGGCGGAGGAACGGACACAGGCACACTCTCGTCCTTGGCGTGGGAAACTGCCCCTAAAGACGACATTGAAGACACGTAACGTGTATCCACAGGATATGTGGCCTGTAACTGAAAAAAGTGTCATGATGATGCTTCAATTGGCAAAAGATTCCGAAATAACCCCCATTCTCCGGGAGGAGTCTGCCAAGACGGAGGTGACAATGAGAAAGAAACACGGATAACGTTCTAGGAGTCGGGGCGTGGAATGTCAGAAGCTTGAACATGGTATGGAGGTTAGAAAATCTGAAAAGACAAATGCAAAAGCTCAATCTAGATATAGTAGGGGTCAGTGAAGTGAAATGGAAAGAAGACAAGGATTTCTCATCAAATGAGTTTAGGGTAATATCAACACCAGCATAAAATGGTGTAACGGGAGTAGGATACGTTACCAATAAGAAGGTAGGGCAGAGAGTGTGTTATTGTGAACAGTTCAGTGACAGAGATGTTCCGATGAGAATCGACAGCAAACCAACACCAACAACGGTAGTTCAGGTATGCATGCCGATGTCGCAAGCCAAAGATGAAGAGATGGAGAAAGCATATGAGGATACTAAACAGGTAATACAGTACATAAAAGGAGATGAAAATCTAATAGTCATGGGGACTGGAATGCAGTTGTAGGGAAAGGAGTAGAAGAAAAGGGTACAGGAGAATATGGACTTGGGACAAGGGGTGAGAGACCAGAAAGATTGAGTTCTGTTATAAATTTAGCTAGTAATAGCGAATACTCTTTTCAAGGATCACAAGAGATATACTTGGAAAAGGGCAGGGGATACGAAAATTTCAGTTAAATTTCATCATAGTCAGGCAAAGATTTCGAAATCAGAACACAATTCAGTAGTGATGAAGTGTAAGTTGAAGTTTAAGAGATTAATCAGAAGGAATCAATATGAAAGGACATGGGATACGGAGGTAGTATGGAATGACGAGACACGCTTGAAGTTCTCTGACGCTGTAGGTAAAGCAATGAGGAATAGCGCATTAGGGAGTACAGTTTAAGAGGAATGGATTTGTCTAAAAAGGTCAATCATAGAGATTGAAAAGAAAAAAATAGGTATAAAGAAGGTAACTGTGAAGAAACCATGCTAACAGAAGAAATACTTCAGTTGATGGATGAAAGAAGGATGTACAAAAATGTTCGGACACATTCAGGAATCTAGAGATACAATTCTTTGAGGAATGAAATAAACAGGAAGTTTAGGGAAGTTAAGACGAAATGGCTGCATGAAAAATGTGAAGAACTACAAAAAGAAGTGATTGTGGGAAGGACTGCCGCAGCATATAGGCCACCCTATCCACCCCAGAAACGAATGCTTAATTAAAAACAATGTTTGACAAAAATTACGAATATTCTAAAACTAAACACAAAAGCATACATGACATATGGAAAGCCGACCGCTGTGAGCGAGCGGTTCTAGGCGCTTCAGTCCGGAATGGCGCTGCTGCTACAGTCGCAGGTTCGAATCCTGCCTCGCGCATGGGTGTGTGTGATGTCCCTAAGTTAGGTTTAAGTAGTTCTACGTTCTAGGGAACTGATGACCTCAGATGTTAAGTCCCATAGCGCTCAGAGCCATTTGAACCATTTTGATAGTGTTTCCGGGTCGTCGTGTGTCTTGCAGTCGGTTCGGGACGGACCAGCAGTGCAGTTGGGACGCAGCACCAGTGAAGTCGGGGCACGGAGCGCCGGTGAGGCGCAGACAGCCAGTGCTCGCCGACCGCTGACGACAAACATGAACTGTCCGACGGAGGGAGATTGAAGCGGGACAACCGTTGGTTGGTCGTTCGGTTGATCGTCTCATCGGCCGACGAATAATTGGTCCTTGTAGCGTTTCCGGGCTTGGGAGTTGGTCGGTTGCCGTGGAGCAGCGAGGAAACCTCCGTGGCGAGTAGTTTGGTCGAGCGCGCTGGCGGCATCTATGCGGTGTCGGAGTGTGTGGTGCTGTTCCCATTTCTACCGAGGTTCGTGGATAACCGATTCTGGACATGAAAGTTGACTTTTGACTTAATCTATCAGCAAGTCACGACCACATTGTGTCATTTGGAGTTCGTTGTTGGCTATTAGGATATTCATGCGAGCAACAACGTGTGTTTTCAAGTTGGCAAATTTTAGCCGGTGGAGTTTAACTGTACTTGGTTATTTGAATTGAAATGCACCAGCGGTATCTTCTGCCTTGTGGTCGTTAACGTTCCGGTTACCTGCCCTGGCCGTTGACGTAAATTCAGGCAGTGTGTTTTCCTCATCTTGTTGTCGCTGTCCAGTACGGTGTGTAGTTTGTCAACTCAATGTATAATTGGTTGGGGCGCCAATTCCATCTACGTTGTTCCATTGAACTCCCTGTTGTGTGCTGGTTGGGTGAAGCGGAGGTTAGCTTATCGGTGGGTCCGTTGACTGTCTGTCGGTTGGTTTGTTGTCGGATCGTCAATGGTTGGGCCGACTGCCTGTCTCACCGAAGCGAGAGTTAGTGTTTGAATTCCAGCCCGACCCTCGGAACTTCTGAGCGTCCTTGGGTGTACTGCCTTTTCTTGTTTGTCCTTGTTGTTTGTACTTGTAATTCTTACAGCCAATTTTTAGATTAAGGTTGTTTTGCCCTTAAGCCGTCAGATGGTTTGGGCCTTCAGCCTAATTGAAGACCTGTTTTACGTAAAGCCTTTGGCATGTTTAAAATTAATGTTATTGAGTCTTAAGTGTTGCGCCTACAGCCGATTTTGAATTTAAGTTGATTTGCTCTTAAAGTGTCAGATTCTTTGGGCCTTCAGCCTAATTAAGGAACTGTTTTAAGACAAGGCTTAGCCTTTTAAATTTCTGGTTTTGGTTGAGCTTTAAGTTATTGGCTTTCAGCCGCTTTCAAATTAAAGTGGTCTTGCTCTTAAGGCATGAAATTGTACGGCGCATTCAGCCGCTAATTAAGTTCCAAAACTAAAGCTGCGTTTCTTTTATTTAAAAAAAATTTCTTGGCTCTTGTAATGTTTGATCAAATAAAAGGTTGTATGTTCGAGTGTAGCTGACAGACGCTTATTTTGGCCCCTTTCCACAACTATCTGTTCTGTCCTGCGGTTTTAAAAGGGTTTCTCAGGTACATATTCAGCTAAATCGGTTATGATTGCTCCATGCAGCTCTACTAGCTTCATCCCTAGACACTTTATATTAATTGGCGAAACCATTGCCGAGATATTAGCTTATGGACTTTAATAAATTTACAGTTTTTAAGACAACACTAATTCTTAAACTATTATATATTTTTGAGGCGCATCTAGCTAATTTAGTTTTTCATATTTTTCTGTCCATGAGTACCAACTCGCACCTCCGTGTCACTCTTAGTTCTGTTTTTATCATTTTTCCTCTGGTACATAAATTTCTCCAAGCGCGCAAACACGGCCATACACGCCCCTGCCAAGCGTCTGCTCGGGTTTTTCCAAGGCAGCGTATTTCTAGCCGCTCGCCACGGCCTCGTAGCAACCGCCAGCCACGTGCTCTGCGGTGGGAACCTGCCGCCCTAAGCTGCCACCACAGCTTGTACGTTCACACGGTTGATAATGGAAGCAAGATTAAAGAAAAATTAGAACACGTTTGTAGGCTTTGTCGACCTGGAAAAAGCGATCCACAATGTAAAATAGTGCGAAATACTGAGAAAAACAGAAGTAAGCTACAGGGAGAGACAGGTAATAAATAATTTGTACAAGAGCCAAGAGAGAATAATAAGAGTGGCCGACCAAGAACGAAGTGCTCGGATTAAAAAGAGTGTAAGACAAGAATGTAGTCTTTAGCCCCTAATATTAAATCTATACACCGAAGAGGCAGCGATGGAAATAAAAGAACGGTTCAGGAGTGGAATTAAAATTAAAGGTGAGAGGATATCAATGATAAGATTCGCAGATGACATTGGTGTCCTGAGTGAAAGTGAAGAAGAATTACATGATCTGCTGAATGGAATGAACAGTCTAATGTATACAAAATATGGTCTGAGAGTGAATAGTAGAAAGACGAAAGTAATGAGAAGTAGCAGAAATGAGAACAGCGAGAAACTTAACATGGTTGCGAAGGAGATGAAGTTAAGGAATTCTACTATATAGGCAGTGAAACAACCAATGACGGACGGAGCAAGGAGGACATCAAAAGGAGACTAGCATTGTAAAAAGAATATTCCCGGCCAAGAGAAGTCTACTAGTATCTAACTTAGGCTTTAATTCGACGAAGAAATTCCCAAGAATTTCTAAAAACGTACGTTTGGAGCACAGCATAGTGAAACATGGACTCTGTGAAAACCGGAAAAGAAGATAATTGAAGCATCTGAGATTTGTTGCTACAGATGAATGTTGAAAATTAGGTGGACTGATAAGGTAAGGAATGAGGAGATTCTGCGCAGAATCGGGGGGAAAAACGAATATGTGGAAAACACTGACAAGGATAAGGGACAGGATGACAGGACATCTATTAAGACATCATGGAATGATTTCCACCGTACTAGAGGGAGCTGTAGAGGGAAAAACTGTAGGGGAAGACAGAGATTTAATACATCCAGCAAAGAATTGAGGACGTAGGTTGCAAGTGCTACTTTGAGATGAAGAGTTTGTCACAGCACAGAAATTTGTGGCGGGTCGCCAATAAAACGGTCAGAAGACTGATGACACAAAATTAAAAAAAATTAAAAAATAGAAAGATAGCCGTCCATCGTTGCGAAAGTGTTGCCGGTAAAGGATTTTGTGTAAGAAATGACGTCTCGATTATGCCCCTTAAATGTTCGATAAGATTCATGAAGGGTGATCTGGGGGGCAGACAATTCGCTAAAACTGTCCACGATGTTCTTCAAACCAGCATGAGATTTTCACTCTGCAGCGGAGTGTGCCCTGCTATGAAACTTCCTGGCAGATTAAAACTGTGTGCCGGACCGAGACTCGAACTCGGGACCTCAGTTGGTAGAGCACTTACCCGCGAAAGGCAAAGGTCCCGAGTTCGAGTCTCGGTCCGGCACACAGTTTTAATCTGCCAGTGAGTTTCATATCAGGGCACGCTCCGCTGCAGAGTGAAAATCTCATTCTGGAAACATCCCCCAAGCTGTGGCTAAGCCATGTCTCCGCAATATCCTTTCTTTCAGGAGTGCTACTTCTGCAGGGTTCGCAGGAGAGCTTCTGTAAAGTTTGGACGGTAGGAGACGAGGTACTGGCAGACGTAAAGGTGTGAGGTCGGGGCGTGAGTCGTGCTTGAGTAGCTCAGTTGGTAGAGCTTTTGCCCGCGAAAGGCAAAGGTCCCGAGATCGAGTCTCGGTCCGCCACAGAGTTTTAATGTCCCAGGAAGTTTCTTCAAACCAGTTGTGAAAAATTGTGGCCCGGTAACATGGGGCACTGTTATCCATAAAAATTCCATCGTCTTTTGGGAACATGTAGTCCATAAATGGCTTCAAATGGTCTCCAAGTAGCCGAACATGAGCGTCGCCAGTGAGTGATCGGTTCAGGTGAACCATTATGGAATCACCAACAGCTTGCACAGTGTCTTGTTGACAATTTAGGTCCATCGCTCGTGGTGTTTTCGCCCCCTCGAAACCTTCCATCAGCTCTTACCAACTGGAATCGATACTCATCTGACCAGGCCACGATTTTACAGTCGTCTAGGGTCCAATGGATCTGATCACGAGCCCAGGAGAGGCGCTACAGGCGAGATCTTGCAGTTAGCCAAGCGCTCGATGCGGTCGTCTGCTGCCATAGCCCATTAACTCCAACTTTCTTCACACTATATTAACGGAGACGTTACTCTTATGTGCGACATTAATTTCTGCGGTTATTTCACGCATCGTTGTTGTCCGTTAACACTGACAACTCAATGCAAACGTTGTTGCTCTCGATCGTTAGGTGAAGGCTGTCGGACACTGCGATGTCCATGGTGAGAGGTAATGCCTGAAATTTGGTTCTCTCGACACATTATTGACATTGTAGATCATGGATATCGAATTCACTAACGATTTCCGAAAGTGAATGTCCACTCCAAAGTCTGTTAATTGCTGTCGCGCCGCCGTAGTCACGTCGGGCACATTTTCGCATGAATCACTTGAGTGCAAATGATAGCTCCGCCTCTGCACTGCCCTTTTACACCTTGCATACGCGATAGCACCGCCGTCTACGTGTGTGCATATCGCCATCTCATGACTTGTCACCTCCGTAAATGTCCTGAGCCTGTAACGTTGTTGGAACGAAGTAAACATAAGTTAAAATCTGTGACGAATACAGTCCATGGTAAAGAAACATCGGAGAAGAATACCTTTTCCAGTTCTTAGAGCAAAACTGCCCTTATAATGAGCTACCAGAATTGTCGTGATCCCCTTTCGTTTAAAAGACATTGAATTGTATAACTGATGACAGGTTCCATCTTCAGTTGCTGCTGTTGCAGAGTGTAAGGACCAGGGAAACTTTCTGTTATATTTTGGTACTTGAAGGTCGAAATTGTTTCACTTTTCTTCAAGTGTGGTAAAGCATGATTTCCCGATAATGGGGCACTGTGACACATAACCTAAGTTTAAGCTGAATGCAAAAATAATGTTCTATTGAAATCAGATTGGGGCTATGAGTAGATTAGACATGTGTACCTGCTGACGTAGAACTACCATGTAGTGCGTAAGGTAAGAAGATACCAGAAGTGCCTAGCGCGTACTTGACCAAACTGCTGAGGCGCCGAGATGGTGGGGACCAGCGATAGCTGGACGTCAGGAGGGGGGAGACATTAGTAGGAATGCTATTGGGACTTTGACCCACTTAGTCAAAAAGTTTTAATTTGTTTACATTCGCGACGTTACAAGCCATGCCCCTTACCTAGGACATCATTGTGACGTAATGAGCCACGCCCCATTTCAATGACGTTGTCAAGATGGCTGATGGAAAATTTAAATATCAAGGTGATTTTGGTAGTAAACGTAATTAATGAAAAATGGTGGAGAGCAGGAAATTTCATAAATAAGTGAAGAGACCAATGGAAGAAAATTTAAAAAATTGCGGATGCAGGATGGATATAAACCGAAAAAAATAAAAATGCAGGATGATGCTGGCAACTCTATGGGGACTGCCGATTATGGCGCTGGGTGGTGAATATAGATGCCTCTTACTTACGTTACAAATTGTAACTTAAATATATGCTTGTAAGGGGTTAATAATTGTATATAAAAACGAAGAAAGAGAAAAAAGAAAATATGTAAAATAAAGTTGCTGCTAGACGGCGCAGTTCCAATAAGTCTGTCCTAGTCTTTCTAATATCTTTCATACTGTGGTGTTTCAGTTAGGTGAATGAATTTCAGTCCTGCACTACTTTAAAATGATGTGTTTAACTAAAATGAATAGTCACGTGGCTGTCGTAATGGATGGCATTGCGTAACTTCGTGGCATGTACCAATTTTCATCATTTAGCTTTTACTATGCCACTGTTTTGTATTGTACAGAGTATTTACTGTTTACTATTTATTTTATAGGACGATTTGATAATGAGCTTTGGGATGGAAACTAGTCTTCAATAAAGAAAATTAATATTGCAACTTCGACGGTTTTTTCAATTTATTGCATAATTTGATGAACTAAACAGTGCTGACGACATGCCGTCCAGAATCCTAGAAATTAATAAATAATTGTCTACAGCACATCATAAATAAGAACCCGGAAATAACAAAAGCAAAATCCGACAAAAATTAACAGCTTTCGTTTGTACTTCCGATGAATTTATTTTGAAGAAGAGGAGTGATTCTGGGGCTTTTGATGTGCCGAAGACGTCCTGGTTCTTTTACGTGCCGCTTTGATTCACAGTTACGTGGTAATTTGCGTCGAAGGAGGCACATAAAAAATGAAGAAGTTCCTAGCAGAGGTGCACAACTATAAAGCAATTTTGATATTGAAATGGAATCAGGAACTCAACATCGAGTGGCCGGTATTTCTTCATTGCCCACCAGCCAGCCCTGGTAAGTTGCAGATCCAAATGCTACAGAAACTGCTCCCATCTATGGTTCAAATGGCTCTGAGCACTATGGGACTTAACATCAATGCTCGTCCCCTAGAACTTAGAACTACTTAAACCTAACTAACCTAAGGACATCACACAACACCCAGTAATCACGAGGCAGAGAAAATCCCTGACCCCGCCGCTCCCATCTATGCTTCAGAAATTTTAACTCCCAGCGGATTAAACAAATCTATTCATCAAAGCAGCAACAAAATGTACAGAGATCTCAAACTCTTCCCTATGCGTCTGAAATTGCCAGAAAGGTCTTAACGTAATTTATTAAATAAAAAGTTTTTAATGCCTTGCCGGTCGTGTGGCCGTGCGGTTCTAGGCGCTTCAGTCTGGAAGCGCGTGACCGCTACGGTCGCAGGTTCGAATCCTACCTCGGGCATGGATGTGTGTGATGTCCTTAGGTTAGTTAGGTTTAAGTAGTTCTAAGTTCTAGGGGACTGATGACCACAGATGTTAAGTCCCATAGTGCTCAGAGCCATTTGAACCATTTTTTAATGCCTTATGGTGACATTGAAGAGAGAATATAGCACATCCTTTGCTATCACTACCTTACTTCAGTGGTTCGGTTCGATGCATGGTTCGATGCATAGTTCGAGGCTTGGTTTTGTTCGATGCATGCACGTGATGTTCATATTAAAGGAAACGTAGTTTAGCTGTATCGGGTTCTAATATCAGAAAGTGTATATTTGTGATACGTATATTTGTATGTTGTAAATACTATGTACTGTGCGATGTTGTTTCCTACTGTTACATGGGTTTGAGGACGTCGGAGCAGCGGCGGCGGACTCGGCGACAAAAAGGTAGGGCATCGTCGAAAGCTCGTCACCATACGCCCGAAGCAGACAGCAGCATCAACTGAAAGATGATTATTATTAAAAAAGGCATTGTACTGTGCTCGAGAAAGGAAAAGAGATGGAAAACTTCGTATGATCTTAATTCATACACCATTTGTTGCCTGGTTGTCTTCACTGCATTAAGTCGCACCCTAACGCATGAACAACCAGAGTTTCTTTTATTATATGACGAGAAATGTATATTATGAAGAACGATTATAAACTAAACAGAAGAATAAAAATTTTAAACAGGTGCCGCAAAATTATTTGTTGTAAGAGTCTCTGTGCCAGACGTTCGTCGAGTTAAATCTTATCCAGATTATGATAGTGAACAGAAACTGAATCATTAATTGAGTGAGGCTGAGAGAGAGGGAAGTGGACTGTCTTCTAGATTTTCAGACTTTCGGTGAATGGCTTTGGGTTTTCGAGGCAGAATGAACATTTATGATCAATTGTGAAAGATTATTAATACTCTTTAAGTGATTTAAAGTTTCCAAGAGTCAAAAGGTGCCGTAATTCCTGACACTAATGTAACATTAGCTCAAACATGTGAGTTACATAATTATAGTTATGATTCATTAGTTGTATGTGCTAATATCGTTGGTTGTCTTAGCATCGGATGTTAACAACTGTATGTTGAGCTGTGAAAAATACGTTAATGCTTGAGATTACGGAAACATTTACTTATCACAGTTACGCAGTTAATGCCCGCCTGTCCTATTAAACCAGCTAGGATAAAGTATTTCTTCGAAAGAGGTGACGGTGATATCGACCCGATCGGTATTGGTAGAACAGTTTGCAATACTATCGCACCGTTAAGGCCTCAGTGTGAAGGCAAGTTGGCTGCTAAGAGCGTTGGTAGCTCTACTAGTCAGCATACCGTATCAGATTTGCTAATATCGGTGGAAACGTATTCTTATTAACGAATTACGCTGTCAGGTCAATTGACGAACACAGTGAAGAAATACTATTTGCAAGTCGACCCGCCGTAGCTTAGACCACAGTTATCATATACAGTCAAAACGTGATGACACAATTTCGGTTGTTTTCTACAACCACCTTCAGATCTGTAAGCAATGTAAAGTTTTTCGGGTCTTGAACTCAAGATAGAGTATGCGTTTTGCGAGATAAATAAAATTCACCCAATTGCAGTTCATAGTAAATGTTAAGAATCTAGTAAGTGTTTTCATCCTCACAGAGAGCCTTGTAAGAAATGTTAGATGGTACCCAGGCCGTCTTCAGCCTCACAGGCGTATTCAGCCTGCAGCTGCAGCTTAACCATTGCAGTAGCGTTCATGGAAGTGAGAATAGAATAATTATTGCGTTTCTTTTATTTTATAAAGCGGCGCGCATTTACTTGCATGTGGGTGAAACATAAACGCACGGCGACTAGGAGCAAGGTGCAGAAGAGCACTTGGAGGAACACCAAAAAATCTTCACGACGCCTACAGTATAGATAACGTGCACAACAGTACTGAGTTTCGGGCGGTCTGGCAAGCCGGGGACGCTATACTGGGAATTTGTCCGCTCACAAATGGCAAAACAAAGTGAAGACAGGAGGTCTCAGTCACTACATGATAGCAATGTGAAAATAACATAATGGCAACGAAAACACCTGCTGTGTATGAAGTTCAGCTTCGCTTTTACGATCCAGTAGCTGGCTTCGCAAGAGAGTATAGCATTATGGACAATTTGTCAGTCGTCAAAACAAAATTGTGGACCGAACCAATGAGCCTGAGTCATAGATTTTGAGAAAGTTTTTGACTTTGTTTAAACAAAACCAGTTTATGATTTGAGATATCAGGTACTGATTCAACCTATGTTAACGTACTGGAGCATACACGGGGCAATGCTATGCAACACCCATTTGACTTCGTCTAAGTAACGAGAATTTTGGAGCTGAAACAGGGGTCGAAAAAGAAGCTTTCATATAACTACATCTACATCTATTTGGATTCTCTGCAGATCACCCTTCAGTGCCTGGCAGAGAATTCACTGAACCACCTCCACAATAATTCTCTATTATTCCACTCTCGAACAGCTCGCTCAAAAATGAACACCTATATCCTTCCTGGGAGCTCTTACTTCTCTTATTTCATAATGATGATCGTTTCTCCTTATGTAGATCGGCGTCAAAAAAATATGATTGAAATTTCGTGACAAAATCACGCCGCAACGAGAGAAGCCTTTTTCCCCACTATTTCTCCATAATAAAGCGTGCTCCCCATCTTTGATCTTTATTGATAAACTTCGTGAATGTTATCTGGTAAGGATCTCACATCGCGCAGCAGTACACCAAAAGAGCACGGACAAGCATAGTGTAGGCAGTCTCTTTAGTAGGTCTGTTCCATCTTCTAAGTGTTCTGCAAAAGAACGCAGGCTTTGGTTCGACTTCCCCACAACATTTTCTTTGTGTTCTTTCCAGTTTAAATTGTTCGTAACTGTAACGCCTAGGCGTTTAAGTAAATTTACGGCCTTTAGATTTGATTGATATTATTCGTGTAACCGAAGTTTAATACATTCCTTTTAGGACGCAAGTGGATGACCTCACGCTTTTCATTATTTAGGGTTAATCGCCAATTTTCGCACCGTATAGATGTATTTTCTAAATCCTTTTGCAATTTGTTTTTATCTTCTGATGTCTTTATTAGACGATAAACGGCAGCATCATCCGCAGACACCCAAGACGGCTCCTCAGATTGTCTCCTAAACCGTTTATGAAGATAAGGAGCAGGAGAGGGAGTATAACACAACCTTGGGGAACGCCAGAAAATACCTCTGTTTTACTCTAAGACTTTCCGTCGCTTACTACGAAGTGAGACCTCTCTGGCACAAAATCAAAAATCCAGTCGCATAACTAAGACCATATTCCATAAGCACGCAATTTGATTACAAACCGCTTGTGAAGGAAGGTGTCAAAAGTCTTCTGGGAATCCAGAAAAACGGAATCAGTTTCAAATCCCTTTTCAGTAGCATTCAACACTTCATGTGAATAAAGAGCTAGTTGTGTTTCACAGGAACGATATTTTCTAAACCCATGTTGACTACGTGTCAATAGACCGTTTTCTTCGAGGTAATTCATAATGTTAGAACACAATATATGTTCCAGAATCCTGCTGCATATCGACGTTAATGATATGGACCTGTAATTTACCGGATTACTCCTGCTACCTTTCTTGAACATTGGTGTGATCTGTGCAACTTTCTAGCCTTTGGGTGCGGATCTTACGTCGAGCTAACTGTTGTATATGATAGTTAAATATGGAGCTATTCTATTAGCATATTCTGAAAGGAACCTAACTGGTATACAGGCTTGACTGGAAGACTTGCTTTTGCTAAGTGATTTAAATTCATCGTACGTGTCACATTTATTTCTGCGGTTATTTCACGCAGTATTGCTTGTCTGTTTGCAGTGATAACTCAACGAAAACGCCGTTGCTCTCGGACGTTAAGTAAAGGCTGCCGGCCACTGCTTTGTCCGTGGTGAGAGATAATGCCTGAAACGTGGTATTCTCGGCATGCTCTTGGCAGTGTAGATCTCGGAATATTGAATACCCTAACAATTTCCGAAATGGAATGTCCCATGAGTCTAGCTCTAACTAGCATTCCACGTTCAAAGCCTGTTGATTCCCATTGTGCGGCTATAATCACTTCGGAAACTTTTTCACATGAATCACAAATAACAGCTCCGCCAATGCACTGTCTTTTTATACCTTATGTACGCGGTACTACCGCCGTGTGTGTATCTGCATATCGCTAATGACTTTTGCCACTTCAGTGCACGAGTTAATGTGACACATCCGAGCCATCTATGTTCTGCTGATGACAAAGTACTGCTTCACACTAGTGCAGATAATGAATGGAAAAACTCAATAGGTAGAGCTTCAAAGGTCTGAAAATCAATAGTAATCTAACAAATGAATGACCAACGCATAAAAAAATCATATAAAATAACAATTACATTAGTTATACCATGTGTATGAGTCTTTAATATTTTTCACAATCGAATAGTATGGCTAGGTGAATTGAAAAAGAAATAGGCTGTAGAGTAAAACAGCCATGAGCGCTTTTGGTTAATGGAATGGATTTTAAAACCTATAGATCCGATTTGCATGAAAGGAATGGTTTATCAAATGGTTCAAATGGCTCTGAGCACTATGGAACTTAACATCTGAGGTCATCATTCCCATAGAACTTAGAACCACTTAAACCTAACTAACCTAAGGACATCACACACATCCATGCCCGAGGCAGGATTCGAACACTGCGACCGTAGCAGTCACTTCCGGACTGAAGCGCCTAGAACCGCTCGGCCACTGCGGCCGGCAAATCACATATGAAAAATATAGGAAAAAATATAGGGCCGAAGTGACTTCCTCGTCACTTCACTATCCCGCGAAACTACGTAAACCTGGGACTTCCCGGTGCTTCGGGTGGTCATGAAACATGCTGCCTAGAAAGTCCGCAAAGTGCGTTTTGTATTTAGAGCGACGTCGGATGATTTCGTGTTGTTCAAGTAGATAATGCCAATATTTCGGGCCCGATATCACGGTCCACGAGAGCACGTAGTGCGATGCGTGTCCTCCAATCCAGGGGATTGCCGTCGTTTCCCGTAAGGGGAAAAAAGACAGCGTCTGGGAAAAATAAAACGTCTATCGTGATTGTGGATTCGTCGGTGCGTCGGAGGAGTGCAATGATGCGTTGTGTCAGCCGCCAAACATCCTTTGCCTCACCGCATTGCAGAAAATGTTTGTCGGTGTCTTGCATCCCTGATCTATGGCAGAGCGGGGAATCTACCATGTGAATGTCCTACAATCGTTGGCGGCTGACTGGCTTGATGTTGATTAATGTATACCAAGACGATCTCGCTGCCTTGGCGACGAGAGGCGTAAGGATAGCTAGTCAAATCTGTAGCCAATCCCTCTTTGGTTATTTAAGTTCGACAACATTGCTGCCATGATGACGCCACAAGTATCGATATTTCTCACGGTTAATGGGGGTCCTTGTAGAAAGTATCTGTAACTGAACATAACTAAAATCAACCTAGAATCGCACGACGTGATAAAAAGAAGGAGATATTGTGCCTACCGCCACCGGCGGTTCAAAGGACGGGGGAAAAGCACTTCCAGGATCGTAGACGTGATGGCGTGTCGCCGGTAGTTCCATGTCGTAGCGTATCTCGCAGGTATAGAGCTAGAGCCTTGTTCCGCACATTCATGAGATTAAGTCCTCCAGAATGGTGTGGGAGAATTGAAGTCTCGTATTTGATTTTTAACAACATTCCTTCGCTGACATAGTATCCAGAGGCCTCCATTAACATGTCAGCAATACCGTGTGGCACTGGCAGTACCTGTGCCAGGTGCGGCAGGCGCGAGGCCAGATGAATATTAGTGTATTCAACCCTTGGAGCAGGTCGTGGTTTCGGAGTGAATTGTTGCGTATGGGCAGTCGGATGTGCTGGAGCAGACGTCGGTAGATCACCTTCACTGATTGTCGTAGCGATCGGGTGAACAATACTAAGCATCGAAAAAAGTCCACCTTCGTAAACGGATTGTGCAGAGCGTACAGCCCTCGTCCGATGTGCATAATCTTGGTTTTATTCATGTTGACCCTGCTACTTGCAGCTACTCCGTACATAGTAAGAAGGGCAACCACCTTACGTACTTCGTTCTCCGACCGAACGAGTATCATCAAGTCGTCGGCATATGCACGACACGTGAAGGAACTCGCACGTAGTCGGACGCCTGTAAGAGTCCGTCCAAGAGTCTGCATCAGTGATACGAGCGCTATTTCAAACAAGCAGAATCGACAAGGGACATCCTTCCCTAACTCAGCTGCAAACAGAAATCGTGCCTACCTCCCAGCCGTTGACTCTCACCGTCGAAGGAGCGCCGCGAAGGAGGCTCATGTGGACGGTAATAAAATCCTGAGGTGTCGCCATACGTCGCATGGTCGAGTCAAGGAAATCATGCTTGATTCTGTCTGTCAAAGGCACGATGAAAATACGAACGCCTCTCGCATGCGACAAGCTTCTGTCAGGGAAATTATGTCACGGTATTAGCCTAGGATAGAATGGATGTTGCTCCGAACCCGTAGACAAGCCTGGTCTGGTGGTAATGTCTTGGATATTACAGTCTTGAGCCTTGCCGCCAACATTCCCGCAAAGATCATATACACTCCTGGAAATTGAAATAAGAACACCGTGAATTCATTGTCCCAGGAAGGGGAAACTTTATTGACACATTCCTGGGGTCAGATACATCACATGATCACACTGACAGAACCACAGGCACATAGACACAGGCAACAGAGCATGCACAATGTCGGCACTAGTACAGTCTATATCCACCTTTCGCAGCAATGCAGGCTGCTATTCTCCCATGGAGACGATCGTAGAGATGCTGGATGTAGTCCTGTGGAACGGCTTGCCATGTCATTTCCACCTGGCGCCTCAGTTGGACCAGCGTTCGTGCTGGACGTGCAGACCGCGTGAGACGACGCTTCATCCAGTCCCAAACATGCTCAATGGGGGACAGATCCGGAGATCTTGCTGGCCAGGGTAGTTGACGTACACCTTCTAGAGCACGTTGGGTGGCACGGGATACATACGGACGTGCATTGTCCTGTTGGAACAGCAAGTTCCCTTGCCGGTCTAGGAATGGTAGAACGATGGGTTCGATGACGGTTTGGATGTACCGTGCACTATTCAGTGTCCCCTCGACGATCACCAGTGGTTTACGGCCAGTGTAGGAGATCGCTCCCCACACCATGATGCCGGGTGTTGACTCTGTGTGCCTCGGTCGTATGCAGTCCTGATTGTGGCGCTCACCTGCACGGCGCCAAACACGCATACGACCATCATTGGCACCAAGGCAGAAGCGACTCCCATCGCTGAAGACGACACGTCTCCAATCGTCCCTCCATTCACGCCTGTCGCGACACCACTGGAGGCGGGCTGCACGATGTTGGGGCGTGAGCGGAAGACGGCCTAACGGTGTGCGGGACCGTAGCCCAGCTTCATGGAGACGGTTGCGAATGGTCCTTGCCGATACCCCAGGAGCAACAGTGTCCCTAATTTGCTGGGAAGTGGCGGTGCGGTCCCCTACGGCACTGCGTAGGATCCTACGGTCTTGGCGTGCATCCGTGCGTCACTGCGGTCCGGTCCCAGGTCGACGGGCACGTGCACCTTCCGCCGACCACTGGCGACAACATCGATGTACTGTGGAGACCTCACGCCCCACGTATTGAGCAATTCGGCGGTACGTCCACCCGGCCTCCCGCATGCCCACTATACGCCCTCGCTCAGAGTCCGTCAACTGCACATACGGTTCACGTCCACGCTGTCGTGGCATGCTACCAGTGTTAAAGACTGCGATGGAGCTCCGTATGCCAAGGCAAACTGGCTGACACTGACGGCGGCGGTGCACAAATGCTGCGCAGCTAGCGCCATTCGACGGCCAACACCGCGGTTCCTGGTGTGTCCGCTGTGCCGTGCGTGTGATCATTGCTTGTACAGCCCTCTCGCAGTGTCCGGAGCAAGTATGGTGGGTCTGACACACCGGTGTCAATGTGTTCTTTTTTCCATTTCCAGGAGTGTAGTACGTATTGACCAATGTGAGCGGTCGATATGATGGGCGCTGACACTCCCTGCCGATTTCGGTATTGGTATAAGCGTTCCCGCCATGAACTGCGACGGAACGTCCGTGTTAGGGCTCAATAAGTCATTGTATATCAACACCAATTGAAACATCATTAAATCCGCAAATTCGCTATAAAATTCGAGTGTCAACCCATCTGGCCCAGGGGATTTATGCACCGCACCCTTCGTGAGTGCCCTGTGCATGTCATCTTCCGTTAGGGGTCCCAATAACGCCTCTGCATCCGGACCATCCACCTCCGTTTGCATCTGTCGCAAAATTTCTTCTCCTATCCGATTGTCCGTCGGTGTCCCAGTGAAAAGGAGGCAGTAATGCTCCAGAAAACCAGCAGCAATGTCCTGTTATGACGTCAAGCGCCGACCATCGCTATCATAGAGCACTGTGATCACGGATAGGTGATTACGCGCATGTCCCTTGCACGCATGATACATGCTAATACGTTCTCCATCGATGTTGTCAAAGCACCGAGCACGAATGGAAAGTCCCTCCAGTCGACATCTCGTGATCGATAAAATGTATGCCTGACTGCGATGGACTTCCGCTTGACGCCGATGGGGCCCTGGAGGACAGGCCACGGAGCCATTTCCCTTTTTCCTTGCCATACGTTATGAGAGCTCTCCGTTTCGCCGGCTTTGCACATTGCAGCCACCACAAAAGAACCGTACGGTGCATCAGCAGACGGCGAGTGCATGTGTGCCATCGATCCGATGGTGACATTCAGTATCCACCAACAAGGATGAATTAAGTTTCCACGAACTACGGCTCCGCGAGACCTGCTGCTGTGGGAGGGTTAACGTGCATAAATATGCAAGATGATCCGCAAAAGCTGTGGGCCAATGGTCAGCAGCCAGCACGTGATCTCTTAATCCGTCAGAAACATAAATCCGATCCAGCCTGCTCTCCGAGTGGCTAGTAAAAAACGAGTAGCGCTCTCGTTGCCCATGGATCTTTTCCCAGGTGTCCATTAGTGCCACGTCCCGGAAGATCGCGCGCAATGCGTAGCAGGAGCTAAAATTAGGGGTTTGATCCTTCGGCGTGACAACACAGTTAAAATCTCCTCCTACGATGATGTGTCCATATCTCCCAAGGAATAGGGGCGCAATATCTTCCGAGTGGAATCGCGCTCGCGCCCGTCGATTGTCATATCCGGAGGGTGCATAGATATTGACAATGCTAATGCCGTTCACGGTCATCGCCAAACCCCGAGCCGAAGGGAGGTAACCGAGGTCACACATCGGAATCCCTTCCCGGACTAATATCGCTGTGCCACGTCCTCCGTGTGGAGTCGGCGCTAGTGTAACCACGCACGTATGGGAAGGCAGCATTGCACGTTTCCTGCACCACGTCTGTGGCGTAAATCAAGTGCCGAAAAAGCTGCATCTTTTCAAGTGAATGTGCGGTGTTAATGGTGACTGTTCCCACCTTAAATGCTTGGTTCTTCGTCGATGTAATGCTCGTGTCATGTCATTTTGAACTCCAACGACTTAAGTCCACTATTCTGGCTCAGAGGGTTGCCCGCCAACGGGCTGCCCTCCGTTGTTTTCGTTTCGTGCTGTTCATCCTGTAAGTGAGTTGTCATCAATTAGGGTTGCCAATTTCTGTATCTCTTCGACTGGTTGTGCCCAGTCGCAGTGGTCAGCAATCCCAGAAATGCCCTCTGCTGCATTTCGACGGGGTGGCGAGACATTGTCCTGACTTCTCCGTCGGCAGTACCGGGTCAGTCGGTGTCAGGGAAGAGGGACCGTCTGAAAGGCAGCATATCAGGTCACCATCTGAAGGAATCCGTGTCAGACATTTCTTCGGCTCGAATAACTTCCGTGTCCCCTAGGCTAGGGGAGGACGTATCACCCGAACTGTGGCGACGCTTTTTGCGACGCTTCGGCGATCGTTATTTGCGCGTCCTGCCCTCTGCCGCCATAGGCGGCGCCTCAGTGTGTTTGTCGAGCGGTTGTTGGTCCGCTGCTGCCTCCACTGTCTCGATTTCCACTTTCACGCCGGGTGCTAAATGTCAGGTTGCGGAAGGTTCCTCTCTCATCTGACGTGACGTGGGTCTAGGGGCATTCTCCGTATCAACTCCGATCTCCCCTAACTCGGTCTGCTCTTGCACCAACAAGTCTTTGTCAAGCTCGGCAACATCTCCCGGCGGGCCAACGACCGTACGTCTTCGTCACTTGCGTGGGAACTTCTCGTTGTGACGCTTTTCCATGTGGCAGTCGCATGACGCGGCGTTGTATGTACTCCGAGCGGATATGTCCTTCTTCACCACAGCCAGAACATGTGCATGGCTGGCCATCGTAAATCACAATAGCTCGATATCCTTCAATACGTAAATAAAACGGGATGTGTTTGTTAAGGACGATCCGCACCTGTCGGACGCCGTTTAGCACCGGACAGGTGCTAAAACTCGCATAGCGTTCAGGTGTATGACTCAGTATCGTTCCATATGGTCGCAGCGACTCAATAACCGTCGTTTCTGGTACCTCAAACGGCAATTCAAAGATCCGAATGACCCTTACACCCAAGCAAGCCTGAAGGAGCCACTGTCCCATCGCTCATTTGGCCATCAGAGTGTCGAAATTTAAATCCCCTTTGAGGAGCGGCGAGAGTACTTTCACACGCAGCTTCATCGGTCATCTTGACGTACATTGTACTACTTACAATGGATAGGTGTATTCTAATAAGGTCAGTAGCATGTACACGAACTTCTTCCCTCAAAAAGTGCTCTGTTTCGAAAACTTTGGGTCTGGCATATTCGTTGTCAAACGTAAATTGGAGCGTAGTCTTTCTAAAATTGCGTGGCATGGCGATCTAGTCAGACAACACGCGCGAGTACCGACGGTGTAAACACTTCTTCGTCCACACGCGCCCAAGGCCGGGATAACAAGTCCGTGCCGAGCCACAGCCTAAAGCAGACTGAACTGCTTCGGCCGTCCAGATACGATTTCCGTCCAACACAAATTCTCAACTTACTGCACTGTGCAGTGCAGCGTTCCTCATCCATTAACGCCCTAGTCGCAAAGTAAGGAGTTCGGACAATATTAGTGCATCCGCACTGAAGCGAACGTCAAGGATCCGTCGCGCTCTTACAGAAAAGTGTGTGTGTGTGTGTGTGTGTGTGTGTGTATGTGTGTGTGTGTGTGTGTGTCTGTTGCCCGAGACACGTCCGACAGAACAGACACCGCTCTAATATGTACATTTCTACACGAAAATGTAGCGGAGATGAGTGGCGTGAGTAGCTAGGCACATGGATGGCACAAGAACAAAGGTTCATTGCAGTCCTGGTTCACATCGAAATCACCACGTCACAGTATCGCAGTACGTCGCTACAGTAGGTGAAAACAAAACAGCACTATCCGTTGATGAATTGCCGATCGGCTGCAGCGTCTTGTTTTCGCTCCTCTAGCGGCGTGCTTCGGTATTGTGGCGTGGGGATTTCATTGCGTACAGGACTTCAGACGAACAATAAATTAATTAGGTTAGATACCTTTATTTTTGACTCCCTGCGATACATTTACTTCACATCTATTATGGGTTAGCGTGCTTATGCTGTGTGGCGGAGGGTAGTTCTGGTACCATTATCGTCCCTCTTTATTTGTTCCATTCGCAAATGATGCGGGCTGAAATTTCGAATGAGCGCTTTGTGGCAAGAACCGGACAACATATTACTTCCTCCCACATACATCTCTCGAATTGACCACGACGATAAAATTCGATGACCGCGACGATAAAATTCGACAAATTAGAGTTAATTCAGAGACTTTCCGTCAATTATTCTTCCCAGGCGTGGAATAGGAAAAGGGGGCATCAGTTAGTGGTACCAGAAGTACTCTCTGCCACACACCGTTATGTAGCTTGTGTAGTGTGTTTTAGAAACGACTTTGGGTTAATATCCGCATGAGACAGCGTTTTTGATTTTGCCATCACTGTCACTTTTTTGAGATGTACATTGGACGAAGTAATTTGTTGCATGAGTCATCTTGGAACAAACGCTCTTGTGATACCGACAGTAAAGCTTTCCATAACGCACAGCGTCCGTTTTTCAGTGTTTGCCTCTGCAGTTAGGAAATCTTCGCAACGCTCTTATGGTAACAATACGAATCCGGGATGAAATGAGTCACTCGTCGTTGGATCTACTCTATTCTATTAAACCAGTCTGGTAAGGGATTCAAATAGACGAGCAACACTCATGAATCGTTCGTAGAAGTAGTCTGGATACCATTTCTTTCGTGTATTAATTACGTTTCTTAAGTTCTTTCCAATTAACCTGGCCTGGAATCTCTTTTTCTTATAACTCTTTATGTGTCGTTCTACATTAGGATAATTACGATTAATAGAGTAAGAGAACGGGATGATCGCCTTGAATTTAAGAAGTGTAAATGATATTGTAATCAAGAGGTGCGCTAACTTCGTTATGTTCCACTTAATAAACTTATGTGTGTTAGTCAAAAGTGATCAACTCAACATATAGGATTCTGAAATGAAAAGGATGAAATTAAAATTATTATCCATCTCAAAGTCAGCCCTGTACCTTTACCTCAACAAGCAAAAAAGGAGGAGCAAGAAATTTAAACAAACATCATTCTCTGACCTTGATTCCTACGAGTATATAGCACCAAAATTGTTAAATAATTAGTACTCATATTATGCATCAAGAAATGCATTCAGTCACTCACAGTACACTGATGCGTTCATCCCATGCAACTCGCGTAAGGAAATCAACTCCGAACACATGTACACCAGCTGTCAGATCTCAGTGCACCCCTGATTAGGTTCCGAAGCAATCAGAACAGAGCACATTTATGAGATAGGTTTGTGCACGCGCAGTATAATTGCTGTGTGGTCTTAGGCTTTCCCGACAAATTAACTGTTTCTACTGTCGTCGGATGTCCAGCCGGGTGCAGTCGTTCGCGCAACACGATATTTCGACAGCGTAGTTTAGCTAAGCTGCGTGCTGGGTTCCCTGATTTGCTGAAGCTGAACCCAATGTCCTTGTTGATCAGCTCGTCAGCCACTCGTATTTCAATAGCCTCCTTTCTAAAACAGCCCCAAAACGAGGGAGTCTGTCTTAATACTTCCCTTTCTTCATGCTTCGTGGAGTCTCCTGTAGCCCTACAGTGTTCTGCAACCACAGTTTTTGTTGGTTGCTTAAGTTTGGTGTGTCCTCTGTGATTCTTCCATCTTTCTTCGATTGTCTGTACAGTCTCCCCTATACATGTCTTACTGCAGGCCACAGAAGTACTGTGGGGACCAGAGTTCGATCACAGGGGTCGGCCTGCCCCCTCCCCCTCCATCCTCACCGCACCACCACTCCACTCTCGCAGCGTGCGCCCGGCAGTGAAGCAAGGGTGGTGGGGGGCGATAAGAGTGTAAATGAGGCGGGATGTATCAAAGACGCTCATTCTATAGGTGTCACCTGAAGATAACGGCAAACTACGCTGTCGAAATATTTTATTACAAAAGCGACTGCCTCCAGCTGGACACTTGAGAACAGCACGAACAGTACAACTGCTGTTTGCAAATCTGCTCACATTTGAATTTGGATTATTTTTTACGTGGGAAATTATAATCTGCGTAAAATAGCAAATGCACTTACCCAAAGGGAGCATGCATGATTACTATTTTACAAATTAACAAAAAAGTTGTTGTGAGGGATTTGTAACAAATAGCACATTCATGTATTAGTAGTTTCCGGTGATTCGAATCAATGCTGTCACTTTGTGGTGACAATATTAAGATGGTAACAAAATTTTCTTTACAGAGAAAACAATACACAACATTAGCATTTGAGAACCTTATTCTATTTAGCAGTCAGTTTCAAAAATCTGCTCTTTGGCTTCATCTCAGCTCATTGTAGGATTCCGACATAGTGTGCCAACGATGATGCACTACGTTGTATTTGACGACTTTGTTAAAAATGTCTCAAGATCCATTATATACCGGGTGATCAAAAAGTCAGTATAAATTTGAGAACTGAATAAATCACGGAATAATGTAGATAGAGAGGTACAAATTGACACACATGTTTGGAATGACATGGGGTTTTATTAGAACAAAAAAAAATACAAAAGTTCAAAAAATGTCCGCCAGATGGCGCTTCATCTGATCAGAATAGCAATAATTAGCATAACAAAGTAAGAGAAAGCAAAGATGATGTTCTTTACAGTAAATGCTCTATATGTCCACCATCATTCCTCAACAACAGCTGTAGTCGAGGAATAATGTTGTGAACAGCACTGTAAAGCATGTCCGAAGTTATGGTGAGGCATTGGCGTCGGATATTGTCTTTCAGCATCCCGAGAGATGTCGGTCGATCACGATACACTTGCGACTTCAGGTAAACCCAAAACCAATCATCGCACGGACTGAGGTCTGGGGACCTGGGAGGCCAAGCATGACGAAAGTGGCGGCTCAGCACACGATCATCACCAAACGACGCGCGCAAGAGATCCTTCACGCGTCTAGCAATATGGGGTGGAGCGCCATCCTGCATAAACATCGTACGTTCCAGCAGGTGTTTATCAGCCAGGCTGGGGATGATGCGATTCTGTAACATATCGGCGTACCTTTCACCCGTCACGGTAGCAGTTACAAAACCAGAATCACGCATTTCCTCGAAGAAAAAAGGCCCGATAACGGTAGGGGTGATAAATCCAACCCATACCGTGACTTTCTCGTCGTGCAGTGGAGTTTCCACGACAATTCTAGGATTTTCGGTAGCCCAAATTCTGCAGTTGTGGGCGTTGACAGACCCTCGGAGCGTGAAATGAGCTTCGTCGGTCCACAACACGTCACTCAACCAATCGTCATCTTCAGCCATCTTTTGAAACGCCCACACCGCAAATGCCCTCCGCTTCACTAAATCGCCAGGTAACAGTTCATGATGCCGATGGATTTTGTACGGGTAGCATCGGAGGGTACGCCTAAGTGCCAACCGAACAGTAGTGTATGGAATGCCGGTGCGACGTGCGACTGCACGAGCGCTGACTTCCCCGTGCATAGACGAACCCGCTACAGTCTCCATTTCTTCCTGAACTGTCTCAGCACCATTACGCCTTGTGCTCGGTCGGCCACTACGGGGTCTATCGTCTAAACATCCCGTGGCTTCGAACTTCGAAATGATTCTCGCCACAGCTGCATTTGTCAACGGACCTTTACCCGTTCGAATCCCCTTCCTATGGCGATAGGATCGTAACGCTGAACTAGCACATTCCCCATTCTTATAATACAGATTCACTAAAAGCGTCTTTTCAGGTAACGTCAACATGCTGCGACTGCTGGCGCATCTGATTCTCTCTCTCTCTCATTACAGCTCCTTTTATACACGATTGTCGTGCGCAGTCACTGTCGTTTTGCTGGCCAGCGCCATCTGTCGGACATTTTGTATTTTTGGTTCTAATAAAACCCCACGTCATTCCAAGCGTGTGTGTCAATTTTTACCTCTCTATCTACATTATTCAGTGGTTTATTAAGTTTTCAAATTAATACTGACTTTTTGATCACATGCTTCAGGTAATGATACAACACTTGTGTTGTTTCAACTGTCGTCAAGAGCTTGATGTCTTGGGATTGTACACTCCTGGAAATTGAAATAAGAACACCGTGAATTCATTGTCCCAGGAAGGGGAAACTTTATTGACACATTCCTGGGGTCAGATACATCACATGATCACACTGACAGAACCACAGGCACATAGACACAGGCAACAGAGCATGCACAATGTCGGCACTAGTACAGTCTATATCCACCTTTCGCAGCAATGCAGGCTGCTATTCTCCCATGGAGACGATCGTAGAGATGCTGGATGTAGTCCTGTGGAACGGCTTGCCATGCCATTTCCACCTGGCGCCTCAGTTGGACCAGCGTTCGTGCTGGACGTGCAGACCGCGTGAGACGACGCTTCATCCAGTCCCAAACATGCTCAATGGGGGACAGATCCGGAGATCTTGCTGGCCAGGGTAGTTGACTTACACCTTCTAGAGCACGTTGGGTGGCACGGGATACATGCGGACGTGCATTGTCCTGTTGGAACAGCAAGTTCCCTTGCCGGTCTAGGAATGGTAGAACGATGGGTTCGATGTCGGTTTGGATGTACCGTGCACTATTCAGTGTCCCCTCGACGATCACCAGTGGTGTACGGCCAGTGTAGGAGATCGTTCCCCACACCATGATGCCGGGTGTTGGCCCTGTGTGCCTCGGTCGTATGCAGTCCTGATTGTGGCGCTCACCTGCACGGCGCCAAACACGCATACGACCATCATTGGCACCAAGGCAGAAGCGACTCTCATCGCTGAAGACGACACGTCTCCATTCGTCCCTCCATTCACGCCTGTCGCGACACCACTGGAGGCGGGCTGCACGATGTTGGGGTGTGAGCGGAAGACGGCCTAACGGTGTGCGGGACCGTAGCCCAGCTTCATGGAGACGGTTGCGAATGGTCCTTGCCGATACCCCAGGAGCAACAGTGTCCCTAATTTGCTGGGAAGTGGCGGTGCGGTCCCCTACGGCACTGCGTAGGATCCTACGGTCTTGGCGTGCATCCGTGCGTCGCTGCGGTCCGGTCCCAGGTCGACGGGCACGTGCACCTTCCGCCGACCACTGGCGACAACATCGATGTACTGTGGAGACCTCACGCCCCACGTGTTGAGCAATTCGGCGGTACGTCCACCCGGCCTCCCGCATGCCCACTATACGCCCTCGCTCAAAGTCCGTCAACTGCACATACGGTTCACGTCCACGCTGCCGCGGCATGCTACCAGTGTTAAAGACTGCGATGGAGCTCCGTATGCCACGGCAAACTGGCTGACACTGACGGCGGCGGTGCACAAATTCTGCGCAGCTAGCGCCATTCGACGGCCAACACCGCGGTTCCTGGTGTGTCCGCTGTGCCGTGCGTGTGATCATTGCTTGTACAGCCCTCTCGCAGTGTCCGGAGCAAGTATGGTGGGTCTGACACACCGGTGTCAATGTGTTCTTTTTTCCATTTCCAGGAGTGTAGTTACACAGCTTTAAACACACAGTACTGACGTGTTTACGGAGCATATTTGTTAATGTCATGTCCCACTTCATGACATTCGCGGTTCAGTGTCGAATCTCCTTGGCTGGAGTAGTCTTCAGTGATGAGTTCCACTTCGAACATAGTCCCCGTGACCAGCCAAGACATGTCTCGAGACGCTGGGATACCATCCTGACTGTCACCCGCCATACAGCCCGACAACACGGAGTGATGGTCTGCGATGCCATTTCTACTCACAGCAGGACCTCTTCGGTTGTCATCCGCGGCACACTTACGACACAGCGGTACGCCGACGATATTCGATGCCCCGTTTCCTTTCCCTTCATGGCATTCATCACGGGATTATATTTCAGCAAGATAATGTCGACCTGCTCACGCCGAAAATTTCTGTTGCTTGTATTAGTGCGTGCCAAACCCTAACCTGGCCGGAAATGTTCCGGATCTCTCCCAAATTGAGAACGTCTGGGCCATTATGAGCAGAGCCCTACAACCAGCTCGGTAATTTGACTCGCCAGTTGGACAGAATTTGACACGACATCCCTCGGGAGGCAACCAACAAGTACGTCAATCAATGTCAAGGCGAGTAACTGCTTGCATAAGGCCAGGAGTAGACCAACGCATTATTAAACTGGTCAACTTGAGAAGCTTGAACAAATCATCAAAGTTTTCTGCAACTGCCGTTTGTTCGTCAGTAGATGTAGATCACATCTTCCGATGTTCGTCACTTTCGGATAATTCCTTCACGGTGCACAACCTTTTGTGTGTGTGTGTGTGTGTGTGTGTGTGTGTGTGTGTGTGTGTGTGTCCGATTATCTGCTGTTTTAACGATACGGCTCCAGAGAGGATGTTAAATTTAATTACAGGAAATGTACTCGCAGTAGCTAATACGGACGAAGCTCAGCTGTAGAGTGGAATGACGACAGTGAAAATTCGTGCCTGACAGGCAGTAGAACTAGGATTTCCGCTTTATGCAGGTGATCGTCTTAACCGCTTCTGCTATCCACGCACACCCCACGGCCAGACCCAAACTTCCGTATGTCGTTGTCCATGATCTACAAACTGCACTCGTACACGTCATGTAATTCCCGCACAGGGGAGACATTTTTAACTGAAAGTCGTTGGCCTGGTAATGGCAGGGTAAATAAGCCACCGCAGTGCATGCATCCATATCCGAAGAAACATTGTACCGCACTTCTTTCTAACACAGGCACTGCAGTACCATATTAAATTTAATTGTGGTATTCAGCCAAGTGACTCTATCTTATGTCCCGAAACACTACAAAAATTATTGGTTGGTTAACACACTGGAAAGCACTAATAAGAGACAAATTGCACATCGCACTTTTCAAAGTGTTCCCAGGCAGCAAAATACAGGAAATAAACACAAACAGGTCGTTTCAGAAAATTTTTAAATCACCCCTTCTCATCCACACCCGCACCCCTAGTGGTAGCGGGAAAACTTACTTCCACAGTATTTTTATACAAATAATAAATCATGTACCTAGCAAATTTCGTTGAAATTGCTCCTGAATTATGCTTCAGTTCGCCCCCTTTTCGTTCCCATCAGTATGGGATGTACGTAGTTTTTAAACCCACAGTGCTTCTTTCCTAACAGTAAGTAAGCAGAAAGCCCCCGGTTCTTTGAAGACTCGAACTGACTTGTACAAGACACCTTCATACTTCTGATTGCTTTACATATGAGATAATGTGTTACATATTTGACGTTAAGCATGTTGAACCGTGGTACTACCCAATTCTTTAGAAAATCAAAATTACAATCTCACCACAGTTATTTAAAGGAAATAGGAAGCCCGGGATCACAGGTGATGGACAAGCTTGTGATTGTTTTACAATTTTAATTTGACTCAAAACAAACTGTATTATAAACTTCAATTCGGACATTTGCGCTCTTACTGATGCAATATACAAATTTTCACGTTGATTGAATTACATAAACACGAATAAGAATCACATTTATTGCGGCCGCAACCAAAATCATTGATAGTAGTCACGGTGAATAACCAATCACAAACAATAGTTCTTGTTTAGCCATGTCTCAAGACACTAATAACACTATCCACTTCCAACCAAAGTTACACAGCCACATAATTCCACAACTTCATAAAGAACAAAGAGATCTTAAAGCTTAATAAAACTGAACTGCCAATATAAAGTTCCACATTGAAACATGCTTATACTAAAAATACAAAGTGGGCCAACCAAGGTCGCAAAACTTGCGTACAGGAATAATAACAAGTTGCACATTCTTTAAAGATACACAAGCATAAGTGTTAAATAAGAAGCGCTAGTAATAACTCAACCAATAAAATGACTTACAGAAACGCCAATATTAACAAGGTGGCTTCACTTAACTACCGGACGTAATGACTCAGAATGATTCCCAAATTGCACGTAACTTTAGAGAACAGCGTTAAGGCCCATAGCAGTTTTTGGAAGCAATAACGCTACGGCCGGCAGGCAATACGAGCGTTCACTCCCCACGGCTTGTGCAGAGTGTCACATAACAGGCGGTATATATTTATATATAATCCGACCGGCCCCACAATGAGCGGTCCTGACAAGAATCCATAACTGCGCCGACGCCAGGGAACGAGCAGTCTTAACAAATGGCCTGCAGCACAAATAAATTGCAATAAAAACATGGTGAAATCATAGCCACAGAGGAATATACAGGGTGTTACAAAAAGGTACGGCCAAACTTTCAGGAAACATTCCTCACACACAAATAAAGAAAAGATGTTATGTGGACATGTGTCCGGAAACGCTTAATTTGCATGTTAGGGCTCATTTTAGTTTCGTCAGTATGTACTGTACTTCCTCGATTCACCGCCAGTTGGCCCAATTGAAGGAAGGTAATGTTGACTTAGGTGCTTATGTTAAAATGCGACTCATTGCTCTACAGTACTAGCATCAAGCACATCAGTACGTAGCATCAACAGGTTAGTGTTCATCACGAACGTGGTTTTGCAGTCAGTGCAATGTTTACAAATGCGGTGTTGGCAGATGCCCATTTGATGTATGGATTAGCACGGGGCAATAGCCGTGGCGCGGTACGTTTGTATCGAGACACATTTCCAGAACGAAGGTGTCCCGACAGTAACACGTTCAAAGCAATTGATCGGCGTCTTTGGGAGCACGGAACATTCCAGCCTATGAATCGCGACTGGGGAAGACCTAGAACGACGAGAACGACGAGAACACCTGCAATGGACGAGGCAATTCTTCTTGCAGTTGATGATAACCCTAATGTCAGCGTCACAGAAGTTGCTGCTGTACAAGGTAACGTTGACCACGTCACTGTATGGAGAGTGCTACGGGAGAACCAGTTGTTTCCGTACCATGTACAGCGTATGCAGGCAATATCAGCAGCTGATTGGCCTCCACGGGTACACTTCTGCGAATAGTTCATCCAACAATATGTCAATCCTCAATTCAGTGCAAATGTTGTCTTTACGGATGAGGCTTCATTACAACGTGATCAAATTGTAAATTTTCACAATAAACATGTATGGGCTGACGAGAATCCGCACGCAATTGTGCAATCACGTCATCAACACAGATTTTCTGTGAACATTTGGGCAGGCATTGTTGGTGATGTCTTGATTGGGCCCCATGTTCTCCCACCTACGCTCAATGGAGGACGTTATCATGATTTCATACGGGATACTCTACCTGTGCTGCTAGAACATGTGCCTTTACAAGTACGACACAATATGTGGTTCATGCACGATGGAGCTCCTGCACATTTCAGTCGAAGTGTTCGTACGCTTCTCAACAACAGATTCGGTGACCGATGGATTGGTAGAGGCGGACCAATTCCATGGTCTCCACGCTCTCCTGACCTCAACCCTCTTGACTTTCATTTATGGGGGCATTTGAAAGCTCTTGTATACGCAACCCCGGTACCAAATGTAGAGACTCTTCGTGCTCGTATTGTGGACGGCTGTGATACAATACGCCATTCTCCAGGGCTGCATCAGGGCATCAGGGATTCCATGCGACGGAGGGTGGATGCATGTATCCTCGCTAACGGAGGACATTTTGAACATTTCCTGTAACAAAGTGTTTGAAATCCCGCTGGTACGTTCTGTTGCTGTGTGTTTCCATTCCATGATTAATGTGATTTGAAGAGAAGTAATAAAATGAGCTCTAACATGGAAAGTAAGTGTTTCCGGACACATGTCCACGTAACATATTTTCTTTCATTGTGTGTGAGGAATGTTTCCTGAAAGTTTGGCCGTACCTTTTTGTAACACCCTGTATAATAAGCACGGCCCCCATATTCTTAAGGAGCAATACTCTTACCCGTCTCCCAGTAAATTAGCAGGAAACTTAGAGATCACTTCCAGTTGCCTTAAGGCACTTTCAACATTAAATGAACATACAAAATGCTGCCGCGACTAATGATTAAACCATTAACCCTACGGCTGCCGGCCACGTACACAAGAGCAGCCAGTCCCAAAGCGGACAATACGTCCTTAAACAAGTTAAAATTTGCATGAAAACCACTTAAAACACACACTCCACGGATGTTCAAAAACGGAATGAGGAACATCAGGCTCCTTAAAATAGTCAAGTTTAGAATCATCTCCGGCAGCTACCCATGCCACAATAAGTTTCAACAAGCTTCTTAGTTAAATACAGAATAAAAGTCATACGTAACTTGGAGCTTGCAAATTACGAGCTAGGAAGCTGTTCAGCGTGAGACGACGAACCCACCACAATTTTGCACGTCAAGGCGCCCAGTGGTCGGCACCGTACATCCGGCGCACGCCAAAAGAAAAGGACGGCGAGCACGGAGAGGCCCATGCACCACGGTTAGGGACGCGGGCCTGTTTGCAAGACAAGTGGCTCGTTGAACGCCAACTGGAGACTCATTCGTCACACGTTCACCCGGAAACCCGCCGGGGGAGCAGTCAATGATAGCAGGACAGCAGAATCTCGATATCAGCGATGCAAGTTGAACACTCCAGCGCCAGCCGCCAAGGCTCACATGTAAGCGAGAAATAGTTTAGAAAGGGTTTGAAATTGTGTTTAAAGTTTTTTGGAAGTGGCTAACTGCTCTCATATAAACACTGGATGAGTATAGTGTGGGTAACTGGGCTCCGTTTTAGGAAAACGGTGTTTTTCACACATCTCGGGTATTTATGACGTCATATCTCCTGAACCATGTGTCGTACAATAATGTTATTTTGCAGGCACACTTAGAGGCATATGTGGATACTGTATGTAAAATATGTTGCGAATAGAGTTATTAACAAAGAAATAATAAATTAAAACACCTTGCCTGCCATGGCAGTTTTTCTACTTAAACACCTGGAAGGAAGTAAGCGATAAACACATTTGTTTTCCTTCTGTGAGGGATGGCAGAGACGCCCTCATTCTCGAATACCGCATGAATACCATCTTGATATTAGCACACAATTCACTACTATTTCACTCTCAACCACATCCGTTTGAGATGTATGTTATTACAATCCCCAAAGCGATTGTCTCCACATAGTAAGTGATATGTGTACCAAGTTTCGTTGAAATCGGTCCATTGGTTTAGGAGAAGATGTGGAACATACATGAATACATACATTTTTATAATATGAGGTTTGTTCAAAAAAATCCATAACATTCGTAATTTCGCTCCAATTGTGTGTTGGAGCGAAATGGGGTTGGCACCCCTGCACTCGCCTGTGTTTAATGTGTAACTACCGGAAGTTTCAATGCTGTATGTCTAATAGTTATTGTTCAGTGCTGTACTGCGTAGAACGTTGTGTCTCACAGTTAGCAAATTCGAAACGGCAGAGTCAGAGGAGCAATGCGTCTGCATTAAATTTTGCGTGAAACTCAAGAAAACATTTACAGAAACACACCAAATGATGCAGAACGCCGACTGACGCTTAAGTCGTGCTCGGTGTTACGAAGGATTCACACGGTTTAAAAATGGCCGGATGGAAGCTAAAGATGACCCTGGTTCACGACGTCCTTCGACATCTACCGATGACGCTCATGTCAGGAACGTCAACGAATTTGTGCTTGCCAATCGAAGACTCACTGTCCGACAGACTGCAGAAGAATGTAACATTTCAGTTGTAACAGGACATGAAATACTGACATAGCACCTTGGGATGCATAGTGTTGCCGCCAAGTTCGTCGTATGGCTGAGTCAAGACCAGAAAGACCCTCGCCTCGCAATCTGTGAAGAGTTTTTGGATTGCGCATATGAACGAAATGTTCATAAGAGAATCATTACTGGTAATGAGACGTGGTTCTAAGGTTATGATATTGAGTTTTTTTTTTATTTCCAGAGTTGAAATCCCCATTGAAAGGATGAAGATTTGCAACGATAGACGAGATGAAAGAACATTCGCAGACGGCGCTTCGCGCGATTCAGCTAGAGGCGCACCAAGACTGCTTCTGGAAGTGGAAACGGCGTTGGGAGCGGTGTATCAATTGTGGAGGAGAATATTTGGAAGGATGCTAAGCACAATAACTAAATGGTAAGCGCAGAAAAATTTTGTGAGCGAAGTTCATGAATTTTTGAACAGATTTCGTGTATGGAGACGTAATGTGTAGAACAAATTAACAAAACGAGAAAAATATTTATGCAGACTCCCTAGTGCGATACGTTTACAGTAATTTACGATTGTTCCTGTTTCCAGTTATTTGTCGCCAATAGTGTATGAAACATTTACCGACATTTGACATATTACGTTTAGAGGGAATACCTCCGAAATGACGATATGTGTAATGTGTGTTTCTTATAAAAGTTGAAATGTAATTGACGTTCATGAATTGACATTTGCATTAATTTCAAATTTTTGAAAATGCCTCACCACCATTAACAAATTTTGAAAAATGAGACCTTTTGTTACAATATAAATTAAAGAAGCTTTCACGCCACAACCACCCACGTGAAATAAAGGTGGTTTCTGAAACACCATTTTTGGAAAATAAAGTATCCACAATGTACTTTCCGAGTATTTGCAACATACGTATTTAAAATATCTAAACGTTAATTATTATTCTATGAATACACAGATCTGACGAATCCGTGGTCCTGTTAAACCGCGCTTTGAGTGTGAAGAGCTATTACACTCGTCAGGTGTGACTGCGTGGTGTGGATTCACAGGCACCTTTAATATCGGTCCGCGCTTCTTTGAAGAGAATGCACCCAGAGGCCCTGTCGGGTGTACCGTGACGTCTGCCCGTAATCGAGACCTCCTTGTAGAGCATGTGGTTGGTTCTTGTGTTGTCTTGGAAATCTTCCGGCATCTCCGTGGCGTCGAACGCTCTATATTAGCGCCTTCCACATAGGCAGCCTGCTAAGCTGTGTTGTCATTGTGGGTACATGACACTAGGGGCCATTGTGAAGTCAACCGCTGTTATCCATTACAACGTATCGCACAAGAGCACTTCTTACTTGATACTTAGAAAAAGCTGGTAACTGTGCATTATTACGCCGATATGCAAGCATGGAACAACGTGTAATCGTCACATCGCTGGCTTCTGCCCTTACTGATTTGTGCTTCTTGTGAAAGTGCACACGTTTCTGTTACAAGTCGGAGGACATTACAACGAGATGTTCGATACACGTGTTTGATCTGGAATAAGAGGGTGAGTAACAAAATCGAATTTCCACTAAGTGTGAAATACTAATTCTAGAGAAACTGTACGCCGAATGAGAATATTTCAGGAGTGGTTCAATACTCGCTTCCAATATCATGTCGATGAGGCTACATTAATCACCATCGCACTGGTTGTGCACCCTTTTCAAGCCATTGTCACGCAGTCATTCATTTGTATCTTCCGATAGCAATTTGTGTGGTCCCTAGTAACAGACGTTGTATCGAACGACAAGAGTTGAGGAAATTGTCTAGATAGGTTGCAACCTCCCCGTTGCTGTTTTCAAAACCAAACAATTTTTTTAAAAAATAGATACACGTATTGTGTTTGTATGTTCCACATCTCCTCCTAAACCTGTATACCAGTTTCAGCCAAACTTGGTATACATCATTTACTGCCTGGAAATCATCGCTGTGGGGTAAGAACAGCGTACCTGTCAAAGGGGTGGGGTAGAGATGGAAAAGTAGTAGCACAAAGCACGGAAATACCCATACCTTAGTTAATCAGTATTTGAGACTGAAAGGAGTTGGATACTTGCAACAAACCTTACACGTAATTTCAAACGTTTAGGAAACTTTCTCTCGCTGGCACCCATCGGCAAAATGATGAAAGGAAAAATTTAATGGTTAATACATTTTCGCTATCAATGCAGTAAAACTGCCGCATGTAGCACGACATTTAAATTTATCAGTTCTTTACTACTGGCTGTATTCGTGACACATTTTGCAGACGGTACTTACACATAGCACCGAATGTACCAGAAAAATTACATCTTTATACGACACTTAGTTTAGCAGATACGACGATGTAAACACTGAATGCATGAAAAACTACCACATCATGCACGACATTAAAATTTATTACTTCGTTGCTGTTAATTCTATTCCCAATATTTTTTGCTGACGGTATCCTCATACCCTGCTGAATGCACCTGGAAAACTATATCACTTTGCGGCATATATTTCAGGAGATATGACGTTATAAACACTGAGATGCATGAGAAACCTCCGCATCATGCGTGACGTTCTAATTTAGTACTTCCTTACTGTTAACTCCATTCACAACACACTTCCCAGACAGTAGGCACATATACCATTGGATGTACCTGCAAAATTATATCATTATACAGCACGTAGTCCAGGAAATACGATTAATCTACGTGAAAATAAACTCCAGCGCAAAATTTGTCAGATATACAGGTGAAATAGGTGTATAAAAACATGTGAAATACGTTAAATATGTGTGAAATATATTTATCATGTGCGTATGCGAGCATAGCACGGGTAAGGAACTCAATCGAATTTGGTAAACATGTTCGTTACAATCTGGGAAGTTATACCACCAGCCTCCTATTTAGGTGAGTGTGATAACATGGACAGAGATGGGACCGCGAGGAGATGGATAGAGATAGGAGAGGATGAAATTGACATAGAGAAGGGTGACGAGAAGGTGGACAAAGGAAAGAAAGGAGATAGACAGAGGCAGGATGAGGACTAGAGAGGCAGAGAGGTGAGGGAGGAGGAGATGGACAGAGAGAGGGGGGAGGAGAAGATGGATTAGTAGAAGACTGGAAAAAATAAATATCCGTGAAACATTTGGATTATCATCTAGTGTATCTATAACAGAGAAATTCTATGTTAATAATTTTTAAATAGAGTAACACAAGTGCAAATGAAAAGTTGTTTCATTTTCGGTATAGATTACAATTTAAATAAAAATTAGGACTTGAAATTTTAAGCTACAGAACATATTATGAGAAAAGCAGCTGTATGTACCCAAAGGTAAGTACCGGGTGATCAAATGTCAGTATAAATTTGAAATCTGAATAAATCACGGAATAATGTTGATAGAGAGGTACAAACTGACACACATGCTTGGAATGACATGGGGTTTTATTAGAACCAAAAAATACAAAAGTTCAAAAAATGTCCGCCGGATGGCGCTTCATCTGATCAGAATAGCAATAATTAGCATAACAAAGTAAGACAAAGCAAAGATGATCTTCTTTACAGGAAATTCTCAATACGTCCACCATCATTCCTCAACAACAGCCGTAGTCGAGGAATAATGTTATAAACAGCACTGTAAAGCATATCCAAAGTTATGGTGAGGCATTGGCGTCGGATGTTGTCTTTCAGCATCCCTAGAGCTGTCGGTCGGTCACGATACACTTGCGACTTCAGGTAACCCCAAAGCCAATAATTGCACGGACTGAGGTCTGGGGACCTGGGAGGCCAAGCATGACGAAAGTCGCGGCTGAGCACCCGATCATCACCAAACGTCGCGCGCAAGAGATCTTTCACGCGTCTAACAATATGGGTTGGTTCTAATAAAACGCAATGTCATTCCAAGCATGTGTGTCAATTTTTACCTCCCTATCTACATTATTCCGTGGTTTATTAAGTTTTCAAATTTATACTGAGTTTTTGATCACCCGGTAAATTAACTCTTACGTAATCTTCGCACTCTCACTGCTGAAAAGTCGAAGTCTAGACTCTAAAACGAAACAGGGGAATCAGTTCCAAATTTATAAAAGTATTTAAAGTGATTTTATCTGGCAGATCGCATGGCTAAGATATAATTTTCTTTCAAATAGCGTAATTTTTAAAACTCTATTATCTGAAAACGAAAGTTTTTTTTTTATATACAGCACTGTCCCATCCGTGTCGTCATGTTTTTGTAGTAACAAATATGTAACACTTTATTCGCTATCTTATTATCTTGATACGTAAGTAAGTTTACCTTGCTACTTTGGTAGGGTGGTTTGTTAAATATAGTATTCCTTCGGGATTTTTCGACTCGCTTCATTATTGTCGAGGTTAACAAAATCCTGTTAGGTTTCTCTTCCGTAGGCGCCATTATGTTTCTGATTCAGTAACTGTTCTAAACAACAGTATAGTCGAATTGTGAAAACCAATGGAATTCAAAGTGAACGGAATGCGAAATAAACGTTGCCAATGTTGGCGAGGCGTCTCAGATGTTTCGTGGGCTCACTCGGTCCCTCGCAAGCACGCCGCTCTTTCAGTTGTTGGCATGTCGATGCTCGCGCGTTGCTGAAACTGTTGAATGAGTCATGTATCCAAAATTTTGGGTAAATAAAAATTATAACTAATGATTACTAGGATCGTTCGACTAGATACCTGCTACAAAATGCCGATAAGAGTAATAGTATGAAATGAAAAGTATCGAGATAGTAAAGTAACGGTGCTTCCAGAAGCTAAATACAGACGTTGGCAGAAATGCATAGCGTCCAACGGCATTTATTTTGAGGGAGGATGTCGGTCTGTTTATGTATACGCCGTGCCGATTCGTCTTGACCAAACGCCAATATGGAAACTAAAAAATAAAATAAAATGAAAAAGATTAAAAATGTGTACACCTCATTAGGCGGCCTTCTGTGAGACGTCCAAGTTCTTGTGAGTGCCTACTCTCCAGGCGTCAGTCTCAACAATTGTAGTGAAAACCGAACATCCGCCTTAGCGGGACCTTGGAATGGTTCCACACAAAAGTAATCGCCACACACCCTAAGACTGGGGGACGAGACGAGCAATTCCTGTTTCGTAGAAAGCAGTAGGCCGCTGACGGATTCACAACCGCACACTCTCTCGCACTTCCTGTTCCGACCGAAAGCAACATTCACGCACAGCTTTCTTCACGTTGTGAACGATGTGAAAATCACACGGTGATCGATATGGGATGTACGGGGGGTGTTTCAGCGTTTTCCAGCCTATTGGTGAAGCGTGGCCTTCATTCGACTGTCAGTGTGGTGGCCGGCATTATCGCGCAACTTCGACTACAGGGGCCTCTCCTCGTAGAGTTCATCGAGCGTTGAACCACGGTCAATACGCGGCGCTATAAAGACGTTTTACAGAACCTGCGATACGCCATACAGTCAAAACGCCCGGGAATGCTGTCGGACGGAATCATCCCGTTGCTCGATAACGCCCGGTCCCATATTTCCATGTCAAAGGACGGTGTTTGCTGTAAACGGCTTAGGAAATACACTAAAAACATCAATTTGGATGGGTAGTAGGAATTTTTTGAAGCACTGTCTTCCCTACAGCGAGCCCAGTGTCTTACTGCTGCTCCACTTTCCTCAGTAATGGCACTGAATAAAAAATAAATAAATCAAATATCAAAAGATAAAGTTAAATATTCACTCTCACGAACATGTCACTTGCAGGGAAATTCTTGCATTCACGATGTAACGTAATTAATAGCGGAAATTGAGATGGGTGACAGTTCGTTGTTCGACTAACAACGAACCGCTTGCGAGATAATTGCGTATGTGTGCTTACTAGCCACCACTAAGTTCGGTATAAAATATTGCCGTAGTAGAAGTGTACTCGAAGAGTAAATTTATATAGTCTCTTCTCATGTAAGCGGGCTCACGTTACACCCATGGCCCACGGTTTGGGAATATGGCACACACTTGATGGGACACCGGTACATTTCTCTGCTGATATAAGACAACATCTGACCCGCCAGTATGGTACAACGTGCGTATGTCACGAATGACTTTTACCTTAGCCTCCCAAATCACCTTATTATTATATACACTGAAAAAACGACGAATCTCAAAGGAGTTCTGCAAATTCAAAAAATGGTTCAAATGGCTCTGAGCACTATGGGACTTAACATCTCAGGTCATCAGTCCCCTAGAACTTAGAACTACTTAAACCTAACTAACCTAAGGACATCACACACATCAATGCCCGAGGCAGGACTCGAACCTGCGACCGTACGTAGCGGTCGCGTTCTGCAAATTGGTCACAAATTTCTATTGATACAGATATAGACGATAAATGCAAAATTGTGAACTTTAGTGGCTGATGGATGAGTGCATGACGCTGCAGCGCGATTTCAACTCGCATCTGTCAAGGAGAGTAAACAGGGGAAATGTCGATACCAGGGCAGAAAGTGCACATACATGTCAGCATTTCAGGGAGAATGTGTAGTTGGGCTGAAAGAAGCCGCTTTGAGTAATCTGAGAATCTCTCGACATTTGAGTAGCAGCGATGTCGCTTCTCGACGATGTTGTCAGAAATGGGTGACCAAAGTGGGTGGCCGAACACAGCGTCAAGAAGGAAGCGGTCGACCTAGGGAGACGACAGAGCCTGAACAGAACGGAGAAGTCAAAGAGGCATTCAGAGCCACGCACTCGTCATTATCATCAATACGACGTGCAACTAATGTTTCAGTGACCACAAGGACCATTAATAGGTGGCTTACAGAAAGGGGACTGAGCCCAAGCCACCGATTACCATTGACATCTATAACCAAGAAGCCCGTTTGCATTGATGTCGGGCATATTCGGATTGGAATCTTATTGAGTGGACTAGAGTTGTATTGAGAGATCAGTCCCACTTCCAACTGAGCCCCTATGATCAGCGAAGAAGTGTTTGTGGACGTCGCAGAGAGCGGCGGGATTCTATCCTCAGTGTCGCTAGCCGTACGGCCCGACAAGCAGAAGTGATAGTTCGGAGGTGCCACTTCATTTCACAGTTAGGACGCCTTTGGTTCTCATCCGCGGAACAGTAATGGCACAGCGATACGTCGACAGTATTCTATTCTTTGTTACCCTTCACTGCAAGCCACCCTGGGCTTGCGTTTCAGCAAGATAATGCCGCACGTACACGGCGAGGGTTTCTAGTGCTTCATACTCACCATTTTTTCCTTGGCCAAACTTACCCTGCAACGCTCTTACAAGCTTTTTAGACCGTTTCGGACCACCCTGTATATGTATAATTGAAAAGTGAACATATTATTGAATTTTCTCTGTTCTCGTAAAGGATATTAACAGTGGAACTATGCGCCATATCTTTCCGCGAAATAGTTAAGGGAGTATTTCCAAAGCATCAGCTATAATCTCTATCAATTGTACGTTAAGTGAGTGCTGCAGTTTCTTTTGAAGCAGACCATATTTTAAACCGAAGTCTTACCAAGGACAACATCATAACGCTAATACCCTTTAAAGTAATGGATTGCATCGAGTTTGGGAAACGACACCGCAAATCATTCTGCCCATATTTTCTGGGCTAAAAATATCTTCCGTGAAAGTACAGAACTATCAGGCTATATGACGTAATGGAGCACAATGGGGAGAAACTGAGGAAAGTAAACAAGTGCTGGCGTTTCAGTGACAACGATATTAGACATTATTGGTAAGGTGAACATGACCGTACTCCGTTGCTGCACAATATCCTGAATATGATACTTCCAAGCGCAATCCATATATACAGGGTGCTCTGAAATTCCCGTTATAAACTTCTAAGACATAGACGGGACTGAATAAATAATATTTTAAATTGGAACTCATGTCTGGAAGCTTACCGTTTATCCACTACAACCGTGAGACAAGGTGTTGGTAACGTGTCCACTTTTACAAGTGTCTCTGTTGCGTACCTAGCTCGCAAACATGTTTTCAAACGACCGAAACATGGAAACCTTACGTTTCCAGACATGGATTCCGATTTAAAATACTAATAAATGTCTACTCAGTCTCCTCTACTTCTAAGACTTTGTAAGTGGACTTTTAGACAACCCTGTATAAAAGGCGGTGCCCTATCATCGCCCAACCCAAACCGCTAAGGATAGAAACCAGATATATGGAGAGTGTGTTGATCTTATACTGTAGGCATCGTTTAAAGAGGGATTTTTCGGATTTCCACCGATAACGGGCTGAATTAAGAGATAGAGATTTTTTTGTAATTTTGGAGGTGGACTTACAAAAATTGGTCTTTCGTACATATTTCAGTATTTTTGGAAATATAAACCCCGTGGAGTTGAAATATTGAGTAAAGATGTTTGAAAATAAATAATTTTGAAATAACTACTGAAGGATTTTTAAAGCTCATATGTGAAAACTGGTATTTGATTTCTCGGTTACAAATAAAAAAATACACCTAAGCAGCAAGAAACTTGTATAGGCATGCGTGTTCAAATACAGGGATATGAAAACGGGCAGAATACGGCACTGCGGTCTGCAACGCCTATCTAAGACAAGAAGTATCTGCTCGAGTTATTAGATCTGTTACTGCTGCTACAATGGCAGATTATATAGATTTAAAATGGGACACAGCATCTCCGAAGTAGCGATGAAGTGGGGATTTTCTGGTAAGACTATTTCACGAGTGTACCGTGAATATCAGGAATCCGGTAAAACTTCATGTCTCTGACGTCGCTGCGGCCGGAAAAAGATCCTGCAAGAACGGGACCACCAACGACTGAAGATAATCGTTCAGCGTGACCGAAATGCAATTTTTCCGCATCGATATGGTCTTTCGGAGCCGAAGACCTAATTGTGTACCCTTAATGACTGCACGACACAAAGCTTTACGCCTCCGCCTGCGTCCGTCAACATTAACATTGGACTGTTGATGGAAACACTTTGCGTGGTCGGACGAGTCTCGTTTCAAATTGAACGGGTGAAGATGTACAGGTATGGAGACAAGCTCATGAATCCATGGAACCTACATGTCAGTAGCGGACTGTTCAAGCTGGCGTAGGCTCTGTAATGGTGTCGGGTGTGTACAGTTAGAGTGATATGGGACCCCTGATACGTCTAGATACGACTCTGACAGGTGACACGTACGTAAGCATCCTGTATGATCATCTGCATCCATTCAAGTTCATTGTGCATTCCGACGGACCTGGGCAATTCCAGCAGGACAATGCGAACTCCACACGTCCATAATTGCTACAGAGTGGCTTCTCTGAATTTAAACACTTCCGCTGGCCACCGAACTCCCCAGACTTGAACATTATTTAGCATATCTGCGGTGCCTTGCAACGCGCTGTTCAGAAGAGATCTCCACCCCCTCATATTCTTACGGAAGTGACTGAAGTCCAACCCTTCCGCAAACTGCTGCAGATTTTAATGCTGGGCCATCAACAAGTGTCAGCCTGCGAACCATTCAACGAAACGTCATCGATATGGGCTTTTGGAGCTGAAGGTCCACTCGTGTACTCTTGATGACTGCAGTACACAAAGCTTTACGCCTCGGCTTGGCCCGTCAATACCGGCATTGGACTGTTCATGATGGGAAACATGTTGCCTAGTCGGACTAGTCTCGCTTCAAATTTATCGAGCGGATGGACGTGTACGGCTATGGAGACAACCTCATGAATCCATGGAATCTGCATGTCAGCAGGGGACTGTTTAAGCGGGTGGAGTTGGACTGATATAGGACCCCTGATACGTCTAGATACGACTCTGGCAGGTGACACGTACGTAAGCATCCTGTCTGATCGCCTGCATCCATTTATGTGGGTGTATTCCGACGGACTTGAGCAGGGGCAATCCGGCAGGTCAATGTGACACCTCGCACATCCAGAATTGCTACAGAGTGGAGTGTCTCCAGGAACACTCTTCTGAGTTTAAACACTTCCGATAACCACCAAACTCCCCACTTATGAATATCATTCAGCATATCTGGGATGCCTTGTAATGTGCTTTCAGGAGAGATCTCCACCCTCTTGTACTCTTACAGACTTACGCACAGCCCTGCAGGATTCACAGTGTCAATTCCCTCCAGCACTACTTTAGACATTAGTCAAGTTCATACCACATGGTGTTTCAGCATTTGTGCCTTCTCACAGGAGCCCTACATGATATCAGACAGGTGTACCAGTTTCTTTGGCTCTTCAGTGTACATGTTTCAGTGTTTAAGGAATTTCAGCCTTCAAGGGGATGACACAAAATCTTAAACCTATCTCTCTGAAAAATAGCATGTCTCTTTTCTGTTGGATATGAAGAATAATGTGATGGCAGTTGAAAGTATCTATGGAAATATCTTCACAAGAACACAAAAGGAATGACTAACAAAGACCCCAGACTCCAACTACCAGAATAGCTTTTTGGTCACAAGTATATTCAGAAAATATTGTGCTTCTACAGTTTTAACTAGTTTGGAATGTTTAGAAGCTATTGAAATTTTAGTAAAAATTGGACCTTGTCCGGCACCACCATATAAGATACGAAAGTCAGATTTGGTGCAATATTTCTGAGCGCACAAGTTACAGCCAGGCATGAGTCTGTTGACAGTGAGTTACGCAGGCCAGTGGTTGTGAAGTAGAATGGAGGCCATAGGGCCGTCGAACTGCTGAAAAGAGTAAACCAGTGGTTTGCATAGCGCAAGTTACAGGCAGAAGAGGCCCACTGGCGCAACCTAGGTGTTATGAGTACGTGACTTGCAGTGGTGTGTTAGCAAAACAGAGGCGCACAGCCACATATAAATAGGTGCTGGTTCTCTAATGAGGGGGATTCAAGTGTGGCAGCTCTCCTGGACGACGGGGCGTGCCACACTACCGGCTACACGCAGCAGCAGGTGGCGCGCCAGCGTTCCAGTCCACAGCAGGTCACTTGTTCGACCCTCTGAGGCCAATGCGGGGTCTGTAGCCAGGCAGTGGTGGGCCACTCAGCAGCTCGCTACCGCGGGCAGTCTTGCTGGCTCCCAACACACACTGGAGGCATCCCGAGGCGAGGGTCGTAGATTTGGCTGTCGGATTACAGGCACAAGTGTCAGTCACTACTAAGAGTTTAATGGGACAAAGGAAGTTAGAGCCACCACGTTATAGGTAGCTTGGAGTGGGGGATAAGGAGGTCACACATTTGGGGTCAGTGAAAGTTGACTTTCGCTTAGGGAAAGTCTGATTTGATGCATGCGTGCAACGAAGAAGCATGCAGCGGGCTGCCCTGCAGCTCCCAGCAAGTGGTGCTGAGGCAACAGGGACAAAGGCCACTGAGTCAGCTGATGGAGCAGCCTGATGTCATCAAAAACCTGCGGCTGTACACGGCTGGCACGCCACAGTACGTTGCATGGGTTGCTGAGGTAGCCCTTCCACGCCAAGCTGTTTTGCAGACAGTGAAATGGCGTCCTCAACATCGTAGGACCCTGTGACACAGACAGAGAGGAACGCGGCATTGTAGCTGGGAATAATAAAACACTTGAAGATCACGGCCGAGTTTTAAAACGGTGCATCCTGACAGTTTCTTTTCACATCCTACATTCCTGCGCCACACACCAATATCTACATTTGGCAGTGACGGCTACATTTGGTGTCAGAACAGCGAGCGTCATCTGTGCAGTACGACGTTCGAGCCCTCTGCTTGCATTGCAGTCACAAAATGTGGTGAGTGTTGGTCAATTTCTCTTTTTGAGTGTTGGACGTTTTCTTTCCTTGCGTTGTCAGAGGAAGTGTTAGTGTATTTGGGGCAGTAAGAATTTTTTTCTTTTGTGGCATTTAATTACTTTTGTGTTGGTTTGAGTATGATGTTTTATGTATCTCCTCCTATAATGTAAGATGAGATACTGAGCTGTAGGATGTCAATTTAACTTGGAGTTTTTTGTTTCTGCTGGATTTTGTAGGTTGAAATGGGACTAACTGGGAACGAAGGCAACACAATTGCAGACTCGACGCAAAGTGTGTCGGAACTAGAAGCGGTATGGATTTTGTTGGAAAAGGTAGCACAATTAACAGCGGACAATACGCAGTTGAGAAGTGAATTAACATCTAGGACTGAGCAGGAAACCGCATCTGATCAATCGTTGTTGCCTGGGGTGCCGTAGCACAAGATTGATCCAGCTCCTGCGAGATTCATTATTCCGTTTTCTGGCAAGGCATCTGAGGATGTGCTTTCGTTTGTGGAGGACTTGGAAACTTCAACTGTGATGAATGGTTGGTCTGATGAACAGTTGTTACATGTAGCCAAGATTACATTAATGGGTGAAGCGAAGACATATGTAAGGTGTTCTCAGGCCTTAAGGAAGGCAGGACAGTTTAAGCAGTTGAAGGAGGAGCTTTTACAGAGGTACAAGAAACAGAATAGCGCTCGGTACTTTAGGGAGAGGTTGAGTACAATGGCGAAGAGACAGGGGGAGACGGTAGAGAAATTTGCGGATAGAATACGAGAAATTAACGTGTATACTTATAAGTTGGACCAGAGCGATGAAGCGAATTGTGTTCTGTTGCAGGAGGCCGAGCAAAGGGCATTTGTATTTTTGAGGGGGTTACCGGCGCATATGGTGCGGAAAGTGCGTGAAGGGGCTCCGAAAGATTTGTGTTCAACCATTCAGCTGGCAATCCAATGTGAGGAAATAGACGTGGCAGTGGGTGTAAGTGATAGACAAACAGTGTTTACACCGGGTATAAAATGTTGTGAGTGTGGTTGTGCGGGACATGAGCAGAGGCAATGTACCCAATCACCGCAGAATAGAGAAAGGGGTGGAAATCAGCAGTGTAGAGGATGGGGAAGTGGAGTTAGTAGAGGTGGAAAGTTGTTAAACAGCAGAGGGGGCCCCAAGACCCACCTAATTTCAATGCTGTAAATACGTATGCAGAGGTGGAATGTTCGATGGTAGCATCCATACGAACTAAAAAGTTAAAGATTTTGTTGGACACAGTGGCGCAAGTGTCAGTGGCTACTAAGAGTTTAATGGGACGAAAGAAGTTAGAACCACCACGTTATACGTTGCATGGAGTGGGGGATAAGAAGGTCACACCTTTGGGGCAGTGACAGTTGACTTTCACATTGGGAAAAATACGATTTGATGCATGTGTGGAGGTAGTACCACGGGTAAGCGAGGGCTACGACATGAACCTAGGAGTAGATTTCTTGCAACAACATCATGCCAAAATTAACCTTGGACAACGAACTGTGGAACTTGGTAGAATGTTATTTCAGCTAGGGGAAACTGTTGTCGATGCGGAGCTGTCGAGAAGGGTGTTCAACGTGGTGAACAAACCAAATGAGGCGCGTACATTAGCATTAAGGCTTAATTCGCATGAGTGTGTGTAGTGGCACCGGGAAGTCTCTTTGGGTAAGTATAGAGTCAAATCTTCCTGTGGGTACGGTATGTGTTATTGAACCATTGGAGATAATGAAGTTTTGGTTCCATTAGGTTGTTTTGTGAAACGTGGTATTGTACGCGTACAAGAGGGAAACGATGGGCGAGTAGTCCCGTTAAAGAGGTTAATTTTAGCGCTGTAGGCGCACATTTGAGAAAAGGAGTTTTAATAGCGATTTTGGATATAACAGATGACGAAGACTGGTGTTCGAGATGTAGGCGTAGCGATCAACCACTAACTGCCGATATAACTGCATTGCGTAGCAAAGTTAAGCATTTGAAAGGAGGAGAAAAATAGCATATGGAAGAATTGTTGTGGGAATTTAAGAATTTTTTTTTTTTTTTTTTTTTTATTTTGCGCGAGGGCCGTTACCAGCAACTCTATTACTTCAACATAGGATACCAACAGGGAATGAAGCACCTGTTTACCGTAAACTATACAGAATACCGAGGTATTTGCAGCCGACAGTAATAGTTGCTGGGTAGCGGGCATTGCCGTTGTGCCTAAAACATTTGCGGATGGAACGAAGAAATACAGGTTCTGTTGCGACTATCGATACCTCAATAATAAGACAGTAACGGACGCATACCCCATTCCAAACATATCGGAGACTTTGGATCACTTAGGATAGTGCCAGTATTTCTCTACAATGGATTTGATAAGTGGTTATCATCAGTTAGAGGTGGCTCCAGAGGATCGTCCAAAAACTGCTTTCTCTACTTCGGGAGGCCATTACCAGTACATCAGAATGCCATTCGGTTTGAAAAACGTTCCGGCAACGTTTCAGAGTTTGCTAGATAGTGTGTTAATGGGTTTGAAACCACGGAAGTGTCTTGTCTATTTGGAAGACATTATAGTGTTTTCAAGTAGTATGGAGCAGTTTAGACAGCGATTAAGGGAAGTTTTTCTGAGGTTAAGAGCAGCTCGTTTGACGATGAACGTGGAGAAGTGTCATTTTGCATTGGAAGAAGTGAAATACTTAGGTCATATCAGCAGTAAGGATGGAGTGCAGACAGATTCGACGTTGGTACAGACTGTAAGGGATTTTCGAGAGCCGACAACAGTTAAGGAAGTGCAATCATTCGTCGAAATTTGCAGTTTCTATCAAAAGTTCGTAAAGGGTTTTGCAGATTTAGCACAGCCATTGAACGCGATTGTTACGGAAGGGTGTGAAATTTGAGTGAACAGAAGAGTGTCAGAAAGCGTTTGACAAACTGAAAGAAGTGTTAACATCAAGTCCGGTTCTTGTGTTTCCAGATTTTGAAAATAAATGTATTCTAACATGTGATGTTCTTAGTCAGGAAATTGATGGGAAAGAACATCCTGTAGCCCATGGGTCTAGGCAGTTGAAGGCAGCAGAGAGGAATTAGTCAACAATAGAGAGGGAGATGCTTTGCGTAATTTACGGAGTCACATATTTTAAATGTTATTTATATGGGAGAAGATTTCGGGTAGTGATAGATCATGCTGGAAGTGGTTGTTGGGGTAGAAGGATCCATCCAGTAGACAAGCTAGGTGGTCTGTGAGGCTTGGTGAATTCGACTACGAGGTGGTGCACAAGCCTGGGAAGAAGCACGGTAATGCGGATGCACTGAGTAGAAAGTTGGCAAAAGTAGAAGTCATAGGTTATGACCTAGCGGTATGGCAAGAACTGCAGGACGCGGACGACGATTGTAAGTTGTGTTTGACACAGCCACAATTTAATATGTACAACGCTCCTCTGAGCAGGGAAACGGAGTTAGCGCCAAGGGTAGTAGTAACAGCGATGTTGAGGGGTGAGGTTTTAAAGGAAGCAAATGATCACTTGTTATCTGGTAATGGTGGGGGTAGAGCCACGAACAGGAGAATGACGTATTGGTGGAGAGGTAGGAAAGTAGATGTGGGTTAGTAGGTCAAGAATTGTATCGTATATCATGTGAGCAGAGAGCAGATTCGAGTCGGAAACGGATACAGCCACAACGATTGCTGGAGGCGACATGTCCATTTTCTATGTTGGGAACTGATGTCTTAGAATCTTTCAGTCGAACACCATCGGCGAACATATTCGTTCTGACAATAATAGACCATTTTTCGAAGTATGTGGAGATGGTGGCTATGCCAAATTAACAGGCATCAATGGTCGTGCAAGCGTTAATAAACAACTGGATTTTGAAGTATGGTGTACCATAGACAATAATGACTGACCAAGGAACCAACTTCATGTCGGATTTAATTGTTGAACGTAAAGAAGTTGAGGACGAGCAGTTTGCATCCACAGGCGAACGGAAGGACGGAACGGGCACACAGAACAATCGGGAAGAGGCTGCGTTTTTATGTGGAGTCTCATCACCGTCAGTGGGACGAGTATTTGAAGCATATTGGATACAATGCAAAAGTCCATACCAATACCGGTTTGTCTCCGTTTGAGGCAGTGTAGGGGCGAAAAATGCCGCCACCGTTTGATTTACTGAAGCTACAGAAAGGAAGAGCCGGTGAATCTGTACGTCAATTCGCGAGGACAATTCGGTATGTTTGGAAAAGGGTACAAAAGTCGAATACGAAGGCTTTAGAAAGGCAGGAAGACGCAGTGAAGTGGAAGGGAAGTCTACCGCAGTACAGAGTAGGGCAATGGGTAATGTTATCCAGCCCCTATACGCCAAAAGGGAAAACTAAGAAGTCCGTCACGAGATTTCATGGGCCATACCAAGTAGTTCAAACCACCTTCCCCCGTTAACGTTAAGCTTCAGCTGCCAACTAGAATAACGATAGTAGACATTGGGCGGTTGCAACCATTTAAGGGGTGTCCGGATGTGATTCCAGGCATGTTACAGGAAGGGAAGAGGAAGAAAGACAGAGGTGTTAAGCACAGGGAAAACCAGGAAGATAGAGTACAGCAGGATGTTCTGTATGCTTTGCGATCCAGAAAGTAGTACGAGGTGCGGCTAGAAAAAAACCGGACTGATGCTGGAAAAACATTTATTTACAATTATTTACAATTTCATGTTATCTCCTTCAATGTACTCTCCTCCTCGGTCTCTACACCGCTCCATACGAATTTTCGACTGTTCATAGCAATGCTGCAGATCATTTTCGGTAAGTCCATACATTACTTCCGTCGCTTTTTCTTTTACTGCTTCAACAGTCTCAAATCTAGTTCCTTTCAAAGCTGACTTGACTTTAGGGAAAAGAAAAAAGTCACAGGGGGCCAAATCAGTTGAGTAGGGTGGATGATCTAAGATGGGAATGTTGTGTTTTGCCAAAAACGTCTTCACTGACAACGCACTGTGAGCTGTGGCATTGTCTTGGTGAAGGATCCATGACTTTTTTCTCCACAAATCGTTCCGTTTTCTCCGTACTCGCTCACGCAGGGTAGCCAGGACGCTAATGTAGTAATGCTGATTCACTGTTTGTCCCTCTGGTACCCAATCAATGTGCACAATCCCTTTGATGTCAAAAAAAACAATCATCATTGCCTTGAATTTCGATTTTGACATTCGTGCTTTTTTTTGTCGTCGAGAACCAGGAGTTTTCCAATGCATCGATTGGCGTTTAGTTTCGGGATCGTAAGTAAAAAACCACGATTCATCGCAAGTAATAACATTTTGTAAGAAGGTGGGATCACTTTCAATGTTTTCCAGGATGTAAGAACAAATCATTCTTCGGCGTTCCTTCTGTTCAATTGTGAGACACTTTGGAACCATTTTTGAACACACTTTGTTCATGTTGAAACTTTCACGAAGAATCTGCCTAACACTTTCCTTGTCAACTCCTGTTAACTCAGACACTGCTCTGATTGTTAAACGGCGATCTTGTCGAACAAGTTTACCGATTTTTTCAATGTTTGCATCAGTTTTTGCTGACAATGGTCTGCCAGTGCGAGTGTCATCACTGGTGTCTTCGCGGCCATCTTTAAATCGTTTAAACCACCCAAACACTTGTGTTCGCGATAAACAATCATCGCCGTACACTTGTTGTAACGTTACAAACGTTTCACTTGCAGATTTTCCTAGTTTGAAACAAAATTTGATGTTAACACGCTGTTCTTTCTGTACACTCAACATTTTCCGACGCACAGACAAAACGTCAACTACTTAAAACAGACGCCACGGGCAGACTGAGTGCAGGAGGCAGATGAAACTCGAGCAGTAGGCGGAGCGAGAGTCACGTGACAGGCCACGCGACTTTCAGCCTTATTGCATTCGTTTTATTGTTTCACCAGTACTAGTCCGATTTTTTTCTAGCCACACCTCGTAGAATATTCGTAGTTTTTTTCTTGTTATGTGTCATTGAGTTTGCGAAGATTAATTAGGCATTGTTTTTCTTATTTTGTATGTGTTTTCGAGTATTGTGAGCCTGCTGGGGACAGCAGTCTTTTTGAAGAGGGAGGGAGGGTGATGCTGATCACTGTCCTCAGGTCACTGAAAAGGGGAGCGTTGAGCAAGTTGGTAGAAGGCTGATCTCGGCAGTTAACAGCCGGTACGCCGAGATGACAAAGGAGGAATTACGGAGGTGCCACAGAGGGAAGGTAACGGTACGTCCAACCAGGGTGATAACCACCAATCCGGACACGCGCATTGCGCAGTTATTTTTAGCCAGAAGGAAAGAAATACACTGCCCAAGGGACATCGCGGAGCCAAAATTGAGCTTACAACGGATAGGGATGCATTGTATCTTCTCCACCTACGAAAATTAATAGTAGTAGCAAGTTGTATTGAGCAGGGAGTATTTGCAGAAGCGAAACGTATATAGCTCGAGGGAAGCGGAATTTTAATCAGTGGAACTGCGTGTTACGTAATAGGACCAACCTTCCATCTGCCAGCGTCAATTTCAGGAGTCACGCAATTGAATGTTACACAGCTACAGCTGTACTAGCCAGAAGCAGCTCTAGAGTTTTGCCACGGCAGAATATGACCTTATTAAATCAATCTCTGGAGTTAGGTCTGTTGAGATCCGTAAACCAGTTCATTTCAGAGCAAGAGCGGTGCATATCAGCCAAGCAGCTTGTGCAGCATGTCGCTCAAAATAGGGAAAGGCAACGACAAGTAACGATTGTTTGGAGCACCTCTGTGCCAAGTGCCATCGCAGCCTAACTTTGTTATGTGTTGTTTTCATTCTGATCAAGTGGAGAGCCAATTTCAAGAGGGAACCGATGGCACTCCAAATTCCAGTGGACTGGATACCGAAGGCATAAGATGGGCAGGTAAGGGGTTGATCGAGCATTAAGTGGAAAGGTCATCCAGTAACGAATTTTTACGTTTTGTCTCATGACATTTGTTTAAGAGGACTATACCACATCTAAGCTTTTTAATAGTAGTACAAAATATGTCATAAGTACGTGCCGACCCAAACAAGTTTAAGAGTAGTCATAAGTCGACCCGGGGACCGGGTCTTTCCAGAGGGGGGAATAACGTAGTGGCACCACTGTTTAAGATAGGAAAGTTAGATTTGGTGCAATATTTCTGAGAGCACATGTTACACCGCCGGCCGAAGTGGCCGTGCGGTTAAAGGCGCTGCAGTCTGGAACCGCAAGACCGCTACGGTCGCAGGTTCGAATCCTGCCTCGAGCATGGATGTTTGTGATGTCCTTAGGTTAGTTAGGTTTAAGTAGTTCTAAGTTCTAGGGGACTAATGACCTCAGCAGTTGAGTCCCATAGTGCTCAGAGCCATTTGAACCATTTGAACCAAGCACATGTTACAGCCAGGCACGGGCCTGTTGACAATATGTTATGCTGACCAGCAGTTGCGAAGTAGAATGGAGGCCACAGGGCCATCGAACCCCTGAAAAGAGTAAACGCAGCGGTTTGCATGGCGCCAAGTTACAGGCAGAAGCGGCCCACTGGCGCAACCTAGGTGTTATGAGTACGTGACTCGGAGCAGCGCGTTAGCAAAACAGAGGTGCGCAGCTGCGTATAAATAGGTGCCAGTTTTCTAACGAGGGGGATTCTAGTGTGGCAGCTCTCCTGGACAGCAGGGCGTGTCACACCACCGGCTATACGCAGCAGCAGATGCGCCAGCGTTCCAGTCCACGGTGGGTTGCTGGTTCGACCCTCTAAGGCCAACGTGGGGTCCTTAGCCAGCCAGTGGCGAGCAACTCGACAGATCGCTACTGCAGGCAGTCTTGTTGGCTCGCAACACACGCCGGAGGCATCCCGAGGCGAGGGTCGCAGATTTGACTGTTGGATCACAGGTGGCCATTGTCACCGCGATCTTAACCGCGACGGCGAAGAAGCACGCAGCGGGCTGCCCTACGGCTCCCAGTGAGTGGTGCTGAGGAACGGGGATAAAAGCCGCTGAATTGGCTGCTGGTGCATCCTGACGTCGTCAAAACTCACCGGCTGTACACGGCCGGCACGCTGCAGTATGTTGCACAGATCGCTGAGGTAGCCCTTCCGCATCAAGCTGTTTTGCAGACAGAAAAGTGGCGGCATTGTGGGACCCTGTGACGTAGGCAGAGCTGGGAATAATATAACACTTGAAGATCAAGCTGAGTATTAATATGGCTCATCCTGACAGTTTCCATCCACATCCTACATTCCTCCTCTGCACGTCAACATCTATATTTGGCAGTAGCGTCTACAGATGAACAAAAATCAAAAAATATCTGTGCATACCATACAGTCTACTCGAGCTAAGCAGCTAGCGCTGAACAGTGTTGTATAAACTTGTGCCCAGATCCTAGTGTCTTGTTTGTTAATGTTCTTGTTCTCAAATAACTACTGTGAGATACAATTCTGCCTATAATTAACTTCTCATGGTTGGGATTCACAGTCATATAATATTTCTTAAAAGATATCATAGTCGCCATTGACTCTTTAAAATATTTATTGTTACTATTGCAATTTCGGCCTTATGGCCATTTTCAAGTAACACTGCAAAGTCACATTCTGTCTCACAGTCAAAAGGCTGCATTTTGACGACGACATGTAGTCATGTCAGATAGTTTTATTTTATGACAGGATGTGACTTTGCAGTGTTACTTGAAAATGGCCATAAGGCCGAAATTGCAATAGTAACAATAAATATTTTAAACAGTCAACGGCGACTATGATATCTTTTAAGAAATTCTGCCTATGTCCGGACTCTCTCTTGTCGTCATGTTGTCACAGCTATAGGCATTATAATAAGAAAAAATAAAGTTTACATCGTTTTACATTAATGCAAAATATGAGGGTAAATCAAGTAGTGATGATTAAAATGAACAATTTTCAAAGAATTGTGTGGGTGTCATGACAACAGATGCATAGTCTATTTTTTGTGTGCAATCTTGGCTCCAATCACAATTTTATCCTCCTACATACACCATATGGTCACTTGCAGAGTACTTTATGGATCGTCACTCCCTGATTTCTGCATTCCCTAGTTTTTCTACCCATTTTTAGCGGGTAACTGCGTAATAATATACTGGCTGTACAGTTTTGTCACTATGCATTAACTTTTTTCACTACCTAATGCACTTCAGTGACACTCTGAACAGGGAGATAAGTTAGGATTTCTCCTTCAGTCAGACCATCGAGCAGCGTAGTGTAACTAACACGATGTGAAGAATTCAGAGTTCAGTGGGTCTCAACACGAACAGAATAGCCATGGAGGAGAGAAGCTGTAAGCAGTTGTGAGGCTTGAAAATCACTATGGGTTTCCAAAAGCAAAGTCTGTTTACGTAGATGAGAGTAAGACTTCACGGGACCAGCAATTGCATCAACTCCTTTCTTAATAATAAACGGATTAACCGCAGCAAAGAACTAATTGTCTTCAGAATGTGATATCACGAAGAACTGAGGTGCGACTGGGAGAGTCTTTGAATCTGTAGCTTCGTTTTGTTTACGTTTAGCAGACAGAGACTAAGATGAAGGTGAGTGGCTCATTGCAACAAAATCGCCCGTGATTGCCAGCGACTCCAATAGCGCACTCCTTCCAACTTGGGGCTCCCTCGGAGGGGGCTCACCCGGCTTTGGTGAATGTTCACGCCCCATGTCACACGTCCTGAACTTCTGGCAGAGGGACCAACTGGCAATTTGGGAAGGTCACAACTCAGGCAATTACCACTGTCTGAGCCTCTCCTGTACCAGGAGGTATGTGCAAAGCTTACCTACCGGGGCTGGGAATTACGCATTATGCAGCCACATGTTACACGTCAAATACGTGGGATGCCCTTCAGGAGCGCACACTGAGGAAAAAGAAACGGAGAGGAACTCAAACGCCAAATCGGAGGAAGGGTATGAGATGGAAAGGAAAGAAAAAACAGATGAGGTGCATTCTGATGTCAGGCTATTAAAACATCAAAACACATTCTCAAAAATATCCCAGACAAGTTCCCCAAGGGAGAGGAAAAAGGACAGCAGAAGTATAGACATTCAGCACGGAAAGGCAAGAGATGTTACCAAAACTGGGACTCCATGATACCCAAGCACGAACTCATCAAAGAGCGGTAAGCCGCCTGGGGGGGGGGGGGGAGGGGGGGAGGGGAATCTTATGCAAATAGTGTGTCAGTCTCGATAGTATCAAAGGCATTACTGAATTTGAGAAGGATCAGAAAACTGACAATCTGTAACCAGTTTTGTATCCTTTGTGACTTTGATTGTGGTTAACGAACTTTTCTTTTTCTTTTTTTAATATAAGACCACATTCAAGAAAGAAAGAAATATTACAAACTTTTAACAAACATAAAATTTATTTTTGTGACTTGCACATATACATAAAATCTGACAATTAACAAAACAACTTACGTTCACAGCATCAGGATATACTAATATACTTAACAGGGTAACAAAAGGTGCATACCCGTGGTAAATAGGAAACAAAAAACAAATGTGTACAATAAACAGCTATTGCTACAGTTTAATAGAAATATATCTCACAATAAATAAATAAAAAAAACCAGCACCATAAATTAAATTTACATTTGTAAAATGTAAGTGCTTTAAAACTTGAAATATTCAAATGCTTCTCTATTTTGGTGAACATAAACTTGAGTACAATAAATAATATCCCATACTAACGTTGTTTAGATTTAATGTCAAGATCCTGCTGGGCGAATATCGAATATCCTGTACCATAACATCAATGTCTGATGATTTTTAACTGAAGTATAGCGATTAGTCAGGAGCTCACATTAAAATCGGAGCAGTCACTGTAATTTTATCTTCTTTCTAAAGTTTTATATCTCATCTCATACTTTCAAAATGGCAGTGATTTTATATGCAGTGTGGACAACAGACAAACTAGAGTAGAGATATTTTAAAATATTTACAGGAAAAAATAGAAGTAAATTTAAATATCTGCTGTTAATTCCTGCGAAATTGTTTTTTAAATTTGTCAGAGCACTTTTCATCAGAGACTCTATGACATGAAAGGAGCTGAAATATACTTAATTAAACTCCTTGGCAAGCTATATTCATTGGTGAGAGATCTTTGGTAGCAAGTAGTGTGTTTTCAAATTGATGTCGCGATAAATTTGTAGAAAGAAAATAGTTAAGCTTCGGAAACATTTGAAAAAAGACAACCCTAACAAGAAATGGGAAATGATATTTCAGCAAAAGAAAGGATATCAACCAATACCATTTGGTACGAAAAGACGTAAATAATGGACGGAAACTACTGCTTTAAAAATGATAAATTAAAGGAAGCCGAACATAGGAAACGACGAAGATGAAGTTATTCTGTTCGACTGATTCAACCGCGATTCTTGGTGACACACTTTCCAGTAACAATCATGCGAGCCATCAAAATTTTGTACATGTCACTGGCTTTGGTAAGAAATAGAGAGCTTGATAAGTAACACAGTCAATAGGATTTTATTTAAGATTAACGTCCTACCGCTGTCAGGGAGCCGTCCAGACATACGACACTACACTGTAGTCTTCATTACACCACAAGTTGAGACCTCGGTGTAAGATGAACTATATTAACAACTGAACTGAATGTGTACCGTGAAATGCTTTCCATAAATTATTTGTATTTGGTGTAAATGTTTTCTATGTTTTTGTTAATATACTAAACACATTCTAATATTTGATACTTAAATCACAGTTTCGTACTGAAAACAAGAACCAGTTCACACAGTTAAAACTGTTTTTGCTTTGTGTTTTCTCAATATTTTTTGGCACTGGAGGAACGGCCTTGTCTTTTTATACTTCGCAGAGTTAATTCATGTAAAACGTATCGTAAGAGCGATGTGCCCCTAACTGATATGCGTGAAGCCACTCATGTAAGTCACACTGCTGCAACACTGGCGTAGAAAATAATAAAGGAAAGATTATGTCACACAAGTGACACAAAGACTGTGGTGTATGCAGTCTCTTGACACACATGTAAGGTACGAAGCATACTGAGGCACTACATTGCGAGGCGTTCAGGTAGAGTAGATTCGTGCTGCAGTAGATGCTACAAAGAGTAGGTTCAAAAATGGCTCTGAGCACTATGGGACTCAACTGCTGAGGTCATTAGTCCCCTAGAACTTAGAACTAGTTAAACCTAACTAACCTAAGGACTTCACAAACATCCATGCCCGAGGCAGGATTCGAACCTGCGACCGTAGCGGTTCTGCGGTTCCAGACTGCAGCGCCTTTAACCGCACGGCCACTTCGGCCGGCAAAGAGTAGGTGATCAACTGAATCACACTAGAAGTCTCAATGGAAATCATCCATGATCCATGTCAATAAAACACTCGAGCTCAAACAGTATTCCTACTTCGAAACTTCGTGGTAGATTCAAACTGTGTGTCGGACCAGGTCTCGATTCATTGAAAGAATTCTCAAGAAGTGTAGTCTACAACAAAGGAGGCAGCTTACGAACCCCTAGTTCGACTGATACTTGAATATTGCTTCTCAGTCTGTTAACTCTTGGCAAATAGGAGAATCGATGGAGGAAACAGAGAAAACTCAAAGGTGAGCAGCGACTTACCGTTAAACGTACATTTAGGAATGGTGACGCTCATCCAACTGAGCGACAAACGTTACAAGAGAGGCAGTGTGCAGCAAGATATGGTTTACAGTTAAAATTCCGACAGCATACGTAACTAAAGCAGTCAATGAACATATTGCTTCCACCTGCCTTTATCACGCGAAATGATCGTGAAGGCAAAATTAGAGAGATCCGAGCGCACACGGAGGCTTACCAACAACCGATTTTCCCGCGTATCATTCGTGACTGTAACAGAAAGGAGGATATTGACTGAGATACACAAAGTACTCTTCGTCACACACTGTAAGATTGTTTGCGGAGTAAAGGTGTAGAAGTACATGTAGGGCCCGGAAACTTGCCTTTAGTTGGCAATACCTTCACCGACTAAGTTATACAGATATGACTCACGAGATGGAGCAGTGGCTGTTTAGTTCAGTCAGTAACAGCATTGCTCACAAGAGATAAGGTTTCGGTTTAGAGTCTTACTCTCGTACACAGTTTAAATCTGCCAGGAAATTTCAAAACGGTGCACACTCAACTGCGGAGTACGTCGTTGGAAAACAAAAGTAAATAAGTTCAAACAATTAGATTAAGTTTAAAGCCCTAAAAACATAAGCCAAAGCTTAATTATCTAATATTTGCAAGTATTTTATCTCGTATCTCACATTAACGGCACAGTGGATATCGGTCTTGAGCCTTGAAGCTCTTAATACTAACAAGTCAAGCATGATTTGAAATGCATAGGCAATAAAAACATTTCAATAATTTCCTGTATTCTTAGAGCTCTGTTGAGCTTAGAGAGCAGCCATTGGCACATTGAGAGGGCAGGATTGACCACTGAGAGGAAGCACTGTCTGAGTGATCCATTGCCATGAAGTATCCATTTGCGACGAGTTTCTGCAGTATATGAATTCTGTCTTTCACAAGGCCCTTGGGATTTCAGGTACGATGATCTCGCTTTCCTCGAGGTTACGTTCTTGGCTTTTCAGCCCTCATCGACCCCTGCACAGTGAGGAAAGAACAGACTAAGGGCTTGCAGGTTCTGTAAAGTTCGTGATCGCTGAGGAGCCAACGCAGATGCTCCCAAGTCTGGTCTGAGAACAGTGAAGAGGCGCGTCCGCTGCTAGAACCTGTGGCTCTCAGTCACCACAGAGTCGTCAGCGTCTGTGCTACCTCCGGCGCAGCAGCCAACGCTGTTGTCGCTATTTTTGGAGGCCACCTCGGATGGCCGCTCCTCGAACACCAGCTGGTACAGCAGGGTCGCCACCGCCGAACCCGACAGGGGACCCACCCAGTAGATCTGAAAACAACAGCACCATCACACACAACACATTCACACTGCAGAGTAGCTTACAAACTTCCATCCACATAGATGAGTGCAGTGTCAGTAATTAAAAGAAATGCGCAGCATGTCGTTAGCATTCTCTTCGGATACGTTAGGTGCGCATGATGTAGGAACGTCAATCGATGATATCAGGATCTCAAAACGCGCCAAGACAGATCTACTATCAATCTGATCACAACTGCATATTATACTAATCAAGAAATAATCCTCAAATATCTATTAGTAATATGTTCAGATCGATTTAACCTCGACCAACCAGGAATTCATGTGTGGGGAAGGCAGCGACACAGGGATTAAATCGGAATATAGTTCATCCGTGAAAGATCTTGCATTCAAAATACTTTTTAACCTATTCGTGAGCCTATTAGATGGTGCAGAACACTTAACATATGTATAGCTGTTAGAGCACTATACTCTGGTCCTCGCGGTCCAGATTCAATTCTGGATAGTGATGGGGACTTCTCCTCGTCCCCATAATTCCAGGATGGCACCACGTACATTCAGCCAGCTTATCAAATTAGTGGGGATTTTTCGTGGAAATGCATCTGGGGCGATGAGACCACACACACTCCCCCTCCTAGCGTCACATTATGCAGAGAGGCCGAAGGCTCTACTTACAATCAGCTCAGTAGCCCAGTCATAGGCTATGCATCACAGAGAGGGCGGAAAGAAGAGACAGATAAAGTGAAGTTGCAGGAGAAGTATGTGCAATATACGTGGTGAATGTGGATGTAGGGGAAGGTGTGCATCTTGGCTTGTACATGCGTTCGGCACATACATAGCACACATCTCCTCCTCCACCTTCTCTGTGACTACTTGTTGCTCCCCACATCTCCTTGTCCACCTCATCCTCCGACCTCTACTTGTCCATCTCCTCCTTGTCACCCTCCCTGTCTCTTCATCTACTTTTCCCACTTCTCTTGGTCCATGTGCTCTGCCCACACTCTCTGAGCATACCTTCCTTCCCCCTCCCTCTGTCTGTAAACTCGTTCACCTTCCCCCTCCCCTCTTCCTTTTCCACCTGCCCACTACTCCTCTACACCTTCTACCTGACTCCTGCCAAAACCCTTCCTACCCATTTCCTCCTCCCCTCTTTCTGTCCTCCTCCCCATTTCCTCTCCCCACTCTCTATCCAGCTCTTCTTCCCCTCTGTGTATGTACTCCTTCTCATCCTCCCTCTGTCCTTATTCTCCTGCCTGCCTCTTCCTATCCACATCCTTCTTCCCTCTCTCTGTATCCATCTTCTCCCCCCCCCCTCTCTCTCTCTCTGTTCCCACTCTCTCTGTCCATCCGTTCCTGCCCTCTGTCCCAAACAGTCCCATCCTGCCCCTCTGCTTATGCCCAGCTTTATCCATATCAACCTTCCCTCAGCTGTGCACATCCCCATGTGTAGCCCTTGCAAAACAGATCGATAAAGCAGGCCTAATTACACTAACACAGCACACCTGTCATGAAGGGCTGGAAAAATGTTGCCCGTGCCACATAGGTTGTGCTGCAAAGCATGTCGATAAGACAGACTGATATTACTCTTTCCCAACTTGCTTCTTGTGCAGGCCAGCCGATATGGCAAGGCTGAAAAAACAAGTTTTTGCTCCTATTGCAGCTAGGAGGCTTTAACTATGTCAGTGCTGATAGTCGTGAAGTTTGCCATTTATTTACCAAAATCCATTGAAATCAATCCAGGGGTTCCAGAGGAGACGCTGGACACACACACACACACAGTATTTAGTATATATATATATATATATATATTTTTTTTTTTTTTTAGCTCCGTCTTTAGGCCACAAGTGGCCCTTCCGGGACCGTCCGGCCGCCGTGTCATCGTCCGAGGAAGATGCGGATAAGGAGGGGCGTGTGGTCAGCACACCGCACTCCCGACCGTTAGGACGGTATTCTTTGACCGAAGCCGCTACTAATCGGTCGAGTAGCTCCTCAATTGGCATCACGAGGCTGAGTGCACCCCGAAAAATGGCAACAGCACATGGCGGCGGGATGGTGACCCATCCAAGCGCCGGCCACGCCCGACAGCGCTTAACTTCGGTGATCTCACGGGAACCGGTGTAGCCACTGCGGCAAGGCCGTTGCCCAGTATATATATATATATATATATATATATATATATATATATATATATATATATATATATATATATATATATATATATATATATATATTGCCTGAAAAGAAAGTGAAACATCAAGAGGACATTACCTTATGTGGAGACACACACACACACACACACACACACACACACACACACACACACAATACACACACACACACACACACACACAATCACACACACACACGCTGTTTATTGCCTGAAAAGAAAGTGAAACATCCAGAGGACATCGTCTTATGTCAATGAAACTTCTTACACATATACACCATCAGTAGGTATGCAAATAACTAATAGTGACTACAGTGCCCGAAAAGAAAATGAAACACCTAGAAGACATCATCTTATGTCAAACTTCTTATACATTCCCACCATAAGTAGGCATGTAAATAACTACAGTTGCAGCCTTTTGTGATTGATTAACCTCCAGAGTGCATCAATGATTAAGGACATGGAGATGCTGTGTACCCATTTGATACAGCGTTGTCAGCATCTGACACAGTATGAGAGTTTCCTCATTGTGGGTCTCCATTTCGCAGGTTGGTCGAATCATGCAATATTTAGATTTGTGTGGGTTTCAGCTGTGATAGTGGCCTGATATAAGGCATGGGGATATGAAGGCAGGAATACTCGTCGTCAAGGTTTTGATCGAGTGTCTGATCACCAAGCTCTCTGTAACCCCTTCACGTATGTGCTTGTCAGCCGAGAATGAGTAATGAACTCCCTGCAACTTCTTGTGTCCTGCACCATTAGTCAGTGACAGCTAGACTATGGTGTTACTGTCCCATGGAGAGGGTGCATTTGGAGTAATGCCATCATCAGGTAATATGATGGTGTAGCATTGTGGTCAGTGATGAATCGCGATCTAGAACTTCCACAGATAACAATCATCTACAAGTATAGTGGTGATCTGAGGAGATGTTCCATTCCTCTGATGTCTGGAACAGGCACAGCAGTATTACTTCTGACATCATGTTGTGGGGAGCCATTGAGTATGACTTCAGGTCACGCCTGGTAGTGACTGAGGGAGCCCTGATGTCACAATAGTACGTCATGGACATCCTGCGTTCTCTTGTGCTACTTTTTGCACATCACCATGGTGCTATTTATCAACGGGAATACTTTTGTCCATACATGGTACGTGTCTCTATGAACAACCTGCGTGATGATGAGGTATTTCCATGGCCAGAAAGTCCCCCTGAGTCTCCTCGATAGAACATGTATGGGACTAGCTCGGATGTCAACTCAGTCCCAGCGTCACTATCGAAGATATCATGAACCATTTACAACAGTCGCGGTCTAGCTTGGCTCAGGAGAAGATGCAATGGCTTTATGACGCCTTTCCCGACCGAATAATTGCATGCAACCAGGCCTGGGATTGTACAGCATCATATCGATAAGCGGATTCATACTTTCAAGTACTTTGTACACATAATCCCACGTTTTTAATCATTTAAATAACATCTCCTCAAAAGCACTTAAGTTTTATTTCGTTGCCTCCTCACCTTTTGGGTGGTTTACTTTTGTCTCAGGCAGCGTAGGATAAAGCGTGATGTTCCTGGATGTTCCGCCTCTAACTGAATGAGAATATTTCCAGTAGTCTGTCCAGTGGTCTGGGTGTTATGCTGTGCGTAGGTATAATGTTCGTGATCGTACAGACCTCTCACTGGCCAATGTTCCTGTGACACTGTACTCTTTTCCGATAGGCGGCTTTTCAGGGGAGCATACGGCTATGACTTCAATTTTATGGATGACAATGTGCGACAGCATCGGAAAGCTTATGTGGAGGAGCTCATGGAGCGTGGAGCGAGAGAATATTCGGCGAATCGACTGTTCTGCCTGTTCCCCCCGACTTAAATCCCACAGGGAACGTGTGGGACGAATTGGAGAGAGACGTGTTGTAGCACGTCCACACGCACCAGCGACCACCCAGCAGATGTCAGCTGCGCTGTTGGAGGAATGGAACGCCCTACCACCAGAACTCCTTACCAAACTTGATGCCAGCATGGCAGCATCTTGGAGAGCATGCATTGCCCTCAGTAGTGATCACAAACGCTATTAAAAACCATGTACAATCTTTTCTAGTGTCCACAGGACAATCATGAACGGCGGTGACTTCAGTATGATTATTGTCTTTGAATAAAAAGTTTCATATTTTCATATCATCACGTATGTCTTCTCAGTTACCTTCTGTACTACCCTGTAGCAGTTCTTCCTGTGGTCCAAGTTTCACCAAGCTACTTTACCTGGCAATGGCACATCATGTGAAAGATGCTTTCGTCCTTACACTTTTGCACACCAGCGTAGTGTACCGTGAATACGTCGATAAAAGGAGGCCACAGAAGTTAGCGTCAACTGTCGGGGACGCTTTTGAGGCAACGAAAATACGGGAGGCTAGCATAGGACGCATCCATTACTGACAGTGATGAATACAACAAGGACCAGAACTTAGACTTAGTTGCATCATTGAAAGCATCTCTAAGTAGCCAGTGGAACAATGAATAGAAAACTTGTAGCGCAGCTATGTGGGTGCCCTATAGTGAACTACAGCCCCGTGTCCCCGCCACACAGTAGTATTCCAAACAAACTGTCCCACGCACATTTTGTTGGACTGCGACGTGCCTGAGATTTAACCATATACATTACAAAAAAAAAACATGTACACTGATTTGGAAGAGTGACCTTCCCTACTGTGTACGTGGAGGTGTTAACCATGTGATACTTGGACGTCTTACCCCTATAATTTAGGAGTATGACACATATCTGACCACTCAGCGTGAAAACGCTCGGTGGTTATCAAGATTTTGAGAGTACTGTGGAAGAATCTTGCGGCGTTTGAAGGGGAGTCGTTGGCAATGCATAGTTCTCCTATAGCAGAGACATTAGTTTATTATATAAGAAACTATCAGCCTCGATTGCGGTATTGAAACCAGCCTTTACCTAGGTTTCAGAGCAAATAATTGAGTCTTCTTCAGAAGATATACCTGAATCTATAATTTGTCTAAGAGGGCATGTTCTAGAAATAAAACTAAAACAGCCTGAATAGGCATAGTCACATTTTAAAAATGCGGTACATAAGTACTAAGCCAACTCGAAGACTTAAGCTCTGGCGTGCACCTCGTCTCCATGGACGCCGTACTTATTGCGATGTAGTGAAGATTTACCCTATGTGGGATACAGCGTAGCGTGACACAGATTGGAATAAAACAGGGAAGCTATATCTGGCACATTCTGCCCTACTTGAAAGTTTGGTACAGACCTGTGTATTAGAAAACGTACTGTATACCTAAATGCTCAAATAATCATGATATTTTCCGAAGCTGGACTTTTATCTGTTGATCACGTATTGTATATACTGTTACAGTACAGTGCAGAAGGTACTGAAAGACGCAAGGAGACAAACATAAATTATACTTTTATTTAAAGACAATATCTACACTGTAGTCACAGCTGCTCATGATGGTCCTCTGCAGATTACAAAAGGCGAGACATGAACCTTAACGGTGTGTGCAATCACCACAGATTGCACTGCATGTTCTACCACTTACTCCCATGATAGTTGCAAAATTGGTAAGAGTTCTTGTCGTATTGCGTTCTATTCTATCACCAGTGCTGTTGACAACTGCTGGATGGTCCTTGGTATATGTGGAAGTGATGCTACACGTCTCCTCAAAGCACACCACACGTGCTCGATGGGGTTTAAAAAGAGGGGAACGAGCAGACCAGTCCATTCGCTGAATGTCCCCTCGTTCCAATAGCTCTCCCACTCTCTCCCACACTCACTGTCCACTCTCTCTCACTGTCTCTCTCCCACCCTCACTGTCACACTCTCTCTCACTGTCTCTCTCTCTCTCTCTCTCTCTCTCTCTCTCACTCACTCACTCACTCTCTCTCTCTCTCTCTCTCTCTCTCTCTCTCTCTCTCTCTCACACACACACACACACACACACACACACATATTCCCTCTCCCTCCCTCTCTCTCATACACTCTCTCGCTCTCTCACTCACTCTCTCCTCTCTCTCTCTCTCTCTCTCTCTCTCTCAAACACACTCTCTCTTCTCCTCTCTCTCTCTCTCACACACACTCTCTCTCTCTCACTCTCTCTCTCTCTCTCGCTACCTCCTGCGCTGTTCGATGCCTACGCGCACTGTCAACCTTGAAAACGAAGTCATTGCCGAATTTACCCCTGAAAAGACACACATGGGGGAGGAGTACAGAGTAACAATAACGTTGACAGGCCAGTCAGATCAGTACGCCCACACACCATTAGCCCTCCCTACACCTGGACCATCAAAACGATTATGTTCGACAATGTTGGTCGTAAATTTATGTGAAGGGTAGGTGAGAACACATAACGCACGTGGGAATATTGTCGAACACCGTTGTCAAACGCGTTGTAGGCAACGTAGGAGCACGTTTCAGAGCATGCACTGCCTCCCGCAGTGATAACGCATCCTATTAAGGATCATGCCCTGCCTTTTGTAATGCCCAGGGGACCATGGTAAATAGCGATGATTTCAGTGCAATTTTCGTTTTTGAATGAGAGTGTCATTTCGTTTCGACTCATTGTATATTTCTTTCAGATACGCTGTGTACCATACTGTAATTGTTCTTTCTATGTATGGCCCAAGTTTCATTTAGTTATGTTACTTGGCAGTAACAGATCATACGAAAGTTATTTTCATCATTACGTTTTTCACTTCAGTGTAGTTTTCTTAAGCAGACGGCCTCCGTTAATGAGAGAAAAATGTTGTTTTCTTCCTAAAATATTCAACAGACTATTACATAAAACATTTTTTATACTCAATTCTAAAAATAACTTTGAAGGATCATGTTTCGTCACATTTTTTTAGCATATTGCAGCCCAGTCAGCAGTTGTGATAGACTAACATACTGAAGAATCCGCCTCAGTTGCGAGAATTTTCTGGTCTTGACCCAGGTTTCGGCTAGAATAATCCAGCCTTCTTCAGAAGCATAAAATTACTATAACATACCAGAGTAAGGCACGCGTGCAGCGGTCAGTGCCAACGTAGTTGCCGCTGCCAACCGACCGCGTGGTAACGTGATGCCAGGGCTGCACTTCAGTTAAGTGGTTTTAATTCGACATGGTACCACGGTACTATAGGTTTTAATTTTTAATGTTAACTGTGCCTTACTCTGGCATGTTATAGTAATTTTATGCTTCTGAAGAAAGCTAGATTATTCTAGCCGAAACCTAGGTCAAGACCAGAAAATTCTCGCAACTGAGGCGGATTCTTCAATATATTTTCATATTTTTTTGTTATTACATGTGTTTGGTAGACATTCTGTTCAGTGAGAAGCAAGGTCCGGATCTGTTTGCCACCAAGAAACTCCCCATGAAAAGTGTTTGTGTGGATTCCAAACCTTCGTCCCAATTTACTCTTATACTGAACACAACAGCGTCTGAGATGTGGTCCCTGGAAAAGCTCTGCGAACTTACCCAGTGGTCCGTCCAGACGTTCTTCCAGAGCGCTGGAGCCAGTGTCCTCACTGGGTTCATGCTGGCTCCCGTGTAAGGGCCCTGCAAACCACGAAACAACAGCAGTCACGACACAGCACAGGTTGAGAATTGATTCGCAGCATCATGTAACAGCTTTGAAATACGGTGAACATTGACTTATTTCTCCTTTGTCTGTACAAAGTCTGCTCAATGGAGTATTTAATTTGGTTCATGCATCGCTTGTAGAATTTCACACACGGAAATGGAATTAACAAGAGTCTAGTTCAACTGATTTTAGGTTTTCCAAAATTCACCTATCTATTTTTATGAATTTTACAACTGCTATTAAAGGCTGCTACTAGTCCAAATAAACAACGTAAGTGCGTACTCATAAAACAACATTTCAGATGATATGCAATGTAGATGAGGGGTGGTTTTGAGATTGGTTCAAACGGCTTGTTTATTTAGCATTGATTGCTGGACGTCAGAGGTTTTGACGTAAGATGCACTACTCCAACAAAACTAGGAGTTGAAACTAAATGCTAATATTTTACATTTTTGTTCAGAGAAATCCACCATGCAAATTTTCAAGTCGGGTGCTGGATCGTAAGATATTAAATGTATTGTAAGAATTCCTTTCCAAATGAAGGTAATAATCTCATTCACATTTCAGCCCGAGCAGCTTCTGTGCGTATTTCAGGTCGCTTCCACTCCCATTGCCACATGCTCTGCGCCACAGGCTTGGTCATAGCAATATCTGTGTTAAACACACCAGCTGACGGAAGTCTAATAGTGCCTCATATTGTCTAGCTGAGGCACTTGATATTTCGCAGACACTTCTTCTCAGTGCATCTTCCTCTTTGCTTCAACCTTAAGGCACCCTCTCCGACAGATCACGTCGATATCATCAGGTCGTCAACCTCATAACATCACCTCGAAACGCCACCATCGAACATCGTCACCAGTTCGTCACCATCAGACCATCACCATCAGATCGTCTCTCTCAGATCATCTCTCTCAGATGACATCTCTCTGATCGTCTGCCCCAGATGAGCTCCCTCAGATCATTGCCATCAAATTGCAACCATAGTATCATCACCATTCTATCATCACATCAGCCTTGAAGCCTCATCTGATCGTTACAAGCTAACTCCAATGTATTTTCTGTTATCACCACATAATTATCAGCCGCTTCAGAGCACATTACGTACAAGTTTCTCATTCTTATTAAATGATAAGTACAATTAACGTTGTCCTGTTATCGTTTAACTTCAGGTCTTTATCAAAGTATTAGTTAATTACTGGTCGTTGCCGATTACTTTTTGGTAACTGTTTTGATATGTATACAAAATGCTTCGTTATCATAAGTTAATTTCACATTACTATCTACTGTAAACGTTGTTTATGTTTTCAGCTACGAGCATCAACCAATTTAGTGTACTTGAGAATTGTTATCCTCTGGAATTAAATGATACGTCTTTGAAGTAGGCCACAGTTTCAAACTGGGCAGTCGTTGTCAAGTCCGTAAGTCCTCATTATGCATTTAATATAATCTCATGTATTCGCCTCCTGTTACGTCTGACATTGTCTAGATCTTTTCTTACATCTAAAAATCCAGTAAAGAGCTACCTTGGTCCATTTACAATTTAGTCGCCTGTCAACAAATTCTACCAATGACATAAAATTTTGTTTATTGAATAAATTCGACACTATTAGAGTAGGAGAAAGCGATCGTATGCTGATAATCAAATGTAAAATTACAAAAAATTTTAATTTTCTACTTTTTTATACGAAGTGATGACCTGTTTTGGTAGCTTAACTTCCATCTTCAGATCACATGTAGTATTATAAATGCACTAGCAGTGTACAGTGCCACTGCATCGTCAATAACATTCTTATTTTAAACCTTCAGTTTAAACCTGTTATGTGCAGCCACGCTATCGGTGATAGCAACTGAAACAAAAAGCCTGGACAGAGTCGTAAAAATTTTATGCATTGAAACGTCTATTTAATTATCTTCGTTACAGTGAGCAAACTGAACACAAAGATTTGCCAATTAAAATGAACTATCAGTCAAAATTAAAACGTAAAATGTATATACATTTTCACACTGGGTGGACAAGTTACCCAGTGTTACGACGTTGTATATACACTCCTGGAAATGGAAAAAAGAACACATTGACACCGGTGTGTCAGACCCACCATACTTGCTCCGGACACTGCGAGAGGGCTGTACAAGCAATGATCACACGCACGGCACAGCGGACACACCAGGAACCGCGGTGTTGGCCGTCGAATGGCGCTAGCTGCGCAGCATTTGTGCACCGCCGCCGTCAGTGTCAGCCAGTTTGCCGTGGCATACGGAGCTCCATCGCAGTCTTTAACACTGGTAGCATGCCGCGACAGCGTGGACGTGAACCGTATGTGCAGTTGACGGACTTTGAGCGAGGGCGTATAGTGGGCATGCGGGAGGCCGGGTGGACGTACCGCCGAATTGCTCAACACGTGGGGCGAGAGGTCTCCACAGTACATCGATGTTGTCGCCAGTGGTCGGCGGAAGGTGCACGTGCCCGTCGACCTGGGACCGGACCGCAGCGACGCACGGATGCACGCCAAGACCGTAGGATCCTACGCAGAGCCGTAGGGGACCGCACCGCCACTTCCCAGCAAATTAGGGACACTGTTGCTCCTGGGGTATCGGCGAGGACCATTCGCAACCGTCTCCATGAAGCTGGGCTACGGTCCCGCACACCGTTAGGCCGTCTTCCGCTCATGCCCCAACATCGTGCAGCCCGCCTCCAGTGGTGTCGCGACAGGCGTGAATGGAGGGACGAATGGAGACGTGTCGTCTTCAGCGATGAGAGTCGCTTCTGCCTTGGTGCCAATGATGGTCGTATGCGTGTTTGGCGCCGTGCAGGTGAGCGCCACAATCAGGACTGCATACGACCGAGGCACACAGGGCCAACACCCGGCATCATGGTGTGGGGAGCGATCTCCTACACTGGCCGTACACCACTGGTGATCGTCGAGGGGACACTGAATAGTGCACGGTACATCCAAACCGTCATCGAACCCATCGTTCTACCATTCCTAGACCGGCAAGGGAACTTGCTGTTCCAACAGGACAATGCACGTCCGCATGTATCCCGTGCCACCCAACGTGCTCTAGAAGGTGTAAGTCAACTACCCTGGCCAGCAAGATCTCCGGATCAGTCCCCCATTGGGCATGTTTGGGACTGGATGAAGCGTCGTCTCACGCGGTCTGCACGTCCAGCACGAACGCTGGTCCAACTGAGGCGCCAGGTGGAAATGGCATGGCAAGCCGTTCCACAGGACGACATCCAGCATCTCTAAGATCGTCTCCATGGGAGAATAGCAGCCTGCATTGCTGCGAAAGGTGGATATACACTGTACTAGTGCCGACATTGTGCATGCTCTGTTGCCGGTGTCTATGTGCCTGTGGTTCTATCAGTGTGATCATGTGATGTATCTGACCCCAGGAATGTGTCAATTAAGTTTCCCCTTCCTGGGACAATGAATTCACGGTGTTCTTATTTCAATTTCCAGGAGTGTATATTTTACGTTTTACTTTTGATTTTAAGCACAGCTTACATGACAACTTTCTGTGTTCAGTTACTAATTGTAACGAAAATAATTACATGGACGTTTCAATGTATAAAATTTTTACGATTCTGTGTAGGCTTTTTGTTTGAATCGCTGTCACCGATAGTATGGCTACACTTAACAGATTTCAAGATTTCACAGTAAGAATGTTATCAATGATGCAACGGCGTTCCACAGTTGTACACTGCGAGTACATTTATAATACTACATGTCATCTGAACATGGTAGTTAATCTAACGAAACCAGTCATCACTTTTTGTAAAAATTTTAAAAAATAAACTCCTCCTGGAGCAATTACTGGGTGGATAGAGTAGCTCAGTAATTGCTACTGCCGGTCCCAAGCCCGGATGAAGGAGGAGGGTAAAAGCCAAAAACATCAAAAGGCACTTACAAAACACCAGCACTTAATCCGCGGACTAACAACCCGTACGATAAGAGTGAATTGAATCGGCAATCAGCCACTCGCCTCGGGCAGACGCCCACCAGCTCAAACCAACCATGAACTTAGCATGAGGGAAACACGAGCAACAAAGCAACTACCTCAGGCTGTAACTCAGAAGAGCGAAGGCGAACCTGGTCATTCGGATTCTGGGGGACCAGGACATCATGCAGGGAAGAGTCGGAGCTTCCCAAAACTACTCAAACCAAATCGAAAGCAATTCACTGGTACACTGAACGTACAGATACTGACTAAAATAGGAAAACTCAAGATACTGACAGATACTTGTGATAGATTTGGGATTCGTATACTTGCAGTACAAGAAACACGTTTTCGTGATTGTGGTCACTTTGATTCCAGTGGCTATCGACTCTACAAGGGAAAGCATGCAATCAAACTGGAAAATAGTAACATAAATTTGTTGGGAACGGTATTCCTCGTGCATAACAGTATCCAGGACTCCATGATCTCGTCACCCTCTGAACACCTCTCTCTAGTCACAGTTAAATGTGCCATTAGGCCTATACACTGGTAAACGCACATGCTCCAGCCCATAACGATCCTGACAAAAACATTGGAGAAGTTCTGCTCACAACTCGAGCGTATACTCACCAAGATCCCTCATTACCATGTCAAAATCTGTTGGGAGATTTCAATGAGCAACTGGAAGAGAACTTGAACACAGATATATAATTGGAAATTTTTCAGCACACAAAAAGACGAACACCAATGGACATGGCTTAATCAACCTCTAAATAATGTCCACTCACTTTATGAAAACACCGATGAAAATGACTACACGGAGATCCCCAAACAACCACATTGTGGAATATCAAATTGATCATGTAGCGATAAATAGAAAATTCTCATCAGAAATCATGAACGTGAGGGTACGCGAAGGTCTCGTAGAGTCAGATCACCATCTCTCACAAATCAAAATCGGCTTCATACCTAATCGAAAGAAGTGCCGAAAATCTAAACTGCTGCGCATTAATCCAGAATACCTAAAAGAACATTCAGAGGAGTTTGTGCAATCACTAGATACCAACACGGGAAGAGCTTCTTGGAACCATCCAGCAGTCATCAAGAAAACTCGGTCAACCACGACGGAAAAGGAAACACAGGTGGTGGACCACAGATTGCGACAGAGCACTTGAACCACGTATTCAAGCCTGGAAGATTTGGCACAGCCATCAAACACCGGAGAATCGGCAGAACTTTTTGGAAACACAGAAGAAAACATCCAAAACAATCAGAAATCAACGTACATACCATCACAAACGATTAGAGGAAATTGATAATGATTTTAAAAGAAACGAGAAACTTTTATAGGGCATTTAGGGAAGAACTAGCAACCTTCAAGCCTCCCATTCTTTGTTTTTGACGCCCTGATGGAACACTTGAGACGAACACAAAGGCCAACTATGAAATCCTGAAACAGCATTTCGCGAAGTTACACAACTGTGAACCAACAATAGTCAAACTTGATATCCATGTTACGACCCTAAACCAGGATTCAACTCCACCTACGCGTGAGGAGTTGTGAAACGTTGCATCACATCTGAAAAATTAACAAAACATCAGGGGAAGACGGTGTAATTGCCGAAATGCTCAAGGTTTGAGGTGAACTCTTGATTGACAGCCTGAAAACTATCATTGGAAATACATGGGAAAGAGAAGTCATACCAGCAGATTGGAAAAATGCTTTGATTCACCATCTACACTAAAAGGGCAACAAGACCGATCCCAACAACTATTGAGGCATTTTACTCCTACCAGTCGCTTATAAAGAGCTCTCACGTGCTCTTCTCACCAGATTAGAACAACAGACAGAACATCGGTGAGTATCAGGCAGGCTTCCGCCCACAGTGATCCTGCGCAGAACAGATCTGGAACCTGAAGATGATACTGCAACACTGTTAGTCGTACCGCACAGTAGTCAGCCTCGTAGATTTCAAGAAAGCATACGACTCGATTCATCGCTCCAGTCTGTTCAATACAATTCGTGAATATGGTGTAGATAACAAAACTACTTCATTAATTGAGCAGACTTTAACAGACAACCTCAAAAGTAAAATTCATGGAAGAAGTTTCTGAACCTTTTCAAATTAGGACAGGTGAGATAGTGTGATAGGTTGCCCCCACTCCTCTTTAACCTGGTACTGGACAAAATTATCAAGACGTGGGAGAAAGAAATACCTGGAATAAATATGGGAACAAAGGACAAACGAATCGACATAAAATGTCTTGCTTTTGGTGATGACCTAGCAAAAATCACGGGGACTCCCGAGGAAGCCAAACATGCCATCCAGACACTTCATGAGATTGCCATCAAAACCGGGCTCCAAATTTCTTACTAGAAAACACAATTCATTGACTCCAAAAGTTCAAATCTGAAACCACTTGCAACAAAATGTAGTAACATCAAACAAGTTAAGTACTTCAAGTACTTGGGTGAAATTATCAGCAACACTGGTAACGAAAAAGTAGCTCACAAAACACGAGCAGAAAAATTACGTAAAGCTTATACAATGACCTGGAATACATACAATAAGAAATCGCTATCCACTCAAGCCAATCTACACCACTATCATACAATCACTCTTCCAGAGGAGCTCTACGCAACTGAAACACCATCATTAACCAACAACATCAAGGACATTGAGAAAATGGAAAGGCATGTACTCTGTAAAATATTTGGACCCAAGATTCAAGATGGTGTCAGGATGCGCAAAAGCTCTGAAGAACTGTACTCAAGGACTGAACGTTTCACGCCAGTTGCACGGAAAAGACGATTGAAATTCTACGGACATTTAGCAAGAATAGACACCTCTAGAATGACCAAGTAAACCTTCCTTATCATCAAAGGAACTCGCCAAACCAAGGCACGCTGGCTAACAGAAACCCAAAATGACGTCACGGAACTCAGTATTGACCCACTAGAAACCACACGGACTGTGTACAGACGGAAAATCAACTCTCATAAGTTAACAGCCAAAACCCAACGGAAAATAATCTGAAATTGAAAAACGCATGGACACAAGAGAGAAGAGAGGCCCATAGTGAAAGGATGAGGATGTTTTGGGAAGAAAAGAACAAGAAAGCTAAGAAGAGCAGTGCTAATTAATGGTTCCGCGTGCTCCTTAGAGGGCGAAACGAATAAATAATAATAATAAACGTTAAATGCAATTGAGACAAAATATAGAAAATTTCTGAAAATTTTGAACAGTTTTTAGAATTTTTATGATTTTACATTTGATTATTTTCCCTTCACTCTTCATTACGATCCCTCGTTCATTTGTTTGTGTCCTGTCTAACATATTAGTCTCGAGCATGCACCTATTCACTGTTCCCCCAAAAACAGACATTTCTGGATGGCTTCCATAATTTAAATTAAAATTTCCCTCCGTAAGCAGAAGGAGTCTACGTCTTCAATGATTATTTGTACTACTTTGTTTCAGTCCTTTGATTGTGCGTTAGTCTTATTGTAATTCATATTCAAGTCTTCTTTAAATTTATTTTATTACGTTTGTCTCTGAGGTTTATCTGTAAGAGGTGCAAGTAGTGCAATGTCATCAGCAAAACAAATGTGTTTCAGATATAATCCTTTACAACGTGATCCTTTCCAATATCTGAATGAGAACTAACTCTGAAGAATATTTTTGGTTATACGGTATCACCTTCTTTCACAGCTTACCGGTAATTTTTCACTACCCTGATGATGACAACACTGAAACTTACAGGGGTTGGACAAAAATATGAGAACACTGTGAGGAATGCATTCTTGAACATAAATGTAGATGCTAGCCAAGCATGTGGGTTGCGTTGTTGTATTTGACCAAGAACGGCACCTGTGCAATATACATAGTACGTTACAATGAGGGTCAGTCGTAATCAGAATAGTATTCTGTGTAGTCATGAGTGCATTATGTCGGCGATAAATGAATTAGAAAGTGGGCAAATGCTTGGTTCTAGTATGGTGAATGCTTCCGTAACCGATGTAGCGCCGTTTCAGGGGACACCATAGCGAAGATTTATACCGAACACAGGGAAAGAGGAAACACGTCATCTGCTAAATCACAATGCGGACGAAAGTGTGTGTTCAGTGACTGTGACAGAAAATAGCGGACGACGGCTGCAAAAGTCACTGCAGATTTCAAAATCGTTCTCACGGACCCTGTCAGCACGAAAACAACACAAAGAGAGCAGCATAATCTGGGAACTGCAAAGGTAGCTGGTATTCTAAAACCACTCATCAGTAATGCAAATACCAGAAACAGAAAAATATACATCTCAAGCCTTAAAACCTGGACTTTTTAATAATGGAAAAGTTATTTGGTCGGATGAGTCATGTTGCACACTGTTTCCACCTTCTGGTCGAATCTACGTCCCAAGATTGAAAGACGCGTTACTGCCAAGGACTATGTTACAATGTTCTGTGATCACGTCCATCTAATGCTACAATGAAATTTTAACTCTGCAGCGGAGTGTGCGCTGTTATGAAACTTCCTGGCAAATTAAAAATGTGTGCCGGACCGAGACTGGAACTCGGGACCTTTGCCTTTCGCGGGCAAGTGCTCTACCAACTGAGCTACCCATGCACGACTCACGACCCGTCCTCACAGCCTTCAATTCCGCCACTACCTCGTCTCCTACCTTCCAAACTTCGCAGAAGCTCTCCTGCATACCTTGCAGAACTAGCTCTCCTGGAAGAAAGGATACTGCGGATACATTGCTTTGCCACAGCCTGGGGGATGTTTCCAGAAAGAAATTTTCACTCTGCTCAGTTGGTAGATCACTTGCCCGCGAAAGGTAAAGGTCCCGAGTTCGAGTCTCGGTCCGGCAGATAGTTTTAATCTGCCAGTATGTTTCATAACAGCGCACACTCCGCTGCAGAGTGAAAATTTCTTTCTGGAAACATCCCCCAGGCTGTGCAAAGCAATGTATCCGCAGTATCCTTTCTTCCAGTTTCTTCCAGGGGTGCTAGTTCTGCAAGGTATGCAGGAGAGCTTCTGCGAAGTTTGGAATGTAGGAGACGAGGTTTTTATTTTATTTTATTTTATTTATTTTTTTTTACAGTTTTTGCCCTCTACAGCTCCCTCTAGTACCATGGAAGTCATTCCCTCATGTCTTAGCAGATGTCCTATCATCCTGTCCCTTCTCCTTATCAGTGTTTTCCACATATTCCTTTCCTCTCCGATTCTGCGTAGAACCTCCTCATTCCTTACCTTATCACTCCACCTAATTTTCAAAATTCGTCTATAACACCACATCTCAAATGCTTCGATTCTCTTCTGTTCCGGTTTTCCCACAGTCCATGTTTCACTACCATACAATGCTGTACTCCAGACGTACATCCTCAAAATTTCTTCCTCAAATTAAGGCCGGTATTTGATATTAGTAGACTTCTCTTGGCCAGAAATGCCTTTTTTGCCATAGCGAGTCTGCTTTTGATGTCCTCCTTGCTCCGTCCGTCATTGGTTATTTTACTGGCTAGGTAGCATAATTCCTTAACTTCATTGACTTCGTGACCATAAATCCTGATGTTAAGTTTCTCGCTGTTCTCATTTCTACTACTTCTCATTACCTTCGTCTTTCTCCGATTTACTCTCAAACCATACTGTGTACTCATTAGACGGTTCATTCCGTTCAGCAGATCATTTAATTCTTCTTCACTTTCACTCAGGATAGCAATGTCATCAGCGAATCGTATCATTGATATCCTTTCACCTTGTATTTTAATTCCACTCCTGAACCTTTCTTTTATTTCCATCATTGCTTCCTCGATGTACAGATTGAAGAGTAGGGGCGAAAGGCTACAGCCTTGTCTTACACCTTTCTTAATACGAGCACTTCGTTCTTCATCGTCCACTCATATTATTCCCTCTTGGTTGTTGTACATATTGTATATGACCCGTCTCTCCCTATAGCTTACCCCTACTTTTTTCAGAATCTCGAACAGCTTGCACCATTTTCTATTGTCGAACGCTTTTTCCAGGTCGACAAATCCTATGAAAGCGTCTTGATTTTTCTTTAGCCTTGCTTCCATTATTAGCCGTAACGTCAGAATTGCCTCTCTCGTCCCTTTACTTTTCCTAAAGCCAAAATGATCGTCACCTAGCGCATTCTCAATTTTCTTTTCCATTCTTCTGTATATTATTCCTGTATGCAGCTTCGATGCATGAGCTGTTAAGCTGATTGTGCGATAATTCTCGCACTTGTCAGCTCTTGCCGTCTTCGGAATTGTGTGGATGATGCTTTTCCGAAAGTCAGATGGTATGTCGCCAGACTCATATATTCTACACACCAACGTGAATAGTCGTTTTGTTGCCACTTCCCCCAATGATTTTAGAAATTCTGATGGAATGTTATCTATCCCTTCTGCCTTATTTGACCGTAAGTCCTCCAAAGCTCTTTTAAATTCCGATTCTAATACTGGATCCCCTATCTCTTCTAAATCGACTCCTGTTTCTTCTTCTATCACATCAGACAAATCTTCACCCTCATAGAGGCTTTCAATGTATTCTTTCCACCTATCTGCTCTCTCCTCTGCATTTAACAGTGGAATTCCCGTTGCACTCTTAATGTTACCACCGTTGCTTTTAATGTCACCAAAGGTTGTTTTGACTTTCCTGTATGCTGAGTCTGTCCTTCCGACAATTATATCTTTTTCGATGTCTTCACATTTTTCCTGCAGCCATTTCGTCTTAGCTTCCCTGCACTTCCTATTTATTTCATTCCTCAGCCACTTGTATTTCTGTATTCCTGATTTTCCGGGAACATGTTTGTACTTCCTCTTTTCATCAATCAGCTGAAGTATTTCTTCTGTTACCCATGGTTTCTTCCCAGCCACCTTCTTTGTACCTATGTTTTCCTTCCCAACTTCTGTGATGGCCCTTTTTAGAGATGTCCATTCCTCTTCAACTGTACTGCCTACTGCGCTGTATCTATAGCGTTAGAGAACTTCAAACGTATCTCGTCATTCCTTAGTACTTCCGTATCCCACTTCTTTGCGTGCTGATTCTTCCTGACTAATGTCTTGAACTTCAGCCTACTCTTTATCACTACTATATTGTGATCTGAGTCTATATCTGCTCCTGGGTACGCCTTACAATCCAGTATCTGATTTCGGAATCTCTGTCTGACCATGATGTAATGTAATTGAAACCTTCCCGTATCTCTCGGCCTTTTCCAAGTATACCTTCTCCTCTTGTGATTCTTGAACAGGGTATTCGCTATTACTAGCTGAAACTTGTTACTGAACTCAATTAGTCTTTTTCATTCCTTGTCCCAAGCCCATATTCTCCTGTAACGTTTCCTTCTACTCCTTCCCCTACAACTGCATTCCAGTCGCCCATGACTATTAGATTTTCGTCCCCCTTTACATACTGCATTACCCTTTCAATATCCTCATACACTTTCTCTATCTGTTCATCTTCAGCTTGCGACGTCGGCATGTATACCTGATCTATCGTTGTCGGTGTTGGTCTGCTGTCGATTCTGATTAGAACATCCCGGTCACTGAACTGTTCACAGTAACACACCCTCTGCCCTACCTTCCTATTCATAACGAATCCTACACCTGTTATACCATTTTCTGCTGCTGTTGATATTACCCGATACTCATCTGACCAGAAATCCTTGTCTTCCTTCCACTTCACTTCACTGGCCCCTACTATATCTAGATTGAGCCTTTGCATTTCCCTTTTCAGATTTTCTGGCGGAATTAAAAGCTGTGAGGACGGGTGAGTCGTGCTTGGGTAGCTCAGGTGGTAGAGCAGTTGCTCGCGGAAGGCAAAGGTCCCGAGTTCGAGTCTCGGTCCGGCACACAGTTTTAATCTGTAATGATACAATGTTCGTTTCCCCAGGGGTGATGCTTTGTTCCAAAGTGACAGGGTCCTACCCACATAGTCTGCACCGCCCAGGTCTATTTTAGTGAGCACGAGGAGGAATTGTCGCATGTCCTCAGGTCACTACAGTCACCATATGTCAATATTATTGAGCTTTTGTGGCTTATTTTGGAGAGAAGGGTGCGTGACCGCTATCCACCTCCAACACCGTTACCTGAACTTGTCACTCTTTTGCAAAGAAATTCCCTTGAAAACCGCAAGGGGTCCGTATTTATCCGCTCTGAGGCGACTGCAAGCGGTTTGGAATGACAACGGTTTTTCTACACCGTATGCTTTTACAATATTTTTGTCCACTTCCTCTATATTATAATGGAAGATGCGGCGTTGATACAAACATGTCCAGATATTGATAAAATACCAGTGGATCTCTCATTGGTATCAGGCAAAAGATCACGGCAAAACCTACACAAGCTCGTGAATGAAATTTAGGGGAACAGTGGATGTTGCATCTCATTTGTAAAGTAATGTAATTATTATGCTCCCGTAGAAAACTAAAAGTGGCTAAATGCGCCAACTTTTGGTACAACGTTAGCGATGTGAACTAGCAATCTACATTGCAAAACACTCATCTGAAGATGGCCGTTGGTTTTCAGCCGAAATATCGTGACAAGAAGTCGACGTAATACGGCTGCAGTCCAGAAATTTCATGGAATACTCCTTGCCGGGAAATTTTCAAGAATCAAAGAAGATTAGTTGCTTCCATAATGTGTTGTGAAATGGCCACAACGAAAAATAAATAAAGAAAGAAAGAAAAGTAAAAAAAGTTAGAGCTAACGTAGAGTTTTATCGACTATAGTTCTTCCCAAATAACATTCACGAATGGAATGGGGAAGAGGAGAAATGATAATGACAGCAGATATACCATCCGAGACGTTCTCTAAGTACCAGGTGTATGAAATGAAACAATGTGCACTTGACTGGTAACAGATAGAATGACCGAGTTAGCGACTAAGAAGAATTAACGACATAAATGGCTAATAAAAGTAAAATGGACGGAAAAGACAATGGTCGGGCAAACACTGTGACATAATGTATCACTGAAAATAGTACTTTAAGGGATACTAAATGGAAATAATTCAGAGGCAGGCCTACGTACAAGTATATAAGTCAGAACACTGATGATGTTGGAAGCAGAAATAGTTGAAGAGAATGGCTGGCAAGCAACGCGAATAGGGAATTTCACCAAACCAAGCTTTAATTTGATAATTAGAGCAGCAATAGCTGCTAATACGAGGTGTTACCCAAATTTTCAGATAGTCTGAATCTTGCGCAAAAAAGTCAGAATTTCAACCTACTGCCACTACGCATTTCTGGTCGTGTCTTTCCACTGCCAGTGTGCCACGTGGCGCCAATGTGAGTGCATCGGTGTGAACACTATTGCTGGTGCCCTTGCACCATGTTTTACCGTGGTTGCGAATTTCGAAAAGGGTGACCTGAAACAACAATGGATCTTTATTAAGTTCTGTTTTAAACTCCACAAACTGCAGCTGAAACCCACCATAAAGCAAGGGTGCCTTGGTGAGCAATCTTTGAGCCAAGCATGAAGATTTGAATGATTTAAGCGATAGCTGGGAGTCCGTGGTGATTAACAAAAACTTGGACAGACTGACATCATGCACAACTCCGGAGCTAGGGATAATGTGTATTAAATGATCTACAAAGAGAGACAATACCTGATGTTTGTGAGATCATTGAAATCTCATATGAGACGTGTCAATGCATACTAGTTGATGAACTGAACATGAGACGAAACGCAGCGACGTTAGTTCCTTGTTTTAAATCAATTAAAAGTTTGGTTTCAAGTGTATCGGTGGATTTTACTGGCAGGTTACTTACAATAAAATTATGCTTAGGACTGTTGTAATACGCCTACCACCTCACCCCCAGCCCTTCCACTTAATTCTCTGTTACAATTATAAAATAAATGTAAATATTAGAAAGGAATTGAAAGTATTTGATGTACAGGAAAAGGATTGAAGAAAATAACAAAAGGGGATATCCGTCCTGTTGCAAGTGGAGGATTCAAGATTAGCACTACATTTACGCAATACAAGTGTTTGGAAATTCCCGCCACAAACTTCTAGCACTTGACGAGGGGAGTGAGTATATAATATTTTGAATAGGAAACGTACCGTTTCTGTGCTACAGTCGTTTGGAAACATGTTTGTTAGGTAGGTATGCAACAGATGGGGGGATGCTTATTTCGTATCGGCTGATGTCATATGACGTCTATCCTACCTGTCTGACCCTGTTCGAGCCTCATTCACGTGCCTTTGAGTATTAGAGCAACATGGGTGAACACACGTTTGCAGAACACACCAATGTGATCCTTCTGTATGCCGAAGCTCACGGTAATGGAAGAGCTGCTTGTGGCTGTTACCAAGATCATTATCCACAATGTTCGACTCCATCGCATACCCTTTTTTGCTACAATTAAGCAACGGCTTCGACAAATGATACCTTCAATGTCGGCAAGAGTGGCTGTGGTGCTCCAGGGAGACGCCACGCGTCCGAATGGGGATACGTCGAACAATGTTTATGGAAACTGATTAACTTTCTTTTTTGTTTAGTGGAACTGTGACGCATGTGACGTACTGCGGCACGCCTAGTAAATTACTTGTAATAGTGCCTGCGTTACCAAAATGTTTTCAAATTGTTGCAGCATTGGTTCCTGTTCTCAATATTATGTACTCACTCCTCTCAACGAGTACTAAAAGTTTGTAACGGGAATTTCCGAACACCTTACACACACATCAAAAAAAGTTTTGTATCAGCTCGGTTCCGAGAGTCCCGGAACCTGTACAGAAAATTGGAATAGAGAGCAACATAAACATCATTTCCGCCCTTTTTATTGCTCATGAAAACCACACATTGCATGTTGTACCACCATACAGCGAGATCTTCAGAGGTCGTGGTCCAGATTGCTGTACACACCGGTACCTGTAATACCCAGTAGCACGTCCTCTTGCACTGATGCATACCTGTATACGTCGTGGCATACTATCCACAAGTTCATCAAGGCACTGTTGGTCCAGATTTCACCACTTCTCAACGGCGATTCGGCGTAGATCCGTCAGTGGTTTGTAGGTCACGTCGTCCACAAACAGCCCTTTTAATCCCAGACTTGTTCGACAGGGTTCATGTCTGGAGAACATGCTGGCCACTCTAGTCGAGTGATGTTGTTATCCTGAAGAAAGTCATTCACAAGATGTGCACCATGGAGACGCGAATTGTAGTCCATGAAGACGAATGCCTCGCCAATATGCTGCCGATATGGTACACTATCAGCCGGAGGACGGCATTGACGTATCGTACAGACGTTACGGCGCCTTCCATGACTACCAGCGGCATATGTCGGCCCCACACAATGCCACCCCAAAACAGCAGGGAACCTCCACCTTGGTGTACTCGCTAGATAGTGTGTCTATGGCGTTCAGCTTGACCGGGTTACCTCGAAACACGTCTCCGACGATTGTCTGGTTCAAGGCATATGTGACACTCATCGGTAAAGAGAACATGATGCCAATCCTGAGCGGTCCATTAGGCATGGTGTCGTGGTTGCAAAGATGGACCTAGCCATGGACGTCGGGAGTGAAGTTGCGCGTCATGCAGTCAGTTTGACTAGTAACACGACGACCTGTTATTGCACGAATTTCAACATGGTGGCAATGCTGTCAGGGTTCCTCTGAGCTACTGCAGTAGTAGTCCTTGGGCGGCCTGAGCGAGGCATGGCATCTGTCTCTCTGTATCTCCTCCATGTCCTAACAACATCGCTTTGGTTCACTTCGAGACGCCTGGACACTTCCATTGTTGAGAGCCCTTCCTGTCCCGCAGTAACAATGCGGACTCGATCGAACCGCGGTACTGAACTACAGGCAACACGAGCCGTGTACCTCCTTCCTGGTGGAATGACTGGAAGTGATCGGCTGTTGGGCCCCCTCCGTCTAATAGGAGCTGCTCATGCATGGTTGTTTACATCTTTGGGCGGGTTTCAAAATGTGTGTGAATTCCTAAGGGACCAAACTACTGAGGTCATCCGTCCCTAGACTTACACATTACTTCAACTAAGTTATACTAAGAACAACACATGCTCGAGGGAGGATTCGAACCTCTGGCGGGAGGGGCGGCGCAATCCGTGACATGGCACCTCAAACCGCGCGGCCACTCCGCGCAGCTGGGCGGGTTTACTGACGTCTCTGAACAATCAAAAGGACTGTGTCTGTGATACAAAATAAACAGTCAACGTCTATCTTCAGGAGTTCTGGGAACCGCGGTGATGTAAAACTTTTTTTGATGTGTCTATATTCTGCAAGGTAAAAGGTGCATTGGGCAAAAAGATGGAAGGACCAAATGTAGCTGGAACAGGCCGAACAAGGGAAGAGGAGGAGGAGGAGGAGGAAAAGAAGAGAAAGAGGAAGGAAGAAGGAGAAGGCAAGTTTTCTGATTTTTACGAGGATCTTTAGGGAATTCTGGCGGCACCTGGTACACCAGTGACTGCAGGAGGCTGTGTGTTAGCTGGCTGGTGGACTTACCGCAGCGAGTGAGATGATGGTGATGTAGAAGCCGAACTTGAGCGGCGAGGAGTCGGTGTTGCGGCTGTTGCGGCCATCCCAGAGGCCCATGCAGAGCAGCACCAGCACGGCCGTGGCGACGGCCTCCACCAGCAGCGCCTGCAGGGGCGTCAGCGGCGCCGCGGGGACTGTGGTGCACTCGCACACCACGCTGGCCGGCGTCGCCACCTGCACAGGCAGCCAGTTACCAACACACTCACAATCACACACGATCCCATAGTCAAGACTGGAAGACATTTTATGAAACACACCTTGGAAATGTGTTTACGTGGTGGCTCATTCATCACAATGTCCGGCTTGAGCAATTATATGAACATATATAATATTCTTATAATAATTCACTGTGTCACAGTATGTTAACTGTAAATTGCATGATCAGATCCCTAGGAGGCAGAAGTGCTATGTGTGAGGTAACCATTGTTGTCTGCTTTGTTACTGTTCCGTATTCACTCTATTTTATAATGCTTCCTTTCCTCCTGATAAATATATAGTTCAAATGGCTCTGAGCACTATGGGACTTAACATCTGAGGTCATCAGTCCCCTAGAACTACTTAAACCTAACCTAAGGACATCACACCCATCCATACCCGAGGCAGGATTCGAACCTGCGACCGTAGCGGTCGCGCGGTTCCAGACTGAAGTGCCAAGAACCGCTAGGCCACACCGGCCGTCTGATAAATATATGAAGTTGTTGGAATTATGTTGATTAAACATTTCAATACATAAGACCATTTCAGTTTCGATTACGAACATAATTTAACCGGTTTTTACCTCCTTTACCGCGCGACTGCTACGGTCGCAGGTTCGAATCCTGCCTCGGGCATGGATGTGTGTGATGTCCTTAGGTTAGTTAGGTTTAAGTAGTTCTAAGTTCTAGGGGACTGATGACCACAGATGTTAAGTCCCATAGTGCTCAGAGCTTTTGAACCATTTTTTTACCTCCTTTGGAGATTTTCGTTCTTGTGGGGAAGGACGAAGAACGCGTTAAGGAGGGTGTACTGCTGGTGGCATGCCTGTTAGATGTTGTTGTTGTGGTTGTTGTTGTTTCCCCTCACCCCCCACGACCCCCGTGGTTCCTCACTCCGTGGTGGTATTCGTCGAAGCCGGGCTTGTTTCCCCCTTTCCCCAAAACTTTCTTTAGCAAACGGCCGCCTTTCACCTTACAGTTCACGTACTGTTTAAATATTCACATTACTAGTCTCAAAAAATCATGACCATCTTCGGATGCGACTATTAATCCGTAAACACTCTCGTGATGATACAGGGTAACAATTACTGAACCAGAAGGAGATTTTCACTCTGCAGCGGAGTGTGCACTGATATGAAACTTCCTGGCAGATTAAAACTATGTGCTGGACCGAGACTCGAACTCGGGACCTTTGCCTTTCGTGGGCAAGTGCTCTACCATCTGAGCTCCCCAAGCACGACCCACGGCCCGTCCTCACAGCTTTACTGCCGCCAGTACCTCGTCTCCTACTTTCTAAACTACACAGCTCAGATGGTAGAGCACTTGCCCGCGAAAGTCAAAGGTCCCGAGTTCGAGTCTTCGTCCGGCACACAGTTTTAATCTGCCAGGAAGTATGATATCAGCGCACACTCCGCTGCCGAGTGAAAATCTCACTCTGGAAACATCCCCCAGGCTGTGGCTAAGCCATGTCTCCACTGTATCCTTTCTTCCAGGAATGCAAGTTCTGTGAGGTTCGCAGGAGAGCTTCTCTGAAGCTTGGAAAGTAGGAGACAGGTACTGGCGGAAGTAAAGCAGTGAGGACGGGCCGTGAGCCGTGGTTGGGTAGTTCAGATGGTAGAACACTTGCCCGCGAAAGGCACAGTTTTAATCTCCCAGGAAGTTTCCATTACTGAACTATATGAAATAAAATCGTCATAACGTCTGAACAGTTTACGTTAGGACATTCTAACTGCACGGTTGGCCGCCGGGCATGATGGGAATTAGTAAGCGCACGCATGGTTTAGTTTAGCGGCGAAGCCCACTTTCATCTGGACGGGTTCGTCAATAACCAAAACTGCGGGACTTAGAATTTCGCAATCAAGAAGTCTCTTCACTCTCAACGGATGACTGTATTTTGTGCAATGTCCATTCACGGAATAATCGGTGCGATATTTCCTAATGGCACGGTGACTACCGAACGACACGTGAAGGTTTTGGAAGATGATTTCATCCCCATTATCCAAAGTGACGCTGATTTCGACAAGATGTGGTTCATGCAAGACGGACCTCGACTCCATCGAAGCAGGGGAGTGTTTGATGGCCTGGAGGAGCCGCTTTCTGGCTCTGGGATACCGAGAGACCACTGGCATGGGGGTTGATTGACCGCCACATTCTCAGGACCTAAACGCATGCGACTCATCTTTATGGGCCTATATCAAAAACAAGGTGTACAGCAATAACCCCTAAATCATCGCTGAGCTCAAAACAACCATTCAGGAGGTCATCGACAGCATCGATGTTCCACCACTTCAGGGAGTCATGCAGAATTTCGCTATTCGTCTGCGCTATATCATCGCCAATGATGACAAGCATATCGAACATATCATAACCTAAATCCGAATATCTGTAGTGACGTTTACATGTTGAATAAAGTGTGCGCGCAATGTAGTTTGTAACTAATTCAAATTTTTTCTTATAATTCAATAATTTTCACCCTGTATATAAATTCTAGTATATGTGTACTAATCAGCACGGAAATGGTATAAAATGTTTCTATAAAACAGTCATACCATTACGTGGTAAAAGACAGAAATTAAATTATTAACATGTGCTCTTTATATTGCGCTTGTGGAAGACAGGGGCACAGGAAACTGAAGGTGGTAAGATGTGTTGGGTGGACAAATGATACAGGTGATGTGCGTCGGTAAACAGCGCTCTCTGAATCAACTTATGTTTGCTATATATAACTTTTAAAGCTAATAACTTAAAAGCACAACCTAGCTTAAAAATAAAGGTTATAACATTTTGAAACTAGCACTATAAAAACGCATATGGATATGCCAATGACTGTCATACCATAAGGTCATACTCCACATTGACTGTTTTTATCCAAGTTAATACTGAAAGTTATATACTTTAAAAGTGTGATATATGAAAGCCAACAAGATATAATAACCCCATCTAGAAATACTCTATGATCTTGGCATAATAAATTATTATACAAACATGTATAAGATCGCATGCTTCCATTTGGAAATGTAAGTTTTTTAAGCATGCAGATATGGCATTTCCTTTCAGCAAATGGATTAGGAGCACTAGATGCACGAATGTATTTGAAGTATGTACATCATAACTCTTTTTATACAAAATATTCATCCATTTTGAGTTACTGCTAGTTTGATAGCAGTTAGATATTTAATAAGTTGTGTGAAACACTTTCGTTTCATTATTCTCAAAAATTAAAAAGAAAACAACTATTGATACTGTGAGGATGACTTTTCTGGGTGTTAGTTGTAACTTTGAGGCACATGAGACAATGACAGATGGACTCAACCGTGTTAGTGCGTTTTAATACTAGGGTAGCGTCTTTATTGGGGCAGGAGGGGGGTGGGGGCTATTGGCGTAGAACAGCTGAGGTCTTAAGCGACCAAGCAAATCGTGAGTTAAAATTAACTGTTTCTAGGGAAAGCAAGCCGTGTTTCTCGAAATTAGTTGAGGGATTGGAGCCTAACGCTACTAGTGGCTGGTTAACATTACGATGGATAACGACAGAGAACCTCGAGAACATCTCAAAAAAAAAAAAAGTAAGGAATTAGAAAGAAAAAATGAAAAAGTACAACGACCCCTTCCCCCTCCCCCCTTTTTTTAAAAGGACGTTGGGAAGAGTTACTAGCACAATTAGACTCCCCAGTTGAAAATTAGATCTTTTCCGCCACGTCGTTATGGCAAGAAGGGAAAGGAAGATTAGAGACGGAGCACAGACTCGAACTGTTTCAACGATGAGGAACGAAATCGGCCGTGGCCTTTCGAAGGAACCATCCCCGCACTTTCCAGAAGCGATTTAGGGAAATGACTGGCTAGGACGACTATACAGACGAAGTCGTTCTGCAGTCTCCTCTGTATCCGCTAAAGCCTCTGTTAGGTCAGATGACAAGCGCTTACTAAAGCACAAGCGGTTAAAAAACTGACATTGCTTTAGAAAATGGGACACAGAAATTGAATGAGAGAAAGTGGTGTGAGGTCGCCGTTAACAGATGACCATGACTGAACATACTGTGTCCTAAATGTAGTGTAGTTATGTCTATATGTATTCACATACTCCACAAGCCACCGAACCATGCATGGCAGATGCTGCCACGTACCACTACAAGTAATTTCCCTTTCTGTTCCACTCGCAAGTAGAGCGAGCGAAAAAAGATTATCTATAAGAGTATGTACAAAGTTTATCTTCGTCGTCCTTACGCGGACGTATGTCGGCGGCTGTAGAATCGATCTGCAATCGGCCTCAAATGTCGGTTCTTGAAATTTCCGCAGCAGTGTCTCACGAGAGATCGTCTTCCCACCAGGGATTCCCATTTGAATTCAGAAAGCATTTCCGTAATACTCCCGTGCTGATAGAGTCTAACGATAACAAATCTAGCAGCACGCTTCTGAATTGCTTCCAAGTCTTCCTTCGATCGGAGCTGATAGGGATCGAAAACACTGCAACAGTACTCACGAACTGGTCGCTCTAGCGTCCTACACGCCGTCTCGTTTACAGATGAGCTACACTTCCCAAAATTCTCCCAATAAAACGAAGTATTCCCTGCTACCAGCCTGACGTGCTCATTCCGTTTCATATCGCGACAAGATCGACGAGGGAAGTTCCCATGGAGAGACGGTCAGTGTTCATGCCAGAGTGAGAGGATGATCCTACTTATAGCATCGCGAAGGTCGTCTAAGGGCACAAATCCGCTAAACGGCCTGAGTAGTAGGGTTGCAGCTTGCCATCTGCCACAACCTTCACAGTACGCAAATGATACACTAGCATTAGTGTGAACAACGAGGTCATTAGAGACGAGGCACAAGCTCGCATGGGGTTGGGACACTTGTGAGGAGCGACATTTGTGAAGAGACTCGGCCGAACAGGTAGCGGGCGGTCTACAGGGACACCAAACAGGTAGCACACCGCAGTTCAGTACTGCATCGTCACATCACTGCCGTCACACAGGAGTGCAAAACGACCGCTCCAACGCATCAGGCAAAAAGCATGGGATCTACACAAGATCCGACCGATGCTGCAGGAATTTTTCTGTAAGAACATCATTTGCTAATGAATGTTAGGAACAAATTTTTACTTGCAGGTGACAACAGAGGACCAAATGATAGGATACTGGTGTTCGCCAGCGAATCTGTTTAACAGAATGCAATTCGTTCTTTGTCGATGGTACGTTCAAAAGCTCCAGCAAGCAGTTTGGACAGTTATTTATTGTTGATGCCGATATTTCTAGTTCTGAGGAGGAAACAAACACAGTTCCAACCGTGTACGCCTTGCTACCCAATAAAAAGCGAGAAACCTACGATCGCTTTTTCACAGCTGTTGAGAGCAACGTTCCTGGATGGGATCCTACAGCTATCATGATGGATTTTGAAGCTGCAATCATCCAATCAGTAACACACTCGTTTCCTGATACAAAGATTAATGGCTGCAACTACCATTTCAATCAGTGTTTGTGGAGACAAGAGCAGAATTGCGGCCTTGTTGCTGCCTACAAGGAAAATGAAGAAATTCGTTTCCACATACGATTCTCCTGGACATGTTAGATGTTGGGTGGCTATGCATTCAGGAGAGCACGCCAGATAATGAAAAACTGCAGGACTTTTACGACTATTTAGTTGAACAATGGCTGGATAACGAGGACATGCCAAGAGATATATGGAACTGCGCAGGAAGGCGTTACCGCTCCAACAATGTTTCAGAAGGGTGGAATCGGAGGATAAATACATTAATTTCGAAAGTTCATCCAAATTTTTACTCCTTAGTAAAAATTCTCAGAGAAGACGCAGGATATCATGGGCACCGACTACTTTTAAATCTAGGTGGGAAAAGAAGAAAGACGTTCGCAATTAAGACGTATGAGATAGTTTCCAAGTCCCTTACAAGTTGACGGCAATATAAAATCATTTCTTACTTGCGTGGCTTATGCGAAGAAATTACAATGAAAAGGAAATGGCTAAAGCTACAGCAACACTTGTAAATATTGAAAAGGGGTTCAGTTCACGCCGATAGCCCTATTGTAAAAATTGTAAATAAATAATCATCCTATAAATATTGTAAATAAATATAATGCAGGACGAAGAGAGACTACCTCCTCGTGGTGTTCCCTGGAAACAGCACAAAGTCGGCTACACGTCTCTTGCAAATTGTAAAAGAAGTCTGAAAAGTCATAGCTTTTCTAACAATCACAACCAGCATTTTTGTGTAGAGAATTTTAGAAACATGTTTGTTTGAGTGGACGATGAATACATCTTGTTTCAATAAATAAATTGCATTCCTCAACGATAATTGCTAGCAGGACTCACATTAGACCTCAGTACACTTCCCTGCGTGGTACGGGTAAATTGAAGTTTATTTCGAAATAATTAATGAAAAAGTTTCTACCGAGAGCAAATTCTTTAGTTGGCTCCTCTTAATATATGGTAAAAGGTTGCCACTCCTATCATATCAGATTTTGGGTGAGGGGTTGAAAGATGGAAAACATTATCGGTTTCTATAGTTTCTGTAAAATATATCGTTAAGTATGAGGTTGAGCGAAAATTATGCCCTATGCAAGATTAATCAGAATAAGAATTTCAATGAAAAAGGTCTTACGCGTAACTGTGCTGCAACTAATGGTTGACATGATATCGTGGGGGCAAAATCAGCTCCGACTTCTGACTAAGGCTGCTCTTCCTTGCCCCAAAAAATTCTGAAATAATGCAACCTGGCTGCACTGGAGGAGTGTGAACGTCCCTTGGCAGCTGCCCGAGCCGGCACAAGCCGAGCGCTCAATCACACACACCGAGCGGCAGCAGGTAGTGGCCGAGCAGGTAGTGGCGCAGCATTTGCGACACACCCTGTGGTGGTCTCTAAACATCCCGGATTTCTCACGAGTGTCGCCACATTCCAGTTTCTCACAAGTGTCGCATCTCACAAGTGTCTACAACTCGCTCGCATTGGAAAAGGATGGGGAAAAAAATCAGCCGTGATCTTCTAAAAGAATCGTACCGGAAATTTCCTGAAGCGATTTAGGAATATCACGGAAAACCTTAATACGGATGCCCGGTCGGAGATCTAAACCGCCCTCCTCCAGAATGAGAGTCCAGTATGCTAGCCACTGCGCCAAGTCCCACGGTAGCATTTTTAGGCAGAGGGCATTGCTCTCACGACAGCCGCAGCCAGAATGGACTGGATATCCCGTGTCTTTCAGCAATGAGTCTGCAAAACTTCGTCGGCTACGTAGCAGCGACGCACCAGCAGCAGGCCGAAGCCCAGAACGGCGCCCACGCCCTCAGCCACCAGGTACACCAGGGCGGCCGCCACGTTCAAGTCGCCGCGCAGCACCGCACACAGCGTCACCGAAGGGTTCAGGTGCGCCACCGATATGTGGCCCACGATCTGAGGAAACAAAAAACATACTTAAAAAAAAAGACACGTAAAATGTACACTACTGGCCATTAAAATTGCTACACCAAGAAGAAATGCAGATGATAAACGGGTATTCATTGGACAAATATATTATACTACAACTCATATGTGATTACATTTTCACGCAATTTGGGTGCATAGATCCTGAGAAAACAGTACTCAGAACAACCACCTCTGGTGTAATAACGGCCTTGATACGCCTGGGCATTGAGTCAAACAGAGCGTGGATGGCGTGTACAGGTACAACTGCCCATGCAGCTTCAACTCGATACCACAGTTCATCAAAAGTAGTGACTGTCGTATTGTGACGAGTCAGTTTCTCGGCCACCATTGACCAGACGTTTTCAATTGTTGAGAGATCTGGAGAATGTGCTGGCCAGGGCAGCAGGCGAACATCTTCCGTATCCAGAAAAGCCAGTACAGGACCTGCAACATGCGGTCGTGCATTATCCTGCTAAAATGTAGCGACCGAATGAAGGGTAGAGACACGGGTCGTAACACATCTGAAATGTAACGTCCACTGTTCAAAGTGCCGTCAATGGGAACAAGAGGTGACTGAGACGTGTTACCAATGGCAACCCATACCATCACGCCGGGTGATACGCCAGTATGGGGATGACGAATACACGCTTCCAATGTGCGTTCACCGCGATGTCGCCAAACACGGATGCGACCATCATGATGCTGTAAACAGAACCTGGTCTCATCCGAAAAAATGACTTTTTGCCATTCGTGCACACAGGTTCGTCGTTGAGTACACCATCGCAGGCGCTCCTGTCTGTGATGCAGCGTCAAGGGTAAACGCAGCCATGGTCTGCGAGCTGATTGTCCATGCTGCTGCAAACGTCGTCGAACAGTTCGTGGAGATGGTTGTTGTCTTGCAAACGTCCCCATCTGTTGACTCAGGGATCGAGACGTGGCTGCACGATCCGTTACAGCCATGCGGATAAGATGCCTGTCATCTCGACTGCTAGTGGTACGAGGCCGTTGGGATCCAGCACGGCATTCCGTATTAGCTTCCTGAACCCACCGATTCCATATTCTGCTAACAGTCATTGGATCTCGACCAACGCGAGCAGCAATGTCGCGATACGATAAACCGCAATCGTGATAGGCTACAATCCGACCTTTATCAATGTCGGAAACGTGATGGTACGCATTTCTCCTCCTTACACGAGGCATCACAACAACGTTTCACCAGGCAACGCCGGTCCACTGCTGTTTGTGTATGAGAAATCGGTTGGAAACTTCCCCCATGTCAGCACGCTGTAGGTGTCGCCACCGGCACCAACCTTGTGTGAATGCTCTGAAAAGCTAATAATTTGCATATCACAGCATCTTCTTCCTGTCGGTTAAATTTCGCCTCTGTAGCACATCATCTTCGTGATGTAGCATTTTTAATGACCAGTAGTGTACATTGGTTAACACACTGAAGCGCCAAAGAAACAGGTATAGACATGCGAATTCAAATACAGAGATACGTAATCAGACAGAATACGGCGCTGCGGTCTGGAACGCCTATATAAGTGTTTGGCGCAGTCGATAGATTGGTTACTGCTTCTACAATGGCAGGTTATCAGGATTTAAGTGAGTTTGAACGTGGTGTTGTATCCTGCGCACGAGTGATGGGGTACAGTATCTCTGAGCCAGCGATGAAGTGGGGATTTTCCCGTACGACCATTTGACAAGAGTACCGGGAATATCAGGAATCGGGTAAAACATCAACTCTCCGACATCACTGCGGCCGGAAAAAGATCCTGCAAGAACGGGACCAACGACGACGGAAGAGAATCGTTCATCGAGACAGAAGTGCAATCCTTCCGCAGATTGCCGCAGATTTCAATGATGGGCCATCAACAAGTGTCAGTTTGCGAACCATTCAACGAAACATCATCAATATTGGCTTTCGGAGCCGATGGTTCACTCGTGTGCTCTTGGTGACTGCACGACGCAAAACTTTACGCCTCGCCTAGGCCCGACAACACCGGACTGTTGATGACTGGAAACATGTTGCTTGGTCGGAAGAGACCCGTTTAAAATTTTATTGAGCGGGTAGACAACCTCATGAATCCATGGACCCTGAATGTCGGCAGGGGACTGTTCAAGCTTATGGAGCCTCAGTAATGGTGAGGGCACGTGCAGTTGCAGTGACATGGGACCCCTGATACGTCTATACACGATTTTGACAGGCGCACAGACGTAAATATCTTCTCTGATCACCTGCATCCATTCATGTCCATTGTGCATTCCGACTGCCTTGGGCAATTGCAGCAAGACAACACGTTCAGAATTTCTGCAGAGTGGCTCCGGGAAGACTCCTCTGAGTTTAAACACTTCCGCTAGTTCCCAAACTCCAATGACATGAACATTACTGAGCATATGTGAGATGCCTTGCAACGTGCTGTTCAGAAGAGATCTCCACCCCCTCGTACTCATACGGATTTATGGACAGCCCTGCAGGATTCATAGTGTCAATTCCCTCCAGCACTACTTCAGACATTAGTCGAGTCCATGCCACGTCGTGTTGCGGCACTTCTGCGTGCTCGCGGGGGCGCTACAAGATATTTGGCAGTCGTACCAGATTCTTTGGCTCCTCAGTGTACATATACCGATATTCATTTTATAGTTTGTGAAAGCATCGATTGCAATTTGGATGCAGTACATGGCTGCAGTACATGGCTTTGCTGTCGTTCCAGTTTTCACATTCATAATCGTGGCACAAAAATATTATCAGCTATACGTTGCACAAAGTGGCTGGTTGCAGTAGTCTTAAAGCAATATAATTCAAAGCCACGTAACTCAGCAGTCAATACAATGAAAATTTTTTGCAATGTGGTCCGATGAAGGACTGTGAAAAGTATTACAGCATGTGACTTCTCGGGTTTGCTCTGGATCGTATTGTGTAACATTCATAATCGTGGCACAAAAATATTATCAGCTGTACGTTGCACAAAGTGGCTGGTTGCAGTAGTCTTAAAACAATATAATTCAAAGCCACGTAACTCAGCAGTCAATACAATGAAAATTTTTTGCAATGTGGTCCGATGAAGAACTGTGAAAAGTATTACAGCATGTGACTTCTCGGGTTTGCTCTGGATCGGATTGTGTAACTCGCACAATATTTCATCGATGCAACTGCTCGACATCATCAGGTGGTGGTAACTGCTGCTGTCGCTGCTGCAAGGCGCGGCTGATCGATCCGCCGGAAAATCCGAGAAGTGTATTTATTACAATGTGATTTACTGTTATGCTAAAAATAAATATGACCTAATTTCATTTGAAGTTAATCTCTGTGGAAGATATACAGGGTGGTCCATTGATCGTGACCGGGCCAAATATCTCACGAAATAAGCGTCAAACGAAAAAACTACAAAGAACGAAACTTGTCTAGCTTGAAGGGGGAAACCACATGGCGCTATGGTTGGTCCGCTAGATGGCGCTGTCTTAGGTCAGACGGATATCAACTGCGTTTTTCTGCATAGGAACCCCCATTTTTTATTACATATTCGTGTAGTACGTAAAGAAATAAAAATGTTTTAGTTGGACCACTTTTTTCGCTTGTTACGCGTTGCGGAATTACACCCATCTTCAGACATCTGTTACAAAAAAGGACAAAATATGACCATGCAGCGCCCCCTACCGAGGGCGCTTCGCTGCTAGTTGACTTGTTTAGCGTAAGTATACGCTTTGCTTCAAGACTGCTTGTGTCGCAGTCATGTGTTATTCAACACTTTCTTTGAGTTGTCAAGGCTGTACGCCAGGTTGGTTAGGAATGAGTTGAAGTTTGTGGTATGTAACTTTTATGACCAGATCTCATTTTCTGTAACGTTGAGAAGTGTTGAATGTGCTGTTCACTTATATTTTGCATTTTTTTGTAACAGATGTCTGAAGATGGATGTAATCCCGAAACGCGTAACATGTTCTAATAAAATAGTCAATTCAACATCTCATGACTTTATTGCGATTGTACAGCATTGGTTGCCAATTATTTTCTACACAATGCACCAAATTTGCACTGTGTGCTAAATAGAAGCAACGTTCTTAAACAAAAAAAAAAGTTCAGATGCCTCTGAGCACTATGGGACTTAACATCTGAGGTCATCAGTTCCCTAGAACTTAGAACTACTTAAACCTAACTAACCTAAGGACATCACACACAGCCATGCCAGAGGAAGGATTCGAACCTGTGACCGTAGCGGTCTCGCAGTTCCAGACTAAAGCGTCTACAAAGGCTCGGTCACAGCGGCCGGCGTTCTTCAAAAGCATTTTCCATAAATGATAATGAACAACACATCATCTTCCATTGTAGGTGGCAGCAAGTAATGGTAAATTGGGAAGGTGTGGGGTCAGGGTAAATTAATAAGCTCATAAGAGATCGTAGTGTGTGATGTCAAATGGATACAGAGAGAGGGGTGTATTAAACAGCGTTCGAGGATTTGGAAAATGGAAATGGCTCTGAGCACTATGGGACTTAACATCTGAGGTCATCAGTCCCCTAGAACTTAGAACTACTTTAACCTAAGGTCATCACACACATCCATGCCAGAGGACCGAGCGAGGTGGTGCAGTGGTTAGAGAGTGGACTCGCATTCGGGAGGACGACGGTTCAATCCCGCATCCGGCCATCCTGATTTAGGTTTTCCGTGATTTCCCTAAATCGCTCCTGGCAAATTCCAGGATGGTTCCTTTCAAAGGGCACGGCCGACTTCCTTCCCCGTTCTTCCCTAATCCGGTGAGACCAATGAGCTCGCTGTCTGGTCTCCTTTCCCAAAACAACCAACCATGCCCGAGGGAGGAACCTGCTACCGTAGCCGTCGCGCGGTTATGGACTGAGACGATTTGGAGGGTCCTAAAATTTATAGTGGAGACGGTGACATAAGAGAGCGTGGGTCGGATCAGGCTTTTGCACGTGTGGAATACAGTGGAGGGATTCAGTTCTCATGTTCAGCCGGTTAGCAATTTTAGTATATCGTGGAATGGTTAGTTTACGATCTAAAATTGGTCCTAGGTACTTTTGTGTATTAGTTTATTGGAGAGGACGGTCGTAAATGGCGATGCAACAGAGGTGGTATTACTGAGTGACTGGACTTAGTAACGTGCGCCTAAGTGCGAGTGTCGACTGACCTGTATGACTGTGGCAACGGTCATGCCGAAGACGAGCGGGCCCTGCAGGCCGGGCGGCTTCTGGGAGGTGCCGTCGAGTCCGTAGACGCCGCCCATGCAGCCCACGAACATGAGCAGCGCGGTGCCCAGCAGCTCGGCGCAGAACACGACCAGCATGCGGCGCGCCGACAGCTTGCCGAACACCGAGCCCGTCTCGGGGTGCCGCCGGAACGCCGCCATCACGCCTGCGTGGCATACCGTGCATCAAGCAGGTGTCACTCTACCAAGAAGCTATAAGCCGCCTGAAGTATCAAGTCACAAGTAAGCTGAATAGCGAGATCCTAGTCTACTGCGATCATCTTCTCGCCTTATCCGTAGATACTCGACCATTTCTGAGCAAACAACACCCAAAGTAACCCATGTACTTTATATGCCTTTTAGCAACTATGTAGTTTAGCCGAAGCAGTGGCACAGTGGCTAGCATCGAACCTTCACACTGTCGCGCCAAGTTTTCAAACCCCTATACTTAGTGTTTTTTCTCTTCTTTCGTTCATTCATCTGCCGATACCCGTGTAAGATTACTACACGAATGTTTGCGAATGCATTGTGGTTCTCTCCTCCATCGTACAGACGTCAAAAGAAGATCAAATGTGGGTAAAAGAGGGTGCAACGACTTTCCCAACGTGTGACAGATCCATGTAACACCTTTGGAGGGAATTTTGCTGGCATTTGGTACCAACGAGACATCATTAACCCCCGTTACACTTTATGGGATCTCCTGAGTTCTCGTCTTTTTTTTCTCTTATTTCGGCAGTTTGCCGTCCGAAGCATGACCGAGCCTGAGGATGATGACGCAGGGCACCACACTTTCGCACCATTACAAAAGGAAGGCATCTTTGAGCCAATTTCAAACTTCTGCGTCGCTGTGGGAGACAGTTATAGCGGTTTCGAAAACTGACCCTGTAACTGTGATACACACCGTAAAATGATGGTCCGTTTATTGAAAAACTTATGAAACAGTATTTGTTTTTTAAGATATATATTTGATAATAAACACAGAATACAAATAACAGAAAAAAATTATTACTAGCAATTGTCGAATCAGCGACTTTGCAATGACAACACTCATACGCTACACAGTCAGCAATCAGTGGCTGCGTTAAATTTTTCTAAACGTTTTGTTTTGTACTTAGCAGCGCTCAAAAGTCTTGAAAGATTTAAACTAGATTTTTTGGAGTCGTGTTGGTTTAGGAAATTAACATTCGGACACTTACTTTCATATATCACACGGAGAACACGGCAAGTGCCATAACCGGATTTTCCCTGAAACTTCGCTCTTATGTCTGTTCTTCAGGAAGATTTGATGCATTACTTCGGGTGATACCGATCGTACAACACTGGAAAAATAGAAATTCTGAAGAATACGAGTATTGCACGAAGGTAAGTTTGCCGCCGCGACATTTCTTCATACGAATCTCACTCGGCGAAGAAACGTCGTTAGCATTGCCGAAAATTTCAAACGTTGGCAATAAATTAACGGCAAATCAAGCGTAACGGTATGACTTCCAGGAAAACTGGCGCTTGCAGGTGATTATGAGCCAAGGTATGCCACATCAAAAACGATTTATTGTTTTTTTTGTCTTTTTAATTCATTCACTATATACGAGGGTAATCCAAAAAGTAAGGTCTCCTATTTTTTAAAAGTACATAGACCTGTTTATTTTTACAATGGTTTACATCACTTTACAGCTTGAACATTTAGCTATTTTTCGACATAATCATCATTTCTGTCGATGCATTTTTGTACACTCTGTGGCAGTTTTTGTATGCGCATGTCATACCAGCTCGCCGCCATGCTGTTCAGAAAATTATGAACCTCTTCTTTCACCTCGTTGTCGGATCTGAATCTCTTTCCGGCCAAATGTTCTTTTAACCTACGGAACCGGGCGCCAACTCAGGACTGTAGGGTGGGTGGGTGATTATATTCCACTGAAACTGTTGCAGGAGAGCAACGGTTTGCCGAGCGACGTGTGGGCGAGCGTTGTCATGCAGAATGTGTACGCCCTTGCCCAACATTCCTCTTCTCAGGTTCGGAATTGCCCGTTTGAGTTCTTTCAGAGTCTCACAGTACCTGTCAGCATTAATTGTGGTCCCAGCGATTCAGCTCCGACGACGAGGTGAAAGAAGAGGTTCATAACTTTCTGAACAGCATGGCGGCGAGCTGGTATGACATGCGCATACAAAAACTGCCACAGAGTCTACAAAAATGCATCGACAGAAATGATGATTATGTCGAAAAATAGCTAAATGTTCGAGCTGTAAACTGATGTAAACCATTGTAGAAATAAACAGGCATATGTACTTATAAAAAAATAGGAGACCTTACTTTTGGTATTACCCTCGTATATAGTGAATGAATTAAAAAGACAAAAAAACAATAAATCGTTTTTGATGTGGCATACGTTGGCTCATAATCACCTGCAAGCGCCAGTTTTCCTGGAAGTCATCCCGTTACGCTTGATTTGCCGTGAAATTATTCCCAACGTTCGAAATCTTCAGCGATGCTAACGACGTTTCTTCGCCGAGTGAGATTCGTACCAAGAAATCTCGCGGCGGCAAACTTACCTTCGTGCAATACTCGTATTCTTCAGAATTTCTATTTTTCCAATGTTGTACGATCGGTATCACCCGAAGTAATGCATCAAATCTTCCTGAAGGACAAACATAAGAGCAAAGTTTCAGGGAAAATCGGGTTATGATACTTGCCGTGTTCTCCTTGTGATATTTGAAAATAAGTGACCGAATGTTAATTTCCTAAGCCAAAACGACTCGAAAAAACTGGGATTAAAGCTTTCAAGATTTTTGAGAGCTGCTAAGTACAAAAGAAAACGTTTCGAGAAATTTAATGCAGCCACCGATTGCTGAGTGTGTAGCGTATAAGTGTTGTAATTGCAAAGTCGCTGATTCGACTATTTCAAGTAATAGCTTTTTTCTGTTATTTGTATTCTATCTTTATTATCAAATGTATGTCTGAAAAACAAATACTGATTCACATTTTTTTAATAAAAATATCTTTTTAAGGTGTGTGTCACAGTTATAGGGTCAGTTTTCGAAAGCCCTATAATTGTCTCCCACTGTGACGCAGGAGTTTGAAATAGGCTCACAGATGCCTGCAACTTTCTTTTGTAATGGTTCGAAAGTGTGGTGCCCTGCGTCATTCTCCTCAGGCTCGGCCATGCTTCGAACGGCAAACTGCCCAAACATGCGAAAAAAAGACGAGAACTCAGGAGGTCACATAAAGTGTAAAGTGGGTTAATGATGTCTCGTTGGTACCAAATGTCAGCAAAATTCCCTCCAAAGATGCTACATCGATATGTCTCACGTTGGTAAAATCGTTGCATCCTCTTTTGCCCACATTTGACCACTTCTTTTCACGGCTGTACGATGGAGGACAGCATTGAAATCACGTAGTTTTCTAACGGGTGACCGAGGAAAACATTTCAGACACACAGTTCCTAAGAATCGACACGAAAAGGCTTCGGGAACTGTCAGAAAGGTTGCCAATGAAACCGCTCCTTCTCTTCGAGCGTAGATTCCCACACATTTCGCAGTCAAAAATGACTGTTCGCAACGCTACGAGCAACAGAAAGACGTTCCTGACAATGATGCACCTGCAATCCCATGGAACATGATTGCATACCTCTGAAGTGTTGTGTGAGCGCAATTTTTGCTCTGGTGTATGGGACGGAACCACCAAGGACCATTCAAAACCGTTCGACGAAATTTCAACGTGGTCCGAAGCAGTAAAGGGTGTTTATGCTTTTTCATCACCCCTGTGGCGTGATCATGGGGTGGGTGCAACATTGACACACACGTGAATAAAATGATAAAGAGTTCTTCTAAGCCCTCAGTTCGGTAACACCCGTGGTGCCTCCCACATACTTTTCCTGCCACTTTAAAAACACAGACACTCCTATTCACATGCAGGCAGTGTGGTGTCACCGCCAGACACCACACTTGCTAGGTGGTAGCTTAAATCGGCCGCGGTCCATTAGTACATGTCGGACCCGCGTGTCGCCACTGTCAGGATCGCAGACCGAGCGCCACCACAAGGCAGGTCTCGAGAGACGTACTAGCACTCGCCCCAGTTGTACGACGACGTTGCTAGCGACTACACTGACGAAGCCTTTTCTCTCATTTGCCGAGAGACAGTTAGAATAGCCTTCAGCTAAGTCCATGGCTACGACCTAGCAAGGCGCCATTAGTTACTTCATGTATCTCAAGATAGTCTCACTTGTATCATCAAGAATGCTGTATACCAAAGGACGATATAAAAGTTAAGTGTTCTAGTAGCTACGTTCTTTTCTTTATCACATTCATTACGAATCCTGTTCCAGACTTCGCGCCAGTCGGCGTGTGTGTACGTGTGCCCTTTCGGCTACCCGTCTCTGTGGACTGGCTGCCTTGTCAGTCCACTACAGGCAGGCAACCCTGTAACAGCATGCAGCTGAGAAGTACTACGCTGTTGCTCTAGTGCCTGCTTGCAGGTACGCCGAATATGACGGGCGTTGAAGGGGTTGCTATTTTGTCTAACACCTATGCGGATGCGCACGTGTACCTGTCAAAGATTGTCTCTGTACAGGTAGACGCAGTGGGGTTAGACAAAATTGTGGTGAAATTTGGTGCCAATGTCACACCATTAACTCACGTTTCACCCCACACGAACTTCGGAGGTTTGACGTTTCTTTCACAAGTGTCGACATGTTGCTGTTTGAAGCGTGGGCAACCCCGAGGGTGATATTGCATGGCGCCATGATTTTGCACCATTACCGAGGAAAGTTGGGGCACCTTTCAGCAAATTTAAACCTCTGTGTCGCAATGGGAGACAGTTATGGAGTTCGAAAATGTAACCCTTTAACTGTATAGTACAATGTATATTTACTGAGTGCCGTGCTCTCTGTACAGTACAGATATACATAGAGCTGAGCTGCCTGCTATTCAGGTAGGTGCAACTGCGTTAATGTTAGCTTCCAACAGAGGGGACATGGGGCAACAATTGTTTTACACTCAACACTTCCACGTCACTTCAGTCAAATAATTTCTTACTGGACATTCATCTGTCAAGCGCAGATATAAACACACACACACACACACACGACTCCAATCAGTATGTGCATAGTATCAACAGTATCTGAAGACAGCATCAGGATCATGTCAACAACCGCTTGCTATAAGATCTCAACTGGACATTCTGCAAGTGATCCTAATTATCTTTCGCTGGATTCGGGATTTGATCGAAAGTAGAGAGATCAGTAAAAGTGAACACTGAGCCACTACCACGCACTGTCACCATACTACATAAAGTATTTGAGGATGGTGAAGCACACAGCAGACAGTCGCAATCCCGTTAGTCGTTATTACTCTTGCGTATGTAGATTTCGGCTATAAATAGCCATCTTCAGTGCTAAAATACAAGAAAAATTACAGAATCAGAATTAATTTACTTTACATGGAGCAATAAGGAAAACACCGTGTTATCAAATAGCAGCTATCCATTCTGGTAAACATACCATTTGAGTTACACTCCTACAAACTCGTGGCAGTTCATGCTTCCATACGATCTTACTGATGTATAAGAAGGCGGAAATTGAGGCGGTTACTTATCAAGTACAGAAACCTTAGTTTATTTCATCTACTGCAAGTAATTGCCTCCATGTTTCAAATTATGTAACGGAGTTTTATTTCAGTACAGTAGTTTAAACCCTTCTTTTTAATATCTAAAATCACCAAGCAAATTTGCATATCACTATCAAATATTCAAAAAATGCAAACTTACAATTTGCTTGCACATATCTTATGAGGGACTACGCTAAGTTTTAACTTTTGACGAATTTCAGTTTGGTATGTAACTATTTTATCAAACGATCTTCAACAAAATCTTTTTAATTTTTTAATTTTTATTTCTAAAGGGATGTAAAAAATTTGTGTAATAGAGATATATAAATCTATTAATGATCCTTTACATAGGATTTGACGGATAGCTTCGCCACGAAGATATGAGCAAGCACGTTTTAACTTTGCAGTTCTTGAATATTTCAAAGTGATATGCAAATATGCTTGTCGATTTTAAATATTTAAAAAGGGTCTTTAAACAGCTGTATTGAAATGAAATTCATCATCATAACCATCATTTCCTTATAAGGCTTAGGCTGTTGCCTGTTCCAAACTCACAAACAAAATCATTCTCATCTTCTTCTAGTTCTTCCAGTATCTCTTTTCCCAGTCATAATCTTCTGAGGAGTTCTCATGAGGTGTTGTTTCCAATCTTCATGAAATTTTTTAATTTTTCGTTAATTCATTCAGGTTTTTAGATTTAAAAAAACACTTTATTTTGTAAATAATTCCTGAAAACGTCATACTTCACTAACCTATTTTCTACTGTGTACTGTTTCCATGCTACTGAAAAAAGAGTATCCAGGAGCGAAGGACAGTAATTCGGGAAGTTAAATTTTTGTGTTATGCGATTGGGCAGAGACTACTCTTGGCAGCAGATTGATAGAAAAGTGACTAACTGCCAAGTCGTAAAATGGACATTCCTCCCTTCATGAAGAAACGTACATTAAAATCATGAGAAACAATGAAACATATTCTCTTCCGGGTTCAAACGTGCATTGAACTTGATGGTGACCTTCAAAATTTGTTACAAAATTCGTTAGAAATTGTGGCATACTTTATGTGGACTGCCAAATATGCGTTATATAGTGTCGTATATGACGTATCGTAGAAACTGTATTACAAACGGTTGCAAATTTTTAACGTCACAAAAAATAATAATTAACACTCGAAATAAACAAAAAAGTAAAATAGTTCTACAACTATAGAAAATATTTATAAGGGCTTGTCTTGGCTACGATTAGAGGTAACGCAGATTTCTGTTCGAACATCTTTGTTTCTTCTGGGTCACACAGTGTAAATAACTTGTGACACCTCTCGCCTCCGCTGGATGAAAGATCGACGGTAATTCACCATTACTTTGGTAATTACAAATTTTTTTAACAGACTACCGGTTATGGTAACCGGTACTACAATTGTGAACGGGAAACAGCCAAGATAAAGACGTCTCGTGGACGACTAGGTTATCAGAAACGACGCAAAAATTCGTATAAGACAATCGTAGGTAGGTATATCAATAGTATCATTTGTAAGAAAAATCCGAGAAACCTAAACCTGAATGGCTGAATATATATTTGAGAGTCCAGTGTTCTAATCACTGTGCCACTCTAAATGGTCATTCAAAGGAATACTGGCTGTTCGGGAAGGAAGTCTCACCGAGCGTACAATGTGTGTTCGGTGTAGAATGTAAGTTTCTTGTGTAGCTTGACACTGGACATTATCACAATAGTGAGTGAGTTGGTCGGAGATGTACACAATTGTTCGTGACAATTTCACCAAGGATACAAGTATTACAGTGAAATTTATTCCGCAGACTAGACACATGATAATACGCATATGATTAGAATTACAGAATTGTACATGCACTTTGAACGTGCGAATTCAATGCGGTGTGAAGCTGCCACACACTGCAATCAGAGCCTCCAGACGTCGTGGCATGAAATCCAAGAGGGTCTGGATATGTTGGTGGGAAACACACTGGCACGCGATAGGTAGGCACATTCACAAAGCATCCACAGTGGTTCCATGAAGGGCATAACGAATAACTTGCCCACCGACCAAAATGGATAAAGTACAGGCGAATGTGCAAGCTAGGAAGGTTCTGGTACCAGTCGTTCTTCGCAGAAGGCTTATTCATTCGTCGTCACTTGTACCGGGCATTGTCCTGCTGAAACATACATGTAGAGCTGGCCACATGTTGGTAACGTTCCGGGCTATAAAACCTCTTACTGTGGCGTGGTCCTCAACACGGTCACTCGCACAACAGAGATACACACTTCTTACTTCATAAAGGATCGGATGACGCAACGGCAAATAACAAAGAAGCTCTACTAGGACTTCGCGATGTAATATTGCTGCACCTGATCACTACGTTTGAGCCCTGAGTATGGGACTATAAGCAGTGCCTTGAATTAGCCGGTGTCATCATTGAATTCATTGAGTTGTAGGAGGTTCACTTCCATACGATCGATACAGTCGATGAAAATAACGGCACACAGTTGAACAGCTCCTCTTGAAACGGAGAACACAGTCATGTTTTCGCCATCTCGAGTCGAAGCATATTAGGTAATGAATGAGCGAGAGAGCCAGCGAGCTGTCTGTACCAGGCAGACCCTTGCCGGCAATTACGTGCACCGGCAACTTGCAACTGTCGCCAACATAAACTTTTAATTTCGATGTATAACTTAAAATCAACCCGAGGAATAAGGCTTCAATCATGTAGAAGAAAGAGCTTTGTGAAAACTAAAAACCTTTACGAAACACACTGCATGCTGTCCGAATCTTATAGTAACGCCTGTAGCGTCTTCCACTGGACATTGTTAGTCACCTCTATAACGATGTCGCGTTTACTAAACAATGTCGTAAAGAAAGGTGCTGCTCTTCGTAGGATATTCTATTTCCGTTTTATTAACTTAACCTTGTAAGGATCCCAGACCGACGAGCAAAACTTAAGAACCGATCGAACAAGTCTTTCCCTAGTAACACCCTCTGGGAACGCTTTACATTTCCTTAAGAGTCTTCCAAGGAAACCTTGCCTCCCATCAGCTTTTCCTAGAAACTGTTTGTGTTACCACTCCAATTTAGGTCACTTTAAGCTTGTTACTGTGTCCAGTAATCCATCACCAGTATAGTAAACAGTAATGGATCTGTTCGTCTATTTACAGTGAGGAGACAAAGGTCTTGGGATACCTCGCAATATCGTGTCGGACCTCCTTTTGACAGGCGTAGTGCAGAAGCTCGACGTGGCATGGACTCAACAAGTCGTGGGTAGTCCCTTGCAGAAATGTTGAGCCATGCTGCGTCTACAGCCGTCCGTAACTATGAAAGTGTTGCCAGTGTAGAATTTTGTGCAGGAACTGATCTCTCTATTATGCCCCACAAACGTTTTATGATATTTATGATGCGCGGTCTGGGTGACCAAATCATTCACTCGAATTGTCCATAATGTTCTTAAAACCAACTGCAAACAATTCTCACCCGATGACATGCTCTATTGTCATCCATACGAAATTCTATCGTAGTTTGGGAACATGAAGTATGTGAATGGCTGCAAATAGCCAAACATAGCATTTCCAGTCAAGATTGCTTCAGCTGCACGAGAGGACCCAGTCCATTCTATGTAGACACAGCCCAGAATAATTATGGAGCCACCACTACCTTGCACAGTGCCTTGTTGATAATTTGGATCCATACTTTCGTGGGTTCTGCGCCACACTCTAAATCTATCATCAGCTCTTAGTCACTAAAACCGGGACTCATCTGACCAGGTCGCTATTTTCAAGTCGTTTAGGGTTCACCCAACATTCTCAAGAGCCCAGGAGAGGCGCTGCAGTCGACGTCGTGCTGTTACCAATGGCACTCATGTCGGTCGTCTGCTGCCATACCCCATTAACGCCATATTTCGCAGAATTGTCCTAAAGGATACGTTCGTCGTACGTCCCACATTGATTTCTGCAATTCTTTCATGAAGTGTTGCCTGTCTGTTAGCATTGACAACTCTAAGTAAGTGCCGCTGCTCTCGATCGTAAAGTGAAGGCCGTCTGCCACTGTGTTGTCTGTGGTAATGCCTGACATGTGGTATTCTCGGCACACTCTTATATACACTACTAGACATTAAAATTGCTACACCACAAAAATGACGTGCTACAGACGCTAAATTTAACCGACAGGAAGAGGATGCTGTGAGATGCAAATGTTTAGCTTTTCAGAGCATTCACACAAGGTTGGCTCCGGTGGTGACACCTACAACGTGCTGAGATGAGGAAAGTTTCCAACCGATTTCTCATACACAAACAACAGTTGAACGGCGTTGCCTGGTGAAACGTTGTTGTGATGCCTCGTGAACGGAGGAGAAATGCGTACCATCACGTTTCCGACTTTGATAAAGATCGGATTGTAGCCTATCGCGATTGTTGTTTATCGTATCGCGACATTGCTGCTCGCGTAGGTCGATATCCAATGACGGTTAGCAGAATATGAAATCGGTGGGTTCAGGAGGGTAATACGGAACGCCGTGCTGGATCCCAACGGCCTCGCATCAGTAGCAGTCGAGATGACAGGCATCTTATCCGCATGGCTGTACCCTCTCGTGCAGCAACGTCTCTACCCCTGAGTCAACAGATGCGGACGTTTGCAAGACAACAATCATCTGCCCGAGCAGTTCGACGACGTTTGCAGCAGCATGGACTATCAGCTCGGAGACCATGGCTGCGGTTACCCTTGACGCTGCATCACAGACAGGAGCGCCTGCGATTGTGTACTCAACGACGAACCTGGGTGCACGAATGGCAAAACGTCATTTTTTCGGATGAATCCAGGTTCTGTTTACAGCATCATGATGGTCGCATCCGTGTTTGGCGACATCGCGGTAAACGCACATTGGAAGCGTGTATTCGTCATCCCCATACTGGCGTATCACCCGGCGTGATGGTATGGGTTGCCATTGGTAACACGTCTCTGTCACCTCTTGTTCCCATTGACGGCACGTTGAACAGTGGACGTTACATTTCAGATGTGTTACGACCCGTGGCTCTACCCTTCATTCGGTCCCTACATTTCAGCAGGATAATGCACGACCGCATGTTGCAGGTCCTGTACGGGCCTTTCTGGATACAGAAAATGTTCGACTGCTGCCCTTGCCAGCACATTTTCCAGATCTCTCACCAATTGAAAACGTCTGGTCAATGGTGGCCGAGCAACTGACTCGTCACAATAAGCCAGTCACTACTCTTGATGAACTGTGGTACCGTGTTGAAGCTGCATCGGCAGCTGTACGTGTACACGCCATCCAAGCTCTGTTTGACTCAATACCCAGGCGTATCAAGGCCGTTGTTACGGCCAGAGGTGGTTGTTCTGGGTACTGATTTCTCAGGATCTATGCTCCCAAATTGCGTGAAAATGTAATCACATGTCAGTTGTAGTATAATATATTTGTCCAATGAATAGCCGTTTATCATCTGCATTTGTTCTTGGTGAAGCAATTTTAATGGCAAGTAGTGTATGAAGAGCAGTGCTTGTTTGGAGTGATTCCAACAACACGCTTCAAAAAAGAACTTCCAAAAATCTGCCGAAACAACAGACAGAATGGACCCGACGATTCTTAGGGAGGACACCCGGTATTTATGCAGGTGTTGTCAGGCCACCCGTTTAACATCTGCATTTCTTCTTGGTGTAGCAATTTTTTAATGGCCAGTAGTGCATGCATATTGCTATCCCATAAATTTTGCCAGCTCAGTGTATGTGCAATACGTGAAATTTGTTAATGTTCAGCCAACTACCAGCCAAGCACCAGTCATCGGTTCGCTGCAGGTCTGTCTGCATTCCGCGTCTGTCTTACCGTTGCAACCTACCGGTAGACAACACCACCGACTGTCGGCATCCTCATGGATCGTTTGTATGTGTGTTATAAACAGTCACACTCATACAACATTAATTACGAGTACTGACGAAATAACTACGTAGCTGTCTATTTCGTTCCGTTGAGAATAACGAGGTTGAGGTCTGTCTGCTGGATCCCGACACAAGCTTGGTACGATACTCGGTGTAATTGTAACGAATGCTTCCTGAAGTAAAGGAACACGGCGTCAACCTGGGCGTCTTAGATCTCCTGGACGAACACAGCGACTTGAGTTTCAAAAATGGCTCTGAGCACTATGGGGCTCAACTGCTGTGGTCATAAGTCCCCTAGAACTTAGGACTACTTAAACCTAACTAACCTAAGGACGTCACACACATCCATGCCCGAGGCAGGATTCGAACCGGCGACCGTAGCGGTCGTGCGGTTGCAGACTGTAGCGCCTTTAACCGCTCGACCACTCCGGCCGGCGACTTGAGTTTCGCAAGATCTTTGTTTACAGACTCCTTGTTGACTTATAGAGGACAATTTCGTTCTCCAAAAAACCTCATAATGCGGGTACAAAAAATATTTTTCATAGTTTTATAACACACTAACGCCAGTGATGTTCCTTAAGCCTGTAAATACGTGGATCTCTCCAGCGATCCATCTCGAAAACGGGAATGACCCACGCTTTCTTTTTCAATGGACAGGTAGCCTGTGACTGTGCCTCAAATTGCCGCTAGAAGGGAAGTAAGTGTCCTCGTGTGATCTCTGTAGAATGTCAGAAGTGTCTCATCTTGTGCAGGCGCCTATCTGCTGTTGAGGTTCTGAAGCCATTGAAGGAATTAGCAAGCGTTTCCACGCTGATTGGTTCTGCGTCTTGTTTCCCAAAATTGTGATAGTTAAATGTTACGTACGAGCTGAGAGGTACAACAAATACCATGAGAGGTCACCATCACACAGTCACATCCACTCACCAGGCACCTCTCCAGTGCATGCAGCAGCCTCCACATGGCGCACACGATATGGATCTCTTTCCGCTTCCGCGCCACGTCCTTCAGCAAGTGATATATGTCCGCTGACAATGTGAACAGTTGCCAAAGAGAACGCTGTCCACTGCGGGCTACGTTGCCTCTACCTTGTTCTAGTGCATAAGCCAGTTCTTCCGCCGACAGATATGAAACACGATGCGTCAATGACACTCTGGCGGTTCCGAAACTTTAGCTAGACCATTCTGCTGATTGCCTGCATCCAGCTTAGTACAATTGTTTGAAGACTACATTCCACCTAGTGCATGGATAATAGGACAATCGAAAATGTCTACAGCATTACTATTATTTATAGTGATAACATCGTAGACTAGCAACTGATTGCAAAGCTATTTAGATTTCATTGTGTTTGGTTTAGGACATCAAGTGCCAACTATAGGGGAAAGCGTCCATAAATGATACAAACTGGTAAAATGACATACCACGTGTTTCTTCTTCCTGCCACAAGAGGCAGCAATTTTTGGCACAAGGTTATGTTCTGGTGTTGACGACACGGTTGCATCAGAAATGGCGGAGGCCGTTTACTTATGCGCTAATGTGTTATCTGAAGAATTCGTGCGCATCGGGTTTTAAAAGTTGTAACAATTGTTCTTCTGTGGCATACTACACCTGGATAATTAGATTTATAATCTTATGTCCACGAAGTAGCATGGTTTCAGAAAGCATCGCTCTTACGAAACTTAGATTGCCCTTTTCTCACATGATATACTGCGAAATATGGATGAAGGGCAACAGGCACTTGCATATTTCTAGATTTGTGGAAAGCGCTTGACATAGTGTTCCATTGCAGGCTGTTACGCATATGGAATAGGTTCACAGATATGAGTGTGTCGAAGACTTCTTAAATTATAGAATCCAGTATGTTGTCGACGATGGCCAGTGTTTATCGGAGACAAGAGTGTCATCAGGAGTGCCCTAGGTAAGTGTGACAGGACCGCTATTATCCCATATATACATACATGATTTAGCGGACCGGGTGGGAAAAAAAATGGTTCAAATGGCTCTGAGCACTATGGGACTTAACTTCTAAGGTCATCAGTCCCCTAGAACTAAGAACTACTTAAACCTAACTAACCTAAGGACGTCACACACATCCATGCCCGAGGCAGGATTCGAACCTGCGACCGTAGCGGTCGCGCGGTTCCAGACTGTAGCGCCTTTAACCGCTTGGCCACCACGGCCGGCGGACCGGGTGGGGACCGCCATTCATTTCCATTTACGGTAATATAACACATCGGTCATTATTATAATAACTATTTCAGTAATAATAGTTGGAAATTATAAGAGAATCTCTAAACGCCAGTTATACGATTCAGAGAACTTGCGGAAGGCTATTGATGCTGTTAATAACAAACAAATAGACTGGCAGAGTGCCTCAAAAATGTTCGGTGTTCCTCAAGCTACTTAAGAAGAAGAGTACGTGACAAGAAAAAGCAAATTAGGGAGTTGATAAAGGTTTAGGTCAGTTCCAACAAACGCTTCTAACATACCTAGAAATTAAGCTATTACAACACAATAAAGGTCATGAATCCAAGCCAGTTGAACTTACACACATCAAAAAAAGTTTTGCATCACCCTGGTTCCCAGAACTCCTGAAGACAAACGTTGACTGTGGATATTGTATCACAGACACAGTCCCTTTGACTGTTCAGAGATGTCACTAAACCCGCCCAAAGATGTAAACATCAGCAGTGCCTATTAGAAGAAGGGGATCCGACAGCCGATCCGTTCCAGTCATTCCACCAGGAGGGAGCTACATGGCTCTTGTTGTCTGTAGTTCAACCACGCCTAGACGGTCAATACCGCGGTTCGATCGCGTCCGCATAGTTACATTGTCCCAGGAAGGGCTCTCAATAAGGGAAGCGATGTTGTTCGGACATGGAGGGGATACAGAGAGACAGAAACTGCCGATGACATGCCTCGCTCAGGCCGCCCAAGGGTAACCACTGCAGTGGCTGACCGCTACCAACGGATTATGGATCGGAGGAACCCTGACAGCAACGCCACCATGTTGAATAATTCTTTTCGTGCAGCCACATGCGCAATAGGCTGCATGATGCGCAACTTCACTCCCAACGTCCATGGCGAGGTCCATCTTTGCAACCACGACACCATGCTGATCGGTATAGATGGGCCGAACAACATGCCGACTGGACCGTTCAGGATTGGCATCACGTTCTCTTTACTGATGAGTGTCACATATGCCTTCAACCAGGCAACCGTCGGAGACGTGGTTGGAGGTAACCCGGTCAGGCTGAACGCTAGACACACTGTCTAGCGAGTGCTGCAAGGTGATGTTTTGGGGTAGCGTTATATGGGTCCGACGTACGCCGCTGGTGGTCATGGAAGGCGCCGTAACGGTTGTACGATACGTAAATGCCATCCTCTGACCGATAGTGCAACCATATCGTCTTCATGGACCACAATTCGCACCCCCATCGTGCACATCTTGTGAATTATTTCCTTCAGGATAAAGACATCGCTCGACTAGAGTGGCCAGCATTTTCTCAAGACATGAACCCTATAGAACATGCCTGGGATAGGTTGAAAAGGGCTGTTTATGGACGACGTGATCCACCAACCACTCTGAGGGATCTACGCCGAATCGCCGTTGAGAAGTGGTACAATGTGGATCAACAGTGCCTTGATGAACTAGTGGATAGTATACCACGACGAATATAGGCATGCATCAATGCAAGAGGACGTGTACGGCATATTAGAGGTACCGGTGTGTGCAAGAATCTGGACCACCTCTTCTGAATTTCACGCTGTATGGTGGTACAATACGCAATGTGTGGTTTCCACGAGCAATAAAAACGGTGGAAGTGATGTTGCTCTCTACTCCAGTTTTCTGTACAGGTTCCGGAACTCTCGGAACCGAGGTGATGCAAAACTTTTTTGATCTGTGTATACTGAATGATATAAGGAAACTGGCATTTGAGTAAGCCAAGAGAAATGACATTGGGAGTCGTGTCAGCAAGTGGACATTGATGGCAAGTAAGTACCTATTTAATTTAACTAAATAAACGACAAGCACTTAATACCCTAGCAATAATTCGGCAAACCTCTCTTTCGTCGTGTTCACATGTGACGTTTGCAAATATATGTGAATCTGTATAGAAGATATAGGAGTATGTCATTTCGCCCAACGAAACTTACGACAGGATACTGAGTAAGCCCTCTAATAATACGTTGTGGTAATCCTATAAGGTATAATATAGTTTTCTTGTGTATTTAATAGTTCTTAATGTTAACTTACAAAAAATAAACCTCGTAATTCAAATATTGTGACCACGGTAGAATTTGTTCTTTGTGATATGTGGTTTTAGGTCGCCTTCCCTACCGAAGTTAAGTTCTGTATTGTAACATACTGTTATCTTGATAAATGTTACTGTTTACATCTTACTTTATTGTTACATTTCAGTTACCTTGGCGCCATGTCAAAAAAAGTGTTTAATTAGTAATCGGTCAATTAGCCACCTTTATAAAGAATTATAGCAGTACTACATTTTCCTCCTACCATGGATGTTTGGTGTAAATTAATATCAGCATTGAGGCACAACATACGCAACACTAATTTATTTGGAAATTCCTTCAGTTTAAGGAGATCCATTTGACCGCTACTTTGCAGTCGTCGACTGATAATAAATTTTAATTTTAATCACAACCTTAAAATTCCAGAGGAATCATGGTTTTCAACTTTAACAAGATCATTATTGTCCTGGAATCGAAAGTAAAGAAGTTAATTGGCAAATGTAGTAACTTGTAGACCCGACAGTAAACTACTTTCGTTCTTTCATCCATTAAATGTTGGAGGATAGAACATGTTTATGGTAAAAATTTATCCAGTATCACGGTTGCAGACCGTCTCGGGGTTTGGAGTGATGTCATTATTTACTTAGCGGCTTCTGTACGGCTTAGAAATTGAAAGAGAAATTTGAAAACACGTTACATATGATACATCTTTCTACAATTAAAATATTCTGTGCAGTAGACAAGTACAAACATTTTCTGTTTACTTTTAAGGGGAACCTTGTTATCAGTAATCAAACGGTTCAAATGGCTCTGAGTACTATGGGACTTAGCAGCTGAGGTCATCAGTCCCCTAGAACTTAGTACTACTTAAACCTAACTAACCTAAGGACATCACACACATCCATTCGCGAGCAGGATTCGAACCTGCGACTGAAGCGCCTAGAACCGCTCGGCCACACCAGCCGGCTATCAGTAATCCTTTTCGCATTATATGACAGATGTTCAGTACGTTTGCAAACGTAACCCACGCTTGAAATAATTATCATGTAGACTTGCGGAATGCTTATTGCAGAGCCGATGGGATGCATAAAACTAGGAGACACAACAACTACTAAAAACCAGGTCTGCTTAAAAACAAAAATAAATTTCAACAACAAAAACGAGTGCAGTAATAATTATTCTTATCTACAAGATAAACAACATTTAAGTAGCCAATGAGGAATAATGGTTACAAATATTGACAAAACTATTAATTACTTTACTGTACTCTACAGATGTCAATCAAATGGAAAACAATGTAAGATCCTCGTAACGAAGTGGTGCAACTGACACTTACCCTTGACGGCGGCCAGGCAACACGGTTCGACAGGAGTTTTCTCGCCCATTGGTGGCGGTGTCTTTCCGTTGGCGACGTCCGGCGCGCAGTGTATTACGGTGATGTCCGGCGTCATTTTAGCCAACTCTCCGTTCGGCATGCTGATATGCTGTAGCTGAAGTGGTGGAGTGCTGGGAAGACGTCCTCGGTCTGCTTTCCGGAAAAGCGCCTATCACGATTTGCAAGGAAACTAATTAGGCGCTGTATCTGTGGAACATTACAGCTCGTTTTTGTTTATCGTAATTTTTTCTTTTACGCCTGCATGCTATAAATTTTGGAATAGCGATTGGAGTCGATGATCAAGTACGTCAGGGAAAAATGTTAAGATACGTGCGTATACTAGTAATTCATCCTTTGTTTCTAAATTCCTTCTGTTTGAAACAAAGACCGATTACTACGGAAGTACAGTCATTTCGAAAATGTACTTGCAACAGTGAGTTTAAGCTGTCAGTTGAGTGAAATTTTCTGAAGCTTCAGAAACGCTAAGGAATCTGAATGCGGTGAAGCTATACTGCTGCGACTTTCACTTACAACTGGATGATTATTTGTTGGTTTTGCTAGCTATTATTTCTTCACAGGCGTCTCGGCGTTTCATCCTAAAAATTAATGTAATAATGGCTCAAACATTTGAAATGACTACTGAATTACCACACGGCAGTCCAAACGATTTGTATGATATATTCACCAGGCAAACACGCTGCTCTTTGTTGTTAGTAGAACATGTGCACTTAGACCTTTTCTTTCTCGATATTTAAGCTATCCAGTTTGTACTGTCAGTTTGAAACTTCTGGTTAGATGAGTTAACGCATCACACTCCTGTTCTTGACGACCACTCCTTCACTGATGTTGCTGGACGGTGAGTATCCTGGAACAAGAGAAGAATGGATTGCCTTAGAAAATGTGTTGACGAGCGGTGTGTGTGGTGTCACTGCCAGACACCACACTTGCTAGGTGGTAGCTTAAATCGGCCGCGGTCCATTAGTACATGTCGGACCCGCGTGTCGCCACTGTGTGATCGCAGACCGAGCGCCACCACACGGCAGGTCTCGCGAGACGTACGAGAACGCGCCCCAGTTGTACGACGACGTTGCTAGCGACTATACTGACGAAGCCTTTGCTCTCATTTGCCGAGAGACAGAATAGCCTTCAGCTAAGTTAATGGCTACGACTTAGCAAGGCGCCAATTGTCACAGTGCATGTATCTTACGAGTCTCATTTGTATAGTCAAGAGAGATGTATCACAAGGATTGATTAAAAGTTAAGTATATTCCAAAGCTACGTATTTTCTTTATAGTATTCAATACGTATCCTGTTCCAGACTTGACGCCAGTCGGCGTGTGTGTACGCGTGCCTTTCGGCTTCCTTCTCAGTGTGGCGTAGCTACCTTCTTACGTCACAACAGTGTGTGTGGATTGTTAAATGTAAAGGAACACAAGGTCATGCCATTCACGAGGTGAGGAAATGCCGTAGTCTCTCTCAATACGGTTAGTGAGTCGCTACTGGAGTAGACATCTTACGACCACCTGTGAGTAGCAGTAAGTGGAGACATGAAACAGAACGTTGTCATAGACTAACATTCAAGTGGAGAGAACGATATGCTACTGTTTCCTGGTTGGATATAGCGAAACTGCATTTCGTCAGTGACTGAAAAAGCTTATAAAACAATGGTACGCTGCACTGAATCTACACAAGGAAGCTAGCGCGAATGACTCTCAACCTTGTTAGAATTGCAGGAGAGAGTAGCACAACTGCTAAAAATATCGGCTGACAAGCACTAGGAGAAAAATCTCACATACGTGACCGACAAATACCTAGAAAACTCCAATACAGATTTTCTGAAGGGAATGCACATTCAGTTCACCTATATAACTATCCTTTACTAAAGGTGCAGATATAAGTCACAAAGGACACATGAGCGATCATTACGATCATTCTTGCCAATTCCACTCACCTATGTCAGGGAATGCAACCTTAAAATATGGTACAGCAAGAAGTAACCTCTTCCAGCTAATTCGGAGAGTCTATAAACAGATATACAGTGGAAAGTTGTCAATTCTTTCTAGTGTCTACTGCACGACAACGCTAATTGTAAAAAAGTTTAAGTCATGTTAGGGGGATGTCTTACCGATCTTAACGTTCGATGGATAGACTTTGCTTCAAATGGCTCTGAGCACTATGGGACTTAACATCTGAGGTCATCAGTCTCCTAGAACTTAGAACTACTTAAACCTAACTAAGGACATCGCACACATCCATGCGCGAGGCAGGATTCGAACCTGCGAACGTAGCGGTCGCGCGGTTCCAGACTGAAGCGCCTAAAACCGCTCGGCCACACCGGCCGGCGGATAGATTTTCACCACCAACAGTATCACTTGTCTTAACTCCATAAGGCACTGAATAATGATTTGGTAAATAACACCGGGCATTCACGCATAGTACGGTTACCAGTAAGACAACGTCACCGTTCTCCTGCTTTCGCTAGCCGATGAGTGCCGTTGAAAATTTATTCCACTTGCGAATACTCTGCCAGCTGAGCATTCTGAACACGTCCCGTGACAAAACTCAGAACTGTCAGTATTCCACTCCTCCTCTGGTGACACAGCATTATTCGCAAACAGTGAAGATCCGTACTGAGAACCAGTCCAGTACATAGTTTAATGTCATCCAGATCAGTATATTACACAGTTCAGTCATGGTGACTACATAAAACGCTAGTGACGTGGCAGTGAAAAGTCTGCTTTCAGTTCAAAGATAATTTCTCATTGCAGTCATCTTTAGATAGGTACTGGGTGAAAAAACAATTCAAAAATGATTTCATATCTTTTGCTATAACCTCTTCATTCGGCGCCAGTTGTTTTCCAGCCACAAGCTGTTTTAGATGCGGGAATAAAAAGCTGGTGGATAGGCTGTATGCTCCAAAACATCTGATACTTCAAATTTCCCTGTTTTCCTGATGAAAGCTGATTTTTCCTTCCTTGTGTAATACAGGCCAAATGTAGCTCTTCACCCACTACGTCCGGAAGACTCACATAGTACTTCCCAGTCATTTCTTAGGCTATGTAAGGTAGTTTAACACAAAATTTCCTTCGCCCCCAAATTACACTTGTTGTAACCACTTCGACATTTTAAATAGTTTTCACTTTTTGTGCAGGACAACCGCATTCTGCCCACAGCTTTCATTACTGTTTCGTTCCTTGCGTCAAATGGATGACACTAAATCAGTACGATTCTTTTTATTTTGGTGCAGACATTCGTTTCCACATACGCGTTTGGCCAGCAGTCAATAAAGTCAATAGAATCTTTTACAAAGTATTCTCATATTTAAATTTTCATGTAAAATGTGCCAAACTACTTCTGATATTTTTATGACTTCACCTACTTCATACATATCTTATTCCCTCTCTTCTAAACTCCCTTTATGGTTTCATCAGAAGATGCGAAGTTGGATTGTGCTTCAAATAGATCATCTTGCACTGAACTTATGCACGTTTGAATTCAGTCCTCCACTTTTTACATGTTGAGAATGGGGAACGTTGCTCATAAACCTTTCAGTCCAAACAAAGTACTTTATGACGGCACAGTATTCAGTTCGCCTGAATGAAAATCGCATAAATAAACTGCAATATTCGTGCAAAAATCTCAAAAACTGTTCTCCGGCCACAACTTAGGCTTGCTTTCTGGGACACGTAGTCAAAGTTAACAATAGACTACAGTTGGAGAGGAAATGAAAATTCTGCTGTTCACGGTTCTCAAATGGTGCAGAACAAGTAAACTTTGCATATTATGTTAAACGGCAGACAGAGCTACACCTGAAATCTTTTAAAAGAATATGTAAGTTTCTCTGGATGCACCTGTGTGAAAAACTTTGTCATGCAACATGTTCGGAAGGTTTGGCTCTTATGAACAAAACTGTTAGCTCTGCCTTTACAAATCTATATCATGAAGCTCTACTAACAGTGATGGTGGACTATAGTGTTAGTTATGGGAGCATAGAAAGGAGAAACTGTCTGTGCTAGGGATGCAGTGTGCTACTCTATTGCATTGATCAGACGCATTTGACACTTCAGCTGGTGCATTGCAAATTATCTTTGGCGTTCTGTCTCTTGATCTCCTTAACATCGAAATAACAGCCATCTACTGGATCAATAAAACAAGGCAACATAGAGTAAATGAAATAATTGGGATTCGAGAAGTCTACGGCATCTCCATCACAGAGCTTCTCATGTATGTATGGCAAGAAAGGTAGGGATTCTCCGCTACTGAAAAATGGACACATTATTCATTCCAGAATATCAGGAAGGGACTCCGAATGATTCGCACTGAACCAACAGCTAGTCTTGTTCGCTATTTGACAGAACATGCTCCACACACAGAACATTTATGAAGACTCAAAAGAATGCAGCAACTCGGCTGCAGTTGTGGAGCACTACGTACGGCTGAAACATTCTACAGGAGTGTCCAGTTTATCTGTAAGCCAGTCAGTAGCTTCAGAGCACATTTCTTTATAAGATATTCCACTAGGTGCCGAAATTTAGCATCTTGTGTGTAGTAGGTGTAATTCTCTGACACACAGCCAAAAGAGAGCACGAAGTACAGCTAACAAGTGCCCGAGACAGAAGGATATGACGTGTTATATCAACAGAAGGATGAAAATACCTAGATGAAGCGGAATAGGTCCAATCAATCATCGACTTGTCTCTGGACTCGAAGCTGATTTGTCCACTGATCCGAAGTCGCTTTCGACAGGGAAACTGGATCTCTAATACCCAACCTACCATATCGATGGTGAAATGGGAAATACTCAACTCCACCGTTCTTATGGATCCACGAGGTTCCTGAAGCTAATGCGAAAAGGAAACTCTGCATAGAGTACCCTATCTAGTAGGGGTAGTTAATAATACTTAAAAAGTGCCATAGTAACGATCACCTCCTCCACAATTCCATTGACATTGAGCATTTCTTTGCTCGTTACTATTCCTTTCTCCATTTGCTCTTCCAGTCTCACTATTATTATTATTACATATTTTTCTTTTGTAATATTATCTGTATGGTAGTTTCAGAGGGTAAATTAGTAATAGAAAATTTAGTACTTAGATTTCTTACAGGATACAAGAGAGCATAGTGCCGGAACGATTATGAGACAGCAGAGAATAAGATCTCAACACTGTAATGGGAGCTTTAATAACCAAGAGAAATTTATATGTAGAGTTCGTTTGAGAAAAATTACGTTCAGGTATACAGTCCCAGTAAGTTATGATGACGGACTATTAATAAAGATGAATAGATGAATAAATATATATCAACCACGTTAAAAAGCTTTTCCCCTGGCGCAGAAATTTTCAACTTGGCGTCGGACAGCATGACAGTGCAGAATGTTACAGCAAGTTGCTGTTTGTCTCCAAGAACTTTATTACCAGCAAACCGCTGTTTATCGCAAGGTACCCTATTACCAGTGGTAGTAAAAGAGCCATTAGCTTGCAAGCACCTGTGTTACTCGGCCAGCATGATTCATCGTTACACGTGTCAACCGCAGGGAAACACAGTGATACGTCGCGCAGACTGCTCATTTACTATGTAATACGCTTCCACCATGTCGCTCTAACAAAAACTGGAACTCTCCTTACAGCCTGCTCCGCTTTATAAGTCATAGCTGATCTGTCATGATTTTTTTGCGTGAAATTATGCAAATCTTTTTAGGCTTTCAGAGTGCTCATCCACGCGCCAGACGGACGGCCGTATCGGGAGGTTCATGTTCAGACACGATGAGTGATTCTAGTCGACGGAGAATCTCATTCATGTCACTCATCTTCTTCCATTCAAGGTCAATGTTCCTGAACATTCTTTGGCATAACTGATTATTCTCAACAGCTTTTTTCAGTTGTCACTGTGAGAAATTGAAGCACTGCACGGAAAAGAGTCCAAATACGGCACTAAGTGGAACACTTGCAAAAACAAATAGCAGCCATTGTTACATAGGAGAGTATGTCTGTTGCTGCGCCACTTACTTTTATGCTTAAATTAACCAGTCTTACTCAACAACACTTTAAGGGTGTATCTTTATGAATGGCTAAATACACCAATGGCTAAATACACGAACACCAACGCGAGCTTAACAGCGAGATGGTCTACCTTTGCAACTCATCGACTCTGAGTGGCATAGATCCGACAGGTCGCTGGTAGTTTTCCGGAGTTATGTGCCACCAGACGTCCACGCAGAGATTATGCTATTTCATACATTACGCGTCAGTGGTTTCTGGACGCGGATCTGACTCCTATGTCTTCCATAGGGCACAACCAGGCGATGTTTGTGACCATGAAGAAAAGAAGGTTATCCTCAATAATATTCACGTAGTATACAACTGCCATGGCGCCTTTGATTACCAACACATGTCCCAAGGCAGCCCAGGTATCGCCCACAGCACAATATTCCTCGTACAAGCCTGTGTCAGTGGCGCGGGGCACGTTTCGAGCAGTCATCCGCCTGGGTGACTGCGTATCCGGAAACAACCATCGACCTGCTGTAACAAGCAGCGTGACTGTTCCGACCTCGTGCTACGTTCCCATTGATCCACGATCCAATCTCGATATCCGTCGCCCATTGCAATCGCAACTGACGATGTCGTTGGGTTATCATAGACACATCAAAAAAAGTTTTGCATCAGCCCGATTCCCAGAACTCTTGAAGATAGACGTTGACTGTGGATATTGCATTCCCCTTTGAATGTTCAGAGATGTCACTAAAATCACCAAAGTTGTAAACACCATTGTGCCGTGTGCTCCTGCGATTTGATTGTTCCGGTGTAGTGTGTTCGATCTCTTTCGATTCGCTTTGCGGTGCGCGGGTTGGTGCGCCCTCTGGGATTCCGTGCGGGAAGCCGAAAGGGAGTCCCGGGCGGAGAGAGAGACGAGCGGGCCTGGGCGGAGCGACGCCGGAAAATCGCGGAAGTCGCGTCGGCAAGTGGTGTGGGTGGGGTAGTTGCATTGGGGCCGGCCGAGCGGCGGAACTGGAGGTGCTGCAGTGACTCGCTGTCGTTCGTTCTGTTTACGAGTTCAACCTTCCTCACGCTGTGGCTACGGGCTGGTGTTATTCTGGCCATTACCTTATTAGCGGCATTTGGTTAATATTGTTAAAGGTGAGCTGTTAGTTTGGTGCATCTTCATCTGGTGGAGTTACAGCCAGACTTCTTTCTGTCGTATTCTGGCTCGCGTTGCTGAGCAGTGAGTGTTCCCACGTCGCGTGTCGAAATACTGACTTGTGCCCTGGTTGATCTACGTATGAATTGGAGTGTGTATGTGGACGTGTTTGCTTAAATTATTGATGAATTGTTTCACAATATCCTTACTTGAGTGTCTTTAAATTGCACTTCAGTTCGTTACTGAACTTATGTCAGTTAAGGGACGCCCAAATTGTCGCGCTAGTCAAGTAAAGTTTAAGTCTACTGTGACACCACTGTTTACCTCTTGGCCTACGACTATTCATGGATTTCTGTGGTAAAATTCAAATGTAGGCACTGTCTTGTTAACTTGTCTGAACTGAATGTGCTTGCCTTGTAAAACAGTTCATTACTGATTCTGAGTAGTTTAATCAGTGGTAGGGCACTCGTTATTCTGGACCAGACTGTACTTGGTGTTAATTGCATTGTCTTGGTAAATCGGTGTGCTACGTAAGATTATAACGCAAGCGCCATTGTGGGTAATATTTACCATTTAACTATATGAGTTGGGTCTGTGAATCATTGTGGCACACAAGGTCACGTAAGACAGTGCTGTAGTGGGCAGATATTGCTATACGTCTGTGATATTATTTCCTGTAAGCCACTGTGCCCATTAGGTTACGTAAGGCTTAAATACAGTGACCAGTTTGGTAATTTTCTGTGTTTCGTAATAACATTTTACAAGCATTACAATTTTGGGAAAGGTTTAAATCACATATTTGCAGATTGTTTGATGTTAGATAACTTGTTGATGATTCCTGTTAAATCAGCTGATGTACATTTAAATTCAACAAGTTATATGTCAATATATTTTGTTACCAGTACATTGAGTGACTTTTCTTGCGCAATAAATTAAAATTTATATTCTATCCTCAATTTGTTGCTCAGCCTTCCACTCCAGCAGCCCCTGTATCCTGCTCTCAAGGATATCAACCATCCATGAGCAGCGGGTATTACATGGAGGGCGTCCGACAGCCGATCAGTTCCAGCCATTCCACCAGGAAGGAGGTACACGGCTCGTATTGTCTGTAGTTGAACCACGCCTAGACGGTCAATATCGCGATTCGATCGCGTCCACATTGTTACTTTGTGCCAGGAAAGGTTCTCAACAAGGGAAGTGTTCAGACATCTCGGAGTGAACCAAAGCGATGTTGTTCGGACATGGAGGACAGGCAGGAACTGTCGATGAAATGTCTCTCTCAGGCCGCCCAAGGGCTACTACTGCAGTGGATGACCGCTACCTACGGATTATGGCTAGGAGGAACTCTGATAGAAACGCCACCATGTCGAATAATGCTTTTCGTGTAACCACAGGACGTCGTGTTACGACTCAAACTGTGTGCAATAGGCTGCATGATGCGCAGCTTCAGTCCCAACGTTCATGGCGAGGTCCACCTTTGCAAGCACAACATCATGCGGCGCGGTACAGATGGGCCCAACAACATGCCGATTAGACCGCTCAGAATTGGCAACACGTTCTCTTCACCGATGAGTGTCACCTATGCCTTCAACCAGACAATCGTCGGTAACGTGTTTGAAGGCAACTCGGTCAGGCTGAACGCCTCAGAGACACTGTCCAGCGAGTGCAGCAAGGTGGAGGTTCCCTGTTGTTTTGGGGTGGCATTATGTGGGGCCGAAGTATACCGCTGGTGGTCATGGAAGGCGCCGTAACGGCTGTACGATACGTGATTGCCATCCTCCGACCGATAGTGTACCATATCGGCAGCATATGGCCGAGGCATTCGTCTTCATGGACGACTATAGCGCCCCCAGCGTGCACAGCTTGTGAATGACTTCCTTCAGGATAACGACATCGCTCGACTAGAGTGGCCAGCATGTTCTCCAGACATAAACCCTATAGAACATGCCTGGGATAGATTGTAAAGAGCTGTTTATGGACGATGTAACCCCACAACCACTGATGGATCTACGCTGAATCGTCGCTTAAGAGTGGGACTATCTGGACCAACAGTGCGTTGATGATCTCGTGGATAGTATGCCATGACGAATACAGACATAAATCAATGCAAGATGACGTGCTACTGGGTCTTAGAGGTACCGGTCTGTACTGCAATCTAGACAACCACCTCTGAAGGTCTCGCCGTATGGTGGTGCAACATGCGATGTGTGGTTTTCATGAGCAATTAAAAGGGCGGAAATGATGTTTATCTAAATTTCCTGTACAGGCTCCGGAACTCTCGGAACCGAGTTGGTGTAAACTTCCTTTTGATGTGTGGAGAAACAGGCGTCGCCAACTACAGAGCCGCATGTTCAATAATGTTCGCTGAACGGTGTGTTCCGAAACACTTGTGTCTGCACGAGCTTTGCAGTCTGTCCTCAGATCCAGAGATCGCTACCTGTCCGGCTTTACAGAGCGGGAAAGCCTCCGACCAAACGCCTGCCACGTCCAATACTTAATCGTTCACCATAGATGCTCACGACAGCAGCACGAGAACAGCTGACCACCTTCACCGTTTTAGAAATGTTCGTTCCCAGGCACCGGGCCATAAATATCTGCCGTTTGTCAGAGTCTCTTCTGCCAGTGAATTTCCCCATTTACGACCTTTATCGTAGCTGGACCGATTCCCCATTCCTCTCTGCACCGCCTATACAATTTCCTTAAGCCGTCGTCACACGGGCTGTGCATTAGAACGTCAACGTTACGCGTGTCTATTTCCTGGCGTCATAGCGTGGAAAACAGCGCGCTGAGGAGACTTTGCTAAAGCGTAGAGCAGTAGCAAGCACGGCAGATATTTTGAACGTGCGTTAGAAAGTAGACCAATGAGGTGTAAGGATGCCACCTACGACACATGCACCCCATCTCTTTCCAGTACAGGGTGCGCAGACGCCCTATTTTGTGAGTTTTATATTATAAATTATTTTTCTAATATGTAACTCTTTCCAAGGTACCAGAAAATTGATCTCTCGAAAACCCAGCTTTATTGGTACGATTTGTTGTGATAAAATGACGGAAAACGTCGTATTGGTGCTTAAAGAAATTCCGAATTGTAACTTGCGTGTTATAAGGCGAAAAAACACGAAGGTCCATCAAAAACATCTTCTTGGTACGATTTACTTTAACTAAATGTCAGTTAATAACATATCTGCGATTGAAGCCTTCAGAACATAGTAACATACTAGATAAGGTCGTCTGTTACAGAAATTACGCGTAGAGTAATAAATAGCGACACAGAGTTAGAAAGTGATTCTTAATGTATTGGAGGTTCGCGTCACACCTCATCCACAGGTTATGAGGCTTTCTTAATAGTTTAACACAAGTGTATTCCATACTATTCGATGATATACAAATATAGAGGGTATAGGCAAAATAATGCGAACAGTGGAAGTAATGAGATGGTTGTGTTTGACGGTCAACAACGCAAGTAAGGCACGTGTCGCACTGAACTGTGCGTGTTCAGTACGGACTAGGCATCAGTGCAGGTTGTTTACGAGTAGTGCACACTTCGTATTTGCATTCAGAGGCCAAGGTCGACATGCAGTGAAAGACCTAACAGAGTTCCAAAGAGGGCATATTGTGGGGGCCCTATTAGGTGGAGCATCGTTAACCAAGACAGCCAACTTATTCACTGTTTCAAGAGCAACTGTTTTAAAAGTGATGACAGTCTACACAAAACATGGAAATACATCATCCTTAAACGCAATAGTGGGCACAAATCAAAACTAAATGGCGGAGATCGTCGTACGCTAACACGTATTGTGTCAAAACAACAGAAAAATACGGCTGCTAAAGTGACTGCAGAGCTCAATAGCCATCTTCGAGACCCCGTATCTATCGGTACTGTCCGCCGAGAACTCCATAAAGCGAATATTCATGGGCGAGCTGCTATACCGAAACGATCAGTGACGACAACCAACACAAAGAAGCGTAAAACATGGTGTCAGGAGTATATATTCTGGACGGCTGATCAGTAGAAAAATGTCATATGGTCCGACGAGTCAACTTCTTCGTTATTTCCAACATCAGACCGGGTGTACCTCTGGAGAACGCCAAAAGACGCCTACAATCCTGATTGCTCGACTTCAACAATTAAGCATGAAGGCGGAAATGTGATGGTGTGGGCAGCCATATCATGGTATTCTGCTGGTCCCATCATTACTCTCAAAGGCCAAGTCACAGCCGACGATTATGTGAAAATTTTTGGTGATCATGCGCACCCCATGATTCAGATGTTGTTCCCCAACAATGACGCCATATTTCAGGACGATAATGCACCCATTCACACAGCCAGGACAGGCTGGAGCATGCAACCGAACTGCAGCTTCCCTGGCCAGCACAGTCCCCCAGACTTGAACATTATGGAACCCTTGTGGGCGGTATTGGAGAGAGACTCCGGAGCAAATTTCCGCCTCCCTCGTCACTACAGTAGTTAGATGAAGTTCTGATCGAAGAGTGGCGTAACATTCCACTGGAGACTATGCAATCATCATATGCCAGTATTCCAAGAAGAGTAGCAGCTGTATTACTGGCAAATGGGGGTCCAACGGCTTATTAAATAACCGTTCCCAAATAAGTACAGATTTTCACATTATTTTGCCTGTCCATTATAAGTGCGCTGTCACTCAGGTGTTCGATCGGCTTTATCTACTAGACAGCTTGCACCGCTTGCAGTAACATACACTATTGGCCATTAAAATTGCTATACCAAGAAAAAATGCAGACGATAAACGGGTATTCATTGGACAAATACACTAGAACTGACATGTGATTACATTTTCACGCAGTTTGGGTGCATAGATCCTGAGAAATCAGTACCCAGAACAACCACCTCTGGCCGTAATAACGGCCTTGATACGCCTGGGCATTGAGTCAAACAGAGCTTGGATGGCGTGTATAGGTACAGCTGCCCATGCAGCTTCAACACGATACCACAATTCATCAAGCCTAGTGACTGGCGTTTTGTGACGAGCCACTTGCTCGGCCACCACTGACCAGACGTTTTCAATTGGTGAGAGATCTGGAGAATGTGCTGGCCAGGGCAGCAGTCGAACATTTTCTGTATCCAGACAGGCCCGTACATGCGGTCGTTCATTATCCAGTTGAAGTGTAGGGTTTCGCGGGGATCGAAAGAAGGGTAGGGCCACGGATCGTAACACATCTGAAATGTAACGTCCACTGTTCAAAGTGCCGTCAATGCGAACAAGAGATGACTGAGACGTGTAACCAATGGCAGCCCATACCATCACGCCGGGTGATACGCAAATATGGCGATGACGAATACACGCTTCCAATGTGCGGTCACCGCGATGTCGCCAAACACGGATGCGACCATCATGATGCTGTAAACAGAACCTGTATTCATCCGTAAAAATGACGTTTTACCATTCGTGCACCCAGCTTCGTCGTTGAGTACACCATCGCAGGCGCTACTGTCTGTAATGCAGCGTCAAGGGTAACCGCAGCCATGGTATCCGAGCTGATAGTGCATGCTGCTGCAAACGTCGTCGAACTGTTCGTGCAGATGGTTGTTGTCTTGCAAACGTCCCCATCTATTGACTCAGGGATCGAGACGTGGCTGCACGATCCGTTACAGCCATGCGGATAAGATGCCTGTCATCTCGACTGCTAGTGATACGAGGCCGTTGGGATCCAGCACGGCGTTCCGTATTACCCACCTGAACCCACCGATTCCATATTCTGCTAACAGTCATTGGATCTCGACCAACGCGAGCAGCAATGTCGTGATACCATAAACCGCAATCGCGATAGGCTACAATCCGATCTTTATCAAAGTCGGAAACGTGATGGTACGCATTTCGCCTCCGTTCACGAGGCATCACAACAACGTTTCACCAGGCAACGCATTTCAACTGCTGTTTGTGCATGACAAATCGGTTGGAAACTTTCCTCATGTCAGCACGTTGTAGGTGTCGCCGCCGGCGCCAACCTTGTATAAATGCACTGAAAACCTAGTCATTTGCATATCACAGCATCTTCTTCCTGTCGGTTAAATTTCGCGTCTGTAGCACGTCATCTTCGTTGTGTAGCAATTTTAATGGCCTGCAGTGTATTTTGCAATGTCTTGTTTACTATTATTTTTGTCATGTTCTAAAAATTCTGTTACCGAATAGAAACAAAATGGAGAATGTGAAATAGTTTTTATCTTACGTATAAGTCTGTTGTACATTTGTATCGCAAAAGCTGTAATGGAACTTTTATAGTCTGATATCCTTACTGATTGTACATGAAACTTTCCTTTCTCCCTTAGACCGCGTTCATGGATATTGAACAACGTGAATGGCATATGGAGCAGAGAGCAAATGTGTGTTTTAAGAGAGCTAACGTAGGAGTTTTACTCCCGTCCATTTTCTAAACACACTATCTGATCTGCGAGCCAGGTATAGCGGATATGCTACGGTTGAATATGCCACGTTGAGACACGCGCGCCGTATACACAAGCCGCATCGTTTCTGTGCGTTCAGCACCACGCTGAACTCTGTACGCTTGACGCTGTCCTTTGAACTCACGGTCCGTGTGGAGACGTCTTTACCGTGTCGCCTGACTGCAGCTACACCAGGCGGCGGTAGGTAGCTACTTAAAGAGTGATGGTAACGAGGAAAACCAAGTCATCCGAGCTGAGACCTCCCAGGAGATTAAAACTGTCTGGCGGACCGGGACTCGGGCAAGGAACCTCTGCCTCCTACGGGTAAATGCTTTACTGAGCACGAATCACGATCCACACACACACTTCACTCTGCAGGTATCTCTCACCTGGTACCTGTGGAAGTATTGCTGTGAGGCCGGATCTTGTCTGATGCCCACATTGCTCAGTTGGTAGAGCTAGGGATGCCATCTTTCAGGAAACTACGGGCTGGACAACTACTCGATCATATGGAAAGAGGGAAATGCTAATAGTTTACTACAAATACTAAAGTAATACAACCAATTTGTCGTACCTATAATTGCTAAACACATCAAAATTTAGTTTTAGTAATGTGTTAACACAAAAATAAAATGTATGGATTTGCCACTTAAACATTAAATGAATTTTTAAAAGAATATTTAGAGGCAATATAATACGGGATGTTCAAAAAGCCTCTGCGCAGTGCCGTATGATTGTTAGCCGCGCATGCCCTATGCCGCAGTGAATATATTGAAATGAAAATCAATGAAATACAAGTTATTAATTTATTGAATATTCATTTTTACTTACAAATTTTCACATTAAATGTTGAAAGTGTCCCACCTGTTGTTGAATACACAATTCAATTAGTATAATCATGTTTCCAAACACAAGATGTAACATTTCTTCTCTAACAGAAGCAGTGAAAGTGGATATTGCAGTTTTCAATTCATCGATGGATTTTGGGCGGTTTTTATAGTTGCTTTCGCTGCACCCCAGAAGAAAAAGTCAGCTGGTGTTAGGTCAGGCGAACGTGGAGGCGAAAGTAACTGTGAATTTATCCGATCACCAAAAACATCAGCAAGCAGTGACATTCTAACGCGAGCTGTATGCGCGGTTGCACCATCTTGTTGAAAATAACAGTCCTGTATTTCACTAATACAAGTTCCTCTATAAATTGGTACAGAATATCACTGCAGTATCGTTGTGAGTTTATTGTTTCGTTGAAAAATATGGGATCCACTATCTGACGTCTAGAAATTGCAATCCAAACTCCTACTTTCACAGACTGAAGTGGTTCCGCATAAATACACGATGAACTTGCAGTAGTCCACATACCAGAATTTTGCGAGTTCTGTTAGCCGGACGAATGAAACCACACCTCATCAGTGAAAAACGTTTCATTAAGAATATCCCTTCCATTTTGTTGAACGAAATTTTTAACTATTGACAATAATGCAGTCTCTAGCCATAATCATTATTTTTCAGTTCTTGCACGACTGTCACTTTGTATGGGAAAAGTTCTAATTTTTTCCTTACCGCTGCGTGGGTCGTTGCGACACTAACATCGATTTCCCGGACGAGTTTTCTTACTGATTTGTTCGGACTTACATTTTATCGGAAATATCGAGTAGTTTATCCTCAGACAAAACGCTAGGACAACCACTTCTCGGTGCATCTGTCATTGAACCCGTACTTCGAAATTTGTTAGTCATATCTCGCACAGCATCGCGATGTGGGAGTGTTGTTTGACGAACTGAAACTGTGTATTTACCGCCAGCTTTGAACACTTGTTCGACTAAAAACACACGTTCTTCAATGGTTAGCATTTTAACAGTGACAAAAACGAAACAAACGAACAAAGGAACTGAACTTAAACGTTCACGTCGACACGTAACGACACACACCAACGATACTACTGACGCTGGCTGAGATAAACGAAAGAGTGGAATATTGGGAGAGTCCACTTGAAGGGAAGTAACCCAGGCAGGCGAACAATCATACGGCACACGCGGCTAATAATCATACGGCACTGTGGAGAGACTTTTTGAACACTCCGTACGTTCAATTCAAAGTTCAGATAAAAATGAGAAATAAAAAATCTTGAAGAAAATGTCCAACAGTAAAACGATCACTGAAACTTCCTGGCAGAGTCTCGGTCCGGCACACAGTTTTAATCTGCCAGGAAGTTTCATATCAGCGCACACTCCGCTGTAGAGTGAAAATTTCATTCTAAAAACGATCACTGTTTTGTATTTTTGAACGCATGTTATGTGTTGCTTTTTGCTGCTTTCAGTGTCCTTCACTGACCCCCCTCTCTTTCAGAAAAATCAAGAATTCACAGCTTTCAGAGGAGTTCACTTTATTTGCAGCTATATTTTTGCTAAGACCGTAGACATCCGACTTATTTCTTCTGATAACCGGTTCTTCATCGTGCTGAAGATACTTTCAGCAAATGAGTTACTGGCAGGAATTGAAAACATCTGTGATACAAGTCTATGAAATTTAAAATGGAAGACGTCAAATTGTTGTTTGCTGCCTAAAAAATCTACCCAAATCTGATCTTTTGTTTCACTTTTATCAGGTCCAGCAAAAACACTCCGGAAATCATAGAATTCATAGTATAGCTGATTTTCGTCCAAGCTGAGATACAAAATGTTGGTAACCTTTAAAACATACTGCCATTACATACGAAAATCTTTTTGTTCCTTATGCGAGAAACCTGTGAGCAGATTGAAAAAGTTGTTCTCAGAAGAGTTACAGCTTTGGGACGAATAATCAATGCAAGTTGACACGAAACATTGTCGTCATTTTCAAAACTCAATCCCTGTGATGTTGGCATTTCTTTCTGGATTTCATACCTTTCTTTCTTAGGATCTAATCTTGTTTCCTTCTTTCTACCTTGCTTTTAAGATCCCTTATTATTCTCTCCAGTTCAACGGAAGTAACTGAGATGTTTTCTAGTTTTTAACGGCAGTTTCAAACAGGGGGCGGGAGGGGGGGTGGGGAATATGTTGCAGAGGGAAGAGCTAGACAGCATTTAGGAAATGAAACTTTAGTTCCTTCAGCATCATGCTCTCAATTTCATGTTATCAACTGCATCTTTCTCGCTCTTTGAAATAAAATATCAAGTATACTGCGGTATAGAATGGGAAAATTCTCCCATTGACTGAACATTCGATGCAGGGGAACCAGATTCATTTTAGATTTTAAGAACTAATGTCTCTACATCACAATGAAATTTCTTAAAACCATTTTTAGCGTACTATTGGCCCGCATCTCGTGGTCGTGCGGTAGCGTTCTTGCTTCCGACGCCCGGGTTCCCGGGTTCGATTCCCGGCGGGGTCAGGGATTTTCTCTGCCTCGTGATGGCTGGGTGTTGTGTGCTGTCCTTAGGTTAGTTAGGTTTAAGTAGTTCTAAGTTCTAGGGGACTTATGACCACAGCAGTTGAGTCCCATAGTGCTCAGAGCCATTTGAACCATTTTTTGAGCGTACTATTTATAACAGGGCAATTGCAGTTAGCAGTCTAACTGGATGGATTTTCGTTTTTCAATAAGATATAAAGTGAGTTGTTTCTGCGATAATTCACTGGCGAATTGTCAGCACCGTTTGCACTTACTTGATTCAGGTGAAAGACATTAGAGTCTGTAATTTTCTTCATTGGATGGAAAATGTCTTTGTGGGTTTCTTAGAGTCTTCATAAAAATTTAACAGTCTCTGACGTATCCCGTGGCTAACATAAAAGTACTGAACCGCATAAGGAAACGTTTTTATGTTTACTCGGTTCGAAGCATGTGAGGACACAGAAAAATAAAAGACTTTCTGAAGGTCGTCTATGACTACACCTTGACTGTATGAGCCAAGAATATTTTCCGAGATAGCCGTGCTAGATGCAATTGTTTGGAAACAAGTAATGATGCAATGTCGTTTGACAATCCAATGACTTGTAGCTAAGATCGTGTTTTACCCTGTGATAAAGAGGTGTAACTTCAGCACGTAACACAGCGTCTTATTCATACGTATGTTCCTTCACAAAGCAACATTTTTTTTTTTACACTTCTGTTGCGCCAGAATGTGTTTTTGTATCTTCTGATGACATGCTTCCAAATTTTATCGAAAACGGGGCGGGACGAATCACACATTTTAGTGTGAAGCTGTTTTCTTTCTCCATCTGTCAGGAAAAAATGTTTGTTTTCTTAACAGTCTTTGTTGGAGCCATACACCTTTAACTTTTTTATTCAGACCAAACGAACTTGACGAGTAAGCACGTAACATATTTTCCGAGTCCGACAGTTTCTAATGCTAAAATGCTCAAACTGGATTTGAAACGTACTGACAACTTAACGTAATTCCAAAGTCAAATATGAATTTTGAATTACGTATAGTGATTGGGGAGGAGGAAATCCACACATTTTCTTCTCTTTCTTCACATGATTCTCAAATTCGTCACAAGGCGGGATAAAAGTGTGTCCCGTGTCCCTTTATCCGGAAGCCTGCGTACTTTAAATTCCTGTTGCAGAAACAACGAAAACAGCATGCCAAATTTAAACGAACGCAACATCTCCAAATTGGCGATCTTTTACAGAAACTCGAAATTTATCGCGGACTTCAATGTGAGATGCTTATGATAGTTTCCACAACGAAACCTTGTCTGGAAACCTAACAGAAAATCCAAAGAGGTTCTGGTCTTGTGTAAAGAATGCTAGCGCAAGACACAATCAATACCTTCTCTGCGCGATAGTAATGGAAATACTATTGATAGTACAGCTAAATCAGAGTTCCTATACACAGCCTTCCGGAACTTCAAAGAAGACGAAGTAAATATTCCAGAATTCGAATTGAGAACATCTGCTAACATGAGTAACTTAGAAGTATTTGTAGATACCTTCGGAGTAGGGAAGAAACTTAAATTACTTAATAAAAGCAAGTCTTCGAGTCCAGACTGTATACCAATTAGGTTTCTTTCAGAGTATGCTGATGCAGTAGCTCCACACGTAGCAGTCATCTACAACCGCTCGCTCGGTGAATGACCTGTGCCCAAGGACTGGAAAGTTACGCAGGTTACATCAGTATTCAAGAAAGACAATAAGAGTAATCGGCTAAATTACAGACTCATATCATTATTGTCGATATGCAGCAGGAACATATATTGTGTTCGAAGATTATGAATTAACTCGAGGAGAGTCAACATGGATCTAGAAAACACTGGTCTTGTGAAACACAACTAGCTCTTTGCTCACACGAAATGTTGAGTGGTATTAACAGGTTATTTAAAATTTATTCCGTATTTCTACATTTCCGGAAGGCTTTTGACACTGTACCTCACAAGCGGCTTGTAATCAGATAGCGTGCTTATGGAATATCGTCTCCGCTATGCGCCTGGATTCATGATTTCCTGTCAGAGAGATCACAGTTCGCAGTAATTGACCGCAAGTCACAGAGTAAAAAAGAAGTGTTTTCTGGCGTTCTCCAAAGTAGTGTTATACGCTCTCTCCTGCTCATTACCTTGATAAACGCTTTAGTAGACAATGTGAGCAGTCATCGTACGTTGTTTTCAGATGATGCTGTTGTTTATGATCTAACAAAGTCATCAGAAGATAAAAACAAACTGCAAACCGATTTATAAAATATACATATGTGAGGTGCGAAAATTGGCAATTAATAGTAACATGAGGGCAAAAAGAAATCTGTTAAACTTCGATTATACAATAAATCAGTCAAATCTATAGGCCGTAAATTCAACTAAATATCTAGGAATTACGAATACGAACAACTTAAATCGTTACGAACTCATAGAAAATTTTGAGGGGAAGGGGAACCAAAGACTGCGTTTTATTGGGGAACACTTAGAAGATGCAACAGATCTACTAAAGAGACTGCCTACACTATGCTTGACTGTCCTCTCTTGGAGTACTTCTGCGCGGTGTGGGATCCTTACCATAGAGTTAACGGAGTACATCGAGAAAGTTCAGAAAAGAGCAGCACGTTTCATAGTATCGAGAAATAGGGGAGACAGTGTCATGGACGTGATACAGGATTTCAGATGGACATAGTTAAAACAAAGTCGTTCCTCGTTGCGGCGGGATCTTCTCCCAAAACGTCAATCACCAACTTTCTCCTCCGAATGCGAAAATATTTTGTTGACGCCGACTTACATAGGGAGAAACGATCATCATAATAAAATAAGGGAAATCTGGGCTCGCACCGAATGATATACATGTTCGTTTTTTCCGCTTGCAGTTCGAGAGTGGAACAACATAGAATTATTGTGAAGGTGGTTCGATGAATCCTCTGCCAGGCACTTAAGAGTGATTTTCAGATTATCGATATAGATGTAGATTAAGTTTTGAGCTCGTTAGGGAAAGTTTGGGTCGAGGAAGGGGATCGGTCTATCCTTTCGAAAGGACACGTTTCTTTATGGAAACCACGAAAAACAAAATTCAGGATTGCCAGAGTCGGATTTGAAACAAACCAAATGCGAGTCCAGCATGGTAACTACTGCACCGTCAGGTTTCCCACAGGGACTCACTCAGTGTGAGCACGTGATACTGTAGATAGGTAGCCGACCCACAGATGGGGTCGTTAAGCCTGGCAGAAACCTTCATAACAGCAAAATATTTGCTGCCACAGGGTTCCTTTCTTTAATTCGTTATGTACCCACGACTAAACACAGTACAAGCACTCACCACATACGCACACCCATCATGCAGGAAGTGAATTTTCCAGAAACAGCACTTAAAAGGGAATGCAGGGTGTTCATAAATTACTTACACAAAATTAAGCTTTATTTATATAAAAGGTAAATTACTTACAGAAAGCCGGCCGCGGTGGTCTAGCGGTTCTAGGCGCTCATTCCGGAACCGTGCGACTGCTACGGTCGCAGGTTCAAATCCTGCCTCGGGCATGGATGTGTGTGATGTCCTTAGGTTAGTTAGGTTTAAGTAGTTCTAAGTTCTAGGGGACTGATCACCACAGATGTTAAGTCCCATAGTGCTCAGAGCCATTTGAACTTACAGAACTGTTTGATACAGTACTAAAAACAATATCTTCACGGTTTATTACGACTGTTCAATGTGTCTACCTTTCGTAACACGGCAGATATCCTATCTGTAACCAATTTCCTGCAAAATCCAGCCATGATGTATGGTGGCAACTGTTTGTGTTATTCGTTGTCACAGCTCGTTGACGTTCCCGGAAGTGGAGGTAAAAACACTCTTTAATGTAAACCGGCACACAGAAGGCCAGGTAATCGCAGTGGCTAGGACGTCGTTCCTTCACGTCCAGTCCTCTTACGGAGATATGCGACAACTTCACGGTAATAACGATGTGGTGCGCCATCCTGCTTGTGTGTGTGTGTGTGTGTGTGTGTGTGTGATTTCCTAAGCGACCAAACTGCTGAGGTCATCGGTCCCTAGACTTACACCCTACTTAAACTAACTTACGCTAAGGACAACACACACACCCATGCCCGAAGAGGACTCGAACCTCCGGCGGGAGGGGCCGAGCAATCCGTAACATGGCGCCTCAAACCGCGCGGCCACTACTCACGACCATCTTGCTTGCAAATAAGTTTTCTGCCCCTATCCTGTTGTAATTGAGGGATTAGATAATGTTAAAGCATCTCAGATACGATATTCCAGTTACATTTTATCCCAAAAAAAACCGGAAGGACCGTAAATCTTGTTGCAGCTTACATCGCTAAAAACATTTACATTAGGCGAGTACCGTACATGTTCGATTATGTGACCTGGTCCATACCCGAACATTATGTCGATTCTATTTTCGGCAGGTAGGGAAAGTTATTTCATCACTGAATTCAATTTTGTTAAAAAAAATCATCAGCATCCTGCATTTCGTTAAACATTTCTACAGCCGGCCAGAGTGGCCAAGCGGTTCTAGGCGCTACAGTCTGGAACCGCGCGACCGCTACGGTCGTAGGTTCGAATCCTGCCTCATTTTTATTTGTCACTTTCTCTTAAACTTGCAACAGTTCCAAGTTGTAGGGTTTGACTGACAGGCGTTTCCGTTACACCTCCCACACTGTAAAACTAGCCATATTCAGTTCTAATGTAATCTGATTTACCCGGGCTACGAATGTAAGACTGCCGAACTTGTTTAACTGCTGCATCAGAGACTGCCTACTCTGACCCGGCGTCCTATGTGTTACATAGCCAATATCGGTGACATGATTGTACCAATTATAAATAGTTTATCTTCGAGTTGGTGGTTAGCGATATTTAGTCCTAAATTGTCTCTGAACAGTAGTAGTGGATTTGGATTCGTGAAACCGAAAACAACACTGTGTACTCTCTCCACCGCCATGCTATTCCATGATGACTGTTAGAATAACTCATTCGCGCATGCCACCTAGCGGGAACGTCGGAAACTGTGTTAGGCGTGATTAAAGCCTGAAGATATGTTGCATTCAGTGCCGCAGCAAACATTTCTTTAGGTTATTTACCTTTTCCACAGTTAAACGTTACTTTAGCATAAACGATTTATAAACACCATGTATTATTGGCACCGCATTAAACTCATTGTTTAAAATAACTCCTCAAGAGGACGTCAACAGTGCGCTATACTGAATTGGCATCACGTCTGCCGACAGTCGTTTGGGTGCAGTATGGAGGAGCATCTGGGATCGGCCATCACACTGTCAAAGGAAATTTTTTAGTTTAATTTACCTACGTCCAAGTTGCACAGATCTTTTATACGATTTCACGTTCATCTGTAAATACGGTGACATATCCACCCCACGGTTTCCACAACAGTGCTTATTTGGGGATTCTTCCTTTATTTTTCCATTGAACATGCTCCAAAAGCTTTATTCTCTTTCAGCGGCGATTTTGTACAGGCTGCACTTGACGATAGCTGATCCTCAAAATTTGCCTCCAGCATCGCTCGTGAAAACCACCGAGGCAGAGCGTGATTTTGCTTTTTCAAGTCTCACATAGTCACATGGCCATCGGTAGGATTAGAGAGAAGTACAGCCGAAGCTTCGTGGACATACTTCGAGTGCAATTACATATCGATAGCATTCGCTGAGAGACTGCAGAAGCTTTCTCAGTTGTGCTGCTGAGGTCTGCATCTATGCCACGTACCATAAGGCTGCCTAGCTGTGGAATTCGGTCAAAATCTGGAATTACCTTCTGTTGCACTGTAATCTGGATCGATAATTACCACTTCTTTTGCACATTATTTATGTTTTGTCGCTATTTATTTTTAGTTTACAAACTAGCCCTCCCAACGAACTTGCCATTCATTAGTTGTGAACTCTGCGGAATTTCTGCCAGGAGAAAAATGTCCTCAGAAGAATACAGACCCCTAAATCTAGTTTCCTCATTCATAAATACGAAATGATTTTAGTTGTGTACAGTTTTTCTCGTTATGAAATCCACGACTGATTTGAAAAGGAATGGTGATAAAATGCATCCTCGTCTGACGCCTGTTCGTTTACAGCACCTCGAATCTAGATGCAGATTTCTGAAAACATCAACGAGACGTTCAGTAATTTCATATGTGTTGATATCAACGAAGTTTAGGTGCAGTGGACACTTGAATTCTATGCATTTTACTACTACGTTTCTTTGGGAGTTTAAAAATTATGTTACCCCTCTACTCCTCTTGGACTTCCCTTGTTTGCCAGCAGATGTTCACAGTTTAGTGAATTCGTGATTTAAGTTCTGACATTTTACACATTACAAAAATAGAAAGGGTTGTCAAGGAGTAACTTTAACAATTTGTTTCTAAATTAATTTTTCTGCCTGTCAGATATTTTATGTCATTGGGTAAGTGATCAGAAATCTAGTTGCATCATTGTCCACCCCTTCTTGTGCTAAAGACCTCCTTAATGTGAAGTAATGAACGTCATTTTTTCTTCAGGCACTGTATCATTATGAGCATCATAATGTCGATTATTTACAACCAACATCATGAGGGGAAAAAATCTACTTTGAAGCACAGTCAAATTGCCTAGTTCCTCAAACGGATGTCAACTAGATGATCGTGGATAAGCGCCACCTGTTATTCTTACAGCACGTTTTTGAGCAATGAAGACTTTCCTAATGATGAGTTATCCCAGAACATTATTCAATTTATCATTATTGAATGAAAATACGCAAAATGTTACTCACTGATTTCTCTCACCCGAAAATTTTCAGTGATTCGAAATACAAGTGTGGCTGAAGTTAACTGCCATAAGAGTTCCAAAACCTGTTTCTTCCAGTTTAAATTCTCATCGACATGGCCACCTAAAATTTTTGAAGTTTCCACCGTAGTTATTACTTCGTCACCATGCGTTAAATATATGATTAGTGCAGTACTTCTACATGTGAGGAACTGAATATGTTGTCTGTTTTGCACTCAGAATGAGGCCATTTGCAGGAAACAATTCACTTACGAAATTAAGCAGACCTTAATAACAGTCAATAGAGCCTATTTTTCGTCAGTGCTCCTAACTTCTATCAGCTAATTGACAATTTATTATATACTTATAAGACCAGTGGTGACATATGCCTCGGAAACTTGGTCATTAACGTATAAAACATTGTGATGCTGCCCCATTTGACTGAGTTATTGGCCAAACTTGCAAGAGGGGAAGATGGAGAAGGAGGTATAGTCATGAGTTGTATATTTTAGACAAATATTCACCTATTGGAAGAACAGTGAAATGGGCAATACTGAACCGGGGAGGCACATGGCACAAATATACAGGCACAGAACATTTCTTTACTTTTGTCACATCCGGAATGCAGTTCACTGGCTGCAAATAATAAAGTGCACATGCAGTACTTTCCAGAACTCGAGTGTCGACAGCAGCGCTGTAGCATCATAACGAATAAAGTACCGCCGACACAGCCGTACGTTATAGCAACTTCACATGTGATAAAAGCGGGGCTGGACTGTTAACAATAGGAGCTGACTTCTGGCAGCACGCAAGTTTACGTAAGGGGCTGCGCTGCGACGTGATCTCTTAGAAAAACAAACGAGGCTTTTGCAGTACCTGCAGGTACTCCTTAAATGACTTAAGGTCGACAGCACGTGGACGATGCGACTGTCCAACAGGAAGATTACTGGGAGGTTACGATGCTCCAAGCCGCCGAAATGGCGAGAACAGCGTTCACACGATGTCGACTGTATTAGGCACATCCCGCTACCGTAGCAAACTATAATCCGATACTTTCTTTCTAAATCGTTATTTCATTCTCCATTCTCCACACAGACAATTGCTTATACTCTTCAGTAAGTTTTGGGACACGTGAAACCAACTTAAAAATGTTAAAAGGATGTTAAAATAAATGTTTTCATGAGTTAGAATACAGACATTTTGAAAGCTAAAAACGTTATACTGTTGTTAACTTTTAAAATGCTATTAGCTACAAGTGTGGCTCGACAGCTAAATGAGTAAGTTGCAGAATAAAAATCCTAAGGTCCGGAGTTTGATACTCAGTCGGTTATAGGATATTACACCAAATGTCGTTTATCTCTTCTTTAACCTCTGGCACTGATTTTTCAGTGCGGAAAATGTAAAACTGCAACGTTTGCTACGTCAGATGACGTTCCCAAGGTAGTGTTATAGGCCCTTTGCTGTTCCTTATCTATATAAACGATTTGAGAGACAATCTGAGCAGTCGTCTTAGGCTGTTTGCAATGACGCTGTCGTCTATCGACTAATAAAGTCATCAGAAGATCAAAACAAACTGCAAAACGATTTAGAAAAGATATCTATATGGTGCGAAAATTGTCAATTGTCCATAAATAACGAAAAGTGTGAGGTCATTCACATGAGTGCTAAAAGGAATCTGTTAAACTTCGGTTAGAGAATAAATCAGTCAAATGTAAAGGCCGTAAATTCAGCAAAATACCTAGGAATTACAATTACGAAGAACTTAAATTGGAAGGAACACTTAGAAAATGTTGTGGCAAAGGCTAACCAAACACTGCGTTTGATTGCCAGGACACTTAGAAAATGTAACAAATCTACTAAGGAGACTGTCTACGCTACGCTTGTCCGTCCTCTTTTAGAATACTGCAGTGTAGTGTGAGATGGTTCAAATGGCTCTGAGCACTATGGGACTTAACTTCTGAGGTCATCAGTCCCCTAGGACTTAGAACTACTTAAACCTAACTAACCTAGGGACATCACACACATCCATGCGCGAGGCAGGATTCGAACCTGCGACCGCAGCAGTCGCGCGGTTCCAGACTGTAGCGCCTAGAACCGCTCGGCCACTCCGACCGGCGATGTGAGATCCTTACCAGATAGGACTGACGGAGTACATCGAAAACGTTCAAAGAAGGGCAGCACGTTTTGTATTATCGCGAAATAGAACAGAGAGTGTCACTGAAATGATACAGGATTTGGGCTGGACATCAATAAAACAAAATTCCAATCACCAACTTTCTCCTCCGAATGCGAAAATATTTTGTTGTCACCGACCTACATAGGGAGAAACGATCACCACGATAAAGTAAGGGAAATGAGAGCTCGTATGCGAAGATATGTGTTCGTTCTTCCCGCGCGCTATACGAGAGTGGATCAATAGAGAACTGTGAAGGTGATTCAATGAGCCCTCTGCCAGGCACTTAAATGTGATTTGTAGAGTGTAGATGTAGATGTAGGTGTAGATGCCTGTTCACCTCTGTTCACAGGACGAAGGAAAGTAAAGGCATACTATCTCTAATAGGAACGTACCTCATGAAGCACTATAAAATTCAAACCAGCTATCAGGATGATGACAATTCTACTTTCTTTAGATAAAAACTGACATTTACCATCCATTTCGACGGTAGTTTACTGGTTAGTTTTTATTAATATCAGTCAGTAGTCACCTTCGAGAAATGGAATTTTTGTAGATTTCCACGATTCAGTGTGAAATATGTATAGGTGAAATGGGTGTGTCTGAAAGATGAAGGGGGTGCTACAGTATGTTTATTGAACGGTTAACGGCAGTGACTGCTTGCTTACTGTAACTCTGTCACGGAGCGAAGGAATGTGGCAGTGTTGATGGTGACTAGTCCATAGTCCATCGAATGGGGACGTTACACTGGAACGTCCACATGGTGTTACTGGAGAGGAGTAGGGCATACGCCAGCAGCGGTTTTTATCTTTTCATCTTCTCACCTCTTTCATGATGATACAACACAAACATGACGCTATACTAGAAACAAACGAGGGCTGTTCAAAAAGTATCCGACCTAATTTTTCGTTGTTGAAACCAACAGTGGTACAGAGGCGCGCACGCTCTCTATGTTTGTAGGCATACATATTGGGAATGCCTGATTTTGCTTGACTACGGCGAAAACAACCAGTTGTTGGCAAGTCGTTGACCAGTGAACACGTCAAGTTGTAGTCGTCAGTTTTCGTGGTGTGGGCAAAAGCGACAGAAGAAGGGCAACAATGTTATTGCACCAAGTTTTGTTTTAAGCTTGGCCGTTCAAGTTGAAACAATCCGCAAATTTTGACAAGTGTTTGGGAACGTTGCAACGGGTACCACACAGATAAAGCAGTGGTACAACCGCTTGAAACATAGCCACTCATCAGTAAAGAGAGAAGCAGTTTCAGGTAGTCACTCATCCCCAAATGAGGCTGTTATTGATCAAGAAAGGACCTAATGATGCAGGATATACGAATCTCGATCAGATAACTTGAAAACGAAGTTAAAATTTGTATTGGATCCATTCATTCCATTTTAACGGAACGTTTGGATCTCAGGAGGATCTCAGCAACATCTGTGCCACAGGTGCAAACAACTGAGCAGAAGCAACTTCGTTCAGAGGTCGCACAGGACATACTGGTTACTGTGAACAGTAACACCGACTTCTCGATGATGAGTCCTGGGTTTATGGGCACGACCCAAAAACAAAGTTGCAGTCATCGCAGTGGACCCAAAAAAGCGGGGCAGGTCCACAGCAGTATGAAAGTCATGCTAACCGTCTCTTCGGACTTCACTGGCGTGGCCCATTACGAATACGACCTAGAGTGTAATAATGTCAATAAGGGTGTCCATTACAGCTCACTACACACAACAGATACTGCTGAAACGCAATCCTGGCGCTTCTCGAAGGTAAGGTGTCATTGTGAGCGGAAGAGGAAAACCCTTTTCTATTAGGAGGCCCCTCGGGGTCTCGCAGCCAAACATGCCCTACGATTTTACTTACTTTACCTGTTACTGTGGCTGGATGTCCTAATGTAAGACGAAAACTGTCCCTTATGCCATTTTCCTCTGAATGGTTTTCTTTTAACTGTTTGTGTGTCTGTTTCTGAGACACAGAGGGGAAAGCAGATCTGCACTCGCTTGTACACGTTTGAGAAGCACACTAAGGAACAAACTCCACCCTGTCTGGTGTACAGTGCTCTCGGTCGTTGATTGAGGGTATGGATTCACACCTGGCGCGAGTCACACAACGTTTCACGCAAGCCACACGAAACATTAAACGCGTAGATAGACGATAATCCATTGTACATGCTCAGGTGCAGAATCAGTGGCGATGATTACAGTTAGTGACATTGTTCCAATAACTGCACATCGTCAACAGTAAAATGCAGTGAAACGATTATACTACACTACTGGTCACTAAATTTGCGACACCATAAGGAAGCGTGCAAGATGCGGCAGATTCGCATAAAGTGTATTACATGCTTTGACGTACAATTGCTTGGACATGCATTGCACAACAAGCGCTCAACGTAGGTATGCGTACCACCACATTCAAACAGTATACAAGCAAATGTGGGTTTCTCATTCAGAAATCACATTGGAATGAAAGTTGTTTGTGATAAGATCGTGTTAAGTCTCGTGTAAGGAGGAGAGACGTCATGCTGGATCTCAGAGGCCTTACGAGACTTGCTCCTGAGACGACAGACATTGTTCGTTCAAGCATGAACGTATTGCCACGTGACGTAGGCTAGACTGTGTTTTAAATGTTTGTTGAACTTTTTATGTGCAAACACTGGTACATTGTTTCAGCAACTTCAAAACTAAGTAAATATGGCTCCTCATTCTTTGTCTACTCTTAAAAAGCATAAAAAGCACTCCGTCTTCAGGCCACGAGTGGCCTACTGGGACCATCCGACCGCCGTGTCATCCTTAGTGGAGGATGCGGATAGGAGCTGCGGGGGGTCAGCACACCGCTCTCCCGGTCGTTATGATGGTATTCTTGACCGAAGCCGCTACTATTCGGTCGAGTAGCTCCTCAGTTGGCATCACGAGGCTGAGTGCACCCCGAAAAATGGCAACAGCGCATGGCGGCCCGGATGGTCACCTATCCAAGTGCCGACGACGCCCGACAGCGCTTAACTTCGCTGATCTCTGGGGAACCGGTGTAGCCACTGCGGCAAGGCCGTTGCCTCTTTTGTTTATTCATTAACAAAATATTTTGTACAGCAATAGCCCCTTGGTCAACCTACTCCAGCAATGAGGCAAGTTGGCCCGAGAGGTGGAGCAGTTGGCCCACACGATTTAATCATTTAATTTAGTTGCAACATTGGTTATTTGAAAGTATATCGACTTTAACGCTCACACTTTATTGTAATATAAATTCCTAGACCTTTATGACAAAACCTACAACCATAAATTCTGTTAGCATTGTTACAGTTTGACAGAAAAGCATGCCCAAACATTTTATCAGTCTTCATCTGAATGCCCAATAGGATATTCGTAATTCAAATCTTCATAAAAAACAGCCCTTTCACGTTACTTTAACACACAACAGATATGCACCTCGCTTACAACTTACACGGTGAATGCATTAATTCGCTGGCTTGCTATGAGACACCTGAAAAGTAAGGCATCGTCATCCTCACCTTCTCTGGAACGCCAGCTTTATTTCTGAGCTTTACTCGTACTTGAGGAGTTTCATCATGTGATTTTGCTTGACCACGGCCACTTTTTTTTTAGAAAACAGATTTTTACACAGCGTTTTATTTTCTGTCTGTGGAGACTTGTTCTTGAGATTGTAGCGCGTCATTCACTGGAGCGTTTGTCTTTATTGCTGAAGTTCTTTTTTGTTTGTTTTCTGTCTTCCTTCTTGATGGCGCTTTCTCAAACGGCGTGACATCTTCAGCCGTTGGGAAGCATGGCCGGTCAGGTGATGTAACGCTTAAGTTAACAAACTTTGTTAGTGACAGCATAGGTTACAATTGTGCTTTTGTGTAGCTGACGAGCCAGCTTCAGCAATTAAACCAAAACCAGTGACATTAGGCTCCAGCCTGTCTGCTGTATCCAAAGGTAGAAAGTCACTATCAGTGAAAAGTCACTGCTTAAGGAGAACGTGCCTGCCACTTTGAATACACTCAGTAAATTTCTGGGTGTAATTGCGTTCGGAAGTCCAATTTTCACAGTGTCTGGGAGGACGTGCATTGTCGTTGCTCATTTGTTTGTTGTCATCCATTCATCGCGCCCTGAGATAACAAACTTTTTAAAGCGACTGTAAATACTTCTTGTCCAAAGGCTGTAGTTTGTGTCTTCAGTGAGCTGGGAAGAAACCATTTTCTGTGCAAAAATGTGAGACTGCAGCGCATAAATGGGAAGTATTGTTATCAATTAGTAACAAGCAAGGGTGGTCTTTGGATCATCGGATATGTGATACAAAAGTTGCATGCATGTCAAGAAGGTAGTATCTGTCGTCTACGACGACTTATGATCCCAATAGGAGCGCCTCTGCTCAGTCCCGTAAATTCTCTTTCATGCTGTTTTACTTCTACCGCTGTGAATCTCATAGTTATTTCAGAAACACTGCCTCTTTCAGTTTTATTTTTACAATTTCGAACCATTCTAAAAACAAAACGGCAGAAAAATGACAAATAAAAATATTACTGCATTTAAAGATGCACGTAGATTTGATACTTGAAAACATGTCCTGCAGTGTCCCATAAGTTATAATTTCAGATTTATATTACAGTCATTTTGGTTGGTGTCTTACCGGTTTAACATCAGTGTAGGACACAATTTCCTTACGTAAAAATTGCACTTAATTTGATATATCCTGCTGTGTCGTTCGAGCAAGACACAGCCAAGGCAAAAGCACCCTAGGCTCAAAGACACGAGTTGGTGCGTGCCGTAGAGGTTCGCCACTTGCGTGAGTTCCACCAGCGCCAGGGGCGGCGTTGAGGATGCAGATATCGATTTCGCCTCGACCAACTGCCGGCCGAGCGCAGTCCGCCAATGACTGGACAACAACGGACATAAGCCTACTCGGAAGACAGAAGAGAAACTCTAGCCCACTTGGTTATAGATCATCGTCCAGGGATGACTTAGACAGGGAACGTAGTGTAGTCAGCTCTTAGAAGTGAACAGGCAGTGGCAAATTGCGTTTGCTATGTACTGTGAAGTTGACCTACGATTATTTGCACTTAGCCCTTGGGGGCCTTTTACGTGTTATGTTACATGCCGTGTTACAGACTTCGCTATTCAACTAATCTCAAAGATAAGTAAACCTTTTAACTCAACTGTGAGCCTTGATGGAAAGTTGTAGAACCTTCGTTCTCCTATCCTGTGACCCTGGGGCATAGCTATGAACGAGTAATAGTATCAGGGAGAAATTGTCTTTGTGGTGCACTGCACCAACAGCCGTTTCACCAACTCACAAACTCGGCCTACCGTAACCGTGGCATCTCGGCCTCCACAGCAGTAGCGACGACATCGTTACAAAAGTGGCGACGAGGGTTTACAAAATACACTTTGACTTCGTTGGACCTACTAAAGTTAGTAAGAATACATGTTTAAAATAAGACAGCAGGGCAGGTTGCTCATGTGGGCCGACGTGCCCTCATTGAAGTGGGAGAATGTGAGTCATGGCCATACCGCAATTGTGTTAGATTTAAACATTTATCGTCATATACAGTGACAATATAAGGACTTTAATCGTTGTACTTGTCAAAGACCTTGCTGACTGGTAGCACGAGTTCCCGTCAGATCACAGAAGTTAAGCCTTTGTCGTTCTTGGCAGTGTGATAACCACATGGTCCTCCACAACCGCATCCAGTGGCGCCTCTCGGCTGGGGATGATACGGCGGTCAGTCGTTACCGCTGGGCCTTCCCAAGCCTATTCAGAATGAGGATCAATCGTTGTACTTACTCAGTTAGTAAGAGCACTGTCTTGGAGCACACAACAAAATGTATTCAGCAAGCAAAATTTACTTCCACTAACAAGAAAACGTTAAATTTGTGTCCTTCATCGCTCGATAATCTAACCTCACTGACGCGTTTATGGGAAGACGATGGAACTGTTCCGCCAAACTCCTTGGTCGGTGGCGTATACTGACAGCAGTTCAACGAAATGGTACAAATCGGCACCGTCTACCCCACTTTGAGTTACCGCCCCCGTTAGCTGAGTGGTCAGCGCGACAGACTGTCAGTCCTAAGGACCCGGGTTCGATTCCCGGTAGGGTCGGAGATTTTCTCCGCTCAGGGACTGGGTGTTGTGTTGTCCTAATCATCGATCCCCAGCGCAAGTCGCCGAAGTGGCGTCAAATCGAAAGACTTGCACTCGGCGAACGGTCTACTCGACGGGAGGCCTTAGTCACACGACCTTCAGTTAGGAAATGAGATTGTTTGCAACATAACAGATACCCGCACGGTTATTTATTTATTTGCTATTTTATCGGGTTTGATTCCATGGGGAAACAGTTGTGTCCAACGACTGTATGCAAGTAGTGAAGGCCCGCATCTCGTGGTCGTGCGGTAGCGTTCTCGCTTCCCACGCACGGGTTCCCGGGTTCGATTCCCGGCGGGGTCAGGGATTTTCTCTGCCTCGTGATGGCTGGGTGTTGTGTGATGTCCTTAGGTTAGTTAGGTTTAAGTAGTTCTAAGTTCTAGGGGACTGATGACCATAGCTGTTAAGTCCCATAGTGCTCAGAGCCAGAGCCAAGTAGTGAAGAGTACAGCAATCAGTAGCAATGATGTTTATTGCAAATCTAGATTTCGGCCACTATGTGGCCATCTACAGTGCAGTAAATGTAACTTAAAACATTAAAAACACTTGTATATACACATAGTCCCAACCTATTTCACAGTCAGCCTCTGACATAAGAAGTCCATTTGTTTCTATGCGCATATGCAAGTCTTTTCAATATTTTAATTTACATTTACTGCTCTGAATATGGCTTCACATTGTCCGAAATCTAGATTTTCATTAAACATCATTGTGACTGACTGCTGCACCCTTTACTACTGTATTTGTTTTTTTTTTTTCTTTTAGTCTGTTATCTAGATACGAGAACAGATCAAACGCTACACCTGTTATGGCATGACCATAGCACATAATATTTAACATAATTTCAGATGTGTAACTAAACTATGGAAAATCCAGGATGGAATGTAACAATATTATGAAACGGGTAGTTGCTTTTCACCAGAGTTTGGCTTCAGCTGCCAGAGACTGTGGTCATGTGTCGGTGAGTTACGTTTGCGTAAGTGTGTGTGTGTGTGTGTGTGTGTGTGTGTGTGTGTGTGTGTGTGTGTGTGTGTGTGTGTTTCCTATTTTCGACAAAGGCCATGTTGCCCGAAAGCTCGCTTTCCGACAGTCTCCGTTGCATGGTGAGTAGCAACTACCCTTTCCATAATATTGTTAGTATAACTAAGGGATAGGTATCATTTCATCAGAATTTCTAAAATCGTTGGGGGAAGTGACAACAACTATTCACTTTGGTGTGTAGAATGAATGAGTCTGGCGACATACCATCTGACTTTCGCAAAAACATCACCCACACAATTGCGAAGACGGCAACATCTGACAAGTACGAGAATTATCGCACAATGAGCTTAACAGCTCATGCATCCGGGTTGCTGGCAACAATAATGTACAGAAAATGGAAAAGAAAATCGAGGATGCATTAGATGACGATCAGTTTGGCTTTAAGGAAAGGTAAAGCCACGAGAGAGGCAATTCTGACGTGAGGATTAATAATCGAAGCAAGACTAAAGAAAAATCTAGACATATTAATAGAATCTGTCGACTTGTAAAAAGCGTTCGACAATGTAAAATGGTGCAAGTTGTTCGAAACTCTGAGAAAATTATGGATCAGCTATAGGGATAGACGGGTCATATACAATATCTACAACAGCCAAGAGGGCATAATAAGAGTGAATGACCAAGAACGAAGTGCTCGTATTAAAAAGTGTGTTTGACAAGGATGTCTACTGTTCAATCAGTACATCGAGGAAGCAGTGATGGAAATAAAAAATAGGTTCAGGAGTGGAATTAAAATTCCAGGTGAAAGGTTCAAATGGTTCAAATGGCTCTGAGCACTATGGGACTCAACTGCTGTGGTATCAGTCCCCTAGAACTTAGAACTACTTAAACCTAACTAACCTAAGGACATCACACACATCCATGCCCGAGGCAGGATTCGAACCTGCGACCGTAGCAGTCGCACGGTTCCTGACTGCGCGCCTAGAACCGCGAGACCACCGCGGCCGGCCCAGGTGAAAGGATATCAATGATACGATTCGCTGATGACATTGCTATACTGAGTGAAAATGAAGAAAAATTACATGATCTGCTGAATGGAACGAGCACAGAGTATGGACTAAGAGTAAATCGAAGAAAGACGAAGTTAATGAGAAGTAGTAGATATGAGAACAGCGAGAAACTTAATATCAGGATCGATGATCACGAAGTAGATGAAGGAATTCTGCTACCTAGGCAGTAAAATAACGAGCAATGGTCACGAAGTAGATGTTAAGGAATTCTGCTACCTAGGCAGTAAAATAACGAGCAACGGACGGAGCAAGGAGGACATCAAAAGCAGACTAGTAATGGCAAAAAGGGCATTCCTTGCCAAGAGAAGTCTACTGGTATCAAATATCGGCCTTAATTTGAAGAAGAAGTTACTGAGAATGTACGTTTGGAGTATTGCACTGTATGGTAGTGAAGCATGGACTGTGGGAAAATCGGAACAGAAGAGAATCGAAGCACTTGAGATGTGGTGCTACAGACGAATGTTGAAAATCGGGTGGACTGCTAAGGTAAGGAATGAGAAGGTTCTGTGCAGAATCGGAGAGGAAAGGAATTTGTGGAAAACACTGATAAGGAGACGGGACAGTATGATAGGACATTTGTTAAGCCATTAGGGACTGATTTCCATGGCACTAGGGGGAGCTGTAGAAGGCAAAAACTGTAGAAGAAGACAGAGATTGGAATACATCCAGCAAATAATAGACGACTTTGGTTGCAAGTGCTACTCTGAGATGAAGAGGTTGGCACGGCAGAGGAACTCGTCGTGGGCCGCATCAAAGCATTCAGAAGACTGATGACCCAAAAAATAAAAAAATGGCTTTTTAGAGGGGAAGAATCTTCATAAAATATCTACTTAAAAATAATAATTTTAACAGAATCTACATACTGCGCTATGGATAGTGCGAGGACGTCTGGTGCATCACTGACTGTTAGCTCGGAGACAATTGTTACCTATTTCCTTGACGCTGCAGCGGAAAGGGACAAGCCGACAGTGAAGTGTCCGGCGACACCAAGTCGTATCTACAGAGGAATTCCAGGCTCCGAGGAGGTCGAATGATGCAAGACTGTTCTCATCACCGTCATACTATCACAGCACGATAGCGTCTGGTTCACGTAATCGATAATTTGGACATCAGTTGTTACCTTCTTGACACATTACGGCTGGTGACAGTGTTATTTCTTCGAGGTCTTCGTCACACTGCCGGCCGAAGTGGCCGTGCGGTTAAAGGCGCTGCAGTCTGGAACCGCAAGACCGCTACGGTCGCAGGTTCGAATCCTGCCTCGGGCATGGATGTTTGTGATGTCCTTAGGTTAGATAGGTTTAACTAGTTCTAAGTTCTAGGGGACTAATGACCTCAGCAGTTGAGTCCCATAGTGCTCAGAGCCATTTGAACCATTTCTTCGTCACACTATCTTTCACCAGCGTAAGGCAAGTCCGCTTGCTGCTCATTCTGTCCTGCTCTATCGCGATACAGATGATATTCGACTGTTGTCCTGGTCATCATGTTCTCATCGACTTAATATACGAGGTGCATACAAGTTCTAAGGCCTCCGATTTTTTTTTTCTAATTAACTACTCACCCGAAATCGATGAAACTGGCGTTACTTCTCGACGTAATCGCCCTGCAGACGTACACATTTTTCACAACGCTGACGCCAGATTCCATGGCAGCGGCGAAGGCTTCTTTAGGAGTCTGTTTTGACCACTGGAAAATCGCTGAGGCAATAGCAGCACGGCTGGTGAATGTGTGGCCGCGGAGGGTGTATTTCATTGTTGGAAAAAGCCAAAAGTCACTAGGAGCCAGGTCAGGTGAGTAGGGAGCATGAGGAATCACTTCAAAGTTGTTCTCACGATGGAACTGTTGCGTAACGTTAGCTTGATGTGCGGGTGCGTTGTCTTGGTGAAACAGCACACGCGCAGCCCTTCCCGGGCGTTTTTGTTGCTGTGCAGGAAGGAATTTGTTCTTCAAAACATTTTCGTAGGATGCACCTGTTACCGTAGTGCCCTTTGGAACGCAATGGGTAAGGATTACGCCCTCGCTGTCCCAGAACATGGACACCATCATTTTTTCAGCACTGGCGGTTACCCGAAATTTTTTTGGTGGCGGTGAATCTGTGTGCTTCCATTGACCTGACTGGCGCTTTGTTTCTGGATTGAAAAATGGCATCCACGTCTCATCCATTGTCACAACCGACGAAAAGAAAGTCCCATTCATGCTGACATTGCGCGTCAACATTGCTTGGCAACATGCCACACGGGCAGCCATGTGGCCGTCCGTCAACATTCGTGGCACCCACCTGGATGACACTTTTCGCATTTTCAGGTCGTCATGCAGGATTGTGTGCACAGAACCCACAGAAATGCCACCTCTGGAGGCGATCTGTTCAACAGTCATTCCGCGGTCCCCCAAAACAATTCCACTTTCTCGATCATGTCGTCAGACCGGCTTGTGCGAGCCCGAGGTTGTTTCGGTTTGTTGTCACACGATGTTCTGCCTTCATTAAACTGTCACACCCACGAACGCACTTTCGACACATCCATAACTTCATCACCACATGTCTCCTTCAACTGTCGATGAATTTCAATTGGTTTCACACCACGCAAATTCAGAAAACGAATGATTGCACACTGTTCAAGTAAGGAAAACGTCGCCATTTTAAGTATTTAAAACAGTTCTCATTCTCGCCGCTGGCGGTAAAATTCCATGTGCCGTACGGTGCTGCCATCTCTGGGACGTATTGACAATGAACGTGGGTTCATTTTAAAACAATGCGCATGTTTCTATCTCTTTCCAGTCCGGAGAAAAAAAATCGGAGGCCTTAGAACTTAAATACACCTCGTATTTGGTCACAGGTTGTCCGGAGAATGGAACGACACTACTCGTTCTCCATTACGATTAATAAACTCAGCAAATAGAAATTAAGTTGCACGGAATGACGTTGCCCTGTCTATCATCCAAACTCACTTGGACTCTGTGTGGAGCCAGAAGGAGCCACTGCAGCTGCCAGGTGCGCCCGCTCTGTGTACTAGTTTTCGCACCCAGGATAGCCACAAATAACCTATAAAGTTTGTAATTTTCTCTTGTTACTATACTGTATGCACATGGCCTGAAGCATTCACCGGTCAGTGGCTCGCTAATGAACAGGTACACCGGCGACTCCCGTCGAATTTTCTAACACAGCTCTGAAGTTAATGTACTTGAAGATTGTTGTTGGGTCAAAAAATGGCTCTCAGCACTATGGGACTTAACTTCTGAGGTCATCAGTCCCCTAGAACTTAGAGCTACTTAAACCTAGCTAACCTAAGGACATCACACACATCCATGCCCGAGGCAGGATTCGAACCTGCGACCGTAGCGGTCGCGCGGTTCCAGACTGTAGCGCCTAGAACCGCTCCGCAGCTCAGCCCGGCGATTGTTGTTGATGTGTGCAATCATAGCATAGGCCACTTCGGTAGTCTCAATTTGGATCTCTGAATGTCCATCGTGGCAACATAAGTATTTGTACATTGACTGATCACAAAACAAATTTTTAAACAGCACCATATGAGATCTTTTGAGTATGTCCTAGGACTGTGACTCCATCAATAGTAACATCGCTCCGTTAGTACTGAATTAAGGATTCAACACTCTACTGACTTACGTTTTACTTCAATTATATTATTCAGAACGGTAGGCCAAGTTCATAACGTAATTCACGTATATTGGCCACACCACTTGTAAGTAAATTACAACGATGATGTTAACCCAGGACGCCGTGGTTTTACAAGACACACAGAAGGCAGGCACAACAGCGTCGAGGTTGATGCGGTTCTCCCTTGCCGGGACGTGCTAGCACCGTCACCTCATGAACAAAATATGAATGTACAGAATATCAGTTGAGCTTTGTGACTGAAGTAAAGATTTCATAGCCACTAGAAGACAACATCTCGGTCTTAACGGAGGGAAATCTTAAGATATAGCGTATCTCAAGGGTGTGCTTCAGGACCGTCACTGTTCAAAGCATACTCAAACAATAGTGGAAAACGCCAGAAGCTCCTTGAGGGTGTTTGCAGACGATAGTATTATATACATAGAAGTCGCAACGCTAGAATGTGGACTTGCAGACTGGGAACTATGGTCAGTATGTTGTCCATCGCTGCCGGCCGAAGTGGCCGTGCGGTTAAAGGCGCTGCAGTCTGGAACCGCAAGGCCGCTACGGTCGCAGGTTCGAATCCTGCCTCGGGCATGGATATTTGTGATGTCCTTAGGTTAGTTAGGTTTAACTAGTTCTAAGTTCTAGGGGACTAATGACCTCAGCAGTTGAGTCCCATAGTGCTCAGAGCCATTTGAACCATTTGTCCATCGCTTTCTGGCTGACCACAAACATAGTCTCCAGCCTCTCGTAAAAGACGGCGAACAATATTTTAAATATTCTAATATTTCTCCCTATCATATGATATATTATTATTATTATTATTTCTTTATTTTCTCAGACGTTATGTCTGGTCAAAACTGCAAAGTGACGCGGACCTTGATCAAGCGTGACTTCCTTTTAACTGTACGGTATATGTTATATTGCATTTAGGAACTTTCGGGTAATTGAACATGTATCAATAATTACGGATTTCTGTAGTTGTATATATAAGTTTGGATGTAGCTGTATTGCATTGATGTACTGGTGGATATTGTGTGGCATGACTCCTGTAGTTGATAGTGTAATTGGTATAATGTCAACTTTATCTTGATGCCACATGTCCTTGACTTCCTCAGCCAGTTGGATGTATTTTTCAATTATTTCTCCTGTTTTCTTTTGTATATTTGTTGTATTGGGTATGGATATTTCGATTAGTTGTGTTAATTTCTTCTTTTTATTGGTGAGTATGATGTCAGGTTTGTTATGTGGTGGTGTTTTATCTGTTATAATGGTTCTGTTCCAGTATAATTTGTATTCATCATTCTTCAGTACATTTTGTGGTGCATACTTGTATGTGGGAACGTGTTGTTTTATAAGTTTATGTTGTAAGGCAAGCTGTTTATGTATTATTTTTGCTACATTGTCATGTCTTCTGGGGTATTCTGTATTTGCTAGTATTGTACACCCGCTTGTGATGTGATTTACTGTTTCTATTTGTTGTTTGCAAAGTCTGCATTTATTTGTTGTGGTATTGGGATCTTTAATAATATGCTTACTGTAATATCTGGTGTTTATTGTTTGATCCTGTATTGCAATCATGAATCCTTCCGTCTCACTGTATATATTGCCTTTTCTTAGCCATATGTTGGTTGCGTCTTGATCGATGAGTGGCTGTGTTAGATGATATGGGTGCTTGCCATGTAGTGTTTTCTTTTTCCAATTTACTTTCTTCGTATCTGTTGATGTTATGTGATCTAAACGGTTGTAGAAGTGGTTATGAAATTGCAGTGGTGTAGCCGATGTATTTATATGAGTGATTGTGTATTTTGCTAGTTTCTGCTCGTTCTAGAAAGAATTTTCTTAAATTGTCTATCTGTCCATAATGTAGGTTTTTTATGTCGGTAAATCCCCTTCCTCCTTCCTTTCTGCTTAATGTGATTTTTCAGTTGCTGAATGCATGTGATGTATTCTATAATTGTGGCATTGTGATCGTGTAAGTGTATTGAGTGCTTCTAGGTCTGTGTTACTCCATTTCACTACTCCAAATGAGTAGGTCAATATTAGTACAGCATAAGTATTTATAGCTTTTGTCTTGTTTCTTGCTGTCAATTCTGTTTTCAGTATTTTTGTTAGTCTTTGTCTATATTTTTCTTTTAGTTCTTCTTTAATATTTGTATGATGGGCAAACATCTATTAGGCGCACTACGAATGTAGTGGTGTGGACATGTTGGGAATGTGGACCTCACGGGGAGCGTGCAAGGGATAAGTCCCTGCAGACGCACTATCCTCTGTGCCCGCGGTGGCTCAGATGGATCGGCACGGTAGCTCAGCGTGTTCGGTCAGAGGGCTAGCTGCCTTCTGTAATAAAAAAAACTGAGTTAATTGATCAACAACGAACTGAAACGGTTGTCTTTCGACGTCCGCCCAGAGCAGATACAGCGAACTAAACGGAACAAAATGAGAATAAAAAAAAAAAGATAGAGCGTCTGCCATGTAAGCAGGAGATCCCGGGTTCGAGTCCCGGTCGGGGCACACATTTTCAATGAAGTACATCAACACCTGCTTACAGCTAGGGTGTCTATTTAATTATCATTTAACATTTGTATTATCTATTGCTATTTTTTGTCTGTATCCTAGATATTTATAGGCACCTGTTTTTTCCATCGCTTCTATGCAATCGCTGTGGTTATCCAATATGTAATCTTCCTGTTTAGTGTGTTTTCCCTTGACTATGCTATTTTTATTACATTTGTCTGTTCCAAAAGCCATATTTATATCATTGCTGAATACTTCTGTTATCTTTAGTAATTGGTTGAGTTGTTGATTTGTTGCTCCCAGTAGTTTTAGATCATCCATGTATAGCAAATGTGTGATTTTGTGTGGGTATGTTCCAGTAATATTGTATCCATAATTTGTATTATTTAGCATGTTGGATAGTGGGTTCAGAGCAAGGCAGAACGAGAAAGGACTTAATGAGTCTCCTTGGTATATTCCACTTTTAATCTGTATTGGCTGTGATGTGATATTATTTGAATTTGTTTGGATATTAAGCGTGGTTTTCCTATTTTTCATTACTATGTTTAGGGACTGTATCAATTTAGGATCTACTTTGTATATTTCCAGTATTCGTAGTAACCATGAGTGGGGTACACTATCAAAAGCTTTTTGGTAATCAATGTATGCGTAGTGTAGCGACCTTTGTTTAGTTTTAGCTTGATATATCACCTCTGCATCTATTATCAGTTGCTCTTTACATCCTCGTGCTCCTTTAAACAGCCGTTTTGTTCTTCATTTATAATTTTGTTCTGTGTTGTATGTGTCATTAATTTCTGTGTATATTGTCGGTAGGCATGTTATGGGGCGATATTTACTGGGTTTGCTGTCTCTGCTTGATCTTTAGGTTTCAGATAAGTTATTCCATGTGTAAGTGTATCAGGGAATGTGTATGGGACTGCAATGTAACTGTTAAATAATTTAGTTAGATGTGAATGTGTTGAGGTGAACTTCTTTATCCAGAAATTTGCTATTTTATCTTTTCCAGGGGCTTTCCAATTGTGAGTAGAATTAATTGCTTGGGTGACTTCATGTTGCAAAATTATCACTTTAGGCATTTGTGGTATCATCTTGTATGTATCTGTTTCTGCTTGTATCCACCGTGCATGCCTGTTATGTTGTACCGGGTTTGACCATATGTTGCTCCAGAAGTGTTCCATGTCTGTTATGTTTGGTGGATTGTCTATTTTAATGTGTGTGTTATCTATTGTCTGGTAAAATTTCTTTTGGTTTGTGTTGAATGTTTGGTTTTGTTTCCTTCTATTTTCACTTGTTTTGTATCTTCTAAGTCGTTTGGCCAATGCTTGTAATTTCTGCGCCGGCCGGTGTGGCCGTGCGGTTAAAGGCGCTTCAGTCTGGAACCGCGTGACCGCTACGGTCGCAGGTTCGAATCCTGCCTCGGGCATGGATGTGTGTGATGTCCTTAGGTTAGTTAGGTTTAAGTAGTTCTAAGTTCTAGGGGACTGATGACCACAGCAGTTAAGTCCCATAGTGCTCAGAGCCATTTGAACCATTTTTGTAATTTCTGCTTCTTTTCATCTAATTGCTCTATTGCTTCTTGTTGTGAGATTTTACCTAACCTTTTTCGTTGTTTTTCTGACATTTCATTTCCTATAAATTGTGTTAGCTGTCCGATGTCTTTTCTCAGTTTTTCTATTCTGATCTGTAGCCTGTGTTGCCATGCTGGTTTTGTGGGTTTCTTCTGTGTGTTGGTTGGTTCTGATCTCTGCCTAGTGTGTATATTTAGTGTAATAAGTTCTCCTATATAAACCAGTAGTTGTAACTCTTCCATAGTTGTGTTTCCATTTATTTTGTTGTGTATGATTGTGTTGATAGTTGTTATTGTTGTTTCGACTTGTGGGCTATTTGGCGGTCTATGCAAGAATGATCTAATGTCTGTATTTGTGTCTTTGTATTCTATATATGTCAGCTGAAATTTTTCTTCTATATCTAACATGTGTGTCACTTCGTGTTCTATTTGTGCTTGTTCTGGTGGCTGTCTTAAGATTTCGTTTTCCTCTGATTGTTTAATTGATGCATGTTGTTCTTTGTTTGTTTGCTCTGGGATGTTTGAGTCCATTACTGTATTTTCTTCTTCTTCTGATTGCACATTATTTTGTTCCAGTATTTGTTGTACTTGTTGTTTGATGTTTTCTAATTCTGACTGGGGTATCCTGTCATTTTTGATTATTACACGGATCTGATCAGCTAGTCGTTGTTCTGTTAAAAATTTTAATTCTGGGTATCTGATAATAAATTTTGTGTATACTTGTGATCTGTATCCAGTTGTGTTGGTTCCTAGGTTTGTTGTTGGTAATAACAGAACATGAGGTGTCGATTAACTTCATCTGACCATCTCATCCTCTGTCTTTGTTTTCAAAAAATGGTTCAAATGGCTCTGAGCACTATGGGACTTAACTACTGAGGTCATCAGTCCCCTAGAACTTAGAACTACTTAAACCTAACTAACCTAAGGACATCACACACATCCATGCCCGAGGCAGGATTCGAACCTGCGACCGTAGCGGTCACGCGGTTCCAAACTGAAGCGCTTAGAACCGCACGGCCACACCGGCCGGCTCTTTGTTTTCCTTCTAGGGTGGTTGCAAAACACCTCTGTTTGGATTTAAATCATTTTCCAGTTGGCTAGCAGTGTCGTTACCATTGTGGGCGGGCATAGGGTTCAAACGTCGTCCCCGACCATGACGGCGCTTGTCCGAGGCTTCATTAGTTCTGTCCTGAACCAACTAATCACACTAAAAGGGGGGGGGGGAGGGTTAGCCCTATTAGTGGTTCATTTCGTCGCCTTTTACGACTGCCAGAACATACCGGAGGCCTATTATTTTCCCGGGCCTCCACGGGGTTTATTATTATTATTATTATTATTATTACTATTATGAACCCGCCATCCAACACTGCGATAAGAGCACCACTGACTACCGGAACAGGTAAAGGGGAAAGTAACAGAAGCACACAAAACGGCATCCTCCACACACCACCACGTGGTTTGCAGAGAAATGTGGAAATGCAGATTTATGAAAGTTATTAGCGGTTTTTCCGTAAGTGGGCTTACTCTAAACCTTTAAAAATATTCTAGTTTTTTGCAATTCAAAACTGAATTAGTTATCGCTAGACGTTACATACACTACAGAAAGTGACAGGTTTTGACAAACTCATTGATGATACAGTAGTTGCTTTCGGCTTCATTCTCTGTACAGATAATTGCCCACTTTGGAGACACAGATATTAGTTTGTAACATATATGGTACATTTTTGTTCATTTATGATCTATGCGGCAATATTTCGAGGTAATTCTTGACTTAAGTAGGTCTGCACGCTTTCGTGGTTGTTGTGACTGATGCTTGTTGTTCTTCAATTTTTTCTACTATAAGAAGCGGACTAACAACCTAGAAGATCTTATCTAGTTCTTAAATATTAATTACAAAACTATAATAATCCGAAGTACATATAGCAAACATTTATCGCAGCTGTTACAAATACAAATCCCTACTCCATAGTATACTTATCGTCCGATTAAATTAGTTGTAAACGATAGTCGAATGCGAGTGTACCACTGATATTCAGAAATGATAGTCGGAAAGATGATCTACTTCATTCTGTAATGAACGTTATTTAGAACAACAAAGCCGTGTACTACAAATCGAAAAAATTCTTGATAATATGTGCACCGAAATAACTGTATGAAAGCAGAGTCCACTCTAGTGCTCACAGCAGGCCGGTCCCTCTCACCCTGGGATCTAGGTGACCTGCCCTTTCGTTTTAGAACTCCCCTTGCTATCCTTCTTTTCTCCCAAAAGAACTAACAGCTTCGCAGGCTAAGATATTTTGTAGTAATTTTATACCTGCGTATTGGCAAAACTAAAAATTTCCCTTTCTGTAGTTGTAAAATTACTCTTTCGACCAATATTTGATTTGATCTGATGAACATTGTTTAGTATTTAAAATATTGAGATGGTGAACACTTCACTTGGAACAAATAAGCATTGCTACGGTGTTGCGAAGGGGTTGTTTCTTGACATTACCAGGCAGCAAAAGGCTGTGACCAGTTAGTGAACTGAAAAGTTGTTTTTTTCACCAGAGATCGTCCGCAGACTTCCTGAGATTACTACGTCAAACTACGAGATCCATGTAGTCACACTAACAAGATACCAACTAAATACTGCAAGCAATATTTCCTGTTAGCGTAGAAATGACGATATACGCTCACCGCTTTTGTTGTTCAAATGTGTGTGAAATCTTATGGGACTTAACTGCTAAGGTCATCAGTCCCTAACCTTACACACTACTTAACCTTAATTATCCTAAGGACAAACACACACACCCATGCCCGAGGGAGGACTCGAACCTCAGCCGGTACCAGCCGCACAGTCCATGACTGCAGCACGGCTAATTCTGCGCTCACCACTTTTATTATCACGTACATGTCTTCACCAATCTTTTCATGTTAAGATGTTTACTCGTTTGTGTTCCTGCGTGTAAATCACGGCGCATGCTTCGTGTATGCTTTCATTGCTATATTTGTACATTGCATATCACGAGGAGATTAAGACGAGATTTTCCCTGAAAGTTTGATTTTAGTCTAGCGGCTTTTTTTTCTGTTAGGCTTTTAATCCCTTGCTATTGTTCTGCCTGCTTTGGAAGTCCATCACTTGAGCCTATCGGACAGGAAATCTTCGCAACAGTAAACAAGAACTGACAGCTTCTGTCGTCACTCCAGCCACAGTGTGCTTATCAAGCAACCTCAGCGGCGCAGGAGATTCCAACATTCGTTAAGGTACTGGGGAAAGTCCCATTTATCGTCCCACAGCCGCCTTGTATTGTACTGGCCGTTTAGCTACTTCAATCACTTATTAGTACCATGACGTCACGCTGAGGAAACACATTCTTCAGTTCTTCTTTTGAATTACTCAGAAAGCAAGAAGAAATACCCAGATTAACGAGATTCTACTTTGACCACAGATACATATTTACGGTTGCTGAATGCCTCCAGAAAGCTCGAGGTTCTTCTTGTTTTACGTCCACATCTATAATCAGCGAACCACCTTATGGTGTGCGATGAAGGGTACTTTATGTAAACTTTGTCTAACACTGTCACTTTCCTACCCCTTTCTGATCACGGATGTTTCGCAGGAAGAACTGACATCGCCTGTCCCGTTACTTGCTGTGAGACTCTCTCCCACTGGTATCGTATTCTCTCCTTAATACTATCTTAATAATAACGAAAGGCCTCTTTGTCTCAATAATTCACAGAGACAAGACGATGTTTTCAGACTATGATAAAATGTTGAACTCTTTCTTCAGAAGTACCAACACTTAATCCAATTTCTTCACAGGCTCTTTCCATTACCGTAAATAACCACGTTTATCGGCGGGACCGCACCTCATACGAAAATTTATCCTTTAAGCGGAATTATTTTCCTGTCGTCTTCGTCGTGTAGGAATAAGAGGTTTTTTCTCTTCGCTAGAACAATGGCATACACACTTGATGAAATTCTATCGTTCACAGATTTTCTTTATTAATTCTACTGCGTAGCGGTGAAGTACATCACTTTCGATTACTTTCTCCCTAAATGTCAGTCGATAACGGATAATAAACTGTAAAGAATATTACCCTTGTAAATTCCTGTGTTCACTTTTCAGTCAGATATCTCTTGAATCTAAAATAAGTATCTGCAAGCATCACAGGTTTTAATAAAGGATGAAAAGTTACGTGAAGATATTGATTACCTGAATGATCACCAAGGTCCAATTTGAAGTCAAGCTATCAAACAAAACTTTTTGTCTCACTGTTAAAAATTCGTCCCTTTAAAGAATGTTAATGTTTTCAGTGATATAGCACTTCCCAAATCTAAGTCCGGCACATTTCACAAATCGGAACGCCTTTCACTATATGTTCTGTCGTTCATTAATGTGCAAAATTGTCTTGTGCCTTAAAAACTTCAAAATTAGTTTCAACAATCACCATCAGATTAAACTAGATCCAGCCTTCCAATATAGTATCATTTAGATTAAAGAATTTCTTACATGAAGTTCAACTTCAGTGACTTCGTATGATTGAGCTGTACAATTACACTGATGTGACAAAAATCATGGGATAGCGGTATGAACGTATACAGATGGCGGTACTATCGCGTACACAAGGTACGAAAGGGCAGTGCATTGGTGGAGTAGTCATTTGTACCCAGCTGGCTCCTGTGAAAAGCTTTCCGGCGTGATTAATGCCGCACGACAGGAATTAATAGACTTTGAACGTGGGACGGTAGTTGGAGGTAGACGCATGGGACATTCCAGCTCGGAAATCGTAAGGGAATTCAATATTCTGAGATCCGCAGAGTGAAGAGCGTGTCGATAATACCAAATTTCAGGCATTTCCCATCACCACGGACAGTGCAGTGGGTGACGGCACGTCACTTAACAACCGAGAGCAGCGGCATCTGCAGAGAGTTGCCAGTGCCAACAAAGAAGCAACACTGCGTGCAGTAGCTGCAGAAATCAACGGGAACGTACCACGAAAGTATCCGTTAGGAGAGGGCGGCGAAATCTGGCAGACGACCGACGCAAGAGCCTTTGATAACAGCACGACATCGCCCCCCAGCGTCTCTCCTAGGCTTGTGACCCTAAACGACTGGAAAACTGTGGGCTGGTCAGATGGGCCCTGATTTCAGTTGGTAAGAGCTCATAGTAGGTTCGAATGTGGCACAGACCCCACGAAACCATGGGTCAGTCAACAAAGCACTGTGCAAGCTAGTGGTGGCTCCATGATGGCGTGGGTTGTGTTCAAATAGAATGGATTGGATCCTTTGATACAACTGAACTGATCACTGACTGGAAATAGTTACGTCCGGTGTGGTGTGCGTACTGTAAGACCTTCGGTACACACACCATCAGATTATTTGACTTGTCGCTCTAACGAAGTAGGCGAGTGTCAGCAATAAGTCTCGTGGTCTTATCGTGGCGTGTTCATCTTCTGCCGTTAGGTCAGATGATAGAAATGCCACTTGCACGCTTAGAGTAGCAGATTGACGGTGACCAACTTTAAACAGAACTTGATTAATTTTCACACACATTTATTAAAATAATAAAAATCATGGAAATTACTTAACTTGATTCTGGATGCTGTTTACAATTGACAATCTGAAGTTCCTTTGGTCTTGGTACGTTAATCTTATTCTGACATATCTCTGATACTTGACAAAGTGTCTATACATTTATCTTCATGGCTATGTACAGGAATATGGTAATCTTATTAGACGCAGACTGAAACTTGACTACAGACTAATGCAGACTAATGCAGACTGACTAATCGGAGATCTGTACACACATTATAATACCTCGCGCGTTCAGGTATCACTGCGCGAGTGCGATCCGTGAGGAGAAAAGGTTCTACGTTAGCAGCAATCTCATTGGCTGCGTTACATATTAATACGCGGATCATCGGAAGCAGAATTTGGTCTGTCTCTAAGACAGCGCCATCTCGTAGTGCGGAGACGGACGAGCGCTGCGCCTGCGCTGTTGTGCTTAGCGGGCCGCGCTCTAGTGGGAAAGTTGTGTACGCGCTGACTACGCGGAACTATGTACACAACATTCGGCCACTTGTGGAATTAATTTTTCCACACAACGATGGAATTTTTAGTGGATGACTATGCGCCATGTCACTGGGCCACAACTCTTCACGACTGGTGGACAAATCGAGCGAATGATTTGGCCACCCAAATTTACCGAAATGAATCCTATCAGACATGTACGGGACACAATCGAGAGGTCAGTTCGTGCACAAAATCCTGCACCGGAAACATTATGGATTGCTATAGAGGCAGCATAGCTCAATATTTCTCCAGCGGGTTTCCAACGAGTTATGCTGCACTTCGCCGGGCAAAAGGACGTCCGGCACCGTTCTATTAGTTTGGCCACGTCACTGTATTGGTTGACTCTTCAACAAATGTACGCTCTCAGAGTTTTAGCAGTAAAACACATCGCGATGTAGTACGCCTTTCTCGTAGCGTCTACTGAAGGACTTGCGCGGTCACCTCTGTGAGACTATCCTGCTAACTAAATATACCTATAACAAAACTCGCTTCATTTCTGTGTATCTTTTCCACTTCCTCCTGCAGCCCTATATGGTCCCAGGCTGATGAGTAGTAATCGAACGAAGGTTTTGCAAACTATATCCTTCGTGGGCGGACTACACTTCCTGAGGATTCTTCCAGCGAATCTGTTTGACGTCTCCCTTATCATCGATTATTTTTATATGGTCATTTCACTTCATATCACTCCGTACGCATACTCACAGCTATTTAATGGATTGTTTCTCGTGACTGTTCGTCAACCGTTTTATCATACAATATAGCGCTCTTCTACCTATTTATGAACAATACGTTACATTTTTTTATGTTGAGGGTCAAATAACAATCCGTACACCAAGCGTAGATTGTCGCTAAATTTTTTTTACCGTTGCTACCCGCATTTAGTACAGCATCATCGGTGAACAGCTCCATGGAGTTGCCGGCGTCATCCACCACTTTTTGTTCTTCTTCTTCTCCTCAACGTTTGAACTCTTGTCACGACATTCACTTTGCGGTCTGGCATTCACCACTTGTTACGATCAAATGCACCTTCTAGACGCAGGTTTACAACAGATATGACTTTATCAGTTGTATCTGCCCTCCTTTTCCTTGAGATCCTCGTGCTCCAGATTGGGTTGATACGCAGAATTTATCTCTGTGCCCTGTGCCGCAATCTGTACATTCCCGTAAATTTGAAGGCGGTCCTCGTAATTTTTCTCTCTGACACCACGTTACCTGCTCTCTGGTGGTGCCGTGTCTTGTACAGTTTTTCGAAATCGGTTCTGTTGTGTGCAGGAGAATTTCCATTGCAGAGGTTTTTGGCATTGGCCAACACTCTGTACCATATCCCAAGATTATATCATAGTCATATTTTTTATATGAAGTGAACATTATAACTAACTACACGACTTTACGCCATTGCTTCCATGCTGCATTGACTTTGGCTGCTGTGTCGTTATTTACGCCACTATTTCTTTGCACATGCGATCAGAAACACCGGAAGTCTTCCGCATTCTCTAACATGATTCTGCTTACAGTAACAGCATCAGGGTGTCCATTGTTTCCAAGGGTTCTGTCGTGCGTCGTGTGTGTGTGTGTGTGTGTGTGTGTGTGTGTGTGTGTGTGTGTGTGTGTATGCAGGCTACATGGCTGATTATACCAGGTTTTTCGTCGCAGATTTCTCTTGTTGTACGAGTAAGAAAACGGCATCATAAGCGCGCAGCATAGCTCATTGGACGTTCGTGGATTTCGTGTGATAGTGTCCATGGTAGGAAAATGACGGTGACAAAGTAGATATTTGATGTACCTACTATTATGAGGAATCTTTCCCACAACACTGCTAGATTTCCCACTCTGTTATTGGTAAGAAGAGAAGGAAGATTAAGGTATTAACGTGCTGTCGATGACAATGTCACTAGAGTCGGAGGACAAGCTCTGATCCGTGTAGTATGAGGGAGGGAAATAAGCCGTGCGCTTTCAAAGGAACCATTTTCCTTGAGCGATTCAGGAAAACCATGGAAAACCAAAATCTCGATGGACGCACGTGGATTTGGACTTTGGTCCTTCCAAATCCCCCCATGAACCATGGACCTTGCCGTTGGTGGGGAGGCTTGCGTGCCTAAACGATACAGATAGCCGTACCGTAGGTGCAACCACAACGGAGGGGTATCTGTTGAGAGGCCAGACAAACGTGTGGTTCCTGAAGAGGGGCAGCAGCCTTTCCAGTAGTCGCAGGGGCAACAGTCTGGATGATTGACTGATCTGGCCTTGTAACAATAACTAAAACGGCCTTGCTGTGCTGGTACTGCGAACGGCTGAAAGCAAGGGGAAACTACAGCCGTAATTTTTCCCTAGGGCATGCAGCTTTACTGTATGGTTAAATGATGATGGCGTCTCCTTGGATAAAATATTCCGGAGGTAAAATAGTCCCCTATTCGGATCTCCGGGCGGGGACTACTCAAGAGGACGTCGTTATCAGGAGAAAGAAAACTGGCGTTCTACGGATCGGAGGGTGGAATGTCAGATTCCTTAATCGGGCAGTTAGGTTAGAAAATTTAAAAAGGGATAGGTTAAAGTTAGATGTAGTGGGAATTAGTGAAGTTCGGTGGCAGGAGGAACAAGACTTTTGGTCAGGTGAATACAGGGTTATAAATACAAAATCAAATAGGGGTAATGCAGGAGCAGGTTTAACAATGAATAAAAAAACAGGAGTATGAGACAGGCGAAATACCCTCAGACTTCAAGAAGAATATAATAATTCCAATCCCAAAGAAAGCAGGTGTTGACAGATGTAAAAATTACCGAATTATCAGTTTAATAAGTCACAGCTGCAAAATACTAACGCGAATTCTTTACAGACGAATGGAAAAACTGGTAGAAGCCAACCTCGGGGAAGATCAGTTTGGATTCCGTAGAAATCTTGGAACACGTAAGGCAATACTGACCTTACGACTTATCTTAGAAGAAAGATTAAGGAAAGGCAAACCTACGTTTCTAGCATTTGTAGACTTAGAGAAAGCTTTTGACAATGTTGACTGGAATACCCTCTTTCAAATTCTTAAGTTGGCACGGGTAAAATGCAGGGAGCGAAAGGCTATTTTCAAATTGTACAGAAACCAGATGACAGTTATAAGGGTCGAGGGGCATGAAAGGGAAGCAGTGGTTGGGAAGGAAGTGAGACAGGGTTTTAGCCTCTCCCCGATGTTATTCAATCTGTATATTGAGCAAGCAGTAAAGGAAGCAAAAGAAAAATTCGGAGTAGGTATTTAAATTCAGGGAGAAGAAATAAAAACTTTGAGGTTCGCCGATGACATTAAAATTCTGTCAGAGACAGCAAAGGACGTGGAAGAGCAGTTGAACGGAATGGACAGTGTCTTGAAAGGAGGATATAAGATGAACATCAACAAAAGCAAAACGACGACAATGGAATGCAGTCGAGTTACGTCGGGTGATGCTGAGGGATTAGATTAGGAAATGAGACACTTAAAATAGTAAAGGAGTTTTGCTATTTGGGGAGCAAAATAACTGATGATGGTCGAAGTAGAGAGGATATAAAATGTAGACTGGCAATGGCAAGGAAAGCGTTTCTGAAGAAGAGAAATTTGTTAACATTTAAGTGTCAGGAAGTCGTTTCTGAAAGTATTTGTATGGAGTGTATCCATGTATGGAAGTGAAACATGGACGATAACCAGTTTGGACAAGAAGAGAATAGAAGCTTTCGAAATGTGGTGCTACTGAAGAATGTTGAAGATTAGGTGGGTAGATCACGTAACTAATGAGGAGGTATTGAATAGGATTGGGGAGAATAAAAGTTTGTGGGCACAACTCGACTAGAAGAAGGGATCGGTTGGTAGGGCATGTTCTGAGGCATCAAGGGATCACAAATTTAGCATTGTAGGGCAGCGTGGAGGGTAAAAATCGTAGAGGGAGCCCAAGAGATGAATACACTAAGCAGATTCAGAAGGACGTAGGTTGCAGTAGGTACTGGGAGATGAAGGAGCTTGCACAGGACAGAGTAGCATGGACAGCTGCATCAAACCAGTCTCAGTACTGAAGACCACAACAACAACAACCTTCCGAATATGGGTCCAGTGTATTATCACTGCCCCACCTCGCTCGTTCAGCCGTTGGGGTCTTCGTATAAAATCCTCATCCAGTTAACAAGTATCCTTGGAACAGCAGGGTAGCAGAAAGCACACCACATCACCTGAGAGAGTACACAATCGAAGATTTTTCCCATGTAGAAAGCCATATGCGTAGGCCTCCATTTCTATCTGTGCTCTTCTAAATGTTGGTGGATTGCAAAATCTGTGATACCACGTCTTTTGTAATAGCTCAATTTATTGAGTGGCTCGCAGCTGTCAACACTTTCTGAATAATCTCTGAAAATACTGAACTACTACAGAATGTAGTATATACCTTAACACGTTATAAGAAGATAAACACGGATTACAGACGTTCTAAAGAGAGACGCTAAACAAAAATGGGAGACTTTCAGGAACATAGTGAATATCCCAATAGATATCGTAAGCTGGTTCACTGGAGAATTGGACGAAGGAATGGAAGAACTGAAAGACATTGCTTGATATCAAAAGATTGCAGGAATACTGTGCAATAGAACTGAGAAGAATTGACAAGGATCGAATGGGTTGTTATTCAGCAGTCTTACGGTAATACTTGGAGCTTTATCTTTTGCGAAAGGATGAGCAATCAGTCCAAAATTTAATGAATGTTGGTGAAATAAACAAACTCTGCTGCACAAAGAGTATCCACAAACAGTCAAATATGAAGCTGACAGGTTTTGCTGTCAGTTGCTGACAGAATGGAAAGACCACTAGGTCAATTACGTTTCTTGTCCCCGCTGTCTCCGTTCAGCCCATCAAAAGCTGTGATACACTTAAACAACCAGTTGTTTCTGATATACAGCTGACGGAAGTGCACTGCCGCCCCTTTAGTTTGTATGTGGTATTTTGTGCAGCACTATTGCGGTAGTAACATGCTCAGCTATCATTCGAGCTACGAGAATCACAGACCACCGCGTCAGTGCGTAGCCTGCCAGTCTACACAGCACCGTCGATGATAAACTAATAAAAAACCGCGCCCCTCTGTCGATAGCTTGTCGCGCTGTCCAGTGATTAACCCCGTGTTTCACCGACATGTACATGTACTACATTTAATGATCGAGGCTATTCCCTCCCGTATGTCTAGCACTCAAGTCTTTATCACCTTATCGGTGAGGCACGAGACACGAAATTTCCTCATATCTCTCGTGCTGCCAACAGCCTCTTTAGAAAGATATTACTACATCGCTTAAAGCGGAATTTTCCTCTCGATGAACCACGGATACACTTCGAGTATCTTACTATCCTACTCATAATTGTTGTAACTGAATGCAATAGACCGTACTGCTAGACGAATACATATCACTCAACTGCCTGTTTGTGTCATAAGTACTATCACCAAAATTGTGGTACCCACATTCTCTGTTCGACAATAAATGTAAATTCTTTTGGGTGAGTAGTCACAGATACACATATGGAAGCAGCAACAGCTGAGGCAATAGGCAGCAGCGGATATAGGCTACTATAGTATGTGGTTGAGACATCGTTCGTATCATCCGGCTTCAAGCAGTTAGAGAAAATAATATTGTTAAGGATTAGCTCTAGCATCTAATCCCTCCGCCCCCTCCCCCACTATCCAACCACTTTTTTTTTTTTTTGGAATCAATGCCTACAAGTCGTCATAAGTGGCCATGGGGGATATGCGCCATCCGTGCAAAGAAATTCCATTATTTCCTTAGGGGATACTCGAGGAAGCTGACAGGACTAATGTTGTGTTGTTGTTGTGGTCTTCAGTCCTGAGACTGGTTTGATGCAGCTCTCCATGCTACTCTATCCTGTGCAAGCTTCTTCATCTCCCAGTACCTACTGCAACCTACGTCCTTCTGAATCTGTTTAGTGTATTCATCTCTTGGTCTCCCTCTACGATTTTTACCCTCCACGCTGCCCTCCAACACAAAATTGGTGATCCCTTAATGCCTCAGAACATGTCCTACCAACCGATCCCTTCTTCTGGTCAAGTTGTGCCACAAGCTCCTCTTCTCCGCAATTCTATTCATCCTCATTAGTTATGTGATCTACCTATCTAATCTTCAGCATTCTTCAGTAGCACCACATTTCGAAAGCTTCTATTCTCTTCTTGTCTAAACTATCTATCGTCCACGTTTCACTTCCATACATGGCTACACTCCATACAAATTCTTTCAGAAACGACTTCCTGACACTTAAATCTATACTCGATGTTAACAAATTTCTCTTCTTCAGAAACGCTTCCCTTGCCATTGCCAGTCTACATTTTATATCCTCTCTACTTCGACCATCATCAGTTATTTTGCTCCCCAAACAGCAAAACTCCTTTACTACTTTAAGTGTCTCATTTCCTAATCTAATTCCCTCTGCATCACCCGACTTAATTCGACAACATTCCATTATCCTCCTTTTGCTTTTGTTGATGTTCATCTTATACCCTCCTTTCAAGACACTATCCATTCCGTTCAACTGCTCTTCCAATTGCAATAAAAAACACAATGAAGGCAAAATATTATGTTCCAGAGTGTTGAGCCGCTTCATCTTCCTCTTCAAATGTCTTTTTCACAGACGATGTTTAGACGCCTCTGCTGGGATCATTTCCAGGGCTGTGCCCGATTAGCTGAACACTGTCTTGTGAAAGGGAGTTTTCTCGCTACTTTTCTGCTGTTATTGCTAGGCCGTCGTCATTGTGAAGGTAGCAACAACAGGTAGAGAAAAGGGAGTGGGGGATTTAAAGTGGCTGGAATCGGACAAGTGCGAGAATAACTTCAGAAAAAGCGATGACAGGCCGACTGGCTGAGAGCGTCGACAGCGAGTCGCCAGATAATAACAGGTGGAGTACACGAGAGGACACAGGAGACGGCACGACAGAAAAACCAATTCCAAAGGGCAAGCCGACATCGAATGCTAAGACGTAGTGAATTCAGAATCCATACGGTAATGCAGAGGAATCAAGTAACGGAGGGAGCGGTCACGCTGCTGACTTTTAGAGGGCGACAGCGAGGCCTGTGAGGCTGCCCGGACCGGCGTGGACAAAGGCGACGCTTACATCGGCGACCGCAGCGCCCCCAAATGCACCATAACAGTGCCGCCTTGCGTCCGTCATCGATATCCAGGCCGTAAGTCGAGTTTTCAAACGCGCCACGCCACTCCGGGATACCAGAGGAATGTTCACTAAAATATTATCGTCATAATGCAGACGTGTTGCATTTCTTGGCTAACATTCATACATTGTTGACATCTGTACACTGCCTGCAGTTCTCCCTATGTTCAGCCACCGCAGATTTCACACTGTCTTAGATGAGAGCGGCGTTCTTGCTCTTTAATCCGACCTTTTTTCTTGTCCTCACTTTGACCTATATACATCTTGCCACATCCACACATAGGGATGGGAGAAACCAACCAGTTAAAGCAGATACCGGTATTTTAGTACTGAATAACCGGTATTTTTCGTTTTCATCACAGGCCTTTTATTGTTTATTCAAAACCGGGTAAAAAACTGATATATTAATTTCCATATGGGCGGTGCTGTAATTTTTGGTTTTTAAATGAAACTGTTTAAAAATTAGTAATGTTTATTTGCAAAATTTCCTTTGCTTTGAAATGTTGGGTTATTATAAAACACACGAAAAGTCATCAGAGCTATTTGAGTACCAACGCCGACTTTTAGAAAAGAGTAATAAATACATGACATAAGACCTGGTACAGCACTGGCGAGCCAATAACTTACCTGTTAACGTGCGACGTGTTCTATCAGTTGATGCTCGTGCACGTGTAATGCGCAAGACTTGTCGCGATCTGGTCTATATGGCAGTTTCTCGCTGTATACTATCTAAAATGTTCATTTGATTTTTTAAATAGTATTTTTTGTTTTTTCAGCAAAAAAATATTTATATTTAAATTACTGTTGAAAGCTAAATAAATATATTTAATTGTAAGATGAGGTTTTAATTCGAAATAATTATAGAAAAGACTACTACGAATTTTAAACAAAATGTTATTACTTTTCTGTCATTTGTATGAAATAATAAAAGAGAAAGGAAATTCTGGCGACGGTAATACACTCGTCAAAAAAAGTTAAGCGTATTTCCAAATTATCCACCAATAGTCTCAATGGATATTCAAATGGCTCTGAGCACTATGGAACTTAACTTCTGAGGTCATCAGTCCCCTAGAACTTAGAACTACGTAAACCTAACTATCTTAATGACATCACACACACCCATGCCCGAGGCAGGATTCGAACCTGCGACCGTAGCTGTCGCTCAGTTCCAGACTGTAGCGCCTAGAACCGCTCGGTTACTCCGGTCGGCCCAATGGATGTTCCTTTTATGTTTACGTAGGAAGGTGGTTGTGTACATAATGCGAGCTCATCTGTCGTTACCACTCTGCCTCAACAGAGGCCTTGCAATGACGGCTTGTAAACAAACGTAGTACACCCGAGCTGACTTCTTATGAATGCACAGTTGGCCGTTGCCTCGAAGTGTAGCACAATGCCTCGGAACAAGCTCTCTATGACAGACGATATCAAAATCATCACACTAATGGGACAAAATATGATACAAGTTGACGTTACAAATATTGTTCACGTTAGTTTTCTCCAGACTGCGAAAAAAGTTCCAGCAAACGCGATACCGCGAAGGCCGCCCACGCAAAACGCAAAACTACAGCAGCTTAGGTCCAGTATGTAACGATATCCGCAAGGAAACATCCTACAAAGACAGCGATTACTTTGCGCCACGAGCTTCGAAAATCCACAGGGGTTACCGTAAGTACCTAAACTGTGCGCAACAGATTTCATTAATGGGGAGGGGTGGGGGGGGGGTGTTTACAGGCGAAGACCTCTCAAGATTCCACCACGTCCACATCACAGGGATGCTAGTGGAAGATAGGCTAGAGCACATGAACAATGTACACGACACCAATGGTCCAAAAGTCTGTTCACAGACGAAGTACGAATAGGCTTGACCCTGACGACAAGTCTGTTCGCATATGGAGACGAACAGGGGAGCGCAAATACTTCAAATGGCTCTGAGCACTTGGGACTTAACATCTGAGGTCATCAGTCCCCTAGAACTTAGAAGTACTTAAACCTAACTAACCTAAGGACATCACACACATCCATGCCGGAGGCAGGATTCGAACCTGCGACCGTAGTGGTCGCGCGGCTCCAAACTGAAGCGCCTAGAATCGCTCGGCCACTCCGGCCGGCCAGGGGAGCGTAATCAACCCTCAATAACTGTGGAAATCACCAACAATCTGGTGGCTCAGTCGTATTATGGGCAGGTATCAGTATGGCCGCCGCACACCACTCGTTCCAATTGAAGACAACATGTATGCTGCAGCATATGAAAGCAAAATTCTCCGACCAGTAGTCAGTGATTTTGCAGTGGCTGTAGGGGAAAGGTTCACTCTACAGGATTATTGCGCCCGACCTCATGTGCTCGCAGTGCGTGTCGGTATCTGACAGGACGTGGGATCAGAAGAATGGATTGGCCAGCATGCTCACCGGATATGAATTGCACGGAGCATGCACGGAGCTTACTCAAAAGAGCTCTCAGGAACGCTGCCGTTGAGGAGTGGGGCAGTATGTCTCAAGATCTGGTACTGAGCATGCCCAGTCGCATTCGAGGGTGACTGAGGCTTCCTGGAGGACCTACACGTTATTGAACAGTGCACTGAACACAACATTTTATGTCTTTTGATGTTGTGAGATATTGCAGCTTTTTTGTTTTTTCAAATAATGTTCCCTTTTCATTTCACAATCGGTTCAAAGGGAACATATAGTGCAGTTTTCCTTTTTGTAGTATTGTACACTCTTGGAAATTGAAATAAGAACACCGTGAATTCATTGTCCCAGGAAGGGGAAACTTTATTGACACATTCCTGGGGTCAGATATATCACATGATCACACTGACAGAACCACAGGCACATAGACACAGGCAACAGAGCATGCACAATGTCGGCACTAGTACAGTGTATATCCACCTTTCGCAGCAATGCAGGCTGCTATTCTCCCATGGAGACGATCGTAGAGATGCTGGATGTAGTCCTGTGGAACGGCTTGCCATGCCATTTCCACCTGGCGCCTCAGTTGGACCAGCGTTCGTGCTGGACGTGCAGACCGCGTGAGACGACGCTTCATCCAGTCCCAAACATGCTCAATGGGGGACAGATCCGGAGATCTTGCTGGCCAGGGTAGTTGACTTACACCTTCTAGAGCACGTTGGGTGGCACGGGATACATGCGGACGTGCATTGTCCTGTTGGAACAGCAAGTTCCCTTGCCGGTCTAGGAATGGTAGAACGATGGGTTCGATGACGGTTTGGATGTACCGTGCACTATTCAGTGTCCCCTCGACGATCACCAGTGGTGTACGGCCCTGTGTGCCTCGGTCGTATGCAGTCCTGATTGTGGCGCTCACCTGCACGGCGCCAAACACGCATACGACCATCATTGGCACCAAGGCAGAAGCGACTCTCATCGCTGAAGACGACACGTCTCCATTCGTCCCTCCATTCACGCCTGTCGCGACACCACTGGAGGCGGGCTGCACGATGTTGGGGCGTGAGCGGAAGACGGCCTAACGGTGTGCGGGACCGTAGTCCAGCTTCATGGAGACGGTTGCGAATGGTCCTCGCCGATACCCCAGGAGCAACAGTGTCCCTAATTTGCTGGGAAGTGGCGGTGCGGTCCCCTACTGCACTGCGTAGGATCCTACGGTCTTGGCGTGCATCCGTGCGTCGCTGCGGTCCGGTCCCAGGTCGACGGGCACGAGCACCTTCCGCCGACCACTGGCGACAACATCGATGTACTGTGGAGACCTCACGCCCCACGTGTTGAGCAATTCGGCGGTACGTCCACCCGGCCTCCCGCATGTCCACTACACGCCCTCGCTCAAAGTCCGTCAACTGCACATACGGTTCACGTCCACGCTGTCGCGGCATGCTACCAGTGTTAAAGACTGCGATGGAGCTCCGTATGCCACGGCAAACTGGCTGACACTGACGGCGGCGGTGCACAAATGCTGCGCAGCTAGCGCCATTCGACGGCCAACACCGCGGTTCCTGGTGTGTCCGCTGTGCCGTGCGTGTGATCATTGCTTGTACAGCCCTCTCGCAGTGTCCGGAGCAAGTATGGTGGGTCTGACACACCGGTGTCAATGTGTTCTTTTTTCCATTTCCAGGAGTGTATATTATCAAAAAATTCAGTATTAGTCATCTATCTCACTTGAAGGTGGGAGAATCAGTTTATGTTTAACTTTTTCGATGGGTGTAAATTAGAAACTTAACAATTCTTTCAGTTTACAATAAAGAAGAAAATAGTTTATCTGCTGCTTGTGGCTACATAATATGCCTTTGTGTACTAGTAGCCCTTGGCAACAGACATCTTAACACGAAAAACAGAGTTCTCCAACCTCAGTTTTCATCCTTTAGCGCTGACTATTCGTGATACCCAAGGAATCGTACGATCCTCGATTAAGGCATGTCTTTTGAGCAGAGTTTCAACCAAAAACCGGTTGTTTCAGTGATAACCGCCATTCTTAACCAACATTAGTTCATAGGCGGCCGCAGCCTGGAGGTGATGAGATGTGTATGTTTTGCATCATAAGAAGTTGGAAGTGAGAAACTGGAAGTGGTATTAACTAAAGTAGTAAGAAGAACGGGGAACCACATTCTCGTTTTGTACGTGTATCGTTAATCTCTAGAGTTACTGAAAGAAGATGTAAAATTCTTCAGAGATGTTACATAAGGCCCACATTTTCCAGCCAGAACATAATAAAAGACTTTTTCCGATTGTGAAGTGTAAATAATTGTGAATTATAAATAATTGTGAAGTACAAATATGGAAAGGAACACTACGCGGCCTAACAACCTGGACAATGGTCACATATACCTGCAAATTTCCATAAAAAACACAGTGGTTGAATAACACACAAATCATATTTCTTTTTTAGCCCAAGCAACAAGTGTCCTTTTGGATTTATGCTAATGAGACACATCCTCGACTTTTTGAGCGGTGTCAGTGGAAACGTTATCTTCATGGAAGGTGATATCCTCCACTAGGAACAATACCAACGGTACTCATTAAAGACAGTCATCTGAAACTATTTCTTTACCACTTTTAGCCATTTTCACTGTGGTCTTACGAACCATTAAACATGCAAAATCACCTTCCTTTTTCAGAATATTAACCATGTTTTACTGCTGATGATTAGAGTATACACTTCCGCAGATGTTTACCTGCCCATGCCGAACTGCAATGGAGGACAATGTAAAACGAAACTTATCGAACCATGTTAAACGCATGCATTGGTGTGAATTCCAGGTTCTGTCACCATTGTACCAATGTAATGACTCCTTCGCAGTTACCTAGCTTACCACATATTTGACGACAGAAACGCTAAAATGAAAATTTCGTTATGGCTATCCCGTCATAGTGTTTTCGTTTACAGTATATTCTGTAAACGCATATTATATCCGAATCTTGTTTCGTGGTACTTGATGTTCTTATTACAGAAGCCTATCTGCCTTTATTGCATACAACTTTCCACAATATCAGGGATGGACTCCGAATGATTCACACTGAACCAACAGTCAGTCTTGTTCACTATTTTATAGCACGATCCACGTTTAGAAATACACTAAGAATCAGAAGAATGTTGTGTACCTGCTCCGATACGACAATAATCAACGTACTTCACTTAAAATTTCGAGTCTGACAGGCCTTGGTCGATATACGAAACTGTTCCTCCACTTTTCGTCTCGGACTGCAGAGGTCTTCTTCGAAATGGCACTTGCATCAGTGACTCGGTGGATTCTCGAATTTATAGAGCTCTATAGAGAGCACCACCGTTCGGCATGTGATGCTGAATGCATGAGTGTGTCTGGCGTCATAATCCTACACTCATGCTCATAAATTAAGGATAATGCCGATACATGGTGAAACAACACTCTGGTGGGCGGTTTTCGGGTTTAAATCATCTCGGGGTATGACTATGAGGTGAATTTGACCTGCGGTCGTCGCACGGTGGCGTTGGTAGCAGTTCACATACGGAGAGGTGTGTTGCTGCATGTCAGAGTACGGTGCAGCGAGTAAGTGTGTAGACGTTTTCAGACGTGCTAATGGTGACTGTGTGTTGAAAATGGCTCAAAGAACACATATTGATGACGTTATGAGGGGTAGAATACTAGGGCGGCTGGTCAAACACAGCAGATTGTTTCACAGGCCCTCCGTATGCCACAAAGTGTGATCTCAAGATTATGGCAACGATTCCAGCAGACAGGAAACGTGTCAAGGCGCTACAGTGCGGGACGTCCACAGTGTACAACACCACAACGATATCTCACCATCAGTGCCCGCAGACGGTCACGGAGTACTGTAGGTAGCCTTGCTCGGGACCTTACCGCAGCCACTGGAACAGTCGTCTCCAGACACACAGTCTACAGACGACTGAACAGACATGGTTTATTCGTCCAGACACCTGCAAGGTGCATTCCACTGACCCCTGGTTACAGGAGAGCCCGTAAAGCCTGGTGTCAAGAACACAGTACGTGGTTATTGGAACAGTGGTCCCAGGTTATGTTCACGGACGAGTCCAGGTGTAGTCTCAACAGTGATTCTCGCCGGGTTTTCATCTGGCGTGAACAAGGAACCAGATACCAACTCCTTAATGTCCTTGAAAGGGACCTGTATGGAGGTCGTGGTTTGATGGTGTGGGGTGGGATTATGATTGGTGCATGTACACCCCTGCATATCTTCGACAGAGGAACTGTAACAGGTCAGGTGTAACTGGACGTCATTTTGCACCAGTATGTCCGCCTTTTCGGGGATACAATGGGTCCCACCTTCATCCTGATGGATGATAACGCACGGCACCACCGAGCTGCCATCGTGGAGGAGTACCTTGAAACAGAGGATAGCAGGTGAATGGAGTGGCCTGCCTGTTCTCCAGACCTAAACGCCATCGAGCACGTTTGAGATGCTCTCGGTCGACGTATCGCTGCACGTCTTCAAACCCCTAGGACACTTCTGGAGTTCCGACAGGCACTGGTGCAAGAATGGGAGGCTATACCCCAGCAGCTGCTCGACCACCTGATCCAGAGTATGCCAACCCGTTGTGCGGCCTGTGTCCATGTGCATGGTGATCATATCGTGCGTGTTCCCTATGTGCCTCTGTTATTAGCGCCAGTTTTATGTAGTGCCAGGTTGTGTGGCACCACATTCTGCATTTATCCTTAATTTATGAGCATGAGTGTAGATCAAAAGTAATCTTCGTCAGCTTGTTGCTGGAAAGTCAACATCCATATTTTATTAAGTACAATTCGCTAAATAAAATATGGACGTCTTGGCGTTTAGGGAATGGCGATAAATTACTTTTAATCGAGAACGATGACGTCAGCAATAGATAATCATCCCTTTTATTTAAGCGAAGTTGAATGTGGACCTCGACTTTGCGCCAGCAGAATGGCGATATATTATTAATCGAGAACGATGACGCTAGCCAATCACCCTTTCGGCATAGTGTCACGAATGGTGGCACACTCTATACAGAACTTGACGCAGTTGCCGTTTTACCTTCGCAGTTGTCTCCTGCAGGCGGAATAGTTCTGTACGGGATCGTCAGGAACAGTCTGAAAAACTTGTAAGAGTTTTGCAGAGTAGGTTGCACTGAGTAATAATTGTTAAGAAAGTAATTCTATCCGTTGCACCGTTTCCAGCTTAATTAGCATTGAGCATTGACGTTAGCCAGTCGGGGCGTTGCGCAAGCAAATTCAAGCGGCCCGCCAGATACGGCGTCGCCAAACGTGTTCTTCGTTTGGTTTCCTAAAACCGAACAAGAGCGCGATACAGATTTTGTTACGGTAGTAAGAATCAAACCGGAGCCAATGGCTGAGTAGTCTCGAGCGCTATCATCTACACCATGAGAGCAACCGACACTAATTGTATCTGGCGGGCCGCTTGCATTTGCGCACGCAACGGCCTGATTGTATAAATCTTCGATGACAATTAACTAGTAAACGGAGCAACTTATCTAATTTTTTCTTAACAATTATTCCCCAGCACAACCCACCCTGCAACATCCCTACCCTTTCTGACCACCCTGTGAATCGGTCTCTCATCCTGAAACGTTTTAAATTAAACAAAGACTGGCCGTGAAAGCTTACGGTGTATGGGTCATAGAGAGAGAGGTCATTACAGCGTACTAGCGGCTCACAACACTTTCACATGTATAGGAGAAAGGAAACATGGAAGATAACGTCACTACAGAGCAGTCACAAAACAAGTGAAATGTTCTAAGGTCTGCTGCTGTTGAGAAATGCTTTAATTTTCACTACTGGTTACATAATTGAAAATCCTCAGGATACCTGCATTACAACACAACAAGGACATTACACTGCACTGCAAAATAATGAGGAAGAGACAAGACTAACTGAGTCAATTTTCCTCCCTACGCTGCAGCGGCGTTCGTACTTCTGTTACGAGGGTGAAATTGTTTTCTCATGTGTACGAAAGCACTTCATAAGATACTAGGTATGTGTATGTGTAAGTATTGTAGTGCAATAGTTTATCAAATGGTCTTACCTTATAACAACAGCCACATTTCCTAATGTACGCGTTTGTTGTAATGCAGGTCGCCAGAGATGTTGACAAACTAACCGGTAGTGCAAATAAAAGTAGATAGCATCTAAGGTGGTGAACCACATATACAGGAGTACAATCCACACTCGTCATTACGCTTGCTTTGTGGTAACTACGACAATTTGCGATACTAGAAAATTGTACAGCAGAGCGAAATCCATGCCGCGAGAAAATGAGTGTTTCAACACCAGCCAAAGTAATACGTGTGTGCATTTAGTTAAGTTCTTATTATTACTTTCGGGTGTCAGAAATTTCAAGAATATTAATATACACACAGAAAATGTCCACCTTAGAAGTTCCGTTATATGTACGGCGTAAGGCAGGATCATACTTCAAAAAACACTCTGGGTATATTGTTTGAAGGTTCCCAAGTTTTCTGCCAGGCATCTCTTCACTTGTACCGCAACAGCTAGGTCCTCCAATCCAACAAGTATCAGATACGCCTTCATCATCATCATCTTGGACAGTTTCCAGCCACTGGCTGGGTCTGTCGGGAACAAGCCTCTCCATCGTGTTCTGTCTTTCCACCATTCCCCCTCTTCCACCTTCGTCCAGTTCTCTCCTCTTCTCGTCACACATTCCTTCACTCCCTTCACCCATCTATCTCTTGGTCTTCCTCTGGGCCTCTTCCCCTCCAGTTGCAGATCAAACATCCTCTTTGGAATTCTTCCCTCCTCCATTCTCTTCATGTGTCCATACCACTGCAGTCTTGATTTTTCTATCCTGTCCTGTACTGGTTCCTCCTTTAGTCTTTCCCTCACATACACATTTCGCAATCTGTCTCGTCTTGTTACACTCAACCTGCTCCTCTGGAACTTCATTTCACTAGCTTGTATTCTACTTTTGTCGCTTTTGTGCATTACCCATGTCTCACTTCCGTATGCCAATATGGGGACAAAGTAGGTTCGGTATATAATTCCCTTGGATTTCTGTGGCACCTCCTTGCTCCAAATAAGCCCCCTAATGCATTTGTAGAACTGCCCTGCTTTTCTGCACCTTTCATTTTTTTCCATTGCGTTTCCCCCCTTACTCTCAATCATGCTTCCAAGGTACTTGAAGTTCTCTACCACTTGTAGTTTTTCCCCTCCACAAGTTATATCCACATTTGGCCTATTCTTCTTCCTTGTTGTGACAATTATTTCACTTTTCTTTGCAGAGAAATGCATTCCATATTGTGCTGCCGTTGCCTCCCATGCATCTAACTGCTCTTGCACCTCCTTCTCGCAATTTCCCCATAACTTCAGGTCATCGGCAAAAAGCACTGCTTTCATTTTATGATCTCCAATTGCATCTGATACTTGCTGTAGGATTTCATCCATAACAATAATAAACAATAAAGGCGAAAGTGCACTTCCCTGTCGCAGCCCATTTTCCAGCTTGAACCATGCAGTACTTTCCCTCCCCACTTTCACACAACTCTCACTTCCCTCATACATTTTTCTGACTTTTCGTGTTATCTCTTCATCTATCCCTTTTGCGTTCAGCACATCCCAGAGCTTGTCCCTACAGATACTGTCATACGCCTTCTCAATATCTAAAAAGGCCATGATTAAGTCCTTCCCGTACTCATAGTGCCTTTCCTGCAGTTGCCTTACCGCAAATATGAGGTCCGTTGTTCATCTTCCCAGTCTGAAGCCGTACTGCTCCTCTTGCAGTCTACTTTCAATAGTGCTTCTTATTCTCCTCTCCAGGATCTTTTCATAGATTTTTCCACAGTGGCATAGCAGGGTGATTCCTCTGTAGTTCTCACGTCTCCTTTTATCCCCTTTCTTGAAGATCGGGACTATAATTCCTTTCTTCCAATCCTCAGGAATTCTGTTCTCCTTCCACACCACCCTCAGCACTCTGTATAGCCACTGGGTTCCTACTTCTCCTGCTGCTCGTATCATATACACTGTTACTTCGTCCCAACCTGGTGCCTTGCCCCCTTTCATCCTCTTTATGGCTTCTTCCACTTCATTCCAAGTTAGATCATCAATTTCCCCACTATTATAATCGTCTGCTGCCTTAGGCTCTCCATCGCTGTTAGTTATCCGCTTGGCGGCATTCAACAGATCTTAAAAGTATTCCTTCCAAATCTTTTTGAGCTCATGCATTTCCTCCACAACTCTTCCATTATTATCCATGATCCTCAGGCACTCGCTTCTGTCGTTCCTCTTATTTCTTACCATGGTGTAAAGTACTTTTTTGTTCCCTTCACTGTCCTCTTCTAACATTCTTGTCCATTTTGCCATCCACTTCTTCTTCTCCGCCCTTACTATGGTCTGTGCCGCTTTCTTGCTTTCCTTATATTTTACCCTACGCCTTGATCGCAGCAAAAGGGAAGGGGGATTACACGTGTAACATAAACCTTATGTTGAATCGGCATATAGTTACTATAGGGGCTCAAAACCAGAACGATCAGATCAGTTGCTATTAGTTACACGTGAAATCTCTTTTTTTTTTCTACTCCAAACATGCGAGTGGTGAGCTATTCTTTTCCTGGCAAATGGTAACGACCTCTGTCATTAAGATACATAATGGCTCCTGTGGAAACATAATGCTACTCGGAAAGAGAGAAGTGAAAATGGTCAGACAGTTGCAGTTCAATACGAGTTATTAAAAAACGGGGGAGAGACGAAGCAAATAGCGCGGCAAATCTTTATCTGTGTGCAGTATGCTCTTCTAAATGTCAATCGTCTCCGCAACAACTGCCTGCTGCAACTACAAGTTACGTGTACACCCACATCTGCCTATTGGTATGTATCCAATATCTAAGATGTACAGCGCAGTAACTTCTATGTCAGCCATCTATGTTAAAAGGATGCACTTCATGGTAGATACTGAAGTTATGATTCGCTGTTATGATATTGCTCACGATTACGAAAGGTATCTAACGCAGCACGTTCTTCTCCGTCTGTTTCGCCATACTTAATGTGATCCATCAGCAGACGTCAGCAATTTAAGGCGTAGGGCAATTGATTTCAAGTATGAGATAAAGTATCTCTTATATACTGTAGTAGCTGGGGCGACCAGCGTTGCCCCGAACGTTTAATATTTGCCACACAAAGGGACGAGCCCTATGCCTTATTGATCCACAAAGGGAATGTAAGCCACACGGGCAACTGCAATCGCTTCAAAACGAAGGTCATAACTGAATCACTGGGTGTCAACGGAACGCGACGAATGTATGTGTCTTAGCCTGAGGCACTCATAAAAATCAGGTTCTAGGCTCCAGGTTCTGACGTTTGCAAATATACACCAATTTCAAACCAAAAGTTTCTTAATAACAATTATATCATAGGTTACGCTTTTATTTCATTTTAAATTACACATTAAAGTAATATATCTGTAATACACAAATTGTATGTTGTGTATATTAAAAATACATATCCTATGGCTATCCAAAACTTCATTAGGGAATCGTGTAGAAATCTGAAGCAAATCGGCCAAGAACTTTTAGAGGCTTTTGATAAAAGCGATTCCCCTGTATTTTATACATTTATGTTTCAAGCCAAATTAAGAAATCTTACATAGACAGTGATCTTCTTTTCTTGAAGGTAAAGTATGCAAAATTTCTTCAACGTCGGAATAAGAACGTAGATTTGTATGAATTACAAACAAACAAAAGGATATTCTTCTTTGTATATCTAGATAGATGTTAGCAATTTATGGCTAACTTACTGTCAAGCTATAAAGCCAAATTATCAAAGTTCAATCCACAATTCGCTCAATTTTTTTTCTGTCAATTAAAATTTCTTTCACCTCTGGAAATTATTTGTCAATGTGAAACATGTCAAGTTGCATCATTTTAAAAGTCCACGTTATACTGTATGTTCCGCTATCATCGCCTAGATAAGTCATCTCAGTCGTCGAAGGAAGGCAAGAGCATACAACATCCAACAGGAAAATGTTTGTTAAAGCACTGCAATGTTAATCAACAGTGAGGTGAAGATAGCTTTACTTGTAACTGTGGATAATTTACGGTGTGTTCCTTATTCCATGTGTACGTTTTACTACCCACTGAATAAACTGAAAAACTAGGAACCAATTCTATAAAATTTTCCTGCGGTTGTGACCGCATTGTCAACATATATATAAAACTACCGACGTTTCGATCCCTGTTGCAAGCGACCTTCTTCAGGGTGTTTTTGTTTACTGAATTATTGCATGTGACGATGGCCGTGGAAGCCTACGTTTATATATAAACCAATTATTCATCCGTTCTGTTACATGTATGGAGGCTATACTTGGTTTTTATCATTTCAAGTTCAGAAGTCGCTGTCTTTCCATAAAATTCTTACCCAGTTACTAGTTAAGTGCCACTGACCATAGACCTTTTGCAGGGAACCAGGAAAATCTAAATCAGGATAGCGTGACATGGATGTCACACCCTCTCCATCCGAATACTAGGCCACGACCTTATTCACACGACTCGTGCTTTTAATGGAGGAGGTGCACTCGTTATCATGAAACAACAGAAGCCGGTGCTGTCTGGACTACAGATAGTTGTTGTTGTTGTTGTGGCCTTCAGTCCGAAGACTTGTCTGATGCAGCTCTTCATACTACTCTGTCCTGTGCAAGCCTCCTCATCTCCGAATAACCTATATCTAACTTGAACCTTCTTACTGTATTCGTCTCTTTGTCCCCAAAGTTTTGTCGCCCGCGCTTCCCTCAATACTTAATCGATGGTTCATTGATCTCTCAGAATGTTTCCTATTAACCGTATCTACTTTTAGTCCAGTTATGCCACAAACGTCTTGTCTCCCCAATTCTGTTCAGTATTTCTTCATTAGTTACATCTACCCATTTAACCTTCAGCATTCTTCTACAGCACCACATTTCAATAGCTTCTATTCCTTCTTGTCCGAAATGCTTATCGAACACGTTCCACTTTCGCACAAGGCTACGCTAAAGGTAAATACCTTCAGAAAACACTTCCTAACACTGAAATTCGTATTTTATGTTAGCAAATTTCTCTTTTCCAAAAGTGTTTTTCTTGCCATTGCCAGTCTACTTTTTATATTCTCTTTACTTTGGCCATCATAACTTATTCTGATCCCTAAATAGCAAAATTCATCTACTACTTTTAGTGTCTTGTTTCGTAATCTAATTCCCCGAATTAATTTGATTACATTCCATTACCGTTGTTTTGCTTTTCCTGATATTCATCTTATTTCCTTCTTTCAATTGCCCATTCCATTCAGCTTGCAAATCTTTGATGTCTCTGACAGTACTACAATGTCACCAGCAAATCTCATAGTGTTTATTTCTTTCACTGAACTTTAAATCCTTTCCTAATTTTTTTGGTTCCTTTTTTGTTTGATCAATGTGCATACTGAATAACGTCGAAAATAGGGTACAACTCCTCTCACTTCCTTATCATACAATGCTTCCCTTTCATGCTCACTGTATCTTATAACTGTGATCTTTTTCTGTACAAACTGTACAAGACCTTTTGCGGCCTGTATATTACCCTCTCTGCTTCTGAATTCCATAGAGTACATTTAATCAACGCTGTCAAGAGCTTTCTCTACATCAACAAATGCTGTAAGCGTAGGTTTGTCTTTCTTTAATGTATCTTCTAAGATAAGTGGGAGGGTCAGTATTGCATGGCGCGCTGCTACCTTTCTCTAGACCTCAAACTGATCTTCCTCAAGGCCGATTTTTTACCACTTTTTCCATCTTTCTGTAAATAATTCATGTCAGCAGCTTGCAAACATGATTTATTAGACACCTGTTAGAACTTATTTTCTCTGGAATTGGAAGCATTACGTTCTTTTTTAAATTTGAGTGTATTTCCCCTTTTCATACATCTTGCACACCGTATGAATACGAGGTGTGGCTAGAAAAAAACCGGACTAGTACTGGTGAAACAATAAAACGAATGCAATAAGGCTGAAAGTCGCGTGGCCTGTCCCGTGACTCTCGCTCCGCCTACTGCTCGAGTTTCATCTGCCTCCTGCACTCAGTCTGCCCGTGGCGTCTGTTTTAAGTAGTTGACGTTTTGTCTGTGCGTCGGAAAATGTTGAGTGTACAGAAAGAACAGCGTGTTAACATCAAATTTTGTTTCAAACTAGGAAAATCTGCAAGTGAAACGTTTGTAATGTTACAACAAGTGTACGGCGATGATTGTTTATCGCGAACACAAGTGTTTGAGTGGTTTAAACGATTTAAAGGTGGCCGCGAAGACACCAGTGATGACACTCGCACTGGCAGACCATTGTCAGCAAAAACTGATGCAAACATTGAAAAAATCGGTAAACTTGTTCGACAAGATCGCCGTTTAACAATCAGAGCAGTGTCTGAGTTAACAGGAGTTGACAAGGAAAGTGTTAGGCAGATTCTTCATGAAAGTTTCAACATGAACAAAGTGTGTTCAAAAATGGTTCCAAAGTGTCTCACAATTGAACAGAAGGAACGCCGAAGAATGATTTGTTCTGACATCCTGGAAAACATTGTAAGTGATCCCACCTTCTTACAAAATGTTATTACTTGCGATGAATCGTGGGTTTTTACTTACGATCCCGAAACTAAACGCCAATCGATGCATTGGAAAACTCCTGGTTCTCCACGACAAAAAAAAGCACGAATGTCAAAATCGAAATTCAAGGCAATGATGATTGTTTTTTTTGACATCAAAGGGATTGTGCACATTGATTGGGTACCAGAGGGACAAACAGTGAATCAGCATTACTACATTAGCGACCTGGCTACCCAACGTGAGCGAGTACGGAGAAAACGGAACGATTTGTGGAGAAAAAAGTCATGGATCCTTCAGCAAGACAATGCCCCAGCTCACAGTGCGTTGTCAGTGAAGACGTTTTTGGCAAAACACAACATTCCCATCTTAGATCATCCATCCTACTCACCTGATTTGGCCCCCTGTGACTTTTTTCTTTTCCCTAAAGTCAAGTCAGCTTTGAAAGGAACTAGATTTGAGACTGTTGAAGCAGTAAAAGAAAAAGCGACGGAAGTAATGTATGGACTTACCGAAAATGATCTGCAGCATTGCTATGAACAGTGGAAAATTCGTATGGAGCGGTGTAGAGACCGAGGAGGAGAGTACATTGAAGGAGATAACATGAAATTGTAAATAATTGTAAATAAATGTTTTTCCAGCATCAGTCCGGTTTTTTTCTAGCCGCACCTCGTAGTTTTGTCAAGGCTGGCTCTCCCAAGGATATCAGTAGCTCCGACGGAGTGTCGTCTACTCCAGATGCCTTGTTTCGTCTTACGTCTTTCAGTGCTCTGTCAAATCCTTCTCGCAATATCATTTCCCCCACCTCATCTTCATCTATTTTCTCTTCTCTTTCCATAACACTGCCTTTATTTCTCTTGTACAGCCACCCTACCCATTCCATCCACCTTTCAACCTTCCCTCGTCTGCTTAGTAATGATTTTACATCTGAGCTTTCAATATTCATGCAGCTACTTCTCTTTTCTTCAAAGGCCTCTTTAGTTTACCTATGGGCGGTATCTATCTTTACCGAAGGAATAAACGATTCCAAAGGCTTGAATTTGTGCTGTAGCCATCGCTGCTTAGCAATTTTTCACATTCTGTAAATTTTTTTAGGCGTCTTCACACTCTTTCGCCAACTTCATTTGCTGTATTTTTATACTTTCTCCTCTCATCAGTTAAACTCAGTATCTCCTGTCGTATCCAAGGATTTCTCCCAGGCCTTGTCTTTTTGCCTATTTCATCCTCCGCTGCCTTCCCTATTTCACCTCGTCTTCTGTTATATTCCTTGCCCCTGTTTCTGCCTCTCTTTGCCAAGTGCTCTCAACAAGCGCTGACTCTACTTACCCCTGTCCCATCTCCTTAATTCCTACTGTTTTGAAATTTCTTCAGTTTATAACCAACAACCACATCCACCGCTGGTAATATCTTAAAGTGTAAAACCTGGTTCCTAAATCTCTGTATTACCATTATACAATGATTCTGAAGCCTTTCAGTGTCCCCAGATCTCTTCCACGCATACAGCCTTCCCTATCGTTCTTACACCAAGTGCTGTCGGCGGTTAAATTATGCTCTGTGCGAAATTCTACCAGGTGCCTTCATCTTTCGTTCTTTTCCTTCAGTCCAAATTCTCCAACCGGTTTTTCTTCTCTTCCTTTTCCTACTTTCGAATTCCAGTCCCCCAGCACTATTGAATTTGCTTGTCCGTTAACTGTTGAGTAATTTCTTTTATCTGATGACACATTCTTTCACTCTCTTCATCGTATGCGAAGCTAGCTGGCATATAAAATTGTACCACTGTGATGAGTGTTGGCATTGTGTCTATCTTTGCTACCTTAATGCCTTCACTGTGCTGTTCATAGCAGCTTAACCCCATTCCTATTCTTTATTCGTTGTTAACCTTCTCCTGCGTTATTACAATTCGATTTTGAGTTCACTGTGTAGCCCTATACTCACCTGACCAGAAGTCCTGTTCCCCTTGTCTCCTCTCGTCTCTGACTAAATCTTTCAACCTATTCATTTCCCTTTTTAAATTTTCTTAGCTACCTATCCGATTAAGGGAAGTGACATTCCACGCGGAATGCCACATTATGTTTTCCCAGATCATTCAGTTATCCAGACTGTTGCCCCTGCAACTACTGAAAAGGTTGCTGCCCCTCTTCAGGAACCACGAGTTTGTCTGGCCTCTCGAATATATGTTTCAAGGAAGCAATCTTATGAAGAAGAAGCGATCCATCTTCTATTACACGCACAATATTGCCTTTACAAACGAGCGCTAGTTTTTAAATTGCGATACTCTCATTTATAAAAAAATACACTCATTTGTTTCGGTCTGTTTTCTTTCTAACATTGACATAAAGCTTAGATTTCTCGCCAGGTACTGGGTGTGACTGATCGTTATGCGTCATTAGGTATCCAATAATTGACAAAGAAGGAAATATTACTTTTAAATCGATGTATCTCGATACATTTACCACGATCCGTAATAGAATCTGTTCCAAATGTGCCTTCTGTAAACCTGCCCAACAACATTTCAGGAGACGAACGTCATCTTTCCTAAAAGCTCTTGCATGTAATTGCCTGATACTTTACAAGGAAAAGTTCAGAATTCACGATTTTGTGTGAAATACAGGTTTTTGAAAGAAAAATTACTAATTTTTCGACTTAGTTGCTTTTTAGCTCTGCCAGAACGTAGATTTTATCTCTTACTACTTCGGGAGCTCCGCAAAATATCCTTCTACGCCAGCCATGGGCTCTATAATGTATTCAGGCTGTTTTCCAGACACAAAATTCAAATGGTTATAATCAGGTAGGAATCAGAAGATGCTTAATTTGTTGAAGAGTGTGACGTAATTGGCACCAGATTCTTCTGTTTTCCCATCTCGAAAATACAATTTTTGGTAGGTATTTCTTTTTCTTGCAATTGGCAGAAAGGAGCTATCGTGTTCGGACGTAGCCAGGATCACACCGTGAGTGAAGCTGCCCAGTTTGATGGTGTATCGACGTGGACTGTCCAAGAAGTCTCCAAGCAATGGCGCACCACTCTCAGACTTTTAACTCCACACTAGAACAGTGGTGGGTCCTAAACTACAGGGGCTAAAGACGAATGTTATGGCTGTAATGACAATCGGTTTTGAAACCTGATAGTAATTACTGCTGTCAATGGACTTAAGTCGCTTTCAGTCAATCTTAAAGCGAACATTGCGAAGGAAACTGGATACTAAGGGCACCTGTAGTCAGGTCTATATCTACATCTGTACTCCGCAGGACACCTTACGGCGTGTGGCGGCGGGTGCTTTGGTACCAGCGCCACTTCCCCTTTTTACTGTTCCAATCGCTTATGGTTCGTTGGTACAACGATTGCTGGTTAGCCTCCGTATAGAATCAAATGTCTGTAGTTTTATCTTCATGATTTTTCCAGAGATACACACGGTATTCAATTTTAGATTTCAGTTTTTCGAGCATTTGTTGTACCAGCCTTCTACTGTGTCGGTAGTAATATGGTGCCTAAGGTAGCAGGTTCACAGACAGATCGGACGTTCATTATTTTCCAACTGCTGATCTAAAAATAGTCCAGAAATTGAAAACGCTTGGCGAGGACAAGTGCGTGTGAATATATCTCAGAGACGTCTTCAGGTCGAAGGTGCGCCGGGGCAGCACACATGACAATTTGAAACCTTAATTCATCATTTTCTCTGTATTCACGCGTAAGTCTCAAATCTTGAACTTTCCGCCAGCGAGATTTCTTCGTGTAGAAATGGCATCCATTATCCATAACTCATGGGAGCACAAATTAAATGCTGAATTCCCTGCTGATTCGAAATCATAGGACAGCCGAAAATATATCTTTTGTTTGATAATACGAAAGCCATCGGATAATTGGTCGTTCCATTCATTGAACTTCGAAAGCCTGCATGAATAGTACGAGGGCAAGCTGAAAAGTAATACCACCGATTTTTTTATTCTGTCCTCAATATCGATTGCGGTATGTCAAGTCATGCATATTATTTGGGCGTTAGTTGAAACCCTCTGCCGCTAGAGGGCTCCCAATTGAAGCATGTAAAATGGTGGTGTGTAACGTAAGTATGTCGGTGCATGAGAAAAAGCATGCCGTAATCGAGTTTCTCACCGCAAAATCCCAAATTGAAATCCACACAAGAATAAAAGTTGTGTACGGTGATGATTGTATCAACATCAGTAATGAGCGACGTTGAGCTTTTTATATTCGTAGAGAAGGAAGCGGTGCTGCTAGCCTCAACAGGCATGACGGAGTGAACGACAGCATACGGCAACCGACGAGACTCATGGGCATCGGGTTGATGAACTCAACAGAGAAAAGAGTCGTGTAACATAGATACATCTCTCAGGCGGATGTGGCATATTACGAGAGCGCACGCAGGCCATAACTGCAGAACTGTAGTACAAAAATAGCCTCGAATTCTTATTCCTGACATGAAACGGAAGAGATTCGACATCCGTCACGAATTTCTTTTGCGTTTTGAGCTGAGGGTGGTGGGCATGAGGTACTTCGCAGAAGACCGTTGCTCACTGCGGCAGATAAAGCTGCACAGCCGCAGCGGACAAAACAACACAGAAACTGAACAACAGGTGATGTGAGGCGTGTAATATAGTCCGACGAGGCTCGATTGCGCCTTCCTATTTTTAACTTTTTTTAATGATGCGAAGTTATGAGGGCAACTACGATCGGACGAGACGTTTGAACCCGCAGTGTGTAGTTTTGGGTATGGTTCCGTTCCACGATATGCGCACATTTATTCAAGTCATAGAGAGGAGTATGCTGTCCCCACGCCCATGTTTCGAGATGACAACAGCCCTGTCCTCAAGCCTGTCGTATGTCCCTGGTTTGATGGACACTCAGGCATACTACTGCACTGAGCCGTGCTCGGCTCGCGGTCATGCCGTTTATTGCTCGTCATCTTTTTATGGTTCTGTCACCGCGTCTTTTCCTTTTTTTTTTAATTCGATTTACTGGAGTCACTAAGTTGCTGGTTTGCTTGCCCGTGAGTGGCAGCGGCAGCGCTTATCGATAAGTGCACTGTCGTACTATCCCTGGAGCGACCGCTGGTATTTTCCGGGTCGTCGTCCGTCGGAGTTCAGTTGAGGCGGAGCGCCATTCAGGTGCGGACGGCCAGTCCTCGCCAACCGCTGGCGACACACATGTACAGTCCGACAGAAGGAGGCTGGAGCGGGAACGACCGTTGGTGGGTCGTTCGGTCGGTCGTCTCATCGGGCGACGTGTATTTGGTCTTTTGAACGTTTCTGGGCCTCGTCAGTTGGTCATCGTGCCGGACGTGGGTCGGTTGTTTCCTTGTGCAGAGATGTCGGTGGCCAATGAGCAAGTGTCCCCTCTACATGGTGGGGTCAGAGCCAGTGTGCCCGAGTCATCGTGTCTCCGAGTTCCGAACGGACATCAAGGAGTCGGGATGGAGCTGCAGTGAGGTCCGGACAGCCAAGACTCGCCCGACCGTTGGGGACGACGTTGGTTGGTCGTTCGGTCGGTCGTCTCATCGGACCGCGTGTACTTGGTCACCGACCGCTTATGGGTTCTCTGTGTGTGTCGACTTGTGATTCGTCCTTGTTGTTCCACAGTGATTGCTTTAAGTATTGTTCTTGTGGAAGTGTTTTCGTGGAACTGCGTCTAGCTTGTGTGATTTCGACTGAGCAGTTATGTTAATGCTGTCTGCGTACTGGAGTTGTCAGTCGGTCGGTTCATGCTGTCCGGCACGGCGTGTAGTTCGACAGCCTTTGGTGTTGTTCATATTTTTGAGTGGTTATTGTGTCTTGACTGTATTTAGACGCCAATTTTCAAGACGCAGTGCTGCTGGTATCTTCGTCCTCGCTGATTTTTCCGTTGTCGTGCTGTTGGTCGGGCGGAAGGGAATCGTTTAAGTTGTAGGTCGGTGCTTCGGATGTCCCTGGGTCGGGTTGTCATCCGATTATTTAGAATTACGCTTGGCTGCCTGTCTCACCTAAACTTATGTTAAGAGTTACCTCCTCAGGCCGACCCTTGGAACACTTCTGAGCACCACTGTTCTTTTGCTTTAGATTGTGATTTTCTTTGAGTCACAAGTACTGTGCGAGGCCTTCGACCGTCTATTTATTTAGTTTGTTTTAATGTTAAGATAAGGCCTTCAGCCGTCTTAAATTAAAATTTGAAAAGTCACTTGTTTAAAACCTTTTGAAATTTTCTTCTCTATCTGGAATTCTTGTTATCCAGGTCTTAAGCCCTCAGATCTTCTATCTCCAGTCTGTGGCCTTCAGCCGAGTTTTTATGTAAAATTTTGTAACTAAGGCCTTCAGCTGTGTGTATTCCTTAAGGCAATTTTAATAACTTGTGTTCGGGCCTTCAGCCGTATTGTTTTTAAATGCTTTTAAGAGCATGTGTAATTAAGTGTTTTACGAAAATAAAGTTTGTATGTTTTGTGCAACTATCAGTAACTTATTTTGGCCCTTTCCACAATTATAACCTGATCCACTCTGTCCTGCGAAACCAGATTTCATACACCTCCCCTGGTCCGCTGATTCTCCCCATCTGGACAGTGGGTGAAACGTATCTACCAATATACCCCTAGTTCGGAAGCTCTTCACGATCAGGTACTCAATACGTGACTTCAGTCGGATGTAGAACATCTGAAGAAACTTGTGGTCTCACTTTTTTGCTGAATCGAGGCGGATTTATTGGGAAGTGACAGTTTTTTTTTTAATTCAGTGCGCTTGAGATACCCTTTACCGGCCTATGTAGCCAGAATCGCTAACGCACGTCTGTGCGGTTGCACTGGACTCAGAGGGAAGTCGCTTCGAATCTTGACGATGGATGCGATTTTCACTGCCGGTATTCATGATGTAAGGCTCCTAAACACCAGTCATTGTACCATGTTCTGTATTAAATTCCAAACCTTTCCGTTATTTCTCATGAGGCGAGGACACGGGGCACCGTTGATGGTGATCCTTCAGTCGGATGGGCACGTTAAGCTCGGCGACCTCCTCAGCGTCGTTCGAGAGCAGCAGGCTATATGCCGGAGGGTTTCACCCTCTCCCTTCTCTCATCATCATCGCTATACGATACAAACACATCAGTACAATGTACACGCATCCATTACACTCACGTGCACCCCACAAATATACGTACCATACAACTCTCTCATCTAACATTGTCCATCTCCAGGACCGGAGGTATCACGTGCTAAGATAATCGTTATAAATATTTTAGCATGTAACTACTAACATTAGAACATAATTCTCAGCTACGTGTACTGGGAGTTTTTTGGATCTTTTTTAAGGTTAACGTTAGCACGATAAATGTGAGCGATTTCGCGAAGGCAACCATGATATGGTGTCACTCCATGCTCTTTGTAATGTTATGGAACTACTGATGGCTCACTGCGGTCTTTCCGAGCCGCACACACGTTCACGAACTAACGGTGCAAGGAGAGGAAGCTCATGTGACCGATGTTAACTGCGTTACGGAACGAACGCTGTGGTGGATGGGCAGTAACATTTGTAAGAGGGGCAGAGAAACCAGTGTTGCCATTTTAAGGTAAGACGAGGGGTTAGTGTACAAATAATTTTTGCCCTTGTGTCTTTTGAATTGCATGCTTATGTAGGATAAACTTAGACAGCTAGATGATGGGAGATTGACCCCCCAGAAACGCATTGCTGAGGATTATGTTACTAATATTAGCGATCGTACGCTAAAGTATTTATAACAGGTCTCATATATCCCCAACGAAAGCGGCCAATGTGCTCGGAGGAAGAACATTCTTTCCGCTAGTCTGCTGAACGTACCCCATGGAGTATCCTAGCCAATAATGCTCTACAACATTTACCATATTCTTTCTTCTGATACACCCTTGCAGTCAGCCATTCCGAAACTTTTAACCGCCCGACTCCCATACCGCTCAGTATGTGGTTTCTCGATATTTTCCTAGGTGCCTGCAATTTTTCGACGTCCTTCTCTTGGATTTTCGTCGGATGTAGGGCTACAGTTGAATTTCTACGGTCTATTTACTAAATGTAGAAAATGAAGAAGCAGATTTTTTTGTAAATCTTCACTAATTTTTGTTCGCAATAAAGTTTTGAAAGCAGAAAAACTATTGGTACCAAATTATTGAATTTTATCCGTGAGAGCGAAAGAAAGTCAAAAGAGTACTTCATAAGCTGTTCTGTAGATTAGGTTGGTTCTTGACAGATTATGTTACAACGTGTAGCCTACTGAAATGACAGTATTTAATAGATAGGAACGCCATTAATACACCAGACCAAAAGCCCTCCACCTTAGTCTCGTGCGTAGCGCTCCACTGCTGGCTGAACTGGCCGACCTGAACTCTACCAGCACGATCTTCGGCTCGTCAATGCTTTTCCTTTAGTCTGACCTTGTGAAGATCCTCTACTTGCGGAGCGAAACAAGTCTTACGTGGAAGGGAAACTCTTCCACACATACAGGTATATGCGAGAGCGTGGAACAAACCGACTTACTAGGTTGTTGATGTGTGTCTCTGAAACGCCATTTCTAAGCAAGAGTGTTAGTACGTAATTGCTATTTTTATGACTGATACAATCCATCTTTCCTACTTCACATTTCGGAAAAAAGAGTGTAACAGCACTATATTAATTTATTTCATTGCATGTTTTGTCACTATAGTTCGGTATCGACCATTGCACCTCGTGTAACCAACGATGAACCGTTATTATGTACGTAAAACGTACGTAATAACGTGTATTGTAACTTTGTCTTACTTGGAACTATTTTCATTCCCACCGCAAGGAAATGACTGTTCTTCTTCCTGAAGGATAAATTTATTATAAAGTTATGACTTTATTCATTCTTCAGCCACGAAGTTAGGTGAATCACAAGCTCTTTTACTTTGGAGCCTTTTCTTATGCCTTGGCGCTAGGTATGTAGCAGTGATCTTTCCAAGGTATATAATTGTGTAGGAACTCAAGTTTTATGAAACTGATGCCTTTACACACAACTGGTTTGAATAATAACAAACAGAATGTAAAGAGTGGTGGTGCATAATTCAGACAATGTTGGAAAAAATGGTTCAAATGACTCTGAGCACTATGGGACTTAACTTCTGAGGTCATCAGTCCCCTAGAACTTAGAGCTACTTAAACCTAACCAACCTAAGGACAGCACACACATCCATGCCCGAGGCAGGATTCGAACCTGCGACCGTAGCGGTCGCGCGGTTCCAGACTGTAGCGCCTAGAACCGTTCGGCCACTCCGGCCGGCAATGTTGGAAAGATCGATAATTTTAATGATTGGGAGAAATCACAAAGGTAGTCCCGCACAGTTCAGTTTCGGTTCCAATACTGTTCCTTATGTAGTCAGTGACCTTCCTCTTAACATTCAACAAGCAGAATTTGTACTTTTTGCAGACGATACTAGTGTTGTAATAAATCTTGTTGGAGAGAAAGCAACTGAAGAGATTATTAATGATGTTTTACAAAGAATTATTAAGCGGTTCTCTGACAATGGATAATCATGGCAATAATTGATGTAACATATAAACATGAGTCATTAAATAGGGTACAATGCTCCAATCTTCTGGGTGGACATAGTGATGAAAACTGGAACTGCAAAAAGAATATTACTAAGCTGTTCGAACAATTGAGTTCTGTACTTTTGCTCTTCGTATCATTGCTAGTTGAAAACAAAATCAACATCGTGACACATTTTGCATATTTTCACTCAGTAATGTGTTACGGAATAATTTTTTTTTTTGATAACTCGTCACTCAAAATGAAAATATTGGTTGCACAAAAGCGAGCAGTAAAAATGTGTTCTTCGCCCACAGCCGTCATGTAGGTATCTCTCCAACGAAATGGGCATTTTTACTGTAGCGTCCTAATACATATTTTTACTAATGAAATTTGTCAACAATAGTCTATCAAAATTTCATAAAAATAATGATATTCATACCAGCAACACTAGAGGAAAAATGACTTTTAGTAGCCATTATTAATGCTGTCAGTGGCTCAGAAAGAAGTTCAATTTGCAGCAACAAAAGCTTTTGATCATTTGCGCAAGAACATAAAATCTAACGTAACATAATTTCTCCTGGGCAATTCCACCTATTCCATGGAAAAATTTCTATCTAAAAATTGGTAGCCTGAAAAAAGACTAGTGTAAAAAGTTATGTCTCCATTGATGCAAACACTAATCACGTATCATGAATATCTGCGAACTGACTCATTCCAAATCGTCTCGATAAAGGAACACTTCAAATGATATGCGGAACATGTAAGTAACTAACAAACTAATCGGTCGCTTTTAAGTAGTGCTACGGTGCGGTTGATGAATAACGTGGAGGGGGTGGGGGGAGGCGGGGAGCAATAACCCTGGGTTCGGTGTGGACCGGCGGTGGGGTGAGTGGATTGCTGTGGCCTGTTGTTAGGTTGTGAACCACTGAGGGCCACGGTGGGACGAAGCCTCTCCATCCTTTCTAGGTCCCCGGTTCAATACACAAGCGTAGATAGTTATGTTCGGGAAAGCGTAGTGACTCTTTTTTGAAACAATATACTGGCTGATTTACTCACACGAGAGCATTTCACTTCCTTTCTGCAATGTAGTTTTTCAAATGTCTTTTTCACTGTTCCGCTTGCTGCGGATATTTACGTAGCTGGAGATCGATCCGGAATAGACTTTCCACTTTATTAAGTCCAAAGGAATTTCAGTCAGTATCATGATTTCTGCAGTAATATTCTTCTTACAGAAAAAGCTGGTTACTTTCAAACAAAAATGTTATTTTATTTTGCAATATTTCATGGTTAATATCGCTTTCGTTACATTGTATGATCGACATCAATGAACCCGTTTCTCTTAATTTCGCTTTGAATAACTGCGTAAATTCGGTTGCAAAAGTAAAATTACAAAACCAAGCTTGCTTCTTTCAAGTTTGACACAAGCAAAGTTTCATATTTCAGGAGTAGCTTCATGTTCAAGTTCGAAAACTATTTTTATAATTTATTCCTTCGCAACTGGCGAGCGATTTCTTTTTTCCATACTGTTCATTTTCAGAAAGAAAAACATAAGGTTTCTCCCCAGCGGTACCGTTATATAGTGTATAACACAGTTATCCAAACGATACCGGACGTAGGAAGAGAAGGGTTACTGAAAAGCTATCTTTTCTATAGCGCTCACAGTAGTATTCAATAAAAGCAATAGTTTTTGTAATGGTTAGCTTTTTTCAAAATTAATGTCAGTGAAGTAAATTTTCGAAACAGTACAATTAAGCTTTCCGAGTAAGTTACGCGACGGTAGCATCTGAAGATCGTAGCAAGGTCACGCGAGGTGTTAGACGCGACGTGCACTCAGAAAGTAACAGGTAAAGGCAGAAAGATTAAAAGTGAAAAGTAGTTACAGTCAAATGTTGACTTAGAAAAAAAAAGCTCAGACGCAACGGGGTAATATTAGAATTTTATGATTCCAATGGGAAGATTTGGGTGTTGAATGCTACACTGTTAGCGAAGTATTTTATAGGAATAATAAAACCCAGGAGGGTTGTTATAATCGGCGAAAGTTAAAAACACAAGCATCACAAACTGAAAAACAACCCGTTGATCTTAAATGAGTTAATTTAAAAGGCACTACAGACTTCAATTGTGAACGCCGAAGTCGTTCCACGCATACACTCAAGATGGACTTTTTTTTCTTCTTGACTCTGTATCTCATTGGGTAACTACGTCGTTCTTTTATTGCGTCTACTGTGTGTATGCAATAAGCTTCAGAGAGCCGCTGAATCGTACTTCAGCCTTGATCTAACACAACTTGGTGAATGCGCGACGATTGCATTATGTCTCTATGTCACCTTGCCGCGGACTCTGTCACGCTCATTACTCTGGCTGAGGCATTAATCCAATTCTGTACCCATACTAATCGAAATAAAAAAAAAACACGGGCTTACGTAAATAAGGCTGTTATTGCTTGCCTTCTTCTCAGAAGCACTTCCTCGATGTAATCTCTCATTAAAAAAAATATACTCCTTCCTCCCGGCAAAAGATTTGAAGATAAGGCACGAAAAAAATTCTGCTTATTTACAAGCAACCAATTGGTTTGCTACTTCAAAATCTTGACATAACACCCCGAAGACAGTCTTTGTCAATTAGTTGACTATTTAAAAGTAGAACACGGTAAGAAATAAATGTGCGGAATACGTGTTAATAGTGGTATCTTACGAACTGTGAAATTTAATAATTGTCAACAGAAGGAGTGAAATAAATTCACTACTTGGGCGCTTTTGGACGTTTGTGTAAGCAAGCCATAGATAGCATGCCGATTAAGTTAAAAAGAGAATAGTTCAGAAAACAATTTATTAGACGTCAGCTTGGGCCATATCTACATCCAATATTTTTGAAGTTACTTCCTTGTTTTCGAGATATCTATTCAAATAAAATGGAGGCAATGTTAAATGTCTGCATCGAAAGACTACAAAAGATACATTCTAAAACAATGTCAAAAACTGAAGTTGCTGAAAAAATACAGGGTTTTGTATGTCTTTGAAGTCGAACCACTGACTGTCTTTGAGGAAGATCGAATGTGATTGGTTGAATGGACAGCCTGGATTTCGGGCTGAAACTTTCAGAAAAACCTACGAAAAATTGAAATGAAATATGAACAGACAGACGTATTTGTAAAATGCTTATATCAATCGTCTATACAATGCCTTAGCCCCGAAGTTACTATAAAATCCATGAACTAGGGTGACTTGGAAAATTTATGGACAGGAAGAACTAGTTAACTATATAAGTAAGGAAGACGTCGATGTCGACGTCGAGACCGTTAGAGATGGAGCACAAGCTCGGAGTGTGTCAAGGATGGGGAAGGAAATCGGCCGTGCCCGTTTAAAGGAACCATCCCGGCATAGGCCAGGGGCGATTTAGCGAATTTGCGGAAAACCTAAATCTGGATGGCTGGCTCGGCTTTGAACCGTCGTCCTCTCGAATGCGAGTCCAGTGTGTTAACCACTGCGCCACCTCGCTGGCGTATGTTGGTTTACGAGGTTGAAATCGTTATCATTCTGTACATCTTACTTCTTGTGTGTGGAATCGGATCAAAATCGACACGTCTTTCCAGTATTCTAGAGAGTTAGAGAACTGACTACCAGATGATAGTTACTGAGTACATTGTATCGACTGCAGGAAGATGGAGAATTCTGCAGCACACTTCCTATTTTCATCATAACACACAAGTAATAGAGAAAAAATGGAAGTAAAGACGATAGGGCCAGCGTAGCTGAGAACTTCGCCGATATTTTGGAACCGAGTTCTTAGCCAGCCTTCCACCTACGAAGGGGCTGCGTATAGAAACAAGTGATTGCTCTGCCACTGCCCGGACGAGAGTGTTTTCCAATTCTCTCTGTACTGGATGGCGCGCTACAGTGCACAAAGAAATGGAAAGTCTTGTGTCGATGTCATACCCAATAATAACTTTAAGCGAAATTACATTAAATTGTGAAATTCATTCTAAGATACAGATAACTAAACACTCAGTGTGTTTCTATAAGATAATATCAGAACGATGTACCCCTTGGACGATGTTACGATATCTTTGGATTACTGCGCACATCTCGACGAATGATGAAGGTTTCTTCTTTAATCCTCCTTTTTGTGCTTAGCGATAAGTGCATCATGTGAGCGATACACTTGACGACGTAAGAGGCGGCCAGTTGAAAACTGAAAGTAACGTCAGGGACTTTGGAAAGACACACATCGATAATTTGTGTTGGTAGCGAACGTCGTTAACGCACGCTAGTGCAATGACTCTCGACTCGACGAAAGCCGGTTCAGATTCTGGCGGTGAAGGAAATTTCCAGAATGAGATTTTCACTCTACAGCGGAGTGTGCGCTGCTATGAAACTTCCTGGCAGATTAAAACTGTGTGCCGGACCGAGACTCGAACTCGGGACCTTTGCCTTTCGCGGGCAAGTGCTCTGAGCTTGGGTAGCTCAGTTGGTAGAGCACTTGCCCGCGAAAGGTAAAGGTCCCGAGTTCGAGACTCGGTCCGGCACACAGTTTTAATCTGCCAGGAAGTTTCGGTGAAGGAAATTTTCAGAAATGGTGCTTATCCGTCGAGGGGAGAAGAGGCAGTAAAGCTATCTCAAGACTGCCTGTCAACGTCCCGGGTTAAATTCCAAACATCTCCGTACTGTGTGGTCGACTGCGGACGTGTGACACTACTGTAGCCTCGGAGGGCACTCCGGTGTTGTTTGATAGCACTTGTGTACCAACACAATACTATACTGCACAAAAACTTATCCACCACTAACCGTCTACAGGCCACAAGTGGCCCATCGGGACCATCCGACCGCCGTGTCATCCTCAGTGGAGGATGTGGAAAGGAGGGTCATGGGGTCAGCACACCGCTCTCCCGGTCGTTATGATGGTATTCTTGACCGAAGCCGCAACTATTCGGCCCAGTTACTCCTCAGTTGGCATCACCAGGCTGAGTGCACCCCGAAAAATGGCAACAGCGCATGGCGGCCTGGACGGTCACCCAATCCAAGTGCCGACCACGCCCGACAGCTCTTAACTTCGGTGAACTCACGGGAACCGGTGTATCCACTGCGACAAGGCCGTTGCCACAAAAACTTATCACAGTCACATAAATGGTACTGAGATACGCTTGACATTTCATGACAAATAGCAGGTAGACAATGGTAAACCATCTCCACCTAGAACTCGTCGACGACGGCAATGAAAGTTTGCCTCGCAGTGACGGTGTATGTTACTGGATTTTCGCCACTGAAATATAGCGCTTCCGCTATACTAGTCGCAGAGAACATTCACCGATTGTTGAGTAGTGTGCGATGTTGCTGAAACTATCTGATTCCACAACAGACGAACATAGTTTTGCCACTTTCTCCCTAAATAATGTTTCTAGCACAAATCATCGGGCGGTTGTTACTATGGCCACAATACCTCTATCACTTGATAGGTAACACGGAAGAGAAAAGGGGGCGGGCTGTCATCGACACATCACACCATATGAATATGAATACAAGATATGTCACTTGTATATCCTGCAGACGATAACGAAATTCTTGTCCGGCACAATCACTTACGATTTCAACATTAAATTATCTGTCTCGGCCATGAGCGGCCGTATTCAGATCACAAGAAGGAAGCAGTATTCTCGCAGGACTATGAGGAAACCACTTTTCCAGTAAAAGTGCTTGGGTGTGAAATACTACTTTTTCCTGATGATCTGAAAATGGCCGGTAATTTCTTGTTGAAATTGTGATGGGGACGACCAACAAACCATTTAAAATGTATTTCAGCGGCCACTTATGTGTCTGTCCAAATCAAAATGTCGTTGTTTCTACATGTAAAAATAGAGAGGTGCTTTATTCGTCATCTGAAGACATCTGAAGACTAGAATTAGCTTCTTTATTAATCAATTCTGCCGTTTCTTCACTACACTATCTTCACCATACGATCAGAGGGGCCTTGTTTTCCCACAGTTCATGCTATTCTGTGCAGAACCGCAAATGATGGTTTATTCTTACTGTGTTATGAGGCCCTGAAGTAGAGAATAAAATTGTCCGAGTCGACTCTTCCCTTCGATGCCAGTTCTGCTGCTTCAATTCTGTCTAGTATAAATACCATTCAAATGATGATAGAGTGGCATGAGAGGTTGTGATAGAGTGGCAAAAATAGGGAATAGTGTTTGGCTATGCCCATTGCCATTCGGTGTATGATATTGCTGGATTTGTTGGTGTTTCACGGAGGACGTGTCTACAAGCAGTGGCGTAACATACATGGCCGCGAAATACGCTGTCAGATTTGTAGTCGGAAAAAGACCCTAACTGAGAGGGACCGGAGACGCTTTTCACGGATTGTGAATCAAAATCGCTTCCAAACCCGATAGAAATTGCAGCAGGCAGTGAGTGAAGGTCCATCCCAACCTATTAGCAAGAGAAAATTGCAACGGGAACAGCATCCACTGAACATCTGGAGTTGGTCACCTCGAAACAGACCATAGCTCACATAGGCTCATTAAGACGACTACGCCAAAGTTCATCTGGCTGGAAGGATATATGATTGGCTTTATGGATTAACCCCCCCCCCCCAAAACTCTCCACTCTCCCTTCCACCCCCGGCCGCTCCGGTTACATATCGACTGGCCAGCAAGATACCTAACTTGATCCACACAGAAAATCTGCGGGACATGTTGAGACAGCGGGTAAAACGCCGACGCCAGCGTCCCCCAATTTGGTGGAGCTGCTCGATCAAATCCTCAGCGAGTGGCTTAGCCTATATCCGACGTACCTGCACAAGCCTGTGGACGGTTACTAACTTTTCTCTGCCTCGTGATGACTGGGTGTTGTGTGCTGTCCTTAGGTTAGTTAGGTTTAAGTAGTTCTAAGTTCTAGGGGACTGATGACCATAGATGTTAAGTCCCATAGTGCTCAGAGCCATTTGGTTACTAACTCCAGGGGCGCAACTACGCGGTGTTAAATGATGCTTGTTATGATTTTTCCAAGGGTGATTTATTTTTTGTCCAGTGAGCTAAGGATAGGATAGGAGGGGTGTACAGATGACGATTTAGCCGAAACAGGTCTGTAGTGAAAGAAATAAAAGCATAAACAGACTACAAAGAATTTCTTAATGAATATTTCAGGTCATCACGTGATACGAACATTTAAATTAACGATGCTGGTGATGTTAATGTTTGTAAACTGATTATGTTTTATTTTTAAAAAATGCCTGCTTCATTTACGTTGCTGGCGAGGCTCATATACTTTCACTTGTTGTCGTCGTTTTGCCACAGATCTGCTAACGGGCGAACCTGGTACACGTAATTTATGGTGACTGACTGGTAAATAATTTTGGCCATCTATTCAAGAACGGGTTACAATAGTGATGTGCAGTGGTCGCAGTTCACGATTTCGTGCCCATGCTGCACTTACCGCGTCTGTTCCCGGTACTGCATTAATGAAATGAGTGACAAAAGACCCTCACATATAGTTTAAGGCATTGCGCTCTAGCTTGCAAGACTGGGAGGTGAGTTAGACCCACACCGGATTAACTACCGTAGGTCTGGCAAGCTTACCAGCCTGATGCGAGTGCGGATTTTAGGCGACTTTCCAAGCTTGTTTACGCAAATGGGTAGTCTCCAGCGTCCACCCCTGAAAATTTGGGACTCAAACAGTCAAAATTCTATAACACAGAGATCAAAAAGTTTACACAACTCACAGACATACGGCCCATACGGCTTCTCGCCCACAGCTTTATTGACAACTGCGGAAATAGAAATGGCGGAATTCGTTGCCTTTCCGAGTGAGGTATTTCCGACCAACCTGTAGGTGCCGCAGGTATCGAGGCACTTCCTTCCAACCGGTTTCTTTCTGTGGGTTTTCCGACCAGAGCGTCCCCCTCCCCCACACTGCTAACTCATTCCAATCGTTCACTAGCAGCGGACGTGTTGTTGCCTTCAGCCAGGCACAGGCCTCGCCGATAGCCTTCGTTTCCGTATAGTTTCTTAGTTCTAAATAGTGCAGGTAGTGAAAATAACTACGACAACGAAAGGAGATCCGTGTCTTCTCGAGGATGGTCATCGCTGCAGGGCGCCCAAAAAATGTGGTGAGTGCACCAACTGGTCAGGGGTGACCGAGGCCGTTTAAACATGCCACGGAGGGAAGCTGCTAGAACGAGCCAGAACACCGACACCAGCTCGGAGATCCCAGTGAGCGAATACCTTGCAAGCAATAATATTTTGAAAACTGATGACTCTATTCCTTGGGCTCCGTTGCAAATAAGTGGAGCAAATCCGGTTTCTGGCTTTCTTACTAGAAACTGAGTGAGAAATTAAAATTCATAAAATTGCAGCTTCCTACTATCACTCTACTTTTCAAGGACGATTCGTCAACTAACTATCGCCACTATTCAGTATTCTATTGTTCAACTTGGCCTTAGAAAAAGTAAGCCGTAACACTGAATCAAAGAAATGGAGACGTTGAGAGCAGATACAGTCCTTGCGTTTGCTGACGATGTTGTGATTCTTGGTGACACCTTGGAGCAAGTATGCGCTGATGCTTCCCGATTTCTCCACAGTGCAAAGAAAATTGGGCTGGTAGCGAATGAGGATAAAACTAAATATCTCGTTGTGCCACGCCGTCAGGCTCACCTTCCTTCCATTATTATTCGCGGGCAAACCTTTCGACGAGTCCCAGAACACAGTAATGAAAGGGACGAAAGCAGTGCATCAATAAATAATAAACGCCAATCGCATGTTGTTTAGTCTGACCAATTTATTCAAGTCACGACTGATATCGCTGAAGAATACGATCTAGCACCACATGATACTAGTGCCGGCCGCGGTGGTCTCGCGGTTCTAGGCGCGCAGTCCGGAACCGCGCGACTGCTACGGTCGCAGGTTCGAATCCTGCCTCGGGCATGGATGTGTGTGATAGGTTAGTTAGGTTTAAGTAGTTCTAAGTTCTAGGGGACTGATGACCACAGCTGTTAAGTCCCATAGTGCTCACAGCCATTTTTTGATACAAGCCGGTATTTTTATATGGCTCTCAAACCTGGGTTGACATCAGAAAAGTACTACGAAAGATCTATGAATCCGACTACAATAAAGTAGGAACGGATAACGAAAGAAGACCTGTTCAAGTGATTTACAAAGCCACATTCGCCGCGCGGGATTAGCCGAGCGGTCTAGGGCGCTGCAGTCATGGACTACATATACAGCTGTTCCCGGCGGATGTTCGAGTCCTCCCTCGGGCATGGGCGCATGTGTCTATCCTTAGGATAATTTTGGTTAAGTAGTGTGTAAGCTTAGGGACTGATGACCTTAGCAATTAAGTCCCATAAGATTTCACACAAAGAAAGCCACATTGGACGAATATTTGGCCACAAGAGTGGTTTGCCCACATCTTTCCAACTGATAGACCCCTCCCTCCCATAACGAGTCTTTTGTTCTCAGCCTACTGGAAAACGTCCAAGGTTAGATCCAAGGACACAATCGAATATTCACCATTGTTAAAGAAGCCGAAAGCCCTAGAAAATGAAACTACAGACCGACAAAGATGGACTGCCGTCTACAATAGGTGTCTCCTTTCTTGTGACTGACTTATTTCCTTGTGCTTTTTGTAGTGTGTTCTTTTACAATTTTTTTCACCTTTGCAGTGTCATTATTTCTTTTGCATTTTCTGCTGTAGGCTTTATAGCCCCGTTAACGCTTTAAATAATGATGGAGATGATAATATGATGAAAATAAGACAAATAGTTTAATCATTTGCTGCAGTAATATTGTAGCAAGACAAAGAGTAAAAACAAAAAATAAAAATAAAAAGTTAGAAACCAATAAAAAGGATTTTAAGCACATCGCTTTATTAAGGATGATATGGCATCAATTAAGACTACAGTGAATAACTTCCATAGTACAAGAAGGAAGACAGAATTTGGAATACATCCAGTATATAACTGAGGACGTAGGTTTTAAGATTGCAAGTGCTAGTCTGAGGTTGTCACAGGAAAGGAATTCGTGGTGGGCATCAAACCATTTAGATACCTCAAAAAAAAAGGTACTAAGTATGTAGCCCGTCCTAAGCCTGGGTATCAGGAGAAGGGATGTTCTTATTGCAAAACGGTCGGCAGAATCTCCACCATTGTTGCGGCTCCCTCTGACGACTGGCGAATCCACGGCTAAAATATTTGTGGTCTGAAACATCACGTTGACTTCACAGGTCGCAAGGCCCATAGTCTAAAAGCCCGTGACACAAAAGAGCATCCGGTCGTGCTAAACCATAAAAATAGGTGACCCTGTATGGCGAAATACCTCTTGAAAAGAGAGGTCACTGAATGACAAAGAACTACATGAATATCTCGAGCCGACGGAAGGATGGGGAAAGAAGTCGGCCATGCCCTCCCAAAGGAACCATCCCGGCATTTGCCTGAAGTAGGGAAATCACGGAAAAACTAAGTCAGGATGGCCCGACGTGGGTTTGAACCGTCATCCTGCCGAATGCCAATGCAGTGCGTTAACCACTGCCCGACATCGCTCGATGAGCCACTGGAGTTTGTTGTGGTGTGGAAGGGGCCTCGCGTAACCGTGTTCGCGAGGAGCGGCTGTGCCCTTCGCCACTGCCTTGCCGTGTGCCCAGCACGCGCCACCGTGTGGCCCTCTGCCAGCTTTCGGCGTCAGCTGCGCGCCTTCCTCGCACATGCAGCAGCAGAGCCTCTCTGGCACTGAATTCGCGTTGGAGGCCGTCCGCCTGTCCTCCATACACCGGCGGCGCGGTCAAGGCCACACCGCGGGGACTTCCGCGCGCCAGCTTTGGCGTCGTTTCCGTCCGCAAAACTGAGCGGCTCCCAGCCTGCGCGAGTTCCATTCAGTACTTACACTACTGGCCATTAAAATTGCTACACCAAGAAGAAATGCAGATGATAAACGGGTACTCATTGGACAAATATATTATGCTAGAACATGTGATTACATTTTCACGCAATTTTGGTGCATAGATCCTGAGAAATCAGTACCCAGAACAACCACCTCTGGCCGTAATAACGGCCTTGATACGCGTGGGCATTGAGTCAAACAGAGCTTGGATGGCGTGTACGGGTACAGCCGCCCATGCAGCTTCAACACGATACCACAGTTTATCAAGAGTACTGACTGGCGTATTGTGACGAGCCAGTTGCTCGGCCACCATTGACCGGACGTTTTCAAGTGGTGAGAGATCTGGAGAAGATGCTGGCCAGGGCAGCAGTCGAACATTTTCAGTATCCAGAAAGGCCCGTACACGACCTGCAACATGCGGTCGTGCATTATTCTGCTGACATGTAGGGATCATCAGGGATCGAATGAAGGTTAGAGCCACGGGTCGTAACACATCTGAAATGTAACGTCCACTGTTCAAATTGCCGTCAATGCGAGCAACAGGTGACCGAGACGTGTAGCCAATGGCACCCATACCATCACGCCGGATGATACGCCAGTATGGCGATGACGAGTACACGCTTCCAATGTGCGTTCACCGCGATGTCACCTAACACGGATGCGACAATCATGATGCTGTAAACAGAACGTGGATTCATCCGAAAAAATGACCTTTTGCCATTCGTGCACCCAGGTTCGTCGTTGAGTGCACCATCGCAGGCTGTCTGTGATGCAGCGTCAAGGGTAACCGCAGCCACGGTCTCCGAGCTGATAGTCCATGCTGCTGCAAACGTCGTCGAATTGTCGGTGTAGATGGTTGTTGTCTTGCAAATGTCCCCATCTGTTGACTCAGGGATCGAGACGTGGCTGCACTATCTGTTACAGCCATGCGGATACGTGTCATGTCGACTGCTAGTGATACGAGGCCGTTGGGATCCAGCACGGCGTTCCGTATTACCCTCCTGAACCCACCGATTCCATATTCTGCTAACAGTCATTGGATCTCGACCAACGTCAGCAGCAATGTCACGATAGGATAAACCGCAATCGTGATAGGCTACAAACCGACCTTTATCAAAGTCGGAAACGTGATGGTAAGCATTTCTCCTCCTTACTCGAGGCATCACAACAACGTTTCACCAGGCAATGCCGGTCAACTGCTGTTTGTGTATGATAAATCAGTTGGAAACTTTCCTCATGTCAGCACGTTGTAGGTGTCGCCACCGGTGCCAACAGTGTGTGAATGTTCTGAAAAGCTAATCATTTGCATATCACAGCATCTTCTTCCTGTTGGTTAAATTTCGCGTCTGTAGCACGTCATCTTCGTGGTGTAGCAATTTTAATGGCCAGTATTGTAATTATATGAGGCTGAAATTACAGAACCATATATATATGTGTGGATATTCCTAAAACAGTGCTTCCCCAATGGACGTCAAATACCCGAAGGAGTAAACATACTTCCGGAGAGGTATACTAGGACAGTCGTAAGGTTACCACACCATCCCGAAAAATTCTAGGTGCACCTTGAAACTTGGTGGATGCGTTAATCCTTCTGTACATACACTGGTGTGCACAACGTATGGACGAAAATAAGCTGTACAGCGCCAAATACGGTAACTTCATGATACTTGGACCTTACTCAGAAACACCTACTACACTACAGTACAGAAGTTAACTGAAGGAAATACGCAACGACACGAACATGAATGCACTTTAAATCAAAGTGAATAAATAGACTGAAGTCACTGCGATTTATGATGGTCACCACAGACGGCAGTGCATACTCTGCAACGAGCTACCCTGCTGACCACAATGTTTGTAAGCAGTTCTTGTGTTAGGGCATTCCGTTCCTCCAGCAGCGTGGTTGAGATCTGATGGATGGCGCAAGTGGAAGTGCTGCTGTACTTCTCCACATCACGTGCTACATGCAACCGATGGGATATGAATCGACGGAAAAGGCCCCACACACGTTTCGCCGAACATCTTCTCGTTCTTACATCTGCTGCACCTGCAATGTTCGACGCGGTCGCGCATTGTCACCACAAAAATGACGTCATGGCCGCACACACTCCTGAAAAGACGTACATAGGGAAGTGAAAGCGTCAAAGCATCGTTGACCATTGAATGTACCGGCATGATCATTTTTGTGTTGGAAATGTTACAGCGTCGGGAGGCACAGTACTACATGGACACACTGACCATACATTTCGACACGGTATTCTCATTGGCCAACTTAACTGTGACAGTGAATTTCTTCGCCATGTGTGTCTTTTCAGGAGTAAATTCAGCCCTTAAATAATTTTTATGGATAACAATGTGCGACAATATCGAATAATAGGTGGAGGAATTCTTGAAAGGAGAGAATATTTGGCGAATAGATTGGTCTGCCATTCCCCCCTACTTAAATCCCAACGATCATGTGTGCAATGCGTTGACGAGACGTGTTGTAGCAAGTCTGCGACCATCCGGCTCTTGTCAACCGGCCTGATGGAGGAATGCAAGGCCCTTCCACGGGAATGCAGAGCATACATTGTAAGGAATAAATCCCTGTAGTCGCAATATCCTCTGTGCCCTCGGTAGCTCAGCTAATGCCGGCACGGTAGCTCAGCGTGTTCGGTCAGAGGGTTTACTGCCCTCTGTAATAAAAAAACTGACTTAATGGATAAAGGACGAACTGAAACGGCTGTCTTGCGACATCCGCCCTGAGCAGATACAACGAACGAAAACGAACAAAACGAGATTAGAAAAAAAAAAATAGAGCGTCTGCCATGTAAACATGAGATCCCGGGTTCGAGTCCCGGTCGGGGAACACATTTTCAACTGTCCCCGTTGATGTCGACAGCTTAAGGTCTTGACTTGATTTAATTATCATTTCAGGAGGCTTTCCTGATTTGTTTCCGCATCAATCCGTAGGGTGTCCGCGATGTTTCGGAAGGCATGTTCCCTACTTATATCTTCTGGCGTAAGACCGGATTTTGCGTCATTCGCATTCTTCTAACTTCGTTGAAAGATTAAGGTGCAGTGTTTACCTTATGGCATTTGCTGTTAATATCAGCTGAGAGCAACATTTGGAGACTGTCTCATAATTTGCATGTCATCTGAATTTGCAGGGAGCTTGGCTTTATTATCCACTTAGTATGGACACTGGCTTCTGGCGGCGGTCTCTGACGTCAAGCTGCCGGATAAGTGGGTTCGTGGACCACCTCGTCTGCCTGTAGAATTTCTCAGCTTTCTTGTTAATTCCCTCGAGGGGCAGCTTCTCTGCGACTTCATGCAAGTAGCGTGCTGTGAAATTGGCCGGGAAGTGTAAAATCCTCCTCGGCTCATGGACTGGACTCCTTATGGTTTGGAGTCTCCTTTCGTATGTCCTAGCGGCGTTTCCCCACACGTCGCTGGCATATTCCAAGACAGGTTGAAAGACGGCAGCTGTAACGTGAGCCTCTTTCATAATCACGCCACAAATAAGTCAACCGACTCTGTCTGCTGGAACGATACATCTTTGCAACAGGGATTGGCAGGTCTCTCGTAGGGAGACGTGGAAACTTTTACCAGTGCCGGTCAGTCAGAGTGAAGAGCACGTATTTTTCAGTCGTACGCCTCGTGCAGTTTAAGCATATTTGTCCTGTACGTTTGTGTGCGTTCGAACAGCAACTTTCAGCAAATAGTGAGTTGCAGCATGCATCGAGCATTCGGTTTGTATTCACGTGATTTGAAATAATGCGTGCGTTGTTGTTGTGTGGAACTGTGTCCTTTTCACACTGTCTTATGCATTCGGCCTTATCATGGAAAATGCTGTGCCTTTCATTCCGCTTTCGATCTCATCCGAACATGTGGTGGCGAGTATCCGTTTTTTAGTTAACCATCCGTAAATTCAAGTGACTTACAGTTTCCCTCCCTAGTAAGATCATGTTTCAAAGTGTGTAAGTTTATTTCTGAATACTTTTTACGATGATTCAAAGGACAGGTTAGACGGTTTAATCGGGCACATGTAGATGTTCAGTATAACTATTCGAAAATTGTACTTTATTTATCATACGTCCGGTCCTCACGAATTTATTACGTCGCATCTCTTCATTTGTTCACGAACTCCGCCATCTGCACGTAGCTCTATACTCAAATACTTAAGATTTCTTCATAAAAACGTGCTCCGTTCACCTATAGTATCATCTCTTCAGGTGCTACGATACACAGTGCTATTCAGCTGTCCCTACTTATTGGTTTTATGCAGTCCATGTGTCATCAAATACCACGTCCAAGATTTTCATATTCTCTTGCTCGCTATGTATTAACTGTTAACCCTCCAGAAAAATGCACCATAGTTTGTGAACTGTTAAAGAAAAACTTGCAAAAGTAAACTTCAAATGCGTTTTTCTTAAATAATTTGAAAACTTTGGCCTCCAGCGAAAATGTATCCCAGTACAAAATCTAAATGCTTAAATTTCTTACAAAGAGGTTCTGTGCATTTGTTGTACTGGACTAATAGCTAATGCGTAGCAAACGAGAGAATATGAAAATCTCTCATGTGGTCTTTGAACGCGGTCCGGATTGCATAAAATCCTTAGGTAGGGACAGCTGAATCACCTTGTATAAATAAGCAGCACTTGAAATTAACTTCCGTAAGAACTCTTCGGCAATTCAGGTAAATGTAGCGCTTCGAGAAATGTGGCGCCGAAGACATCATCGTAAATTATTACTACCACCAAACAAGCTCCTAGTTTTTCAGTTTCTTAGGCAGTGACAGTAACAAATGACAAACATATTTTCCTGTACAATTTGAGTCTATGGGACACAATTTCGTATATTTTGACTGGGAATAATACGAGGTTTGCAATCAATATGCTAATGTAAATTTCTCCTATGTTACTTCCGATAAACCTTCCCTTTTATTTGCGCTTTATCTGTGAAACTTGACAACTGCGTTATTTATGAGTCATGTTCAGTATCTGAGGGTATATTTCAGGGGAGAAACCAGGTTCATAACCTTACATGAACTCTCAGGGTCACTTTGACAGGAGCGGGGGGAGGGGGGTGCTTCTAAGGTGCACGAACATTCTGGAGATTGCGAGGCCGCTGAGAATCAGACTTTCCGTTAAGCATGGGATACAGTATCCCGAGCTGCTGCGATGTTCTGCTTCTAGTATCTTGGACTTGTTGTCAAGTAAATAACATGTAAAGGATGCCTTCAGGAAATTGCACTAGGTCGGTCCATTGGTTTGGCTCGTCGAAGAGTTGGACTTACAGAATCTGTGTCGTTTGTGATAACCAGGGTATGACTTTTGGTGGCATTTAAGCCAATGCGCCATTGTGATGGCCATTACCACAGAGGTTAACAACTCCATTGCAACGTACGGTGTAGCGCTCGAGACCATGGTCACGGACTGTCTAATTGATTCAGTGGTTCAAATGGCTCTAAGCACTATGGGACTTAACATCTGAGGTCGTCAGTCCCCTAGACTTAGAACTACTTAAACCTAACTAACCTAAGGACATCACACACATCTATGCCCGAGGCAGGATTCGAACCTGCGACCGTAGCAGTAGCAGTAGTTAGTCGAGGAATTCGTCGACAGAATTCCTGCCATTCTGTCACACAACGTAGCGTCTACATATCTGTAGAAGTGGTTCGCTGTCTTTAGTGGGATTCCTTCAAATTCCTCCACATAGAAACTCGCCACAGCAGGTGACCGAGGCGAACCCATTGGAACTCCATTAACCTGCTTATAGTAGTTACCATCAAGGAGGAGGTACGTAGTTGTTTAACAACGACAGAACAAGCTTAACATACGACTTACAAAACATTGCTCCTGCCAAGACAGCGTCTCTTGGATAGCAATTCTAGTGAACAACGGAATTACAAAACTCATCAGCATGTTGGTAAACGTGGGCAGGATAACTGGAGTGTTTGTTTATCATACTTCAGGTTACGGTGACGAGACGGGAGCATTGGCAGGGTAGCAGGTTCGTAGAGCCAGTTGGACGACCCCTTTTAAGTCATTGAAGCAATGAAGACACCATTTGTCCACTGCGTACAGCAATGGAAATGTGTTGCTGCGATCAGTGACCATGGAAGCAGACTGGCGCCAGTGATGATGTGTGCTTCGCTCAGCACGTCGCAGGAGACGGTCAGCTCACAGAGTCGCCTCGCCAGGGAGGGGACAGAAGAGATGAAGTTATGTCGTCAGCGCCTTTGCGAGTATAGCACCGGCATCAGGCACTACTGTGAATCGTGTACTCCCTCGCAGGCGTCCTGAAGTCGGTAGAAGTCAACCGGCAGATGGTCCCCCCAGCTGGAAGGCACTTCGCGGCGGCATCAAGCTGGCGTCTGGTAGACGTAGGCTGGCTCTGAGCGCTATGGGACTTAACATCTGTGGTCATCAGTCCCCTAGAACTTAGAACTACTTAAACCTAACTAACCTAAGGACATCACACACATCCATGCCCGAAGCAGGATTCGAACCTGCGACCGTAGCGTCCGCGCGGTTCCAGACTGTAGCGCCTAGAACCGCTCGGCCACCCAGCCGGCGTAGACGTAGGACGGTCATACACATCACGTCGACGACCGTCGTATAGTACCTCTGGGAGCTGTCTGCATGCGGTGACAGACTCTGCATAGCTGAAACGGGAGGTATTTATGGCTGCTCGTCCCATCTTTGTTATGACAGGGTATCATTCTGACTCACGTACGCAAAGGGAGTGGCGTGGTTCCAGGCCCAGATGTATGGTAATCCAGATAACTACTGTGACAGTCCATCCTCCTTACTTCGAAGCGTCAACGTTATAGCAGTCCTGGCAGCATTGTCGAGGCTGGACATGTATCAACTGGCCTTCTCTAGTGACGGGCAGGAGCCTTCAGCCGCGTCAGCCGCGCCAGCTCTCATCAGGCTGCGGTGACAGCTCTCTGTGTGCTTAACCGCAACTTTCATATTCCAAGTTAAAAGGCAGTGGTACAACAGTTGCCTGGATCCGTTTTTGTTGTTCTGGAGATATCCGCAAACTGTACTGAATTTTTCATGCAGTGATTGTAGTGAGACATTTGAACACCTACTATGATGGCTACATATTTTGGTAGTCCATACGTTGTTGAGCCAGTGGCACTAACTACGAAACTTAATGGTACAACTTGCTTGAGTTCCGTTGGAAGTGAATATAGACCCGGTGGCACCTTTGGTTTAAACGCTTCACGACGTCTTACGATGCAGCATCGGTGTCCAGAAGCATAGCTGTCTTCCTTGTGACATTAGATACGGAATCCCTGTTAGGAATTTTTTTCTGTCAAAATGCGTGACTATGCCCTATTCCCGACGTAACTTCCTAGAAGCTGCTCTTTGGCAGTTTACTCTGGTCTTGTAACTTCAAACTGATTCAATCTTCGCCAGTTTTTGTGTCTTTACTCTCCACATTGGAGATTATACTGTGCATCAGTAACACATTGCTATTGGTACAAACACAGAAGTGTTGGCGATGGTCATTTGCAACTGCGACATCGATTAGAAGAAAAGTAGTTGGTGTTCTTCGATGGAACACTTAACAGTATAGGACATATCCAGAACATCATGTATAGTGTTGCGGTTCTTACAACACCAGAGAAATATGTTTTCCAAACTGGAAAATTCCCCAAATACATATACATCTCTTGCCAACTCATTGGTCAAGATGTTGTACCAGGACGGGACTGTATTATATACTGAAGTTGGTTATTGTCGTTCCAGCTAAAGCAAAAGGAGCTAGATGTTAGAATCATCTGCTGCTGAAGGCTATACGTGCACAATACGTTACTTAGCATATAAATGAAAATACGAAGCTGAAAATTTAATTTACGCAGTGATAAAATTTCTTTAGGAAATGACGGCCTCTAAGTTACAAGAAAACTACTTACAAAAGGTGCAGCGCAGAATCAACACCTAAGTGAAAGAGAGGTCCAGCAGAAAATAATAAATTAAGGTACGAAGAAAACAAGTGAGAAACGAGAGACAACAGAGAGATGAAAGATGCAAGGAAAAGCAAAACGGAGAACAAGAAGAAAGAAAAGATGCAAGAAGAAACAGGTATAGCGTCCCATGGTCGAGACCCGACGCCGGGATAAGCACAGAATGAAACAATAAAGCACGTAAGAGAACACACATGGAATCAGCAAGAATCAGCGGTGACCCTACAGTTGAAGCAGATGGCCGTAAAAGACTTATTAATTGAAGAATCGCTTTTCAGAACTCGTGATACCGTTCAGGATAGCAATTACATTAAAGAGAAAGCCTTCGACAACAAAGGAATGCACGAGTCATTTAGATGACAGCTGATCTTCTTAACAATATTGCCTGCGTCTCCTCACTTCCGTATCAGTTTAACTAAGCGCGACAGCAGTCTAGGTGCCTCAGGGAATGGTTGGTTCTGAGCCCTATGGGACTTAACAGCTATGGTCATCAGTCCCCTAGAACTTAGAACTACTTAAACCTAACTAACCTAAGGACAGCACACAACACCCAGTCATCACGAGGCAGAGAAAATCCCTGACCCCGCCGGGAATCGAACCCGGGAACCCGGGCGTGGGAAGCGAGAACGCTACCGCACGACCACGAGCTGCGGACCCTCAGGGAATGCCCCACACACGTAACGTGAGTGTTTAGGGTCGCCGCCGTTTTTTGAGGAGTCGGGAAATTCTAAATGCGCTTCATATCAGTTACAGAGATCTCTCCTTGCCTCTCGCACGTCATATCTATCTTCTTGTACAACAGAACAATGTAAGAATTCCCGCAAATAATACAGCAAAACTTCCCTCCCATTGAAAAATGTGAAGGTGGGAGTAAAGTTCGAATTCCCGTTCCATCACACCTTTTGTCTCTGTTCTGCTTTCTGTAATTCTCCTAAAACACTTGTAGCGAATGACGAAGTAGTTCCTCTCAACACACCACAGCTGATTTCCTACCACATTCATTGTCTAACTTAAAAGTCGTCTATTATAAACGTTTTTCATGTCATATTTCACTCAGCGAATTGCGAGGCACTTGCATGATGCAGAATCTACATTGTCCATTGTTTTGTCTGCTGGCACAATCTTATCTTTGCTTATGCAGCATATCTGCAAGAGATATTTTAACTGCAGAGCCTTGTCAACCAGTCAGGTTGCTAGACAGAGTTCAACGGCTTTTGTTTGTACGGACAAATTAGACTTTCTCTTTTTCCTTCCTCGCTACTCTCGTACTTGCAGACGATGATTACACTGAGTTGCCCGACGATGACTGACTGAAACTTGAGACCTGTTATCTTGTGAATTATTTGAGATGGGTATTGCTCAACCGCTACTTACAATAATTTTGTTGAGAACGTTGAATGCTTGCCCTGTGATTAATTTTAGGTGGTTTTCCAGATGGAGTTGTGTGGCTATGTGAATAATGTTATTTTTCTTTGTTCCGATTGAGATTTTCTCTATGAAAGGATCACTATCGGTCTTTAATAAAATAATTGGTGGATACACGCCAAATTTCATTTAGTTTCCAAAAATGGCTTTGAGCACTATGGGACTTAACATCTGTGGTCATCAGTCCCCTAGAACTTAGAACTACTTAAACCTAACTAACCTAAAGACAACACACACATCCATGCCCTAGGCAGGATTCGAACCTGCGACCGTAGCAGTCGCGCGGTTCCGGACTGAGCGCCTAGAACCGCTAGACCACCGCGGCCGGCATTTAGTTTCCCACTCGTGAATGCGTGGTATATTCTCAACTGCGTGGTCTGATTGTGCAGGTTAGTATCTATTGTTCACAAATTTCCACATTTATTTGAAATAACAGTTGAAATTCACTTGAAATCTCAAAGGTGTTTTGTTCTCCCTAAATCATTCTTAAGCTTACGAACTATTAGTGCCAGCGGCACTAGCGTTCGTTTACCCTTTCCATTGAGTATTTGCAGGTGCGAGCACAACTTAATACGAACGATATGCGTTCAGAACAATGCACGGCACTAAAAGCTCCCTTCACCTGAGGAAACATTTACTAATTTTCCTTCGAAACGCGTGTTGTAGCCATGAAGATTTCGAGAGATAACGTTTCAAAAACCCATTCTTTTGTTATTAGGCATTAGGCCATACAAAATGCAGTCCGATCTGCATTGCGCGAGTCTGTTCTGTATTAGGGTGCATGGAGTACTTACTTTAACACATATTTACGGCCCTTTGAAATACCTTAAGTATTTAGTTGCGATATGAAAGTTCGCTCACTACCTCATATTTCATCAACAGTAGTCAAATCGCGCTCTTTGTTCATTCATGCGGAATATTTTCAGGCCATTAATGCTGGAGTCATATGCCTCAGGAAATTAAAGACCGGTAGTAGCGAATGTTTTCAAACTGAGCTATTACCCCTTCGCCAATGACATAGACCTCAACGGGACGTTAAAGTATAGCCTTTAGTAATAAAAATGTCACGTATAAGAGCTGAAAGATAAAGTAAGAACATTACTGCGCAGCAGCAATCTGTTGTTCGCTATTGTGCCACCACTTTATTACCGCCTGTTAACAACAATGAAAAAAGTACATTTTTGATCCATATCGTCTCACTGTTTGTCAACACATTCGTCTTCAAATTTCGCGATCGAAGAAATTCTAAGAAGTCGTTGGACGAGAAATCAGGTGAATACTGGCAATGAGACATTAATTCGAAGTTTTTCTCCATCAAATAATGAATTGCTAGAATTAAATTTACGCCATTTGACCGCACAGTCAAATGGCGGAAATTTCAACCATACATTATTACCTGCGTGTAGTCCAAATTATGGAAAGCTTATCAAATAATCAACTGTGAGATGATTTGCGTGAGAGGTGGCATTGACATTCAGAAGATTGATGACACATTTACTGTTGGTTTTCCTGATAACATGGATGACTTTTGGCAAACCAATTGTTGCTTGCTCTTCAGCACTTGGATCCTCTGTTGAAATGGTCGCGACCAGGTTGGAATAGTCGTCTGCACAACGATGTTTATGCGGAGACCGAGGCTCTTTCTGGAATAAGCGGCTGCTCGCACGTAGCATATAGACACGCTAACAATTTGATTCCTGTCTAGAAGAATAGCACCGCCTGCTGTAGTCTGCTACGCGTGTTATTAGAAATTACATTTAATATTATGTTGAAAGGTTACAAAACCGCGACCAATCACATTTTCATGATAATTTAATTTGGTCTTTACCAGCGTCAAGCTGGTTTTTTCGTCTTAAGACGAAGTCTAGGTTGCCTTGAAGTGCGACAGTTTGGTCGCGACATTTTCCGTGTAACCAAAGAAACAGCCGATCATTTTCTCGGATATGCTTCGCAGACAAGGCAATTTTGTCGGTTTCGGTTCACCTTGGAAGCCCGAAACAATTGATCTCTGGTCAGTTTCCTGCTCACAGGGACATACTCAGTTCCTGGTTTAGGCTCCTCTTTCGATGTTGGAAATGGGTTCTGCAATTTTTTTATTTTATTTTATTTATTTATTTTTTTAGGAATTTCCTTAGACGGAGACGAGACTGTGTCTGAGTGTCGGTCATCCATCGGAGACAGATCTTCTCCACAGCTGAATGTTCATGTAGATTCGAACGTGCTGAAATCTTCGTAATCCTAACGCTGTCCCTGTTTCATGGTAGGTCGCATGACAAACTTATTTTTTTTTTTTTTTTTTAAGGGGAAACTGATTTTTGTAGACGTGCAAAATATTCATAGCTGACGAAAGAACGACAGCGACTAAAGTCCGTAATGAGTTTGGTTAACTATCTTTCCTGAAGGCTGAACACTCGGTTAGGAAAGAGGGGATGACTGACAATATCCCCATTTCCTACAAGCAATTAACAAATTGATGTTAATATCTTACGCATTAATATCACTGTTCTTCAATGCACTTGATTTTTCTGTGTGATCTTGATAAACTCTTATTGTGATCCTGTCGAATCAAAACATTGCAAATAATTTCCTGAACAGATGGCTCTGAGAACTATGGGATTAACGTCTGAGGTCATCAGTCCCCTAGAACGTAGAACTACTTAAACCTAAATAACCTAAGGACAGCACACACATCCATGCCCGAGGCAGGATTCGAACCTGCGACCGTAGCGGTCGCTCGGTTCCAGACTGTAGCGCCCAGAACCGCTCGGCCACCCCGGCCGGCACCTGAACAGATAAAAGAGTTGGCGATTACCAGTACAGAAAATATCACACACTATTGTTTAACGAAACCTTTGTTTCCATAACTTAGTTTCCACATTACTTGCAAATCCCTCCAAAACGTCACTTATCTCCTACCGAATCCACGAATGCAGCAGACTTGAATTAAATAATTTTAGCACTAAGCTTATGGTGCGGATAAACGTTATTGTAGCCAAATTTACCAATGGAAAACATTTGGAGAGCTGTTAACTTACAACCTCGAACACACAGAGACACACACATGCACAGTATTTGCAGGAAAAAAATCACTCTATCATGTACGAATGTATGCAGTGGCATGTGTGCCAGTCTTCAACAACAGTACATCCTGGTCAGATATGCATGGTGAACCAGACCTCCATCGACAAACTTTCAGAGGTGGGAATGTGGACTAAAAGATGAAAAAGTCGACAAGTAAACATGGATTCAAAACTGCATACCTTAAGAGCTACGTGCGCTTGTCCATCTTCGCTACTGTGAAACACACCTTTTCCACTGAACAAGTGCTCACAGCTCTTAATATATGCGCTTTAGAGTCCATGTTTACTGGATATTTTTTCTTATTTTGTTCCAGACTACCTCCTCTAAGAGTTTATCGGTGAATTCTGGTTCACAGTGAAGATGAACACACACTCTGTCTGCTAAATTCCTCTTACAAATTGTGAGTTAAAATTATAAACAAGAGATTAATACTTATAGTGGAAGCACTTATATTCGAAGTACAACATGGTTTTAGAAAAGGTAGTTCGTGTTCTGATTTATTTTCACTTTGTCCCTCACAATTGAGAAAAGAAGAGACTTCAGATTACTAACTTCTGCTTTTATCGATTTTTAGAAGGCACTTGACAAGATAAAACGGAAAATGTTACGGAAATCGCTGACGTAAATGGGAGTTCCAGCATATCTGATTATGTCGATTCAGTCATAGTACACGGATAATAAAATATGGAATCGTACTATAAAGAATAGAACAGAACCTGCCGATATTAATGAAGGGATCATAAAATATTCATCACTGTTCCTCATTATTTCCATTGTTAATATTGTTGACGATATCATTACAGTGTTTGAGTGTACTAAAAGATACATGAAAAAGCGATAATTTTAATTTCATGACCCTTCTATTTGCTGATCGTCAGCGTATAATAAAACAAGCTGAAGAATAGTTTTTTTTTTAAACAAAGTGGTAAGCAGTCAGCTGCAGTATAGAAATTTAATGCCTTTCATCATAAGGTTACATCTATTGTATTATTTGCGACGGGTGTAACATTCTGAAGTAGGGCACCAAGTGCCAGAAAGAGGGAAAGATAAATTTCCTTTATGCAACTGGCTGCTGAAGATGGATAAAATACTAAAGGTGTTGTTTTTATTTAATTTTCTAAATTTCTAAATGTGCCCATATTTCTGTCTCAACAGTGGAATGTCAGTTATGACGATACGAACATAAGGACAACACAACACCCAGCCCCGAGCGGAGAAAATCTTCGACCCGGCCAGTAGTCGAAACCGGCCTCTCCGGTTAGCAGTATTACCGCGAAAGAAAGGATTCAAACTGTAGAACATAAGCAGAGTGAAAATATTGTTAAATAAAGACTGAGAATATCGACAGATAAAACAAAAGTAATAGCATTTCAAAGATAGTAACCCATAAGAGCCAAAAATTTTATAGGTGAACAAATAACAAGTAACAGAGTTTAAATAGCTATGTTGCACTTTTACATTTTCCGAGTCAGATGGTGTATAACTAAAAGTGACCAGTCACACATTTCTGTGGAACATAAAACGTACATTGAAACATAACGTACGACGTTAATTAAACTTTCTAAAGTGACCGTCTTGCTATGCTGCTGTATGGTTAGTGAATGTTGGATTCTGGCATCAGATCAATTACGACTAATCGAATCATCAAGAGATGAAATCCTTCCTCTTTGTAGCGTGATACCCAATACTGAACTACAGAGGAAATACCACATTAGACAAGAACTAAATGTAGAACCCATTACTGTTATAACTGAAAAATACAGACTAAACTGCAAAGACAATGTGCAACGTATGTCTAATAATAGGATAACTAAAACTGCAATGCTGCATAATCCAGAAAGAAAAACGGCAGACGTCCCCAAAAGGGAAGGTGTGAACAATTCTGATATGGAGCAAGTCAAAAGGCCTAATCCTTGATGACGATGATAATGATGATATTACAGTAGCTTCGGCGTAGATATTTGTGGGCGTGCGATGTTTGTAGGTAAGTAGTGCAGAGCTTACTTACGGGAGAAGCGCCTCTGGCAGCTGGCCGCGGGTCTGTGGGACACGGCAGCAGGTGTTATCCTAGCCGCAGCTCGCCGCTGGTGAGGTGCCAGTCGCTGTCGCTACTGCCCACCGCTGGCGCCTCACAGCGGATGTCTCATTGCAGAGAGCAACGTGTCACGTGGGACGCGGGGAGGGAGGCAGCCAGTGGCGCTGGAGGCAGTTGTGTAATTCCGCCACTCGCGTTCGGGGCGAAACCTGTGCCGCAGGTCAGTCTCAGTCCTTGTATTTTAACCGTAGTCCTATCTACACCTATATCTGTCCTCTGCAAATCAGCGCAAAGTTCGTGGCAGAAGACGGCGTCAAATTTTGTTTCTCCTTCACTCACGATTGTTGCGTGGCAACTGTATACATGTTGCCCATTATCTGATCTTATCCGTGAGATCACTGCGTAAACTTCATTTTTATATGAATTTTCCTACACGCACCTCACCTTGAGATTTCGTAAATATGTTATCTGCAATACCTGCCGTCTTTCTTCAACCATATCGTTGTTATGGTCCTTAGTCCTAAGACTGGTTTCATGCATCTCCTCGTGCTAGTCTATCATAGCATCTACGCATTACTACTGAAAAGCAGTTTCATTTGAACCTGCTTAAGGCATTCAAGCCCTGGACTTTGATTTTCCCTCCATTTCCAAATTCCCGATTCCTTAATGGCTCAGAATGTGTCCTCTTCTCTTAGCCAAGTTGTGTCACACATTTCTTTTTCCCACAATTTGATGCCGTACGTCCCCTTTACTTACGCAATCTACCAGTCTTATCTTCAGCATTCTCCTTTACCACAATGTTTGAAAATCTTCTGTTCTCATATGAACTGTTCCATTTTCGTCAAAGGCTACACTCCATAAGAATACCTTCAGAAAGACTTCCTAACATCATCATTTACCGGGTGATTAAAAAGTCAGTATAAATTTGAAAACTGAATAAATCACGGAATAATGTAGATAGAGAGGTAAAAATTGACACGCATGCTTGGAATGGCATGGGGTTTTATTAGAACCAAAAAAATACAAAAGTTCAAAAAATTCCGACAGATGGCGCTTCATCTGATCAGAATAGCAATAATTAGCATAACAAAGTAAGACAAAGCAAAGATGATGTTCTTTACAGGAAATGCTCAATATGTCCACCATCATTCCTCAACAGTAGCTGTAGTCGAGGAATAATGTTGTGAACAGCACTGTAAAGCATGTCCGGAGTCATGGTGTGGCATTGGCGTTGGATGTTGTCTTTCAGCATCCCGAGGGATGTCGGTCGATCACGACTGAGGTCTGGGGACCTGGGAGGCCAAGCATGACGAAAGTGGCGGCTGAGCACACGATCATCACCAGACGACGCGCGCAAGAGATCTTTCACGCGTCTACCAATACTTTGTTTTTTTTTTTTTGGTTCTAATAAAACTCCATGTCATTCCAAGCATGTGTGTCAATTTTTACCTCTATATCTACATTATTCCGTGATTTATTAAGTTTTCAAATTTATACTGACTTTTTGATCACCCGGTATATTCCTCCTTACTAAATTCATCTGTTCTTCAAGATTCCTTTCTTGATATTGTCAGTCTGCATCACATATCCTCTCTATTGTAGCCATTGTCATTTATTTTTCTGTGCACATAACAAAATTCATCTAGTATTTGCGTCTTGTTTGCTAGTCCAATTCCCTCAGCATCGCCTGATTTAATTCAACTGCATTCCATTACCGCTATTTTCTTGATATTCACCTTATAACCTCCTTTCAAGACAGCATCCAATCCGTTCGGTTGATCTTCCAAGTCCTTCGCCGTTTCAAAATTAAAAGTCATAGGCAAACGTGAAACTTTTTATTTCTTTTCCCTAAACTTCAATTGCTTTTAGAAATTTCTCCTTGGTTTGTTTCACAGCTTGCTCAATGTACAGACTGAATGACTTCGGAGATAAGTTACAGCATTTGTCAATTACTACAGCTCTTGACCATTACCTCCCTTTTCATATCCTTTGTCACTTGTAACTGCAGTCAGATTTTCGTACAAGTTGTACGTAACTTTTCGCACACTATATTTTATCCCTGTTACATTCAGAATTTTTTAAATTGTATTTCAGCCAAAACTGCCAAAAGCTTTTTCTAAATCTCCAAGTACTGTAACATAGGTTTGCATTTTTTTCAGTCTATGTCCTAATATATAGAAGAATCGAATTGTAAACTGTATTAAATTACGCACCTTAGGGGTCTTGATGGCAGAATAATGAAATAAATGTAAACTTACGTGACAGTCGACTGTAAGTCGAAGAAATTCATCACAATACAAGCTGCCCTCTTCTGTATGTTCTCTTGCTCCAACATCACAATTTGATATCTACGTATGCACTTACCAAGTCACTGCATAGTACCAATATATCTCATTCCCTGTCCTATGCCATTCGTTTGAAGAACGATGGAAGTGCGAACGTACGTCCCTAATACATCACATGCTTACAGCACCTGTGCAAACTTTGATATGAAGGCAGTAGATTTGTCTGCACAAAGCACCTGCTATACGAGTCCCAAACATTTACGCAAAAGTATTTTTCGACAAAATGTTACATTTATTTCAGCAATTCTCAAGTACCCTAAGCATTACTGTTAACTTTTCGTTTCGGTTCTACGATCTTCTGTTTGATGCGACCGGCCACGAATTCCTCTCCTGTTCCAACCTCTTCATCTCAGAGCACCATATGCAACATACGTCCTCAATTATTTTCCACTCTCCATTTTCCTCTACAGCTCCCTCTAGACTGTGGAAGTTATTCCATGTTGTCTATCATCCTTTCCTTCTTCTTGTCCGTGTTTTCCATACATTCCTTTCCTCGCCTATTTTCCGAACAACGTCCTCATTCCTTTCCCTATCAGTCCATCTAATCTTCAATATTCTTTTGTGCCACCACATCTCAAATGCTTTGATTCTCTTTTCCGGTTTTCGCACAGTCCATGTTTCACTACCATACAATGCTGTTCTCCAGACGTATGTTCCCAGAAATTTCTTCCGCAAATGGAGGCCTATGTTTGATACTAGTAGATTTCTCTTGATCAGTCATGCCCTTTTTGCCATTGCTAGTCTGCTTTTTATGTCTTCTTTGTTCCAACCGTCATGGGTTATTTTGATGCCTAGGCAGCGGAATTCCTAAACTTCGTCTACTTCGTGATCCCCAATTACGATGTTAAGTTTCTCCTTTATGCTACTCCTCATGACTTTCTTTTTTCTTCGATTTACTCTCAACCCGTATTACGTACTCATCACACTGTTCATTCTACTCAACAGATTCTGTAATTATAGCAATGTCATCACCGAATCTTGTAATTGATATCTTTCCACCTTGAACTTTAATCCCATTCATGAACCTTTCATTTATTTTCGGCATTGCTTCTTTAACGTATACACTGAACAGCAGGGGCGAAAGACTACATCTGAGCATTTCGTTCTTGGTCTTCCACTCTTATTGTTCCATCATGGCTGTTACTGTATATTGTCCGTGTTTTCCTATAGCGTAACCCGTATTTTTCACAGAATTTCGAACATCTTATATAATTTTACTTGGTCGAGGGCTTTTCCAGGTCGACAAATCCTATGAACGTGTCTTGCTTTTTCTTTAGTGTTACTATATAATCAACCGCAACGTCATGACGCCTCCGGTGCCTTTGCCTTTCGTAAAGCCACACTGATCGTCATCTAACACATCCTCAGTTTTCTTTCCCATTCTTCTGTATATTATTCTCCTCAGTAACTTTGATGCGTGAGCTGTTAAGCTGATTGTGCAATAATTCTCGCACTTGTCTCCGGCTCTTACTATCCCCGGAATAGCGTGGATGATGTTTTTTCCAAAAGCCAGATGGTATTTCGCCAGACTCATAGATTGTATACGCCGACGTGAATAGCCGTTTATCTACCACTATGATTTTAGAAATTCTGATGGAATTTAATCTATGCCTTCTGCCTTAGTTGACCTGAAGTCTTCCAAAATACTTTCAAATTCTGATTCTAATACGGAATCTCCTATTGAAACTTGCCCTTTGTTTGTAAAAAATGACAGTGCTGGAAAAACTCTTACGTTATTCGATTTTCAAACAGCTGAACAAAACTCAACGTACTCAGACCGTTTTCTCTTTACTTATTCTGATCATCACTAAACTTACGCACAATATTTTAGTGCAACGCAATCTTTCAACAATCCCTACAAAAGAATAGCCCTAACTAACAATAACGTATAACTTTCATGAAACTAATTACCTCACAAAAATCTTCGTTACTCGAACTACTGCAATACAGTGAGCGCCAATACTTCCAGCTAAATAAAAGATTCTAATTACTGAAGGCATTAACTACTGATAGACATAGTTAGCAAATGAAAGATTTTGATAGAGAACAGACAGTGTATTTACCTTAATAGTGTTCAGCCGCCAGCAGTGGTGGATGTGGGGAGAGAGATTCCAGAGTTTTGTGAGGTTACTATGAGCGGACGATCTGGACGTGTGTTTAATTTGATATATATATATATATATATATATATATATATATATATATATATATATATATATATATATATATATATATCCAATTAAACACACGTCCAGATCGTCCGCTCATAGTAACCTCACAAAACTCTGGAATCTCTCTCCCCACATCCACCACTGCTGGCGGCTCACCTCCAACTGCCCAACGCTACGCGCTGTTCACAACCAGCTGCCCAACACTACACTAGCGAATATTCCAACAATGAGTCCACAGACTGCACACAGCGCAGTCAGTGATTTTCATACAGAGCACTACGTGGCGTTACCAACATAAAAACCTAAACAGCCTACTTACACTATCTCTTCTGTATCGACTCGTGCTCTGACGTCATCACATGAGTCGTCCCCTTCACAGCGGCCTCAATGCACTCTTTCCACCTATCCGCTTCCTCCGCCGCACAGTGAAATTCCCACGGCACTCTTAATATTATCATCATTGCTTTTAATTTTACCGAATGTTGTTTTGACTTTTCTGTATTCGGAGCCACTCCTTCCATATATTACTTTGTGATTATGATTCATACCTGTCGCTAATTTGGGGTTATTTTAGTGAAGATACTGGAGCAGCGCGTTTATAAATTCAGACTACCCACGCTGGAGAAGTGTGACGCCAGAAACATCTCTGCGGCGTCTTTTGTCAGCAAAAGACAGACTGTGAATCTCATTAGGTCAAGAGGGCGTCTTCTGGGGATACAGGCAGTTTCGCGGAAGTTGCGAGGTTGCGAGGTCTCTCGCTTTGCGGCTACTGAATGATGGGTAAGCGTCAGCACCGCCTGTGGTCAGTGAACGCTGCGGTCGCCCGACGGCCCCCCAGAAAATAATTTAGCACATTTTTGCCTTTCTGCGCGTACGTCAAAGAGGCAGACGCTGCGGAACCGTCCTATCACCGTTGGAGAGTTGGTTGTGTTCGCCGTAAAAATTTGGTTTCACGAATAGTACTGCATCACTCTGGACAGAATTCTCGGCGTGTAAGGTTGACCGACCATTCATGAAGACACCGCTTCATCCCAGTACAACATCTTGTATAAAAATGTGTCTTGCACACAAAAGGAGGGAAGTTAGATGTGATTTCCGATGCTTTTTCTTGAATTTGGAAGCAGTTCTCGCCCATTACATTGGCAATAGCATCGAGTCATCCCCTTCGTGCAGAGTTTTTAAAGTAGTTGAGGGTGGTAAACTGAGATTCTGGGGATTCGTTACAGGAAGTCAGCTCCAGACGCTGTCTGGTGCCGATCATCACACGCTAGCTGTTTAGAGGAAAGCATGTCTCGCAACTGCTGTAACGCGATCCATATTCTGTGCAGAACAAAGCATACAAAGTTTATGGAGTATTAACGAACGCCGGCCGTTGTGGCCGAGCGGTTCCAGGCGCTACAGTCTGGAACCGCGCGACCGCTACGGTCGCAGGTTCGAGTCCTGCCTCGGGCGTGGATGTGTGTGATGTCCTTAGGTTGGTTAGGTTTAAGTAGTTCTAAGTTCTAGGGGACTGATGACCGCAGCAGTTAAGTCCCATAGTGCTCAGAGCCATTTTATTAACGAACAAGAAGCTAAAAATTATAGCTGAGACTTTATTGGGCGAAAAACAAATACTCGAGCGGGTAACAGGAGGGGAAACCCTGGAGCAGCCGATCAGGCCCGATTTGACAGGACACATGGGTAGCCGTGGTCAAATATGTAACCAATAAGAAGAGTGTTCTGTATTTTCGTGACGCACAATTCCTGCCTCGTAGCGCCAACCACTGGTGTTGGATGAACTTCTCTGTGGCGGTATCGCTCTTATTAAACGAACCTTAGGAGAAACGCGCCGTTCTGTTTTGGAACTCCTGTAATAACTGGATCTGGTAATGGTCCAATACTGACAAGCAGGACTGAATAACTGGTTGAAGAAGGCTTTTGTGTGCTTCGTGGTTGAATGCCCAAGGAATGGTATCATTCCTGCAGTTATTTTAACACCGACGTTCCGGTTTAAATCACTCGCGACCCATCTTCATAGATATTTTATGGTTGTGACTAGGATTTTAAAAGTAACAACAAAATTCTATACACTATGTATTCCGTGTTGTCGATAGACATACACGTTACAAAGAATTTCTTGTTCGTTACTGATCGCCATTACTGACGTTGACATTACATAGAAATACTTTTTTTGTTGATCTGTCAAGTTGCGGATATAATCAACAGTGCTTATGAATGTGTCATTTGAGTGGGACCTTTTTCCTGAATACATTTTTTCCTTCGACATATTGGTGAACATTCACAGGGCTCTACTAGAAGCTGTAAAATACTTCCATATCGAATCGCAACGCCACTGCCTCAGGTAGGGTACTACAGGCAGACACAGCTGTTCTAGGCGTACTTCGGCTGGCATCTGCAGTAGCAAGACAGAAGCACGGCGAAGTGTTATACAGCTGTTGGACGGCTGCAGCTGTTTTCCAGCCACTACCCGTAGCCCTGTTCAAACCCCCGTTCAGCGCTATCGGCTAAGAAAAAGCAGGAGACTAGCCATACACCGAAATCTCTAACGCGCCTTAAGAAGGAAATGGAGGGTTACGAATACTTGTGTCTCCGCCCGAATCGGACAGGAATTATATGCGAGGAAAGAAAACATGGCTAACGAGAAAACGCATTCGCTTCTCTATTTTAGCAGTGACTTATTATAATTCCAGTCTTACATGACAGTGTTTGTTTGTAAACAGGTTATCAATTTCGATCGGTAATGACCATCTTCGCCAACGGCCTTGTCACCGAAGGTAAGCACGACCGGGTTTGGCTAGTACTCTGACACGAAATTAGGATTATATTAATACCTTTAGCTGCTAACGGGCGTTGATATATATCAACGGGGATAGGTGAAAATGTGTGCCCCGACTGGGACTCGAACCCGGGATCTCCTGCTTACATGGCAGACGCTCTATTCATCTAAGCCACCGACGGCACAGAGGATGGCGCGACTGTAGGGACTATCTCGCGCACACCTCCCGCGAGACCCACATTCTCACCTTGTATGTCCACACACTACATTCGTAGTGTCTCACCCCAACACACTCACTACTCTTTGAAGACATTCTTACGAAGTCCCGTAAGAGTTCGGGGAATATATGTGCACCCACACTGAAGAAGAAGGTCATGGCCAGTGTTGCCAGAACTATATAGTTATATGGATATGGCTTCTGTTCTTTCGGACGTCCGAAAGACAGACACCATATCCATATAAGCACTCTGATAGCTGACCATCCGGTCTGCAGAGGGCTGTTAGCAAGCGAGGTGCACTCAGCCCTTGTGAGGCAAATTGAGGAGCTACTTGAATGAGAAGTAGCGGCTCCGGTCATGAAAAAATGCCAACTGCCGGGAGAGTGGTGTCTTGATTACATGCCCCTCCATAACCGCATCAAGTGACGCCTATAGGTTGAGGATGACATGGCCGTCGGCTATTACTCTTGGGTATTCCGAGACCTGTTGGGACGGAGTTTTGAGTTTGGTTCAGACCTGAGTAAAAACGTGTTGCATTAAGCTTATCACGCTATTACGTGTGATGGCGCAGTCAAAATCATTAACCGTTCCAGCATCATCAGGTAAATACACATATCAAAAAAAGTTTTGCATCACCTCGGTTCAGAGAGTTCCGGAAATACACAGAAAATTGGAATAGTGATCAACATACACATCATTTCCGCCCTTTTTATTGCACAAGAAAACAAAACATTGTTGTACCACCGTACAGCGAGACCTTCAGAAGAGATTGTCCAGATTGATGTAAACACCAGCACTTCTAATACTAAGGAGCACGTCCTCTTGCATTGATGCATGCCTGTATTCGTCGTCGCAAAATATCCACAAGTTCATCAAGGCATTGTTGGTCCAGATCGTTCCTATCCTCAACGGCGATTCGGCGTAGGTCGATGGGTCACGTCGTCCATAAACAGCTGTTTCCAACCTATCCCACGCGTGTTCGATAGGGTTCATGTCTGGAGAACATGCTGGCCACTCTAGTCGAGCGATGTCGTTATCCTGAAGGAAGTCATTCACAAGATGCGCACGATGGGGGAGCGAATTGTCGTCCATGAAGACGAATGCCTCGCCAATATGCTGCCGATATGGTTGCACTATCGATCGGAAGATGGCATTCACTTATTGTACAGCCATTACGGCGCCTCCCATGACCACCAGCAGCGTACGTGGGCCCCACATAATGCCACCCCAAAACACCAGGGAAACTCCATCTTGCTGCACTCGCCGGACAGTGTGTATAAGGTGTTCAACCTGACCGGGATGCCTCCAAAAACTTCTCCGACGATTGTCTGGTTGAAGGCAGGTGTGACACTCATCGGTTAAGCGGTCCATTCGGTATGTAGTTGGGCCCTCTGTACCGCGCTGCAGTGTCGTGATTGCAAAGATGGACCTCGCCATGGACGTCGGGAGTGAAGTTGTGCATCATGCAGCCTACTGCGCACAGTTTTAGTCGTAACGTGACGTCCTTTGGCTCCACGAAATGCATTATTCAACTTGGTGGCGTTGCTGTCAGGGTTCCTCCGAGCCATAATCCGTAGGTAGCGGTCATCCACTGCAGCAGTAGTTCTTGGGCGGCCTGAGCGAGGCATATCATTGACTGTTGCTGTCTCTCTGTATCTCCTCCATGTCCGAACATCATCACTTTGGTTCACTCCGAGACGCCTGGACACTTGTTGAGAGCATATCCTGGCACAAAGTAACAATGCGGACGAGATCGAACCGCGTTATTGACCGTCTAAGCATGGTTGAACTACAGACGACAAGAGCCGTGTAGCTCCCTCCTAGTGAAATGACTTTAACTGATCGCCTGTCGGACCCCTTGCGTCTAATAGGCGCTGCTCATGCGTGGTTGTTTGCATCTTTGGGGGAGGGGGGACTGTGTCTGTGATACAATATCCACAGGAAACGTCTATCTTCAGGAGTTCTGGGAACCGGGGTAATGCAAAACTTTTTTTGATGTATCTAAAATTATGGTATGTTAACAGCACCAGTGAAGCGTACACGCTGCACATGGAGACTCAGTCATCACTATCGATTGGCACGGACCTGTGGGAAAGAAGTCCAGCGAGTAATGAAATGTTTCCGTTACTCAGCGTCTGCTGAGGGTAACAAATTGGAGGAATACGGAATCTAATGGCATAGTCCAGGTCTAGCGCGAATCGTATCCGGTGAATAAAAGTGGTAGCAACGAGACGTTTCAGGGAGCAACGGAACGGTACTTTGAATCTCGTAGAATATTCGTTACTCAGTAACGAACACATACGATATGCAACAGCCGTAGTTGTAACTGTTTTCAGCGGTCGCCAATCGGGTAATTAAATAACATTGGCTCTTTCCGCGTATTTGTCCGCAGTATGTTCTAACTGCTAGAACATTGCAAAAACTTGTGGTATGAAGTATCACGCTTCACACATAAAGAGGATTAAACTGAAGTTGAATGTGTAGACGATTTATGTATGGATGAATTAATATAAAACGTCAACTCCACAAAGAATAAAGAAGCTACTGTTATGGTTGGCATAAACGTTTAAAATATCGAGGCACCCCATCACAAAAGAGTTTATTATATTTATTTAATTTAAAAATGTGTTAAGAACTGTTTTGCTCTCAGTAAAATATTTTTTGCGATGGTCAACGTTTTCGGTCACAGGGTGATCATCTTCACACCAACTGTACCATGACAGTAGGCAGTGGCAGTGAAACGGAGCAGATGTCGTGGCTCTGTGGAAGTCATGGTATAATTGGTCTGAAGATGGTCAATTTCTGACTGAAACTGGTTACTATTCCAAATAAATATTTTATTGCGATCAAGACTGTTTTTAATCCATTTCTGAAGCATTGTAGTTATGCCTTTGATATCCTCCACGAGAAATGTTTTAAAAAGTTATACATTTATTTAGTATATACTGCTGAGGAGGAGCTATTCCACAAGCAAAGGTAATATCACTTTTCAAAAAGAGAGACAATCATAATTGCGAAAAATACACTACTGGCCATTAAAATTGGCTAATGTCTCTGAGCACTATGGGACTCAACTGCTGAGGTCATTAGTCCCCTAGAACTTAGAACTAGTTAAACCTAACTAACCTAAGGACATCACAAACATCCATGCCCGAGGCAGGATTCGAACCTGCGACCGTAGCGGTCTTGCGGGTCCAGACTGCAGCGCCTTTAACCGCACGGCCACTTCGGCCGGCGGCCATTAAAATTGCTATACCACGAAGATGACGTGCTACAGACTCGAAATTTAAACGACAGGAAGAAAATGCTGTGATATGCAAATGATTAGCTCTTCAGAGCATTCACACAAGGTTGGCGACCGGTGGCGGCACCTACAACGTGCTGACATGAGGAAAGTTTACAACCGATTTCTCATACACAAACAGCAGTTGACCGGCGTTGCCTGGTGAAACGTTGTTGTGATGCCTCGTGTAAGGAGGAGAAATGCGTACCGTTTTCGACTTTGATCAAGGTCGGATTGTAGCCTATCGCGATTGCGGTTTATCGTATCGCGACATTGATGCTCGCGTTGATCGAAATCCAATGACTGTTAGCATAATATGTAATCGGTGGGTTCAGGAGGGTAATACGGATTGCCGTACTGAATTCCAACGGCCTCGTATCACTATCAGTCGATATGACAGGCATCTTATCCGCATGGCTGTACCGTCTCGTGCAGCCACGTCTCGATCCCTGAGTCAACAGATGGGGACGTTTGCAAGACAACAACCATCTGCACCAACAGTTCAACGACGTTTGCAGCAGCATGGACTATCAGCTTGCATCACAGACAGGAGCGCCCGCGATTGTGTATTCAACGACGAATCTGGGTGCACGAATGGCACAACGTCGTTTTTTCGGATGACTCCAGGTTCTGTTTACAGCATCATGATGGTCGCATCCGTGTTTGGCATCGAAGTGAGCGCACATTGGAAGCGTGTATTCGTCATCGCCATACTGCCGTATCACCCGGCTTGATGGTATGGGGTGCCATTGGTTACATGTCTCGGTCACCTCTTATTCGCATTGACGGCACTTTGAACAGTGGACGTTACATTTCAGATGTGTTATGACCCGTGGCTCTACCCTTCATTCGATCCCTGCGAAACCCTATATTTCAGCACGATAATGGATGACCGCATGTTGCAGGTCCTGTGCGGTCCTTTCTGGGTACAGAAAATGTTCAGTTGCTGCCCTGGCCAGCACATTCTCCAGATCTCTCACCAACTGAAAACGTCTGGTCAATGGTGGCCGAGCAACTGGCTCGCCACAATACGCCAGTCACTACTCTTGATAAACTGTGGTATCGTAGTGAAGCTGCATGGGCAGCTGTACCTGTACACGCCATCCTAGCTCTGTTTGACTCAATGCCCGGGCGTATCAAGGCCGTGATTACGGCCAGAGGTGGTTGTTCTGGGTACTGATTTCTCAGGATCTATGCACCCAAACTGCGTGAAAATGTAATCACATGTCAGTTCTAATATAATATATTTGTCCAATGAATACCCGTTTGTTATCTGCATTTCTTCTTGGTATAGCAATTTTAATTGCCAGTAGTGTATAAAGGAATTAGTTTATTGTAGAAAGTATACAAATTTTATGGAAGATTAGTGAACAAGAGGTTAAAAGTTATAACTCAGACTTTATTGGACGAAGAACAAATACCCAAGCGAGTAACACGAGGGGGAACACTGGAATACCACCAAGCAGCCGAGCATGCATGATTCGACTGGACACATGGGTGGACATGGTCCAGTGTGTGACCGATAAGAGGAGTGTGCTGTGCGAACACAGAAAGAGTGGCATGTCCAGTGCAGTTTGGTACAGAGCAATCTGTTCCTGAAAGCATGAATTGGGGTAGCGTCTTAAATTGTGTGAGAGTGTGGTAATACAGTACTTCCATTATTTCTCATGTAAGTCGTTAACTAGCTCCCTTATATGTCTGGTATCATGCTTATAGGAAAGATCAATCTCATTCTGTGCGTGGGTGTTAAGTATTTTTGTAACAGATTATCCCCAATTCTGAGTACTTGTATGTAATTGTGGTATCACGTATTAGTACCATCCTATCGGCATATCAAGGTGGGTAATGGAAGTCCACGGATGAGGTTCGTGAACATTCTGTGGTGTGTAAAGTGTTCCCTCTCTCTCCAGACTAACTGGTGAATCACTTGCCACAGTGACGCGGGACCCGTCGGAGAACATCACTGTGGACCGTTGTTTGCTGACCCCAACCAGCACGCTCCCCAAAACAACGAACTGTTTCTCAGCGATGGCGTGGTTGAAGTCGGATGCATTTGACAGGCTTCCGAGCATACAGACCTGCCTGATTTAATAGCACTAAACGGTTCTAGGAGAGACACGTCTACCGGTGTTGGTTGCAAGGTCTGCAGCGATCTGCCCAGAAATGAAATGTCTGTTCATTTTCGGCTCTTGGGCTACGTATCGATCCTCATGCGGTGTGGTGGTCCGTCTGCGAACACCGGCATGGTTTCGTATAGTATTTCCACCTTCCGCGACCTTTTTTAATCCCGATATGACACTTTTGGACACATTTCTGTGGCCATGATACTTCGATCAGCTTAGAACCGAGTAAATGCTCGTCCACGATCGTAAGCACTCAAATGATGTCTTGCAGACATGATACCGTACCACCCGAAATGTCGCACTAATCGGTTCCACAATAATCTTCGTCAAACACTGCCGCATGAACTGTGGAATGCACATAGAACGTTCGCGCATGGGCTTCGTTGTAGTCAACACGTCCCGCCCACTATATTTGCTTTTACTATCACTGTCGTTTGTTCCGTAGTAATTGGCAGTTATTCCTTAGAAAGTGTCAGTTGTTCCTTAGCAATTATCTAGCAGTGTACCTGTATTGCACTGAAAATATATGAAAATGCAAGTGCGTTTTGCTCGGAAACAAACTTGTTCCATTCTCATGCTGTTGACAACAGTAACGACTACTTAAGACTTTGCCTTCAAGCGTACATTCTGTGGTGTCACCGCTAGACACCACACTTGCTAGGTGGTAGCTTTAAATCGGCCGCGGTCTATTAGTACATGTCGGACCCGCGTGTCGCCACTGTGTGATCGTAGACCGAGCGCCACCACACGGCAGGTCTAGAGAGACTCACTAGCACTCGCCCCAGTTGTACGGACGACATTGCTAGCGACTACACGTACGAAGCCTTTCTCTCATTTGTCGAGAGACAGTTAGAATAGCCTTCAGCTAAGTCCATGGCTACGACCTAGCAAGGCGCCATTAACCATATCTGGAGAGAGTCTCACTTGTATTATCAAGAGAAATGTACCACAATGAATTAAAGTTAAGTATACGAGAAGCTCCGTTCTTTTCTTTATAGCTTTCATCACGTATCCTGTTTCAGACTTAACGCCAGTCGGCGTGTGTGTACGCGTGCCTTTCGGTTACCCGTCACTGTGGACTGGCTGCCTTGTCAGTCCACTACACATTCAACACTGCTCGATGCTGTCTTGGGTTTGTTTCACCGGCAGTGTCCGTTTTGCCCTGGCAGTGATGTACAGAAGTACGGACAGGTTCACTGATGAAGAGTTGACCGGTAGGCGGCTACAGTATGGTTTTACTCAAAGTAAAAGGAAGAGCTACATAGCTACGCTGAGCTGAGCTGTTCCCGCAGCAAGGGCAATCACATCACTGCCCTTTTTACATCTGTAAATAGGTGCCCACAAGACGCCGTGCTGTGTGTTTCGGTGATTACATATTAGACACTTCTTCATTTTTGTGAAAGTATTTTCAAAGAAACAAATGTAATTGCGTCACAAACAGAAAAAATTATAATTACGTCACTAGTCTGTAACAAGCACCATCACGGGGTCCCGGGTTCGATTCCCGGCTGGGTTGGGGATTTTCTCTGCTCGGGGACTGGGTGTTTGTGTTGTCCTCATCACTTCACCACCATCATCATTCGTGACAGTGGCTAGATTCGACTGTGTAAGAAATTGGTGGACTGTGAAAAAGTTGGGACTTTGTACGGGTGCTGATGAACGCGCAGTTGAGCTCCCCACTAAATATCCTCATCATCAAACCCAGAGAACACGGATTCCTTATACCACAATATCCGTTGGAAGAAGGAAGGAAGATGTTCCGTTCGCAGCTCTGTCATTAGAAAGAGAGCACAAGCTATGATCGTTTCAAGGATGTGGAAGCAAATCAGCTGAGTGTTTTCAAAGGCACAATCCCGGCATCTGCCTAGAGCGATTGAGAAAAATCACGGAAAATCTAAATCTGGACGGCCGGACGGACCTCTCTTGGTAATACTCGTCAGAGCTCAGGTTGACCCATAATTCTGAGTGAGCCGTGTTACAGCCTACAGGACAATGCTCGACCACATGATCTGCGTTCTTCGCTTCGCGAAATAAATTACCTTTCTCATTCACCTCCTACGTCATCAATTCATCTCGTCAGAGTGTTCGGGTGCCACGTGATACACATCCAGTAGCCAATGCTGATCAAATTCGGACTCAGATATGAGCTACTGGTATCGATAACACGGTTACTCAGAATTGTAACCAATGTGTTATCTATTCGATATCGCGAGAGGTAGTGTCTTATCGCAACACTCGCACTGTTGCACCATTTTGACCATGTAATACTGCTTTACCTCTCTCTATATTCAAATATAAAATTCTGGGGTTATTGGAGTGCACCTTATCCTTAATCATGACCCAAGTGAAAATCACACATGGTGAAATCAGACCATCTTGGAGGCCAGGACATATTACTGCCTTTGTTGATTGCCTTCTTCTCTCCAAAGACCTGGTGATCCGTATTTGGATGCATGTGCGGTGTTTGCTGCTGTTCGGTCGTCCAGAGGATATCCACAGAGGCATGTATCTTCCGCCAGTCGATTCGCAAATGAATTAAAAAGGAACGTACGCGAAAGTGGCCAAAATTGTGAAAAAAAATGTTTATTGGATCTTCATTTACTACATGGTACTGATATATCAATTCCTGAATATTATGTGCCAATACATTCGTAAGTGTGATAAAAACAATTATTAACTGAAGCTTACACGTGTCACGCCCCTTTGTTGTTCTCTATTTCCTCATATTATTTATTCCCGCGGAGTCTTCTTCCAGTTTTATGCAGTCACACTGACGGGAATACTTCGGTTTTAGCAGATCCAGAACTTTTACAAAAGTGCGCGCATGGAAAAACTCCACATCTTAATGAAAGCTATAACCCTCTGACAGAAAAACCATGACTCAAGACAAAATTTGTTTCCACAACAGCTGATGAAGTTGCAGAGTATGATGCTTGTTTAGTTTTTAGTTGTGCTAATCTTGTCTCTTGTCAGACTGTGGGCTCTACGAAGGCTAGGAATTGATCCAGGAACTTCGATACTGAAGGAAATCGATAACAGGAGAGTTGGTACAGCTGATATTATTGTTACTCAGTTCTAAAATCAGGTTGATGTAAGAAGGCAAGCTAAGAAAAGACTGCCTGGAAATGAAGAGGAGAATGCATATGGTTTGCACTATTTCACCTAGATAAGGTAAGGCCTAATACAAACACTGTCAAATCTTTGTTTCAGGTTTCCCGGTATTTACATTTTGGTAACTTTATGTATCTTTTCCTCACTGACCACTGAAGTTATAGTGCTTAATTTTGCCATACAATTTGCCAGTATTATAGTGAAACATTTTGTGGAAGAAACTTTCATTTACTACAATAGTAAGATTTGATACACCTCCTTCACAAGCATTTGGAGAGTTGTAAAAATCTAGTAAAAGAAGATATCAATATTCTGTCCCACAGATATCTGTAACAATGGTATATTAAATCTTGAACAAAAATACATTAAATTCGTTACGACAGATTCTTCGAAAAGGGAACATATTTACTCACTTTTTTCAAAAAAATTCAATTGTTTATAATTAAAAACGTGTAGCTTCAATAAGCAGGAAAACGTTTGTGTGTATCCATATAACATTCCTTAACAACTGTGCCAAATTTAGTTACATTGCCTTCAAAACTTTAGGCTTTATAAAGTTTTTTTTTTTTTCAAAGTATTGAAACTTCGAAAACGTCCTCTCGTAGACAATTTCTGACACTCTGTTCAGAATAATTCGTGAAAGACTCGTGACGTCGCAATTATCCACCAAACAGAACGCCTGTTAAGCAAGTATTCGGCGATTTTCTGACGCAGAATGCCACCTGTTCCGTGAGTTCACATATACAAAGACTGGGCAAGGCCTCGCCCGAACAAATGAAAAACTGAGAATATAAATGTCTTATAGCCACCGTTCAGAAACAAAACACTTCTAGGTTCACCTAGAAGATTTAAATCGTGCACAACAGAAAATGTGGAAGGACAGAGAAGCATTTAATTTCTGCCAATGTTAAAAAACCATGATCTTTCAATTTCGATCTGTACAGATAAGTGGCATCGCGATTTAATAGCGTTTTCTGCACTAGCACCTTCCTCCAACTGACGAGAGAAATGCGTCAACTCTAACACTCAGAACCTCACAAAAATGTGCTTTGAATATAAAGTGACCTTATCGTGGTTTTTCCGTCTTTCCCGCGTAGTACAAGTTAATACAGTGAGTGAAGTGAGTTACTGTGAACTGTTCTGTTCCAGGATTTTTCTCATCAGCATCGACAGCAAACCAACGCCGACAACAATGGCTCGGATATAAATGCCGCCATCGCAAGCAGAAGATAAAAAGACAGAAAAACTGTATGTGATTACTAAATTGGTAATTCAGTGAGTAAAGGGACATTAATACCTAAAAGTCGTGCTTAATTGGAATGCCGTTTTAGGAAGGAAGTAGAAGAAAAGGTTTACGGGGGAATATGGGCTTCGTAGGAGGGATGATAAAGGAGAAAGACTAACTGAGGTCTGCAGTAAATTTCAGCTAGTAATAGCGAATACCCTGTTCAGGAATCACAAGAGGAGGAGATATACTTGGAGAAGCCGGAAGATACAGGAAGATTACACTTAGATTACAACATGGCCAGGCAGAGATTCCGAAACCAGATATTGGATTGTAAGATGTACTCAGGAGCAGATATGGACTCAGATCATACTTTGGTAATGATGAAGGCTAGGCAGATGTTTAAGACAGCAGTCAGGAAGAATCAATGCGCAAACGGAAGTACTAAGGAATGAAGTCCTCTTAGGCCATAGATACTGCGACAATGAATTGCTCAATAGGTAGTTCAGTTGAAGGGGAATGGAAATTTCTAAAAAAAAAAAAAAAAAAAAAAAAGGTGGTCACAGAAGTTGGAGGGAATAACATCGGTACAAGGAAGGAAACTGCAAAGAGACATTGGGTAACAAATGGCATCGACGAAAAAATGAATTACAAAAATGTGCTGAAAAATTTAGGAATACAGAAATACAAGTCACTCAGGAATGAAATAAATAGGAAGCGCAGAGAAGCTAAGGCGAAGTGGATACATGAAAAATGCAAAGAAATCGAAAAAGAAATGATTGTCGGAAGGACTGACTCAGCAGATAGAAAAGTCAGACCAGCCGTAGAGGAAATTAAAAGCAAGAGTGAAATGGGAATTCGACTGTTTAAAGTAGAGGAGAGAGCGAACAGGTGGAAAGAGTACATTGAGAGCATCTATGAAAGGGAGACTTACCTATCGACGTGATGGAAGAAGAAACAGGAGTCGGTAGGGAGAAGATGAGGGATCCAGTATTAAATCAGAATTTAGAAGAGCTTTGGAAAACTTAAAACCAAATAAAGCAGAAGGGATAGACAACATTCCACCGGAATTTCTAAAATCATTGGGGGAAGTTCCAACAAAACGATTACCTGCGTTGATGTGTAGAATAATTGAAACTGGCGCTATAGCGTTAGACTTTCGGAAAAACATAATCCACACGATCACAGGACCGCAAGAGCCGACAACTGCGAGAATTATCGCACTGTCAACTCAACGGTTCGTGCATGCAAGTTGCTCACAAGAATAATACACAGAACAACGCAAAACAAAGTCAAAGATCTGTTGGATGACGATCAGTTAAGCTTTATGGAAGGTAAAAGTACCAGAGGGGCAGTTCCGACGTTACAGTTAATAATGGAAGCAAGACTGGAGAAAAATAAAAACACGTTCACAGGATTTGTCGACCTAGAAAGGGCGCTCGACAAAGTACAACGGTCAAGGTGTTCAAAATCATGAGGGAAATTAGAAGTAAGCTTTAGGGAAATACGGATAATACACAAAATGTACAAGAACTAAGATGGAACACTAAGAGTGGAAGACCACGATTAAAAAGGGTTGAAGAAGCAATGACAGAAATAAAGCATAGGATAAAAATTCAAGCTGAAATATATCACTGATGATACTGCTATCCTCAGTGAAAGCGAAGAAAAATGACAGAGACTGTTGAATGGAATGAACACTCTAATGAGTACAGAATGTGAATTGGGGGTAATTCGAAGAGAGACGGAAGTAGTGAGAAGTAGCAGTAATGCGAACAGTTTGAAACGTAATGTCATAACTGGTGATCACGAAACAGATGAAGTTAAGGATCTCTGCTAATTAGACAGAAAAGGAACACATGACGAATGGAGCAAGAAGCACATAAAAAGCAGACTAGCTCTTTGCAGAAACGACATTCCTGACCAAGAGGTCTACAAGTATCAAACATAGGTCTTACTTTGAGAAAGAAATTTCTGATTGTACGTTTGGAGCACAGCACTCTATGGCAGCGACGCATGGGCTGTCGGAAGATCGAGACCGAAAGACATAAGCACTGATGTATGGTGCGAAAGAAGAATGGAAGAATGCTGAAAATTATGTAGACTGATAAGGTAATGAATGAGGAGGTTCTCTGCAGAAATGGTGAAAAGGAATATATGGAAAACACTGGTAAGAAGAAGGGACAGGATGATAGGACATCTCTTAAGACATCAGGAAATAACTTCCATGATATTAGAGGGAGCTATAGAGGGTAAAAGCTGTAGAAGAAGACAGAAATTTGGATATATCCAGCAAATAATTGTTAACGTAGGTTTCAGGTGCTACTCTGAAATATCTCTTTCTTGGTACTAGAGGGAACTGTAGAGAGTAAAAATTGTAGAGGGAGACAGAGACTGGGATACGTCCAGCAAATAATTGAAGATGTAGGTTATGATTGCTACTCTGAGATGAAAAGGTTGGTACAGGAAAGAAATCTGTGGTGGGCTGCATCAAATCAGTCAGAGGACTGATGGAGAAGGTTAGGTTTAAAGGTGCTGTTTACACAAGTTAGGTTCTGGGGTGGAAGTATCTCCAATGGTTCTTCCATCCAATACAATGACAGCTGCATAGGATGTATGCTTGTAAACTCAGTAGCTGGAAGGTGAGAAGTGGTTTCTGCTGTGAGTCAAGTTTGAATGCTGGCATGCCATTGTCTTACTTTAAGAACGTTGTCAGTCAGATTAACGTTCATATTTTAAGTCAAGATCTCAGTGTTCCACAGTGCTACATTTTGTATGTGTCGTTTATGATTTTTATACATGAGGAAATTGTGGATAGGATGTTCTTATAACTGCAGGTGTAACCAATAGAGAAATTTACCTAAGGGGCCATAGTAGAGATGATGGAGAACACGGAGAGAGACGAATTGGGGGCAATAAATGCTGAGTGCAGGGACCTGCCTGTGTGAGTGATTCTGGGAAGCAACACTCAGAGGTTTGTACCTGCATAGGGACTTCTGGCTGAAGCCCTCTCCTCCTTTCCATTTAGGGTCAGACAGAAGTGCACCAGTTTTGCAGTAAGTTTTACCTGGGCCAAGTGGCAGTCCATTGTGAAAGCAGCCAGATGGCGAGAAGTGGTTGGAGGAACCCATTTAAGAGAGACTGGTGTAAGATGAGTCTTTGTGCAAATGGTGGGAAGGTCATAACACTACTTGCACTCTCACGTTAGAAGCAGGGACGACATGTACAGAGTGGCTGGTGCACATGTTTATTGGCAGCAAGAGTGTAGCCCACCCTGAAGCCAGGAAGTCACCAGAATCTTTTAGCGAGAGGCAAAAACATGTATTTCATGGGCATGACTGCTGAACAGCCTTCTTTCAGAAACTAGAAATGGTCGGCCTGGGAAGACTAGCTCTCTCTCTGTAAGAGACTGGTCCCATCTATGTAGATGTTTTTCGTCAAAACATGGCCACGCTTACCATGAAAACGACACCTCCCTACTCTAAAATCTTCATTTTTCAGACAACAGAGATTTGGAGTCGCTGACTGGCTGCTCTCAGGATATGCAAAGTGGGAGCTTGCTCCCCCAACGTGGGAACCCCCATTGCTCTGTTTGGATTGTTCACCAGGCCAACAGAATAGTCAAGAGAGGAGATTACGTGAGAAGAGGATAATTTGATTGGTTTGTGCAATGCGAAGATGGTTTCGATTTTGCTAATTCTGCTCTCATACCGAGGCTTGGTGGAAAGTGGTTGTGATTTCTTGCTTCTTTGTCTTCTGGTCCTGCCCTGATGGAGAACTTCATTCCTTTCCCTAGTGGGTGAGACTTGCGGTCTGTATCTCGTGATAGGCTAAGAGACAGTGGCAGTTTCCAACTGTACCTCCTGTGGAACTATATATCATCTCAGACATATCATGTGTAACAAGGGTGTGTTTATTCGTCCCTAGTCGGCCGTCTGACGTTTGACAATTCCAACATGAACTGTGACGCCTGTGTGTCAAATTGGTTTGGCCAGACCAGCAAATGGGTGCACCTCACACTGAAATCTGCCTGAATTTCATGCTCTGATGGGGAAGTCCCCTGCAGTCTGGTAATCAGAACTCCAGACAGTATAGTTTGCAAATTTTCGTGGGTTGGTCAGAACACTACAGCTGCCACAGTGTACCGCTCATCACCCACAGCGCGCAGGTTTCTGCTATCACCAGAATCAAGGTGAAAGGGTAAAATACTGCTGCACCAGCGTAGTATTGTTAAATGATATTCACAGCTCCCTGTTCTCTGGTGAACCATAGTTTGTGGTGTACTTGTTCGTAGTTGACTCCATTTGAATATAGTTGGGCCTCACAATAAATTCATGTAAACAAAGTCAGATTGCATTGTAAAAGGTGTTAATTTAGGGGAGAATTTGTATAGCTTCTACACCAACGTATATTTTGCCAATCAAATATTTCTTTTCTGACTTTTGTTTGTCATTTTTGTGTAAGATTTATCAGTTAGTTGTAGTTACAAAAGGATTAATAAAACTTTTCATTATTTTGTAAACTTGGATTCGCCACTGTTCTCATTCACACTGCCTCAACTATTCACTATTTTTTATTTCATTGTGGTGGTACATGGATACACCAGGATTCAAGGTTCAGTCTTATTTAATTAATTAATTTGAATATTAATTTGAGTTTTGGAGCCGGCCGCTGTGGCCGATCAGTTCTAGGCGATTCAGTCCGTAACCGCGCTGCTCCTACGGTTGCAGGTTCGGATCCTGCCTTGGGCACGCATGTGTGTGATTTCCTTAGGTTAGTTAGGTTTAAGTAGTTCGAAGTTAGGGCTCTGATGGCCTATAGTGCTTAGAGCCATTTGAACCATTTTTTGAGTTTTGGAAGTGACCACAAGCGTAAATTCACTAGTTCATATATAAATATTATGGTTGTAGCTCACGATTGGAAGATTATTGAGAAGATTGTACTTTTATTTATGTAAAAGTAATAACATTTAGCATCGCTCAGACATATATTTATGATTGAAGCAAGCGACGGCCTGCAAGTTGTAACATGGATTAGTAGCCCCCTACCTTGTAATTCTAGCCTCATCACAGACAATAGGTGGACCCTGCTGCTGATAATTTATAATAATTACTTCAGGTTTAATCGTGGAGTAGACCCAATTCATACCGATCCTTTGGAAGTAAGGGCCCTGGACCAGGACACCTGGCATCCTACTGCATCTGATTTCCCTAGAAATAACTGTATCTCACATGCCTGCACGTCTGTCTGGACCATGGGAGTCAGGTAGGTTGTTATTCTTGTCCTTCGTCGTCAACGTGTAACTTCCCCTATCCTTGGAGATCATCGAAACTTCCTGTGTTTTTACTTGTATTTACTTTCCCAGACCTCTCTATGCCACTGGATAGATGTGGACTGCGAAACCTTCGTAAGGTTCATCGACACTTACTACTGAAAACTGAAGTTTCATGTGAAGTCGGGCTGCGTTAGTGATATTTGTACCGTCACCACATGGCAGAATAAAGAAAAAAATCGCTCTGTCGGTTTCACTGTACATTGCAATTCCAGTGTTAGATCTTCCTGCGCCTTTCTTAGGCGTGCCAAGAATTGTCCCAGAGATAACAGTGCAGCAGACAACAGCTTCCTCCCTGGCGCTCAGCTGACGACACTGGCATGCTGCAGCGACCATGATCCAATAAGCCAGAAGGAGCCACTGAGCGCTCCTCCAGCTTCTATCCCGTCACTGTAACTGTTATGAGAAAAGGACTGTCCTAACCCTGAATGTTATATTGACAGGTCGCCGTTCGATTCCTACCAACACCACCACCACTACAGACCATGCCCTGGCAAGGGAACAACACTTTCTTCTGACCTACCACCCGCCACCGTGGGATCATCACCAGAGCCCTGAAAAATGAATAGTTCTTCTCATGTAGAGCTCACGTTTCCTGGAGAAGTAGACATCAAGAGGCAGGCGATATTTTTTTGTGTTCGGTGAAAACATCTTTGTTTAGAAAACTTTCATCTTTATGGCCTGATACAGCAATAGGTTGTTCGGATGGCGTTACCAGACAACAGCCGTGTTTTGCACCCGTATGGATCGTACCACTGTTTTTGGGATGAGCGATTTATATTCTAAGCACATTTCTGTGCGTTTCTGGTCGTTCAAAGTCACACAAATCCCTTGTGACATTTTCTGGTATTCGGACTCATTTTGGATACTTGTGATTTTAGTTTAATAAAGAACCCTGTATTACTATGTTTAGCGATGGAAATTTTCCTCATGGGTCTGCCAACACACTCCCGTCCTTAAACTTATATTCAAACAGTGCAGCAAACGTCTTCCACGAATTGTTCTTCACGTTAGAGAAGACCCTAACTGGGGATGTAATAGGTGCACAACAATCGCGAGTCAGTTCCGGTGGGCACCATCTATAACCAAGCTGTACCTAAATAAAATTGGAGTAATTCCCTCTCGAGCGTGCCAGGGCACCATGTAGTCGGCTCACGTTTGTCCGCGGCTACGATATAGTTGCTCCAGCAACAGCAGGGCGCTTCTCTTTTAGGTACATTTAACCCGCTTCCCGTTGACATGCGGTATTGGATTTGCTTAGTAGGCTTGTAATAGTCATTGCAGTTTACTTTGACAGCAGGTGTTATATTGCGTAGTAGGATGACTGAAGGTTTTGGAAAGGACAGCTATGGAACACATTTTTTATACACATTTCACTACCTGTTAATTCGAAGTTCACTACTTTTCAGCATAGTCTGCGTTTCTTCTTTCAGCTCAATAATCCATTTTGTATTTTTCTTTCAGGAGAAGCTTTTTATGATACTTACTAAACTTGTTACCTATTATACCTGTTCTAGTACTTGCATTTTTTTTTTACCCACTTGTGTCTATCATTTATAAATGTGATAACCTTGCTACAGCTGACTCATGACGAATGACGTTACACAATCTTTTCATTTATAGGAACAACCTAGAAGCAATTTTTTCTCTTATTTCTTCTTGCTTTCCCTTATAATTACCCAAAGCAATGCATTGCTAGCAGAAAAAACAAAATGTATTAACAGTCCCAGATAATGTCACTAGTTTATGATAATTCTGAATAACACTGATCAGCTCTGAATAGTATGTCACTTGAATAATGACTTCTTAATGATACCAAAACATAATTGCCACTATCTATTGTAATGAGAGTACTTATTATGCCCATGCTTATTAATGCTACTAATGTTTTGTACTATTCAGTACTTGCTGGCCACTGAGTGCCCATAATTAATGTAACTTATAATGCCCATGATTATTAATGCTATGACTGTAATTAACTGATTTTTAATAATGATTTCTTAATGATATGAATAATACTGAATGATGAATAATGTTTTATACTATTCAATACTTGCTGGCCACTGAGTGCCCATAATTAATGTAACTTATAATGCCCATGCTTATTAATGCTATGACTGTAATTAACTGATTTTTCTAATAATGATTTCTTAATGATATGAAGAATACTGAATGATGAATAATGTTTTATACTATTCAATACTTACTGGCCACTGAGTGCCAATAATTAATGTAACTTAACGTTTTGTTAGTGTTTTCAATGATGACTTCCCATATTAATACTGAATGATGATAAATATTTTGTACTAATCGAAAGTTGCTAGGCCACTGAGTGTTAATAGTTACTTGTAAATATGTCATTTGAATGAGGAAAAATGTTTTGTAATACTCAATACTTGATGGCGATTGATTACCACTCTTGTCTTTAAATTAATTAATGAACATTTTTCTGTAATACTACATTCATGGTACAGAAATGTTCAATGACTAGAGTATGGATACCGCAAACTACTTATGTAATCACTAATCAAGACTTGTGTGTTAGTTAATGTCCTTCACCTTCTGACCTAACTACCTGAAATTATTGTAACATCCATTTGTCTTGTCCATCCTCATTATCATGGAGCACTATATTTGGTTTTTGCACTAATTCTACGTTGGTGTGCCGCCTCTTAAAAGCGTGGTGTTGACACGACATGCTGTCCACCACTGTAGGCGAAGAAACTACTTATGTAATCACTAATCAAGACTTTGTTATGGAGCACTGTGTGCCGCCTCTTAAAAGCGTGGTGTTGACACGACATGCTGTCCACCACTGTAGGCGAAGAAACTACTTATGTAATCACTAATCAAGACTTTGTTATGGAGCACTGTGTGCCGCCTCTTAAAAGCGTGGTGTTGACACGACATGCTGTCCACCACTGTAGGCGAAGAAACTACTTATGTAATCACTAATCAAGACTTTGTTATGGAGCACTGTGTGCCGCCTCTTAAGAGCGTGGTGTTGACACGACATGCTGTCCACCACCGTAACCGATGAAGACGTTATTCTGGTCCCACTGTTTGGTGTACCTGGTATACTGCCAAATGATAGTATGGAATACTACTACGACGTTTCACTGTCTTGATAAGCTGATAAATACTTCTGGGAACGGAACTGCAGATTGTATCACTTAGTTGTGATTCTGTGGAAAGATATGGACTTTCAGTGCAGCTATGTGCAAACTAAAGTGCTACAACCATGATGCAATCCTTCCTTTCCTATCCTAATAATGAAAATCATTTTAGCTAGCATCATTTATGTTCATGGCCTATACATTTTTTCGATTTATTGAACTCCAGTGCGAGTACACTTGTGTCACTTATCGACATGATTTTTTGCCATTATGTTTATTTATTGTGAAAATACTAAAGACATTTTTCGATTTGCTCTGAAGTGCAGTATGTGTGCACTCTTGTCATCTATATTGTATATACTTTTTGTGATTTGATGATTTTTTCTACTCTTGCGTTTATTTGTTATAAAAATGTTCAAAAGTTTTCAGTGCATGTGCACTTATGTGAATATGTTTTCAACTGAACTACAGTGCCTGTGCACTCTTCTCAATTTTCGATATGATTTGTGTTCATTCTGTATACCTTTTATGATTTATGTCATTTGTTACTCTTGTATATACATTTCGTCTTTTACTGATATGTTCTCCACTGCAGTGCATGTGCACTCATGACACTTGTCAACATGATTTTTTTTTTGCCTGTTATGAAACTGCTAAAGAATTTTTTAGTGTGTGTACACTTTGTTATCTGTCAAATAATTTGTATATACATCTTTCCTGATTTGTTTTGTACTTATATTTTGTCTTGTCTGTAATGTTTTGTAATCGGTGCATGCGCACAACATTTAATTCATGTGATACATCTAAATATTTTGTTAATTAAAGGAAAAATTTGTTACGATGGCAAGTCCAAATGACTCACCATCGCTGCCAAATTTTTGCCCCCCCAGTGGAGGGTTATGAAACACGTATGTTGTGCGGCAGCGATGCTGAGACATTGTAGAATCTCTGACCAGAGCAGTTGCGCTCGACTCGCAGTAGCGAGCAGTCAGTCAGTCTGCAGTAGTCAGTCTGCAGTAGTCAGTCGTCAGTAGTGCTTGGAGTCGGTTGCTAGCAGTAGCGGAGAGCAGTCGGCGGGCGTCGGCATCGCAATGGTCGAGATTCAGGACGAGGTATAATTTATTTAAATAAATAATCATGCAGCTTTGCGCTCATCAGATAATGTAACGAACACTCATTGTAATTTAACTTCCAAAAATCGCCCCCAATAATAATTTTGATTTAAAAGCAATTTTTGAGACAATCATTCAAATTTCCTTCCATTTCCTTTTAACAAAGATTTTTAAAAGGTACTTCCAATGCTTTTCATGCAAGCGGCAGAGAACAATAAGAGCAGAATTTTGACATGCAGTTTCACTAAGGTAAGAAATTTATTCTCGTTTCGCACAGGGCAAACACCGACTTTTCGGTTGAATTGAGTTTAGGTTATCATTACAGTTTCATTATCATGGGATTAACGTTCATTATTTAATGGGAACTTGTACTTGAGTCAGATTGCGAGCTTTCATTTAATTATCTTTGCCATTTATATTCTTGTGGGGAGTTTATACTTAGCTGTGGCTCCATTACTAATAAATATAGTTTTTTTAATATTTTTGTGGGAAGGTTACATTTGGCTCCATTTCTATTAAGTATTGTTTTTTAGAATATGTTGTGGGGAGGTTACAACATCATAAAGAATGAGAGTCTAGTGAAGCAGGGGATACAACCCGTCGGCTTTGAACAATGACGTCATGCCTTAGTCATAGATAGTAATGTCTTCACTTCGAGGCATAGATAATAAAGCAGTTCTATGTTCTAATAAGCGCTATCATTAAAATAATTGAATGTGAATCTAAAAGCGATCATTTATCTATATTTCACTATTTTGCCATATTTCACTTTCTTATTCCACCAATATGCTTCAGTAGCTGATAACTGTTTTTTGGCTTTTTAAAAAAAAAAATCTCACGAGATAGAATAAACTGATCCTAAGATACAGATGCTTCAGTAGCTGATAAGTGTTTTTTGGCTTTTTTTAAAAAAATCTCACGAGATAGAATAAACTGATCCTACTTCATTAAGCAATCAATAAAAAAACTAAACTAAAACATAACAGCAAAAGACTTCGTAATCTATTCTATTTTCAGTTTACCATTTTCGCTTTTGCTTTTATGTTTTAGTTTGGTTTTTTTATTGATTGCTTAATGAAGTAGGATCAGTTTATTCTATCTCGTGAGATTTTTTTTTAAAAAAAACAAAAAACACTTATCAGCTACTGAAGCATCTGTATCTTAGGATCAGTTTATTCTATCTCGTGAGATTTTTTTTAAAGCCAAAAAACACTTATCAGCTACTGAAGGGAGCTACAACACTAAGAAGAATCGCTTCTCGGCTTTTGACAAGATCAATGTGTAGTTCCCTTTCAACAAGTGAAACGCAAAGATTAAATAAACAATCAAAACATATAAAATGAAACAGGTTGCAAATGTAACGTACGTGTATTTCCACCTATTCGTTACCAGTGTACATATATCGAGGTCAATGGAAGTCTGGTATACATATATTACATACGTAGGTCCTTCTGTCATCAGTAATACTGATATGTACGTAAGAAAAGACTTTTAGTAATAGCGGAGACGAAATAAACAGCACATCTATAATTTGTATCCCGTGCTCCACTTAGGGTTTACTGAAGCGGAGGATGCATCGTTCAGGTGAAGAACAGGACAGAAATGCTAGTGAAAACGAAGAAATCGCCTTACGACAAACTCGTATTCCGGACTGTACTGAAGCAACACACTTCGAATGAGCTTTTAATTTGTATCGGGTGTTTCATTTGCGGTTTAGTGAAGCAGGGGATACATAGTTCAAGTGAACAACAGGAGAGCAATGCTAGTTGAAACTAAGAAATCGACTGCGCTGAACTTGTATCCCGTACTGCACATAAGCAATACAGTTCGAAAGACTTTCGAGATACAACTGACATACATGTAACGTGATGTATTCTTTGCTAGTAATTTCATTCATTTCTTTCCATTGTATTTTGCGGAGAAATACTAAGATACAAACACGCGATATCGTTAACGTGAAAATACTACTGGCCCTTACATATGTGAAATAAAGTTTATCTCTCTCGCATTCCTTTGTTTCTCAACATTCTCCTCAGCTCTTTCATCTTTGTAATACATGCTCTCTGGCGACTTGTGACGTCATTGTTCAAAGCCGACGCGTTCTATCCCCTGCTGCACTAGACCCAAGAATGAGATGCGTGAAAAACTGCCACATTATCCATGGTGTTTATTACTTCTGTGCTAACAACACTATGCGTATTAAATTTCGCAGATAGTATTCGCACATGCTGCTAAATGCACCTACAAAATTATATCACAGTACCACACAGAGTTCAGAAGGTATGACGTCATAAACACAGGCGTGAAGAACTGTCGCATCATGCATGAATTATTCATACATTTATTGTTCACTACTAATACACTGCCACAATCAAATCAATTTAAAGAAATCCAGCCCGCATCTCGTGGTCGTGCGGTAGCGTTCTCGCTTCCCACGCCCGGGTTCCCGGGTTCGATTCCCGGCGGGGTCAGGGATTTTCTCTGCCTCGTGATGGCTGGGTGTTGTGTGCTGTCCTTAGGTTAGTTAGGTTTAAGTAGTTCTAGGGGACTGATGACCATAGGTGTTAAGTCCCATAGTGCTCAGAGCCATTTTTTGAAAGAAATCCATGATACCTGATGGCGCTTTTGACAGCCTTCAACTGCAAAGACCAATGGGCTGAAGACGAAACAATAGCCGTCTACAGGCTATGAAGAGTCGTTGCTATAGAAACATTTACAAAACCGCGTTGTGGACACGCGAAGCAGCTGCGACCTGCGTACAGAAACTGGTTAATAATTTGAAAGATGCTTTCACGAATAGATGAAAACGAAATGTTTTCGATATTACACTACAAACAAAGTTCATTTTCTGTTCTCGTTCCTAATAGAAAATTAGCAAACTGAACACCCGAGCAATGCCGGGTTTGTTAGCTATTATAAAACTGGATGTACTGTCTGTATCTGTGCACGTTCCATAACGCCTTCTTAACAACTGGACCGACTTCAACCAAATTTGGTGCACTTATACCTTACTGTCAGTTTACAACTGCTGTGGGTGTAAGAACCACCTATCTTATCAAAGGGGTGGGGATAGGGGCAGTGACGGATACAGAAGAACGTCAAGGAGGGGGCGCTAAAGATATCTTGAGCTACCTTTACTTTTACCATAATAAAAAATAATCAGGTCACATGCGAAGTTTAAGAACGTTTATTTAAACTGATTATACACATACACAAGACAATGTCATCTTATGATATAAAAAAAGTTACAATTGTCGTTCTCTTCATTAAATTATGAATTCTATGCACCTATTCTTCCTGGAAAATTAGTTAATTACATCGTCAGTAGGACAATCAAGACCATGGTGAGTGTTCAACTGAGCTAAGCGATTAAGTCGGTCCTCCTTCATTGTCGATCTCAGCCATGTCTTTGTGCGCCGCTATGTTGAAAATCTTCTTTCTACTGTAGCAATAGATGCAGGTGGATAAGCAAATATTTTGTGCAGCGTGTGCAAAGTAGGATTGTCAGATCTACGCCAAACAGACAACGCTTGCATAACAGAATTACGATCATTAAGGGCTTTTATGCTCGTTTGCTTGTATTGAAGAATCTCTCCCATTGGTCTCTTTTTAATCACGAATAGTGGTTCTTCTTCTTCAAAGATCGGTAGTTCAGTTAAGCGCTGATTCAGTTTATGTGCCGGATGACTACCGTCATGTTTCAGTAGTTGTGAGGGAAAAAGTATGTTGAATTTTAAATGATAAATATTTTCTTCAGCAGAACGTTCTCTCATGTCAGTCGTAACATGGCCCGGTGTTGGAATGAAAACAGTTCTTTTCCAATATGTCGTAGCATCATCACTATGATCACGGTGTTTCTGTGGCTGAATGGTGACCGGAATCTTCAGATGTTTCTACTTTTTTTCTTAATACATAACGATCCATTTTATTATATTTTTATGACGTAGGTAAATTAGATGCCAATTATTCTCGAGTAAACACTTTATTCGCACTGAAAAATACAACACTAGTACACTTAGCACTAAAACACACACGGCCATACTCCATGTATTTCTAATATCACTATGCACAACACTGATTGAAGTCCCTGGTAACAGCCAATAACCGCAGTTTTTCACTTTTCATCACCTCCAAGTTATCCCGACGATTGTAGATTTCAAACTGACTACCTGGCAGACACTCTGCTTCCATTATACGTGTGGCTCGATTGTTTCTAGAACATTCACTTTTATGGAGTGTGAACAAATACCTGCTACGGAAGCGACAAGCCAGTATGTACCTTAAGACGTATAACATAAGGGCGAGTTTCCAATGATGACGTCATCCAACAATTTATGTGTGTGGAACTTTTATTGTCGATTCCGTTCATTTCTAGTGCATTCGATAGAGGCCCTATATAGTAACAATGCATTTTTAGAAATCTTCTCGAAAGTTACTATTCCCGGAGACATACGCATCGATAGATTCCCATAGCTAACTCGTATTACGAGTTAGATATGGGAAACTATTGTTACATTATTAGTAAAAGTATTATTACGAGTCTCGTAACAATATTTTTATTGAGAAATTACTATGAATTACAAATATTAATCCTTCACAATCAACTGATTACTCTCACTCTTGACTAATCTTCACACTTGCACTTGTTACAACTAGGATTTTTTTCTTATTTATTCTTCAGTCTTATTTGTGCTTCTGAATGTAAACTAGCTTTCTATTCGGAGAACATCCCGTATTTATAATGCTACGTATCGAGATCACTAGAATGGCCGTGACTTCTCTCGTAGGTATGTGTTAGCAATCTATGTATCAACCTAGATATAGTAGGGGTCAGTGAAGTGAAGTGGAAAGAAGTGGAAAGAAGACAAGGATTTCTGATCAGATGAGTATAGGGTAATATCAACAGCAGCAGAAAATTGTATAACGGGAGTAGGATTCGTTATGAATAGCAAGGTAGGGCAGACAGCGTGTTACTGTGAACAGTTCAGTGACAGGGTTATTCTTATCGGGACCGACAGCAAACCCAACGCCGACAACGATAGTTCAGATATATATGCCGACGTCGCAAGCTGAAGATGAAGAAATAGAGAAAGTATATATGATATTGAAAGGGTAATACAGTATGTAAAGGGACATGAAAATCTAATAGTCATAGGGGACTGGAATGCACTTGTTCGAGAAGTCGAGAAGGAACTGAAGGAAAGGTTACAGGAGAATATAGTCTTGGGACAAGGAATGAGAGAGGAGAAAGACTAATTGAGTTCTGTAATAAACTTCAGCTATTAATAGCGAATACTCTGTTCAGGAATCACAAGAGGAGGAGGTATACTTGGAAAAGGCAGGGTAATATGGGAAGTTTTCAGTTAGATTACATCACGGTCAGACAGAGATTCCGCAATCAGATACTGGATTGTAAGATGTACCCAGGACCAGATACAGACTCAGATCGCAACTTATTAGTGATGAAGGGTAGGCTGAAGTTTAAGACGTAAGTCAGGAAGAATCAATACGCAAAGAAGTGGGATACAAAAGTACTAAGGAATGACGAGAAGTTCTCTAACGCTATAGATACAGCAATAAGGAATAGCGCAGTAGGCAGTACAGTTGAAGAGGAATGGACATCCCTAAAAAGGGCGATAACAGAAGTTGGGAAGGAGAACATAGCTACAAAGAAGGTAACTGCGAAGAAACCATGGGTAACAGAAGAAATACTTCAATTGATCGATGAAACGAGGAAGTACAAAAATGATCTGGGAGACTCAGGAATACAGAAATACAAGTCGCTGAGGAATGAAATAAATAGGAAGGGCTGGGAAGCTAGGACGAAATGGCTGCATGAAAAATGTGAAGCAAACGAAAAAGAAATGATTGTCGGTAGGACTGACTCATTCAAAACAACATTCGATGACATTAGAACCAAGGGTGATAACATTAAGAGTGCAAAGGGAATTCCAACGTTAAATGCAGACGAGAGAGCGGATAGGAGGAAAGAATACATTCAAAGCCTCTATGAGGGGGAAGATTTGTCTGATGTGATAGAAGAAGAAACAGGATTTAGAAGAGATAGGGGACCCGGTATTAGAATCAGAAATTTAAAGCTTTGGAGGTCTTGAAATCAAATAAGGCAGAAGGAACTTTTAATCAGAATTTCTAAAATCGTTGGGGAAGTGGCAATAAAACGACTATTCACGTTGGTGTGTAGAATGTATGAGTCTGGCGTCATACCATATGACTATCAGAAAAAACATCGTCCACACAATTCCGAATATGGCAAGAGCTGACAAGTGCGAGAATTATCGCACAGTCGGCGTATCAGCTCATGCATCCAAGTTGCTGACAAGAATAATATAGAGTAGAATGGAAAAGAAAATTGAGGATGCGCTACATAACGATCAGTTTGGCTTTGTAAAAAGGCATGAGAGGCAATTCCGACGTTGCGTCTAATAATGGAAGCAAGACTAAAGAAGCGAGACCGCTACGGTCGCAGGTTCGAATCCTGCCTCGGGCATGGATGTGTGTGATGTCCTTAGGTTAGTTAGGTTTAACTAGTTCTAAGTTCTAGGGGACTAATGACCTCAGCAGTTGAGTCCCATAGTGCTCAGAGCCATTTGAACCATTTTTTTTGAACTAAAGAAAAATCAAGACACATTCACAGGATTTGTCGACCTGGAAAAAACGTCCGACAATGTAAAATGGTGCAAGATGTTCGAAATTCTAAGAAAAATAGGGGTAAGCTATAGGGAGAGACGGGTCATTTACAATATGTGCAACAGCCAAGAGGGAATAATAGCGGACGACCAAGAACCAAGAGGACGTAGGTTACAAGTGCAGCTTTGAGATGAAGAGGTTTGCGGTTGACACAGGAGAGGAATTCGTGGCGGGCTTCATCAAACCAGTCAGAAGGCCGGTCGCTGTGGCCGAGCCGCTCTAGGAGCTTCAGTCTGGAACCACGCTGCTGCAACGGTCGCAGGTTCGAATCCTGCCTCGGGCATGGATGTGTGTGATGTTCTTAGGTTACTTAGGTTTAAGTAGTTCTAAGTCTTGGGGACTGATGACCTCAGATGTTAAGTCCCATAGTTCTTAGAGACATTTGAACCATTTTTTTAACCAGTCAGAAGAATGATGACCCAAAATAAAAAAAAAAGCCTAGGGACCGATGACTTCAGTAGCTTGGTTCCATAGGAACTTACCACAAATTTCCAAATTTTCAAAACTGTATGGTTGTACGACATGTAATTCACTAGATGTGACGTAAAAACAGTGGATGCATGAAAAACTGCCGCATCGTGGATTCTGTTTAAATTGATCACTTCTTGGCTACCAAATCTATTAGCAATCAGTTTTGCAGACAGTATCCACATGTGTCGATGGGTATACGTACGATATTATATCATTGTACACCGCATAGTTCAGGAGATATGACGTCATAAACACTAAGAATAAGGCCAGACACTGCGTGGTACGAGCGTGGACGTACAGCAAAAACGTAAGTGCTGGCTTTCTTTGTTAGTTAGTGATATTCACAAATTTTGCAAATACTAAAGCTTGGAAAGTAGTTTTTCTGTAAATATTTTTGTTACTTTGTAAAAGTGAGTTACTAGTTCTATCAACTATTCTCCTGCGCCTTCATTCCAGTTGTTGTTTTCATTTTATACAATACTAACTTAGCATTCGCTGCTTCCTTTGCGTATACCGTGTGATGTGCTCAGATTTTTTTCTCTTTAATCAAATTTTTGTATTACCCTCAAATTACAGCTCCTTCTAAACTTTTTACGCTAATTTTAGGCCACAGAAGCACGGTCTTTTCCGGATGTACTTCTGAACAGAAATCGCTTCTGGTGACTAGAGTCCAAGTTTTTTTTAATCATGGCTTTTGCGTTCTTGTAGTGATACCTAGCCGTAAAGCCAAATACCAATTTTCATAGATTTAGCCTAAAAATTTTCATCCGCTGCTACGCCCCCTTAGATGTGGAGTTTCGAACAATCCAATCTTAAATGATGCCTACAGCATGTGATTCACACCCTCTCCAAATTTAAACTTCCTGCCCTTAGCGATTTGGGCTGGGCGATGAAGATTCAGTGAATCGCTCTCGCCCTACTGCAACTCCTTAGGGGTTGAATGACTAAAAACATGTATTTTTTTCATTTCTACTCGAAAAGCCACATACCAATGTTCTTGCATTAGTCTTCAAAAATGCTTTCATAACGAATTATTTTCGTAAAAACTTTCAACATGTATTTCACCCCCTGTTGTTGTTGTTGTGGTCTTCAGTCCTGAGACTGGTTTGATGTAGCTCTCCACACCACTCTATCCTGTACAAGCCTCTTCATCTCCCAGTACCCACTGCAACCTACATCCTTCTGAATCTGCTTAGTGTATTCATCTCTTGGTCTCCCTCTACAATTTTTACCCTCCACGCTGCCCTCCAGTACTAAATTTGTGATCCCTTGATGCCTCAGAACATGTCCCACCAACCGATCCTTTCTTCTGGTCAAGGGATTGAATTTCTAAAATCAGTGAACTACATATTTCTTTATTTCTGACCGAGAAACCAAATACGAATTTTCTTATATCTTGCTTCAAAATTGCCTTAACAGTGACATATTTTCAAAAAACCTTTCATCCGCCATTTCACCCTCTTAGGGGTAAAATTTCTAGAAAACCCTTGTCAACCGACGCCTGTAGTATAATATCAGCACCCTTCTCAAATTACAAGTTTCGTTCTTCAGCGGTTTTGGCTGATCGATGTTGAATCAGTGTGACCCACGCAAACCGCCCTCTCTAGTTTTATGTTTCCCGCATACGTTAGTCCAAGAAGGGTTGACTCGTCACTGCTGTCCAGAGGGGAAGTGTACCTACAAGCGAACCTCCACCGAGCAGTGCCGCCATCTGCGTAAGTTTTCCCCCCGGTTCCACTCTTATAAGGGCGCTTGGCCGTTTGTTTTTAGCTCGAGTCAGGTCTTACAGTCAAACAATTAACAGCTGCAATGTACTCCAGCGAAGACAACACCGATATGATACTGACTTTTGGGGAGACCCACCGAATGCTGTATTCACATCGTTTTCCAACGAGACGTCTACCTTCTGCGCGGGTTTTTAGACGTACAGAGATATGTTTAAGAGCCGAAGGAACTTTCCAGGCACAGCGTGCCATGGGAAGACCAATCAGCGAAGCACCCAATTCTGCCTTACTATTTTAGACGACATCCCACGCACGGTAAACATAGCTTAAATGAAAATAAAGCGTACGTACAATGTAGTATAAACGAAAGTGGTATCATGCTATTACATTTAGGTTGCATGATTATTTGTACCTATAATAATAATAATAATAATAATAATAATTTGGAGTAGTGAAATGGAGTAACACAGACCTAGAAGCACTCAATACACTTACACGATCACAATGCCACAAATATAGAATACATCACATACATTCAGCAACAGAAAGATTCACATTAAGCAGAAAGGAAAGAGGAAGGGGATTTATCGACATAAAAAACCTACATTATGGACAGGTAGACAATTTAAGAAAATTCTTTCTAGAACGAGCAGAAACTAGCAAAATACACAAAGCAATCACTCATATAAATACATCGGCTACACCACTGCAATTTCATAACCACTTCTACAACCCTCTAGATCACATAACATCAACAGATACGAAGAAAGTAAATTGGAAAAAGAAAACACTACATGGCAAGCACCCGTATCATCTAACACAGCCACACATCGATCAAGACGCATCCAACACATGGCTAAGAAAAGGCAATATATACAGTGAGACGGAAGGATTCATGATTGCAATACAGGATCAAACAATAAACACCAGATATTACAGCAAGCATATTACTAAAGATCCCAATACCACAACAGATAAATGCAGACTTTGAAAACAACAAATAGAAACAGTAGATCACATCACAAGCGGATGTACAATACTAGCAAATACAGAATACCCCAGAAGACATGACAATGTAGCAAAAATAATACATCAACAGCTTGCCTTACAACATAAACTTATAAACAACACGTTCCCACATACAAGTATGCACCACAAAATGTACTGGAGATTGATGAATACAAATTATACTGGAACAGAACCATGATAACAGATAAAACAACACCACATAACAAACCTGACATCATACTCACCAATAAAAAGAAGAAATTAACACAACTAATCGAAATATCCATACCCAATACAACAAATATACAAAAGAAAACAGGAGAAAAAATTGAAAAATACATCAAACTGGCTGAGGAAGTCAAGGACATGTGGCATCAGGATAAAGTTGACATTATACCAATTATACTATCAACTACAGGAGTCATACCACACAATATCCACCAGTACATCAATGCAATACAGCTACATCCAAACTTATATATACAACTACAGAAATCCGTAATTATTGATACATGTTCAATCACCCGAAAGTTCCTAAATGCAATATAACATATACCGTACAGTTAAAAGGAAGTCACGCTTGATCGAGGTCTGCGTCACTTTCCATTTTTGACCAGACATAACATCTGAGAAAAGAAAGAAAGAAAGAATAATAATAATAATAATACTATTACGGCCATTATTATTAATATTACGAAAGTCATTAGGTCTCCCCCAGTAATACCTATTTCACATCGTATTTAAGACAAAGAGGAGCTGAAGTGGACCTGTGTATATTGAGATCTTACGTACAAAGAATTCTGGAGGAATGAAAATGGCATCCCTTTAAGCTGTACCTACGCCAGCAGCTATACGGAAACGATTTCCAAAATCGGGTATCGATCTGAGGACGTCTCGTAAATAAAGCAGCTGTAAATCCGGATTTCATGAGGCAGATTTTACGAGGAGATGGATGATATTTCGCCAATGACACCAATGTCAATAGACACAATCTACATTACTGGGCTCCTGCAAGTCCTCACTCGTTACGACCACATCACGTGAAAACTGTGGATAGATCGTGGTGGCTTTCCATGGCCAGCGAGATCGCCTGATTTAACGCCCCTGGATTTTTTTTATGGGATTATATCAAAGCCAGCGTTTACGAAACGGAACCGGGAAATCCAGATCTGTTAAAAGAACCAATACGCCTTGCTTGCGCTTCAGTACCTACAGATAGGTTAAGAGTTGTCCACGCTAATACCGAAAGGTTCTTACATCAATGCATCCAGCATGGCAGACAACCACAATTGCTGTGTACACAGCCACAGATGGAGCAGTATGACACAGAGAAGGAACCCTACCAGACTGCGGTGGAGAGCCTTAGAAAAAATGGAAGCAGGAGAGTGGCATACTGATGTGGCGCGATGGCTTATTGTAAATCGATCTGTTGTTTCTCCGATGTGGCAACAGTTTATAGAGATCGAAACTATATCCCGAGTACCTGTGCCCTCAGAAAGAGAGCGCCGTTATTTGGCTGTAAGGGCACGACGATACCATCCTAGTATTGAACAGGAACTAGCATCTGACCTCGCAGCATCTACTGGACTTCTTGTATCGACGCAAATGGTTTACAGAAGGCTTCGGCAGGGTGGCCTTTATTGTCGGAGACCTGCCGTATGTGTACCTCTGACGCGTCTCCACAGAAGGGGACATATAGAGTGGAGCCGTCAGAATGCCACCTGGGTGGTCGAAGAGTGGGCCAATGTTATAACCATGCTCCTTAATTTGTAATTTTCTGTAATTATATCTTTGTTTTTCCTTTTCTTTTAGAGAAACCTGAAGAACCCTTAACCAGGTGAAATGCGTTATTTGTAATAAAAATAACTTTGCAACCAAGACTGTCTGTCTCTTCACATAATAGGAAATAAATGGTAGTGGTACTAGCTTGTCTCACAAGGTGGCTCTATTGCCCTGTCTTATATAACGTGTCAGTTCATAAGAACTGCTGGTAGGAGGCTGATATGAAAGTATACTTCTTCCCATCCTATCCTCAAATGGGACACAAATCAACGAATCGGTCAGGCCAATCTGGGACCTTTACGTTCCTCAAGGGCTTTGTGTTGTGATCTGCAGTATGGGGTCTTGCATAAATCTGTTGGAATGTATCTGTTTGGTAATCACGCCACGAAGGGTCTGGCAACAGCAATGCTTGCTACATACTGGCCAACATACACCCTCTGTTCAACAACTACCAAAACAAATCTGTTGTCATTTAGAATAGCTGCCCACACCATGATTTCAGAAGTTGGAGAGGTAAGGGTCTCCGGAATAGCTGCTTCACATAACATTTCACCAGGTCGTCCACAGACACGTTAGTATATAGGTCACTATCGCAAAGAGACGCGAAATTCGTCGCTGAAGACCATGGAAGCAACTCAATGACCTTGAGACACGTAGTTGAGTACTACAGAACAACACTCAATGAACCAATGGAGTACTACTATACACTCTAAAAGTCTGTGTTGTTTATTGTATAGTAACATAGGTGAACGACGCATGGAAACTCGAGATTTGAACCAGCTTCCAGTTAACACGTTCACGGCTGTTCGTCATGACACTCTTCCTGTAATCTTTCCCGCTGTTCTCATCCGTCTATTCCTAACAGCCAGTGGAACATTGCTACAACTTGCTGATGGTGTAGTCTTTCCGCAAGGATTCATGCCTACTCATCTTACCAAGCGGCTGTGCCGAGCCCACCTCGTCACCACTCGTTCTCAGATTATTGTAACACAAATAATTGTCTGTGGGATCTGCCCTTCACGCCAACGATTCGCCTTTTCTCAGAGCAAGAATCATGCGCGTCTTGTGGATACTCTTTGTTGCTACTGTCATGACCAGCTTATGAATCAGAACTGTTTACATGGGCATTAAAAAAAAAGTTGAGTCTTCTTTACACAGGCACCATTGGGCAAATACGCAGTTTTGATAAGTGTATCTGAAATACATCAATCGTTTACGAGTTTTCTGTGCGTGCGACATACACTGAAGAGCCAAAGATACTGGTACACCTGCCTAATATCTTGTAGGGCTCCCGCGAGCACGCGAAAGTGCCGCAACACGACGTGGCATGGTCTCGACTAATGTCTGAAGGAGTGCTGGAGGGAAATGACACCATGAATCCTGCAGGGCTGTCCACAAATCCGTAAGAGTACGAGGGGGTGGAGATCTTTTCTGAACAGCACGTTGCAAGGTATCCCAGATGTAATCAACAATGTTCATATCTGCGGATTTTGGTGGCAAGCGGAACTGTTTAAACACATATGAGTGTTCCTGGAGCCATTCTGCAGTAATTCTGGAATTGCCCAAGTCCGTCGGAATGCACAATGGACACAAATGGATGCAGGTGATCAGACGGGATATTTACGTACGTGTCATCTATCAGAATCGCGTCTAGACGTACCAGAGGTCCCATATCCAACTGCACACGCCTTACACCGTTACAGAGACTCCACGAGCTTGAACAGTCACCTTCAGACTTGCAGGGTCCAAGCAGATCTCTGATGGGCAGGGGCCACAGAGCGTTGTGGAGGGGGCTTGTAAAATATATCGTAAATTCACGAGAAGGAATCACTTGTGAGCTCCAAGGAGCTACCGGTATTCCAGCTAGCACAACGACTGGACACACGAAGTTAAGAAGAACGGTGGTCGAGCAGCTCCTCAGAAGCCAGACATTTCTGCAATGAAAGCTAATCGACGCTCGAGATGGTGTAAAGACGGGCGTCACTGGACAGTGGATGACGAAACGAGTACTTTGGTGTGATGAATCACACTATATCCTGCGACAATCCGGCGGAAGAAGTTGGGTTTGGCGAATGCCCGCGGAGCTTTGCCTGCATCGTGTGTAGTACCTACAGTGAGGCAGGGAGGAGGAGGTGTTATGGTACGTGCTTTTCTTTGTTAACGTGTGCTCCCGCCATTGCGCTTAAGAAGACTCTAAGTGCGGATGGATATGAACAAATTTTGCAACGTTGTATAGTGCTTACGGTAGACGAACAGTTCGCAGGCGGTGATTGTGTCAGCCTGAAAATGCAGCCTGTCATAAAGCTGCATCAGTGAGCCAGTGATTTGTGGACAGTAACAATCCTGTAATGAACTGCATCTAACCCCAACCCAATGGAATCCTTTGGGATGAGAAAGAATATTGACTTCGCTCTAGACCCTAGCGTCCAACATCACTAACATTCCTGTTTTCGGCTATTCAGGAAGAATGGGCCGCCGCTCCTCAACAGACATTCAGATACATCATTGAATGTGTCTCCAGCAGAGATAAATCCGTCGTAAACGGAAGGGTGGACTCATCCCATTTTAATGTCCTCTAATAGGTGTTTGGATACTTTTAATCAGGTACTGTAGATGTTAGGGGTTACTCTGACTCAACCAAGTACTATTCCGCCCCACACGGAGTGACTTTTTAGATGGAACTATTAATTAATATATTTAAATTTTTTGTTATTTATTAAACATGGCTCATTAAAACTGTACCAGACACTTTCAGACATCCTGGATTCTCTGACACTCTGAGGAAGCTTTAGTGTACTAGAACTGTCTGAAACATAAACCAATTCATCTTGAGGTTGAAGCTCTTTTGTCCGTGTTTGCTTTAACAATACATGATTTCAGATGGGGTCCGCCTTTAGCAAAACACAATTTTGTTTTTAATTTTAAACATGGTTTCACCGCAGTTGCAGCATCCTCAGTGAGCTTTATTTCGTCTGCTTTCCTAGCGTCTTCTGCTCTGTAAATATCCTGGATTTGGTACTTGGTTCGAAGGAAACCATTTTGACCGTTAAATATCTCACGAATGCAACTTTTTATCCGCAAAATAGCTTGGCCCTGAAGCGATGAATCCCTGACACCTCACTTACATAGCTAGCAGCAGCTGCTCGTGAAATATTTATGCCGGCCCGGAGTGGCCGGGCGGTTCTAGGCGCTACAGTCTGGAGCCGAGCGACCGCTACGGTCGCAGGTTCGAATCCTGCTTCGGGCATGGATGTGTGTGATGTCCTTAGTTTAGTTAGGTTTAATTAGTTCTAAGTTCCAGGCGACTGATGACCTTTAGAAGTCGTATAGTGCTCAGAGCCATTTGAACCATTTTTTTTAAAATATTTATATTTTCCCTTAACTAATTAATTTTTTCATAATTACTTCTATTATTTTTAGGCAGTTAAATGTTTTTCCAAACTTAGACCTCTCGATGGTGAATTTTATATGTAATTTGTGCATTTCACGCCCAATGTTTGGCTAATAAAATTCGGGCAAAATTTGATTGTTCAATTTTCCCCCGAGTAATTATGTTTTTCTTAAATACCCCGATTACTTTCACGAAAATAGATCCTTTTTTTGCAAAACTATACATCACACTGGTCAATTTGATACCCCCTTTGGCTCATTTCCCACTCTTCGTTTGCCTATGAAAATTCGGACAAGCGTCCGTTATGCAATTAACAGGGAGTCTTCATCTTGCTCTGTTCAAACATTTGACGAAAAGTACATGTTAAAAATGAATGCCACTATATTCATAGGAGAAGATATCGGATCCTCTGAGTGAACTATTCACCCAGATAAATTAAATTAAAAAGATAAATAGTGCTTCACGCTAATGTTAGACTTTACTTCTTATTCCAATTCCAAATTCCAGAGCGCTTGCCTAATTTCGTTTCAATTGTTTTACTGCTGCAGGGTGTCCCTGGACGTACATTCAGGGACCATTCGAAGCAAAAAAGCCTACTAAACATGGGCTCTGAAATGCATATCTTAAGAGTTATGAGCGCTTCTTCATCTTCGACACTGTGAAAAAAATCTCTTCTACTGCAAACTCTTTGCTTTCAGTTTATTGAGACGTGGATGTGTGAACCAAAAATAAATGTCCAGCAAACATTGGCTTTAAAGTGATACCTTAAAAGCTATAAACACTTGTTCATTTTCCCTTGCAGTGAAACATCTTTACCCAATAAGTGCTCATAGGTCTTAAGATATGTATTTTAGAGTCCATATTTACTAGACATTTTTGTTTCAACTGCAGTACACCACCAGCCAGAAGCAAAAGGGTTGCCATGCGCTACCGCCTCCGACATCTATGGTATGAAGATGATCTTATTATCAGATCGAAATCGGTCACCGCATTAAAAAATTTATGCGATCAAGACTGCTTCCAGTTTATTTATTAAAAAAAAGGTGCTGTGCTTCAAATACACGAAGTCAAAGATCAGTTTATTCTTTCGTTTTTCCGTTATGATCAGAAAACTACCTATATCTCTTTTTTTTCTCGTCCCACAGTGTTCAAGTAAATAACAGTCTTCTCTTCCACTGATATGAAATTGGCAGTGATTCCGCGTAATCACTAATTAACAATTCATTAGTGGCTCGGTGCAGAAATTCTTGTAATGCTTTGCTCTACGACAACATTTTATTCCTCCAACTAAATAAAAGAAGTGTCCGAAAGCCATATGAGTAAATTAGTTATGCCAAGACAACCTGAGTAGCATTTCTCAGTATTAGCTTTTTTGGATAAACCGTTCTCAGGTTTTTTTCTGTGTCAAATCTGGGTACGGTCTCAAGCTTCCGACGGCCATTTCCATAGGCGTCGTGAAAGCAACAGACTTAGGCACCATGTTCTCCAATTGAAAGAAAGTAATATGAATATGAAGTTACTCCGGAGGATATTTTTGTATAAAAAATTCGGTTTTCTTGCAGCGTCAAGTCTGGGTTGGTCCTGACGAAGACGACGGAGGTGACCGTCGGAAGCTTGAGACTTTGCCCATATCTCACGCGGCAAGAAAACTGAAAATTTTTGTGCAAGGGACGATCAAGCAGTTTCAGTTTGGGGGCAATGCTGCAGTGTATGTGCACCGTTCAGGAGTGGACTTAAAATACAAGGTGACAGGATATCAATGATACGATTCGCTGATGACATTGCTATCCTGAGTGAGAGTGAAGAAGAATTAAATGATCTGCTGAACGGAATGAACAGTCTAATGAGTACACAGTATGGTTTGAGAGTAAATCGGAGAAAGACGAAGGAAATGAGAAGTAGTAGAAATGAGAACAGCGAGAAACTTAACATCAGGATTGATGGTCACGAAGTCAATGAAGTTAAGGAATTCTGCTACCTAGGCAGTAAAATAACCAATGACGGACGGAGCAAGGAGAACATCAAAATCAGAGTCGCTATGGCAAAAAAGGCATTTCTGGCAAACAGAAGTCTACTAATATCAAATACCGGCCTTAATTTGAGGAAGAAATTTCTGAGGATGTACGTCTGGAGTACAGCATTGTATGGTAGTGAAACATGGACTGTGGGAAAACCGGAACAGAAGAGAATCGAAGCATTTGAGATGTGGTGCTATAGACGAATGTTGAAAATTAGGTGGACTGATAAGGTAAGGAATGAGGAGGTTCTACGCAGAATCGGGGAGGAAAGGAATATGTGGAAAACACTGATAAGGAGAAGGGACAGGATGATAGGGCATCTGCTTAGACATGAGGGAATGACTTCCATGGTACTAGAGGGAGCTGTAGAGGGCAAAAATTGTAGAGGAAGACAGAGATTGGAATACGTCAAGCAAATAATTGAGGACGTAGGTTGCAAGTGCTACTCTTGAGATGAAGAGGTTAGCACAGGAAAGGAATTCGTGGCGGGCCGCATCAAACCAGTCAGTAGACTGATGACCAAAAAAATGTGCACCGTAGCGCGATTCCGACGCGGGTATATAAGCACCGACATGTAAGCCAGACATTAGTATGGCATTCTTGTCTTTCCGACGTGCGTGTGGCAAATGCGGAGACGTGAGCTATAGCGACGTTACCACCAAATGCGCCATACAGGACCAACGTGCTGTAATTTTTTTTTTTTTTTTTGGCTGCCGAAGGAGAAATACCGGTAGACTTCCGTCGGAGAATGAAGAATGTGTATGGCGCAGCTTGTCTGTCGAAAATCACCATTGTGGAATGGTGCGCCAGTTCCGTGCTGGTCGCGGTTCGACATAAGATGTCGGTCGATCTGGGAGACCAGCCTCATCCATTATGGACAAATGGGAGACACTCGATCACCCTTCCTATAATCCTAATCTTACCCCATGCGATTATCACGCCTTCGGTTCCTTAAAAAAGGCCTTGAATTGCCCACGATTCCTGTCCGACGATGATGTGCAGCAGGCAGCTACGGACTTCTTCAAGCAGTAAGACACAGTGTTTTACGAAACGCTTGTCTTCAACGTGGTGCGTCGGTGGCATAATTGTCTCAATGCTCACGGTGATTTTGCCTGATTGACATACCGTCTCTGGATTGTACGACCTACGAACTGAAACTTTTTGACCCGCTCATACAAGAACATGGTCGGGAGAAACAACATTGTCACATCAGCTTTTACGGTACATTGACAGTTATAGGAGAAGATGTCTTCCCTACGGCAATTTCTTGGTAAGAATGGAATTTTGCAGTAAAATCTTTTCGTTCATATTGTTGGAGAAATAAACGCCCCGTTTGATCTTGTTATTGAAACAGATCACGTTTTCGATTCGCGATGCTGCGATGCATTTTTCAGATTCGTCATCATCTGGCCCCATTAAGCGACTAGGTGAGCATTCCCACACGAAGTCTATCTCACCAGACTGCAGGACAAAAGAACGAATCGGAATTTCAGTTTTCGTACATCACAGAAACGCCATGGACCAATTTATTAAAAAAAAAAAAAAAGAACCTTGAATCAACTATCTACGATGCTATTTGGTCAACTAGTAGTATATGGGATCGATATCTAGCGGAATCGGGAAAATGACAAAAGATTTCCTTAGTCTTGGTGAAACCTCCTCCCATCGGTGATTACTACACAATACACATCCTGTTCGCTACCTTTCCGCCAGGCCATTGTCCAATTGATCTAAATGATCACATAAATACCTTCATTTGTACGTAAAAATAGATGTTCCAGGCATTATACATTTCCTCGCTGATTTTGGGTCATCACTGCTGCAGATTCGACGAAATGATTTGACAGTCGAGACAAATTAATTAACGGTGACGATGCAGAGAAGGAAGCGCGAGGCGAGCGCAGTGCCGATAGGTCAATATTACCACTGCGCCACAACAGGTCGTGGTGTGAGCTCCGCTGTTTTACCGCGAACTCCTCTTCTCAGAAGCTCTTTCGCGGTAGTTTCCCGACAACTGGTCCCTCCTACCACAGCACCGTGTGCCACCGACACTTGCTAACTAAACTGGTGTCCACAAAAACTCCTTTCCAGCATTGGTTTAGTATTTTTATGAGACAGCAAAGGACCTGGAAGAGCAGTTGAACGGAATGGACCAGTGTCTTGAAAGGAGGATATAATATGAACATCAACAAAAGCAAAACGAGGATAATGGAATTTAGTCGAATTAAATCAGGTAATGCTGAGGGAATTAGGTTAGGAAATGAGATGAGTTTTGCTATTTGGGCAGCAAAATAACTGATGATGGTGGAAGTAGAGAGGATATAAGATGTAGATTGGTGATGGGAAGGAAAGCGTTTCTGAAGAAGCGAAATTGGTTAACATCGAGTATAGATATTAGAGTCAGGAAGTCTTTTCTGAAAGTATCTGTGTGGAGTGTATGGAAGTGAAACATGGACGATGAACAGTTTAGACAAGAAGAGAATATAAACTTCCGAAATACGGTGCTACAGAAGAATGCTGAAGATTAGATGGGTAAATCACGTAACCAATGATAGAATTGGGGAGAAGAGGAACTTGTGGCACAACTTGACTAGAAGAAGGGATCGTTTGGTAGGACATGTTCTAAGGCATCAAGGGACCACCAATTTAGTATTCGAGGGCAGCGTGGAGGGTAAAAATCGTAGAAGGAGACCAAATAAATACACTAAGCAGATTCAGAAGGATGTAGGTTGCAGTAGGTACTTGGAAACGAAGAAGCCGAAGAAGCTGGCACAGGATAGAGTTGCATGGAGAGTTTCATCAAACCACTCTCTGGACTGAAGACCACAAGAACAACATCGTGATTATCGTTTACCTTCGTTGCCTACAAACCGGTTTGATCTAGAGATAAAATTTTGAACTGGCAGTTGGAGAAACACTTGATGCACAATTTTCGTTGTTCGCGTTGTTTCTTCGTGATTCCCCTTGTCTTCTAATGTTCCACCGAGTTAGTAGGTCCCTTTTTTTTTTTTGACGAGATTGAGTGTAATCACAATCCTTGCCAAAGATGAGCTAATCTTCCAACGGTTTCGGTATCGACTACAAACAAATAACTTACCCACAAATCTTTAAATAATGTCACTACCTTAAGAATAAGCAAGGTATTTTGTTCAACAAAATTAAACTTTTATCCTGTATTTTCAAGTACCGTAATTATCTTATTAGAGACACCATCGGAATTAGAATATCTACCAAACAGGATCGGTAGCTACGCACTCTGTAGTTCATTGCCGCAATCACTTTATTCAGAAACCGATCGATGTAACGGAGCGACTAACGTCTTGGATTTGCATTCGGATACTGTAGGGTTACATATCTGCACATATATATGTAATCTTAGGTAGCAGCCATAAATCCCTAAAAGCTGTAACGGAAAGTCCTTCTTCCTAAGCTCCAAGGTAACACATACAAAGGATTGTTGTAGAAATGTATGCAACGTCCTATTTACGCTTGCGGATAACCACTTACATTGTTGAGAGTGGAAATAACAGTTACTTTCTTCCATCTGTCGGAGGCACTAAATCATCGTTGATAGCTACGAGGTTGTTAACATAGCTACACCGCCCCTGAAAGTTACTGGTAGATTAAAACGGCTTTACTTACGAGTACTCGAATCCCAATCTTCGAAAGGCTAGGTTCAGGGTCCAAATAGGGGTACAAACTGAAAAAAAAAATTTGTGCACATTCCAATGCAGAGAAAAAGTCCATCCTGCGTACTCTAATTTTATTTTCAAATATTATTTCTTTTGTCTCTGTTCTGGGTCAGTTCAAATAAGTGTCTTCAGCCTAGCTTTGGCTGGCAAGACATGTCTAAGCTTAAGTTTGTTGTTTTGTTAAGGAGTACGACGGTATGTTTCTTCGGACATGAGTGCATCTCCGAAGGAACATTGCATCGTTTTTCTTAGTGACACAAGCACTGCAGTATCGCTCAAAGATCAGACAACTACAGGCATTGCGACATGGCACTACATGCGATTGAGACTACAATACTGGGACGACGAGAAAAGCCGTGGACTGGTCTCATGCTGCCCGCCACGAATTTCTCTCGTGTGCAACCTCTTCATCTATGAGTAGAACAACATACGTCCACGATTATTTGATGGATGTATTCGAATCTCTGTCTTCCTGAACAGTTTTTGCCCTCTACAGCTCCCTCTAGATCTCTTAACAGACGTCCTACCATTCTGTCCTTTCTTCTTATCAGTGCTTTCCATACATTTCTTTCCTCGCCGATTCTCCGGAGAACCTCCTCATTCCTTATCTCATCAATCCACCAAATTTTCAACATTCTTCCGTAGCACCACACCTCAAAGGCTTTTGTTCTCTTCCCGTTTTCCCGAAGTCCGTGTTTCAGTACTATACAATGCTGTGCTCCAGACGTACATTCTCAGAAACTTCTTCCTCAAATTAAGGGCTATGTTTGATACTAGTAGACTTCTCTTGGTCAGGAATGCCCGTTTTGCCAGTGCCCGTCCGCTTTATATGTCCTGTTTGCTCTTCCATCATGGGTTGTTTTGCTGATCAGGTAGCAGAATTCCTTAGCTTCTTATACTTCGTGATCACCAGTCCTGATGATAAGTCTCTCGCTGTTCTCAATTCTGCTACTTCTAATTACTTTCGTCTCTCTCTGATTTACTCTCTATCCTCATTTTGTACTCATTAGACTGTTCATACCATTCTGCAGATTCTGTAATTATTCTTCACTTACACGGAGGATGAAATGTCATCAGGGAATGTTATCATTGATATCCTTTCACCTTGAATTTTAACTCCACTCCTCAACCTTTCTTTTATTTTCGTCATTGCTTTTTCGATGTATTGATTCAACAGTAGGGTCGAAAGCCTACATCCCTGTGTTACACCCTTTTTAATTCGAGCACTTCGTTCTTGGTCGTCCACTCTTAATGTTCCATCTTGGCTCTTGTACATATTGTATATTTCCCGCCTCTCCCTATAGCTTAACCCTATTTTTCTCAAAATTTCGAACGTCTTGCACTATTTGACATAGCAGACGCTTTTCCAGGTCAAGAAATCCTATTAACGTGTCTTGATTTTTCTTCAGTCTTGCTTTCACTTTGTTCACTTTTCTTTTCCATTCTTCTGCATATTATTGTTGTCAGCAACTTGGATGCATGAGCTATTAAGCTGATTGTGCTGTAATTCTCGCACTTGTCGGCTCTTGAAGTTTTCAGGATTGTGTGGATGATGTTTTCCGAAAGTCAGATGGAATATCGCCAGACTCATTTATTCTACCCACCAACGTGAATAACCGTTTTGGTACCAGTTCTCCCAATGATTTTAGAATCATAATGGAATTTTATGTATCCCTACTGCCTTATTTGATCTTAAGTCTTCCAAAGCTCTTTTAAATTCTGATTCTATTACAGCATCCCCTATCTCTTCTATATCGACTCCTGTTTCTTCTTCTATCACATCATCGGACAAGCGTTCCTCCTGATGGTGACCTTCAATGCATTCTTTCCCCCTATCCGCTCTCTCCTCTGCATTTAACAATGGAATTCCCATTGCACTCTTAATGTTACCACACCTTTTAATTTCCCCTACGGTTGTTCGCCTTTTATAAAGGCTGCATCAGTCCTTCCAACAACCATTTATTTTTCAAACTCTTCACATTTTTCATGTAGCCGCTTCGTCTTAGCTTCCCTGCACTTTCTGTTTGTTTCATTCATAAGTGACTTGTACTTCTATATTGCTGAATTTCCCTGAACATTTTTGTATTTCCTTCTTTCTTCGATGAACTGAAGTACTTCTTCTGTTATGCATGGTTATTTCGCAGATTTTTTCCAACTTCCGTGATCGTCCCTTTTTGGAGACGTCCTTCAATTCATATCCTACTAAGCTATACCTTATTGTAGTATCTATGGCCTCAGACAACTTCAGGCGTCTCCCTAGTTCTTCCATATCCCATTTCATTGTGCATTGATTCTTTTTGACTAGTCTCTTAAATTTCAGCCTACTCTTCATCATTGCTAAATCGGGATCTGAGGTACGCCTTTCAGTCCGATACCTGATTTCGGAATATCTACCTGACCTTGTTGTAATCAAACTGGGATCTTGCCGTATCTCCCGTTCTTTTCCAAATACACTTCCTCCTCTTGTGATTCTTGAACAAAGTATTCGCTATTACTAGCTGAAATTTATTGCAGAACTCAGTTAGCCTTTCTCCTCTTTCACTCCTAGTAACAAGTCCATACTCTGCCGTAACCCTTTCTTCTACTCCTTCACCTATAACCGCATTCCAATCCCCACTGTCAAAGTTTCATCTCCCTTCACTGTCGGTATAGAGATGGCTAATAAAAACGATCAGACATGTACAATAAGGTAATACATTAATAAGTTGATTTACAATAGGCCCTTGTAAGTTAATAATTGAGGTATACTTAACTGTGAAGTGCTGTAGGTTCTATTGTGGTACTGAGCTATATACAGTGAGACCAATGTTCTTGGTAGAAATATATACTTGAATGTTGATACTCTTATATAGTCTCTGAATATTAGTAATGTTTAATAACGCTGTGCTACGTTGATGTAAATTCCTGCCTGTAACCTTCCGTACTAATGTTAAGTCTATAAATGCATCGAATCTGAGGCGAAATTCTGAAAGCGGCTGCTTAAAAAGATGTGTCTGTCTACCAGAGTCACAAGCTGAGGGGCCACGTCAGTTTAACGTGCTGTGGCGGTGTGTATGCGTGGCGACATCCTTCGGGGAAACAGCGAGCACGGTGTGCTGGCGGAAGGCTTAAATTTGCGTAGCTGTGAGCGGCACGGGACGCTCTGGGTACGTCGAAAGATCACTCAAAGAGGTGGTGAAATCTGTATGTAAATACCAAGGGAAAAACTGTACTGGAGTATGTGGACAATATGAGAGAAATCAGACAGAAATGGGCAAAGTTTGCGTGTTTTATGAGAGTCATTCATGGAAACAAGAGCAAATTATTAGAATAATTATTTTTAAATGCAAAGTGTAAGTTTGTTATAACCATCCTCCGTGGTAACGGTGTATGTCGAAATGTTCTAAATTAAGCGGCTGGTCCCGGCGGAGGTTCGAGTGCTCCCTCGGGCATGAGTGTGTGTGTTTGTCCTTAGGATAATTTAGGTTAAGTAGTGTGTAAGCTTAGGGACTGATGACCTTAGCAGTTAAGTCCCATAAGATTTTACACACATAACATTTCACATAAGATTCTAAATTAAACAAATATTTCAACTGTATGTGGCGCCTGATGTTTACTGTGTGTTTAAGTAATACTGTGTGTAATAAATATTGTTAAACATGTTGCATGTAAGTGGCCGAGCGGTTCTAGGCGCTACAGTCTGGAACCGCGCGACCGCTGCGGTCGCAGGTTCGAATCCTGCCTGGGGCATGGATGTGTGTGATGTCCCTAGGTTAGTTAGGTTTAAGTAGTTCTAAGTCCTAGGGGACTGATGACCTCAGAAGTTAAGTCCCATAGTGCTCAGAGCCATTTGAACCATTTTGTTGCATGTAATTTAGTCAGACCGATCACTCCCCTGCCGGTCCGTTGCACCGTAGAAAAGTAAAACAAAAGCTCAGTTCGACTGCACAGAGGCATCTACGCAACAACGTCTCACAAGCCACCAGTAAATGAAGAAGGACATGTCCTACTGTTTGATGCAAGAAGTCTCTGCTAAGCCCTTGATAAAGATTCACAGAATTTAGTCGTAGATGTGTATGTTGGTTTCTCACTATCCTTCTTCCTTTTTTTTTCGCTACTTATTTCCGTGTAAAGTTAGATGCGAGGAGAAACAGAGAGACAAGGTGATGACCTAGAGGTGTTTAACCCACGTCTAACTATTATCCGTCCTCGCCAGCCACTGATGATGATGTTATGTGGCAAGCGACCTTCCGGCACATGACACCTGTTTTTAAAGCCGCTTTCCAGCTAGTGTCACAGCTCTCTTCGTCTGTTGTGAAACGTGGAACTGCCTAATGTTACGGCGTTCTGGTATAATATTACGTGCGGGTTACGACTGACATTTGGTCTCTGGTGGATGTCTAGAGAGGTCGTCTAGTCAGCGTAGGAATGCAGTTTTCCTCGCGTACCTGTAGGCACAGAGTCAGATGCTCAGACCACTTCCTTGAGCTTGAGATGTGTCGGAGCATTCCGTGTGAATGTTGATTAGTGAGCACAGCTGCGAAAGCTATAGTGGATACAATTTTTGACATTATGTCTGTGCAAATTAAATCAGCAGTTGTTTTTGGTAGCCGGGCTCTGTGGCCGTGCGGTTCTAGGCGCTTCAGTCCGGAACCGCGTGACCGCTACGGTCGCAGGTTCGAATCCTGCCTCGGTCATCGATGTGTGTGATGTCCTTAGGTTAGTTAGGTTCAAGTAGTTCTAAGTCTAGGGGACTGATGACCTCAGATGTCAAGTCCCATAGTGCTTAGAGCCATTTTGTTTTTGGTAAAATCTTGCTTACAAAAATTCTGATTTCCGGTTGTGATACAAATCATCATAAACTGTGCTGGGAGTATGGCCCAGCTGTTTATATCATTTTGGCAGCGGTATCCGTCGTCATTGGTAGTGACACAACGGGACCATAATCCTGAAGGACCATAATCCTGAACCCACTCTGATGACGGTTTCTAGCCGAATCCAGTAACAATATAAATGATTGCTATTTTTGCTGTTTGAAAAAAAAGGTAAAAGTGAAAAAGATAGCGTCACTATAATGATTTATTTAACTCACATCAGTTTTTTATGTTTATTGTTACTGTGTCTAAAAGTTTCTTTTAGTGTGCATGCCTCATCTGCATAACCTCTTTTTCTGTTATACTCTTCACCTTAGCGGCGAATGTTTCTTGAGCGTCTGTAGACTTAAACAACGGCGGAAGTAAATTTCGCTCGTTACGAAAGGCTCCTACAGACACAATTATATTAACTAATTGAAGTGGCTAGAACACAGAACGTACAATGATTCTGCAGTGAAAATCTTCGTAGCTTGTTGCTGTGGCCGTCTTCAGTCCGAATATTGGCAATTTTTCTGTGCCAGCCCCTTCACTTCTGTGTATCTTCTGTAAGCTACATCCGTTTTAGCCTGGTTTCATCTCCTTCTATATATTCCTTCTTTTCTGCCGGCTACGATTAAGTCCTTGTTCATTACTTATCTGATCTACCAGCCTAAACTTCAGCATTTCTCTACATCATCACATTTAAAAAGTTTTTATTCGCTTATTGTCAGTAGTCCACATTTTTCTTTTGCACAAGTCTACATTCTATTTAAATACTTAAAGAAAAAATTAACACTTAAATTTATTTCGAATTTATTATTTAGTGACTGTAAAAACAATGTTTCTATTTATAAAATAATTTTTTTAGTACCAGTCACTAATTTCTTCTCATTTGTCTTTTGCAAGACGCGCTTCCAGAAATTATTGCCAATTTCAGGTTTTTTTTTGTGTGTTATGCCATTTAAGCGTGATGTTTTCGATGTGCGAGGTGCTACATTTTTGTGTTACCTTCACTGTAGTATGTAAATACCCATAATTTTGCAATTAATGATCGTTCTTTATGTAGAAATAATGACGAATTTGGAAGAAAAGTTCTAATCAAGGTTTTCTTTTAGTTCACTTATGCAGAAACATACATTTTATCAGCATATACAATATACTTTGCACAATAAGTACTGCCATATATCCCACGAGCATCTGCTAAAATACATCGCAACGTTCGGTTCGAACTACAGAACAATCATAATTTGTGCGAGGGCGTGCTGAAAAGTAACGCCTCCCAGTTGTTATGTTAATACTCTTAAAGTTTTTAAATGAAACAAACCTTATTAACTTTCTAGATCTTTAATCCTTAAGACTATATATTTCTAGCTCTCTGGCGCTAGAGATCTTCGAACTATAGCGTGTAATGTAACTGTGTCGGTTCGGGAGAAACATAGTGCTGTGATCGAGTTACGATTTCGAAGAGTTCATCCACACATGGAGTACCCTCTCCTTCAGCATGACAATATCAGACCACACACGAGCGCTATGATATCTGCAACAATCCGACGCCTTCGATTTGCTGTCATCGATCATCCTCCATACAGCCCCGACTTGGCCCATCCGATTTTCATTTGTCCGAGTGCTTAAAGAATGCCTTAGAGGGCTTCACTTTGATAGTGATGGAGCGGCGCGAGCAGAGGTGATATTGTGGCTCCGCCAACAAAGTCAAGCATTCTACAGCGACGATATAAAAAAAAAAATTGTCTCTCGCTGGTCGAAATGTGTTCGCCCCAGGGTTACTAAATAAATATGCAGACATGAGGAATAAAGATGTTGAATGTTAACAATGTTTGTTTTATTTAGAAAGGTTTAAGAGGTCTCACACAAAAAATTTGGACGTTTTAGTTTTCAGTACGATCTCTTGTATTCAGTCTCTAACTCTTGCGTTGGTGCGCATTTGCGTAAAACAATATGGGATTGTGGGTCCGCCTTGAGGGAAACATATTTCGTTTATTTACTACCCCAATCTATTTTCAGCGAAATACCATCATCGTCAATGGGTTTATTGGTTGAAATGGTTCAAATGGCTCTGAGCACTATGGGACTTAACTTCTGAGGTCATCAGTCCCCTAGAACTTCGAACTACTTAAACCTAACTAACCTAAGGACATCACACACATCCATACCCGAGGCAGGATTCGAACCTGACTGTGTGTGCGTGTATGCTTGAGGGCCATGAGATGGGTTGTCGCGATTCTTGTGTAGCTTGTGTGTGTGCAGCAGTCTCTCTCGTTTCGGTTATCTAGAGAGCCCTCTCAAGACTATTCCCACAAACTACGTGATTACGTCAGTAATGACACAGGCACTTAAAATTCCTCCCGCTCGTTTACCACGAATGGCTCAGCTTCTCAGCTTCATGAGACAGTCAAAACCGCTTGAAATTATTTCCTGCAGTCGCTGTTTCTCAAGTTCATAACCGTTCATAACTACTAGCAAAGGTTTTTTTTTACTGTCAAACTGTATAATACATGGGTCTTTGGTGGCTCTGTGGGTATAAGACTACAAATCCCAACTTGCGGTGTTCAATCCCTAATTGCTTTTTTTCTGTTGCTTTTTTTCTGTCGCTTATCGCATGTTCCAACTTTAAAAATGATTTATAAATGTGAAAAACACCGAGTAATGCCGCAGTTCGGAGTCCACGTTATACTGTATGTCCCCTTATAACTGTCAGAGTAAGTCTGCTAAGAGGTCGGAGGAAGGCAAGAGCGTATCACCTGCAGCAGTCCACTCCTGGTGTTATGGTGTCGAAATTAACCCTCAACCTCTGCACAGAGGTACTTAGGCGTACTTTGACGATATTTTGTTACTTCACGCAGTGGTAACGTCGTCCAGAATGACGTATTTTGTTTTAATGTGCGGATCAAAATTGACAACAGCGACGTAAATTTGCTTAAATATTAACTTACACTGAGAGAATGTTTCTGGAGGTACGTATATCATTTAAATCCAACACACTAATGTTACTACAGAAATTATAAATTTCATAAATGTGTAAAGTGCACTATTTTATATCATCCATTTGGAAAAAATGAAAGTCGTCTTTCTCTCACAACATGTTATGACAATAGACACCATCCTCAATACAGGGGAGCAGCTGTCACAGGAGGCCGCAATTGTACGCAGAACGATTTAACTTATCGGGATGCGGTTTTCGTCTAGTTAAAGCGGACTATTTGGCGCATTTTCTGAAGTACACGAGCAATTCTTAATGTTTACATACTGATCAGCCGGAACATTATGACCACGGACCTACTATCGGTATAAACCGCTCCAGGCAATGTCACCTTGCGATGAATGACTGCTAGTCAGCAACACGCACGGTGCATGTAGTATCTGTGAGCATGCTGTCCCTGCGTAGAATGGCGAAGGTGCGCGCGATCTGTCTGCGTTTGACCGAGGGCAGATTGTGACGGCCTGGAGGCTCGACACGAGCGTTTTGCAAACTGCACGACTTGTCGGGCGTTCGAGGTGCTGTGACGAGTGTCTTCAACACGTGGCGAAACCAAGGTGAAGCCACGATCAGGCGTAGTGGGATTGGGCGGCCAACCCTCATTACAGATGAGCTGGTCAGACTGGTGAAACGGGACAGGTGACGAATTATGGCGGAACTGACATCAGGTTTTAATGCTGGGCAGAGTTCAAGTGTGTGTTCAAATTATCCTAAGGACAAACACACACACCCATGCCCGAGGGAGGACTCGAACCTCCGCCGGGACCAGCCGCATAGTCCATGACTGCAGCGCCATAGACCGCTCGGCTATTCCCGCGCGGTAGTACAAGTGTGTCTGAACACACAGTGCACCGAACATTCCTCACAATAGGCCTCCGCAGCCGACGGCTCTTGCATGTAGCAATGTTTGCACTGGGACATCGGCAACTACGAGAGAAATGGGTAAGTGGCCATCGCCTCTGCACGTTGACGCTGTGGTTGAGCGTTGCACGGCCTGATGAATCCCAATACCTTGTTTATCATGGTGATGGGAGGTCGCGAATCCGTCGTCCTCCAGTGGAACAGCTCTTTGACCCCTGTACTATGGGCCGGAGAAAAACTAGGGTGGCTCCATTACGCTCTGTGGAACATCCACGTGGGCATACATGTGGCCATTGGAGCTCGTGCAAGGCACCAAGACGCTCAATGAGTATCATACGCTGGTTGCAGACCATGTACTCGCCTTTGTGACGATCATGTTTCCCGACAGCAGTGGATTGTTCAACAAGATAATGCGCCATGTCACAAGCCCAGGAGTGTGATGGAGTGATTCAACGAACACACTGGCGCGTTCCAATTGATGTGCTGGCCCCCCAACAGAACCTAATCGAACACATCTGGGATGTGAATGAACGTGGCGTCAGAGGTCATTGCCCCCCTCCCTGCAATTTATGGGAATTAGTGACTTGTGTGTGCAGATGTGGTGCTATTTCATCCAACGACCTATCAAGGCCTCATTGCTTCCATGGTACACGGACCATGCATTTGAACGTCAGCACTGAGCGTGCCGTGTTAACTGTGCTGTTGAACGCTCGTAAACGGTTTGTCGGTACGTTGTACGTGCGACGACTTTGTATATATGGTGACAGCGCTCTCCAGCGGCGGTCGTGGGCTGTATCTGGTTCGCAAAACAAACAGTTTGTTTACGAAATGGACGGGCGTAAAATTCATACTTCAAATCTACTAAAAAGCACATTTCCTCCCTTGTCCACGTGATACTCCTGTATTTCTGTCTGTAGTATACACAAATAAAAAAATCCACGGATATGCTACAAGACATAAAGGGAAGTTTCATATTAAAAAGACATCAGATTACAAAATTTACATTACAAATAATGTGGTTGTTGTTACTGTTGTTGTTGTTGTTGTGGACTTCAATCCTGAGACTGGTTTGATGCATCTCTCCATGCTACTCTATCCTGTGCAAGCTTCTTCATCTCCCAGTACCTACTGCAGCCTACATCCTTCTGAATCTGCTTAGTGTTTTCATCTCTTGGTCTCCCTCTACGATTTTTACCCTCCACGCTGCCCTCCAGTACTAAATTGGTATCTCTCGATGTATCAGAACATGTCCTACCAACCGATCCCTTCTTCTAGTCAAGTTGTGCCACAAGCTTCTCTTCTCCCCAATTCTGTTCAATACCGCCTCATTAGTTATGTGAGCTACCCATCTAATCTTCAGCATTCTTCTGTAGCACCACATTTCGAAAGCTTCTAGTCTCTTCTTGTCTAAACTACACTCCTGGAAATGGAAAAAAGAACACATTGACACCGGTGTGTCAGACCCACCATACTTGCTCCGGACACTGCGAGAGGGCTGTACAAGCAATGATCACACGCACGGCACAGCGGACACACCAGGAACCGCGGTGTTGGCCGTCGAATGGCGCTAGCTGCGGAGCATTTGTGCACCGCTGCCGTCAGTGTCAGCCAGTTTGCCGTGGCATACGGAGCTCCATCGCAGTCTTTAACACTGGTAGCATGCCGCGACAGCGTGGACGTGAGCCGTATGTGCAGTTGACGGACTTTGAGCGAGGGCGTATAGTGGGCATGCGGGAGGCCGGGTGGACGTACCGCCGAATTGCTCAACACGTGGGGCGTGAGGTCTCCACAGTACATCGATGTTGTCGCCAGTGGTCGGCGGAAGGTGCACGTGCCCGTCGACCTGGGACCGGACCGCAGCGACGCACGGATGCACGCCAAGACCGTAGGATCCTACGCAGTGCCGTAGGGGACCGCACCGCCACTTCCCAGCAAATTAGGGACACTGTTGCTCCTGGGGTATCGGCGAGGACCATTCGCAACCGTCTCCATGAAGCTGGACTACGGTCCCGCACACCGTTAGGCCGTCTTCCGCTCACGCCCCAACATCGTGCAGCCCGCCTCCAGTGGTGTCGCGACAGGCGTGAATGGAGGGACGAATGGAGACGTGTCGTCTTCAGCGATGAGAGTCGCTTCTGCCTTGGTGCCAATGATGGTCGTATGCGTGTTTGGCGCCATGCAGGTGAGCGCCACAATCAGGACTGCATACGACCGAGGCACACAGGGCCAACACCCGGCATCATGGTGTGGGGAGCGATCTCCTACACTGGCCGTACACCACTGGTGATCGTCGAGGGGACACTGAATAGTGCACGGTACATCCAAACCGTCATCGAACCCATCGTTCTACCATTCCTAGACCGGCAAGGGAACTTGCTGTTCCAACAGGACAATGCACGTCCGCATGTATCCCGTGCCACCCAACGTGCTCTAGAAGGTGTAAGTCAACTACCCTGGCCAGCAAGATCTCCGGATCTGTCCCCCATTGAGCATGTTTGGGACTGGATGAAGCGTCGTCTCACGCGGTCTGCACGTCCAGCACGAACGCTGGTCCAACTGAGGCGCCAGGTGGAAATGGCATGGCAAGCCGTTCCACAGGACTACATCCAGCATCTGTACGATCGTCTCCATGGGAGAATAGCAGCCTGCATTGCTGCGAAAGGTGGATATACACTGTACTAGTGCCGACATTGTGCATGCTCTGTTGCCTGTGTCTATGTGCCTGTGGTTCTGTCAGTATGATCATGTGATGTATCTGATCCCAGGAATGTGTCAATAAAGTTTCCCCTTCCTGGGACAATGAATTCACGGTGTTCTTATTTCAATTTCCAGGAGTGTATTTATCGTCCACGTTTCACTTCCATACATGGCTACACTCCATACAAATACTTCCAGTAACGACTTCCTGACATTTAAATCTATACTCGATGTTAACAAATTTTCTTCTTCAGAAACGCTTTCCTTGCCATTGCCAATCTACATTTTATATCCTCTCTACTTCGAACATCATCAGTTATTTTGCTCCCCAAATAGCAAAACTCCTTTACTACTTTAAGTGTCTCATTTCCTAATCTAATTCCCTCAGCGTCACCCGACTTAATTAGAGTACATTCCATTATCCTCGTTTTGCTTTTGTTGATGTTCATCTTATATCCTCCTTTCAAGACACCATTCCGTTCAACTGCTCTTCCAAGTCCTTTGCTGTCACTGACAGAATTACAATGTCATCGGCGAACCTCAAAGTTTTTATTTCTTCTCCATGGATTTTAATACCTGCTCCGTACTTTTCTTTTGTTTCCTCTATTGCTTGCTCAATATACAGATTGAATAACATTGGGATAGGCTACAACCCTGTCTCACTCCCTTCCCAACCACTGCTTCCCTTTCATACCCCTCGACTCTTATAACTGCCATCTGCTTACTGTACAAATTGTAAATAGCCTTTCGCTCCCTGTATTTTACCCCTGCTACCTTCAGAATTTGAAAGAGAGTATTCCAGTCAACATTGCCAAAGCTTTCTCTAAGTCTACAAATGCTAGAAACGTAGGTTTCTAAGATAAGTCGTAGGGTCAGTATTGCCTCACGTGTTCCAACATTGCTACGGAATCCAAACTGATCTTCCCCGAGGTCGGCTTCTATCAGTTTTTCCATTCGTCTGTAAAGAATTCGCGTTAGTATTTTGCAGCTGTGACTTATTAAACTGACCGGTAATTTTCGCATCTGTCAACACCTGCTTTCTTTGGGATTGGAATTATTATATTCTTCTTGAAGTCTGATGGTATTTCGCCTGTCTCATACATCTTGCTCACCAGATGGTAGAGTTTTGTCAGGACTGGCTTTCCCAAGGCTGTCAGTAGTTCTAATGGAATGTTGTCTACTCCGGGGGCCTTGTTTCGACTCAGGTCCTTCTGTGCTCTGTCAAACTCTTCACGCAGTATCTTATCTCCCATTTCATCTTCATCTACATCCTCTTCCATTTCCATAATATTCTCCTCAAGTACATCGCCCTTGTATAGACCCTCTATATACTCGTTCCACCTTTCTGCTTTACCTTCTTTGCTTAGAACTGGGTTTCCGTCAAAGCTCTTGATATGCATGCAAGTGGTTCTCCTTTCTCCAAAGGTCTCGGTAATTTTCCTGTAGGCAGTATCTATCATATACTTAGTGAGATAAGCCTCTACATCCTTACATTTGTCCCCTAGCCACCCCTGCTTAGCCATTTTGCACTTCCTGTCGATATCGTTTTTGAGACGTTTGTATTCCTTGTTGCCTACATCATTTACTGCATTTTTTATATTTTCTCCTTTCATAAATTCAATATTTCTTTTGTTACCCAAGGGTTTCTACTAGCCCTCGTCTTTTTACCTATTTGATCCTCTCCTGCCTTCGCTATTTCATCCCTCAAAGCTACCCATTCTTCTTCTACTGTATTTCTTTCCCCGATACCTGTCAATTGTTCCCTTATGCTCTCCCTGAAACTCTGTACAACCTCTGGTTTAGTCAGTTTATCCAGGTCCCATCTCCTTAAATTCCCACCTTTTAGTTAGTGTGGTTAGTGTGATATAAATTTGCAATAGACTTTCATATAAGATAAAAATTTCATCACTCTCATTTTTTAGAATAATCTTATTTGATCGCTATTCCTATTCGGTTCCAGAATCTTTGAAATACATGATATACAAGACTAAGCAAGAAAGTGCAAATTCCCTTACTGCAAGTAGTGCAAGTAGTGCTTCCTTTTCAAGAAAAGCCAATCGAACATGCACTCTGCTCGAAGAGAGCGCACTTATATTTACAAAATATAAATTTATGTATAGAATACAATTATATTAAACCAATAAGAAAATCTCAGAACCTATTAGTAAACGCGAAGATGAATAAAAAATATTGGACTCTGTGAGGCGTGAACCTGCAAAACATCGCATATCACTTTAACTCTACAGCTCTATACATTACTCTAGGCTGTAGTTACATATCTCCTTGCCTTGCATCTTACTATCTTCTGAAGGCAGGTACGTTATTAACTGACATGGAACTATAATAAATAGTATCAACAAAAACGTGTTTCTTATAGATCTTTCATGTGCCTTTGCCTTGAAACGACATACTTTCATAACATGCGAGTTACAAAGCGAAAAGTATGTAACCACTAATATGACGTTTCCCGTCATTTTATCACAACGAATCGTACCAATAAACAATGGGTTATCTAGAGATCAGTTTGCTGGTGCTTTGAATCGGCATATATTCACAGGACGTAAGTTATATTATAAACCCAATCACATGCTGGCTTCAGCCGAAACCCAATATGGCGTCACCCGACTCTGCACTGCGTGCAGGCGACATTGGTGGTGTTATTCCACCACATTGGTCTACGTTCAAACGCACGTTTTACAACATACCTCAATACACGTTCGGGAAAACTCCCCAGCGTGTTTTTCTCATGCTACGATATCAGAAATCCGCCACGCTTAACGTTGATGTTGGAATGAAAGGTCTGTATGCCGACTGATTTACCCCCAGATATAATAATTAACAGTGTACCCAGTTTGGTTGAAGTCGATACGGGAATTTAGGAGGAGCTTTTTACCCCGAGTTTTGCCCACGTAGGCACTCACCGTATACTTCACATACAGGGTAATTGCAATTAAAGTTAAACTTTCAAACCGCTGTAGAAATAACACTACTGGTGAGACTGACGTCAAACTTTAACGGAATAATACCGGAGAAGGGGGAAAAGTATGGAAGAAAAATAAATGTTTACAAAATGTAGCAATAGATGGCTATGTAAGCATCATAATTTAATATTGGTCGACTACAAATGACAAGTGAATCACACAACAATGCCTATGGGGTACGTTTGACGTTAAACAAACTGTACTATTCAGTTAGGATAGGTGTACAGGTGTGATACTGTTAGTTACGAAAGCCCATCCACCACGGCAAGGTCATATCACATCGAACGATTTTTAAGTGTCCTGAGGCCAAAAGCCGCATAAAAAGCATCACTCACATTGGTTTTTAATTGTCCTAGGCCAAAAACCACACAAAAAGCATCAATCAAAATCAAATCGGATTATTAATTCCTTGTGACTGCCGCAAAACGTGTTCAATATGCTGTCCACCGTTTTCTGCAACAAGTTGAAATCGAGAAACAGCATGTTCCACAACTGATCGAAGTGTTTCCGGGGTCACGTTCGGAATGTGTTGCTCAATGAGTGCCTTCAATGCAGCTAAGTTTGCACTGGGAACACTTAACACAACGTCTTTCAGATAGCCCCACAGCCAGAAGTCACACGGATTAAGATCAGGTGAACGGGACGGCCTGGCTGTAGGGAAATGGCGGCTGATAATTATAGCATTTCCGAAATGGCGTTTCAGCAGCTGCTCAACTGGATTTGCAGTGTACGGAGGTGCGCCATCATGCATAAAAATGATCCCACCCACACATCCACGCTGTTGGGGAGCTGGAATGACGTTTTTGCGCAAAAGGCACTCTTAGCGCTTCCCAGTGACGGTACAGGCAACGGGACCGGAAGCACCTGTCTTTTCTAAAAAATATGGCCCCATGATAAATGATGCCGTAAACCCGCACCACACAGTGACCTTTTCGGGATGAAATGGTACTGGTTGATTTGCGATTGGATTTTCCGTTGCCCGTATTCGACGGTTCTGTGTATTGACATATCCTGTCAGATGGAAATGGGCTTCGTATGTCCACAAAATCTTACACGGGCAATCATTAGCCACCTCCATGCGGACAAGAAATTCTAAAGCAGAGGTCTCCCTTGCTGGCAGGCTAACAGGAAGTAACTCGTACACATGGGTAATTTTAAATGGATGGCAAAGAAGGATGTTCGTAGGATTTTATGCACCGTGTTCACGGGTATGTCGAATGTTCGGGCAATTCTCCGTGCACTACACGTTAGCACACCACCACTCGTCTCCTCCTGTGTTGCTGTGGCCACTGCTTCCACTGACGTCGAATCAATTCGTTTCCTCCCTCTACTAGGTTGCACATCAAAAGAACCCGTCTCTTCGAATTTCCGAATCATTTTCTCCAGACCCACGGCAGTCATCGGACCAACGTCTTTCTTCAAACCCTTCATTGTCAGGAACTTCTGCAGACCGACGTGTGCAGTCATCATTCTTGTAATACAGCTTTACAAGCAGAGCGCGATCCTGCTTTGAGACAGTCATGACGAACGTCGCAGGAGCGAAAGGAGGAAAAACCGTGTACCCGGCGTGTTTATACGAACTTCAATGGGTCTTGCGCATGACAAGTGTTTTCATTTACGTATACTGATACATACAGAGCCATCTATTGATCAACTCTTTCTTCTGCCATATGTTTTCCCCCTTCCCCGATAATATTCCGTTGCAATTTGACGTCATGCTGACCAGTGGTGTTATTTCTACAGCGGTTTGAAAGTTTAACTTTAATTGCAATTACCCTGTATGTGAAGCATACGGTGAGTGCCTACGTGGGCAAAACTCGGGGTAAAAAGCTCCTCCTAAATTCCCGTATCGACTTCAACCAAACTGGGTACACTGTTAATTGTTATCTCTGGGGGTAAAGCAGTCGGTATCTCCGGCTCCCTTTCTTTCTAATACTTTGCGATCTATTGCAGTCCTTCATGGACTTGTCACCTTGAGCTGCGTCTTCATCGACGTCTTGATCGTATTTAGTTGTGGAGCATCGACAATGTCTTTCGCTTTTCCACTGGTCAAAACGTTTGTGTTAATTTCTGGTGGCGTAATCGGTTTGTTCCACCGATCTTGCGTTCGCTGAAACTATGAAATTCCTTGTTCCCCCCACGTATCTTACCTGGAGGAACGCTGTACCCTCTCCCTTAGCGTCCTCTGTGTCCTAAGCGGTACTTCCCGGAAAGCGAACCTTACTACCCTCCTCCATTTGTACCGATCCCTTGCCTGTTCGAAAGTAGACGGTGAGTGTTTCGTTTATTCATCTGCAAGTCCGTCCATCTTAAGCCGACTTAACACAATCCACCATCGCGGAATACGTTTTCTCACTGGCACCTTTTACGCTAACCCAGTTTAGAGTCCGTATGGAGAAGCTGCCGAACTTCCGCTGTCATACCTGCGTGATCTACTCAGCGAATAATCATACCGTTTGTATTCCATGCCCGGCCACCGCTTCTGTGTTCCCTTTTTTTCGGTTACTCCCTCGACCGATAGTATGGGGTGCCCCTGAAATCCCTTGTTTAACCCGCAGGACAGGACAGATAGAATAAATTGTGGAAAGGGGCCCAAATAAGGGGCTGTCAGTTACACTCGAACATACAACTTTATTATTTGATCAAACATTACAAGAGTTCAATTTTTTTTTAAACACACAGCTTTAATCTTTGGGACTTAATTACCGGCTGAAAGCCACTTTAATTTGAAAACGGGTGAAGGCCAATAGCTTAAAACGCAAACATAATCAGAAATTTAAAAGGTAAGCTTTCTCTTAAAACAGTTCTTTAGTTAGACTCAAGTAAACAAGTTACATTCAAATCAGCTGAAGGCCGAACACTTAAAAAGAGCTTACGTGAAACAGTACTTTAAACTAGGCTGAAGGCCTTAAGAGTAAAACAACTCTAATTAAAAACACAAAACCGGCTATAAGCCATACAAGTAGCAATAACAAGAACACATTTAAAAAAAATGAGGCAGTACACACAAGGGCGCCCAGATGTCCAAGGGTCGGCCTGTAATTCTAACACTAACGATGGCTCATGAGACAGGCAATCGGGCCAACCAATCACGATCCGACGACAACACAACCGACAAGATCACTTCCACTTTACCCAGCCAGGGCACAACAGGGAGTTCAACGGAACAACGTAGAAGATATTGGCGCCCACAACCAATCATACACGGAGCTGTCAAACTACACACCGTGCTGCACAGCAACAACACGATGAGGATACTACACTGCCTGAAATTTACGTCAATGCCCAGGACAGGCAACCGGAACGTTAACGGCCACAAGGCAGAAGACTCCACCAGAGGGTGGCTAGAATTTTCCAACTTGAAAACCACGTTGTTGGTCGCGGAAATATCCCAACAGCCGACAACGACCTCCAAATGACACAATGTGAACAGTCTTTACTTGTTCGAAAGTTAAATCAAAACTCAAGTTTGGTGTCCAGGGTCGGTGAGCCACGGACCTCGTAGCAATGGGGACAGCGCCACGCTCTCCGACACTGCGTAGAGTGCGCCAGCAAGCCCCGGGCAAATTACGCCCCGCCGAGAATTCCTCACTGCTCCACGCCAACCGACCGACTCCTCAGAGCCAGTACGCCGACAACATTTAAAATAACTTGTCAATCAAAATCAAACAAACTACCCATAGTTTCACGAACACTTGCACGAAGAACTAGACAATGCTAGCGTCAGTGACTGTACAATAACAGGGACGAATCACGAGTCGGCACATACAGCCAACCCATATGCTCAGCCCCTTTCTTGTCTGTTACCTCTCGGAGTTCGCTTTCAGCTACTACTCTGGCAGCTTAACTTCACGCTACCTGTCACGTTCCCGATGGCTGTGAACCCTTCATCACCTTGGCCTCGTGAGGCGGCCCGTGTTCACTTTGGACTTCATTCGCTTCCCAAGAACACTACTGAGGATTCGATCTATCGCTGTAAGTTTCTCGACCTTTGCACGCAACTTAGCGATAGCACCTTCATGTACACTGATAGATCTGAGACCGACCGTGGTGTCGGGTGAGCCCTCGTTATAGGCACCGACTATTTTCGTCATCATTTTCGAGAACACTGTCCAATATTTACAGCAGAGCTCTTCACCCTCTATCAGGCCATCCAGTACATCGGGCGACACAGGCTTTCTACCTGTCATATGCTCCGATTCTCTCAATGCGCTTCAGAGTCTCTGTGTGCTATACAGATTGCAACGGGTCCAAGAAAGCTTCCACTTGCTCGCTGTTGAGGGAGCCCCCGTGATGTTCGTTTGGGTTCCTGGTCACGTCTGTCTGACGGGAAATGAGACTGCAGCCCTTGCCGTCTGTCGACTGATGGTATCACTTTGCCGTCACCACTGGTCTTCTCTTTACGGGAAAAGCTCGGAAAATTAAACCTCCTTCAATGACTAGGCCATCCTCCTCTTAGCCCTCTCGTCGTGAGATTATTTTAGCTAGGTTGCGTATTGGATAGTGATTTTAACCATCGCCATTAGTTACGTGGTGATCCCCCACCACTTTGGACTCATTGTCATCAACCATTGAAGGTTCGCTATTTCCGGACCCTACGCCTTTTTTTAACCGCTTATGTTCCAGTGTGTTTGCCGTAAGAGTTATTGGCTGTTTTAGCGAACGACGGATGGACTGTCGCTTCCGTTTTACTTTTTATCCTGCAAGGGAAAGTCCTTGCTTTTAGCTCTTTCCTTCGTCGACTGGGCTCAACGTATATTCGCTTTTTACTTTCTTTACTTATTGGGCGCCTATGAGCTCAGTTGTTTTTGTGCGCTGTAACGTAACAAGACCTCTCTTGTCGTATAAAATGTGAGAAACAGCTTCAGTGGCTGCCCCTAAAAATTACTAGACTGTGGGAGATAGCAGGCTGCTTTTGAGAAATACATACGCGGGAGAACCGTGGATTGGCTGCAACAAAAACATTTGTGAAGAGTAAGAATTTTGCGCTTAACTTCTAAGGTCTGCGCTCGCGAAAGCAGAAGTCGTTGGCCGGCTGTTAATCTTTCTTAGGAGGGGAGCTTAGCAGTTTCGTTATGAATATTTTCGTTGTCCAGAATTTAAAGGATTCTTGCCATTGGCGAACTTGGTGAACTTCAAGAAGAGCAGAGAGGACACGTCTCTTCCGATGCACTGTGTTTCGGCAGCTCTGCGAGAACACACCAGTTCTGCTTCTCTGCAAGAGCACCCTTGTTCTCCAACTCCGTCCGTGACTCTGGATGGAGGTGGGTTACTTCCGAGGGAGGAGGCGGTATCAAGCGGACAGTCTATAGGCGGCCATCAACACCAGCTCATCCTACAGGTTGAGTCATTGTCAGAATCTACAACACAAGCGAGCTGGAAGCAGAATAATAAATCTTTGGGAAGCTGCTTAGTTGCCTCTAAGCTAGATTCCGGAATCTCCGATTAGGTGTTCCAAGGGTCGTGAAGGATCCATTTAGTTGTGTATTTGCATGTGACATCCTATGCCCTGTGGCATGTTCGGAGCAATAACTGTGCAGACACTGCGGTCGTTTCTATCTATCAATGGTTAGTCCTAGCGGTCTCTTTTTCAGGCGAATCATTCAGTTGTTCAGATTACTCATTATCGTGAAAGATTAGTTATTTTATTTGCTCTGTGGGTTGTTCCTCTCGACATCATTTTGTCAGAAAATTCGTGTTATGTATTTGACACAGAGGTTTTGTAGTACATCAGGGACAAACTGGATCTTTTATCTTGATAGATAGATCAACCCTCTTTTATTATTAATGCTTTTTCAAAGGACCGACAGCCAGGATTCATTTATCAGGACCATCCTTTTCATCGCATTATTCCGCTACCCGACCGTTTACATTACCACATCTGAGCTCGTGGGGAGGGGCTGCCCCTCCGAAGGACCAACTTACGCATTTCACTGTGTCAGCTTGGTTTGCGTCTTTCATTCCAACCAAATTTACGAATTCTTGATTACGACCTTTAGCGGTCATTAAGGCGTAAACAAGTGTGTGCTTCATTCTGTGCAACGCTTTCCAGAACGTAACTGATAATATGGTTGCACGCGCTTTTGTGGTTGACGTTATCCCTAACAAGTTTTAGAATCATTTACGGCCTGTACTATAGATATGCTTGGAGCAGTGCTTTTCTATTTGTCTGATATGATTTCCTACCTCACCTGTTTCAATTTTATTTTAAAATTCTATTTAACATCTTACAAAAATTTGAAAAGGAAGAGGGGCCCTAACTTGGATAAATATTTCACAGTCTGGAATGAGCACAACTAGTCCTTCTGTAAAATATCCCGGAATACCGTCGTGTGTTCAGCTACAGTTCATGACATCAGTAATGCGCTGTTTTATCGTCCTCCTGAGTCAGCGGATATGCCATCTGAGCCTGGTGACTTCCCACTTGCTGCTTATCTTAACGATTCGAGAATTTCGTCTTCTGTGATGCGGATACATAGCGACCGATTATGTTCTGCATTGAGCTTATCTGCTACCTGTGTCAATAAATCATGAGCTTCTTTATGGTCGCTAACATCCTCGCCACAGAAGGCTTAAAAGTATTTATGAACTTCCTGTAGAATACCTTTCTAATCCCTTACATTGCCTTCCTCCACTTGTATTTCCTTTACTATCTGTTGATTGCTCCTTTCGTTGTGTCTTAAGAGATTGTACAAGGATGTTTTTTCTTGTTCAGCTTCGTCGATTTCTTTCGCTCTTAATTTTCTGTCCATCCAGCATACATAAAAATTTTGCTTTAACCTTATTAGTGGGGTCTAAAACAAATGACGCACAACGAAGGAATTATCCGAATAGGATGTAAATCGGGAGATTTGATGTAAACGTTCAGAAAAACAAATGCTTACAATTTCAGAAAAATTGGGTGATTTATGGAAGAGAAAGAGCTTCACAAATTGAGCAAGTCAATATCGCGTTGGTCTACCTCTGGCCCTTACGCAAACATTTATTCAGCTTGACATTGATTGATAGAATAGATATCCTTCTGAGGGATATTGTGCCGAAATCTGTCCAGTTGGCGCATTAGATCGCTAAAATCCCGAGCTGATTGGAATGTCCTGCCCATAATGCTCCAAACGTTCTCAGTTGGGGAGAGATCCGGCGACCTTGTTGGCCAAGGTAGGATTTGGCAAGCAGTAGAAGCTCTCGTCGCGTGCGGGCAGGCATTACCTTGCTGAAATGTAAGTCCAGGATGGCTTGCCATGAACAAAACGGGGCGTAGAATATCGTCGACGTACCGCGGCCGAAGATAACAAAGGCGATCCTGCTGTGAAATGTAATGACACCCCAAACCATCACCGGCCACTGTGACAGTGCGGTTCTAGGCGCTTCAGTCCGGAACCGCGCTGCTGCTACGGTCGCAGGTTCGAATCCTGCCTCGGTCGTGGATGTATGTGATGTCCTTAGGTTAGTTAGGTTTAAGCAGTTCTAAGACTAGGGGACTGATGACCTCAGATGTTTAGTGCTCAGAGCCATTTGAGCCGAAACCATCTGTCATGGAAGTCAGATCGCGTGGCGGGTGACAGTCACCTTAGTACCCCACTGCTATGCGGGGCGTCTCCAGACGCTTCTTAGACCTGGAATCTCATTGACCAGAGTATAATTCTCTTCAGTGATGAGTCTCGCTTCGAATTGAGCTCTATGACCAGCGATCCAGTCTGGCTACCTTGGTCCGATTTAGTTCACCAAACAAACATTTCTACGAAACATTTCTCCATCCATGCGCCCCAGCCCCCTGACGTCATAGACGGTGCCGTAAATCTTCACACTATGTCGTATTTTATCAGATGGAACTTCAAAGGTCAAATTGTAACTTCCGACAGATCGTAAATCTAAACCAGTATAAGTAATTGCAAACGTGCTTACTAAACGTCCATCATGTTTAAATTTACCGGTATCCCTCGTATCTTACGGACACGTCTACTCTATCGTTATCCTCTTGAACAGCGAAAAATTCACCATCATCCAATTTTACGTCAACTATCAGCCAATTTCAAAAGGAGGTCGGAGATGGACGTGTACTGCTCCACTCTAAGCCAAATCTCAACGTTGTTTTCCGTGAACAAGACATTTCCACTGTAGTTACGATTACGAAGCTACACCACAGAAGGAAGCGGTGAGCGAACTCGCTGGCAAAACAGTCGCACCGTCTGCAGGGTCGCAGCGCGCCACTGCACACCACGACGGCCGGGAACGGACTGCGGTCTGGCGCGCACTCACCACTCAGCTAGGGAGACGCACAGTTGGTAGTACACACCCACTGTAAACTTTCCTTCTCAGGCACACTAGAAGCTTAAGCTACTAGCGCCATGTGTTTCATCATTTTAGTTGACTGTTAAGACCAGTAGGTTGTTCATTGTTGTTGATTTTTACTTCACTGTCATTTTGTGGAAAGACACCTGAAGACCCAGCTGCTCTATTAAATGAAACAATAAGTTCACTGTTACCAGTCACCGTTTTATTTATTTCCACGACGCGTTTCGAAGGTTTAAACCTCCATCATCGGGTGGATTTACATTAGTAAGTATTACATTTGTGTGTGTGTTGTGTTACGATTTTTGGAGGAACTTGTGGCACTGCCTAGTAGAGAAACGAGACACTATTTCAGAATATGGTTTAGGATAACTTTTGACGAAAAATTAAACTGATATCTAATGGTAAATATTAAATAAGTAAACTACAGTACCTTCAGTGATCACAGGTTCCTTTTGCTGTCGTAACACATCACATGTATACTGCCACATTTGTAAACAAATATGGCGTCTGGAATCAGCTGGGTGCAAAGTTCGTATAACAGAAGTGAAGACATACTCGCAAAGTGCAAAGAATATACATCATAACAATATTATTACAGAATAATTGCTTTAAGCATTTGGCGGTGTTTGTTTTGAGGGGTCAAATATATGTGTGTGTACTTCAGGTCGTATATAAATCCAATTCTGACAAGTTACAACAGCAAACATTCGTACTCGTTTATACAATCAGGTGAAATGTTAAAATGGCTTAAACTTCATTCTTATTGATAACAATTAGGTGAAATGTTACAGACTATAATTACAATGATCATATTGGCTACAACAGTAAAATCATACATACATTACATTCTTTGATTGGGGTTAATAGACAGATGTGAAGTGAGGGGCTAGAGGCAGAAGGAGAGGTAGAGAGAGAAAAAGTGTGTGTGTGTGTGTGTGTGTGTGTGTGTGTGTGAGTGAAAGGGAGAGGGAGAGGGGGGGGGGAGAGGGAGAGAGAGAGAGAGAGAGAGAGAGGGGGGGGGAGAGAGAGAGAGAGAGAGACAGAGAGAGAGGAAAAAGTGATTATTGAGAGGAAACATTTACATGGCAAGGAGTCTTAAGATTGCATGTTGCATATAGTAGCTGCCTAAAGGTTGGAGTAATACATTGGTTAATGCTATGAAATATGCAGATAGATATACATTTGTGCCAGTAGTTGATGTACATACAGTTTTAAGCTGACAAGGGGGTACAAGCTGTTGGTGTGATGAATTATCTGTGAATGAGGTCAATCTCGTGTACTCTTGGCAGCTGTCAATATTTATGGTAAATATTAGGTGTGTGTGTGTGTGTGTGTGTGTGTGTGTGTGTGTGTGTGTGTGTGTGCGTGTGTGTGTGTGCATTTTATGAGTGTAGGCAGTCGCTGAAAATGGAGATGATACTATTGTAAATATTGTCATTTTTGTCATTTAAGATAGATTCTGGTTGTTTCATTTGATGTTTGTATATTTGGAGTGTTTCAAGAATGTCTAGTTTTCTGCCTTTTGGTTGGATGTGTAGGATGCTAATACTTGTGTTGTTAACATGGTGTTTTGTTTCATGCAAGTGTGTAGCTATTGCTGATGTGTGATATTTTTTGTTTTTTAGTGCTGCCATGTGTTCCTTGAACCTAATCTCAAATGATCTGCCTGTCTGGCCTATGTAGAAGCAGTCACAGTCCAAACATTCAATTTTGTACACACCTGTGTGATGAAGTGGGTTTCGTGTGCCGATGTTGTGGGGTAACTTCTGTCCAATCTTGTTGTCCGTTGTAAAGGATATGCTTATGCCTTTCCGTTTGAAGACATTGGCAATCTGGTATGAAATGTTACCCAGAAAGGGGATTGTATGGAAGATGTTATTTTCTTTTTGTTTATTGTGTTGTGATTCCTTTGCCATTATTGAGTGTTTTAGGGTGTCTACTATGGAGCTGTTATAACCATTTTCAATAGCTGTTTGTTTTATTATTTCAATTTCTTTATCACATTTATCTTCTGAGAGTGGTAGTTGGATAGCTCTATTAATCATGTACCGGAATGCTGCCATTTTGTGTGCTGCGGGACACGAAACCCACTTCATCACACAGGTGTGTACAAAATTGAATGTTTGGACTGTGACTGCTTCTACATAGGCCAGACAGGCAGATCATTTGAGATTAGGTTCAAGGAACACATGGCAGCACTAAAAAACAAAAAATATCACACATCAGCAATAGCTACACACTTGCATGAAACAAAACACCATGTTAACAACACAAGTATTAGCATCCTACACATCCAACCAAAAGGCAGAAAACTAGACATCCTTGAAACACTCCAAATATACAAACATCAAATGAAACAACCAGAATCTATCTTAAATGACAAAAATGACAATATTTACAATAGTATCATCTCCATTTTCAGCGACTGCCTACACTCATAAAATGCACACACACACACGCACACACACACACACACACACACACACACACACACACACACACACACACCTAATATTTACCATAAATATTGACAGCTGCCAAGAGTACACGAGATTGACCTCATTCACAGATAATTCATCACACCAACAGCTTGTACCCCCTTGTCAGCTTAAAACTGTATGTACATCAACTACTGGCACAAATGTATATCTATCTGCATATTTCATAGCATTAACCAATGTATTACTCCAACCTTTAGGCAGCTACTATATGCAACATGCAATCTTAAGACTCCTTGCCATGTAAATGTTTCCTCTCAATAATCACTTTTTCCTCTCTCTCTGTCTCTCTCTCTCTCTCCCCCCCCCCCTCTCTCTCTCTCTCTCTCTCTCCCTCTCCCCCCCCCCCTCTCCCTCTCCCTTTCACTCACACACACACACACACACACACACACACACACACACTTTTTCTCTCTCTACCTCTCCTTCTGCCTCTAGCCCCTCACTTCACATCTGTCTATTAACCCCAATCAAAGAATGTAATGTATGTATGATTTTACTGTTGTAGCCAATATGATCATTGTAATTATAGTCTGTAACATTTCACCTAATTGTTATCAATAAGAATGAAGTTTAAGCCATTTTAACATTTCACCTGATTGTATAAACGAGTACGAATGTTTGCTGTTGTAACTTGTCAGAATTGGATTTATATACGACCTGAAGTACACACACATATATTTGACCCCTCAAAACAAACACCGCCAAATGCTTAAAGCAATTATTCTGTAATAATATTGTTATGATGTATATTCTTTGCACTTTGCGAGTATGTCTTCACTTCTGTTATACGAACTTTGCACCCAGCTGATTCCAGACGCCATATTTGTTTACAAATGTGGCAGTATACATGTGATGTGTTACGACAGCAAAAGGAACCTGTGATCACTGAAGGTACTGTAGTTTACTTATTTAATATTTACCATTAGATATCAGTTTAATTTTTCGTCAAAAGTTATCCTAAACCATATTCTGAAATAGTGTCTCGTTTCTCTACTAGGCAGTGCCACAAGTTCCTCCAAAAATCGTAACACAACACACACACAAATGTAATACTTACTAATGTAAATCCACCCGATGATGGAGGTTTAAACCTTCGAAACGCGTCGTGGAAATAAATAAAACGGTGACTGGTAACAGTGAACTTATTGTTTCATTTAATGTCAGTAACAGTCACGGTAAAGCCTAACCTAAAAATGTTCGCATTTAAAGCCAGCTGCTCTAATTAAGTAAGTTCTCTGTTTCCATATTTTTAATAAATACAGATTGCTAATAACATAATTAGCTATTATTATGACTTATTTAAGATTATTAAATTTTTGAGTAACATAATTGTATAGTCTAATGCCTTATTCTATATTATTTTAGACTATAATTACCATACAAGAATATTGAGAAAATTTGTGTGAAGATCTTCATTTTCCTGATTTTGTAGCAAATACTTTAAAGGAACAGGTGTTCAGGTGCTACATTTGCCCATTAAAAGCAGACAGGAAAACTTCACAATATTGTAAGAAATGTAAAATACCTGTTTGTAGTAAGTGTCTCCAAACCATTTTCAAAAGTTGTGCAGGCTACAAAAAAAAGTTTTCTGGCTTGTTGTTAGCATTTCATTTTGAAGGAAATGGTATTATTATTATTTTTATAATTAATATTATCCAATTTACTTTTCAGATTGAAAGGAAACAAGTGAAGAAGGTTCAACATAAATGTTACCTACTTTAAATATTTTTGGAATGTATGTTTTTTGTCTTTAACAATTCATATCTATCATAATAGAATTTAACCAACTTTTAAATAAACTACTTTCAATACATGCTGTACAATTACCAAAAGAATTAAAAGTGTGGGTCACTGGGACCCATCTGGTCCAATTATGTACGAGCATCTGGCGACTCCTCTTAAAGATTACTTTTGATTTATGCTTAAATTCAGGTAAACGTTTCAATACTTTTTCTAACGGCAATAACTAATATGTAGGTAAACAGCACGTTTTATAGTGCGTTTTTTAGTACGTTTTCTCAGTTTTCGAGTGTTAGCAAACCCATTAATATCTGGTCTCTGGCATGAAGTCTGAATGGGATAATGTTGTCACAGTGTCGGTATTCTCCCATACTGTAAACTTCAGAAAAATGTTGTTTACGCTTAACTAGGACAAGAATAGTAAATCACAGAGGGCTAAGTGGACTGAAGAAACCCTAAAAAAGCCATTACATTTAGTGGAGTCAGTGAGTTCACTGAGGCCGGCCGTTGTGGCCGAGAGGTTCTAGGCGCTTCAGTCTGGAACCGTGCGACCGCTACGGTCACAGGTTCGAATCCTGCCTCTGCCATGAATGTGTGTGATGTCCTTAGGTTAGTTAGGTTTAAGTAGTTCTAGGGAACTGATGACCTCTGATTTTAAGTCCCAGAGTGCTCAGAGCCATTTGAACCATTTGAGATCACTGAACGGAGTCTCAAAGGAGGAAAAGATACTGAAAATTACGCTTTATGATCGATTAAAATCATATTCAGAGCACAGATGTTCTTTGGGGAGAAGACTGTTTTTACGCCTGAAGAAAAACAAGAATTTGTGATCCACGTGACTACATGGGCCTAGTTATTCTATGGCATCTCCCTGGTTGAGTTACGGCGAGGTGCCTATGACCTCGCCAAAAAACTAGGTGTTTAGCATAATTTCAATAAAATTACTAAAATGGCTGAAGAAGACTGGGTCTCCAATTTTAAAAGGAGAAATACTAAAATAAGCTTCAAAGAAGCGACAGCAACAAGTTAGTATTAACAGAGTTTTAGGTTTTATTGAAATTGAAGTTTATGTATTTCTTTCCAAACTGACCGTCATTTTCGAGTAAGTTGCTATGTACGTATTTCTATATATATTAAGATACAATAAAATTCCTGTTCTAAGGTAGCAACACATTTTATTATCTGCATTTCATAATAATGGTATTACTCTGTCGATATTATCCAGGTACTCGAGGCAACAGCGCAGGTTGTAAATTTGAAAGAAAAAAATACTTGAATGGCAGCGACAGTAAAAAATTCCTGAGTCAGTTTTTCCATTGAAGTGACAGAATCGAAGATAAAAGGAGAAATCTGTTAAGGTTTCGTTACTCCCACAGCCTCTCCAACGTATTTCTTCTTCAGTTTCACAGTTGAAGGACCTGAAATTTCTTCTAACGCTGCTGGAGATAAATCTACTCGACTGCGTTCCCTTTCGATGACTCACTCTTTCAATCAAGCGAAAAACTTACTCCGACCATCCTCAGAATTAACAAGTGTTCTCGGATGATAGCAGTCTCCGTACTTGCGTCATGTCAAATCATGATTGCTGCCACTAAGTAAGCTAACGGAGCACAGGCGTGGATATGACAGTCCTTATCTGAAAGCAAAACGAGGATAATGGAATGTAGTCGAATTAAGTGGGGTGATGCTGAGGGAATTAGCTTAGGAAGTGAGACAAAGTAGTAAAGGAGCTTTGGTATTTGGGGAGCAAAATAACTGATGATTGTCGAAGTAGAGAGGATATAAAATGTAGACTGGCAATGGCAAGGAAAGCGTTTCTGAAGAAGAGAAATTTGTTAACAGCGAGCATTGATTTAAACGTCAGGAAGTCGTTTCTGAAAGTATTTGTATGGAGTGTGGCCGTGTATGGAAGTGAAACATGGACAATAAATAGTTTGGACAAGAAGAGAATAGAAGCTTTCGAAATGTGGTGCTACAGAAGAATGCTGAAGATTAGATGGTTAGATCACATAACTAATGAGGAGGTATTGAATAGAATTGGGGAGGAGTTTGTGGCAGTACTTGACTAGAAGAAGGGATGAGGCATGAAGGGATCACCAATTTTGTACTGGAGGGCAACGTGGAGGGTAAAATTCTTAGACCAAGAGATGAATACACTAAGCAGATTCAGAAGGATGTAGGCTGCAGTAGGTACTGGGAGATGAAGAAGCTTGCACAGGATAGAGTAGCATGGAGAGCTGCATCAAACCAGTTTCAGGATTGAAGACCACAACAACAACAACAACATCTGATCTTCAGTTCAGTGCATTTCTTTTGCGAGTCAACTGCAAACACTTCCTCGTGCGACGGTCGGTGGGTGCTTCGCATGCGTACCACCTTTGTAAAGCCTTCTGTGCGGCATACTTCATGACGTCAGACTTCCTGTGGCTTCAGGAAAGGCAGGACGCAGTCAGAATGGGAGTCACGATCCGTCTCATTCAATTGCGCGACAGCAAATGTCGGCCATTGGCGTCTGCCGTAGCTCTTCGCTGACCTTGCCTGCACTTTCGATACGCCGGAACTGTAGCTAGGAATCGTTGCTGCAGTCTATTAATAACTTCCGGATGAATATAATAAGCTAGCGACCTTTACGCTTGACCAGCCTCAAATATACCAACTCTCGCCCTGTTATTAAATGTAGTGCTGTCTGCTACGTACATGTGATTGCACGTGCTTAGTCACGTGAAAGTGTCGTGTAGTAGGACCCACTTCTGTATTAACAATGCATCGTAAATCCTATCAATTGCTTTGTATTTTTTTTTCTGATTTGTTGTTCTTCACTTAATATTTGGTTCAAATGGCTCTGAGCACTATGGGACTTAACTACTGTCGTCATCAGTCCCCTAGAACTTAGAACTACTTAAACCTAACTAACCTAAGGACAGCACACACATCCATGCCCGAGGCAGGATTCGAACCTGCGACCGTAGCAGTCGCGCGGTTCCGGACTGCGCGCCTAGAACCGCTAGACCACCGCGGCCGGCCACTTAATATTTCCCGTTGTTATGAGAAACAGAACACACAAATAAAACATGCATGAAGTTCCAACGATTCGCCTATAGAAGATGCAGACGGCTTCATTCTCTAAGGATAGGTGACATTAGTGGAGACATGAAGAGAAACAGAATTATAAAAGAAACAAGTTTTAAACAGAGTAAAATCATGGGTTCTTTTAAAGCCTCGGGCATGAACTTGTTCTTGACTATATATGTGTGTGTACCATGCACTTACAGGACGCCGCATGTCAAAATGAATTGAAACAAATTGCACTGACATTCATATGTCCCAACCTGGGCACCATAAATGTAATAAATCCAAATCAGTCGAGTAACTGACTTGCTAATGGCTCCAAACTGGAAGCAAAACATAAAGTGAAACACAGTGAGTGAGGTAATTAATATATCCAAATCAGTCGCAGTGAAAACAAACCGATTGAAGGATTAATTCGTGGAAACATCTACGTTTATTATTGGGTCAACAATACAAACTCCGGGCTCATTTAATGGGGCATGCACACGACTCGGGTGGGGGGGGGGGGGGATTGACCACTTTATTTCACCACCAGACGGAACCCGTTTTGTATTGAAGTTTCCGCTACAGAAGTGATGTCGGGCTGTGAGTCGGATTCCCATCGTCACGCTTGTGACTGCGGGTTGACAACAGGCAACTTCCATCTTCCGTATTTTGCGGCTTGGAGGAGACGCCCTGGACAACTAAAATTGTTCCTTCCTCCGCACTGACTGATGGACTCCCGCAGGTGTCGCGCAGCTTGGCGGCCTACACGGTGTTTGGAAACTGAGAGCGGGCAAGGAACTTCACGCATCGGACCACAAGGAAGGTCCGTTCGATATGGATCTACATATACATCTACATAGATACTCAGCAAATCACACTTAAGCTCCCGACAGGGTATTCATCGAACCATCTTTACAATAATTCTCTATTATTCCACTCTCGAACAGCGCGCTGAAAAAACGAACACCTATATCTTTCCATGCGAGCTCTGATTTCCCTTATTTTATCATGGTGATCGTTTCTCCCTATATAGGTCGGCGTCAACAAAATATTTACGCATTCGAAGGAGGAAGTTCGTGATTGGAATTTCGTGAGAAGGTTCCGCCGCAACGAAAAACGCCTTTGTTTTAATGGTGTCCATCTCAAATCCTGTATCATCTCCGTGACACCTTCTCCCCTATTTCGCGATGATACGAAACGTGCTACCCTCCTTTGAACTTTCTCGATGTACTCAGTTAAACCTATCTGGTAAGGATCCCACACAGCGCAGCAGTACTCCAAAAGAGGACGGACAAGCGTAGTATAGGCAGTCTCTTTAGTAGATCTGTTGTATTTTCTAAGTGTTCTGTCAATAAAACGCTGTATTTTATTTGCCTTCTCCACAGCATTTTCTATGTGTTCTTTCCAATTTAAATTGTTCGTAATTCTAATTCCTAGATATTCAGTTGAATTACGGCCTTTAGGTTAGACTGATTTATCGTGCAACCGAGGTTTAACGGATTCCTTTTAGCAGTGATGTGGATGACCACACATTTTTCATTATTTAGGGTCAATTGCCAATTTTCGCACCAATCAGACATCTTTCTTAAATCGTTTTGTAATTTGTTTTGATTTGGTGATGAGTTTGCTAGACGATAAACGACGGCCTCATCTGCAAACAACCTAAGATGGTTGCTCAGAGTGTCTCCTAAATCGTTTATGTTGATGAGGAAAAGCAGAGGGCCTATAACGCCACCTTGGGGAACGCCAGAAATCACTACTGTTTTACTCGATGACTTTCCGTCAGTTACTACGAACTGTGAGCTCTCTGACAGGAAATCACGAATCCAGTCACATAATTGAGACTATATTCCATAAACACGCAGTTTCACTACAAGCCGCTTTTGTTGTACAGTGTCAAAATCCTTTTTGAAATCTAGAAATACAGAATCAATTTGAAATCCCTTGCCAGTAGCACTCAACACTTCGCGTATGTAAAAAGGTTGTTGTGTTTCTCAAGATCTAGGTTTTCTAAATCCGAGTTGTCTGCGTGTCAATAGACCGTTCTGTTCGAGGTAATTCATAATGTTCAAACATTCATATGTTCCAAAATCCTGTTGCTTCTCAACTTTAATGATATGGGCCTTTAATTTAGTGGATTACTCCTACTATCTTTTTTAAATATTTGTGTGACCTGTGAAACTTTCCAGTCTTTGGGTACGGATCTCTCGTCGAGCGAGCGATTGTATATGATTGTTAAGTATGGAGCTATTGCATCAGCATGTTCTGAAACGAACCTAATTGGTGTACAACCTGGACCAGAAGACTTACTTTTGTTAAGTGATTTAAGTTGCTTCACTACTTCGAGGATATCTGCTTCTAAGTTACTCATGTTGGCAACTGAACTTGATTCGAATTCTGGAATATTTACTTTGTCTTCTTTGGCGAAGGAATTTCGAAAGGCTGCGTTTAATAACTCTGCTTTCGCAGCACTGTCGTCGATAGTATTTCCATTGCTATCACGCACAGAAGGCATTGACTGTGTCTTGCCGCTAGCAAACTTTACATCCGACCAGAATCTCTATGGATTTTCTGCCAGGTTTCGAGGTAGAGTTTCGTTGTGAAAGCTGTTATAAGCATTTCGCATTGAAGTCCGCTCTAAATTTCGAGCTCTCGGGCTTTCGCCATCATATCGAGGGTAAATTAAAGTCACCATCAACTATAATTGTATGAGTCGAGTACGTGTTTGTAATTAGACACAGGTTTTCTTTGAACTTATCAGCAATTGTATCACCTAAGTTAGGAGTTCGGTAAAACGATCCAATTATTATTTTATTCCAGTTGCCAACAGTGTCCATACAGGAACTGCCTGCTTCAATTTCGCTACAAGATAAACTACTTCTAAGAGCAACAAAAACGCCACCGCCATCTTGTTTAGCCTATCCTTTCGGAACACCGTTAGGTTCTTCGTAAAAATTTCGTCTGAACTTATTTCCGGCTTTAGGCAGCTTTGAGTACCTGTAACGATTTGAGCACCAGTGCTTTGAATTAGCACTTGGAGCTCCGGTAGTTTCCCAACACGGCTACGACGATTTACAACTGTTGTACCGATGGTTCCTATATCTACATTCTCCCTATATTCGACCTGCACCCTTTGCAACTGCAGCCCAATCCACGTCACACAGTTTCTGCTACCCATGTAGCCCCCTCCTGTGTATAGTGGACTCCTGACCTATTCAGCATATCCCGAAATCCAACCACCCTAGGGAGCAAGTCAAAGAACCTGCAGCCTACAAAGTTGCAGAACCGTCTGAGTGTACCAGAGGTCCTCAATCGGTCCTGTCGACTATGCTGCACATGGTGAGCTCTGTTTTGCAAGCTCTGCAAGCACGACTGGCAGCCTTTACCACACCTGTTAGCCGCTTCAAACCAGAAAGAATCTCTTCTGATCCGAAATGACACACACCATTGGTATAGACGTGAGGCACCGCCTGCAGTTGGCTGCAGCCTGTGCTCTTCATGGCATCTGGGAGGACCCTTTCCACATCTAGAATGACTCCACCCGGTATGCACACGAAGTGCTCATTGGTTTTTTTCTGTTCCATGGCAGCCACGTTCCTGAGTGGCACCATAAGGCGCGTAGCATTGGATCTTGAAAGCACACAGGTTCCCTCTGAAACAGGACAACCGACTGCATCTGGCTGAGGGACAGTGTCAGCCAGAGACAGCACCTAGAACCTGTTTGTCAGACTAACCAGTGAGGCCTTACGTGCGGTCCTCTGTGAAGTCTTTCGCCACCTGCCTCGCCCCGAGGCGACCACTCTCTCGACTACAGGTGAGTGGTCAATCTCAGTGCGAGCAGTAACTGGACTGGTCACCGGTGCGGGCTGGTCGGCAGATTCAGACGTTCTGGTCGTTCTTTGGGTCCGCATATAACACTAACGTGCCGTGAAACACGCTAATATCACCCTCTGAGAGGATTTAAAAGTTTGACCGCGCGTGTGTCTAATGGACAAGGGTGTAGGGCTATAATTTCGAATTTGGTGAAGTAACAGAAAAACCAAACGGGTTTTAATCTTGGGAGACAACGAAAGTGGTAAAATCATAAAAGAATGAAAACAAATGAACGGTCGCCAGTCCAATTAGGAACATTAATTTGGAAATGTATTTTTGATAAATCTGAATATTGGTTATTGTTACTTTTGTTGAGATTTCCTTTTCAATAGCAAACAAATAACACACACACCAGTAAATTATGGGGAGAAAATTTTCACAGAGCACAGAGCAGTCACACTCAAGAGCATTGCTTAATCAAATACAGAAATGTCACTGCATGAAGTGCAGAACAAAATTTGGACATGAGGGGCTCCTATCTTGACTGACCTGAAAAACACAAATAAAGATGAATAATATCATAAATACTCTGTTTAAGCTCCTCTACATATAGCAGTTTTCCTTAGTAACAGTAACGGCTCAATATTTTCTTGATAGGTGGAAGATGATTGGGACCCATAAACTAGTATAGTTTCACTAGTCAGAGCTCCTTGATTATCACAATAGTAAAGACTAACTCAAAAAGATAATCATTCATTTCACTTGGAGTAGTTCATAAATTACTTTGCAAGTCAATAAAATACAACACGGGGCTTATTTAACTTAAAAAAAGGAACCTTTCATGATGGGTACCAAAAATAAACCTTTAAAATTGTGCATAATTTTTCTTCTAACAATACTATCCTAAATCTGTTCATTAAAGATTTATATATACAGGGTGAGTCACCTAACGTTACCGCTGGATATATTTCGTAAACCACATCAAATACTGACGAACCGATTCCACAGACCGAACGTGAGGAGAGGGGCTAGTGTAATTGTTTAATACAAACCATACAAAAATGCACGGAAGTATGTTTTTTAACACAAACCTACGTTTTTTTAAATGGAACCCCGTTAGTTTTGTTAGCACATCTGAAAATATAAACAAATACGTAATCAGCGCCGTTTGTTGCATTGTAAAATGTTAATTACATCCGGAGATATTGTAACCTAAAGTTGACGCTTGAAACCTCCGACGTTCAGTTGCGTGTTGTAACAAACACGGGCCACGGTCGGCGAGCAGCATCTGCAGGGACATGCTTACGATGACGACCGTGTTTACGGGTGTGGCTGTAGTGCACTGTTGTGGTTTGGTCTAGCTGTCGCAGTGTCCGCATGTAGCGCTTGCTGCTATTGTTATTCTGCATTCGTCTCCGCACGCAGACCAACTGTAGTACACCGTGTTACCAGAGGTCTGTGATAGTGTAGTGTTGTAGGAACTGTCACCATGGTGTATTCGAACTCTGAAAAGGCGGATATGATACTCATCTATGGCGAGTGTCGACGAAATGCAGCTGAAGCCTGCAGGGTGTATGCAGAACGGTACCCGGACGGAGAGCATCCAACGTGCCGCACATTGCAAAACATCTACCGCCAACTGTATGCAACAGGTATGGACGTAGCACGCAAACGGGTCCGTAAAGACCCGTCACAGGAGAAGCGGGTGCAGTTGGTGTGTTAGCTGCTGTTGCCATGAACCCACACATGAGTACACTGGACATTGCGAGAGCCGGTGGTCTGAGTCAAAGTAGTGTCATGCGAATACTGCATCGTCACCGCTATCACCCGTTTCATGTGTCGCTACATCAGCAATTACATGGTGATGACTTTAATCATCGAGTGCAATTCTGTCAATGGGCATTAACAGAGAATGCGTTGCAGTTCTACCTGTTTACCGATGAAGCGGGTTTCACAAACCACAGGGCAGTGAATCTACGGAACATGCATTACTGGTCCGTGACAATCCTCGCTGGCTCAGACAGGTATAGCGACAGCGACCGTGGACTGTAAATCTATGGTGCGGAATCATTGGCGACCACCTCATTGGTCCTCACTTCATTGCAGGGGCCCAAACAGCTGCAACATACATCGCGTTTCTACAGAATGATCTGCCAACGTTGCTCGAAAATGTCCCACTGGAAACGCGTCGACGTATGTGGTATCATCATGATGGTGCACCTGCACATTCCGCAATTAACACTAGGCTGACCCTTGACAGGATGTTCGACGGGCGTTTCATAGGACGTGGAGGACGCATAAATTGGCCAGCCCGGTCTCCTGATCTTACATCTCTGGACTTCTTTCTGTGGGGTACGTTAAAGGAGAATGTGTACCGTGATGTGCCTACAACCCCAGAGGATATGAAACAACGTATTGTGGCAGCCTGCGGCGACATTACACCAGATGTACTGCGGCGTGTACGACATTCATTACGCCAGAGATTGCAATTGTGTGCAGCAAATGATGGCCACCACATTGAACATCTATTGGCCTGACATGTCGGGACACACTCTATTCCACTCCGTAATTGAAAACCTCACCCCTCATGGTAATGTACACTCTTTGACATAAAACTTGACCGGCGGCCGGCCGCTTCAGAGGCTAAGTCCGCGCCGATCGCGACATGGGACAAAAAAACTGGCCAACTCGCAAATTCTCTAAGTCCGTTTATCTGCACAATCTGGCAACACTGTAGACTGCGGCACTTCCTGGAGGAAAACTTGTCCCATGATAGAGACACTCTAGGCTGATTACGCCTGTGGTCTAGCGGTAGCGTGCGTTGTTTCTGTTCATAATGTCAGTGGATCGAGAGCAGCTGGCATAAAATATTTTTATAGCCTCTTCTGTCTGAATGCTGAAGACGTGAATGTAATGGTAGCGCAGATTCAATCTATTTCGCTTTGTGACACACCGATATCAAAATTTTATCCAGTAACGATTTTGCGGCTGATTTCCTGCAGACTGTCCTCCTCTGGACGCCGTATGCGGCAAAGCTCCGGGATCCATTTGCTGGCTACTGGCAGCGGCCGTGGCGACAGCAGCGGCGCTGCACTCCCCCGTTCCTTATCGAAAGCGCCTGCTACCGCTCATCGCTTTTGATGATTTAAAACGCTTTATTATTAAATGTTGCTCCACAGAAAATTTCTACAATTTCCATTCACGCTCAAAAGCAACGGAGACAGACGCCCTGATTAGTAGGCGGGTATTATATTACATTAATCGGCAAGAGCTGAGTATGGCCCGAAATTAATTTTATAGACTGGGACGAAATTAAACCACCTCACTACATTCGATGAATTTATAAATGCTTCATTCCTCGTTTCTTTTCCTTTCAAACTCAATTATTTGTGCAACTTTTGGTCAATGTTTGGATGTTTTCGTCAAGCCAGAGTGAGCGTCTGTGGTGTAAAGTGTATTACAGTTATTGTTTCATTCCTTATGGTAAGTCTATGCGATAAACTGTGTGAATACCTTGCAATGCATGCTCTGTAGCAGTGCAGGAACACTGCACATTTGGAGTTCCATGTATGGGTTCATGAAGTATTTATTGTTGATCGGAAGTGATAGTTAAGGTCATCAGATTTAAACCAGAAAAATTTGTCGTTTTGAAGGTTTCAGAGAACGGAAAGGAATTGCTAACGCCGGTGTTAGAAAACGTCTACAGTTAAATGCTATTGCAAAAATTTATAAGAAGGGAACTATATTAATGAACATGTGCACTTCATAAACAACCTTCTGACATGTTAGACCTATATGACGAACAAAGCTCAAATTTATATCGTTGACAGTCGGTTTCAATCTTTTCAGGGTCTATTTTACAGTGAAGCACCTTGGAATTTGCAAAGCAGAAATCCATGATATTAACTTAATTTACTAAGTCGAAATCGGACGAAGATTGATGTTTAAAGGCATTCTTCAGATTTCGCATAAGAAATTTTTACTAGCAGTTTGCAACTCCATTAATTAAAATGGAGAATAAAAGGTTGTAGTCAGCGGCTTCTACCGTGATTCGAACTGCTATGTCTTATAGTACAAGCACTGCAACGCACAAGGGAACCTCTGAGCTAACGACACACTGGCGACCAGAGGTGGAATATAGTCACTGCGATGTTGCCTGAGCCTCCAAACGCAACCTTAAACGCACGAACAGAGGAGGTGGAGATTACTGTTTTAACGTCCCGTCGACAACGATGTCATTAGAGACGGAGCACAAGCTCGGATTAGGGAAGGATGGGGAAGGAAATCGGCCGTGCCCTTCCTAAGGAACCATCCCGGCATTTGCCTGAAGCGATTTAGGGAAATCATTGAAAACCTAAATCAGGATGGCCGGGCGCGGGATTGCACCGTCGTCCTCCCGAATGCACACACAAACAGGTGTTACTTATGTGAAGAACGCCGTTCTTGGAGTCCAGAAATTAAATATACTTTCTAATTGTGTCATCTTGCAGTGGATTATATCGTACGAGTCTTCGATGTGGAAAACGAATGTCAAGTGAATTTAGCGAGGTAACGCCGACCTACACCCGGAAGTAAATGCACTATCAGAGTGTTGACAAATACTTGCTACGACGCTGCCATTTCTAGGCTCTCTGACGAGGCAGCTCTTCAGCGAAATGCTTGCCGTGATTCTCCGATACGGTTCTTCAGAGTGGAGACGCGCGCGCACGTTTGGTTTTTATGCGGCGTTCTCACCTGATGGTTTCTGACGTCGCCTTGTGGGCTATGTATACATATGAGACATTCAATTATCATTAATCCAGAATCATACAAGTTTCAGCTTCCGGCGTGGAAGAAGGCTGTTGACGCCGACATTATATCATTTCAACGTAGGGAAAGCAAAACGGATCATTCAATGTTTCTCATTCAGCATAAAGCATGTGAGATAATTTTCCGTAACGTTCATAATCATCTAAAAATACAAACGAAGTAAAAATACACCGGAAGCTTATTCGAATTGAATATAACGCTTTGCACCTCGATGTCGAATTTGTCCACTTGCAATCTTTTGCAGCATACACATAGAATGTCATGATTACCACGAGAATGAAGAAATATGTTGGTAAGGATAGAAGCAAGAAGAGGCGCAGTCAACAAATATTCCATTCCTCATGGCATTCATTTCATTTGACACGTAAGAAGAGGTAAAGCGGGAATTTACTTTCGTTAACACGAAAGATATACCGCACATATTGATAACGAGGAAGTCTGCGTCTTCATACGTTTCCTCCTTGAAATCTGTATGCTCTATTATATACTAAGTAGCCCGATCATTGTTTCAGTAATGTTACCCTCTTGTTTGACCCCGTAACGATGAACAGATTCCAAATGCATGTCTCCCTTCCTGGGTTGTTTTTTGTGTTTTATAGCTTGGAATTCCTGAAGCAGACCACTGTGCCTTCCCCCCTCGTGGGTTAGGTCTCTAAACCGCTTTGTATCCAATGGCATAATTTATTCAGACAGCATCAGCATAAGACTATCAAACAAAGCCTTCCATTTACAGTTGCAGCACTCTAACCAGCACTGACCAAAGTGTAATCCACGGTCATGGTCCTAAATTACCAGCTGTCTGCTACTGTGGCAAAGTCCGTACTACACTTTCGATTCCGCAGCACCATTTTATGTGGTAACACTGTGTAGTTGGACAGTTGTGCTACCAGGTCTGTCCTCACACTGTCAACTTTATGTATCTCACTTCTCCTGTAGCGTAGATCACGAGGAGCCGAAGTAAATGAGTGTATTCTGCATGACGTAACATTCAGTATTCCCTTCTTTCATAGCCACTCTTCATGTGCATCGATACCAAATAGGAATGCGAAAACTCTTGCGAGTGAGAGCATGACAATAACAATCGTAACAAGAACAAGCAAATAATGAATGATGTTTATTCCAACGCAGAACGAAAATGGCTTTAAATATAAAAATCTGTATCTATATCTATATCCATATCTATTGATCTTTGAGTTGGCACAATGCAAATATATTCTTAGCATTTAGTTACTGAATTTAGTTCTGGATGTTTGCAGAGAAAAGGAAAAGTCGGTACTTCTCGCTATAATGTGAACCAGCAACTACCCTTTCCTTAGAACACGACTCAAGCAGGTCCTCAAGTAGGTAGCAAGGCACTGCTGCATTCTGTTCCCTGACATTGCTCTGATGACGGTTAATGCAGATAGTTCCGATTATGAAATACAAAACGTATTGCAGGTTAGTTCCTAGGATAGTAACATTAAATTTGCGTTGTAGACGGCACATGAACGTGACGACTATCCATATTACTCATCAATATAAAAAGACAATATTTTGGGAATTTAGCAGGATTACTCAAAATGAATTCTGAAATTGGGTGACTGACTGCACAGGTGCTAAACGTCGTCAAGAGTATACGATGTCCTAATCGCATTAGGAATATGAAGATCGTCTTCGACAGCTCGCAACTTTCACATTGCTATCTCCACCCTACTCCAGACAGCCCTCGGTGGAGTTGCACTACGTTGCCGATGTTATGGAAGGCCTTCAAACCGACAACAGACCACATATTGAAAAATACAAGCGAATTCTCTTGCAGCGTAAGCTTATTGTAACTAATCTAAAAATTATTGGAGAGGAACATTGTCCTATTCAAAAAAAGTAAAATGTTACACACTGTTGACGTCAAACGGACATTATCTATGTCCTGTCTTGTGTCCTACTCATCTATAATATCAAGTGTACTATGAAAATGATTATATATAATGGATGATAGGGTAATGCATTGATACCAGATGGCGGGGGCCGGCCGATGTGGCCGTGCGGTTCTAGGCGCTTCAGTCTGGAACCGCGTGACCGCTACGGTCGCAGGTTCGAATCCTGCCTCGGGCATGGATGTGAGTGATGTCCTTAGGTTAGTTAGGTTTAAGTAGTTCTAAGTTCTAGGGGACTGGTGACCTTAGAAGTTAAGTCCCATAGTGCTCAGAGCCATTTGAACCATTTGAACTATTTAACACAAAATGACATTAAAAATTAAAGTTATTCACGAGCAGCTAGTTGAGAATATGTATGAACATTAAATGACACGACGAACTGAAATAATATGACGAAGAGTTCAGCGCTCACTGGGAATAGAGCCCCACACATATCGTTGTTGACTACACACAAAGAGACGTCAGCTACCGAATTTTTATCCACCAGCTGCTCAGAATAGCATCTTGAACTTACAGTCATCTCGCAAATAGTTCTGTGTCTCACTGGGAGTTAAAAACGTCAGATATCGTTAGTGTTGACAACGAATGAAAATACATTAAAAATCAAAATTATTATCCACCAGCAGATAGGTGTTCTCATGATAGAGCTTGATAATACATAATTAAATCTTTAGTGCCGGGCCAGGATTCGATCCCATTCACGCGTAATATGTGAAGGTGTTGAGGAATCTGCAGTTTTGAACAAACAACAAATTGTAGCCGAGCTGTATTGCCACGAAGGGATCAAATTCCGCGTTAAGGGCGGTCTGAGTTGCATTCCCAGTTTAGAACCAATTTTATCGACATACAGAAGCTCAAATAAAAGATGGAATAAGTGTCCTGTGACCATACATAGCGTTTGTGTCGTCACTTGAAATAAATAACTAGTATAAGAAAGGTTACTGGTGATAGAGTTTCTACATTTCGCCACTCCGGACTTTATTGTGGTTCAACCTACCGTCTACTTGGTAAAGAAGGAATATCATCTTTAATGTGAATTTTCAGACCACGCAGCCATTATATCTCCTTCACTTGGTGTAGCCAGGAGAGAATGGAATCTGTCTCTCCCTATCTAAAATCATTGACGGAAGTGGGAATCGAACCCAGACCATAGGTATAACAACCTACCATCCGTCCAACAGACCACGAAATCCTCTTCTCTGCGAGTCATTTTTCTATCGTAACGCAGTTGCGTCACACTGGATGAGAATTCTGACACACAGGCTCCCTGTAGTAATTTGCAGCATGTTCAGTAAATTCATTTACTTGGTTGACCGAATCACCATGAACTAGCTGCCTCGGCTACCCAGTGCATACATTCGACTATTTTGTAATCACAGAAATAAAATCACGTAACTGCCACCTACACACAACTGCCAACAGTGTAGGATGCAGAAGTTTAAATAGGAAGTGTTCCTTTCCACTTGAGCTATTCTATTGCGCTATCTGTTACTAGAAAACGTCGTTCAGTCCAAAAGAAAAGCTGTAACTGTTTGTCTCTCAGAAGTCAAGACCTGGCCATATGCATAATCTCACAGTGCTGTGGAATCCAAAAGTTCTGGAGGAATAGTTGCCGAGCTCTGGAGCTGCTGTAGCTACGTGTCAGCTTGTAGCATAGATAAGATGTCGCGAGTTCAAATACATTCAGTGCTACATTTTTTAAAACGCAATTCTGCTCTCTGCTGAAGGTATCAATCTAATGGAACTTTGAACATAATTCCCTTCACTTCTCAACCCAAAGTAGTCGCATGTGGAAAAAGGGCTAACTACTGTGACATTTTGTTCTATTCAGGTTTAATAGACAGCAGGCAGCAGATGCATCTCGAAGATGTGCAGGGAGAGCGCATCGTGCCATAATATGTCAGATAAGTATTTTCTACATTAGCCATCGTGTGGTAGTGATATTTTATTCTTCTTCAAACTTTGTTTGACAGCTTTAACTCAGAACAAGTTTTCTACATGCATGTAATCAATAAACTGCATGTGCATTGTCAGACTGTCATAGGTAACATCAGAGAATTCGCATATATCGTTGATGTTTAATTTCTCTCTCATGTTTACTATTGTTTTAACAACACTAAAGGAAACCTTACGAAAATTGTGCACTGTATTATAAGAAATGAAATAAAACTAACCATGATAACCTTACGACGAAAGTATCTGTACACAAGCATGCTTCTATCGACACGAATTAGTAAAATACTACTCACTTAGATTTTGATTGGGTCTGTGTTTAATTGGTATGCTGTGTCATACTCAAGAGGTATGCAAATGTGGCATTTCATAAATATAGTTACGTATTCCTAGAAACCCAAAATTCGCTTGGCAGCAGCGGAAAGAGGCCTTACCTGTTGTGCAGCATTGTAAGTTTTTCAACATTGCACTATGAGCTGAAAGCATTTTCTTGCGATTTCCTTACTGATGTTTGATCTGACTGCTTGTAGCTCTTTCACAGAAGGGATAAAAGCGTTACAGTCAGTGAGACTGGAACTGCGAACCGTAACAGACGCTTTTTCACAGGTCAGCACGTTACCACTGAGCTGGCGAGGAGGTATGGGTCTTAGCTTCCTATTACGAGGGCAATAGTAACTAGAACCCGTAAACCGCTATTTGAAGGTCGAGATTAGTTGCGGTTTCCACCTGCAACGACTTTCCTGGGCTGAAAACCGAAAATTTTCAATCTTTTGTTACCCTTCAAGCGATAATAACTCAGATTATTCAATGGAAGTGACAGGTAAAATCAAGTGAACTTTGAGGCTTAATTCCGTGCACACCAGGAAGTAACTCGTCGGTCACAGGGTTGTCAAACATACGTTGCCTTGTTGCCAAATCTCAGTTACAGTACCAGCAGGAAGAAGACGAACCGATGTGATCCTACAGCGCTCTGGGAAGTGACCATAGCTGGTGTCTCCAAGTCGCGGCTGCTACGGCCTGGAATACGTAATGCGTCTGATTCGCTTTCTGTAACTAGGTTTAGGGACTGGAGCGTAGTTACTAATAATACTAAGAACTGACTGCAAACTGAGCATCATAAATCAGTAACTCTCATTGTTGTTTTTATATTTCTTTCGTAAGTGTACTCAAAACTAAGAAAGTCATTCACAGGCGTTTTCGTGCCTCGCCGATAGTCGAGCACAACATACAAATAAAAATAAAAAAGAATGTGTGTGTGTGTGTGTGTGTGTTTGTGTGTGTGTGTGTGTGTGAGAGAGAGAGAGAGATAAATAAAAAGCAATGAGAGAGAGTGTAAAAAATTGTTGTAAAGAAATTGAATCATGGTATTTAAAGAAATCTTTCATTAAAATGACACGTTCCACATCATTACGAAATGTCGTATTTATGATCTATGGAACAAGAGTTAATCTAATCTAATCTAATCACATCATATTGATGATTAGCCATGAAGAGTCATGAATTACCGAAATTTTGGCCAATACCAGTAACCAAATCTAAACTTGAAAATAAAAGACGACAATTTTTGTAATAAACCGTGACTCCTATCAAGACCCTTTCGTCCCTGTTATCTAACCACGAAAGATGTCTGATATACCTCCATTCTGAAGTAACAAAGTGTGCATGCATTTAAAGATGAAGTGCATGATGTGAAGTTCTGTGACGGAGATACGAACCCAACACATAATCCGATTGTTAACTAAGAAAAATCAAATGTTACGTATCGGTTTTTCTTACGAGCCGCTAGGTGTCTGAATCTAAAATAAGGATACAAACTTTTGTGCCTAAGCGACAATCGAACTGCACACCTACCGTGCATCCACGAATATAGCTTAAGTATCAGTTGCTTACTCATGAACAGTAAGATGTGTGCGTATTTGACCAGAAATAACGACACCTGTTGCGATTGTTGGAAACACATGAACAGACATTGAAATTCCCCTTTATTTTCACTAGCAGGTGGGTGTGCACTTGATAAAGCTAGAAATAAAATTATGAATATTTTTGTACTGGATCAGGTTTCAGACCCACATACTTACCTTTGGAGGAGACCTAGAGAAGATTGCAGTCTTGGGAAAAGGAACGAAATGACTGAACTATACTGTTCCGAGAGATTCAGATCCTCGAAAGAGGAGATACGAATTCGAATCACAGTCCAGCACCAAATTTTTAAACGTCTCTAGTTCAGTCATGTACAAGTAAAATAAGAGCCCTGTCCCTTTAAATGGCTATCGGTTCATCAAATAAAATAAAATTTCCTAATGTAAGTAAGCTTACTGGCGACTGTATTTCTGTTTACCATGACTTCCGCTGTGTCATTTCCCAACGTAAACCGGCTCTGCCCAGTTGGTAATGAAGGAACGTGATGTTTAATGCGGATTCTGGATTATAACGTCTTTCTCTTGAGGTTACCAGAGGTAAAATAAATCTGTTTGTGCCTCTTAAAAGTAAATGCCTGAACCCACGCATTGCACCTGTGATAGCTCGTTCCACCATACCATTGTGGCGACATTACCCAGCCCCAAGAGTGTGCTGTAACGGATGATGTGCTTAGCTTACAAAATTAGTCACGGTGGAAAAAATGCGAGTCTATTAAATGGTCAAGTAGAAGCAAGCTTCTGACGCAGAGATTATGCTATTCTCATGTCAGCAGGATGTAAAGACTCTTCTAGGCATCATAGGCTGGATGTGAAGCCATTTTGATTTTTCACAAATTCAGCAAATTTCTTAGTTCGAGAAAATCCACTGTGAAGTGTGAAGTTGCCGGATAATTCGATTATTACTGTTATTATTACTATCATTTTATTCATACCGCTGCTGGAACATGACCGTAGTCTTCAGGTAAAACGCGAGACCAGCTAATATGACGTCTGGCGACCGAAAGCACATATCGACAAAATTTTTATCGCCCCTTTCCTCTCGGTGCTGAAGCTATGAGTGTAATTCAAGCGAATCTACAATATCATATTAGCTGGTCTCGCGTTTTACCTCAAGACTACGGTCGTAGTCAAGAGTAATGTACTAAGACTGGAGTCAAGACTTCCTCTGGGAAGTGCCGTAGTCTACATGTTGCTAGATCGAGCATATTGCCAGACATAGAATTCTGAGAGGAGCACGACTGTATTGTCCACCTTACGTGAACGACTCGGCGGTCAATTTTTTGGTCTGAGACTGTATCTACAACACAATTGCACGCTGAAGACCCAGAAGAATTAAAAAAAAAATAGTTTATGAGAGCAACGTTAACCATAGCGTTCGAAGTATTCATAGTATTGTATACGTGTGTGTAAACGCCTTCCAATGACCACTCAAGAAAGACAAGGATACACAGTCTAGCTCCAATATTATAAATACGCCTCAGTTTGTGGGTGAACTCAGACATAGGTTGATAATAATTGTGAAAATTTAGCAGCACTGTACCCATTGGTGTTAAACTCGTTTTCAACCAATTATTCCCACAGCTACAGGGATACTACTTGTGATACCTCTTAGACAAAATACTTAAGCAGTGTTATCAGACGAAAAGATCAACCTGACACAAACTGTGGGAAGTTTGTTTTACAACCTTCGTACCTGGATATTCAGCTTTTTCCTATTTGAGATATCTGTGAACGTTGCTGCTTAAGACGATTTAAGCAGAAACTAAATTCCCTCAGCTTCGACAATGTTTAAAGAAATCGTCTTATTGGCACTAAATCGTGATTTGTGAATTGTTTACCGGCCGTACTCTGCCGTATTTTGCCGGTTGGAAGGCAAAAGCTTACTGACTGTTGAGTGGTACTTAAGTAAATAAATTAGTGAAATCAAAGTGAACTAGAAATTAGAATATAAATGAAAAACTTGGTTTAGTTTAGAGAGTTACATACTCGCAAACAGCGGGCCGAACAACAGAACAGAAGAGACAATGACCGTGAAGTCAGCAAGTTCCACATAAGCGGGCGCTGTCGATTCAGCCGTCAGGGCATCGCCCGACCGGCTCACGTGTTTCTCAGTTGTCGTATGTGAGCAAAGGCCCTCGCCTACATTCCAAGAGCCAATGACCGACGTTAAGAAGATTCTTCGAGAAGCTTTTCAACGTGACAGAAGAGGCAATGACCGTAAAGTCATTCACCTCCAGTAAACTGAAGTGAATAAATACGCGAGACGCAGTGGGCCAGACAGAGGAAGACGGAGACGGAGACGAAGACGGAGACGGGGACGGAGACGAGACGAGAGACGAAGAAGGAAGGAAAGAAGAGTAGCAGTAGTTTTCAGTCAGTTTCGGTGCTGAAGACCGTCATGCAAGAAGAGTCTGCATCATGCACAGACGAACCAAGTCCGCCGCTGTAATGGAATAGCAAGCAGCAGCCGCGGCGCCAGAAGACAGAAGTTAAAAGGTATTTGAAGTCTGGTTTTTACATACCCGGGTGACTCGTGAGGACGGGAAGGAGACGGCCTCACATCAGTAGTCACCTGTGAACTGGGATGAAGACCTGACAGCCGAAGACTGGCAAGCGGAAGTCCGTGGTTCGAGTCCGCCACACTGGCCTCCCCAGCCGCGCCGCGCCGCTCCGCTGGCCGACGCACAACACACGCGGCCGCTTAGAGAAGAGAAACACTGGGACGCGACACCCAAGGAATCATCCGATGCACGATTTCGCTCGCAATAATTAAACGGGCCACCTCGCGCAGCGCGTCTCCAGTCAACTGGGCGAGACGGCGACACGAGATACACACCGCTACGCGTAATCAGACGCCGCCGCCGCTGCCGCCGCCGCTGCCGCAGCAGAAGACTTTACAAACGACACAGCTGCCGCTCTCCGAACCAGAACATCCCGTAAGATACAGTTGTACAAATCTTCAATAAAAGTTATCTTATGTAAAATTGATGTTTCATTCGACCTCATACCCGAGCCAAGGAAGAACCCACCCTGCCCACATGTTGTTAAGAGAGAAAAGTTGATTTATTTAATATTTTCACCCTGACAGAATGCTTTAGAATGCTCATCCTGACAATTGACTTGCATCAAAAGAGAAAACCCAGTTACATTTAGTGACAGAAGTGTCACATTTAGTAACACAACTGTTACATGACAAATTTCACACAGAAATTACTGTTACAGTGTACTTATGGAGCCAAATGAGTGAATTGCGTATTTTCCGGTGAGAAAGAGCACTGGCAAACAGTCTTCGCTACATTAGGTTATTTAAACTGGTGTCACTCTGACCTAGAATGTATGGTCAGCGACTAAGTGTAAGGTCAACGTTTCGGATGCGAGTTTTGCGACTGTGAAATACTTTCCTACATTATAGAAGCGAATATTAAATTTGAACTAATATTGCGAAAATTTTGTACTTGGACAGCTTAGAATGAAAATACTTCTGTTTATTTCAAACGGAAACAATAGATTTTCTAAAACACTCTCTGTCATACACAACTTGAAACAGGTCATGTCGACCAAATCATGTGGAAGAACTAACAGCAACGTATATCGGAAGGAAGTAAGATCTCTTGCCTTTTGGTTTGTCAGTACTCGATAGCCATTTCTAGGCGAAAGTAAATGAAGAAAGGCAGTGCGTTTTTGTTACCAAGTAACGTCTTCGTCAATTACTTTAGTTTTAAAGTAATCTACGAGTAATTGCTGGTGTTTGATATTAACATGAAAAGGATTCCGTAGACAGGGAAAGAACCTGTTCTTGGGAAACTACATCTATAGTGACCAAAAGGCATTAAATGATGTTCAAGCACTTGTGTTCCAGCAGCGGTATGAATAGAATGATATTAATAATAACAGTAATAATCGAATTATCCGGCAACTTCACACTTCACAGTGGATTTTCTCGAACTAAGAAATTTGCTGAATTTGTGAAAAATCAAAATGGCTTCACATCCAGCCTATGATGCCTAGAAGAGTCTTTACATCCTGCTGACATGAGAATAGCATAATCTCTGCGTCAGAAGCTTGCTTCTACTTGACCATTTAATAGACTCGCATTTTTTCCACCGTGACTAATTTTGTAAGCTAAGCACATCATCCGTTACAGCACACTCTTGGGGCTGGGTAATGTCGCCACAATGGTATGGTGGAACGAGCTATCACAGGTGCAATGCGTGGGTTCAGGCATTTACTTTTAAGAGGCACAAACAGATTTATTTTACCTCTGGTAACCTCAAGAGAAAGACGTTATAATCCAGAATCCGCATTAAACATCACGTTCCTTCATTACCAACTGGGCAGAGCCGGTTTACGTTGGGAAATGACACAGCGGAAGTCATGGTAAACAGAAATACAGTCGCCAGTAAGCTTACTTACATTAGGAAATTTTATTTTATTTGATGAACCGATAGCCATTTAAAGGGACAGGGCTCTTATTTTACTTGTACATGACTGAACTAGAGACGTTTAAAAATTTGGTGCTGGACTGTGATTCGAATTCGTATCTCCTCTTTCGAGGATCTGAATCTCTCGGAACAGTATAGTTCAGTCATTTCGTTCCTTTTCCCAAGACTGCAATCTTCTCTAGGTCTCCTCCAAAGGTAATTATGTGGGTCTGAAACCTGATCCAGTACAAAAATATTCATAATTTTATTTCTAGCTTTATCAAGTGCACACCCACCTGCTAGTGAAAATAAAGGGGAATTTCAATGTCTGTTCATGTGTTTCCAACAATCGCAACAGGTGTCGTTATTTCTGGTCAAATACGCACACATCTTACTGTTCATGAGTAAGCAACTGATACTTAAGCTATATTCGTGGATGCACGGTAGGTGTGCAGTTCGATTGTCGCTTAGGCACAAAAGTTTGTATCCTTATTTTAGATTCAGACACCTAGCGGCTCGTAAGAAAAACCGATACGTAACATTTGATTTTTCTTAGTTAACAATCGGATTATGTGTTGGGTTCGTATCTCCGTCACAGAACTTCACATCATGCACTTCATCTTTAAATGCATGCACACTTTGTTACTTCAGAATGGAGGTATATCAGACATCTTTCGTGGTTAGATAACAGGGACGAAAGGGTCTTGATAGGAGTCACGGTTTATTACAAAAATTGTCGTCTTTTATTTTCAAGTTTAGATTTGGTTACTGGTATTGGCCAAAATTTCGGTAATTCATGACTCTTCATGGCTAATCATCAATATGATGTGATTAGATTAGATTAGATTAACTCTTGTTCCATAGATCATAAATACGACATTTCGTAATGATGTGGAACGTGTCATTTTAATGAAAGATTTCTTTAAATACCATGATTCAATTTCTTTACAACAATTTTTTACACTCTCTCTCATTGCTTTTTATTTATCTCTCTCTCTCTCTCACACACACACACAAACACACAGACACACACACATTCTTTTTTATTTTTATTTGTATGTTGTGCTCGACTATCGGCGAGGCACGAAAACGCCTGTGAATGACTTTCTTAGTTTGAGTACACTTACGAAAGAAATATAAAAACAACAATGAGAGTTACTGATTTATGATGCTCAGTTTGCAGTCAGTTCTTAGTATTATTAGTAACTACGCTCCAGTCCCTAAACCTAGTTACAGAAAGCGAATCAGACGCATTACGTATTCCAGGCCGTAGCAGCCGCGACTTGGAGACACCAGCTATGGTCACTTCCCAGAGCGCTGTAGGATCACATCGGTTCGTCTTCTTCCTGCTGGTACTGTAACTGAGATTTGGCAACAAGGCAACGTATGTTTGACAACCCTGTGACCGACGAGTTACTTCCTGGTGTGCACGGAATTAAGCCTCAAAGTTCACTTGATTTTACCTGTCACTTCCATTGAATAATCTGAGTTATTATCGCTTGAAGGGTAACAAAAGATTGAAAATTTTCGGTTTTCAGCCCAGGAAAGTCGTTGCAGGTGGAAACCGCAACTAATCTCGACCTTCAAATAGCGGTTTACGGGTTCTAGTTACTATTGCCCTCGTAATAGGAAGCTAAGACCCATACCTCCTCGCCAGCTCAGTGGTAACGTGCTGACCTGTGAAAAAGCGTCTGTTACGGTTCGCAGTTCCAGTCTCACTGACTGTAACGCTTTTATCCCTTCTGTGAAAGAGCTACAAGCAGTCAGATCAAACATCAGTAAGGAAATCGCAAGAAAATGCTTTCAGCTCATAGTGCAATGTTGAAAAACTTACAATGCTGCACAACAGGTAAGGCCTCTTTCCGCTGCTGCCAAGCGAATTTTGGGTTTCTAGGAATACGTAACTATATTTATGAAATGCCACATTTGCATACCTCTTGAGTATGACACAGCATACCAATTAAACACAGACCCAATCAAAATCTAAGTGAGTAGTATTTTACTAATTCGTGTCGATAGAAGCATGCTTGTGTACAGATACTTTCGTCGTAAGGTTATCATGGTTAGTTTTATTTCATTTCTTATAATACAGTGCACAATTTTCGTAAGGTTTCCTTTAGTGTTGTTAAAACAATAGTAAACATGAGAGAGAAATTAAACATCAACGATATATGCGAATTCTCTGATGTTACCTATGACAGTCTGACAATGCACATGCAGTTTATTGATTACATGCATGTAGAAAACTTGTTCTGAGTTAAAGCTGTCAAACAAAGTTTGAAGAAGAATAAAATATCACTACCACACGATGGCTAATGTAGAAAATACTTATCTGACATATTATGGCACGATGCGCTCTCCCTGCACATCTTCGAGATGCATCTGCTGCCTGCTGTCTATTAAACCTGAATAGAACAAAATGTCACAGTAGTTAGCCCTTTTTCCACATGCGACTACTTTGGGTTGAGAAGTGAAGGGAATTATGTTCAAAGTTCCATTAGATTGATACCTTCAGCAGAGAGCAGAATTGCGTTTTAAAAAATGTAGCACTGAATGTATTTGAACTCGCGACATCTTATCTATGCTACAAGCTGACACGTAGCTACAGCAGCTCCAGAGCTCGGCAACTATTCCTCCAGAACTTTTGGATTCCACAGCACTGTGAGATTATGCATATGGCCAGGTCTTGACTTCTGAGAGACAAACAGTTACAGCTTTTCTTTTGGACTGAACGACGTTTTCTAGTAACAGATAGCGCAATAGAATAGCTCAAGTGGAAAGGAACACTTCCTATTTAAACTTCTGCATCCTACACTGTTGGCAGTTGTGTGTAGGTGGCAGTTACGTGATTTTATTTCTGTGATTACAAAATAGTCGAATGTATGCACTGGGTAGCCGAGGCAGCTAGTTCATGGTGATTCGGTCAACCAAGTAAATGAATTTACTGAACATGCTGCAAATTACTACAGGGAGCCTGTGTGTCAGAATTCTCATCCAGTGTGACGCAACTGCGTTACGATAGAAAAATGACTCGCAGAGAAGAGGATTTCGTGGTCTGTTGGACGGATGGTAGGTTGTTATACCTATGGTCTGGGTTCGATTCCCACTTCCGTCAATGATTTTAGATAGGGAGAGACAGATTCCATTCTCTCCTGGCTACACCAAGTGAAGGAGATATAATGGCTGCGTGGTCTGAAAATTCACATTAAAGATGATATTCCTTCTTTACCAAGTAGACGGTAGGTTGAACCACAATAAAGTCCGGAGTGGCGAAATGTAGAAACTCTATCACCAGTAACCTTTCTTATACTAGTTATTTATTTCAAGTGACGACACAAACGCTATGTATGGTCACAGGACACTTATTCCATCTTTTATTTGAGCTTCTGTATGTCGATAAAATTGGTTCTAAACTGGGAATGCAACTCAGACCGCCCTTAACGCGGAATTTGATCCCTTCGTGGCAATACAGCTCGGCTACAATTTGTTGTTTGTTCAAAACTGCAGATTCCTCAACACCTTCACATATTACGCGTGAATGGGATCGAATCCTGGCCCGGCACTAAAGATTTAATTATGTATTATCAAGCTCTATCATGAGAACACCTATCTGCTGGTGGATAATAATTTTGATTTTTAATGTATTTTCATTCGTTGTCAACACTAACGATATCTGACGTTTTTAACTCCCAGTGAGACACAGAACTATTTGCGAGATGACTGTAAGTTCAAGATGCCATTCTGAGCAGCTGGTGGATAAAAATTCGGTAGCTGACGTCTCTTTGTGTGTAGTCAACAACGATATGTGTGGGGCTCTATTCCCAGTGAGCGCTGAACTCTTCGTCATATTATTTCAGTTCGTCGTGTCATTTAATGTTCATACATATTCTCAACTAGCTGCTCGTGAATAACTTTAATTTTTAATGTCATTTTGTGTTAAATAGTTCAAATGGTTCAAATGGCTCTGAGCACTATGGGACTTAACTTCTAAGGTCACCAGTCCCCTAGAACTTAGAACTACTTAAACCTAACTAACCTAAGGACATCACTCACATCCATGCCCGAGGCAGGATTCGAACCTGCGACCGTAGCGGTCACGCGGTTCCAGACTGAAGCGCCTAGAACCGCACGGCCACATCGGCCGGCCCCCGCCATCTGGTATCAATGCATTACCCTATCATCCATTATATATAATCATTTTCATAGTACACTTGATATTATAGATGAGTAGGACACAAGACAGGACATAGATAATGACCGTTTGACGTCAACAGTGTGTAACATTTTACTTTTTTTGAATAGGACAATGTTCCTCTCCAATAATTTTTAGATTAGTTACAATAAGCTTACGCTGCAAGAGAATTCGCTTGTATTTTTCAATATGTGGTCTGTTGTCGGTTTGAAGGCCTTCCATAACATCGGCAACGTAGTGCAACTCCACCGAGGGCTGTCTGGAGTAGGGTGGAGATAGCAATGTGAAAGTTGCGAGCTGTCGAAGACGATCTTCATATTCCTAATGCGATTAGGACATCGTATACTCTTGACGACGTTTAGCACCTGTGCAGTCAGTCACCCAATTTCAGAATTCATTTTGAGTAATCCTGCTAAATTCCCAAAATATTGTCTTTTTATATTGATGAGTAATATGGATAGTCGTCACGTTCATGTGCCGTCTACAACGCAAATTTAATGTTACTATCCTAGGAACTAACCTGCAATACGTTTTGTATTTCATAATCGGAACTATCTGCATTAACCGTCATCAGAGCAATGTCAGGGAACAGAATGCAGCAGTGCCTTGCTACCTACTTGAGGACCTGCTTGAGTCGTGTTCTAAGGAAAGGGTAGTTGCTGGTTCACATTATAGCGAGAAGTACCGACTTTTCTTTTTCTCTGCAAACATCCAGAACTAAATTCAGTAACTAAATGCTAAGAATATATTTGCATTGTGCCAACTCAAAGATCAATAGATATGGATATAGATATAGATACAGATTTTTATATTTAAAGCCATTTTCGTTCTGCGTTGGAATAAACATCATTCATTATTTGCTTGTTCTTGTTACGATTGTTATTGTCATGCTCTCACTCGCAAGAGTTTTCGCATTCCTATTTGGTATCGATGCACATGAAGAGTGGCTATGAAAGAAGGGAATACTGAATGTTACGTCATGCAGAATACACTCATTTACTTCGGCTCCTCGTGATCTACGCTACAGGAGAAGTGAGATACATAAAGTTGACAGTGTGAGGACAGACCTGGTAGCACAACTGTCCAACTACACAGTGTTACCACATAAAATGGTGCTGCGGAATCGAAAGTGTAGTACGGACTTTGCCACAGTAGCAGACAGCTGGTAATTTAGGACCATGACCGTGGATTACACTTTGGTCAGTGCTGGTTAGAGTGCTGCAACTGTAAATGGAAGGCTTTGTTTGATAGTCTTATGCTGATGCTGTCTGAATAAATTATGCCATTGGATACAAAGCGGTTTAGTTTTGAGACCTAACCCACGAGGGGGGAAGGCACAGTGGTCTGCTTCAGGAATTCCAAGCTATAAAACACAAAAAACAACCCAGGAAGGGAGACATGCATTTGGAATCTGTTCATCGTTACGGGGTCAAACAAGAGGGTAACATTACTGAAACAATGATCGGGCTACTTAGTATATAATAGAGCATACAGATTTCAAGGAGGAAACGTATGAAGACGCAGACTTCCTCGTTATCAATATGTGCGGTATATCTTTCGTGTTAACGAAAGTAAATTCCCGCTTTACCTCTTCTTACGTGTCAAATGAAATGAATGCCATGAGGAATAGAATATTTGTTGACTGCGTCTCTTCTTGCTTCCATCCTTACCAACATATTTCTTCATTCTCGTGGTAATCATGACATTCTATGTGTATGCTGCAAAAGATTGCAAGTGGACAAATTCGACATCGAGGTGCAAAGCGTTATATTCAATTCGAATAAGCTTCCGGTGTATTTTTACTTCGTTTGTATTTTTAGATGATTATGAACGTTACGGAAAATTATCTCACATGCTTTATGTTGAATGAGAAACATTGAATGATCCGTTTTGCTTTCCCTACGTTGAAATGATATAATGTCGGCGTCAACAGCCTTCTTCCACGCCGGAAGCTGAAACTTGTATGATTCTGGATTAATGATAATTGAATGTCTCATATGTATACATAGCCCACAAGGCGACGTCAGAAACCATCAGGTGAGAACGCCGCATAAAAACCAAACGTGCGCGCGCGTCTCCACTCTGAAGAACCGTATCGGAGAATCACGGCAAGCATTTCGCTGAAGAGCTGCCTCGTCAGAGAGCCTAGAAATGGCAGCGTCGTAGCAAGTATTTGTCAACACTCTGATAGTGCATTTACTTCCGGGTGTAGGTCGGCGTTACCTCGCTAAATTCACTTGACATTCGTTTTCCACATCGAAGACTCGTACGATATAATCCACTGCAAGATGACACAATTAGAAAGTATATTTAATTTCTGGACTCCAAGAACGGCGTTCTTCACATAAGTAACACCTGTTTGTGTGTGCATTCGGGAGGACGACGGTGCAATCCCGCGCCCGGCCATCCTGATTTAGGTTTTCAATGATTTCCCTAAATCGCTTCAGGCAAATGCCGGGATGGTTCCTTAGGAAGGGCACGGCCGATTTCCTTCCCCATCCTTCCCTAATCCGAGCTTGTGCTCCGTCTCTAATGACATCGTTGTCGACGGGACGTTAAAACAGTAATCTCCACCTCCTCTGTTCGTGCGTTTAAGGTTGCGTTTGGAGGCTCAGGCAACATCGCAGTGACTATATTCCACCTCTGGTCGCCAGTGTGTCGTTAGCTCAGAGGTTCCCTTGTGCGTTGCAGTGCTTGTACTATAAGACATAGCAGTTCGAATCACGGTAGAAGCCGCTGACTACAACCTTTTATTCTCCATTTTAATTAATGGAGTTGCAAACTGCTAGTAAAAATTTCTTATGCGAAATCTGAAGAATGCCTTTAAACATCAATCTTCGTCCGATTTCGACTTAGTAAATTAAGTTAATATCATGGATTTCTGCTTTGCAAATTCCAAGGTGCTTCACTGTAAAATAGACCCTGAAAAGATTGAAACCGACTGTCAACGATATAAATTTGAGCTTTGTTCGTCATATAGGTCTAACATGTCAGAAGGTTGTTTATGAAGTGCACATGTTCATTAATATAGTTCCCTTCTTATAAATTTTTGCAATAGCATTTAACTGTAGACGTTTTCTAACACCGGCGTTAGCAATTCCTTTCCGTTCTCTGAAACCTTCAAAACGACAAATTTTTCTGGTTTAAATCTGATGACCTTAACTATCACTTCCGATCAACAATAAATACTTCATGAACCCATACATGGAACTCCAAATGTGCAGTGTTCCTGCACTGCTACAGAGCATGCATTGCAAGGTATTCACACAGTTTATCGCATAGACTTACCATAAGGAATGAAACAATAACTGTAATACACTTTACACCACAGACGCTCACTCTGGCTTGACGAAAACATCCAAACATTGACCAAAAGTTGCACAAATAATTGAGTTTGAAAGGAAAAGAAACGAGGAATGAAGCATTTATAAATTCATCGAATGTAGTGAGGTGGTTTAATTTCGTCCCAGTCTATAAAATTAATTTCGGGCCATACTCAGCTCTTGCCGATTAATGTAATATAATACCCGCCTACTAATCAGGGCGTCTGTCTCCGTTGCTTTTGAGCGTGAATGGAAATTGTAGAAATTTTCTGTGGAGCAACATTTAATAATAAAGCGTTTTAAATCATCAAAAGCGATGAGCGGTAGCAGGCGCTTTCGATAAGGAACGGGGGAGTGCAGCGCCGCTGCTGTCGCCACGGCCGCTGCCAGTAGCCAGCAAATGGATCCCGGAGCTTTGCCGCATACGGCGTCCAGAGGAGGACAGTCTGCAGGAAATCAGCCGCAAAATCGTTACTGGATAAAATTTTGATATCGGTGTGTCACAAAGCGAAATAGATTGAATCTGCGCTACCATTACATTCACGTCTTCAGCATTCAGACAGAAGAGGCTATAAAAATATTTTATGCCAGCTGCTCTCGATCCACTGACATTATGAACAGAAACAACGCACGCTACCGCTAGACCACAGGCGTAATCAGCCTAGAGTGTCTCTATCATGGGACAAGTTTTCCTCCAGGAAGTGCCGCAGTCTACAGTGTTGCCAGATTGTGCAGATAAACGGACTTAGAGAATTTGCGAGTTGGCCAGTTTTTTTGTCCCATGTCGCGATCGGCGCGGACTTAGCCTCTGAAGCGGCCGGCCGCCGGTCAAGTTTTATGTCAAAGAGTGTACATGTGCGTCAGTGAAAAAGACCAATAAAAAGGTGTTAGCATGTGGACGTAATGTGCTGTTCCAGTCTCTTCTGTACCTGAGGTCCATCACCGTCCCCTTTGGATCCCTACGTAATTCGGTGCTCTCCGATACACACGATCGAACAGCGGAGGAATGGTACTCAAGCGTCAACTTTAGCTTACAATATCTCCGGATGTAATTAACATTTTACAGTGTAACAAACGGCACTGATTACGTATTTGTTTATATGTTCAGATGTGCTAACAAAACTAACGGGGTTCCATTTAAAAAAAAAAAGTAGGTTTGTATTAAAAAACATACTTCCGTTCGTTTTTTTATGGTTTGTATTAAACAATTACACTAGCCCCTCTCCTCACGTTCGGTCTGTGGAATCGATTCGTCAGTATTTGATGTGGTTTAAGAAATATATCCAGCGGTAATATTAGGTGACTCACCCTGTATATATGAACTTTGATTACCTGTGAAGTAGGTATTCCTTGCAATAATATTTACACAATCTTGCACTATAACCCTACAAAAATCTATTTTATTATAAACTAAGGATACTTTAACAAAAACCTATCCTATTTCACGTTTGTGGTTTTAGCTTCAACTTTTACTACTCCTTTTACTTTAGACAAAAAATAATTTTTTAGACACATGAATGCAAGAATTGTTCATTTAAATCAGGATATTCGGTTTCAGTAGCACTTAAGTGAGGACCCTGCGTAGGTTCATGATCAGAATTAAAAATATGGTTCCGGACACGAATTTGTGTTTTATGTGATTATTACTGAAACAACATACAAATCGACTGGTCCATGCATTACTTAACTGAATGTATGAAGTTTGTGAAGCAGTGGTGAAGATTGGTGTCTGGCGCAATGATGACTAACTGTACTCACAGCTCTTGATATGTGTATGCTCTGTAAATTCTCTTCTTGGCATCCGATTTTCAATGCATTAACGCCATTCTGATATGACGTGAATACCAAATAATAGCCAGATCCACATCCTAGGCAAATCCCTTCTAATGCAGCTTCCAGTTGCCTCTCTTAGCACCGTCGAAGTGTACCCTACTAAGGCTAACCACATACTGCATGCCATTCTCACAAAGGAGCCGCTCAGTTCGACCGCCAAACCCACCTTTTACATTGTGCCATGCCACTTCTGTTGTGAAGGGACTTCCCTACAGCGCTTACATGTTAGGAATACAAGTGTCCTAATTATGAACCAGCTATCAACAAACGTATTCTATTATATAAACATATTCATATTATAATAAAAAAATGGCTCTCAACACTATGGGACTTAACTTCTGAGGTCATCAGTCCCCTAGAGCTTAGAACTACTTAAACCTAATTAACGTAAGGACATCACACACATCCATGCCCGAGGCAGGATTCGAACCTGCGACCATAGCGGTCGCGTGGTTCCAGACTGTAACGTCTAGAACCGCTCGGGTACTCCAGCCAGCCATATTACAATAATTTACCATTTCAGAATATTCTTTTGCCTTTTTCATATGTACATTACAAAACTCTATAATTTTCTTGTCATAGATCAAGGAGTTTAAACAACACAGAATACACCATAAATTTCAGATATATACTTGCATAACATAAACCTACATGACCGGCCCACAACAAGCTGTGTAACTAAAGCCATCACAGCCTGGAGCTGAGAGCAAAAAGTCACCAACTTGGCTCGCATCCACACACAACCTTCAAAGTCCCTATCCATTCTAAAGACCATGGAAAAGTACACTACTCACACATCAAGGACACTCGACACACACTACGAAACTCTACTGTTTACATGGAGAAAAACGCAAGAACTGTGTCCAGTGAATTAGATTAACACACAGCGATTCAAAAACTTTACTACCAAAGCACTCAGGCGACACCAAATAACTCCCTCCTGATTAGGAACTTGTAATATCTCACAAAATCGGTTTACTATCCGGCGCAAACAAAAAATCGAGAATTGTGTATCAAATATTAAATTAACACGCAGAAACTTAAGAAACTAAACTACCAAAGCACACAGATGAAACTGTACTATTCTCTCCTGGTTAGGAACTTACGAACTCGTACAATGTCACAAATCGGTTACTTCGCTGTGGCTGCTAGTGTGTAGGCTGGCTACTGAGGAGTAGAACAATCCGGACCAACAGTGCCTTAATGAACTTGTGGGCAGTGTGCCATGACGAATACAGGCATGCGTCAATGCAAGAGAACGCTACTGGGCATTAGAGGTACTGGGATGTACAACAATCTGGACCATCACCTCTGAAGGTCTCGCTGTATCGTGGTAAAACATGCAGTGTGTGGTTTTCATGAGCAATAAAAAGGGCGGAAATGATGTTTATGTTGATCTCTATTCCAGTTTTCTGTACAGGTTCTGCAACTCTCGGAACCGAAGTGATACAAACCTTTTTTTGATGTGTGTATATTTAGTAGTTACGCGAAGGCTGTAGACAAATCCAGCACAAAATTATTGCATCCTAATGGGGTCCTCTTCTTCTTACCCATAAAATACGAAAAATCTTCAAATAATTCTTATCAGTAAAGAACTGTGAGCAGGGCATAACATAGCCATATCAGGTAAATGTAGAGTTTCGTAATACTTAATAATTATTTGCAGCTGCCGGCCGCAGTGATCTCGCGGTTCTAGGCGCGCAGTCCGGAACCGTGCTACTGCTACGGTCGCAGGTTCGAATCCTGCCTCGGGCATGGATGTGTGTGATGTCCTTAGGTTAGTTAGGTTTAAGTAGTTCTAAGTTCTAGGGGACTAATGACCACAGCAGTTGAGTCCCATAGTGCTCAGAGCCATTTGAACCATTATTTGTAGCTAAAAATAACATTTTTAAAACCATTTGAAAAGAAAATCATATAGGATAATAAAGTAACCTTACACCTACAGAATAACAAAATTTCTGTTGCTTCGATTAAGAGTTGTTCAAACTGCCAGTTACAAAAGAATCGTGCTGATGTGTCCTTCGAATCGGTGCAGCATAACACAAATCTTTTCAGGCAAAGACTGAATAAGAGCTTTGTTCAGCGATATTAATTCTGTAGTGCGTAATTCAACTTTCGGATTTTTGGAGCTGACCTTATTGCTGCAGTTTCAAGGTGACATTACGTTTCACCGATCAGTTCGTCCTAAAATGCATTTCAGATATAAAATACCAGTTTCGAGAGAAAGGCCTGATACAATTCTGAGACACACGTTATGCCGTATTATGTGGACTAGTTTTCACGGTCTAAATGTGGTGGACAGCGGTTGCACGGTTTCGGACTCTTAGGGCATTCTGTTGCTATTATACAGTACTGTGTGTGCGTGCGCGCAGGAGCGCGAGCGCATGTGTGCGTGTGTGTGTGTGTGTGTGTGTGTGTGTGTGTGTTTGCATTCATTGTGAGGGCACGGCCCTGACGTTTCCATTGGTATACACAGTGCGACCTGACCGCGGGCGGAATCATTTAGTTGCTTCAGGAGCCTCATCAGCAGCACTGCCGCGCACGAAACACCGCACTGCCGTGTCACGAACTGTGTTGGCAGTGTACCATCTTAACACCTTGCTCTGCCGTCTACAGTCGATACCTACGTAACGTTTCGCTAATAGTTGTCCCTGTACAAAATCGTAATCTTTGTCAAACATTCGTTGTTAAAAATACCAAGTCGATCAGTAATAAAAAAGATAGTAGCGTCACGTCCACAGGTCATCAATCCTGGCACAATTTATATCTCTTACTCAGCAGTTGCGTCTTTCCTCAGGAAGAAAAGAAAAGTTGTTTAATGTCTTGTCGATATTAGTCATTAAAGACGGAGCACTATTTCATGTAAACTAGAACAGTGGTAGAAAGCGAAGATGTCCATTCTAAGAAACAGATCACAGCATCCTATTGAAATCGTCTCTAATCAATGGAATAGCTGTATCATGTAGATTTTGCATACCTCCAGCCCCAATTATCTCATGAACTCTACAGTTTATTTCGATGATTTTCTCGCTAAACAACGTCGCACAAAGGCTCCCTCTTGAGTATGGTATCAGCATATATCTGAAATACGTTCAATTGGTGCTACTACTTCGAATGTTGTAAACATGCCTGTTCAAAAATAAAGACTAAAGTGTTTCCTTAAGAAGACAGTATTTATTACGTAATGACACGGTCGTCTTCAGCATAGTTTGAGCGATATTCTAAAGTAGGATTAAAAGAACATCTCAACACGAATTATCACTTTCAGTATTATTTCTCAAATGAGTCTAAGGTAACTCGAAAGGCAGTTTCGTTTATCATATCTTCTTAATCAGGATATAAAAATAAACCACTCTTGAGACCATTATCAAGATATAGTAATTAAAGTAATCAAGATGCAGTAATTATTTTACTTGCCATAACTGTAATTTCATACAATTTCTGATTACTGAGAGGAAATTCCCCAAATTAAAAATTGAATCGCCACAATACATCGATCATTTTACAAACTATATGAATGCTATGATGACTAAGAGTTATTTCAATCAACCGAAATGAATTTGTTACGTGAATAGGTCCTGGAAGGTAACAGCAAAACTGCACTGCATTTTCATTTACAACAGTACGAGTGGAATGCTTTTCGTTACAATTTTCATGCCCCGTTAAATTAATTACAATAATTTTCACATCCACACCACATCACTAACATGCCTTACACAGGTGGTCAAATGCCACGTACCCGTGGGGTACCACTAGTACATTGTGGTGTCACCGCCAGACACCACACTTGCTAGGTGGTAGCTTTAAATCGGCCGCGGTCCATTAGTACATGTCGGACCCGCGTGTCGCCACTGTCAGTGGTCGCAGACCGAGCGCCACCACACGGCAGGTCTCGAGAGACGGACTAGCACTCGCCCAGTTGTACGGACGACTTTGCTAGCGACTACACTGACGAAGCCTCGCTCCTTGGCCGAGCAGATAGAATAGCCTTCAGCTAAGTCCATGGCTACGACCTAGCAAGGCGCCATAGCAATTGATAGTTATCGTATGAAGCATGTCTCATCAAGAACGATGTATACAAATGATGGATTAAAGTTAAGTATTCCAGAAGCTACGTACTTTTCTTTATAGCATTCATTACGTATCCTGTTTCAGACCTCTCTAGCCTGCGTGAGTTTAAGCGCGTGCCTTTCGGTTACCCGTCACTGTGGACTGGCTGTCTTGTCAGTCCACAACATACATGATCCACAGCGCTTACGTATTGTGTGCCCCTTTAATCAGGTAACTAATATTTAGTGCGGTAGACACTCCTACGACCGAAAATCAGTCAAGATCGTACAATAGCCCAGCCTCCTTATACAGTTGACTGGCCAGTCTTGCTTGTCTGAGGTGAGGAGATAGGGAAGCATATACGCGCCCGGTGGTGCTGCGTCACGTGGAGTGGTAGGGAAAGTACAGGTGACCCGAAAGTCTATTAATATGTGAAAACGCACTAATTAACGAACAATGTAAATAGAGAGATAAAATCTGACACACATGATTTAAAGGACATGGAGTTTTATTGAAACCGGAAATGAGTGCAAAAACTGGCCAACAGGTGGCGCTGGACTGTAACACGAATGTCACGCTGCATGAAAATTGTGTATAAAATCAGCTGCAGTGAGAGAGGGAAACAGATGCGCCAGCAATCGCAGCATGTTGACCTTACTAGAAAAGACATTGGTATTGAAGTTGTACTATCAGAATGGAGAATCTGCTGCTGCAGCTTCACGATCCTATCTCCATCAGGATATTCGAACAGGTATAGATCGTCTGGCACGTGTCGCTGTGAAGAATATGATCACGAAATCGAAGCCAAGTGTTGTTTATACGATCGGCCCCTTAGCGGGAGACCAGATAAAAGTACTCCTGATGCTCGGATAGGTCCAGAAAAAATGGAGACTAGTGGGTTCGTCTTCGTATTGTGAAGTCAGCGCTCGTGAAGACGTACGTCTGGCCTGCTTTGTGCTACTGTTTGGAGAGCTCTAAGACGTGCCTTCCAGTGCTATCCATACAAAATTCAGCTTCATCGTGAACTGCTAGCCACCAATTTTGCAATAAGAAGAGAATTTGCAGTGCGGGCACATTTTGACTGTCTAACTTGTTGGTGGACCGACGAGGATTTGTCACCACCCATAACCGCAGAATTTGGGCCACTGAAAATCCTAGAACTGTCGTGGAAATCGCACTGCACGACGAGAAAATCACGATGTGGTGTGGCTTTACCGCATCAGTTTTTCTCCAAGAAAGTAGGGTGTGCTGCTTTTCAAGCCGTCAGTAAGACGTGTGCGAGGTACACCGATACGTTACAGAACAGCATCTTCCGTAGCGTGGCTGATAAACCCCTACTGGAAGGTACGACTTTTGTGCAGGATGGTGCTCCATCCTAAATTGCTACAAAAATCTCTTGCGTATATCGTTTGGTCAGAATCGCGTGCTGAGCCACCACATCCGTCATGCGTAGGCTCCCAGTTCTGAGACCTCAATCTGTGTGATTATTGGTTGTGGGTCTACCTGAAGTCGCAAGTCTACCGTGATCGGCAGACTTCAAATGGCTCTGAGCACTATGGGACTTAACTTCTGAGGCCATCAGTCCCCTAGAACTTAGAACTACTTAAACCTAACTAACCTAAGGACATAACACACACACCCATGCCCGATGCAGAATTCGAACCTGCGACCGTAGCGGTCGCGCGGTTCCAGACTGTAGCGCCTAGAACCGCTCGGCCACCCCGGCCGGCTCGGCAGACTTCATTACGAATTCTAAAAGGCAACGTATCTCACCATACCTACTGATATGCTGTACGGTGCTGTTCACAACGTTGTCCCTCAACTACGGGTATTGTTGATGAATGACGGCCACATGCTGAGCGTTTGTTGTAAACAAAATCTTCTTTGCTAAATATCAAATTATTACGATATTTATTGCTTTTGTGCACTTTCTTAGGTTTCAGTGAAACTCCATATCATTTCAAGCACGTGTGTCGATTTTTACCTCTCTATCTACATTGTTCCTTGAAGAATTGAATTGTCAAATGTTAATGGACTTTTGAGTCACCCTGTATGTAAGCGGAGTAGGAGTGAATGCGGAATCATTCTAGCGGCAACACTGTCTGCAAATGGGGAAATGCTGTGACAGAAACGTCTGCAACAAAGGGCAGATTGTCCTCTCTGGGGAACACTACCTAGAAGTAGCATTGTCCGCGTGATGGAGAGGCTTGTATGATCGCGTGAAGCTGAGGGCCACGCCAGCTGTGGGAACATATTGTCGGTAAGGTCTTGGCCAATGGACCAGACTAAGTGTGTCCCACAACGTCCTGTCATCCCACATCCATTCTTTGTCCTTTCCCAACTCCTCAATACCCAAGCCAAGGTATGATGCGATCTGTGCCAAGGGGTGCATGGCACATGGGAAGATGCGTCGTGAACGGAGCCTCAGGGATACCAGTGTGACCTCCTTGCACCACGTGGGGTTTCCGTGGTGTGAACCAATTGGATCCCCAATTCTCGTGGAACCAAAATGGACACGAAAGAAAATAGCAATACTGAGGGGCAAGTTGAGACCTCAGACACTCAAACATCAGGGCTGGAACTGTTGGAAAAAATCCCCTCAGCTGAACAGGGGGACAGACCTGTTCAAGAAGTGGGAATGGTTACTAAGAAGTTGGACCTGATTAAGATCAGAGACTTCTCTGGGGCTCAGAGGAGGAAACTTCTTAGAGACCAAAAGCTAAAGGAAGGAAAAGAGTGTCATCCTAGACAAAAGTGGAGGGAATTCCTAAACAAAAGTGGATGGAACTTAAAGGGCTTGAGCCTAACACCCCAAGGAAAGACTCTCCCAGGGTGAAGGGGGTGTACAAACCCCTTCTACATCGAAGGCAGACAGCAAGAGAACAAGGGAGGAATATGAGACTCCCACTTCTCAGGATAAGCATATTTGTAAAAAGCTGAGGCAATAAATAGGGAAACAGACCTATAGTACTGCAGTCTCGGTTTTTAGGATGGCTTTTATGCAGCAAGGCTATCCGCTGGTCGAGATCACCTCGCAGCAGGAGAAGCTTGTGCAGATGGCTCTCTTTGAGAAGATTGGGGGGAGTGGGGGGAGGGGTATCACGAGGGCTTGAAATGTCCTCAGCATACCTTCCTTACGAGAACAGTGGTCTTCCTTGTCCGTAGGTGAGGAGACTGACGGAAGCCTGTGCACAACAGAGCGACGAACTATTGGTTGGATGCGATGCTAATGTCCACAGCTTAGTGGGGCAGCAGCGACACCAACAGTAGAGGTGAGTACCTTCTAGAATTTCCTCTAGTAATAACTTGGACATCCTCAATAGGGGCAAGGAACCTACATTTAGGAATAGGATGGGAAGAAGTAATTGACATAACCTTTGGTTCCACTTTGATGGGTAGTTAGGTCAAACAATGGCATGTGACTTTTGAGCCATCCTCATCAGATCACATTTATATTAAGTTCGAGGTTGAAATGAGCATTAGACAGATCATGTCATATAGGAATCCTAGGAAAACGGACTGGGAGGGGTATAGGAAGGACCTCGACTCAAGCCTATCGGAAGTCAGTTCTTTGAAAAGGAATCAAGTAGGGTTTGAGGAGGTAGCAGAGGCCATAATAACCTCTGCCAACATGACCTCATACCATGAAAACTGTTCAATCACCAAGAAGTGCAGGAATAGGAATGTATCTTTGTGGAACAACAACCTGGAATCACAGAGGACTGTTTAACATTTCGAGAAGGAAAGGACAGAATATCGGGAGGCCAGAGGCCCTCGTCAAATACAATCTTGCAATTAAGCAAGCAAAGCAGGCGTCCTGGAAGGTATTCTGTGAGGAGGTAGAGGGTAAGGCTGTTCAGGCCAGACTTCACAAAATCCTCTCTAGGATACCAACTAATCCAGGAGGAACTTCAAGGAAAGAGGATGGTAAGTATACAAGGACAGCACATCAAACGCTGGAAATACTACTCAAAACTCATTTTCCTCAATGTACTTTGACAGACAACATAGACCAGGACGAGATCCCTGTCAGATATCGGTTTTCAGGTATTCGAAGGGAGAACTGGGAATCTGCCAGAGACTGTGTTGACCACAGTAAAATCCAATGGGCAGTGGGAACATCCCAACTGTTCAAGTCACCTGGCCCAGATGGAATTTTTCCAGCGCTCCTGCAAAAAGCAAGAGTGAACTTAATAAAATTACTATACAGGTTACTGAGGGTTAGCCTAGTAGCAGGAATCATTCCTAAAACCTGGAGGGCGGTGACGGTTGTCTTCATTCCGAAGCCAGGGAGAATTGATCATACCAAGGCCATGAGACCCATCAGTCCCCCTTTCTTCTTAAAACATTAGAAAAACTGGTCAACGTGCATGTTACGGAAATGAGGTTAACTAGGGCCCCTCGACGCATAAACCAACAAGCATACCCAGGGAAATCATGTGAAACTGCACTCCACCAGCTTGTTGGGAAGGTGGAGAAAGCACTACACTTTCAGAAAATAGCCCACAGCATCTTCTTGGACATCGAAGGGGCTTTTAGGAACACGACCGTCGAATCCATGATTAAGGAAGCAGAGGTGCATTGCTTGGAGACCACCAGTTGCACGTGGATTAGAGCCAGGCTTGGTGGTAGAAAGGTAGAAGCCACCATGATACAAGGAGGGGTTCACTCTACTGTAGAACCTTGTGGTGAATGAACTAATTGTAGAATTATAGACCGTAATTTTTGCCAGGGAAACGCAGACGACCTTGTCATAGTATTACTTGGCAAATTTTCAAGTACAGTCATAGCTATGACACAAGGAGCATTGAACATTGTGCAAAATTGGTGCAGGAAACAGGATCTAAGGGTCAGTCCTAAGAAGACTGTTGTAGTACTATTTACGAGGAAGCAGCTCCAACACACGTATTGCAATCTCAAGCTTCTTGATAAAACTCTACCAGTGAAGGGGATAGTGAAATATCTAGAGGTAACCCTGGATGAGAAACTATCGTCGACCCCTCACATAAGGAGCACCTGTTCCACAGAGAAAGGTACTCAGTACAAGGAGACCTTGTGGTAAAAACTGGGGCTTAAGCCGCATGAGTATGTACTGGATATACACCACAGTAGTAAGACCTATGATCACTTATGGGGCTACAGTGTGGTGGAAAAAGGTAGAACAGCAGTTAGCTGCTAAGGAGCTTGCTGGGGTGCAGAGATTGGCCTGCTTAGCCACTACAGGGGAGTTAACAGCACGCCCGCTGCTGGGATGGAAACCATGCTGGACATTCCCCCATTACACCTGTGGGTAAAGGCGGAGGAAGCGACTGGGACACACAGGTTAAAGACTGACAAAAAATGGAACTCACTGGGTATCCAGGAACTCACACTAAAATACTTAGTGAGGTAGACATAGGTATGATTGCGGAAATGCCGGCTGACTATACAGGGTGATTCAAAAAGAATACCACAACTTTAGGAATTTAAAACTCTGCAACGACAAAAGGCAGAGCTAAGCACTATCTGTCGGCGAAAAAAGGGAGCTATAAAGTTTCATTTAATGGTACATTTGTTCGCTTGAGGCGCTGTTGACTAGGCGTCAGCGTCAGTTGATGCTAAGATGGCGACCGCTCAACAGAAAGCTTTTTCTGTTATTGAGTATGGCAGAAGTGAATCGACGACAGTTGTTCAGCGTGCATTTCGAACGAAGTATGGTGTTAAACCTCCTGATAGGTGGTGTATTAAACGTTGGTATAAACAGTTTACAGAGAATGGGTGTTTGTGCAAAGGGAAAAGTTCTGGACGGCCGAGAACGAGTGATGAAAATGTAGCACGCATCCAGCAAGCATTTGTTCGCAGCCCAGGAAAATCGACTCGCAGAGCTAGCAGAGAGCTGCAAATTCCACAATCAACTGTATGGAGAGTCCTACGAAAAAGGTTAGTTATGAAACCTTATCGTCAACTACCCGAGGCGATGGATCGGCCGCCAGGCAGCCCGTGACAGAGCACTTCATCACTGGCCTCCAAGAAGCCCTGATCTTACCCCCTGCGATTTTTTCTTATGGGGGTATGTTAAGGATATGTTGTTTCGGCCACCTCTCCCAGCCACCATTGATGATTTGAAACGAGAAATAACAGCAGCTATCCAAACTGTTACGCCTGATATGCTACAGAGAGTGTGGAACGAGTTGGAGTATCGGGTTGATATTGCTCGAGTGTCTGGAGGGGGCCATATTGAACATCTCTGAACTTGTTTTTGAGTGAAAAAAAAAACTTTTTAAATACTCTTTGTAATGATGTATAACAGAAGGTTATATTATGTTTCTTTCATTAAATACACATTTTTAAAGTTGTGGTATTCTTTTTGAATCACCCTGTATAATAACTCCCAGCTGCTTCAACAGGCCTTTCAGTGTAGTAACTGGTGGAAGTAGAGAACTCTGGGAGACATAGTCTGGTTCGAAAACAGATTAAGTCTTTGGGACCAGGGTATATTGGGTGTATCCAAGGCTTGCGAGTGCAATCTCTCTAGGGAAAACGGTCATTGTGTCTCAAGCAGAAATACTATCAGGGTGTGCATGGAGGAAAATTTGCGGAGGAGCTACAGAGGTCGTAGCATTTACATTTATTCAGACAGCCAAACAATCCTAAAAGCACTGGCTGCCTCTGCAACAAGATCAAAGATCGTGGCAGAATGCCACAAAGTCTTTGTGGAGCTAGGGGAAAGCTATAGGGTAAACCTATCGTGGGTCCCTGGTCACTCAGGGATTAGTGGCAATGAGCAAGCGGATAGGTTGGTCAGGATAGCGGCGATGACACCATTTATTGGAGCGGAACCTGTCCTACAATTACCAAGGCGATGATCAAAATACAACGACGAGAATGGACAAGGAGACAGCATGTAGAATATTGAGCTAAGGTCCAAGAGCAAAAGCTTGGCAAGGTATTGATGCCGAAGCCATGATCTAAGAGAAGTCTCTCAATCCTGGACTTGAACAGAGGAGAAATGAAACTATTGACGGGCTATCGGAATTTAAAAAAACACCTACATACAATGGGGACACTAGAAGAAGACCCCAAATGAAGGGCGTGTGGTGTGGGCGAGGAAACCGCATCACATTTGACCTTCGAATGCGAGGCATTTGAGATTGAAAGAAACAGGATATTCGGATCGACCAGGCCTTGAGAAATTGTGTGTAGTAAGGCACTGGTAAAGGATCTCCTTGCACTGGTCAAGGACATTGGTTGGCTTTACTAGAGACACAGGGAACGATACCGCACAATTAACTCTGTTTCGGTATGGGCAGCAGAGGGCTTGACCAATGTTGTTTTTGCTTCCCTGGTAAAATCAAATCAAATCAAAATCAAATCAAGTTCAGATTGTCAGTGGCCCAGCGCCTGGGAATGGACATAACGGCGAAGCTGTTCGCGTGCACTATCGTGTGCATCTCTGGAAATTCGTTGAAGGATGGTAACCACGAGAAGGCGACAAGGTGTTGCACATCTGCGGCTCATCGTAGTATGTGGAAACGAGATGGTTCAAATTGGTTCAAATGGCTCTGAGCACTATGGGACTTAACATCTGAGGTCATTAGTCCCCTTGAACTTAGAACTACTTAAACCTAACTAACCTAAGGACATCACACACATCCATGCCCGAGGCAGGATTCGAACCTGCGACCATAGCGGTTGCGTGGTTCCAGACTATGTTTGACCGCTCTGTAAAGCAAGACAGGCGGTGATGTGTGGCAGAGCACATAGCTGATGAAGATGCATGTATTTCGGATCACAAAGCTCAGCGCAAATTGTTGAACGTGTGCCTCCGTCACAGATGAGTCTGAATCTCTCCATGTTGACCCAACGACATTAATTACGATTATAGTGGACAAAGGATTAATCGACACTGGACCGTGGATCAATGGAAACATGTCGCCTGGTCGGGCGAATCAGGTCTCTTGCTACTTTAGGTTGATTGTTGTTTCTGGAGATTCAGGTGAACGTCTGCTCGAAACTTGAACCTTGGAACCGATGCAGGCTGCTAATGCAGTATTATGCTTTGGGAGGCATTCACCTTTCCGTCCAAGGGAACTGTCGTAGTAACAGAAGTAAACGTGTTGGCTGGGGACAACGTGAACATTATTACGGAGAATGTGCATTCCTTCATGGTTGATGTCTTTCCCCACACGATGACATCTTGCTGAAGGAGAACTATGCCTGTCACAAGGCCATAATCGGGCTTCGGCGGTCTGTGGAGCATGACAGTGAACTAACTTTGATGTCCTGACCACCACATTTGCCAGATCTGATGCTGATGAATTAGATGTCGGATGCCTCCGCCTCCACAAATCACCGGCCCGTAACTAGCGAGAACTACGTGAGCTGTGCGTAGACATCTGCTGCCCTGAACATCCCGAATCCTACCCAGGACTTATTGAATCGCCCTTGTGATACGTTACAAAAATGGACGAACACATTATTTCGCAGGCAATCATCATTTCTGGGCTCCCTGGGCTCATCACTGTAAGTAGGAGAAGTACGTGGTAACTACTGGTGCTTTTAAAAATACAGAGTGTATCAAAAAAAGCGTATTATATTATTTGAGATATGTGCATGAACAACGTCCTATTAAAAAGAGCAAACTATCGAGTTTTTTATGCTTCCTGCTAGGTAGCAGCAGTGTGCGCCCACTTCAGTTCTAGTGGAAATGGTGTCGGGACAACAGGAAGCGTTTTGTGTTCTACGTTTTGCGCAGTGCGGGTCAGTAATAACTCTTCAGCTTCACTGTCGTACTAGGTATAGTGTGTATCCTCCTACAACACAGAGCATTAGTCAATGGCATGAACAATTCCGAAAGATGGATTTTTTGTGTAAACGCAGTTCGCCGGACCGTCCCATTGTGTCTTGACACATGTCGAACGCATCCGCCATAGTTTCACAAGGAGTCCGCAGGGATCCGTTCGCCGTACAGTTCGACAGCTCAACATGCCCCCGATGTCTGTCTGGCGTGTGTTGCGTCGACGTTTACACATGAAACCATACAAAATTCAGCTACTGCAAGCTCTTCGTGAAGGTGACAAATAGCGGCTTGTGGAGTTGTGTAATTTCGTTCTTGGCGAGATGGAGGATGGCAGTTTTCTTCCACGCTTAGTGCCTAGTGACGAGTCAACATTCCATTTAAATGGAAAGGTGAGCCGTTGTAATGTGAGAATATGGGTTATGAATCAACCACACGAAGTTGTACAACATGAGAAGGACTCTCCAAAATTTAACGTGTTTTGTGCAGTTTCAAGGGAAAAGGTGTATGATCCACTTTTCTTTGCCGAGAACACTATGTAAGTGGGCTGCTACTGTGTTGGCAGCGCTGTGTAGCACTTTGCATTGGATCTCTGACTGCGCTTTCTTTGTAAGAGCCTCTGTGGCTGGTCGGACTCGTTGTTGGAAGTTAATCGCCAGTAGTGTTGGGCAGTTGGAAGTTAGTCGCCAGCAGTGACAAAAGTACTGTTGGGCAGCTGGAGGTGAACGGCCAGCAGTGATGGATGTTAGATGTGAGAAGTTAGCATTGATGGAGGGTAGAGGTCTGAAGTGTTAGCGTAGGCTAACGATCTGGAAGTATCCGACTTGGAGATTGAAAGTTATTAATGATTATGTATCTTTGTACTGCATGTCAATGAAGATTTATATTCGTGTTTGAATTGGATGTCACATTATTAAGGTAAAAAATACATTATTTAGTTTGCAACAAAATCTTTCCTTTGCTAACCACATGCCTATTAGTAGTTAGTGGCTTTAGTAATTAGAATCTTTTATTTAGCTGGCAGTACTGACACTCGCTGTATTGCATTAGTTCGCGTAATGAAGATTTTTGTGAGGTAAGTGCTTAATGAAATGTATAGGTTATTGTCAAGATTTCTTTTTAGTCAGGGCCATTCTTTTGAATTAATTATTTGAAGTCAGGTTGTAATTTTTTTGAGCAGTGAGATTGCGTTGCGCTAGAATATTGCGGGTCAGTGTTGACATGATAATAAAAAGTAAAAAGAAAGTAGGCTCAGTACGTTCAGTTTTTCTCAGCTGTTTCAGAATCAAATAACGAGGAAGTTTCATCTTCTCAGTCATTCTGCAATTAAAGTATAGACAGACTCACCTAAATAAAGAAGTTTCAGCTATTACAGGGAGCACATATCTCGACAAGCTGAATAACTTCCTTTTCTCACAGAGACTGATTAGAACGACTTCATCTATCGACATCTACGACATGGGGCACCGTCACGTTGGCATCTAGAAATGCGGAAATTTTTAAATCAAAGAATTACTGAAGGATGGATAGGTCACACTGGACCAAATGATTCAGCCTTACATTACTGGCCTCCAACGTCACCGGCGCTGACTGTATGTGATTATTTATTGTGGGGGTTTATAAAAGATTCTGCTTATGTACCTTCGTTACCAACAACAATGAATGAACTGAGACATTGCATAATAGCAGCTATAGAAGGTGTAACTCAAGACATGCTCTTTGCAGTGTAGGAAGAATTTGAATGCCGCATTGACATATGCTGTGCATTTCAAGGGGTGGAGGGGATATTGAACACCTGTGAAAAGATAGAATTTTTTTTTAATTTCCGTTCATCAAAAAACAAAATTAATTGTACAGGGTGTTTCAAAAATGACCGGTATATTTGAAACGGTAATAAAAACTAAACGAGCAGCGATAGAAATACACCGTTTGTTGCAATATGCTTGGGACAACAGTACATTTTCAGGCAGACAAACTTTCGAAATTACAGTAGTTACAATTGTCAACAACAGATGGCGCTGCGGTCTGGGAAACTCTATAGTACGATATTTTCCACATATCCACCATGCGTAGCAATAATATGGCGTAGTCTCTGAATGAAATTACCCGAAACCTTTGACAACGTGTCTGGCGGAATGGCTTCACATGCAGATGAGATGTACTGCTTCAGCTGTTCAATTGTTTCTGGATTCTGGCGGTACACCTGGTCTTTCAAGTGTCCCCACAGAAAGAAGTCACAGGGGTTCACGTCTGGCGAATAGGGAGGCCAATCCACGCCGCCTCCTGTATGTTTCGGATAGCCCAAAGCAATCACACGATCATCGAAATATTCATTCAGGAAATTAAAGACGTCGGCCGTGCGATGTGGCCGGGCACCATCTTGCATAAACCACGAGGTGTTCGCAGTGTCGTCTAAGGCAGTTTGTACCGCCACAAATTCACGAAGAATGTCCAGATAGCGTGATGCAGTAATCGTTTCGGATCTGAAAAATGGGCCAATGATTCCTTTGGAAGAAATGGCGGCCCAGACCAGTACTTTTTGAGGATGCAGGGACGATGGGACTGCAACATGGGGCTTTTCGGTTCCCCATATGCGCCAGTTCTGTTTATTGACGAAGCCGTCCAGGTAAAAATAAGTTTCGTCAGTAAACCAAATGCTGCCCACATGCATATCGCCGTCATCAATCCTGTGCACCATATCGTTAGCGAATGTCTCTCGTGCAGCAATGGTAGCGGCGCTGAGGGGTTGCCGCGTTTGAATTTTGTATGGATAGAGGTGTAAACTCTGGCGCATGAGACGATACGTGGACGTTGGCGTCATTTGGACCGCAGCTGCAACATGGCGAACGGAAACCCGAGGCCGCTGTTGGATCACCTGCTGCACTAGCTGCGCGTTGCCCTCTGTGGTTGCCGTACGCGGTCGCCCTACCTTTCCAGCACGTTCATCCGTCACGTTCCCAGTCCGTTGAAATTTTTCAAACAGATCCTTTATTGTATCGCTTTTCGGTCCTTTGGTTACATTAAACCTCCGTTGAAAACTTCGTCTTGTTGCAACAACACTGTGTTCTAGGCGGTGGAATTCCAACACCAGAAAAATCCTCTGTTCTAAGGAATAAACCATGTTGTCCACAGCACACTTGCACGTTGTGAACAGCACACGCTTACAGCAGAAAGACGACGTACAGAATGGCGCACCCACAGACTGCGTTGTCTTCTATATCTTTCACATCACTTGCAGCGCCATCTGTTGTTGAAAATTGTAACTACTGTAATTTAGAAAGTTTGTCCGCCTGAAAATGTACTGTTGTCCCACGCATATTGCAACAAACGGTGTATTTCTATCGCTGCTCGTTTAGTTTTTATTGCCGTTTCAAATATACCGGTCATTTTTGAAACACCCTGTATATGTCTATTAGTTTCAGAAATACAGAAGAGCCAAACTGGATGATTCTTTTTGACACACCCTGTATAATTTTAGGTAATGTTGGGATCCCACCTTCTGTAGTTACTGTCCAGTACTAAATTGGTGTCTTAATACTTGTGAGACTGTTCACCAATTCCACTAGGGCACTGGCCATGACAGTGCTCGAGTGAGACTCTGGAGCCCTGTCGTAATTTTTAAAACTTAGGCTGAGCCCGTCTTCTTCGTTAGTACGTGGCGACTCCTTGTTGCAGAGATGCTCTTGCTAGTATTGCCAGTTTTGTGGAAGTAGTTCTCCTGAACTGCAGTACTTGTGATACATACTTCACACTGTGATACACGAAACTTCAATGTCTCTACGGTCTCCGAGATGGCTTGTGCCATACCTTAGACACCAACGGTCTGGTCGCGATTAAATGCGCTGACGTCGGCCGCGTTTCACGACCTGCTCTCTGAGCTGTAGCGCCAACAGTCAGTGCGAAGGCGACGACCTCTCTCTCACGTGTCGTGCTGACCTACTCCATTCAGCGTGCCGCTGGGTGCGCTTTCTCTCCGGTTCAGCTGCTAACTTTCATACGTATGCTCAAGGGCCTATAATCGCCAGATTTTTAACTGCTTCGATTCTATATTCTGTATTTTTTCGTCTTGTGTTGATCATTTAACCGGAACTTCCTAGCCACACAGAACATTCCCGATGATACATTTCAATAAATAGTTCCAGTCTATGGAAATGGTGTCCGCAGACATATTTTCCAGACTGACCTCCATACACTGCTGGTCCTTTAAATGGCAACACCATGAAGGAGGCATGAAACAAAAGTCAAACTGGTATGAGGCATACCACAAGAAAATCTCGTGGTCGTGCGGTAGCGTTCTCGCTTCCCACGCCCGGGTTCCCGGGTTCGATTCCCGGTGGGGTCAGGGATTTTCTCTGCCTCGTGATGGCTGGGTGTTGTGTGCTGTCCTTAGGTTAGTTAGGTTTAAGTAGTTCTAAGTTCTAGGGGACTGATGACCATAGATGTTAAGTCCCATAGTGCTCAGAGCCATTTGAACCATTTTTTTGAAAATTGTTAGCATTTCAGCGCAACTGAACTATGCAGTCTATTTACTGAAATTTCTCAATCTCATGTCGTATTTTAATGTTGGTTATTGGTCCGATAATGATGTTAACGTGTAAGAAAGTGAAATCCGTGCCAGTACGTGTAATGTAACAGCGACAGGTTCGTGGCAGATTGAGACTGTAGTGTATCGTTCTTGTTTGTTAGAAACTCCACGATTGTCGAAAATGGAATCAGTGTCTTCAGTAGTGGCCAGGAGCGATATGTAGCCGAGGTGACATATATATTTTTCGCTCGGCTGTACAACAACGTTCATATCTTGAGACAGTTAGTGGACAAAGGATTTTATATGGTACGCATTCGCAACTGAGTAACGTATTCGTAAAGTAAGAATCCGCATCAGGAGTGACGGAAATTTATGTTATAAAGATATCTTACACAATGTAGGCTAAGGTGGTAAGCCACACCATACCTCTCTTCCAGCTGACAAGTCCAAAAGAATATCATAATAATAATATCATCATCATCAACAACAACAGCGTCAACGACATATTCATGAGAATGAAATGGAAATGGGTGGGACACGTTGCCAGTGGAATGGATGGTAGATGGATTCGTTGTTGATGGTGGATGGATTTATAGCTGGATTTCAGAAGAAAACTCCAAGACGATGACCTAATCGATTCTGGGTAAATGACATTGGAAAACGTGTAGGACTGATAATGGTGCGGACCATAACACGGGCAAAGGTCCGGAGAAGCCGCGTATCAAGCAGTGGATGTCGAATGTCGGATTTCGGAGTGTGAGACGCTGTTGAATTCATCTCTTCGTGATGCACGAAGCTATTAGCAGATATTACTGTACTTCAGTTTGAAACAATGAAGTTGATACCATTATCTCTTATATTAATTTGACCTAAAGAACTCACTAAACGACGTTAACGTCTTCTACACCTACATCTAAATATGTACTCCGCAAGCCACCGCACGTTAGATGGCGGAGGTTACTCTGTAGCACTACTAGACGTTTCCATTCCTGTTCAACTCGCAAATGGAGCGACGGTAGGACAATATGCCTCCATATAAGGTCTAACTTATCTTATCTTGGTGGACCTTAGGAGAAATGTATGCCAGGCAGTAGAACAGTTCTGCAGTCAGATTAGATTGCCGGATTTCTTAATTTTCTCAATAGTGTTCCTCGGAAGGAACGTTGCCTTCCCTCCAGGAATTCTCATTTGGGTTCCCGAGTGTTGTTCGAACTTCCCGGTAAATGTAACAGCCCGCCTCTGGACTGCTTCTATGTCTTCCATTATCCGACCTGGTGCGGATACCAAACACTCGAGCAGTACTCAAGCATCCTATGTGCGGTTTTCTTTACACATGAATCACACTTTCCTAAAATTGCCTCAATAAACTGAAGCCGACCATTCGCCTTCCGTACCACAATCCTCACATGCTCATTACATTTCATATCGATTTGCAACGTTACTCCCAGATATTTAAACGACGTGACTATGTAAAGCAGGACACTACTAACGCTGTATCCGAACATTAAGGGTTTGTCTTTCCTATTCATTCGCATTAACCTACATTCCTCTACACTTAGAGCCATTCGCTACACCAATTAGAAGTTTTGTCTAAGCCATTTTGTATCCTCTAAAAATTGCGCAAATGGCTCTGAGCACTATGGGACTTAACATCTGAGGTTATCAATCCCCTAGAACTTACTACTGAAACCTAACTAACCTAAGGACCCCACACACATCCATGCCCGAGGCAAGATCCGAAATTGCGACCTAGAACCGCTCGGCCACTCCGGCCGGCTATCCTCTATAGTAATTCATTTTTGACACCTTCTCATACACCACAGCATCATCAGCAAACAACTGCACATTACTGCCCATTCTGTCAGTCAAGCCGAGCGGAGTGACCGCGCGGTTAGGGGCGCCATGTCACGGATTGCGTGTCTCCTCTTGCCGGAGGTTCGAGTCCTCCCTCGGGCAAGGGTGTGTGCGTCTGTTGTTCTTAGGATAAGTTAGTTTAAGTAGTGTGTAATTTCAGGGACCGCTGACCTCAGCAGTTTGGTCCCTTAGGAATTCACACACATTTGATCATTTACGCATACAGAAAATAGCAGCGGATAACATTGTGAAACACTTCTCTGGCCAAGGCTTACGATACCCGTGTCTCTGATCAATACTCGCCGTTGTGGACAACGTACTGGGTTCTGTTGCTGAAGAAGTCTTCGAGCCGCTCACATGCAGGGGGCATCGGATCAAACGCTCTCCGGAAATCTAGAAATATGGGATCTGCTTCTAGCCCTTAATCCACAGTTCGCAGGGTATCATATGGGAAAAGGGCTGAGTTTCTCTCCAGAGATGCTTTCCAAAACCGTGCTGATTCGTGGAGATAAGCTTCTCGGTCTCTAGAAAATTTGTTATATTCGAACATAAAATATATTCTAGAATTCTGCAGCAAACTGATATTAAGAATATTGATCTGTACTTTTCTAGGTCAGTTCGTTCATCCTTCTTATGCAAAGACGTCACCTGCGCTTTTTTTCCAGTCACTTGTCTACATATGTTGGACATATAGTCATCAGAGGTTGTGATACCAAGGCTCTTGGCGATCATAACGAGCAGGTGATATTTGAGTGTGAATGTGTGTATTTAATGTAAATAAATGACAAAGAAATTACGTCATTTCAAAACTCCTTACAAATAGAACTTTCGAGACAATGCCATTGTGGACGTATATCTCAAAATAAGGATATCATAAAAAAGAAAACTATTGTAAGATACCACTCGAAGGCTGACAGGGATCAGATACTAGTTGTTAACCACCGTTTAGGCCAGTGTGTAATATTAATGTTGCTAATTTACTGGTCGTTCGGTGTCACTGCCAGCAGTAGGCGTTGCTCATGGAACGCAAGAAAAAAGTTATTGGAAAGTTTGAGAAGATAGCAGTGAGTCGCAGCAAGTGAAAATGCGTTAACAGGTGCGATGTTATTGGAGTGACGTTTCGGAACCGCGCACCATCTCCTCGGTCGTTAGCACGGAGTTGGTGTGCTGCCAGAGGTATGCAGTTATGTTTACCCACGCCGCGTCACACCAGCTGTCAACAAGTTTGCCCCTGTGGATCCCTTTTTCGAATCATCGGCGTCTCTGAACACAAGGTCACACGTGGGCAGCGAAAAAGTCCTTGCACTGGTGGTAACATATCTTGTGTTCTAAATAGACGCATTCACAGCATATTATGGATACTTTTTCGTTTGTGATGTCTCGCACATCTGCTCCAATTTTACATTCAGAAACGTGTTTTAGATTATGTGTGTTTTATCCCGGGATCGATCATGGAGCTTCTTTAAAGTTCCTGCCCCTGTTGTGGAACAGAGTAGGAATATCAAGGGAGTGATTATAACGTACTGGGCACGCCGTCAGCATCAAACTGCAATTTTTCAAGCGACTCCTGTGAAATGCTGTTTGTTCAAATTTTACGCTAAGACGACAGCTGTCATAATACACTTATTTGACCTGTTTTACACTTTTATTTGTTAGTAAAAGCAATGGTGAATAGTAGACTATTTTAGTTCGTTAAAAAATGTTTGGATTGTTGTTATTCCGAATGACTATAACATACAAATACCATTTTCAGTCAATACTCTCTGAAAATATATTTTTATGTAATTCATGCTTAAAATCATCATATTTGAATATTTAGCCACGTGTTCGAAAACGCTCTGTTATTGGATAAAATCTGGCAACGTAACAGTCTAGGAGTAAGAGGAAAATATACGTGTGTTATAGAAGTACTTTGAAAAACAGTCTATATCGCACAAATCATACTTATTGGCGACCAGTTTCAGTCCAAAGGCGGACCATCTTCAGACACTCCCCCGAAGTCGATGTGTGGAGGCGAATCCACAGGGCAGGAAATGCAAATGCTGTCAACGGACAACTGCAGTTCCTGCCATGTGGATTCGTCTACACACATCGACTTCGGGGTAGTGTCTGAAGATGGTCCGCCTTTGGACTGAAACCGCTCACCAATAAACGTGATCTGTGCGATCTAGATTGTTTTTCTAAGTACAATTGTGAAACTGATCCATGTGTTCCTGAAATGTTCTCGAAAATAGATTATAGAAATCCGAAATTACTAGTGTATTTCCGTAATTTTTCTGCATACAATTTAGTTATTTAATGATGAGAAACGCAATTACAACTTTTAGGTAACAATTGAAAGGAATTTTGTGAAGGCTGATTGTGTAAACCTTCCGACAGTTGATGAGTTTAGGATCTCTTTATTATTCAGAGACAAACCATACTTTTATGTTCCGGAAATAAGAAACGTGAAAACTATATTGCATGGAGACTGGGAAGGAAGTACTGTGACAAAGCAATAGGTCACAGAATGATTTAAAACTGTGAAATATAGAAGTAGATTATTTGAACGGTACATGCTAAAACCCGTGAAAGCCTGCACAATAAAACACACTCCAAACCTTTTCTTTCAGAAGACAATTCTGATTGTTATTTTCTGTAGTTGTTGCTAGCACTACGCTGATTTCCAGGTACCTTTTTCCCAAATTTTCACGTTTTCAGACAGCGTAATAACACTCGTTGGGAACTGCACGGTATCATCGTGTTTGTCTTCACCAGCTTTACACGCTGATGTCTTTCTCTCCCTCTAGCTCATTAATTTAACCCACCGGAAAATTCTCTCTATAAAATGCGCAGCTGACGCAGCAGGACCGTAAAGTGGCTGTTGTTCTGTTGCATACTTGGCTACTGCTGAAACGCTGTGATTTAAAAGTATTAAAGCAGGACCTGCTTTCATTTTATCTAATGTCCTTTGCTTATTACATTTCCTCGCACGTTCCAAGCAGTGTTCTACCTTTGTCTTTGTCAAAATCACACACCTTCACAACAGGCTCAATGGAGACAGTTAGAAATAGGAAACTATTTTCTTCAGCTACTTGTTGGAGAAGATTAATGTGATCTGAAATTCTTATACGGTTCCTCAGATTCTTCAGAATAAGAACTATATCAGGCATGGATTACAGTTCACCATCCTTGTGATTCATGTCAAACTGATCAGGTGTAAAATTAAGCTAATATATGAAAATAGTATAATATGGTATAGAAGTCCTTACATAACAGTATTAAATAGTAACAAAGCAAACTTAAGTAATAATAAAAAGTAAACGTAAGTAGACAGTATTATTAAGCGAATAGAGCAAGAAGGAAAAAGAAAAGAAAAAACTTGGTGCAAATGAGGATCGAGCTTGCGGACATCGCATTAGAAATACGGCACGCTACCTTCTTAGCTACAAGCGATAGTGTCTTTGTATGGAGTGTTTACTTCCCTCAAAATGATCCGCACAGACATAAACACTTAGTGACAATATCTCATTTGGATCTCTAAGAGCGAGTTGCAACCACATTTTACGCATCTCCTCATTCCTTGGAAAACTCACAAACTAAGTTTCAGGTGTTTTTATGAATGCATTTGTACAATGTGGTACTGCAACCCATCTTTGCCCCTTTTTTCTGAAACGTAAATCCCAAAACAATATATGAGCTTTAGGACCGTAGGATCAGCGAGCTAGCCAGGCACAAGAATCACCTAACTCAAATGGAGCGTTTTAGCAAAATTTCAAATTAAATTTCATTTCTGCTTTTTTAATAATGAAATTCATGACGAAAAATGCATATTAGGAACAAAAAATGACATAATTAACCACTTAAAATGATTTACAGGAAACAGTTAAATATCCTACTGTTGCTCGTAGGGATGAAAATCGAAATTATGGCTGTTTTGAGAAATTGAAAAACGAAATCTGGACAAAGCTCTATTTTTGTCTTAGTGAATACGTCATTAGATCAAATTATCGAGACATTAGAGAAGTTACAGACTGTGCAGTTGTGTTCACTATCTTACATGCTCAAAAGACGCTTTCAGATGAAACAGAAAACGACTAAGAGGTAGGGATAGTTTTCCAAGAAGTCCGTAATGTGATTTTAGTTCAGAAAACATGTTCTGCAAAGGTAAATGCTATATCCAAAGTAAGACCACGTTTCTGACTGCAGATCCGAAAAACTAGCCGAAGTGTTAAAAAATGGAGTCTGCACAAACGGTAGATCGGCGAGACAGCCAGTTCACACCATGTAGCGGAAAATATTTGAAACCGCGTTCGACACACAGAAAATTTTTGAACATCCGCACCCACGAGGTTATAACGGAGCGTCTTGGAAAAACAACACAAAACAAGGTGACCTAATAAATGAGATTAAAGTAAAGGTGAAAACGATGCAGGAAACTGTAAATATGGAAGTAAAATCTGTTCGTGAAGAGATCGCGAAATTGTAGAATCAGTAAAGAAGTGAAAAAAATGGTTACTGTGCATCAGAGAGGTGCCAAACACACACTAATAGATTATAAAATTGTCGCTAACTTAAACACGGTGCTGAAGCGCTTGTCTCAGCAAGTAAATTGTGCTATTAGCAGTTGTATGGGGCTCATATACACTGAAGAGCCAAAGAAACTAGTACACCTGCCTAACATTGTGTAGGGCCCCGCGACCACGCAGAAGAGCCGCAACACATCGTGGCAAGGACTCGACTAATGTCTGAAGCAATGCTGGAGGGAATTGACACCAGGAATCCTGCAGGGCTGTCCAGAAATCCGTAGGAGAACGAGGGGGTGGAGATCTCTTCTGAAAAGCACGTTGCAAAGCATCCCATATATGCTCAATAATGTTCATTTCTGGGAAGTTTGGTGGCCAGCGAAAGTGTTTAAACTCAGAGGAGTTTTCCTGGAATCACTCCGTAGCAATTCTGGACGTTTGGTGTGTTGCAGTGTCGTGCTGGAATTGCCCAGGTCCGTCGGTATGCACAATGGACATGAATGTATGCATTCAATCACACAGGATGCTTACGTACGGGTCACCTGTCAGAGTCGTATCAGGGGTCCCATATCACTCCAACTGCACACGTCCCACGCCATTACAGTCTCCACCAGCTACAACAGCCACCTGCTGACACGCAGGACCCATGGTTTCATCAGGTGGTCTCTGTACCATAGACATCTATCAGCTCGATACAATTTGAAACGAGACTCGTCAGACCAGGTAACCAGTTTCCAATCATCAACAGTCCAATGTCGGCGTTGACGGACCCAGGCGAGTGGTAAAGCTTTGTGTTGTGCAGTCATCAAGGGTACACAAGTGGTCCTTCGGCTCCGTAAGCCCGTACCGATGATTTTTCGTTGAATGGTTCGCACGTTGACACTTGCTGATGGCCCAGCATTGAAATATGCAGAAATTTTCAGAAGGGTTGCACTTCTGTCACGTTGAATGAGTCTCTTCAGTCGTCGTTGGTCCCGTTCTTGCAGGATCTTTTTCCGGCCGCGACCCGTAAATCAGAGTACTGCGCGCACCTACAAGGTTCCTCTTCCATTGGATTCTGTTTCGTGGCTTCTGTCGCCAGTCACACTCTATGCCTGTCTGCAGCAAGTCCTCATGGATTCCATCTCACCACCTTTTCTGTCATCTTCCTGGCGATGTTCTTCCACAGAGAGTAAATTCCATGGATTTCACAGGCCATCGGTGTTCATGCATCTGAGAGACATGCCCTGCCAATATTAGCTGCTTGTTTCTCATCAAGCCTACAACATTTGGTCCATCGTAAATTTCATCCAGCTCACAATTATGCCGTATCTTCCAGTGATCTTACCTTGTACTAGACAATACATATTTCTTAAGCCATTTTTCGCTAAAACGAGAAGATTATTCTTTTTTCCAGGCACTCCATGTTTCGCTGCCGTACAGCCCTATGCCTAGGACCATTGTTTTGTACAGCTGGAAGCTGAAATTCCTTGAGAGACTATGTGATTTAAAAACGTGACTGAGACTAAAAGTAAGATCGGTTTGCGGCATTAATCCTCGCTTTGATTTCTGCCTTACACGATGCTTCATGTGTAAAGAATACCCCCAGATGTTTCGAATTATGACTCCTTTTGTATGATAGAATTCCGACTACCATAAGGCTGAAGTGGGTCCCTCGAATTGGCATGAGTCCTGTTCATCGCCAGGTACTGGATCTGCAATTGATTCACCAGAGCCGGCCGGAGCGGTCGTGCGGTTCTAGGAGCTACAGTCTGGAGAGGAGCGACTGCTACGGTCGCAGGTTCGAATCTTGCCTCGGGCATGGATGTGTGTGATGTCCTTAGGTTAGTTAGGTTTAATTAGTTCTAAGTTGTAGGCGACTGATGACCTCAGAAGTAAAGTTGCATAGTGCTCAGAGCCATTTTGATTCACCAGAAGACCGATTCCGCTCCCTGCCGCCTCCACGCTGTCGCTCAACCACATCAGTTCTTAGATGTGGACAACAGGGCCACACCATCGGCAAATGCGAAATATATTTTCTCACCGTCTGTCTTGATCTGCAAGATTCCGGCGCTAAATGTCTCGGGTTCAGTATCAGGTAGAAGTGTGATTTTTTCGTCGTTCCAGTCCTTCCAGTATGGAGTCATGCCCAGTCAGCATGCTATCAAATGGGTACCAGGGTCTTTCCCAGGACTTAAATAGCGGTCACAGCCATGGTTTACCACCCTTCCCTTCCTACAGTCTGACCAAAACTACTTTAGGTTTGACAGCGAGGACAGAAGTGGAAAGTGTATGTGTGTGGTGGGGGGGAGGAAGCCCATGTGATAGGCTCGGGCTATTCTCCGCCAGTACCATGTCGAGAGGGTGTTGGCGGCATGTTGCTTTTGGGTGTGTCTCTGGCCTCTCTCATGATAGGCACAATTGATCCATCGCCTACTAATCGACCTTTGGGCTTCATCTTTGCTGACCAATGTGCTGGTGACAGCTTACGCCAACACACCCAACGCCAGAACACTTCTTACTTGCAGTGAAGTTCAACTGCTGGCCTGTGTGATTGTTGTGCCCCATGACCTTTTGTGTGTTTGTCTTTACGGTTATAGGAGCTATTCTTCTGTTTGTTCTTACTAGTATTCGTTGTTGCTGTTTTTTGTGTGAGACTCAGCGATGTCAGTGGTAAGTCTGCCGAAAGTTACAAGTGGAAAAGTCTTACATCATTCTCTTGCCCAGGAGATAGCCGTACGAGGTCACTCGCGAGAAATGGCTTGCAGTTTACGCGTTTTCTTGAGAATGAAAACCTTAATCGTGGTTCGCTGCTCTCTGTTAACAAAGAAATTGACAGAACTGCTGCAGCTCTGAATATAAACAAAAAAAAAATCTGTTGTGAAAACCGGGAAGAGAATATTCGACAAAGAAAAGGAACCTGAAGAATGTTCGGAACTTAACACCTCTGGGCAGGAAGGAACATCCAACACTTAGGAAGTTGCTGGTTATACTTAAAAAATGAGGGCTTTTTCAAGACAGTCACACATCCTTGTCCACAGATTTACGCAACCTAGGCTTTCACTATCGACATTTCTGTGACCACGAGCTGTTAATGGAGGATATAGCTGCATGGCGATGCTGATTTTTAGGGGACATCCGTAGCATAAATATCGACGAAGCGGTGTGGCTTGACGAAACGGCCAGCTCTGTGCAGATTGTCAAGCAGGGCTGGACAGACGACACAGCTGAAAGAACTGTAGCAATGCCTTCTGGCATGGCGAGCAGACTTATTCCTCTTCACACAGGCACCTCGCAAGGTTTTCTCCCAAACAATCTTCTACTTTTTAAATCAAACAAGAGATAATCTCGAAGAGATGATCCACTTTACATTTACAAACCTTGAAAAAAACATGAACAATTGCTCTAGATAATGCTTCTTACCATTCAGTTTGTTATTGGCAAGGCACTTACACTGCCACACCGAAAGCAGGAAATGACCGACTGGCTTCAGCATCATAACGTCGATATAAGTGATGATCTTAAAAAGGCGGAGCCCATGGAAAAATACCTCTTCATAATCGACAGTTCCCTCTATACAAAATCGACGAAACGGCGAAGAACGTTGGGCATGCAGTCGTTAGGCTACCACATTACCACTGCCACTTCAGTGCCGCAGTATTAATATGGATCCAAATTGTAGGTTACGTTGCCGGGAATAGTAATGAATTTACTCTCTCTGCAGTTGAAGCACTCACCAGAGAAGCTGTCAGGAATGTCACCTCTGAAGATTGGAAGAAAGTCATCAAACATATGCAGAGAATCATGGAAAGAGCATGGCAGAATGAAGCCCTTTTGGAAAATCAGTGAAGGAGATGATAATTTCATTAAATGGTAACAATGGCAGCGTCAGTAACACTGACACTCCAAGAATCCGTCATAGCTACGAGAGTGATATCAGTGGAGTACTTCCACTATTCCCACGGAAATGGAGCACAGGTGGATTCTGCTGTGTGTTTGGCATGCGCAGTTTACATCTGTAAATACCTACATAGCAAAATTCTATAGTCGTAAGTTTTGAAATTCAATAAGAAATACTTAATAGCTGTTTATTCCAAAGGAAGTTAATCCTTGGAATTCAGTCTCTATCGCACAAAATACGTATTACCGTTCACAATATAACTGCTGTAATACAAAGGCCCTGATTTTTTATATCGCTTTTGTTCTTTCTAAACAGTAGAGGTTGGTCTACACTACTGGCAATTAAAATTGCTACACTACGAAGATGGCGTGCTACAGACGCGACATTTAACCGACAGGAAGAAGATGCTGTGATATGCAAATGATTAGCTTTTCAGAGCATTCACACAAGGTTGGGGCCGGTTGCGACACCTGCAACGTGCTGAGATGAGGAAAGTTTCCAACCGATTTCTCATACAAAAACAGCAGTTGACCGGCGTTGCTGATGAAACGTTGTTGTGATGCCTCATTTAAGAAGGAGAAATGCGTACCATCACGTTTCCGACTTTGATAAAGGTCGAATTGTAGCCTGTCGCGATTGCGGTTAACCGCATCGCGACATTGCTGCTCGCGTTGGTCGAGATCCAGTGACTATTAGCAGAATACGGAATCGGTAGATTCAGGAGGGTAAAACGGAACGCCGTGCTCGATGCCAAAGGCCTCGTATCACTAGCAGTCGAGATGACAGGCATCTTATCCGCATGGCTGTAACGGATCGTGCTATGAATCAACAGATGGGGACGTTTGCAAGACAACAACCATCTGCACGAACGATTCGGCGACGTTTGCAGCAGCATGGACTATCAGCTCGGAGACCATGGCTGCGGTTACCCTTGACGCTGCATCAAAGACAGGAGCTCCTGCGATGATAACGACGAACCTGGATGCACGAATGGCAAAACGTCATTTTTTCTGATGAATCCAGGTTCTGTTTACAGCATCATGATGGTCGCATCCGTGTTTGGCGACATCGCGGTGAACACACATTGGAAGCGTGTATTCGTCATCGTCATACTGGCGTATCACCCGGCGTGATGGTATGGGGTGCCATTGGTTACACGTCTCGGTCACCTCTTGTTCGCTTGTTCGCACTGACGGCACTTTGAACAGTGGACGTTACATTTCAGATGTGTTACGACCGGTGGCTCTATCTTTCATTCGATCCCTGCGAAACCCTACATTTCAGCAGGATAATGTAGCCATGTAGGATAGTGTAGTCATGTATGGAAGTGAAACATGGACGATAAATAGTTTGGACAAGAAGAGAATAGAAGCTTTCGAAATGTGGTGCTACAGAAGAATGCTGAAGATTAGATGGGTAGATCATATAACTAATGAGGAAGTATTGAAAAGGATTGGGGAGAAGAGACTCTTGTGGCACAACTTGACCAGAAGACGGGATCGGTTGGTAGGACATGTTCTGAGGCATCAAGGGATCACCAGTTTAGTATTGGAGGGCAGCGTGGAGGGTAAAAATCGTAGAGGGAGACCAAGAGATGAATACACTAAGCAGATTCAGAGGGATGTAGGTTGCAGTAGGTACTGGGAGATGAAGAAGCTTGCACAGGATAAAGTAGCATGGAGAGCTGCATCAAACCAGTCTCAGGACTGAAGACCACAACAACACAACAACAACAATGTACGACCGCATGTTCCAAGTCCTGTACGGGCCTTTCTGTATACAGAAAATGTTCGACTGCTGCCCTGGCCAGCACATTCTCCAGATCTCTCACCAATTGAAAACGTCTGGTCAATGGTGGCCGAGCAACTGGCTCGTCACAAAACGCCAGTCACTACTCTTGATGAACTGTGGTATCGTGTTGAAGCTGCATGGGCAGCTGTACCTGCACACGCCATCCAAGCTCTGTTTGACTCAATGCCCAGGCGTATCAAGGTCGTTATTACGGGTAGAGGTGGTTGTTCTGGGTACTGATTTCTCAGGATCTATGCACCCAAACTGCGTGAAAATGTAATATATTTGTCCAATGAATACCCGTTTACCATCTGCATTTCTTCTTGGTGTAGCAATTTTAATGGCCAGTAGTGTATTTAAGATACGCTTTCCCACCGTGATAAACACATTTAATCTTAGACGGATCAGAAAAATTAATAACAGTTCCATTACAGCGATCTGTTTCTCATGTCAGAACCATACGATCGCCCGATCACTAGTTGGACGAGCGGACCACTGTGCGTCATATTTAACTGAAATTATCTCTCATTAGAGATCTCCGACAGAGTTCTTGTTTCAAACATATGAAAATATGATGCATTTCATTGCCATAATGCACTAATCCAACTTCATTAATAAAAAAGTTTCCCTCATGTTGAAAATTCGGTAACGTCGCGAGATTATGCATTTCCGTAAACTTTACGTTTATCCTCTTAATAATTTGTTGCCGCAGATGAAATTAAAATTAAAACGTAGTGTACCTCTTTCAAAATACATTGATGTAATTTCTGTGTTTATAAAGTGAGTAGTTCGCCTGATTGAGCGAGATGAATGAAGTGTAAGATAACGCGTGTTTTGCGTACAGGACGAGGGAACGTTGTTCCGCGCCTCCATGGGCCGAAGTGTCAAACCTACAGTAATTACTGAGAGACTATAGTGCAGCCTGAAGAAAGGCTGTACTGACAGTCAGGAGTGTAGCCGGTAATTAAATGGCCAATTTTTCTGAACGATAACATATTCGCCATGGACTGCACTACTTATAATTTCCGCAATTTAAGTTTCGATTTTGAAATCATTTTCGTGTAGCTAAACTACTGAGAACACAGTAGCTGTCAAGATACGTAGAATAAATAAAAAATGTATGAGTTTATTCGGCTCTTGTCAGCATTCGTTGCATACGTATGCAACAGACAGAAGAAAATCTCAGAAAACTGGATTCGTAGCTTCTTTACTTATTGCGCTAATGTTGACAACTGTTGTTTTTTGAGCGCCTTAGCCACTTGAAAAAATTGAAAATCGAAACAATTGAAGGGTTATCACGCTGAAGGGGTTAAGCACCAGATTTGGATAACACGAAGTGACGACTTCTTTTGCTAAAGCTAATGAGCAAGTGTTAATGTAGAGTTAGTGCATATTTATGTTCACATTTTTTTAATAAAGTGTATTCTGGATAATCTAGAAAGTACATGTTGTTGCTTAGCACCTTGAGCAAGGTAAGCCTCAATTTTGGAAATTATGATAATAACTAGCGCAAACGTTGTCCCTCAAAAAATTCTGCGAAACGGAGTCAAATAAAATTGTGTATGGTTTATGAGTTTCCGAAATTTTTCTTTAGATTTCCGTACCTCGAATTGGTGTTTATTACGCACTGAATGTACAATGTTGACTTTAACTCCGGACAGCGTCATCGGCGATGTAATGGGTCTGACAAGGGGAAGGCCTGACACGGCCAACCGATTCGGCTCTAATTTGTCAGGTCGCTTGTGTTCAACCTAAAACGAAAGACTCTAAGATATTTTGGGTCAGCACCCCCGCGATTTTGAGAAAATCACCCCTGAAGTTTATGACGATCAATCGACTCAAAATTGGAGGGATCGATAGCTAATTGTAAATAGAGCATTTTTCATCATCAGGTATGGGTCCGCAAACGCAAACTTTCCCAGAAATCGAGGAAAGAAACTTTTACAACTGCCGCTTATGTACCCACAAGGTAAACGCTTTTCGCCGACAGCGCCGATAGCGCAACGGCCAAGGTAAAGACGGCACGGTAGCTCAGTGAGTTCGGTCAGAGAGCTGGTTGGCCTGTGTAATATAAAAAAAAAAAAAAAACTGAGAAGAAGGATCCACAAACGAACTCGAACGGATGTCATGTGACTTCCGCAACGACCAAACCCAACGATAAACAACGAACAAAATGGAAAAAAAAAGAAAAAAACCTAACTGTCTGGGAATCGGAAACCCAGGTTCGAACCTCGAAGAAACCTAGCGGATGTTATTCTTTTCGTTTGTATTTTTCCATATCTCAATTGATAGGGATAGGAGGATTATGTGCCCACCTTATAATAATAATTCCTTATTGTTTTACTTACCTTATTAACCCTCATATCCCTATCAATTGAGACACGGAAAAATACAAACGAAAAGAAGGACATTCGCTAGGTTCCTTCGAGATTCGAACCCGGGTTCTCCGATTTCCAGCCACTTACCTTAACCGTTGCGCTTTCAGTGCTGTCGGCGAAAAGCGTTTACCATGTGGGTACGGAAGCTTAGGTTGTAAAAGTTTCTTACCTCGATTTCTGGAAAAGTATGCGTTTTTGGTCCCCATGCCTGATGATGAAAAATGCTTTATATACAATTATCTATCTATCCCGCCAATTTTGAGTCGATTGCTCGTCATAACATTTAGGGTTGATTTTCTCAAAAAAGCTGGGGTATTGTCCCAAAATATCTTAGATTACTTCGTTTTAGGTTGTACACAAGCGGCCTGCCAAATTTGAGCCGAATCGGTTGGCCGTGTCTGAGGCCTTCCCCTAGTGAGTCCTCCCGCGTCGCACGCCAACCCGTCGTTGTAGGGCCACCCGTCTAGCGGTGAGCACTCCCTCTTCCATGGATTAGCATTAAAGTTTTACTTCTCTGTTGAGAGGTAGCGTGGACCATCCTGAATTCTCAAAATTTTAGTCCAGTGACGGCCAGACGCTGATGCTCGTCGTCTCGCCCACTGCGAAAGGACAATAAGTATTAGATAAGAGTAACTGGTCATCCACACGTCTTTTAAATGCTTCATTTTCAAATAATTTGACAAGTAAACGATTAATACCGATAGAACGCGCTCTCCTACATACTTTACGAAGATTTGTTGAGTACGAATCGCGATACGAAAGTTACAGCGCCCTGCATCTTGATCAGATCGTGAGATCAAAGTCTATCACACATCATAGTCTTAGCAAGGTGTGCATCACTGGCTTAGTGTGCATCACTGGCTTACCTCCGCCAGATATCACTGACTAGCTAATCCAGTTATCAACGAAACTGGTTGCTAAAGGCCAAATCCCCAAGATTTCTGAAATAATGTCTCGTCTGAATCTCTTCAATATCTGATTCTTCGCTATGATTACCTTAATCTGTTTACTGTTTTGCGAGACTCTATCTAAATCCTGCCTTCATTCACTGAAATGTGAGATTTTTTCCTTAGAGAATCACTCTCTCCATTATTCGTATTTATCTATTTATTCTGCCGAGAGCGCTAATATCTCCACATCCAAAATTTGGGAGTTAATGACCAAACATTTTATCATTAAACACAGGTCAGAAGTAAGGCACAATAGACGACATCAAATGATAACAAAAAAAAGAAGTAAACAATACATTTTGCATATATCGAAATCCAGCTAAATGATATTATGTAAGTGGGTTGCTTTAGAACTACATTGTAGCAACACATCCACGAATAAATTGAACACATCGCGTATTTTTAACTGGAAAAAGGTAGTTATTTTGACATAATCTGAAAGAGGCTGTAATGAATGTCTAGATACTCGCGAAGAAACGCAACTCAGTACTTGGTTTTAACTGAAAACGACGTATCTGAAACTGGATCCAAAGACGGTGCAATGAATGTGAAACGCCAACGCAGATACGCAATGAATTTTCAGATATGTTTAAGACTGACGGGAGGTCAGCATGGAGCGGTGGTCAGCTAAGGAAAGCCTTTCGAAACAGCGAGCGACATACTTCTCTCTGGTGCGTCAAATGAGCTAGCGCAAGCAGGTAAGTCATTAGAAGTGCTTTTTGGAGGGCGGGGGTTTAAATCCCCTCCCGCCCATCCAGTTTTAACTTTTCCTGATTACGTTAAATCGCTTAAGCGAACTAGCAGGATGATTCCTTTGAAAGATGCTGCCAACTTCGTTCTCCACTATTCCCCCATCCGAACGTCCGCTTCGCCTCTAATGACGTCTTCTAATGACCTCGTTGTCAACGGGACGTTAAAGCTTAATCCAACTTCCTTCTTTTGGTGTAAAGTTTACATACTAGAAGCTTTTAATTTTTACTTTGTTCAATGTCTCAGAGTTGAAGTATTATATCTGTGATTCCAACTGGTTACATTGCTACTTGGATTGGACTAAAGGCGATGGACGGGAGAGAGGGAAATCGGCCGTTACCGTACAGGAAGTCATTTACAGAATCCATTGAAAACATACGTCTGAAAGAGCGCGCCAGGATTTGAACCATAGTCGTTTTACATGCAAGACTAACCACTCATCCACGGCTCGCCTCGTATGGTAATTGTCGATTGTAGCCAGTATAGAATGCAGATTACGTGCTAGACAGAGCTGGAAGTCGAGGTTATGATATAACTGACAGATTTTCCGGACATTGTTACCAAGTCTGCATCTTCATCTATACTCTGAACCGCGTGGCACAGTGAACTATCTGTTGTAGCACACTTTCTTCTCTTCCATTTAAGGATGAAGCATTGGAACAGGGACTATTTTTACGCCTATGTGTCAACTAGTATTTACTTAATATTATTTTCTCAATCTTCACTGGATCAAGAGGAAAGAGGTGAAAAATGTTTGTGGTTTTTGGAGTATAAGACTTTTTTTGAAGTTTTCTAAGCAAGTTCTCCAAAGATACTCGTATATAGCATCTTTCTTCAGATGTGTGGTAGCTGAATTTTTTTCGTTTATTTTTGACTTTGTCACAAGTCAAACAAGCCTGCAGCTACATGCACAGGTCTTCTTTGTACACACTCAAAGTCCTCTGCTAATCTGACCTAATTCGGTGTCCACTTGGCCAATCAAAGAGCTTCTAAGCCCAAACACACATCTTTTGCCCTCCTCCAGTCACAGTTCAGTATTTTACAAGCCATTGAAACGAAACAATCAGACAGCTTCATACATCAAGGATGATGTCGGTCTCACAAGCAAAGTAATTAGTCAGCAAATTGAAATATGCCTTCTCAGCAAGTCGAATCTTGTCGATGCAAGTCAAGACTTGTTCCTGCAAGCAAAATATTTCGTCAGCAAGTTGGGAGTTTTCAATTTCTGCCAAAAAATCCTCGTATTTCATTGGGACGACTCAAATGCAACTGCAAGAAGTCACCTGCGAGCTACATGTGTTTTGTGGTTGCACTTATTGTTCTGTTTTGTTGTGGGTTTTCCGTATACATCAATCGTGTGCTTGTGACTGTCTTTTCTTACGGTTATATCTAGAAAGTTGAGTATGTTTTCTTGCTCTTCTTCTACTGTAAACTTATGTTATTATTTATGTCTTTCTGTAACCGTATTTTGTTCTGAGCCTCATCTATGATACATATTATGTCATCTATGCTTCTATACCAGATGTTGTTGTAGCCCGTTGTTAGTGCATCTTCAAATATTAGTTTTTCCATAAGATTCATGAAGCTCCTGAAAGAGGTGAACCCATGGCTCAATCTTCTTTTATGTAGTACTCCCGATTAACTTCAAAATAATTTTATTGTGTTATTAACTGCAATAATTTTATAATTTCATCTATATGCTGGTTGTGTGTTTTAAGATTTTCTTCAATTAGTTTAGTGGTCTCAATAACAAAGGTGCAACTATATCCTCATTACATTGCTGTGCATGGAATTTTTATATTTCTTATGTTTTCTATTATCCGACTGGTTTTTCTTACGGTATTATCATTTTCAAGTTACAATATTGGGTGAGCAGTGATTGCATTTGTTTTGCTAGTAAATACGTGGGAGATGCTCTGAAGTTAACTACTAGTCAGATGGGAATGTCTGTTTTACGGATTTTTGACTGGCATCTGACTTTGGATGCCTGAGGACTCTTGTTATGCAACTTTACGTAGTTTCAAAGACAAATTTGAAATACCTTAAATGACTATAAAGCAACCGTAGACAACATGGCAACAAATGAAGTGAAGAAAATTAGTATCCTGTTTTTGCATCACACTGGTGTTACACCAAGATCTAACTTTACCTTATCGCAAGTTTTATCGGATTTTCATACATAACTGCATCTTCTGCGAAAAGTCTGATATGGAAACTGATATCAGTTAACTTGTTAATGCATAACATGAACACTGATGATCCTACCAGGTATTATTGTACAGATGGTTCTCCATCCAAGATAATGTGCTTCATCCTGCTTGTCAAGGAAGATCCAGTCTCATATCTGTTTACATACCGCACAGGAAGGTGTGATACATTGCAAGCTGCTTCTCAAACGTATAGAAACACTAAATCAAACTGGGTTCCTCTGTCCATAGCACTGAGGAGCGTGAGTTTGGTTGATCGATATTTTCAGAATCAATGACGATTCTCGTAGAAGGTATTATATCATTCAATGGAGGTAGTTGTGAGCTCAGAATGTGTCTTAGAATTCTGCCACAAACTGATGTGAATGATACAGGACGGTACATCTGTGGACCTGTTCTGCATTCTTTTATAGATGGCCGGCCGGTGTGGCCGAGCGGTTCTAGGCGCTACAGAGTGGAACCGCGCGACCGCTATGGTCGCAGGTTCGAATCCTGCCTCGGGCATGGATGTGTGTGATGTCCTTAGGTTAGTTAGGTTTAAGTAGTTCTAAGTTCTAGGGGACTGATGGCCTTAGATCTTAAGTCCCATAGTGCTCAAAGCCATTTTAACTACACTCCTGGAAATGGAAAAAAGAACACATTGACACCGGTGTGTCAGACCCACCATACTTGCTCCGGACACTGCGAGAGGGCTGTACAAGAAATGATCACACGCACGGCACAGCGGACACACCAGGAACCGCGGTGTTGGCCGTCGAATGGCGCTAGCTGCGCAGCATTTGTGCACCGCCGCCGTCAGTGTCAGCCAGTTTGCCGTGGCATACGGAGCTCCATCGCAGTCTTTAACACTGGTAGCATGCCGCGACAGCGTGGACGTGAACCGTATGTGCAGTTGACAGACTTTGAGCGAGGGCGTATAGTGGGCATGCGGGAGGCCGGGTGGACGTACCGCCGAATTGCTCAACACGTGGGGCGTGAGGTCTCCACAGTACATCGATGTTGTCGCCAGTGGTCGGCGGAAGGTGCACGTGCCCGTCGACCTGGGACCGGACCGCAGCGACGCACGGATGCACGCCAAGACCGTAGGATCCTACGCAGTGCCGTAGGGGACCGCACCGCCACTTCCCAGCAAATTAGGGACACTGTTGCTCCTGGGGTATCGGCGAGGACCATTCGCAACCGTCTCCATGAAGCTGGGCTACGGTCCCGCACACCGTTAGGCCGTCTTCCGCTCACGCCCCAACATCGTGCAGCCCGCCTCCAGTGGTGTCGCGACAGGCGTGAATGGAGGGACGAATGGAGACGTGTCGTCTTCAGCGATGAGAGTCGCTTCTGCCTTGGTGCCAATGATGGTCGTATGCGTGTTTGGCGCCGTGCAGGTGAGCGCCACAATCAGGACTGCATACGACCGAGGCACACAGGGCCAACACCCGGCATCATGGTGTGGGGAGCGATCTCCTACACTGGCCGTACACCACTGGTGATCGTCGAGGGGACACTGAATAGTGCACGGTACATCCAAACCGTCATCGAACCCATCGTTCTACCATTCCTAGACCGGCAAGGGAACTTGCTGTTCCAACAGGACAATGCACGTCCGCATGTATCCCGTGCCACCCAACGTGCTCTAGAAGGTGTAAGTCAACTACCCTGGCCAGCAAGATCTCCGGATCTGTCTCCCATTGAGCATGTTTGGGACTGGATGAAGCGTCGTCTCACGCGGTCTGCACGTCCAGCACGAACGCTGGTCCAACTGAGGCGCCAGGTGGAAATGGCATGGCAAGCCGTTCCACAGGACTACATCCAGCATCTCTACGATCGTCTCCATGGGAGAATAGCAGCCTGCATTGCTGCGAAAGGTGGATATACACTGTACTAGTGCCGACATTGTGCATGCTCTGTTGCCTGTGTCTATGTGCCTGTGGTTCTGTCAGTGTGATCAAGTGATGTATCTGACCCCAGGAATGTGTCAATAAAGTTTCCCCTTCCTGGGACAATGAATTCACGGTGTTCTTATTTCAATTTCCAGGAGTGTATTTTTTATAGATGTATGTGATCTCTGCTCGGGAGGACAGTTGTTCAAACCTGTGTCCGGCCATTCTGATTTAGGTTTTCCGTGATTTCCCTACTTCGTTTAAGACAAGTGCCGGGATGGTTCCTTTAATCCTCTCCATCCTTCCCTAATCCGAGCTTGTGCTCCGGCTCTAATGACCTCGCTGTCGACGTGACGTTAAACATTAATGTCCTCCTCCTTCTCCTTTGACCTGTGCTATTAGTTACTAGGAACGATTCTCTGCTGATGTGCAGTAGTAAATTTTGTATAAGACAGTAACTAATTCGTGTGTATCGCTTGTCAGAGACTGCTCGGGAGCCCTGTCGATTTTTAGCGATGTAAGCTACTTCTCAGTCTCTGCAACTGTACATATGTTGAAAGATGTCATCATTCGTTAACGGTCTTTTGTGAAGGAACACTTGAAGATATAAATAAACGCTTCGCCTTTCATTTTGTTTTTTCATGTACTGGTCCGTATTTCATTCACAAGTATCTCTAAACTGATTTTTGTACCACAAACAGCATCAACACGTGATCAAAATTTCTTGCAGTTTTATGGCATACCCTGCAATAACATTTCGCTACGCTTGTTATTTATAGCTTCACGCATTGTCCCTCTGGTAATTCTTGAATTTCAACTAACAGCTGCCTATTTGCAGATATATTTAACTATTCTAATTATGCTATGGACACTGATTTTAATAAGCTTCCTGATAGGGTCTGTACACCAAGAGGAATCTGCAACATCTTTAGTTTTCTCTCCTAGTCACATATTTCTCTAGAGCTTGATCGACATTGTTCCTTGACTTGTTCACAGTTTGAAATAAATAATTCTAGCGTCTGTCTGATTAATGAGATAATGACCTCTTTATCCATTTTACTAAACACTTAGACACTTTATCCTTCGTCCCTTGGTGTCCAGTATTGGGACAACTACATGGAAAGACTCATCTTAGTCTACGTCAATGTGATTACTTCGCAGTTCTTACATAAGTATGAGGCACAGGGTTCATAGAACCAATCCATGTGAACATCCTCAATGAGATCAAGTTTGTTAGTCGGCAAGGCATTATGTGCTTTTTCATCATGGGTTGGCTTCTGAATCAATTGTTTTAAGTAGTTTTGAGAGAAAGCTTTTCTATTTCGCAGGTATTTTCTCTTGTCCGTCGCTTACGAAGTTATAGTTTGAAGCAATACTGACGTGACTGAAATGTCCTCTAATTGTTACAAAATGACGGAGAATCATGTGCTGGTGAACGTGTTTCTTGAAGTGTCGGTTACTTCTCTGTATCCGAGTCTTATGAGCTGTAGAAGAATTCAGCTGCAGTTTTTATCCAGTTTCTGAGCGCTACTTTTTCTCAGGTCAATTCACATGTTACGGAAAGTATGAGCACAGTTTGTGAAAATGTAGGATTGAATGCTGTAAGACGTGTAAAGATTATGTTATGACAACTCGAAAGTATAAACCGTTGCTTCGTGGTCTGAGAGCCAAGTTTGGAGTAAATTAAGTAATATCACATGTAAAATATTTTATGTATTTATTTGCGAGACTCTGAAACTTTGTTGAATTTCTTTATATGTACTGCCCTCCGTCATCTGGAAAATAAACGAGACACAGAATACTCTATTTATACCATAAATAGTGATTGACCTAAAATTGTTATATCTAGTGAATAAACTTTGGTTAAAGCGGAACGTTTATCATCCCAGACACGTATAGTACAGCTAAAAAAAATACGAAGTGTATGCAGATTGAAGCAGCTAAGACACGGTACCTAAATGTATCTATGGCTAGTAAGTATATCGAGGTGTGATTTTTGCTACGTTATAGCGACAATGTGCCAAATTTTCTTATGTACGTAATTTTTAACTTTTGTAGTTGTCAGTTGTGACACCAACGATTTTTTTAAATGAATGAATTTACTTTTTTTGTGTCTCAGGAAAAGTCTTGGAAAAGGACTTCAACGACATGTGGAACTTGACCAAATAGTAACAAGATAACACCGGCGCAAACCACTGTCCCAATGATAGGCGCTGAGGTCCCGCAAATGTCTGCCCTTCAGTACCAAATGAGAGAAATCATGTGACTCGAAGAAAAGAACAGCATTTCTCCAGTAAGAGTATTTCTCTTCCGCTAGGCGGAGTAAGCTTATGATATGAAGTATACTCGCTAAAAGCTTACGACTCCATTTCGCTATGTGTGTTACGGTTAATTTCAATAACAGAACAAATTTCTAAAGCCACCACTATGTTAAGCTATTATTAATAATGAACCGTGAAGATGAATTTTTAGCATTGCGTTCTGTGTGTTTACCACGTGGCAACCGTTTCTGCACAACCTTCCCTAGTATATTCATCATTTTGATTTACAGCTCCTTGTATTGGCGGTGTTTGTAGTTAAAATTGTTGGATGTGAGGTCAGCCAGTTATGCAAAACACCGTTTTTCTCAGTACCCAAACATGTTTCGGCACCACTGTGCCATCATCAGTGGGTTTTCGTTTATATTTATTCTTTACATTTGGTGTGCATGAATTTTCTGGATCACTTGTGTGTTAATTACTACAGGTAGCTTGTCATGTTTTCGTGTGGCAAGCACTTCCATTCTTCGCATCATACTGAGGCGTTGTGATGCACACATAACTATAACAAGTATTTTCCGCAAATAACGTAGTAAAACACTTTTCACTTCACCAGAACACAGTATGGTTGTGAAAACCACCTGAACAGGAAGGCATCTTCATTATCAAAAAGCTTAGTAACATAACTGAAAAAAAAAAAAACACTTATAGCTTTAAGTAACCATGAAAGTTACCAAAGTATTACAAGCACAAAAGTGTTAGTCACTTACTAAAATCACATCCTGCAGTGGAGAAGCATAAAACAATCGTGCCACAGGTGTCATCAGTAGTTAACATTAAGCTATCACCTCCATCTGTACGGCATAATTATGAAGAGATTGTCTACCTTTAAAAAAATTTTGACCCGCATGAGTATGTACCCCTGGGTTTTAATGTGCGCGAGTGTCTCGCGCATACCACAAGTGCCCTCTCTCGGTGAAACTGTCTGCCCTAGTGATTCCACACCCTCTTTACGCAGGCTAAGTACTGGTAATATGCCGTGTTCGCATAGACCATCTCTTCATAATTATGCTGTACAGATGGAGGTGATAGTTTCGTTAACTATTGGCGACGTCTTTGGCACGATTGTTTTATGCATCTCCACTGCAGGATGTGATTTTAGTAAGTGACTAAAAGTTTTTGTGCTTGTAATACTTTGGTAATTTTCATGGTTACTTAAAGCTATGTTTGTTTTTTTTTTCTTCATTCCCCACCTTCTCCTTTTCCTTTAACACATCCGCACACTATATATTGTCCGCCGCCTTGATCCCCCTCACCCCCTGGTGTCTCCCTCCCTTCCTCTCCACTCCCAACCAGTTGCCGCGCCTTTACCGTTGTGTCCCTCCCTCCCTCCCTCTCTTCATCTCCACACCCTCCATCTCCTTTCCCAACACAACTTCCACCATCTACCCCTCCCGGATGATGAGCTTCGCCCTGACATCTACCCTTCCTACCAACTCTAACCCCCTTTTCCTGCCTCCTCCTCAGGGCTCCCTCTCCTCCCCCTCCCTCCTCCTGAGCGGCTTTCCCCTCCTACTCCCCTTCCATCTCTTGTGCCTCCTTTCAGTGTCTCTGCGCTCCCTCCTGCCCTGTCTTCCCTTTTCCTCTCCCGCCCCACGTGTCTCCTGCCTCTTCGTGAACCCACGGTTGCCCCTCCTCTCTTCATCCCGCCGCTTCCTCAGCTGCCCCATGCTCTCCCCTCCTTTTCCATCCTGTCTGACCTTTCCCTCGGCACGTCCCACCTGGTAGTTTTACTCTTCGTCGTGTGTGCTCGAAGTGGGTTTTAAGTGTGTTGTTTCAGAGTGTTTTTAATACTGTGGCCAACTTTTAACCTGTGCATTCGCATTCAGTGTCTTCTCTGTGTTTCAAGAATCGCCAACTGTGTTTTTTAACTTTCTGGTGACTTTTTTTTTAACTGTCCCCCATGAACGTCTACATGTCCATGTCTTTTTACCTCCATTTTCTCCTCTTACTCTGTTTTATGTTCCCCGTTTTTATCTCCTTATGTATGTATCATTTTATTCTTGTTTTAGTTGTCGTGTCTCTCGGCTGAAGAGCAGGGGAATGAAATCACAATAAAGAAAAAAAAAATTTCTTCATTCGAGGGTTGGATTCCCTCACTTCTTTATCGAAGACTTTCACTGCCTGGGCTACACTCAGGGTGCATCTTCGACGTGGAAGATCCCCGCCATTTCCTTGCCGTGTCATCTGCTCGCCGTCACTACTGCCCGTCGTCCGGTCCTCCTCGCCGCCGCCGCCGCCGCCGCCGCCGCCGCCGCCGCCTGGTCGCCGCCTGCCGGTGCTCGCCGCCGCCGCCGCCGCCGCCGCCACCTGGTCGCCGCCTGCCGGTGCTCGCCGCCCCCGCCGTTCGGTCGCTGCCTGCAGCCGCCTGGTCGCCGCCGCCGCCACCTGCCGCCCCGCCGCCGCCGCCGCCGCCTGGTCGCCGCCTGCCGGTGTTCGCCGCCGCCGCTGCCGCCGCCGCCGCTGCCCTTCTCGCGCGCCGCCACCATCTCCCAACCAACCACCACTATCATTTTCACCTCTCCCTCCGCTGCTCCAACCACCATCACATGGAGCTCATCCTCCAACCCACTTCCCGTCCTTCCTTCTCTCCCTGTCCACCCCACCCCTGCGCCACTTTCGGCTGTAACCTCCTCCCCTATCACTGTCGCCCCATCGACAGCTACTGGCTTTCCGCCGCTCCCTGCACCGCCTCCGACGGGCTCCAAGCCAGCACGGATTTCGGCTCGACGTTCCACAGTCTCTGTGACACCCACGCCCCCTCCGTCTGCGTCAACCGCTGCTCAGGGTGGTCCTGCCCCCCGCCATCTCCCCCTGCAACCCGTTCCCCTGCCCCCTCTACACCCGGTCGTGATCACGAAACCTTCAAAGCGCCCGAATGTTGACCCTTCCCCCCGAAGTCTCCTCCAAAATAACCCCCAATCCCCGTGACCCACCCACTCCCATGGACGTGGCCCCGACCCCCGCCCCCGCCACGCCTGACACCCACACCTTTGTCCTCTCCAATCCTGACCCTCAATTCCTTGATGCCCGCTCCCTCATTCTCGCCAACCGGAAATACTACCCCAATGCCCCCATCTCCCTTCTGATTCCTCGCAAGGACTCGGTCCTCATTAAATCCCCCAATGCTTCCTTCCACACCTATCTCCTCTCCCGCATCCCCCGTATCAATTTGGCCAACGTGCAACCCTCATCCCCTACCACACCCTGTCCTCTCCCCGTCAGCCTCAACCTCCCCGACGTCCGCCAACCTTCACCGCTGTGATCACGAAGCTTAGCCCCGTGATCACGGAGGCTGAGGTGTTGGCGGAACTCAACTCCCGGCCCGACATTGAAATCCGCTCGGCCCATCGCATCTTCAATGATGCTGGGCCAACTTTTCTCATGTGGATATTCACCAAATCATCCTCCTCCATTGACTGCCTCCTCACCGAGGGAGCCCTCATCTACAATCACCATCATAAGGTGGACCCCTCCCGTTCCCCAGTCCAATCCTACCGCTGCCAATGCTGTCTCACCTACAATGACCACGTTACCTCTGCCTGCAAGAACCCCCCTACTTGTCCCCACTGCAAAGCTTCACACTTCCTCAAGAATTGCCCCAACCTCACCTCTCCCCCCTCCTGCAACACTTGCAATGAACCACATCCTACCTACTCCTCGAAGTGTAAAGCGAAACCTCCACCAGTCACCCCTGAGCTCACCGTCCCTGTCCGTCCTGTTGATGACCCCATCCACCCCAACAACTCGCTCCGCCCTCCCCCTACTGCCGAGAACATCATCCGTTTCACCACCATTGTGCTCCAAAACATCCACCCCTTCCAGTGCCCACACACTCTTTCCCAAATCGCCCTCGCTGCCCATTCCATCTTACCACCTATGCCACATACTCCCACAACCAGGCCCACTTCACCTTCACCCCCCTCACCACCCTCGTCTAACTCTCTCCTCCCATGGTACATGAACACTACCGTCTCCTGTACCACAATATTCGCTCCCTGTCCACCCACAAACTCCTCTTCCTCCACTCCCTCCGTCAGCACCGCGTGGATGCCTTCGTCCTAAATGAAACCTTCCTTCAACCCCATATCTCTGTCTCCACGGCTCCTTACACCCTACACCGCACCGATAACCCGTACCCTCTGGTGCGTGGCGGAGTTGCTATAGGCCACCTCATGCACTTCCCTGTCCGGCCCCCACCTCTCCTTAACAATCCTGCCGAGCATCTCACCCTCAGCCTCTTCTTCCCCACCCTTACCATCACCTGTGCCACCATTTATGTCCGCCCTCGCACATCCATCCCGTACGATTTCCTGGACCATATTGACCGCACCTTCTGCACCTACGTGATTGCCGCTGACCTCACTATCCACAGCCGTGATCCTGCCAACCTCCAGCAGTGGCATCAATTTCTCGCCACTCTGCAGGGAGACCTAGTTCCCCTGCCTCAGCACACCTGACCCGAATCCAACACCACTCCTGATGTGGTCCTTGCCTCTCCCAACCTCCTTGGGCGCATCACTGCAGAAGTCCTTGAACTCATTGACAGTGACCATGCTCCTGTTCTCCTCACTATCTCTAATGGTCGCTGTGGTGTCACCGCTAGACACCACACTTGCTAGGTGGTAACTTAAATCGGCCGCGGTCCTGTAGTACATGTCGGACCCGCGTGTCGCCACTGTGTAATCGCAATTCTAGCGCCACCACATGGCAGGTCACAAGACACGGACTAGACCTCGCCCCAGTTGTACGGAAGACATAGCTTGCGACCAGACGTACAAAGTCTTCCTCTCATTTGCCGAGAGATAGATTGAATAGCCTTCAGCTTAGTCCATAGCTACTACCTAGCAAGGCGCCATTTGTATCAGTGCTTATAGCTTACTACTATTCAAGAGATGTATTCCAACAAGAGAATAAAAGTTAAGTAACATCTACGTCGCCATCTCCACAACGCCCCTCGCCCTGACGTCCCTCCTAAACTTGTCCATGATTACTCCCATGCCAACTGGGATGCCTACCGGGACTCCATTCACACCCAGGTTGACGGCCACGCCCTTACCCTCCAATCTCCTGATGACATCTCTCGCACTGCTGCCTTCCTGCACCCCGCCCTGCCTCCACGGGCCGTCCTTCTCCTTCGAGAGTCCCGCCGCCTCTACCACTCTTTTCTCCGCACTCATGACCGGGATACACTTACCCGCCACCGGCAATTACCACGACACATCCGCAACCTGCTTCCTGCGAAGAAACGCCGTGCCTGGCGCCAGATATGTACAGTCTTAGACAATAAAACTGACCGCCGGCCGGCCGCCACCGAGACTAAGTCCGAGTCATTCACTTAAGGTGGCCAATAAAACTGACCGCCCCTGACAACTCTAAGTCCGGCCATATGCACAATCTGGCAACACTGTAAGATGCGGAAGTGTTAGGAGGAAGTATTATCTACTTCCGAGACGTTGTCGGACTATATGAGCCCGTGGTCTAGTGGCAAGCGTCGTGCGTTCTAAGCTTACAGTCGCCTGTTCGCGTCCAACTGTTTTTTTTTTTTTCCACAGTCGGTCTAAAGTTATGAGTCTGACTGAACATCAAAGATAATTCGCTTAACATTCTACCCACCAGCAATAACAAGTATTCCAGAAACAATTCCGCAGGACAGCTCGTGGCTGCGTCGCGATCATACAGCTTACGCTCGAGCGTTTCCTCGCGCTGCAGCGGCTACCGGCCACCGGCCAGGCGCCACCCGCCGCCTGAAATCCGGCACCGCTCAGGTGAACGCGGCGCGACGCTGTCAGTGTATGTATCAACTGTCATTTTCGAATTTGAAGTTCTAGTTATCATCTTGCAGTTAAGCATTGGATTTTGCATACTTGAGAATCATGAACTACAGTTAAGCATTGTAAAATTGAGTCGCAAGTGGAAATAGGTGTAACATCTGCAACGCAACGTTTACTTTTGGTATAACAGAGGGGTGAATGCAGAGGAGGCAGCTAGAAAGATTTGAATTGTGTGTGGAGCGAGTGCTTTTGGGAAAAATACGCCAGAAAAAGATATTCTTGTTTCAACAAAGATCGTTCTGGCATCAATGATTTTCCACATTAAGCAAGTCTCCACTACTGATATATGTGATAGATTACCATTTTACCATCATGCGACATTTGCATTCAACAGGCAAAATTCAGAAGTCTGGTGTACGAGTACTACATGCTCTAATTCGAAACAACAAAAATCAACGGAGTGACTATTATTGAACGTCATCAGGTCGCTCATTGAGCATTCGTATGCAGTACTGTAACTGGTGACGTGTTATGATGCCTTTATCATTAACTTCCTAAGAAGAAATGAAAGGCTGAGCCCCTCCAAAAGACATAAACTCGAGCAAAGAGTAGTGTGAACATAATATTTTACATCTGATAGCTCCAAAAGTGAGTTTTGGGCTACGAATTCTACCAAAACACAGCTGGAATTTGTTGCCAACAACTGAGACACCTTTCGGTCTCAGCGTAAGAAAATCGAGCAACACAACTACATCACATGTTCTACTGCATGATAACGCACTTCTTGATTTGAGAAACAAAACTATCCAGGAGATTGAAATTAAAGTCGTCTCTCAGGCACTTGTATTGATAGAGAAGTCCTCTCTCAAGCACTTGTCCCTCTCGTCATATATTCGTTAAGCTTTACCTTTCCCGCTCTTGATCGATCAACCGTCGACGCAATTCATTTCTAGACGAAAATACTCTTAAAACTACTCTGGTATAATTATATCGTTGAAACCAGTAGGTTTCTACTGGCGTAGAATTTGTAAACAACTTTAGCATTGTCAGATCGTTTTAGATATCGTGAAAGAAAATTCTTTTGCTGATTAATTTCTCATTGATGATTACTGTTGCGTTTAGTAAACTATCGGAAAATCCAATTAAAATATTCACTGTACTAATACAAAATAAATTCAGCTTACTACAGAAACATCACGACGGCAGACTATCTTAATAAAGCATTAAGTATCTGTGAGACGATTGAGCGTATTTTAACACGAATTAGTAGGACATTACCGACTTTTGACTTCGAAAAGATCCGTATTTACTTCATTTCCTGTATCATCCGCTATTATGAAAAGTGGCATTTCATAGATATAATTATGTATTCACAACAACAAAAAATATGTCGTCATTATGAATTTGGCAGTACCGTAAGGTTTTCGCTCTGACACTAAGGGTTACTGAAAGTAGCAAGGCGCGTTGTCTTACGATTCCCTTATTGCGTTTGTATCTGCCTGCTTGTAGCTCTGCTACAAAAGAATTAAAAATCTGGCTTTCAGCGAGTCTCGAAAGGCGAACGAAAGCAGCTTGCACCTGGTAGCCAAACATGTTTCTTGGGAACAGGCTACTTCCTAAGTGGGAAGACATTCTTTTGTGGTTGAATTGTTGGCAAATGTCAGTCAGACGTGTGCCGTTGGTCTAAGCGTTTCGGTGTGTTGAATTTGTACCAATGATTTTTCTACAGGTTTTTTCTGTCCCAAATAGAGAGTTGAAGCCTCCCATTAGTATTTTCACGTCATCTTGGTAAATTTTGCTCATAGTATTTTCGAGTGTGTTCCACAATTTTACGACATTTTCGGTGTTTTCCTTATTTTCGATGTTGGTGGGGGCATGTGCATTTATATTTTTTATAGGGGCTCTGAATGAGCATAGTCATAACTCGATTGTTGATGGGTGTGATTTCTTCGACAGAGTTGTTGATAGATCTGTGTTCGAGAAATGCAATGCCGAGGATTGGTGCGAGTTTCGCTACCTTTTGTTGTATTTTGAAGATGCCATGGTTTCCGTAATGCAAGTTTTAATTGTCAATTAATCGTGGTTCTTGAAGAGCAAGGATGAGAATTTTTTGACGGACGATTTCTTTTGTGAGATTATTTAGGTTTCTTGTTTGGATCAATGTATCGATGTTTAGTTTTCAAATGAATGTTTTCTGCTTGTAGGGAAATTTACCAGAGATCTTCGATATTCTCTGCCGTGCTAACCTGGACTCCCCAGAGTGCGAAAATCCAACTGCCGCCTATCGGTGGCCAGGTTGTGTACCACCTGGGGTAAAGTTACCTTTGCTTGCATAGTTCATGTTTTCTTGTGTTTCATTGGTTTGGCCTGGGTGATACCAGGACCAGACAGGACCAGAGGGTGTTGAAGCCTTTGGAAGCAAATATTTTCAGCCAAGCTCATTGAGCTAACAGACGGTGACCAGAGTAGCGGTGATTTTCACTCAGATGTGTCTGGATTTTGGGTTCAACGGATTGAGTAGCCGTTCAGGATTGTGTTAGTATTTGGTTCACCACAAGTATTTGATTTCCACGGTACCATCCATATGGGGGAGGGTTTCCTCTATCGGCCACACGGGATTTTTATTATTATTGTCATTATTATGTCATCAGCAAATCCGATATGGTGTATCTTCCCTCCACTGAAATAGATGTGTGTTGTTCGATTCAGTATTTCCATCACATAAACATGGTTTATAATTACGTTACATTGCTGCTAGTAGACATATTTCTCACTTTTTCTTAGACAGTTGCTAGCTGTTACCCCATTGCAATACAGACGTTCAAATTATCCGATTTCTGTAATTTCATTTCGATACAAGATCGTCCTAATCGGATTCAGCCAGTCAGTCTTAATGTGGCTATCCGACTACGACGCTCATCATATGATAGACTGGGTGAACCACATTCTTAATCGGACTGTTGAATCCAGATCACTTATCTATGACAGGGAATGAATTCTTAAACACTGTGCTTATTACAAATACGTTATTTAAATATAAATATATGAACTAACGACATAACAATGTATTTACAGGAGCAGAGACCCATCCATCATAGTAGAGCAGTGCGAGATTGGTTTCAGGGCCAAGAGAGGATGAAGCTGTAGCCGTTTGTTCCACGATCACCGAACATCAACCAGATAGAGAATATGTGGGCAGAGGTAACAAGGTCATTGCCATGTGTCCCTACAAATGCAGGCGACCTTTGGACGAATATAGAAAACGTATGGTGGAAAGTAAACCATCACGCTACACTGTCGACGACTTAATGAAATCAATTTCCCTACGCCCTCGAGAAATCTTACGTAATGATCGTGGGTGGGTTGGTTACTAAAAGTATACTCGTCCACAAAGCCCATGTGGACAGTTATCTGATAATCGGTCAAGCTTTGCTTTGTCGCAGCCCTTTAGCATACATCAAGTCCATTTACTTTCAGTCCCCTCCTTACAATTCTTGCAGTGCAAGGTAATTGAAAAATCTCATCCACTCGACGCCAACTGAGGAACTGACTGGTGCATGTGTTGTTCAACACACAGTAGTTGTCACCCTCACAGGAATCAATGACTGTTTGTGTGTGTGTGTGTGTGTTTTCGTGTTAACGTACGATGTGAATCAATACTATTAACATTAGAGAGACAACCAACAATAAATATTGCATCAAATATGACTGTAAAGTATTTTAATGCGATGGGAAGCTACAAACTGAATTTTTACCAATCCCATGTCATGCGTATTCCGTTAAGTAAGATCTATTAACTCCATAGTATCGTTAGCAGAGACAGTGCGCTCTTGTTGTCGAGGCTCGCGACAAGTGCAGCGATTAGCAGTGCCCAATGCCGCCGCGATTTGTTTATGTTGGCTGAGCGTGGACACTGCAGCAGACGCTTCGCCCTAAACAGAAAGAAATCACCTTGGCTCTGACTCCAGTGAGCGGATATCACTGCCTGCGTGTTCTTATAGTAACCAACGTGAGACTCTACTCACAGGTGCCATGGAGCAATTGCAACGGGTATCATGTCATTAGTCATCAGAATATTAACCAGTGATGAAACGTCCACTCTATTTGAATCCCAAGACAATAGGAACCTTGTCACAAAGGAATGTGAGGTGATATCAAAACTTATCCAACATACAAAAATTAACTGCAGGGCTTTCATGTTTGCAGAAATAGCACACAAGGAAATATTATGTCTTGGAAGCGTATATTTCATTTCCTCTTCTCATATTAACGCCCTTGTTTTAATATGAAGTGAGAAAATAAACACGAAAAACTAAAGTTCCTGAGAAGCATATAAGTCATTTCCTCGTCTCATATCACAACTTTTGTTTTAGTATGAAGTAAAAAAATAAACAGTTTAGAGTTCTGAAGCATAATATGACACCAGATTCTTATCGTAGGCGCTATCGGAAACGCCAAAAGCAGGGAGCTGTCCATTCTTTCGTCCAACAGTCTGTTTCCTTTCATGTATTTATTCCTCCCGCTAGGAGATTATTATTTAAGGACTTGTGGGCATCAAGTTCTTCAGCAGAACAAGCCTTATGTTATTGTGCTAATTACCGTATGGAAAAAATGCAACAAAGACGAGTTCCGCTAGAGCAGTGAGGTTATTTGCACATGTGTGTATTCAGCAATGACTGCCAGCTGCCACAACACTTCACAGAATCCTTGCGGCAGGCAACACAACTGTGCGTGCACTTCAGACTTCATTCAGTGAGACGTCAGGAGATGGATGAAAACGTCAAATTAATGTCGCTTTCCGAGTCGTATTCAATCCAGAATGAGGTGTTATTAAGGTAGTTGGGTGATCTAGCAATTCCACTTTTATGATTCCCATATGAGTATTTCGATAGCCAAAACCCGTTAGTGTGAAACTATCGGGAACTGCATTATATCAAACTGTAAGAACTTCAGACAACTCTTCGCTGGGTGACCTATTACTGTTATTTAGCATTCTCTCCGTCCTAGTCAAATGGTTCAAATGGTTCTGAGCACTATTGGACTTAACATCTGTGGTCATCAGTCCCCTAGAACTTAGAACTACTTAAACCTAAGTAACCTAAGGACATCACACACATCCATGCCCGAGTCAGGATTCGAACCTGCGACCGTAGCAGTCGCGCGGTTCCGGACTGAGCGCCTAGAACCGCTAGACCACCGCGGCCGGCACGTGCTAGTCGTAATGCAAATGGAACTTCAGAGGCGCTTTCCGCTATTCTTGACAAACATCAGTAACCTGTAATCACTGAGAGTCACAACTGCGTTCTAGGCGCTCAGTCAGGAACCGCGCGACTGCTACGGTCGCAGGTTCGAATCCTGCCTCGGGCATGGATGTGTGTGATGTCCTTAGGTTAGTTAGGTTTAAGTAGTTTCAAGTTCTAGGGGACTTATGACCACAGATGTTGAGTCCCATAGTGCTCAGAGCCATTTGAACCATTTGTCACAACTGCGTGATGATAATGGTTCAGGTTGTCAGTAGTTGTGGTGGTGTTACGTTGTCAAACTGCTTACAGTAACGTTAATGGTGGCGCAAATACTTTAGCGCTGACTACCTACTTAAGTAAAGATAGTGTTGTGGCGTCATCGCTTGTCTTTATTTGGCCTCAGCTTGAGTAATCCGATTTAACGAACATGGTACTCCAATCGCGGGCTCCTAATAAAGTATGACTGCAGAGATTATCGTGCGGATATTACATTAATTCTGCAATGAAATGCTTAACAAATCTTACCCTCAGATATGCAGCTGGAATGACTAATTACACAGGTACTCCATGTTGCAATCCTGCTTGTACTGTTCGTAAATACTCTTATACTTCAGAAATGGTTCTAATGGCTCTGAGCACTATGGGACTTAACTTCTGAGGTTATCAGTCCGCTAGAACTTAGAACTACTTAAACCTAACTAGCCTAAGGACCTCAGACACACCATGTCCGAGACAGGACCCGAACCTGCGACCGTAGCGGTCGCGCGGTTCCAGACTGTAGCGCCCAGAACCGCACGGCCACTCCGGCCGGCTTGCCATATGAACCATTTGAACTATTTAACACAAAATGACATTAAATATTTAAGTTATTCACGAGCAGCTAGTTGAGAATATGTATGAACATTAAATGACACGACGAACCGTCTTGTTCTGCATATGGATTCAAACCCAGCTCATGCAGACTAAGCAAAGATTTCGTGACTGACGGAAACTAACAGTCATTCCTGATTAGGCATACAGAGAGTGATATACCTCGATTTTAGACAGTATCAGTTAGCAAATATCAACTTTAAATTGCATAACGCAAACATTTTTAACAGACGCGAATTCCTACCCAGCATCTATTGTCCCTGTTAACGAACTACGAGAGATGTTAAATATTGCTTCTTCACAAGTAACTTACTTGAAATGCCGTGAGGTAAAGCTGTGTGTTGGACACGGATTCGAACCCGGAGCCTAATCGGATTGCTATCGAAGCACAGTCAAATGTGACATATCGGAATTTCGCGGCAGTAGCTAGATGTTTTAACTGAAATGACGAGACGAAACATTAATTTTTTCCTTCCCAGGACTCCAACCCGGCACCTATCGCTGTTATATTCTAGAGAAAACGAACGTTAAATATGGGTTTGTTGCACCAGCAGTGACATGTGAGCATGTTTGAACTGAAATAATATGACGAAGAGTTCAGCGCTCACTGGGAATAGAGCCCCACACATATCGTTGTTGACTACACACAAAGAGACGTCAGCTACCGAATTTTTCTCCACCAGCTGCTCAGAATAGCATCTTGAACTTACAGTCATCTCGCAAATAGTTCTGTGTCTCACTGGGAGTTAAAAACGTCAGATATCGTTAGTGTTGACAGCGAATGAAAATACATTAAAAATCGAAATTATTATCCACCAACAGATAGGTGTTCTCATGCTAGAGCTTGATAATACATAATTAAATCCTTAGTGCCGGGCCAGGATTCGATCCCATTCACGCGTAATATGTGAAGGTGTTGAGGAATCTGCAGTTTTGAACAAACAACAAATTGTAGCCGAGCTGTATTGCCACGAAGGGACCAAATTCCGCGTTAAGGGCGGTCTGAGTTGCATTCCCAGTTCAGAACCAATTTTATCGACATACAGAAGCTCAAATAAAAGATGGAATAAGTGTCGTCGCTTGAAATAAATAACTAGTATAAGAAAGGTTACTGGTGAAAGAGTTTCTACATGTCGCCACTCCAGACTTTATTGTGGTTCAACCTACCGTCTACTTGGTAAAGAAGGAATATCATCTTTAATGTGAATTTCCAGACCACGCAGCCATTATATCTCCTTCACTTGGTGAGCTAAACTTCTGCATCCTACACTGTTGGCAGTTGTGTGTAGGTGGCAGTTACGTGATTTTATTTCTGTGATTACAAAATAGTCGAACGTATGCACTGGGTAGGCGAGGCAGCTAGTTCATGGTGATTCGGTCAACCAAGTAAATGAATTTACTGAACATGCTGCAAATTACTACAGGGAATCGAACCCAGACCATAGGTATAACAACCTACCATCTGTCCAACAGACCACGAAATCCTCTTCTCTGCGAGTCATTTTTCTATCATAACGCAGTTGCGCCACACTGGATGAAAATTCTGACACACAGGCTCCCTGTAGTAATTTGCAGCATGTTCAGTAAATTCATTTACTTGGTTGACCGAATCACCATGAACTAGCTGCCTCGCCTACCCAGTGCATACGTTCGACTATTTTGTAATCACAGAAATAAAATCACGTAACTGCCACCTACACACAACTGCCAACAGTGTAGGATGCAGAAGTTTAGCTCAAGTGGAAAGGAACACTTCCTATTTATTCTATTGCGCTATCTGTTACTAGAAAACGTCGTTCAGTCCAAAAGAAAAGCTGTAACTGTTTGTCTCTCAGAAGTCAAGACCTGGCCATATGCATAATCTCACAGTGCTGTGGAATCCAAAAGTTCTGGAGGAATAGTTGCCGAGCTCTGGAGCTGTTGTAGCTACGTGTCAGCTTGTAGCATAGATAAGATGTCGCGAGTTCGAATACATTCAGTGCTACATTTTTTAAAACGCAATTCTGCTCTCTGCTGAAGTTATCAATCTAATGGAACTTTGAACATAATTCCCTTCACTTCTCAACCCAAAGTAGTCGCATGTGGAAAAAGGGCTAACTACTGTGACATTTTGTTCTATTCAGGTTTAATAGACAGCAGGCAGCAGATGCATCTCGAAGATGTGCAGGGAGAGCGCATCGTGCCATAATATGTCAGAAAAGTATTTTCTACATTAGCCGTCGTGTGGTAGTGATATTTTAGTCTTCTTCAAACTTTGTTTGACAGCTTTAACTCAGTCTGACAATGCACATGCAGTTTATTGATTACATGCATGTAGAAAACTTGTTCTGTCATAGGTAACACCAGAGAATTCGCATATATCGTTGATGATTAATGTCTCTCTCATGTTTACTATTGTTTTAACAACACTAAAGGAAACCTTACGAAAATTGTGCACTGTATTATAAGAAATGAAATAAAACTAACCATGATAACCTTACGACGAAAGTATCTGTACACAAGCATGCCTCTATCGACACGAATTAGTAAAATACTACTCACTTAGATTTTGATTGGGTCTGTGTTTAATTGGTATGCTGTGTCATACTCAAGAGGGATGCAAATGTGGCATTTCATAAATATAGTTACGTATTCCTAGAAACCCAAAATTCGCTTGTCAGCAGTGGAAAGAGGCGTTACCTGTTGTGCAGCATTGTAAGTTTTTCAACATTGCACTATGAGCTGAAAGCATTTTCTTGCGGTTTCCTTATTGATGTTTGATCTGACTGCTTGTAGCTCTTTCACAGAAGGGATAAAAACGTTACCAGTCAGTGAGACTGGAACTGCGAACCGTAAAAGACGCTGTTTCACAGGTCAGCACGTTACCACAGAGCTGGCGAGGAGGTATGGGTTTCAGCTTCCTATTACGAAGGCAATAGTAACTAGAACTCGTAAACCGCTATTTAAAGGTCGAGATTAGTTGCGATTTCCACATGCAACGACTTTCCTGGACTGAAAACCGTAAATTTTCAATCTTTTGTTACCCTTCAAGCGATAATAAATCAGATTATTCAATGGAAATGACAGGTAAAAATCAAGTGAACTTTGAGGCTTAATTCCATGCACACCAGGAAGTAACTCGTCGATCACAGAGTTGCCAAACATACGTTGCCTTGTTGCCAAATCTCAGTTACAGTACCAGCAGGAAGAAGACGAACCGATGTGATCCTACAGCGGTCTGGGAAGTGACCATAGCTGGTGTCTCCAAGTCGTGGCTGCTACGGCCTGGAATACGTAATGCGTCTGATTCGCTTTCTGTAACTAGGTTTAGGGACTGGAGCGTAGTTACTAATAATACTCAGAACTGACTGCAAACTGAGCATCATAAATCAGCAACTCTCATTGTTGTTTTTATATTTCTTTCGTAAGTGTACTCAAAACTAAGAAAGTCATTCACAGGCGTTTTCGTGCCTCGCCGATAGTCGAGCACAACATACAAATAAAAATAAAAAAGAATGTGTGTGTGTGTGTGTGTGTGTGTGTGTGTGTGTGAGAGAGAGAGCGAGAGAGAGAGAGAGAGAGAGAGAAAGAGAGAGAGAGAAATAAAAAGCAATGAGAGAGAGTGTAAAAAATTGTTGTAAAGAAATTGAATCATGGTATTTAAAGAAATCTTTCATTAAAATGACACGTTCCACATCATTACGAAATGTCGTATTCATGATCTATGGAACAAGAGTTAATCTAATGTAATCTTCTCACATCATATTGATGATTAGCCATGAAGAGTCATGAATTACCGAAATTTTTGCCAATACCAGTAACCAAATCTAAACTTGACAATAAAAGACGACAATTTTTGTAATAAACCGTGACTCCTATCAAGACCCTTTCGTCCCTGTTATCTAACCACGAAAGATGTCTGATATACCTCCATTCTGAAGTACCAAAGTATGCATGCATTTAAAGATGAAGTGCATGATGTGAAGTTCTGTGACGGAGATACGAACCCAACACGTAATCCGATTGTTAACTAAGAAAAATCAAATGTTACGTATCGGTTTTTCTTACGAGCCGCTAGGTGTCTGAATCTAAAATAAGGATACAAACTTTTGTGCCTAAGCGACAATCGAACTGCACACCTACCGTGCATCCACGAATATAGCTTAAGTATCAGTTGCCTACCCATGAACAGTAAGATGTGTGCGTGTTTGACCAGAAATAACGACACCTGTTGCGATTGTTGGCAACACATGAACAGACATTGAAATTGCGCGTTAATTTTCACTAGCAGGTGGGTGTGCACTTGATAAAGCTAGAAATGAAATTATGAATATTTTTGTACTGGATCAGGTTTCAGACCAACATACTTACCTTTGGAGGAGACCTAGAGAAGATTGCAGTCTTGGGAAAAGGAACGAAATGACTGAACTACTGTTCCGAGAGAGTCAGATCCTCGAAAGAGGAGATACGAATTCGAATCACAGTCCAGCACCAAATGTTTAAACGTCTCTAGTTCAATCAAGTACAAGTAAAATAACAGCTCTGTCCCTTTAAATGGCTATCGGTTCATCAAATAAAATTTTCTAATGTAAGTAAGCTTGCTGGCGACTTTATTTCTGGTTACCATGACTCCCGCTGTGTCATTTCCCAACGTAAACCGGCTCTGCCTAGTTGGTAATGAAGGAACGTGATGTTTAATGCGGATTCTGGATTATAACGTCTTTCTCTTGAGGTTACCAGAGGTAAAATAAATCTGTTTGTGCCTCTTAAAAGTAAATGCCTGAACCCACGCATTGCACCTGTGATAGTTCGTTCCACCAGACCATTGTGACCACATAACCCAGCCCCAGGAGTGTGCTGTAACGGATGATGTGCTTAGCTTATAAAATTAGTCACCGGTGGAAAAAATGCGAGTCTATTAAATGGTCAAGTAGAAGCAAGCTTCTGACGCAGAGATTATGCTATTCTCATGTCAGCAGGATGTAAAGACTCTTCTAGGCATCATAGGCTGGATGTGAAGCCATTTTGATTTTTCACAAATTCAACAAATTTCTTAGTTCGAGAAAATCCACTGTGAAGCGTGAAGTTGCCGGATAATTCGTCACAGAACTTCACATCATGCACTTCATCTTTAAATGCATGCACACTTTGTTACTTCAGAATGGAGGTATATCAGACATCTTTCGTGGTTAGATAACAGGGACGAAAGGGTCTTGATAGGAGTCACGGTTTATTACAAAAATTGTCGTCTTTTATTGTCAAGTTTAGATTTGGTTACTGGTATTGGCAAAAATTTCGGTAATTCATGACTCTTCATGGCTAATCATCAATATGATGTGAGAAGATTACATTAGATTACATTAGATTAACTCTTGTTCCATAGATCATGAATACGACATTTCGTAATGATGTGGAACGTGTCATTTTAATGAAAGATTTCTTTAAATACCATGATTCAATTTCTTTACAACAATTTTTTACACTCTCTCTCATTGCTTTTTATTTCTCTCTCTCTCTTTCTCTCTCTCTCTCTCTCTCTCTCTCTCTCTCACACACACACACACACACACACACACACACACACATTCTTTTTTATTTTTATTTGTATGTTGTGCTCGACTATCGGCGAGGCACGAAAACGCCTGTGAATGACTTTCTTAGTTTTGAGTACACTTACGAAAGAAATATAAAAACAACAATGAGAGTTGCTGATTTATGATGCTCAGTTTGCAGTCAGTTCTGAGTATTATTAGTAACTACGCTCCAGTCCCTAAACCTAGTTACAGAAAGCGAATCAGACGCATTACGTATTCCAGGCCGTAGCAGCCGCGACTTGGAGACACCAGCTATGGTCACTTCCCAGACCGCTGTAGGATCACATCGGTTCGTCTTCTTCCTGCTGGTACTGTAACTGAGATTTGGCAACAAGGCAACGTATGTTTGGCAACTCTGTGATCGACGAGTTACTTCCTGGTGTGCATGGAATTAAGCCTCAAAGTTCACTTGATTTTTACCTGTCATTTCCATTGAATAATCTGATTTATTATCGCTTGAAGGGTAACAAAAGATTGAAAATTTACGGTTTTCAGTCCAGGAAAGTCGTTGCATGTGGAAATCGCAACTAATCTCGACCTTTAAATAGCGGTTTACGAGTTCTAGTTACTATTGCCTTCGTAATAGGAAGCTGAAACCCATACCTCCTCGCCAGCTCTGTGGTAACGTGCTGACCTGTGAAACAGCGTCTTTTACGGTTCGCAGTTCCAGTCTCACTGACTGGTAACGTTTTTATCCCTTCTGTGAAAGAGCTACAAGCAGTCAGATCAAACATCAATAAGGAAACCGCAAGAAAATGCTTTCAGCTCATAGTGCAATGTTGAAAAACTTACAATGCTGCACAACAGGTAACGCCTCTTTCCACTGCTGACAAGCGAATTTTGGGTTTCTAGGAATACGTAACTATATTTATGAAATGCCACATTTGCATCCCTCTTGAGTATGACACAGCATACCAATTAAACACAGACCCAATCAAAATCTAAGTGAGTAGTATTTTACTAATTCGTGTCGATAGAGGCATGCTTGTGTACAGATACTTTCGTCGTAAGGTTATCATGGTTAGTTTTATTTCATTTCTTATAATACAGTGCACAATTTTCGTAAGGTTTCCTTTAGTGTTGTTAAAACAATAGTAAACATGAGAGAGACATTAATCATCAACGATATATGCGAATTCTCTGATGTTACCTATGACAGAACAAGTTTTCTACATGCATGTAATCAATAAACTGCATGTGCATTGTCAGACTGAGTTAAAGCTGTCAAACAAAGTTTGAAGAAGACTAAAATATCACTACCACACGACGGCTAATGTAGAAAATACTTTTCTGACATATTATGGCACGATGCGCTCTCCCTGCACATCTTCGAGATGCATCTGCTGCCTGCTGTCTATTAAACCTGAATAGAACAAAATGTCACAGTAGTTAGCCCTTTTTCCACATGCGACTACTTTGGGTTGAGAAGTGAAGGGAATTATGTTCAAAGTTCCATTAGATTGATAACTTCAGCAGAGAGCAGAATTGCGTTTTAAAAAATGTAGCACTGAATGTATTCGAACTCGCGACATCTTATCTATGCTACAAGCTGACACGTAGCTACAACAGCTCCAGAGCTCGGCAACTATTCCTCCAGAACTTTTGGATTCCACAGCACTGTGAGATTATGCATATGGCCAGGTCTTGACTTCTGAGAGACAAACAGTTACAGCTTTTCTTTTGGACTGAACGACGTTTTCTAGTAACAGATAGCGCAATAGAATAAATAGGAAGTGTTCCTTTCCACTTGAGCTAAACTTCTGCATCCTACACTGTTGGCAGTTGTGTGTAGGTGGCAGTTACGTGATTTTATTTCTGTGATTACAAAATAGTCGAACGTATGCACTGGGTAGGCGAGGCAGCTAGTTCATGGTGATTCGGTCAACCAAGTAAATGAATTTACTGAACATGCTGCAAATTACTACAGGGAGCCTGTGTGTCAGAATTTTCATCCAGTGTGGCGCAACTGCGTTATGATAGAAAAATGACTCGCAGAGAAGAGGATTTCGTGGTCTGTTGGACAGATGGTAGGTTGTTATACCTATGGTCTGGGTTCGATTCCCTGTAGTAATTTGCAGCATGTTCAGTAAATTCATTTACTTGGTTGACCGAATCACCATGAACTAGCTGCCTCGCCTACCCAGTGCATACGTTCGACTATTTTGTAATCACAGAAATAAAATCACGTAACTGCCACCTACACACAACTGCCAACAGTGTAGGATGCAGAAGTTTAGCTCACCAAGTGAAGGAGATATAATGGCTGCGTGGTCTGGAAATTCACATTAAAGATGATATTCCTTCTTTACCAAGTAGACGGTAGGTTGAACCACAATAAAGTCTGGAGTGGCGACATGTAGAAACTCTTTCACCAGTAACCTTTCTTATACTAGTTATTTATTTCAAGCGACGACACTTATTCCATCTTTTATTTGAGCTTCTGTATGTCGATAAAATTGGTTCTGAACTGGGAATGCAACTCAGACCGCCCTTAACGCGGAATTTGGTCCCTTCGTGGCAATACAGCTCGGCTACAATTTGTTGTTTGTTCAAAACTGCAGATTCCTCAACACCTTCACATATTACGCGTGAATGGGATCGAATCCTGGCCCGGCACTAAGGATTTAATTATGTATTATCAAGCTCTAGCATGAGAACACCTATCTGTTGGTGGATAATAATTTCGATTTTTAATGTATTTTCATTCGCTGTCAACACTAACGATATCTGACGTTTTTAACTCCCAGTGAGACACAGAACTATTTGCGAGATGACTGTAAGTTCAAGATGCTATTCTGAGCAGCTGGTGGAGAAAAATTCGGTAGCTGACGTCTCTTTGTGTGTAGTCAACAACGATATGTGTGGGGCTCTATTCCCAGTGAGCGCTGAACTCTTCGTCATATTATTTCAGTTCAAACATGCTCACATGTCACTGCTGGTGCAACAAACCCATATTTAACGTTCGTTTTCTCTAGAATATAACAGCGATAGGTGCCGGGTTGGAGTCCTGGGAAGGAAAAAATTAATGTTTCGTCTCGTCATTTCAGTTAAAACATCTAGCTACTGCCGCGAAATTCCGATATGTCACATTTGACTGTGCTTCGATAGCAATCCGATTAGGCTCCGGGTTCGAATCCGTGTCCAACACACAGCTTTACCTCACGGCATTTCAAGTAAGTTACTTGTGAAGAAGCAATATTTAACATCTCTCGTAGTTCGTTAACAGGGACAATAGATGCTGGGTAGGAATTCGCGTCTGTTAAAAATGTTTGCGTTATGCAATTTAAAGTTGATATTTGCTAACTGATACTGTCTAAAATCGAGGTATATCACTCTCTGTATGCCTAATCAGGAATGACTGTTAGTTTCCGTCAGTCACGAAATCTTTGCTTAGTCTGCATGAGCTGGGTTTGAATCCATATGCAGAACAAGACGGTTCGTCGTGTCATTTAATGTTCATACATATTCTCAACTAGCTGCTCGTGAATAACTTAAATATTTAATGTCATTTTGTGTTAAATAGTTCAAATGGTTCATATGGCAAGCCGGCCGGAGTGGCCGTGCGGTTCTGGGCGCTACAGTCTGGAACCGCGCGACCGCTACGGTCGCAGGTTCGGGTCCTGTCTCGGACATGGTGTGTCTGAGGTCCTTAGGCTAGTTAGGTTTAAGTAGTTCTAAGTTCTAGCGGACTGATAACCTCAGAAGTTAAGTCCCATAGTGCTCAGAGCCATTAGAACCATTTCTGAAGTATAAGAGTATTTACGAACAGTACAAGCAGGATTGCAACATGGAGTACCTGTGTAATTAGTCATTCCAGCTGCATATCTGAGGGTAAGATTTGTTAAGCATTTCATTGCAGAATTAATGTAATATCCGCACGATAATCTCTGCAGTCATACTTTATTAGGAGCCCGCGATTGGAGTACCATGTTCGTTAAATCGGATTACTCAAGCTGAGGCCAAATAAAGACAAGCGATGACGCCACAACACTATCTTTACTTAAGTAGGTAGTCAGCGCTAAAGTATTTGCGCCACCATTAACGTTACTGTAAGCAGTTTGACAACGTAACACCACCACAACTACTGACAACCTGAACCATTATCATCACGCAGTTGTGACAAATGGTTCAAATGGCTCTGAGCACTATGGGACTCAACATCTGTGGTCATAAGTCCCCTAGAACTTGAAACTACTTAAACCTAACTAACCTAAGGACATCACACACATCCATGCCCGAGGCAGGATTCGAACCTGCGACCGTAGCAGTCGCGCGGTTCCTGACTGAGCGCCTAGAACGCAGTTGTGACTCTCAGTGATTACAGGTTACTGATGTTTGTCAAGAATAGCGGAAAGCGCCTCTGAAGTTCCATTTGCATTACGACTAGCACGTGCCGGCCGCGGTGGTCTAGCGGTTCTAGGCGCTCAGTCCGGAACCGCGCGACTGCTACGGTCGCAGGTTCGAATCCTGACTCGGGCATGGATGTGTGTGATGTCCTTAGGTTACTTAGGTTTAAGTAGTTCTAAGTTCTAGGGGACTGATGACCACAGATGTTAAGTCCAATAGTGCTCAGAACCATTTGAACCATTTGACTAGGACGGAGAGAATGCTAAATAACAGTAATAGGTCACCCAGCGAAGAGTTGTCTGAAGTTCTTACAGTTTGATATAATGCAGTTCCCGATAGTTTCACACTAACGGGTTTTGGCTATCGAAATACTCATATGGGAATCATAAAAGTGGAATTGCTAGATCACCCAACTACCTTAATAACACCTCATTCTGGATTGAATACGACTCGGAAAGCGACATTAATTTGACGTTTTCATCCATCTCCTGACGTCTCACTGAATGAAGTCTGAAGTGCACGCACAGTTGTGTTGCCTGCCGCAAGGATTCTGTGAAGTGTTGTGGCAGCTGGCAGTCATTGCTGAATACACACATGTGCAAATAACCTCACTGCTCTAGCGGAACTCGTCTTTGTTGCATTTTTTCCATACGGTAATTAGCACAATAACATAAGGCTTGTTCTGCTGAAGAACTTGATGCCCACAAGTCCTTAAATAATAATCTCCTAGCGGGAGGAATAAATACATGAAAGGAAACAGACTGTTGGACGAAAGAATGGACAGCTCCCTGCTTTTGGCGTTTCCGATAGCGCCTACGATAAGAATCTGGTGTCATATTATGCTTCAGAACTCTAAACTGTTTATTTTTTTACTTCATACTAAAACAAAAGTTGTGATATGAGACGAGGAAATGACTTATATGCTTCTCAGGAACTTTAGTTTTTCGTGTTTATTTTCTCACTTCATATTAAAACAAGGGCGTTAATATGAGAAGAGGAAATGAAATATACGCTTCCAAGACATAATATTTCCTTGTGTGCTATTTCTGCAAACATGAAAGCCCTGCAGTTAATTTTTGTATGTTGGATAAGTTTTGATATCACCTCACATTCCTTTGTGACAAGGTTCCTATTGTCTTGGGATTCAAATAGAGTGGACGTTTCATCACTGGTTAATATTCTGATGACTAATGACATGATACCCGTTGCAATTGCTCCATGGCACCTGTGAGTAGAGTCTCACGTTGGTTACTATAAGAACACGCAGGCAGTGATATCCGCTCACTGGAGTCAGAGCCAAGGTGATTTCTTTCTGTTTAGGGCGAAGCGTCTGCTGCAGTGTCCACGCTCAGCCAACATAAACAAATCGCGGCGGCATTGGGCACTGCTAATCGCTGCACTTGTCGCGAGCCTCGACAACAAGAGCGCACTGTCTCTGCTAACGATACTATGGAGTTAATAGATCTTACTTAACGGAATACGCATGACATGGGATTGGTAAAAATTCAGTTTGTAGCTTCCCATCGCATTAAAATACTTTACAGTCATATTTGATGCAATATTTATTGTTGGTTGTCTCTCTAATGTTAATAGTATTGATTCACATCGTACGTTAACACGAAAACACACACACACACACACACACACACACACACACACACACACACACACAAACAGTCATTGATTCCTGTGAGGGTGACAACTACTGTGTGTTGAACAACACATGCACCAGTCAGTTCCTCAGGTGGCGTCGAGTGGATGAGATTTTTCAATTACCTTGCACTGCAAGAATTGTAAGGAGGGGACTGAAAGTAAATGGACTTGATGTATGGTAAAGGGCTGCGACAAAGCAAAGCTTGACCGACTATCAGATAACTGTCCACATGGGCTTTGTGGACGAGTATACTTTTAGTAACCAACCCACCCACGATCATTACGTAAGATTTCTCGAGGACGTAGGGAAATTGATTTCATTAAGTCGTCGACAGTGTAGCGTGATGGTTTACTTCCCACCATACGTTTTCTATATTCGTCCAAAGGTCGCTTGCATTTGTAGGGACACATGGCAATGACCTTGTTACCTCTGCCCACATATTCTCTATCTGGTTGATGTTCGGTGATCGTGGAACAAACGGCTACAGCTTCATCCTCTCTTGGCCCTGAAACCAATCTCGCACTGCTCTACTATGATGGATGGGTCTCTGCTCCTGTAAATACATTGTTATGTCGTTAGTTCATATATTTATATTTAAATAACGTATTTGTAATAAGCACAGTGTTTAAGAATTCATTCCCTGTCATAGATAAGTGATCTGGATTCAACAGTCCGATTAAGAATGTGGTTCACCCAGTCTATCATATGATGAGCGTCGTAGTCGGATAGCCACATTAAGACTGACTGGCTGAATCCGATTAGGACGATCTTGTATCGAAATGAAATTACAGAAATCGGATAATTTGAACGTCTGTATTGCAACAATGCTGCGCACATAAATTCCTATGATGGGGTAACAGCTAGCAACTGTCTAAGAAAAGGTGAGAAATATGTCTACTAGCAGCAATGTAACGTAATTATAAACCATGTTTATGTGATGGAAATACTGAATCGAACAACACACATCTATTTCAGTGGAGGGAAGATACACCATATCGGATTTGCTGATGACATAATAATGACAATAATAATAAAAATCCCGTGTGGCCGATAGAGGAAACCCTCCCCCATATGGATGGTACCGTGGAAATCAAATACTTGTGGTGAACCAAATACTAACACAATCCTGAACGGCTACTCAATCCGTTGAACCCAAAATCCAGACACATCTGAGTGAAAATCACCGCTACTCTGGTCACCGTCTGTTAGCTCAATGAGCTTGGCTGAAAATATTTGCTTCCAAAGGCTTCAACACCCTCTGGTCCTGTCTGGTCCTGGTATCACCCAGGCCAAACCAATGAAACACAAGAAAACATGAACTATGCAAGCAAAGGTAACTTTACCCCAGGTGGTAAACAACCTGGCCACCGATAGGCGGCAGTTGGATTTTCGCACTCTGGGGAGTCCAGGTTAGCACGGCAGAGAATATCGAAGATCTCTGGTAAATTTCCCTACAAGCAGAAAACATTCATTTGAAAACTAAACATCGATACATTGATCCAAACAAGAAACCTAAATAATCTCACAAAAGAAATCGTCCGCCAAAAAATTCTCATCCTTGCTCTTCAAGAACCACGATTAATTGACAATTAAAACTTGCATTACGGAAACCATGGCATCTTCAAAATACAACAAAAGGTAGCGAAACTCGCACCAATCCTCGGCATTGCATTTCTCGAACACAGATCTATCAACAACTCTGTCGAAGAAATCACACCCATCAACAATCGAGTTATGACTATGCTCATTCAGAGCCCCTATAAAAAATATAAATGCACATGCCCCCACCAACATCGAAAATAAGGAAAACACCGAAAATGTCGTAAAATTGTGGAACACACTCGAAAATACTATGAGCAAAATTTACCAAGATGACGTGAAAATACTAATGGGAGGCTTCAACTCTCTATTTGGGACAGAAAAAACCTGTAGAAAAATCATTGGTACAAATTCAACACACCGAAACGCTTAGACCAACGGCACACGTCTGACTGACATTTGCCAACAATTCAACCACAAAAGAATGTCCTCCCACTTAGGAAGTAGCCTGTTCCCAAGAAACATGTTTGGCTACCAGGTGCAAGCTGCTTTCGTTCGCCTTTCGAGACTCGCTGAAAGCCAGATTTTTAATTCTTTTGTAGCAGAGCTACAAGCAGGCAGATACAAACGCAATAAGGGAATCGTAAGACAACGCGCCTTGCTACTTTCAGTAACCCTTAGTGTCAGAGCGAAAACCTTACGGTACTGCCAAATTCATAATGACGACATATTTTTTGTTGTTGTGAATACATAATTATATCTATGAAATGCCACTTTTCATAATAGCGGATGATACAGGAAATGAAGTAAATACGGATCTTTTCGAAGTCAAAAGTCGGTAATGTCCTACTAATTCGTGTTAAAATACGCTCAATCGTCTCACAGATACTTAATGCTTTATTAAGATAGTCTGCCGTCGTGATGTTTCTGTAGTAAGCTGAATTTATTTTGTATTAGTACAGTGAATATTTTAATTGGATTTTCCGATAGTTTACTAAACGCAACAGTAATCATCAATGAGAAATTAATCAGCAAAAGAATTTTCTTTCACGATATCTAAAACGATCTGACAATGCTAAAGTTGTTTACAAATTCTACGCCAGTAGAAACCTACTGGTTTCAACGATATAATTATACCAGAGTAGTTTTAAGAGTATTTTCGTCTAGAAATGAATTGCGTCGACGGTTGATCGATCAAGAGCGGGAAAGGTAAAGCTTAACGAATATATGACGAGAGGGACAAGTGCTTGAGAGAGGACTTCTCTATCAATACAAGTGCCTGAGAGACGACTTTAATTTCAATCTCCTGGATAGTTTTGTTTCTCAAATCAAGAAGTGCGTTATCATGCAGTAGAACATGTGATGTAGTTGTGTTGCTCGATTTTCTTACGCTGAGACCGAAAGGTGTCTCAGTTGTTGGCAACAAATTCCAGCTGTGTTTTGGTAGAATTCGTAGCCCAAAACTCACTTTTGGAGCTATCAGATGTAAAATATTATGTTCACACTACTCTTTGCTCGAGTTTATGTCTTTTGGAGGGGCTCAGCCTTTCATTTCTTCTTAGGAAGTTAATGATAAAGGCATCATAACACGTCACCAGTTACAGTACTGCATACGAATGCTCAATGAGCGACCTGATGACGTTCAATAATAGTCACTCCGTTGATTTTTGTTGTTTCGAATTAGAGCATGTAGTACTCGTACACCAGACTTCTGAACTTTGCCTGTTGAATGCAAATGTCGCATGATGGTAAAATGGTAATCTATCACATATATCAGTAGTCGAGACTTGCTTAATGTGGAAAATCATTGATGCCAGAACGATCTTTGTTGAAACAAGAATATCTTTTTCTGGCGTATTTTTCCCAAAAGCATTCGCTCCACACACAATTCAAATCTTTCTAGCTGCCTCCTCTGCATTCACCCCTCTGTTATACCAAAAGTAAACGTTGCGTTGCAGATGTTACACCTATTTCCACTTGCGACTCAATTTTACAATGCTTAACTGTAGTTCATGATTCTCAAGTATGCAAAATCCAATGCTTAACTGCAAGATGATAACTAGAACTTCAAATTCGAAAATGACAGTTGATACATACACTGACAGCGTCGCGCCGCGTTCACCTGAGCGGTGCCGGATTTCAGGCGGCGGGTGGCGCCTGGCCGGTGGCCGGTAGCCGCTGCAGCGCGAGGAAACGCTCGAGCGTAAGCTGTATGATCGCGACGCAGCCACGAGCTGTCCTGCGGAATTGTTTCTGGAATACTTGTTATTGCTGGTGGGTAGAATGTTAAGCGAATTATCTTTGATGTTCAGTCAGACTCATAACTTTAGACCGACTGTGGAAAAAAAAAAAAAACAGTTGGACGCGAACAGGCGACTGTAAGCTTAGAACGCACGACGCTTGCCACTAGACCACGGGCTCACATAGTCCGACAACGTCTCGGAAGTAGACAATACTTCCTCCTAACACTTCCGCATCTTACAGTGTTGCCAGATTGTGCATATGGCCGGACTTAGAGTTGTCAGGGGCGGTCAGTTTTATTGGCCACCTTAAGTGAATGACTCGGACTTAGTCTCGGTGGCGGCCGGCCGGCGGTCAGTTTTATTGTCTAAGACTGTACACAACTCAACACCACGCTCCCCATAAATTCTTCCAAGTATTGGTCTGCTTTCCACCGCCTTACTGGGAACCGCCCCACCCCCCAGTACCCTATCCTCCGTAATGACCGTCCATTTCCTGACAGCCGGCCGAAGTGGCCGTGCGGTTAAAGGCGCTGCAGTCTGGAACCGCAAGACCGCTACGGTCGCAGGTTCGAATCCTGCCTCGGGCATGGATGTTTGTGATGTCCTTAGGTTAGTTAGGTTTAACTAGTTCTAAGTTCTAGGGGACTAATGACCTCAGCAGTTGAGTCCCATAGTGCTCAGAGCCATTTGAACCTTTCCTGACAACCTCAATAAGGCCAACCACTTTGCCTCTCACCTCTCCGATGTTTTTTCCATCCCAGATGATCCCCACTTTGATTATTCCCTCTTCCCTGACGTCATGGACCGTACGAATACCTCTGTTCCTCCCCTTGCTCCTAGCTTCCAGTACTTGGGCCACACACCACCATCTGAACTTAACACTCCCATCACTACACAGGACATCAGCCTCACACTCCGCACTAAACGCAACACTGCTCCCGGCCACGACTGCGTTACCTACCGCCACCTCAAACACTGCCCTCCCTCCTTCCTTTCAATCCTTGCCACCCTCTACAATGTCATCCTTGCCACTGGCTTCTATCCCGACCTGTGGAAAACCTCCCGTATCCTGATGTTCTCCAAACCCAACAAGCCTCCATCTGATGCCTCTTCCTATCGTCCTATCTGTCTCACATCGGTGTTCAGCAAGCTCTTGGAATCCATCCTTTCCCAGCGCATCAATCACCACCTCCGCCAAAACCACCTCCTCCCAAACACCCAATGTGGCTTTCGGCCTTCCTTCTCTGCTGATGACCAACTCCTCCGCCTCACTCCTCTCCCTCCAGCTTAACTCCCGTCGCTCCGCCATTTTTGTCTCCCTTGACCTCGAAAAGGCCTACGACCATGTCTGGCATCCCGGTCTCCTGTTGAAACTCCAAACCTACGCCCTTCCTATCAACTACATCCGTCTGGTGGCTTCCTTCCTCTCCCACCGCCCCTCCTATGTTACCATCCATAATGCCAATTCCCACACCTTCTACCCCTCTGCAGGTGTGCCTCAGGGCTCTGTCCTCTCCCCTCTCCTCTACCTCCTGTACACGGCAGATATGCCCCAACCCCCCCCCCCTCAAGTACACTTCTTGCAATATGCTGATGACACCGCATTCCTCGCCCACGCTCCTACCCTCAAACGGTCCCAACGCCTTCTCCAGAATCACCTTGACCTTTTTGCTGCATGGTGTAACCAGTGGCTCCTGAAACTCAACCCTTCCAAGACCCAGGCAATCATCGTAGGTCGTACCACTCGCTCCTTCTGGCTCCTGGATTTCTCCCTTACTGTCTGCGCCCGTCCTGTCCGTCTCACCCCCACCCTCACCTACCTTGGCCTCACCATTGACCGTCACCTCACCTGGATCCCTCATCTCCGCTCCATCCAATCCAAAGCCCACAACCACCTCCGACTCCTCAAACTCCTCTCTGGCCGGACATGGGGGTTGCACCCCTCTACCATCCTCCACACCTACAAATCCTTAATCCGTCCTGGATATCTGCCCCCCTCCAGATCCTTGAGTGTCATGCACTCCGCCTCGCCTTCCGTATATGCCTCCCGTCCCCCACGCGGATCCTCTATGATCTCATTCCTTTCCCCCATCTGCTCCTATTCCTTGAACATATCCGCATCCTCTACACCTCCCGCCGTCTTGAACCCCCTCACCCCCTGGTTGCTCCTCTCCTCTCCCATCCCCGCCCCCTGCCACGTCTTCACCGTTGTGTCCCCCCTACCCTCCATCTCTACACCCTACATCTCCTTTCCCAAGGTGGCTTCCATCAACTCCCCCTCCCAGATGATGCCCTCTCTCCCTCCATTTATCCCTCCTATCAACTCTGATCCTCACTCCCCCTCCTTTCCTCTGTCCTTTCCCTGGGCTCCCTCTTCCCCCCTTCTGTCCTGTTTTCTCCCCACTAAACCTCTCCCTACCTCCCTTCTCCCACCCCCCGAGTCCTTTTGTATTCCCCTCCTCTGCCTACCCCACTCCCTGTCACGTCTGCCCAGCGCCCCCCACCCCTCTTATGGGTCCTCATCCTCCATCAGCTCCTTTCCTGGCTCCCCCCCCCTTTTTTATTTTCCCATCATCTGTCCAGTTTCCCCCCACCTGCTCTCGGCTGTGGTATGTCACATTTGCCAACTTTTTAGTGCAGTGTTCCAGTGACTTTTCAGTGTTGTTCGTCTTTCTCGTGTTTCGAACAGAAACCATGCTGCCGCTGGGTGTGAATTTTATGTCTTTTGCGAACAGAAACCAGACTGTCGCCGTCTTTTTTTTTAATTGTCTGTCCATTGTTTTACCTGTCTGCTTTGTGTGTATTTTCTTAGCGTCATCGTCCCTCTGTTCTTTGTTTTAAGTTCCACGATTTCTTTTCGCCATGTTACTCTTTAAGTCCCCGATTTTATCGCCTGTTTTTATTATTTATTCTCTTCATCTAACAAAGTCTGTAGGCTGAAGAGCGGCATACTAAGCTGCTGCCAGCCCGCCCCCTTCGGGGGGAATTGAAATTCAATAAAGGAAAAAAAAATGTTTTTTCTTATTGTCAATTATGTTGCTAAGCTTTTTGCTAATGAATGTGTCTTCCTGTTTAGGTGTATTTTTACTTCTGATGAAGGTATATTTAGATATACCGAAACCGTGGTCAAAGATTTCAATAAATCTTTATGCTGCAACTGTTCGACTGTTATCATTTACCATGAAGAATGCAGTTAACTGTTGTTGTCTAGGACAACTACTGTTTACGTTCTACAGACTGCGTGAGATTATCATTCTCAAGGACAATGGCTGTTCCTATAGTGACGACTGGCATGTGAAAAATGATCACAGTAATGACAGGTTTCCTTAGATGAGGCATATTTCGGCTCGTGTTGGTGCATTAAGAACAGCTTTGTCACGCTCTGTATCAGTAAATAATACATACTGCGGATTGTAACTGATTGTTACATCGGCGTAAGGTGCCTGAAGAAAGAGATGCACTATCTGATCAGTATATCGGTCATGAGATATGGCCACCGGATGTCAGGAGAGGCGGACCCGACAGCGTGAAAGGAGGGAGGGAGTGCTGTGTCGGCTGTAGAGAAGCGGTAACACCAGAACGAGTAGATCATTAGAGCTCAGTGAATTGAATGTGGACAAGGCACTGAATAAATAAACCAGGGCCCTTTCAACCCCTCTAAGGCTGTCCAGGTCGACTGTTGGTGATGTGAGGTTGGAACCCAAACGAACGACCACAGCTAAAGCAAGGTCATATAGACGTCATATACCGACGGACAAGAACCGTCGAACATTACGGAAGATGGTTTTAAAAAGATCAGCAAAACAAATCATCGTTCTAACAGCAATCCACAGAGCACAATGAATGTGCGTATGCTGAGAAAAAAAATATAATAAAAAGAAAATGTGGTACAAGCGTCGACCAGCTGCTCATAAACCACACATCTCTACATCTACATCGCCATGGATACTCTGCAAATCACATTTAAGTGCCTGCCAGAGGGTTCATCGAACCACCTTCACAATTCTCTATTATTCCAATCTCGTATAGCGCGCGCGAATGAACACCTATATCTTTCCGTGCGAGCTCTGATTTCCCTTATTTTATCGTGGTGATCGTTCCTCCCTATGAAGGTCGGAGTCAAAAAAATATTTTGGCATTCGGAGGAGAAAGTTGGTGATTGGAATTTCGTGAGAAGATTCCCTCGCAACGAAAAACGCCTTTCTTTTAATGATGTCCAGCCCAAATCCTGTATCATTTCTGTGACACTCTCTCTCTCATATTCCGCGATAATACTAAACGTGCTGCCTCTCTTTGAACTCTTTTGATGTACTCCGTCAGTCCTATCTGGTAAGCATCCCCAACCGCGCAGCAGTATGCTAAAAGCGGACGGACAAGCGTAGTGTAGGCAGTCTCCTTAGTAGGCCAATAAAACGCTGTCTTTGGTTAGTCTTCCCCACAACTCTTTCTACGTGTTCCTTCCAATTTAAGATGTTCGTAATTATAAAACCTAGGTATTTAGTTGAATTTACGGCTTTTAGATTAGACTGATTTATCGTGTAACCGAAGTTTAACGAGTTCGTTTTAGCACTCATGTGCATGACCTCGCACTTTCCATCATTTAGTATCAGTTGCCAATTTTCGCACCATACACACATCTTTTTTTTACATCGTTTTGAAATTTGTTTTGATCTTCTGATGACGTTATTAGTCGATAAACGACAGCGTCATCTACAAACAACCGAAGACGGCTACTCAGATTGTTTTCTAAATCATTTATAAGGAACAGCAAAGGGCCAATAACACTACCTTGGGGAACGCCAGAAATCACTCCTGTTTTACTCGATGACTTTCCGTCAATTACTACGAACTGTGACCTCTCTGACAGGAAATCACAAACCCAAGCGAAGATGATGGGTACGAAACCCTTCGAAACGTTGCGAGAAGACGACGCTTTTACTCGGCTGATCACCCGAGAAGATTTCACGAATTAAATTTGTACTGGGTTTTGTAATTTTCCTAGGTTATCTGAAGATGCCTTGCAACACAGACGAAATGCGTCGTAAATGAAGATCTAATAAACACATCTTCATTGCAGCCACGTCCGAATTCTCTTTATATCTTTATATATAGAATAAAAAAGCATTTATTTTTTCCTTTGTTGATTTGGCTGAGAGTAGGATGAAATTTTCAGAGCCTGCCATAATTTTTCATAGACTGATACACAAGTGCACCTACCCATCGCAGCCCAACGATGCTTGTATATTGTTATCAATAAATAGCGATTTTATCGTACACTTCACTTATCGCACTCGCAACAAATTCCCTTTCTTTATTAAATTCGAAGGAAGTTCTTTCCGGCGAGCATTTGCACAGCAGCGAAAGTGTATAGATGGCTGTCACATATTAATTCCAATCTTTGACGACAGGCTTGTATGGCACAGGGACAAAGGTTAATCACGCTGTGGTTCAAAAACGGTTCAAACGGCTCTGAGCACTATGGTACTCAACATCTTAGGTCATAAGTCCCCTAGAACTTAGAACTACTTAAACCTAACTAACCTAAGGACATCACACACACCCATGCCCGAGGCAGGATTCGAACCTGCGACCGTAGCAGTCCCGCGGTTCCGGACTGCAGCGCCAGAACCGCTAGACCACAATCACGCTGTGGATTTTGCGTTTCAGTTATACTGCTTACTATGTTGAGAAGTGGCTCAGCTTGCAGTGAAAAATTAGTATGTCCTACTGTATAAGGAGCAATATTAGAAGCTTGTCAGCTACAAGTGACTGTACTACAGGAAACAGATTTCTCCTTCAACTGGTTGCTTCGTTGCGCTGTTCAGTTCGCAAGACAATTATTTTCTCGTTCATGTGGCCTCGTGTTCAGGCGAATGTTACAGACACTCTGCACAATGAACCCCCGTGAGACCCCATCAGACTGTTAGAGATTCAGATTCTGAAATTGTGAACCAGCACGCCCACGAAAACTTTAAAAGTTCAGACCAGTGAAGTCGAGATAGTCGAAACTGCATCGAGATATACAGGGTGTTTCAAAAATGACCGGTATATTTGAAACGGCAATAAAAACTAAACGAGCAGCGATAGAAATACATCGTTTGTTGCAATATGCTTGGGACAACAGTACATTTTCAGGCGGACAAACTTTCGAAATTACAGTAGTTACAATTTTCAACAACAGATGGCGCTGCAAGTGATGTGAAAGATATAGAAGACAACGCAGTCTGTGGGTGCGCCATTCTGTACGTCGTCTTTCTGCTGTAAGCGTGTGCTGTTCACAACGTGCAAGTGTGCTGTAGACAACATGGTTTATTCCTTAGAACAGAGGATTTTTCTGGTGTTGGAACTCCACCGCCTAGAACACAGTGTTGTTGCAACAAGACGAAGTTTTCAACGGAGGTTTAATGTAACCAAAGGACCGAAAAGCGATACAATAAAGGATCTGTTTGAAAAATTTCAACGGACTGGGAACGTGACGGATGAACGTGCTGGAACGGTAGGGCGACCGCGTACGGCAACCACAGAGGGCAACGCGCAGCTAGTGCAGCAGGTGATCCAACAGCGGCCTCGGGTTTCCGTTCGCCGTGTTGCAGCTGCGGTCCAAATGACGCCAACGTCCACGTATCGTCTCATGCGCCAGAGTTTACACCTCTATCCATACAAAATTCAAACGCGGCAACCCCTCAGCGCCGCTACCATTGCTGCACGAGAGACATTCGCTAACGATATAGTGCACAGGATTGATGACGGCGATATGCATGTGGGCAGCATTTGGTTTACTGACGAAGCTTATTTTTACCTGGACGGCTTCGTCAATAAACAGAACTGGCGCATATGGCGAACCGAAAAGCCCCATGTTGCAGTCCCATCGTCCCTGCATCCTCAAAAAGTACTGGTCTGGGCCGCCATTTCTTCCAAAGGAATCATTGGCCCATTTTTCAGATCCGAAACGAATACTGCATCACGCTATCTGGACATTCTTCGTGAATTTGTGGCGGTACAAACTGCCTTACACGACACTGCGAACACCTCGTGGTTTATGCAAGACGGTGCCCGGCCACATCGCACGGCCGACGTCTTTAATTTCCTGAATGAATATTTCGATGATCGTGTGATTGCTTTGGGCTATCCGAAACATACAGGAGGCGGCGTGGATTGGCCTCCCTATTCGCCAGACATGAACCCCTGTGACTTCTTTCTGTGGGGACACTTGAAAGACCAGGTGTACCGCCAGAATCCAGAAACAATTGAACAGCTGAAGCAGTACATCTCATCTGCATGTGAAGCCATTCCGCCAGACACGTTGTCAAAGGTTTCGGGTAATTTCATTCAGAGACTACGCCATATTATTGCTACGCATGGTGGATATGTGGAAAATAACGTACTATAGAGTTTCCCAGACCGCAGCGCCATCTGTTGTTGAAAATTGTAACTACTGTAATTTCGAAAGTTTGTCTGCCTGAAAATGTACTGTTGTCCCAAGCATATTGCAACAAACGGTGTATTTCTATCGCTGCTCGTTTAGTTTTTATTGCCGTTTCAAATATACCGGTCATTTTTGAAACACCCTGTAGGTATTGCTTGACTTCTCCAAATAACTTACAGCCAGTTACAGGATGCTTCCTTTAAGAAGGCTACACTGGGTTGCCTGGCTAATGATCAAGTGCTCCGTCTCCCTTGCCAAAGCTATCAACTACTCGTTAAATTCAACATTTCATTTCATCGCTTCACTTCTTGAGACACTGTGGAGAGATTTATGACTTAGCCCAGGACGTTCGCCTACGGGCTGATGAGAAGGGAACACCCACCATTACCTGTCTCTTCAGTGCAGCAACTCTGGTACTGAAAATTTCTGGCAACACCAGGAACGAGTGTCAAAAAAAAAAAAAAAAAAAAAAAAAAAAAATTCTCTGAGCACTATGGGACTTAACATCAGAGGTCATCAGTCCCGTAGAGCCTAACTAACCTAAGGACATCACACACATCCATGCCCGAGGCAGGATTCGAACCTGCGACCGTAGCGGTCGCGCGGTTCCAGACTAAAGCGCCTAGACCCGCTCGATCACCACGGTCGGCAACCGAGTGTCACCTCATTTGTTAGCGGCCGCGACATCCGCTACAGCGGTTGAGTTGTTTGTGGAGAGAGGAATGAATGAAAAACAGCAGTGTCACCGGCCGGAAAATAGCCCAGCATGACGTGGCGACTAAATGCCCGTCCATGCATACAGTTTCAAACGAATATTTTCATAAATAAGTTGAAATCCGTGATTCAAACAATAAGGGGAATTCTTTTGTTGACTAGAACAGCTGTTGTACTTCAGAAAAAGAATTCGTTACATAAATGTCGTGTCGTAACATCCGGGCACATTGCTCTATCATTGACAATACGTGTGAGAGGACTACTGCGTACAGGAAGACCGTAACGAACGTACACGAAAAATAAAATTTCACATAATTATGAAGTCATAACTTCCTGTTGGTAAAAAAAAAGAAACAAAATCCTCTTCCGGAGGAAAAGGCGAGAGAGGATAATTTTATGAAAACGTTCTTTGACCGCTGTAGGAACGGCTAGGAAATTATTATACACCAAACGCTGAATCGATATTATGGCATGAACCATAAGACATTTCCTTCTTCTAACTGTAAATGTAGAGATGCCACCCACAGTAGCAGCACAGATGATGAATTTAATTCTGCCGCACGTAATTTTCCCATGAACCTTGTCTGCAGTGTGTAAATGTGTCGATATTCACGCAAGCGCTATGGTACTTTCTTTCATTTTCTTTTTTTTTCAATTTCGATTCTTAACTTCGGGGAATATAGAGGGCTCTTTGAGATCGGGTAGTTTAAGGAGTCGCTATCCATTTCGACCAATTACCATGTGAGGTCGTAGTGATGCAAATGCGCTCCAATTTCGGTGTAAATGGGACGTACATTTGCTTTACAACCAAAGGAAATCTCCCGAAAAACTTAGTTGGAACCGGGGACTTGAACTATTTTGAATTTACTTCTGCGATTATGATATCTATTATCCATGACAAAAATTAAAAATGTGTTTGTATGTATGTATGTGTGTGTGTGTGTGTGAGTGTGTGTGTGTGTGTGTGTGTGTGTGTAATAAACACAAGCTATGGAGCTCTCGCAATTGATCGTTTCATTCTGGGCATATATTGTAGAACCATTGATAAAGATCACAAGCAAATTATAATTCATGACTGTCAAAGTGCCTTGCATTCTATAACAATTTTTGATCGGACTGCATGTTTTCCATAATGAGCCATAACTTTAGTTTTAGTGGTGGATATTTTTAGATTGTAGTATTGCCTTATTAGTTCGTATAATCAGTACACAGAAAGCTGTAAGTTTGCTTCCTTATTGATTAGTAAGACTTCATGATCTGCTTACAGCATAGCGTTCAGATAATAGCTTATTTTGATTTTCTTATGACATCATAAATATGGCTGTCGTGGCGAGTTATATCCTTGCCTGATGCCTTGATTTATTATTTTCTCTTCGGTTTTTGAGCTGCCTGTGTTTATGATTATTTTGGAACTTTCATATACGTTTTTACTGTATAAGATGTACGGGATAACCTATTTCTTCCATTGATGTCAATAGTCTGTTCCTACTGATCAAGTCAAAAGTTTTATCGAAGTCAATAAAAGCAACATGTATTTGCAGATTGACTTCCCGTTGTTTTTCTAAAATTGTTTTAATACTGAAAATATTATCGTTCCGGAAGAGTGCTTTTCTAAATCCGCTTTGTTTTTCTCCCAGGCATACACCTGCTATTGTTCTCAAGCGATTATTGAAGACAAGGCACAGGAACAAGCCTCCAGTTTTAGGTATTTAGGGCTCAATATCAGCTTGAATAACGATAACAACGCACAGAATAAAGCCAATAAATGGATCTATAAACAAAACCTTAAAGAACAGGACGAGGAAAGACATAAAAAAGTTTTACAAAACATCGGCTGGGTCTGTCTTCTACGCCAGCGAACCTTGAGCTGAAAAAAAAAAAAAACAGTATACAGTGCGATGAAATGAGATTTTTCAGACCTGCCAGACGTTGCTCAAGGAGGGATCTGATAAGAAATCAAATTATATGAGAAGAATTATGAGTAGTTAACTTAAACAATAAAATGGAAGACTGTAGGGAGAAATGGATGCAACATCTTCAATGCATGGAAAAAGAATTCTAATCATTATAAGCAGTACAAGCCCTCGGGAAAGAGAGACGCTGGAAGGCCGAGAAAAAGTTGGCGTTGAAAATATAAAATTGGAATAGCTATATGTGTCCAAAGTGAAGAAAAAGAAAGACTGTTAAAATTGAATAAAAATATATGTAAAATGGCACTGTAAATCACCTATGTTATCTTCGGTCGAACAATATGTCCGAAATGGTGAGCTAATAGAGGGTGTGCTGTGAGCGCTAATAGAGACAAGTTGAAAATGAGGAGTCGGTGGGCGGACAAGGCGGAGGCGTAAGTGGTCACAGAATAGCGGTCTGGACCGTTGGACTGTGTCGTCTCTGCCGCGGCCAAGGAGATAAAACTGTTCTTCAAGGTCTGACGCGCCTTTGTGGTGGGAGAGTTGTTTAAGCGAGAACTGGATGAGACATTTGTAGCGGTGACAGGAACATGCCTGGTAATTGCAGCTGCAGTGAGAAATTGCGCCCAGAGGGTAAGTACCGTAGTCTGGCGTATTTCACGATATAAGGAAATGGGCGCATTGTCTGATTTGTCACGTTACGTGAGCACATGTAACAACGGCCAAGCAATACTTCCACACGCGTTACAACGAGTACAAAGTAAAGTAACTTCAAAGACAGATAAGAATAATTATTATTGATGTTGCGGAACCAGTTCTAGAAGACATAGTTATATGCAAGTATTTCACATACCTACACCCAGAAACCCACCTCATAGTGTGTGATGGAGGGTACTTATGGCTCTGCTCTCATCTCCCAGCTTTTTGTCCTATTCGCGAATGGTGCGCGGTAAGAATCTATGATTTCCCTGTTGCGGACATTTCACGAGACGTAGATGGTACGAAGTAATACATTGATTTTTCTTGCAACGTCATCTCTGAGCGGTATTTTAACCCGTAATCCTATCCATGAGTCACAACGTCTCTTCACAGCGTCTGCCAGTGGAATTTGATAAATTCCTCAGTAACACTCTCACGCTTACTGGATGAAACCTTGACGAAAAGTGACGCTCTTCTTTGTTGTGCTAATATTAACCATTAGCGGTTCAAGGCTGTCAAGCAATACTTACGAACCTGTCGAACGAGTGTCATGCAAGTCACATCCATTGTGGGTGAATTACATTTCCTTGGGATTTTCCCATAACTTATTTTATGTGGACTACCCGCTTTTGGCCACTCCTGACTGCTACGCCTACTTATTTTACGGTTGTTATTTTTTCCAGTAATTTACCACCCATAGTATTGCTGTTCATGTTGTAAATTAATGACCTTGCAGACTATGTAAACAGTAACCTCAGACATTATGCTGATGGTGCAGTTATCTGTAATAAAGTACTGTCTCAAAGAAACTGCATAAAATTCAGTCAGGTCTTCATAAGATTTCAAAGTGGAGCAAAGATTGGCAAATTGCTGTAAATGTTCAGAACCGTAAGATTGTGCACTTCACAAAACGATAAAAACGTAGCATCCTATGATTATAGCATCAGTGTCATTGTTGTAATTGGCCAATCGTACAAATACCTGGGTGTAACACTTTGTAGGGATATGAAACGTAATGATCACATAAGCTCGGTCGTGGGCAAAGCAGTTGGTAGACTTCTGTTTATTGGTAGATTACTGGGTAAGTACAATCAGTCTAAAAAAGAGATTGCTCACAAATCACCCGTGCGACGGGTTCTATAACATTGCTCAAGTTTGAGCGGTCCGTACCAGATGCGACTAACAGGGGATACTGAAGGTGTACAAAGAAGGACAGCACGAATAGTCACAGGTCTGTTCTACTCGTGAGAGTGTCGCAGAGATACTGAATGAACTAGACTGGAAAATTGAAGATAGACGTAAGCTATCTGAGAAAGTCTGTTAACACAGTTTCAAGAACTAACCTTAAATAATGACTCTAGGAATATGCTACAACCCCCTACGTACGAGGGGCGGTTGAAAAGTCCGTGCAATGTCCGAGAGATGGCACCACCGGCGCATATCGAGCTCATGTTTACTTAATAGCATCTTTGGAAAGAACGCACACCACGTTTCAGCCATATTGATCTATTTCTTTGTGTTTGGCATTCGTGTGAATCAAGGAAGTCGAGTGACTGTCAAAAAATGGACGAAGAAGAATTTCGTGTGGTGATTAAACATTACTTTACGAAAGACGAAACGCCTTAGGAGACTAAAAAGATGCTTGATAAACATTACGGTAACTCTGCACCTTCGTTTAGAACAGTTTATATGTGGTTTCAAACTTTTCGGAGTGGCCATATGGGCACAAGTAATGCTGAACGTTCTGGACGCCCTGTGGAGGTTACGACTCCAGAAATCATTGATAAAATCCATGATGTCGTGATGGGTGACAAAAGAGTGAAGGTGCGTGAGATTGATAGTGCTGTGGGCATCCTGAATGAATGGGTACATAATATTTTGCATAAAAGTTTGGACATGAGATAGCTATCCGCAAGATGGGTTCGCGATTGCTCACGCTTGACCAAAAACGGAATCGTGTGAAGTGTTGCAAGGACGGTTTGCAGCCGTTCAAGAAGAATCTGCAGGACTTTAAGCGTCGTTTCGTCACTGTGGATGAAACATGGATACATTACTATACTCCTGAGACCAAACAACAATCTAAACAATGGGATACCAAGGGAGAATCTGCACCAAAAAAGATGAAGACCAGTCCTTCGGCCGGTAAGGTTATGGCGAGTGTCTTTGGGGATTCGCAAGGGATAATCCTCATCGACTATCTGGAAAAGATTAAACTATTACAGGTGCATATTATTCATCGTTATTGGACCGTTTGAAAACCGAGCTGCAAGAAAAACGCCGTCGATCTGACCGCAAAAAAGTCCTTTTCCATCATGACAATGCATTAGCACACACCTCAGCAGTTGTGGACGCAAAATTAATGGAAATATGATTCCGACTCGTTTCACATCTCCCCTATTCTTCCTGGGACTACTATTTGTTCCCCAATTTGAAGAAATGGCTGGCGGGACAAAGATTTTATTCAAACGAGGAGGTGATTGCAGCAACTAATAGCTATTTTGCAGTCTTGGAAAATTCCTATTATTCGTAAGGGATCAACAAATTAGAACAGCGTTGGACGAAGTGTATAAGTCTGAAAGGAGACTATGTCGAAAAATAAAGAAGGTTTATCCCAAACACGTAAGTAGTTTTTATTTTTGCACGGACGTTTCAAACGCCCCTGGTATCACTCACATATGGACCGTAAGAAAAATATTAGAAAAACTAAAGCACGCACACAGGCATTCATAAAATCATTCTTCCCACGCTCCGCACCTGAGTAGAATGGGAAGAAAATGACTGGTACGGGACGTACCCTCTGCCATGGACTGCCGGTGGTTTGCAGAGTATAGAACTAGACGTAGATATTGATAATCGAAAATTAACTGGTCTTGCGGCTTATTTATGTATAACACGTTACATTCATTTAAGTTAAGAAATAACTTTCAATCCCTAAGGCAAATATTTATCCCATGAAGAGTTTTCTGAATTTCGCTACAGTTTTCTGACATTGTAGCGTTCCTACACTCCTGATCATTAAAACTACTACTGCGGGAAGGATAGCAAATAACAGAATTTTACTTGTTGTGCGTGTACATTGCTGCTACGAGCAGTTGTTCAATAGAAGTGATGTGTTCCGCAGTAGCGGAGATGAGCAATTGCCCGTAGCTCTTAAGATTTGCATATTAGAGCCCACGTTAACTAGATACTTTTTGCTTGTTTTGTTAAGGAACCAGTCCCCATAGTTTGTCAACGTATTTTTGAAACGCCTTATAACAGAATTTTACTTTGCATAAAATACTGTAACTCAAGAATTAAAATTTTCTTCCAAGCAGCTTTAACATATTATAAAGCACTTGAATGCATAGAACTCAAAATATCTATAAATTCTGAAGAAAACGTGAGCTCGTTTCTCACAATATAAAAAACAGAACGGAAAATTGCGTATGGCAGTCTCTAATGCATATACCTTAATGTGCTACTAAAATCGGTCACTACATTGAAACACCGACCAGGAAACAATATGCATTTTTAGGAGCACTACCCTGAAGGTAAAACCATCTCCCCTAACAAATGCCGTAGTGGCGACCTCCGTTTTGCAGAAACCACTGCAACTGGAAAGGGAATGCCATCATTGGCGTTTAGAGTGGCAGAATGTAAGTATTTGCGGTAGGCTCCCTACAATGTCAGCCAAAGATGTGTTAGATGTTCCAGTAGTGATCGCAGTGCACTAGTTTGAGTCATTGAGTGGCAAAGTCGATAAACAAGAAGAGTAATGCTTCTTTACTAAAATTACGCGAACGCAATACATTGTGCTGTACGTGTGGAGAACTCAGCTCACCAGACGATATTGTCCGGCAGTGCACCAATAGGCAAGTTGTTGCAAAGGAGAACAGGTTGATAACAAAACAGTCTTCCTTTTCCTGCCTTTATCCCGTATCATCAGCTGTTCGGCAAGTTAATGACTGGATTTGGCAATGTTAGTGGTAGAGGGTGGCCAGATGATCCCTTGTCGCCACCCCCTCCCTTCCCCCACTCATCCATCCATCCCAGGAGGGAAGTGTGTACCTGGACTGCCTGCGTTTTTACATGTGAAAGTGTCAAACGTTTTCTAAATGTTTGAGAATCGTACAGCTGAGGCGGGACGTGGGCGCCATCCAAATATTCTCATAGTCGAGTGTGGGGTAACCGCCTAGAAACAACATCGATCCGCCGGACGGGTTCTATCAGGGGCCAGCACGCCTCTCCGAATCCCGAAAACAGCTATCCGGAAGGGTCTGGTGACAAAGCAGTCTGCAGCACTACAATGAGTGTGACTCAGTGGCCTTCTGAAAGGCGGAATATCAGGCTAGCCTATGTGGTAAAGAAATAGACTGGAAGAAGCCGTACATCATGTCAGAGGGACGCACTAAGACCTAAAATCCAACCACGGCGTCCTTCCGGGAGCAGGATTTGGAGATGAGCCTCGGTGAAAATCAGGAAGTCCTTAACTGCTGTCACCCTACCAACCCAGACAACCTCATAGCCGATTTCTGTTTGCGCCAAGCTTTAATGTCCAGAGTCAGTTGGATAGTATGGGCCATACGAAAGTCGGATGAAGTGAGCCATATAAGTTAGGTTTTATTTTGTTTTTATGGTCGAGAGGAGTGGTCCGAGACCGCAATGAAGCAAGCGGTTTCAAGTGTTTTGCACGGCGCAATGACCGAAAAACCTGCTGCTGATCGTTTTAACCTTCCTAGCACTGCACTGCAAAGGAGATTAACATAATCGTAGGGAACCAACAGGCACCTCAAACTGGGCATTTCAAACCATCAGTTGTGCCTGTAGCACACATGTAATATTCAGATTCCACATCAAAGCCTCTAGATAAAACTGAGTTTCAAAAGCTATCATACTATGTGGCAGGAAATTTAAAACTGTCTCACTGGCTTAGCGAAATGCAGCAGAGCTGCTAAAGCTGTAGCTGAAGAAGTACGGTGTACGTCCTCACAATGCTGCGTATCACAGTTAAAGTACAACCAAACAAAACCTAACACCACAGAACACAAATTGTGGTCGTAAAGTGGGTATCATTGTTCTCAACACTGAGTACCTTGAGTGAAACAAATTTATTTTCAAGCACACACACAGCGCTACCGTCGACATTTTCACTGATGTCTACATATTTTCAGACGTCAGCGGCCATGAGAAATCAAACGAGAAGCGACTACTCAGCAGCGAGCCACTGAAGACCATGGGTCGCCTGACCCAAAATACTCCGATAATATCCCTGAACAGTCTATACATTTTTAAAATCTTGAATGCTTGGTGCTCCTCAGAATTAATATATTTATAAAAGGACGTCTTGTAAACACCAAGAGCTGCAATGAAAACGTTTAATTGCCAAACCGGTTTTTCGGGTGTACAACCCATCGTTAGTGGCACTTGATACAGAGGAACAAACAACTGTATATACAAAAATTTCTAACTGTATATATGACAACAGGAAGATAAGTCAACCTACATTATGCATCTCTGTATCAATGAGATGCGTTTCAGTTTATACGATAGGATATGAGATCCGTCATATCACATAGCACACAGGTTGTCGTGTATGTTACTGCTGTCAAATCTCAGGCAGCGACGATTCTTGATCACGTGTGACATAACTGTTACATACTGTAAACATGGAACTGACTGGTCAATGAGTACACATTATTTGTCTTTTGTTATTTCTAAGATCATATTTATATACGTCTGTGAGCATGGAGGTAAAAATTTTCGCTCTATGCACTCCTACATCATAAATATAATCTTCGGAAAATTGGTTTATGAAGATAGGATACAGAATAGATATAAAATTGCAAGATAATCCAACACATCACATCAAATTAGACAATTTTATTTACATGATTTGTAAAGACACCAATTCGAACTTATTTGCTTAAAACACTGTCGATATTTCGTGTATAAGCCTAATCCGTAGCTCTGTTCATTAAGCATGTTGGTCGGTTGCTTTGTGACATGGCTATATACAGAGTGGGAATAAAAGTGGTCCGGACGTGTGGATACGATTGGACGTGAATGTATGCATATCACCAAACCCCTACAGTTACTTTCAACAGGACGGAGCAGTTGCCCATACAGCCTGCCCAACCTCGGAGCACATCTTCAGAGTTGTTAGGAGAGGCCAGTCAGGTCGCGGCCCTTGCTGGCCACCCAGCTCACATGATCTCTCAGTGTGCAGTTTCTTTGTGTGTGGTTCCCTCAAGTCTAAGGTGCATCGCAACAACCTTCACAGTCTTCAAGAACAGCAGCAGAACATTTCGGATGAGACTGCGGTAATTGCAGCAGTCCAGCTTCGATCCGTCTTCAGAAACTTGCTGACCAGGCCCCAAAATGCCAATAGATGAATGATGATCACTTTCAACATTTGTTATAGGCAGATTAGTGCTGCATTTCCTTTCCTCTACTGTCTTTCTTTGTGCCCTGGGACACTTTTATTTGCCCCTTCCTGTATCTTGATTTCTTCCAGAATACCTAATGATTTGCCGTTCTCTGCTTTATGAATAATATTGATGTTTTATTAACGTCATTAGCAGAATGCTTGTATTCTCTTAAATGAGACGAAAGACCGGCTTCACTAACGTTAATACGTTCTCTAAGTCTCATTCGGAAGTTCCTCCCAGATTACGCAATATAAAATTTATCACATTCACTATGTATTACATTATATACCCCTGATATTTTTTTGCTCTTATCTACATCGTGTGTAAGATGTGATCCTATATTGTTCTCTGGCCTGAAGCCAATTTGCAATCTCGTTTTTTCGAAACAAACGACTGGTATATTTTGTGATCTGGGAGGAGCACATTACTGCTGAAGAGTCTTAACGAATCTCTATTTGCAATGCGAATTCTGTCAGACACAGGGGATATAAAAATGGAAAAGCTGGCATACTATGCTTACTTTCATTCCATAATGTCATATGGTATTATTTTTTGGAGTAATTCATCAAGCCAAACTAAAGTTTTCCATACACAAAAACGTGCAATGACAGTTATATGTGGTGTGATCTCAAGAACATCTTGCAGAGGCCTGTTTAGGGAAATAGGGATACTAACTAATGCTTCCCAATATATTTATTCCTTAATGAAATTTGTCACATGAAATTTGTCATTAAAATTATATCACTTTTTCAAACCAAGAGCTCAGTTCATGTAATCAATACTAGAAATAAGAATAATCTTCACAAGGATTTAAAATCACTTACTCTTGTACAAAAAGGTGTGCATTATTCAGGAACACAATAATTTGCCAACAGCTATAAAAAGCTTAACAACCAACGAAAGTCAGTTTAAGTGAAGCTTAAAGTATTTATTGGTGGCCAGCTCCTTCTACTCCATTGATGAATTTCTCAATAGAACCAAATGATTTTGTGTGTGTGTGTGTGTGTGTGTGTGTGTGTGTGTGTGTGTGTGTGTGTGTGTGTGAGTGTGTGGGTGTGGGTGTAGATGTAGGTGTGTATAAAGTACAATCTAACTTCTGCACCATTTAAGTGCAGTAATGTGTTCATTGTAAATAAGTATTGTAGTAGTTCTATTACATGGTTATTACCTTATAAATAAAAAAACATTTTTTTCTTAAATTTTAAATTCAGTGCTTTAATGTGATCTTAGTAAATGAGTGTTGTAAAATGATTCTTTCATATAGTGTTGATGAAAAAAAAAGAAAAAAAAAGGAAGACAATCCTTCCACTTGGGACCTGTGGAAGGTACATTAGATTATTCGTTTTAGTTGTAAAATTTATCATGTATTATAGTTTTTTGACATGTTCTACATCCTGGAGGACCTCCTCACTCCTGATCAATTGGAATGAAAGTAAATCTAATCTAATCTAATTTTGTCGGGAATGTGACAACTGTATGGTAAGGCCATAACTTATCTTTATATAGTTGTTCCCTATTTTCTAAAGTGATCTGGTAGCTATTATTATATGTGTTTCCTATTTGTGTGTATAATTTCATAATTACTTTTGGATCATAGCCAATCTTGGATGCTGCCCTCTCCAGTATATGTAATTCAACATTAACATTCGCCTCGTATAATCGGTATTTGGTTAATCTGTTGAAGGCTGAGCAGAAATATGTCTACTTATGAGACCATGTATGCAGGAACTGCTGTGAATTATGCAGCCAGATGTAGTGAATCTCTGGTATAGGTTGTAAAGGTGGGTATTTCCTTCTCTTTTAACTGTCAGGTCCAAAAAGTTAATACTCCCATTCCCTTCATGTTCTATGGTGAAGGTGATGATATCATGTCACTGATTAATTCTTTGGTTACACATATTAGCTTCGTCAAGAGTGCCTTCGGACAACACTGGTGTACGACTACATAACGGCGATGGGACATGCCTTTTTAGCCAGTCGTCGCCATTTTTTTTTTAAAGATGTGATCTAGAAACAATTTTTGCCGGTGTATTACGGATTCACCGTATACACCACCTGATATTACAAGTTGTGCCATGTAACACTCCTCCATAATTGTTTATAGTTTCGTTTGAAATTCGAATCGAGTTTTCCCTTATGGACCCCTTGGAAGTTTGGACAAGATCACATTTTACATGTTTTCTGTTTACATTTATCTTCTTGTTCATTGCTGACTGGAAAACTGTTGTTGTTTTAATAGCGTGAAAGTAATGCAGCGATCCGTTTTCATAATAAGACTGCAGAGTGCACTGAAGAAGACTGTTCTTCATCATCTTCTGTAAAACGTGAGACCCGAGTCACCAGAGAGTTGGACCACGCTCCGCGCTTCTCACCGCCGTCGTTACTCCCACCATAATGGGTATAAAAGCTGGAAGCAAGCCTGCCGCTAACAGTCGGGTCGTGCAGCCAGCTGTTACGCAGCCAGTTCATGCTCGCCACAAGCGTTCCATGCCGTCAAGGTTGTTTTATGACCGTTCTTGCAATAACCTCGTTTATTGTCCCCTTAGCATTCTACATCTACATCTACATCCATACTCCTCATGCCACCTGACGGTATGTGGCGGAGGGTACTTTGAGTACTTCTATCGGTTCTCCCTTCTGTTCCAGTCTCGTATTGTTCGTGGAGAGAAAGATTGTCGGTATGCCTCTGTATGGGCTCTAATCTCTCTGATTTTATCCTCATGGTCAGTTCGCGAGATATACGTAGGAGGGAGCAATACACTGCTTGACTCCTCGGTGAAGATATGTTCTCGAAACTTCAACAAAAGCCCATACCGAGCTACTGAGCGTCTCTCCTGCAGAGTCTTCCACTGGAGTTTATCTATCATCACCGTAACGCATTCGCGATAACTAAATGATCCTGTAACGAAGCGCGCTGCTCTCCGTTGAATCTTCTCTATCTCTTCTATCAACCCTATCTGGTACGAATCCCACTCTGGTGAGCAATATTCAAGCAGTGGGCGAACAAATGTACTGTAACCTACTTCCGTTGTTTTCGGATTGCATTTCCTTAAGACTCTTCCAATGAATCTCAGTCTGGCATCCGCTTTACCGACGATCAACTTTATATGAACATTCCATTTTAAATCACTCCTAATGCCTACTCACAGATAATTCACAGAATTAACTGCTTCCTGTTGCTGACCTGCTAGATTGTAGCTAAATGATAAAGGATCTTTCTTTCTATGTATTCGCAGCACATACACTTGTCTACATTGAATTCAAATGCCATTCCCTGCTCCATGCGTTTATTCGTTGCAGATCCTCCTGCATTTCCGTACAATATTCCATTGTTACAAAGCATCATCCGCAAAAAGTCTCAGTGAACTTCCGATGTTATCCACATTCTTTCACCTTTCACCATTTGCCTCCTTTTATGACAACGATACTTCTAGCGCATGTAATATCTATACATTTATTGGCATGTTGCCTTCTTCCAATGGGTATAAATCAGTTTTATAGTTAAAGAAAATTTTCTTGGGTTATCAGCCGAAGATACTTGGACACTTCGCCTGAAGATGACGAATAGGTAACTCGTCGAAACCTCGCGACAACACGTCGTCACGACTGGGCTGTTAACCCGAGAAGATTTCATCAGTGAAACTCGTCGAGAAAACCTGCAATCCTATATAGGTTTATAATTATTTCTCTTCCGTTCGCTGTCGTAATTCCTGTTATACATTGCCCAGTCACATTAATGTTACCAACTGTCAAAAGCCTGAATAACCGCCTTTTGCAGCGCAGACTTGCAGAAAAAGGCTCAGCGAGTTCCTGGAAGGTCCCGACAGGCACCTGGGGCCATGCCGACTCCAGGGCCTTGGCCAGCTCCGCTAGATTTCTCAGTTGAGGACCCGTGGTGCGAGCAGCCCAACAGAGGTGATCCCAGGGAGTCTCGACTGTGTTTAAATCCCGGGTGTCTGGTGGCCAGAGAAGCACGGTAAGCTCATCTAGGTGCCCTTCGAACGCCGCACATACACTGCGAACTGATTAACACGTTGTAGTGTTCTCCTTGTAGACGCCACCGTGCTGTATTGCCGCTTCCTCGGACGAAAAATGAAAAAAGAAAAAAAAACCAATACCCCAAAAATTTCCCCAAAACAAGTTCCAAATTCCACGAAAAGTGAACAAGTAACCAAATTTCCATTTTACACTATTATTTGGATAATAACCAGTAACTGAAACAAGAACCTTATACTTAGTAATTTATCAACTTACAAAAGAAAGATAGAATCTCAGTAAACTCAAACTCAAAGTCATAGTAAATCGCAAAATCATTATAATTAAAATTAGCATAGTAGAACCAACGACCTCAAAGAATACTTCGTGTGAGTACTCTTTGAGAATTGTGAGTAATGGCTAAGAAAAATTTGATCCATTGTCACTACGTTACGAGAGTTAGCTGAAGCTGGTCAGACTTGTTTGGCTCTGAGCACTATGGGACTTAACATCTATGGTCATCAGTCCCCTAGAACTTAGAACTACTTAAACCTAACTAACCTAAGGACATCACACAACACCCAGTCATCACGAGGCAGAGAAAATCCCTGACCCCACCGGGAATCGAACCCGGGAACCCGGGCGCGGGAAGCGAGAACGCTACCGCACGACCTCGAGCTGCGGACTCAGACTTGTTTGAATACTCGTATATGTAGGCGCGGTTACATTGTTTTTCGAGGATTGATAATTGCGATCTACTATGACGCAGTGAAACGAAACATTGACTTCAACATCGTTTAGAAGTCAGATAGAGGACTACCTTATGTTAGACCGAAGTGAACTTTTTAATTAGATAACTCGAACTCAACTCTAGTTAGGCATTGAACAGTGATAGACAATTAACTTCATCCGTAATTTGCAAATGGACTCTGGAACTTGGAAACAGCTTTAAAGCAGATAATTTATAAATTCCCCCCCCCCCCCACACCACCTGGGAAAGCTTGTTCCTCACGGCCTTGTTAGGAAGTGATTGTTATTGTGAAATAAACCACCGTTTCGTGCCAATTTACACATTTGTGATTCCAAATTACAAAATTGTTTAGAGGCATAACTGTGATCTTTTGCATGCTGCGATAATATTTGACTGAAGCGCTCGGGGCATATATAGAAACTCTTTGACGTTAGGAAGCAATCGAAATGTTACGACTTATTAGAGAGTTGAAATTACAACCAAACCATGGGGAGGTTGGTGTCGGTGGAACTAAATTGAACTTATCATTAATATTTTTATAGCAACTGTTAAACCATCGAATATAAACGAGTTAATTACGACGAGTAGCGTAATATTGGTCACAACTGGTGAAGTAAATATCACGCACACGTCGAGAGTTCAGCACTGTTTTTTGTAACGTCGTCTTTACCTAATAACAGTATCATCGCTCTACCGACTTCGCCGAGTTTTAGCCAGGGCCGATCTATACTAATCTATCAACTACCAACTGGGAAAACCGGCGACGTTACAGTGCCGAGGAAAATCAAACTCCATGCAGGGGTGGATGCATACTTGTGTTGATCCATTGTGCCTTCCAGGATGACGAAGACATTCCCCAGACCATAACGCTCCCTCCTCCGGCCTGGACTCTTCCAACAATTGTTGCAGGATGTTTTCCATCAGTCTGATGGCGCATAAAATGTAATTCATCCGAAAGAGCCATATGTCGCCACACAGTGAACGTCCAATTGCGATACTAGAGTGTAAATTGCAGCCTTCGTCGCCGGTGAACAGCAGTCCGCATGGGTGCAAGAATTAGGCGCCTGCTGCGGAGGCCTATTCGCAACAACGCTCGCTGAGTGGTCATTGCGGAGATACTGTTGGTATTTAATTTTAAAAACCAACAGCCTCAGTTGCAAAGTTTACGTAGATTTACCTAGGTTTCAGTCGGGATAACACAGCCTTCTTCCGAATAAAAGCAACTACCGTTTGTCCATAGTGGACATCGTCAAGCTAAAACTACAAATCCATAAATTATTGTCAGACTGTAAAAACTTACATGAAACTGCTTCGGCCCCACTTCGCGAAAGCGATGCGACAGCCACGAGTGCTGTATTGGAACTGACCGTAGCATCATGAGGCCCGCCTAGGCGGATACAATACCTTGCGCCTGCGCATAAACTGTGTGATGGATACTTGTTGGGACAAGACGCGAACCTAACTCCTGACCTTGAATTTACTAGTAAAGTGAAATAAAAGAAAGGTACAGCTGAGGAAAAGGGCGTATATGTTATCCCGTGCAGAACGTACTTAGATCGACTGTCATGATATGAGGAAGACATCACGTGCTTTCAACAAATGGCCTGTCTAGGAAAATTTTGTGCTTAAGCACGAAGTTTAATCACCCAGATAGAATTTAGGAGCGGGAAGGATAATATAAAGCCAACATCGTCATTATTATGACTAGGTCTAAAAAATTTTTTGAGATGTAAATGTTAAGCATTTGCTTAGCTATGGTTACAACGCATGAACATCCTATTGACTAAGCACACAAATGGTCATGAATGAACTTATGAACAAGTCTACATCCAATCTGTAACATCCGGAAATACGGGCCATATAGAATAGATGGTCATTATTCAAGATTACTATATTTGACCTGAAATGGTTTAGAATCAAGTCAAAATAAACTAATACACTGTTGGTAGCCCCTTGGTACATTTCGGTCGACAGTTTCTCAACAGCGGCCCATGTATTCGTCCTTACACATCTCAGCCGTCGTTTACCCCAGTCATCTACTGCCCATGGTACACCACAATTGTCTCAACGCCGGTTTTGGATTGTGCCATTTTACCATGCACAGTATACTTTAACAACGGTGGCACGTGAACAGTTTACAAACTTATCTGTTTTGGAACTGATTCCACCATTGGCTCAAAAGCCAATGATCTCGCCCCCTTTCGGACGTCAAATAAATGCTCCGTTTCCGCATTACGACAGCGGCTCCACTGTTATGCCTCCCCCCCTCCTCCCCCGACACGCTTTATATACCCTCAACTGCCAGTGCCGCGTGCCGCCATCTGCCGTCTGTCAGTAGCTATTGCAGGTTAGTGCTCGCTGATATATAACATAGGCAGTGGTCACATATATATGACTGAGCCATGTATTTCAAGATCACGCTTAGCTTGCTTAACGTGTGTAATGAGAATAGAAATATTGTTATCGATTTAGACATCGCAGCCGACCGGAGTGGCCGAGCGGTTCTAGGCGCTACAGTCTGGAAACCACGCGACCACCTCGGGCATGGATGTGTGTGATGTCCTTAGGTTAGTTAGGTTTAAGTAGTTCTAAGTTCTAGGGGACTGATGACCAAAGTAATTAAGTCCCATAGTGCTCAGAGCCATTTGATTTTTAGAAACCGCATGCCTCTTAGTTTCAGGAGACTGCAACGATTACACACTGACAAGCCGCAACATTCTGACCATTGCCCACTGCGTATTGGTATGCCACCTGGTGACCTTGCGGAAGTTGACTCAGTAAGGAAGGTATAAGGAGCGAGCACAGTTAACAGAGGTGCTGCTGCGAATATGCAACGCAGCGCGACCCTGTTGCGGATATATAACCACCGACGTGTAGGCAAAGGATTAATGTGGCATTTGTGTCTTTCAGACCTGCGTGCGGTAAATGCAGAAACGTGAACTTCGGCGACGTTACCACCAGATACGTCCAAACAGGATCAACGTGCTGTTATTCATTTCTTGGCTGCCGAACGACAAATACCGGTAGAATCCGTCGGAGGATGAAGAATTTTTATGGAAAAGCATGCCTATCGAAAACCACCGGTGTGGAATGATACGCCAAGTACTGGCTGGTCGAATCAAATGTTCAAATGTGTGTGAAATCTTATGGGACTTAACTGCTAAGGTCATCAGTCCCTAAGCTTACACACAACCTAAATTATCCTAAGGACAAACACACACACCCATGCCGGAGGGAGGCCTCGAACCCCCCGCAGGGACCAGCCGCACAGTCCATGATTGCAGCGCCTGAGACCGCTCGGCTGGCTGGTCGAGATTCGACAAATGACGTCCCCGTTTCGCAAATGTTGTAAATGAGAAGTTACGTCAACTGAGACTCACTCGAGTACCCGCCCTACAATCCTGATTTTTCCCCATGCAATTATCACGCCTTCGGTCCGTTAAAAAGGGGCTTAAAGGGTCGACGGTTCCTGTGGAACGAGAATGTGCAGCAGGCATTTATGGACGTCTTCATTCAGACGGACGCGGTGTTTTGCCAAACGGCTACCTCCAACCTGCTGCGTCGGTTGGATGATTGCCTCAACGCTCAAGGCGACTTTGTCCGATGGGCATACCGATTCTGGGCTGTACGGCCTTCGAAAGGAATCCTTATGATCGCCCTTTATATACAAGCGGAGGAGAGACGAATTGGGTACCATTCTCGCGACGATACGGACCGCGAATGGGAAAATCCATTGACGTACGATGAGCGTCTTCGACAAAGATGAGAATGTTATGGCCCAGCGCCAAAGCTGAGGCTAGACAGAGGATATAGTAGAATGCCTTGAGGTGTCCAAGCCCCTTTCGTCTTATTTACCGGATTTGAAGGGTCTACGCTAGATGAAATGTAAGTAGAGGGCCAATCTTAGTCTAGCTGATAAAGCTAGATGCTGAAAGACATTCTGGTATTTAAGATGGACAGGCAGGAACGCTGAAAGATGGTTCTTGTGTTCCAAAATCAATTAACGTAACAGATATGTACAATATTTACGTCCACTTTGCGGCAGACAACAAACATGGCAGCGGCCAACTTTTTTGCAGGCCTCTGTATGCCAATCTCTCTCTCCCTGCCACTCTTTCTCTCTGTAGTAGAACAACTTTTAGAAACTTGGACCACCTCTGTCTTGCACAATGGGACAGTACAGCTGGCGCCAGTTTTCCAGGAAGGCATTTAATTTTTATAGTCACATTGCATTACGTCATGTGCACTTCTGTCCCGCTTTAAACACCTTTTAGTTTGGCAGACGAAATGACACTTTCCCATGTATCTTTGAAAGAGCCGGGTACAGTCAGCTAGACAGGGGACAGCAACATTCGTGTCACGTTTTTTCAAGCTATTTTCTTCAACTATGAGACTAAACGTTATTCTGACAGATAGTAGCACTCGTACAGCCGTCCAGCTTCGTTCCCAAGTTTCCGGTACACTGAATGACCAAGCTGGCCTCCTGCCTTCTGCTCAACCAAAACATCCAAGAATGGTAGCTTGCCGTGCTTCTCCATCTCGACAGTATATTTAATGTTGGGATGGCCACATCAAAAGAAAGCAAAGACAGATGCGCGACGCGGGAGCGGCAGTTTCAAACGTGGCGCCTGCCCCTGGCGCCACCTGACGTCACCGGTGCTGCCACGGGCAATAGCTCCGCTAGCTGCGCTCGCCACATTGGGTCGATCCGATTGGCTGCCGATGATGATGTCATCATGCCCATACAAGCGAGAAACAGTAGCAGCCACGGCAGTCAGTGAACTCCTGACGACGATGGCGGAAATGGCCATCGAAAACTCGAGGATTTTATTCGAACTGACGCGGCTGGAAAACCGAGAACGTTTCATTCAAACAGCTGCGGAGCCTGAGGGAGAAATTAATAACTGTATTAATTATCAAGGTTCGTGGAATTTTACTTGGATTACCACGGAGATATTTCTGTTCCGATGAGGTTACATACCTGTGGCCTAATCAGGTGTAGTGTGCCAGTAAACTGGTCAACATGCACGCGAGTGAGACAGGAAATGCACATGTACTCACTTTCTATACCTCCACGTACTAAACGTGATATAACAAGGATTCCTTTTCGAAGAGTTATCACGTCTATAAACTCGCAACGTTAACGGAGCCGCCATACCTTGACCAAAAGGCTTTGAGTGGACCCCATCACGATGCTGAGAAGTGAGCGGTCCCCTCGAGCACATTCCCGCCTTCCGCCAGCACTTTCACAGTCGCACTGACACAGATCGAGGTGACACTGTTTGCAAACAGTCCGAACAGAGCCTCGGGTACCCTCGACATCGATCGGGAGGTCCCCGGGCCGCAGCCGCGAGCTACCCGCAGCTCTGACGTCAGGGGTCAGATGCCTCGTTCGTACATTCTCCATCCAGTCTATTCTCTCTGTGTGAAGTATGAGGGAACACCAACCTTCTAACTAATAAATCGCTTTACTCGCACCGATGTGCTGAAGGCAGCAGACGGTGGAGAACGGGGTACTTTCTGTTTTCCTATACTCTGTTCACTGGTGCCAGGTTAGTCAACAGACTCGTATTCGTGAGGAAATCCACGTCCGAGCATCCAGATTTAATATACCTAGATTTACAGAATGCTTTTGATATCGTTCCTCTCAAGCGGGCCGGCCGGGATGGCCGGGCGGTTCTAGGCGCTACAGTCTGGAACCGCGCGACCGCTACGGTCGCAGGTTCGAATCCTGCCTCGGGCATGGATGTGTGTGATGTCCTTAGGTTAGTTAGGTTTAAGTACTTCTAAGTTCCAGGGGGACTGATGACCTCAGAAGTTAAGTCCCATTGTGCTCAGAGCCATTTTTGAACCTCTCAAGCGGCTTCTAATCAAATTGCGTGTTTACGGACTATCGTCTCAGACATATCGTTTCAGTCGTGCGACTGGACTCATGATTTTAACTAAGAAAGACCGCAGTTCGTAGTAATTGACGGAAAATCGTCAAGTAAAATACACTCCTGAAATGGAAAAAAGAACACACTGACACCGGTGTGTCAGACCCACCATACTTGCTCCGGACACTGCGAGAGAGCTGTACAAGCAATGATCACACGCACGGCACAGCGGACACACCAGGAACCGCGGTGATGGCCGTCGAATGGCGCTAGCTGCGCAGCATTTGTGCACCGCCGCCGTCAGTGTCAGCCTGTTTGCCGTGGCATACGGAGCTCCATCGCAGTCTTTAACACTGGTAGCATGCCGCGACAGCGTGGACGTGAACCGTATGTGCAGTTGACGGACTTTGAGCGAGGGCGTATAGTGGGCATGCGGGAGGCCGGGTGGACGTACCGCCGAATTGCTCAACACGTGGGGCGTGAGGTCTCCACAGTACATCGATGTTGTCGCCAGTGGTCGGCGGAAGGTGCACGTGCCCGTCGACCTGGGACCGGACCGCAGCGACGCACGGATGCACGCCAAGACCGTAGGATCCTACGCAGTGCCGTAGGGGACCGCACCGCCACTTCCCAGCAAATTAGGGACACTGTTGCTCCTGGGGTATCGGCGAGGACCATTCGCAACCGTCTCCATGAAGCTGGGCTACGGTCCCGCACACCGTTAGGCCGTCTTCCGCTCACGCCCCAACATCGTACAGCCCGTCTCCAGTGGTGTCGCGACAGGCGTGAATGGAGGGACGAATGGAGACGTGTCGTCTTCAGCGATGAGAGTCGCTTCTGCCTTGGTGCCAATGATGGTCGTATGCGTGTTTGGCGCCGTGCAGGTGAGCGCCACAATCAGGACTGCATACGACCGAGGCACACAGGGCCAACACCCAGCATCATGGTGTGGGGTGCGATCTCCTACACTGGCCGTACACCACTGGTGATCGTCGAGGGGACACTGAATAGTGCACGGTACATCCAAACCGTCATCGAACCCATCGTTCTACCATTCCTAGACCGGCAAGGGAACTTGCTGTTCCAACAGGACAATGCACGTCCGCATGTATCCCGTGCCACCCAACGTGCTCTAGAAGGTGTAAGTCAATTACCCTGGCCAGCAAGATCTCCGGATCTGTCCCCCATTGAGCATGTTTGGGACTGGATGAAGCGTCGTCTCACGCGGTCTGCACGTCCAGCACGAACGCTGGTCCAACTGAGGCGCCAGGTGGAAATGGCATGGCAAGCCGTTCCACAGGACTACATCCAGCATCTCTACGATCGTCTCCATGGGAGAATAGCAGCCTGCATTGCTGCGAAAGGTGGATATACACTGTACCAGTGCCGACATTGTGCATGCTCTGTTGCCTGTGTCTATGTGCCTGTGGTTCTGTCAGTGTGATCATCTGATGTATCTGACCCCAGGAATGTGTCAATAAAGTTTCCCCTTCCTGGGACAATGAATTCACAGTGTTCTTATTTCAATTTCCAGGAGTGTAGAAGTGATATCTGGCGTTCCCAAAGGAAGTGCTGCAAGCCCTCTGCTGATCCTAATCTACACAAACGATTGAGGAGAGAATTTGAGCAGCCATCTTACATTGTTTGCAAATGATGCTGCAATTTACCATGTAGTAACATCATCACAAGACCAAAATTGATTTGAAAATGGTTCAGGCTACCTACGGGCGACAGTTGTGATAAATACTGAACTATATGAAATAAAATCATCATAACGTCTGAACGGTTTGCGTTAGGACGTTAAAACTGCACGGTTGATTGCGGAGCAAGATTGAGATTGTATGTTTTGGTTTAGTGACGAAACCCACTTTATTTTGGACGGGTTCGACAGTAAGCAAAAATTGCGTGTTTGAGGGAGTGAGAATCCGTATTTCGCTATCGAGAAGCCTCTTCAGCCTCAACGGGTGACTGTGTGATGTGCAATGTCCATTCAGTCAACGAATATCGGTGCGATATTCCTTGATGGTACGGTGACTACCGAACGGTACATGAATGTTTTGGAAGATGATTTCATCCCCGTTATCCGTGGTTCATGCGAGACGGAGTCGACCGCATCGAAGCAGGAGTGTGTTTGAAGTCCTGGAGGAGCACTTCGGGGATTGGATGGTGCTCGATTGGCCGCTAAATTCTTCGAATCTGAACACATGCGACTCTTTTTTGTGGGGCTATATTCACGACAAGGTGTGCCGCAATAACGCCAAAACCATTGCTGAGCTGAAAACAGCCATTTAAGAGGTCATCGACAGCAACGATGTTCCCACGTTTCAGCGGGTCATGCTGAATTTCGCTATTCGTCTGTGCCACATCACCGCCATAACCGCATATTGAACATGTCATAAACTAAATCCGAATATCTGTAGTGGCGTTTACATGTTGAATAAAATGTGTGCACGCCATAGTTTCTAACTATTTTTTTTTCACATAATTCAGTAATTATGATCCTGTATGTCTATGGTGCGAAAGTGGCAATTGACTCTAAATAGTGAAAAGCGTGAGGTACTAAAAGGATGAAGACACAAAGGAATTACAGACATTGGCTAAGAGTCGGCACTGACTGAAAACAATGACGAAAGTTGAAAATTTGTTGCCGAACCGGGATTCGAATCCGGGTCTCCTGCAAAGCAAATGCTCTTATCACTGTTTTTCCTTTAATAAGTGGTAGTGGTTGAACAACTTTAAGACATAAACTGCTTCGTGCAGTACGAAACAGTAATGGACTGCGTCCCTCTTCGTGGTCGCGATCATCGCCGATACCGTTGTACCTCATGTTGCAGTGAGGCATATCTTCGCATTGTTTTCATTTTTTTATCTTTTTTTTACAGCTCATCAGCAGGAAATAAACCAAAACACTCTGAATTGGAAATAACTCAAAGGAAATAAAATATAACTTTTTTGTGAGTTTACAATGATATCATCTACCGGGCACTCTTCACTAAAGAAATGATACGCGTTCTAGAATAAGAGAGAAAAAGAAAATATCCGCTGGCAGCTGAGAATAAGAGTGGTCCTCGCCGGCGCTTCTGCCTCCGGGCACGTCGTCTCGCATAATTGAAGGAGATAAACGTTTCGTCATGGCCAGTGTTTGCCTTTCCACCGTGTTCAACATCAGCTTCTCATACCCGGGACATTCTAGCTCCGCCAGGAATCTTTTAACGCACTCAGCATTAGAAAAATATTGTTGGTACTTGGGGTTGCACACAATAGCCGTATGTCGTTCATCGTTTCCGGAATTCAAGAAAAAAATCTCAGACATGATGAAATGCTTGGGAAACGTTCGTCACCATCACCGGTGCAATTCGAGAAGCTGGCAGCAGATTCAGCTGTTGTCTACACAACATTTTCAACATCGCGCTGAGATAAAGGGCCATTGTACGATCGTGAACGTGTACGAGCCCGAAGTCTCCTCTACCAGTGACTAACGTCAGAGCACCATATCGGATCTTAAAGAATAATCCTGCGCAGACGAAGTATCCAAATGCTACCAGTATGCGTTGAGCGATCGTCTTCGGCATCAGAAGAATCTGTGCGTATTGGAGGAATCACAACACCAAGTAGATAGTTAAGTAGGCGACCCGTTGAATCATGTCTAAGATGCGCAAACTCTTCGCTCTGACACCATTTCGGACGGCTTCGAGCAACGTTTTAAAGCTGACCCCCGCCGTGCGTCTCACGTCATTTGGAAGGACAATCCTCAAGCACTTTGTACTGTCCCGTATCTGTAAGGATGCAAAGCAGCCAGCAGGTAGTTCAGTACCAATATTCAGATCAACCGATTTGTCTGATTTGTCTACGTTCATATGACAACTCGCACAATAGCCAGATCTACTGATGCAAGCTATTGCCGCATTCGTATCGTTGCCAGTCCGCACTACAAGTAATAGGTCGTCTACATACACCCTGCACTGAAAAGAGTGTTCCCGTGTCGTAAGGCCTGTCAAGCGTTAGCGAAGGCCGCTGAGAAGTGGTTCCAGGTTCAAAAAAATGGTTCAAATGGCTCTGAGCACTATGGGACGTAACATCTGTGGTCATCAGTCCCGTACAACTTAGAACTACTTAAAACTAACTAACCTAAGGACATCACACACATCCATGCCCGAGGCAGGATTCGAACCTGCGACCGTAGCGGTCACGCGGGTCCAGACTGACATGCCTAGAACCGCACGGCCACACCGGCCGGCCGTGGTTCAAGGACCAGTGCTTTTATGGTCGAGCATAAGGGACAACCTTATCGTATCGATCTCGTAATAGTAAGGGCCCCGACGAATCGACCGTTAATAAACACTCTAGAGATGGTTCCTTGTAGTAATCCCATCATCGTGGTGATATAGGCCTGTGGGTACTTCATTTGTCTCAACATTTCCGTAATGTAGGTATGGTTGACGATGTGAAAGGCTAGGGAGATATCTATGAATATCAGAGCTCCGCGTAGTCGACATTCTTTCGCCAGTGCGATGGAATCGCGGTATTCTCGAAGTGTCGTGTGCATGTTGCCATCGCCACCTAGGGAAGTCTGGTCAAGTGACACCATGCGATGCTGCATTCTTGTAAGCCATGCCACCATCAATATGGTAAAAATCTTAAAATCAGAGTTAAGCAGTGTTCATGGGCAGCACTACGTAAGTCGTGCGCCCCCTGAAAGTTTTGGTATTGGGATGATCAGTTCCTCTACAAAGGCAGGCGGTAGTGGGACGTCGGGAGACATTAGTTCGCGGCAGATTTCAGTCCAAAAGGGAGCCATCAAGTGTTGAAATGTCCGGTAGAACTCGAAGCGTATTCCGTCCAGTCTCGGCGACTTATTGGACGCAACCTTGCCTTCTGCTTCTACAACTTCACCTTCGTTAATTTCCTCCAGTAGTGTGGCTCCGCCTCTTTTTCGAGAGACCCAAAGAGCGTGTGAGTAACGTCTTGTGCGGCAGTACCGTCATATTGTTCGAAACATAAACAGATATAATGGTCAAAGAAGGCATTTGCTATGTCACTCTGTATCGTCAAAAGTGCGCCATCCTGTTTGTCAATGTCATGCATTACGGCTCCGCGGTGCCGCTTACGTTCGTTATTGACATGGTGCATCGATGGACGTTCGCCTGCGAGCTCATCTTCAGTCCTTGCACGGTCCGCCGCTCATTCCAAATGGTTCAAATGGCTCTGAGCATTATGGGACTTCTGAGGTCATCAGTCCCCTAGACCTCAGAACTACTTATACCTGACTAACCTAAGGATATCACACACATCCATGCCCGAGGCAGGATTCGAACCTGCGACCGTAGCTGTCGCGCGGTTCCAGACTGTAGGGCCTAGAACCGCTTGGCCACTCCGGCCGGCCGCTCATTCCAGATGGAAACGAATGATAGTAATGATTTTGCCTTGACTCGTTGTACCACCACCTGTCGTTCAGGAGAGGGGGCCTCGTTGGTACATTCTCGTAATGTCGTGAAACAGAAGTTTAGAAGTCTGCCGTCTCCAATGTGAATGTTCCCGTCCCAACGCTATCAATGCACGCTATATCTAACCACTAACGTAAAGTCGTAGGTTATATCCGCCGAGCCCGTCACAAGATCGCCAGACTTCTTCAATAACTTGGTGACACTCTGGAGCTTTAAGGTAGGCTGCATTCATTTTCCACTGGCCGTGGCTTCGCAACATCTGCTGCCTTTGGAGGGCGACAGTGCAGATATATACCAAGTTGTGCGCGGGAAATATTTCTGCATAATGGATGTCAGGTTGGAGGGGGATGGTGCGTGACGTAGACGTGATCGATGTTGGTGGTGGAGTGGCTAGTTCGTCGGTTCTGCAGATCTTGTAACAATTTTCTAAATTCCGGGCACGAACTATAACGTGGGAACTGATCATTCGGCGCCACCACACAACTGAAGCCGCCGCCGAGGATGCAATGAACGCGCCGTCCTAGAAACAGCGGGCCTATTTCTTCAGCAAAGGCGATCGTTGTCTTCGTTTGTCCATGCTGTAAATGTTGATAAGCCGCACTCCAAGTACAGTCACTGCCATTCCGCGTGCCAGTGGTAGGCAGGTGACGTCCTCCGCCAGGATCTCTTCCTTAAGAAGTATCGCTATGCTACTACCGGTTTCTAAAACTGGCGACATGAAGTTGCCGTAGCCATAGAGGGACGAGAATTCGTCGGCGTATAGTTCTTGCAAAAGAGCGATATCTATATCTGTTGCATGTAGCACATCTGCGAGTAAGATCGTTGTGATCCGTGATGGTATGATATTAGTATTAATCGATGCAATACGGTACGCCTGTTGACGTCCTATGTGCTGTAGGCCGTGCATATTAGGCGCATATTATCCTCGTCTGTGTTTTCTATGTGGGTGGAGTGAGTAAATCGGCCATCGTCAGATACAAAATGGGCTCTGTGGAAGTTTTTCCGCCAACCGTGATATCCGCGGTTGCAGGTCGCTGAATGTCCTCACTGTCATCGACCCGAGGCGACTCCTGCGGTCGGTTATTCTCAGCCTTTGCTGTTATGAAAATGTCTTTCTCTACTGTGACATGTTCTGGGACTTCTTAGGGATCTGCCTGAGAGCTATCGATGGTGGAGAGAAGGTCTTCGCGTTCGATGGTATAACGTCCGTCGGAGACCCCAGCACTCTTTACTGTGGCGTCGTCATCGCCTGCCTGTTCTAGTTCATCGTCTCCCATATACGAATAAAGCAATCGTCAGACGGAGTGTGACGTCTTTTCTTGTGCTGTTTTGGTGACCTCTGTTTGCGCTCTCGTACATCCAGCTCCATATCTGAATGCTGTCTGGAAGCCCTGTCGTCTTGGAAGGCGAGCACAGAAGCGACCGTCGATACCAAAAACTGACCGTTTTCCATACTCGTCTCCGTTTTCGCGACGTCGGACTTCTGTTGCAGCTGCACAGCGGGGAGTTCCTCGCTTGACGTCTTGGACGCGTTGTCACCCATATGTGTCGTGTGTTCCGTGGGGTTATGCGTCATTTGGTACTGTGGAACATGTTAGAGGGGGGGTGGGGGGGGGGTCTCTTTTCGGAAGGTGGCAGCGTACGAAAGAGGCGTGGGTGCTATCGTAAGACGGAACAGCTTCGCCCGTCAGTATTTGAATCATTCTCCTTTGGCCGCACTCTGAGCGTACGTACCCCTCCTTCCCACAAACTTAGGAGCTATTGGGCTGGCCGTCGTAAATAATTAATTGTCTAGAGCCATAAATAAAAAGGTAAGATGGGACATGCCTTTTAAGCTCGATCCAAAGTTTCCTCATCCAATAAGAACGGCGTAGGCCTAAAAGCGGTCCATTTTTCGGCGACATGGCTGAGAACGCGTCAGTATGATTGAAAGTATTGATCACGACGTCTTTCGGAAATTCGAAGGGAAGTTCAAAAACTCTAATAGTGCGAAGTGCAGTGTAATCGATTGTCACTGCCGCGCGGGATTAGCCGAGCGGTCTCGGGCGCTGCAGTCATAGACTGTGCGGCTGGTCCCGGTGGAGGCTTGAATCCTCCCACGGGCAAGGGTGTGTGTGTTTTTCCTTAGCATAATTTAGGTTACGTAGTGTGTAAGCTTAGGGACTGACGACCTTAGCAGTTAAGTCCCATAAGATTTCACACACATTTTTTGATTGTCACTGTCCCCGCGTTACCATTCGAATGAATTTTAGCCCATTTTTATGGTCACGTAGAATTTTATCACATACTGTGTTGTTGATCAACTTAAGGTAAAGCATACTGCTCTTAATAGAGAGGTGGATGCCTATCATGTCCTGTCGATCTATTCTGATTTCTTCCTGTAACGGGCATTCGATTTCGAAGATTTTGGGTGGCACGAATCTAGTAGCGAATTTGATCTGGACGGTTGATTTCCTATATGACTGAGCCATGTTGTGCCTATAGTGTAGTTACTCACAAGAAGCCCAAGCGGTAAACAACTTGCACCGCCGCTGGAGGCTATCTGACCACTGAACCATCCGAACACAGTGGTCACTGCAGCTGCTACGGCTTCCCTAACTCCCCTCCCATCTTCATCTACACCCACTTCTCTTCCTATAATATTGCTTTCGAGCTTATCTCCCTTGTATCAGCACTCCTTCCATCCTTCAGCTTTCCTATCTTTGCTTAGGACTGACGCGCGGGGTAACCGCGCGGTCTCGGGCGTCTTGTCACGTTCCGCGCGGCTCCCCCCGTCGGAGGTTCGAGTCTTCCCTCGGGCATGGATGTGTGTGTCGTCCTTAGCGTAAGACAGTTTAAGTTAGATTAAGTAGTGTGTAAGCTTAGGGACCGATGACCTCAGCAGTTTGGTCCCATAAGACCTTACCACAATTTCCCAATTTGCTTGGGACTGGTTTAACATCTGAGCTCTTGATATTCATACAGTTGATTCTCCTTTCCCCAAAGGCCTCTTTAATTTTCCTGTATGTGGTACCTGTATTCTCGCTAGTGAAAAATGCTTCTAAATTCTTACATTTGTACTATAACCATTCCTGCTTCGCAATTTTACACTTCCTGTCAATTTCATTTTTTAAATGTTTGTATTCCATTTCGCCTGCTTCATTTGCTGCATTTTTAAATTTCCTGCTTTCGTCAGTTGAATTCAGTAACTGTTGTTGTTAGACCTTATCTTTTTACCTATTTGATCTCTGCTGCCTCACTATTTCATCTCTTATACCCACTCGTCTTCTAGTGCATTCCCTTTCCCTGTTCTAATTAACCGTTGCCTAATGCTCACTCTGAAACTCTCAGCAGTCTCTGGTTTTTTCATCTTATCCCGGTCCCATCTCCTTAATTTCCTACGTACATACTTCTGTTGTGATTTTTAATCCAAGTGTTAGCGATGGTTAAATTATGCTCTGTGCAAAATTCTACCATGCGGTTTCCTCTTTCATTCCTTTCCACAGTCCATACTCATCTTCTATTTTTCCATCTCTTCCTTTTTCTACTATCGAATTCCAGCCCTCCACCACAATTAAATTTTCGTCTTCTTTAACTATCGGAATAATTTATTTTATCTCATCATACATTTCTACAATCTCTTCATCATCTGAGGAACCAGATGGCATATAAACTTGTAGTAATGTCTTCACTTAAAACTTCCGGGCTGATAGGCCGTGGTCGAAGTATAAAACTGTCTCCCGCAGTCGGAGACGAAACATCAGGAGACAGTTTTATACTTCGACCACGGCCTATCAGCCCGGAAGTTTTAAGTGAAGGCAATACCGGCCGTGAAAGTTTACATTGTATGATTGTAGTAATGTGGTAGGCGCGGTCTTCGTGTCTGTCTTGGTTGCAATAATGCTCTCACTATGCTGTTCATAGCTGCTTACCCGCTTTCCTATTTTCTTATTCATTATTAAAGCCACCCCTACATTGCCGCTATTTGGCTTTGTACGAGGTGCATTCAAGTTCTAACGCCTCCGATTTTTTTTTCTAATCAACTACTCACCCGAAATCGATGAAACTGGCGTTACTTCTCGACATAATCGTCCTGCAGACGTACACATTTTTCACAACGCTGACGCCATGATTCCATGGCAGCGGCGAAGGCTTCTTTAGGAGTCTGTTTTGACCACTAGAAAATCGCTGAGGCAATAGCAGCACGGCTGGTGAATGTGCGGCCACGGAGAGTGTCTTTCATTGTTGGAAAAAGCCAAAAGTCACTAGGAGTCAGGTCAGGTGAGTAGGGAGCATGAGGAATCACTTCAAAGTTGTTATAACGAAGAAACTGTTGCGTAACGTTCGCTCGATGTGCGGGTGCGTTGTCTAGGTGAAACAGCACACGCGCAGCCCTTACCGGACGCTTTTGTTGCAGTGCAGGAAGGAATTTGTTCTTCAAAACATTTTCGTAGGATGCACCTGTTACCGTAGTGCCCTTTGGAACGCAATGGGGAAGGATTACGCCATCGCTGTCCTAGAACATGGACACCATCATTTTTTCAGCACTGGCGGTTACCCGAAATTTTTTTGGTGGCGGTGAATCTGTGTGCTTCCATTGAACTGACTGGCGCTTTGTTTCTGGATTGAAAAATGGAATCCACGTCTCATCCATTGTCACAACCGACAAAAAGAAAGTCCCATTCATGCTGTCGTTGCGCGTCAACATTGCTTGGCAACATGCCACACGGGCAGCCATGTGGTCGTACGTCAGCAATCGTGGCACCCACCTGGATGACACTTTTCGCATTTTCAGGTCGTCATGCAGGATTGTGTGCACAGAACCCACAGAAATGCCAACTCTGGAAGCGATCTGTTCAACAGTCATTCGGCGATCCCCCAAAACAATTCTCTCCACTTTCTCGATCATGTCGTCAGACCGAGGTTGTTTCGATTTGTTGTCACACGATGTTCTGCCTTCATTAAACTGTCGCACCCACGAACGCACTTTCGACACATCCATAACTCCATCACCACATGTCTCCTTCAACTGTCGATGAATTTCAATTGGTTTCACACCACGCAAATTCAGAAAACGAATGATTGCACGCTGTTCAAGTAAGGAAAACGTCGCCATTTTAAGTATTTGCCGTACGGTGCTGCCATCTCTGGGACGTATTGACAATGAACGCGGCCTCATTTTAAAACAATGCGCATGTTTCTATCTCTTTCCAGTCCGGAGAAAAAAATCGGAGGCCTTAGAACTTGAATGCACCTCGTATAACCCTGTATTCACCTGACCAGAACTCCTGTTCCTCCTGCTTCCGAACATCACTAATTCCCACTGTATAACTTCATCATATCCAGTTCCTTTTAAAATTTTCTAACCTACCTGTCCGATTAAGGAATCCAACATTCCACGCTGCGACCCGCGTTTCTCCTGATGATGACATTCTCCTAACAAACTCTCGCCCGGAGATCCGAATAGGCGACTATTTTACCTCCGGGATATTTTACCGAAGAGGACGCCGTCATCACTTAACTATACAGTGCAGCTGCATATCCTCGGGAAAACTGCGGCTGTAGTTTCCCCTTGCTTTCAGCCGTTCACAGTACCAGCAAGGCCGTTTTGGCTGACGTTACAAGGCCAGATCAGTCAATCATCCAGATTGTTGCCCTTGCAAATACTGAGTAGGCTGCTGCCCTCTTCAGGAACGACAGGTTTGTCTGGCCGCTCAACAGATACCCCTCCGCTGCGGTAGTACCTACCATACGACTATATGTATAACTGAGTCACGCAAGCCACCCTATCGAGGGCAAGGTCCATGGACCATGGGGGAATGACCATCGTTGTAAAGTAGAAGAAATCAGAACTTGCACGGATAGATTAAGTGTTCGTTTTCCCCGCGCACTGTTTGGGAGTGAAAGGATAGAAAAATAGTAAGAAAATGATTCGATGAACCCTCTGCCAGGCACTTCAGAGTAGTCATGTAGATGTAGAGGTGGACTTATATTTCTCTAAGTCGCTTAAGGCGAATGCGGGGACAGTTACTTTGAATGGGCACAACCGACTTCCTTACCTACCCTTCCTCAGACCGAGCTTGTGGTCCGTCTCTAATGACTTCATCGTTGACCGGACTTTAAGTACTAAATTTCCTACTTTCCGAAATTATTAACATGGATGTTAACATTGCATTGCGTGTTCCTCCGGGCTTGTTACATCTTGTTTGTCCTTAACGTGAAACGAAAACTACGCTGGGTCGAATACAGTTGCGTGACGACTGCAGTGCCGCGTTTATGGTGGAGCATTTAATCTACAATATCTGCGCCAGGCGATTATTAGGCTACGCGTGCAACATGAACGTAACCTAATAAGCGAACAATAAAACTGCGATTACGTGTATAGTCAAAACACTTAACACGAAAACGCTTGACGCAAAAAACACAAAAACAACGAAGCAATGTTGTGTGCACAACGAGATACAACGTAATTTCACACTTTTTCTTTTAACACGATAGTAAGATTCTTCTAACACGAACGTGTTTCGTTGGACGTAACCGAAACTTCTTATTTTTAGTTACGCCGAATGAAGTAAACAATATTTCTGTAAAGCGGAAGGACGTATGAGTCGTGCTTCGACAGCTCAGGCGGCAGACCACATACCAGCAAAAGGCAAAGATCCCAGGCTCGATTCCCAGTCAGGTACGCAGTTTAAATCTGCTAGGAAGACGTAAATCAGCGCACACTCCGCCGGAGAGTGAAAATTCGTTCTGCAGGTCTCTGTTACGTTTTATACACTTCAAAGATGTCTTACTTGCATTGTCTGATGGGCAGAATGTGTAACAAGCACGTTTCTCAGCTTTTCCTGTTGTGCATTCCACGACTGGAATAGTATTTTCAGTTTTCAGGATATTCTTGGTAATCCCCAGTGATCTGTACAATCTTGGAAGGTGCGGCCGTAACATGATATGTTGCTTCATGTTTGATTTTTCACGTTCTTCTAAGAATAGTCTTGTAGTTGTCAGTTTGTTTGCGTTCCAACTGGGGCCTACAAAAGTCCATGAAACATAAGTATTATATGAGAAAACGTTTAGAATATTGTAGAAAGATATTGCAAAAAATTTCTGTATTATATACATTACCAAGTACTTGTTAGTTGGTCTAGTGAATAAACCGCCCGTTTAGGCATTTCTGGCTTTTTCGTCTCTGTTGCTCGTTCTGCCCATCGTCATGCATCGTATGGCATGCAAGTTTTTCTTTGGTATGCAACTGATCGCCACAATGTCATTCACGAAGTAAAATGACTTGTGAAGTTCTCTGTTGGTTATTTACTGTGGAAATTCTGGCTTCATTTTCTTTATGTTCTTATGAGAGCCATTTTTCTTTTTAGCAACTGCTGTTCCAAATCGCAAGAAGCAGAAATTGTCGCAAGCTAAATTATACCCTCTTAATTCACTGGTAAAATCAAACACAACGCTCGTAGCCTGGCTTTTCTCTAGTACTGCTGTTGCTGCTTTGACAGCATCTATTTGTAATTTCAGTATATATCGAGTTTCATTGCAGCAAAGAGTCCATATTTTCGTTTCTTATTTCCATGATTTACTTGGAATAAACCATCTCGAGAAATATCGACCTCAAAATCCTACCAACTATTCAACAACACACACGTTTGCTCGAGAGTTATATAATTTACGGGTAACTTCCATTTTTCTCAATACTCGAAATTGCAACAAGTTTTCTCTAGTTTATTCGTTATATGTTTCTAGTGACATTGTTGCCCGAAATACAATGTTTGCTACCTGTTTCCTTACCTCACCAGTTTTTTGTGGATTATCCATAATATCGGTACACACCAGTAAGTTTTCCATCCAGCAGAACACTGTCAGTATCTCTCTATTGTGGATCATAAGTTCCGTCACTTTCAGTATTCGTCATCTCAATAACTTCGTTGTCAGTAGCTGGGTGAAAGATTATTTCAAAGATTTTTGTCATTTGTTCCAGTGGCTGTTTACTCCGTATTACCTAGTGTGTTTTTGACGATGTTGGTTGAAATGCTGCAAAAAGACAGCTTTGTTGCAGATTTGGATGTTGTTGTCTTTCTATAGCATTCTTTTTGGATGTAATAGTTTATGTATTACTTTTTGAAAAACTATTCATATGATCATCGAATTCTCAAAGTAGGTCTTCACGAACAGAACAACTCACTTCTACTTCAACATCAGACAGTGATTTGCTCGCTATGGTGAGTATTCAGAAACTAAATTACAACTCTACAGCATTCGCGTAACACACAGAAGTCTCTAAAATGGAAATTTCAGATGAGAAATAATGTAAGTTATATAAATTGTCGACAATATGCGACTTATTATATGGCTTCAATCCTTAAAATCATACAAGTGTAAGAAGGCAGTAGACTCCACAAAAGATACTAGTGACAGACGATAAAGTGGGCGGGTCGTTCAATAAACAGTGCAGCACATTCTTTTTCTCGGCCAGTTTCGGTTGGCAAAATGCTGACTTTGTTGTGAGACATCGCCGGCGCTTCAGTCCGTAACCGCGCGACTGCTACGGTCGCGGGTTCGAATACTGCCTCGGGCATGGATGTTTGTGATGTCGTTAGGTTTATGTAGTTCTAAATTCTAGGGGACTGATGACCTCAGATGTTAAGTCCCATAGTGCTCAGAGCCATTTGAACCATTTTTTTTGTGAGACATCGTGGAATATTTCCGCTTCAGCTCCTACAGTTTCATAAAATTCTAATAGGTGGTAGCGTATACGTAGCCTTCAAAATGACGTCTGTAACTAAGGTGCGTTCCAAGTAGAGAGCTGTCACTGAGTTTCTTTTGGCTACAAACCAGAGCATCACAGATAGTCATAGGCGCTTTCGAAATGTTTGTGGAGACCTGACAGTGAAAACGCGGTGGATCGTTGGACAATGCGGCTGTTATCATTGTAACAATGTCGCAGAACCCTGTTCGATCTCCAGTTTCCCGGCCAGCCACATACAGAAGTGACTCCTGCAATGTTGGAACGTGCGGACACTCTCATTAGAGGTGACCGACGGATCAAAATCAAATACGTCACTGCACAACTGGACGTCTCCGCTGGTAGTGCTGAAACACTCATCCACCAGTTGAAGTATACAGACTTGTGTACCCGCTGGGTTCCTCGCCGCCTAACAGAAGACCATAAAGAACAACGAAGGGTCATCTGCGCGGAATTACTTGCATGTTACGAGGCTGATCATGACAAGCTTTAGTTGAACATCGTCAAAGGCGATGAAGCGTGGGTTCATCACTTCGAACCGGGAACAAAACTGCAATCCATGGAGCGGCGCGCCACGCGGGGTAGCCGCATGACCTGGGGCGTCTTGTCACGGTTCGCGCTGTCCCCCCCCCCCCCCCCTCTCCTCCTGTCGGAGGTTCGAGTCCTTCCTCGGGCATGGGTGTGTGTGTTGTCCTTAGCGCAAGTTAAAGTTAGATTAAGTAGTGTGTTAGCTTCGGGACTGATGACCTCAGCAGTTTGGTCCCATAAGACCTTACCACAAATTTCCAAACAAATGGAGTGGCGCCACACCATCTCTTCTCCGAAGAATAATTTCAAAGCCGCACCCCCATCCAGTTAAATAACGGCGACGGACTTCTGGGACTCTGAAGAGGTTATTCTGTTTGATTTCCTCTCTCGTGGAGCAACGAATCAACTCTGAGGTGATTTCGCTACCCTCAGGAAATTGAAGAAACTACTTCAGCGTGTTCGTCGCCATAAAAATGCAAAAGACCTTTTCCTTCTCCATGACAACGCAAGGCCTCTCAAAAGTGTGCGCACCAGAGAGGAGCTCACAGAACTTCACTGGACTGTTCTTCCTCATGCAGTCTGCACCCTGGATCTCGCACCTTCCAACATCCATCTGCTGGGCCCATTGAAGGCTGTACCCCGCGGGAAGCAGTCCATGGATGATGGGGAGGTTACTGGTGTAGCAAGACAAATAGAGCGGTACCATGCGGGCATTCAGGCCCTCCCAGTAAGGTGGCGTAAGGACGCCGCATTGAACGGCGGTCATGTTGAAAACCAAGGATTTGTAGCCAAAAGAGTGCGGGATAATATGGGGTACAGGAATCCTGAATAAAACCAACCTGCTTTAAGAAAAAAATGTGTTGCACTGCTTTTTAAACGCCCCTCGTAAAAAGATTTCTTTTTGAGTCATCATTTTGCGAAAACTATTTTGAGAATAAGAGACATTTTTGAGTCACAAACATCTCCTCTAGTTATATACCAAGTCAGTGACTTTTACAAACATATTTCATTCTGTAAAAAAGATTATAGTAAAAGAATATTGATTTCGGGTCATACAGACAGAAACGGAACGTATTATTTCTTTAGCCGTCTGGATTGGTCTGACACAACTGAAACAGTTTAGTTGCTGTCGAAAACGAGTCACCACACGATGCTATACTTTATCAATGGGCTGCGGCATGTGTTGGCTACTCCAACGTCGCGCTACGCTACTGTGGCGCGAAGATTTCAGTGTGTACTAGTACTGAAGACGTGTAGCCGCTAACTAACAAAATAATAATTATGTAACTAGTTTTTCGAGGTTATAAAACTTTAAGACCTCCCGTCATCAAGGAGGAAAGGATAAACAGTATCGGAGATCAGAAACCAATTACGATAGTGATGGAAGCTGAAGGAATGAATTAAAACTTGTGCTGTTCCTGGGACTTGAACCCGGGTCTCCTTACCTACTAGACAGATATGCTAGCTATTTCACCGCCACACCTAAATAGCCAACACAGCTGCACAGATTACCATAGTTCACTTTCCTGCTAACGCAAACTTCATTTCACATCTTCAGCTTATTTTCCCCTTCTCAGATCATCACTCAAATGTCTCGAGGAAAATTTAATTATATCAGAAAACAATTAGTTCATGCAACATCATGGACCAAATTATAGAAACGATACGAAATTTCTCCCAAATTTTGTGAGGTGGTCTAGAAGTAATTTGAGACCAGATAGTTCCTAACAAGCTACGGCTTCTCTGAGTATCAGAGTAAACCCCACAAATTTCAACAGGACGCCGTTTACAGTGGACAAATTTGTACATCGAAAGAAAACATATGACGTAGCCTTAAAGTTTAACCACGTTTTGAAGCTACAAGGACACATAATTATCGACATATATTACCTCTCCGACACTACAATCATTGCTACTGGCTGCCAGTGGAGCAAGAAATGATTATCCAAAGTGGCTACGCTTTCGCCAGCCATTTCCACTACAACGATACCCCACTGTGCCACGACACCCACAGAGAATCATCGGCAGATGATACGAGGATTTTCACTGCTACACATTGTAATGATAACAGGAGGATACTCTCTTACCTAAATTTGATCTACCGACACTATCTCTCATATGAATATTCCAATGCCACTCTTGGTCGAATTTTCGCAATTCTCAGTTTTTACAGGTGACTTTTGAGAACATTTCTCTTGGAATACAGCGGTTTTTTTATTACTTAAAAATTAACATGAACAAGCACGACCGCAAAAAACTTCCTTTTTTTGTGTCTACCGGTTTCGGTCTGTTTCAGACCATCTTCAGACCTCACACCGAAATTTGTACGAGGGCTATCCACAAAGTACATTACGTTTTGAAATTAAAAATAAATAAAGTATTGGAAATTTTTTTTATTATATACAGATGAAAGCCACACTTAAATACTACTTTTCTACATAGTTGCCATTTAAATTAAGGCACTTATCGTAGCGATGGACGAGCTTGGAAATTCCTTCGTCGTAAAATTCGGCCGCCTGCGCCTTCAACCACGTGGTTACCTCTTCTTGAAGCTGTGCGTCGTCATCAAAACGCTGCATAGTCAACCACTTCTTCACTGCTGGGAATAAGTGGAAGTCGCTAGGTGCCAGGTCAGGACTGTACGGCGGATGAGGAAACAACTCCCACTTAAAAGATTCGAGAACTTTACGAGTGGCATTTGCCGTGTGGGCCCGGGCGTTGTCGTGAATCAGCAAGATCTTTGAGCCCAACTTTCCCCTGCGCTTGTTTTGTATTGCTCTTCTGAGGTTGTGCAGAGTTTGGCAATACCTTTGAGAGTTTATTGTAGTGCTTCTTTCCAGGAAATCCACAAAAATCACACCTTTTCTGTCCCAAAAGAAGAGGTAACCACGAGGTTGAAGGAGCAGGCGGCCGAATTTTACGACGAAGGAATTTCCAAGTTCGTCCATCGCTACGATAAGTGCCTTAATTTAAAAGGCAACTATGTAGAAAAGTAGTATTTAAGTGTGGCTTTCATCTGTATATAATAAAAACAATTTCCAATACTTTATTTATTTTTAATTCCAAAACGTAATGTATTTTGTGGATAGCCCTCGTACATACAATAGATTTAGTGGCATATAGTAATATACAAAATACATATTATATAACAAACAATAAAAGAAGAAATTGTACCCTGATGGTAGACGGTGGCTGTGAACGGAGCAGACACTACGGCTAACTGCTAAGGACAGCCACGCAGTTATTGCTCCTCCCATTGCACACCGAATTACATCAGCGATAGCCAGTCATGCATATAGGATGCCAAACGGTTGTTACAATAAAGTATACACAAAATGGTCACACAAAAGCTAAAAACAGATTAAGAAATGGGTTCCTTATATTAAACAGAGTAACTGCAATAAACAGCATTAAGTCAATCTGTGATAAAAATATATATAAAAGAGATAAACAATCATAATCTGTTATGGGAACACCGATAGTCTTCTGTGGGGATTTATGGTAAACTCGTAGATTGTATGGCAGCAAAGATGGCGGTTAGGCGACGCTAAAGGTTGCCATGGAGACGGCGTGGTCATATCGATATGTGCCATCCAGCAGGAGAGGATCTGAGAACTGTACCAGTGGCTGAATGTCAAACACGTACTGGCATGCAGATCGACATGTAGAAATTCATGCAATTGATTGCGTATTGTTCTTAGACCGTAATGCTAGTGAAAATATTGCTTGACCGACGCCGTTATTTATCATCGACGCGCCCTGGAGGTGGCGATGTGCATGTTTCACAGGAAACGATTTCAAAACTGCGACAGCGACTAGTTGTTACCAACTATTGGCATGCAAGTAAGACGACTGTCACACATTACTACACGACTTCTATTTTTGTTATATACAACCTATTAGTAAATATTTATATCTTTGTAAATCGATTTCATTTTTGTTAAATCCAGCCTAGTCGTCAAATGTGAGGTGTCTAGGAAACCTGCTTTCTCCGATCGCTAGACAACATTCAAAAGAAAAGAATACAATACTCAACATTGACTATTACACAGAAGTGTTGCAAGCAAAGGGCGACATGCAAAATAAGCTATGTTCTTCAGTATACATAGATTGTACAAGCAAAGTAACTAGTGTCGATGCTGCTATAGAACTCGCTAATCTTGAAACTGCTCTTCAACTGGGTCACGACCAGTCTCACGCGGCGCTTATGTCTTCCTCGCATAGGGGCCGCTGCTGTCGCGTTGTCATCCTGGAGAGGGGTCGGTCAGTGTGCGATTAGCTGACGTCTTCTCACAGCCCTCTCTTCTCTATCGTTCCCGACTGGCGTGCCGGCGTTTGACTTTACGCCGTAACAATTTTTTCTGTTTTAATGTTTGTGGCTATGAGATCGAGCCAAAAAAGCGTATATAGTAGCAGTGCTAGAGAGACAGGCATGTTATGGAAAGACAGTTAAAAGTTGTAGCCGGCCGGTGTGGCCGTGCGGTTCTAGGGGCTTCAGTCTGGAACCGCGTGACCGCTACGGTCGCAGGTTGGAATCCTGCCTCGGGCATGGATGTGTGTGATGTCCTTAGGTTAGTTAGGTTTAAGTAGTTCTAAGTTCTAGGGGACTGATGATCACAGATGTTAACTCCCATAGTGCTCAGAACCATTTGAACCACTTAAAAGTTGTATGCTGATTCATGCAACTGTGGTAAGTTTGAGAAAGAAATGCCATATATGAGAATCTTTAATTTGCGAGTCGTTAAATATATCTACATGAGATTAGGTCAAAAACATTGTAACAAATGAAAAAATGGAAAATGAAAAGTGTGTTCCAGGGTTTATATTAAAACCTGGACCTGATTATTAGAAAGAATGAATCATTGCAGCCCCTAGACCAGTGGTTGCCCGTCAACGATAAGTAATTAAGAACAATTTTGTGCAACTCTATCACAGTGAATTTCTTTTCATTATAGTGCAACGTTACTGGTTTATATTCACTACGTTTGCATGCTGCTATTTTATCGTATAAGTGTCTTTAATACCATGTTAGGATGTTACGACATAGACTAGCATCACCCACTTCCATGAACAGTTACATCTGATGGTGTGGGCTCACGCAATAATTGGGACACCGATCCATGTTCTTCAGTTATCTCCTGTGAGAGAAATATCCAAACAGCCTCCACATACGTATCCTCCATAACAAACACAATCATGCCTTGATGGCTTGTTTGCGTGCTGGCCGCCATTACCTTTGTTTCTCTCTGAGAGCGAGAGCGGCTGTAACACGCACACAATGGCAGCGATCCGCACGATTTGTCACTCAGGGTTGTCACTGGGGAACTCACTCAGTTATTATGAATTAGACTCACTTCCGTAGTGGCGACTAACACCACCTGTCTCCCTGGCGACGGAATCAATTCGTAGCGCCAGATTTTCCTTCGCTGATACATAAAAGAAGAGAATCGAAGAGTTTGAGATGTGGTGCAATAGAACCAAGCTGAAAATCAGGTAGACTGATACAAAAATAAGCAGAGGCACATGCGGAAAACGCTGAAAATGGGAAGGGTCAGGGTGTTAGGACATGTGTTAAGACATCAAAGGTTGTTTCCGTGTTACTTTAGGGATCTGTAGAGGGCAGAGACTGTAGGGAAAGTCATAGATTTGCAGTTATCCAACAAATAATTGAGGGCTTTTGAGGCAAGCGCTACTCCGAGATGAAGGGGCTCACGCAGTGGAGCAAGTTGTAGCGGCTTTGCGCAAAACTCGACAGAATACTGATGCCAAAACACATATACATGTGTAGCCGGAGGCATAGGAGTACGCTATGGAGGGAGGAGGGAGAAGGGGTGTACTAGAGTACAGATTCGTTTGTTGTTTACAGAACTCTCAAGTACTTCTAGAAATGACAGCACTCGTGTGTTAAATAGATTTAACATAGCCGATTGCAACGCTAAAGGCTGTGACTTTAGCAACCACCAGACGACTTTGTTTGTCAGCCTGTTAGCGGGGAACTATGCCATTTCATTGATGCATCGGAGTTTCTACAGCTGTCCCACAATCGATATTGCTGGGAACCTTGAAAAAGAAGGGCAGAAATAAATTCTCCAATCCTTGCTCTTTCACATACTCGTACATCCCTTACAAGCTTCAGCAGAGGACTTCCCAAATCCATCTCTTGAGGATTTGTGACAATTGCCAGTACAACATAAACAAGGCTGCAGTATAGCGGCCTGACATCGATTTCCGATTTCGCAACTCTGTAACTACACATTGCGTTGTATTGAACCCCAACGAGTTTGAAAATCTCCCAGCTCCTGACTAAAACATCTTTGCGACCTTGAAATTTCTTTTTTCTCCTTCTCTTCTAGAGCATAAAACGATATTTTTTTCAGCTATAGTGATAAAATGAAGTACACAGTAACACACTTATACACTGTCCAGTCACGTTAATGTGACCACTTATCACAAGCTTGAATAATCCCCTTTTGCAGAGCGGATCGCTACGAGAGGTGCAGGAGGAGAGTCACTAAGCTTCTGGAATGTATCGACAGGGATGTGGATCCACGCCGACTGCGCTGGATTTCTCGGTTGCGAATCCATGGCGCCAACACTTCGATCGAGGTGGTGCCACAGATTCTACACTGCGTGTAAATCCGTGGAGCTGAGAGGCCAGGAGAGTACGGTAAACTCATCCTGATGCTCTTCGAGGCACGCACGTTCACTGTGAACTGTGTGACACGCTGCATGGTCCTGCTTGTAGATGCCACGTGCTGAGGAACAACAAACTGCACTTAGGAGTGGACATTATCGCCAAGCGGTGGACCATACACATGTTGATCTATTGTGCCTCCCAGAATGACGAGATCACCCAGGGAATGAAACGAAAACATTCACAGATTATAATGCTTCCTCTCCCAGCAGGAATCCTTCCGATGATTATTGCAGGGTGTTAGAGATGTTTCACGCCGGTGGAACATAAAACTTGATTCATCTGAAAAAGCCACCTATCGCCACCCAGTGGACGTTCAGTTGCGGCACTGGCATGAAAATTCCAGCCTTTGTCGCCGATAAACACAAGTGAGCTTGGGTGCATGAAACAGGCGCCTAAGGCGGAGACCCATACGCAGAAATGTTCGCTGAACGATCATTGAAGAGAAACTGTTGGCAGCCCTTTGATTCATCTGGGCGGTCAACTGCCCAACAGCTGCACGTCTGTTCGCACGAACACTTCTCTGTCGTTTACCAATGTCATCTGTGGTTGTGGTGCATCGCAGTTGTCTCGGCACCGGTTTTGTATAGTGCTATTTTGCCAGGCACGGTATACTTTAACCACAGTGACACGCACACAGTTTACAAACGTAGCCGTTTCGGAAATGCTTTCATCTTTGGCCCGAAATCCAATAGTTATGCCCTTTTGGACGTCAGGTAAATCGCTTCGTTTCCGCATTACGTCAACGACTGCACCATTTCCCGCGTCCCACACACACACACACACACACACGCTTTATATACCCTCTACTGCAAGTGCTGCCACCTGCCATCTGTGAGTGGTTGTTACGCGCTGACGTCTAACATAGGCGGCGGTCATATTAATGTGACTGGATCGCGTAGTATAACAGTACCATGGTCCGGAGAGTATACTGCAAACACTTTGTATGGAAGACTGAAAGTAATGCTAACAAGTGTTATTTGACCACAGAAAACTGGTGAACTGCTTTTGTGTTTACGTTGTACAGTGGAAGAGGTGAACGGAGGGAGAAAGGCGGGGGTGGGCTGGGGATCAAAGCTGAATTAACATTTTTTTTTTAATTTCATTTGCTTATTCTCTACTTTGAGGATTATTAATCAGCGCATTCTAGGTTATTCTTGTTGATATCCAACAGGATTTTCCTAGTCGTTTTAATTTTTCTTTCTTTATCAGATTTTTCATTTTCATTATCAGCCTAACATTATATTGCTGAATATGAATAAAAATACCATTTGTGGCTATTTTCCAGTTATTTCGCCTAACTCGTTGGATATTCTGAATTTAATCATATAAGGAGGCTGCTTCAGATAGTTAAAAAGGTAGCATCAATCGGCTGACATACAACAACTTTTGTGAATTTCATGTCAAACTTAACTTTTGGGACACAAGATGTTTTCAAAGTAAATGAATGAGTTGCATAAAAAATGGAAAACGTAAAATCTTACCCCTTCTTTGATAAAATTTATGTACCGTTGTTTTCCAGTGAGTGTCGCTTGGACTATAACTAACTGATGAGGGAAAGTTTACTGAAAACGAATTAGTGGAGAAAAAAACGGTATTATCAGTCAGCCGTAGAAAAATACTCCCATGCCAGAATATTCCGATTGGAGTCGGTATCATGATTGAGCACGACTAATGCTACGCCTTTTATTGCTTACCACATGGAGTAGTACTAAAAAAATTTAAAACTTATGATAGTAGTTTTTTCTGTCAGATTTTAAATCTAACTTTCTCGTGATTTTCAGCTTGTACTTTGGCATTATTTTGCAGTTGTGCAGGTGATGAAGCTCTGATTACGTCAGTTTCCCCGTAAAAACTATTCCGGACGACTGTTCATGCTACGTCGATCTTGTATTGTATAAATAGCGGTATTTCTAACTCGAGGAAATTCAGCAGCCAGAGCATCAGTCGTCAAACGCCGATCTGGCCGCAGTATTTCGTCCATTTGTTGTACGGCCATTTTCTTTTAAATCTTCACAGCATTGGCGAACTTTCACCCATTACTGCAGAACCACAAAACAGGCACAACTCTTGCTGAATCTGAGCAGCTGTACAATCTATTGTGTGCAAAATCGAATTACAACAAGCACTTCGCAGGTAGTGGGAGCAACGACTTTTCCCTTGTCTTCTACATATTCGTGATTAGTATACTGAGAACACTTCCGTCTTCCAAAATGACAACAGCTGAGCACTCACGAGCCCTATCCCACCGCCACTTCTCCGTTAAATAACCTATCTTAATCCTATGGAAAAACAGTGGGATTATTTGGAGCAATGGCTGAAAAGGAGCGATCAACATTTCCGCAATTTGGTATCTCTAAGGGATCTCTTCATCGATGAGTGGTTCCAGCTGTATATGACATACTTTAAGAAATTGTCGACCCTCTTGCTAGCCGACTGCAGGCCATTATCAAGGTTAATGAGGTGTCACACGGTATTAATGCGATGCCTCCTCGATACGATTACAAGCTCTCTAATATTCCCCTTTCCAGAAACTAAAAGGTAATAATTGGAAACAGGGATGCCTTACTCTTATTTGAGACTTAGTTCTGAAGTGCAACGTTGTCCTTTCAACTGCTACTTAACTTCAACGAACTGTACATAAAAAAGTATTGGAAGTTACGCCTGGCATAGCCGTCGCCCGCCAGACACAGGTGATTGTTTGATGGCATATAGAAGAGGGGCGAACGCTGGTAGCCGTTACTGTAATACCCTCGTGTGTGAAACGACAAGGACGAAAATACCTTCCGCATGACGTATCACTGCTGAGTAACATTGTGCGAGGAAACTTGGACCAAACATAGAAAGAACTGCTACAGTATGGTAGAGAAGGTAGCTGAAAGAAATACGCAATGAGAAGGATGGAAAAGACGCTTTTATTCAAAGACGATAATTTTATTGTATTGAGAATGAAAGCATGGTCCAAGTAGGCTGTGCTCTTTCTGTTATCCGTGCAATTGGTGACTTTCAACATGTCATTTTCAAGCAAATATCTTAAGCTTCCAGATTCATTTCACATTGTAATTACAATGACCCACGGTTGAAATTGGCCAGTTGCACGGATAATAAAAAGAATATAGCCTACTTGGGTCACGTTTTCATTCCGAAAACACGTTGAGGCCGTGGATCCACACAAAAAAATTTAAAAAACTAAAAATTAAAAATTAGATTAAAAATTTATATATATAAAAAACAAATTTCGTTGTAGTCGCCGCTACTTCGGACGGTCCCTCGGGGCATTACAAAAGGAACAGCATAGTTCTTGATAGGGTGTATGAGCTCCACAGATGCTCTGTAATATGCTCCCATGCCAGCCACAAGGTTGGTAAGGCGCTGTTATGGGGGAGATTCGATTCCTCCACCTGAATGGTTGACAACTTCTGGACGGACGATGTGGCATGTGGACATCATGCAATGCGTTAGCCCATCGCAGTCGGGAAAACGTCAGGCTACTCCATTCGCTGAATATCCTCTATTTCCAAGACCTTCCCCATCTGCGCAGTTCGATGCGGTCGCGCATTGTCATCAACAAAAATGAGGTCACGGTCGAGTGCACCACTGAACAGAACCAAGTAGTGGAGAACTATAGTGTCACAATAACGTTGATTGGTGAGTGTACTTTGCTCAAAGATTTGGAGGTCAGTACGCACATGCAACATTACGCCTCCCCACTTCATAGCACCTGGACCACTGAAACGATGATGTTCGACAATGGTGGACGTACTCTCATGTGGCAAAAGTAGGGAACACATAGTGCACCCACCAACATTGTCGAATATGAACGTTTTGCTGTTCCAGGTGTTATGGTGTCGTACTGACCACCAAATCTTTGAACTCGGAACACTCACTAGTCAACGTTGTCGTGTCACTATGCGTCTGTTCATGGATTCACTCGTTCATGACTTCATTTATATCGATGGCAATGCGCGACCGTATGGAACAGCGCAGGTGGAGACGCTCTTGGACAAGAGGATATTCAGCTAAAGGAGTGGCCTGCCCCCTGACTCAAATCGCATCGAATGTGTGTGGTATGCGATGGGTAAACGTCTTCCAACGCGTCCACATGCACCAACTACCGTCCAGCACTTGTCTACCAGACTGGTGGAGGAATGGAACCCCTACGACAAGAACTCCTTATCAACCTTGTAGCCAGTTTTAGAGCACGTTTCAGAGCGTGCATTGCTATTCTTGGTAATCACACACGCAATAAGGAACCACGTTACGCAGTTTGCAGTGTCCTAGGGACCATCACAAATTGCTGTGACTACAGTAAAATTAATGTCTTGGTAATTTCTGTTCGTCTCATTGCGTATTTTTTCTGTTACATTCTTCACTATACTGTACTGTACTAAACCGTAGCAGTTCTTTCTGTGTATGGACCAAGCTTCATTGAGCTGCATTACTAGGCAATGACACAGTATGCGAAAGTTACTTTCATCCTCAAGTATTGTACACGAGGCAATTGCAACGGTGATTGAATTTCACGAATGAGTGCTTCCTTGGTGTCCTAATGGGCACATACCTCGACATTAAACTAAGCTCTGATCAGCATGTTAAAAGAGACTGGGCATGTAAGTTACTAGATGAACCTGCCAGAATCAACACAGCTAGTTGGAGATTGCCCAAGATATAATAAGGACGTACCACTGCGCTCTCTTCAAGTCAACAACAAACATGTTTTGCTGCTAACGTGTGTGCACATCGATTCTGCACCGCGGCTGACGCCACACTAGTAAGGTGGAATGTACTCTGGCAGTGGAAGTCATTGCGAGTGGTGCTCGGGATATACCAGGTAGACATAACCACTAAGCAGTCCGCTGCAACATTTTGCCTGAGGGCGGAGAGCCCATACACAGTGAGAGACATCTTAAAGGAGAAATATTGACCTTGAGAGAGCTCAAAAAGTGGAGAGAGAATTCATTACAAAGGGAGCGGGACAACTGCAAAAAGACCCATGCGGTCTATGGAGTGTTTCTCAACATCAGGGAGCGGTAAAGGGTGTAACATGTCAGTCCCTGGTGGGGCGTGGTTCACCTACAAGCAGCCAAGAACCATACCGCAGTCATTTGCTGGATGTAAAATTCGGACTGTGTCTGTTTAGAGAGGGGAGCCCTGGAACATATACTCCTACACAGTGTTTGCTCGTCGCAAGAAAGAGGACTAGCGCATACACCCACGACGACTGCATAACACAGTCACTTAGAGATTACAACTTGTTGACCGGTCTTAACGACTGTAGAGTTAGCTACGTAGAGTAATAGCGCGACGAGAGTACAGGCAACAACGAGTGCAGGCGATGAATAGCTCCCCAGATAATACTAACGAGAGCGACAACAGTAAGGTGATAGCAAATCAGGCGACAGCAGTACAAGTGAAGAGGTACCAACGTACAAGGAGGACTAAATGTAAAGTTCGCATATAAGCTCCATGACAAAGTAGAATAGCAACTGCTAACGCAGGTGAATCGCACATTCTAAGACAAAGTCACCAGACTTCATTCGCAGCGGGCCGGGTAGTAGACGAAATGAGGAGCGCGGGCCGCTTCATCATTTTGTACAATACTTGCAAGCCAGACCGAAAGGTCCGGAACGAAAGACGAAAAACAAAGTGCAGCGTTAATCATGGGTGAGTGGAATGCAACGCACAAAAAACAAAGACAGCCAACTTATTTATATATTAAATCACTTAGAAGGCGACGTTAGCAATATTATAGTTACATCAGAACTTGTGTCAACATATCCGAATCTCTCAAACTTAACAGCAAAAAAGTTAGTAAACTTTGTAAAATTAACGTTTAATTTTCAAGACATCATGAACATTTGGTATGGTATTGATGCATCTAAACAAAAGAAATGCTTTCAAATGTTTATCAGTCAGTCTCTTTCGATGTGTGTACTTAAAATAGTGCATTTATGAAAATGTTGGCTCACAGACGTAAGTTTTTCCAAACACTGATGCACATTTCTTCAGTTTTGGAAACTCGAAATCAGGCAAGCAGCGGTAAAATTCACCAAGTTTTCCTACTCTGTGCTTCTCCTTCAACAAGTCATTTGCTAGAGTTCCAACTGCAGTTCAACTGGCACACCACCAAGGTTATAATCAAAACTATTCTGGAACAGAAGAAGAACATTCATTTCTGGGTGGCTGCTTTGTTTGGGAGAGGGGCCAAACAGCATGGTCATCAGTTCCAACGAATTAGGAAAGGATGGACACGAAAATCGGCCGTGTCCTTTCAAAGGGACCATCCAGGCATTTCCGTAAAGTGATCTAGGGAAATCACGGAAAACCTAAATCAGAATTGCCGGACTCGGGTTTGAACCGTGGTCCTCCCGAATGCGAGTCCAGTGTGCTAACCACTGCGCCACCTCGCTCGGTCTCTCATTTCTGTCAATACCTGAAAATCTCTCCGAAAAATGCTTCACGTCCCGAATAATTTCGTTAGGGAAATCAAAGTTGACATCTTCAGGGAGAGTAGCACATAACTCTTTGAAATAGTGAAAATGAGAAAAGAATTCTCCTCCCAATTGGGCAATAAATTATGACACCTTTCCCTGAAATCTATTGATCATTTTGTAGAGACCTCAGACTAGGTAATCCTTTCCCTGAAATTCCAATTTCAGTCATGTGGGTTGTGATATCAAGCAAAAATGACAACTTTCACAGCAATGTAGGGCTTGACAGTTGTGTATCAGCTCTATTTTTTCAGTGAGAAAAACATCTATATCGTTTCGGAACTTATAAATACCAAACACGATTTCACCGCAGCTGAGCCACCTCACTGCTGTGTGATTAGACAACCCACAAAATTCATAATCAGTTTCTTTAAGAAAAGCGAGGAACCGAAGGTGCTGTCAGATGTAGGAGATATAAATATAAAAAAAACTTGCGTGCTTTGCTTACTTCCATTCTATTATGTCATACGGGATCGTATTCTGGAGTAACTCATCAAACCGAGAGAAGCAGTTAGCGTGCAAAGTGTGTTACAACAATCATTTGTGGCGTAAATTCAAGAACATCATTTACGAGGTATATTCGGAAAGTAAGTTCGGATCGGTCAAGGAATGGAAACCACTGTGAAAATCTAATAAAGCTTTGTACATATGTGTTCGATAGTGTCTCTAGTATCCCTGTCGGTTGCGTCACTTCGCTCTTTTCAGTTCTGAGCGCATGGTGAGCACATAAAGATGCATAGAAAATAGTGTGTCCCGCGAAGTATGAGGTCCCGGTGAGAGATTTAGCCCGATGTTATGCAGCCCACATTGCAGAACTGTCATACGGTTCCCACTTCGTGACAATTCTCGGTCGCAATCTGCAGGGGCAATGAAAATGCTCCTGCAGCGTTTTCCATGGGAAGTTTTTTATCACCCACACTACAGACGGTAATTGGCTCCCTCTGTGTTTCATCTCTGCTTACATTAACTACTGGCTATGAAAACAACATTTTCGCACAGACAACGAGCTATAGATGAGCGTAGAGAATTGGCGGGAAGCACAGGCTGCTGCCTTCTATGACGAGGGTACTGGAAAGTTGGTATAACGGTGCGACGTATGTCCTAGTTGTAGCGGCGACTATGTAGAGAAGTAGCTGGTAGGTGGAGCCACCTGTGGCAAATAAAACATTTCCGATTTTCTATGTAGTTTCCATTTCGAGACTAATCGGAACTTACTTTGTGGACAAGTCTTGTAGAAACCTGTTCAAGGAACTTTGCATTCTAAGCAGTGCTTCTCAGTATTTTATTCCTTAATGTAATTTGTTGCAAGTAATATATCTCTATTTCCAACCAGCAGCTCAATACATATTATCAATACTAGGAATAAGAACAATCTACATAAAGACCTCAAATCTCTTACCTTGGTCCAAAACGGGGCCCAGTATTCAGGAACACACATTTTAAATAATTTGCCAGCAGCCATTAAAAACTTGCTTTCAGATAAAGCACGGTTTGAACAGAGTTTGAAAGATTTTTTGATAAGCAACAAATTGGACAAGTGAATAACACGTTGTTGTGCCTCTGGCCCTTATGCAAACAGTTATTCGACTTGACATGATTGATAAACTTGTTGGATGGCCTCCTGAGGGATGTTGTTGTTGTTGTGGTCTTCAGTCCTGAGACTGGTTTGATGCAGCTCTCCATGCTACTCTATCCTGTGCAAGCTTCTTCATCTCCCAGTACCTACTGCAACCTACATCCTTCTGAATCTGCTTAGTGTATTCATCTCTTGGTCTCCCTCTACGATTTTTACCCTCCACGTTGCCCTACAATGCTAAATTTGTGAACCCTTGATGCCTCAAAACATGTCCTACCAACCGATCCCTTCTTCTAGTCAAGTTGTGCCACAAACTTCTCTTCTCCCCAATCCTATTCAATACCTCCTCATTAGTTACGTGATCTACCCACCTTATCTTCAGCATTCTTCTGTAGCACCACATTTCGAAAGCTTCTATTCTCTTCTTGTCCAAACTGGTTATCGTCCATGTTTCACTTCCATACATGGCTACACTCCATACAAATACTTTCAGAAACGACTTCCTGACACTTAAATCTATACTCGATGTTAACAAATTTCTCTTCTTCAGAAACGATTTCCTTGTCATTGCCAGTCTACATTTTATATCCTCTCTACTTCGACCATCATCAGTTATTTTACTCCCTAAATAGCAAAACTCCTTTACTACATAATATCGTGCCATATTATGCCCGACTGGCGCGTTACATCCTCAAAATCACGAGCTGCTTGGAGGACAATGCCCATAATGCTCCAAATGTTCTCAATCTGAAAGATATCCCTTGACTTTGCTGGCCAACACAGTGTTTGGCAAGCTCTAGGGCAACAAGTAGAAACTCTCGCCTGTACGGACGGGCATTATCTTGCTGAAATGTAAGCTTGCCATGAAGGGTAACAAAACGGGGCGTAGAATATCGTCAACGAACCGCTGTGTTGTAAAGGTGCCGCGAATGACAGCTACCTCACTGTATATGACCACTGCACTATATAGGACAGAACATGCACACACATATAAACCTGTTAAAAGACTAAGAGCCCTAGAGTAGTATACGTGATGGTGATTATCACCAGAGTGTCACGAAAAAAAGTGTTCGTAAGACATCAGATTCTAAGAAAAATGTATGAACGCTGCTCTGCGATGTGATGGACGGTACTGGGTTGAGCAGTATGTATGCCTACAACGAAACGTATGCGGAGGCAAAAAGACGAGTGGAAATGTGTAGTGGATGAAGTTTTGAAAAGAGACCGAATGTTGAAATGGAGAGACGACTTTGTTAACCACGACCCTTGCCGAGTCAGAGTGCCTGGCTTGCGTCTACGTTGCAGATAGCCATACCGGGTGTGCAACCATAACGAATAGCTGTCTATGGAGAGGCCAGAAAAACATATGGTTCCTGAATAGAAGCAACAACCTTTTCAGTAGTTGCAGGGGCAACACTCGGGATGTTTGACTAATCTGGCCTTATAACTTTAGCCAACACGACATTTCTATTTTTTGTGCTGCGAAGCTCTGAAACAAAGGGAAAATATAGCATTTTTATTGCCAAATGACATGCGTCCCTACTGTACGGCTTAATAATGATGACATTCACTTGGATAAAATATTCCGGAGATAACATAGTCCTCTATGGGGATCTCTGGAAGGGAACTGCCCAGGTGAGTTTTGACATCAGAGAATTAAAATTGTCATTCTACAGACAGGAGTGTGGATAGATAGCTTAGAGAATTTAAAAAGAAAGATAGATTGAAGCTGAATATAGTAGGAAATAGTGAACTGCGACGGCAGAACGAAAAGGACTTTTCGTCAGGTCACGACAGGGTTATCAACACAGAATCAATTAGGGGTAATGAAGGCATAGGTGTAATACTGAATAATAAGTTAGAAATACCTTAAAGCTAATATCAACAGCTTGGTAAACACATTATCAAATACTACACCCACCACAGCAGCACAAGTTTGTACGTCGAATAGTTCTGCAGATTATGAATACACTGAAATAATATATTATGATATTATAAAACAAATTTTTCAGATAGTTAAGGGAGATGAAAATTTAATAGTGGTGAGAGATTAGAATTCGATAGCATGAGAAGATCGGGAAATAAAATTAATAGCGGACCATGGATTGTGCCAGAGGAAAGACAGGGGAAGCAGTCTGGTAGAATTTTGCACACAGCACAATTCAGTCTCTGATAATACTTCGTTTTGAATCATAAAAGAAATATGTATACGAGAAAGGGACCTATAGACACTGGAAGGTTTTTAATAGATTCCCATAACAGTAAGAAAGAAATTTCGAAAGCAGATAAAATGCGAACCATTACCAGTAGCAAATGTGAACTCTAATCACAATTCATTCCTTATCAGTTCCTGCATAAACTGAAAGAACCAAAGGATGTTGAAAGTTTCAAAAGTAGGATTAGACAACGACTGAGTGGTAGGAGGGGGGGGGGGGGAGATAAGTAATATAACAGAAAATGAATCGGTAGCTTTCAGAAATGAAACAGTGGAGGCATCAGAGTATCAGATAGGCAAAACCACAAGTCCCAGTGGAAATCAGTAGACAGTGTTCGAGATTTTGAATTTAATTGACGAAAGGGAAAAATATCCTGATGGGAAAAAAGTCACAGCACCAAGAACGAGTTGTGCAACATAAACGAAAGTTGGTAGGCATTTTTCTACATCTGAAACACGATATCTATTCCAATTTCGTGCCAGTCGCATATGTGTGTCGCTAGTAGCGCCTCTATAAGGAGTCAAATGAGATTTGCTTTAAATACCCGCTGTAACGGTCATGAGCGTTAGTTACCTTCGAAATTAGTCGTGGTGATGTTAGGGAAGACTGCCTTTAAAGCGACAAAGATGCCATTACCAACACGTCACCGAATTTGAACGAGGTCGCGTGATAGGGCTACGAGAAGCTGGATGTTCGTTCGATATTTCAGAAGGACTTGGCAGGAATGTAGCCACTGTACGTGGATGATAACAGCGGTAGCCACGAAAATGTACAGTCGCAAGAACCCAGGGCTTCGGACAGCCACGTCGCACTACCGAGAGGAAAGACCATCGTGTTCAACGTATGACTTTGACGCATCGTACTGCACCAGTTTAAGTAGCAGTTGGCACCACAGTGCCACAATGAACTGTTGCAAATCAGTTACTTCAACGATAGCTCCGAGGCAGACGCCCTGTAGCCTGCATTCTTCTGACCCCAAATCAACGCCGTCTACGATGTCAGTAGTGTCAAGCAAGAGCCCATTGAAGGACAGGGTGGAGGTCTGCTGTGTCTTCTGATGAAAGCTGGTTTTGCCTCGGTGCGAGTAGAGTCGTGTGTTGGTTAGAAAGAGGACAGATGAGGACCTGCAAAACATGTCGCTCCTAAACACACTGGACCTACACTCTAATTATGGTCTGTGGTACGATTTAGTATGACAGCAGGAGCACTCTCGTGGTTATCCCAAGCACTCTAACTGTACGTCAGTCTATTGTGCTGAAATTTATAAATGTCATTCCAGGGGATGTTTTCCAACAGGATAACGTTCACCCACATACCACTGTTGTAAAAATACATGCTCTGTGGAGTGTCGACATATTGCCTTGGCCTGCTCGATCATCAGATATGTCTTCAATCGAGCACGTATGGAACATCATTTGCCGGCAGCTCCAGCGTCATTCACAAACAGTATTAACCGTCCCTGTGTTGACCGACCAAGCGCAATAGGTATGAAACTCCATCGCACAAGCTGTCATCTAGCAACTGTGTAACACAATGCATGCACGTTTGCCTGCCTGCATTCACGATTCTGGCGGTTACACCGGTTATTAATGTACCAGCATTTCACATTTGCAATGGCTTATCTCGCACTTACGTTAACCTGTGATCATACAATGTTAATCACTTACGTATGTTACCTACATAACTGTATTCCCGAAATTTCATTACTCTACATTAATTATTTTTTGGTGTCGCGATTTTTTTCATTCAGTGATAAAAAGTCAGCAAATGGAGCAGTTAAAAGGGAGTACAGACGAAGGAAAAATGAGACTGATAGGAAGCGAAAAATGGCAAAGAAGGTATTGTTAGACGAGAAAAGCAAGGGTGTTGACGAGAAATGCAAGCGTATTGAATCATGATTGATTAGGAGAAAGATAGATACCTCCTATAAGAAAAATACAGATGTCTTTGAAGAAAAAAGAAGCAGCTGTATCAATATTTAGCGCTCCGATAGCAATCCAGTACCAAGCAAAAAAAAGGAAACCTGAAAGGTGAAAGAAATGTATGATCCATACAAGTGAATTTTATAGAAAGAGAAGAGGAAGTAACTGAAGATGAATTGGGGGTATGGTACTACCAGAAGGATTTACCAGAGCACTGAAAGACCTAGCCTAAGTCGAAACAAGGCCTGTGGTATAGACAATATTCCTTCAGAATTAGTGAAATCCACGGAATAGCCATCCATGACAGAAACTATTCCACTTGGTATTAAAGATAAATGAAACACGCGCAATGCCCTCAGACTCTAAGAAGAATATAATAACTCCTGTCCCAAGGAAATGGTGTATTGACAGGTGTCAATATTACCTAACCATCAGGTTATAAGTCGTGATTTTAAATTACAGCCTCGAATTATGTACAGGATATTAGAAAGACTGATAGAAGTCGACCTCGGGGACGTTCAGTTTGGCTTCTAGGAAAATATACAAACATGTGAGGCAATACTGATCTTATGATTTTTGTTAGAAGATAGACTGAATAAAAGCAAACCTACATTTATAGCATTAGAGAAAGCTTTTGACAATGCTAATTCAAATACGGTCTGAAATTTTGAAGGTATAATAACACAGAGCAAAAAGTTCAGGGAGAAAAAATAAAAATATTGAAGTTTGTCAATGACATTGTAATACTATCAGAGATGGAAAAGCAAAAACAGCTGAATGAAATGGACAGTGTATTAAAAAGAGGTTATAAAATGAACATCTAGAAAAGTAAAACAATAGTAATGGAAAGTATCGACTTGAGTTACAGGATACTGATTGAATTAGATTGGGATATGAGACTGCTAGAAACAGTCGATGAGACTTGCTGTTTGGGCAGCAAGAAAAACTTACGATGGTCGAAGTAGAGGAGACAGGAAATTCAGACTGTCTATAGCCTTTCTGAAAAACTGAAATTTGTTAACATGGATTATAAATTTAAGTGTTTGGTAGACCTTTCTGAAGGTATGTGTATGGAGCGAAGCCTCGTTGCCTCGTTCGTAAGTAAACGTGAATGAGACAGTTCTGAGAAGAAGGGAATGAAAGCTTTTGAAATGTAGTAATACTAAGACTGCTGTAGATTAGGTGGGTTTTTCGAATAACTAGTGAAGAGGTGCTGAATCGATTTGGAAAAAAAAGAAATCTGTGGCACTTCTCGACTAAAAGAAGGGACAAGTAAATAGGATGAGTCATGAAGAAATTGTTAGCAAGCTGGGGAGAGAAGGGGGGGAGAGGGGAGAGAGAAGAATATGAATTCTAGAGGGAGACAAAGGCTTGAGAACAGTAAGCAGGCTCATATAGGCGTATGTTGCAATAGCGACGCAGAAATGAAGCAGCTTACACGGAGTAACGTGGAGATCTGCATTAAACCAGCTGCAGCACTGAAGACGACGACAACACAAAAATAATAGCACTGACTGATATTCTACATATTATATATGTTAAAGTGTCTAGTGTCTCCAGTTTATGGGAAAAATAATACATACCTAAGCAGGGAATCGTTACGTAACCATTTTAAATGACCATGTTTACTGAGTGGCGCGTCCAGTGTTTCAAGCAATGACTGCTTTTTCAGAACGATGATATCCCCACATACGCTGTAAATATCCGACACGGCTTGATAACCATAAGCATGCAATAAATCATGTTCCATCCTCTTTAAACTCGCTGCATATTCCTGTTATTGATTCATCGTTGTATAGTTTATAGAAACGTACAGTGACCCTCTCACTTGTAGTCTTTTTTGCGGATAATGCTACAAACACCGCATTAACATAAATCAGGATTTTCCTCACAAGAATTTCGGCCTTTCTGGACGTCACGTGAGGCCCTACAACACATTAAGTTTGTGGATATACGATTTCGTCGAACACCTGTAGCCGTGTAGTTCATCGTTAAAAAAAAAATGGGCGTGTGAAGTTCGTTTTGATTGTTCCTCTCTAGGTAATTCAGAATTTTTATAATTTAAAATACAGTTTTATGTGTTTTCCAGTTTCGGGTCTCCTTTATGCACTGGTTTCCATCAGTTAAGGTAAAGCCACACAATCAACAAGAAATCGAGATAACCCAAATTAACATATAAGAACATTTTAATTAAGTTTTCTGTCGTTTCTTAGTTGCTTCTGTACTCTTGCAGGTGTGATCCGTCAGTGTAACTAAACAATGTGCTTTTTTGTGCCGTATCTTGGTGCTGGTGCCTGTGAGTCCTTTTTCTAGTAACTGCGTTGGTACAAAAGAGCCTATTTAGTTGCAAACACGCACCACATCTCCAGGAGTGTAAGTAGACAGTATTGTTACCACGAAACGCCATGCGATAATCAAAAGAAACTGCTGTCCGTCATTTGAATCATTTGGACTTCGCAGACCGTCACCTGTTAGAGTGAATGTGTAAAGGCAGCTTAATATTTTTCAGCGTTGTTTGACTTACCATCTTGTCCATTAAAGACAGCTATTACGCCCAGCCTGCCGCGAAGTCTTTTTTTAGGGAAACTACAGTCTTCAAAGAAAAAAAAAAGAAAGCAAATTGCTTTCACCGACTAGGAGGCCAAACGAAGAAATAAAAAGTCTTAGATACAGCTTCTGGTCTAGGTAACGGGAAAACCGACAGAAGGTCAAGCATCGTTGCTTTCGACTGCGAGAAAAGTTGTGGTTAGCAAGCCATTAGTTGGCATTTTCATTTGACAAAGCGTTGTTCTTACGGCTGCTAAAAAAACATACACCGAGCGCCATGCAAACTGACCAAGTGATGACCACCTTAGGATCCCGCGCTACTTACGAAATTTGAGTATCGTGGGAGTTCACACTCGGCTCATACCTCAGGCACGCACTCAAGGATCGGTCTATACATACTCGTATTGCCCAGCACTCACCTCTCCATAGGTTCCTCTGCTGTGCTATTTCTTTACCGATTACCGTACTGCACTAGCAACGGGTGCATTTGGGATCGGGCTCTTTGGCTGGACGCTTCAATGAATAAAAATTTTTTTACAGCGCTGTACAGACTCTTGTTTCAATTGTTGTCATAGACAACGTGGTTAAGCTACCAAAACTGGTCATCAATTTGTAAATGATTTTTATGTTAAATGCCATTGAAACAGTACACATAAAATTTTGAAAGTGTTAAATAGTTCTAGAGAAAGTTTTTAAAATGTTTATAATTTTACATTTGATTATCTGCTTACGACCGCTTTCTCCTATTCTGACAATGTCTGATATATTGAAATGTTGATACAAAAAACTGATTTACATTGAAAATTACGCCCGAAAGCTTACTCTGTTATGGTTTAAATTATTTTACTCAATATGAGAGATTGTGTGTGTGTGTGTGTGTGTCTGAGTGCGTGTGTGTATGTGTGTGTGTGTGTGTGTGTGTGTGTGTGTGTGTGTCTGTGTGTGTGTGTGTGTGGGTCGATGTGCGCGCAGTATGTTTACACTTCTATTTTCCACATTGCCTTCACGTTGAAACTGTACTTGCATCTTACACTGGCTCACTGTTTAAAATATGGGAAAACAAGATGGTGAATAAGAATGTGCTCTGTATGATCAAATCAATATTCAAAGCTATCGCACTGTGGATATGTGGGAAGCCCTATAGTCGAGTGCATTCGCCCATTACACACAGGTTCTATTCCAGGTTTCATGTTTGGAACTGAGAACGGGGTGGGGGTGGGGGTGGGAGGACTGGCGTGAGTTAAAACTCATCGTCACATTTCATGTTTCTGTAGGGTAACGTAACCTGTGTGCGTTACACTGCCATTTCTTCGACAGGAAGGTGATGTGCTCTCTCTGCAGGACGGTGCACGTCCACAGACGGCTGGTGCAAAAAACTGGCTCTGAGCACTATGTGACTTAACATCTGAGGTCATCAGTCCCCTAGAACTTAGAACTACTTAAACCTAACTAACCTAAGGACGTCACACACATCCATGCCCGAGGCAGGATTCGAACCTGCGACCGTAGCGGTCGCGCGGTTCCAGACTGTAGCGTCTAGAACCGCTCGGCCACCCCGGCCGGCCGGCTGGTGCAACGCAGCGTGGTCTTCGTGCTGTACAAGAACTTCCCGGGCCAAAGAGATCACCGGATTTCACACTAAGTGAACGTGTTTGGGACATGATGAACCGGAAATTTACTCGTTCTCCAAGACCTGGAAGAACCATTGCTGGATTGCGACAAAAGGCGAAGGGTGATTGGGAGAGTCTATCCCTGGATGTCATTCACCACCTTTATGATCGTTTACGTGTGAGAATACACGCCTGCGTTGCCGCCAAGTGGAGCTACACTGCGCAGTGATACGACTGTTCAGACACCCTTTACTGCGACGCATGTTTCACTTGCTTTCAATTTGTTATCATATACTACAATGATCCTTGCCCTTGAGGGTGCTGCATATTTTCTTTCTGGCACTTATTTGATGAAGTTTCACACTTGCTCTGTCGTAGAGGTTCTCATCAGAGGCTCTCTCCGGTATTATAGACAAAAGTAGATAGCTACATCTACACAAAGTATGGTAAGATGGGAGCTGTAAGCTTTAAAAAATGGTTCAAATGGCTCTGAGCACTATGGGACTTAACATCTATGGTCATTAGTCCCCTAGAACTCAGAAATACTTAAACCTAACTAACCTAAGGACAGCACACAACACCCTGTCATCACGAGGCAGAGAAAATCGAACCCGGAAACCTGGGCGAAGCTTTAAAAATTACTTGCGTATGTCAGAAAATTTGCTTCATTGTGCACTGCAACTTAGTGAAAACCGCTCCTGGACACACAACCAGAGAACATAAATGAAACATCCGCACGATATGGCACGATGTCAACCTAACTTCGTACACATACCCACTATTGGCAGGTATGTCAGTGATTAGAGTTGACAGGCAGAGCGGCCACCAATATGTATTCATGTTGTTTCCTGTCATTGTGGGGTGTATAAGAGGCGTCAACAGCATCAGATGTAATCTCAGTGAAGGACGTGGAGACAACGCTTACTTGTTTGAGACAGAATTCGGAAGGAACCTTCTTGTGGCTCTTCTTTTCGCGGATTGGTCGAATAGTGCAATATCGGATATTTGGGGCGTTCGGATGTCACAATGGCCCAGTGGTGGCCTGCGTGAGAACGTGACGGATAGCATACGCGTTGTCAACGTTACTGCCGACCACGTCTAACCAACACAAGGAATCCCTTCACTTTTGTGACTGCCATCCGAGAACAAGTAATGGACTGCCTGTTCCATTTTGTGTCCTCCCGAACCATTTCTCGGAGAGCAGGTCCAGCCACACTAGGGGGTTACTGTCTCATGGCTAGGGTAGTCATTAGTACCGCTATACAAAAGGCTACTTGTGGAGTGGTGCCGTCACCAAGAAGAATGGACTGCTGATACACGGTGTCGCACTGTATACAGCGATTAATCGCGGTTGTGCGCTACCAGAGTGACCGACGTCGGCGAATATAGCGCAATCTGGCGAGAGGGCCCCTTCTTCAATGTTTTAGAGAGCAACAGCTGGGTTACCTCTGGCCTCACGATGGGGTGGGGTGGGGACGGGAGCGGGGGCGGGGGGGGGGGGGGGGGGACCCATTGGGTATGACGGCTGGTAGTGATAGGGAACTCCGACAGCATAACGGTAGTCCACTGGCATCCCGCGTCATCATGTGTTACCAAAAAAATGTTCAAATGTGTGTGAAATCTTATGGGACTGCTAAGGTCCCTAAGCTTACACACTACTTAACCTAAATTATCCTAAAGACAAACACATACACCCATGCCCGAGGGAGGACGCGAACCTCCGCCGGGACCAGCCGCACAGTCCATGACTGCAGCGCCTTATGCCGCCTTTTTTTTTTTTTCGATCGTTGTGGTTGGTCGCTGCGGACGTCACAGTGACATCCGTTCAAGTTCGTTTGTTGATCCGTCCACTCAGTTTTTTTATTACAGAGGCCAACTGGCTCTCTGACCGAACACGCTGAGCTACCGTGCCGGCGATGCCGCTCGGCTAATCCAGCGCGGCAAAACCGTTAACTGGGAATGACGGTGCACGTCCACAGACGGCTGGTGCAAAAAAATGGCTCTGAGCACTATGTGACTTAACATCTGAGGTCATCAGTCCCCTAGAACTTAGAACTACTTAAACCTGACTAACCTAAGGACATCACACACATCCATGCCCGAGGCAGGACTCGAACCTGAGATCGTAGCAGACGCGCGGTTCCGAACTGAAGCGCCTAGAACCGCTCGGCGACCGCGGCCGGCTTACAGTTCATGCGACTGTATCGTAGTGCCATTTTTCAACGGGACTCTGCTGGCCCACACTTAGCACGTGTCTCCATGTACTGTCTGCGTCATCCCGAGGTAGTCCCGTAGTCAGCGAGAACTCCAGATCTGTCTGCTCGGATATCCACTCCATCCCAGTGATTCGGCTCCTGCTGGAAATTGTTAAAAGGGCCTCGATTTTGTAACCACCGGAATAATTTCAAATACCGCTTAGATCGTGAAGTTTAATTTCGTTTCTTCCTCCCGTTCCGAGTGCTGTACACTCTCTCTGATTCTCTCTCTCACTCTCCTTTGTTTTTAGGCGTTGTACTTAGCGTGGCCTGTTCTTAACTGCCTCCCCCTGCATATACTGCTTGTGAGATCGAAAATACAAAAGACGCTCTATAACATGTAGATCATTCGTCTTCTTCTTTTCTTTCTTTGGCACGACAGCTCTTGATGGACTTGGCCCTCTCAAAAATGTTCCTCCACGTATTTCCGTTCTCTGGTTTTCTCTCACGTCCTCGGATCTACACCCTGATAAGGTCAGACCATACATTTTTCAGCCAGCTAGCTTTTCTTCTAGTGGTATACAATCCACACCTATCAGTGTGTCCTAACCTGCGTTTTCTGTGAGATTTAATAAATTTTATTATGTTTTTCCTTTGTATACACTTCTGAATTTCATGGTTATACCTTACTCTCCAATCCTTCGCCTCTCTCACAAGCACATAAACTTTTCGCAGGATTTTTGTTCAAAATGCCCTTTGGTTGTTCATATTTCCTTCTCATAGTCCAATTTCTGACCGATAAGTAACCGCTGGCCGTGCAAGGGAAAAGGATACTCTCAACATCCTGCTCGAGAGTATATTCAGGTCTGATTTTATTACGTTGCGTTACACCGATTATTTGTTTCAAGGTTGCGTGTCTCCGAAATGAGAAAACGCTAATTCACTTCTTCTTGTCAACAGGCGACCTTCGTACAGCCCGTGAAAGCTATGAACTTTGCTTGACATTACTGTAACCCGACTGTCAGAGGACATTTGTTGCGCGAATTTTGCACGTTCATCTGATTTTCCTAAACAGTTACAGGGAGAAACAATGCTCTAGTTTGTTGGGAAAGGTCACAACGAGACAAGGTAGCAAACTAACATGTTACAGTCTCTACTGAAACCCATCTGGTGCCCGTAATTAAAGTGAAATAAGCGCCGAAAAGCAACAAACTCTTACTCGACAAAAAGTTGCTGCAAAAGTAAATCAAGACGTTAAATTTCAGCCTACGTAACGTAGGCTACGTTGTATCTCAGTAAAAGGACTTCACTTAATTTGTCGGCCGCAAGTTTATGAAAAATTTCGCGATGCGCCAAGTACTAACTGGAACGACTTCGGAAATACGTGACAGGGCTACAACCCGCCTAAAAGAAAACTCAGTTTACAGAATATAAAAATGCGTGGTACTAGTAACATTTGGTTTCATAACTATTTGACGTCACAACTTTCCTCTCGTAATCGACATGTCTGTGTGTTTGTGCCCGTTAGCTCCAAAGTTGGAATCCTAAAATTGGTGTTTGTCCTAAAATTTGCACCTTCTAAGCACTGAACTCACGTTTCACACAGGTTTACACTTTTGAGTCCTCAGTTAAAATGACAGAGGATTACTGTTCACCAATACACGCTTTTTTGTACTGCGATTTTAATTTTTTATATGAAAATGGTATATGCTCTTTCTGATATGCAAGGGTACTACAAATGTAGTCTGTGGACAGTTAGTTAGGAATGTAGGTCTCACGGGGAGCGTGCCAGAGATAAGTCCCTACAGTCGCACTATCCTCTGTGTCCTCTGTGGCTCAGACGGATAGAGCGTCTGCCATGTAAGCAGGAGATTTCGAGTCCCGGTCGGGGCACACATTTTCAACTCTCCCCGTTGATATTTATCAACGCCTGTAGGCATTGAAGGTCCGGCTTTCATTGTAATTTCAATTATATTTTTTTCGTCAAACGTTATAGTAGTGACAGGAATTTTCCGTAGCATTCCCTCCCCTATGCCAGAAGATAGGGGGCTAGCGAATCGCGACTCTTCGCATAATCTAACGCAGCTTTAAACCAAGAAAAATTCATGGCGTGGTAAAAATGGCTTGTCACTCAAAACTGACTTATTCATTAAATATTGTGTGGAAAAGCTTCATGAAGATGGTGTGCATTCGAGCCGACCAGCTGCCTGCACACCGCTTGTCAAAGTAAGGAGCGTCAGCAATACGAACATCAACGCAAGTTCTGAAGCGCATGCCAGTGTGGGGTAGTTCTCTTCCCACATGATTTCCAGATTAACCAGAAAATTAAAAAAGCGTGTTTTGATTGGACCAGACATATTCATCAACAGAAGAGGCAGCAGAAGAGCTTGGCATCGTACATGGTAGGGTTTTTGCAATGAGCTCCACGTACATATTTCTACGGGAAACTGATCTGCAGAGATGACGTCCTAGAATCCTTCCTGATAACGATAGTGATGATGCATGCCCCTATAAGCCGTAAACTAATTAACAAAGTAAATTAACACTGTAGCACATCCACAATGCAGTGTTTTACATTTATGAACACCATTGATGGTTATTTACATACCGATGATCGTGCAGTTGTTGATGATGCTATCCGACAAGACGACACGCCACGTTAACTGGGCGAAATTCTTCAGCAACAAACAGTACCCCACTTCCGCAGGTCAGTTCAGTCTCGTAACCTGAATCCCCTGGACACTCGTATGGCAATCATTTATTTTCTGTTTGGGATCCACTTTCCCAAAAATTCAACTGAGAAAGCAACACTGCAAAAGGAATTGTATTCAAACTTCCTGGCAGATTAAAACGGTGTGCCGGACCGAGACTCGGGACCTCTGCCTTTCGCGGGCAAGTGCTCTACCAACTGAGCTACCCAAGCACAACTCACACCCCGTCCTCACAGCTTTACTTCTGCCAGTATCTCGTCTTCTACCTTCCAAACTTTACAGAAGCTCTCCTGCGAACCCTGCAGAACTAGCACTCCTTAAAGAAAGGATATTGCGGAGACATGGCTTAGCCACAGCCTGGGGGATGTTTCCAGAATGAGATTTTCACTCTGCAGCGGAGTGTGCGCTGATATGAAACTTCCTGGTAGATTAAAACTGTGTGCCGGTCCGAGAATCGGGACCTTTGCCTAACGCGGGCAAGTGCTCTAGGAAGGTAGGAGACGAGATACTGGCAGAAGTACAGCTGTGAGGAGAGGGCGTGAGTTGTGCTTGGGTAGCTCAGTTGGTAGAGCACTTGCCCGCGAAAAGCAAAGAACCCGAGTTCGAGTCTCGGTCCGGCACACAGTTTTAATCTGCCAGGAAGTTTCATATCACCACACACTCCGCTGCAGAGTGAAAATCTTATTCTGGAATGGTATTCAGTTTCCATGACTTTTGTAGACACAGTTATAGGAGGGTCACATGTTCTGCCTTTCTTGGCAGAATTATCTGCTGATGTGACTTGTACAATACCATGTCCATACCATGTTTTTAATGAGTATGTTTCTATATGAAATTGACAAGTACAGGGGGTCCCAGAAATGTTGCGACAAACTTCGAGGTGTTGTGGAGGATGTCTTGAGTAACAAATCAAGAACAGGACCTCATCTCTTGAAAATTTATCCAACGACGCTACAGAGCGTCGAAGTTACAGGCATTGGCGCCTGCCACTAGGCCACCCCGTTGACAGCAAATGTGACATTGTATGCCAGACGGACCATGAGCAGAATGTCTCGCAATGTTTTTTGTTAGTGACTAATCGTGACTGATTGCCATGATCGCCTCTGGAGGTGCTGGAACTAGCTGTTGCGTAGAAAGGCCTTATGAATGATATGCCTTGTTTCCACAGTGTATAACGGTTTTGGACACGGGTTTCCAATTTATTTTTCTCCTGAAATCATCTTAAATCTCCAATGTTTCTTGGTCTACAGCAGAAAAATAAACAGCAGATGGAAGCCAATAATCGAAACCGTTGTCCACGAAAGGACAAGATCGACACATTCATAGGACACAAAATCTGTCTACGCAGAAGCTAGCTCCACTTTTCCACTGGCAGTCGTGACAATCAGCTGCAATCACTAAATAACATTGCGAGACTTTCCACCTACGGTCCGTCAGCGTAGAAAGTCACTTCTGTGTCATCGGGATGGGCTAGTGGCAGGCGCGAGCGTCATAACTTTTACGCTCTGTAGCGTCGTTGGATGACGTGTTGGGACACGGGTTTTCATCCTCGATTTGTTACCCAAGACACGCTCTACAGCCGCTCGAAGTTTGTCGTAACATTTCTGTTACACGCAGTATATTCCACACTTCCGTTCAGATTCATCATAGCCTCTAGATAAGATACTGAAAGTTATGTTACATTGATGGATCAAAACATTATGGCCGCTGTTGTACTGCGAGACTGGATGCCGCCTGGCGGCGTTGCGGGCGCGTGACGCTGTCAGGAAAGCACATAAGCGGAGCAAAGACCAATGGGGAATCCTTCTAGCTACAATACGGAAAGAAAATGTGAAAATCCACTGACAGATGTGACTGACAAATGGCAGATTATTATGATCTCTCCATCTTGTGAAGTGTTTGAAGGACAGTGAAACAACGAGTAGGCAACAGGGTGTTGGTCTTTCTCATCACAGAATGTGGAGGTCGGGAGCTCACCTGCTCTTAAAACAGGCAGATCTGATGGCAGAGTGCAACGCTGCTGCAGGCACAAGTATTTCGGAGAACATCGTTCAGGCAATGTTATTGAAATGAGGCGCCGCAGCAGACGACCGCTACATGCTCCAAGTTGACCCAACGATGTCGCAATTACGGTTGCATTTAGCACCGGATCTTCGAGACTGGTCGGATGGTTCAAATGGTTCAAATGGCTCTGAGCACTATGGGACTTAACATCTATGGTCATCAGTCCCCTAGAACTTAGAACTACTTAAACCTAACTAACCTAAGGACAGCACACAACACCCAGCCATCACGAGGCAGAGAAAATCTCTGACCCCGCCGGGAATCGAACCCGGGAACCCGGGCGTGGGAAGCGAGAACGCTACCGCACGACCACGAGCTGCGGGCCTGGTCGGATGAATGACGTGTCTTTGTATACCAGATCGACGGTGATGTACGGATACGCCGTCATCCGCGCAAACGGTTGCTCGAAACTTATATCCCGACACGGACACAAACTGGTGGGGGCAGTATTACGCCTTGGGGCTTCCTCGGATTACGTGGCAGTAATGGAAGGTACTATGACAGGTACGAGGATATTTCGGAAAGTAAAGATACACCGTACGCCAGAGGAACAGAAGAGTTTTGGCGAGCAAGTTGGCAACACTGGTGTTAACCTTGAACCGTTAGCTTTCTCCTTGCAGTCGTCCGGCAGTTGAACGTTGCTTCTGGTTTGAGTAGGTCGTGTTTAAAATGGCTGCGCCGATTCAGAATCCCGCAAAATGCGAAGTGCGCTCCGTCATACGTTTTCTTCATGCAAAAGGTCAGCGACCAGCGGATATTCTCAAAGAAATTGTTTCTGTTTATGGGAACATTATGAATCGACAAAATTTAAGGAAATAGTGTCGTCATATCTCTGAAGGGAGGACCGATGTTCATGACGAACAAAGAACAGGTCGGCCATCTGTGATCTTTGATACCCTTCTTTGGAGGAAGCAATTCGTGCGTATAGACGTCTCACATTGAAAGAATTGCATCAGATCATACCAGACGTGTCAATGACAACTCTTTATGACGTTGTGAGTGTCAAGTTAGGGTACAGGAAATTGTGTGCGCACTGGGTTCCAAAACTGTTAATGGAAGAACACAAAAATAAAAAGATGGGCTTTGCACTCGACTTACTCACACGCTATACTGAAGCAGGTGATGAGTTCTGTAGTGGACTGACAAGGCAGCCAGTCCACAGAGACGGGTAGCCGAAAGGGCACACGTACACACACGCCGACTGGCGCGAAGTCTGGAACACGATACGTGATGAATGTGATAAAGAAAAGAACGTAGCTACTAGAACACTTAACTTTTATATCGTCCTTTGGTATACAGCATTCTTGATGATACAAGTGAGACTCTTTAGATTCATGAAGTAACTAATGGCGCCTTGCTAGGTCGTAGCCATGGACTTAGCTGAATGCTATTCTAACTGTCGCTCGGCAAATGAGAGAAAGGCTTCGTCAGTGTAGTCGCTAGCAAAGTCGTCGTACAACTGGGGCGAGTGCTAGTCCGTCTCTCGAGACCTGCCATGTGGTTGCGCTCGATCTGCGATCACTCAGTGGCGACACGCGGGTCCGACATGTACTAATGGACCGCGGCCGATTTAAGCTACCACCTAGCAAGTGTGGTGTCTGGCGGTGACACCACAAGTTCCTTGATCACATTGTGACAGATGACGAGACGTGGGTTTATCACCATACACCTGAATCCAAGCAACAATCAATGCAATGGCGCCATTCGAATTCACCAAAAGCCAAGAAATGCAAAATGTCGATTTCAGCGAAGAAAATCATGGCTTCTGTTTTTTGGTACAGACAAGGCATTCTTCTGTTGGAATTTATGCCTCCGGGAACGACAATTAATGCTGCTGCATATTTCCAGGAAACGTCTTCGAAGGGCAATTCAAAACAAACGCAGGGGAATGCTGACAAGTGGAGTCCGCTTGCTTCATGACAATGCTCGGCCTCACACAGCGCTCGTAACCAAAGCACTACTCAAACAATTCAAATGGGACGTATTGGACCATCCACCATACAGCCTGGAACTTGCGCCCACCGACTTCCATGTCCTCCGTTGCCGGAAGTCACATCTTGGTGGAAAATCATTCCACGACGATGAAGAGATCAAAGATGAAGTTAAAATGTGGTTCCAACAACAGACGACAACCTTCTATGACTGCGGGATACAAAAGCTTGTGCACCGACTTAAATGTTTGGATAATGGGGGTGATTATGTCGAAAAATAACAAATAATCCAATTAATAAGTTATAATGTTTTCTAAATAAATGTTCTATTTAAGGACTGCGAGCCATTGTATCCTTACTTTTCGAAATGCCCTACGTGAACGTTACTACAGGTTACTTCCACTGTTCCATAACTGCGTAAGTCACAAAACCAGAATCGTGCTGTAGTGGTTTGAGTAGCGTAATAGTGGACTTAGGTTACCAAATTCGCCTTATCTGCATCCTGTAGAATACATCTAGCTCGCTATCTGGTGCCAGGCCAACGCTACCAACCCGTCCGTTATATCCGCAAACTGCGTGGTCTGTGCGTGGACATCTGCCGATACATAACTTTGGAAAACTTGGAAGGGCTTGGTCGAATACATTCCACGCAGACGTAGGCTGTTTTGTGTTCCAAAATATGCACTGCCAGGCTATAAAGCAGGTGGCCGTAAGTTTTGGTTCATCAAGGTAGGGTTCAGCTAGTCGTTTCCGATTTCTGCTGAGATGGTGAACGAAGTACCACCAAAAATTCCTGAAAGCTGTGTTGTTCCTCGGTTCTTCCTAGAACGTACAGTATTGTCACTGATGTCATCCGTCCAGCTTCTCCTGGGATTTCGTCTTCGACTCTCATCTGCTGTCCTCTGAGCATTATTATTTTCCTAGTGAGTCTTCTGCTCTCATGGCATCCGACATTACTGGGGTTTCGTCTGTGATAGAGTTCTACACTTTTAGTCCATAAATACCTTAGCATCCTTCTAAAAATCCACATTCCTCCATTTTCACTTCTGGTTTTCCCAGTAATTTTTCATTCGATCAGAGTGCTAAGATTTCCGAGCTTCTAATCATTTTTTTCTTTTTTAGTTCTCTCTGGAGATGGTTACCTACAACGTTCCTTAGTATTGTAATTCTATTCTAAATTTCACCTTTTTCAGTCTTCGTCTCGTTCAGATCAATTCCAATTCGTTGTTGTTTCACGTGCCAGTGAGATTTTTCTCCAGTTGTTCAAAAATTCTCTTGCATATCCTGCTTTCGTTAATCAGAATCAGATGGCCGTAAAACATCACTCTACGTTTCCTCGACGATACAGTTACTTATTCAATTTTCTTGCACAGCTCTCCATTGCTCCCGTTATGATGCATACTGCTGTGTTTCATTGCCCCAATACTTTCCTTGGGATTTTCCTATGTTTATTGCCCATGTATCCCATTTCTATTGTCCGCGAAATTCAGGCGTGCTGCTGCGTATAAACATTCTGGTTTTATTACTGTCATTTTAATTTCGATTAATACTGAAAGTTCGCCTTCCTTAAACAACTTCCGTAATCTAGTAGTGCCAGGTCCAGCTGAACCCTTCTTATTTCTTCAGTGCATGAGCCGCTTTTCAGTGTCATAGACTCTCAAAATGCCTTCCCTTAACCTTTCCAAAAACATGTTGTACTTAACTGCTCACAAAATTTGTTGCATGTCGTATTTTCACAAGAGTTCGCTCCTGCCTCTCGTCTCTTAACTCGCACACGGGTTTCGTGACTAAAAGTGCGGAAGGCCGAAAGTTAACCCTGCAGACGAATCACAGTTGCGTAGATTGGGGACAGAAAAATACTGCGGTGGTTAGCGACGGAACAGTAGCTCTCAATGGCATGCGATTGGAGAAGCAAATCAGTCTCCTCCTGTTCGAACAAACCATTCCAATATTGTTTGGCGTGGTGATTAGCGATCAAGTGGAAACAAGGTCATGGGATCGAATTCCGGTTAGGCTTTGGAATTTTTTAAATTTAACTCCTGCCTTCAGTTCTCAGTGAAATGAAGATATGCACGGAATGTTACGTGGTTCGGATTCCACGTTAAACTGCAGACCCCTTTACCCTCTAGCATTAGTGGGGTAGCGTCGTCCAGCTGAAAGAGCTTACAAACACCCGGTTGAACACGCCTTTTGAGAGACACCCAGTGCCACACGAATTTACATTACTATTCTAATATTCACACAAGATGATTTATGTCCATTATAATCATCCGGGCTGTTATGCCGTGGTCGGTTGATGAATTCTGAGGTGATTCCCAACGTTTCGTCTCTGACTGCGGGAGACATCTTCAAGGGGGTCCGTAGCTTGATGGTCCAACACACACACTGGCTCGCTACTGACATTTCCTCGATGTGCTTGTGTTTAGAAACGAAAATGGAAGTTTGGGCCACTCAGTGTACCGCAAACCCACGCACACGGACCGTTATTTGCACCGGGATTCGAACCACCACCCACAACAGAAGCGGGGTGTTATCAAGACGTTAGCGGACAGAGCTAGAAATATTTGTGAACCTGAGTTGCTCGACGCTGAGATGGAACATCTCCACAATGCACTAACGAAGAACGGATATTCGTCCGCCGAAATAAAACGTGCGTTGAGGCAGCCACGCAGAAATCATACTGACGTACAGGCTACTGCAAAATCTAAGGCTTTCCTGCCGTTTGTTAAAAATGTAACGGAAAGAATAGGGAGGATCTTGACGAAGCGGAATATTACCGTAATTTACAAGCCCACCAGGAAGATACAGGAATACCTTAGGCCTGCCAAGGACGCTCGCAAACCATTGGAAAAATCTGGAGTGTATAGGATCCCATGCAGCTGTGGTGATGTTTATGTGAGTACCACCAAAAGAACTGTTTCTAAACGTTTGGAAGAGCACAAGGGAAATTGTAGAAGAGGAGAAACGGAACGATCAGCTGTTGCGGAGCATGCTTTCCAGCCAGGGAACCACAATATTCGTTTCGAGGAGACGCAAGTACTAGCGGCCACGAGCGGATACTACGAAAGGCTCTACAGGGAGGCAATCGAAATCGCTAAACACCCAAATAATTTCAACCGAAAGGAGGAGAGCGTCAAATTAAACGGTATATGGATGCCGGTGTTAAAGAAGATGTGTACCACTCGTCCACTACTGGGTGATGGCAACGGCGATCGACGGCGACGGACAGCGGCCAATTGCACTGACGTTTTCAAAACACGTGACGTCACGCCGCGGCGCGGGGGCGCGCGGACACGGAATTTTGCGGCAGTCAGTAGCGAGCCAGTGTGTGTGTTGGGCCATCAAGCTACGGACCCCCTTGAAGATGTCTCCCGCAGTCAGAGACGAAACGTTGGGAATCACCTCAGAATTCATCAACCGACCACGGCATAACAGCCCGGATAATTATAATGGACATGATATTTCCGGCCGTGAAAGTTTACATTTTAGTATAAGATGATTTATGAAAGCTACAGAAAACCTAACTCAACATTACAGGTCGGCGACTGAAGAGTGCCACTCGCGTATGCGAGTCTATTATTTCAGCCATCGATGTACTTCGCAAGGTCTGCCGGCCCGTTGCTCGGACTGTGTGGCAGATGGTGTTTCGGTTTTAGCCGAAAATAAACGAGACGAGCTTAGACCGGCCTTGGAAAGAAGAATGAGGAAGTCAGTGCACCATTTAGCAGTTCAGGCTTGTGTATCAGTTTCTTCATAACCACACTGCGATGCTTGAGGGTGTATGTGTGTGTGTGTGTGTGTGTGTAATGTTTCCCGTTTTTTACCATTTACATGGGTCTGAAATTGGATTCTTTAATATCACAGCGATAAATTCTCAAAAGTTGTTTAGCTTCAGCCAGGAAAGACGCTCTGTAGGAGCTATCCTGCAGCAAAGCGCTTTCATTGTTCGTTTTTTTACAAGCCGCCGATATGATGGCCGCGTTTCATTGTTCCGCTCCTAGCCACAAACCGCACTTCGGACGCCTCAGGGACGAACGCCACTGCACGATGTCTTTCGACTGCATACGGGAAACACATAAAGTTCTTTCCCAAGACACGATTTCGTTGCCAAGGTCGGAGACACCCTTACAGGACATCCGTACAGTTCTTGGAGAGAAGCCGACTTGAGCCCTGGTAGGTGAGGGAACTTACTAGGTGACGGCGTACGGTTGACCGGCCGCCAGTGTCCTTGATTCAACTGTGAAATCGCTCTGGTGTGTCTCGTGGTTTGAGAACTGAAGACAACACTGACAGTGGACGGTCTGTTGAATGGAGAAACATAATGGCGGGACGCGACGAATGTTACAGGACAATTTCGAAGCAATTAATACATTTGTTATTAAATAAAATTTATATACTAATTTTAGAAATGGGTGGTACAGTCTACATTTTTGACATTGTACCTAGTAACGAAAAGATCCGGTTCTACATGTTGCATGACAAAGCACATATTGACTACGCAAGCCTGCCTCTATAGAGTTTCTCAGTAAAAAAGAGCCTAGGAGTGTTCTCTTTATATATTCTGTAATACGTGCAGGACGACACACATGGCTCTCTAGTCTCTCTCTAACTGCTAGACAGAGAAGATGCTTGAAATAGTTTGTCCACTGAACTTATATTTGGTCTTACAAACTAGGTACATCGACGGTTTCCGAATCGGTCGCTGGTGATTTAACACTGCTGAATGTTGCCATACAAGGTATCCTGACCGTATACCCCATAGAATATCTAGAACTCTTTCTGACTACAGAGGCAAGTTCCTTAAGAACCAAGCTACGCGAGAGTTAACAAAATTAGACCGTAGATGAAGCAGCTAAAGCTGCTTCTGAGGAACATTCTATGGCAAGATGTATCATCATGAACACGCAGTGAACTAGCTTTTGGGAGACAAATTGTGGGCCACCGGCAGTAGCAGGGTACTGTGGGTATCAGTGCAATTTTGATACCAAATTGAAACGCAAATTACTCCAGATGACGTCATGTGTTTTCATCATCCGGCACAGGGGTCCCAGGTCCCAGCAAAACTTGAAGCTAACCACAGAGAGGTTGTACAGACCACCGAATACCTTTCACATAAGGAACGCGCTATTAAAAACATAATCATAGTGGCTATGTTACCGTCAATCTGCATAGAAAGCAGTCATTGGTCTACAAGCACACACAAGAGTCGCTAATAGTGTTACGCTTTCTGCTAGAAATGCTGTCTGCGATTTGGAATCAAGCCTATTTATTCAACCACACATTTGCGATTGGATTATATAGAGACGTCTTTTAATGATTAGAGCCACTGGTGAATCATATTCGTGCCACTCTTATATCTCGAAACGAGTCACCTTCTTCGAACCTGTCTGTGAACAAAAGCGAAACGAGGATAATGGAATGTAGTCAAATTAAATCGGGTGATGCTGAGGGGATTAGATTAGGAAATGAGACACAGAAACCAGATGGCAGTTATCAGAGTCGAGGGGCATGAAAGGGAAGCAGTGGTTGGGAAAGGAGTGAGACAGGGTTGTAGCCTCTCCCCGATGTTATTCAATCTGTATATTGAGCAAGCAGTAAAGGAAACAAAAGAAAAATTCGGAGTAGGTATTAAAATTCATGGAGAAGAAGTAAAAACTTTGAGGTTCGCCGATGACACTGTAATTCTGTCAGAGACAGCAAAGGACTTGGAACAGCAGTTGAACGGAATGGACAGTGTCTTGAAAGGAGGATATAAGATGAACATCAACAAAAGCAAAACGAGGATAATGGAATGTAGTCAAATTAAATCGGGTGATGCTGAGGGGATTAGATTAGGAAATGAGACCCTTAAAGTAGTAAAGGAGTTTTGCTATTTAGGGAGTAAAATAACTGATGATGGTCGAAGTAGAGAGGATATAAAATGTAGACTGGCAATGGCAAGGAAATCGTTTCTGAAAAAGAGAAATTTGTTAACATCGAGTATAGATTTAAGTATCAGGAAGTCGTTTCTGAAAGTATTTGTATGGAGTGTAGCCATGTATGGAAGTGAAACATGGACGATATCCAGTTTGGACAAGAAGAGAATAGAAGCTTTCGAAATGTGGTGCTACAGAAGAATGCTGAAGATAAGGTGGGTAGATCACATAACTAATGAGGAGGTATTGAATAGGATTGGGGAGAAGAGAAGTTTGTGGCACAACTTGACTAGAAGAAGGGTTCGGTTGGTAGGACATGTTTTGAGGCATCAAGGGATCACAAATTTAGCATTGGAGGGCACCGTGGAGGGTAAAAATCGTAGAGGGAGACCAAGAGATGAATACACTAAGCAGATTCAGAAGGATGTAGGTTGCAGTAGGTACTGGGAGATGAAGAAGCTTGCACAGGATAGAGTAGCATGGAGATCTGCATCAAACCAGTCTCAGGACTGAAGACCACAACAACAACAACAACAACATCTGCGAAAGGTCTCTTACAGCTGTTTTATAGACAGTCCCTCTGCATCTTGTAACTGCTCCTCAGACTCTGCCTTGCCCTCCCTGCAGCTTCGTCCATGTGATCGTCCCAATTTAAGCTGGACGTGAGACAGAGAGCGCTGTATCTAAGACCCTCGCATTCCTGTGGAGAAACAGGGCGAGCTGAGTTAATGCGACAGTATCGCATTTTGACCACTCTGTGGAAATGGGAACATGTCATAGCTCCGCCAACCGTATACAGTGTGTAAGGCCAGCGCCAAAGAAGCTCTCCCCTGCAACCCGAGACAGTAGAAAATATAGTACGAGTAGTTACAACAGTGGTGTTTCTTGTTGGGAAAATTAGGAAGACTCCACATCATACAGGGCATTGATGAAGGATAAGAATTTAGCTACTGCATTGTGGCACGTCTCCAAACTACATACAGATACTACAATCTTTCAGGGTGCATTCATGTCTGTCACCCAAACATTCTCTCCCACCTCGTTATTTTGTACCATCGAACAGAGCAAAAATACAAACTATAAAAACTCCACTAATGTCATCTGTTAGAGGACTTGATGAGATACGAGGTGTGGCTAGAAAAAAACCGGACTAGTACTGGTGAAACAATAAAACGAATGCAATAAGGCTGAAAGTCGCGTGGCCTGTCACGTGACTCTCGCTCCGCCTACTGCTCGAGTTTCATCTGCCTCCTGCACTCAGTCTGGCCGTGGCGCCTGTTTTAAGTAGTTGACGTTTTGTCTGTGCGTCGGAAAATGTTGAGTGTACAGAAAGAACAGCGTGTTAACATCAAATTTTGTTTCAGACTAGGAAAATCTGCAAGTGAAACGTTTGTAATGTTACAACAAGTGTACGGCGATGATTGTTTATCGCGAACACAAGTGTTTGAGTGGTTTAAACGATTTAAAGATGGCCGCGAAGACACCAGTGATGACACTCGCACTGACAGACCATTGTCAGCAAAAACTGATGCAAACATTGAAAATATCGGTAAACTTGTTCGACACTTTCCTTGTCAACTCCTGTTAACTCAGACACTGCTCTGATTGTTAAACGGCGATCTTGTCGAACAAGTTTACCGATTTTTTCAATGTTTGCATCAGTTTTTGCTGACAATGGTCTGCCAGTGCGAGTGTCATCACTGGTGTCTTCGCGGCCATCTTTAAATCGTTTAAACCACTCAAACACTTGTGTTCGCGATAAACAATCATCGCCGTACACTTGTTGTAACATTACAAACGTTTCACTTGCAGATTTTCCTAGTCTGAAACAAAATTTGATGTTAACACGCTGTTCTTTCTGTACACTCAACATTTTCCGACGCACAGACAAAACGTCAACTACTTAAAACAGACGCCACGGCCAGACTGAGTGCAGGAGGCAGATGAAACTCGAGCAGTAGGCGGAGCGAGAGTCACGTGACAGGCCACGCGACTTTCAGCCTTATTGCATTCGTTTTATTGTTTCACCAGTACTAGTCCGGTTTTTTTCTAGCCACACCTCGTATTACCACATCCCTGTCTTCTGATACATCCAAAACAAATAGCGTTTGCACTCCAGCACTGACTATATTTGGTGATACTATTAAATATACAGGTATTGGTTCATTGGCTCGGGATTGCAGTCACTTCCATAGAGCAGTGTAAAGATTCTTCGCCTGTAGTGAGGAGGACCATATCCCACAGACCATCAATCGCAAGAGAGGGTCCCTCTTGTTTGAAAGAATGTTTTTTTTTTTCTGTCATGACACATCCAAGTAGTGCATGAATACACCTACATACGCTGCCATCATTTTGTTTTTTCCACCACCACTTCAAGATCTTTGCCAAGTGCTAAACCAACATTAACACATCTCAATCCATTGGCTCTCACAGAAAACTGGACATTGCAGAGTGTAAAGTATGCTGCTGCTGCTTCCTCAATACTCACAAGATGACTGAAATAAGAGACAAAGGCAGTGTTTCTTATTCACAAAAAAAATGTGAAAGACAACACAACATATGGTAACTGGTAGAGTTTTGCCACATTGTGAGGTGTTTCCACACAGCTGACCGAGGGTGACTGATGACCTCTACATTTAAAGTCATCTTTCACAATAACATGGTAGCAGTTGTCTACATCTCCCATTTCGACTGATCACTCATACTGCAGTCATGCACACTATCACTATTTCAATGCAGGTCATCCTTGGTAGGGGTTGCTCCTGCTCAGCCTCTCTCTCTCTCCGTCTCAAACAACTGATGTTACCCAGTCATCATGTGGTAATCATCAGCATGCCAGTGGATGGATGGGATGGAAAATACACTGTCGGTTTACTGTAATGAGCACCACAGTTGATAGTGCGATAAATTTTAGCAATTTTAGGAGTTTTTCCGTAATCTTAACACCTCCCGATGTCTGTATCATCGCTAAACCAACCCTCCAGTACTTTGCAAGTACCATATACAAGATTGCGAATGTAGACAGATGACTGTGCATACTGTCCATTCATTTTTAATTCTCGAACATATATATACCAAAGTATATCAGATAGCATCCTGTAGTGGCGGGCACATGCTGGCTGGGCTACTAGGGGGCGGTGGCCGAGATCTGTAGGAAGTACCAGCTGTCCTTTCACACAAACAACCCACAGTCAAGGCAGCTGTCATTTATCATGGTTTTGTCTGAAGGATGCTATTGTCGCACTCTGTTGTATGTGTAGATTTTGTTGGCGTCGATAACGCTTACCATCCAGCCACGTGCTCATGGGGACACATTGTCCTGGAAACACTGCGGTGTGAGGCTGCTCTGGGGTCTGTGGTCGCTTTAGGTGAAAGACTTCCTGTTTTTCAAGCAGCTGACTTTTGAAAAAGCCATGTGGACTGTTCTCTGGAATTTCGTTGCTGTTCCATAGAGGTCCAGTTATCTGAGAAACATGTTTAACAGATTGCAAGAAAGAGTCACATTGACATTAAATAAAAGTGTTGTCCATCGCAGAACGACAGACCCATTGGGGACTTTGGGGTGTTCCCTAGACAATGTGAGGTAGCCGCCCCAGATGTGCCCCCATGACGATAGGGGTGGCGTGTTGGGATGGGGCTGTGTCGCTATATTTAAGATGAACAAGTTGCACTTGAGGTGTCCATCCATTTATCTCCTGTTGTTTAGCTGACTACACATGCTTTTATGTTGGTGAAGGACTGTTGCCTCAAGGCGATCAGCAACTGTGGCCAGCTCAAGCTGCACTATAAGGGCGGTAGATTGCAAAGCATGGCGCTGCTGTAGCAGCTGACCATTTGAAAAAGCGATCTGGAGCGTTTCCCAGAAATACATTGTTTTGTTCCAGAGGTGTACAGTCTATGTGAGAAATATGATTATCAGATTGCATGACAATATATCAATGCCTCCAGAAGGAGCTCCTCGTGGACCGGTAGCAGCAAGATAGGATAGGCTTCTATCCCTACCTATGGTGAGGAGAGGAAGGCGGGAGGGATGTGAGGTGGAAGGGGGGGCAACACTGCCTCCAAGTTGGTTAGTTTGTGAGCGCCCATCGAGGAGAATGCATGTTCAACTACAGCCTCCTCTGCAGTCTTTTGGGACGACGGTTTTCCCGAGTACATTTGTTGCATATGAACCGTTCATTGTGAGTGCTGTTTTTCCATGACATTTCCAAAGTCTAGAACTAGAACAGTGGTGCATTTTTCCAGCAGTTATGGCAGCATGTATTGCTACGATTTCCTGGGCGCATGGTGATTGTAGAGCAAGCGTCTGTTTCGAACTCTGATGTCAAACAGCGACCGATACAGTCCTCAGCAGGACTCTTACAAATAATAGACGTACTGAACTCCTTTCTGACACCAGCATCTCGTCAGTTGAATGATTAATTACGTAATTAGGACCAATGTATAATGAATTTCCCAACCAAAGTAAATGAAGTACAATGACCTAACATTCCTCTCCTGCATCTGTGCAGTTTCCATGTGTTGCTGGATGCAATTGGGCTTTCTGTCGAGAACCAGGGTTCACGTCCAGTAAAGAGTACCACCATTTTTAAGTTCCCGCCGATTCCAGCCGCCTCTGGTGTATTATTGTGTTGGGAGGGTGCACTTGGGCTTTTCATCCAGGAGGACCGGAATGCAATTCCCGTAAGGGGCATTGCCATTAGTAGTTTCCCACCAATTCCCGGGTGGGAGGTGGGGTGGGACGTCAGCACAGCCCTAGGACAAAGAAATTCCCTCCAAAATTCGCAATTTCCGACAAAATTCAAAATTCCCGCCAATAGGTTAGGTGCAGGAGGGGGATAGGGGGAGGAGGGGCCTGGGACCCACGTGCAGGCTGACAAAAACATGTGACGTCATATGGGGGTAGGGGTCGCCGCGATTTGGGGGGGAAGGTAAGTAATTGATCGATTTAATAATTTGCATATCAATTATATAAATTTGATATTAAAATTGCGCTGACACCCCAGTACCCTATTACTAGCAGTAGAAGTAGTAATTAAGATCAAGGAACAATGTGATTTACAGTAATTTTAGCTACTTACTATTATTTTACCTGTATTTTAAGAACAGCTGTTCCAATAAAACTATAATCCAGTTTCATGTATCGTATGCCAAGGCATGGGTATGTCACTGAACATGATGTAGTAGATCAGTTACAAGTAATTATTTTCGATTTTAGAAGACTTTCCATATCTTAATTTTTTTTAATGTGACAGTATTTTAGTTGGGGAGCTGTGTGTGTGGTTGCATGCGTGTGTGTGAGGTTGGTTGGAAGTGGGGAAGGGGATGGGGGTTTTCCAGCATAGCTCAGGAATGCTTGAACAACTTCAACCAAACTTGATACACATGTGACTTACTGCCAGGAGGCAAGTACAGGACCAGCCCCCATATTTGTGGTGGGAGAGGGGAAAGTGATGACATGTAAGCAGAACCCTGGAGCACCTGCAGAAATTTGAAAAAAATTGCTACACTTACGATAAATTATCTGGAAAAAGTGTACTGTTGGAAAAAGATATTCCGCCCATTCTTAGTCGTAGTGTGTGGATCTAAATGGGATGATAGGTAAAAATAGTAGACTGGGTATTTTCCTGATGGCATTTAAACCCTACTGGTGGGTGTGGCATGTACAGCATAACTCAAGAACTTTTGGAGTAATTTCAATGAAACTTAGCATATATGTGACTTACTTTCTGGATAAAAATAATGTAAGAATATGACAGTCCAAGTACTCGTAAATGCAGCGTGCGGGAATAGCGGGAATAGCATACGGAAATCTAAACGAAACTTAGTACAGACGTATGCCCCAATATGTAGGGGAAAAAATGTGGTGGTAAGACATCTGTAGCACCATGTTTTTGTGTGGAAATAAGAAAATTACGCTATAGACAGATGTAATTCTTTTCCTGTTTAAAAGGAGAATAGAATATAACTAAGATGGCAACTGTGGGTAATCATAGAGAACAGATGCGAGAGTGTCTACCTGCAAGCGAAAATCCTTGGAGAGTTTCTAAGATAGGCGCTGTTTTCTCATTAAAGAGATATTACAGTAACACCAAGAGCATAATGTCCGCAAACAGTTCCTTATAAGGGCTTCCGCAGGCGTTCTCCCATTAGTTCCTGGTACAGCTATCCACGAAAGTCCATTCTGTTTAAGTCTCTTCATCTCCGACACATAAATACTGCAAACCAAATCCATCTGAACTTGCTTACTGTAGTTATCCTCCCCCATTTATCTCCATTAACAAAATGAAGCCAGAATGAACACGACCCTCTAAATCGCTCTCAAGGAGACGACGATGTTCAACGAGTTCTGTTTTTTGGTTTTCTTACCTACAGCTATTGACACTGTATATATCCAACGGCGAGAGTCCATAGCATAGCGACCCTCATTGGTGAACTTATTTACTGTTTCCTATTTACGTTACTTTCTTAGAAATACACCTCGTGAGCTGCAGCTTCGAAACAAATGGTAAATGATATTTTGGTGGCTATATTTGTATCTCTAGTTCCGGCCATAATAATTATTTTAGGTTTCAATGGTTATCCTAGACTAATTAAGAAACATACATTTCTCCAATGACCTCGAGGTCAACACGATATTATTACTGTATAAATGATAGGTTTACACTCATAGAAAGATGAATCACAAGAAAAATTACGCGTCCATCTTCGGTCAGAAAAGAAATGTATCAAGCTGAAAGCTACGAACAGTGTACTCCACCAATCCAAAAATTCCAAAGTAAGAAAGCCAGTACGATCACAAATTCGTAACTACTAAATAAGAATAAATTAAATTATAATTTCTCGTAGCTTACTGGATGACGGCAAGTTAGATTATAGAATATCGTGAGACATTCTATCAGCTACTCAAATTTAATCTCGCTGGGAAGGAAGCAATCGTTATGCAGGCAGACGTAAAAAGTTTGCGATGTGCTTGATTGTATTCAGCTGATCGAGATTATCATAGCCGGGGCATAAATGTGAGTAAGCGTACAGGAGAATATTACAAACGGTCATATTGTCCTCGCCGTTAATATTAAACAAATTGCCAATTGCTGCCATTCTACTGAAGCCACTGCAAGAGGAGCCTGGTAAGGAAATGATAGAAGCCTGCAATGCAAGTGTTTGCACGGTACCTTGACGGTAGAAGAGTAAAGGTACACATTTAACACATGTTGTTGTTGTGACCGCAATTCGCAGCCCAGTTTCACCACAAATTCGCGCGCACTGCCCGCGATACGTCCAAGCGCAGCTATTTCTGAGTAGCGCGTCCAGCGCTTCGGCTAACCTCGGCATCGATCGGCAGCTTTCACAGCTCGCCAATGTCTGTGACGTATCTAGCTACTGCGCGCGTCATGGGTTGGCACTAGGCCGCCTGTCACGTTGCGTTCTCTCTCTCTCTCTCTCTCTCTCCTCGCCTCGCCGCCCACACAACAACCATAGGGAACTCAGAGCCCCGCACAACAACAACCTTTGGTTTTCTCCCGTGTGTACCAGTCTTCTTCTAAATTACACCACCTCTTTCTCACTGTCTATTTCTGCCATCTTCCTTGCTTGTTGACTCCCGCTCATTCTTGTTTTATACTGTTAGTATAAGATACGTTTCTAGCATTTGTAGACTTAGTGAAAGCTTTTGGCAATGTTGACTTGAATACTCTCTTTGAAATTCTGAAGGCGGCAGGGGTAAAATACAGGGAGCGAATGGCTATTTACAATTTGTACACAAACCAGATGGCAGTTTTAAGAGTCGAGGGACATGAAAGGAAAGCAGTGACTGGGAAGGGTTGAGACAGGGCTGTAGCCTCTCACCGATGCTATTCAATCTGTATATTGAGCAAACACGAAAGGAAATAAAAGAAAAGTTCGGAGTAGGAATTAAAATCCATGGAGAAGAAATAAAAACTTCGAGGTTCGCCGATGACATTGTAATTCTGTCAGAGACAGCAAACGACTTGAAAGAGCAGTTGAACGGAATGGACAGTGTCTTGAAAGGAGGATATAAGATGAACATCAACGAAAGTAAAACGAGGATAATAGAATGTAGTCGAAATGAGTCGGGTGATGCTGAGGGAGTTAGATTAGGAAATGAGACACTTAAAGTAGTAAAGGAGTTTTGCTATTTGGGGAGCAAAATAACTGATGATGGTCGAAGTAGAGTGGATATAAATTGCAGACTGGCAATGGCAAGGAAAGCGTCTCTGAAAAAGAAAAATTTGTTAACATCGAGCATTGATTTAAGTGTCAGGAAGTCGTTTCTGAAAGTATTTGTATGGAGTGTAGCCATGGATGGATGTGAAACGTGGACGATAAATAGTTTAGACAAGAAGAGAATAGAAGCTTTCGAAATGTGGTGCTACAGAAGAATGCTGAAGATTAGGTGGGTAGATCACATAACTAATGAGGAGGTATTGAATAGAATTGGGGAGAAGAGGAGTTTGTGGCACAATTTGACTAGAAGAAGGGATCGGTTGGTAGGACATGTTCTGAGGCATCAAGGGATCACCAAGTTAGTACTGGAGGGCAGCGTGGAGGGTAAAAATCGTAGATGGAGACCAAGATATGAATACACTAAACAGATTCAGAAGGATGTAGGCTGCAGTAGGTACTGGGAGATCTAGAACAGACATCTGATGTGAGTCTGCAAGATTCATTTTTGTTAATTTTATTTTATAACTAAGACAACAATGAAAATATGAATAAATACCATTTCAACAATGTTTCATTTGTATCATTATAAACATTTAAGTAGCAAAATTTATAGTTATTTTCCTAAAATACACTGAATCATAAACCCTTGAGTCATCATAAACCCTACAAAAAATCCTCTATATCTGCCATAAACTTTTATAAACTGGTAGACCTTATTCCTCAAAAAGTTCTATTTTCTGTCTTGCTTCCACAGAGATCAATTGCTGCACCACAACAGAGGCTGAATGTTCGCCACATACGTTTCTTCTGCAGTTGCTACAAACGATTTCCTGCATCTCTCTTTTTTCAGTATCACACTGGAGTCTTGAAGTTCATGCCCAGCATCTTCCAGCCGGCCGAAGTGGCCGTGCGGTTAAAGGCGCTGCAGTCTGGACCCGCAAGACCGCTACGGTCGCAGGTTCGAATCCTGCCTCGGGCATGGATGTTTGTGATGTCCTTAGGTTAGTTAGGTTTAACTAGTTCTAAGTTCTAGGGGACTAATGACCTCAGCAGTTGAGTCCCATAGTGCTCAGAGCCATTTGAACCATTTGAACCATCTTCCACACAATGAAGAACAGATTTCTGAAATCCTTGTTTTGGTATTCTTTTGATATGTGACTAAACCAAATCCTCAGCAAGTTCGGCAAGAAAAGTCTGGCAGCTAGACTTCATATTTTTGAGGTGATATGCCGGATTTTTATTCGAAAATACACATCTGCTACAGCTTCTCATACTTCAACTGGGTTCATGAGGAATGTCAGAGGCCATCTTCCTGTTCTTCTTTTGCAGGAGTAAATAAGCAACACCTGATCTAATGAGTCCATCCTAACTTTTGCTGCATTCTAATATCTTATTATGTCAGGCTTAAAAACATCTCCAGTAGTTATATTTCATGCATGACGATTATAGAAAGTAACAATACGGTTTTACTCTTTTCTGGAACGTATGACACTACAGTACGGTCGCTAGTGAAACCAAATGCTTCGTATGTTCCTCCCTACGTTTCTGTAGCAATATTCTCTACGTAGAAATGTTTTATTTTGTCGAGCTGTTCCTACAAGTGTCAACCCATGTTGTTGTAGGAAATGTGCCAGATCTACGAATGTGAAGGAGTTATCCATTGTGACATCTTGGCAACTACCGAAATAGGCTATTGCAAGACAAGTAAAACATTGAAATCAACATTTTTACTTCCTTCGTTCCCTTCATTTCCGAGCCGCGGTAGCTTTTCAGTAGACAGAAATTTTTAGTCAGATATCAAGGAATTATACTTATCAGGTTTTGAACTCATACACTACCTATATTCACACCGTCCGCAGAATAGAACTGTTCATTGATCGTCAAATTTTCTTTTGATAGATAATATTTCCAAAGATTATGTTTTAATGTCTCTAAATGCAGCAAATCTATCTTTCTCTCTTCGAACACTTCACGTAGTTTTATCATCGAATCGCAGAAACAATAACACGTCTTTAAATCTCTGATGACCCATTGTGGCTCTATACATTAGCGTACGGTACGTCTTGCCCACAGTACTCTTAGATTGGACAGAGACGACCAGTTGTTATTAAAAGACTAATCAAAGCTCTTATTTCTACACCAATACATTTTCTCCATTTCCTCTCAAAATTCTTTTCTTTATACACCCTCTCATCTTCGTTGTTAGTAAATTGCACATTTTTTACTTTAACATATGAAGAAATGTGTAGTTCATATTCGTCTGTCGGTGTTACAACAGTCTCCAAAGGAGCTTAAAGAAACTTATGTAGGCTTGAGATTTTTTTATATAATATGTCTTAATTTTCTCTGATGGAATTTTTTCCCCCGAAACACACTTTCAGTATTATTGATATCACCTTCGTCTTCTACGTTCAAGTCACTCATATCACTTACGTTCCCATATTCACATTCAACGTTTGACAATATGTAGTCCGAATCTTCATCACTACTGCCGCGACTGAATGTCGTACCCAATGCGAACATTAAACGTGATCGTAGCGAGTTATTTAGTGAATTTTTATTCCATTGGTTGTGAGTTGTGGTTGCTTTTGGTAGGGGTAAGCGCCAAATTCTAGACAACCAAGTGAGAGACCTAATTTGCAGGGTACACTCTTACATCAACCGCAAAACACGTCTATGCCCGCACCACAATTGTCGCTTACAAATGACAACAATACAAGCCGTTTCTCGACCTGCGCGATCGCCATCGTTCGTTGATCGGACTTGTAACAGCAAGGAAATAAGGCACCCCCAAGTTTGTTGCTGATTTGCAGAGAAAGACCAGTTACCAGCAAGCTGTGTAATCCACGAATAGTTTCCCACTTGCTCCCTCCTTTCTCTCTTCCTTCCCCCCCCCCCCCCCTCCGCTCTCCTAGCAACAACTAGTGGTATGAAATCATCAGATACTTCCAATACATGAAGAACTTCATCTGCACCTTTCTCTTAAAAATGTAGTAAGACTAACAGCTAATATGTTTTGTAGCTACCATTCAACAATTGGAGCATTACATTGCAAAGATGTACAGTTAACAATGAACTACAAATGAACGAAAGAAATAAAAGAAATTTGAAATGAGTCTGAGAGAGTATTAATGCATGAATACTTTTAAAAATAAATTTAGATAATATAAACAATTTGAAATGTTAATGCTCATCATTTACAGAAGCAAAACATGATGCTAGAAAAATGGCTAAACGATGAAATTGCGGTAAAAATTTTTACATCTGATAAAGAAACTGTAACGTAATGAGTCTGGAGACTCAGCTCAGGTATTCTAGGGTTAAGCAAAACTGATTGTCATCTGACAAATGCATGTCATTTGGGAATAAAGGACGCAAATATCGGACTGTAGACCAGTGAGCGAATACTTGCACACGATGTAATGGGATCCTGATATGTCTGCCGTCGTCCATCGCCAGCATTTGATACATGTATATGAGGTCATATCACGTGCACCCGTGTGCTAGCCTACCGCGTCCTTTCGGTATCACAGTGACTGGTGTCGGAAGGATTTGAGGAAATGAGAGTGAGTGTGATCTATCGTTCACCTGTCCTTGCATCTGTGGAGTACACTGCGATACCACCGAATAAGATGCGTGCACATTGGGTCTAGCTCTAAACGGCCAACGTCGTTAGGGGCAGCACAACAGATCGGTACGAGATGTTAAATGTGGACGGTAGTCCGAGTGTTTCTGCCAGCGGCCTTGCCGCAGTGGTAACACCGGTTCCCGTAAGATCATCGAAGTCAAGTGCTGTCGGGCCTGGATGGGTGTCCATCCGGTCTGCCGAGCGCTGTTGGCAAGCGGGGTGAACTTAGTTGGTTGGTTGTTTTTGGGGAAGGAGACCAGACAGCGTGGTCATTGGTCTCATCGGATTAGGGAAGGATGGGGAAGGAAGTCGGCCGTGCCCTTTCAGAGGAACCATCCCGGCATTTGCCTGCAGTGATTTAGGGAAATCACGGAAAACCTAAATCAGGATGGCCGGACGCGGGATTGAACCGTCGTCCTCCCGAATGCGAGTCCAGTGTCTAACCACTGCGCCACCTCGCTCGGTGGTGAACTTAGTCCTTGTGAGTGAAACTGAGGACGACTCATCAGCGTTTTCGTCGGGGTTCCCGCCGTTATCCAGGCAAAGATCTCTATTTCAGCTGTTCATGGGTGTACTTGGATAAAGGTGTAAGGAGTTTAAACGATAGTCGTATCTGAGTTCAAGCACTGAATCGCTTTTGGGGATTAAAAGGAATGTTAGCATCTCTAAGTACCTCAACGATGACGTGACATTTATCTCTTAATCTTCTTTCTTCCTTCAAAATGGGGCAATACACGTAAATTCATTGCTGTCTCCGCCAGTAGACACGGTACACGGCCTTGCACACAAAATGTGCCACGTGACGAGGAAAGCCCACAGTGATGAGCAACAGCTAGGGTCAGGCGCCACATCTGTTGCTCCCTAGCTATCATAATTCTTTAACCCATCCATTTCTTGATCCCCAGTTCTGCTGTTAATTTTCTAACAGTTCTCATTTCTGATACTTCTCGTTACTTGCGTCTTTCTTCGATTTACTCTCAACCTATACTTCTCCTTGTCAGTCCTCTCCATCTCCTCGCCGATTCTGCGAAGAACTTCCTCATTCCTTACGTTATTAGTCCACCTAATTTTCAGCATTCTTCTTTAGCACCCCATCTCAAAAACTTCGATTCTCTTCTGTTCAAGTTTTCCCACAGTTCATGTTTCACTACCACTCAACCCTGTGCTCCTAATGTACATTCTCAGAAATTTCTTCCTCAAATTAACGTCTATGTTTGATATTACCAGACTTCTCTTGGCCAGGAATGGCCTTTTGTCAGTGCTAGTCTGGTTTTTATGCCCTCCTTACTACATCCATTATGGGTTATTTTGCTCCCTAGCTAGCATAATCCTTTAACTTCGTCTACTTCGTGATCCCCAGTTCTTATGTTTATTTTCTAGCAGTTCTCATGTCTACTACTTTGTATTTCTTCGATTTATTCTCAATCCATGTTCTGTATTCGTTAGACTGTTCAATCCATTCAATACAATCTGTGTCTGCCCCGATAGCTGAATGACCGGGCGGGAACAGTATTTTGGCGGCACGGTAGCTCAGCGTGTTCGGTCAGAAAGCTGGTTGGCCTCTGTAATACAAAAACTGAGTAAAAGGATGTGACGTCCACAACGACGAAAAAAAAAAAAAGGTCAGCGTGACGGACTACCGTCCTAAGGGGCTCGGGTTCGATTCCGGGCTGAGTCGGGGATTTTCTCCGCTCAGGAACTGGGTGTTGTGTTGTCTTCCTCATCGTTTTATCTCCATCCGGCGCGCAGGTCGCCCAATGTGGCGTCGAATGTAGGAAGACCTGTACCAAGGCGGCCGGACCTACCCCGTAAGGGCCTCCCAGCCAATGACGCCAAACGCTCAATTCCAATATAATCTGTAATACTTCAGTGTCACTGAGAATAGCAATCTCATAAGTGAGTCTTGTCATTGATATCCTTTCATCTTGAATTTTAATCCCACTTTTGAAACTTTGTTTTATTTCCCTCATTGCTTCTTCGACCTCTGTATTAAATAGTAGGGGCAATAGACTACACCACTGCCATACACCCGTTTTAATCCGAGCACATCGTTCTTGGTCTTCTAGTCTCATTGTTCCCTCTTGGTTCTTGTGTATACTGTATATTACCCGTTTTTCCCTATAGATTATCCCTATTTTTCTCAGAATTTCGAAATCATACACAAATTTACATTGTCGAACGCCTTTTTTCCATGTCCACTAATCCAGTGAATGCGCCTTTATTTTCTTCAGTTTTCTTCCATTATCGGCCGATCGTCATAAATGCCTCTCTGGAGCCTTTGACTCTCCTAAAACCAAACATCATCTGACAGATCCCCAGTCCTCTTTTCCGTTCTTCTGTATATTATTCTTGTCAGCAACTTGGATGCATGTGCTGTTAAGCTGACTGTGCTATAATTCTCGCATTTGTTGGCTCTTGGTATCTTTGGAACTGTGTGGATGACGCTTATCCTAAAGTCTGATGGTATGTTGCCAGTCTCATACATTCTACACGCCGACGTGGATAGTCGTTTTGTTGCCACTTCCTCCGATTATGTGAAAAATTCTGACTTCTGCTGTTGTGGACTGGCAAGACAGCCAATCCACAATGGACGGGAGACCGAAAGGCACGCGTTTAAGCTCACGCAGGCTGGCGTGAGGTCTGGAACAGGTCAAGTAATGGATACTAGCAAACAAAGTACGTAGCTTCTGGAATACTTAACTTTAATCCATAATTGGTGAACATCGGTCTGACGGTACATGCATCACAAGATAAATAGCAAATGATAATGGCGCCTTGCTAGGTCGTAGCAAATGACGTAGCTGAAGGCTATGCTAACTATCGTCTCGGCAATTGAGAGCGTAATTTGTCAGTGAACCATCGCTAGCAAAGTCGGCTGTAGAACTGGGGCGAGTGCTAGGAAGTCTCTCTAGACCTGCCGTGTGGCGGCGCTCGGTCTGCAATCACTGATAGTGGCGACACGCGGGTCCGACGTATACTAACGGACCGCGGCCGATTTAAAGGCTACCACCTAGCAAGTGTGGTGTCTGGCTGTGACACCACATCTGCCTTATTTGGTCTTAAGAAGTCCAAAGTTCTTTTAAATTCTGATTCTAATACTGGATCCTGTGTCTCTTTCCTGTCGACTTGTGTTTCTTCTTCTATCACGTGATCAGACAATGAAAGGTGGCTACACTGAGCCACAGCGCCAGAGATCGCTAGAGAGCATTGTTCCGCCGCCTCCACGGGCTGTCATTATTGAGATGTGCTAGAGGTCACTGCTTGGGGAGAGCTAGTAGTAGTCAGTTGGTGTTCAGATGTGCTAGTAGGGAGTGCTTGCTGAGATGTGATACTGAAAGGTTCTTGTTCAGATGTGGTAATAGCGAGGCGGTGTGGAGATATATTGTAATTATGAGAGTGATTTTGGTCAATATATGAAGGTAACGAAACTTGATTTATTTTTCATTATTTCCATGTTTTAAATAATGTGTCATTACAGGTTCAGGCAACAAAGCATCTGGCTTGGGTTCTTGGATTAGAGTGTAATTGTGGTTCTCTTGAGTAATTATGGTATTTGTATTTTCTTTAATTAATTCAGTATAATGTTATTTAAAAATTGTTGTGTTGTTGAAGAAGAACCGTGCCAGATGCGTACGTTGAGTCACACTCCCACACACAGAACAGTTACTCTTGTGCTTGTTGTTGCGTTGGTTTTATAGTTGCTGGGGGCTTAATTAATTAACTGTGTTAATGAAAATTTCCATTTCATTCTTTGTTATTGTTCTAAGCAGTCAGATTGCGTAACAATAACAGTCAGGGCCAACCGTTACGAGACTTCGTAATCGGACAGACAGCTACTAAAGCAAAAAAAAAAAAAAAAATTAAAATTATTTGCATTAATATTTTTATTAAGCCCCCATGCACGTGGCGTCCACTGCTTCGGATCGTCCCTTGGAATTCTTCTGATTGTAGAAATAGTAGACAGTAGGATTGTTGTAGTAATTTGTAGTTAGTAATTGTAGTCTGTATTGCATGTGTAGATTTGGTAATTAGCATTCTTCTAATGGTATTTTTCAAAATTTAATTTTTATTGCCTTGTATACGCGTTTGACAATTTAATGCAATTATTTCAATTGTTCGTTAATCGTGTTTGAGGGAAGCATTTCGTGTGAAGGGTATTGTTGGAGATAAAGAGTCATTGTGTGTAATTTTCATATAGTGACGAGTTTTGTATATTTTGTAAATGATTACGCGATCAATGAAAAAGGCAAAAATGATGAATAGTGAGAATGACGAAATTGTTGACATGGCGAACTCGCCAACACAGGAGAACAGTATGTTGAATAATGAAGTGGAAATCAATTTAATAAGTCGGGAAAGTAGTCCGGAACCATTTCAAAATTTTTCTCAATCAGAAAATTCACAGAATACGAGATTAACGATAGAAAATTCTGGAATAGCATCAAACACAGATAGCTTTACAGCTATGACGAATGAAACTGGTTTTGCGGGAAATGTTAGGGGCGAAAGGAATTGCGAACAAGCTAATTTGGAGCAGTTGATGGGTGCAATATTAAATTTGGGATCACAAATAGGAACAATTAAAACACAGATGGGAACAATGGAAACACGGTTAGACTCACTGGGATCACAGTTACGATCTGAATTAAAAACAGATAGGGGAACAATGGAAACACGGTTAGACTCACTGGGATCACAGTTGGGATCACAAATAGGCACAATTAAAACAGAGATGGAAACAATGGAAACACGGTTAGATTCACGAATAGGGACATGTTTAAAAATATGAAAGATGAATTAAAGAAAGAAATCAGAGAAGAAGTACAACCGATTTTGAATGCTCACAATAATAGATTAATTGCAGTAGAGATTAGACAAAGGGAACAGGATAGAGAACAGGAGGAGAGAGATCGCGTGATAGTACAGAAATTTTCAGAGTTAAATTTACAACGTGCACACGATAAGGAAGAAATATTTGAGAGAATCGAGGAATCCGTACCAAATGACAGAATAAATAAACTAACACAACAATATGAACAGTTAACCACCAAATGTGTTAATACTGAAACCCGAGTCGCGACACTTACGGAAGACGTAAATAGACAGAAAGAACAAATAGGTGATTTATCGGAAAGAGTTGAGGAGATTTCAGATAAATTGACAAGTCTTAGTTTAAATGGGGATAGAGATTCAGATGATACAGCTCCATTACCATTTGCAGAAACCGAAGAGTACCAGAACATAAATAAGCATGTTGAAAATCAGGGAAAATTTAATGAACGCGTTAAAAGGGAAGTTGAGGCATTACGAAAGCAAGTCAAACAAATTGAAGGCGAAATCGTAGGAAAAGACAGCAGAAGAAATTTAGAATCACAGATAGCAGAGGGGTTTGAAGAAAGTAATTTATTTCATTTACGGGACACAACAAGAGAGCGCCAGGCGCGCGAACTTGACAATAATCGACATTCAAACTGGGACAGACGCGGTAGGTCTTTGTCGCCACGAGGCGAAAACTTTGACTATAAACACTTTTTGACTGTTCGGAAATTTAAGATCTTCCGCAATTCTAAAAATGACATACATCCATGTGCATGGTTAGATCAATTTATGTATGCACTCCCACCAAATTGGCCACTAAGTCACAAACTGGAATTTATGTGTGGATATTTAGAAAACGAACCGGCGACGCGGATGCGTGCACTCATTAGAGATTGTAATAATCTGAATGATTTTTATCATGCATTTCTATCGGCATATTGGTCCGAAAACACGCAAGACAGAGTCAAACACAGTCTTATTATGCAGCGTAATTTCAAACAGTCTGAATTCCGCACGCCAGCAGAATATTTTGAAGACATGATTCGAAAGAATCAGTTCCTTTCCAACCCTTACAGTCCGACTGAATTAATTCGCATTTGTTTAACTAAGCTGCCACAATCCATAAGACAAATTGCTTTAGCCGGAAGATGTAAAGACGACATTGAGACTTTTAAGACTTCGCTACAAGAACTTGAGTATGACAACGACGACGGGACTTCTTGTAATTTTTTCAGTAGCAGTAATTACAATACATTTTCAGAGAAAAGGGATAGTGATCGGAACGGACGTTATTTGGGTAACTTTGAGAATGACAGACGTAACAGACAGGACAATAGATACCAGCCTTATGACAATAACAGACGTTCTAACAGAAATTACACAGACAATTATAATAACGGTAATTCCTACCGGAATGATCAACCATACGGAAACAGTAATCGGTATCATCAAGATAGAAATTATTCATACAGTAACAGAAATTCTTACTACAGAAATAACCAGGGTAGTAGATACAACAATAATTTCAGAAGTGACAGTCGAAATTACACAAGAAGTAGTTATGCAGACAGACAGGAAAACAGAAATTTTAATAACAGACACAACCAAGAATTTGCATCTAACAGACAGGAAGGACCTAATTGGCATCCTCCACGTGACAGAACTTCAGAGAGACAAGTGCAATTAGTAGAAATTGATCCGCGAAATGACGCGAATAATCAAAGACGTGACGCAAACAATCGACAATGACTAGCAGCTTCGGCTTCTGGCAGCAATATAGACGGTTCAGAAAGTAATGACACTTCGACTTTACACTACGTACGACTGGAAGATATGAGAGACATTTTGTTAGACGAAAAGGAAACTAATGTAGACGCATTTTTACATCCTGTTATTGAAGTATGTGTGGGTAAGAATAAGTTCACTGCAGTTTTAGATTCTGGGAGCCCATTGAACGTCATTAGTGAATCAGTTTTTCGTATATGTGAAAGAACTATTGCCTGTCCCGTGTTACCTATTTCTAAAACTACAATTCGAGGAGCGATTTCTGGAAAAGGTGTGGAAGTTAAACAACAGACCAACCTAAATTTCATTTGTCAAGGATACGAATTTTCTGCTAATTTTATTATTGTTCCATTACTCAGTACACAGATTATTTTAGGTATGGAGTTTCTTAACGCACATAAGGCAATTTTGAACTTTAAAGAAGGAAGTGTGAATTTGACTGTTGCCGGAATGCTGAAATGTTTGAAATTTTTCGAGTGTTTAGCAAGATCTGAATCAGATACAAAATGTTTAAGGTTTCTTACTTCTGATGCTTTTGTTGAGCATTATGACGACAGTGTGTTTATTCATGACAATGACAATAGATACAGGGACGCGATGGATGATGTAATTAATAGCGAAGAATTAATTAATGAAAAGGTTAAGAAAGCTGAAGTGCCAGATGACGTTGCAAGAGAAGAGCTGCACCATATTTTGACTTCACATGCTACAGTGTTTAGTCATCACACAGGAACTATACAAGGCTTACAATATTTATTTAAAGTAAAAGAACACACACCATTTCGCGGAAAAACGTACGCTATTCCTTTGGCTTACAGAGACAAGGTTAAGAATGAACTTCAATACATGTTAGATCAGGGCATTGTTGAGCCAGCAGTCAGTCCTTATACCAGCCCATTACACGTTGTTCTTAAAAAGGATGGGTCAATTCGTTTGGGTTCTGGATTCCAGACAGATAAATAATATTATTATTCCTGAAACTGACCGTCCACAAAATTTAGATGAACTTCTTCAACATTTCCATGGAATTAAAGTTTTATCCACGATTGATATGCGCGCAAGTTTTTGGCAAATAGAACTCCACCCTGATTGTAGAAAATATACTGCTTTTTTAGCCTTTGGTAACTGTTACCAGTTTCGGAAATTACCGTTTGGACTTACTGTATCTTCAGCAGCATTCATTCGTAGCTTAAATGAAATTTTACCTGTTTATCTTCGTGACAATATTACTTCTTATGTTGACGACATTCTTATTGCTAAACGTTCTTGGAGTGAGCATAACAAAATTTTGGATTCATTATTACGTATTTTTGCACGAGTTGGCATGACAGTGAACTTGGAAAAATCTGAATTTGGTCGTTCTCAGGTGAAATTTCTCGGTCACATTATTTCTACAGAAGGTATTCTCCCTGATCCAGAGAAACTAGACGCTATTCATAATTATGCTGTTCCTACCACAAAACGTGATGTTCGTAGTTTCCTTGGTGTCTGTAATTTTCTTAGACGCTTTGTTAGATTGGACAATTTGACCACACCTCGTTTATGTGAATTATCTGGAAAAAATTCTAATTGGTGTTGGGATGAGGAAGCTCAGTCAGAATTTGAACAACTTCGTGATGCTTTAGTTGCTGCCCCACTTCTTTCACATCCGGATTTATCTAAAGATTTTTGTTTGGCGACGGACTCATCATACAAAGGCCTAGGTGCACATTTATTTCAAGAGATAGAAGAAAACGGCGTTGTAGTACAGAAAACTGTTGCCTTTGGAAGCCGTGTTCTCTCTAAATCAGAGAAGAATTATTCGATTACGGAACTTGAAGCTTTGGCTGTTGTATGGGCCTTCACAAAATTTCGCACATTTTTGTTTGGCAGACATACTAAGGTTTACACCGATCATCGAGCTCTGGAATTTCTTATGTCGACAAAATTAACTCATGGCAGATTGTCACGATGGGCGTTGTACCTACAGGAATTTGATTTTAGTATTGTTTACATACAGGGATCTTCAAATATTGTTGCTGATGCTTTATCACGTGCACCTATGGGTTTGAAACAAAGTGCCGAAGAGGACGGCAAAGAAAACCATTATTGTTTGATGTACATTCAAGGTGTTGCGTTTGAGAACTTTATTTCGTCTTCGCTCCAGGACATCGCTAAGGAGCAAAATAAGGATCCAATCTGGAAGGACATTAAGGAGAAGTGGAGGAGAAAGGAAAGCGTAGCGATCAGACAGTATTATTTAGTTCGCAATGATATTCTTTTCAAACGAAAATCGGTCGACAACTCTGTTTGGTTAGTTTGTATTCCTGATGAGTGGGTCAATAAATTGATTTGGTACACACATTTCAGTTATGCGCACTTTGGTCCCAGAAAATGCTTTCATAAATTACGAGAAAATTGCTACTTCAGTAATATGGAAAAACGTATTCGATCTGTTCTTGCCAAATGCAAATTATGTCAAAAGGCTAAGCCGCCAACAGTTTCTCACAGAGCACCGTTGTTTCCTATCATTCCAGCGAAATTAAAGGAGATGGCTGCAGTCGATTTGTTCGGTCCAGTGGTTCGTTCTACTAATGGTTTTGCGTATATTTTCGTAGCAGTGGAATTAACATCAAAATATGTGTGTTTTACACCTTTACGCAAAGCAACAGCTCGTTCAGTATCTAATGCTTTCATCAAACATTTTCTTAAGGAAGTTGGTCATGTTGATAAGGTTATATCAGATAATGGATCACAGTTTCGCTCTAAAATTTGGCTTCGTACTCTACGGCGTCGTAAAATTAAACCAATTTTCATTTCACTTTTTCACCCTCAATCTAATCCTTCAGAGAGATGGATGAAGGAAATCAATAAATTGTGTCGTCTTTATTGTCATCAGAATCACAGAACGTGGGATCAGTATCTTCATCTTTTTCAAAACATTCTGAATGAACTTCCTAATGATTCAACTTCTTTACCGCCTACACTGATATTAAAGAATAAAGCACCGACAAATCGCATTTCTGAAATCGTTCCTTTTCCGCCTTCACGGAAACTGCGGCATTCTGAAGTTGTCAACCTGGCTCTACAAAATATTGCATCGGCGGCTGCCAGAAGAGAGAAATCAGCGAAACGTCCTGGTCGTTTAAAAATCTTGTCAGTTGGCCAGAAGGTGTTAATTAAGTCCCACCGTTTGTCTCATAAAGGAAAAGGCTTGTGTCGCAAATTTTTTCTGCTTTATAACGGTCCATATAGAGTTCGCAAAATTATACATGATAACACTGTTGAAGTAGAAACTCTTAAATCTCGACGCTCTAAGGGAATACATCACATATCTAACGTAAAAATTTTTGTGGAATGACATACTTGTGAGAAACCAACAGTTTACGTAAACATGGAGAGAGTACAAGGATACCGCGCTGTGTTTGGCGGCGGCACATACTCAAAGCAACAGTCAGTCTGCGCGCCGCACAAGGCAGTCGTTGACCGCAAACAATTACCTTCCTACGTCACGCGCCTACAGCTGATCGAGCGCTCAGTGCGAATGCACTGACAGACGTAAACAAATACACAGTCTAATTTCTCCGACTAAATTCTGTATAAAGCTATAAGGACTTCATAAATTATGTTATTAACGTTCAGTATTTTTCAGGATACGGTTGTATAAAGTATTTAAGACCTTCAGGTAAATTCTGTGCGTGTCCGACGTTAAGACGACTTGCTTTGGAGAAAATTTTCAGGAAGAAGGTCATTTCGAAGATGAAACTAATAAACTAAAAAGGGTAACTATTAATTGAGTTTATTTTTCAGGTAACATAATTTCACTTAGGTACGTACTTTAGACGTAATTTGCTGCTCGCGATTACGTGACTCATACTTTGTGCTAAATTTTATGTTCTATGAAATTACTTGTGAAGCGACGTGCTTGTGTACATTTACTGATTTTGACAATTATTGATTAATGAACAGTGTTATTACTTGCGTATATTATGCATCGCTTGGCTGCTATGCTTTTTCACTGACGTCATATTTTTTTTATTATGTGCCTGCTGTGCTTAGTTATTTAAATTATAATTGTCACCTGATTAATTGTGCTGATGTGGTTAGATATGTAAGTTATACTTTGTGATTTATCTGCTTGCGCCTTCATGTTTACTTATTAAGATTACATATGAAGATTTATTTGCTTATGGCGATGTGATTCTAATGACCTGTTTATTGTGTAAGGCATGTTTGCTGCTGTGCGTATGGATTGCATATTTACACATTTCTGTTTTGTTGTCATAACTACTCTTCAATCTAGTATATAGAAATGCTGATATACTGTGTACAAATATAGAGTTTAGGTTACACTGTGGTATTAATTATAGATTGTTCACTTGGCAGAGCCTCGTTGTAGGGATTGTGCGGCATCCACTTGTTGACATTCTGTTCTCTACTGGTATATTTACTCGCTATTGCATGTTTTGCTTACGCTCAGTGCCTTATATTTTTAAGATAAGAAAATGAACTGCTATAATTCGACGAACGACATTAGTAAAAGAAAGTCATAGAAGTCACATGAGCTGAGGTTTTATGGAAGCTGTATAAATTTATGCTAATAGGAAGGAAGCTAACGACATGACAGACCAAAACTAGCTTTAGACCATTGACAGTATTACACTGCATTTTCGTGAGCAATTGAAATAGGAAGTGACAATTGACACAAAAAATACTCCACATGTTTGCTTCTGCTATGATTCTTGAAGTGGTGTACACACTGTGAAATGTTATGATCATTCACACTCCGTAATCGTACTTAATTACTGAGAGTTATTCGAACTAAGGTCTGTTAGAGGTCATGTATGCATTTCTTTTATTTAATGATGGACAAGGAACCAAAATGTATCTTATAATTTATAATGAGTAGAAAATTTGGGTCAGATGGATTACACAGAGGTTGTGTGTGGACACTGTGTCTTCGGATTGTATGGGATGATGAATTGAAGTTGCACTAGGATTTTGTCTGTACTTGTTCGAGGAGACTGACTAGAGGAAAGAGTTGTTATGGAAGTGAAATGATATTGGTGCTGAGGTTTATATGTATCGACGTATTATTGAGGTATTGAGATTAGGTGAAGTAGATGATTATTGGAGTTTTCGTGGACAAAAGGTAAGATAAATGATATTGATGATCGACGTATTGAAAAGGTATTAGTGAAGTATTGAGATTAAGTTGATGATTATTGGAGTTTTGGTGGATAAGAGGTAAAGTAAATGAGGAGCATATTTTTTTTTGTTGGTCCATATGGAACAAGGAGGATAAAGATGGCAGACTAGAACACTCAAGTAGAAGGAAGATTGTCTACACACACACTTTGTCAAATCACTAAGCAGTATACACTTTTTTTTGAAGAGAGGAAGTATTTGCATATCTTGGCTCACTGACAGTTGTTCAGCAACAGTACAATTTGATCTGGCTTGGCAAACATTGGTCTTGACATGATGACTATGACGTTGACTAACTATTATTGACTGTTATACATTGCTGCCACTACTACTTGGTACACATGATGAACATCAAATCTTGGACAGAGTTACATTTACACAGTTAACACTATTCAATTACACAGTAGCACTTAATGAGGATGAAAGATGAGTGGATGTGTTTTGTGTGTTTTCCTTTCCTAATCCTACCCACCTATCTCCTAAATATTATTTTATTTGTTGGTAGTGGCTTGCACTGACACCCATAAATATTATAGGTTAACTGTTATTGTGTACTGTAATAGTTAATGTGACAATTAACTGATATCATTTGTGTGTTTATTATGATTTGTATGTTTAGTGTAAGAGCATTGATTATATTTTGTTAAAGAAATTGTATGTGCATTCAAACTATTGTTCATGACTGAACTGTCTCAGTAGTTATGGTGAATAGTATGGACTGTTACTTGCACTTTTTCTACATGATTGGTGCCACAAGGACATGTTTAATTTCTGCTGATGAACTGTGTGATCAGTGATTGTAAAAAAAAATTATGGACTGTTACTTGTACCTTTTCTACAATATTGGTGCCACTAGGACATGTTTAATTTCTGCTTATAAACTCTGATGAACAGTGTGATCAGTGACAGTGTATTTTATTGAACTGCTTCTGCTGAGAAATGTGACTTGTTGCTGTGTGTACCTGCTCAACATTGCTGGGTACCACTGATGGACTGTTTCTACTGAAAAGATGTCACCTGTTGCTGTGTGTACCTGCTCAACATTGCTGGGTACCACTGATGGACTGCTTCTACTGAAATGGTGTTACTTGTTGATGTCTGCACCTGCTCAACATTGCGGGGTACCACTGATGGACTGCTTCTACTGAAATGAAGTCACCTGTTGCTGTGTGCACCTGATCAACATTGCTGGGTGCCACTAATGGACTGCTTCTACTGAAATGGTGTTACTTGTTGGTGTCTGCACCTGCTCAACATTGCTGGGTGCCACTGATGGACTGCTTCTACTGAAAAGATGTCACCTGTTGATGCCTGCACCTGCTCAACATTGCTGGGTGCCACTGATGGATTGCTTCTACTGAAATGAAGTCACCTGTTGCTGTGTGCACCTGCTCAACATTGCTGGGTGCCACTGATGGACTGCTTCTACTGAAATGAAGTCACCTGTCGCTGTGTGCACCTGATCAACATTGCTGGTGCCACTAATGGACTGCTTCTACTGAAATGGTGTTACTTGTTGGTGTCTGCACCTATTCAACAGTACTGGGTGCCACTGATGGACTGTTTCTATTGAAAAAATGTTACTTGTGGTATTTGCACCTGTTGACCATTGCTGGGTGCTACTGCTGGAACTGTCAACTGCTTATTCTTGGGCTATGGAAAGCGTTTATGTGAATATTTGTATAAACTGATTTATTGTGTATTACTGTTTGTGGAAAGTTATGAGACTCTTACCTGCACATATTCGTCATTGCTGACGCTATTGATTGAACTGTTTAACCACATAATACTTGTATAAACTGTTATGTAAAGTCACATGTATGAAAGAATTTGTATTGCTTACTGTATTCTATATAATAGGTTATTGAAAGGTCAGTGCAAAGCCAAAATTTTATCTAGTTATATGATATTTACGTATTAATATTATCTTTTATTTTTGTCTGTATTTTTTTGACGAATTTGGTGGTATTTTCACCACCAATGCTGGCAAAAATACCATCAAATTCTAGCCGTGGAGGAAGGGCATATGAAAGGTGGCTACACTGAGCCACAGCGCCAGAGATCGCTAGAGAGCATTGTTCCGCCGCCTCCACGGGCTGTCATTATTGAGATGTGCTAGAGGTCACTGCTTGGGGAGAGCTAGTAGTAGTCAGTTGGTGTTCAGATGTGCTAGTAGGGAGTGCTTGCTGAGATGTGATACTGAAAGGTTCTTGTTCAGATGTGGTAATAGCGAGGCGGTGTGGAGATATATTGTAATTATGAGAGTGATTTTGGTCAATATATGAAGGTAACGAAACTTGATTTATTTTTCATTATTTCCATGTTTTAAATAATGTGTCATTACAGGTTCAGGCAACAAAGCATCTGGCTTGGGTTCTTGGATTAGAGTGTAATTGTGGTTCTCTTGAGTAATTATGGTATTTGTATTTTCTTTAATTAATTCAGTATAATGTTATTTAAAAATTGTTGTGTTGTTGAAGAAGAACCGTGCCAGATGCGTACGTTGAGTCACACTCCCACACACAGAACAGTTACTCTTGTGCTTGTTGTTGCGTTGGTTTTATAGTTGCTGGGGGCTTAATTAATTAACTGTGTTAATGAAAATTTCCATTTCATTCTTTGTTATTGTTCTAAGCAGTCAGATTGCGTAACAATAACAGTCAGGGCCAACCGTTACGAGACTTCGTAATCGGACAGACAGCTACTAAAGCAAAAAAAAAAAAAAAAAATTAAAATTATTTGCATTAATATTTTTATTAAGCCCCCATGCAACAACCCTTCGCCCTCATAGAGGGCTCTCTCCTCTGCATTTAACAGTGGAATCCCCATTGCAATCTTAATGTCATCGCCCTTTGAGCCCGTCCTTCTGACAATTTCTTTTCAATTTCTTCACTTTTTCAGGAAACCATTTTGCCTTAGCTTCCCTGCGCTCCCTACTTGTTTCGTTCCTATGTGGCTTGTATTTCTATATTCCTGAATATCCCTGAGATTTTTGTACTTCCCTCTTTCGGCGATCAACTGAAGTGTTCCTTCCGCTATCCATGGTTTCTTCGCAGTTACCTTCCTTGTACGTACTGTTTTCTGTGGTTGGCCTTTTTAGAGATGTTCATTCCTCTTCAATTGAAGTGCCTACTCAGGTATTCATAATCGCAGCATCTATAGCCTCAGAGAACTTCAACCGCGTCTCTTCTTTAGTACTTCCGTAACCCAATATCTCGCGCATTGATTCTTCCTGACTACTCTCTTAAAACTTAAGCCTACTCTCCATCATTACTAAATTGTGATCATAGTCTATATTTACTCCTGATTTCGGAATCTCTGGCTGACCATGAGTAATCTAACTGAAATCTTCCAGTATCTCTCGGCGCTTTCCAAGTATATCTCTTCCTCTTATGATTCTTGAGAGGAGTATTCGCTATTACTAACGGATATTGTAAGTAGGCTGTTTAGGTTTTTTTATTGGTAACGCCACGTAGCGCTCTGTATGAAAATCACTGGCTGTGCTGTGTTTGCATTGCTGGAATTTGCTACTGTAGTGTTGGGCTGTTGGCTGTTAACAGCGCGTAGCGTTGCGCCGTTGGAGGTGAGCCGCCAGCAGTGGTGGATGTGGGGAAGCGAGATGGCGGATTTTTGAGAACGGATGATCTGGACGTGTGTCCATCAGAAACAGTACATTTGCAATAATGGATGTCATGAACTGCTATATATATTATGACTTTTGAACACTATTAAGGTAAATACATTGTTTGTTCTCTATCAAAATCTTTCATTTGCTAACTGTGCCTATCAGTAGTTAGTGCCTTCAGTAGTTTGAATCTTTTATTTAGCTGGCAGTAGTGGTGCTCGCTGTATTGCAGTAGTTCGAGTAACGAAGATTTTTGTGAGGTAAGTGATTTGTGAAAGGTATAGTTTAATGTTAGTGAGGGCAATTCTTTTGTTGGGATTATTGAAAGTCAGATTGCGTTGCGCTGAAAATATTGTGTGTCAGTTTAGTGTTGATCAGAATAGGTAAAGAGCGAAATGTCTGAGTACGTTCAGTTCTGCTCAGCTGTTTGAAAATCAAATAATGTAAGAGGTTTATCAGCACAGTAATTCAATAATTTTTCTAAGGGCACGTTTCAATATTTATTGCAGATCTCAATTAGTCTTTCTTCTATATCGTTCCTACAGCCAACTTCATATTCTCCCGTAACGCTTTCTTCTACTCCCTCCTGTAGAATCGCATTCCACTCCCCAATGACTATCAGGTTTTCATCTGCCTTTAGGTACTGAATTACCCGCTCAACGTCCTCTTATATTTTCTCTGTATTTTATACATATCTATGTCTACGATATTAGTAACTCAAATAGACCTCGAATGTAGATATGGTGGCACACCATAGGGGACGTACTAATCTCGTATGATTTCAAGCTTCCGCCTGACGTCACACAAGTAGTCCGCGAGTGAACATTCATCTGCCACTCGTGGACGCCCAGCTCCACCTATCCAGTACCAGTCTCGCAGTGTGCGTGTATCGGCATCACCAGGATTTGTCTATCGTCACCACCAGTAGAGCCAGGCTGGACATTCTACTATAACGCTCTCCAATAGGTAATGACGAGCTAGGTAAAGTAACATAACTATATGATGGAGTTGTATGAAAGTGCCGGGGTACGTTGCCAGAGGTCTCGCGGTCTTGCACGGGAAGTTGGACGTCACATGACGTGAGAACAGCACGACTACCTTCCCAAACGATGATGTCAGGAAGAATTCCACTCACAGCTGGTAAAATTGTTGTTTATTAAAACACGACCAGTTTCGCGGATATAAGCCACACCATCAGGTGAATAATGTTAAAAGGTCATAGGCATACCCATCACTCCTAGTCAAAAGTTACTATTCAGAGAATGTCATCAATGTTATGGCGAGCGAAAAGTAAACAAGATGTACCCCATTCACTAAAAATTTTTAATATTTGCCTGTTTCAGTATGACAGCAGGGTAGCTCAGTGCAGGGGAAGGCAAAAGCGGCCCGCACGAACGACAAAGAAGCACTGAACTGCCCTGCTGTCATACTGTTGTTGTTGTTGTGGTCTTCAGTCCTGAGACTGGTTTGATGCAGCTCTCCGTGCTACCCTATCCTGTGCAAGTTTATTCATCTCCCAGTACCTACTGCAACCTACATCCTTCTGAATCTGCTTACTGTATTCATCTCTTGGTCTCCCTCTACGATTTTTACCTTCACGCTGCCCTCCAATGCTAAATTTGTGATCCCTTGATGCCTCAGAACATGTCCTACCAACCGGCCCCATCTTCTCGTCAAGTTGTGCCACAAGCTCCTCTTCTCCCCAATTCTATTCAATATCTCCTCATTAGTTATGTGATCTACCCACCTTATCTTCAGCATTCTTCTGTAGCACCACATTTCGAAAGCTTCTATTCTCTTCTTGTCCAAACTGGATATCGTCCATGTTTCACTTCCATACATGGCTACACTCCATACAAATACTTTCAGAAACGACTTCCTGACACTATACTCGATGTTAACAAATTTCTCTTCTTCAGAAACGCTTTCCTTGCCACTGCCAGTCTACACTTTATATCTTCTCTACTTCGACCATCATCAGTTATTTTGCTCCCCAAATAGCAAAATTCCTTTACTGCTTCAAGTGTCTCATTTCCTAATCTAATTCCCTCAGCATCACCCGACTTAATTCGACTACATTCCATTACCCTCGTTATGCTTTTGTTGATGTTCATCTTATATCATCCTTTCAAGACACTGTCCATTCCGTTCAACTGGTCTTCCAAGTCCTTTGCTGTCTCTGACAGAATTACAATGTCATCGGCGAACCTCAAGGTTTTTATTTCTTATCCATGGATTTTAATACCTACTCCGAATTTTTCTTTTGTTTCCTTACCTTTCACTCGCCATAACGTTGACGACATTCACTGAATACACTATGTGATCAAAAGTATCCGGAGACCGCCTAAAACATACGTTTCTCATATTAGCTGCATTGTGCTGCCACCTACTGTCAGGTACTCCATATCAGCGATCTCAATAGTCATTAGACATCGTCACAGAGCAGAATGGGGAGTTTCGCGGAACTCACGGACTTCGAACGTGGTCAGGTGATTGGCTGTCACTTGTGTCATACGTCTGTACGCGAGATTTCCACACTCCTAAACACCCCTAAGTCCATTGTTTCCGATGCGATAGCGAAGTGTAAACGTGATGGGGCTCGTACAGCACAAAATCGTACAGGCTGATCTCGTCTGTTGACTGACAGAGACCGCCGACAGTTGAAGATGGTCGTAATGTGTAATGGGCAGACATCTATCCAGACCATCACACAGGAATTCCAAACTGCATCCGGATCCACTGCAAGTACTATGATAGTTAAGCGCGAGGTGAGAAAACTTGGATTTCTTTGTCGAGTGGCTGCTCATAAGCCACACATTACGCTGGTAAATGCCAAACAACGCCTCACGTAGTGTAAGGAGCGTAAGCGTTGGACGATTGAACAGCGGAAAAACGTTGTGTGGAGTGATGAATCATGGTACACAATGTGGCGATCCGATGGCAGGGTGTGGGTATGGCGAATGCACGGTGAATGTCATCTGCCAACGTGTGTAATGCCAACAGTAAAATTCGGATGCTGTGGTATTATGGTGTTCTTCATGCTGTTTTGCGTGGCAAAGGCCTACATTGATGTTTTAAGCACCTTCTTGCTTCCCACCGTTGAACAGCAATTCGGGGATGGCGATTGCATCTTTCAACACGATCGACCACCTGTTCATAATGCACGGCCTGTGGAGGAGTGATTACACGACAATAAGATCCCTGTAATGGACTGGCCAGCATAGAGAACACCTTTGGGATGCTTGGAACGCCGAGTTTGTGCCAGGCTTCACTGACCGACAGCGATAGCTCTCCTCTGGGCAGCACTCCGTGAAGAATGGGCTGCCATTCCCCAAGAAATCTTCCAGAACATGATTGAACGTATGCCTGCGAGAGTGGAAACTGTCATCAAGGCTAAGGGTGGGCCAACACCATTCTGAATTAGAGCAATACCGATGGAGGGCGCTGCCACGAACTTGTAAGTCATTTTCAGCCAGGTGTCCAGATACTTTTGATCACATAGTGTAGTAACTTTTGACTAGGAGCGATGGGTATACCTATGATCTTTTAACATTGTTCACCTGATAATGCTGCTTAAAGCAGCGAAACAGGTCGTGTTTTAACAAACAACAATTTTACCAGCTGTGAGCGGAATTCATCCTGACATCGTGCCTTTCAACAGCAGCGTTCGCCCGGAATATAAAATTGTTTGCTTCCCAAATGAGGCTCGTTCAACAACACGAGTAGCTGAAGGAAGAGGAAAAGACAGCGCGAGCAGTCAGGATGCACCGTGGTGATATTCTTCATTAGAACACGGCCCAGAAACTTGGATGTCTTCACAGGGGAAGAATCATCGGAAAACTGGAAGAAGGACGAAGTGTGACGAGTGTAGCCTAGGAATTAGGTACTGCTCACAGCATTGTTTCACCTGCATGGGGAGCATTCCGAGACACAAGCACTACAGCCCGAAGGAGACGAGATGGTCGACCACGTTTGACTACAGTAACAAATGCGTGCTACATTGACCAACAGACCCACGTCAAACATCGGATGCAATTGGAACCACATTTAGCATGACTGCGCAAGGCAAGCAGTCCCACGCTCCACATTGGCACGACGACTGTGTAGGGGGAGGGGGGGGGGGGCGAGTAGTTGTCTCTGTGCCCGACGACCTATGCATCTTGTTCCGTTGACACCTGCATGCCGGTGTCACCGTTTGCGATGGTGCCAAGAGCTTAGGGAAAGGATCAACGGTGAGGGGGGTCTCATGCTCTTCCCATATGAGAGCAAATTCTGTGAGTAATGACTCCCGGCATACCCCCGTATGGCGAGACGTGGGAGCACGTAATGCAAACAGGAAAATAGTCGAACATGGACGTTTTCAGATCCAGATTACGGTGTGGAAAGGCGTAATGTTGCATGGGCGTACTGATCTCCAAATCTCTGAACATAGTATACTCACCGTCTGTGATATTGTAACACTGTATTCCATCCCCATGTGTGTCTTTTCGTGGCTACATTCGGCTCTAACGTCATTTCTATGGGCGACTGTGTGCGACCGCATAGAACAGCGCTTGTGGCAGAGGTCTCAGAATGACAGGATATTCGACAAATGGACCGGCCTGTCCATTCCCCAGGCATAAGTCGCGTCGAGGACGTGTGTGGTGCGTTGAGGAGATGTATTGCGGCACGCCCACGTGCAGCAACGATTACCTAGCTGTTGTCAATCGCGCTGGTATAGGAATGGAACGCCCTGCCACAAGAACTCCGATGGCTGGATTAGGAGAAAGTTGCAGAGAGTTCATTGCCACCGTGGTTATCACGCACCCTATTAAGAACCATGTCCCGCCTTTTTTAACGTCCAGAGGACCATCATAAAATGCGGTGATCACAGTGTAACTACTCTCTATGAATAAAAGTGTCATTCCTGTTCGTCTCACTGAGTATTTCTTTCAGTTGCTGTAGTAGTTCTGTCTATATATGGTCCAAGATTCCTAGAGCTATATTAACTGGCATTGAAACATCAAGCGAAAATGAGTTTCGTTCTTAAGTTTTCCACGCTTGTATCGCTAACCATCGGTCACTGGTTTCATAAACTACTCACAGATCAACTTTCAGAACTTTAAGAAGATTGCCATATAATATCACCAGCACCATACTAAAGATCTGTAATGTATTATTTATACTAAGAAGTTGTTGTTAATCGTATCTCAATCTATGTTACCAACATTATCGTGACAGCGCTTCATTAAATCAACATTTCCCTGTCATGAGACTGAAAATTATTGCAGCCCACTGATAAGAGAACTAGGAAATTTTCCCCAGGTACACGACTCCTACAAGAGAACCAAGGCAATACCGGATTAACTGCAGATTCTCGAAATTAAAAACCATATAAACGTTAGGCACCACAGAAAAGTTAGGAGCCTACTGAACCGTGAATTTACTTTCAAAATTTTTTCTTAAAGAATTTACTTTATTTAGTGGCGATTCATCAAGAACATTGACACATTTAATCACACTAGGTGAGCGTGGAAGTAGTTGCCAGGAACTAACTGATGGAAAATTACTTTTAACAAATGTGAATTTATTCCTAAAAGCTTTTTAAAAACAGCTTTAAAACTTTAAGCAGAAAAGCACCCTCGAAATATCGTTACAGTTTTATTTAGAGGCAAGAACAATATTAACAGTAGGACTTTCAGGCTGAGAAGCTTGCCTGCTCCCTTTCAACACGGCCGTAGTCATAACCGCTCACAGCAACGTCTGATAGGGGACACTGGTGCAAATCTGCAACACACCAGATTACTTTAAACGAAAAAATTTTAACAACTCATAAAAACATGTAAACTATGCACCCCGTAAGAGGAATGGAAATGGTACAACCCTCAAATTGTTTGCCACCGAAAGTACAATTTTTTTTAAAGGACTCTTACGGTGGAAGGTTAACAAGCTTATAACATAAAATAAATACTTAAATAAAACCCACAGAATGCAGACTTACATAAAATGTACAATAGGCTCTACATTACACATATACCACCTCGCAAGATGATAAGCAAGAGAGAAACATATTTCAAGAATTCGGCCTTTAAGCAATAAATTCGTCAACACCGAATCCGACAAACATGACAGGGGCAGCTATTAACGCATGGCAGACCGACAGACAGACATTAGCACTCCAACCGACAATCCGACCGATTTCCAACCGTCAGATCCAGCTGCACAAACAACAGCGAATATCGGCAGATGACGAGTAAACCAAGATACCTACACCTTCTAACTCGGGCTAACCAAGATCAAGGCATCAAACACCACTCAAGACAAGTTTTAAGAATACAGAAAACACAAGTCACAACTGTCAAATCACTACGGAAGAAGGCTGCGGGTTCTAGACAACAACACACACCACTTGTTATCACACGCGTGAACGGCTGAAGAAACAACAATCCACAAATAACAAACCAATCGTAACAGTCGAGATTTTGAAAGACGTCACTAATCACTCAACTTGAGGATCCTGCTTCAGAGGAAAGCGAAACGTCGCCCTCGCAGCTAGCGCCTCCAAATGCAACCGCGCGTGCCTGCCGCCAAAAGCCCCGGCCTGGCTTCGCGCTGTGGAGACTACGTCGCTGCTCAGTTCCGACGAACCAACAAGGTCCAACCACATCCCGACTCGGAAAATGGTGTTCATCCTTAGGATCCAATACGTCGTCGACTAAGACGACCGGCACAGCAAACGACCAAAGGCAGCCCGCTTTCGCCGACTGCGGTCCCGGCGACTACTAACACCATACGGACCGACTGTTGCTGGCTGCCAACTCTTCCCCAAATGAAACTGGTGTCAGTGCTCAGCAGACCACATGTAGCCATCCGACGACCAGCCAACCGATCGACCAACGGCCTTCCGTCTGCGTCGACCACGGTCCCGGTGCGTACTTGCACCGTGCGGACCTGCCTACTGCTGACTGCCAACTCGTCCAACCGCGGAGTAACGACGAACCCGACTCAGTCCACAACCCAACAGCGACTGAGACAGAGCCGACCGACTAACATGCGAGTGTCTGCCTTCTCACTGACTCTGTCGCCTCACTGCACCGACTCCCAGACTGACAGACTAACCGACTCGCCCAGACTGCCCACTGGCTGCTGCTGCTGCCTGACAGAGACAGATGAGCCCCTGCGGGTCGGTGGAGTCTAAGCCGGAAGGCTATTCCTCCAAACTGATGGAGCGTGCGATGTGGCCTGACTTCATGTTTGATGTCCTGTCAGTCTGCTGGGACGGTGCTGCCCACTGGCGAGTGTTTTTTTTTTTTTTCCTTTATTGATTTTCAATTCCCCCCGAAGGGGGCGGGCTGGCAGCAGCTCAGTACGCTGCTCTACAGCCTACAGACTTTTATTTTAAAAACGGAAGAAGAAGAGAAACAAGAAAAACAGGCGATAAAGTGGCGAGCTTACTGCGCCTCTTAAATGCACGTGAACAGGCTACCTTTCCCCTTTCACACCAGAGGGAGACACCAAAGCTGCGATTGCCACAGCGGCGCCACCGCCAGAAACGGAGGGCGACTGCTTTACACTACGCGCTGCGGTGCCCTCTTCAAAACCGCAAATTTTACCACGACTCACCTACCCAGTGTTAACAAAATAAAATCGACCCAGATTTCTGAAGAACCTGTCGAACGACAAAACACTTCTCCCAAAAATATCCCGGTGTATTATGCAGTCAGCAGCAGCATCCCATACCAGAAACCGATTCCCCATAGAGCCCTGAACCATTAAACACTACAGGAGTGACCACAGAGACAACTACCTCTCCCAACCCCAACACATAACGAAGACAGGGAATTCCAACTCGCGCGCGAAACCGCCCGCCCGCCACAACTCCGCCTCAAACTGGCATTAAGCCAACATCAAACCATTTTGCAGCACTAGCACACGAACAGAAACAACACACGCCCCGACGTCGCAACAGGCAGCTACGCAGGAACCAACAAACTTCAAACTTCCACCAATAGTGGCAACATTTCCCACCACCTACAAAGACCTTCACGACACCCTTAAAAACGCACTGGGCAGTGCTCACTTTCAGGCCAAATTAACGGGAGGGGACAAGAGAAAACTAAGCGGACGTTAGAAGACTATACGAGGGGCGTTTGAATAGTCTCTGCAAAAATAAAAACTACTTACGTGTTTAGGTTAAACCTTTTTCATTTTTCGACATAGTCTCCTTTTAGACCTAAACACTTCGTCCAACGCTGTTCTAATTTGTTGATCCCTTCCGCCAGAAACGGAGGGCGACTTGTCCAAGTCTTCAAAATAGCTATTAGTTGCTGCAATCACCTGCTCATTTGAATAAAACCTTTGTCCCACCAGCCATTTCTTCAAATTGGGAACAAATAGTAGTCCGAGGGAGCCAAGTCTGGATAACAGGGGGGATGTGAAACGAGTTCGAATCATATTTCCATTAACTTCGTGACCAAAACTGCTGAGGTGTGTGCTGGTGCATTGTCGTGATGGAAAAGGACATTTTTGCGGTCCAGTCGCTGGCGTTTTTCTTGCAGCTCGGTTTTCAAGCGGCCCAGTAACGATGAATAATATGTACCTGTAATAGTTTTAGCCTTTTCCAGATAGTCGATGAGGATTATCCCTTGCGAATCCCAAAAGACACTAGCCATAACCTTTCCGGCCGAAGGACTGGTCTTCGCCTTTTTTGGTGCAGATTCTCCCTTAGTAACCTATTGTTTACATTGTTGTTTGGTCTCAGGAGTATAGTAATGTATCCATGTTTCATCCACAGTGACGAAACGACGCTTAAAGTCCTGCGAATTCTTCCTGAACAGCTGCAAACCATTCTTGCAACACTTCACACGATTCCGTTTTTGGTCAAGCGTGAGCAATCGCAGAACCCATCTTGCGGATAGCTTTCTCATGTCCAAATGTTTATGCAACATAATATGTAACCGTTCATTCTAGATGCTCACAGCACTAGCTATCTCACGCACTTTAACTCCTCTGTCATCCTTAACCATATCATGGATTTTACCAATGATATCTGGAATCGTAACCTCCACAGGGCTTCCAGAACGTTCAGCATCACTTGTGCCCATATGGCCACTCCGAAAATTTTGAAACCACTTATAAACTATTCGAATCTAAGGTGCAGAGTCACCATAATGTTTATCAAACTTCTCTTTGGTCTCCTGAGGCGTTTTGCCTTTCATAAAGTAATGTTTAATCACCACACGAAATTCTTTTTCGTGCATTTTTTGACAATCACTCGACTTCCTTGATTCACACGAATGCCAAACACAAAGAAATAGACCAATATGGCTGAAACTTGGTGTGCGGGTAGCATTCATTTCACGCTAGGTGAGGGCGTCATCATGAGTTTCACGAGTTGTCCTATCGACTGTTGTGTGCATTCTGTATACATCGACTGTTGTGTGCGTCTTGAATCTGCACTGTTCTTAGTTGATTTACAAGATGAAGGCAAAATTAAATGGAACTAGATGGTTTAATATTTCCAGCAACATTCGGAATTACTTCCAACTTCAGTTTCTCAGTTTAACGTTTCTGCCCACATGAATTATGTACAATGCATTGGCTTTTATAAAAATACGAAACACTTTAATTTCTCCCTATTTCACGTTTTTATCCACATGATTTACGCACGATTAATCAGACTAAAAAATGCCTAGACACTTTCATTATAGTTATGATTCCTTCATTCAGATATTCTTTGGATTGCAGCTTAATAATTAATTATTTCATGTTTCTATCCAGAGGATTTAGACACGATTCATCGGATTTTTTTTTTTTTTTTTAAATGGGGTAGCATTCATTTCAGGCTAGAAAAATAACAAGGCACTTTCGTTATGGTTATGATTCCTTCATTCAGACATTCGTCATGTTCATGAAACACACAGTAACATCCAACATTCTTTGGATTGCAGCTTAATAATTAATTATTTCACGTTTCTATCCACACGATTTATGCACGATTCATCAGATTTTTAAAAAAATGGACTAAAAGCTTTTTTTTTTTTTACTTTCGTTACGGTTCCTTCGTTCAGACATCCATTATGTTCCTGAAACACATAATACCATCCCAAATTGTTGGGATTACAGCTTAATAATTAATTCAACTGGGATGAGCGTAACAGATAACTCCTGTCACTTCGTTTGTACACATGTATTTACATTTAGCTTTGATGTTATCGGTACAACCGCAAAGATCGATATACGCACTCATGTAGTCGATTTAGGTTATTTACGTCCGATGACGTAGTGTTGCGTCACTATGACGTAGGGTTCTCCTCACCTAGCGTGAGATGAATGCTACCCTTGGTGTGCGTTCATTCCAAAGATGCTACAAACTAAACATGACCTCGATACCCGCCGGTGGTGCCATCTCTCGGACTTTGCACCGACTTTTCAAACGCCCCTCGTAACACCACTAAATCCGCGCTGAAAGAAAAGCAGATCGCACTGTATCTTCCCCACAGGAGCACAAAAAAGCAAGAAAAGTAGTCTTCAGAAGCTTCCCCGAAGGAACAGATAACGCAGACATCAGTCCGCCATAACCACTCAAGGTTACGGCGTACGCTCGTTGAGGCGGCATGGCTCAAGCGAAAACAAGCCTTTTTATGTCACCAAGCTAACAGTCCCCAACACCGGAAAATATTTCAAGAGCAGTGACTGATAGCACTTGTAGTCACCCCTGAACCACTCAAACAAAGGTCGAGAGCAGTGCAGTGTTTCAACTGCCAAATAATAGGGCATGTCAATTCCAGCTGTGACATGCCACCGAAATGCGTCCGACGCGCGTGAGACCATCCGTCCACAGAATGCAAATGGAAACAATGCGATTCCCTTAAATGCGCAGACTGCAGCGGAGGACACACTGCCAGCTATGTGGGCTACCCCGGACAAAAGCGCGAATATGCGTGTCAACAAGGAGAAGTGAAGCTCACAGCAACACAAATCTCGCCAGAAATCACGACAGCACCAAAACAGAGACGCGTTGGAAAGACACCGAACATGCTAAAGACAATCCACCCACAACAGAGGATACACCTGCTAACAAAGACAATGCTCGTCCTCACACATTTCCAAGACACTCTCCCCTCAATCACAGACAGTCCCAACACTGAAAGACCAGGCTAAAAACAGGACAACACAAAAACTGACGCAAGCACCTCAAACTACCGTCAGTAACAATGCAAAGACACACATACAATACTTTTCGACAGCCCTCACTCAGATCATCGACCTCGTTGACATGCTCATGCAAACGATGAGCATGAACTTCGAAAAAATCACAGCCGAAATACGATCGGCAGTTACGCCCACGCAGACAGCTGCGACACCAGTATCATGACAAAACGCGATGGATTGGCTAGCTGTTCAGGGGCTCAAAATGTGCACTTTCAGCTCCAATGGTCTCGCCCAACAGGCACTCGAATTCAAAGAGTTCCTGGACGGATGAATACACGGATGTATACAAGATGTCAGAGCATCGCCTTAAACAAGGAATTACACTAAAGGCACCAAACTATATCAGCTACCGACGAGACCGACCAACTGCAGATGGCGGGATAGCAATTTACATCGAAAGGGGTATTCCACATCACTACATACAACTGCCAGACCTGATGCAGACGGTAGCAACAGAGTAGGGACAACCACAGATCCAGTAACTGTGACTGCGGCGTACCGACCCCCAATCCGCACACTAGATGAAGACAACAATAGGAAATTAGGGGCAAATTAGAGGCAAGCTCATAGTTTGGAGTGACCTCAACGCAAAACACATAGCCTAGCATTCCAGATGTGCAAACAAAGTGAGCCGTCAATTGAAACTCATCGCGTGCGTCCACCAGCTACGTGAGTGGAGCCCTGAGGAACCCACACACTTCCCCCTGAACGGCAACAGGGCGCACGTCCTCGATACAGCTGTTACAAAAGGTCTCACAGGTTTTGTTGCTGCGAGTTCACTAAATAGAATGTCTTCCGACGACAATCCTGTAATCTTTGAGACTAACGTGGGCGGGCACAATTTAAAGAAAAAGTAACGGTTGAAATCGTAAATATCTCGCCTGCAATAGCAGATGTAGACCAAGAGCTGAGAAGTTTCATCGACGCGATCCTACAAGCAGTACAGGGCGCTACACCCAGACCCACTACAGCCCCCCCCCCTTCCACCCCCCACCCCCCCACCCCTCCCCACACACACACCAAGCGATTGCCACCGCAGCTGCTTGCCCAGATAAGACACAGAAATAGGATCTCGAAGAATGGAAAATTATGCGAAACACGAACACCAGGAGGTTTCTCAATAGATTGCCAAAAAAGTTAAAAGCGTCGCTCGCTGAGCACAGAAACCAGTAATGGTCAAACCGCCTCACGGCCACAAAAGTGCAGGATAACAGCCCCTGGCAAGCCGCCAAGCAGTCCACTAAAAGATGCGCAAGGACGCTACCTCTGCACGGTGAGAGAGGACTAGTGTTTAGCGCCCAAGATAAAGCCAACGCACTCGCCGACGTATTTGAGAAACAATTCACTCCAGTAGAGTCACAGGACCGAGAGCATAAAAGAATGGTCAGACAACAACTTGCAGCATTTCTCGTAACAGAAGATGATGTCGCTGGCAACGCATCTACCTTCTTACCAAGGAGGTATTCAAAGCCATGTCACTGCCTACTATCTCTTCAAAAATGAACTGCTTAAAAACCTGCCCCAACTAGCGATAGAAAAACTAACAGAAAGCTTCAATGAGATCACACGACCACAAAAATTCCCGAAACAGTCGAAAAATGCCAAAGTGGTCGCTGTCGCCAAGCCAGAAAAAAACCTCATGCATAAGCTTACTCCGCACGCTCAATAAGCTATACGAGGGCCTCCTACTGGTTCACGTCGAAAAACAGATACGCAGAGGAGGAATGCTCCCCAAATTCCAGTTTGGATTTCGAAACAGACACTCAGCACCGCAATAACTAATGAGAGTAGTGGACGCCGCCACGGAAGTCTTCAGTCTGAAAGGCTACTGTGGCCTAGTGCTGCTAGATGTAGCCAAGGCGTTCGACAGTGTGTGGCACACTGCTTATGTGTACAAGCTGTGCACACTAAGGGTCCCCGGCAAAATTGTCAAGTTACTGAATAGCTACTTATCAACCACTCATTCAGCGCCAAAGTAGACAATACTATCTGAGCGCAGCTCTCATGCCGGTATCCTACAGGGGTCGATGCTAGGCCCAGTGTTGTAAAACTGTACACACCGGACAGGCCGACTGCACCACAAACACAAACCGCAGTATGCTAACGACACGACTTCGCGAGTAGCAGCAATAAGAGAATAGTTAAAAATAGATTACAGAACCTGCTCGACAGAAACACGGACCGAACATTGGCGTATAACAATAGAGAGTGAAAACCACAAGCAATAATGCTAACACAGAGAAGCGGTAAGCGCTCCCTTCCGCACTGTAGGCGCCAAAATATATAACTTTGGCTACACAGGCGAGAATCCCCTGAGAAGGCATCGCAAAGTCCCTTTAAGTAACTCTCGACCAACGCCTCACCTGGAGCGCCAAACTGAGGATCTCTGGAGAAAAGAAAGCGCCAGACTGAACATCCTGTACCCTCTCCTGAACAGCAGCCCCGAAACAACAACAGGTGTACTGCAATACTGCACGCTAGTGAGGCCAATCCTAGAGTATACCTGCCCTGTTTGGAGCTACGCAGCCAAATCACATATGGTGAGGCTGCAAAAAAGTCTAAAACAGGGCACTAAACCGGCGCTACTCGTCCCCACTCGATTCTCAGCGGCCGACATCCACGAAGCTACGGAAATGAAAACTCTGAAAGAAAGATTCTGAGAACTGGCGATTGCATTTTACGAGGCCCCGAGCAACTCGGAAAACCCACTGATAAGAGAACTAGGGAATTACCCACAGGTACACGAATCCTCCAAGAGACGCAATGCAATCCTGCATTAACTGCAGTCTCGAAAAGTTAGGATCGTACCCAGTATGCTGGCAAAATAAAAACGCCAACGCCGCATACTTCTGAACGAAATGTCGAAAGATAGAATCCTTGTCCCAAAAACACTCTTGTGTAGGGAAGTCATTATGCAGTCAACTGAGTATCCCGACACTTCGCCTGAAGATGATGGACACGGAATCCATTGAAACGTTGAGTCAAGACAACGACGCCACTCGGTTGATAATCCGAGAAGCCGCCGGGAGAGCCTGCAATCGAATATATCTATCGTTTCAGCTCTTCAGGAAGAATGGGCTGCCATCCTCCAGTCATTCAGACACAACATTTAAAGTGTCCCCAGCAGAGTTCAAGTTGTCATAAAGGCAAAGGGTGGACATGCCCCACGTTAATGCCCACTAATAGGTACGCGGTACTTCTTTGTCAGTTTGTGTAATACCGCAGCGAGCGTAGGGTAAATGCTGAAAAGGAGGAACGGGGATATCAACTATTTTTGAACCTTTGGCGAACTATAATGAGTGCTCAAATGAAAGGGTACGAAAGGCCGAATTTGGTATATGTTGCTTTGGGATAAAGTAGAGACATTATGGCGTGATTGTGCACGTGTATCACTTACGCCTAAGAAATTCAAAGCAAGGAAGGTGATTATCTCCGCGTTTTCAACATCCGAGGTCCGATACTCATCGACTTCCTCGAGCACGGAGAAACCATTAATAGTGGGGTGTCCTGTGACACACTCCGTAGCATGTGCAAGTCAATAGCAAACGACCTGTGCTGTTGACGGAAGCAGTAATTCTGCTCCACGACACCGCGCGTCCACGCGTCTCCAAGATCACACAAAGTGAAATGGTCATGTTCAAGAGGGAGGAGCCTGAGCTTTCGCCTGAAATTCCGGACATGTCCTCTCCGACTTCCATGTGTGTGTTCCGCTGAAAAAACGTCTCAAGGGGAAGCGTTTCAGCTCGGACGACGAACTGAAGGACACTGTGGTCTGGCTTCTACCACAGCCACAGGAATTCTGAAAACAGGGAATGCTTCGGTTCGAAAACCAGTGAGGCACATATGCTCAGGCCTCTGCTGATAACTTTTGAATAAGGGCTTCAGTTGTACCACAGTGTCCACCGAAGTGAGATGGAGCAGTTGTTAGCACACTCGATTCGCATTCGGGAGGACGACGGTTGAGACCCGCGTCCGGCCATCCAGACTTAGGTTTTCCGTGATTTCCCTCGATCGCTCCAGGTAAATGCCTGGTTGGTTCTTGTGAAAGGGAACTATCGATTTCTTTCCCCATCCTTCACACTACCCGAGCTTGTGCTCCGTCTCTAATAACCTCGATGTCGACGGGATGTTAAACCCAATCTCTCCCGCCTCCCCCTCCCCCCCCCCCGCCCACCCACTGTGTTGTTGTTTCGTACGTTTTCTTTTGAACGACCCTCACAGACTCAAGATATGGCGAAAAAAGGTCGTTAATGTCTGTTGATATTCGCAGTTCCGCCGTACGGTTTCGAGATGTGGATCTCGAATGCGCAGACTATCCAAAAATGGAACAAAGCATATTGAGAAGGCAAGCAAAATGGATAAGAGAGCAGACATATAATTACGGTGAGTTATCGTCCGGCTGGACAGCATCCAGAAGAGCTCTGTCGTAGCAAATCTCCAAAGGTGTTGACATAGATACTGTGTTGCAACTCACAATGTTCATTTACGGAGTTCATGTGGTTATTGTTTCAGTTGGCATAGATTACAATTTCTTCTTTGACGTTCAACAGAACATTTTCTGTTTCCATTCAAAATTTTTTAATCGTACTGGATGCGATTCATAGTGTGCACAGTGGCGTTGATGTGTTCGGCAAATACTGTTTTATTCATATATATATTTTGATGTTCGTTTTGTAGATATATTGTTTATCGCAGCTTCCGCATTTGGGTTTGTACACTTCCGTCCTCAAAACTTTGTTACTTCCGTCATGCGATACATGCCGCCATTTTAATGCAATTCCAAATCAAATATGCAACAAAGAACAAAGGAAACAAGCTTTGAGAGTTGCTAAACTTTTTCGACAAACAATGTTGCCCTAGTAGATTCCAAATTATGATTTCTTAAACAATAGTAAGACTTCATGCACACCCTGTATTTCTCCCAAGATACAAAACACACACCATTTTTGTTACCATTCGTAGGAAAAAAACAGCAAAGGAAAATACAGAATTCGTAGCTTGCGTGACGCAAGGTATCACTTTATGTGGGTGTCTTCTTATAAAGTGCCGGCTTAGCGCTTCCTGCCTGCTGCTTCATTCACATAGAATGTTTTTTTTTTATTTAATCGACTTTTTATGTTCTTCGCAAACTGCAACATCTAAACATTTCACGCTAATTAAGGCCATAAAAGTATGGTCTATTCTGAATGTACTTCTCACCAAAAATACGATTCTGATTGCTGGAGTCTGAGGCCTTTGTTAATCCTCGGTTTTGAGTTCTTGTGGTGATATTTCCATAAAACCTTTCATCCCCTAACACACAATTCTTAAGTCAAATACCAATTTTCATAGACTTAGCTTTAAGTGTGTTTTTATATAACGAAAAACGTTCATAAACATTTTTATCCTCTATTTCACTCCCTTAGGAGATGTATTTCCAAGAAAACATTGAAACATATTTTTTTTTCTAACTTAGGAGTCAAATTCATATTTTCTTAGCTTAAACTTTAAAGATGCACTATTTCACTCTCTTTGGAGTTGTATTTCCAAGAAAACATTGAAACATATATTTCTTTAATTTCTTGCCAAGGAGTCAAATATAAATTTTCTTAGATTAAAGTTAAAGATGCTTTCATATTTCAATATTGTCATAAAAGTTTTCATCCTCTACATTCAAAAACACTGAAACATGTATTTTTTCGTTTCTAACAGAGAAGTCAAATACCTTTAAAAATGTTTTAGTAGTTCTTAAATAATAATTTATTTTCAAAAAATTGTCGCCAGCTGTTCCAGCTCCATAGTGATTAAATATTAAATTTCCAGACTGCCGAAACAAGTATTCTTTTATTTCTGACTGAGAAACTAGATACCAATTTTCCGTAGTTCTGACTTCAACATTGCCTTAATAGCGACATTTATTAATAACCTTTCATCCCCTATTTCGGCCCTTGTTGTTGTTGTTGTTGTTGTTGTGGTCTCCAGTCTTGAGACTGGTTTGATGCAGCTCTTCATGCTACTCTATCCTGTGCCAGCTTCTTTATTTCCCAGTACCTACTGCAACCTACATCCTTTTGAATCTTAGTAAATTCATCTCTTGGTCTCCCTCTACGATTTTTACCCTCCAGGCTGCCCTCCAATACTAAATTGGTGATCCCTTGATGCCTCAGAACATGTCCTACCAACCGACCAATTTCAGCCCTTAGTAGTGCAATTTCGAAAAATCTCTTCTTAAACGATGCGTGTAGTTTGAGATATACACCCTCTCCAAATTTCAAGTCTCTATCCTTAGCGGATTGAGCTGAGCGATAATATGTCAGTCGCTAGGCAAATTTTCTTTTATATACAGAGATTGTAGTCTTGACAGTTCCCTGCTTCAGACAACGACATAAGATTCACAAGTCAGTCACGTACAGTCTAATCGAAACTCTTCGCCTAACTTCAACATCGCGGACGAAGCAGACGACATAAATCAGCAGGTGTGCGTAAGCTCTTTGATCCAAGGCTGGTACTTTCCAGGTACCAATAGTAGAGAGACCAGTGTTGAACGATATCACAGCCAGTTCCTTCGTACGTCCTTATCGCATTCAGAATTGTGCTGATATATAACGACTCCGATCCTGGCCAGAAAATTAACATTTCTTCCTGTCCCAGGCAGCCATTTGTGAAACAACATTCTTGAGAAAACGCTATCCAAAGGTAGGTCACCGAACACTGAACTGGTTCTTTAATCCCCTGTCACCACACAGGTCGCCAAAGTCTGAGGTGGCGACGGTGAAGAGCGCACTGAGATTTAATTTAGGATTAGCGCCGTCGAAGCAGGGAGCGGAATGCAGCAGAACGCCTTACGAGGCTCAGCTCCGGAGACGGTAACGCAGCTCACGGACGTAAAGCGGCGGAATATGGCGCTTGGGCGTGCGTAAACGGCATCGTAACCGCTCGTGTTGATAGCTTAGGGAAGATACCAGCTATCACCAAGCAGCCAGCCCACTTGGCCCTAGTTCAGCTAAAACGCGCTTTGCTGCTTTCGGTTGAGATTCACCAGTATAACTATCCTGTTTCGAACATTTTAAGACATGCGTTTATGTGCATTAACTATTTAAGGAGAAAAATTTATAGTTATTCATTTACCGACAAAACCAAAAAGGATGCCTCTTCCTCTGGGGGAATATGAAACAGCTGATGAACGAAACCGCTGCGGAACTAGAAGTCTCTAGAATTGCCGTCGCTGTTGGTACCATCGGGGACGTCCCACTAATCTACGAACGGACACCACAGTCAGTGGTCCGACGATGAACTGCGTTCATACAGACCAATGGTCATGCATTCGAGCAGTTCCCGTGAATGTATTGTTGTAATTAGCATGAAAAACTGCCTTCTGTGTAAGTCGTCCCTAGTATCAGGAATTGACTATTTTCCCGTATTAAAAATATGCTTCATATTGTTGTTATTCTGATTAATTATAACATTTAAATAGCATTAACGGTCAATGTTCTCACAAAAGATCTGCTATTTTATGTAATTAAAGCTTAAAAAGACATTAAATACCAATATGTGGTCACGTGATCGAAAACGCACTGTTATTGGCTAATGCTCTGGTGACGTCACAGGCTAGGAGTAAGACGAAGCTGTGTTGTGGGAGCATTAGCTGAAGTTACGATGTTTTCACGGACTTTCTCTGCAAACAATTTAGCTATTTAGTCACGGAAAACGCAATTACAATTTTTAAGAAATAATAGAAAGGAATTTTTGTGAACACTGATAGTGGAAGCCTTTTGAAAGTTGATCCGTTTATGCTCCTGCCATTTAGAGCGGCGATATCTGCAATGACAGATATTCCGCATCATCACACTCGCTCAGAACTAATAAATCGTAGAACTTTTGCAAGTGGGTCTATATATATATTGTACCAAGATTGTCGACTATCAGTCGTAAGCTAGGACCCAAAGCACAATAAAACTATTCTTGGCAAAATTTAATGCCGATTTCCTCTGTAAAAGAAGCGATTAACTTCTACCAGCCTTTCCGTGGCACAACGGATAGCGCATCCGACTGCAGAGAAAAAGAAGCTATACGTTCGACTTCCGGGAGGGTCACATTATTTTTAAAGGTTTTACACGAAATATGAAAATAGCGTTAGCAAAAACTGATCGTAGCAGTTGTTTCGATTGTGAGATGTATTTGATGTAGCTTCAACTTTAGTCTTAGTCTGAACAATGGACAGTGGAGGAAAACGCATTTACTCTGCAAACAAACAATTCACTTTTTTTGAATCCATCGCTAGTAGTGAAGATACGACCACAGCATAATGAGGTGTAGGGCGATGAGGTTACAGGGAGAGATATAAAGCGTGTACAACATGCAGGTGACACAAACGTGTGAAGTTTTTGAGTGTAAACTAACGTTGGTGGCTGTAGGAGGCTTACTTCATCTTTATGTACGATGATGGAACAGCAAAAGTTTAAAGAATAAGTATCCTAGCTGGACAGTACGAAGATAAAAGCATTGCAGCAGGATTATGGAACATATATTGTGTTCGAACATTATGAATTACCTCGAAGAAAACGGTGTATTGACACACAGTCAACATGGGTTTAGAAAACGTCGTTCTTGTGAAACACAACTAGCTCTTTATTCGCAAGAAGTTTTGAGTGCTATTGACAAGGGATTTCGGGTCGATTCCGTATTTCTGGATTTCCGGAAGGCTTTGCCATTCTACCACACAAGCTGCTTGTAGTAAAATTGCTTACTTACGGAATATCGTCTTAGTGGTGTGAGTGGATTTGTGACTTCCTGTCAGAGAGGTCACAGTTCGTAGTAATTGACGGAAAGTCATCGAGTAAAACATAAGTGATTTCTAGCGTTTCCCAAGGTAGTAGGGACCGATGACCGTGGCAGTCTGGTCCCTTTAATCCCACAAACCAACCAACCCAAGGTAGTGTTATAAACCCTTTGCCGTTCCTTATCTATATAAACGATTTGGTAGACAATCTAAGCAGCCCTCTTAGGTTGTTTGCAAATGACGCTGTCGTTTATCGACTAATAAAGTCATCAGAAGATCAAAACAAATTGCAAAACGATTTAGAAAAGATATCTGAATGGTGCGAAAATTGGCAGTAGACTCTAAATAACAAAAAGTGTGAAGTCATCCACATGAATGCTAAAAGGAATTCGTTGAACTTCGGTTACACGATAAATGAGTCAAATCTGAAGGCCGTAAATTCAACTAAATACCTAGGAATTACAATTACGAACAACTTAAATTGGAAGAAATACATAGAAAATATTCTGGGGAAGGCTAACCAAAGACTGCGTTTTATTGGCAGTACACTTAGAAAATGTAACAGATCTACTAAGGAGACTGCCTCCACTACACTTGTCCATCCTCTTTCAGAATACTGCTGCGCGATGTGGGATCCCTATCAGATAAGACTGACGGAGTACATCGAAAAAGTTCAAAGTAGGGCAGCACGTTTTGTATTATCGCGAAATATGGGAGAGAGTGTTACTGAAATGATACAGGATTTGGGCTGGACATCATTAAAAGAAAAGCGGTTTTCGTTGCGACGGAATCGTCTCGCGAAATTCCAATCACCAACTTTCTCCTCTGAATGCGAAAATATTTTGTTGGCACCGAACTACATAGGGAGAAACTATCACCACGATAAAATAAGGGAAATCAGAGTTCGTACGGAAAGATATAGGTGTTCGTTCTTTCCGCGCGCTATACAAGTTTGTGATTTGCAGAGTATCCATGTAGAAGTAGATGTTTCTCATGACGTAAAAAGTGTGTGGTCACATTATGCTGTATGTTGTATGTTAACCGGGGACCTAGAAACGACGGAGAGGCTCCGTCCCCGCCGCAGCCGCAATGGTCCACAACCCCACAACGACTACCGCAGTCCACTTCACCCCTTCGCCGACCCACAACGAACCCAGGGTTATCGTGCGGTTCGGCCCCCGGTGGACCCTCCCCCCTCTGTCAGAATTCTGTTGGTGAGACATGTCGGTGGTAGCCTGCTGATGTGCCTGTAGAACTTTAACCTTCTTTTTCTGACATCTCCTCTTAGATTTGACATCTTCTCTTTGGTTTTCGTAGAGTGTAATCTGTATTCCTCTTCTGTCGGCTCTAGGCCAAGAATTTTTCTCATGATTTTGCATTCATAGTTCTGTATACTTTCCATGTAGGTTTTCGTATGGAATGTTTGCGTCTCACTTTCATACAGTATTTCAGGCTTGATTACTGTGTAGTCTGGTCTTTGTCTGAATGTATGTGCCTTTCTGATTACGTATGTATTGTGTTCTGCCGTAAGCTCTCTTCATTTTCTGTAGTCGAGTCTCCTACGAGATCTTTTCTCCTCCTGTAGGTTCAAGGATTATACCTAAATATCTGAAATGTGGAATTCCGTTTATCTTGCCGTATTTTGCGTCCAGTTTTTGTATGTTTAATTTTGAGCAGAAGAATTCAGACATCTGGAATGAGATCTGCAGGCCAACTTTTTCAGCACATTCTTGTAGTATTCCTCTTTGTTTGGCTCCTGTTTCTTCGTAATCCGAGAGTATGGCCAGATAGTCTGCGAAAGCTAGTTTTGAGTTTTCTATCTTGTCCTGGGGTCGTCCTTGTCGTGTTGGTCTCCAATGTCCTTGGATTTTCATTTCTTTTTCCCATTCCCTCATTATTTTTTCCAGAACTAGGTTGAACAATAGTTGGGATAATCCGTCACCATGGCGTACTCCAGTTTTCATAATGCAGGGATCAAAGATTTCACCCACGTATTTTACTTTCGATGTTGTGGTAGCCAATATCTGTCAGGGGCAGATGTGGACTCGGACCACAATCTATTTGTTATGAACTTGTGATTAAAACTGAAGAAACTGCAAAAAGGTGGGAATTTAAGGAGATGGGACCTGGATAAACTGACGAAACCAGAGGTACAGAGTTTCAGGGAGAGCATAAGGGTACAATTGACAAGAATGGGGGGAAAGAAATACAGTAGAAGAAAAATGGGTAGCTTTGAGGAATCCCTGTTTTTCTGAGACGTTGAACAATGATTGTGGATCAACAGAATCGTATGCTATCTTGAGATTTATGAAAGTGCAAATGAATGGAGTATTCCTGATAGCCTTGTATTTTAGAATTGTTTTCAGATCTGTTCTGTGCGCGAACGACCGTGGCGGAATCCTATCTGGTATTAACTAATTTCGTGTTTTAACTGTCCTATCCTCTCTAAATTGAAGAAATGTATGATGAGATAAAAGAAATTATTCAGATACTGAAGGGAGACGAAAATTTAATAGTCATGGAGACTGGAATTCGATAGTAGGAGAAGGAAGAGAAGGAAACGTGGTAGGTGAATATGGATTGGGGATAAGAAATAAAAGAGAAAGCCGCCTGGTAGAATTTTGCACAGAGCATAACTTAATCATATCTAACACTTGGTTCAAGAATCATGAAAGAAGGCTGTATACATGGAAGAAGCTTGGAGATACTAGAAGGTATCAGATAGATTATATAATGGTAAGACAGAGATTTAGGAACCAGGTTTTAAATTTCCAGAGGCAGATGTGGACTCGGACCACAATCTATTGGTCATGAACTTGTGATTAAAACTGAAGAAATTGGAAAAAGGTGGGAATTTAAGGAGATGGGACCTGGATAAACTGACGAAACCAGAGGTACAGAGTTTCAGGGAGAGCATAAGGGTACAATTGACAAGAATGGGGGGAAAGAAATACAGTAGAAGAAGAATGGGTAGCTTTGAGGAATGTAGTAGTGAAGGCAGCAGAGGATCAAGTAGAAAAAGACGAGGGCTAGTAGAAATCCTTGTGTAACAGAATAAATATTGGATTTAATTGATGAAAGGAGAAAATATAAGAATGCAGTAAATGAAACAGGCAAAAAGGAATACAAACGTCTCAAAAATGAGATTGACAGGGAGTGCAAAATGACTAAGCAGGAATGGCTAGAGGACAAATGTAAGGATGTAGAGGCTTATCTCACTAGGGGTCAGATAGATACAGCCTACAGGAAAATTAAAGAGACCTTTGAAGAAAAGAGAACCACTTGTATGAATATCAAGAGCTCAGATGGAAATCCAGTTCTAAGTAAAGAAGGGAAAGCAGAAAGGTGGAAGGAGTATACTGAGGGTCTATACAAGGGCGATGTACTTTAGGACAATATTATGGAAATGGAAGAGGATGTAGATGAAGATGAAATGGGAGATGTGATACTGCGTGAAGAGTTTGAGAGAGCACTGAAAGACCTAAGTCGAAACAAGGCCCCAGGAGTAGACACCATTCCATTAGAACCACTGACAGCCTTCGGAGAGCCAGTCCTGACAAAACTCTACCGTCTGGTGAGCAAAATGTATGAGACGGGCGAAATACCCTCAGACTTCAAGAAGAATATAATAATTACAATCCCAAAAAAAGCAGATGTTGACAGATGTGAAAATTACCGAACTATCAGTTTAATAAATCACGGCTGCAAAATACTAACGCGAATTCTTTACAGACAAATGGAAAATCTGGTAGCAGCCGACCTAGGGGAAGATCAGTTTGGATTCCGTAGAAATATTGGAAGACATGAGGCAATACTGACCCTACGACTTATCTTAGAAAATATATTAAGAAAGGTAAACCTACGTTTCTAGCGTTTGTAGACTTAGAGAAGGCTTGTGACGATGTTGACTGGAATACTCTCTTTCAAATTCTGAAGGTGGCAGGGGTAAAATACAGGGAGCGAAAGGCTATTTACAATTTGTACAGAAACCAGATGGCAGTTATAAGAGTCGGGGGAGATGAAAGGGAAACAATGGTTGGGAAGGGAGTGAGACAGGGTTGTAGCCTCTCCCCAGTGCTATTCAATCTGTATATTGAGCAAGCAGTAAAGGAAACAAAAGATAAATTTGGAGTAGGTATTAAAATCCATGGAGAAGAAATAAAAACTTTGAGGTTCGCCGATGACATTGTTATTCTGTCAGACAGAGCAAAGGACTTGGAAGAGCAGTTGAACGGAATGGACAGTGTCTTGAAAGGAGGATATAAGATGAACATCCACAAAAGTAAAACGAGGATAATGGAATTTAGTCGAATTAAGTCAGGTGACGCTGAGGGAATTATATTAGGAAATGAGACACGTAAAGTAGTAAAGGAGTTTTGCTATTTGGGGAGCAAAATAACTGATGATGGTCGAAGTAGAGAGGATATGAAATGTAGACTGGCAATGGCAAGGAAAGCGTTTCTGAAGAAGAGGAATTTGTTAACATCTAGTATAGATTTAAGTATCAGGAAGTCGTTTCTGAAAGTATTTGTATGGAGTGTAGCCATGTATGGAAGTGAAACATGGACAATAAATAGTTTGGACAAGAAGAGAATAGAAGCTTTCGAAATGTGGTGCTACAGAAGACTGCTGAAGATTAGATGGGTAGATAACATTACTAATGAGGTGGTACTGAATAGAATTGGGGAGAAGAGGAGTTTGTGGCACAACTTGACTAGAAGAAGGGACCAGTTGGTAGGACATGTTCTGAGGCATCAAGGGATCACCAATTTAGTACTGGAGGGCAGGGTGGAGGGTAAAAATCGTAGAGGGAGACCAAGAGATGAATATACTAAGTAGATTCAGAAGGATGTATTCTGCAGTACGTACTGGGACATGAAGCAGCTTGCACAGGACAGAGTAGCATGGAGAGCTGCATCAAACCAGACTCAGGACCGAAGACCACAACAACAACAACAACATCCTCTCTGGAGTAAGCACGCTGAGAAAACTTTGTAGGTGGCTTGTAGCAGGGAAATTCCTCTGTAGTTGTTCACATTCGCTCTATCTCCTTCCTTGTGCAGCGGGTGGATAAGTGTACTTTTCTAGTCGTAAGGAAGTTTTTCCGTTTGTCTGGTGGTTTTGATTATTTGTGTAAATTTCTGTAAAGGGTAATTTGTCAATCATAAATTGATGACAGGCAGCATCCATTAACCTGTCTGGTAAAGTGCACAACCCTGTGAGTCTGTTAGCAACAATTTCAGCCAGTGATAATACAGCGAACCTAATGCTTTGATTACATGTTCGATAGGGGATTTACATCTGGTCACACGTGGCTACTTTGGGTATTATTGGAGCTATCGTTAGCCCATTGTATGTTAACCCTGCCTCACGCGTAAATAAAACGCAAACTGTGAACTGTTGCAATTCATTGGCAGAAGTATAAAGTGCCATTGTGAGCTTATGGCCTGAAAGCCTGCACAGTGTGTTAGTGACACGGATAAGTTAATGCTCGTCCCAAATTGAGCTAGAAACTTAAAAATTTATATTTAGATTCCTTTTACCTAATAATTTAGTAGAAACAGTATTCTGGATCTCTCAAATTAAGATTTTAGTTGAAATTCATGATTTTCTGGTTTTTGTCTTAAAGATTAAGGAAGCAAGATAGATTAAGTAGACGAATAAATAAGGCTAGGATGTTTAAATTTAAGTAGAAGGGAGATCCGCTATAATCATAAAGATGTGAGAAGTTTCAACTGAATAACTATAAAACTGTAGCGATAGCGTTTCTCCAAAAGGCAAGTTCAGAGCTCGTCTACTGCGTGTAGTGTAATTAAATTAATTCTCTCGCCCAAAATATTTGACTTCGCCACGTCAGACTTTTATTATGATTACTTACCAGTGTGCTGAACGCACATTTAAATTGAGATCTTCATCGGCTATCAGCAAAGGAAGCAATGATTTATTCAATAACTTAAAGTAGGGCATTACTAGCCCAGCGGCTAGTCGGGAGAGCGGATTTGATCAGGCGTTCCCTTAGCCATCCGCACCCTAGTTTTATATATAAGAACGCTGCGCGAGAGAAAAAAGGCCCCAGTTCTCTACAGACGCTGATTAGCGCACCACCTGTGCCGGGAGTTGCTTCGCGCCGGTATCATTGCTATAAACAGTCTCGGATGCCGTAGTAAGTTACTTGGGATACGCGTAACCATGAAATCGTTTTCGAGTGAAGTGTTAATTCTGGGATGACTTTAATGATCTATCTTCAGTTTGCGTATGTCGTATTTTCACGTGCCGCCCCGGGACAGACATTCTACCATTATTTTATTATCATCAAACTATGGCGAGCATTCACTTACAACATTTAATTTGAACAGTTATAGTTGCATCAGCGCATTAGACCCTGAACTGCTCTGGTAGTTGGATTGTGTGGATTCTTTTTGGTCTGTGGATTTCAGAATATCATTTTAGAGAAAATCGTTTTTGATTATGAATCCCAGACACTCTCCTAATTCCTCAGAGCTATAAGCTGTAGCCATAAATGTATTTCTCAGATGAAGTGGGCACTAGGAATTCTAATTACAGGCTTCACGTTTTGCTAATCACTTTCTGGTTGCCAATATTGTAGTTATAGAGCCAGTGTTGAGAATGGCAAACAACAGCATTAAGTAAATACAAAATATTTCATAACAACTAATTTCCACCCGCCACCCCACATATGGTGCATCGGCCGGGAAATACAAAAACATTTACTATCAACAAATATTTCCACTCGCCGCCCCACGTATGGTGCATCGGCCGGGAAAGAAACTGAGTAAAAGTGAAAGTGATTTTTAAATATTTGGATCGGGAATGAAATGCGACACGCAACTGAGTAATAGAACAGTGATAGTGTTACGTTGTATGTGAACGACGCAATTGGATTAACAACGCATCTGGATTGACGGAGCTGGCACTGAGTCTAGCGGCGCTGCCGGCATCGCGAGAAGCCAGTTTCGGCTCACCGCAGTTGTCCGCCGGAGCAACCGGAGCCGCGCCTGCAGTTGCGGGCCACGCAAACACACAGCAACCGTCGAAGTGCCGTCTGCAGTTTAACGCGCTGCGTTGCATCAGTAATCCTTGTACGCCACGCCGGCAACGCCATACGTCATGCAGAAGGAACTAGTTAAGTGAAAAGCTGTTAAAAATTTTACTAACCTGCACTAAAAGACTGTCGGCGATGGAACCGCCAGAAGAAACTGCGGTTAAACTTAAATTAGAACCTATGTCTGTTGAGGGAGCTGTAAATCCAGACAACGGTTCAAGTGTAAATATGCATGAAAATAGTAATGTTAAAGTGAAATATGAAGTATTGTCTCCTGACGGTAGTGTGAAAAGGGGCAATGATTCAATAATAGAGACCCCTGTAGTAAAGTAGAAATCAAAAATTGTTAATTTATTGGATGATAGTTTCTCTGATGAATTAAAAATGAAACATTCATCAGAGATGGTAGAGTTTAAGAAGGAGAAGTTAGATATGACTGATCAATCAGAAGTTTCTTTTAGTTTTGATGATTCTGGTGTTGGAGCTAGTTTTTCGTCACCTGAGTGTGATAAAAAGCCAGCTAGTGAGCAACCCAAAGATACTGGGGCTATTGATTTAAATGTAATATTACAAGCAATAGCTGCCAGTAATGCAAAAATGTCAGCCAGTAATCCTAAAATGACAGCTGAATTAAAGTATGAGATTGTGGCCAGCCAAAGTAATTTTAATAAACGGTTTGAGGCAATGGACAGTAAATTAGAATCCAATAAAGCTGAATTAGAAATTTCCTTCAAGACTGGCTGCAATAAGTTGAAAGAGGATCTGGACAGTTTGAATTATAAAATTGAATACAATCATGAGGATTTTAAGAAAAAAGTTGCTCAACAATTTTCTGAAATGTATAAAACAGTAAAATCCGAAGTTTCTGAGGTTCGCAGAGACTTCCAAATGGAAGATGCGAAGCTGGAGCACAAGTTAACAGAAAAGATCGAGGCGGAATCTGAACTGTGCTCAGATAGGTTTAAAGATGTTAATATAAAAGTAAACATGTCAAGCAGAAGTAGACGCTATCAAAACTGATACTACTCATACTGTGCAAAGAGTAGATAATGTTGAAATGAGAGTAGAAAATATTAGTACTAACATTGCTAACATTGAGAGTAAAGTAGCTTCAGTAACTTCTGGTAGTGGTAGTGTACAACAAGTTGAGGCTGCAAACGCCGCTTTTATCGGGTGTCGGCAGTTCTTGCGGTTCGATCCAGATAAAAATATCCACCCGCTAGATTTCTGGAACGATTTTGAAGATGTGATTCCACCAACTTGGTCTGAACGAGAGAAAATCTCATTTATTAGAAGCCATTTAGCGGGTGACGCCATGCGTTGGTCAGCTGATGTTATGTTGAAGTGTAAAACATTAGCGGAATTTAAAACAGCTTTCATTAATGAGTATTGGTTTAGCAATAAGCAAAATGAAGTGTTGAGAGAATTTTGGAGTGGAAACGCTTCAATGGTGGCAAGGAATCTATTAAAGAGTTTGCTAGGTCATGGATTTCACGTTTGTCACATTTGGCGGAAAAGCTGAAACCTGAAATGATAATACTAGGTCTTGAAGCCAAACTGCCATGGTATTGGCAAACTAGAATTATATCTGCCCCTAGAGACAACCTGGATCGTTTCATTGAATATTTGGAACGTGTAGAGCGTGTTGCTGCCAATGACGAGCAAGCACGCAATGACAGAAATGGTAATAACACTAGTAGTAATTTTAAGAACGAGCAGAATGGCAATGTAAACATCAGAACAGTAGGTGTTCGCCATCCTAAGAGAGGTAGCAATTGGAGAAATAATTATCAGAACCAACAATGGCATCCAAATGATAGTAATTTTGTTCCGAACAAAATTATGCAGGTAAACAACAGCGCGGAAAGCAATGCTGTGCCAGTTAACTATAATGGAAATAAAGGAAACAGTAGTAGGCCGAGGCAGGAAAACTAGTTCCCGTCTATGAAGACACTGGCGCTCACCAGGCGGTTACTTTTCCTAAGCCAGTAGTTACAGTAATTGGTAAGACAGATCAGAATACTCAGACTGAACATGTGGATGAGGGGTTGGTAGCATCTAAGGATACAGCAGAATTATTGGATCACTCACAGTATTTAATAGATACCATGTTAGAGACGCTTTCTAAGTGGGGAGAGAGAGAGAAGGCACAGTAGTGTAACGGTAGGGAAGAGCTACAAAATACTGAATTGTCAGGTGAAGAAGCAGAAGAAATTCATGCTTATATTTACGATGAGGATGATGAGCTCTTATCTAAAGTGCCTGTGCAGGATGTTGATACTGTACTAATAGATTTTGGACAGGAGGTAAGTGAGAATGTAGAGGATAGCCTGTTGTGGATCGATGAACCCGGTAGCTGTGACCAGTTGTCACTTGAGAAGGAACCTGACGATAATAGTGAAAGTGGTTTAGCTGTAACTAGTGTAATGCCCGGTCTGGAGGCGCAGAATCGCTCAGACTACAGTAATTTGGGTCACGTTCAGCAAACTGAATGTAATGAAATCGCGCGGTGTTTCGATTTAAAATTAATAGACCGACTGGAAAAGGCGGCTGAAAATGTAATTCAGGAAACCCCTACACACTTTGACCTAAATGTAATGAAGACAGATGTCGATCACTTTAGTTGGAGACAAATCCAGAACGAACTATTGGATGAGTTTGAGGAACCACCTGTACAAACTAGAATAAGCCACCCTATAATAATAGTTAATATGTTGGGTATCAATGTACGTTGTCTCTTAGACAGTGGAAGTGAGGTGAGTGCGATATCTCAGTCCTTCTTTGATGCATTACCTGGTAAAGACAAGCTTACAGTAATGAGGGTAACAGGACTAAGAATAATTGGTGCTACTGGCAAGGTGTCAAAAACGGTAAAGCATTTTAATTGACCATCCATACTTAATTGTAAACAATCTCAGTATTGAGGTTTTAATTGGCATAGATTTCTTGTCGAAATATCAGAGTGTTGTTGACTTTGAAAGAAGCCAGTTAAAATTGGTCTTGCCGATAACCGGAGTAATTACGGTACCTTTTATTGATAAATATGTAATAACTAATGATGAAACTTGGGAAGCTGCCTATAAGAGTTCTGAAAAATAGGAGATATTGGGACGAAGGTGTTAATCTTAGTAAAAGTAAGCTAAACACAGAAGAAGAAGAAGAAGAAGAAGAAGAAGAAGAAGAAGAAGAAGCAATTATTTTGGACAAAAAAGAAGCTAAATTGCAGGAAATCGATAAAATTTCAGCTAATCAGAAGGAAGAACTGAGACAGGTTTTAAAAAGGCATCATAAGGTATTTTCAAATAGACCTGGCGTGGTCAAAGGTTATGAATGTCAATTAAAGGTGAAACCTGGCCTAGTGTTTTTCAGGAAGCCATACCAAATACATGTAGCTAGGAAGGAGGCGGTTCGAAAGGAGATACAGAGAATGCTAGAGTGGGGTGTGATTGAAAAAGCGGTGAGTGAGTACAATAATCCTCTTGTTGTTGTACCAAAAAGAGACGGGAGTGTCAGATTGGTCTTGGACGCTCGTTGGTTGAATGAAATAGTGGTTAGGGATAGTGATAGACCGCGGAACATGGACAAGTTATTGCAAAAATTCCGGGGAGTAAAATTCTTAACCTCTATGGACATCACGTGTGGATATTGGAATTTGCCACTGGCGGAAAGTTCAAGGAAATACACAGCTTTCTTGTACGAAGGAGTTTGTTACCAATACCGTGTGGTACCTTTCGGACTTAATATCTCTGTTTGTGCCTTCGTACGTGTGATGTGCCATGTTTCAGGACCAGCCTTAAGTAATAAAATAACAGTCTACGTAGATAATCTGTTAATAGCAACTCCTACCTGGGAAGAACACATAGTTTTATTAGAGGAAGTGTTAGAGGCTGTTGAAAGAGGTGGCATGAAACTAAAGATTGAAAAGACAGAGTGCGTTAAAGAGGAAATAGGTTTCTTGGGATATATGATAAGTGGAAAAGGTATTCTGCCTGACCCAGGCAAGCTAGCAGTCATTGAAAAATTTGAGGCTCCCAGAAACCAGAAGCAGTTGAGATCGATGTTCGGTCTTTTCGGCTTCTATAGGCGTTTTGTTAGTGATCAGGCTTTTAATGCGCCCTGTCTTCACCTCCTGCTGAAAAAGAATACCCCTTGGGTTTGGACAGCAGAATGTCAACAGGCATTCGAGGTGCTTAAACAATCTTTAATTAATAGTCCTATTTTACATCATCCTGATTTTTAAAAACCATTCTGTATGTCTGTTGATGCTAGTGGCTATGGTATAGCTGTGGAGATATTCCAAGTAGAAATAGAGAACGAACAAGAAGTGCACAAGACTATAGTTTTCGCAAGTCGATCTTTACAGGCAGCAGAGAGAAATTATGGCATCTCAGAATTGGAAGCATTGGCAATTGTATTTGGGATACAGAAATTTGAGCAGTATCTATTAGGTCACAAGATAATTGTTTACAGTGACCATAAGGCGTTGACCTTTTTAAAGACCTGTAAGTTGAGGAATGCTCGTTTGGTAAGATGGTCATTGTATCTCCAGCAGTTTGACCTTGAGATTAGATATATTCAAGGGAAAGATAATTTGGTAGCTAATGGATTATCTAGAAGTGCGGAGCTCTGTGATGACGCGGGAATTACAGCAACAGACCTAAGTGAAGTACGAATGTTTGCGTTGCACGAAGTAAAGGAAGAAAGTGCATTAAAGAGGGTGATTAATAACTTGAGACGTGAGCAGAATGCAGATGACCAGCTGAAATTAGTAAAGAGCTATTTGGGAGATTCGAACTATCATAAGGTTTCGCAATACTACTGTCTGCATAAAGGTATTCTGTTTAGGAGGAAAAAGGTAGGTGTTTCTGAGTGGAAGCTGTGCTTTCCATAACAACATGTAGACTTACTAATCGACTATGTACACCTGAGGTATGGACACTATGGTGCAAAGAAGTGCATTGCAAAATTAAAAGAGAAAGTTGTGTTTGACTACATGTACCGCCGTGTTGCTAAGCGTCTAGCATCTTGTGTAGTGTGCCAGAAAGTCCGTGCTGCTAACACTAGAATACAAGGGGATATGCATTCAGTAGAGCCAACTGAAACGCTAGAATTACTGGCTTGTGATTTGTTTGGCCCTCTTCCTGCTTCGAGAGGTGGGTGCACCCATGTTTTTGTTGTTGTGGATGGATTTAGTAAATATGTTAAGCTATACCCAATTAAAAGAGAAAATGCAAAAACGTTGGTAGAAAAGTTGGAAAAAGATTTCTTCGTGAACGTTGGAGTTCCGAAGAATTTGCTGTCAGACAATGGGCCTCAATTTACTTCTGATAGATTTAAAGAATCTCTGGATAAGGCCGGAGTGAAACATCTGAAAATATCTGCGTATTTCCCCCAAGGAAATATGATTGAACGTATTATGAGAGAATTGAACAGGCTTTGCAGGACTTATTGTGCTCGGAAACACTCAAGTTGGGCAGAGCACATAAAGTATTTTGAGAATGTAATTATCAACTTAAGGCATGATGCAACTGGTTTTGCGCCTCGCGAATTGATGTTTGGCCAAGAACCGTACAATGTGATTACAGATATGGTAGAATTCCCTATTCTAACGCAAATATCCACAGACGAGAAGAAGTTAAAGGCTAGGGCAAATATAAGAAAAAGAGCATTGGAAAGGAAGAAGCGTCATGACGCAAAAGCTGTACCCACCAGTTTTGAAATAGGTCAGTTAGTACTTGTCAAAACCAAGGAAAAATCAAAGGAAATCAACGCAGAAACAAAGAAATTAATGTTCGTATACCAAGGACCTTTCAGGATCATAGGAAAACCACATGCCAATGCATATAGGCTAGAGTACCCTAAGAGTAAAAAGCTATTAGGTCTCAGGAACGTGATCGACCTAAAGAAATTCATAGGTAGTGAACGATTTCTGTAGGGACGAGGTTGTTCTGTAACCTCTACACAGTGTGGCAGCTGTGCAGTCCCAGCTGTGTGAGATCTTCTTTCCCATTTCAGATCTAACTCATTCTTCATCTTTTCTATCCACATCTTCTTTGCAATACAAAAATTTTCTGTCATGGCTATCAAGCCATGAGTTCTGTAACCATTCTATCCACCGATTAGTGAAGAAAATACCTAATGTGACAAACCTAACAGTGACATAAACAATAGAGAAGTATGGCGTAATTAAGATACAAATATATTTGAGTAACAATTATGTATAGAACCCTGGTAATATTGTAAGTACAAAGTGTTGTTTTATTTGAAATGGTCCACCAACAGTAATTTAAAAAGATATACAAATTCGTGTACAAGCAGGATCTGAAGTGGCAGTGAAACCTATTGTATGCTGTAGAGCTAACTAATTAATAATAAAAAAGATTGCTTAGTGTTATGAAAAATATGCAGATAAGTTGTAAGAATGAACTCACCTTGCGTAGCAAGGAATGGCAGAGTAATAGAATTGAGTAGTGTTAGTGGTTGAGACGTGAAGGACACGTCCTTGAAATATTTATAAGGTTGGAGCTGGCCGTTATTTGGTATAGTGTGTGACAGAACACACCTACACGTATTGAGGTTATGAGTTGGAGGCGTGAATGCGACCATAGGTACCCTTATGTTAGATGAGACAGAGCAGCTCATGGTGTCCTACAGGTTTAAGGAATTTAGCATTAAGCTCGTCCATAATTACTTAATGCACTACAGGTTTAAGGAATTTAGCATTAAGCTCGTCCATAATTACTTAATGCACTTTAGTGGTAGGTCGAGAGAGACTACCTGTGGTTTCAGCGTCCGATAGAGTGGAAATAGATTGCCACGTGAGCAAACTGATCAGATGCAATACACTATAGATATGAAATAAATGTGCTATCCTATGCGTTAAATGTTAATAAAGTGAGTGTTAAATAAGTACATATACTAGCAACATAATTGAGTAACATAATGGCAGACGTGAAACATTATTTATAGCTCAGCATAAATACACCTCGATGAAGTAAGTACATAATTGCAGATGTGGAACTGACACAGCAGCAGAGGACCAATAAGTGGATTTAGTAGTCAACTAAACAAAATGGTTCAAATGGCCCTGAGCACTATGGGACTCAACTGCTGTGGTCATCAGTCCCCTAGAACTTAGAACTACTTAAACCTGACTAACCTAAGGACATCACACACATCCATGCCCGAGGCAGGATTCGAACCTGCAACCGTAGCAGTCGCACGGTACTGGACTGCGCGCCTAGAACCGCGAGACCACAGTGGCTGGCAGTCAACTAAACATAGTGTGTTTTGAACACTCAGAACTGTACTGTTACCACAAGTTACTCACATGTACAAAGAAGCTGAGAAGACAACTACTAATCAAATATACTCATACTATCTCTAAGAATAAGGTAATCGAAGATGCGTCAGCTAAGTAAATAAAATACAAATGTATCAGGAATGTACCGAGCATTGGTTCAGTGTTCCGGCCCAGAAATAATAAATTGAAATTAAATAGGATTTATCTACATGACTACTCTGCAATTCACATTTAAGTGCTTGGAAGAGGGTTCGTCGAACCACAATCATACTATCTCTCTACCATTCCACTCCCGAACAGAGCGCGGGAAAAACGAACACCTAAACCTTTCTGTTCGAGCTCTGATTTCTCTTATTTTATTTTGATGATCATTCCTACCTATGTAGGCTGGGCTCAACAAAATATTATCGCATTCGGAAGAGAAAGTTGGTGACTGAAATTTCGTAAATAGATCTCTCCGCGACGAAAAACGTCTTTGCTGTAATGACTTCCATCCCAATTTGCGTATCATATCTGCCACACTCTCTCCCCTACTACGTGATAATACAAAACGAGCTGCCCTTTTTTGCACCCTTTCGATGTCCTCCGTCAATCCCACCTGGTAAGGATCCCACACCGCGCAGCAATATTCTAACAGAGGACGAACGAGTGTAGTGTTAAGCTGTCTCTTTAGTGGACTTATTGCATCTTCTAAGTGTCCTGCCAATGAAACGCAACCTTTGGCTCGCCTTCCCCACAGTATTATCTATGTGGTCTTTCCAACTGAAGTTGTTCGTAATTTTAACACCCAGGTACTTAGTTGAATTGACAGCCTTGAGAATTGTACTACTTATCGAGTAATCGAATTCCAACGGATTTCTTTTGGAACTCATGTGGATCACTTCACACTTTTCGTTATTTAGCGTCAACTGCCACCTGCCACACCATACAGCAATCTTTTCTAAATCGCTTTGCAACTGATACTGGTCTTCAGATGACCTTACTAGACGGTAAATTACAGCATCAACTGCGAACAACCTAAGAGAACTGTTCAGATTGTCACCCAGGTCATTTATATAGATCAGGAACAGCCTTGAGCATAAATTTTCTCTAGTACATGACTAAAGGTGTTTTGAGCCATTTGTTTACCGATTTTATGACAGTTAAGTAACCGCGAGAGTAAAATAGAAAAAGTTCTGTTTACTTTGTTCCAGTAACATATTGAAAGACAAAATGTATATATCCCCATTTCATTGTGACCCACCCTTAGATATTAAGTCAACAGAGTCTGAGGCACTCTTTTTGTTTGTTCTACAGGACAAACCAGTTAATGGCAGCCTGGTAGCTGCGTGAAAGCGTGGAGTGACTTGGACACAACTCACAGTGACCCCTCCCCTTTCCCCATGTAATTTAGAGTAAACGTGAAGGACGCACACCATAGCAACTTCCCCTCCTCCACCCATGTGAATGGAAGTGTAGAACGCCAGCCAAAGCGGCTACAACCACGTGTGTAAAAATGAAATTGTCATGATTTGTGAAATTTTCTTTCAGGTTTAGAAAGGCCTGCTAAGATATAATTATCTGTTTATGTATCATGAATAACTGTGATATTTTCGTTGAATTTGTGTATGTAAAAATGTATTTAATGGATTTAAGATTTTCATAATTTTACATATTTTGTGTGTTGTCTGTCTAAGGCAATATGTATGCCAAAGTGTTTCATTGATTTTGCTTAAATTTTGAGTGATAATGTTGCTTATTAAGCAGTGAACATTCCAGCAATTTAAATAATTGAAGTAGGTAATAAGTTTTCTTTTAATATTTCTATATGTTTACATTTCATTTTTAATATTCATAGGGAGTTAAGCTGTACTCTTGCTTCCCTTTTTGTAATTAATTTTTTCTTTTTCCCATTTACATTCAAAAAAAAAAACATTAGTAGAGGGTGATGTAGGGAAGCAGCATACTCACACCCTATAAAATTCACATCAGTCTTTCCATTGTGTGCCAGCCTAGTCCGCTGTAACTAGCTCTGACGTCATAAATGTTGCACAATACTTTAAAAATCAAGTAAATAACCTGAAACGTTTCTAGCATGTCAGGAGTAATACTAAATCAATATGTGTTGAATATCAGTTCAATAACTTTAACCATTTTAGAAATTTGGACGTTTTTCTGTAAAACTCATTGGCGCAACAAAAAAGAGCTAGAAACTTAAAAATTTATATTTAGATTCCATTTACCTAATAATTTAGTAGAAACAGTATTCTGGATCTCTCAAATTAAGATTTTAGTTGAAATTCATGATTTTCTGGTTTTTGTCTAAAGATTAAGGAAGCACGATAGATTAAGTAGGCGAATAAATAAGGCTAGGATGTTTAAATTTAAGTAGAAGGGAGATCCGCTATAATCATAAAGATGTGAGAAGTTTCAACTGAATAACTATAAAACTATAGCGATAGCGTATCTCCAAAGGGCAAGTTCAGAGCTCGTCTACTGCGTGTAGTGTAATTAAATTAATTCTCTCGCCCAAAATATTTGACTTAGCCACGTCAGACTTTTATTATGATTATTTACCTGTGTGCTGAATGCACATTTAAACTGAGAGCTTCATAGGCCATCAGCAAAGTAAGCAATGATTTATTCAATAACTTAAAGTGGTGCATTACTAGCCCAGCGGCTAGTCGGGAGAGCGGATTTGATCAGGCGTTCCCTTATCCTTCCGCACCGCGGCTTTATATATAAGAACGCTGCGCGAGAGAAAAAAGGCCCCAGTTCTCTCCAGACACTGATTAGCGCACCACCTGTGCCGCGAGCACCACCTGTGCCGGGAGTTGCGTCGCGTCGGTATCATTGCTATAAACAGTCTCGGATGCCGTAATAAGTTACTCGGGATACGCGTAACCATGAAATTGTTTTCGAGTGATGTGTTAATTCTGGGATGACTTTAATGATCTATCTTCAGTTTGCGTATGTCGTATTTTCACGTGCCGCCCCGGGACAGACATTCTACCATTATTTTATTATCATCAAACTGTGGCGAGCATTCACTTACAACATTTAATTTGAACAGTTATAGTTGCATCAGTGCATTAGACCCTGAACTGCTCTGGTAGTTGGATTGTGTGGATTCTTTTTGGTCTGTGGATTTCAGAATATCATTTTAGAGAAAATCGTTTTTGATTACGAATCCCAGACAATCTCCTAATTCCTCAGAGCTATAAGCTGTAGCTATAAATGTATTTCTCAGATGAAGTGTGCACTAGGAATTCTAATTACAGGCTTCGCGTTTTGCTAATCACTTTCAGGTTGCCAATATTGTAGTTATAGAGCCAGTGTTGAGAACGGCAAACAACAGCATTAAATAAATACAAAACATTTTATAACAACTAATTTCCACCCGCCGCCCCACATATGGTGCATCAGCCGGGAAATACAAAAACATTTAATATCAACAAATATTTCCACCCGCCGCCCCACACTATTGCAAGAACTGAACTCGGCCACTGAGCCACACAAACAGTACTAAACTTATTCTGACGCCAGCGTCATCTCAAAACGATATTTGCGGAATGGCTGATGTAAGAGAAAGGTTTCAGTGCTATGACTGACAAGAGTATTGCGACAAGAGGGCGAAGTACAGAGTCGAATTCAGTCTGTGGTATCGTCCACAATCAGCAATGCATAGCTATGCCACAGACATTATCGATGTCTTGCTGCAGTGCGCAGCGACGAATGGGAGAGACTAAATAAGACATGTCCTGTCCCTCAGCACAGAAGCTCCTTCGCACAAAGATCAAGATAGAGCCGAGCATGGGACTGCTCTGCTTCAGTTCGTGATCTCAGCTGAAGCAGTAGGTGTAAGTTATTCAGGTCTCAGATGGAAATGTACTTTTGTGATTGCTGAACATTTACTTCAAGAGAAGAGTTGTAGAAATTCTTCCAGTCCATATGTGGCATAACAGCAAATCAGTGCTTAACAGTATTGGTTAAGAACAGTCTTGGTTGCAACTTTAGTTTTTTTTTTATTTTTCAACGATGCGTTTCGCCTTATTTAGGCATCTTCAGATTATCTTTTCTAGATGGACACGAGAGGCACCAAGATCTGCAGAGTTGTAAATGTATACATCAAGTGAGGCTGTATAGTCGATGAAATTTGCAAATTACCAAGCACTCCTGTGGCCAAGGACTGTATCAAATTAAGTAAATCTTTTTATCATTCATGTACTAAAATGAAGTAATATTTATCCGTTGTAGTTCAGATGAGCCGTCTCCCAGAGCAAACAAAGAATCCACAGTTATGGCTGGAAGATTGTAGTTTCGTCTGGTCATAACACAGTTAGTAATAAACGAACAATAAACGTCAAGAGGCAGTCATCACACACCACAGAGTTCTGGTGATATAAAATGGCCCATATCTCGACAAGTATTTTTATCTGGGCATATGTTTGTAGGACTTTCTCCTAGCCCCAATAAGTACTACTTCTTCTAAGAATATGGAACACTACATATAATCTGACTGTATGGCTACAGCGCAGAGGATCACCTGCAAGCACTGAACGAAACCATAGAATGGATCAAGAAGAATGAATTGTCTGGTATTTGTAGATTTTCAGAAAACTTTTGACTTGATTATAACCAAATATTTTATAACAGTTCAAAAAAATGCTTCAAATGGCTCTGAGCATTATGGGACTCAACATCTGAGGTCATCAGTCCCCTAGAACTTAGAACTACTTAAACCTAACTAACCCAAGGGCAGCACACACATCCATGCCCGAGGCGGGATTCGAACCAGCGGTCGCGCGGTTCCAGACTGAAGCGCCTAGAACCGCTCGACCACTCCGGCCGGCTTTATAATAATCTGAGAAACATTCAACTTACGTCAGTGTGCTGGAAAAATATACGCGGTAGTGGAACAGCCTCCATTAAACTTCAGCAGGATTGAGAGGAACGTCAAATTTGTGAGAGAGTAGGGGAAGGGCGATTCCAAACCTACTCTTAGTAAAGCAAAATTCGCGCGCTCGTACACCACTCCGTGATTCCTTGCAAATTAACATTATAAAAGTACCTCTTACAAAATTTCGTCGTTGTACATACTTTTAATTTCCCAATTTTAGGATTAAAGATATGGTTCTGACGCCTTAATCGTTATACCAGCAAATACAGTACGTCTTATACAAAATAAGTTTAGCTATTTAGTGCTGACACTGAAATGGGAGTACAATGGTCTTCATTATTTCACTTTTGACTGGAGAGCCCACTTTTAAGCGAAGAGTTCATAGAAACATGATCCGGCGAGTCATTAAATCTGTGGAAATGCAAACAGGTCGATTTGAGCATTTACTCTGGAGACTATGCATGTTTTAAGGACATGTCGTCACTGATAGTGTATTTAAAATATTACAGCTGGGCGCTCTTACTGAATCTAGAAAGCGTGTTCTACATCTCATTAATGCTTTTTAAGAGACAGGGTTGGCAGCTGTATCTGTGTTACAAGTGAAAAATAGACCATTTTTGTGGGGAAATGCGAAGTGATTGTATGAAGCACGTTTAATACTTAAATTCATTCGTTTCTATTTCCTTCATCTGGGCTGTTCAAGATTTAGTGACGTTAGATTTTGTATTTATATTGCGTAAAATTGCATCATGCATAGTAGGCCGTATTTTGCCGACTAAAAACATTTTCTAATATCAAGTAATGCTCTAGTAATTAGTAATTAAAAGTTACATTTTCCTATAGATAAGTTAATTAACATATTCTGCAGTTAAGTGAGTGCTGAATTCTTATTTTAAGTGAAAATACGTGGTGTGGCGCAAGCAGTTTGAAAATTTCCTAGTGAAACTGTAGAAGAAATTAATCGACAAACGAACCGCATTCTGTCAAAATCCAAGCCAGCAACAATGAAAATGACAAGAGCTAAGCGCAATGGCTTACATGAGCTCCTCAACGGTCCTCTCATCATGGTCCTGCCAGCTGACAAAGACAATGCACTCATAATAATGGAACGAGCTGTCTAAGACTTGAAGATTCAGGTGAAACCGGAGGAGGACATCCACCACAAATTTTCAAGCAACCCAATGTCTGCAATAATGAGGGAGACATCGGAGCTTCTCGAGAATACGTCATTGGAAGAAAGTGACAGTAAAAGTCTCCTCTGTCATTTCGCCACCTAAGTTTTATGGGCTTCCAAAAGTTCATTAGCAGGATACATTCCTATGGCGCATCGTGAACACCATCAGTCGCCGTCTTACAGTGGAACAAAACATTTGCTTCACCTCCTTATCGAGCTAGTTGGTCACTGCGTGTACCATACCATGAATACGACTGACTTCATCAACAGAATTCCGTGCCTGTGTCTTGGAGAAGGTGGTATGGTGGTCAGCTTTGATTTTGTTATCTCATTATTCACGACCGTTCCCATCACAGACTCTATAGACTTGCACACTCGGTTATTTGATGATACTGTTGTGGATTTGTTTAAGAACACTCTGACATCTTTTCATATAGTGGAGAATATTTTAACCAGGTGGATGGCATCGTGATGGAAACCGCATTAGCTTTGGATATAACCAATCTATTAATGGCGTACTAAGGGAACATCACTTTGGTCACAACTTCTTGCCTTGTTTTTATCGTTACGTTAATCATTATATGACCTGGATGTGAAAAGGTGGAAGACTTCTTCGATGTCATCTACAATGAGACACATAGACACTCGTTTTTCCCGGGTGCTGTGCCGGCCGGTGTGGCCAAGCGGTTCTAGGCACTTCAGTCTAGAACCGCGCGACCGCTACGATCGCAGGTTCGAATCCTGCCTCGGGCATGGATGTGTGTCATGTCTTTAGGTTAGTTAGGTTTAAGTAGTTCTAAGTTTAGGGGACTGATGACCTCAGATGTTAAAGTCCCTTAGCGCTTAGAGCCATTTGAACACGGCGCTGTTTGCGAGTGTAACAGGAAACCACCGAAAAGCAAATGGGTGTGAACACGGCGCTGTTTGCGAGTGTAACAGGAAACCACCGAAAAGCAAATGGGTGTCTCAGCCATAGTGTTTATCGAAAACCAACCCACTACAAGAAACGTTCGAGATCAAAATTTCTGAAAATACCCTCAATAAAGGCAGTGATGTATAGTTAAGTACACTTGAGACCCGACTATTGGAAGGTTGAAATGGGCGGTAACGCCTCTGTATAAGGACGGCAGCAACAACAACACGACAGTCATCACTTGACAGTGGTCGTGAGTACTCATTCGGAAGCTTGTAAATTTTAAAGCACTTGAGGCGGCTGGAGGATTTTACTAACTACTAGCTGTGCCCGGAATGCAATCTAATACCTCTTTTTCTTTGTATGTACATTTGCATGTACAAAATACACTACTGGCCATTAAAACTGCTACACCAGGAAGATGACGTGTTACAGATGCGAAATTTAACCGACTGACAGAAGATGCTGTAATATGCAAATGATAACTTTCGATGCTCCACTTACAAATTCAAAAATTTCCTTCCACGTTTATAGAAACACTTCCTCTAGTCACTGCACTCATCAGAATTTTAATCGAATAAATATTTCTTCAAGTACATAAACTTTCTCCTTCAGTACCGGCCGCTCGTCCAACTCTGACCTGTTGCAGCGTCTGCACAAGCACAAGCAATGTAAGAGGGGACACTCCGCCAGTTGGTGCGGAACTGTTCGTTCTGGAACTTCTTAGAAGGCCAACAATATAGTATTCACCCTAAGTAGGTGGCTGTGATCGATTATTAGTAACGATATCGATAGCACCACCTTTACAATCTGACTGTGTATCCGTTGTTTTACACCAAGCGACTATAGAGAGGTTGTTAAATGTACCTGTAGCATTGAGCAGCATTAACTGGTTCGAAAGTTAAGGAAAAAACGCCACTACTGTAGACAGACGCTATGAGCACTGCTTTCAAGACAGTCAACCAAAGTATAGCGAACATGGCACTCCTTGCACACCCCACGCTACAAGCACCTCTAGCACTGGTGGTGGACGCAAGTCAAACTGTGATTGGCACAACATTACAACATGTACACATTGCATGGCAGCCACTTGGTTCAACTTACACAAGTGTGTTATGTAGTGGGGACATTACTACCCTCAAATGCCCAACAATATCGTTTAATAGCAATCGATTGCTTTAACCACTGGCCATACAATATTTCAATGGAAACACTAGCCTCCATCTTTGTTTCACACTGAATATCCCATTTTGGTTGTCCACTACACATTGCAACAGACTGCAGCTGAAAATTCAGAGATGAACTATTTGCCCTGCTGAGCAAACGCTGCGGTGCCATACACCACACAATGACAGGGTATTGCAACTGAGAGACTCGGATGATACGTGCCCGACCACATATGGCATTGAGGCATGGAACATTGAAAATCTTTGTGCTCCTTGAGTCACAGACACGCACACAAGTGATGGTATACATAGACAGAACAAAACAGTCCCTCATGGTCTCATTGGCAGAAGTGAAAACACAATAGACAATTAATGGCAACTCCAGTACTGTCCCCTTCAATAGGATTAAGCCAGCCTTTGTGTTGCCAGAATTGTCACAATTGCATGCACAACGCAACCAGCAACAGCCTGCACCTCAAGTACAACAACTTCCACTGGCAGCAGCAGCTCAACCAAAAGATCGAACGCGTTCTGGGTGATGATGTGCTCTTCCTGAAGGGGCTGGTGGAGTAACAGACATCACTACCCACAGATAACAAGTCATCAGCTGATTCATTTGGTGAAGCTGTCAAAATACTTTATGCATTGGCCACCAGTGGCACTGATTAAATTTCTCTTCGCTGCAGTGCAACACTATACAACTGTTTTGTTCAGTCAGAAAGTTCACTTAGTTACTGACCATGCCTGAGCGATATACCTACCTTTGTAAAAAATGTCCTTGTCTAGTTTCATTACATACTTGGATTCTTCTGCATGTGCAAGTGATCTGGTTTAGTCTAAATAAAATGTTGTTCCTAACACATCAGAATTAATATTTTGTGTCCGTATCTGGCCGAGTTAGGAGTGCTTCATATTTAGTTCACATGCCTATCAACTAGTGTTGCGTCAAGTCCCGTTACAAATTTAATGTGATTTCTTCACACTTTAGGCCATAGTCCGAACAACTAGTAAATCTGTAAAAGACGCAAGCTGGCAGTTTTGATCAAAACACTAATACCAGAAGCTAATCTTTGGGGCAGCTAACATGGCATACCTCGTCTTCAAGTTTTGGCATTATGACAGCTCCTTGTATTATACCTCCATGGTTCATACACTTTAGCAGTGCTAACTTTGATCCACGCAAGTGCTTGGAGAAGCTAAGAAGAGAGTACTTATTCTTTGATATGCCCAAAAATTTGAAAAATTTTATTGACATGCGAAGTTTCTCAAGAGGTAAAAGCAACAACCATCAATTTCCAAGGTTTTATGCACCCAATTATACATGGTGGAATCAAGGATGCAGTAGCAACAGACTTACTTGGCCCTCTACCAAACTATCACGGCAGCTTCGCATAAGTGCTGTTTGTGCTGGAAGTATATATATGAAGTTGTACCAACTTTGATAAGCAATCAGCAAGATGAAAAAATCATTTCTTGAAGGTGTTTTATATACCAAAGCTGCAGATGGACAATGGACCACAGTTTATCTCAAAGGAATAGAAAGAGATGGTGAGGAGAAATGACGACGAATAAGTACTTACGGCAAGTACCTATGAGCATCTAATCTGACCGTGTCTCTTTAAGGAGGTCAGTCGTATGTGTTTAATATACTGTCACCATCAACACCCTAAAGGGAAAACTTTGATGATTTTTAGAGTGTGATACACATGCCACATATATCAACTCCATGTTAATTACTTCTCAATCTGGTGTCAAAAGATATATTCTCTGAAGTTTTCACAGATCCTCTGGCTCAAGACAGAACTTAGGATGAGAAAACAGGTGATGGAACAAATAATAGCAAAGGCTAACTAAAGGAAAGTGTGTCGTGATAAAACCATATAACATATCAAATACCAAATACTGCATCAGGAACATATGCTATTCAAGGACACATACACATTCTAGCAGTACAAACAATCGAATAAAAAAAATTAATCTTGGAAATATAAACACATATCACAACTTCGTTACTGAAAGTGCAAATATTGTGGAAATTGAAGCTTTAAAATCTGGTAAGAATGTGGCAAAGATCAAGCCATTTTTATGTGAAAGGGAATTGATGTGAACCATTTGGACTGTCATTTTTCATCAATATTTCTTTGATTCAGTTGTATATTACAGGATCACCAATTTAGTATTAGACAACTCACATATTTGTGATGATTCTTTGTATACACTGAAGAGCCAAAGAAACTGGTATACCTGCCTAATATCGTGTAGGGCCCCCATGAGCACACAGCAGTGCCACAACACGATGCAATTTGTGTGTTTCATCGTCATTAAGAGGGTGGGAGGGTTACAATTAACTGTCAGTTTTGCGTCGGAAACAAGGAGAACGTCCATCCGAAGACTGTGGCTCCTCATAATACAAGTATTGCTAGGTTTAGATTGGTTACTGAAACATCATGTAATAATTGAGTTTTCCAATAGAAATTTAAGATGTAGTCTAGATGACTGTATGGTAGAAGCAACTTTTAAGCCAAGTTCATCTGTAAATACAAAAATCTTTCATTCAAATAAAATATGCATACTAACTAGTGCTAACGTATTAGTGGAACAGAGTAATGAAGAAGTTCAGGATCAACTCAGAAAAGATATTCACATAAATAAAAACATTCCAATCAAATTTATTGACAGATACACAGAAACAATGGACTACTCCCACGATACAATTTAGTTGCATCATATTTCCCAGGGGAATAAAGAATACAGCAATGCAATAATGTAAGATGTGCTAAATGATCCACATAAATTACGATAAATAAACCAGTGGGTTAGAGACATACAAATGAAAATTATTGATACTACAGGGCAACGATAGTAAGTACGACAAAGATTACATAGAGAGACAAGAAAGAACATGCTGAAATCATAACAGAGTAAAATTTGAGGAAAAATATTAATGAAGTTCTTCTTTACTAGTCAATAAAATTGTTAAAAGGATGCTAACCAGAACTGTCCAACAAAAATAAGTCATACAAAGAATGTGGACTCACAACGGATCGTATATTATGCAGGTAGAGAGACCCTGGAGTGACTGATCTATACTATAGGTTGGGTCCATTCACAAGAGAAATGGTCCGTACCACTTTTTTGAAGTAGTTTAGAATGGGTCACTTTCACATACAAATGAAACTAAGTTGTGCAGTACTCACCCAAAAATGGGGTGGTTCAGCTACTATGCAACAAAAAAGAATTTATTTAGGAGTTAGTAGGAGATATTGAACATAAATAGTAAAGATAATTAAGGAGATTTACATATCCCCAGAAGTAACTTGAAATTTCGAGATGTATTCTGTTGTTGATGAAACATAAAATAGAACTAACTAATGCTCTTGTTTTTAAACACTAAGGGCCTTTATATGTTATATGCTAATAAAAGGAAAATGAAATATGTGGGAAGTTCTAGTTGAGCATTACGAATTATTTAGGAACAAAGGAGATGATCGACCGAAAGGCAGAAGAGCTGAGTCATCTATAGGGTCACAGACAAAAGTTGCAGAGCTTTGCTAGCCTTCAGGATGAAATGCCTTTTTCATGCTTGTGGGAGAAACAGGCGCGCATGCGCGCGCACGTGCCCCCCCCCCCCCCCCCACACACACACTCCCATGCATACACCTGTCTCTCTACAATGTGCTCATTCGACTGCCAGCTCTTTCCCGGCCCACCGTGCGTGTGCTGGGGCAAGGTGGAGGTGTAGGGTAGGGTGGGGTGGGGTGGGGTGGGGTGGTGTGGTGTGTGGGATGAAGAGAGGTGGCAGACAGGGAAGGGGTTAAGGGGAAGCATTTAGTGACTTGTGGGAGTGGGGAGCCATCTCCGGGCTAGCTATGGGTGCAGGTAGAGGTAGCAGGTGGCAGACGGCTGGGCACGCAATTTCACAGACTATGGTGTGAGATGGCAGCACACAACTAGCTGACACAAATTGGGTGGGGGTACTGGGACAGGGGATGGTGGCGGAGGTTTGGGGACAGTGAGTCACCTTAGCTTTAGTCCAGGAAGGTTATAGGAGTGAAGGATGTGCTGACAGGATAGCTTCCATCTGTGCAGCTCAGAATAGCTGCTGGTGATGGTGGTGGTGGTGGTGGTGGTGGTGGGGAGGATCCAGATAGCATGGGTTGTGAGGTAGCCATTGAAAATTCATATGCTTTGCTCTGCTGCATTTTGTGCCATTGGTTGGTCCACCTAGTTTTTGCTAACAGTTTAGCGATGGCCATTCATTCTGGCTGGCAGGTTGGTTGTCATACCAATGTAAAATACTGTGCAGTGGTTGCAGCAGAGCTGGTATATGACATGGCCGGGATAAGACTGAGACAGGACTGGAGTAGGAGGTGCTGGGTGGGTGGATTGGGAAGTTCTTGCATCTGGGTTTTCCACAAGGGTATGGTCAGAGGTCGGGCCACTAAGCAGCCATGTCACGTACCAGCTCTGCTGTGCTGCAAACACTGCACAGAGTTTTACATTGCTAGACAACCAACCAGCTGTCAAGCAGAACGAAGGGCCATCGTCAAACTGCTGCCAAAAACTAGATGGACCAATGGACCACCCAGTGGCAAAACATGCAGCAGAGCTCTGGATCCTCCCCACCACCACCAGCTTTTCTAAGCTGTGCAGATGGGAGCTATCCTTACAGCACATCCTTCAATCCCATAGGAAGAGAGAGAGAGAGAGAGAGAGAGAGAGAGAGAGAGAGAGAGAGAGAGAGAGAGAGAGAGAGAGAGAATGTGTGTGTACCCGTCCCAGTATCCCCGCCCAATTTGTGTCAGCTAGTTGGGTGCTGCCATCTCTCGCCGTCTGTGAAATTGCGTGCCCAGCCGTCTGCCAACTGCCCCCTCTACCTGCATCCCTAGATAGCCCACAGATGGCTCCCCACTTTCTCACGAGCCGCTTCCATCCTACCCCCTCCCTGCCTCCTGCCTCTCTTCATCACTCACGCCACCCCACCCTGCACTCTCACTTCACCCCAGTAAACTAACCATGGAAAGAGCTGGTAGTCGAATGAGCACAATGTAGGGAGACAGGCATGCGCATGTGAGTGTGTCTGTGTGCATGTCTCTCCTACAAGCTTGAAAAAGGAATTTATTCTGAAAGCTAGCAAAGATCTGCACCTTTTGTCTGTGTACCAATCAATGATGCAGCACTTCTGCCTGTCAGTGAGTCGTCCCCTTTCTTCCTAAATAATTTGTTATAGTATTTAAGGAACACTTATTCGAAATGTAACAAAACAGTACACCAATTATGTATAATGGGTACTATCTGACAGTCTGGGAATTGAGATACACGAAAATGTACATCATATGTAATAATGCAATAAGAAATAAAATGAATGCTGAAAGGAAATTTAATAAGAAGGCAGCTATGTGCCATGAAATAAATCAAAATTGTATATCATAAAAGAAAATGGTAAAGCGACAGCTCGAGTGCGGGGTATGTAGTGTAACAGGACATTGTGGTCAAGTCCTGTTCCACTATACAAAGAACTGATCCATCAGCTAAGGATGTACATGATGTTTTATAGGGTGTTAAAGATCGACAGACATACTGTGTGAACTGTGTGTTCCTACAGAGAGGGCGGACAGATGTGCTGCAGTGCGCGGAAGCTAGGAGAATGCTGACTACTTGCTGAGCATCTGGTGCACAGTCGACGGACCCACAAAACATGCACAGAATAAATGGGATTATGGAATCTCTTAGGAGAAAAGCAAATGATATTTTTTTTTATTTTAATGTAACAAAGCTTTTGTATTACTGTTAAATTGGCGGCGCTCTTGTTTGAGTTCTCATGGAGAAAGAATGAATTAGTGTCATGTTAATGGACTGAATTGTAAATGCAATTATGCAGTAAATATCTGGAAATGGACTGTTGAAAGTAACAACACATGTTCAATCATCAGTTGATAATTTATAATACAATAAGTCATTAGTTGGAAAACTTTAGCAATTTCCTGCAGCAGAGAAGATGCTTCAGAGAGGTCTGCATGGGTGGGCAGAGCATAGCTGGTCTGCAAAATTCTACTTGCTGATTGAAATTACATACAAGCCAGATTCATCAAAAAAGAGGTAACCCTTTAACAGAACATAGTGATGCACGGTACAGGATACATCAGTACTGGGTGACACCAACATGACCAAAACCCAAATGGATATTTTATTTTTCACCGTATATGGCAATCATGTTCTCAGAGAAAAACTGCAAAAGAAGAGCATTATCAGCAACATTACAGTGTCATTTGACATGGAAAAAGGATAAATCCCATTCAAGTTACTGATTAAGGAGAGTTTCGGGGGTACGGCCCTGGCTCCTCCCCATACCAATCTTTTCTCAACTCAGCCTTTACATAATTAACCCACCAGTCTAGTTCAAAAGAGGATCCCCTGTGCTCTCATGTCTAATTTGATACTACTGATTCAAAAAATAAATAAGTAAATAAATAAATAATAATAAAGAAAAGACTTGGGAGTACACTTCTTGTCACTCTAATCAGATACTTCAACAGACTACAACTTCCTGAGATTATGCCATGAAATGAGGTCCACTCTGACATTTTGTTCTCCTCACACAGCATAACTTTTCACCCCTCCCCCAACATCCCTTTCAGACCACATGCTTCTTCTGTACCTACTGCTCCTACCCCTTTGACCATTTCTGCTGTAAGACTTGCTCAATGCTCCTTCCTACCACCACATACATCAGTCCTGTAACTGACAAAATGTATACTATCAAAGGGAGAACTGCTTGTCAAATTACACTTGTACCAGCTGTTATGTAATAACTGTCCAACTACTGTAATTTAGGATGAACAGGCAATGTCAACATATAATATCTGGTTGCAGAGCATGCTCTACAACATGACAGTTGTGACCTTGGTGCCTGTTTCACCACACGTCATCAGAATACTTGCCCTTGATACCAATTTTGCAGAACTCTGCAGGAGGGAACTGGCTTTACAACATGTGCTTGGTTCTAGTCACCCACCTGGGTTAACTACACTGATATCAGTGGTATCAACATTTCGTTTTAGCAACTATTCTTTTTCTTTGTTTCGTTTTAGCAACTATTCTTTTTCTTTGTTTCGTTTTACTTTATTTCCTGCTCTGTGTTTTTTCCTGCACTTAGTTTTCTGCTTGTATCGCTTTTTTCCTGTAATTTCTGTTCTGGTTATTATGGTATCTACCTTCTTCAAGTCCTAAGGTTTTCAAATCTCTTTCAGTGCAGGCATCAATATTCAGTCTTTCATTCTCACCCTGTCCAGCCTGGGGTACTGGGTGGCTTTTCCCATTTCCTAAATCTTAATAGTCTTTTTCCATCATCCCTCTTGCTTTCTCTTCAGTCTTACTGCCAGAAAAATGAGCCACTGGCACCAAAAGCTCACGTTTCCACGTCTTTTCTGTGTGTTTCTTTCCTGCTGCCACTTGACGAGCAGATTTTTATCCATCCCGTTATTTTCAAACATTATTTTTGTTATTACAGATTTCCTCTCAAGCAACTTTTCTCCACAGCAGATGAGAACTGACTTAGTTGACAGCAGTGAAATGCTGGCACTGGCTATATGATAATATTTTGCTTGAAATTGAACAAAAAGCTCATATAATCTGTCCAGCAAAGATCCAGAAAATGCAAACAGAATCATTAGTCATGGACAAGAAAGTTACTGAAAAGGTCGAAAAGACTAAATTTCTGGGGCTTTGGATAGACAACATAGCATAGTGCAATGGATTATCGATAGAAAAACTTCTGTGCAAAACATGTAACTTCCGCTACAATGTCTTTACAATTATTAGTCAGAAATGTGACTGACTACCATCAAAACTGTGTACTTTGCTCTAGTTAACTCAGTCATGTCATATGGCATTTCTTCCTGGAGCCAATACACAAGAAAATATTTGTTATGCAAAAATGGATCACCAAGATTATGATGTGATTGCCACCATATACATCTACCTACCAAATCTTCACAGAATAGGGAATATTACCTGTGATGTAGATATACATCTTAGACTGTTTCAATTGTAAATAAGTATCTCCAATTCTTTAAAACAAATAATGATGAATAAATTGTCATGACAATTTGGAGAACCTAGGCAACATACTCTATAATAAATTACATTGCTCAGTCAAAAATAAGAATTCTTTCACGAATACTGTTATCTGTATAATACTCCCACATTGTTTCTGTTGCTGAATTTAAGGAGACCATTGACATGACGTGTAAATTTTTAGTTTTGTCCTAAATGTATTAATCTTTAATTTGATGGCAATTAAACAAAAATTTGACTCTCTCCAGAACACATAAGCATTTAAAACCAGAAACCACTGTTTAATAATTATTGTAACGAAAATATATGTATTATTACCATCTACAGTACATGTATATTTAAAAATCAGTGTAATGTTTTTAACTCAAGAACCATTGCACAATAAAACTGAGGATCTGTTAGATGATCAGTTGGAGTTTAGAAAAGCTAAAGGCACCAGAGTAGCAGCTCTGATGCTGTTTAGATTACATTAGTTTCAGTTTTTGTTCCATAGGCCCAAAAAATGAGATGATTCTCGTGGGTGTGGAACATGTCAGAAAGTATAACATAAAAAATTTGAACAAAATACTCACTACCCTGATCATTTGTCAGGAGATTGTCGAAATAGATGAATACAATGCAGTAAACTGGAACAGCTAATACTTACAGAATTAACACGCTGTCGGAATCAAAGATTGTTATGCACTATTAATAAATTTCTCATACACAAAATACCTAAACTTGACTGTTGTGACCAAGTGCTGTCAAAGCTGAAATCTAACAGACATTTTTACTTAAGCTGGCTTAACTGTCTCTGTTAAGATATTTATCTATAGAGTAGGAGTAGTTGCCTATCAAAAAGTCTTTCAAACTCAGTTTAAACTGTGTTTTATCTGAAACCAAGTTTTTAATTGTTGCTGTCAATTTATTGAACATGTTTGTTCGTGAATATTGGGCCCATTTTTGGACCAAGGTTAAGTGATTTTAGATCTTTATGTAGATTGTTATTAATACTAGTATTGATACTATGTATTGAGCTACAGGTTGGAAATAGAGATGTATGTCTTGCAACAATTCATTAAGGAATAAATATACTGAGAAGCAGTGGTTAGAATACAAAGTCCCTTGAACTGGTTTCTACATGATGTTCTTCAATTTACACCACAAATGATTCGTATCACATGCTTTTGGACCCTAAAAGCTTTTGCTCGTTTTTGATGAGTTGCCCCAGATTATGATCCCATATGACATAATAGAACGAAAGTAAGCAAAGTATGCAAGTCTTTTTATATTTATATCTCCTACATCTGACATTCTCACTGCAAATATAGACTTGTTTAGGTGCTTAAGCAATTCTGTGGTATGCCCTTCCCAACAGAATTTATTATCGAATCACAGAAATAGGAATAAGAGTTAAGACCTAGATAAAGCATTTGATGATGTTATGGTGCAAGAAAGACATTGCAATCATTAGTGAAAGCAAGGAAGAAATACAGGGCCTGCTAATTGAAATGAACAGTGTAATGAGCACAAAATATGCATTGAAAGGAAACTGAAGAAAAAGGAAAGTAATGAGGATTGGTTGAAATGATATTAGGAAATTAACATAAAAATTGGTGATTGTGGAGGAGATGAAGTGAAGGGTTTCGCTATCTTTGGAGCAATATAATGCATGGTGGATGAAGAAACAAGGATATTCTTCACTAAGAGAAGTCAACTAGCATCAAATGTATGCCTTAGTTTTGAGGAAGAAATATCTGATACTGTGCATTTTGAAGTGAATTCATGGTCTCTGGGAAATCTGGAAAAGAAAAGAACCAAAGCATCTGAGATGCTGCACTGCAGAGTCGATGAGGAAAGGAATATGTGTAAAGCATAGACTAGATGAAGGGGCAGAATGATAGGACATATTAAGACATTAAAAAAATAACAATGAAAATAACATTGATGGTACTGGAGGGAGATGGTAGAGGATAGAAGCTGTTGGGGAAGGAACAAGATAGGGATATCCCAGCAAATAGCTGCATAAACGTACAATATGCATCATCATGGGTCTACAGTTTACTATCTGTTATTGCATGATGGAGTATCAGGTATCAACCCCCCCCCCCCCCCTCTCTCTCTCTCTCTCTCTCTCTCTCTCCCCCCCCCCCCCTGCCACACAGAGAGAGAGAGAGAGAGAGAGAGAGAGAGAGAGAGAGAGAGAGAGAGAGAGAGAGAGAGAGAACTGTTCATATCTATTTTTAAAATTTTACAAAGTTTTTAGTCAGGAAATATAATTGCATAGTCATATTTCTACCTGCAATTCATATCCCATTGACAGCTAAATAAGTGTGTTGTGATGTGCTCACTACCATAAACAGGTATGAGGTATTCCCTATTGCTGACAGTAAATTTGAGACAGCACAGGACACCTCGTGACTGGGCTCAATCTCTCTGGAAGACACGTTCAAGTACAGATAGTAAGTTTGGTGGTCATCAAGAATTCAAATGTTTGGCAGATATAGATTCCTAGAGGGGAACTGTAGGCAAGTCGGAAAGGAAGAAAGGTCATTGTCCACCTGGTGTGTTTACCATGGCATCTCATTCAAGATCTGGATATGATCTGCCAGTTGCTACTGCACAATCTGGTTGCATCTAGCAGCAAATGGTGGCCCATATCAACACTAACAACACCTGCTCCCTATATTTGAAGGCCATATTCAGTTCCCACAGGAGACCCACTGAATTTGTGAACAATCTAGCATTTTGCATTGTTGTTGCCAGAACACTTTGCAGTGCTCTGACTTGGAGCCAAATGGGTGACTTAAAGCAAGGACTCTTGACAACTTTGTGATAATCCTGGAATAGAATTTCTCAACCTCCACTATCTGGTTAATTGTAGGTTCCCTTTTAATGGCAGAAAGCAGCTACTTGGCTAATGCAGTACATACAGCATGCACAATTGTGTTTCTTTAGGATAGAGAATCTGCAGCCTTAATTTTGGAGAGGGAGTAACAGAGGTAGCATATGTGCTGCACAAAATGTTTTAATCAGGCATGTACCAAACAAAGTTGTAAGGAAACGGGAAGACCTGTCATAGTCCAACAGCAGAGAACTTCACCACAGATTTAAATGTAGCCTAAGCCTTGTTGACAAACAAGCTGTGAATGGAGCTAAAGTAAGTATGAAGAAAGCCATGCATGGTGTGTTCAACGAATCTGAAAGTAAAATTCTACTTACCGATCTGGCAAGAGAATGCTAAAAAGTTTTGGTTTTACATTAAGTCAGCAAACAAATCAAAACCATCTATCAGTCACATAGTGGCGGTACTGACACCAAAAAGGAAGACTATAGACTAAATGCCACAATTCTAAATTATTTTCCTAAATCGTTACACTGAGAAGTTCATATTATGATTCCTTGCTTCCGTTGCCAATGGAACACAGAAATGACACATGTAGCGTTAAGTGATCATGGGAAGACTGGTTATTGTTTTTATTACATGATTACCTATCAATCACTGGAGAAGTCATTGCCATGCACTGACAATGTCGGCACAAAACTAATCATAGAAAAATCAAATGTAGGATTGATTTTCACTGGAAGAATTTTCACAAAATGTCAATTCATGAAGGAGGCAGCCTACAAAAACCTTGTTAGACTAATAATGAAATATTGCTCCTTTGCTAGGTAGGATTAATAGATGAAACAGAGAAGATTCAAAGAAGAGGAGTACATTTCATCATCACTGATTCTCAGAAAGCACAAAAGTGTTGGAGATGCTCAAGCAATTTCAGTGGCAGAAGCTACAGGAGGGGCACTGGGCATCACATTATGGTTTATACTCATAATTCTAAGAATGTACTTAGTTCCTAGACGTAAGCCAACATATTCGTTCCTCCTTACATGTATCTCACTGAAGGGTCACAAGTGTGTAATTAGAATTTTGAGCACATACAGAAGGTTACCAACTGTCATTCTTCCCATGTGACTAGAACAAGAAAGTGAAGTAGTAAAAGAGGTAGTCATTGATACAGACTTTAAGGTTCTTATGCACTCTGTCGTCATGCCACGAGTGGCCTACCGGGACCATCTGAACACCGTGTCATCCTCAAAGGAGGATGCGGATGGGAGGGGCATGCTGTCAGCACACCGCTCTCCCGGTCATTATGATGGTATTCTTGACCGAAAGCGCTCCTATTCGGTCGGGTAGCTCCTCAATTGGCATCATGAGGCTGAGTGCACCCCGAAAAATGGCAACAGCGCATGGCGGCTGGATGGTCACCCATACAAGTGCCGGCCACACCCAACAGCGCTTAACTTTGGTGATCTCACGGGAACCGGTGTATCCACTGCAGCAAGGCCGTTGCCCACAAACTGTAAAGTGGGTTGCAGAATATAATGTAAGTGTTCCCAATTACTTTGTGCATGTTTGTGATGCACACCTTCCAGTACAATATACAAATGTCTGAAAATGCAAGTGAGCTGGGGATCATTCTCACAGGTGGCAGAAAAAATGATGAGAGATCCTTCAAAATGGTGAAAGTGTATCCGTAAAAGGAGCAGGCAAAAACAGTTTATTATATTTTGCTTTTACATAATCTGCCGAGAGAGAGGGGGAGAGAGAGGGGGAGAGAGGGGGGGAGAGAGAGGGGGAGAGAGAGGGGGAGAGAGGGGGGGAGAGAGGGGGGGAGAGAGGGGGGGAGAGAGAGGGGGGAGAGAGAGGGGGAGAGAGAGGGGGAGAGAGAGGGGGAGAGAGAGGGGGAGAGAGAGGGGGAGAGAGAGGGGGAGAGAGAGGGGGAGAGAGAGGGGGAGAGAGAGGGGGAGAGAGGGGGGGAGAGAGAGGGGGAGAGAGGGGGGGAGAGGGGGGGAGAGGGGGAGAGAGAGGGAGAGAGGGGGAGAGAGAGGGGGAGAGAGAGGGGGAGAGGGAGAGAGAGGGAGAGGGGGGAGAGGGGGGAGAGGGGGGAGAGGGGGAGAGAGGGGGGGAGAGGGGGAGGAGGGGTGGAGGAGGAGGGGAGGAGGAGTGGAGGAGGAGTGGAAGAGGGGAGGAGGAGTGGAGGAGGAGTGGAAGAGGGGAGGAGGAGTGGAGGAGGAGTGGAGGAGGGGAGGAGGAGTGGAGGAGGAGTGGAGGAGGGGAGGAGGAGGGGAGGAGGAGTGGAGTAGGGGAGGAGGAGTGGAGGAGGAGTGGAGGAGAGGAGGAGTGGAGGAGGGGAGGAGGAGTGGAGGAGGGGAGGAGGAGTGGAGGAGGGGAGGAGGAGTGGAGGAGGGGGGAGGAGGGGAGGAGGAGGGGAGGAGGAGGGGAGGAGGAGTGGAGGAGGAGGGGAGGAGGAGTGGAGGAGGAGGGGAGGAGGAGTGGAGGAGGGGAGGAGGAGTGGAGGAGGGGAGGAGTGGAGGAGGGGAGGAGTGGAGGAGGGGAGGAGGAGTGGAGGAGGGGAGGAGGAGTGGAGGAGGGGAGGAGGAGTGGAGGAGGGGGGAGGGGAGGAGGGGGGAGGGGAGGAGGGGGGGAGGGGAGGAGGGGGGGAGGGGAGGAGGGGAGGAGGGGGAGGGGAGGAGGGGGGAGGGGAGGAGGGGGGAGGGGAGGAGGGGGGAGGGGAGGAGGGTGGGGGTATGAAGTTGGATTGGGCACTAATGCTTGCCATTGTGATTATGCTACTGCCTATATGATTATAAACTGTCACTTCTGTTTTAGTACGGATAAATGAAGATTTTGCATCCGATATTATAAAAATTCTACCTTCTGATTTATGGAGGACTTACATAGGTTATTGACTAAATTCTCTGATATCTTTAAGTCAAGTACCATTGAATTAGGCTGTCACAGAGGACACAGCAATTAGATTTCACTGCAGTTTAGAAACTGCATGAATTGTACACAACTCTATGTGCAAAATTCCACCTCCTCCCCCCCTACACACACACACACACACACACACACACACACACACACACACACACACACAGTGAAAATAAGTGGGTCTGGGAAAGAGAATAATAAAAATGTTTCCTATTTGCAAATTTTCTTTTTCTAACGAACGTCAGTTATATAGTAACCAATAATGATTTTCTTCTGCCATAAAATAGCAGTGAAGTTACTTTCCTCCACAAAAATATAGGTACGAGTTACGAGATCAAATATCTTACAAAGTTAAGAACTGGTCCTACTTCTGTCTCATCTCACTTTCCCACCTCGTCTAGCTCTGATAGTAGCTAATATTGACTTAATTGTTTTCCCCTCATCAAATTAGGCTACAGAAAGGGTTAGCCCACCATTCAGTTAGAGTTCTAGTGTCATTGGTTGTTGTTGTTGTTGTTGTTGTAGAGAAGGGCCCTATCATCTAGTTTGACTGGTACCAGATACATTAAACACACAGTTACTGAAAAATAGGAATTTGATGTGCTCCAAACAAACTGTCTCTGTCTTCACTGTTATATTTTGGAAATTAGGGCCCAACATTCTTTATTCACAATTGCATTTTAACTATAGCTAATTGCAGCCTCATTGGCCATTTTCATGCACAAACACCAAAAGTGATAATCCATACTGCTTAATCAGTTAAGCCATTTTTACATCTGAAAGTAAACGGAAGAACCAACTGCACATTAAGTTTCTGTAGTGTGTAACACACAACATACAATTGTTTATGTAGTCTCTTACAGCACTTTGTAAGTATTAGGAGACCAGATGATGACTCATGATTTACTGGGTCTAAGTTATTCAAATATGATTAGAATATTGAGTCTCTTGGCCTCATATCCCTCCCTCATGAACCTTACTTGAATTAATAATAGAGAACACTAAAACAGTGCACACTTTGTCCTTGACGGGGAAGGAAAAGTGGTTTACTACGTAATTTGCAGAACAACTACTTCCTTTATTTTAGTTATCTTTTTCTCACCTAGTTTACTTTACACAGCTTCTTGCATACCTCAATCAAATATTAATGATGGACCAAGTTTAACAATTAAGTTCTCATGCTGATGTAATTAACTAAGACCATCAAATTATCTGCTGTAAAGCTTGTTTTATGCCAATAACTTTCTACTCAAAATCCACTATTATTGGTGCATGCACATCACATATCGTGTGTAAATCAGCCACCAATCACCTGCAAGGAGATTGGTGACATCATATCAGTTGATGTGCTTCAGCAAACTATGCTGATTAGAGACTATGTTTCAGAGTATACAGAAATAGCATTGCTTTGTTGTCTTCTTAATCTTTTATCTAATTATTTGCTTTGTTTTTGCTGAAACATTGAAAAGGTTAAATGAGGACTTAACTTTTTTTACAAGAGTTCTCTCACAAGAAAGACCAAAAAAGTTATTTACATTCTACAGTATATAGAAAAAACCTACATTGTGCATAACTAAGAATGTAAACAGATAAAAAAATTTTTAATAAGTACTGAAAAATTCAACAGTGGCAAAAAATCAAGTCTGTAATTTTGGATGTTATCTGGCATAACAATTTTAGTTTTGAATGCCAAATGCCAGACATGCTCGAATAATCTCTTTACTTTACTAGTGTAAATTTCATTCTATATGTTAAACACCAAAGTACGTGCTATTATAGGCCTTGTTAGGAAGGTGAAGATACTCTGACTTAAAATGATTGAAATGGCAATGTAGCAGGACAAATTATAATTTACATGAAAACAAATGAATGAAAGAGTAGCTGTGTCATTGTATTTGTCACCAGTATACAATATTAAATTATCAACATCATCCTAACCTAAAATGAGAGCAAGTATAAATAAACCATTTGTTAATTTCCTTTTACTTCATAATTTCACCATTTAAGAAGCATTTATTTCACACATTACATTCTCACTTGTGTAGTTCATATTATTAATTTACTATTAACATTACCATAAACAATCACCTTGTTTTTCTTCATAACCAAGCCATACAAAAATTTTAATCACATAACTAGCTGATGAAAATATTAATTCTCCTTTTCCCAAAGAACAATAATGTATTTTAAAAAACACATTATACTGTACTATTTACTCAGTTTTCATTTATAAAGTGATGACGTGAAACAGTTGAAGCATCATTAAGTGTTTGCTATAGGTATTAATTATGTTTAACTTCCTGACAAATACACAAAATATTAAGAAAGTATTTGCAAATTACCATCATTCATATCTTGTATTTCACTGTGAAATGTTGCTTCACTCTTTTTAGAAAACCGGACATTATAATACTGTACAGGTTTGTGAAGCAGGGAAATTATTTCACCAGTTAGAAATAGTATGCAAATGATGGGGACTATGTTTCAACTTTTTACAATGGAAGCCAAGAAATTATTACTAACATAGTGACAAGTTCATATGAGTCACTATTAGCTACTTGGAAAAGCTAAATTTAACTTTTCAAAAGTTATGTAGACTACAACTTTCACAGCTGCCCTATGACCCATCTGTGTTAAGGATAATCATTCTGATAACAGTCCTTGCTGAAGCTCTTAACAGTTTTCCAGTTCAATTCTAAACATACATTTGATAACAGTGTATCTCTAATAGTTTTCTATCACTTTTCAAAAGTCTGATATACCAGATGTGCTGAATGTTGTGCATGCTCAGTAATATTTGCATGCCTCTAAAGACAAGAGAGAGCACATTTCAACAGTTCGAATAATAATTCTGGACAATATTTAATTGTTTACAACTATTTATGGTTTATACTTCGTAAACAGTGATGTTACATGCAATTCTGATACCACAGTCGTGCCTGTACCAGTCTATTATAATTGCAGAGCATTCCAAAATTAAGAGACATGAGATAAATTATGAACAAATGAACTAGCTATTTCAAATTTTAACTATTATCCTGAATTATTGCATTCAACCTTCTTCCTGTTGAATACACATATCAAGAGAACAAGCTCCCATTCTCAGGTTCAATGTAACAGTTCTACCGTATCATCATGTCACGGTCATCTGTCCACAAAGATCTGAAATTTCTCTTGGCAACAAATGAAAGTACAACAGAGTGCTATGAAACTAAATTAACAGTTTTTCTCCACAATAACATATCCAACTTCATTTCCTCATCAACCATCCAACAAATCATCTTTGTTCCTCTACCAACCATCACAACACTGGGAACCACAAACACAGCAAGTACTACTGCCCAACTAAGTTAACATCTTTGTTTTTGTTTAATGGAAAATCCAAATATATTTACTCTTACATAATACATTTAATATCTCTGTTTGAACATTGCCACAGTAAATGACAATCTAAGATCAACTATTTTCAAAAACAGAAAAAACTTTATGTACAGTTTATGCAATATACACAGACACAGTACAAAATCTGATCCCAATCAACAAATTTCTCAACCTACAACAGCTGACATCTGTGGTGTCTGTGCACGCACCCACACTTGTTGGATCTGAAGCTATTTTCCGTTGGAAGTAATTACAGAAACAGTCTTGGGCTATCTTGCATTTACTTCCCTTGATTGTTAAGGTTGGTTCCTTGTTGCCTGCAACAAAACAGAACCACAGAAGACACTTATAAGGAGAGAAAAATGACAACAATCACCCTGAAAAGCATTTTTCCTCAACTTTAACTTTTTCTACACAGTCACTAATTCTAACATTTCAAATTACCTTGTCTATTTTGCGAACGTTCCTCACTGTTTAGCACACAGTTTCCAGTAACTTTTTCCTTGCTCCAGGCATTCAGTAGTAGTAGCAGGTGTATTGCAATGTCCCTATATGTAAACAGCATAGCTCATTTTCAAGTCCTTCTAAAGGATTTTAGTATTGTATCATTATAAGCACAATAACTTACAAAATAAGAAACAGAACACATGTTAATACAAAGATAGTAGTAAAAAAGGTTTAACTTGCAACAACGACAACAAATACAACAGTGGCTTGAGCTACTGCTGTGTTCTCAGACACTTGACATGCTTCCTTGCTAAACTATTTCTTGACTGTATCATTAATATTTGAACACTGTAAATGATAAAATTATGCTGCTTCAAAATACACAATGAATAATGCAATAATAAAGTAAGTCTGGTACATTTTGTCAAATGCTATGTAATATCACAGTGTATTCAACTTACATTTTTATAAGAACAGAAACAGCTTACTGATCTGTGACTGCCAGTGTCAGCAATATCATTACAGATGACACAATACTAAGATGCAATCACAAGCATCCTAAATAACAATGCCAGACACTCACCGCTGTCTTTCTTGTGCCAAATACAAATGCACCAGATATGCATGATTAACTCTTTCAGTACTGTAAAATTAACACACTGTTTCTGACAGTGCATAAAAATAACAAGAACCCATGCACATTTCAAAGATGCCACATGACATGGAGTGAACAGAAAGGATATTTTAATAACGTCTACTTTACATTCCTTACTTTTCCAATACTCATAGCATCTTCGTGGGCAGACACACAATAATGGGGGACAGGGAAATAAAACAGCTGGGATGGGGTGAAATTACCATGCATAAGACAGACTGTCATCAAGTCACAATGAAGACAACCCTCCTTTGGATAGGGCACACCAAAATGTAGGCTCCTGGTAATCCAGATTACGATACGTGCAAAAAAATTGTCAATCCACTCACAGAAAAAAAGACTGGTCAGGTCATTCAACATATGCCATGAAACAGTACACCATTCATTGGACCAGGACATGTCAGTGTTATGTCCTATACTTTCGATCTCAGAATGTCCAAGTCTGGACAGGAAGTCCTCAAATGTTGAGGTGCTTGTAAAATACAATGTATAGCTTGTAATTCTCCAGGAAGCCAGACGGAAAGGCGTGGAATCCAATATCCCTTACCAAACAACATTTGTGACTAAATTGAGGAATTCTTGCTAAAGGAAACATATAATGTTATTTTGGATGGAGAGAGATCAACAGCAGTAGAAGTAACTTCAGTTGTGTTGCATGTTAATGACCTGGAGGGCAATACTGATGGTAACCTTAGACTTTTGCATATAATGCAGTTAACTGCAATGAAATATTCCATGAAAGAATACCCAAACAGGTTTTGATAAAATTTCAAGGTGGTGTAAAATTTGGCAACTTGCTTTAAATCTGCTGGTATGAAGAAACGTACACTTCACAAAATGCAGTTAAGTACTATCTTACAATTAAAATTACAATTAGTCACAACTGTAATCATTTGACTCGCTCAAATACGTGGGTGCAATTACTTGTAGGGATATGAAACAGAATGATTATATATGTCCTGTCACAGGTAAGGCACATATTTGAAAGGTGTGATAGGCAATAATGTCTCTATAATTTAAACTCGCAAGTCGTCCTACTTTGGAAACTTTGGGCGTCTCCTGGATATCATACTACTGCTACAGTAACCCATCCATTACCATGTGTATTAGTGTCATTATTATCCTAAGTAAAATTCAGAATGCATCCACAAAACACTGAAGGACCATGCAAAAACACTTGTCCGTTTACACCATCTACAGTGCTCATCTCAGTGTTATCTGCAGCTTTATACACTGTAAGGCGCGAATGTCTTCTCCTCCTATAATAACGCGGCATCTCTGTAAGTCGTCCATCTCTTACAGAGATGCCGCGAGTATGAGGACTTCAGAGTTTCAATGATAAGAGACATTATTGCCTATCACACCTTTCAAATATGTGAGGTGTATAACAGGGACATCGGAAGATCATATTATGTGTCTACCATGCCTCTTGTTCTTAGGATGACGAATCATTGCAAAATAAATGAGTCTGAGCCTGTGTGTGTTTGGGTTAAAGGAGCACTGATTTGTTATAAGATTAAAGTTATTGGTGATCTGACTCATTATAGGAGTAGTTCAGTTAGTTCACAGAATACTAAGAAAATGCAGTCAGTCTACAGAGGAGACCTTATTAATCACTTGAGTGTCTTATCTTAGACTACTGCTTAAGTGTGACAGTCCCATATCAATCAGACATATAAAAAGGATGGCATGAATGATTTATTCATAGAGAGATGAAGAATCTAAATAGGACGACACCAGAAGATGCCAATTATCCCATGAATGTCTACTTACAAAGATTCTGGAACTGGAATTAAGTAAAGAATCTACAGATACTCTTCAGTCCACTATGCACTGTTCCCAAAGGGAATTCAAAGAGATAAGATTAATTACAGCCCAGAGGTCATCCTTCCACAGTCTATGTATGACAAATAGAAAAATTTACCAATGTATGGTGCAATTCTAAGTATTCTTTGCTATGCACTGTAGAGTGATTTGCAAAGTATGTATGTAGTGCAGATGTAGAAAATATCCATTCAAGTGATCAATGAAACGTTAGAACATGTACTCACTAACACAAATCTTGCCTGACCATGTTTTCTCAATATGCTTCTAATGCATTCCAAGCACTGTCCTGAACACACACACACACACACACACACACACACACACACACACACACACTTTCCATACATAATGCTTTCCAAGACCAACATCTCATACCAACTTTTGAGCATCATAATGAAAAATGTCAGCCATGAAACTTTTCAGAGCCAAGTCAATTCTCATAAAAATTGTGATCACATATTCGTCACCAACAACGGAATTATTTGGTGCTGAGGGAATTAGATTAGAAAAACGAGACACAAAGTAGTTTTAGATTAGGGAAACGAGACAAAGTAGTACATGAGTTTTATTATGTGGGCAGCAGAGTAACTGATGATGGCCCAAGTAGAGGATACAAAATGTACACTGGCAATAGCAAGAAAAGAAATTTGTTAATATCGAATAGAGATTTAAGTTTTAGGAAGTCTTTTATGAAAGTATTGGTATGGAGTGTAGCCATGAATGGAAGTAAAACATGGATGATGAACAGTTTAGACATGAAGAGAATAGATGCTTTTGAAATGTGTTGCTACAGAATAATGCTGAAGATTAAGTGGATAGATCACATAACTAATGAGCAAGTACTGAACAACACTGGGGAGAAAACAAAATTGTGGCACAACCTGACTAGAAGACGAGATCAGTTGTTAGGACACATTCTGAGACAACATGGAATTACCAATTTTGTATTGGAGGGAAGTGAGGGGGGTAAAAATTGTAATGAGAAACCAAGAGGTGTATACAGTAAGCAGTTTTAGAAGAATGTAAGTTGCTGCAGTTAATCAGAGATGAAGAGGCTTGCACACAATAGAGCAGTACCTTTAAAACTCTTGAAATGGTGAAGAGTCCTGAAGAAGAATCAAGTTCATGAGGTGTTTGCAGCTGGGAAAATAGATGCACAAAAACTGACAATTCTTCACGAAATTACATTCTGGCTAATCAAAAGTACAAGCTGTTCTATGGACAGAGAGTATATGCCTGAAACATTAGCACTATACATATTATAAACTTATGACATTTATTGATCTCCCACATTTTGATAATACAAGGAGAAATAAAATAAACAAAAAGAAATAGTTTACATTAATTTTTACCTTCACTATCTTTTTGATTTCTAAGCCTGTCATCTGGAGTCTCACTCTTTAATCACATTGTCATCCCAATAGCACAGCTGCGAAATTTATATCTTCATTGACTGTGCCTTCCAAATATGTCACAGTTTCTGAGATTGTGGTTATGTTGGGATCTAAGAAGGCAGTTGCTTTCTGCGAAATACATATTGGATTTCACTTCCACATTGATGTGAGGCATTTAAATGTGTCTTTCTTCCAAACATATCATCTGCTCACCACCACTCTATCATTAGCTGCATAGAACTAGTAGCTGACACATCCCCTTTCATTCCTGTCATATCTCACATTGAGTGTAGACACTTGACAACATTGCTGCAGGAAACACGTTCAATTTTCCAACTTTCATTGCTCGTTCTGAAATCTAAGCATATGTTTGAGAATGTTTTATTTCATACTTTCTTTATAACATTGTGCCTCAACTTTAGGCAAATATACAAATTCTTCAGACACCTGTTGCAATAACTTCATTAAATTAAACTTCACAGATCCAACAGAAATAGTCATTACTCTGCACACACCTGTCCTGAAACATCCATTGGTAAACCCACCACTTCCAACCACAACATGCTGGCTATAGCCTAATAAAAACCATCACAATACCGTAGCACAGAAAGAGTCATTTTCTTTCATCAACAGCGCTTTCTGAAACAAATCACAACAGAGTTTCACTTAAAAGAGTATAACATGATGTTAATTTTTCTTCTGCTTCTGCGACCTCTTTTATCACTACAGGCAGAAATTGTATGCAATGCAACAAATAAAACATACAACCTGGGGAAACCTTCTATTCATGGATGATCCAACAGTGAACCAATGGAACTCTGTGACACTTCTCACATTCATTTAATTGCATCGTGCTCAATCCCCTTCCAGTCATTTAAAACATATACTATCATTTTTCTAACTGCTGTTCCAGTTATTCTCCTGTAAATGCATGTTTTCTGACAATGTCATATGTTTTCCTTTGTTTCTGTTCCTTCCAACATGTACATAATAAGATTGCTTCCTTATAACCACAACCATTTCTTCTGAAAATAAATGACATACAGTGACCTATATGAAAGGGCCGTAGACAATAGCATATAAGAACACGGTAGTTTCAGCTATTAATAATTCAGCTATAATGCAAGAAAAATTAACCAATACATAATGCAAGTGTATCATACCTCTCATGCTAGTGATGGAGGTTTGTGTGGCATGCCCGACTGAACCTCATACAGCAAAGCACCTAATGAAGCTAATACAATGAAATCAAATTTATGCCACTATAAGAAAGACACTGATTTAATGCAATAAACTCAGACGCTTAAGCAATGCTGTGTGTTTCATCATATGATAAATAATAATGAAGGCTGTAAGTGATCAATATGTGCAACACCCTGACACAAACCTTGCAACAGCAGTATTGTCTCTTAGCATGCATCTCAGCCAATTATTCAGCATATCATCCATACAATATTTAAGCATTGAGCCCTTCATGTGGTTCAACAGCTATTCCCCTCCGTCGAACAAAACAATACATAGAAAGCTCCCAATAATACTTTGTGCCAAACTGCTTTTATGTTACGCACATTTTCATACGCACAAACATCTTAACTTTTTAATCCATTTGACAACATTAATAAAGTGACACAGTTTGAAACAGCATAGCAGCAAAGAACAACATATAATAGACAAAAAATGGAACCAAGATGCTCAAGTTACCACTAATTCATACCTGAACACTTCTCAAACAAGTGCTGCCACAATTAACTTGTACAAAGCATTTGCACACAACAAAATGCAACAAATGTCTCCTTTGCAAACAAAATTACACTGTCTACATGCTTATTAACATTTCTGCAAGCACGGCAACCTCCCTATTCTGAGACTTGGATTCCATGTATCACTACAAAGACATCATGTTAACCAATCCGTAACCTCTTCTCCTCTCGCTCCTACACTCAGCCCAGTCAATCACTCTGCAACCTACTTATATTTCATTTCACAGTGTGACGCTATGAATAGATTAATACATGTCATCACACGCTAATATTAGACAAAACCAAGTTACACAATATACATATTACACTTATAGTTAAAAGTATAGAGGAATACAAAGAATTTACTATTACACATCACACACATCTCATCTTTAGCTGAATATACGAGGGTCACTCCAAAAGAAATGCACACTATTTTTGTAAAAATACAGTTTTCATTCTGCATGTGTGAAAGTTTTACAGTGTGTAGATACATCCTTCGCACTTGTTTTCAAACTTAGTTCAACCTGTTCCCATGAGTGGCACCGTCACGGCATATCTTCAAAGTGGCTGCTACACTTTACGTTCGTCAGAAGCAATGTGCTGTCATAGAATACCTGTGCTGTGAAAACGAGACAGTGAGAAACATCCACAAGAGGTTGAAAAAGGTGTATGGAGATGCTGCTGTTGATCGCAGTACAGTTAGTCGGTGGGCAAGCAGGTTACATGATGAAAGCGGGTTCGGCAATATTGAGGATTGTCCTCGCAGTGGCAGGCCTCGTACTGCACACTCTCCAGACCATGTGCAGAGTGTTAACGAATTGGTGACTGCTGACAGACGCACCACAGTGAACGAATTGTCATGCTACATTGGGATAGGGGAAAGAAGTGTTTGCAGAATACAGAAAGAGTTGGCGTTAAAAAGGTTTGTGCCAGGTGGGTTCCCAGGATGTTGACAGTGGCTCACAAAGAAACAAGAAAAACTGTATTCGATGAACTTTTGGAACTGTACAAGAATGGTGGAGATGAATTTCTTGGAAGAATTGTGACAGGTGATGAAACATGGCTCCATCATTTTTCACCAGACAAAGAGGTAATCAATGGAGTGGCATCATGCAAATTCACCCATGGGTAAAGAAAAAACCACATCTTATGCTGGGAAAGTTATGCCTATAGTGCTTTTCGATTCCGAAGGACTCTTGCTTGTGAACATCATGCCAAGTGGAACCACCATAAATTCTGATGCATATGTGACGACACTGAAGAAACTTCAAGCTCGATTGAGTCGTGTTCGACCACATCGGCAAAAACAGGATGTTTTGCTGTTGCACGACAATGCACGGCCACATGTCAGTCAAAAAACCATGGAAGCAATCACAAAACTCGGATGGACAACACTGAAACACCCGCCTTACAGTCCTGACCTGACTCCATGTGACTATCATCTCTTTGGGAAACTGAAAGACTCTGTTCATGGAAGAAGGTTGGAAGATGATGACTCCCTTGTGCACGTTGCCAAACAATGGCTCCAACAGGTTGGCCCAGAATTTTACCGTGCGGGTATACAGGCGCTAGTTCCAAGATGGGTAAGGCAGTTGAGAGGGATGGAAATTATGTGGAGAAATGAAAATATTGTTCCTAAAGGATGTACCTACACATTGTAAAACTTTCGAACATGTAGAATAAAAGATGGATTTTTAAAAAACTAGTGTGCATTTCTTTTGGAGTGACCCTCGTACTAATTCTTTATGACACCTGTTGCAATTAATACATTCCATGTAACTTCAGGGTTCCAACAGAAATAGTCCTCGTTACTTTGCACACACATTTGTCCTGAAACATCCAATGATAACTCCATCACTTTCAACCACAACACAGTGGATACTACCTAATTAAAAACCATCATCATACCTCAGTACAGAAAGAGTTTGGTTTAATCACAGCACTCACAATCAGTTTCTTCATTTCTGATGGAGTTTCTGCTAAATTATAAATCAAGACAAGTGGATACAGAAACAGTGCTATCAGTTGAAACAATTGATAAACATAAATGCCTGGGTATTATAGTATACAAACATCTTACAGGGAAGAAGCACATCACTTACACATGTAAAAAAAAATCTCCTGTAACACCTACCTGCTAAAACACCTTTCTAGCATAATAGTGCAATCCATTTTAAGACAAATCTATTTTGGAATTATCCACTCCCACCTGAAATATGGTATCGAGATTTGGGGTGGGGCACCAATGGTATATATGGATAGGGCTTTTAGAGCACAGAAAAGAGCAATTAGGATAATATCTAATATTTGTAAGTGGCAGTCCTGTAGAGAATATTTCATTAAGTATAACATACTAACAATAAATTCATTGTATGTTCTCAGAACTACACTGTTTGCAAAAGAAAATATAGAGCATATGGTAATTAAAAGTGAAATCTATAATTATAATACAAGAGAAAGACAGGATTCCCACATAAAATTTAGTAACAAAAGAGTAACAGAAAATAGTCCATTTTCAGCTTGAAGACATTTTTTTATAAGATTGCCAAATAATATAAAATTGTTAGAAGATTTAAGACAAAATTAAAGCAACTGTTAATTGATAAATGTTTGTACTCCATCAAAGATTTCTAATGGTATTGTGAATAATTTATCTTTACTCCTAAATTTTTCTTTATGTTCCTGTGTTTGTAAACTGACTATGTCCACAACTGTTAAGTTATTATGGACAAATAAACCATTTAATTATTTATTACTGTACCAAATAACAACAGTGTTGCACTTGAGGGAGTATAAAAACATGGTATTAATTTATCTGCTTAATCAACAAAAATCACATATTGCTATAAGGCAGAAACTGAATCCAATGGAGCAAATTACACATATATTGTCCTCGTCAGTGAAGACCCAATCGCACACTAACGGAACTCTCTGATAGCATCTATCCCATTTCAGTCATTTCAGACACACACCATCTTTTTAACTGCTGTTCCACCTGTTCTCCTGTAATTACATTTTTTTTGTCTAATACTACTACTTTTGCATTTTCTTCTGCACCTTCCAACAGGTACATGTAACACAGTCTTCTCTTACATGCACAAACATTTCCTCTAAAAATAAAATAAAATAATAATAATAATAATAATAATAATAATAATAATAATAATAATGAAAAGGTCATAAACAATAGCATAAAAGAACACTGTCATTTGAGCTGTTAACAATCCAGCAATAATGCAAGAAAAATTAGCCAATCCGTAATGCAAGCATATCATAACTCTCATGCCCATGATGCCTGACTGAACCTCATGCAGCAAACCACATAACCAAGCAAACACACTCAAATCAAATTTAATAACTGTATGAAATCCACCAATTTAGTGACCGACTGAATTCCTTCCAAATGCTTGCAATTTAAGCACAGTAAATCCGACCATTCACATTACAACTACTCATCCCTAGAGTAACAACAAATGTTAGTGATAGCTACAGAAAGTGATGCTATAAAATTAATGAAACACACACCCCTACTCCATTTAATAGCACACAACAAATCCTATGACTCAAATACTTTCAAATACAACTGCAATTTCAGTTCTACAAAACTATCATGCTACTCTCCTGTAATGTTCCTACAACATCATCTATGCCAATTACGCAGTTCATCGATGATCCTTGGGCACCAATGCGTAAAGGTGGTCTACAACTATCTGCACTGCCAACATTTCAAAGCTGCTTTCACAATCCACTTACATCGTTCACACAGTGAGCTATCTTTTCGACACCTCTTGCATGTGTTTACACAACACCCTAGAATGAAATCCATGAAACAACAGCATACAACATAGTCACCACTAGAAGTACCAGTGCATATGGTCACACAAACAGTGAAACAGAATTTTATATTTTAGTAAGCCATCTAGTTATTCCTCTAACACAATGTCACCAACATATCAACTTCGCATGCATCACATGCCTGCTTCACACTATAGTAATTACCACACTACAGCAATTACTTATTGTTTCTACCAGTAGTTACAGAATATAGACACAACAGATTTCATCAGTAACAACTGATGAAATTTTTCGTTACATCATTGATGCTTTAGATAATGAACGTCTTGCTCAGGTGATGGTCAATAGCATCTGCAAACTTTAAACAATTTGGGTAATGTTGCGCTTTCTGTAATTTTTTTTTTTTTGGCAAATTCAGTTCTGAACCAGTATCATTGGTGGGAAAATTATGGCAAATTGATCACATGCTATCATATTTTTATCTTGTTACAATTTTCAATTTTATATTATCTTTGCAATTATGATTTCCTGTGATAGCTTATTTTTAATACACGTATAATATGTAACACATTTATGATAATTTCCCTGATGATTGTTCAGAACTGAAACTGGTATCAAAATAAAATAACATTATTCGGCAGCACACTGTTGTGCATTTTCTTCAAAGCTTTAGATAATGATTTGTCCTAGCTACTATGACTAGCACCTGATGATATACTCACATCTGCTTAGGTTGCTATTAACTCTTGGCAAACAACTGTCCAGTAATGACATCATCACTTCATGTCCACTAGATGAGTACAAATTTGTGAAACAATTGCCAAATGGTAGCACATACAACATTCATCTCACATCACATTAAAAACCACTAGATTCTCTCAAAGCACACATTCCACAAAAATGATTCTTTATTAAGTATGCCATACTAGTTCTTCATACAGGTAAATCCATATTGATGATATCTGTAAAGTAAATACCATACCCTCTCAGCTGCTACTATGTTGTTATTAACTGATGCATACCACAACTAAACTCCTGCAAGCTATAGAAATACAGAAATGTCACTCAAAACACAATCCCAAAATAAACCATTGATTGAGACTCTCACACCACACCCCCATAACTAATTCCTATGAAAATAAAAAACTCAGTGATGAATACAAAAGGGTCACCTGTAATAGCATAAAAGAACATTGTTATTTCAGCTGTCAATTATGCAGCAATAAAGCAAGAAAAATTAATACATCCAAAATGCAAGTGTATCATACCTCTCATGCCAGTGATGGACATTAGCATAGCATGTCTGACAACCTCATACAGCAAACCACATCACCAAGCAACCACGCTGAAATCAAATTTCTCACCACATGCAAGGCACCGTTCCAGTACAATAAAACCATTGGTTTACCCAATGCTGTGATCAATTGCATCCTGAACATACATACATTCTAAATATTTGATACTTAAGCACACTGAATCTTGTCATTCACAGTATGACTATTCATGCAGAGAGACAAGTAAAAATTACAGTGTTTGCAAATGCCACTGATGATGCAGAACCAATGAAATGCATATCTGTACCCTGTCCAGTAACACACAACACTTACTGTAACTCAAATATTCTAATCATTCTCAAATACTGCCAAACATTTCAGTGCTATGACAGTATGATGCCACTCACCTGTGACCCTCTTACAAATTTCCTATCTCAATTACGCGGACTGTCACTGACATTTGGGCATCAGTGTACTCTATAACTATTACAACTATCTGCACTGACAACATTATAGCCTCAGAATAGAATCCAACTGGCTAAAATTACATCATTATGGTACGTAGAGAGGTGGCACATACTACATCACTAGATTTTGCTAGCACACTCTTATCTAGCATTGCTTGTAGCACCATCCATTGCATCAGGCAGTGAACTGCAGCAAGTATTCCTCTGTGTATTTTCCTTGTCAAGTGCATGATTCTATGCATTACTAAGGGCAGAGCCATTGCTTGTATTGAAGTTGTTTTAACAAAATCTGGTTTTAACAGCTTCTCTGATCACAGATTCCCAATAGTTCAAAGTGTGAGCCAGTATTCTTGTTTGTTCAAGCAAGACTTTGTGCTTATTTTACAGACTGTCATCTGCCACTGCTTATTAATGCAAATGCCTATATTTGTGGTGATGTTGATCCTTGACAACAAATGGTAACCGTCAGTATAGAATGGCCCACGTAACTCTTGCCACACTCACAAGCAATGTCAAATTCCCAGAACTCTCAGCCCAATCTTATCATTAATGGATTGCAACATTTCTTTAATATTCCTGGGTGGCCAGAAGACTGGTCCATTTCTTGCCTGTTCAGGACTATCTATATTGCTAGCAGTTGCACCGTAGAATGCAATCCACACAATGTGTTGGTCCTCTTGGCTTGTTTGAATGAAGTTGTATCTTGGTTTTTCCCAACAGGGTTGATCTAATGTTAGAGACAAAACACCTGTTCCTTCAAAACACTGTTTTCAGTTGCTTAATCTTGGAACCGAGGTGGTCCATGTACAAAATAGTTCTGGCTCTGTGGACTAAGATGCTCAGTATAGCTATCTTCTGAGCTAGATGGTGAAAGCTATGCCCACTGAGATACAGTTCAATATACATTGGTTTTCTGTACACAGAACGGCCCACTTGTGCATCTGACTGCTGTAAAACCAACACATCTAAGAAAGGCTACCTCTACCTCTGTCCTCCTGTACCCTGCCAGCACATGACAATCAGTTTCAGTCCCTAACGAAGGTGATAGTAGGTATCATCCAAAGCTTGGAATTTTATCCGAAACTGATGCGACAAGTGAACTGAGAAATTTATATTCAAGGACTCTACTGCACGAAACTTTGTAGTAAATGCTAGCTACTCATTTCCTGATTTGATAACACTTGATATGTTCTGTCTTAACCAACCTGAATCTCTTCTCTTCTCCCTCCTACACTCACTTTTATATATCACTCTGCAACCTACAAGCTACCTACATTTCACCACATGACACTGTGAAGGGAAATAACATACATTAGGCATACACTACTGTTAGACAAAATCAAGTTACACGAAGTACATGTTGCATACACAGTAGTTAAAACCATATTTAAATACTAATATTTACTACTAAGCATCACAAAAATTTCAAATTTAGCCAAATACATTAATTCACCATGACACCCCTTCCAATAAATACATTACATAAAATATCATGGCAGCAAAAGCAACAGTCCTCAGTCCTCTCGACACACACATTCCTATTGCAACAAAACCCGTCACTTCCAACTCCAAAAAATGGATACTGCCTAACAAAACACCATCACAGTACTCAGTACCTTACCAGAAAAACCATCACTTTGGTGTAATCAACACAAGCACCGTCAGTTTCCTCATGCCACTGCAATGAAATAAATCACAACACAGCTGCATTTGATGAAGTGTCGTAACATGGATACAACTTATCTGCTTTATCTGTCACAGCACATATTGCTATAAGACAATTCAACAAATTATATATACTGCTGGGTAAACATTCTCCTAGTTAGGGAAACACAGTAAGGACTAAAGGAACTCTGACAGCTACTCCTCCTCAATATCATTCTGTTCAGTCCCATTCCAGTCATTTGAAACACATACTACCATTTTGCTGCTGCTGTCCCAACTATTCTCCTCGAAATGTATGTCTTTTGGTACACACTGGAGTATTTTCAGTTGCTCCTGCTCCTTCCAACACGCATGCCGTAACATATCCTTTCGTTATAGCACCAATAATTTTCTATGAAAATAAATGAATACAGAGTGACCCATACAAAAGGATCACACACAACAGCATAATAGAACACGGTCATTTCAGCTGTTAACAATTCAGCAATGAAATGAGAAAAAATAACCAATCCATAACGCTAGTGTATCATACCTCTCATGCCAGTGATGGACATTAGCATACACTGTTTGACTGAACCTTGTGCAGCAAGCCAAGTAATGAAGCAAGCATGCTAAAATCAAATTCCTGCCACACATACAAAGCATCCTTTCAGTGCAATAAAACCAGAATCTACACCAATGCTCTGAAGATTTCAATCCTGAACATAAATGTTCTCCATATGCTTGAAACTGAAGCACAGTCAACCTACTCATTCACATGATGACTATTCATCCTATGTGGCACAAGATATATTACAGTGCTAGCTAAATCCACTGATGGCAGAACTAATGAAACACATAGCTCTATACTCTGTTCAGTAACATACAACACTCAACTATTCTGAAATACTGCCGAATATTTCAATACTACAAAAGTAGTATGCTGTCACTTACGGGTTCAATGAATTACTATAAATATTCTTTGTTAACGAACCTGCATTCTCCTCTTCACCCTCTGACACTCACTCCAATCCATTACTCTGCATCCTACTGGCTACCTCTACTTTGCAGCATGACACTACAAATGGTGTACCACACATTATACATGAAAAACCATCAGACAAAATCAAGGAACACAATCTACATATTATATTCACTGTAATTGAAACCATATGTAAATACCAGGGTGGACCAAATAGAAGTGGCCTGGATGATTAGATACATCTTGAGGTATATTTGTGGTAGCATTAACTGAGGAGAAAATAACCTATACTTACTTCCAATAAAATCGAGTATATGCCCATACAGCTGGAGAGACCTTGGAGTGCACTTACACAAACTTCAGGCCTGACAGAGATGTTTTAAGAGGTCAGTCTGGTAGTGGAAATAGCTGGCCATCCATGTCACCTGATCTGTCAGTGTGTGATACCTTTGCGTGGCAAGCCATCAAGTCTAAGGTGTATCACAACAACCCTCATAGTCATCAAGAACTGCAGCAGAATATTTCGAATGAGACTGCAGCCATTCCAACAGTCCAATTTTGATTCACCTTCAGCAACTTGCTGACCAGAACCCAGAAACGCATAAAGATTAATGGTAGTCACTTTACACATCTGTAGTCAAGTTAGTACTGAATTTCCATTACTCTTGTGTGCTTCTTAGTGCCCTGGAATTCTGTTCTTTGCCCCACTTTTATTTGCTCCACCACCTACAAAATTTTTACATCACATGAATATCAGCTTCAGCCCAATATATTGATTCTCCATGACACCTGTAGTGACCAACACATTAAATAAAGCAATATGGCTCCAACAGCAATTGTCATCTTTTCTCTGCACACACATTTGTCCTGAAACAAACTCCGCCACTTCCAAAAACAAAACTGGATACTGCCTAATGAGAAACTATCAGTGTACCTTAATAGGAAAAGAATCTTTTTGCTTTAATCAACAGAAATCACAATCAATTTCCTGATGCCACTTCACTGAAAGAAATCACAACAGAGCTGCACTTGATGGACTGTCATAACATGACTAACTTTTCTGCTACATCTGCCATATCTCGCATCACTATAAGTCACAAATTACATGCAATTCAATGCAATAAATTATACATACAACATGGGAAAACATTCTCCTTGTCATGAGACACACATAGCAAAATAATGGAACTCAAACAGCTACTCACTCTCACTCAATAACTACTCAGTCCCCTTCTGGTCATTTCAAACACCTACTATCATTTTTCTGCTGCTGTTCCAACTACTTTCCTCTCACTGCATGTTTTTTGGTAACTTCTCATACATTTGCAGTTGCTCCTGCACCTTCCAACATGTATGTCATAAAATAACAATCCGTTATGCCCACAGCTAATTCCTATGAAAAACTCACGTGACGAATACAAAAGGGTCACCTATAATAGCACGAAAGAACATTGTTATTTCAGCTTTTATAATTCAGCAATAAAGCAAGAAAAATTAATACATCCATAATGCAAGTGTATCATACCTCTCATGCCAGTGAAGGACATTAGCATAGCACGTCTGACAACCTCATACAGCAAACCACATCACAAAGCAACTACATTGAAATCAAATTTGTCACCACATGCGAGGCACTGTTTCAGTACAATAAAACCAGTGGTTTACCAAATGCTCTTATGAACTGCATCCTGAAAATACATCCATTCCAAATACTTTATACTTAAGCACAGTGAATCTTGTCATTCACATTATGACTATTCATGCTAAGAGACACAAGCAAACATTACAGTGTTTACAAATGCCACTGATGGTGCAGAACTAATGAAACACATATCTGTACTCTGTTCAGTAACACACAATACTCAACTATTCTGCAAGACTGCCAAAATTTTGAATACTACAACAGTATGCTGTCACTTACAATATTTCTACTAGTCCACGGAACAGGTATGTTAACAAACCTGCATCTCTCCTTTTCTCCCTCTGACACTCACTCCACTACCTTACTCTGCACCCTGCAGACTGCCTCTACTTCACAACATAACACCATGAATGGAGTTACATGCATTATACATGAACTACTATAAGACAAAATCAAATAACATAATCTATGTATTAACACTCACTGCAATTCAAACCATAGGTAAATACAGGGTGGAGCAAATAAGAATGGCCTGGACATGTTTCAACATAAATTTGTGGGCTCATTAAATGAGGAGGAAATGACTTATACTGCTTCGAACAGCATGTAGTAAGTGCCCATACAGCTGGGAGAACCTTGGAGAACATTTACACAAACTGCACACCTGACAGAGTTTATTAAAGGTCTGTCTTTGCGGACCTAGATGGCCATCCATGTCACCTGATCGTTCAGTGTGCGCTAACTTTGTGCAACGTGTCATCAAGTCTAAGGTGTAGTGCAACAAACCTCGTAGTCTTCAAGAACTGTAGCAGAACATTTTCAATGAGACTGCAGCCAGTCAGGTTCGTACTGAATTTCCTTTCCTACGGAGTGATTCTTAGTACCCTGAAATTCTGTTCTTCGGGCCATTTTTATTACTGCATCATGTCTAAAATATTTACATCATCACATAAATGTCAACTTCACTCAAACATATTAATATTCCACGAACACCTGTTGCAACCGACACATTACACAAAACACCAAGGCTCCAACAGCAATTGTCTATTTTCCTCTGCACACACATTTATCCTGAAACAAACTCAACCACTTCCAACCACAAAAACTGGATAATGCCTAATGAAAAACCATCAGTATACATGACCAAAGATAGAATCATTTTGCTTTAATCAACAGCACTCTCAATCTATTTCCTCAATCTATTTCACTAAAATCATCTCTTTTGCAAATAAATGAATACAGATTGACCCATACAAAAGGGCTATATACAACTGCATAAAAGAATATTGTAATTTCAGCTGTTACCAATTCAGAAATAATTCAAGAAAAATTAACCAATCCATAATGCAAGTGTGTTGTATCTCTAACACCAGTGATGGACATTAGCACAGCATGTCTGACACCTCTTACAGCAAACCACATAACCAAGCAAGCATGCTCAAATCAAATTTATGCCACCACAGGGAAGGCACAGTTCATTAACAAGAAGCTTAACCAATGCTGTGACCAACAGAATCCTGAACGTACATCCTTTCCAAACACTTCAAACTTAAGCACCGTGACTCTCGTCATTCACATTAGGACTATTTATCCTAAGAGGTGTAAAAAATATTAAAGTGTTAGCAAAAGCCATTAATGGCATAGAATTAATGAAACACTTGCCTCTATTCTGTCCTGTAAAACACAACACATGTTGTAAGTCTAACAAATACTCTCACATACAGCCAAACATTTCAATGGTACAACAGTATGATATGTACCACTGATGTGTCACACTCCTCCAATACTTGTCCCACAATCACACAGTATGTAACTGATCTTTGGGCACCAATGCCTAAAGGCAGTCTACCACAACAACTATCCACACTGCCAGTATTTCAAAACTACATACACAAATCCCCCACATCTTCCCCAAAATGAGCTAACTTTCCCAACACCTCATGCATTCCCAATAATTAATCAATAAGCCAGCTGACTTCCCTCTGCTGATGAACATGTATGTATATATGTCTATTCCTGCTGCAAAAACGAAGATGATGTGACTGACCAAACGAAAGTGCTGGCAGGTCGATAGACACACAAACAAACACACAAAATTCAAGCTTTCGCAACCAACGGTTGCTCCATCAGGAAAGAGGGAAGGAGATGGAAAGACGAAAGGATGTGGGTTCTAAGGGAGAGGGTAAGGAGTCATTCCAATCCCGGGAGCGGAAAGACTTACTTTAGGGGGGAAAGAAGGACAGGTATACACTCGCACAACAGCATTCGCACAACAGCACAAAACTGCAAGTATCAATGGATCTGGTCAAACTATCTGCAAAATATAATTATATCTTTTATGACATCATCCAGTTATTCTGAAAACACGAAGTTATGAACACACCCACCTAACATCACACACGTGCTTCACACTATAGCAATTACTACTGTTTCTACCAGTGCTTACAAAATGAAGGAACAGCAGTTAGTACCATATACCACCAATGACAACCTGATGATTTGTGTAAGATTATTTATGCTTTAGATAATGCTTCATCCTAGTTGCCATTACTAGCACCTACTGATATATTCCCATTTGCTTCGATCTCTTCTAACTCTTGGACAACAGGTGTTCAGTAATTATGTCATCATTCATGGCCACGATGTGGGTATATATTCATGAAACAATCTTCAAATGGTGCCACATATAACACGCATTTCATATTACATTAAAAACCACTAGATTCCCTCAAAGCACCCATCCCACAAAAATGACTATTGTTAAGTATGCCACATTTGCCCAAAAAACAGTTAAATCCACATCACTGCAACAATGTACTCACTAAAACATTTCTGACCATTCCCTCTCAGCTGCTGCTATGTTATTAGTACCTAACATGCACCAAAATGACTGCACTTGCAGGCTATGCAGATACAGAAAGGCCACTCCAAACACAATCCAAGATCAAATGACAAACTTTCATGCTGTAGCTACAGTCTCATTAGATGATACTATTCCAGTTGACACTAATAACAATTTCATGCACTAAAATCACCTGCTGTTTTCCTTCATCTTTTTTCCTTTCCCTCCAATCCTGAGAACAAGCTACTGACTCCAAAAGCTTCCATGCATAAAACCTTGTTTTGTATAGGTGTTCTCCTGCTTGCACTTTGTTAACAGATTTTTAATCTATCCAATTACCTTATATTTTGTATAGTAGCACCTAATAATGTTATGTCAAGTTTAAGCCTTAATGGTACTTATGTCCAACACATTATTCTTATTTTAACACACTGACATTAACACCGTAAAAGCAATGCCATCTCTTACTATGGACCTTTATGAATTATTCAGCAAATCACCCATGCAATATTCATGCATTGAACCATAATGTGATACATCATCATTTCCTCTCCATCATGCAAAGAGATGCATACATAGCTCCCATGATTGCTCAGTGCCAAACTGTTCCTATGTTGCCAGAATGAGATTTTCACTCTACAGCAGAGTGTGTGCCGATATGAAACTTCCTGAAATGAAAACTGCATGCTGGACCAAGACTCAAACTTGGGACCTAGACAAAGTCCCGAGCTCGAGTCTCGGACCAGCACACAGTTTTAATCTGCCAGGAAGTTTCAAATTTTCTCATGTTAATCACCTTCTCATATGCACAAACGGCCTGACACTTCTAAACTGACTGCTCAACATTAATAAAGTGACAGGTTGAAACAGCTTAACTGCTAAGCCCACATAGAACAGGCAGAAATTGTACCAAAACCATTTAATTAATTTTACTTCAACCTTGTAACACTGCTCAAGGAACTAGTGCTGCTGCTATGAACCTCAACAAAGCATTGTTTTACACATAGCCAAACACAATGTCAGCCTTCTTAAGTAAAATTACACTCCATGTCTAGTATATACAAACTCTACATGCTTACGACCATTTCTGCAAACATTCGTAGTTTGTGTTCAATGGATTACTAGGAATATACTGTCTTAACCAACCTACACTACTACTTTTCTCCACTCACTCCAAGCCAACACTCTTCAACCAACAGGCTACCTGTATTTATAAGCATGACACTATGAACGAAAGTAATAAACCTTATGCATGCACTAATGTTAGACAAAATCAAGTTACATGATCTAGATGTTACACCCACTGCAATCAAAACCATAGGTAAATACAAAATATTTACTACTAAACACGACATACATTTCAACTTCACCAAATACATTTATTCTCCATGACACCTGTTGTATCCAATACATTACATAAAACATAATGACACCAACAGCAATAGTACAAATTCTTGACATCTCAGATGAGACAACAGGAAATTAACCAAACTGTTTGACAGCCCCTCATCCTCCTCCTATCACATCCCTCCCTATCTTTTCAAACTCACACTATCATTTAACTGCAGCTGTTGCAACTATTATTTTCTAAATGTACATTTTTTGATAAATTCTCAAATATTTGCAGTAGTTCCTGCTCCTTACAAGATGTACATCATAATATAGCCTTAAATTTTAACTACAACCATTGCCCCTGAAAATAAACGAATACAAAGTGACCCCATACAAAAGGGTCATACATAATATCATAAAAGAACACTTATATTAGCTGAAAATAATTCACAATAATGCAACAAATTAAGATATCCACAATGCAAGTGCGTCATACCTCTGACACTGATGAACATTAGCACAGAATGCCTGAGAAAACCTCAAACAACAACCCGTGTAACCAAGCAAGCATGCTCATATCAAATGTATGCCAACACATGAAAGGCACTACGCCAGTGCAATAAACCCAGAGGCTTAAATAATGTTGTGACAACTGAGTCCTGAACATATATCCTTTCCAAAATCTGTAAACTGAAGCACACAGAATGTCAGTATTCACATTATGACTAATCATCCTAAAATGCACAAGAAATATTACAGTGTTATGTAAAGTCACTGATGGTGCAAAACTAATGAAACACATACCTCTACCCTGTTCAATAAGACACATCACATCATCTTCAGTAACTCAAATAAATACTCTAAAATACAGCCATACATTTCAATGCTGCATCAACAGAAGAATGCCACTGAACTGTGACCTCCTTACAAAATATCCTACCTCAGTTAGAAAGTACGTATTTGATCTTTGGGCATCACTGCCTAAAGGCAGTCTGCAACTATTGAAACTATTCACATCTCCAACATTTCGAAACTACTTTCTAGAAATCACCCACATCTTTCATGCAGTGAGATATCTTTTCCAATATGTCTTGCATCCTCAATTATGCAATCAGTAGGTCAACTGACTGATGACATTTTTCCTTACATCAATAATGCTACCTGTGCCTTGTCCTAGCTCATTAGACAAGCACCTGCTGATATATCCACATTTGCTTTTGTCAGTTCTAACATTTTGGAAACAAGCACTCGATAATTACATCATCACTTCATGTCAGATACATGGGTACAAATTTGTTGAACAACTGCTGAATGCTGCCACATGCAACATTCGTCTCACATCACATTAAAAACTACTACATTCCGCAAAAATTACCACTTATAAAACATGGCACTCTTGCCCTTCATACAGGTAAATCCACTTCGCTGATATCTGTAAAGCAAGTAACAATATTAGAGAAGGAAAGCTGCTACTCACCACATAGCGGAGATGCTGAGTAGCAACTTTACTTCTCTAATATTGTTACTTTCATCCTGGATTTTACATTATAAAGCAAGTAACATACTCATTGAAACAATTTGGAGCATTCCCTCTAAGCTGCTGATATGTTATTTGTACCTGACACATATCAGAAAGACTACACAAATTTGCAAGTTATATTTATAGAAAAAGGATGCTCAAAACACAATCCAAAGAGAAACCAATGAATGAGACTCACACTGTAGCTACAAATTGATTATATGATACTGTTATGTTTCACAACAGCAAGGGCATTTGACAATGTTGGATCAAGTTTAGGCCTTAGTGATACACACACCCAACACATCATTCTTACATACGGGACTAATCATCCAAAAGCAATGCCATCTCTTAGAATGTATCTCAACAAAATATACAAGGAATCACCCATGCAATATTCATGCATCGAGCCCTTAATGTGGTACATTATCTTTACTTTTCCATCAGGCAAAAAGTTGCAGGCATAGCTCAAACACTCTGCGCCAGACTCTTCCTGTGTTAATCACATTCTGAAATTCACAGACAGCTTGATATTTCTTACCCAACTGAACAACATTACTAAATTAACACAGGCTGAAACAACATAACTGCAAGAAACCACATGTAACATGCAGAAATGGTACCAAAATGCTCAAGATAATATTAATTCGTCTGTGTACACTGCTCAAACAAGTGCTGCCACAATTAAGCTGAACAAAGTGTAGCTTTACTCACATCCAAACACAATAAATGTCTGCTTTTTAAACAATATTACAATCTGTCCCTGTGATGTACATCTCTTACATGCTTACAAACATTTGTGCAAACATTGTAAACATAACATCACATGATTCGCATTCAATGGATCACTAGAAATATTCTTCCTCCTACACGCACTCTAATCCCTTACTCTGCAACCTATGGGCTACCTCTACTTCACACCATGACACTATGAATGGAGTAATATACATTATACATAATCTACCATAGACAAAAATCAAGTAACACACTCTACATATTACACTCACTGTAATTAAAACCACAAGTAAATACAGAGCGGAGCACATAAAAGTGGCCATGATGATTGGATACGATTCAACGTGTATTTGTGGCACCATTAACTGTGAAGTAAATGACCTATACTTTCTTCCAACAGGATGGAGTGTATGCCCATACAGCCCAACAAACCTTGGAGCACTATTACACAAACTTCATGCCTGACATATATATTATCAGAGGTCAGTCTAGTCACAGAACTGGCCACCCATGTCACCTGATCTGTCAGTTTGCAATAACTTGGTGTAGCGAGCTATGAAGTTTAATGTGTATCACACCAACCCTCATAGTCTTCGACAACTGCAGCAGAATATTTTGGATGAGACTGCAGCCATCCCAGCAGGCCAGCTTTGATGCAGAAGCTTGATGCAGAAAGTTAAATGGTTGTCACTTCGAACATCTGCTATAGTCAAGTTAGTACTGGATTTCTATTCCTGTGCTCCGATTCTTTGTACCCTGGAACTCTCTTCTTCAGGCTACTTTATATTTGCTCCACCTTGTACAAATAATTTACATTATCACATAAATATCAATTTCAGGCAAATATATTAATTCTTCATTAAGCCTGATGCAACAGAGGCATTACATACAATATTATGGCTGCAACAGCAATAGTCCTCTTTACTCTGCATACACATTTCTGCAGAAACAAACACTGCCACTTACAAACACAAAAAACTGGATACCGCCTAATGAAAAACGATCACTACATCCTAGCACACAATGAGGTGTTTTGCTTTAATCAACAGCAACCACAATTTCCTCATGCCAGTCCACTGAAACAAATCGCAACAGAGCTGCATCTGATGGAGTGTCATAACATGAGTAACTTTTCTGCTTCCTCTGCAACATCCAGTGCCACTGTAAGTATGAAATTACATGCAGTTCAACAAATTATACACACGACCTGGTTACAAGTTCTCAGTATCACAGATGACACACCAGGAAACTAATCAAACTCTCTGACAGCTTCGCACCCTCCTCCAGTCGCATCCTGCTCAATACCCTTCCCATCATTTGAAACTCTTAACATTTTGCTACAGCTGTTCCAACTATTCTCTTCTAAAACATGTCACATCTCTTGATATTTTCAGAGAGATACCTGAATATGAGCGTATAAGAGCCTGAAAACTGTTGTGTGTTAAACGAAAGAACCTTAAAACTGTACCGGTATTTTCAATCTCTTCTAGATGTATGTCTGTTGACAACTACTCTAATATTTGCAGTTACTCCTGCTCCTAACAATAAGTACCTCAAAACCTATCCTTCCATTATAACCACAGTTATTTCCTCTAAAAATAAATGAGTACAGTGTGACCCATACTAAAGGGTTATACACAAATCCATAAAAGAACACTGCTATTTCAGCTGCTAACAATTCAGGAATAATGCAAGAAAAATTAACCATATTGTAAGTGCATCATACCTATCATGCCACTGATGTATATTAGCAAAGCATAGCATGTCTGTCTGAACATACAGCAAACCATGTAACCAAGCAAGCATGCTCATATCAAATTTATGGTACCACATGGAAGACACCTTTTCAGGGCAATAAGACCAGAGGCTTAAGTGATACTCTGAGCAAATGAATCTTGAACATACATTTTTACCAAATGCTTGAAACTTAAGCACAGTGAATCACATCATTTACATTACGACTATTCTTTCTAAGAGGCTCAAGAAATATTATAGTGTTAGCTAAATCCACTAATGGTTCAGAACAAATGGAACACATACCTCTACTCCACTCAACAACACACACTTCTGCAACTCAAACAAATACTCTCAAATGCAGCCAAAGATTTCAATGCTGCATCAGTACAATGCCACTCAGCTGTGATCATTCTACAGTATTTCCTACCTCAATTACACAATATGTCACTAATTTTTGGGTATCAATGCCAAAAGGCAGTCTACAAAAACTAACTACTTTACCAAAATTTTAAAACAACTACATGTGGACCATCCACATCCTTCGTACAGCAAGCCACCTTTTCCAATACAACTTGCATCTTCAAAAATGGCTCTGAGCACTATGGGACTCAACTGCTGTGGTCATCAGTCCCCTAGAACTTAGAACTACTTAAACCTAACTAACCTAAGGACATCACACACATCCATGCCCGAGGCAGGATTCGAACCTGCGACCGTAGCAGTCGCACGGTTCCTGACTGCGCGCCTAGAACCGCGAGACCACCGCGGCCGGCCACTTGCATCTTCAATAATTACTCAATCAATAATTCAACTCGGTGCCCTCTGCTAATGATTATGTATCTGTCTCAATAAACATGCTCATTTCTGTTGGATGTCAGTGAGACAGAGAAAGAGAGGTGTTTGCACAAAGACCAATCCCACTATAATGCAAGCCATGAAACAACAGCATACAAAATATCACAACTACAAGTACTAGTGTCTCTGGTCACACAAACAGCAAAATGGAATTATATCTTTTAGCACATCATCTAGTTATTCCTTAAATGCAAAGTAACCAATGCAAAGTAACCAATGCAAAGTAACCAATGCAAAGTCATCAACTTAGTATCACATGCCTGCTTGACACTATAGTTATCACCACACTATAGCAATTACTTAAATGTTTTTACCAGTACTTGAAGAATGAAGACACAGAAGTTACTAGTTCATTTCACGTATGACTACCTTAAGACTTTTTCCTTACATCAATAATGATTCAGATAATGCTCTGTCCTAGCTGATATGATTAGCACCTGCTGATATATTCACATTGGCTTAGGTTGGTTTTAGCAATTGGGAAAGAAGACTTCAGTAATTACATCAATCACTTTCATGTCAATTAGGTAGGTAGAAAATTGTGAAATGATAGTCAAATGGTACCACATACAACATTCATCTCAGATCACATTACAAGACAGTAGATTCGCTCATCTGCAAGAATGAATCTTTATAAAAAGTATGCCACACGTGCCCTTCACACACACTGCTATCTGTAATGCAAATACTCTATTCATAAAAATAATTTTGACCAATGGCTCTCAGCTGCTATGTTGTTAGTACCTGACATATATTGAATCAACTGAACACTTTGAAGTTGCATGTATACAGAAAGGCCACTCACAGTACAATCCCAACAAAAACTATTGACCAAGTCCCTCATGCTGTAGCTATAACCCAGTTACATGGTACCACTACACTTCAGAACACCAATTCGTCAACACTAAAAACATTTTCATGCAATGTAATGACGTATTTTTGATAGTAGCATTTGACAATGTTACATCACATTCAGGCCTTACTGAAATATACACCCAACAGATTCTTCTTAGATTAACACACCTTACAAAGGTAATGTCGTCTCTGGACATTAATTACTTGACAAACAACCCACACAATATTCGTGCACTGAGCCCTTGTTGTCGATCATCATCTTTTCCTCTCCATCATGCAAAAAGATGCAGACGTATCTCCCAATAGTACTCTGTGCCAAACTGTACCTATGTTAATTACAATCCCACATGCACAAACAGCTTGACTTTTCTAACTCAATTGCATAACATTACTAAAGTAACACAGTACTAAAACCTTATCTGCAAAGAACCACACGTATAGGCATAAATGGTACCAAAAGAGCTTAAATTAACATTAATTCATTCCTGTACACAGCTCAAACAACTAGTACTACCACAATTAACGTGAACAAAGCATTGCTTTACACATAGGCCAACACAACAACTGTATGTTTCTTAAACAAAATTACACAACTATACTAGGGAGTATATACAAACTCTACCTTGCTTACTAACATTTCTGCAAGTGCTGAAACCTCCCTGTTCTGTGATTTGATTCAATTAATAATTAGAAGTGTTCTACGTTAACCAACCAGTATCTCTCTTCTACCTACAACACTCACTCGCATCCAAATCTACAAGGTATCTTTATTTCACAGCAGGACACTGACTGGAAGTAATATACTCTTATATTATACATGCAGTAATTTGAGACACAATCAAGTTACACGACAATATGTTACACTCACTGTAATTCAAACCACAGGTGAAAACAAAAATACCTACTACTAAACATCACATAATTTTCAACAATATATATTAATTATCGGTGGCATCTGTTCCAAAAAATGCATTACATAAAACATCATGGCTCCAACACTTACAGACACCTTTCCCTCTGCACATTTTTTCTGAAACGAACTCTGCCACCTCCAACCACAAAAACTGGATGCTGCTTTATGAAAAACCACCACAATAACTTAGCAGAGAAAGAATAATTTTGCATTAATCAACAGTAACCACAATAAATTTCCCCATGCCACTTCCCTGAAACAATCATAAAAGAGCTCATTTGACGGAGTGTCGTAACATGACGTAACTTTTCTGCTTCATCTGCAACATTTCTTAACACTACAAGGCAGAAATCACATTCAATGCAATAAGTTATATATACCATGTGGGTAAACATTCTCCTATTCATGGAAGACACAGCAACAAACTAGCCAAATTCTTTGACAGCTTCTCATCCTCATTCAGCAGCATCCTGGCAATCCACTTCCATTCACTTCAAACACAAAATACCATTTTTGCCACTTACCCAATGTTCACCTAAATGGATTGGCAACTCCTCACACACTGAAGCACCACAGGGTTGCACATGCACAAGGCGTTGCCTCCTCAGACTGTGTTGGTCACAACAAAGACAACTAACTGGACCAATTCACCTGCCAGCTCTTAGCAGCCCACCATTCAGAGTATATTTGGAGACACTGCAGTGGGATTTACGACTTCCCACCAATATCTCAAGACTTACCTGTCAGCCGACTACGCCGAATGCCCCACCTCCATCATTGGGGATTATCAGTGGCATAATCTTCACTTCACACTACGTTCATTTACTGTGAGTTCCAGGCACATACTCATTAGTGACCAAAAAGTTGTATTATTTTTATAGAGGACAGCTTTTCCTCTGTTATTAATTCCATCTATTGTGGTCGTAATAAACCCTTATTTTTGGTTACTTGTGCCTTCCTATTGCTTATGAAGTATCTTTCCATAGGAGATTAAGCAATTTTGTCACTACTGTTCGAACTATGCTTTTCTAAATGTATGTTTTCTGATAACTTCTTAAATATTTGCAGTTGTTCTGCTCCTTCTGACACGTATGTTGTAATATAGCCTCCCACTATAGCCACAACCACTTCCCCTGAAAACAAATGGATGCATAGTGACTCATACATGAGGGTAACACACGACAGCATAAAAGAACACTGCCATTCCAACTGTAAACAATTCGGCAACAAAGCAAGAAAAATTAAGCTATCCATAATGCAAGTGTATCATACCTCTCATGCCAATGATGGGCATTAGCATAGCATGTATAACTGACCCTCCTACAACAAACCACAGAACCAAGCAATTATGCTCAAATCCTGATGCTACTGACACGCAGAACTAATGAACCACATTCCTCTACTTTGTAAAATGACACACAATACTTTCTGTAACTTAAAACATGCGCTCAAATACAGAAACATTTAATGTTACTACAGTGTGATGCAGATGGGTCGCATGTGAATGGCAACATTTACTTTCTCAACCATGCAGTATCTTAATGATCTATGTCCACATTGCCAATATTTTGAAACTACCACATCCTTCACACAATGAGCTATCTTCCTCAGGACCTCATGCATCATCAATGATTACTCAGTAAGTCAACTGACTGCCCTCTGTTGACGACTATGTATGTGTCACAAGAAACATGCCTACTTTTGTTGTACGCCAGCGAGAGAGAGAGAGAGAGAGAGAGAGAGAGAGAGAGAGAGAGAGAGAGAGAGAAGTGTTAGCACCAAGGACACCACACTATAATGCAATCAATGAAACAACAGCATACAACAGTCACAACTGCATATGCCAATACCTCTTGTCACAAGCAGTGAAAGGGAATTATATCTTTTAGGGCATCATCCACTTACTGCTCCACCACAGAGTCAGCAACACACCAACCTAGCTAAACATGCTTGCTTCACACTAGAGCAATTAGCACACTATAAAAGTTACTTACTGTTTCTATCAGTACTTACACAATACAGACACAGCAGTTACTACGATATTCTATCAATGACAATCTGATGACATTTTTCCTTATATCATTAATCCTTTGGATACGCTTTGTCCTAGCTGCTAAAAGTAGCACCAGCTGATATTTTCACATTTGCATAGGTCAGGTCTAACTCTTGTGAAACAAGACTTCAGTAATTACATGTATCACATTACATCACATTACATCACATTAGGTTGGCACAAACTTGTGAAACAACCACCAAATTGTAGCACATACTTCATTCATCTCAGATCACATTAAAAACCATTAATTTTGCTCAAAGTACACATCCACCAAAATGGCTCTTTATAAAGTACACCACACTTGTCCTTCATACAAACTGCTATCTGTAAATCAAATACTCTACTCATAAAATTAATTTTGACCATTTGCTCTCTGCTACTGCTACGGTGTTAGTACCTGACACATGCCAAACCAGCTGCACACTTTCGAGTTATACATATACAGGAATGCCATTCGAAGCACAATCCCAACATCCCAACAAAAACCAATGACCAAGAGTCTTACGCCATAGCTACAAACCAATTACGTGGTATTACTCCATTTCACAACAAACATTTGTCAACACAAAAAACATTTTCATGCGACGTAATGATACATTTTGGATGGTAGCATTTGACAATGTTACGCCAGCTTTAGGCTTACTGAAATACACGTCTAACAGATTATTCTTACATTAACACACTGACACTAACTTTGCATAAGCAATGTCGTATCTGGACCACAACAAACTATTTGCCAAATCACCTACGCAATAATCGTGGACTGAGCCCTTATTATGGTACATCATCTTTTCCTCTCCATCATGCAAAAAGATTCAGACATAGCTCCCAATAGCACTCTGTGCCAAACTGTTCCTATGTTAATTAAAATCTCAAATGCACAAACTGCTTTACTTTTCTAACTCAATTGCACAACATTTCTGAATTAAGACAGTCTAAAACAGCTTAACTGCAAAGAACCACATATAACAGACAGAAATGGTACCAAAAGTGTTTGATTTACTATTAATTCTTCTCTATACATTGCTGAAACAACAAGTGCTGCTACAATTACCCTAACAAAGCAATGCTTTACATATAGCCAAATGCAATGTATGTCTGCTTTACAAACAACATTATACTCTGTCCCTACTATATACACACTCTACATGTTTACAAACATTTCTACTAACACTGCAGACAAACCAATCCCGTTGATTTGTATTCAGTTGATTACCAGAAATATTCTGTGTTAACCAACCTGCATCTCTCCTCCTCTTCACCCTCCGACACTCACTCCAATCCATTACTCTGCAACCTAAGGGTTACCTCTACCTTGTAGCATGACACTGTGAATGGAGTATTGTCAATTATACACGACCTACCATTAGACAAAATCAAGTAACACAATTTACACTCACTGTAACTAAAACCATAGGTAAATACAGGGAGGAGAAAATAGAAGTGGTGGTGATGACTGGATACGTCTCAATGTGTTTTTTTTTTTTTTTTTTTTTGGCAGCATTAACTGATGAAGAAATGACCTATACTTCCTTCCAACAGGACAGAGGTAAGTGCTCAGTAAGTGCCCATAGAGCTGGACAAACCTTGGCACACACTTACTTATCAGAGGTCAGTCTAGTCACAGAACTAGCTGGCCACCCATGTCACCTGTTCTGTCAGTGGGCGATAACTTTGTGTAGCGAGTCATCAAGTCTAAGGTGTATCACAACAACCTTCAGAATCTTCAAGAAATGCAGCTGAACATTTCTGATGAGATTGCAGACATTCCAGTAGTCCAGCTTTGATCCGCCTTCAGCAACTTGCTGACAAGGACCCAAAAGTGTAAAAAGTAGAATGGTGGTCACTTCCAACATCTGCTATAGTCAGGTTAATACTGAATTTCCATTCCTCTGTTGTGATTTTTTGTACACTGGAACTCTGTTCTTCACACCATTTTTATTTGCTCCACAATGTTAAAATCATTTACATTATTCCGCCACTTCCAACCACAAAAAATTGGTTACTGTCTAATGGAAGATCATCAGTATATCTTAGCAGGTAAAGAATCATTTTGCTTTACTCAACAGCAATCACATTCAATTTCCTCATGACCCTTCACTGAAAGAAATAACAATGAAGCTGCACTTGACAGAATGTCATAACATGAAAAACTTTTCTGTTTTGTCTGCAACACCTGGTATTACTATCAGGATGATATTAACATGCAATGCACCATATTATACACATGGCCTGGGTACAAAGTGTTTAAGTCACAGATGACAACAGGAAACTAACCAAACACTTTGACAGCTTCACATCCTCTTCCAATGGCATCGTGCTAAATCCCCCTTCCCATTTCTTCGAAATTCATACTATCATTTTGCTGCAGCTCTTCCAACTCTTCTCTTCTAAACCCAAGTTTTTTAACAACTCCTCAAATATTTGCAATTGTTCCTGCTCCTTCCAATACATATATAGTAACATATCCTTAAACTGTAAACACAACCACTTCCTCTGAAAATAATTGAATACAGTGTCATCCATACAAAATGGTCATATATGACATCATACAAGAATATTATCATTTCAGTTGCTAACAATCAGCAATAACACAAGAAAAATTAAGCAATCCATAATGCAAGTGTATCATACCTCTCATGCCAGTGATGGACATTAGCATAGCATGTCTGACAATCTCCTACAACAAACCATGGAACCCAGCAACTATGCTCAAATCAAATTTATGCTACCACATGAGAGGAACTGTTTCAGTGTAAAAAAAACCAGAGGCTTAACATGTTCTGTGATCAACTGAATCTTCAACATACATCCTTTCCATAAGCTTCACAATAGAGCACAGTGAATCTCATCATTCACACGATCACAGTTTATCCTAAGAGACACAAGAAATATTACAACGTTAGCCAATGCTAGTGATGGTGCAGAGCTAATTAAATACATACTTCTATTCTGTAGCTCAAACAAATACTCCCAAATATAGAAACACATTTAATGCTACTATGATATGATGCCATTCACCTGCACCTATGACCCTCCTACAACATTTCTTATCCCATCCATGCAGTATGACAATCTTTGGGCATCAATACCTAAAGACAGTCTACAACTACTACAACTATCAACACTGCCAGTATTTTGAAACTGGCTTTAAAGAAACCCCCACACCCTTCACACAGTGAGCCATCTTCCTCAGGCCCTCTTGCATCATCAATGATTACTCAGTCAATAAGTCAACTGACTGCCCTGTGTTTATGTATGTGTCTCAATAAACATGCCCATTTCTGTTGGAAGACAGAGAGAGAGAGAAATAAGGGTGTTTGCACAGGTAACAACACACTATAATGCAATCCAGGAAACAACAGCATGCGAGACTGTCACAACTGCAAATACCAATGCATTTGGTCATACAAACAGGGAAAGAGAATTATATCTTTTAGCATATCATCTAGTTATCCCTCCAATGCAAAGTCACCAACACATCAACTTTACATCACATGCCTGCTTCAGACTACAGCAATTACTGCACTATTGCATTTGTTTAATGTTTCTGCCAGTACTTACAAAATGCAGACATACCAGTTACTACTTTATTCCACCAGTGGTTACAGTATCATTTTTTCCCTTACATCAGTAATTATTCATACTAGCTGGTACAAATAGCACCTGTTAATATATTCACATTTGCTCATGTTGGATCTAACTCTTGGGAAACAAGGCTTCAGTAATTACATAAATACTTCATGTCCACTAGGTGGGTATGAACTTGTGAAATGATCACCAAATTGTAGCGCATACAACATTCATCTCAGATCACATTAAAAACAACCAGATTCATTCACAGTACTCATCCGTATGTCTCTCTATAAAATATGCCACACTTGCTCTTCATACACATTGGTATCAGTAAAGCAAATACTCTACTCATTGAAATAATTGTGACCATTCGCTCTCAGCTGCTGCTATATTGCTAGTACCTGACACATACCAAACCAACAGCACACTTTCAAGTTATACATGTACAGAAATGCCACTTAAAGCACAATCCCAACAAAAATGAATGACCAGTACTCTTAAGCTGTAACTACAAACCGCTTACATGAAACTATTCTATTTCACAATACGAATTCATCAACACTAAAAGATTTTCATGCAATGAAATGACATATTTTGGATAGTAGCATTTGACAATGTTACATCAAGGTTAGACCTTACTGAAACGTACATCCACCAGATTATTCTGACATACTGCCAAAAACCTTTGCTGAAGCAATGTCAGTCTCTTACCAAGGAACTCAATGAATTATTCAGCTAATCACCCATGCAATATTCGTGCATTTAGCCCTTAATATGGTACCTCATCTTTTCCTCTCCATTATGCAAAAAGATGCAAACATAGGTCCCAATAGTCTCTGTGCCAAACTGTTACTATGTTAATTACAATCTCATATGCACAAACAGCTTGACTTTTCTAACCCAACTGTGTAACATTACTGAAGCAACATAGTATAAAACAGCTTAACTGCAAATAACCACATGTAACAGGCAGAAATGATACCAAAAGTGATTTAATTAATATTAATTCATCCCTGTATACTGCTCAAACAACAAGTGCTGCCACAATTAATCTGAACAAAGCTTGGCTTTACACACAGCCCATACAATAAAAGTACGTTTGGAAAACAAACTTACGCTTTGCCTGCTATATACAAACTCTACATGCTTATTAACATTTCTGCAAGAAATGCAATCTACCCGTTCTGTGATTTGAGTCAATGGATCATTGGAAATATTCTGTGTTAACCAACCTGCATCTCTTCTCTTCTACCACCAACCCTCACTCCAACCCAAAAACTACAGGATATCTGTATTTCTACATCTAAATCTACATTTATACTCCGCAAGCCACCCAACGGTGTTTGGCGGAGGGCACTTTATGTGCCACTGTCATTACCTCCCTTTCCTGTTCCAGTTGCGTATGGTTCGCGGGAAGAACGACTGTCTGAAAGCCTCCGTGCGCGCTCTAATCTCTCTAATTTTACATTCGTGATCTCCTCGGGAGGTATAAGTAGGGGGAAGCAATATATTCGATACCTCATCCAGAAACACACCCTTTCGAAACCTGGCGAGCAAGCTACACCGCGATGCAGAGCGCCTCTCTTGCAGTCTGCCACTTGAGTTTATTAAACATTTCCGTAACGCTATCACAATTACCAAATAACCCTGTGACAAAACGCGCCGCTCTTCTTTGGATCTTCTCTATCTCCTCCGTCAACCCGATCTGGTACGGATCCCACACTGATGAGCAATACTCAAGTATAGGTCGAACGAGTGTTTTGTAAGCCACCTCCTTTGTTGATGGACTACATTTTCTAAGCACTCTCCCAAAGAATCTCAACCTGGTACCCGCCTTACCAACAATTAATTTTATATGATCATTCCACTTCAAATTGTTCCGCACGCATACTCCCACATATTTTACAGAAGTAACTAATACCAGTGTTTGTTCCGCTATCATACAATCATACAGTAAAGGATCCTTCTTTCTATGTATTTCACACAGTACACTACGAATGGAAAACAAAGATGATGTGACTTACCGAACGAAAGTGCTGGCAGGTCGATACACACACAAACAAACACAAACACACACACAAAATTCAAGCTTTCGCAACAAACTGTTGCCTCATCAGGAAAGAGGGGAAGGAGAGGGAAAGACGAAAGGATGTGGGTTTTAAGGGAGAGGGTAAGGAGTCATTCCAATCCCGGGAGCGGAAAGACTTACCTTAGGGGGAAAAAAGGACATGTATACACTCGCGCGCACACACACACACACATATCCATCCACACATATACCAATATATATTTTTCCCACGTGGAATGTTTCACACACACACACACACACACACACACACACACACACACACACACACACACACACCCTGTAGTTTTGGGTTGGAGTGACTGTTGGAGTTAGAAGAGAGAAGATGCAGGTTGGTTACCACAGAATATTTCCAATGATCCATTGAATCAAATCACAGACGGGTAGTTTGCATTTCTTGCAGAAATGTTTATAAGCATGTAGAATTTGTAAAATGATACAAAACCAAGTTACAGAACATACATTTTACTCATTGTAATTAAAACCATACATGAATACAAAAGTATTTACTACTAACCATTACATAAATTTCAACAATAAATATTAATTCTCGTTGACATCTGTTCCAGTGAATACATTACATAAAACATCATGGCTCCAACACCTAAAATTCTCTTTCCTCTGCACACACATTTTTCCTGAAACAAACTACGCCACTTCCAACCACAAGAACAGGATGCTGTCTCTTGAAAAACCATCACAATAACTTAGCAGAGATAGAATTATTTTGCTTTAATCAACAGTAATCACAACCAATTTCCTCATGCCATTTCCCTGAAACATATCATAACAGAGTTGCACTTGACAGTGTCATAACATGACTAACTTTTTCTCTGCTTCACCTGCAATATCTCTTAATCACTGTAAGGCAGAAATTACATGCGATGCAATAAGTTATACATACCACATAGGTAAACTTTCTCCTAGTCATGGAAGACACAGCAGTAAACTAACCAAATTCTTTGACAGTTGCTCATCCTCACTCAGCAGCATACTGGCAATCTAGTCACTTCAAACACAAGATACCATATTTGCCATTTACCCTATGTTCACCTTAACGGATTGGCAACACCTCACACACTGAAGCATCACAGGGTTGCACATGCAAAAGGTGTTACCTCCTTGAACTGCATCAATAACAACAAGGACAACTAACTGCAGGACAAGCACCACATGAGGTCCTCCATGTCAGGGATTTATTTCTCTGTGGTGCCACATGTGTAAATCTGGATCAGCCTGAATTCCTGCCCGTTCCAGGTATATAGGGTGGTACAAGCCAACAGGTTAGGATTTCACACCACTGAAGCTCTGTACCAATTCATGCGGCAGCTCTTAGCAACCCATCATCCAGAGTGTGTTCAGAAGACTCTACAGTGGGATCTATGACTTCCCTCCAATATCCCAAGACGTACCTGTCGGCAACTATGAAGAATGCCCCACCACTGTCATTAGAAATAATCAGTCACATTGTCTTCATATCTTACTGTCTTCATGTTCCCCTACGTTTATTCATTGTGAGTACCACACAAATGCCTGTTAGTGACAGAAAAATTGTCCTACTTTTACTGAGAAGAGTTTTGCCATTGTTATTAACTCTTTCCACTGTGGTCTTAATAAGCTCTTGTTTTTGGTTACCTGTGTCTTCCTATTGCTTATGAAGCATCTTTCCATGGGAGATTATGGAATTTAGTCACTGCTGGTTGAACTATCCTTTCCTAAATGTATGTTTTCTGTTAACTTCCTGAACATTTACAGTCGTTCCTGCTGCTTCCGACATGCACATTGTAATACAGCCTCCTTTATAGCCACAACCATTTCCCCTGAAAACAAATTAATACAGAGTGACGCATACAAGAGGGTAATATGCAACAGCGTAAAAGAACACTGTCATTCCAAGTGCTAACCATTCAGCAATAATGAAACAAAAATTAAGCAATCCATAATGCAAGTGAATCATACCTCTCATGCTGATGATAAGCATTAACATAGCATGTCTGACTGAACCTCATACAACAAACCATGGAACCAAGCAACTATGCTCAAATGAAATTTATGCCACCACATGGGAGGCACTGTTCCAGTGTAACCAAAGCACCAATACTGTGATCAACTGAATCCTGAACATACATCTTTTCCATATGCTTCGAACTTAATCACAGTGAATCTCATCATTCACATTATGACTATTGATCCTAAGAGGCACAAGAAATATTACAGTATTAGCTGATACCACTGATGTGCGAAACTGACGAAATACATTATCTCTACTCTGTAAAATAACACACACCTTCTGTAAGTCTAACAAATGCTCTCGAATACAGAAATACATTTAATGTTACTACAGAATAAGCATGCCCATTTCTGTTGGAAAACTTAGCGTAACATGCCTGCTTCGCACTATAGCAATTCCCACAATATAAAAATTACTTACTGTTTCTACCAATATTTACACATTACAGACACAGCAGTTACTATTTTATTCCAATTATGGAATTCTTGTGACATTCTTCCTTACTTCATTAATGCTTCAGATAATTCTTTGTCCTAGCTGCTACAACTTGCATCCGTTGATATATTTACATTTGCTCAGGTCACCTCTAACACTTGAGAAATAAGTCTTCAGGAACTTCATCATCACTTCATGCCCATAAGTGTGTACAAACTTGTGAAACAATTGCCAAATGGTACCACATACAATATTCGTTTCAGATCACATTAAAAACCAGTACATTTGACAAAGCACACATTGCACAAAAATGATGTCTACAAAGTATGGCAGACTTGCCCTTCGTACACACAAATCCACATCACTGATACCTGTAAAGTAAACACTACACACACATTAAAACACTTCTGAGTATTGCCTATAAGTTGCTGTTATGTTAGTAGTACCTGAAACATCCAAACGATTATGCACTTGCAAGTTATACAGAAAGCACAGTCGAAACACAATCGCAAGATAAACCAATCATCGAGACTCTCATACTATATCTACAAACCTATTAATCATAGTAGTCCATTTCACACCACCACTTCATTGACACTTAATCACTTTCATGCAATGCATTTGACAAAGTGATGTCAAGTTTAGGCCTTAGTGATACATACATCCAACAGACTTTTCATACATTAACACGTTGTCTCTTAGCACGGATGTCAACAAATTATTCAGCAAATCATGCATACAATACTCATGCAATGAGCAATTAATGCACTACTTCATGTTTCAATCAGTGTCACACAAAAAAAGCTTTACTTCACACATAGCCAAATACAATAAGTGTTTGCTTAAAAAGTTTCACCCATTCATGCTTTGCATTCAATGGATCACTACAAATATTCTGTGTTAACCATTCTACATCTCTCCTCTCCTCACTCCAACACTCACTCCAATCCTATAACCTACCTACATTTCACAGCACAACACTATGGAGTAATGTAAATCATGCATGCACTAATATTATTCCTGAAGACATGAACAATGGTGATTGAGTTTAGGCTTGTTTTGCGCATTTACGTCACGCATACTCCACCAACCAATGAGCATTCAGTAGTGTTTTCAGCACACTGCTATGTACGTCATAGCAAGTGAAAGCATTAAACACAATCATAGTGAGTTATTCAGTGAACTTTTATTCCACTTGTTGTGAATCGTCATGGCTGATTGTGGTGGTAAGCAACAAATTCTGCACAAGCAAGTGAAAGACATTTGCAGAGTACACATTTTTTTTTAATTGCAGCGCACATGTATGCACTTACAACTATTGGCTGGAACTGGCAATGGTGAAATCTCCGTCCACATCTCAAGCTGTATGAACTGGCATCATTCGTGGATCGGACTACAGATAAAATACACTCACTATACTTAAAACCGTAAGGAAATACGAAGTACTTTCAGCTAAACATAATATAAATTTCAACCAACGAAATATATTAATTCTCCATGACACCTATTGCAACCAATACCTTACACACATCATCATGGCTCCAACAGCAATAGTCCTCTTTCCTCTGCACATTTGTCCTGAAACAAACCCTCCTCATACCACTTGACAAACAAATCACAACAGAGCTGCACTTGATGGAGTGTCATAACATGACTAACTTTTCTGCTACATCTGCCATATCTCGCATCACTATAAGTCACAAATTACATGCAATTGAAAGCAATAAATTATACATACAACATGGGAAAACATTCTCCTAGTCACAAGACACACGTAGCAAAACAATGGAACTCAACAGCTACTCACTCTCACTCAATAACTACTCAGTCCCCTTCTGGTCATTTCAAACACCTACTATCATTTTGCTGCTGCTGTTCCAACTACTTTCCTCTACCACATTTTTTTGGTAACTTCTCATAAATTTGCAGTTGCTCCTGCTCCTTCCAACATGTATGTCGCAAAATAGCAATCCATTACACTCACAACTAATTCCTATGAAAATAAAAAAACTGTGACGAATACAAATGGTCACCTATAATAGCACAAAAGAACATTGTTATTTCAGCTTTTATAATTCAGCAATAAAGCAAGAAAAATTAATACATCCATAATGCAAGTGTATCATACCTCTCATGCCAGTGAAGGACATTAGCATAGCATGTCTGACAACCTCATACAGCAAACCACATCACCAAGCAACCACACTGAATTGAAATTTGTCACCACATGCAAGTCACTGTTTCAGTACAATAAAACCAGTGGTTTACCAAATGCTCTTATGAACTGCATCCTGAACATACATCCATTCCAAATACTTGATACTGAAGCACAGTGAAACTACTCATTCACATTACAACTATTCATGCTAAGAGACACAAGCAAACATTACAGTGTTTACAAATACCACTGATGGTGCAGAACTAATGAAACACATACTTCTACTTTGTTCAGTAACATACAACAATCAAATATTCTGAAATACTGCCGAATATTTCAATACTACAAAAGTAGTATGCTGTCACTTACGGGTTCAATGAATTACTATAAATATTCTTTGTTAACGAACCTGCATTCTCCTCTTCACCCTCTGACACTCACTCCAATCCATTACTCTGCATCCTACTGGCTACCTCTACTTTGCAGCATGACACTACAAATGGTGTACCACACATTATACATGAAAAACCATCAGACAAAATCAAGGAACACAATCTACATATTATATTCACTGTAATTGAAACCATATGTAAATACCAGGGTGGACCAAATAGAAGTGGCCTGGATGATTAGATACATCTTGAGGTATATTTGTGGTAGCATTAACTGAGGAGAAAATAACCTATACTTACTTCCAATAAAATCGAGTATATGCCCATACAGCTGGAGAGACCTTGGAGTGCACTTACACAAACTTCAGGCCTGACAGAGATGTTTTAAGAGGTCAGTCTGGTAGTGGAAATAGCTGGCCATCCATGTCACCTGATCTGTCAGTGTGTGATACCTTTGCGTGGCAAGCCATCAAGTCTAAGGTGTATCACAACAACCCTCATAGTCATCAAGAACTGCAGCAGAATATTTCGAATGAGACTGCAGCCATTCCAACAGTCCAATTTTGATTCACCTTCAGCAACTTGCTGACCAGAACCCAGAAACGCATAAAGATTAATGGTAGTCACTTTACACATCTGTAGTCAAGTTAGTACTGAATTTCCATTACTCTTGTGTGCTTCTTAGTGCCCTGGAATTCTGTTCTTTGCCCCACTTTTATTTGCTCCACCACCTACAAAATTTTTACATCACATGAATATCAGCTTCAGCCCAATATATTGATTCTCCATGACACCTGTAGTGACCAACACATTAAATAAAGCAATATGGCTCCAACAGCAATTGTCATCTTTTCTCTGCACACACATTTGTCCTGAAACAAACTCCGCCACTTCCAAAAACAAAAACTGGATACTGCCTAATGAGAAACTATCAGTGCACCTTAATAGGTAAAGAATCTTTTTGCTTTAATCAACAGCAATCACAATCAATTTCCTTATGCCACTTCACTGAAAGAAATCACAGAGCTGCACTTGATGTAGCGTCACAACATGAATAGTTTTTCAGCTTCATCTGCAACATCTTGTATCACTATCAGGATGAAATTACATGCAATGGAACAAATTATACAATCGATCTGGGAACACCTTCTCAGTCACAAATGACACACAAAACTAACGAAACTCATTGGCAACTATTCATCCTTTTTCAACTGCAGCTGCTCAATCTCCTTCCTGTCATTTCAAACTCAGACTATCATTTTGCTGCCGCTGTTCCAATTATTCTCCCCTAAATGTATGTTTTTTGGTGACTTATCTAATATTTGCAGTTGCTCCTGGTCCTTTCAATGTGTACATCATAGCACAGCCTTCCATCACAACCACAACTCTTTCCTCTGAAAATAAATGAATGCAGAGTGACCTGTAGAAAAGGGTCATACGCAACTGCATAAAAGAACACTGCCATTTCAGCTCTTAACAATTCAGAAACAATGCAAAAAAAATTAACCAATCCATAATGCAAGTGTGTTATACCTATCACACCAGTGATGGCAAGTGTGTTATACCTATCACACCAGTGATGGACATTAGTATAGCATGTCAGACAAACTCATACAGCAAATTACATAACCAAGTAAGCATGCTCAAATCAAGTTTATGCCACCACACTGAAGGCACAGTTTATGAACAATAAGCTTAACCAATGCTGTGACCAACTGAATGCTAAACATACATCCTTCCGAAATGCTTCAAAATGAAGCACAATGAATCTCATAATTCACATTATGACTATTCCATCGTAAAAGGCAAAAGAAATGTTACAGTGTTAACTATTTATTCCACCAATGACATCCTGATAATTTTTTCCCCTTACATCATAAATGCTTTAGATAATGTTTTGCCCTAACTGCTACAACTAGTATCTGCTGATATATTCATATTTGCTTAGGTTGCTCCTAACTCTTTGGAAACAGGTGCTCAGTAATTTCATCATTTCATATCCACTAGCTGGGTACAAATTTGTGACAGTATCACATAATGGTGCTACAGACAACATTAATTTCTTATCACATTAAAAACCACTTCAGTCACTCAAAATACTCATTCTGCAAAAATGACTACTTCTGAAATATAACAAGAAAAATAATCAGTTTTTGCTAAAATAATTTAATTGGATAGATAAAAGTATCTACTCACCGAGTGGTGGCAAAACACACATATAAAAGAAGTTTATAGTTAGACAAGCTTTCAGAGCCAGTGGCTTCTTTTTCAGGCAGAAGGGTTGGAGGGGAAGGAAGAGGAGCAAAGAGAAATGACTGGAAAGGCCTAGAAAAAGAGGTGGATTTTGGGAAAGACACCTAGAACTGCAGGTTAGTGCTGACTTCACCCCTCTTCCTTCCCCTTCAACCTTTCTGCATGAAAAAGTAGTCACTCTCTCCAAAAGCTAACCTAACCTTTTATGTGTGAGTGTACTGCCACCACTTCGTGAGTAGGTATTTTTTATGAATCCAAGTACCTTATATTTTTTATAGTGGCATCTAACAATGTTTGGTCAAGTTTATGACTTACAGATAAATATATCCAAAGGATTATTCTTGCATCAACACACTGATATTAACACTATAAAAGCAATGTCTTCTCTTAGCATGGATCTCTATGAATTATTTGGCAAATCACCCACACAATATTTGTGAACTGAACCTTTAATGTGGTACATCATCGTCACTTCCCCTCCATCAGGCAGAAAGATGCAGCAGTATATCCCTATAGTACTCTGCGGCAAACTGTTCATATGTTAATCACATTCGTTGCTATGTTAATCACATTCTGACATGCACAAATGTCTTGACATTTCTAACCTGACTACACGATATTATGGTAGTAGCATAGGCTGAAACATGCTTGAGTTAACATACTCTAACAACAACTGCTGCCACAATTAATCTGAATGAAGCATTGCTTTACATGATGCAAAATACAATTAATGTCTGCTTTTCAAACAAAATTACACTCCCTCATTAGTATAGACAAACGCTACATGCTTACCAGCATTTCTGCAAATTCCCCATTCCATGATTTGTGTTCAATGGATTGCTAGACATATTCTGTGTTCGCCAATCTGCATCACTTCTCTTCTCCCACCTACACTCTCTCTAACACTCTTCAACCTACAGGCTACTTATATTTCACAGCATGATACTATGAATGGAAGTAATATGCATTATGCATGCAGTAATATTAGGACAAATCAAGTTACATACATAATCTACATGTAATACACATATTAATTAAAACAATAGATAAATATAAAATATTTACTACTAAAAATAACATAACTTATAATTTCAGTCAAATATATTTATTCTTCATGATATCTGTTTCAACCAATACATTACATAAAACAACATATCACCAACTTGCCTCACAAACATTGGTCCTGAAACGAACTATGCCACTTCCAACTGCAAGAAAGTGGATACAGACTAATGAAAACCAATCATAATACCTAGGCACAGAATGAATCATTTTGCTTTAATCAACAACAATCGCAATCAGTTTCCTCAAGACACTTCATTGAAACCATTTGCTTTGCAAGTAAATGAATACAGACTGACCCACACAAAACGTTTATATAAAACTGCATAAAAGACCAGTGTCAATTCAACTGTTAACAATTCAGAAATAAAGCAAGAAAAAGTAACCAATCCATAACACAAATGTATCATACCTCTCACACCAGTGAAGGATATTAGCACAGCATGTCTGACTGAACCCCATACAGCAAACCCTATAACCAAGCAAGCATGCTCAAATCTAATTTATGCCACCACACGGAAGGCACAGTTTATTAACAAGAAGCTTAACTAATGCAGTGACCAACAGAATTTTGTACGTACATCCTTTCCAAACACTTCAACCTTAAGCACCGTGACTCATCATTCACATTATGACTATTCATCATAAGAGGCATAACAAATATTAAAGTGTTAGCTAAAGCCATTAAAGGTGCAGAATTAAACACTTGCCTCTATTCTACCTTGTAAAACACAACACCTTTTTCAAGTCTAACTCACACTCAGATATGGCCAAACATTTCAATCATTCATCACTATGATACCACATACACTATTATTTATCACAATTACACAGATCTTTGGGCACCAGTGCCTAAAGGCAGTCTTCTACTATCCACACTGCAAGTATTTCAAAATCGCTTTACACAAATCACCCACGTCTTTCCGAAAATGAGCTATTGTTTCCAACAACTCTTTGTCTCTATTCCTGTTTGTTTGTGTGTCTATCGACCTGCCTTCAAAAGTGAAGAAGTTGTGGGTCAGGATGAAGCTGGCTAAGGTGATGAGGAAAGAGGTTTTAGGTAGGGTGGCAGGTGATCGGCGTGAAAGGAAATGCTCCATCGCAGCGAGGCCCTGGACGTGCGGAATATTTGTGTATAAGGAAGTGGCATCAATGGTTACAAGGATGGTTTCCGGGGGTAACAGATTGGGTAAGGATTCCAGGCGTTCGAGAAAGTGGTTGGTGTCTTTGATGAAGGATGGGAGACTGCATGTAATTGCAACCCATGTATTTATAATAAATTTTAGACATTCTCAATAATCCGACACTTACGCTAAACCAGCACCCATATGTACAAGGGATGGCCGGTTTAGCAAGAGTCTAGTGTAGTCAACTCATTAAAATAGTTTTGACAATTCCCTCTCACCTGCTGTTATGTTATTAGTACCTGACACATATCAAACCAACTACACACTTTCAAGCTATACATGTACATAAAGACCACTGAAAGCACAACCCCAACATGAACCTGTTAGCGAGACTCTCACCCTGTAGCTACAAGCTGGTTACACGATACTCTTACATTTCACTACACCTCTTCGTCAACACTAAAAATGCTTTCATGCAACAAAATCGCGTACTTTGAATAGTAACATTTTGAAATGTTAGGTCATGTTCGGGCCATACTGAAACATACATTCAAAAAAATTCATGCACTGAGCCCTTAATGTGGTTCATCATCTTTTCCTTTCCATTGTGCAAAAAGATGTAGATATCACTCCCAATAGTGTCTGCAGCCAACTGTTCCTATGCTATTCACACTTTCATATGCACAAAAAGATACACATTTATAACCCAAATGCACAACATCACTAATGTGATACAGGCTGAAACAGCATAACTGCAAACAACCACATATAACTGAACAAACGATACCAAGACCCTTGAGTTAATACATGCCTGAAACCCCTGCTCAAACAAGTGCTGCCACAATTAACATGCTTCACACATAGCCAAATACAATTATGTCTGCTTTTCAAACAAAAATACTCTCTCTCCTTAGTATATAAAAACTCTACATGCTTACCAATATTTCTCCGAACAATGCATACTCCCCATTCCTTGATTTACATTCAACTGTAATTAAAGCCATTGTTAAATACAGGACAGAGCAAATAAAAGTGGCCCGGAAGATTTGAATGTTTCACCATATATTTGTGTCAACATTAACAGAGGAGGAAATAACCTACAGCTATTTCCAACAGGATGGAAAAAATGCCCATACCGCCAGATGTACCTCGTAGCATATTTACACTAGCTTCACACCTGACAGATGTTATCAGAGGTCAGTCCGGTCATGGAAAAAGCTGGTCACCGTTGTCATCTAATCAGACAGTGGGCGATAACTTGGCGTAGTGAGACACCAAGTGTAAGGTACATCACAACAACCCTCATAGTCTTAAAAACTGCAGAACAACATTTCGGACGAGACTGCAGCCATTCCAGCTTTGACTCGCCTTCAGCAACTTCCTAACCAGGATCCAAAAATGCAGAAAGATTAACGGTGGTCACTTTCAATATCTGCTATAGTCAAGTTAGTACTGAATTTCCATTCTTCTTTTAGGACTCTTAGTACCCTGGAATCCTGTTCTTCGGTACACTTACTTGCTCCACCATCTACAAACCATTTACATCATCATATAAATATCAACTTCAGCCAAATGCATTAATTCTCCATGACACCTGTTGCAACCAATACAATACACAAAACATCAGTGCTCCAACAGCAATTGTCCTCTTTTCTCAGCACATATATGTCCAGAAACAAACTCCACCACTTCCAACCACAAAAACTGGATTCTGCCTAACAATTTCCTCGTGCCTCTTCACTGAAACAAATCACAATGAAGTTGCTCTTGACGGAACTTCATACCATGAGTAAAGTTTCAACTTCTTATCAATGTCTGGTATCACTATCAGTATGAAATTACATGCAATGCAACAAATTATACACTTGCTCTGGAGACACATTCTCACAGTCACAGATGGTACAACAGAAAAATAACTGAACACTGACACCTAGTCACCCTCCTCAAACTGCATCCTGCTCAATCCCTCCCTGTCATTTCAAACTCTTCCTATCATTTTGCTGCAGCTGTTCCAAATGTTCTCCTCTAAATGTATGTTTTTTGGTACCTTCTGTCATTTCAGCTGAAAACAATTACCATTAAAGCAATAAAAATTACGATATCCATAACGCAAGTGTGACATACATTTCATGCTGATGGACATTAGCATATAATGTCTGAGAAAACCTCATACAGAACCTGTGTAACCAAGGAAGCATGATCCTACCAACTGTATGCCACGATGAGGAAGGCGCTGTTTCAGTGCAATAAATCCAGAGGCTTAAACATTGCTGTGATAACTGAATCCTGAACATATATCCTTTCCAAAAGCTTTATACTTAACCACACTGAATCTCAGCATTCACATTATGACTAATTATCCTAAATGCACAAGAGATATTACAGTGTTATGTAAAGTCACTGATGGTGCAAAACTAATGAAACCCATACCTCTACCCTGTTCAATAAGACACATCACATCTTCAGTAACTCAAATACTCTAAAATACAGCCATACATTTCAATGCTACATCAGCAGAAGAATGCCACTAAACTGTGACCTCCTTACAAAATATCCTACCTCAGAAAGTACATATTTGATCTTTGGGCATCACTGCCTAAAGGCAGTCTGCAACTATTGAAACTATTCACATCTCCAACATTTCGAAACTACTTTCTAGAAATCACCCACATCTTTCATGCAGTGAGATATCTTTTCCAATATGTCTTGCATCCTCAATTACGCTATCAGTAGGTCAACTGATTGCCCACTGCTGACCAATGTGTGTGTCTTAACAAACATGCCCACTCCAGTTTGAATAAAGAGAAAGAGAGAGAGAGAGAGAGAGAGAGAGAGAGAGAGAGAGAGAGAGGTGTTTCCACAGATACCAACACACTAGACTACAATCCACAAAACGACAGCATACAATGTAGTCACTACTACAAGTACCAATCCATCTGGTCAAAACGTACATTGAAACAGAATTATATCTTCTAGTCCATCATCCATTTTTTCCTTCAATGCAAAGTCACCAACACAACAAGGTAGCATTAGACTTCTCCTTCACAGTACTGAAATACAACATTAAAGCAATTACTTTCTGCTTCTACCTATACAAATACAGAGAAGACAGCAGTTATTAATTTATTCCACCAATGACAACCTGATGACATTTCTCCTTACATCAATAATGCTATCTATGCCTTGTCCTAGCTCATTAGACTAGGGCCTGCTGATATATTCACATTTGCTTCCTGCTGATATATTCACATTTGCTTATGTCATTTCTAACATTTTGGAAACAAGCACTCAATAATTACATCATCACTTCGTGTCAGCTAGATGGGTACAAATTTGTTGAACAACTGCCGAATGCTGCCACATGCAACACTCATCTCAGATCACATTAAAAACTACTACATTCCGCAAAAATTACCACTTATAAAACATGGCACTCTTGCCCTTCATTCAGGTAAATCCACTTCGCTGATATCTGTAAAGCAAGTAACAATATTAGAGAAGGAAAGTTGCTACTCATCACATGGTGGAGATGCTGAGTAACAACTTTACTTCTCTAATATTGTTTCTTTCATCCTGGATTTTACATTGTAAAGTAAGAAATATACTCATTAAAACAATTTGGAGCATTCCCTCTAAGCTGCTGATATGTTATTTGTACCTGACACATTTCAGAAAGACTACACATTTGCAAGTTATATTTATAGAAAAAGGATGCTCAAAACACAATCCAAAGAGAAACCAATGAATGAGACTCACACTGTAGCTACAAATTGATTATATGATACTGTTATGTTTCACAACACCAAGAGCATCTGACAATGTTAGATCAAGTTTAGGCCTTAGTGATACACACACCCAACACATTATTCTTACATACACACTGGTACTAATCATCCAAAAGCAATGCAATCTCTTAGCATGTATCTCAACAAAATATAGGAGAAATCACCCATGCAGTATTCGTGCATCGAGCCCTTGATGTGGTACATCATGTCTACTAATTCTCTATGACACCTTTTGCAACCAACACATTACATGAAACACCATGGCTCCAACAGCAGCAGTCCTCTTTCCTCTGGACCATTTGTACTGAAACTTTGCCACTTCCAACCACAAAAACTCTATACTGCCTAATGAAAATCTTTACTATAACCTAGCAGAGAATGAATAATTTTGCTTTAATCAACAGCGATCACACTCTTTCCTCATGCCTCTTCACTAAAACAAATCACAACAGACAAGTGTCATGAACATGAGCAACCTTTCTGCTTCATCTGCAACTTCTTGTATCGCTATAAGGATGAAACTACATGCAATGCAACAAATTATACACATGACATGGGTACAAAGTCTCAAAGTCATGGGTAACACAAAAGCAAACTCTTTGACAGCTTCTCATCCTCCCCCCGCATCCTGCTGAATCTCCTTCCCATCTTTTCAAACTCATACTATCATTCTGATGCAGCTGTTCCAACAATTATCTTCTAAATGTATGTTTTTTGATAACTTCTTGAATATTTGCTGTTGTTCCTGCTCCTTCCAGTACATATATCTGAACATATCCTTCCATTGTAAACAACCATTTCCTCTGAAAATAAATGAATACAGTGCAACTCATACAAAAGAGTCATATATAACTGGATAAAAGAACACTTATTCCAGCTGTTAACGATTCAGCAATAACGCAAGAAAAAAAAGCAATCCATAATGCAACTGTATCATACCTCTCATGCCAGTGATGCATAGCATAGCATGTCTGACTGTATGTCATACTCACTAACAAATCCATAATGCAAGTGCATTGTAACTATCAGGCCAGTGATTGACATTAGCATACCATTTCTGACTGGACCTCATACAACAAAGCATGGGACCAACCAAGTATGCTCAAATAAAAATTGTACCTGCACTTGGAGGCACTATTTCTGTGTAATAAAACCAGAGACTTAACCAATGGTGTGATCAACTGAATCCTGAACATGCATCCTTTCCATATGCTTCAAAATTAAGCACAGTGAAAGTCATGATTTACATTATAACTGTTCATCCGAAGAGGCACAAGAAATATTAGTGTTAGCTGACGCAACTGATGTGCAGAACTAATGAATTACATACCTCTACTCTGCAAAATAACACACCTTCCGTAGCTCAAAAACAGTAACACATTTAATGTTACTACAGTATGATGCCGTTCACCTGTGACCGTCCTCAACCATGCAGTATGTCTATGATCTTTGGGTATAAATGCCTACACGCTGTCTAAAACTTCTGTAACTATCCACATTGCCATATTTTGCAACTACACAAACCACATACATCTTTCGCACAGTTAGCTATCTTTCTTAGGACCTCTTGCATTATCAGTGATTACTCAGTGAGTATGTCAACTGACTGCCCACTGCTGATTATTACGTATGGGTCTCAATAAACATGCTCATTTCTGTTGAAAGACAGAGAGAAAGAGGGTGTTTGCACAGAGAACAACACACTACAATACAATCCATGAGACAACAGCATACAACAGTCGCAACTGCAAGTACCAATGCATCTGATCATACAAAACCTAAAATGTAATTATATCTTTTAGCACATCATCTAGTTATTCCTCCAACACAAAGTCACCAACACATCAACTTTGCATCATATGCCTGCTTCCGACCAAACATCACATAAATTTCAACAAAATATATTAATTCTCCATGACACCTGTTCCAGTAAATACATTACATAAAACAGCATGGCTTCAACACCATTTTCCTGAAACAATATCCGCCACTTCCAATCACAAAAACTGAGTACTACCTTATGAAAAACCATCAATACTTTAGCAGAGAAAGAATGAGTTTGCTTTAATCAACAGCAATCACCATCAATTTCCCCGTGCAACTTTCTTGAAACAAATCCTAACAGAGTTGTCCTTGACAGACTGTCAAACATGACTAACTTTTTTTTGCTTCATATGCAGCATCTCATATCACTATAAGGCAGAAATTACATGCAATGCAATAAGTTACACATACCACATAGGTGAACATTCTCCTAGTCGTGGGAGACAGTGGCACATTAACCAAATTCTTTGACAAAATTATTTGATTAGACAGATAAATGTACCTATCAAGCTACAGCAGAACACACACATAAAAGATTGTTGTAATTTACAAGCTTTCGGAGCTAGCGGCCCCTACTTTAGGCAGTCTGCTTCCAGTCATTTTTAACATATACTATCATTTTAGCCATTTACACAACATTCACCTAAACATATTAGCAACCCCTCACACACACTGCATCATCACAACAAGGTTGTATATGTACAAGGTGTTGCTTCCTCAGACACTGTCAGTCACAACAAGGACAACTGACTGCAGGACAAGTGCCACCGGAGGTTCTCCGTGCCAGGGACCTATTTCTCTGCGGTGATGCATGTACAAATCTAGATCGGCCCGAATTCCTCCCCATCCAATGTATATAGGGTAGTGCAAGCCAAATGCTCAGCATTGCACTCCACTGCAGCTCTGGACCAATCCATGCATGACCTTTTAGCAGCTGATCATACAGTGTTTTTGGAAGACACTGCAGTGGGGTCAATGACTTCCCACCAATATCCCAAGACGTAGCTGTCTGCCATCTACGCTGACTGCTCCACCTCCATGGTTTGGAATTATCTGTGGCACAGTCTTCATATCTCAATGTTTATTCAGTGAGTTTCAGACAAAGGCCTGTTAGTGACAAAAGTTGTTTTATTTTTAGTAAGATGTAGATTTCCCCTGTTATTAACTCTGTCTGCTATGGTCGTAATAAACACTTCTTTTTGGTTTCCTGCGTCTTTCTACTGCTTATGAACCACCTTCGCTTGGCAGATTATGGAATTTCGTCACAGTCGTTCAAACTATTCTTTTCTAAATGTATGTTTTGTGGTAACTTCCTGAATATTTGCAGTTTTTCTTGCTGCTTCCGACACGTACACTGTAACACAGCTTCCCTTATAGCCACAACCATTTCCCCTGAAAACAAATGAATACAAAGTGACCCTTACAAGAGGGTAAAATAACAAAAGCATAAAAGAACACTGTCATTCCAGCTGCTAATAATTCAGCAAAAATTCAAGAAAAATTAAGCAATCTGTAATGCAAGTGTATCATACCTCTCATGTCAATGATGGGCATAGAATGTCTGACTGAACCTCGTACAACAAACCACAGAACCAAGCAACTATGCTCAAATCAAATTTATGCCACCACATGGGAAGCACTGTTTCAGTATAAAAACAATCAGAGGCTTAACCAATGCTGTGATCAACTGATTCCTGAACATACAGCCCTTCCATATGCTTCAAAGATAAGCACAGTGAATCTCATCATTCGAATTATGACTATTTATCCTAAGAGGCACAAAAATTTTACAGTGTTAGCTGATGTTACTGACGTGCACAAATAATTATATACATAGATCTAATCAGTAAAATAACACATAAAACCTTCTGTAACTCAAACAGATACTCAAATACAGAAATACATTTAATGTTACTACAGTATGACACTATTCACCTTTGATCCTCCTGGAACATTCTTTCTCAGCCGTGAAGTATATCAATGATCTTTGGGCACCATGCCTGAAGGCAGTCTACAACTATCCACACTGCCAATATTCTGAAACTACCTTACACAAACCATTCACAACATTTGCACAGTGCTCTATCTTTCTCAGGACCTCATGCATCATCAACAACTACTGTCGGTAAGTCAAGTGACTGCCCTCTGTTGATGATTATGTATTTGTCTTAATAAACATGCCTATTTCAGTTGGAAGAATGTGAGAGAGAAAGAGGGGTGTTTGCACAAACACCACACTGTAACACAATCCATTAAACAACAGCACACAGTCACAAATGCATGTACTAGTGCATCTGTTCACAGAAATAACGAAATGGAATTCTTTCTTTTAGCCCTTCATCCACTTATTCCTCAACCACAGAGTCAGCAACACACCAACCTAGCATAACACACCTGCTTCACACTACATCAATTACCATACTATAAAAATTATTTACCATTTCTACCAGTACTTACACAATACAGATGTAACAGTTACTACCAAATTCTATCAATGACAACCTAATGACATTTTTCCATAAATCATTAATGCCTTTGTTGATGCTTTGCCTGAACAGCTACAACTAGCACCTGTTGATAGATTCACATTTGCTTTAGTCACCTCTAACACTTGGGAAAAGTCTTCAGAAATTACATCACTTCATGTCCATAGGTGGGTACAAACTTGTGAAACAGTTACCAAATGGTGCCACATACAACATTCGTTTAAGATCACATTAAAAACCACTAGCTTTGATCAAAGCACACAATGCACAAAAATGATTTTATGAAGTATGGCACACTTGCCCTTCATACAGGTAAATCCACATCAATGATATCTGTAAAGGAAATACTATACACAGTAAAACACTTCTGAGCATTCCCTCACATGTGCTGCTATGTTATTAGTACCTGAAATATACCAAAATGACTACACACTAGGGAGTTACACAGAAAGGTCACTCAAAACAGTCCCAAGATGAACCAATGACCAAGACTCTCATGCTATAGCTATAAACTGATTAATCATATTATTCCATTTCACAAACCACTTCCTCGACACTGAAATCACTTTCATGCAATGAGATGATATATTTTGGTTAGTAGCATTCAACAAGGTTAGGTCATGTTTACACCTTAGTGATACATATGTCCAGCAGATTATTCATATATTTGTGCAATGTTGCCCGTTAGCATGGATGTCAACAAATTATTGAGCAAATCACGCATACAATATACAATACTCATGCAATGAGCACTTACTGGCGGTACTTCATATTTTCTCTGTGTCACGCAAAAAGGTGCAGGCACAGCTCCCAACAGAATTGCGCACTGGACTGTTCCTGTGTTGATTACATTCTCATAAGCACAAAAATGCTGAACTCTGGTTGCACAACATAATTAAAGTAAGACAAGCTGAAACAGCTTAACTGCATAGATCATCATCAGAGGAAGAAATACCAAACTGCTTGGGTTAATATGTATTCATCAACACACTCAGCCAAATATAATAAAGTTCTTTTTAAATAATATTATTTTCTGCCCCAGTACATATCAATTCCATGTGCTTACTAACATTACTGCAGACACTGCTACCTCCCCATTCCATGATCTGTATTCAATGGATCACAAGAAATATTCTGTGTTAACCATCCTACATCTCATCTCTTCTCCCTCCAACACTCCAGTCCATCACTCTGCAGCCTACAACTACCTGTATTTCACAGCTTGACACTATGAATGTAAGTAATATACGTTACATATCCACTAATACTAGACATATCAAGTTATGTATCTACATGTTACACTCACTGTAATTAAAAGATAAATCAATACAAATGTTTAGAACTGAACGTTATATACATTTCAACAACAGGCAAATATATTAATTCTTCGTGACACCTGTTGCAACCAATACATTACATAAAACATCACGGCTGCAACGGCAATAGTCCCCTTTCCTCTGCACAAAAATTTGTCCTGCAACAAACTATGACACTTCCAGCCATAAAAAGATGGATACAGTCTTATGAAAAAGCATCACAATACCTTAGTAGAGAAAGAACCATTTTCCTATAATCAAAAGCAATCACAGTCAATTTCCTCATGCCACTTCACTTTAAAAAAATCACAACACAGCTTCACCTGATAGAATGTCATAACATGATTTTATATTTTCTGCTTCATCTGCAACATCTCGTATCATTATAATGCAGAAATTACATGCAATGAAACAAATGATACACATGACCTGTGTAAACATTCTCCCAAGTCATGGATGACATGCCTGCAAATTAATCACACTCTTTGACAGCTTCTCATCCTCATTCAATATCATCTTGCTCAATCCCCTTCCAGTCATTTCAAAGATATACGTACTATCATTTTGCCACAACTGTTCCAACTATTCTTTTATAATCTTAAGTGTTCTATAAGTTCTCAAATATTTGCAGTTTTTCCTGTTCCTTCCAATACATACTTCGTAACATAAATTTCCGCTATAGCCACAATCATTTCCTCTGAAAATAAATGAATAGTAAGTGATCTATTCAAAAGGGTCATACACAAAACCATAAGGGAACACTGTCATTACAGCAGTAACACAAGAAAAATCAACCAATCCACAATGCTAGGTATCATACCTCTCATAGCGGTGGTGGACATTAGCAAAGAATGTCTGACAACCTCATACAGCAAACCACATAACCAAACATGCATGCTCAAATCAAATTTATGTAGCCACACAGAAGGCACAGTTTAACATCTCATTGCTACAGCAGTAAGATGGCACTCACCTGCAGCCCTACTACAACATTTCCTACCTCAGTTACACAGTATGTCACTCATCAGTAGGCATACATCCTTAAAGGCAGCCTACCACTTCTACAACTGCTTTTCTCAAACCATCAACATCCTCCAGACAGTGGGCTGTCTCTTCCAACACCTCTTGTACCCTCAATAATCACTCAGTACGTAAACTGACTGCCTCCTACTGATGAATGTGTATATGGCTGAATGAACATGCCCTTTCCTACTGGAAGAAAGAGAGAAGTGGTCATATAAAAGCTGACACACTAGAAAGCAATTCATGAAATAACTGGAAGTACCTGTGCATCTGGTCATACAAGCAGCAAAAATGGAATTATATCTTTTAGCTTATCATAAAGTTATTCCACCACCCTAATTTCACCAACACACCAACCTAGCATCATACACCTACTTCACAGTATGATAATTACTTACCGTTTCTACCAGCACTTATACATTGAAGATATTGCATGTACTACTTTACTCTACTACTTTAATCCATTCACAAAAGCTTGATTACATTTTTCCCTTATCACAAATGCTTCAGATAATGCATTATCCTAGCTGCTGCTGCTACTACCAGTAACTGCTGATGTGAATATATTTGCTTAGTTCACTTCTAACTTTTGGAAAACAAGTGTTCATTAAGTACAGCATCACTTTATGTCCACTAATTGAATGCGCACTTGTGAAACTAATGCAAAATGGTGCCACATACAATAATCCCCTCAGATTATGTGAGGTCTGTTCAGAAAATTTCAGAACTTTGTCCACAAAGTTTTATTAGACTTACCTTTTAGTTATTGTGCATGGTCACCTTCTATATACTCTACTCCACAATTGACACAACTTCCCAACACTGTTTCCACTTCCAGAAGCAGTCTTAGTACATCTCTTGCTGGATCGTGCGAAGTCCAGTCTGCAAATTTTCATTTATCTCATCTATTGTTGCAAATTTTTGTCCATTCAGTGAGTTTTCATATTTTGGAAATAAAAAATGTCTGTAGGGCAAGGTCTGAAGAACACAGACAATGCAGCACCACAGTGATTTCTTTTCTTGTGCAACAGTCACACACCAACACGGATGATCGTGCAAATGCATTATCATGATGCAAGAGCTATGAATTGTCTCACCACATTCCAGATAGTTTCCTTCTCATTTTCTAACAGGTGTCACAACACATCACGATACAATCATTGATTTAAACTTGTCCCTGTGGCATAATTTCATGATGAACTAATCTGTCAAAGTCAAAGAAAATTATCTGCAAGACTGACATGACCTGACAAGCTTTCTTTGGTCTTGGAGAACCTATCCCAACCTGTTGTGAAGATTGAAGCTTGGTTTCAAGATCATAACCACAGGCCCAAGCCTCATCACCAGTTGTGAGTCTCTAAAGGGACATATTGTTCTCATCTGTGCGATACAAAAGCTCTTCACAGATCTTTCGGGTCTTGACACACGAGTCGTAGGCCGAACTTGGTGTCAGCATGATGCATTCCAAAATGCTGTATCAGAATTTCATGAAATGATCCAACTGATATGTTCCATTCATCTGTAATCTCTTGGACAGTCAATCTTGGCACACACAATGTCGTCAACATTCCTTACACGAGTGTAGTCGGTAGAAGTCTAAGAACGTCCTGAACGAGGGTCATCCTTAACTTCTGTCCAGCCACTTTCATACCATGTGAACCATTCATTACACCGAATATGGCTTAAGCACTAATCACCGTATGCTCCCTGCGTTACTTGGTGTGTCTTTGTAAATGTTTTCTCGAGTTTTACCCAAAATTTAATGCAGACTTGTTGCTGCTCAAACTCTGCCATCTCAAAATTCACGAACTGTGCAACAACGTTCTGCTCAAGACAGTACTGAACAACAGCTAACAGGCATACAACAATGAAATTTCCAGCTGTTACACATTAAACACAAGCATGTGCATTGATGCCAACCACATTTCACTCCAACATGCCACTGGCGTGAAATTACGAATGTTCTGAAATTTTTGGAACAGACCTCATATTAAGAACCACTTTAAGAAGGAAATCTGCAAAATCAACTTTAGTATGCCACACTTGCCCTCCATCTATGTAAATCCATATTACTTACATCTGGTACGCAAATACTTATTAAAAAATTTTTTGAACATTCCCTCAGCTGCTGTTTCATTATCAGTACCTGCCACATACAGAAATGACTACACGCTTGCAAGTTATGCACATACAGAAGGGCCACTCAAAACACAATCCCAAGATAAACCAATCACAGAGACCCTCACGCTGCAGTTACAAACTGATTATATCATACCATTCTGTTTCGCATCACCACTGGAAACAGTTTCATTCAATGAAATGCCTTGCTTTCCTTTACTTTGCTTTAGACACAGCAAAGTACAATAAATGTCTGCTTTTTAAAGAAAATTACTCTATATGCTTAACAGCATTCTGCAAACACTGCAGCCTCCGCTTTCTGTGATTTGCATTCACTGGACCACAAGCAATGTTTAGTGTTAACCTACTTGCATCTGTTCTCCTACACTCATGACAATCAATCACATGCTGCAATAAATGCATTGCATAAAACATCATGGCTGCAACTCAGAGTCCTCTTTCCCCTGCACACACAACTGTCCTGAAACATGCAATGGTAACCTTGTTTCAATGGCATCAAGTTCGATACTGCCTAAAGAAAAGCCTTCACAATATTTTAGTAGAGTGTCATTTTACTATAATCAACAATCAATTTCTTCATGCCGTTTCACTGAAACAAATAAAAAAAATTGCACTGACAGTGTGTCGTAACATGACAACTTTTCTGCTTCATATGCAATATCTCATTAGTATGAAGCAGAAATTTTGTGTCGTGCAATAAATTATACATACAAGCTGGGAAAACATTCTCCTAGCCATGGAAGAGACAGCAGCAAACTAATGGTACACTTCGATACCTTCTCATCCTCATTCACTGCATCCTGTTCAATAGATTTATAGTCATTTAAAACACACAGTATCAATTCTTAGCTGCCATTCCAACTATTCTCCTGTAACCAAGAAAAATTAACCCTTCCCTAATGCAAACTTGTTATACCTCTCACTCTGTCAGTGACGTACATTAGTGTAGGATGCTACCTGTAGGATCCTGTCAAACTCATTCAGCAAATCCTGTGTTCAAGTTTGTTACAAGGCAATAACCTTGGACTCATTTAATAGCCTTTACTTTATGTGTACACCTCCAAAATGTGGGCCACTCAAATGGTACGACTTGCTTGCTTTTCCATCATAGTTTATTCATGTCCTATGTCTATGGAATGCGAATAATATACTGTTCAGGATACCTCTGTCTCCCTACAATACCCATCAGACATTGCTTTGTTAGTATCTGAGAAGTATCAGTATCCCCCAAAACATTTCCTGGGCTTACAGTTAACTTTTCACAAACATATCGTTTACCCAGTACTAACTAAACGGCTTCATTTGCAGTCGGCAATAGCTACTCCTTGTCTTCGCAGAAGTATAGACATGATGTGCCAGCTTCTTAGTAACTTGCTGCAACTCTCAAGTGGTATTCCCAGCCACTTGTAATAATAACTGTTCTATTGGAAAGAATTGGTTTGTCACATTCAAGAATATGAGCAAAACCACTGCACCTTTCCTAAGGTTAATTGTTTAAGTCTTAACACAACCTGTGCAACTTATACACAAGACATATCATAATACTATGATCACTAGCTTAAAGACAGACGTGCAGGAAGAGGCAGTGAGGTTCTAGAAGGTGCCAACATGGATGTGAATCCATGCCCAACTCCAGTGCCATGGTCAGCTGCACTAGGTTTCTTGGTTGAGGATCATGGTGGGAAATGCTGAATTAAGACTGTACCATGGATTCTCAACTGGGTTTAAACCTGGGAAGTTTGGTTGCCACAGAGTACAGTAAACACATCCTTGTGCTTTTCAAAGCATGCACATTTTCTGCAAGCTGTGTGACTCTTTGCACTGTCCTTCTGATAGATGCTGAGTAAAAGCAAATTCAATGTAGGTAGGTTTGTTTTGTTTTAAGGCACAAAAACAACTGAGGTCATATGAGCCCATGTCATAATCTTAGAACACTAATTAGGAGGAGTTAAAAGGAGCTACATGTTACACCTAATTGATGGAAGGAAAGACAGCTAAAAACAAGACATGGTCCCCAAGAGTAGATGCTTACTCTATTTGATTCACTGTGCCTTCCAGAAAGGCGAACACCCAGATAATTCCAAGAAAACATTCCCCAGTCTGTAACGTTTCCTCCTCCAGTCTGGCAGTTTGCTTTCAGATGTTTCACACCATACACACCAACAGTTATCTGTCTGATTGAACATAAAATGTTAATATGAAAAGGCCACCTGTCACCACTCAGTGGCTGTGTAGTTATGTTGGCATGCGAATTCCACCGTTCATCACCGATGAATTGCTGTCAGCATGGACACACAAACCAGGCGCCTGCTGCGGAGACCCATAAGCAGCAACAATCACTGAACAATCATTGAGGAAATACCGTTGACAGCCCCTGGTTCATCTAGTTCAGCCAGTTGCTCAACAGGTGCATGTCTATTCACTCATATACACCTCAACCATCATCATTCTCCCCTGTCATCTATGACTCTTTGTGTACCACATTGCCTCTGCACCATTTTCTGATAGCACAATTTTGCCATGCAAGATATACTTCATCCATGGCAATACATGATCAGTTTATGAACATAAGCATTTCAGAAATGCTTCCAACTTTCACCCAAAAGTCAATGATTATTGGATATCAGATAAACATGTTTTATATACTCCCCACTGCAATTGCTGCCAGCTGAGAGTTACTCGCCATCAAAAATAGGCAGTGGTCACATTAATGTGCATTGTGTTTCTTAAATATGTATACAATTAACATGCACAGTGTGTCCCATTCACCAGTTTTAGGTAGTTCAAATAAAACAACTAAGTACAAGGATCATTTATGGGGAGGTGTTAAGCAGGGGCAATACATAATTATCTTCAATTGTGTGATTATTATGAGATACATACTATACCTACAGATTCTTTGGACTACCACCAACAAACGTATATTCTCGATAAGAATAAAACATGTTACCCCACATGTATATAATCTGTTCACGAACTGGTTACAGTTTGTATCAATAGTTTGTGAATGAATGTGAAAGAAAATTACAGTCATGTCCAGGCAGCCTCTCAATGCTTTTCTCGTGATCAGTGACTCTCACGAAGAGTTACATAATGCATGGTGCAGTTGACTGCCACAGGCATAGTGGCAGATGTTTTACCGTCGGGTCAATTCAGGCCAAGGTATCAGCAATGAGGCTGTGCTGTGGCCACTGGAAGGTGCATGGCATCACTGATAAGGCATTACTCTGACCACTGCCAACCTCAGTGCAGTCAATAAAATAATAGGATGTTAGTCCAAATTTGGAACACAAAACAGGAACAATTATGCATGTCATAAGTCCTTACTAGGTTTTCAGAGATGTGATGCACCACATACTTATGCACAGGTCACACATCTCCCATAAATTATGTGCTCGCAGCTAGTAGGAGAGGAACTGGTACCCAATAACATCTCACATGTGTTCCTTCTGGCTCATATTAGCAAATCTGCTAGTTTGTTCACTATTGTGCGCCTCAAACCAGTGATGCCCAATTATGGTCTTATGGCAAGGACCGTTATCTTGTTGGAAGATGTCACTGCCATCAAGCAAGACATCAAGAATGCAGATGATCAGTAGCAATGTTCCTACAGTACACAGCTGTCACGTTACCTTTGATCACTACTATAAGCCCCCTGGAAGTCCAACACCCCCAAATGTCTGCAATTGCGAGATGGTGCATGTTTATGGCAGCCACTCACCTGGATGATGACATATCCAGACACTACTATTAATATTGTGTCACAAGAAACATGATTCCTCTATCTAAGCAACATGTTTCAACTGATCCACAGTGGAATCTCGATCCATGCCCACTGTAAACTGAATGTCACTTGGTCAACAAGGGAACACATAGGGACCACATACTGCATGTACTGTGATGAGGCATGAACATCCTAGACCTTGTCTCGTCATTTCACCACTGAACCACTTTCATAGATGCTCATGACAGCTGTACATAGGTACTATGAACAGTACAAGAAGTCACCAAGCTGCTGTGTTTGTTTCAGAAATACTCATTCCCAAGTGGTAGGCCATAATCTACCCTTTAGTCAAAGTTGCTTGTATCAGTGGGTTTGCTTTAAGAAAAAAGAAACAATTAGAACCATCAGCTTCATTAACAATGTCAATTTTTGTTACTAGTCTTCAGCACAGTTGGAACTTCATTTCATTCACGTCTTCGTTAATAATTTTTACAATAAAAACATACTGACAACTATATTCTGGATCCATACATAGACCCTTTTATCAGTAACAGTGAACTCCCAAATTCTTCAAAGAATCTGACTCCCATGAGAAACTGCTTTAAGCCTCTGATTACAAATCAATTTGTTAAGTATCTGACACTGACTGCCAAAAGCCCACTAGTGGAGCAGCACAGGTACACACCTGACAGTGTACCCACCAGTGGCCTCACACTCCACTCTTTAGTACAGTTTACCATTTGATGCAGTGTGAAGTCTCTGAAGTACAAAACATATAACAAGACATTTTAACCTGATGTCATCTCAATCAACAAATACAAATTAACACACAGTGCCGCACCATACAATATACAGTCCTAAAAATGGAGCATGTGACCACCAGTAGGCACACAGTGTCAGGCTCCTCTGTGCCTGCTGGCAGCAGTCAACATGTTAGTTGGAAGTCATGAAGCACTTTCTATGTGGATGAACATAGCCTAGGTATTTGTATGCTATCAGTCATGCTGCTTCACAACGAAAACAGTTTCTAACTGTAATACTTATTGTGTTAAACTTTTTAACATTAGATGATACCTCTTAATGAACAGATTATGAAATTTTAAATCTGATCAATAATTACATGGAATACTAAAAATTTTTTGTAGCCCTTGGAAGCAATTATATGCTCTGCAACTGGTATGCGGTTCCAGTTGAGTGAGATTTGTTACGCTAACCAACCATTTAACAAACTTCAAATATTCAGCCACAAAAGTGGCTTACATTAACAACATAGGTAAAAAAAATTGCATTTTAGCAAAGTAAATCCACAGTAGTATGCTAATCACCTAAATTATGTTGAACCAGGCATAGTTAATTTTGAAGGTTACTATTCATAATTAATGTTTACAGAAAATGCTAGAAGCACTAAAAATTTAACACAATTTGTAACACCTTTAATGATTGAAGACATGCCTGAGGGCATAGTTACCAATTTTAATACCTCTCAGACTGCCTCACATGTCATTTTTGTATTGGTCATCACTTTATACTTGCCACAGATCATCTTCTGGTCCGAAACTAATTACCACGACACTCAGTTCGCCATCACAGCATGGTTCCTGTCAAAACTAATGTTATATGAAGCCTTGCCCTGATGATAAACTTATTTGAAGTAATTACGCTGGATCTGGATGTTACCTGCAGTGAGGGTCTCAAGTAGAAATCCAAATTAATATGAACAGTGACGTACACAGTGTGCATGTGCTTCTTTGCCTTTAATTAAAGCACAGACAACAAATCCACTGTATTTGCTTCTTGGCCAATCTGTAAGCACGTTAGCTAAATCTGGGCAAAGGACTGCTTCAGAGCAAAATTTCACATCAAGATCAAAGGAAAATCTTTAAAACACAAATTTCTCCCACATTGTGCCTTTGGTCAAACTGTCCAGTGTTGGCAAATTTAAAGCTTTGAAAACAAAGTAGGTACTGAATCTGTGAAATAATGTAGGAATTCCATTGCCCAATAAACAACCTGCTTCATTAAAAATAACAATGGATCAGCTGAGACACCATTAACAAATATCTACAATCTGGTTTGATTAATTACGGCCACTTACCAGCCTTAACAAAATTTGTAGAACCTACAGGGTCACGAGAATGTTTGGTAAGAGTCTCTGGCTTGCCCAGTGCTGTAATGTTAGTGAACACTCTTGTCTCCATGTGGTGCAAATATTCAGTTTTATTGTTACTTGGCAAAGCTCTGAGAAAATAATAATATAACAGCAACCATAATATGCATTGTATTGTTTATAGGACAAATGCTGGTCTACAAACAATTGGTGAATATATCTGGCACTTATGGTACTGTTCCTGCACCTGGTACGAGTAAGAAGATAACAAATCTCAAGAAGATAGCGTCTTTACCTATATTGTCAGGTCCTATATACTTTTTAGGACTTAAATTGAATTTTTCCATTTCAAAAGCATCTGAATCAAGTACTATAGGTAATGGTTGGATTACCTTTGCTGCTGTTGTGTGTCATGATGCTTCGAGGACTGGCTTGGAAGGTTTTACGTCACGTGAAGTTTTGGCATTTCGTACTGTACATTTGGCTGAAATTCTTGTATTGAGTGAAGGTTCTTATCTAGTACCTTATGGTCCATTGTCTCTTAATTGTAGGACTAGGCGTAAGGTTAATTGTGATGAAAAGATATATATTTGGTCTAAGATAAGTGGTACATCTAATATGGAAGATTGTTTATGACACTGGTCAATGTGGATGAAATCCTACAGAGCACAGAGTACAGAGTACTTCCCTTTACTGCAAACAAGTGGCAGAAACATGTTTCCACCGAAGCCACTCCCTCCACAAATGGACCAGATAGTTAACACATGAAAAATGCCTACGTTTCCACCCAAATAGATGTATAATGTGTCGTTACAGCTGCAGTCTTCCCACTGTCATCTACACATAAAAATATATAAAACATTAAATGCTGAATTCTTTGACTAGCATTGTTAATTGGTACCTAGTAATTTAAAAATGAAATTAATAGTTGGGGTGCCTGGAACAAACTAGTACTTCCAAGTTTTCTGTGAAAGTTACGCACATCATCTGGAACACATCACTATTCTTACTTGCATTCTGAAATTCACTGTATATATTAACATTTATATTAAGCCTCTAGGTTGGATATTTTGTCTTGACTTACTCAAACATACAAATTTAGGCAGACCTAAGATACAGCATTTTTTGAGGAAATAAAATGGATACTTACCAGGAGAAAAAAAAAATTGCATGTCCAAACTGGAAGTACAGTAGTGAGAATGGTTTCCCTATTCTTTATTTTCAAGTCTTCGCCGTTTTAAGAAATTGTATAAATCTTGTGCAAGTTTTAAAGCACTAATTTCATCAAGTTTTCAATGTAGTACTTTTGTATGCAATAAAACTGCAAAGCTATATTCTTTCAAACAGTTGTATGGATAAGCAACAAATGGTTACTTCCAGGAAGTAACCTACACTCTTGAAATGTCAACTTCTGAAAGGAAGTGGGCAGTTAACTCTCTTAACTACATTTTAGTATCCTCCATAAAAAGACTGGCAACTATTGGGGACAATGGGCTCCCCATAGCCACTCCGTCAGTCTGTTCAAAATATTCGTCATTGAATAAACAGTACGTCGACGTCAGCACATGGCGACAAAGCTTGATTGTTTCCTCATCCAGTTTCGTACCAATTAACTGCAAGGATTCTTCCACAGGAACCCAGGTAAAAAGAGACAACTTCAAAACTCACAAACAAATCACCGGGACTAGGAGACAAAGACTTCAATATCTGAATAAACACCATAGAATTGGTAATATGATGTTCACAATTACCAATGTGAGGGCCAAGAACAGATGCTAAATACTTTGCTAGATTGTAGGTAGGAGAGGATTTTGAGGACATGGCACTGAAGACGGCATCTTTAAAACCAACCTGTTTGTGGAGGTACGTCTACAATACATTTATGTTGTGGCCTCGTGGGAGATAAGCTCTTGACCGCCTCAGATCATTTTAATTCCCTGCATCCTAGCATCAAGTTTACCATGGAGGTGGAAAGTGATGGAAAGGTTTCTGGATGTTCTGGTGTACAGAAAGTATGACGAGACACTGGGACACAGTGTATATCGAAAGCCTATGTACATGGACCGTTACCTGCACACTTCTAGCTGTCATCCATCGTTACAATGTTGGCGAGAAGAGCTTATGCCATTTCAGACGAAGAAAGCTTGACACAAGAAGTGGACCATCTCAAGGTTGTGTTCAAGCAGAATGGCTAAACAGATAAACAGATCCATCATGCTTTCCAGTTTGGACCTTCACCTGAACCACCAGAATATACCTGCAAATCGGTGGCTTTTCTACCCTTTGCTGGGAGCATTTGCTCAAAAATAGGAAGAATTCTAAAAAGATATCATATCAAAAGTATTTTTTCCATCTGCCAGCCAAGATTAGAGCACTTCTTGGCTCAGTTAAGGATGACTTGGGTTTGAGGAAGCCCGTGGTGTGCAAGATCCCTTGCCACTGTGGGAAAGCTTATATTGGTCAGACAATCTGGACCATTCAGGACCGATGTGTTGAGCACCAGTGCCACACACGGTTGGTTCGGCCTGAGAAATCTGCAGTGGCGGAGACTGTCTCACCAAGGAACATAGAATGCTGTATGACGAGACACAAATGGTTGCCCTGCATCTCGCTATTGAGACTGTTTTAAAAGACTCCATAGAGATTCAATTATCTGATAATCTTATTAATAGAGACAAGGGTTACCTTTTTAAGTAAGACTTGGAAACCGGTGTTATCAGACATTTAAAAACAATGGTCTGTTTCAATCATCTGAATAATTTTTAATTAATTTTTGATAGTGATATCACAATTTCGCCTGTTTCCACCACAGGGGCACTGCATGTTTACTTGCGATAGTGGGCAGTTATGGCATCTTTTCGCGCACACGTGGCCTATATAGGGGCCACTGCTCGTGCTGAGAAGTCAGTTCTGGCGAGATCGTGTACCAGCACTCTCACCTGAAGATGGCAGTCAGCTGGACCGTTGAAATATTGTGTCAAGATGACATTCTGATCCAGCTGCAAACCCGAGAAGAATATGATTGCTAAGCAACTTTCACTTCAGGTGAAGATTTCTACACAGTAACAAACAGTTGTTGCCTGAAGTACCCACCCTCTGTAATAAGACTTAAAAACATGTCAAAAATACCAGGCATTTTACTTTTATACCAGCAACTGCTAAGATCTGAAAAGTAAAACCAACACTTACCATTTAAACCAAAAACTTAGACTGTAACTACGCCTCACTCCACTCTGAATGTTAAAGACTGCATTATAACTAAAATTAGTCTTGTTAAGATATGTGAAGTACCCGAATTCAATGTGCACATTAGTTCCTCGATCATAATGAGCTACACTGTCTACATCCTGTAAAGAAATTACAGCTGTAATCACTTGCATTTTATATTGCATGCTAATATAAAATATATTTCATAGTTAAATTTGACCAATGACTTAAGATGGACTGGGATTTCACCACATTCTCAGACTGGTACTTTTGTTGGTTATCTGTAACTGTGTGGTGGTATCATTGCAGAAAGTTTTCAGAGGTTAAGGGTACTTTAAAAATCTAATTTATTTCTTTATTTGAACAAAAAAATACAGCCTGTCACATTTTCTTCATTTATAGTATTGAACAAAATTTAACATTAGCAAAAGAACACAAACTTGCTGCAAAAGCTGGAACTACTGTATTGAATACTGCTTTGCTCACCTGTTAGAAAATAAAATAGGAAATATCCATAACAGAAAAATTTTCAAACTTCTGCAAAATTTGATTTATATTACTTAACACATCCAAATTTACATAGTAGTCCATGCTGAATAGCTTTCCCCATCAGATATTGCAGTTTTCTTTCATGACATCACAAATTATTATTTATTGATATATTCATAATGGTTTATAGGTGTCTGGAATCATCCTGCAAACATTTCTTCTTTGGACTCTGCACAGAAAAAACATTTTCCACTCATTAAATCATATAAAGGTAAGTCTTGGAATGTCAGTAAAATACAGAATGACTGACAAGTCTGTTAACATTTGGAAACACTGTACTTCACAGAAGTGGGTAGTTAATGCTTTAAAATAAAAGGGGTACTATTGATACCAAAAACTTGCATAAAATGACCAACCGAAGGCACTTTTGTAATACAAAAGCGATAATTAGAATACCTATTTTATAGTGAAGATAATGTTTTTTATAACACACAACTTTTTTACCATCATCCATCAACAACTGTAGTCAAGGCACAATACTGGGAACAGCACTGTACAGCATATCAGTTGGTACGGTAACCTTGCTGGAGTCTGTGGGCGATGACTGGTGGTTGCTTCAAAGTGCACCATATGCGGCGGATGCAACATGAAAACCGTCCCACCCCAACGTGCATGATTTTGGGTGGAAAATGCACGATTCCATCGACTAAACAGACAATGTGTTCACCACTCAAAGCTACTAACATAAGTTTTGTTTTCTTTTAGGGTGAACAAACAACAGGGGTCATAAGCACCCATGTCACAACCTTAGAAAACCAATATGAACAGATGTACAGATGAATATACAAAATAACCACAGTCTAGTTTCAAACAGCCAAGTATCACACAAACATAGCAGGGTGGCCCAACCTGCTGCCCAGGAAGTACTGCTTACGACACTTAGGACACAGACAAACTGGCTGCAGCACACAGTCACGTGGAAGGCCAAGAAACTTCCCTACTAAGCATGAGCCCCAGAAATTTCTTAGTTTCAGCAAATGGATGAACAATAGGTCCTAGATGTACAGATGGCGAAAGAAACCCATCCCCCAACCAGAAATTCATATAAACAGTTTTGTCAGTGAAAAAGCAAAAGCCACTGTCAATGCTCCGAGTCATGACAATCTAAACATCGCTGAAAATGCTGCTCAAGGGAGCAAATCTATGGAGACCTGCAGTACATCACAAAGTCATGGATGAAAAGAGAGTTGGAGGTACCTGGTGGGAGACAGGTTAATGGCTATAGCACGAAAGAGGATGACGTTCACGTCGCAGCCTACGGGTGCCCTGTTCTTCTGGATAAAGGTTTCTGACAAGGCTAAGGCCATACATGCCTTTGAAACCCTGCCTTTTACAAATTCCTGAAGGAAATAGGGCAGGTAGCCTAAAGAGTAAGGAGGATAACAGTCCTCCAGCAGGTGCCATAGGCTTTCTCCAAACCAAAAATCATGGCTATAGTCTGGTATTTCCACAGAAAACTGTGACACAAGTTGACAAAATGACGATGTGGTCAACTGCAGCATGGTATGCTGAAAATCCACATTATTCAGTGGCTAGTAGATTAGAAGATCTGAGCCACCATACCAACTGGCCATGAACCATATGTTCCATCACCTTGCTAACAACTGGTTGGATAAATGGGATGGTAGCTAAGAGGAAGGTGTTTGTCCTTACTGGGATATGGCAGTGACTTCACAACAATGCCTAGGAAACTTAATATCAACCCAAATGCTATTGTATGTATGAAGGAGAAAATGCTTGTCTGTAAGATAAAGGTGCTGCAACATCTGAATGTGAACATCCTGAAGTTCCTGGCCGACCCACTCATCAAGATACAAGGGACATTCTCAGGATGAGGCTGCACGGTTGCAGTTGATACAGCAGGGAGGAGGTAGTGCACAATCACCCTTATGAGCATCCTTACCACAAGAAACACATTTCGCCACATTCTGACAGGGCATGTGAGTATGGTTGCAACGTTGGCACTGGTAGCAACACGTCTGGTTCGGAATGTACTATCTGACTGATGACTTCACAGCCTGCTTTGATCTTTGAGGAAGCACTACTCAATCAAATGTGAGAAAAAGAGTGCATGTAGGCACTAACGTTGATATCAACATTTTTATTTAGCCAATAGACTGCAGTGATGCCCTGATCAGTAAGGTAAGTTTGGATTTCTCCCTTGGTCAGACCAAGCACTCAGATGTAAGTAACACCAGGTGAAGAAGTCAGCATTCAATAGCCCTCAGCATGACCAGGATAGACCTGGAGGACTGAAGCTATAAGCAGTTGTTGGGCTTGAAAATTATAACTGATCTCCGGAAGTTCCATTACGTAATGAGAGCAGAGTTTCACAGGGCCTGCAATTGCATCACCACCTTTCTGAATAATAAATCAATAAATTGTAGTAAAGAACTGACCTTCAGTACACGATACCATGAGGAGCAGAGGTGCAGCTGGAAGATTCTTTGAATCTCTAGCATAATTCTGCTTGTGTTTAGTAGACTTAGATTGGGAAGGTGATTTGCTCAGTGCGGAAAAAAAAAAAAAAACGCAATTGCCAGCATCTCTGATTGCACACTCTTTAGTTTACACCACGTCAGATTTCCCTAACACCTGACTGCGGGACCAATTGTAAATCTGGGAAGGCAACAGCTCAGGCAATCACCCCTCCCTGGGCCTGGCCTGTTCCAGGGGATACGTGCAAACACTACTTGTTAACCCGGGGCTGGGAATTATGAGTTACCCACTCACCTGTTACGCATTAAATGCATGGGCTGGCCTTTAGGAATGCACAGGGAGGAAGAAGAAACAGAGGAACATAACACGCAGAAGCCGAGGAAGGACAGGAGATGGAGAACACAAAGAAAAACAAACTAACTGTTCTGATGTCACAACACATTCCCAAAAATATCCCAGATATGTACCCCAAGGGAGGGGAAAAAAATAGCAGAAGCATAGACATGCAGCACAGAAAGGGAAGAGGTGCTGCAAAGGTTGGGGATGCATGGTATCACCAAGGGTGGTGAGCCCCCTGGGAGAGTGCTAATGGAGTGGCCTGAGGGCCACAACAACAGGGACCAAAGATATGGAGAATCACAAGGCAGAAACTGAGTGGAAAGATATGCGAAAGATCAATCGACAGGTAAGACCAAGGCTGCTTTGCAGACTTATTGGCAGTGAGATGGAAGGCAACTCCCAAAGTTGTCCGTAACAAAAATAGGAAATATCACATGATGCTAATAGTTGAGAAGTCCAGGAAGATCTCTCACAAAAAGAGTTGAGACTGGTAAGAAGGATCAAGCCCATATGAGGGTGGAGCAGTCAGGAGCTAAACGTGAACACAGCACAGCTCCAAATAAAGCTGGCAAAGCTGCAGGAGAGCAGGCAGCAGTAAGTGACATTGAGGCAGAGGCTCAGCTGCAATGGAGCTCAAAAGAAGCTTAAGGAGTTCAAGAACAGTGAAGGAAGGGTGGTTGATGGGAAGCAGCATGAAGCTGTGGCTGGGCAGTGTCCTCATGGGCAAAGAAGTCAGGAGGAGGAGGAGGAGGAGGAGGAGGAGGAGGGGGGGGAGAGAGAGAGAGAGAGAGAGAGAGAGAGAGAGAGAGAGAGAGAGAGAGAGAACGACTCCCTGCAAGAGAGGGACAATAACATCGGTCGCAACAAAACTGAGTGTGACAACAGGAAAGAGATGAGACCCTCAGGCCTAAAAACAGGCACCTGGAGGAGATTTGTTCTTTGTTTAAGAACACCTCCCAGTGCACAACATATTACACTGCAAGGTCTTATGGACTGCAAGTAAAATTACTACTACAACTAAGTGAATGGGCAACTGCCCACGGTGTTACTAAAGGAGAAGTGAAAGCACCAGAGCACCAACTGGCAGTTCCACAAGGTACAAACTGTACAGAAGACATTTGCCCACACAGCAGTGAAGCCCAAACCTCCAGTGCCCAATAATAATGAGACTGACCAGGCCGCAAAGACCAACAGAGCAATGCTCTTCGTAAAGTCCAAAGGATCAGAAACGGGAAACACCTTCACTAAGTAGTTCACCAGCCTTGTTAAACCTACAGTGATAAATGTTCGCATTGATGATGTGCGAAATCTTGGCAACACACTGGTAGTCTAAACTGCAACTGCATAAGACAGGGATAAGCTGTTACACAATTTGTGAACAGCCATGAAAGTAGAATCCCCTGCTTAGTCTGTAACATGCCCAAAGATAAATCAGACATCGGATTAATACACCAAGTTAGAACACAAAACAGGGTCACAAGTGAATTCACAGAGGAGTTCAAGGTTTCCTCTTTGAAGTCTAGGACTGGGCGAGGAGATAGACCCATGTCACATGTCATAATAGAGGCAACCGATTGGTGTGAACTGCTCCACCAAAAGCATACCTCTATAGGCTATCAATCAGCGGTAATTAAGGATAATCTTTCACTACCAAAGTGCAATCAGTGCCAAGATTGCAGTTGCACAGCTAGAGGATGTTAGCTACCGGAGAATATTGTGGTGTGTGGACACTGGTGAGAGAGGACATATTACAAACAACTGCAAGAACAACAATGCGGCACCAATTTGTACACCCTGTAAAAACAAGGGCAAACCAGTGTGGAGCACCAGGTCAAAGTCACCTGACTTTGGAACTGATCCTAAGGTGAGTAATTGGCATCAGCTATGTCTTTTAGCACCCCTAATGGGGCATGAAAATTGCAGCAGACTTGATACCAGGTAAAATCAGTAACAATAATCACAGAATGAGATGTCTAGGGACCTGGTAGACCAAGCATGAAAGAAGTGGCAACTCTGTCATCTTTTCCAAACAATACGTGTAAGAGATCTTTCACACCTGTAGCAATACAGCATGCAGCACCACCCTGCACAAGTCATATCTTCCAGCAGGTGTTTCTTGGCCAGGCTAGAGATGATATTCCGTAACATTGGTGTACCTTACACATATCACACTGAAAGTTTAAAAAGCAGCATCCCACATTTCCTCAAGGGAAAAGGGCCCAATTATACCTCATGTGATAGTCTTGGAAGTCAAATTCTAAGGGTCATGGGTATTGACAGATCCTCCTAGTGTGAAATGGGCTTTTTAGTCCAAATCATGTCAGAAAACCATTCATCATCTTCCCCATTTTTTGAAGTGTCCACACCACATGCTCTCCCCATCACAAAATTGGTGGCTAACATTTCATGACAGAGCTGGATTTTGTGTGGATAGCATTGAAGGACATGCCTTAGTCCTCTCCAAACACTGTGTAGAACGCCAGTGTGACTTGCAATTTCACAAGCGCTGACTTCACAGTGCAGAGATGAAATGGCTAAAGCGTTTCCCAAGCTGCAGTAGAACTTGCATGTTCACGCCACTGAGGAGCTGATTGTCTAAACAACTCGTGGCTTCAAACTTCTTGATCATGTTCTTTACATTAACACTTTTCACACGGCCTGTACAAAATACCCCAATAGGATCACAGAACTGCAGTAGTGGATTCTCCATTCTGACAGGAAAGCTTCAGAAACACTGGCTTTCCTGGTGAAGTCAACATGCTGTGATTACTAGAGTCCCTCTCACTGTAACTCATTTTATACATTCTTCACATGAGATATCAATGATGTGTTGCTGTCCACCACCATCTGTCAGCCAGTTTTTGGTTACAATAAAGGCTTATGTCATTTCTGGCATGTGCCAACTTTTATGTCTATCTACATTATTCCACAAATTGGTGCATTTTCAAATGTTAACAGACTTTTGGGTTACCCTGCAATTTATTAAGTAGCAATATCACACACCAGATCCTGACTTCACTGATGTCTTTCTGTATGTTATCTGAAATTTCTTTTGTGCTGTTTAGGGTCGACCTGGAGTTCATGCACCACTAGACCACACATTGAGGTTTCTCTCGCACTGCGACCATTTTCCTGGACAAACCAACCGCTACGCAACAGCCACATTAATGAAACCTGTAACAACAAAATGTAATACATAAACTGGCACCAACTTCAGATTAAATATATCAGACAAGCTGTACTTTAAACAATCTGAAAAAGTATTTGGTATTTCAAGTCTGTCCACAGATGTTTAGGCACAAAGTTTTTTCTTCTGCTCCATAATACCCCTTTCACAGTTAAGAACTTAAGCTGGAAATTTAAAACACTGAAAAAGCTCTGAGGAAGTACAGGTTCTCCACGAAGTCTATCCCTGATTACAGAAAAGGAATTATGCTGGATATAGCTATGAAGTTTGTTGCAAATGCCAGGTTCTCTCAAAGACATATATACACGTGTTACATTTAGAACATCTCACCAATAATATCTCTGTCTCTTGCCATCATCATCTCCGTAACCACTTCTACGGCACCTCATATACATGCTATGAATTAGCACATTAGGATCAGGTGAACCAAACACTTCATCCTTAGTGTAACCATTTCAAGAAATGTCAAGGTGGGCTATGTGCAGTGAACATTGTGGGAAAGGTCTTCGATGCCTACCAGTGAAAAAAAAGAACTGTCCAATGATTGTTTTGTTCATAAAGCCACACAAGTCATTTTCTTGCGGCATTGTCTGTAGCATAATGTCCATGGGATCTCAGACTCTGATCTGGACATTATGTATGCTTTCCCAGAGATGTGAAAACCGCAAGAAAAACTTTATTAATGTGGCCATTATTAGTACAGTCATTCCAGGATATTCACAGCAATTTCAGCACGCATCCAGCTGCAAAGCCTCGAGTTGAAATACGGATTCACGAAAAGTCTGCTATCTGCATAAACCTTCACCACAGGACTCAAGTTGTTTCTCTGGAAAGATGTAATTTTCTGCAGACTGTGTTGCAATGCTGCAAGCAGTGTCAACAGGGTCATCACATTGGGTCTATTGTTTTTTGCCTTGTCACCAGCCTCTAAACTTTTTCTATCATCCATTTATGGTCTTCACATCTGGCACATCTCTACCCTAGGCACTTCAGAGCTATTGATGAACTGTAATAGGCAAAAGCATTTCATGAAACGACAAAACACATTGCACCTTCTCCTGCAAAGATTCTACTGTGAGAGCAGCATTACTAATTTACATTGTATTGAAAAACTACCTTGTGCTGTTACAGCAGTACATGCAGAAGTGTATCCATAAAAAACTTCACAAGTTAAGATACCATTTGCAATGATCTGCATAGCTGTATCTTGTGCAGGTCCTTAGAAATAAATTTTTGCAATCAGAGAAAGACTTTACACTCACCCTATTTGGCTTATGTTCTTCATGAACAGTAGCTACCGGAAGATTTCGTGTGCGTGTGTGTGTGTGTGTGTGTGTGTGTGTGTGTGTGTGTGTGTGTGTGTGTGTGTGCGCATGCGCGCACCAATATTGGAGAGGGGGTGTGGTGGCAGTGGCGCGCGCGCACGCACACACACACACGCACCACTATATTTTATCCATCTGCTCCAGAATCTTCGGTCAAAGGATGTCTTAAGATTTCAGGCTACCAGTTTCTGTTTCCATTTGGACTATAATACGTCCTGACATACATTGTCTGTCGCAGATGGTGCTTACAACTCATCACAAAAGACGGCTGGCAAAGGATGGTAGGAAAATTCTAGACAGCCTAAATATCTTTTAGCTTCCAAGCATGAGGATCACAGAGCTCCAGCACCAAGTTTCACTGCATAGCAGTATGTGGTGCATTACAAAAACTTGTTCCTCCACTCCTGAACCAGGTACACACAAAGGAAATGGAAAAATAATCTTAAAACACTTTACTTTCTCTTTACAACTAAACCTTGCAGCCAGCTCTAAAGAAGACCCACAGTTTGCCACGAATTTCAAACCATGGTGCAACAATATACACCACATTTTCCAACATCACTACTAGTTTCCCTATCAAAACATTCACTGCTGGTAGTGACTATTTTTAATTATTTAAATTCACTTTACAATGACATGTATTGGGAAAGAAAACAATTTTAAACTGATTCATATTAATATAGAATGACAAACATGATACTCATTTTGCACAATCTGCTGTAATATCCTGGAACCATAATACAAATGCAAAGACGAATTTTTACTGTCATAATTCCTTACGCAGAATATACTACTTATATCGAAATCCAACGATACATTAATATGTACATAATCCAGTTGCACACACAAATAACAAACCAGGCAAATAATGTTACAGGCCATCCTGAGAGAAGATGGTCCACTTTAATACACATAAATCATCACCATGGTGACTTTATGTATACTAAGTGGACCACCTTCACTCAAGACACTTAATATACATAACCAAACATGGTGTTCCGAAACGATCTTTACAGCTTTATGTGGCATAGTCCATATCGATTCAGGCAGGCTAGGAAAAAATCTTACCTTCATACTCTCTGATGTTACTAAATTTAACATAGGCCTACATTAAAATGAAGGACTAAGTAAGGAACATGTCTGTCTTGTTTCCTCCAAAAAAAAAAATTTCTACTCCGAGATGCAGCCCTCCAAAGATGACCCTGTGCATACCATTTTTAAGACTGGAATTTTGGAAAAACTTAAATGCTGAATCTCTGAACAGTTCTAGATATTTTGTTGGGTTTTTTATTTGCAAGGTAATTGCTTTATGATTACACAGAAATCCTCCATTTGGACTTCTCTGTCAAAGTTCTTTTACTATAGCGTTCTGAACTTTTTATAATTTATGAATTTTTTTAAAAAATGGCAATAAATAAAACTGATTTGATTAGTACCATGTAGTTCTATGTTTCCTGAAAAGGGAAAGCTTCCACTTTTAGGCTGAACAGGTTTTAAAAACAATTTAAACTTTTGCCAGACATAAAAACTGTTTTATTACCATGTTATCACATAGCAGGTTCATAAAAAGCATAACCTAGCCTTATTTAACATAATTTTAGTTTTGGAAGATGCGTAAGGGACTCATTTTTTGAAGCATTTTAAATGGTTCCAAAATATATGTGAAAGATCTAAAGACTTAAAAGTTTCAATTTATACAACTTCTGTGCACTGTTTTGTACTGAAATTAGTCAGTCAATGAACTAAAAATTTGTTGCTCTGCTTCAGTATCTTCCTTTGATATAGAGTGATGCCTTCCTGTTGAACCAATACTAACTGGAGCACTTACAATCTTCAAAACATTGTCAACAGGAAGTTAATACTGATGGCGTTGCTGCTGTCCTTCAGCTGGAAACACATACAAACCACCTCAGGTTGTTAATCTGATCATCATCCTGCTGTTTCTGAGGTGTGGGCCGAATGAATGAAATTACTTCTTTCCTGCTCTTTAAAGTGTGAGCAATGTGAGTCATCACTGAGTCCAAAAATGTGTCTTCTGAATTTCTTTCACAGTAGTAGTAGTAGTAGTAGTAGTAGTAGTAGTAGCAGCAGCAGCAAGAGCAGCAGTTTGCTTGGACCATCCTTTTTCTGCTCATGGAATTCTTCAATTTCCTCTTTGGGCAAAAGAAAGAGGGCTGTCGATGTATAAGATTTCACGACGCTCATAAAATCCTCAGAATTGTGGATGTATTTTGTCTAAAAAGATTATGTTTTGTAACATGGTGCTTCAGCGGCCCTCTTACACCATCACCAGGCCCCTTCCCGTGACCAGCAGCACTGTATACCCAGTCAGTTGGCACAAGCGACTTAATTCAAACAGGTGGCAACGATTTTTAAAATGACCAGGAGCACCATCGGAAATAATGATCTTCTCTGTCCATTTGCACATCGCTAGCAAAGCATGTGCTGAGTCGTCATATCACTGTAACACTAGTGGTCTTGTTTTGAAAAGATGTCATGCCTGTAAAAACTGAAACCTGGTCGTTACTCCGATGGTACCCTTGTACTGCTTGTGGAAGAATTATAGACCAGTTCTCAGCAAAATCGCAGTGAAGCACTAAACATAGTTCTTCAGCCTGTACACACCCTTTCACTTCTACTATGTGGTGGTGTTGCAATTTCTTCAGATGCTGGTGTGTTACTGCTTTCACTGACCATAATACCGCAATAAAAATGCACTGGAAATGCAGTTTGTGTCTGCACAATACATCGAAATTGTAAGCTAATTTTGGCACATGGCCCAATAAAAGATTGCACAATTTTACTGAGCAAAATTGTAATTTGGAAACAAAGGATTGCAGGCTTCATCGCAGTTTAGTATGTCCAGGAACAGAAGCTCTAAACTAATATTTGGAAAGCACTTTTGCAGATATTGATCCTGAGGATACAATTCAGTTCAAACAATGGACTCACACTGAGACACAGACCAGAGAAATGACAGTTGAAGAATTCATTGAACTATTAGTTACAAATCTGTTTGCCCTTTCTACTCACTTACTACATTGCAAAGCATCAGAGCAAGCATTTGCAGTTCACTGAAGGTCTCAAACCAGGAGAATTGATTATATTAATGGATTTCGCAGAAAATTACTCCTTTGTTGTCCAAGACGCAGCGCAGGGATTCCATTGGGAAAACAATCAAGATACAATACATCCATTTGTCATTTACTACAAAGGTAATTAAGACCTAAAGTGTGTAAGCTACTGCATAATCAGTAACTCCCTCCGATATGACACAGTTGCAGTTCATGTGTTTTTAACATACTTTATCAAATCCCTTAAATGCATTTTTAAAGAAATTAAGCATATTCATTATTTTAGCAATGGTTCTGCAGTAAAGTACAAAAATTTTAAGAGCTTCCTAAATCTTTGCCATCATCAAAGATTTTGGCATTACTGCAGAATGGAATTTTTTCAGAACAAACCATGAGAAATCACCATGTGATGGAACTGGGGGCACAGTTAAGCGTTTAACAGCAAGAGCTAGCCTTCAACACCCAACTGACAACCAAGTCTTGACACCAACTTATCTGTTTGAATATTGCAAAAAAATATTCATGGCATTGAATTTATTTATATTAAAAAAAGAAATTACTGAAGATGGAAAAATTGATCAACAGAAATGTTTTGAGGGTGGATGTACAGTGTCTGGTACAAGAGACCATCACCATTTTGTGCCAGTTGATGAAAAGCAGCTAAGATTTACAGAGTATGAAATGATACATTACCCTTTACAGCAAATGTTAACCGACATGCTAAAGTTGCTACTAAACATGTTGCCATTAATGAACTACAGCCTGGCTAGTATGTTGCTTGCTTTTATGATGGAAAATGGTGGCAATATCTGAAGTTTCATGTGAAGAAATAGATGCCTTGATTAATTTCATGCATCCTCATGGAGCTGCTCAATTATTTCATTGGCCTACTAGAAGAGAGAGATGCTGGATCCCAGAACAACAGATAGCCTAATTGCAGTCATACCAGTTCTAGCTGTTTCAGTGATGGGGCAGCAATACAGTTTGCTGGAAGCAATAGTTTTGGACATCAGCAAAAAATTTAAAACATTTAAAAATTGAATTTGTATAATGGTTTGGGAACCACAGAGAGACCTAAAAAAGGCTTGGGAATCTGCTAAATACCCACATTTAGACTTTGGGGCCTGCTAGATATTCACATTCTGGTTTGGGAACCTGCTAGACACCCACCCACTTTCAGGCTTGGGAGCATGCAGTAAAGAAACCCACCCATGGCTGACCTTGCATGGCTATTGGGAATGGCCCCTTGGCAATGGGGTTACCAGTCTTGAGATTGGTAGTGGCCTAGCCACCATGCACCAACAAGGATTTTCCAAATTACCAAAAAAGTGAATAGTTTAGGCGAATTTTTTGCACCTCACCCAAAGAGAGACCAAAATGTAAATAAGTTTTTCTAATAGAATGAAATGTGCTCTGTTGAATGGTGTTAATGAATGTAATGTTGTAGGTGTATTTTGAGATACATGACTGTGAACCCGCGTATATTTTATACATTCACGTTTTTTAGCAAATTTACAGGATGGTAGCACAGTAATTAAACATATTTGTGATATACAGAAAGACAGTAGTTTGGCACAAGACCATGTCCATAGAGCACTTTCTACACTACTTATGCCTCAAACTATGGGGCAAATTTCTCACAACATTATTTGTTGCCCACTTTGAACTGAAATTATGCCAAATGCATTGCTTTCTGAACTCTACTTGCAACATTTGTGTGTAGAGCACACACAGTTGTACCACTATACCCAGAAGCAAGAGAGTAGCTCTTTTACATTAGGAACAGTGGAATGCCAAACTATTTCTTCACGACTTTTCAGTGTCTGTAAAAGTGGTCTCCACAAAAATGGCTCTAGCACCTCAACCAAGTTACAGGTGAGCCTGAAGCTTTGCATAAGCTCATGTATGGCACTCAGGTACATCCTGTACAAATTTCATCAAAATTGAAGATGGTCGAGCTGGGATCATCATCTAAACTGGGACACTTGACATGGAATGACCCTTTGTGAAAAATTCCTGACAAACAGGCACAAGAGTGCCATGGCTCATTTTCTTCTGAAGCTGGAATTTCTACTTTGAAGAATATGGTCAGCATTGCTTTAGTGTATTCATCCATAGCTTTAACGATTTCTCAGCACTTTCTTAACACGAAGCTTATGACTACTTCACTGACCATGGTTTCTTAACAGGACTAACAACTACCTCTGTAATTTACTGATTCGGAGTATTTTATTCTTCATCTATTGCAACATCTGCATCATGGGAGGCTTTACCTTGTTCAGATACTAGCATTTTTGTATTCCGTCATAACACTTAGAATACTTGTCACCGGAAACATCTTCACTTTGACACAGTCTTCAAATGAGAACACTTATTCCCAAACTGAACAAAGTCTGTTTTATGTTTGTCTTATATGTCACTGTTTAATGGATATGCAAATAGTCACCACACTTCACTCTCCTGTGGCCCCAATCAGAAGACATTTCAAACAGTCCTTTCCACAAAAATCAGCGCAACTGTGTCAACTGGTAAATTCCTCACAAAAACACAGACGTCACTGGATGGTCTAAGATTTCTTAGAAGCTTCGTCAGTAAACAAATTAGCACTGAACAACCACAACAAAGAAACTGCAACAAAGTTTAAGAAATAATTGCAACAAAGACAATAGCCTACAAATAAACATTGTAACAAAGAAATTAGCAAGAAACAACTGCTGTGGAGACATACATTACACTCAAAAGCTAAAAAAATATGATTTATTAAAAAAAAAAAAACTTTCTACTTAAAAGGGGGAGCTTTCCTGTAGAGAGAATATAGTACTGCATGGTACTACAGTGAAACCTCTATATAACATTTTCCAAGGGACCACAAATTCTGAACACTGTACAGAGGAAAACACTATAAAGAGGAAGGCTTCCAAATAATAATTATAGGGCATTACTGAAGATCGGGATACCACTAATCAGCTTTGACAAATGGTGCCATCGATGACATTTTAAATTTTCACAACACTGTAATATGATATTCATTGCAAATGATCAATGTATGAAATGATTAGTTTTCTGTAATAAAACGTGGGGCCTGGTAGGTGGATGGGTGAAAGTAAATGGCACCAAAAAGATCGCAAGCAGAATGTGCGTCACATGTCACGTGACCAGGTTCTGCCGCTGACATGGGAAACACGCTGAGCACGGGCTTTCCGAGCCGGTGCAAACTGTGAATCCACAGAACAGAAAATGATGCGTCCACATCCAGTCACTTAAACATTATAAAGAGGTAAATAATTGACCAGGGTTCCAAAAATGTGAGTGATATATGGAGGAAATTGTAATATAGAGGAAACGCAGTAAAGAGGAAAATTTAACACTGTTTATATGGACTTTTAGTCGGGACCGAAAAAACAGATGTAACAGAGGAAAACATTATATGGAGGAACGTTATAAAGAGGTTTCACTGTAATCAACAGAAAAACCTAAATTTTCTGGATTGGCATTAAAAAAATAAATAAATAAATTCTGTTAACTATAAAAAAATTCAAAAGGCAACAGTAAAAGAACTTTGACAGATATATCAAAAGGGAGGATACCATTGTAATCATATAGCAATAATATTTCAAAAACTCTTGCAAAATGTCTAGTTCTGTTAGAGATACAGCATTTTAAAATTTTTTCCAAAAGTCACATCTTCAAAATGATGTTCCGTGTCACCTTTTGAGGCCTGTATCTAGGGGCAGGAATTTCTTTGGAGGGGAAAAAAAAGGTGTTTCTTATATACTCCTGAATTTTAACATTTGCTAAATTCAATAACACCTGAGACTATGAAGGTAACCTTCCTCCCTGAAGTTAAACGGACTATGCCATATGGGAATACTTAAAGTGTGGAACAACTGTTTGGCTTTGACCTATGACATAAGTAATCCACAAAGGGCACATGACAAAAACCTGTAAATCACATATCTTGGCCGCACCCACCGTAACATACAAATTCACCAATTAGTCCAGATATTTATAGAAAAATTAACTTTAGTTATGTGTCTGCACCAACAACGTAAGTCAGGTCATACTTATTGACACAGGCATCTCAAAATTGTCCAGAATGAGATACCCAAATATCTGAAACTTGTTCAGAATGAAATTTAAATTTGATAAAGGATTACCTTGTGTACTACACACACTATCATATCAAATAACGAACAATTAAAACACGTACAAATATTCCTCAAAACAATGACCAGCAACGAAATGCGTACACAATTTTTCTTTTAATGCTACATTCATTTATTTCAATTTACGATTTGAAGCTGTGTGGGGCAACCGAATTATCATCTATGGCTTAGAAATTATCTTTGACAACATCATTAGTCAAAGTCTGTGACATATCCTTTTCTTCAGTTGACCCTCTATGTATTTCAGAAATGGGGGTTGGTAGAAACGTGTATCTTACGGTATAATACTTACACACACCTGTAGTCGTAGCCGTTTGACAGTTCAATGTGTGCACTATCTGAAGCACGCATGGTGTCTATGAAATACTTCAGTTTCTCCCACATCGAACCTACATGTAATTAACTTTTGCATTTGCTGCTCCGATGTGAAAGCCCGCAGGTCCCGCACCGTGGTCTTTTAGACAGCATCCTTCACGAAACCGCGAAGAAAAAAGTAATGCGTCATCTCCGGCGACCTTCTGGGCCAGTAAATGGGCCCTCTGTCAATCTAGCGACCTGGAATTGTGTCGTACAAAGCCTTCCTGTCGATGGAGGTCCAGTGAGCAGCACATGCCGAGTCGCACGCAGTTCTTCGCCCTGTGGAAATGCAAACAGTTCCAAAATGTCCAGAAACAATCGAGGTTACTGACACCTCCGCAAAGAAACAGCTAAGCATGAAAATCTTAACATCGATAGTTAACATAAACGTACCACTTTCACTGCTTGATTACTTATCGCAGCCTACACAATATTTACTTCCATTAGATCAAAACCCAAAACTTCTGAAATAATTCGCCGAGTCAATTGGTTTGGTTTCAGTAAGTGTTCCAAGAGACTATCAAATTTTATTCAGTATGTAAAGCAGCCCTACAGCATCACTAAACGACCAAAGGGCAAGCGGCCCTCATTAGGTCAATACTATAGCCCAACATTTGCAGCTATGCAATATTACCGCAAGTGAGAGAGAGAGAATCTAATGGAATAGTCTGAAATACTTAAATCAGAATCTAAGTTGCTGCTCAGTAAATTTACGTGAAAGTACCCCAATGCAACGATAGCTGATCATTAATTCTTACATAAAATAAAAACTCTGGAATCTACCGGTTCGCAAAAAAGTTAATTAACACAGCATCACTGTCTGTCGTAAAATGTTTCGAAGCAGACTGAATAATACATAATATATACATTTTTACTGAGGAGTCTGATATTCTATTAGGATTGAGGTTTGAACAAGGGTTTTTTTTTTCAGTGCCAAAGGCACGCAATATCCTGCATTTACTACCAGTCGCTCGACAATTCTGATGATTCATTAAAAACGATTAAGACTAAAATAGTTGGAAGAGAGGGGATGACGCTGCGGTCTCATACCATGACAGCTACCAAAGAAAAATTGCTTCAACGAAAGAACCAACGTTCTAAACCATTCACGGTAATGCCAAAGTTCAAATTACAAAGCAATGCAACGTACCGTTTCATCAACGTGACGCCAGAGTTAAATTTATCGTCCATGACCTCAAAATTAGGAGCACGCAGGCCGATTGGCAATGAATTTTTCCGCTTTATTTTCTAAACACTCGAAATGGACGTGGTGACGCATCGTGAAAGAGCAACAAAAACTGCCTTCTGTATAAAAATAATAACGCTAAAGATTAAAACTGAATGGCTAATACATTTAAGTACTTACCACATACCTCTACTACAAACATCCATGACTGCAAACTGCATCAGAGATACAGCACATATGCGCAACATCCTCATATCCTCAGCTCTTCGTCACTACTGCAGAGCTGCAGTGCGGTGTGCGGAGAGTTACATGAGGTTGCAATACAGAAGTACTTCCGCGGCCTCCATGCAGCAAAATAGCTCGGCAAAAGTAACGGGAAAACTTAGAGATGTGCCCAAGTAATGGAAATACCACATGCATTTTTGGATAATGCAATCGAGCAGTGCAGTATTGTGCACAGAAAATGTAAAATGAAGTTAATCTAAACAAAATTGTATTTCTGTTCTACAATTTGCCGTTAGTATTAATCCGCAGCTGTCGTAACGGAAAGTAGTCCCCCACGGCCCCACTAGCAAAATCAGTACAAGTGCAGGGGGGGGGGGGCCATAATGCGTGCGCAGAACAGAGATTTTTCGTCGTACTGCGCATGACGTCAGCGTCGAGAAACTCCGCTCAGTTCGCGCGCTTTCTTACGTGTTGTAGCAAGTAAGTTTTGTGTTGTTGCTGTTTGTTATCGTGTTGAATCGTGTTTATTCTTTCTGCGACACTTTAACAATGCCGAATTGTGCCGTGGCTATGTGTGAAAACTATAATCAGAAGACTAAAGGGAGTAGTATTTCCTATCATAAGTTTCCGAAAGATCCCGAAACCTGTGCTCGGTGGGTTCAGCTCTGTAGAAGAAGTGATAGTATTAACATTAAAAATGCTACTATCTGTAGCGTACATTTTAAAGAAGACGATTATTTACGGGATCTCCAAGCTGAATTAATGAAACTTCCGCCAAAGAAGATCTTAAAGCCGACTGCAGTTCCTTCTTTGCACCTCATTAAAGCCACATCTGCAGCTGCTGCTGCTGCTTCGTCTTCTGTCCAAGAAAGAAATGACAGAAGGAAAGACCGTGAAACACGTAAACGTGCACTTAACAGACTAGCTTCAGTGTCACCGAAGAAAAAAAAAGTGGATCAAAGCACAGAAACTGAAAAAGGCCGCATCGAGGATGAAATGAAGAGGCTTCATAAGGAATTATCGCTACAGACAGAAGAAAATAAGCGTTTGATAGCTGAAAGCAACACGCTGAGAACGAGAAACAAATTACTGGCTCATGCATTAAGCAGACAGAGAAAGCTATGCCAAAGCCTTCAGTATCAACGAAGTACTAAAGTGACAACTAAAGTACACCAAGTTTTAAAAAAAGTGTTTACGAACGCACAAATTGAATGTCTTCTTAAATCAAAGAAGAGCACCCATTGGGCCCAGGAAGATATAAGCAAAGCCTTGCTTCTGCGCTCTCTGTCCAGAAAAACTTATATTTATTTAAGAAATATAATGGGAATACCATTACCTGGACTTCCTACGAAAACGATGGATATCCAATTCTTTTCGTTGTGTTCCTGGAATTTTGACTGATGTATTGTACTTAATGAATAAGCAAGCAACAAACTTAAGTCAAGCAGAGAAGCCTTGTGTGTTAAGCTTTGACGAAATGAATGTGGACTGTCGCATATGCTACGATCAAGAAACTGACGCCATATACGGACCACATAGCCAGGTACAGGTTGTTATGGCACGTGGTTTGTGTGGAACCTGGAAGCAGCCCGTTTATTATAACTTTGACACTACGATGAATCGGGATTTACTGATCAGTATCGTCAGAGAGACGCAGAAAGTGGGATTTGTCGTAGTTGGTATAGTGTCTGATTTGGGGGGTAAAAATGGGAATGTGTGGAAGGAATTCCACATCGACTACACAAACACGTGCTTCACCAACCCAGATGATGAAACGAAACGTGTTTGGGTATTTGCTGATGTACCACATATGGTGAAACTTCTCAGAAACCACTTTTTAGATGATGGTTTCTCATTAAGTGACGGAAAAACGATAACAAAGGGCGTAATCGAGCAGCTATTGTCGAAAGATAATGGAGAACTGAAACTGTGCCCTAAGCTTACTGCTCATCATCTGACTGTTTGTGGAAGAGATCGACAGCGCGTTCATCTTGCTTGCCAACTCTTTTCTAACACTGTATCAGAAGCAATTTCTTTTGTATTGCCTGAAGAAAAAGACACGGCAGAATTCTTCAAATTGGTGAACGACACTTTTGATGTTATGAATTCGAGGGTACCTGTCGGCAAACGACCAATTTCAAGTGCTTTTGGATTGTGTAAGGAGACGCAGGAGGAAGTTCTTCGCAGATTCTACTCCGTCTGTGAAAAAATGAGAGTAAAACTTTACTTCCTTTCCAAAATGGATTACTCACCTCGATTCGGTCACTGCTGGGTTGTTTTTTGGATTTAAAACATGGCTACTGTTTGAAGTATGTATTGACCTCAAGGTTCAACCAAGACTGCCTTGAAAACTTATTTTCCCAGATAAGAGCAATTGGCAGAGCCTATGATCATCCCTTACCAGTGGAATTTAAAAGCCGTTTGCGTATTTTAGTTATGAACAAAAGTATCGCTGACATTCAGTTAACGCAGTTCTTGTCCAGTCTCAGCGGAAACTCATACAAATTATTTGACTTCTAACCTGTTTGCTGGACTTGTGCCGGGCATTGAGGAAGTGTTGTCAATGATAGAAGGTGATCAACAAATGAGGGACATTACACTACATGACTTAATTGTTCCACCTTTGACAGAAGATTCAGAGTGTTCTCTAGAAGGTCTCCGCTACATCGCTGGATATATTGCCTGCAGGTGTGTCTCCATTGACAAATCACTTGGTCATCCTAGTGGTAAGACACTCGAAGTGTCGAAAGACCATGCAAGTTCTGGGTGGATTGAGAAACTGTCTCGCGGTGGCTTAATCATCCCTTCAGATGAGTGGTTTGATGTTGTTAAGCAGTTAGAGGTGCTTTTTTTAAAATTTTCATGGCAGCAGTCTGTGTAAAGACGGCAATGTGACCAGAAACCTGACGAGACTTTTAATTGGGAAGTTTCCAACTATTCCTCAAGAGGTCATCACAGTGTACGCTAAAACCAGAACCTTCATCCGGTTAAGGCACTTGAACACATCGGCAAAGGCACAGAGGGCCAAACAGCAGCAGCAGAAAGCAGCACACAGGTGGAGAGCTTCTGCAGTCCCCTCCAGATCTGATTAAGGTATTTAAATTCTTCTTAAAATTTTTGAATGTGAATTCATTAAACCAGGCTTCTGTATCATTATGTGTAGTAATGTCTCATCTAACTAGACGTACGGTTGCTGCTTAATACCTGCATGAAAAAGATGGTACAAACTATTGCCGACTGTGATGCACAAAATGTGTTTAGTAAATTGAAAGCTCTTGTTGTAATTGTTGCGTTTCCAGTACTATTAAAAATTGTAAAATATATAAAAAGGAACTGAAGCATACTAGATCGTTGTTATCTAACAAAAAATATTGAGTAATAGAATATAAATTGAGGGGGAGCCACAAATCTGTAGTTTTACTTTTGTCATTACCAGAGAGACAATATAAGAGTTTCACAGTCGTAGCAGGTATTAACATTCAGTCCCTGTATTGGTAAGCTTCGATCGAATCCATAATTCATTATATCGCCCTTCACTTTTCGTAAATTAATGTTAGTTTAAGCGCAATAGTGCCGTATGCGAACGTCTCGCGCTGCTGACGCTTCTCGACAGTGACGTCACACGGAAGCGCCCGATCGCTGCCGAACACATTGGCCCAACCTTCTATGTAGCAACCTTGAGTACAAGTTATTAGCAGTTCTAATATAATATTACCAAAATCATTATGTAAAAAAAAAAAAAAAAAAAAAAAAAAAAAAAAACAAAGATTCCTTCCTCATTCAATTTTAGCTATCATCTTTGTTTACATATCTTTATTAAGTATTATTATTTCTACGTAAAGGTGAAATTGTAACTGTAGATTTCCGCACTTCGAGTTATTCATGGCATTTGGCAAATTTGGCTACAATTGAAGGGGAAAACATATGGTTTTAAGAGTTTAAAAATTCTCGACCCAATCCACAATAATAAAAGAACTTTACCATTTACACACCAAAGAAATAGAATTTCAAGATTGCACAGCAAAAATACAAGAAATATTTCGCTTTTCTGGATAACTTAACAATTTAGTCATACTTTTGCATGTTCAAACCTTGAAGGAAGAAAACGCAAGTAAATTACGTACAGTGGCAATAAGTAATGTTTATCTCTTTAAGAATGTCCATTCAATCTGTTATCAATGACCAACAACCTTCCTTCTCGAACTACATCTCATCATCATTGAATTATAGTTAATAAAGTAATTCCAAATTCAAATGAGACACAAAAGAAATAGAAACAAATGGCTCTAAGCACTATGAAACGTCACATCTGAGGTCATAGTCCCCTAGACTTAGAACTACTTAAACCTAAATAACCTAAGGACATCACACATCTCCGGTGGTAATTCGCTACAATACCGCCCTTCGATTGTGCAATTCCAGCACTAATCGAAGCGATAGGTTTTGCAGGTGCCAGCCAGCCACCCTGCAGCGGTCCAGCCAGCAGCCAGGGGCGGTCACAGCCAGCAGCGGTCCAGCCAGCCAGCGTAGCAGCAGCAGCTGCAGTGGCAAGCGGCATCCCCGCTGGCCAGCCAGCAGGGTCGCCCCCCCCCCCCCACCCCCGCCAGTAGCAGCAGAGTGGGGCTTCGGCGCCAGTCTTCATCGTCGCTCTACATCCCTTTTCCACTGTTTTCCGTCGCCTTGCCCGTCCCTCATTTGCTTCTGTCCTTTTGTCCTGTCCTGTGTCTTTCTCCTTGTCACAATGTCAACCCCCACCACCACCACTACTACAGCAACCGCCACTGCCATCATCTACCCATCTCCCTCTGCCGCTGCCACCACTATCATGTGGTGTGCCCAATCACTCCCCCTCAGTCCATCCCCCCACTCTTCACTCTCCAATCTCCCTCACTTTTTGTCACCCCATCCCCGGCTCCTCCTTCCCGTGCCTCTGCTGATCCCTTCCCTCCACTCCCTCCCTCTGCTCCTTCCGTTTCCGCAGCCCCCGCTAGGGTGGTGGCACGGAGGACCACAGCCCACGCTCCACTCTCACCTTCGCCCTCTTCGTCGTCTCCCTCATCGCCATCGCCTTCGCCCTCACCATCTCCGGCGCCGACTCCAGCACCGGGAACTGCCACTCCACGCCACCTTCCAGTTGTTCCCGTCCCCCACACCTCCTCTGCCGCCGTCAAACGCCCCAGTGGCACCCCTGCCTCCTCTGCACCTAAAAAGTCTCCGCCTCGTCCCCCTTCCCCTGCCCAGGATGCCATGGATGTCTCCCCGCCTGTCCCTGCCCCCTCCTGTCCCTGCCCCCTCCTTCTCCTCCTCCTCCTCCTCCCCCTCCTCCTACCGCTACCTCCTCTCCCGTCCTGATCCCTCCCTTCTTGAGGCCCGGAACCTCACTCTCTTCATTCGCCAACATTTTCCTTGTGCTCCCATCTCCCTCCTCACTCCTCGCCGTGACTCAGTCCTTATCTCCTCCTCCAGCCCTACCCTTCATACCGATATCCTTTCCCGCATCCCCATCACCCGCTTTTGCCCTAATGCCTCCCTCACTCCTGCCCCTTCCTCGCCTCCCTCCCACCAACCCCAACCCCCGCGTTGCCCGCCGACCCTCACCGCCGTGATCACTCGGCTTAGTCCGACGATCACGGAGGAGGAGGTGTTGGCGGAGCTCAAGGCGCATCCCCATCTGGAGGTGCGTGCAGTTCGTCGCATTCACAACTCCGCTGGCCCCACCCGCCTTATGCGGGTTTTTCCCGAACACGCTTCCTCCATAGACCGTCTCCTGAAGGAGGGTGCCCTTCTCTTTCACCAACTCTACCAAGTTGACCCCTCCCATTCCCCTCCTCAATCCCTCCACTGCTTGCAGTATAATGCACACCCAACATCTGAGTGCCCCGAGGCCCCCACCTGCCTGCACTGCAAGCAAGTACACTTCCTACGGCAGTGCTCCAACCTCCAGTCCCCTCCCTCCTGTAACACCTGTAACCTCCCTCATCCTACGTACTCTCAGAAATGTAAGGCCCGACCCCCTCCTACCACTCCTGAACTCACCGTCCCTGTCTGCCCTCTGGATGCCCCCACCCCTCCTGGCAATTCCCTTCGCCGCCCCCCCCCCCCACTACCGCTGAGGACATCATCAAATTCCTTACCATCGTTCTCCAAAATGTTCACCTATTCCAGCGCCCCCACACCCTCCAACAGATACCCCTAGCCACCCGTTCCGTCTTCCACCTAAAAATGTATGCCACCTACTCCCACAACCAAGCCCATTTCACCTTTTCCCATCTCGACACCCTCTTTTAACTCCTTGTCATGGCGCGACAGCACTGTATCCTGTTCAACAACATCTGCTCTCTTCCCGCCAACAAGACCCTCTTTCTGCATACCCTTGCCACCCACTGCGTGGATCCCTTTCTCCTAAGTGAAACCTTCCTCCAACCCCACCACACCATCCACACTTCGCCCTTCCTCCTTCACCACTCCGATAATCCCCTCCCAATAGCGCGTGCCGTAGTTGCCATTGGTCACCACTGCCAGATCCCGGTTCGGCTCCAACCTCTCCTTCCCGACCCCACCGAACACCTGATCCTTAGTCTCTTCTTCCCCGGCCTTACCGTCACCTGCGCCACCATCTATGTCCGCCCTAATGCCCCTATTCCTCTCGACTTCCTCTCCCACATTGACCGTACCTTCTCCTCCTACGTGATCACCGCTGACCTCAACATCCATAGTCTGGTGGCATCAGTTCCTTTCCTCTCTCCAAGGCGACCTCGTCCCCATTCCCCAGCACACCGGCCCGAATCCAACTCCACTCCTGATGTCATCCTTTCCTCCCCTAACCTCCTTGGCCGCATAGCGGTGGATGTCCTGGACCCCATTGGTAGCGACTATCTCCCTGTCCTCCTCACCATTTAAAACCGTCGTCGCCCCCGCCCCCGCCCCGACCCTCATAATGACCCTCCCCCGAAGTACGTCCATGATTATTCCCGTGCCGACTGGAATGCCTACCGGGATACCCTCTCCACCCAGGTCGATAGCCACCCCTTCACCTACCACCACCCTGACAATGTTACCCATGCCGCCTCCTTTCTCCAGCAGACCTTGTCTGAGGCTGTGGAGGCCCACGTCCCTACTGTCGCCATCCACCCCCCCCCCCCCCCCGTCCTACCTTACCCCCACAGGCCGTCCTCCTCCGCCAGGAATCCCGCCGTCTCTACCATGCTTTCCTCCACATGCGTGACCCGGACACACTACGACGCCACCGGCAACTCCAGCAACACATCTGAAACTTGCTCGCGGCTAAGAAACGCTGGGACTGGCGACAGACATGCACGCGTTTAAATGCTACCCTACCTATAAACTCGTCCAAGTTCTGGTCAGCCTTCTGTCGCCTTACCGGAACTAAACCCTCCCCCTACTATCCTCTTATCCATGATGATCACCCCTTCCCTGACACCCTTAGTAAGGCCAATCACTTTGCCTCCTACCTCTCCGATGTCTTTACCATTCCTGATGATCGCCAGTTCGATTACTCCCTCTTCCCAGACGCCTTACCGGAACTAAACCCTCCCCCTACTATCCTCTTATCCATGATGATCACCCCTTCCCTGACACCCTTAGTAAGGCCAATCACTTTGCCTCCTACCTCTCCGATGTCTTTACCATTCCTGATGATCGCCAGTTCGATTACTCCCTCTTCCCAGACGTCCGCGATCGAACTGACACCTCTGTCCCTCCCCTGGCACCTGGTTTCCAGTACTTGGACAACATTGCACACACAGGACTCAATGCCCCTATCACTACACAGGATCTTATTGCTACATTCCGCATGAAACGCAACACCGCTCCTGGTCACGATCATGTCACCTACCGCCACCTTCGTGAAGCTCCTGTCTCTTTCCTCTCCGTCCTGGCCAGGCTCTACAATGTAGTCCTGTCCACCGGTTACTACCCTGACCTGTGGAAAACCTCCCGTATCTTAATGTTCCTTCAACCTGGCAAACCGCCGTCCGCTGTCTCCTCCTACTGTCCCATCAGCCTTACCTCGGTCTTCAGCAAGCTCCTGGAATCTATCCTCACCCACCGCATCCACCAGCATCTCCGCCAGCACCACCTCCTTCCCGTTACCCAGTGTGGCTTTCGGCCATCCTTCTCTTCTGATGATCTTCTCCTTCACCTCACTCATCTTGTTTCCGAACAGCTTAATTCCCGTCGCTCCGCCTCTCCCTGGACCTCGAACGTGCCTATGACCGCGTATGGCATTCCGGTCTCCTCTTCAAGCTCCAAACCTTCGCCCTTCCCATTAACTACGTCCATCTGGTCGGCTCCTTTCTCTCCCAACATCCTTCCTACGTTCATCCATAACGTGGATTCCTACACCTTTTTTCCGTCCGCCGGTGTGCCCCAAGGCTCCATCCTCTCCCCCCTTCTGTACCTTCTGTATATGGCGGACATGCCGCCGCTGTCACCCCCCCCCCCCTCTCCGTCCACCTTCTCCAGTTTGCCGATGACACCGCCTTCCTTGCCCTTGCCCCAACCTGCAGCGTTCCCAACACCTTCTCCAATCCTATCTTGACCGGTTCACCGCTTGGTGCAACCAGTGGTTGCTTAAGGTCAATCCCTCCAAAACCCAGGCGATCATTGTAGGCAAAACCACCCCTTCCTTCCACCTCCTTGATTTCTCTCTAACCATCTATGGCCGTCCTATTGCCCTCACCCCCACCCTTAAATACCTTGGCATCACCCTCGACTGTCGCCTCTCCTGGACTCCCGATCTCCGGACAATCCAAGCCAAGGCACGCTTCCGACTCCGTCTCCTCAAGCTCCTTTCCGGCTGTACGTAGGTCCACCATACTCCACACCTATAAATCCCTCATCTGCCCTATCCTCTGTTACGCCCATCCTGCCTGGATCTCCGCTCGCCCCCCCCCCCCCACCTTTTACAAATCCCTTCAGTTCCTTGAACGCCATGCTCTCCGCCTCGCCTATCGTATCCATCTCCCCTCCCCCATGCGGATCCTGTACGACCTTATTCCCTTCCCCCACCTTTTCCTCGAATGAATATGGATCTTCTATACCTCCCGTAAACTAGATCCCCCTCACCCGCTTGTCTCTCACATCCTCTCCCACCCCCGTCCGCTGCCACGCCTGTATTTCCACATCCCACCTGCTCTCCTTCTCTCCACCCTCCTTAACCTCTCCTGAGGTGGCTTCCGCCAGCTCCCCCTCCCTGATGATGTCCTCTTGCCCTCCATCTACCCCTCCTACCAACTTTGATCCTCCCCTCCCCCTTCCTGTGTTTTTCCCTTTGGGCACTCTCCCTCCCTTTCTCTCTCCTTTTCCCTCCATCCCCCTTCCTCCATCCCTCTTCCCCCGGGCTTCCCCTACCCCCCTCCTCCCTTCCTTCCTCCCCCCTATCTCTCCTGCCCTTGGCATCTCTGCTCTCCCCTCTCCCTTTCCCACCCCCCTCCTCCTCTCTTGGCAGGTCCCCGGACTCGTACACACTAAGTGAACATTTGCACGCCGGAGATCATCACCTCGTGTTTCTGTGTATGACGTCGTTCGTGCTCCAGTGTTCCAGAGTTATTCGTTTTGTGCTCCTCCATTCGCGTGTGACACCTTTCGTCTCTGTGTGTGTCCACGTGTCTGAACAAATTTTATCTTGGACTCTACGCCCGTGAACGGCTCCATGTATTTTAAAAGTGTATGTCTCCGTTTATATATCCACCATATTTATTCTATAATTGTCTTCATTTGTCTCTTTTGTATTCTCTGTGGCCAAAGAGTGGCATACTATGCTGCTGTTGGCATACCTGTAGCAGGTTTAAAAACAACAATAAAGGAAAAAAAAAAGGACATCACACACATCCATGCCTGAGACGGGATTCAAACCTACGACCGTGGGGAATGGAAGGTTCAGTATTCAGTTCACACATCATTCACCACTTGCAGCGCAAATGGTTTGAACATCAAATGTACAATTAAAAATTTTTACAATGAACTTTTTACAATTTAATTCCATATTTCTTAGAAACATCATTAAGTACTAACGTCAGCCATGTTTATTTCAAATAATTCGAACATCGTGTAAAACGGGTGATCAGGTATTCAATTACATTACAATGATACTTGTTCCATAGATCGTGAACACATTTCGCAATGATGTGGGACGTGTCAGTTTAATATGAGTTTTCTTTTTACAAGCTTTCTTTTTTACAACTTCATATCCAAAAATTCATCTATTGAGCAGGAATTGCCATAAAGAAATTCTTTTGTTTTTGAATGTTGGTTGGCTGTCTGTCAGACTTTTAATGCTATGTGCCAAATGACCAAAGATTTTTGTGTCAACCCTTTCTGTACCAAAGTCAGATTCAACTCAGAATAGTGAAGATTATCCTTTTTGCTAGCTATTATTTTTAATTGGGTTATTAATAACACATTTTGCAAGTGAGTATATGTAGGCCTATATCCTGAGCTCCTTAAACAAATGTCTGCAAGGCTGCAGCTATGATTCCAATTAAAAGCTTTTGAGCAATGAATACTTGTCTCACAGGTTTATTACCCCAAAATGAGAGCATTGAATGAAAATAGCCGTAGTACGCTAACTTACTGATACATTCATCAACAACATTTGCAGTAAGCCTAAAAATGTAAGTAGCGGCACCTAACTGCTTCAGCAGATCGTCAATGTATTTCTTCCAATTCAATTTCTCATCAGTGCATTCACCCAGAAATTTTGAATAATCTGCCTTAGTAACAGACTTAAGTTAAAAGTCTCTTAATAATTTTCTGAAAGACTTCGACAGTTTTCTCAGTTAATTCTTGTTTGTTAGATGTGATTAGTATACTTGTATCATCAGCAAAAAGAACTACCTTTACATCTTTATGAATATAGAGTGGCAAGTCATTGATACTGAGGGAAATGTTTGGGTTAGTTACACCAAACAACCACCATTTAGCAGTAGTTCATTTATTCAACCAAACACAAGCAAGGCTCACAAAGAACTGAACATGGCGGAAATGGCCAAAGATAATCTTAGCTTAGTTCAAAGATGCATTCATCGATGTTGGTGTCGATTTCATCGGCACCACATAGGCCCCCCCCCCCCCCGAGAGGCCGGGGTGGGGGGGTGACTATGGCGTCGGCAGGAGTGGTCCGAGGGAACTGGACCACGGTCAGCTCGACAGCATCATTGGGGAGCTGTGTGGGTAGATGTCATAAAGGAAGGTTCGGCCACTGAATCTGGAAGTTGTTGAAGCGAGCCGGGCGTCATACTGGGCGTGCTTGTCGTGCGGCGACAGGTAGGCCAGTGGTTTGTGAGTGGAACGGAGTGACGACGATGATGTCTCCGGTGGGCATGGCGAACACACGAAGCATGTCCAGTTTGACGTCGGGCGGGAGGGAAACACATTTCACCAGGTGGCAGGGAATGGTCGAGGTTGTGTCATGAGCACTGGATGAAGAGAAACACTCGATGAACAGTGTATAATCACGCAGTATTATTGAGATGTCGTGCCCTTGAGCGAGGGCACGTTCATGATGGGGGGGGGGGGGGTGAGAAACCTCAACAGGGCAAGGCAAGGCAGGTGACGGTGGAGAGGTCAAAGGGACCGGCGAAGGGCCCAGTGGCCAGGGCGTGATCATAGGTAAGCTCGATGTGGGGAGCATGTGGTCACTCGACGGAGTGCGTGAGACCGGAGTAGAGGGTGAGGTCGGAGGAGAGCTCGACGATTGGAGCTGGAAGTCACTCGACCGAGTGTGTAAGTCCGATGTGAAGGGACTGGTCGAAGGGTCGTGAGCCACAACAGTGAGTGGCGTGGTCGTGGCCTGAAGGAGGGTTGAAGAAGGCTCGACATGAGCAGGCTTAAGTCTGTTGAGAGAGACTGTAACAGCTGAATCTTTCATCTGGATGTCATAGGTGTTGGCTGAGCGCCGGGGAACTCGGTACGGACCGGTATATGGAGGTTGGAGGGGAGCACAGATAGTGTCATCTCAGAGCATGACGTGCTCGCAATTGTCCAGAGATTTCGGGACGTGAACCTTAGGGCGGGAGTGGCTGGCGGGCGGAGGGATATGGAGGTTGATGAAGTGGCGTCTGACCCAGTCCACGAAGAAAGGTAAGTCAGACTGAGGGAGAGAAGCGGAAGGGCTCACAAGTTCACCAGGGAGAACAATGTTCTGGCTGTATACGAACCCGGCTATTGTGCCTTTGTGGTCTTCCTTATAGATCGCACGAATGCCGAGTAGCACAAGGGGGAGGGCCTCCATCCATAGAGAGTCGTGACATTGAAGACCCACCTTGAAACTGCAGTGCCAGTGCTCAACTAGCCCGTTACTTTGTGGGTGATATGCTGTGGTATAGATGCGCTGGATGCTGCAAATGTTACAAATCTCGTTGAACAGCGCTGACTCAAATTGTCTGCCCTTGTCAGTCATGATGATAGCTGGACATCCAAAACGCGATACCCATGGCTCGACGAAAGCTCGAGCAACAGTTTCTGCAATAATATTGGGGAGGGGGACGGCCTCGACCCAGCGAGTTGTTCAGTCGATAGATGAGAGAACATAACAAAAGCCATTAGAGGGGGGAGAGGGCCGACAATGTCAATATGAATATGCTGGAAACACCCAGGAGGGATCGAAAAGGCACCGAGGGGGGGGGGGGGGGTGTGAAGTGTGATTGTGTACTTTGAAGCTTTGGCACGTGACGCAGGAGCATGACCATTGCTGGCAGTCCTTGTTGACATTTCTCCACACAAAGTGCTCCGCTACGAGGCGGGCAGACGCACGAACACCAGGGTGGGCTAAATTATGCAGTGCGTTGAGACAGCTTGACAGAGCGTGGTTTGGATGAGGGGCCATAATGTGCTCATAATGTCGTCGCACCAGATCTCACCAGTAATACAGGGAAGGTGGTGTGGACGAAGTTTAGTGAAGAAGTAGAGTCTGAAATCAGGTTTTGTGTTTCCTCGTCGACAGGTTGGAGGTCTAACAGCAAATGGACGGCGTCGACTTGTGAAAGGAAATCAGCAACTATATTGTCAGCACTCTTTAAGTGTCTGACATCGGTGGTGAACTGATATGAAGTCCATGTATCTGAAGCGGCGAGGAGGGGTGTCAGCTGGTGGGTTTGCAATGGCCACAGCCAGGGGTTTGTGGTCCATTAAAACATAGAAAGGGCGTCACTCAATGTTAGTCTTAAAATGCTTTATCGTTTCATAGACCCCGAGCAACTCCCTGTCAAACGCGGAATATTTCCGTTGTGCAATGGTGAGCTTGCACGAGAAGAACTGCAGAAGCGAAGTTTGGCCGTCGATTGTCTGGCTAAGGACAGCGCCGATGGCAGTATCGGTCGGGTCTGTGGTGATGAAAAGCTGCGCATTAGGATGAGGGTGGGCGATGGTGCAGGCCTTGGCAAGAAGATTTTTTGAGGGCAGTGAAAGAGTCGGTCATAGCAGGGGTCCATGGAACGGGCCAAGATCCAGAAGTGTTGGTGCCTGCCAAGGCATCCATCAGTGGAGCCTGAATCTCCGCAGCCCGAGGTAGATGTCGACGATAATAATTAACCATCCCCAGAAGGCACCGGATTTCTTTGAATGACGAGGATCTGGGTAGGTTTAGTATTGTTTGTACTTTCTCAGGGGGCAGTGAAATGCCGTCGGCAGAGACCCGAAATCCAAGAAAAGTGACAATGGGTTGATGTAGCTGATATTTTTCCTGGTTGGTCTCGATGCCTGCTGTCGCGAGAGTGTTCGTAACAGTTTGCACATGTCGAATGTTATCCTCGACGGATGAGGTGAACACAAGAATGTCATCAACATATGCAAAGCAGAATTTTAGGTCGAATAGCACTTCATTGATGAAGTGCTGCCAGGTCTGGGTTGCGTTTTTCAGACCGAAGGGCATGAATCAAAACTGAAATCACCCAATCGGGGTGGTGATTGCTGTCTTCTCGATGTCTTCAGGTGCCATGGGGATCTGGTGGTAGGCCCATTTGCAATCAATGACAGAGAACGTGGTCGCACCTGCGAGGGAACTGGTAATGTCGGCAATGTTGGGTATGGGGTAGGTGTCCATAATTGTTCGTGCATTTAGTCGACGGTAATCTCCGCACATGTGCCAGGACCCGTCTTTCTTGGGCATCACATGTATCGGCATAGATCAGCTACTGGCAGAGGGTTCAATGACGCTGGAGCTTAGTAGTTCAGAAATATAATTTTTAAGGTCGGAGAGGCGCTCAGGACGAAGTCGACGTGATTTACTGGCGTGAGACAAAGCTTGTGAACCGTACCACTGGTGATGACGGATATGTTGCAGGTGGCGTGGGCTGCGGTTTGTTTACAATGTGAGGCAGGCGAGGTGAGGTCGTGGTGTTCGGAGCCACTCGGTGGATCCGACGGGTGCCGAGGCGGCAAAGAGTCCCAGGAGTCAACGCGACAAGATGGCCGCCGGCCCGAAGCAGTGGCACTGTGGTTGGGTGAGCTCGGTAGAGCTCGTGAACCGTTACTGAGTCCATTGTCCGAGGGCGTGGCCTGTTTCAGCATGGTCATAGGTGAAATGCTTGGTGCGAGTGCAATGTTTGTGTTGTCAGTGGCAGTCGCACGGCGGCGAGAAGGAGCTGAAGTTGCATAGTTTGAGGTGCTGTCAGCGAGGGGCAGGGTAGGAGCCGTCAGTTCGGCAACACGTGACGCTCGTCGCACATGCGCACTTGTGTCCGGCTGAGTGTCAAACGCTGCCATGTTAGGAGGATGTGGCCCTGTGGAGCTGTCAGTACATGTTATGGCATCTTGATAGCACAGTTGCGAAGGGTAGTAGGAGGTAAGCACACGGAGGCTCGATTGCTGGGACTGCAAGCAGATTCGGCGCACTTACAGACCTTGCTTTGTCCTTGCTGTAGTGTCTGTAATTCCTTTGCTGCATCGGAGAGCTGGAGCTGTGTTTCGTGGAGCTGGAGGGAGAGCTCGAAGTTTTCCTTGCGTAGGCGAGCGACGTGTTCAAGCTCGACAAGGCACTTGTGCATTGTTTCTTGTAACGTCGTCGACAGAGACGAGCATGTATGGATGAGATGAGCCCAGACCGATGCGTCATGGGATGGTTGCTCGACAAAGCACAGGGGATGTGAGTCTTGGATGGGTGATGAAACATGGTGTTTTGCACTAGGTCCAGTGAAAGTTTGTGGTGTCGCAAGAAGTCAATGCCTAGTATAGGTTCGTCAATTTCGCACACTAAAAAAGACCACTCGAGTTTGCAGTTTGCGGAGAGTGAGACAATGTGGGAAGTTGAACCTGAGCATTGTAGTTTAGTTGAATTCACGTCCTGCAGTGAAGTATTATGCGGGCAGATGTTAGACGATGCTAAGGACGTAGGCAGCAGCGAAACATTGGTGCCTGTGTCCACAAGGAAAAGGTATCCCGACATAATGTCTTTAATGTAAAGTCATCCGCAGTTATCCTGCCGATCCCAGACAGAATGGAGCACTGGCGGGGGGGGGGGGGGGGGGGTGCCTGTCATATTGTACGCAGGAGGCGGCACCTGGACCTACCTGTGATTGGCGTTTGGGAAGTAGCAGGGTGGTCTGCAGTTCCGTGCCGCCTCACCAAACCATGTGTGGAAGTAACAGTATGCGTAGTGCGGTTGCATTTCCTGCAGAACGTTTGTTGCCAGTGGCGGTGGCTGAGGTTCAGTGGCCACAGCAGGCTCAGTTGCAGAAGGAGGCGCGACCGTGGGTGGAGCCAGTGATGTCCCAGTTGCTTGTTTACTGCTTCCCGGAGTGAGCGGAAAGGTCGGCACAGTGCAGCCCCGGCCGCATCCGGTCGCACGACGAAGAGCCTGAACCTGAGACTTGTCAGGTAGGCAGTGGCTGGGGAAATAGAGAAGTGATGCATCGTGTAGTTTGTCAGCAATTGTCATTCTTTGCTTGACAGGTTCGGGAGACCTCTGAGGCAGAGCAAAGTGGATGTGAGGATATAGTTTATCTGACCAGATGGCGAGGAGATCTGTGTCAGAGAGTAGATCGGTGCTGACCAGTGCACGTAGCCATCTCCAGAGCTGGGAAGGTTTGTCAATGCCTAGTTTCTTGACATGGAGCACTTGCCGTATTGCTGCCTCAGTTGAGCGTGCAAGTCGAAATGTAACTGTCTTTTTGGCTAGAGTGTAACGGATAGATGATGCCGGGGCATCGACCAGGTCAGCAATCAAGTCCTCCTGGTCATGCAGGTGGGTGATGAGGCACAGAAACATAGTTGGTCCGTCAAGTTTGTAATGGTCGAACACTTTCCACAATATTGAACCAGGTTGTTGCTCTGTCGGGATTAAATGGTGGCAGCGTCAGTAAGTGTTGTAGAATGTTCGGAAGAACAGGTTGAGTTGAGTTCGTCGCGGCACTACCTGAAATGAGCTGTTGTTGCTGTAGTATTCCAGGAGACTGTGCCTCCTGGGGATGTGGTAACAACAGCTGTTCGGATGGCAGTGCGAAGAAGACACGTTGTGATTGGGCGCGATCCATCACGACATGGAAGGCCAACACGGGTGAGACACCATAATGTGTCGATTGCAGTTGCGGAAGCTCAACACATTGCGGGTGTGTTCAGATTGATGCGTCGCAGAAGACCGACGCGGATGAGGCACTGAGATGTGCCAAGAGTGGTAGCGGAATCTCAACTGGATCGGCGCGGGGGCGACAGGTGAGATAAAGTTCAAAGTTTGAGAACACGTATTAGTCGGTGGGAAAACTCGACATATGATCAGAGCCGGGGCCACCTGTGTTGCTGGGAGGCTGTGGAGGTGCAGGCTCTCCAGAAGCACAGTGTGAGAAATGATGTTGAATGTGGGACGGAATGTGTGAATGTTCACTGCTCATAGTCACTCCACTCAAAACGGTGTGCAGATAAGGTGAATGTCTTGACACAAAACACTGAGGCATACCAGTGGGATGGAGGTGTAGGTCAGGCACAGATAACAAGTTATTGTTTCTGTTGCAGGCTGAGGTATCGAAGTAGGAAGGCATGTGCTGATGCTGAACCGAGGCGGGTGCAGTCGTGGCCGGATGCTGAGTAGGTTGACCTGTGAACGAAGCAGTTCCGGCCACGTGGTAGGTATCTGCGTGGTACTGCACGGATTGCGGTGTGGCAAATCATTGTCCTGATGGTGGTAGGTTGTCCAATGAAGCATTTTCGGAAATCGGCATTGATCCCACACTGCATGGAGATCCGTAAGAGGTAACTACACAGTCAATGAGGGAGGGCACATGTGGTGGGAACAAGGGTGTTTGAAGCTGGAGTAATGCGCACTCCTAATCTCACTTATTGTTGCGGGCTTGAAAACGTCCAACGAAATCAGTGTAATCATTGAGTGAGAGGCATCGTGTTACAGTTCTGGTGGGTGTGCATTGCCCGCAACACGATGCATGTTGATCACAAAATGTGGCATTAGGCATTGGGCCAAAGTCATTGTTTGAATGCTGTGTCAATGTAATACACGCGAAAACACCTGATGCGGAGGTCGCGGACACAGTAAAACAGCGAAAATGGAAGATGTTACATCTCGGGGTCACCAGTGAGGGAAATGTTTGGGTTAGTTATACAACAACCCCCATTTAGTGTTCATTTGTTCAACCAAACACAAGCAAGGCTCACAAAGAACTAGACATGGCGGAAGAGGCCAAAGATAATATTAGCTTAGTTCAGAGATGGATGCATCGATTTTGGTGTCGATTTCATCAGTGCCACAATACCATATATATTAATAACAATAAGGGATCAAAGACTGAACACTATGGGACCCAATACTTGATACCTCCCCAGTCAAAGGACTCTGCTGATTTTTGTAGACTATCTGTTCTGTTAATTTCAACCTTCTGCATTCGTCCTGTTAAATATGAATTAAACCATTTGTGCAATGTCTTACTCATGCCACAATACTTAACTTAAGTAATTCTAGAAGAATTTCATGATTCACAGCCTCAAAAACCTTTGAGAGATCACAAAATATTGTAACGTGTGATGTTTGGTTACTCAGAGCATTTCGTATTTGTTCATTGAAATCATTTTCTGTTGAAAAGCCTTTCTGAAAAACAAATTGATATTTAATCAGTACCTCATTTTTACAAATATGTGAAGCTACTCTTGAATACGAGATTTTTTCAAGAATTTCTATACAGCTACCAGAAATGAGATTGGATGATAATAGTTAGCATCAGACCTATTCCCTTTTTTATGCAATGGTTTAACAATACAATTTTCAAATTTCAGAAACAAGTGGTCACAGTAATGGCATCAAAACACAGAAGTGAACACTACAGACCACTGTTTAAAGAATTAAAAATTGTGCCAATGTCATGCCTTTATATAACGGGACTGGTTTGTTTTGTAGCTTGGCATTTAGGAAACCTACACATAAATGTAGATTGCCACACATACTCAACACTATAAACAAATCTCAGTTAAAAATTATAGCACACAGCCCAAATTATATGCTGATGGGGTTAAATATATGGGCATAAAAACTTACAAACATCTCCCACCAGATATCAAGACAATTAATTAATAATTTGAAGGAAATGAGAATAGGACTAAAACAAATTTGATTAAATCACTGCTTTTACTCTGTTACTGCATTTCTTGACACAACATTCTAATTTCTCCTTAAAGGTCACCTTCTTATATACAGTGTAACTCTGTTTAAATTATGACTTTTTCTGTCTATGCATTTGTATGCAAACCTAAACTTTGTAATACAGAAGTAGATTTCCCCATTTGTAATTTATTTTTAATGTATACTTTAGAATTTTCATGTCCTTTGCGTGTATATTTCTTTCCCTTAATAATGTGAACTTATTTAGAAATATTGTGCATTTCTGAACTTTTCACAAGATATCTATGTATATGCTTTTCTGTTCGTGGCATTACATACATATTCTATGAACATTTGTATCTTTATAATAGCACTGTCATAATCATTTTAAGCATGTATCATCTAATCTTCATTTTTGACTTGTCCTATATGATCATTCAATTCTCTTCACACAATGTATGATCTACAGGATAAGTAAAATCCCAATTACAATTACAACAGCTTATTTCAGCCTATTTGGAAAAATGCCCTGTTGCAGTGAGCTGCTACATATGTGGCAGAGAATCCTAGATATATGTTGGGAACAATAAAATAGTTTTGAAAATAATATAGCTCAAAATGTGAGCAGATATTGGAAGCTAGGTTTAGTTTGCCTCTGGTGGTGTGTAGGTGTTCAGTCTCTCTGGCATTGGACTCATTTCAGTTGACTTTGACATAAAGCAATGCTTTGTAGATGTATAAATTAACAACAGTTAGTATCTGGAACTTGATAAAGAGGGGATGGCAGTGTTCCTTAGGTTTAACTCATCATCATCATCATCATCATCATCATCATCATCATCATCATTTAAGACTGATTATGCCTTTCAGCGTTCAGTCTGGAGCATAGCCCCCCTATAAAATTCCTCCACGATCTCCTATTCAGTGCTAACATTGGTGCCTCTTCTGATGTTAAACCTATTACTTCAAAATCGTTCTTAACCGAATCCAGGTACCTTCTCCTTGGTCTGCCCCGACTCCTCCTACCCTCTACTGCTGAACCCATGAGTCTCTTGGGTAACCTTGCTTCTCCCATGCGTGTAACATGACCCCACCATCTAAGCCTGTTCGCCCTGACTGCTACATCTATGGAGTTCATTCCCAGTTTTTCTTTGATTTTCTCATTGTGGACACCCTCCTGCCATTGTTCCCATCTACTAGTACCTGCAATCATCCTAGCTACTTTCATATCCGTAACCTCAACCTTGTTGATAAGGTATTCTGAATCCACCCAGCTTTCGCAAAGCTGGTCGAAAGATTGAACGGTGCACAGATAACTTAGTCTTGGTACTGACTTCCTTCTTGCAGAAGAGAGTAGATCGTAGCTGAGCACTCACTGCATTAGCTTTGCTACACCTCGCTTCCAGTTCTTTCACTATGTTGCCATCCTGTGAGAATATGCATCCTAAGTACTTGAAACCATCCACCTGTTCTAACTTAGTTCCTCCTATTTGGCACTCAATCCGTTTATATTTCTTTCCCACTGACATTACTTTCGTTTTGGAGGTGCTAATCTTCATACCATAGTCCTTACATTTCTGATCTAGCTCTGAAATATTACTTTGCAAACTTTCAATCGAATCTGCCATCACAACCAAGTCATCCGCATATGCAAGACTGCTTATTTTGTGTTCACATATCTTAATCTCACCCAGCCAGTCTATTGTTTTCAACATATGATCCATAAATACTATGAGCAACAGTGGAGACAGGTTGCAGCCTTGTCTTACCCCTGAAACTACTCTGAACCATGAACTCAATTTACCATCAACTCTAACTGCTGCCTGACTATCCATGTAAAGACCTTTAATTGCTTGTAAAAGTTTGCCTCCTATTCCATAATCACGTAGAATAGATAATAACTTCCTCCTAGGAACCCGGTCATATGCCTTTTCTAGATATATAAAACATAGATACAATTCCCTGTTCCACTCATAACACTTCTCCATTATTTGCCATAAGCTAAAGATCTGGTCCTGACAACCTCTAAGAGGCCTAAACCCACACTGATTTTCATCCAATTGGTTCTCAACTAATACTCGCACTTTCCTTTCAACAATACCTGAGAAGATTTTACCCACAACGCTGATTAAAGAGATACCTCTGTAGTTGTTACAATCTTTTCTGTTTCGATGTTTAAAGATTGGTGTGATTACTGCTTTTGTCCAGTCTGATGGAACCTATCCCGACTCCCAGGCCATTTCAATTATCCTGTGTAGCCATTTAAGACCTGACATTCCACCGTATTTGATGAGTTCCGACTTAATTTCATCCATCCCAGCTGCTTTATTGCACTGCAATCTATTGACCATTTTCTCCACTTCCTCAAATGTGATCCTATTTCCATCATCATTCCTATCCCATTCTACCTCGAAATGTGAAACATTACTGTAGTAACACTGTTCACGTTTACGTCGCACTTCACTTAGCGTAGACCGGGACTGTGTCCTAGGCATGCCTGATGTTGACTGACTGGGCCCGGCCCGTGCTGCTGGAGTTCTTGTTCTTGTTGTTACGCCGGCAGAGGTCGCGTCCGAATTCTCGCGTGCCCTCTGGTGGACGGGACTCTACTTGCGGCAACTACCGCCCGTGACGCGCCGTGCCAATGTGCGCCTCCCGCGATCTTTCTGGTGGCTACTACACTTACTGATCGTATTTTCACCTACATTGAGCAACTCGTCAAAATATTCCCTCCATCTGCCCAAGGCATCCACAGGATTCACCAGCAGTTTTCCTGACCTGTCCAAAATACTTGTCATTTCCTTCTTACCTCCCTTTCGAAGACTGCTAATTACACTCCAGAATGATTTTCCAGCAGCTTGACCCATAGTCTCCAACCTGTTTCCAAAGTCTTCCCAAGATTTCTTCTTGGCTGCTGCAATTATCTGTTTGACTTTGTTTCTTTCTTCAACATAACTTTCTCTGTCTACCTGAGTTTTAGTATGTAGCCATTTTTGATACGCTTTCTTTTTCCTTTTACAGGCTGCCTTGACTGTGTCATTCCACCAAGCTGTTTGCTTCTTCCTACTTTTACACACTACTGTTCCAAGACATTCTTCAGCCATTTCTAGTACTGTGTCCCTGTACCTTGTCCATTCCTTTTCCAATGACTGTAATTGACTACATTCAACTAACTGGTACCTTTCTGAGATCGCTGTTATGTACTTGTGCCTGATTTCCTTATCCTGAAGTTTCTCCACTCTTATCCTCCTACATATGGACCTGACCTCCTGCACTTTCGGCCTCACAATCCCAATTTCATTGCAGATTAAATAATGATCAGTAGTCATCAAAGAATCCCCTGAATACACGTCTGTCCCTCACAGCCTTCCTGAATTCCTGATCTGTTATTATATAGTCAATGACAGATCTGGTTCCCCTGCCTTCCCAAGTATACCGCTGAATGTTCTTGTGTTTAAAAAAGGTGTTTGTGATTACTAAGCCCATACTGGCACAGAAATCCAAGAGTTGTTTCCTGTTCCTGTTGGCCTCCATATCCTCTCCAAATTTACCCATAACCTTTTCATACCCTTCTGTTCAATTTCCAATCCTGGCGTTAAAATCACCCATGAGCAGAACACTGTCCTTGTCCTTTACTCTAACAACTACATCACTGAGTGCCTCATAAAAACTATCCACCTTATCTTGATCTGTCCCTTCACAATGCGAATATAATGACACAATCCTAATTTTCTTGCTAGACACTGTCAAATCTATCCACATCAGTCGTTCGTTTTTATACCTTATTGCAACTACGCTGGGATCGATTTCTTTCCTGATGTAAAGCCCTACACCCCATTGTGCTATTCCTGCTTTGACTCCTGACAGGTAGACCTTGTATTCTCCCACTTCCTCTTCTTTCTCACCCCTTACCCGAATGTCACTAACAGCTAAAACGTCCAGCCCCATCTTACTTGCAGCCTCTGCCAGCTCTACCTTCTTCCCAGAGTAGCCCCCATTGATATTAATAGCTCCCCATCTCATTACCATTTGTTTGCCAAGTCGTATCTTAAGAGTCCCTGGTTTGTCAGTTAGAGGTGGGACTCTGTCACCTCCAAAGGTCCGAGGCATTTTGCTCTGATTGTTGCCAGCATCATATTTAAAGTACCAGGGAAGCAGGTTGCTATCCTTACTTGCCCTGAGTCCCATTGGGTATTACCCCTAACGGTTGAGGGACTAACCGGTGGATTTGGTAGCCTTTGCCGTATGAGCACAAAGGTGACCACGACTCAGAATATGTCCGAGATGCCCTGCCTTATTCCAAAGTAACTGGTATCCCGACTGTCGGGATCACTTACTTGGCCACTCATACGTTGCCCATTGTTCATAAACTAGGACATGACTACAGGAACCCACACCATTTTTTTGAATACTTTTTTTGGATTTCCAGAATTTAACTGACATAGCAGAAATGTTCCCACAGCAATATTCCATAGCAAATATGTCATTGAAATAGGCCAAAATATGCAACCTTCAGATACTCACTAGAAAGTCCACCTTTCAGTTTCCACATGAGATAGCATACTCTTGCTATTCTCTTTTAGACATGGCTAATTTGTTCCTCCAAGTAGCATTTCAAATAAGTGTGAAAGCCTATCAATTTTATTGATTTACTTTCCACAGCTGTAGCCAAAGCCAAAATGATTTCCTGTGATTTATCAGGATTACTTAGGAGTTCATTGGAAGAGAATCAATTCATTGCATATTCTTAATTTTCCTGTGTTAGCTGGTGCAGTTATCTCATGGTGGGTTCTGAGCAGTGTTATGTCATCTATGAAGCCTGCTCTGACATGATAAGGTGGATTTTTAATTACAATGATGAACAGAAAAGGACGTAAGACCACATCCTGTTTCACTCCAATCCAAACTTCCGCAAAGAGAAGTATCTATTTATAACTGATTCAAACTATCTCCTGTAGCATACATATGGCTTGATTACAGCTAAAGATGGGTTGTGTATCCCATAGTGTGCCATTTTTGGAAGTAGGGTGCTGAACGGTGTAAGTCGAAGGCTTTGCTGAGATCGCTAAGTACAACTGATAATAGGTTCTTACATTCAAATGCAGTTAACACCTGGTTAGCAAATTCGCTGAAAACTGTAGTGATATTTTTGCCATGTTGGAATCCAAAGTGCCTGTTGGAGAGGAGATCATGCTTTCCAAAATAGTTATTTAGCTGCTTGTACATTAGATTCTCAAAATATTTGGAGAAAATTGGACAGCTGAAATTGGTTGGTAGTTTTGGGGCAGATGCTTATCTCCCTTCTTAGAGACAGGTATCTCTTTAGCAATTTTGATAACATCCGGGAAAATTCCAAATTACGAACACACATTAACGGAAATTATCAGTTTTTGAAAATGTAATGTAATGAGATAGATAAAAAAATCTACTCACCAAGTGGCAGCAGGAGAACACACACACATAAAGTTATTTAAATTTGCAAGCTTTTGGACCCTGTGACTCCTCCTCCTGGCAGAAGGGTTAAAGGGGAAGGAAGAGGGGTGAAGGAAATGAACTGGTGAGGTTTAGGCAATGGAAGGAGTTTAAAAGGGTAGCCCAGAGTCTCAGGTCAGGAGAGACATATCAGGTAGGATGAGAGAATAGTCTTCTATCCTTGCAAAATGAACAATGGAATGGAATTCACGAAATAGACACGAGAGATAATCAGTTTAGTTCTACCTTAGAGATATTCTTACAGCAATATGATTCCCGTTGAACTTTACGATAGGAGAGGGACAGTTACAGTGGAAACTAAGACAATGGGTGGCTGACATCTGGCATCAAAGTATCTTGGGTGGAAGTTCATTTAGTATGTAATCAAACTAGTTTTAAAGATTCTTTACCTGGTATTGTTTGCATTTGAATACAGGCTGCAAACTGGCCATCAGCTTTTGTAGAAATAATGACTATGGAGGCTCTTCCATACTACTTCATTCCTCAGTAAACTATGAAATGAGACAGAATTTTAGTCATCTAGATGAAGAACTTACATTTGAAAGTTCTGGCATAGAACTTAAAGAGTATATCCTGTTAACCATCAGTTTGTAGCACAATCATTGGATAGCATATATGCACTGTATTCTTAGATAAATTTCAAATATTATTACATAAATTAAAAACTGAAAAATGGTGTAAGGTACTAGTTATGTGTGCTGACTTCAATATAGACTTAAGAGCTGATGACACATTCCCTTCACATTTAAAGATCCTGATAGCTACAAATGGGCTAAATGTACATTTTGACTGATGCACAAGAGTTACAGCAACTACTTCAGCATGTATTAATAACATTGTAAGTAGTTAAAATTACAGTGTCAAAGATAAATTTATTCTAGATTTAGGGGTATCAGAGCATGCAGCATTATCTGCACCATTAAAAAAAATTAATTCAGGTCACACAATCGAAAGATATAGAAACTTTAGTCAAGAAAATATGGTGGGATTTATTGAAAAACTAAGCCTCACCGTCTGGTCAGCCAACAAACACACTTCAACAAATGACAGCTACAGTAACTTCTCAACTCAATTCATGAGTACATTCAATGAATGCTTGCCTTTTGTAATAGTACAGGCTGGGTTCATGGGTAACAAAAGAAATTAAAGTGTCTAGCATTAAGAAGAGTAAACTGCATATGGAGGAAAAATTTAATTGAAATTGTGAATTTCTTAGATAGATAGGCAAATACAAAAAATTGACAAAGTAGTTAAAGCAGCAAAGTGTATCACAGACAATACAAGCAGACAATATAAGCTGTTTGGTCTGATATAATGAAGCAAGCTGGCAATGAAATGGGGAGAAAATACCCCTCTAACTAATGACAAATAGTAGATTTGTTACAGATCGCAGTGCCATACATGAATCCTGTTGTAATAAAAGTGGTGATTGCTCACCCCCTGTACAAATTCTAGTATGCTAGGTGGAAATTGCTCAGATTTTAAGTTTTCTCATATTTCAGTCTCTGATGTTATTAAAATTATAATGTCTCTAAAAACTGAAATCATTGGACTGGAATGGTGTTCCCACTAGAATAATAAAAATAGTCTGTCATAGTATTGCACATCCACTCTTCCTCATATTCAGTTAGCCTTTTGAAGAGAGATGTTTTCCAGATTGCCTAAAATATGCTGAAGTACAGCCAATTCATAAAAAATGCAAACAAGATGAAATGGGAAACTACAGGCCATTCTCATTGATACCAATATTTTCAAAAATATTTGAAAGAGCTGCATGTTATCAGAAAGAAATTTGTTTTTCCCACAGCATTATTTTACGCAATCAGTTGGTTTCAGGAAAGACTGCAGCACAACCCACACTAAAGTTGTCTCAACAATAGAATGTTTGTCTCAGGCATCTTTTTTTTACTTTAAATACAGTAAATAATGTCCTGCTTGTTCAAAATCTAGCTAGCTGTGGTTGTAAAAAAAAATAAAAATAAAATAAAAAAATAAAAAAAAGTGCAAAGAATGTGTACTTATTTTGCTCAAATTGGCATGTGTATAATTTGGAAATCTGCTGAAACCATACAAGTATTTCAGCCCCGATGCATTCAGCGCACTTTTATAGACTGATTATTTGTATAAAGCGGAATGTGCCTAATGTGGAAACGGAAAGCAAATTTTAAAATGTACTTAATAATTCATTGTATGATGTAGAAAAGAGCCTACACAGTACTACTGTATTACAGTTCATTAGTTATTCATGACTCTACAAGGACATTACTTTCAAAGCTTCAAGACCAAGAAAAGAGGTCCAGCGCAGCACGGCGCCACTCTGTGCAATAACGAATAAGTTACGCTCAGTGTCGGTACAGTACATCAACAGAAACGGTTCATTCATCAGCATTCTGTTTTTTGGCTTTCTCTTTTTCCTCATTATTGACGCACGATGGCACATACAGGAAGATTGTTGCACATCTACCAACACTCTGCTGCAATGAAAGAGTTGTGTATTGTTCCGTTAAACAATGGTTTCACCCAACAAGTTCTTTATATTCTCCCAGTTTCAGTTGACTAATAGCACTTTAAGAAATACATGATGTCAAACTCATGGTAGCCTATGTGTCGTTAACACTTGATGAAAAGATTAATGTAATCAAGGTGAGTAAGAAAGACAAACTCTCTGTTCACGAAATTATGTCGCATTTCAAATGCGGTACAACACAAATTTATGAGACTAAGAAACAAGGATAAGATTTGGGATGAATGGATGAAAGAGAATGGGCAGATGAAAAGAAAGGCGAAGAAGACCGGAAATGAAGAAATTAATGAAATATAGTGGGGATGGTTCATAAGTGCGCGGGCAAAAAACTTACCTTTATCTGGACCCATGTTGCAGAGTGAAACTCTGAAAGCCTCTAAATAGCTTGGAATTATGGAATTTAAGGTATCCACAGGATGGCTGGACAGTTTCAAAGCTAGGTGCAACATCATGTGGAATGAAGCATGTGGGGAAGCTAAGGATGTGCAGGACAGTTTAGCAACAGAATGGAAGACAATACAGTTCAATTTAATTGTGAATTATGACCCAAAACACGTGTTCAATGCCAATGAAATGGGACTGTTTTATTGCACGCTGCTTTCAAAATTGCCAGCTATTCCAGGTGAAAAGCGTACCGGCGAAAAAATGTGCAAGGAAATTCTCACTGTACTGCTGTGTGGAAACAGGTGAAATGGAGAAGCCACTGGTGATTGGAAAGGCTGCAAAACTGCATTGTTTCAAAAATAAAGATGTCAGTAAGTGTCCAGTCACATGGCGAAGCAATAAAAAGGCGTGGATGGTGAGTGGTCTTATGGAAGACTGGCTGGGCTTCTTCAATGCCAAAATGAAAAAAGGAAATTGCCAAGTTCTCCTTTTCTTGGACAATGCAGCCTGCCACCCACAATGAATGTTATCAAATGTGAAATTGGTTTGTTTCCCTCCAGCTTTGACCAGCCTCACACTACCCATGAACCAGGGCATTATTTACACATTTGAGTGTCATTATAGGTGATTACTGATACAGTTTCTTATTCTTAGTGTTGAAGAAGCCAAAAGTGCATTTGCTCTTGAACCATCAGTTTCTGTCCCTGAGGCTGTAGATTGGATTGGCTTAGCAGTAAAGCAAATAAAACCCAAAACTGTCACTAAGTGCTTCAACAAAGTGGGGTTTGGGTGTCAAAAACAAGAAGCTTCTGTGGCCATTGAATTTCAAGAAAATGCAGTAGCAATTGCTGAATTAATGAAAATGCGAAACATATCATGTAGTGCAGATGATTACATTCTAAGTGATGACTTTCTGTCAACTCATTCCTCTTTCACTTAAGCAACAGATTTAATAGAAGTCTGCAACATAGAGGATGATGAAGAAGAAACAAAAGAAGAAGAATAGGAGCAAAATGACATCCCTAGAGAAACTAATACGCCCGAAGAAGCCATTGCATGCCTAAACGATGTTATGCAATTGGCAGCACACACAAATTCTCCAAACTTGTTGGAACTAATGTATGGTACAAAAAATTGCTGAGAAAAAACAATTTTGAAAAGGAAATTAAAACAAGTTTCCCTCCTTGATATGTGGTGAAAAAAGTGAAATATAAAGCAAATAAATATTGGAATAATATGTATCTACATGCAATAATAAAAGAATTTAAAGTTTGAATAAAAATATCAGTTAGTGTAATACTCCAGCGTTCTATTGTCCAATATACAGTAAATGAACATCTACTGTGCTGGTGTGAAGATACATAAATAGATTGTATGCATAATTAAAATTTTTTAATGTACTTTTGTGCATGATACCTGAAAAATTCTGCGTAGCCCAGTGAGTTCTGTGTAATCCAGACACATGTCCAATTTGAAAAATTATTTTAGTCCCAGGTAATTCTGTTTTGAGCAAGTTTTACTGATCAATGCTGTGCCATGCCAGGTTCAGACAACATTCCTTTATGCACATGACTCAACAGTGATAGTCAGCTGTAAAACTGATGAAGACTTAATCCACCATATTGAGCAGACACTTGGGGAAGTGGACACATGGGGCAAAAATAATAAGCTGAATCAAACTTTGCAAAAACAGAGACCATTCATTTCTCAACAAAAGAATTGGCACAGTGTATAAGTGAAATAAGCTATGTGGACAAAAAATTTGGACACTACAAGCTGTTTCAAATTCCTTGATGTGTTAGTAAATAAAAATATTTTGTGCAGTTGTCATACAGACAGCGTACTTAGTTGACTGAAAAGTCTTGCATATGTCATGGGTATCTTATGTAATATCACAGATTTAGCTGTAAATACTGTATGTTAGCATATTTTCTTTCAGGGGTTAGGTATAGCGTAATTTTCTGAAAGTCTGAAAAAATAATCTTCTCAAAGCCTGTAGACTAGAGAAGACTAGAGAAAATAAAAATCATCCGAGCCAAAAACCTTATTTGAACAGCTAGATATAATGTCTGTTCCAAGCATGTATGTGTACAAGATTCTCATTTTCAAAAAGAGCAACTCAGACCTTTTTGAGGGCAACTGCTTCTTACATCGATACAAGACTAGATGTAGGGCAAGTTACATGTTGCCTTTCCACAGACTAAAACTGTATGAAAAAACTATGCATTTTATGAGCATGAAATTTGTAAATAAAATCTGGAGGGGGAAGTGTGTCCCTTATATAAAATCTACAAGAGACCTGGGAAAGTAAATGCTATCATTGTGTTTTTTTTTAATGATGAATACTTAATATAGTACATATCTAAAAAAGTAACACCTTATGTATTATAACCCTATGTTATTATTATTTTATAAGTGATAAATATGTAAACTAATACTTGTCTGAAGCACCAAAATGTTGTGCTTGCTTTTGTGTATGTATGGTGTGTGTTTCTCTTTTGCCAAAGAAGGCTTGGCTGAAAGCTTTATGTAAGTGTCTTTTAGTTTTGTCTATCTGCAATGTAATGTGTCTTCTTTATGGCAAGTAGCAATCTAACTTTTCCTACATTGTTGATATTTCTGACTTTAGTTACCATTGTTAGATATTGTTGAATGGCATTTCTTCCATCCCATGACTCGGTGATGTTTTCCTTTCTTTCTCCTCTCTATAGCATTACCCTTCTCAGTGTACATTCTTTCTCCTCGTTCCTGTATGTATTTACCACTTTTGCATCTCCTCCAAGCCACACTATGTCAATAATCTTCCATGCACCACGCAGGCTTCATGACCATACTGATTGTTGGTGCAGCATCTGACACTTCCCTCCAATAGCTGTAATCATATTTATACCTATGGATTCCATTTCATCCCTTAACCTGATGTACTTTAGCATTTTAGTTTCCACATCTACCTGTGCCACAAGAACTTCGCCCTTGACCTAACCCCTCCCCTCCTTTTCCCTTACCAGTACAGGTTCACACGCATGCCAGGGCCCGTGCGGGCGCGCGCGCGCGCCCACACACACACACACACACACACACACACACACACACCTCATTGTTCCTTTCCACCCATATTTCTATACTTTTTTTGTGTTTTTACATGGTTTCATGCACTTTCGTGCACTTTTATGTATTTGTGTGTATTTCTATACTTTTGTGCATATTTTCGCTTATCTGTGAGTGTTTCTGCATGTCTTTACATATTTTTACACAAAAACACATTTCCATGGAACAGGCATCCCAGAACCACCTCTGTTCTCTATGCAGGGTACTACTAGTGAACAGTCCCTACTCCACACATCACATCTCTGAAATAGAATTCCTTGCTCTCCAGTACCTGAAGGAGAATTCTAGATGCAACTTCCATAAATTATCCAACCTGCTAATGCCCTACTGCCACCTCAGCCCACTACTACCCAATCCCTACCCTACGCACAGTGTTTCTTCTCGTCCATCCCTCATAACACCTAAACCCTACCTAGCTGACCTTTTCAACTCGCCGCATACCCCCAAAACTCCTTACGAACTCTCCACAAAATCCAGAGCCAAAACATTCTCGTAACACTGTTGTTAACCTTTCTACCAAAACCCTCAGCTCCACAGAAGCACAGAAGTTTCAGTCCTATCTATAGATTTCACCATTAGCCCTACACCCAAATTTAATTAGTGAACTTGTAAAAGACCTACTCTCCCTCTCCCAACCCCTGTAGTGGAAACACTTCTTTGCTGCCAATTCTTCCAACTAAAACCAACCTAATTCCTACATAGCAACCTGCCCCTTCCAGTTCATATCACCCACCAACTGTGATACTCCCTCCCCCCCCCCCCTCCCTACTCTGACCTAATCACCTACTGGTCACCTTCCAGGAATTCCTTACCTCCAGCTGAACACCAAAATTCAGTAGAAGAACAGCCATACACAACCTCAAAACAGATCCTGACCAAATCATCTTACCTGCAACCAAAGGTTCCACCACTGCTGTCACGAATCACAGTGACTACCTGGCTGAGGGCTCTGCCAGTTATCTCACTCCTCCACCTGTAAACTCTGCCAGGGTGATCCCATCCCAGAAGTCCAACAAAACCTCCATTCCCCTCTGAATCCATTTCCCTCCTCACTCATATGATATACCACAAACACATCCTCAACATACTCCCCAAAATCCACAAACCCAAAAGAACTAGACACCACATTGTCTAATCTTATTGTGCTGTCGTTGACCAACCAATTGCCCATAGTCTAGCCATCCACATCAAAGACACAAACCACTTCATTCACCAACTCTCCACCATCCCCACCCATTTACCTCCTAGATCCCTGCTTGTCACAGTTGAGGCCACCTCCCTATATGCCAAAATCCCTCATGCCTCATGCCCATGGTCTTACCACTATTGAACACTATCTTTCCCAATGTCACTCAGACTCCAAACCCGCTACCTCATTCCTCATTCACCTTACTAACATTATCCTATCCCACAACTCCTTCGAAGGGAAGGTATACAAACAAATCTGTGGCATAGCCAAGAGCACCCACATGGCACCTCCTTTGACAACCTGTGTATGGGACATATAGAGGAGACCTTTCTAGCCTCTCAAAACTCGAAACCCCTAGTTTGGTTTAGATTCACTTAGGCTATCTTCTTAATCTGGACTAAGGAGCAAGACATGCTATCTTCATTCCTTCACAACCACAATACCTTCTCTCCCTCCCACTCCACCTAGTCCTCCTCAACCCAGCATGTCATTTTCTTAGATGTTGATCTCTTCCTATCTGATGGCTCCATCCACACCTCTGTTCACATTAAACCCACCAACCACAAACAACACCTGCCTTTCAACAACTGCCATACCAATAATCTCTCCCACACAGCCTGGACACGTGGGGACACTCTTGCTCAGTATGCTGAGTTCTCACCAAGGCCTTCACAGACAGGCCACTATCCGCTAGACCTAGTCTGCAAACAGATCTCCCATGGAATTTCCCCACACACCCCCAATCCTCCCATCAACCCAAGTACCATCCACAAAGGAGTATTCCCTTCATCACCCAGCATCACCCCCGACTGGAACAACTGAACAACATTCATCACCAGGGCTTTGATCACTTGTAATTATGCCCAGAAGTGAAGGACTTTCTACCAAAGATCCTTCCCTCCTAAAGTGGTGTTCTGTCACCCAATCGAATGCCACTACAACCTAGTCCATCCCTATGCCAATTCTGATCAGAACTCCTTGCCACAAGGATCATATTTCTGTGGGAGACACTGGTACAAGACTTACCAAATCCACCTAGCCAGCACATCCTATTCCTGTCCTGTCACAGGTTTATCCTACCCCATCAGGCCCCACTTGTGAAAGCAGCCATGTCATTTACCAGCTCTGCTGCAATCATTGCACAGTTTTTTCTGCTTGAATGACTACCAACCAGCTGTCTGCCAGGGTAAATGGCTACCACCAAACAGATGCCAAGAGCAAAGTAGAACACCCTGTGGCACAACATGCAACTGAACGTAACATGCTTGATCTGAATGCCTGCTTCACTACCTGAGGCATCTGGATCCTCCCCTCCACTGCCAAGTTTTCTGAACTGCACTAGTTGGAGTTATTGTTACAACTCAGTTTCCATTACCATTATTGTCCCCACCTCAACCTGTGATATCAACTGTCCCCATACCCTCCACCCAACAGTTTTGACTCCCTCAGTTCTATCATCTCCTCTCCATTCTTGTCCCCAATGCTCTTTGTTTGACGTTTTCTGCTAACACACCTGCCCATCTTTCCCCACTCCTCTCATTTTCACTCCTTTTTTTCCCCACCTCCCTGTCACACGACCTCCTAATGCTGCACCTTTTGCCATCCTAGTGCCTGCACACTCTGCCAGACAGTGTTCGTCTCTGCCCCCCTCCCACCTGTATGCTACTATCCCTCCCCTTCTCCTCTGCCTCAGATTGCTGCTTGTATCCCATGTGAGAGTTACATTGTGGCCTGAGCTGCCAGAGTCTGCATGAAGAGTGCTTGCTTGTGGGTAAGAATAATGTGTTTTTCTCTTTTGCTGATGAATCCTGTGGTCAAAAGCTTTATATAAGTGTACTTTAATTGTGCCTGTCTGCAACTTAATGTGTCTTCTTTATGGTAAGCAGCAATCTATCTTTTCCTACGTTATTGAAACAAAACATATCTGCTATTGCCTTAGATTAAGTTTATTAGTCTGCATGTAGTTTTAGAAATAACAAGTCACCTATGTCATAATCTTAGTTTGTATGAGGCATGTAGTGTGATGATGATAATTTGATTTGATTTGATCTGTATTAGGAAAAAGGAACTTACTTGATCCAGAATTCTAGCTCTAATCAAGATTTAAAAGGGCACTACAATCAGTACTGCAAAATTCTTCATTATGTCAACAAAAAGAGAAATGCTGTATGCTACATACACATAATGTAATGTTTTAAAAACAAGAGTAATTTGCAGCAATATTGGGCATTACACTGCAATGTAGAAAGAAAATGGGACAGTATTAATTGAAGATTATGATTCTAGACATAACAGAAATTAAAATATTACTGTGTGATATTTATGCAAAGTTAGATATGTGCAGAAATTTAAAATGTAGTATTGCTAACTTGCTGCACAAAGGAATAATAGTTAGCTTAAGATGAAATTAAACCAGGTCAGATAAGGTTATAGAAATAATAAACCACAAATCAAAAAATTTCCAAACTCAATGTGAACATGAGGTCAGCTGTCCTTTGTGGAATTTGTGTGTGGAAGAGTAATAGTAATTGTGATAGTGCCCACTGTAAAGACACAGGATTCATGTTGGTATCAGAATGTGTACTGCATTTGTCAGCTAATTGATAGAAATAATTGGGGCATTTTTAATTATGTATATTTCATGAAATTCTAAAATGAAAACTGTGATATTTCAATGTACCAACCACTTCAGTCACATTCTAATGATAACCAGTTTTGTGAAAGAATAAATATTTAAATTGTAAATTCAATTGTGTTCAGTTTAAACAATGTATAAAATGACCAAGTTATTGTTGTCTCCAGCCTTATATCAGATTGTAAGCACTAAACACTTGTCAGTTTTATCATTGTTGTGAAGCAATAAAAATATTTTAAAACTTGTTATGAAATTTATTGCAAGCAGTCACCTTAACCATTTCAGCTATCTGTGCATGCTTCCTGAACAAATTCAAAACTCCATATGCCATATTGTCTACATCCCCATATTCACAGCATTACTTGGTTTCCTGCAATAGGGAGAAAGAGAAGACGATGCATTCAACATTATTATTATCATTGTTTTGCGTATCTATACATGTATTACATTACTTATTCTACAGTGTTTGTTCCTTCATTTGTGCATGTATGTCTGAAGGCGCAGAGACTACTGATGATCCACAGCTGTCTTAAATATTATAAAATCTATTCATTGAGTGTGAATTTTTTGACATCAGCTGTATTAGGTATCGAGAAATTTCATATTAGTAACACATGAAAATCTCTGCCAAATTGGGACTTGAACTTGGATTTTTTTTTTTTTTTTTATATCTGTGACCAGTCACCTTAACACTTCAGCTATTTGTGCGTGCATCCCAGATTGATCCAAACCTCCACATGTCATGTTGTCTGCATCCCCTATTCTCATGACACTGCTTGGTTTTCAGCAATAGGGAAAAAGAGACAATGTGTTCAATATTATTATTATAGTCATTTTGCCCATCTAGACATATTATGTAGTTTATTCTACAATGTCTGCTGTTCCTTCAGACTTGCTTTAATGTATCAGGGACAAACATTCCTGATGATCCACAGTTGTCTTAAATATTAAGAAATTTACTTACTGATTGTGAATTCCTTGACATCAGCTGTATGAGGAATAGAGAAACTACATATTAACAAGATTAGGAAAAGGGCAGATCACTACTCACCATAGAGATGGCTTGTTGAGTTCCAGATGGGCACGAAGGAAAGACAATCAATTATATATACAGGCCTTGGCCAAAGCCTTCTTCAGCAAAAAGAAAACACACACACATTCACACAAGCAACTACACATCATGCTCGTATCACAACTCCAATTGGAATGCAACTGCCACATGAATAGCAATCTGGAGTGGGGTATTGAAGAGGAGGGGATACCAGGGTATGAGTGGTGAGAGAGATAAGCACTGTTTGGTGGAGTATGCAGGGTTTGTGTGACTGCCTGATGAGACTATTACATGTAGTGTCAGGAGGTGAGATGTGGGGGGAAAAAACGGGTAGTGGAAGAGGAGAAGAGCAAAGAAGGTGAATGGAGGAGCAGGTGCACTGGCACAGGGTGGCACACTATTAGAGTGATGGGATGTAAAAAGGGAGGAGGTTATAGGACATAGGGGGTAGAATCTGTTGGGTTGAGGGTGTGGGGGCAGGAGGTTATAGTAAATTGAGGCCAGGAAAATTTTGGGAACAGAGAATATATTGTAAGGATAACTTCCGTCTGCACAGTTCAGAAATGCTACTGATGGAGGGTAAGATCTAGATGACCTGGGTTCTGAAGCAGCCATTGAAATCAGGCATATTATGTTCAGCTGCATGTTGTGGCACATGGTGGTCTACTTTGCTCTAGGACACAGTTTGGCAGTGGCCACTCATCCTAGTGGACAGCTGGTTGGTAGTTGTACCAACACAAAAAGTTGTGCAATGTTTGCAGCAGAGATTGTATGTGACCTTTCTGTTTTCTCAGGTGTCCTGGCCTTTGATGGTGTAAGATAAACCTGTGACAGTGCTGGACTGGTGGATTGGTCAGGTGTTGCACCAGGGTCTCCCACACGGATACGAACCCTGTGGCAAGGGACAGGGATTGGGAGTGGCATAGGGTTGGACTAGAATCTTGTGAAGGTTTTATGGATGACTGCACACCACTTCAGGAAGTGTGGGAAGGATCTTGGGTAGGTGTCCCTCATTTCGAAGCATTATGATAGATAACCAAAGCTCTGAGAAAGGATGTAGTTCAGTTGTTACAGTTAGGGGTGCACTCTTTTGTAATTGGCTCTAGAGGGCAGGGGGGGGGGGGGGGGGAAGCTTCAAATTTTGTGGGAAAATGGAATGGGAAATCTGTCTGCAGACTATGACTAGGGGGTAGCACTTGTCTATGAAGGCCTAGGTGCTGAAACATAACAGGTCATTTTTCATTTGATTTCAAAGCCAATTTGGATTGCACGTTAACTGTTATGTCATTAGATAGGACATAATTTCACCTATGGAGCTGTTTAATGTAATTTCCAATTTCACTGGTGGGAAAATCTGTTGTCGGTGCATTTGAATGCAGTTAGGGCTTTTGATTTATGAACAACAGAATAACAAAAGAGATAACAATTATACTTTAATCACAATGTTTGAAACTTGTAACACCTCTGTTTATCATTCTGTCAGCTTGCAATGCTGTTGGATAACATAACAACATCCAGTTACCCCATGATTGCTGTAATTCATGTAACCAGATAACAGTGTAAACAAAATCTTTATTTGGTCTGCTGTACTATATATTGAAATTCTGTTCACACTAAAAAATAATGTATTCATATTGGAAACAGGAAGCATGGTGGAAAATATTAGGGATAATGTCATTTCAGTGTAATTAACAAAAATGTAATCAGTACTGTTTACTCATATTAATGCACTTATTTTCCCATGAAAACAGTACAAATGTGATCATCTTTATAGCACATTCCATGAATTTCTATTGTAACCACCGAGTAATATTTTTTGTAATCATCAACAACTTGTAGAACTGTAATTAGTAAATTTACTATATGCAACAACACATCAATTGCTAATTAAATTTTTATGTGTTGTACCCTGTCATTGACTAAAATACTTTAATACTTTCACTTTTGAAGGTAATTGTAATATAGTGTGAATGTTGGTTTTAATTGTATATCTAAAGTATTTTGGTAGAATGTGCTGGGACAGTGATTTAATTTGTGTCAGAGTGCTAAAGTCACCTTGTGAGTTTTAAGTGTATCATTTTTATTATCAAGACAGAAAGATATTTTTCTTTTAATGGAAAATTTTGGACCGGACACTGAAACATTCTATTTAAAAAAAAAAAAAAAAAAATCTGTATGAATGAGGACACTGGACTGTGAGTATCAGTGACTACAATCAGCTTGGACATCACAACACCCAAGGTGCACCATCTACAATTATTTCATCTTTTCTACAACATTGTCAGCTCAGCAGACTATGTGAAAAACTTCTTGTCTACAGAGTGTTTTTCTTTTCTTGTTTTGTGTTTTTTGTACATTGTTTTCATGATGTGTTGTGATAGTATGATTGACAATCAAGAGATGGAAGAAGTAGAAAATTTGATGCAAGATAATAAGGAGACAATTGAAAGTAATGTTAGTGATGTAGAATCAGAAGGGTTTGAAGTAGGTGGAGATTCAGTCAGTATTTGTTCACCCATTCAAGGTTTGAATCACTAGGTAATAGTTGGCAATAGTATCAACCTTTTTAGTACGCTTGCAAAACTCCGGGGAAGAAATTAGACAGACAAAGCTAGGAACTAGACCACAGGGTTGGGAGAAAACTTTAAAAATAGAGTGAGAAATTAGATTAAAAGTTGTGATCCTTGTATGTGTTAAGGTTAATAAATGAACTATTGTTAAATGTGTGTGATTATTGGTGCAACCAACCTGGTCATCCTCCTCACTGGTGATACTGAGTTGTAATGTCTTTCGTTTTCACTGTTTTACTGTGTCCACGTATTCCACGTCAGTTATTTTCGCGTGTATTACATCGACACAGCATTCGAACAATGACTTTGGCCCAGTGCCTAATGCCGGATTTTGTGATCAACATGCATCGTGTTGTTGGTGATGTACACCCGTCAGGACTGCAACACGGTGCCTCTGAGTCGATGATTCCGCCGATTTCGCCAGACGTTTTCAAGCCTGCAACAATAAGTGAGGTTAGGAGTGTGCATGACTCCAGCTATCAGATGCCTTTGTTCTCACCACATGTGCCCTTCCTCAGTGATTGTGCAGTTACCTCTTACGGATCTCCGTGCAGTGTGGGACGAATGCCGACTTATGCAAATGCTTTGTCGGACAACCTATTACCGCCAGGACAATGATTTGCAATGCCGCAATCCGTGCAGTACCACGCAGATACCTGCCACATGGCTGGAACTGCTTCATTCACAGGTCGACCTCTTCAGCATTCGACCATGCCTGCACCTGCCTCAGTTGAGAATCAGCACATGACCTACTTCGATACCTTGGCCTGCAACAGGAACAATAACTTGTTATCTGTGCCTGACCTCCACCTCCATTCCACTGCTACACCTCAGTGTTTTGTGCCCTGACATCCACCTTATCTGCACACTGTTTTGAGTGGAGTGACTATGAACAGTGAATATTCACACATTCCATCCCATGTTTGACATAATTTCCCACACTGTGCTTCTGGACAGCCTGCACCTCTGCAGCCTCCCTGCAACACAGGTGGCCCCCGGCTTTGATCATACATCGAGCTTTCCGCAGACTGACACCCGTTCTCAAACTTTAACTTTTTCTCAACCTGTCGCCCTCACGCCGGCTCCAGTTGAGCTTCCACTACTGTTCTTGGCAAATCTCGGTGCCTCATCCGCGTCGGTCATCCGCGATGCGTCAATCTGAACACACCTGCAATGTGTTGTGCTTCCGCAACCACAATCGACACATTATGGTGTCTCACCCGCGTCGGCCTTCCTTGTCACGATGGATCGCGCTCAACCGCAACGAGTCACCTTCACGCTGCCACCCGAACAGCTGTTGTTGCCACATCCCCTGAAGGCACACTCTCCTGGGATACTACAGCAACAACAGCTCAATTCAGGCAGTGCCCCAACGAACTCAACTCAACCTGTTCTTACGAACTTCCTACAATGCTTACCGATGCTGCTGCCGTTTAATCCCGACAGAGCAACAACCTGGTTCAATATTGTGGACAAAGTGTTCGACCATTACAAACTTGACGAGTCAACCAGGTTTCTGTGCGTCATCACCCACCTGCATGACCAGGGGAACTTGATTGCTGACCTGGTCGATGCCCTGGAATCATCTACCCGGTATACTCTAGCCAAAAAGACAGTTCCATGTTGGTTTGCATGCTCAAGTGAGGCAGCAATATGGCAAGTGCTCCACGTTGAGCACCTAGGCAATGACAAACCTTCCCACCTCTGGAGACAGCTACGTGCCCTGGTTAGCGCCGATCTACATTCTGACACAGCTCTCCCCGCGATGTGGCCCTCCTCACATCCACTTTGCTCTGGCTCAAAGGTCCCCTGAACCTGTCGAGCAAAGAATGACAATTGCTGACAAGCTACACGATGCATCACTGCTCTATTTTACCAGCCACTGCCTACCTGACAAGTCTCAGGCTCAGGTTCATCGCCTTGTGTCCGGACGCGGCTGGGACCATACTGTGCCGACCGTTCCTCTCGCTCCGGGAAGCAGTAAACAAGCAACTGGGATGTCACCGGCTCTGCCCACAGTCACGCCCCCTCCTGCAACCGAACCTGCTGTGGCCACCAAACCTCGGCCACCGTCACTGGCAATGAACCTTCTCAGGAAATGCAACCGCACTACCTGTACTGTTACTTCCACACACGGTTTGATGAGGCGGCACGGAACTGCAGACCACCCTGCTACTTCCCAAACGCCAATTGCAGGTAGGTCCAGGTGCCACCTCCTGTGCACAACATGACAGGCACCCCCCAGTGCTCCATTCTGTCTGGGAACGACCGGATAATTGCAGACGTCTTTACATTAAAGACATTTCATCGGGATACCTTTTCCTAGTGGACACAGGTACGGATGTTTCGCTGCAGCCTATGTCCTTAGCATCATCGAACATCCGCCCTCATCATACTTCACTGCAAGCCGTGAATTCAGCTAAACTACAATTCTTGGGTTCAACTTCCCACGTCGTCTCACTCTCCACAAATTGCAAACTCGAGTGAACCTTTTTAGTGTGTGAAATTGACGAACCTATACTAGGCATTGATTTCTTGCGACACCACAAACTTTCACTGGACCTAGTGCAAAATACCGTGTTTCATCATCCGTCCAAGACTTACTTCCCCCGGGGTCTGCTGAGCAAACCGCCCCGTGACACAAAGGTCCAGGCTCATCTCATCCGTACACGCTCATCTCTGCCGACAACCTTACAAGAAACAGCACACAAGTGCCTTGTTGAGCTTGAACACGTCGCTCGCCTATGCAAGGAAAACTTCGAGCTCTCCCTCCAGCTCCACGAAACACAGCTCCAGCTCTCCGATGCAGCAAAAGAATTACAGACACTACAGCAAGGACAAAGCAAGGTCAGTAAGTGCGCTGAATACGCTTGCAATCCCAGCAATCGAGCCTCCGTGTGTTTACCTCCCACTACCCCTCACAACTGTGCTATCAAGACTGCCATAACATGTGCTGACAGTTCCACAGGGCCACATCCTCCTAACATGGCAGCGTCTGACACTCAGCCGGACACAAGTGCGCATGTGTGACGAGCGTCACGTGTTCCCGAACTGACGGCTCCTACCCCACCCCTCGTGGACAGCACCTTGAACTATGCAACTTCGGCTCCTGCGCACTGCCATGTGACCGCCACTGACAACACAAACATTGCACTCGCGCCAAGTGTTTCACCCGTGACTGTGCTGCCACAGGCCGTGCCCTCGGACATTTGACTCACTAACGGCTCACGAGCTCTACCGAGCTCACCCGTCCACAGTGCCACTGCTTTGGACTGGCGGCCATCTTGTCGTGTTGACTCCTGGTACACTTCGCTGCCTCAGCCTCCATCAGATCCGCTAAGTGGCTCCGAACACCACGACCATGCTTCGCCTGTCCTGCCCACCACACATTGTAAACAAACCACCTGCTGTGCCGCCGGCAACATTTCCGTCGTCACCGACGGCACGGTTCACAAGCTTTGCCTCACGCCAGGTGCCCCGACCTCCAGTAAACCACCTCAACTTTGTCCTGAGCGCCTCTCCGACCTTAAAAATCAGATTTCTGAACTACTCAGCTCCAGCGTCATTGAACCCTCTGCCAGTAGCTGGTCTACGCCCATACATATGACACCCAAAGGAGACGGGTCCTGGCGCATGTGCGGAGACTACCGTTGACTAAACGAATGAACAATTATGGACACCTATCCCATTCCCGACATTGCCGACTTTACCAGTTCCCTCGCAGGTGCGACCACGTTCTCTGTCATTGATTGTAAACGGGCCTACCACCAGACCCCATGGCACCAGAAGACATCGAGAAGACAGCAATCACCACCCCTATCGGGTTATTTCAGTTTTGATTCATGCCCTTCGGTCTGAAAAACACAACCCAGACCTGACTACGCTTCGTCAATGTAGTGCTATTCGACCCAAAATTCTTCTTTGCATATGTTGATGATATTCTTGTGTTCAGCTCCTCCATCGAGGACAACATTCGACATGTGCAAACTGTTATGAACACTCTCGTGGCAGCAGGCATCGAGACCAACTGGGACAAATTGCAGCGACATCAACCCGCTGTCACTTTTCTTGGTTTTTGGGTCTCTGCCAATGGCATTTCACCGCCCCTGATAAAGTACAAACAATACTAAACCTACCCAGAGCTTTGTGATTCAAAGAGCTCTGGCGCTTTCTGGGGACAGTTAATTATTATCGCTGACATCTACCTCAGGCTGCGGAGTTTCAGGCTCCACTGACGGACGCCTTGGCAGGCACCAACACTTCGGGATCTCAGCCCGTTCCATGGACCCCTGCTATGACCGACTCTTTCACTGCCCTCAAAATTCTTCTTGCTGATGCCTGCACCATTGCACATCCTCATCCCAATGCATAGCTTTTCATCACCACAGACGCGAGCGATACTGCTATTGGCACTGTCCTTAGCCAGACAATCGATAGCCAAACTTCGCCTCTGCAGTTCTTCTCGCGCAAACTCACCAATGCACAATGGAAATATTCCGCATTTGATAGGGAGTTGCTTGCGGTCTACGAAGCGATAAAGCATTTTAAGACTGACATTGAGGGATGCCCTTTCTTCAACAACATTGATATGCATTCATCTTTGGACTCGAAGCATTATCTTGGGCTGTTCCACCATGTTCAGTTCGGTTCTTTGTGATCATTGTATGTGTTAAGGTGCAACCAACCTGGTAATCCTCCTCAAACCAAACATCAAAAAATTTAGATAATGTCAAAGTTCAGGTAGAGAAAATTGCAGGGACAAATGAGGGGTTAGAAGTAGATTTCTAATGATTTAAAAACACATGTAAAGACAGAGTGTAGGAAACTTGAAACTTGCATTACTTCTGTAGAAGACAAAACTGATAAGGTTGAAAACAGTCTGATTTGTGAGATTGAGAGCAATGATAGGAGCCTAAAATTCCTACAGGTTCTGATTAAAAATAAAAATGACAGTATTAATTTGAAATTGAGTGAAACAAGTAGAATATTTAACAAATAATTATCAGAACTCAAAAGTGATGTTGGTGTATGTGTTAGTATTGTGGACCAGATGATTCTATTGTACAATTTTTAAAATATGTTAACAAACAAGATATGGCATAGAAAAGAAGTGAGAGACAAGAAAAGTGACACACGGGGTTGAGGAGAATCAGGTGAAGTAGATGGGAGAGAAGGTGTTGAGGTTGTGTATGAACTAAGATATTATCAATGAACCTGAACTAGGGTGGGGGTTTGGGGTTTTCAGATGCTATGAAGGTTTCCTCTGGATGGCCCATAAACAAGGTGGCACAGGAGGGTCCCATGTCAGTGCCCATGGCTGGCCTGCAGATTTGTTTGTATACCTTGCCATTAAAAAGGAAGTAGTTGTATGTTATGATAAAGGAAGTTATGTGTATGAGAAATGAGAGAGTGGGTTTTGAGACTCAAAGACCTTGGGAAGGTAGTGATCAACTGTGGCAAGAACATGGTCATGAGGGATGTTGGTCTATAGGGAAGTGGCATCAACAGTGACCAGTAGGGAACCAGGAGGTAAAAGGGTATGGATGATGTGGGTGAAGTAAGAAGTTGGTATCTTTGACGTGGGAGGCCCACTTATGGGTAATTGTCTGGGGGTGTTGGTCAATGAGGGCCAAAATGCTTTCTTTGGGAGCATAATAACCAGTTAAATTTGGAGTCCAGGACTGTTAGATTTGTGAATTTTGGGGAGCATGTAGAAGGTAATGTGCAGAGTGCCACAGAATGTCATAGGGCTGAAGAAGGAAACGGGGTTGAAGAGGTTCTGGAAGGGGCCTAAAGCTTTAAGCAGGGTCTGGGGTTTTTGTTGGGCTTCTGGGATGGGATCACTCCTGCAGAATTGATAGGTAGATGAGTCAGACAACTGGCAAAGGCCTTCCGCCAAGTACTCGCTGTGACTCATTACGACAGTGGTGGAGCCTTTGTCTGCAGGGAGGATGACTGGGTCACGGTATGTTTGGAGACTGTGTATGACTGTTTTTGCCTTTGTTGGAAGGTTGGTATTCTTAGGAAGCACCTGGGGAAGGATGGTGAGATCAAGTTGGAGGTAAGGAATTCCTGAAATGTGACCAGGAACTGGTTAGGTCGCAGGAGATGAGGATGAATGTTGGGTGGTGGTATGAAATGGGAAAAGGCAGTTGGAACTAGGTTGGTTTTGGTTGGAGACGTTGTCAAAGAAGTGTTTCCATTGCTCAGATTGTGAGGAGGAGAGTAGGTCTTTGACAACTCCTGTATGGTTAAATTTGGTAGTAGGACTCAAGGTGAAGCCTTTGTATATGACTGAAATTTCAGTGGCGCTGAGAATTTTGATGGAAAGGTTAACAATAGTGTTCTGAGATTGTTTCAGCTCTGGATTTGGATCTGGAATGTTGGTAAGGAGTTTTGGGGGATGTTGCAATTTAAAAAGATCTGCTAGGCAGGATCTGTAAGGGGTTGATGGGGAGGAACGCTGTGGGTAGAATAGAGATTAGACAATGGTGCCACAAGGTGACAGCAGCATGCCACAGGTTGGAAAACTTATGAAGGTGGTGTCTGGAATGCTCTTCCAGGTGCTGGAGAGCAAAGGATTCCGTTTCAGAAATGTGATGTATGTAGGGGGGATCACACAGTAGCAGTATCTTGTGGAGGGAGGAATGGTGGTTCTGGGATGTCTGTGCCTTAGAAATGTGTTTAAGCAGCACCAGGTTTGTGATGGACAGGGAATGGTGGAACATGAAAATATAAGGTCATTGTGAAAGGAGGTGTGTGTGTGTGGGGGGGGGGGGGGGGGAATTATTCAATAGTTTAGCAGCATTTAAGGAATGGGATGTAGGACTGGATTTTAGACAGGGAAAGGGATACTTTCCTGAACCGGTGCAGGAAGATGGAGTGGTGGTATAGTGTAGCATGGATGGATGACATTGGGGAAATGATAAATGATGTAGGAAATGGGCAAATGAAAGTGGCAGGTGGAGCTCTTCCCTCCCATCTGCTTCATCTGGTCCTCCTCAGCCCAGCATGCCACCTTCTTGGATGTTGATTTCCTGCTCTCTGATAGCTCCATCCGCACCTCTCTCCGCGTTAAATCCTCGAACCACCAAAAGAACCTGTGTTTTGACAGCTGACATCCCTCCCATACCAAAAACCCTCCCATACAGCTTGGCCAGTCTGTGACAGTGTATCTGCAATGACAAGAACTCTTTTTTCCAATATGCTGAAAGTCTCCCTGCGGTGTAACCACCTTTTGGGGATAAATGTTGTCAACAATGTCTTCACAAAATACTATTTTTCTCAATGGTAGATGAAATAAATGTTCTCGAAATTTGACGGGTGTAACCCAATTTGTTCAGAATAATAAACATTGACCAGAACTTATCTTCAGTTTGTTGCTTCACACCAGTTGATGTTTCCTGTAAGTTCATTAATCTGAAATGGACCAGAGAACACCATGGTTCTTAAAATATGTGAAAGGTCAGTTATTGTTTCAGGTTAATAATTTATTATGTTACACACAGCTGTTCAAGATCTTACATCATACTGGATCCCAAACATGATTTCTCGTGGATCTTGTATATACACTTGCTAACAACTGGTATATTGTTGCAGTCAATAAATACACTAAATACAATTACAGAAATTGTAAATAACTACAAAAATTGCTATCATCCAGTGATTACAATTGAAATGCTTAGAATGTAGTACAAAGATGATTACATATGTCTCATTTTCATGGAAAAATAAGTGAAATGATAAGTACAAACAATGCATTTTTGTTAATTACAGTGAAACAACATAATCTAAAATATTCCTACCATGTTTCCTGTTTCAAATATGAGTTCATTATTTCTCAGTGTGAAGAATATTTCAATACATAATACGGCAGACCAAATAAACACTTGATTTACATTGTTATTCTGGTTTTGTTTTATGAATTACAGTAATCAAAAGGTATTAGATGTTGTTACATTAAATAATAGCAAAACAAACTGACAGCATGATAAACAGAGTTGTTACATGTTTCATACATTACAATCACAGTATATTTGGCATCTCTTTTGTAATTAGATTGTTTGTAAATGAAAAGCCCTAACTGCAATTCAAAAAATCAACAATATATGTTCCTACCAATGGATGGAAGTAATATTCATGAATACTTTGATATGAAGTTATTGAAAATTGTGTTACAGAGAGTCAAAAAGTGAAATTATTTATATGTGTTCTACCTAATGAAAACAGTAATCATGCAATACAAACAGGCTTCTAAATCATATGAAAACTGAGCTGATATGTTTCAATAACCCCTCCCCCCTCCAAAAACAAGTATTTTACAACCGCAGGCTGGACAAAACATTTGTGGGCGATCCACAAAACAGCATCAAAGTACAATACTTAAGCATTCATACATATGACTATAAATACAAACAATTCATCCTCTAATAGCAGTTGGTCATGTGAAACAACAATACTATGTATGGAACAAAACTTTTTCAAATTTCCCTTACATACTCCAAATTCATTTGTTAATGGTCTTGAAATGATAGCTAATAACTTTCATTTTGAGGTAGTCAAACACAACCCATATCTCAATATTTCACTTCAAACACAGCACATAGTGATAGTTCCATAAATCTCCCTAAAAATAGTCAATTTACAGTATATATTTTCTCCATGTTTACTATAATCTCAGTCTAACAAACATCAGTCTCTTCTCACTGTTAAAAGCATCTATAATCAACTAACAATATTTACTCAACATAAATTATTTACATTCAAATACATATATTCTTTCCACACAGAGTATATCAGTAAAAGTTTTTGTGACAGAGCATTCCATGTAAAATATGTCTCTCTCTCCAATATGTAACAAATTGGCAGTAGAAAGTGTTTCAACTTGGATCGATATGTGTAAGTAAAAAGTAAACGTGAAATAGAGGTCCCCTCAATTTGTATTATCATATAAGAGTCTAATATCAATTTTACACATAAGGTAAGAAATGCAAATCAGTAGTTTTCATACCAGTTGTGCTTGAGTGCACACTTCAGGTTTCAGTGATGCACTTGAATGCAACAAACATCGTATAACTAGTACAACTAAAACTTGTTTCATAAATCTGTAATTCAGGCATATAAATAACTAATACCTCTTACATTTAAATCTTTTGGTAATGTTCTCTACTACTAAATGTGATGATGTGAACTACATCTAAATCTTGACAATGCTGCATGGTTGCATAATCAATAAACCTCAAGCTTCGAACATAAAACCAAAAGTAAGCCTATTCTTCTGTGATGAGACAACACAGCCATCATTTCATATCTCAGTTTCCATATACTGTCAAAGAGCAATGATGAGTACAGGTTAATGCAATGACTTGAGTGGTCAACTTTGTATCAAAGAATGTGTCAATAATACCATGCTAAGCATCTGGTTGTGTATCATAATGTCCTTCTCCTTACATAAAACTTTCTCACCACAGCATAGTCACTCAGTACTATACATAGGCAATAATACAGTTCATAAAAGCAAATATGCAAATAAACGTTTCTGGTAATAAATTTATCAAATCATCAAAGCTACTAGTAAGTGGAGAATTTGTAGTCTTTCCTCAACCTTTCCATAGCATTACCTAAAACATCATCTATAAGGTCATTATTCACAGCACAAGTATCATCATCATCATCATCATTGTCATCATCATAACTACTATATATCTTATCCTGTCCTTTTCCCCTCAAGTACATAATTCTCGGCCTCACCACATTCAAATCGGCACTAAATGTTCATCATTAGATTCATCACAGTTATCATCATTAGTACAGTATCTTTAATCAACACTCTATTACAGCTACAAGATTTATCAAATAAGTTTATCAAGACATTATGATCAAGATCAGCTCCAGCCCTCTGGTTTCTATTTTCTTCCTCTTTCATTTCTCTTTAATATATCTTCCCAAAATTCCAGCTAAACTTCACCTTATTTACATGATGTGAACTACTGTAATCTCTACTGTAGCACCCCCTCTGAAAATTACCTCTTCCTCTCCTAACATTATTTGCCTGATTTTGGTATCTATTTGTTCTCACCCCTAACCAACAGGCTCCCTAAGAGGTGCGGTCTAGTTTTCCGACCCATTCTTCTGTTTTCAAAATTCCTGTCCTCAATCTTTTATCATTACTTTCCCACTGCCTATTCCTTTGCTCATGACCCCTTCAATCCCTACATGTATTATTCCAATTATAATTTCTCCTTACAACATCCCTGCATCTGTGAATCCAATGTTTATCTCTCCCATTACTGCTATCATGATAATTGTTCCTGCTATCTCCTCTTCTCTATCTATCTCCAGGTTGATCATCAGATCACCCACCATTCTAATGAAATGCATGTTCCCTTTGTCTACCCCTTTGTTTCTCACTTCTTCTCTATGCCATATCTTGTTTGTTAACATATTTTAAAAATTGTACAACAGAATCATCTGGTCCAAAACAAACCCCCACTGTACTTTATGTAGCAATTGCCTCTTTAATGCATCTATTTGTATTATCTCATCTAATTGTTTGTCTAAGTGTACAAGTGTTTTAAGTTGCTGTTCACTAAAGTCTTTCATGAGAATGCTGCCTTCTCTGAAACATGGTTCATTCAAAAATTCTGATTTAATCCTACTTTGCTTGGTTTCAGAACAAAATCTGTTCAATAAACATTTTTCAGATTCTGTTTAAATCATATATGTAAGTATATTCTGACTACAGTGTCTTCCCATCTATAAATTTCTGTACAGATTGCATGACATGTTGTTAGTAAAACCATACTTACACTGGTAAATGAAGTGCTCTGGGTGGCTTCTGTTTTCCGAGGAAAGTTATTTATGTTTATACCATTCCAAGTGCTACTCTTGTTACTACAAAAATTTCTGGTTGCAATATTCTCCTTGATTTCATCCACTTTTGCCATAACATTTGACATAATACTAACACATGCAACAAAATCATCTTCTAATAAATATTTGTTAAATATTCTACTTGCTTCACCTAATTTCAAATTAATACTGTCATTTTCAGTTTTAATCACAGAATGTAGGAATTTTAGGCTCCTCTCATTGCTCTCAATCTCACAAATCAGTCTGTTTTCAACCTTATCAGTTTTGTCTTCTACAGAAGTAATGTACGTTTCAAGTTTGCTACACTCTGACTTTACATGTGTTTTTAAATCATTAGAAATCTACTTCTACTCCCTCATTTGTCTCTGCAATTTTCTCTACCTGAACTTTGACATTACCTAAATTTTTTGTTTGTTTGGTAAGTTGGTTGGAGGGGGGGATCAGACAGTGAAGTCATCAGTCCCACTAAATCTTTTATGATATATTTCAGTGCTTGACTTTGCTCTCCAAGTTTTTATTGAAACAATCTAATTTTTCCTTTGATGACCCAACTTTTAATCTAATTTCTCACTTTATTTTTAAAGTTTTCTCCCAACCTGTGGTCTGGTTCCTAGCTTTGCTGTCTAATTTCTTCCCCGGAGTTTTGCAAGCATACTAAAAAGGTTGCCACTATTGCCAACTATTTCCTCGTGACTCAGACCTTGAATGGGTGAACAAATACTGACAGAATCTCCACCTACTTCATACCCTTCTGATTCTACATCACTAACATTACTTTCAATTGTCTCCTTATTATCTTGCATCAAATTTTTTACTTCTTCCATCTCTTGATTGTCAATCATACTATCACAACACAACATGAAAACTGTGGTGTCACTGCCAGACACCACACTTGCTAGGTGGTAGCTTAAATCGGCCGCGGTCCATTAGTACATGTCGAACCCGCGTGTCGCCACTGTGTGATCGCAGACCGAGCGCCACCACACGGCAGGTCTCGAGAGACGTACGAGAACTCGCCCCAGTTGTACGACGACGTTGCTAGCGACTATACGGACGAAGCCTTTGCTCTCATTTGCCGAGAGACAGAATAGCCTTCAGCTAAGTTCATGTCTACGACCTAGCAAGGCACCATTAGCCTTAGATAGCTTGTATCTAAAGAGTCTCACTTGTATCGCCACCATCTCCAGATGTCTCATCAAGAACGATGTATACAAAGGAAGGATTAAAAGTTAAGTAGTCCAGAAGTTACGTATTTTCTTTATAGCATTCATTAAGTCTCCTGTTTCAGACCTCACTCCATCCTTCGTGAGTTAGCGCGTGCATCTTGGCCGCCTCTTTCAATTAGTGTACGTAGTGTTGGAAAGTCTGCCGACACAACAAAAACAATATACAAAAAACACAAAACTAGAAAAGAAAAACACTCTGTAGACAAGAAGTTTTCACACAGCCTACTGAGCTGACAATGTTGTAGAAAAGATGAAATAATTGTAGATGGTGCACCTTGGGTGTTGTGATGTCCAAGCTGATTGTAGTCACTGATACTCACAGTCCAGTGTCCTCATTCATACAGACTTTTTTTTTTTTTTTTTTTTTAAATAGAATGTTTCAGTGTCCGGTCCAAAATTTTCCATCCAAAAAAAATATCTTTCTGTCTTGATAATAAAAATGATACACTTAAAACTCACAAGGTGACTTTAGCACTCTGACACAAATTAAATCACTGTCCCAGCACATTCTACCAAAATACTTTAGATATACAATTAAAACCAACATTCACACTATATTACAATTACCTTCAAAAGTGAAAGTATTAAAGTATTTTAGTCAATGACAGGGTACAACACATAAAAATTTAATTAGCAATTGATGTGTTGTTGCATATAGTAAATTTACTAATTACAGTTCTACAAGTTGTTGATGATTACAAAAAATATTACCCGGTGGTTACAATAGAAATTCATGGAATGTGCTATAAAGATGATCACATTTGTACTGTTTTCATGGGAAAATAAGTGCATTAATATGAGTAAACAGTACTGATTACATTTTTGTTAATTACACTGAAATGACATTATCCCTAATATTTTCCACCATGCTTCCTGTTTCCAATATGAATACATTATTTTTTAGTGTGAACAGAATTTCAATATATAGTACAGCAGACCAAATAAAGATTTTGTTTACACTGTTATCTGGTTACATGAATTACAGAAATCATGGGGTAACTGGATGTTGTTATGTTATCCAACAGCATTGCAAGCTGACAGAATGATAAACAGAGGTGTTACAAGTTTCAAACATTGTGATTAAAGTATAATTGTTATCTCTTTTGTTATTCTATTGTTCATAAATCAAAAGCCCTAACTGCATTCAAATGCACCGACAACAGATTTTCCCACCAGTGAAATTGGAAATAACATTAAACAGCTCAATAGGTGAAATTATGTCCTATCTAATGACATAACAGTTAACGTGCAATCCAAATTGGCTTTGAAATCAAATGAAAAATGACCTGTTATGTTTCAGCACCTAGGCCTTCATAGACAAGTGCTACCCCCTAGTCATAGTCTGCAGACAGATTTTCCATTCCATTTTCCCACAAAATTTGAAGCTTCCCCCCCCCCCCCCCCCCCCTGCCCTCTAGAGCCAATTACAAAAGAGTGCACCCCTAACTGTAACAACTGAACTACATCCTTTCTCAGAGCTTTGGTTATCTATCATAATGCTTCGAAATGAGGGACACCTACCCAAGATCCTTCCCACACTTCCTGAAGTGGTGTGCAGTCATCCATAAAACCTTCACAAGATTCTAGTCCAACCCTATGCCACTCCCAATCCCTGTCCCTTGCCACAGGGTTCGTATCCGTGTGGGAGACCCTGGTGCAACACCTGACCAATCCACCAGTCCAGCACTGTCACAGGTTTATCTTACACCATCAAAGGCCAGGACACCTGAGAAAACAGAAAGGTCACATACAATCTCTGCTGCAAACATTGCACAACTTTTTGTGTTGGTACAACTACCAACCAGCTGTCCACTAGGATGAGTGGCCACTGCCAAACTGTGTCCTAGAGCAAAGTAGACCACCATGTGCCACAACATGCAGCTGAACATAATATGCCTGATTTCAATGGCTGCTTCAGAACCCAGGTCATCTAGATCTTACCCTCCATCAGTAGCATTTCTGAACTGTGCAGACGGAAGTTATCCTTACAATATATTCTCTGTTCCCAAAATTTTCCTGGCCTCAATTTACTATAACCTCCTGCCCCCACACCCTCAACCCAACAGATTCTACCCCCTATGTCCTATAACCTCCTCCCTTTTTACATCCCATCACTCTAATAGTGTGCCACCCTGTGCCAGTGCACCTGCTCCTCCATTCACCTTCTTTGCTCTTCTCCTCTTCCACTACCCGTTTTTTCCCCCCACATCTCACCTCCTGACACTACATGTAATAGTCTCATCAGACAGTCACACAAACCCTGCATACTCCACCAAACAGTGCTTATCTCTCTCACCACTCATACCCTGGTATCCCCTCCTCTTCAATACCCCACTCCAGATTGCTATTCATGTGGCAGTTGCATTCCAATTGGAGTTGTGATACGAGCATGATGTGTAGTTGCTTGTGTGAATGTGTGTGTGTTTTCTTTTTGCTGAAGAAGGCTTTGGCCAAGGCCTGTATATATAATTGATTGTCTTTCCTTCGTGCCCATCTGGAACTCAACAAGCCATCTCTATGGTGAGTAGTGATCTGCCCTTTTCCTAATCTTGTTAATATGTAGTTTCTCTATTCCTCATACAGCTGATGTCAAGGAATTCACAATCAGTAAGTAAATTTCTTAATATTTAAGACAACTGTGGATCATCAGGAATGTTTGTCCCTGATACATTAAAGCAAGTCTGAAGGAACAGCAGACAGTGTAAAATAAACTACATAATATGTCTAGATGGGCAAAATGACTATAATAATAATATTGAACACATTGTCTCTTTTTCCCTATTGCTGAAAACCAAGCAGTGTCATGAGAATAGGGGATGCAGACAACATGACATGTGGAGGTTTGGATCAATCTGGGATGCACGCACAAATAGCTGAAGTGTTAAGGTGACTGGTCACAGATATAAAAAAAAAAAAAAAATCCAAGTTCAAGTCCCAATTTGGCAGAGATTTTCATGTGTTACTAATATGAAATTTCTCGATACCTAATACAGCTGATGTCAAAAAATTCACACTCAATGAATAGATTTTATAATATTTAAGACAGCTGTGGATCATCAGTAGTCTCTGCGCCTTCAGACATACATGCACAAATGAAGGAACGAACATTGTAGAATAAGTAATGTAATACATGTATAGATACGCAAAACAATGATAATAATAATGTTGAATGCATCATCTTCTCTTTCTCCCTATTGCAGGAAACCAAGTAATGTTGTGAATATGGGGATGTAGACAATGTGGCATATGGAGTTTTGAATTTGTTCGGGAAGCATGCACAGATAGCTGAAATGGTTAAGGTGACTGCTTGCAATAAATTTCATAACAAGTTTTAAAATATTTTTATTGCTTCACAACAATGATAAAACTGACAAGTGTTTAGTGCTTACAATCTGATATAAGGCTGGAGACAACAATAACTTGGTCATTTTATACATTGTTTAAACTGAACACAATTGAATTTACAATTTAAATATTTATTCTTTCACAAAACTGGTTATCATTAGAATGTGACTGAAGTGGTTGGTACATTGAAATATCACAGTTTTCATTTTAGAATTTCATGAAATGTACATAATTAAAAATGCCCCAATTATTTCTATCAATTAGCTGACAAATGCAGTACACATTCTGATACCAACATGAATCCTGTGTCTTTACAGTGGGCACTATCACAATTACTATTACTCTTCCACACACAAATTCCACAAAGGGCAGCTGACCTTGTGTTCACATTGAGTTTGGAAATTTTTTGATTTGTGGTTTATTATTTCTATAACCTTATCTGACCTGGTTTAATTTCATCTTAAGCTAACTAATATTCCTTAGTGTGGCAAGTTAGCAATACTACATTTTAAATTTCTGCACATATCTAACTTTGCATAAATATCACACAATAGTATTGTAATTTCTGTTATGTCTAGAATCATAATCTTCAATCAATACTGTCCCATTTTCTACATTACGGTGTAATGCCCAATATTGCTGCCAATTACTCTTGTTTTTAAAACTTTAAATTATGTTTATGTAGCATACAGCTTTTCTCTTTATGGTGACATAATGAAGAATTTTGCAGTACTGATTGTAGTGCCCTTTTAAATCTTGAATAGAGCTAGTATTCTGGACCAAGTAAGTCACTTTTTCCTAATACAGGTCTAATTAAATTAAATTACTATCACACTACAACCTTCATACAATCTAAGATTGTGACATATGTTCTAAAACTACAAACAGACAAATAAACTTAATCTAAGGCAATAGTAGATATGTTTTGTTTCAACAACATAGGAAAAGGTAGATTGCTGACAGGCACAATTAAAAGACAATTATATATAGCTTTTGACCACAGGATTTCTCAGCAAAAGAGAAACACATACCATTCTTACACATAAGCAAACACACTTCAAGCAGATATGACCACCAACTCTGGCTGCTCAGGCCACAATGTAACTATGACGTGGGATACAAGCAGCAATCTGAGGCAGAGGGGAAGGGTAAGGGATAGCAGCATACAGGTGGGAGGGGGCCAAGACAAACACTCTCTGGCAGAGTGTGAAGGAGCTAGGATGGCAACATGTGCAGCATTAGGAGGTTGTGCAGCTGGAAGGTGCAGCAAAAAGGAGTCAAAAAGGAGAAGAGTGGGGAAAGATGGGCAGGGGTCTTAGCAGAGGGCAGCAAACAAAGATCATTGGAGACAAAAATGGGAAGGGGACGATAGAACAGAGGGAGTGGAAACTGTTAGGTGGAGGGTATGGGGACAGTATGTTATCATAGGTTGAGGTGGGGATAATAATGAGAATGGAGAATGTGTTGTAACAATAACTCCAATTGGTGCAGTTCAGAAAACTGGGCAGTGAAAGGGAGGATCCAGATGCCTCAGGTAGTGAAGCAGGCATTGAGATCAAGCGTGTTATGTTCAGTTGCATGTTGTGCCACAGGGTGGTCTACTTTGCTCTTGGCATCTGTTTGGTGGTAGCCATTTACCCTGGTGGACAGCTGGTTGGTAGTCATTAAAACAGAAAAAAGCTGTGCAATGACTGCAGCAGAGTTGGTAAATGACATTGCTGCTTTCACAAGTGGTGTCTGTTGGGGTAGGATAAACCTGTGACAGGACAGGAATAGGAAGTGCTGGCTAGGTGGATTTGGCAAGTCTTGCACCAGTGTCTCCCACAGGAATATGGTCCTTGTGGCAAGGGGTTCTGATCAGAATTGGCATAGGGATGGACTAGGTTGTAGTGGCATTCGGTTGGATGACAGAACACCACCTTAGGAGAGATGGGAAGGATCTTGGGTAGGATGCCCCACACTTCAGGGCAAAATGGTACGTAATCAAAGCCCTGGTGAAGAATGTTGTTCAGTTGTTCCAGTCGGGGGTGCTGCCAGGTGATGAAGGGGATACTCCTTTGTGGATGATACTTGGGTTGAAGGGAGGATTGGGGGTGTGTGGGGAAATTACATGGGGCATCTGTTTGCAGACTAGGTCTAGGGGATAGTGCCTGTCTGTGAAGGCCTTGGTGAGAACTCAACATACTGAGGAAGAGTGTCCCCAAATGGCCAGGCTGTATGGGAGGGATTTTTGGTATGACAGCTGTTGAAATGCAGGTGATGTGGGTGGTTGGTGGGTTTAATGTGAACAGAGGTGTGGATGGAGCCATCAGAGAGGAAGAGGTCAACATCTAGGAAAATGACATGCTGGGTTGAGGAGGACTAGGTGGAGTGGGAGGGAGAGAAGGTATTGTGGTTGTGAAGGAATGAAGATAGCATGTCTTGCTCCTTAGTCCAGATTAAGAAGATAGCCTAAGTGAATCTAAACCAAACTAGGGGTTTCGAGTTTTGAGAGGCTAGAAAGGTCTCCTCTACATGTCCCATAAACAGGTTGTCAAAGGAGGTGCCATGTGGGTACTCTTGGCTATGCCACGGATTTGTTTGTATACCTTCCCTTCAAAGGAGAAGTAGTTGTGGGATAGGATAATGTTAGTAAGGTGAATGAGGAATGAGGTAGTGGGTTTGGAGTCTGAAGGACATTGGGAAAGATAGTGTTCAATAGTGGTAAGACCATGGGCATGAGGGATTTTGGCGTATAGGGAGGTGGCCTCAACAGTGACAAGTAGGGATCTAGGAGGTAAATGGGTGGGGATGGTGGAGAGTTGGTGAATGAAGTGGTTTGTGTCTTTGATGTGGATGGCTAGACTATGGGCAATTGGTTGGTCAATGACAGCACAATAACAATAGACAAGGTGTGTGGGTTTTGGGGAGTATGTTGAGGATGTGTTTGTGGTGTATCATATGAGTGAGGAGCGAAATGGATTCAGAGGAGAGGTTCTGTGAAGGGCCTAAGGCTTTAAGCATGGACTGGAAGTTGTGTTGGAGTTCTGGGATGGGATCACTCTGGCAGAGTTTACAGGTGGAGGAGTGAGATAACTGGCAGAAGCCCTCTGCCAGGTAGTCACTGTGATTCGTAACAGCAGTGGTGGATCCTTTGGTTGCAGGTAAGATGATTAGGTCAGGATCTGCTGTTCTTCTACTGAAAGGTTGGTGTTCTGAGGAACCAACCTGGAGAAGGGTGCTGAGTTTAAGCTGGAGATAAGGAATTCCTGGAAGCAGGTGGCACGTGATTAGATCAGGGAGGGGGAGGGGGGTATCACAGTTGGTGGGTGGTATGAAATGGAAGGGACAGGTTGCTATGTTGAAATTAGGTTGGTTTTTGTTGGAAAAATTGGCAGCAAAGAAGTGTTTCCACTGCAGGGGTTGGGAGAATGAGAGTAGGTCTTTGACATGTCCACTAGTTAAATTTGGGTGTAGGGCTAAAGGTGAGGTCTATGGACAGGAAGGAAACTTCTGTGCTTCTGTGGAGCTGAGGGTTTTGGTGGAAAGCTAATAACAGTGTTACGAGATTGTTTTGGCTCTAGATTTTGTGGAGAGATCGTAAGGAGTTTTGGAGATATGTGGTGAGTTGAAAGGGTTAGCTAGGCAGGGTTTAGGTATTATGAGGGATGGACAAGAAGGAACACTGCGCGTAGGATAGGTATTGGGTAGTAGTGGCCCAAGGTGGCAGTAGGACATTAGCTGGTTGGATAATTTGTGGAAGTTGCATCTAGAATTCTCCTTCAGGTGCTGGAGAGCAAATAATTCTATTTCAGAGATGTGATGTGTGGAGTAGGGACTGTTCATTAGTAGTATCTTGCGGAGGGAACAGAGGTGGTCCTGGGATGCCTGTTCCATGGAAATGTGTTTTTGTATAAAAATATGTAAACATATGCAGAAGAGTGCACAGATAAGCAAAAATACACACAAAAGCTTAAAAATAAACACAAGGGTGCATGCGCACATGCACGAGTGCGAGCACGTGTGTGTGCCTGTTGTGGTAAGAGAAAAGAGGGGGAAGGGTTAGGTCAAGGGTGAAGTTTATGTGGTACAGGTAGATGTGGAAAATAAAATGCTAAAGTACATCAGGATGAGGGATGAAGTGGGATCAGTAGAAATAAATATGATTATAGCTATTGGAGGGAAGAATCTGGGGCATTAGGTGCTGCACCAACAATCAGTATGGTCATGAAGCCTGTGTTGTGCATGGAAGATAATTGACATAATGTGGCTTGGAGGAGATGGAAAGGTGGCAAATACACACAGGAATGAAGAGAAAGAATGGACACTAAGAAGGGTAATGCTATAGAGGGGAGTAAGTAAGGAAAACATCACAGAGTTATAGCATGGGAGAAAAGTCATTAACAATATCAAACAATGGCAACTCCAAGCGGAAGTATCAACAATGTAGGAAAAGTTGTATTGCTACTTACCATAAAGAAGACACATTACATTGTGGATAGGCAAAATTAAAAGATACTTACATAAAGCCTTCATACTCTAAAGGCTTTGAGCAGATTAGTTTTTGCAGACCTCCAGATAATTATGCTGTACCTAACCCTTGAAATAAAATATGCTAACATACAGTATTTACAGCTAAATCTGTGATATTACATAAGATACCCATGACATACACAAGACTTTTCAGTCAACTAAGTATGCTGTCTGTATGACAACTGCACAAAATATTTTTATTTACTAACACATCAAGGAATTTGACACAGCATGTAGTGTCCAAATTTTTTGTCCACATAGCTTCTTTCACTTATATACTGTGCCAATTCTTTTGTTGAGAAATGAATGGTCTCTGTTTTTGCAAAGTTTGAATTCAGTTTATTATTTTTGCCCCATGTGTCCATTTCCCCAAGTGTCTGCTCAATATGGTGGATTAAGTCTTCATCAGTTTTACAGCTGACTATCACTGTTGAGTCATGTGCATAAAGGAATGTTGTCTGAACCTGGCATGGCACAGCATTGATCAGTAAAACGTGCTCAAAACAGAATCACCAGGGACTAAAATAATTTTTCAAATTGGATAAGTGTCTGGATTACACAGAACTCACTGGGTTATGCAGAATTTGTCAGGTATCATGCACAAAAGTACAGTAAAAATTTTTAATTATGCATACACTCTATTTACATACCTTCACTCCATCACAGTAGTTGCTCATTTACTGTATATTGAACAATAGAACACTGGACTATAACATGTACTGATAAGTAACAATGCATTTCTATATTTTTACTCAAACTTTAAAATTGTTTATTATTGCATGTACATACATAATATTCCCATATTTATTTGCTTTACATTTCACTTTTTTCACCACATATCAAGGAGGGATACTTGTTTATATTTTCTTGTCAAAATGGTTTTTTCTAGGGAATTTTTTGTACCGTACAACAGTTGCAACAAGTTGGGAGAATTTGCGTGTGCTGCAAATTGCATAACATCGTTTAGGCATGCAATGGCTTCTTCAAGCATATTAATTTTTCTAGGGACGTCATTTTGCTCCTATTCTTCTTCGTTTGTTTCTTTTTCACCATCCTCTGTGTTGCAGACTTCTATTAAATCTGTTGCTAAAGTGAAAGAGGTGTGAGTTGACAGAAAGTTATCACTCGAATTTAATCATCTGTACTACATAAAATGTTTTGCATTTTCATTAATTCAGCAATGCTGCTGCATTTTCTTGAACTTCGATGGCCAAAGAAGCATTTTGTTCTTGACACCCAAACCCCACTTTGTTGAAGCACTTAGTGACAGTTTTGGGTTTTATTTCCTTTACTGCTAAGCCAATCCAATCTAAAGCCTCCAGAACAGAAACTGATGGTGCAAGAGCTAATGCACTTTTGGCGTCTTCAACACTAAGAATAAAAGACTGTATCAGTAATCAACTATAATGACACTCAAACGTGTAAATAACGTCATGGTCCATGGGTTGTGTGAGGCTGGTCAAACCTGGAGGGAACCAAGCCAATTTCACATTTGATTTCCTTTTGTCATTTTGGCACTGAAAGAGCCCAGTCAGTCTTCCATAAGACCACTCACCATCTACACCTATTTATTGCTTCGCCATGTGACTGGAAGCTTACTGACATCTATATTTTTGAAACAATGCAATTTTGCCGCCTTTCCAATCACCGGTGGCTTCTCCATTTTACCTGTTTCCATACAGCAGTACAGTGAGTATTTCGTTGTACATTTTTTCGCCGGTGCACTTTTCATCTGGAATAGCTAGCAATTTTGAAGGCAGCGCACAATAAAACAGTCCCATTTCATTGGTATTTAACACCTGTTTTGGGTCATAATTCACAATTAAGTTGGACAGTATTGTCTTCCATTCTGTTGCTAAACTTTCCTGCACATCCTTAGCTTCCCCACATACTTCATTCCACATGATGTTGCGCCTAGCTTTCAAACTGTCCAGCCATCCTGTGAATATCTTAAATTCCATAATTCCAAGCTCTTTAGAGGCTTTCAGAGTCTCACTCTGCAACATGGGTCCAGATAAAGGTAAGTTTTTTGCCCGTGCACTCACAAACCATTCCCACACGATTTCGTTAATTTCTTCCTCGCCTTTCTTTTCATCTGCCTGTTCTCTTTCATCCATTCTCCCCAAATCTTATCCATTAAGTATGTTCTAAGATTGCTTTCCATTTCCACGTCAGGCACAGTCCGCTTTTTACAGAAAATCAGCATATAAAAGTGCATTGAATGTGCCGGGGCTGAAATACTTGTACAGTTTGGGCAGATTTTCAAATTATACATGTGCTGATTTGAGCAAAGTAAGTTCTAAATGGCTCTGAGCACTATGGGACTTAACATCTGAGGTCATCAGCCCCAGCAAACTAGGTAGTCATTGTTTACTGTTTGTCGAGTATTATGACATCCAGCTAATAGTTTTTTTTTAGTACCATAGCTAGTCAGTTTTTGAACAAGCAGTCCATGATTTACAGTATTGAAAGTAACAAAAGATGCCTGAGACACACATTCTATTATTGAGACAACCTTAGTGTGGGTTGGGCTGCAGCCTTTCCTGAAACCATACTGATTGCCTAAAACAATGTTGTGGAAAAACAATAAATTTCTATCTGATCACATGCATCTCTTTCAAATAGTTTTGAAAAAATTGGCAATAATGAGAATGGCCTGCAGTTTCTCATTTCATCTTGTTTGCATTTTTTATGAATTGGCTGTACTTCAGCATATTTTAAACAATCTGGAAAACATCTCTCTTCAAAAGGCTAACTGAATATGAGGAAGAGTGGATGTGCAATACTATGACAGACAATTATTATTATTTTCCTGGGAACACCATTCCAGCCCAATGAGTTTAAATTTTTAGAGACATTATAATTTTAATGACATCAGAGACTGAAATTGGAGAAAACTTAAAATCGGAGCAATTTCTATCTGGCATACTAGGATTTGTACTTGGGGGATGAGCAATCACCATTTTTATTACAATTAACGAAGAAATCATTGAAGGATTCACATATGGCACTGCAACCTATAACAACTTTACAATTTGTCATCAGTTAGCAGGGTATTTTCTTCCAATTTCATTGCCAGCTTCCCTTGTTGTATTAGACCCAACAGCTTGTATTGTCTGAAATATACTTTGCTACTTTAACTACGTTGTCAGTTTTTTTGTATTTGCCTATCTATCTAAGAAATTCACATATTCAATCAAATTTTGCCTCCATATGCGATTTACTCTTCTTAATGTAAGACACTTTAGTTTCTTTTGTTACCCATGAACCCAGCCTGTACTGTTACAAAAGGCAAGAATTCACTGAATGTACTCACGAATTCAGTTGAGAAGTTACTGTAGCTATCATCTGTTGAAGTGTGTTTGTTGACTGACCAGATGGTGAGGCTTAGTTTTTCAATAAATACCACCATACTTTCTTGACTAAAGTTTCTACACTCCTGGAAATTGAAATAAGAACACCGTGAATTCATTGTCCCAGGAAGGGGAAACTTTATTGACACATTCCTGGGGTCAGATACATCACATGATCACACTGACAGAACCACAGGCACATAGACACAGGCAACAGAGCATGCACAATGTCGGCACTAGTACAGTGTATATCCACCTTTCGCAGCAATGCAGGCTGCTATTCTCCCATGGAGACGATCGTAGAGATGCTGGATGTAGTCCTGTGGAACGGCTTGCCATGCCATTTCCACCTGGCACCTCAGTTGGACCAGCGTTCGTGCCGGACGTGCAGACCGCGTGAGACGACGCTTCATCCAGTCCTAAACATGCTCAGTGGGGGACAGATCCGGAGATCTTGCTGGCCAGGGTAGTTGACTTACACCTTCTAGAGCACATTGGGTGGCACGGGATACATGCGGACGTGCATTGTCCTGTTGGAACAGCAAGTTCCGTTGCCGGTCTAGGAATGGTAGAACGATGGGTTCGATGACGGTTTGGATGTACCGTGCACTATTCAGTGTCCCCTCGACGATCACCAGTGGTGTACGGCCAGTGTAGGAGATCGCTCCCCACACCATGATGCCGGGTGTTGGCCCTGTGTGCCTCGGTCGTATGCAGTCCTGATTGTGGCGCTCACCTGCACAGCGCCAAACACGCATACGACCATCATTGGCACCAAGGCAGAAGCGACTCTCATCGCTGAAGACGACACGTCTCCATTCGTCCCTCCATTCACGCCTGTCGCGACACCACTGGAGGCGGGCTGCACGATGTTGGGGCGTGAGCGGAAGACGGCCTAACGGTGTGCGGGACCGTAGCCCAGCTTCATGGAGACGGTTGCGAATGGTCCTCGCCGATACCCCAGGAGCAACAGTGTCCCTAATTTGCTGGGAAGTGGCGGTGCGGTCCCCTACGGCACTTCGTAGGATCCTACGGTCTTGGTGTGCATCCGTGCGTCGCTGCAGTCCGGTCCCAGGTCGACGGGCACGTGCACCTTCCGCCGACCACTGGCGACAACATCGATGTACTGTGGAGACCTCACGCCCCACGTGTTGAACAATTCGGCGGTACGTCCACCCGGCCTCCCGCATGCCCACTATACGCCCTCGCTCAAAGTCCGTCAACTGCACATACGGTTCACGTCCATGCTGTCGCGGCATGCTACCAGTGTTAAAGACTGCGATGGAGCTCCGTATGCCATGGCAAACTGGCTGACACTGACGGCGGCGGTGCACAAATGCTGCGCAGCTAGCGCCATTCGACGGCCAACACCGCGGTTCCTGGTGTGTTCACTGTGCTGTGCGTGTGATCATTGCTTGTACAGCCCTCTCGCAGTGTCCGGAGCAAGTATGGTGGGTCTGACACACCGGTGTCAATGTGTTCTTTTTTCCGTTTCCAGGAGTGTATATCTTTTGGTTGTGCAACCTGAATTAATTTTTTTTAATGGTGCAGATAATGCTGCATGCTCGGATATCCCTAAATCTAGAATAAATTTATCTTTGACACTGTAATTGTAACTACTTACAATGTTATTAATACATGCTGAAGTAGTTTCTGTAACTCTTGTGCATCAGTCAAAATGTACATTTAGCCCATTTGTAGCTATCATGATCTTTAAATGTGAAGGGAATGTGTCATCAGCTCTTAAGTCTATGTTGAAGTCATCACACATAACTAGTACCTTACACCATTTTTCAGTTTTTAATTTATGTAATAATATTTCAAATTTATCTAAGAATACAGTGCATATATGCTATCCAATTATTGTGCTACAAACTGATGGTTAACAGGATATACTCTTTAAGTTCTATGCCAGAACTTTCAAATGTAAGTTCTTCATCTAGAATCTTTAAAACTAGTTTGATTACATACTAAATGAACTTCCACCCAAGTCTTAGTTTCCACTGTAACGGTCCATCTCATATCGTAAAGTTCAACTGGAATCATATTGCTGTAAGAGTATCTCTAAGGTAGGACTAAACTGCTTATCTTTTGTGTGTATTTGGTGAATTCCTTTCCACTGTTCATTTTGCAAGGATAGAAGACTTTTCTCTCATCCCACCTGATAACGTCTCTCCTGACCTGAGACTCTGGGTTACCCTTACAATCTCCTTCCATTGCCTAAACCTCACCAGTTCATTTCCTTCACCCCTCTTCCTTCCCCTTTAACCCTTCTGCCAGGAGGAGGAGTCACTCTGTCCAAAAGCTTGCAAATTTAAATAACTTTATGTGTGTGTTCTCCTGCTGCCACTTGGTGAGTAGATTTTTTTTAACTATCTCATTACATTACATTTTCAAAAACTGATTATTTTCATTAATGTGTGTTTAGAATTTGGTATTTTCTCTGATGTGCTCAAAATTGCTAAAGCGATATGCCTGGATGTAATATTGATACACCTGGAAACAGTTTGTTTGCATGTTACAAAGAAAAGAAGGTGTACAGGTTTCACTCCTGTTTACTGCGATATTACAACAGCTGTTCAATACAATGATCACCAAGTTCAGCGCACACAGTTTATCTGCACAGTAAGTTTGCATAATTTCTGTCCAATATGTGTGGTGCATGGTTAATCACTTCTGTCACAGTCACAATCCAGGCAACCAGATTTTTCTCTGACTGGAGAGGAGTCTCATAAACAAGACTCTTCGTGTGTTCCCACAAGAAAATGTCTATAGGGGATCTTGGTGGCCAAACATGTGGTCCACCTCGACCAACCAGCTTGTCCCTGTACACTAGGTTCAGATGGTTTCAGCCTCGAACTGCAAAATGTAATGCCATGCCATCATGCTGGAACCACAATTCAGGCTGAATGTCCAATGACACATCTTCTGGAAGTTCCATCAGAACTTGTTGCAGGAATATCAAGTACCTGGCACAAATTGAATGCAGAGGAAGAATGCACAGCCAAATCACATGACCATCACAGATATCTACTTTGACAATCACCACCCTTTTGTAGCCCAAGTCGATTTATTAATTTTGAAGTAAGTTAATAACTTGGGCAGCTGGTCACATTTTTACAGTACCTGGCATGGTTAGTGACACACTGCAGAGAGAGGTAGCAATGGTAGAATTTGTGTAAACAGATTTCATAATACTCAGCTTTTATTCTTCTTCTTTGTTGTAAGTTGTAGGCTTGTAGCCCATTCTGAAATGAAACTTTATATACTGGTCAAGAGGATGCTCGGCTTCTTTTTCTTTAAATAATAACTACACTGGTGGAGTTTCTGTTTTTGGATTGATATTTTTTAGTCATTTCATTTCACAATACAAATTACAATTAGTCACCAAGCTAGCACAACACACATAACTTGTACTCCATCCTCGTACTTCAAACTCAAACTACTAACAGCCCAGATACAAAGATTTACCTCTCACAACATGTAACAAAGAAAATAGTATCATATACAGTTTGTTTGTGTAAAATCATTTTTGAAACATGCATTTCAAAAATAAAGTACAAATAATTGTTTATCACCACTAATCTTTTTAAGAAGTCCATAACCATCATCATACTTATGTTAAGTGTTTCTATATGTTGATGTTTGTACATTTTTGTATAGTTAAATGGTAATGGACTCCTGGGTTTTGAGTCTCCAACCTGGAAATTGGTCTTTTCATATCATCCAAGATCAGTTAGTACATTTATCTCAACATCACCAGTTTTGTTACATTGCCCAGACATTGATGCTGCAGGTGTGCTGAAATCTTCATGTGCATGTGGCTTTTGAGCTTTTTTGATCCCAAATGCAGTTATTTCAAGTACTCAAAACTGTGCTTCATAAAAAAAAAAAAAAAAAAAAAAAAAAAAAAGAATCAATAGGAAACTGAGGAAAATCCATACAGTGGTGTAAAAACCAAATACAGAAATTGCCATGTGGCACAAAATCTGCTGGGAGCATGGTGTATTTCTTCTGTGGGTGATTTGAGTGAAGTTGCTGTTCATGCAGAACACACAATACAGATGAGTAACACACATGCAAGTCACATGCAATGGCTTGAGTGCTTGTAGATAGGTTTCTTATACTTGATGAACCACTTCTTCTTCCAATACAACAGAGTGCCACCTTCTTGGAACACCACAGTTTTCTGTATCATTTTTAAATTTCCCACTTTCCTGCAGCCGTTGTTCTACTCTGACAAACATGGGATGAGATTGACTCACACGATTTGGAAAGTGCTCATGCTACAGACACTGAGCTTCTCTTCCGTTATGGTGAGCTTCACCATAAATTAACCACATATCGGTGTACTCTGCGAATGTGTACTCAGGCATCCTGTTACTAGCCACCGTAATGCCAACTGATGCATTACCAGGAAGCATGAAAATAAGGCAGATGGAAACAGAGGATGTCACATGATATAGTGTCATTGTACCATTCACGGGATTGGTTAGCCTACAATAACTACGTAAGAAACATCTAGCACGGGTTTAAGAAGCTGTTGTTTCCCTTGTAACATGGAAACGAACCATTTTCAGACATGGGTTCCTACGTAAAATTTGATCTACTAAGTCCCCTCTACAACACCAAAAAGTGTGTAACATACACACACACACACACACACACACACACACACTGTGTCAGCGGAGACTTACTAGATGGAATCAGAAGGCAAGGCTGGATGTTGGTGTTTGGGACTGCAATGGAGATTGGAAAACCTCAGAAATTAAAAGTGGAAGATAGGGTAATAAGCAGAACATAGATTACTGACAAAACCTTGTGCAAGAATTAATGAGTGGAAATTTAAGTGCTTTGTATGCAGTAGACATGTGACATAGGTGGTAGGGGTAGTGAGTGGGGGGTGGGGGGCGGGGGTGGCAGCAAAGATAGATAGGCCAGAAAATAAAAGATACAGGAAGTGAAAAGAAATACTGAGACCATAGGAATTAATGTAAATTAAGGGCAGGTGGATGGTGAGAACCAAGGACATGTTGTAACAACAGTTCCCACTTGTGCAGTTCTGAGAAACTAATTTGAGGGGGGAGAATCCAGGTGGCATATGTTATAAAACAGCCACTGAGGTCATGACTGTCATGGCACAGAGCATGCTCTGCATCAGGATACTGTGTGTTGCCAATATACACCCTCTGTGCGCACTCATCTTAATAGGTAACTTGATGGTAGTCATACCAATACAGAAGGTTGAACTGCGTTTACATAACAAGTGTACATGATTTATGTCATTTTACAGGTGGCTCTCCCTTTTTTAAAAAAAATGGCTCTGAGCACTATGGGACTTAACATCTGAGGTCATCAGTCCACTAGACTTAGAACTACTTAAAGCTAACTAACCTAAGGACATCACACACATCTATGCCCGAGGCAGGTTTCAAACCTGTGACCATAGCGGTCGCGCGGTTCTAGACTGTAGCATCTAGAACCTCTCGGACACAGCGGCCGGTGCTCTCCCTTTGATAGTATGTTTCGCATTACAGGTCTGATATAGGTGATGGTAGGAGAGCACATAGGGCAAGGCTTACAGTGGGATCAGTCACAGGGGTAGGAGCCATATGGTGGGGAAATGCATGCAGAGAGAGTATTTGGTCTGACCAGGATGTTGTGGAGATCTGGGTGGGGGAGGGGTACAAAAAGAACTTCTTGGTGTAATGGGCAAAATGTCAGATGGAATGGTCCACATTTCAAGGTATGATTTTAGGAAGTCATAGCCTTGTTGAAGTATCTGATTAATACATTCAAGACCAGGATAGTAGTGAGTGACAAGATGTGAATACCTAAGTTGTTTTTCAGAAGGATCAGCAGTCCTAGGACTGTATGTGATGGCTCAGGAAATCTGCTTGTGAGCTAGGCTGGTGGGGTAATTATGTCCAATGAAGCCTGATGTGAGAATTATGGTGTATTGCTGCAAAGTGTCTGCATCTGGACAAATATGTTTGATAAATTACCAAATGAAATAAAATGTCTGAAAACAGCAGTAATAGTTTTAAAAATAAATTGGAATCATATCCCCTTGACAACTCCTTCTATATTGTAGATGAATTCTTGAAAATGAATAAATAAATCTATAGTTATAATAAATGCATGTTGTGCCATTTAAGTGAATGGAGTATGTAGTGTTGGCAGAAGAGCCAACACCGTGTTACTAGAGGAGGCCGAAATGCACGAGTTTTAGCTCACGCAGGCTGGCGTGAGGAGGGAAGAACTATACTGACGTGAGGTCTGGAACATGACAAGGAATTAGAATTCAGAAAGCGGATATAATTACTTTGATACTTAACTTTAATCCATTAATGATGAACGTCGCTCTTGACGGTACATGATTCACAATATCAATATAAACTGAATATGGCGCCTTGCTAGGTCGTAGCAAATAACGTAGCTGACCCAGCTAGCACTCAAGCTTATTTCAAGGTGGATATTGAGTTTAGGTTCAGTTGAAAATTCAAGATTGAAAAATCAACCTGTTACACAGCTTATTTCAGGGTGGATATTGAGTTTAGGTTCAGTTAAAAATTCAGGATTGAAAAATCAACCTGTTACACAATTTACATCAAGCTGTAAAAATTTAGCTTGAATTAAAATAATTTTCCCAAGCTTGAAATAAACTGTAATCTCCCTGGAAGGCTGTACAGCAGATGTGCGTGCAGCATAGCTTCCATAGATGTCCATGGGAAGTGCCACAAGCGTTTATAAGCCTTGCACTGACTCTGCTCGGTTTACAGCCATTTTATCTTTGTGACACATGTTAATGATTGTTGACTGTTGTAAAGTTTGTTTTATACTGGAAAATAGTTCGGTAAGTGTGTGGCGTCTCGTGCCTTACTGCTACACCGGGTCTGAAGAGGATATATAGTGTATTACAGATATGTTGGTGCATTTTTCTCTAGTGGTACGTTAATATTACAAATGTTAAATACTATTATGTAACATAAAGAAATATCATATTCTTTTACGTAGAAAAATTGAGCCTGGATAAAAGTGAAATGGATTACCAGCTAAGAATACATATTACAAGTTGTTCAGCAAAAAGAGATCATTTTAAACTAGCTCTCTAGTACGTGGCACCAATAAATTAAAACTTAATGTTATTTTTAAAATCTCACCTTTTTATATATATCGCCATATTACATTTGTTTACTTGTAAGTACTCGTGTGTGTCACACCATGAATGAATAATCGTGAAGTGCTTTAAGTTTCTTTGTGAATACAAATAGTAATGACATGGTGAACGGGAAAAAGTACATAAAGAACCAGTCACTACATAGGTGTCAGTCTTTTATATTTACGTAGCTTTGACTGCTCTTCAACTGTGGTAATATGAAATTTCTTCCCATTAGTATGACACTCTTGCACAAAGTAAACATGCTCAAAAAATTCAAGTCAAAGAAGTCTTAAAGTTGGGGCAACAGTAAAATCAGAGTTGCAGTCTGTTATTACGCCATCAGTCTTGAGAGATTTTGTTGAAGCTGTTAATTCTTTCTGTGGTGATGGACACAAAATTTCTTGTGACTCATGCTTGGTAAAAGTTAAGCATATTCATAATAAGCATAACATTACTTTTCATATTTAGGTTGATCAGTTTCAACTTTTTACATTTGTTATATTTAGGTTTGGCTAACATTTTCTTTCTTCCTGTTACAGGATCATTATACCAGCAGAAGTCAGCGAAATTTGATCCTGCTCTGGTCTGTGTGCTGGGGCCGGAGGGGCATCAGAATAATTAAATTTTGAAATAAAACAATTTTAAACACTTTGAAAATAAAAATTTTTAAACATAAATGTCTTGATAATTTTTTCATACCATTTCCATTCTGATATTTATTTAATTAATTAGTTTCAATAAATTCAGATTAATAATTATATAGCTTAAAACAAGCTGTAAATGCCAGGCTGTATTCCATGTGTGTAGATACAGCTGGAGCCAAACTTGATAAGTCAAGCTTGAAATATAGCTTGAACTCTGCCAACTTTGATGTTTGTTTCAAGCTTGAATCCAACTAACAGGCCTGAATATTCCAGCTTTGATCAAGCTTATATACTTGAACTTTACATCTGGAAACAAGTTTGAAACCGGCTTACTGTGCTATCTGGGGAAGGCTATGCTAAACTATCATCTCTGCAAATGAGAGCGTCTGTAGACAGTGAACCGTCGCTAGCAAAGTCAGCTGTACAATTGGGGTGAGTGCTAGGGAGTCTCTCTATACTAGACCTGCCATGTGGCGGCGGTTGGTCTGTAATCACTGATAGTGGCGACACGCGGGTCCGACGTATACTAACAGACCGCGGCCAATTTAAAGGCTACCACCTAGCAAGTGTGGTGTCTGGCGGTGACACCACAGCGTACGTAATAAAAATTTTATCCTTAAAAAAATCAAGTTTGTATTTCTTATGCACTCAGCACATTCCATTTTGTAATGGTTACTGTGAGATTGATCAATGGAACACGTAACTAACTAACTAACTAACTAACTAAGTGGGCTTAATGTGAATAAAGGTGTGTAGCTGACCCCCACTGAGGATGAGATAAACATGAAGGAAAGTGGCAAGGGATTCAGAGTAGGGCCATGTGAAATGAAATTAGGAGGAAGCTCTTAGAGTTTACAAAAATTTTTAACAGGTCACGCCATGTGGCAAAGATATTGTCAATGTATCCAAACCAAACCATGGGCTGAAAGCTAATGGAGTCTAGGATTGTGCCCCCAAATGACTCATGAAAAGGTTGGCATAGGAAGAAGACATCCTGGTTCCCATCACTGTGCCCCTAATCTGTCAGTATGTCGGTTCCTCAAAGGTAAAGTAGTTGTTTGTAAGCATTATGTTAGTTAAGGTAAGCAGGAAGCACATCATACATTTGGAATCAGGTGAACGCTGGTTGAGGTAATGTACAGCAGCAGACATCATGTACATCAGCTATATTTGTATAGAGGAAGGTGGCATGAGCAGCCCTGAATCTACGATGTTTCAGACCTGGGGAAAGACTTGATAGTGGTGTCTCCCCCTCCCCCCTCTCCTCAAGCGTTTCATAAGATAGGATGCCAAAAAAAAACAATAATTCAAAAATATATTCATTTTGTAGCATACATCTTTCTGAAGAGTTTGATATATAAAACATGTAGCTGTATGTTTGAGGAAATGAAAGACATGTTATTTGGTCTTAAGTGTGCCAAAGTGTAGTGTATTTTGCTCTGTGGAAATCAAATGTGTATATTTTGTAGTGGAAGCCATCAAATCTATATTCAGGACAGTGGAAATTAAAATGTCCTGTGATACCTCTCCTGCTTCCAGTTGGGCAGTTTGACATCCTACCAAAATTTTTTGAGAAAAAAGACTGACAATTAATACGGGGTGGATTATTTGTGTCTGGGAGAATAAGAGCTCTTCAGAAAATTTGAACTCTTTATTGCCTATTAGATAATAACTTTCTATTTTGTGTGACATAAAATTAAATACAGAAAACATAAAACCAGAAAAGACAAGAGACAGGCAAGACAGTACAGTACACATTTTATCAATTCATGGGTCCCAGCATTTTTTTCTCACTAATCTTTCTACAGCTTTACATGCCATACTTTCCATTCTGTGAAAGAATTTATTACCTCATCAAACTTGGTGGAATGTTTTGCTACATGAAAAATTGAAATGTTGTTGTCTAATACTGAAAAAGCTTTTAGTACTCAAGACTGGTGTGGTTTCTCGATCAGATTACATCTATTTTGTCAATGTTTGCTAGATAAAATGAAATGGGCCTTTCTAATATTGCAGCAGTTGTAACACGCCAAATAAGTGACACTGTTTTGGAACAAATGGCCGTTTACAGAAATAACATGACAGAGCATGTTTCCAGGGCTCTAAGGTGTCCAGCTGGGTGTGATTGTTGAAGTTCCACTTCAGTGATCACATCTGGCAGGACACCTGAGAGCCCTGGAAACAACACATATGCCGGGAAAGCCTCCAATCACATAATGACAGAGCATAATTTACGAATTACCAATATCAAATGTGTATTAGTCCTACTACAGGCAAAAAGTTTCATGTTAGAAAATAGTTTCACGTTTCATCCACGTGCTCCAGTTTCTCAAGCATGAGATCAAAAAGTAATAGTAGTACAAAATTTTTATATAAATTTTGAACTGTCGCATTCTTCCTTATAATTTGTGTGATGTCCCCATTTCTTCTCCTTCCTTGTTCTAACAAAAAAAAAAAAAAAATATTGTCATCAATAATTCTGTAACTATTCCTGCCACTGTCAGAACTTACTCTCCAGTTAACTTCACTAACCCTGCCAGAATCACTGGTTCAGATATACTGCATTTAATCTCCGGTTGGGCATTATTAGATGTTCATGCAATGTGTTTCCACGCTATTTCGAGAATCGAACTTATGTGGCTGCTAACTAGGGACTGTACAACTGGCCCTTAGTAGTGTAGCAATCTGGAAACAAATTTCTGTCAAATTTTCTTTTTCTTGAATACACCGAGAAGATGATGTCATCTTTTTTAGCTGTTATTCATGTAGTCTGAAGCTATGGATTTTGCTAATAATTATAGCAGTGTTGAACATTCACACATCTTATCAGCCACATAAACAAACAGCGATTGGCATCCACCTGTTCGGGTTTATTCGGCTCAGCGCTTGTATCTGATTTTGCTTTTCCATTGAAAACTGAAACCACTAAGTGTAACAAGTGGATTCTAATGGTATGGTGATCTTGTGCTACAAAACGGAACCTACACAATATTTCAAGAAGTTACAATACAACTCTGAAGTTTGAAAGTTACTTCAAAAAATATAAATCTATCTTAAATAAAATAATAAAGGGGGCAAAGAAATGCAGAAATGTCAAATACATTGGAAATGCTTCAAATAGAACCAAAGCAGTCTGGCAAGTTGAAAAGAAAGAAACTCAATCTGACAAAAACAGAGTTAATAATATTGTATTGAAGGCTGGCTTGGAAAACATTAATAACCCAGAAGAAGCAGCTAATATTTTTAACAACTATTTTATAAATGTAACAGAGAAACTACTACAAAAGACCTCCAATAGAAAACAGCATACAGAAATAGGGAAAAAAGTCTCAAGCAAATCATTGTTCCTATCCCCAACAAATGTAGAAGTATAGGTTACAATAAAAAGTCTCAAAATGAATCACTCTGCAGGAGTAGATGATATACCTGATTTCATTATAAAGAAATGCGGGGACCTGATTACTGAGCCCTTAGCTCACCTATGTAACCTAACTTCTCCTATGGAAACTTTTCCTTCATGTTTGAAAATAGCAAAAGTAAAGCTGTTGTACAAGAAAGGTTAAAAAAATTATATTCCCAACTATAGACCATTGGCACTTTTGTCTGTTTTCTCAAAAATATTAGAAAGGGGCTTCAATAAGAAACTAACAGATCTATTAGAGAATAAAGACATTCTGTCAGAATCTCAACATGGATTTAGAGCAAATCAGCAGTTCACTACTTTCTATTTGAGGCGCTGTTAGCATTAGATACAAAAAACTTACCATGGGCATATTTTTGGATTTGTCAAAGGCATTTGACACCATAAATCACGAAAAATTGTTGCACAAGATAGAAAATCTTGTCATCAGCGGAACAGCTAACAACTGGCTCAGCTCCTATCTTAAGAACAGGGAACAATACGTGGAAATAGATCAGGAAAGGGATAATATCATTAGGAAATATAATTCCAAGCTACTGACTGTTAAATATGATGAGCCACAAGTATCAGTAATGGGTCCTGTTATGTTCTTACTCTATGAAAATGACCTAAACATAAGCAATGACAGCAGTAAAATATTTCAATTTTGTGATGATACAAGCATTCTAATTACAGGAAACTCAGAAGACGCCCTTGTAAAAAACATAAGAGAAGCCACTGACAGGCAAACATGCTACTTTGATAACAATGACTTAATAATAAACACTGGAAAAACTGTATCTATTGATATACACACAGCACAAACAAAAAATCTGATATCACCAATCCAGGGCTTATGGACAGACAATTATTAAAACAGCCTGTACCAAATTTCTTGGACTTCATCCACAAGACAACCTGAAATGGAAAGCACATACTTAGCAAATGAACAAAAAATTAAGTACTTTTTGTTTTGTGTTGTGTACATTAAAAAACTGTACCAGCTACAACACTCTTCAGTGCATAATTACGCAGTTATGCACTCTCACCTCTGGTATGGAATTATGTTCTGGGGTAATTCTGGAGATGTCATCAAAACATTACAAATTAAAAAAAAAAAGATAAGAATAATGGAAGGGATAGATAATCCAAATTATGTAGGCCATTGTTTCAAAAACTGATGATCCTGCCTTTTCCTTGTATATATATACTTGGAAATGTATTTAAAACAAAACTTACACACAAAGGGACCACTCATCACTCAAAATCTCGCAATACACAGCTATGATACAAGACAACAATTGGACATATATGTTAAAAGTGCCAACACAAAGTTATTTGAAAGCAGTCTTATCTAGTATCAAAGTGTACAGTGTCTTACCAGATATCATTAAACACATACAGAACATTGGTCACTTCAAATCTAAGTTGAAGTCATACTTGGCTGATCACTGCATTCACATAGTAAATGAATATCTATAAAAAAAAATTTTCTATGTTAACACAATGTAGTTTCATACAGAAGAACATTAGTATATTATCTCTCTGTATATAGCGTAACAACATTTATTTAAGTATTCATCATTAATTGATATACTAACATCAAGGAAGAATCATATATAAAATTGTTAATATTAACGTAAAAAATCCAAATATCTCTTACACATTGTGCAGTTGTAGATGAAAATGGATCAATACAGTAAATCGCCTTTTGTCTGCAGGAAAGTTTTTTATTTCTAGATGTGATGCTGATTCCCCTATCAGGGGCATCACATACACTAAGCACACATTCAAAAATCAACTTATGATTTGTTCAGAACTCAGAATGTGTTCAAAAATGTTCAAAAACCAGCCGGAATGTGTTTCAAAATCATATGGATAATCAATAGACCAACGTGCACTGGATGCTAGGTACTTTGTGAAATGAGGTCTTTTTCTTCAAGAACATGAATTTGGAGCCCCAGGTGGAACCCCATAGATCTATGCCTGGATATTAGTAGTGACAGGCAGGGTGTGTGGTGGGAGTGAGTTGGGCACAGATTTCAAATGATCTAGGAAATAGTTTGTGTCTTTAATATAGGAGGGGATTGTTTGTACTACATGTTGCAGATGTTGATTCACTAAGGCAGCAGCCAGCAAATATGGGGCAGCCATAATGAGTGTGTTTGTGAACCTTAGGGAGAAGGTGAAAGGGGGGAGTGAGTGGTTTGGGGAGGATAAGAAGTTCTATGAACTGAGGAGTCAGTCCGTGTGAGTGGCTGGAGGTTTCAAGGAGGGACTGCAGGTAAGTTTGTATCAAGGGGATGGGGACTTGATAGCAGTTGCTGCGTATAGAAATGTCAGAAAGCTGGCACAGACCCTCTTACATACTTGTATCAGTCAGGTACCACAGTGGTAGATCCCTTGTCTGTCTGACGGATAATGATAGAGTCATCAGTTTTTAGGTGAAAAAGATCCTGGAATTCTGCAGAGTACAGGTTAGGATCATGTTGTATGGACCCGAGAAAAGATAGTGAAAAAATGATGAATTTAGGATATATTGGAAAGCTTGTAAGGGGTGATTTTGATATAGTGGTGGTGATGGATCAAATTGGGATCATGTTCGGAGGTGTTCGAGGTGGGGTTCAATATCAGGTTTGCTGTTGGAAAGGTTTTGAGATTGAGTTGCAAAGTAATATTTCCATTTGACATTATGGTTGAGGAAAAGTAAATCCTTAACCAAAGCAACATGATTTAAATGTGATTTTAGGACTGAAAGTGAGACACTTTGATAATACAAATAATTCAGGAGGGAAGACAGCCTCAGATAAGGGATTGAGAACGTGATGCTGTTGTGGCTGGTTATTGTGATCATGCGTTTCCATTGCTCTGGGAGGCAGTGGTGAAGGCTGGAGGATGTTAAGGAGGTCAAACAAATTTGGCTTGCAGGAGAGGTGTGGTGGTTGATGAAGAAGCTGTTTAGGGACCTGGAGAGAGGCAGGAATAGAAACTCCACTGTTAAGGTACCGTAAAACGGGGTGACTTGGGACAGTGGAGTGACTCGGGACATTTTGACAGTGGTTTTTTTTTTATTATGTTAGCAGCAGTGGGTGGCCAGAACTGTGTTTTGCTCATTGTTATTGTTTATGTGATGGTGTGTTGATGTCCTCAGGTTGAAGGGAACAACTAGTTATCAATTTAAGTACTACTTTTAAATATTTGAAAGTTGTCAAAATATTAACAAAAGATGATAGTGGAATAGGAAGGTCTGCTGGTTGTTATGGATTAATAGTGGAAATGTGGTTAGTGTTTAAATGAGATCCCCACTTCTATCTCTAATAATAACCTCAGAAAGATAAAAATTTAGGCCCATATTTTGGACTGAAATTTTCGATTTTGAAAATGACAGCAAACTTGGGGTGACTTGGGACATGTCATTGATTGGCAGAAACCTTTCATTATGCACAAAAGCACATTAAAATGAAGTTGTTGGTGTTTCTTATACACATTGATGTCATTGTTAGTATTTGCTTGTTGTTTTATGGTTAGATTAAGGGGTTAGGTGAGATTATGTTAGATTACATCACATTTGATATTACTGTGTGTACTTGTTTATCAATGTGTTTGGTTTTGCAGTATAGTTTGAAGAACATATTACTTTAAATATCTACAAGAAAACTGTTAATGTTGTTGCAGATGCCTAGAGAGTATATTAGGAAGGTTGGTGGTAGGCCTTACAAACGATATGTTACAGAGAATCTTGCAAAAGCTGTGGCAGATGTTCAAGCTAAAACTTTGTCTGTAAGATAAGCAGCTGATAAGTATGGTGTTCCCAAGAGCTCTATTCAGAGATGGGTATCATCAGCAAAAGACTCTCCACCCTATACAGCCGGTGGCCAAACTTCTCTCAGTTCTCGTGAGGAAGACCTCATAGTAAACAATTTGGTAACTGTGAGTGAGTGGGGTTTTCCCTTGACTTCAATGGATATTAGAGTAATTGTCAAACAATATCTAGAGAGGCTGGGAAAAAGAGTGAAAAAGTTTAATAACAACCTTCCAGGACGGGACTGGATTGTGACTTTCCTAAAAAGACACAAGCAAATTCTGTCTGAGCGATGGTGTATGAATATCAAAAGAGCGCGTTCTAGAATTGACCAAACAATGATGCACAAATATATTTTTCTGAACTTCAAAAAAGTTTAGATGGCATTTCTCCTGAACCAATAATCAATTATGATGAAACCAACATTACTGACGATCATGGAGTTAAAAGGGTCATTGGCCGAAGAGGATCAGAACGTGTGTATTGTATAATGGACAGTTCAAAAAGCAGTATTAGTGTTATGTTCTGTGGCACAGCTAGTGGTGAGCTGCTTCCACCTTATGTAGTTTATGGTGCATCACATGTGTATGATACTTGGAGGCAGGGCAGCCCAAAAGGTGCACTTTACGGATGTTCAAAAACTTCCTGGTTTAATGAAATTATATTTTCAGATTTGTTCTAAGGAATTACTTCCATATGTGAAAAAGCTGCCCAAAGAAGTGCCGAAGACTGTAATAGGAGATAACTTGTCCAGTCATATCTCCATAAATGTTTTACAGAAGTGCAGGGAGCATAACATTAAATTTATATTACTGCCACCCAATTCAGCACATCTGTGCCAACCTCTTGATGTGGCTTACTTCTGTCCTCTGAAGGCTGAGTGGCGCAAAGCTTTAGAAGAATGGAAGCTGAAGAATTGGGGTCCTATTACGTAGGACAAATTTCCTGCAGCACTGAAAAAGGCGCTCAACGTTATGAACTACAATGACCAATGAGACACAACTTAAAAGCCGGATTCAAGAAAATTGGAATTTTCCCATTCGATCCACAACAGGTCTTGAAACTCATTCCCAAAACTACTGAAAATGGTGACTCTCAAACACTGGACAATGCATTTCGTACATTTTTGCGTGAATTGTTCAGAAAGGAGACATAGCCACTTCGAGTGAGACAAATGAGACTTTCTGTGCCACCTGGTAAAAGCATATCAAATGTAGATTTGAATGATCTTGATGACTCACACTCTCATGACAATAGTGACACTAATGCTCCATTACTACCTTCAACTTCTAAGCCTTCTGCTGAAGACAATTTAAGATCAGAGAGTGAAAAATATCCAACCTATGATAATGACACAGATGATCATCTTTCAACTGACGAATACAATGAGCACACAGATGCGACAATTAGAGAAACCAATACACCAGTACCTATCACTTCAGAGGGTGAGTTAAATGAAGGAGACTTCATTTCTGTAATGTTTAACTACGTTGGATAAAAATCCCAGGTTGTTCTGAAAACATTCATAGGGAAAATATTGGCCATAAAAGATTCCAAAGTGAAAACTTCATATATGAGAAAGTCTCAGAAGTAATCAGACATTTATGTTTTTCCAAATGTAGAAGACATTGAAGAAGTTTCTATTTCACAAGTTTTGTGCAAACTTATTCCCTTCTTTGTTCGTCATGGTCATTACAAATTCCCGTATGAACTGCAGAGTACCTAATGTGAAAAAAAATCTAGTTACTGTAATTAAAAACAATATGAAACAATTCATTTTTGTACTTTTATATATGTGAAACACTATTTTAAGACAATAAATATCATAAAAATTTCTTTTGATTCTTTTTTAACTTTTCAAGCTTTGTTTTTAATTTTAATACATCATAATTTTGATTATTTCATCTTAAAAGACACTAAAATTTGTGTCACATATTTAAAATGAAAAAAGAAAAACATTTTCACTGTCCCCAGTCACCTCTTTGGTGAGGTGAATGCAGTTTTGTGGAAAATATTTGTAGGTGTCCCAAGTCACTCCACATGTCCCAAGTAACCCCACCCTGCGGGGTGACTTGGGACACCAACAAAAAATTAAATGAAAAATAAATGACCAAATTTAAGATAGTATTTGATACATAAATGTAATCTACTGACCCAGACCTAACTTTTTATATACATATCCTTTTCATGAGTTGCATGGGCTCTGAGAAATAGCTAAGGTAACACAAAAAGTGTCCCAAGTCACCCCGTTTTACGGTAGTTAAGGAGAAAATAGGACAGCTTGTTGAGGTTAAGTTTGGCCTATTGTTGCAGTTTGAAGCTGGCGTGACAAAAAGTACCATCCAAGGAAATGTGAGGGGCAGATAAGTGCAGTTTTTTGTAGATCATAAGTAGTGTGGTCGAGTGGAAAGTGGCACATACATCATATATATCACAAACTGGATAAGTGCAAGATATTTGCTGGCCGTGGTGGCCAAGCGGTTAAAGGCGCTACAGTCTGGAACCGTGTGACCGCTACGGTCGCAGGTTCGAATCCTTCCTCGGGCATGGATGTGTGTGATGTCCTTAGGTTAGTTAGGTTTAAGTAGTTCTAAGTTCTAGGGGACTGATGACCTTAGAAGTTAAGTCCCATAGTGCTCAGAGCCATTTGAACCATTTTTTTGCAAGAGATTTCTGTATTTGAAATTGCAAATGGGCCTGACATACAGTGGGATTACACCAAGAAGCAGGGACTGTCAATGCTAGGCCTTTGAGGGTAACATGCAGGGACAAGCAAGTTTTCTACAAATAGAATGTGGGGCCTCAGTTTGACTAGTGTAAAAGCACATTTTCGAAAGGACTGGGTGTAACACATGCTGGGATTCATCACAGCAAGAGAGTGTGGTTTGGAGTACAAGATATTGTGAGAGTGGTGAAGTAGAAGCAGGGGGAGGGCGGGGGGGGGGGGGGTGAATGAGAGGAAAAAAACGAAGACAAGCAAGAAAAAAGATTGGAACAATGTAGAAAAATTTCCACAAAAATCGCGAGAACAGACAATAGTTGACAAGATGTAATGTATGGGCGAAAATTCTCACAAGAAAAGTGGGATTTATAATAGGAAAATAACTATGATAGGAAAAAATTATGATTATAGTGTATGCAATGAGTGTCATGATCAACAACCGATATCAGGTGAATTAGTAACGAGTGTACATTACATGTGTGTCATATCATTCAAGTAATCACCATCGCCTGTTTGCAACTTGTGTTGTGATGTTTGGTGTATATGTGTGTCAAGATGGAGCACTGAGGACCACCGACAACAGGTTCTTCTCTACATTCGCCTAATAATAATAATAATAATTTTACTGTCTTTAAGCCATTACAGCAATAGACAAAGTCATACACATAATACAATACAGTACAGTACATGCTATAGAAAAACAGAATTGTTAAGAACTTCACAGTTTAATATCACAGGTCATGAAATCCTTTATATTGTAGAATGGGTTTACAACTAACCAGTCATAAAGTGTTTGTTTGTATTGTTGCTCTGGTACATTTTGTATAGCTTGTGAAAGTTTGTTAAATAATTTGTCGCCCATAAGTTCATAACTGTTAACTAATTTTGACAGTCTGTGGTAGGGCGTATAGATAGAGCTGTTTGTCCTAGTGCTGTAACAATGTATATTTGCCTGCGTTTTACTTTAGGTAAGTTCTTTTTTGTGTAGATTAAAACATAATAAATATATCGGTTTATTACTGTCATGATTTTTTGTTGAGTAAACAAAGATTTACAATGAGCCTTGTATGGTGAGCCTGTAATTATCCTAATAGCTTTCTTTTGCAGCAATAGTATATCATGTACACAAGTGGAGTTTCCCCATAAAATAATGCCATAGGATATGATGCTTTGGAAAAATGAGTAGTAAGATACTCTAACATAATTTTTAGGTACACAGTGCATTAATCGCCTTAACAAATATATTACCCTAGATAATTTACGACTAATATACTTAATATGTGGATTCCAAGAAAGTTTATCATCCAAATATACCCCCAAAAATTTAACACAACTAGGACCATCTGATGGAATATTGTCTTTTAAACTAAATACCATCTGCTGGGTTTTGCTTTCATTAAGCAAGAACCCATTTGCTTTAAACCAGAGTGAAGCTTGCTCAATTGTCTCTGTAACACATGTTTTAAGGCTATTAAGATCATTACTGCTGTTCAGAAACGTTGTATCATCAGCGTAGAGTACTGTTCTGGATTTAATAAATGATGGCAGGTCATTTATCATTATTAGGAAAAGGAAAGGGCCCAGCATGGATCCCTGCGGAACACCTACCTTAACTTGTTCTATATTGGACATTTCTTTCCCAACACAGACGGCTTGCTTACGGTTTTGTAAATATGATCTTAATAGCTTAAGGATGTTACCTTTAACCCCATAAAAGTCCATTTTTTCGAGTAGTAGTGTATGTTCATAAAGTGAAAGGTTTCGCTTAGGTCACAAAAAGTCACTTGAGCAAAGCATTTATCTTCAAATACTTGATGGATGTATTTAACAACATTGTCTATGGCATCAATGGTTGACAGGATTTTCCTAAAGCCATACTGTGATCCACTTATTAATCCTATGTTATCAAAGTAAACAGATAATTGTTGGTAAATTATGCATTCAAGAACTTTTGAAAAAACTGGGACTATGGATCTTGGCCTGTAACTTGAGACAGAATTTTTATCTCCTTTTTTATGTACTGGAACTACCCTAGACAGTTTAAGCTCATCAGGGAAAAAACCCTCCAGTATACACTTGTTTATACAATATGTTAGGGGGTACACTATACAGTCTATTACTTTCTTCAACATGTTACAAGACAGGTCATATATGTCTACACTGTCTAATGATTTTAACTGCTTCACTATTCTTAACAAAAAACCAGGTGAGACCTCAGAAAAATTGAAGGTACTTGTGTTTGTTGATGACCTAGCAATATTTTTTGACAGTAACTGTGATGAGCTGATTTCAAGTTTTTATTATGGCACTTCCTACTTCCTCAACTGATTTAATAAAAAAATCATTAAATTCCTGGGGAGAGATACTAATTTGTCACTTCTTTTATCTTTGGCGACACTATTTATTAGAGTACATGCTGCTTTGCACTTATTGGTGGATTTCTCAATACTTCTGAGATTGTGTGCTTGTTTGGCTTCCACAATTGCTTTTTTGCACTCATTCCTAGATCTAACATAGGCTAATTTAGCATGGTTGGTTTTCAGATTTTTATAAATATTGTACAACAACATAACTTGATTTTTCATAGTAGACAGCTGTTTTGTATACCATGTATTTTGTCTATTTGGAACTTTTGCTTTTAGGACTCTGTCAGTTACTTTGCATTTCTTTATTGGTATGCAGTCATTAAAGTGTCCCAAAAATGCTTTGAGAAGTTTCCCTGCCTCTCCCAAAGACATCTTGTCGAACCAGGCTAATAAAAAGCTACCATGTTTTTGGTCTGGGAGCCTTTAATTATAGTTTACACAAGTGGACGCCATTTTTCAATTGCACAACATTGCTTCAGGTGCGGGTCAATTGGCCATCGTTGTTTTGCAAGGGGACTCGAACATAATAGAGCAAGTCGAAAATATTTTGCCCCACCAATGTTTTACTGTATTTAGGGAGACTGTCTTGCAGCGGTTTTTTGTTCCTACAGAATCTCGTTTGAAAAACATTGTGGAATGACAGTCTCAGCCATTGTGTTTGCCTTATCATTTGGTGAGTTCGTAACTCCTTTCAGACCAGTCCACGAAATTATTTTGATTGCATCGGCTCCCGCAGTGTTTGCAGAGATTTGTCAGCATTCCCTGAACTGTCAGTGGACTAATTTGCTCTGAAAGCAGATGCTTTGGCACTTGCATTTGGTGGAGCTATTAGTTCATGCTCAACAATAGGTTAGGTTATGGCTTCTGGCAAGAAAATGCGCACATCCTTCCCAACAAATTACGTTCCGCGCACTTAGCATTCAGATGAGTGACTGGCAGGGCCCCTATGGAACGAATCTTCACTGAATTGGCAAGACTCAATGCCAAGATGGCAGATGCAGCTCCAGGAGTGTACTGTGTACCAGTGATCGGCTTCTATGCTCTTCCTAAGTGCTGTTGGTGTCATAGGCACTCTGGAGACAACACTAAGGAGGATGCTAAGTTCACCGGACTTGGATACGATGTGACGTCATTATGACGTATACACGCTACATCGAAAACGATAGAAACCGTATATCGACTATTCGACTTTTGTGAATTTTCGAGAGATTGTGACAGGGTAGCGCTATGCTCTGCACCATTCGTTTAAATGTGTTTTGCGTTCCTTGCGTTTATTGTACTGTGTTTGTGTCCTGTGCGTTGTTTTTCGTTTGCTCGTCTCTATTTATGTGTTCAGCATTCGAGAGACTAATGAGAGACAAGCTTACCACCATGGAATGCTTTGACACTGCATTCAATCATTTCATACGTCAATCAGTACTAGACACTAATCTTTGGTTAAGATTACATTGAGAAATCCACTTCCCCTCGTATTTCATCTCCGGTCGACGATTTTTCTTCAACAATGCCTCATATTTTTCTTTTTAAGTTCGAAATTCAATCATTCCACACATCAGTCATTGCTGGACACTAAGGTACCTGTCTCTGCGGTCCGAGTGTAAAATTACTTGGAATTATGGTTGATAAAAGACTATCTTGGGATGGACATATAAATTACTTAGCTAACAAACTTGCACGAGTTCTCTTTCAGCTATATAAATTAAGAAAAAAAAGTCAGCAAGAGTATGCTGCTACAATCTAATAGGTACTGACAAGACAAATTGTATGAAAACATACTAAAATGTTGATAATAAATAAATATTATTTTCGGCGTAAGCATTCAATACAACAATCACACAATCTAATCTGGTCGGGACATAAGAAGACTTGAGTTTTTTACGTGGTGTTTTCAAGGCCACGGTCAGGAATATTTCTATTAATATCCAGCTCTTTTATTTTGGCGAAATACATATACGCTACCACACTGAGCTGCTTTCAGAATCGCGCGTGTTAAAACAAGCCACTAGCTGACGACAGTTTAGAATCTCGAACGTTCGTAAAAGTCGATAGGTGTTTTAATCGACTAAAGCGTATATACGTCATAATGACGTCACATCATATCCAGGTTGGGTGAACTTAGCATCCTCCACAACACTAAGGCCAGTGTTACACTGTCATATTTCTTTGTCAAAGTTGATATGTCAGATATATAGATATATATGAAAAAAAAGACATTGTAACAAGGAACTTTGTCAAATCTTGCCTTTCATCAAAGAAATATGATCAAATCTAGAACCTTGGTGTAGATTTGATCATAAAAGCCGTTCGTCTTCTGTTCACTGCATTGTGAAATGTAACTGCTTGGAGCGCTGGCATCACTACAGCTATTGTAGTGTGTTTGTAAACATGGTTTCATAGTTTAGGTGGTGTGTTCCTTCGATTCTTTTTTAGTAACCTTGCTTTGAATGGGGTGGGGGGTGAGCAAGGGGCTCAGTGTATGCTGTTATTCGTGTGCTGAAGGGTGGGTAGAACATGCTGCAGGCCACTTCATATCCACAGCTACAGCCATCCACCTCTACATCTGGAAACATGCAGGCAGCTTTTCAGCAAACTGGAAGACAGGAGGTGGTCACACTCAAAAATAATTTTTTTCTTAGTTTCGATTCTACTGTATCTATTTTTGAACTGAGGATGCCACAAGTTAAAAAAGTGTACTGTTAAGTACTTTCTATTAATTTTGTAGTTGCTGAAATGCTATTACACTATTCAAAAATAAAAATAGTTCTTATTGCCCATATAGTGTACTAAACCTTTATTTACCTTCAGGTACTCTTCCTTTAGTGCTTTATAAATCGCTTCACTCTTTTGTGGAATTATTTTTTTTAATGTACAGTGGAAACTCGATTAACCATCATCTTCGGGACTGTGGTCATGATGGTTGAGCGAATAGATGGATAACAGAAACATTGTATTCCTCCAAAACATAACATAATCAATTATTTTATGTATAGACGCATATCACTCTCACAGTAATATAGTAATATTTCGGAGCGAAAACAAATTAAACACGATTGTCATAGCAAATAAAACTATTTATTACATGATAAAAACATCCGTACAATAGCTACAAAATACGTAATGTACAGTACTCTACTGTACTATAAACTTACAGGTGAAATAGTTTATCTAGCTTGGAAATAGTCAGTCAATTTCTTCTGCCTTTTTGATGTTCGAGTTTTCGCCGCGGCAATATTTCGTATTTTTCGGAGCAATAGTGCCTGCGTTGCATTAGCCTCTTCTTGACTTTCAAACCATTCTATACACTTGGACAGCATTGTTTCGGCCTGAGAATGGCTAATAGTTTGTTTTTCTTCATGGTTTGAACACTCATCTTCATCAGCCCCTTCTTCTTCTTCTTTGGTGGCACTTATGCTGGCAACAATTTCGTCATCACTCAAAATTTGAAAATTTTGTCACACTCTAACCACTCTGGTACGTCTTCTGACATCAAAATTGTGCTGATTTGTAAATTATTGAACAAATTGACCATCTCGTCAACTGTTACACACTCAGGTTCCTCCGATTCTTCATCTCTAGGTTGAGGTCAAAGTTTATTCCAGCCGTTTTTGAGATTTGACACTGACAAATCACTCCATGCACTGGCAACATTGAAAATGGCATCTTTAATACTGTAAGACCTCCAAAACTGTTTTACAGATGTTGATTCATCAGATGAGAGCAAACTTTCGATAAATATTTTTCTATAACGACGTTTCATGTTTTCGATGATTCCCTGATCCATGGACTGTATAAGTGAAGTTGTGTTTGCTGGAAGGAAGAGACATGTTATGTTGCCGTCATCACTTTTCATTTCACAAGTAGGGTGCGTTGGGGCATTGTCTAATAGTAATAGCGCTTTCTGTGGCAACTTTTTTTCAGCCAAATGTGCTCTGACTTGAGGTACAAATTGTTTGTGAAACCAGTCAGAAAAAATTGATTGATCTATCCAAGCACTCTTCTGGGCGTAGTATTGTACAGGGAGGGCATTCAAATTCAAATTCTTGAATGTACGAGGTTTTCTTGATTTCCCAATCACAAGTAGGGGTAGCCTATGATTGCCGGTCGCATTTGCGCAAACCATAGCGGTGATGCGATCATTTTGTACTTTGAAATTTGGAGCAGCTTTTTCAGAGAGTGATGCTAATGTCTTTTGTGGTAAAGCCTTCCAATGAAGCCCAGTTTCATCACAATTGTAAACTTGCTCCCTAACAAGATTCAATTCAGCCATTTTTTCTTTAAATTGTTCCCGGAACTCAGCAATTACAGAGCAACAGCCTTGGTCATTATTATAGGCCCTGAAAGTGGAATCCCCTGACTTCTTGCTTGTATAAACCATCGGTACATTGCAGTGTCCAATTCATCATATTTTGCAGGTTTCATTGCCTTTCTTGTTCTCACATCTCCATCCATGCTCTGTATTGTTGATACATGTTGTTCTATTTTATCAGCATCACGTTTTATATCGTTAACTGTTGTTCTTCCAATACCATAAATCAGCGCTACACTTGTCGCAGTTTCGCCCTTTCTTAAGCGTTTTATAATTTCAAGTTTTTGATTAAGTCCTAAAACAACACGTTTACATTTTTCAGACATTTTATCAAGTCACTGTATCACACACACCTGCACTAAAAACGGTAGTGTAAAATATTAGTCAATAAAGCTTATTCGAGTGGAAAACACGTAACACGGCACAGCCCGCTAGATGCACTGCGACAATTACAGTCTTCTCGCCACAACTGGAAACCAATCCAGTGGTGATTGTTGACTCACAAGTGAGACAAAGACAAGAAATGGGGGAGATGTGTTAGCACGTCAACTGAAGGTCATATTTTATGTACCATTCTACGGCGGGCGGGTACATTCACTTCCCACTAAAATAGAGTAAATAAACAAAGCGAACGCGTCACTGCGCCTTAGAGCATTCTGTTATTACAGTATTATTATGCTGTTACAGCAGTAACGGTTAACAGAAACTGACGGTTTAAAGAGTGACGGTTAATCGAGTTTTTACTGCACTCGAGTGCTGCATTATAAAGTGGAGTAGCTCGCTCTTGTACCGAGAAATCACAGTGTTATGGTGAACCTGTAATCTGCACATATAGAATTTCTCAAGTGAGTGGTTTGGTTTGTAATATGAGAAGACACTCTATTGAGCAAATACTGAAATGCACTCTCATCCGTTGGTAAGTGATTTATATAAGACTTGACTCCTCCCCACACGCAGCTCTCGTTACAAATTTTGCTGAAAGCTTTTATTACCTCGACATAAAACCCACGGCTTCACCCACGTCTGTTTCCTTGTTTCCGCCACTTCTCTTCCAAATGTACACACAATAAAACTGTCATACAAGCATGTCATGGAGACATATGACATTGAATCGGTAAGATGACTTTTCTCCCTCCTGTCGTTTCTTAGTGCCCGACGCTTCTGGCCACATACTAGGTGCCAAATATCTTAAATTCTCCTCGTTATCTGCAGACCTCGGTAATCATCATCTTGTGCAGTCTCCTTGTGAAGCCACGCTCCTTCCACATCGGAAAGCAGATACCTTTCTGCTGGCACAGATGGCACGAAGAATTCCATGTCTCCTGTGTCTTTTGCACTGTGGCAACATCTCTCCATACAGTGCTTGCCACACTGTGGAATATACATGTGTGCATGACACAAGAAGACTGTGTTACATAATTCACACAAGTACAAGGAGCTGGCTTCACTTCAGCAGCATAAGATTGGACATTTAAAGGAGCTTTTTTTTAAAAAAAAATAAAATAAAAATGACAATATGTGAATGACACCCCACTCTCGCACTCTCACCTTCACTTTTCTCCGCTCCTCCCCACCTGGCCAACGACACTGCATACCTGTAGCTTCAAGAATTCCCTGCCATTAGGGATCCAGTATAGGTGCACTGCCAGCGGAAACATTCTACCGTGCGTCAGATTCACACAATGCTAGGACGACTCATCGCATACTGCCCATGGCGACTAGCTTTGGAAGTGTTAAGAGCGGCTAAAGCTGCCTTTAAAGCAGTGCTGGCAGATGGAACAGCGTCTTGCTCTGATAGTGAATGGGCAGCCCCATTACAGATGGTTCATAAGACAGATGACTCTTGCCTTGCACCACATACAACCATTATTCAATACCAAATGTGTTAGATTTCATGAGCTGTTTGGAGGATGCGTCCGTATTAAGCGTCATTGACTGTACTAAAGCTTTTGCGTAAATTCCGATGGCAGAAGCAGACAGGAATAAGACTGCCATCACAATACCTCTCGGGCTATTTGAACATAATATCATGCCTTTTGGTCTCCACAATGTTTCCTGATGTGGTAGCATTCTACTAGATTTGAATCGCGTTTTTTCCTGTGTGGACAATGTATTGTTTTTTTCTGATAGTATGATTGATCATATAAAATGACTCATTTCACATCATTGTGATCTATCATGCAAAATGGCCCACGAGACATGTAACTAACTAACTAGCTGTGTCCCATTTGCATGCAGTTTCACATACAGCATCAAAATTAATAAAGACAAATGTGTATTTGCTCAGGACAGAGTGCATTTCTTGGGTTACTTTGTATCCAAAGACGTTATTTCTTCTACCTCTCAGAAGGTGAAATATATTTTGCATATGTCCCATCCTACCGCATACAAACACTTCTGCAGGTATGTTGGAATGGTTAATTATTAGCAGTGACGTGTGCCAAGGCTTGTGGGGATTACAGAACCTATCAATAGGTCTGATGAAAGGCAAACACACCTCCAGAATCAGGAAGGTTCTGTGGATGAGTGCGTCCAGGGAGACTTTCGAATCCTCGAAGTTTACCTTAGCGAATGCTACTTTATAGGTTCATCCTGTCCCTAGGGCTCAGGCGGTACTTTTTGTAGATGCTACTCAGTCTGCTGTAAACACAACGCTTCAGCATGAGCATCAAGAGCTTGGCAGCTACGAGCCTTCTTTTCAAAATGTCTATCTTAACAGCAAAAGAATTGCAATGTACTTGACAGAGATCTGCTTGCTATATATTTCTCTGCCACACCTTTTGGAATGCATGGAGTTCAGAATCTATATGTACCACAATTCAGTTTTTCAATAGGTTTGTGAATTGAATTCCCTAAGTCAGGTACATTATGCAGAATTTATTACCCAGTATTCTACTGATGTCAACCCTATCTCAGGGTCTGACAATGTTGTTGTGGACTGCTTGTCACACAGTTATGCAGTTTTGATATGTATTTGTTGGGCTGCTATCGCAGCAAACCAAGGATCCAATGCATTTCTGCAACAGTGGGGTCTGGATTCTGCAGCTACCAGTTTGAACCTTGAATATGCGCAGTTACAGGGTTCTCACTGCTACTTATAGTGCGACACATGTTACAACCTCTTGTTCCAGTTCTTTGTCGATGGACCATTTGTGATGTTCTACATGCCTTGTCACATCCTGACATAAAAGCTTCAACCAAGTTAGTGACCTCCGAAGTGGATGGCCAGGAGTATGGAAGGACCATTCGCACTGAACACGAAGCTATATTCTGTCTCAGAAAAATGAAGTAGGCTGTCACATGATTTCGGCCATAGTCCCTTTTCCGTCTCTTTCAGATCGATTTGCTCACATACGCATTGACAGTAGAGGACCCGTTTCATGTGCAGAGGGGTTCCATTATGTCGTCACCTTAACTGACGTATTTACAAGGTGCACCAAGTTTTGCCCAGTATTAGACATTTCTGCGTGCTCTGTTTCCAGGGATATCATAGCAACAACAGTTACTTCTGACAGATACTATCAATTTGATTTTCAATTATTTCCTGAGTTAGTGCGACTGACAGGTTGCAAGCATCTGCAAACTATGAGCTACCATCCCTGTATAATAGGATGGTACAAAGTATGCACTGAACCCTTAAGGGTGCACTGTCCTGTCATGATGGACTGCGGATGGCTGCCCTAGCTATGGTTTTGCTGGGACTGTGTAGTATATTAAAAGACGATACTGGATGCTTTGCTGCACAGTTAGTCTATAGTGAGAGGTTAAAGATCCCAGATGAATTTTTCGCCTCATCCCCTCAGCATGATTAGGGAATGGGTGAAAATGGCCAGTATCTTCAAAAATTACTAGCTTTCATATGCTTGCTGCATCCTCCTCTCCCATTGTAGCATGGATATCGACCTTTTCACCTATGTGAAGGTTTGGATTCAGGGTGACACCATTAGGCCTCCACTGGCCTTACTTCATATTGGACTGTTCACTGTGATCTCCTGCAATCACAAGAACTTAGTCACTGATAAAAACGTAAATAAGTCAGTCTCAGTTGACCACTTGAAGCCTGCAGTTACTGAAACACAGCAGCTGCTTTGAGATGTGGAATCTTCAGTCAACGAATCTCAGTACCTGTGCCAGTCCCGCCTCCACCCTCCGCACCACAGACTGGATCTGGGAGATATATCAAGTGAGTTTTCCCTGAGATTTGGCGTGTATCAGGCTTCTGTTGCAACAACGTCTCTTAAACATGTGCTCGAGCATAGCTCTCCCAAATGGGAGGGGGGTGGGAGAGGGGAGGGAGGGCTAATGTGGTACTTGCAATGAGTGCTTTCAAATACATAAATCAGTGAAAGACGATCGGGAGAAGGCCATACAATGAACAGTAAACTGTAAAACAGTATTGTACGCAAATTCCTAAAAAACACAATGAACCGTTCTATTTGTGGGGAAATCAGTACCAGAGAAGTTGAAGGGCCAACTTTTCTTGCGAGATATTCCTGTCCACCCATTATCTCTTGTCTACCCTTATCTGTTCTCACCATTTTCGTGCGATTTTTTGTACATTTTTCCGATGTTTTACCTTTTTTGTCTTCCTTTTTTCCTCTCATTTATTCCCTTCTGCTTCTCTTTCATCAATCCAAACATCTCTAATACTCCAAACACATCTCTCCCGACATGATGAATCCCAGCACATAACATATGCAGACGTTCGAAAATACAATGTGTAAATTAAGGTCCCACATTCTGTTTCTTAAAACATGCTTGTCTCTGGGAGTTAACCGCCCCCCCCCCCTCCCCCGTCCCCCAAAGACCTTACAGTGAACGTCTCTGTTTCTGGACGCCAGTCTCTTTCAGAGTTTAAAATGTAGCAATCTCTTTCACTTTCTCATTTAATATGTGACCTACGTGCCTCATCTGTATCTTTCGATTCCACCAGACTTATCTCCTTCTACAAAATACTGCAGTTGTCTGCCCCTCATGTTTTCTTGGATGTTATCATCCGCCAAGCAAATTTCAAACTTGTGATAGTACTTAACAGGTGATAAAAATTTTGTAAAGGAAAAAAGGGTCATACTAAAAATTTGTAAGAAGAAGTATGTATTTATTATGGAAACATAACTGCAATTCTATATAACAAATACAGTATTATCATTGAAATTGTCAGAGAATCATGACTGAAAAAAAGTGAAATTTTATGATTTTGAGACGCTCTCTCATCTTGGTGTAATGTAAAGTATTTGAGTTCAAGTCTGTTGATCTGTATGAGAAGATGAAACTGATATACCTCATTAACACACACACACACACACTCTCTCTCTGTATATATATCGTCGGTGAAGAAACAATACCGCGTAAGTAGCAAAATAAGAATTTTATACGAGAGATAAAAAACTGTCTAAAATGCCTAATACATTTCACAGCGGCGCTAAATTTGCATCGTAGCACTACAAGGAAATATTGAATCAAATAAAAATATGAAACAAAAAAATACGCTTTAGAAAGCTTAATTACGGCACATACGCGGAATTGTTTCGGTGTTTATGCTATTATCTGCTACTTACGCGGTATTTGTTTGTCAGCCTCCCGGCACGATTTGAAACATTTAGGTTGGAATTTGGTGCTGGAGCATTAATCATTTTTATTGAAAGATTTCATAGAAACATTTTAAATAAATATACTGTTTACATAGTTGCGATAATGTCTGCACATTTCTTCAAGAAAAATCCTTAACGTCACTCAAAGCAGCAACAGAAAATTACACTGCACTGATACTCGTCACGCAGTTACCTCCGCGTTAATTTTCATTCATAAGGAATGTTGTCATAATAACTATGACAATCTTTAGGAAGAACAGATTTAAGTTGTTGTAAATGATCCCATTTGGATTTCTTGATTTTCCGTCTTTCCTTGTATAGTTTCGGAAAGCAAACATCTCCAAGAATTTTCCGCGGACGCCTCGGTAATTCTTTCCACACCTCGTTGAAAGAGCACTTGTAGTAAATAATACCATTTGGGCGGTACTGTAGCGCCCTCAGATCGTTAACTGTAGGCTCATTTTTTACAGCTCTTCCAGGCCTAATTGAGTCGTATAGCCACAAACTTTTCTCTGCGTAGTTGATGAAAAAGGAATAATCTAGGTAATGAACTTTGTATGGCTGTGGCTTTTTTCTCGCTTCTGTAGATATCATAGCGTATTGGCTAGGAAGTGTAACTTCACCTCCTTTAAGCTTGCACTCAATGGAACTGTGAACTGAGTCACATTCCATCTGAGTATGGCCTTTCTCCAGAAACTTTTGTTTAATCAATACTGCAGTATCAATTGCTAATCTTAAAACAGCATTTGATAATATCACATTTCTGTTCTGATATGTGCAGCCGTCAGAATACAGAATGACTTGAACGGGATTTTCCTTAATCGTTCTGGACAGGGTGTCCACAATGCATGAGGCAAAACATGATGCAACTAAATCACCTTGCGTTTCATCGAACCAGTAACATACTGCATCACGACGTTCTAAATTTTACATTGTAAAGTTTTGAACAGCTAACTTTGTTTTATAATAAACTGCACTTGCGCTTAAAAATGGAGCTACTTTCACGGCCTGTAAGTCCATGGTGTACACTGAGCAGAGCTTCAGCTGGGCTTCTTTCTTGTCAGCATCTTTTTGCATCCTTGTCTGCTCTTTCCGTTCTGTGTGCTGCTTCCACACGTCTTCACTCAAGTTACCAAGCCCGTAACTACAACACAAGTCGCACTGGTCTTTCTTGGGGGAAAATAAGCTAATATTACCATCATCTAAAATCAAGTTAAAGGTAGCCCGACTTAATGTTGAAATCTTCTCCGCATGACATTTTTCCACATAGAGTCCATACAGCTGTTGTTTGGATTGTAGAATAGGCTCAAGGTACAACTTCGAGGAGGATTTCCTGCAGTAATGCGACGGAAGTTTCGGAAGAGAGTCCAGGAATTCTTTCATGAAGGTTCTCTCATCTTTCTTCTTCGCCTGTTTGATTCGAGGTCGTGACGATTCTGTGTTAGGACTCATCCCATGTGTGGAATTACCCAGCCAATATCGGACTGTCCTTTCTTTAATCCCAAGATTATTGAGAAACATCTTTTTGCATACTTTATGTTTCCTAGCTCATTTTTCAAATGATAAATGAGCTTCCCTTTTCTCCTGGATTCGCCAATGTTCTTCCCTGGACGTTTGGTTGGAAACGTCTACAAGGTTGATAACGTAAACCTTTCTCTGATCCCATGACATCGTTTCCCAAAATGTGTTAAATACTGCCTGCCTATCATCAGCAGCAAACTGATGATACTTCCTTTGAGCGTATTTCTGGCACATCTTCGAATGTGTTGGACCTAATTTTCATGCCTCTCTTGGAGTATCATGAGTGATTTTACCAATTCGACTTCTTTTGCATCCAATATACACCTGTCCACGCATTCTCAGAATTTTATTGGCATTTTTCTTCCAATCTTCAGGATGTGGTTTAGACTTTCGTTTCCTGTCACTGCTTACGTCACCATAAAATTCTTGGTCTTCACTGTCAGCGTCATTATTGCTCCCGTGATCTTCCGATGATTTATCCAGAGTGTTTGGCACCATCGCATAGCAATGAGTGTGAAGTACTGTCGTCTCTAGTTTAAACAGTGACTGTGGTTTCATTTTGAGCATTATTGGATACAGCCACTGAAGTTTCTAGATGGAAAAATATTTATATATTAATTTAAGCAGACAAAGATGAAGCTGAAATTCATGTATTTATGAGAACGACGGCATCAGTAACACTATTAACAATAATCCCAAGAAAATTTACCTGCGTCATTAGATGTTGCAGGAACAGTAACCGAGAACCCCATATACGACATTAATTCTTCTTCGATAAATGTAACTTCAGCGTTACGACTTTTCTCGCCTGTTGTTTGTTCTGCATTTACGAGAGATCCTACAAGAAAGTGGACAGTCTAGAAATCTTTGGCAGAAATGATTAAAGCACAGAACGAGTGCAGCGGGGGCGTTCTGATTTATATCACAATAAGACACTTGCGGTGCTACTAACATTCAAAGGTGAATAATAAAACAATTTACTTACTGCTATCAGTCACTCTTAGGAACGATTCTCCGCTTTCATGAGCTGATTTCAGCTGAGAAACAATTTCGTCTTCAGTAAAAATATCATCTATATCGCTTGCCATTATCACGAATGAAGCTACAAGCATGGAACCACTTTAAAGCACTATTAAATACATAATAAGGCAGTAACAATGTGCTGTGGCTGCGCGCGCTTTTGTATTTTCGCGGTATTGTTTACAGTATCCGTAGATTGTAGATACGCAGTATTTAATCTCTACAGTTCCGCGGTATTGCCATCTATTTATTTGCTGTGTCACATACGCGGTATTGTTTTAGATAATTTTTTACGGTAAATAATTAAAAATTCGTCATTATGACGTTAAGAGCAGATGTGCGTACGGTCAACGACATCATCTGACTGAAAAACGAAAAATCGCCAATTTGTCAGTTACACGGTATTGTTTCTTCATCGACGATATATAACTTTTTCTCCTTGTAAGAGCGTTCACAATAACAAACAACTTGTTATATGTGGCGACTGTGACAGGACTGTGCCTGTAACAATAATCACATACTTGTACATGTTTGTTACAAGCTGATTATTCACATAATAATGACAGTAAATTTTCTTCCTAGTTACATGCTAGAAAGGGAAGCAAATAGAAGGAATAAGAAGGTTTTTACAAATTATAATACAAAGAATAAGTAATATTTGAAATGGCAAATGAATAAGACGCCACCATTCAAGGTAAGATGAAAACTGACATTCATTCCCCTGTAGTCAGGCAAATAATGTACAATTAAATTAAACAGCAAGAAAAACTTTATAAAGAATAATTCCAACTTGTAGTACTGTTTTCACACATGACCATGTGTTTAGCCAATCAACAAAAAAGGAACAAATTAAAATAAATGTTTTAAATAACCAGACTCAGGAAATAATAAATGTTGATATGTCCATGCAAACAATTGATATGATCAGAATGATTACACCATTAATGGCAATTGCAATATAGATTTAATGGAAAATATAAATGACGGATGAATTATCACCACAGTCAACTCCCAGAACTATTTCTCCCTAAATAGTTATGAAAGACGTATTGCGAGACGATAAGAAAATTCAGATAGCCAGATGTCACGCAAACAGGGACTGTTCATGAGCGGAGTAGTGTCACAAACTCAAGACAATATTGACTTACCTGATACGAACAGCGCGAATAGGATTATGCGATTTCTAAAGGATATGTTTGAAAAATTGGATCAAAAACTCTATCAAAAATATAAAAATCTTGATCAGAAATGAGATCAGAAAATTTCTCAAGTGTTAGAAGAACAAAAGAAAATTGCCGCTAGATTAGGTGAGCTAACTGCCAAACAAGACGATCTGCAAATTCCACACAATAAATTAGCAAAAATCTTGGCAGAAGTTTCTGAACTGCAAACAGTTGCGAAGATAATCCAGACAAATTACAAAAACTGTCGAAGGAGGTCGGTTATAAAGCTTGAAAAGAAGTGCGTTAGTACCGATGTAAAGGAATTAGGTGTGAAACTTTCTGGCAGATTAAAACTGTGTGCCGGACCGAGACTCGAACTCGGGACCTTTGCCTTTCGCGGACAAGTCCTCTACCAGGAAGGGAGGAGACGAGATAATGGCAGAAGTAAAAGCTGTGAGGACGGGGCGTGAGTCGTGCTTGGGTAGCTCAGATGGTAGAACACTTGCCCGCGAAAGGCAAAGGTCCCGAGTTCGAGTCTCGGTTCGGCACACAGTTTTAATCTGCCAGAAAGTTTTATATCAGCGCACACTCCGCTGCAGAGTGAAAATCTCATTCAGGAATTAGGTGTGTTCGACAGCGATACCACACTTGAACAATAATTTGCAATACAGCACAGAAATCATCTCAAGGAGATAGAAAAGTTGATGTCTGATAAAGAAATGAAAACTCATGATAAAGTGGACACTGCTATCGAAAATGCAGCGCAGTAAGTCTACTAGGAACTGAGCGCTGATAGAATCAGTGCAAATGAATTAAACAAACTTAATAAAGGAACCAAGTGAGCCGGTTTACTGAGCAGGCGAGAGGATGACTCTCCAACTTTGCAGATTCGTGACATTAATGAGAGAACTTCCGGCACATTTAATCAGTTGGTGCCATTAATGATGAATCAAGCAAGTTACCACACATCACCACATATCTCAATGTTACATACACTAGGAGCAGATTCTTATCTTTTGTCGATGTTAGCTAATGAAAGGCTTTTGAAACACAGACAGTGTCAAGTGTTTACTGCTGAATGGAAAAAGGTACACCCAGTAATATTCACAAGAGCATTTTGTAATGTACTGCCATATAGGTGGTAGGAAAAAAAAATACTACGTGAGGGGGTTTATTCAAGTTGATGTCTTGAGATGTGCTGCAGATGCATTGAAAAAAGTCCCATACTTCTTTACAGAGCGTAGGGGAACGATGCGGGAGACCCACACCGCCTTACTAGGCAACGTCCTAATATGGAGGTGGTTTGCCGTTGCCTTCCTCCGACCGTAATGGGGATGAATGATGATGATGAAGACGACACAACAACACCCAGTCATCTCGAGGCAGGAAAAATCCGTGACCCCGCCGGGAATCGAACCCGGGACCCCGTGCTCGGGAAGCGAGAACGCTACCGCGAGACCACGAGAGGCGGACGAAGATACATTATGTGATCAAAAGTATCCGGACACCTGGCTGAAATGACTTACAAGTTCCTGGCGCCCACCATTGGTAATTCTGGAATTCAGTATGGTGTTAGCCCACCCTCAGCCTTGCTGATAGCTTCCACTCTTTCAGGCATACGTTCAATAAAGTGCTGGAAGGTTTCTAGGGGAATGGCAGCCCATTCTTCACGAAGTGCTGCACTGAGGAGAGGCCTGGCACGAAGTCCGCGTTCCAAAACATCCCAAAGATGTTCTATAGGATTCAATTTAGCACTCTGTGCATGCCAGTCCAGTACAGGGATGTTATTGTCGTGTAACGACTCAGCCACAGGCCGTAAATTATGAACAGGTGCTCGATCGTGTTGAAAGATGCAATCGCCATCACCGAATTGCTCTTCAACAATGGGAATCAAGAAGGTGCTTAAAACATCAATGTAGGACTTGGCTGTGACAGTGCTACGCAAAACAACAGGGGGTGCAAGACCCCTCCATGAAAAACACGAACACACCGTAACCTCACCGCCTCCTAATTTTACTGTTGGCACTACACACGCTGGCAGATGACGTTCCCTGGGCATCCGCCATAACCACACCTTGTCATCGGATCGCCACATTGTGTACCGTGATTTGTCACTCCACACAATGCTTTTCCACTGTTCAGTCGTCCAATGTTTACCATCCTTACACCAAGTGATGCATTGTTTGGCATTTACCGGCGTTATGTGTGGCTTATGAACAGCCGATCGACTGAGAAATCCAAGTTTTCTCACCTCTCGCCTAACAGTCTTAGTACTTGCAGTGATCCTGATGCAACTTGGAATTCCTGTATGATGGTCTGGATAGATGTCGGCCTATTACACATTAAGACCCTCTTCAACTGCCGGCGGTCTCTGTCAGTCAACTTCTAACATTCTGCGTGGTGTCTGTTGTTCTAAGTCGTGTCTCCCTACCACTTTCCCGCAACGACGCTCTGAGAGCATGTTTTTTAGGGAATTGACTAGTTTGAACCTGGGACCTGTTGCTGGTAAGGAGACGCCAGACCACGCATGACATGTAGAGTTCAGAAGAGTTCAGTGAGACTAGCGATGATATAACCAAATACTTAATGATTTCAGCGTCAGCTCCACTGCACTCCCTGTAAAAGAATCTTAATACTAACTAAATTTAGTGGAAGGGGTTCAAGGCTTTCCTATTTTTAGTTACCTGGTAAAATAACGTCGAAAAAGCAGTTAAGTTTACCATTGGAAATTTTATTCTACTCACAAAACATTGTTTATAAATTGCACTATTGATAAAAGGAAATGTTTTAATACAGGATGATAAAAACCAACTGCATTCAACAAAAATGTGAACGAATATTCCCTAAATGGGTTTACAAGTTCTACAATGGATCGAAGGATGACCTATGCCATATCACATCTACAATCTAGGTTTAAATTAAGTTTCACAAAAAGAAAACTATCAAAATGGTCTACAGTGACCCTCAATTAACTTTAATTACTTATCTAACTTGTCGTAAATTACGGTGGCTGATGTGGCTTCTCAATAATTATATAACAGAAAAATCATCGCGTTTCAGATTTTAACTTTCGTAGCAAATGTGAATACCATGAGCTTCAATTGACGATCAACACTAGTATTACGTAAAAAGGGGATGTAACAGATGAGACTTCTGCCGTTCTGAGTGAAGCCTTATGCGCTCAAAAATGCGGCATCGCGTGCGTTCATTACATTGTCGGTGTTCGTCAGGGGGCGGCGTGCAGCACAGCTCCGCTCACCTCACCGTCTCGGAAGCAACTCTCTCCTAACTTCTAGTTACTACAATTTACCGAAGTTGGTTTAAAAAAAACTATCTGGCTGAGTTTTCATCTGACCAATCAGGATCTCAATGTTAACCTTAAGCTCCGCCTACAAAAATTCTGTCTATCCAATGAGAAACGATATACTTTTCGTGGTGGGGCAATGTTTTTAAAGTTTGCAACGTAACAGAGACGCGAAAAGGTCTCATGCTAAAACTTGCAGCTGGTGTGGCCCTTTTAGTGTTATCGTAAGATCTATACTGTTCCTTTGGAGGGCTCTATCTTTTAACAAGGGCTGGGGGGTGGTCCTGTCGGTTACTTTTCGTGGCGGGGCAATGTTTTTAACGTTTGCAACGTAACAGATATGCGAAAAAGTCTCACGCTAAAACTTGCGGCTGGTGTGGCCCTTTTAGTGTTATCGTAAGATCTATACTGTTCTTCTGGAGGGCTCTAGCTTTTAACATGGGCTGGGGGGTGGTCCTGTTGGTTAGCTGGCGATGTGGGTGTCCGTCCCTTATCGTAGGGTCTTCTAGCTTAACACGGTTCTGCTCTCGGCTTCTGTTCTCGTTTCTCACCCTCGGAACTGCGTCTGTCTCACGGTGGGAAGGTATGACATGCATTTAGGCATTCTTGTGTTAGTCTGTGGTATTCCATTTTCTCACTCGTTACTCGTATTACTTTGGTTAATTTAATGTCACGATTTATTCGGAGCTATGTGACATACTACTGGATTTGCTTATCATGTCAGGGTTTTCATGGAAGGTGTTGGATTTGCCTGACACCTTACAAACTGACAACGTCGGCCTGTAGCTTTTGTGCTGTACGTGTCCCTTCACGTTTCCACTTCACTATCACATCGGAAACAGTGGACCTAGGGATGTACAGGAGTGTGGAAATCTCGCCTACAGATGTATCTCACAAGTGACACCCAATCACGTGACCATGTTCGAAGTCCGTGAGTTCTGTAGAGCCCCCAATTCTGCTACCTCACGATGTCTAATGACTACTGAGGCCGCTGATATGGAGTACCTGGCAGTAGGTGGGAGCACAATGCAGCTAATACGAAAAACGTATGTTTCTTGGGGTGTCCGGATGCTGTTGATCACAGAGTGTTCATTGGAGCAATGTCAAAGGTATGAAGACTTTGAGCAGGCCTTACTGGACAAATTATGGTCGACAGCCTATCACGAACGATTACGGCGGGAAATATTTGACCCACAATAGTACAATGGCTAACAGGGAGGATTAAAAAATATTTTGAAAAATATATTAACATAATAAGACATCTGAGCAAACATATGTCTCATGTGAATGCACTGAAAATTTTGGAAGGTCAATTACCACCTCATATCCGAGGAAAGGTAGTCACTATGCTGGAAGCAGACCTGGAATACTTCCTTTCCATATTGATAAGCAACCAAACTTTCAAAGTAACGGGTATGCACACCCCCACAATAAAATCTATAATAATGGTCATGTTTGGCATCCATATGCACTGCCACAACACAGTAGGTACAGGATCAGTAACCACCAAGGAAATAATCATTAATGGAGAAAAGAAATCGTTGATACAATCCTGGATACCATCATTCATCCAGTCATCGTAACAGAAACGGGTATAACCAGTGGCAAGGCAATACAGATAACAGGTGAAGAAATAATGAACCCTATAATGAGTACAGACCAATGAATACAGGACCAATGCAAATCAGAAGGTTTGGCAAGTGGACTAAGTTTCCACAGCAACCAAGTCACAAACTGGTGCAATACAGAACAGGCAGAACACATAGTTGAGGTAGCTGACAATAGTAACACTGTCCCATCGCCTCTGACAGAAACACCGTTGCTCATACTAAGCCCCCTGACAATGACCGATACAAGAAATGGGGTATAAAGATGAACATATACATTTTTTGTGATATTATTAGGATAAAAATATGAAAGGTGAGTTGCTCTGTGATGAGACATATAATGGTGGATATGCAAATGAAAAACAGGCAATAATAAACACAGAAGTAAGTGATGTACCTGTCGACATTGTTCTTGATTTATGCACTTCGGCAAATGTAATGTCAATATATTTAAAGAAATCGGTAGAAATATACAGAGTGTTTCAAAAAGGTATGGCCAAACTTTCAGGAAACATTCCTCACACACAAAGAAAGAAAATATGTTATGTGGACATGTGTCCGAAAACGCTTACTTTCCATGTTAGAGCTCATTTTATTACTTCTCTTCAAATCACATTAATCATGAAATGGAAACACACAGCAACAGAACGTACCAGCGTGACTTCAAACACTTTGTTACAGGAAATATTCAAAATGTCCTCCGTTAGTGAGGATACATGCATCCACTCTCCGTCGCATGGAATCCCTGATGCGCTGATGCAGCCCTGGAGAATGGCGTATTGTATCACAGCCGTCCACAATACGAGCACGAAGAGTCTCTGCATTTGGTACCGGGGTTGCGTAGACAAGAGCTTTCAAATGCCGCCATAAATGAAAGTCAAGAGGGTTGAGGTCAGGAGAGCGTGGACGCCATGGAATTGGTCCGCCTCTACCAATCCATCGTTCACCGAATCTGTTGTTGAGAAGCGTACGAAAACTGGACTGTAGCACGAGCCACCGAAACAGCAACCGTCATCCGGGCAGGAGCAGTCGACTTCGAGCCAGCAGCAGCCATTACCAGCACGGGAGCAGCCAATAAAGTGTCAGCCAGCAGCAACAGCAGTCACGCAGTCGAGATGAAGATCTTGAGCGCAACCGCCGAAAGCGTAGGTGTAGCTTGCTTTGCAGAGTCACTTGCAGGAATGTATGTGCAGGGGTGATCAATCACCAGGTATGTATGGCTTGGAGGAGGCGAGCAGTACAAAGTCAAAACAAGTATACAAAGCCACCGATCTCCTATTAACAGTTACACAGTCAATAAGGGCGTTGTCAATGGAGATGGCGGGCAGGAGGGGGAGTTAGAAAACAATGTTGTGGGAATAACCGCCGAAAACTTCAGAGCGTTGGAATCACAAATGGACGAAGTTGATTTCAAACTAGGGCATATCAAAAATAAAGTCCGTAAAGTGGAACAGGAGCTGGTGGGGCGCATTAACAATTTGTGGAGAAATTTGAATAGCAGGATGGAGATTGCAGAGTGGCGACAAACTTCTGTGGAACAGGCGATGAAGTTAACCATTGACGCTATTGTTGAAGATGTAGAAAATGTTTAATTTTTTGGATGGTGTTAGGAAGAGTAGTGTAGGAAGATAAAGTACTATATGACTGAGTTGGAAAGACAGATAAATCCATTTGATGCAGAGATTAGGTGTGTGGATGCAATGAAAAATACGCCAGGTCGTAGTGATGATGACGATTGTAATGTTGGTGAATTAGTCATCTGTGCTGTGGAAAGAGATGGAGCTGGCAGCAACGAGCCCTGGAGGCCAGATTAAAATATTAGAGTTTCAAGTATATGGCTTAGCAGCAGGCATGTTGTCCGATAAGCTTCAAAGCTCAAAGATAATGGCAGAGGAGATGGTATTTAATGATGCATCACTGTAAGGTCCAGAACTTGTATTTAATGTATATGAGGTGAATAGAGAATTAAGTAATGCAACGTATTTTTTTTTGAAATGTAGATTTTATAAAGGATTCCAGTAAACTATGTCGTTCAACGCCCTATGGGCTACAATACCCTATTTTTCAATATGATCTCCATTCAGTGCTACAGTATGGGGACAAAGCGGGGTTGGCGAAATTTGTTAGTGCAGGTTCCATATATTCAGGGGCAATCATTATTGATTTACAACCACCTCCCCCTTCCCTTAACCTTTCTACTAGGTGGTTTATGATCCCTGAGGTTGATTAATGAACCCCTGGGAATAATTCGTTCTTCTGAGAAAGCCTCCCATCCCTCGCCCTCCACCTCCCCCACCACTCTAGGAATTCCCTTCGCCGATACAAAAACACTTTTGACATCAAATTAATTGTCTAATTAATTAAATCGATAAATTAATTACCTTCTCCCCATCCTGGGAAATGCCCAGCCTTTCTCTCCCACTTCCTCACTTCCCCTCCCACCACCTACCTGGAAATTGGCGGGAAAAGGACACAGTCTGTGCTGAAGAGGAAGTTTCGCATGGCAGGAAATTCAAATACATAGCAAAAGATATACTGTTTATTTGTAATATTCAATTCGCATGGGTTGGATCTCCCTTGCTGATTGTTCTCTGTTGCATTGGAAGACGTAGATATTGTACATACATGGAAAAGAAGTAATTAAATAGATCACATTTCTTCTGATTGTGCAAGGAATACAATCACGAAATCAATGTCAACATGATTCACCACATACAGTGTATGTTAAAAATATTTTGAGCCCACTGCAAGGCATTGCGCTCCCACACCCAGACCACTTCGCCGGGCTGCACAATGCACTGGTCTTCAAGAGACGACAATACACCCTCTCAGGCCCTGCGACCACTGTCAGCTGCCACACCGCCAGCCGGCTTGTGCGGTGCACAGACCGTAAGTTGCGCTAATCCCCACACAAAGCATCAGGTGGCAGCAACTCTTTGATATTGATACCTGAGATATTCCTGTCGAAACACATGCTCTTCCTTTTTCTCCCTCCCTCCCCCCCCTCTCTCTCTCTCTCCCTCCCTCCCTCCCTCTCCTCGCCACTCATGCGGACCTGACATTGGTAGTCAGTTTCTCTTTGTTCTCATATGTCCACTGCTATGCACATGTGTATTGGATGGAACAAATACATCTGAGAAGAAGTAGGTAACATCTGTCTTGCGCCACACTAACGCCACCTTTGTTGGTAGTTGGATTGGGGGAGAGGACTAAACAGCGAGGTCACTGGTCCAGTCGGATTAGGGAAAGTTGGGGATGGAAGTTGGCCATGCCCTTTCAAAGGAACCATCCCGTCATTAGCCTGAAGCGATTTAGGGATATCACAGAAACCCTAAATCAGGATGGTTGGATGCAGGTTTGAACGGTCATTCTTCCGAATGTGAGTCATTGTGCTAACCACTGCACCATCTCGCTCAGTCCCACCTTTGTCCTGATCAAAGTACTGGACACCTGGTAAACTTCCGGCTGTGGATGTCTTGGAAAAATTCTTTCACTCTATCAGATTGACTGACTAATTAATTAAATCTTCGTATATCCATAATTGAAACGGACGACTTGGGACGTCAGCTAGCACAATGTGTGTTAAAAAATGACGAAATTCCTCCAGCTGTACGAAGGTGTTGGTTTTACTGGAAACTAGTTTCGATGTTGTTACAACATCACCTTCAGGCCCATGATTGTTGACAGCAACCGTATGTGTCTAACACTAGTAGTCAGTTGTGAGATAGGCGCCTATCTCACCACTGACTACTAGTGTTAGACACATACGGTTTCTGTCAACAGCTATGGGCCCGAAGATGATGATGTAACAACATCGAAACTAGTTGCCAGTAAAACCAACACCTTAATACAGCTGGAGGAATTTCGTCATTTTTTAACATAATTAATTAAATCGATACCCTTTGTGTGTGGCAAGTTTTTCCTTGAACCCTATTTGTGGATAATAGGACTGATATATTTGGTGGCATTCGATACCACAGGCCTCATTTCCAAACTGTTCACTTAATTCCTTCCAGACTTTTTTTTCCATTGGCTCCTGTTGTTCGATACTGACACAGTTACGTCATTTCGTAGGATGTCCATTACATTGGAGGTAGCTGAAAATTTCATATTTCAGCTCAGCTGAATGCTACATCCTTAAAAAATTTGTGGGAGAAGGTGGAGAGTAGCGTATTTGCAATACCAGTGTCGGAAACAATAAATTGATCAATCGGGAATTTGACTTTGCATTTGGGTTTTTAAAGCACTATAGATTTCCTAAATTGCTTCTCTCCTCTACATTCGTAAGGAGTAGGAAGGGCCTACTGCTTCATATGATAGATACAACAACAAATACCACTGCAAGACAGAGTCCACTGTGATGTATTGACAAGCACTAAGCATGACACACTTAAACAATAATCCAATACATAGTAGTAGTAGTTGTCATGGCTAGATGTCAGATATCGCTGAAACACTAATACATCCCACGTGCTAATGCCCCAATGTCCACATGCAGTGTGCCTGTCCCCTTGTACAGTGTCCGTGCCCAGATATCGGAGAAAATTGTCGCCGTGATCACAGCCAAACTCGTAGACGCATGTGTATGCCAGACTGCACAACCCCGGGCCCTGGATGGCATCCAGAGATGATTGGAGTGATAGTAATTCGGATGTTATCAATACATTGAGTGCCAACACTTTGCAGTGATCGATATCGAATCACTTAATTTTCCACAGAAAATACATGCAACACACGCGATCACGAAGGCAGTCCAATTTACCCTGAGTATCAGTTCACTATTCAGCTCTCCAGGGATCATCGCGAGGGCTGCTGTTGGGACTTGTCCCCACTGTAGTAGGAAAGAGCCGACTAGCCAGCTGGTCAGAACTTTTCTTTATACCTGCCACCTGCGACAGCTTTAAACTGGAAATATTAATTCATTGCAGTCACCAGCTAACTCCACCACGGTCAGCAACCCATCCTAGGAAAGCAGCCACATATTTTTCACAGTAATTACAATGAAATATTGTGATTGCAGCCCCAGTCTGGTGAAATTCAACAATGAGCGAGTTTTCGGAAATACCTTCTCCTGATGGTTGTGACTCTGGGAAGAATCTGACATTGAAATATCTATATTCATATCTTCCTTATGATTGGACATAACATTCCAAGAAAATTCTTTTTTTATCCCCCTTACGCCTATTGATGCACTGAAATTGCAATTTTCCATGTCAAATCCATACGTCCCTTAAGAATGGACACAGTCATTTTCTTTGTACTCTTCTGCGAACCTTGCAGAACTAGCACTCCTGGAAATCACCCTTTTCACCCAATTTAGAAAGTGATTCGGCTAAGGAACGTGGTATTAAGCGGATATTTGCAACTCCCTCATGCTGCTGCAAGGTATTACCCACGCTAACGAACAGTATTAATATTAAACTTCCTGGCAGATTAAAACTATGTGCCGGAACGAGACTCGAACTCGGGACCTTTGCCTTTCGCGGGCAAGTGCTCTACCGTCTGAGCTAGGCAAGCACGACTCACGCCCCGTCCCCACAGCTTTACTTCTGCCAGTATCTCGTCTCCTACCTTCCAAAGTTCACAGAAGCTCTTCTGCGAACCTTGCAGAACTAGCACTCCTGGAAGAAGAGCTCCTGTGAAGTTTGGAAGGTAGGAGACGAGATAATGGCAGCCGGCCGGTGTGGCCGTGCGGTTCTAAGCGCTTCAGTTTGGAACCGCGTGACCGCTACGGTCGCAGGTTCGAATCCTGCCTCGGGCATGGATGTGTGTGATGTCCTTAGGTTAGTTAGGTTTAAGTAGTTCTAAGTTCTAGGGGACTGATGACCTCAGAAGTTAAGTCCCATAGTGCTCAGAGCCATTTGAACCATTTTTGAGATACTGGCAGAAGTAAAGCTGTGGGGACGGGGCGTGAGTCGTGCTTGCCTAGCTCAGACGGTAGAGCACTTGCCCGCGAAAGGCAAAGGTCCCGAGTTCGAGTCTCGGTCCGACACATCGTTTTAATCTGCCAGGAAGTTTCATATCAGCGCACACTCCGCTGCAGAGTGAAAATTTCATTCCAGTATTAATATTGATATTCATATCAGGTCTCCGGCCGGAACATAACGTCATCTTGGTCTGGCCGCCATCTTCAGGTGTGTCACCTGTCGCACTAACTAGCCGGAACTGAAATCAAACCTGCGCCGGCTGAAGTGGCCGTGCGGTTAAAGGCGCTGCAGTCTGGAACCGCAAGACTGCTACGGTCGCAGGTTCGAATCCTGCCTAGGGCATGGATGTTTGTGATGTCCTTAGGTTAGTTAGGTTTAACTAGTTCTAAGTTCTAGGGGACTAATGACCTCAGCAGTTGAGTCCCATAGTGCTCAGAGCCATTTTTGAAATCAAACCTGCAGCGGCGGCTCCTTGATACACTACCTGTAGTTCCACCGCACGTGCGCGAACATACGAGTAACTGCCCTCTAGCTCAAAGGACGACAGCGCACCGGTGGTAAAAACTCATGTAAACGATAAATCGATATCAAACACTGTTGGTAGCTTTTGATGCCCGGAACAAAGACCGTTGTCTTATAACGTCAAACAAGGCAGGATTTAAACTCTACTTAAAAGATACCCCCTATCTCTGTTGATAATATTGTTAGATAGCTTTATTTCAATAGCTTCTTTCACTACGCAGTCCCAATAATCCGACGCAGGGGCAACAGCTTGTGACACATCGTACATTTTCATCTACATCTACATCTACATTTATACTCCGCAAGCCACCCAACGGTGTGTGGCGGAGGGCACTTTACGTGCCACTGTCATTACCTCCCTTTAATGTTCCAGTCGCGTTCTTCTCTATCTCCTCCGTTCAACCCGACCTGGTACGGATTGCACGCTGATGAGAAATACTCAAGTATAGGTCGAACAAGTGTTTTGTAAGCCACCTCCTTTGTTGATGGACTACATTTTCTAAGGACTCTCCCAATGAATCTCAACCTGGTACCCGCCTTACCAACAATTAATTTTATATGATCATTCCACTTCAAATCGTTCCGCACGCATACTCCCAGATATTTTACAGAAGTAACTGCTACCAGTGTTTGTTCCGCTATCATATAATCATACAGTATAGGATCCTTCTTTCTATGTATTCGCAATACATTACATTTGTCTATGTTAAGGGTCGGTTGCCACTCCCTGCATCAAGTGCGTATCCGCTGCAGATCTTCCTGCATTTCGCTGCAGTTTTCGAATGCTGCAACTTCTATGTATACTACAGCACCATCCACGAAGAGCCGCATGGAACTTCCGACACTGTCTACTAGGTCATTTATATATATTGTGAAAAGCAATGGTCCCGTAACACTCCGCTGTGGCACGCCAGAGGTTACCTTAACGTCTGTAGACGTCTCTCCATTGAGAACATCATGCTGTGTTCTGTTTGCTAAAAACTCTTCAATCCAGCCACACAGCTGGTCTGATATTCCGTAGGTTCTTACTTTGTTTATCAGGCGACAGTGCGGAACTGTATCGAACGCCTTCCGGAAGTCAAGGAAAATAGCATCTACCTGGGAGCCTGTATCTAATATTTTCTGGGTCTCATGAACAAATAAAGCGAGTTGGGTGTCACACGATCACTGTTTCTGGAATACATGTTGATTCCTACAGAGTAGATTCTGGGTTTCCAGAAACGACATGATATGCGAGCAAAAAACATGTTCTAAAATTCTACAACAGATCGACGTCAGAGATGTCCTTCATTAACACAATCTTCCACACCCGCATTTTTCTGGTTGAGATAAATGGCGATGGTGCTCCACACATCGATCCTGGACTGTACGAGCCGTTTGTTCAATATAGGCTTTCCCGCAGTGACAGGGAATTTTGTACACACCGGATTTCCTCAAACCCAAGGCGTCCTTCACTGAGCCCAGCAGCGCTCTAGTCTTAGCTGATGGACGGAAGATTTTTGAAGATATTTCACCGCAAAAGGTAGTAATGCAACCGATTTGCTTGTATCTTCTGTTGGTTCCTGCGAAGGTCGAATCTATACAGCACGATTTACTTGATTATCGGTATAATCATTCTGCTTGAACACTGCTTTTAAATGACCCAGTTCTTGTGTCAAGCTATAAGCGCATTTTACCAATCTACACTCCTGGAAATTGAAATAAGAACACCGTGAATTCATTGTCCCAGGAAGGGGAAACTTTATTGACACATTCCTGGGGTCAGATACATCACATGATCACACTGACAGAACCACAGGCACATAGACACAGGCAACAGAGCATGCACAATGTCGGCCCTAGTACAGTGTATATCCACCTTTCGCAGCAATGCAGGCTGCTATTCTCCCATGGAGACGATCGTAGAGATGCTGGATGTAGTCCTGTGGAACGGCTTGCCATGCCATTTCCACCTGGCGCCTCAGTTGGACCAGCGTTCGTGCTGGACGTGCAGACCGCGTGAGACGACGCTTCATCCAGTCCCAAACATGCTCAATGGGGGACAGATCCGGAAATCTTGCTGGCCAGGGTAGTTGACTTACACCTTCTAGAGCACGTTGGGTGGCACGGGATACATGCGGACGTGCATTGTCCTGTTGGAACAGCAAGTTCCCTTGCCGGTCTAGGAATGGTAGAACGATGGGTTCGATGACGGTTTGGATGTACCGTGCACTATTCAGTGTCCCCTCGACGATCACCAGTGGTGTACGGCCAATGTAGGAGATCGCTCCCCACACCATGATGCCGGGTGTTGGCCCTGTGTGCCTCGGTCGTATGCAGTCCTGATTGTGGCGCTCACCTGCACGGCGCCAAACACGCATACGACCATCATTGGCACCAAGGCAGAAGCGACTCTCATCGCTGAAGACGACACGTCTCCATTCGTCCCTCCATTCACGCCTGTCGCGACACCACTGGAGGCGGGCTGCACGATGTTGGGGCGTGAGCGGAAGACGGCCTAACGGTGTGCGGGACCGTAGCCCAGCTTCATGGAGACGGTTGCGAATGGTCCTCGCCGATACCCCAGGAGCAACAGTGTCCCTAATTTGCTGAGTGGCGGTGCGGTCCCCTACGGCACTGCGTAGGATCCTACGGTCTTGGCGTGCATCCGTGCGTCGCTGCGGTCCGGTCCCAGGTCGACGGGCACGTGCACCTTCCGCCGACCACTGGCAACAACATCGATGTACTGTGGAGACCTCACGCCCCACGTGTTGAGCAATTCGGCGGTACGTCCACCCGGCCTCCCGCATACCCACTATACGCCCTCGCTCAAAGTCCGTCAACTGCACATACGGTTCACGTCCACGCTGTCGCGGCATGCTACCAGTGTTAAAGACTGCGATGGAGCTCCGTATGCCACGGCAAACTGGCTGACACTGACGGCGGCGGTGCACAAATGCTGCGCAGCTAGCGCCATTCGACGGCCAACACCGCGGTTCCTGGTGTGTCCGCTGTGCCGTGCGTGTGATCATTGCTTGTACAGCCCTCTCTCAGTGTCCGGAGCAAGTATGGTGGGTCTGACACACCGGTGTCAATGTGTTCTTTTTTCCATTTCCAGGAGTGTACATAGGACCCCTTTGCGTTGGAACACATGTGTGGGCTTACGATAGACACTGTGTCCTAATGTCCCATCATCCCTTCTTCAGACCAAGACACCTAAAAACGGAGGTTCTCCATTCTTTTCAATTTCCACTGCTTGACAGTGTCCTACTTATGGAGTTAGTGCAGCATGACATGTAATTTCGCATATCAAACACCGCTGCTTTTTGTTTGTCTGTTTCATTGTAAGATGCATTTTCCCTTGCTGATCATCATTTCATAGGACTGATGCGAGCATAGCATAATTCCTGAACCATAATCAGATATGAACAGTGTTAATGATACATCTCCAGAAAGCTATATTGGACATGTATCACGAAGAATCCATGTTTTTCTTTGGTGTAGAAGAAAGTAGTTTTATCATCTTAAAGTATATCACAGTAGTGACATTTGCAGGGTGGATGTATGTCAGATGTTGGACATATATATCCTGCATTAAAGTATTAAGAGCATTGCTCTCCACATGACTAATATTTCGAAAACCACATGGTTTTAACATTTTTAAGTACAGAACTCTGTAACCTTAGGAGTGCACGTGTTTATGTTCCATGATTGTTGCTCTCTTGCCAATATCTTCTTGGTACTGACCCCAGACACTAGGATAATACTTTATATTTGACAGCACAGTTGATTTACGCAAAGTACACAAACTCCATCCATTTGGAGCTTCATCATACATAAAACCACAAGTTTCTTCATACTCATCTGTTATATCAACACAAAGCTCTCATATCAACAACACACCGATAAGGGCTGCTAACCTTCTTGGCATGTTCACAACTGGAGAGATCTTATGCTCTTGGATGGATGCCATGAGTAAGACTGGTGCAGAACTGTCTTTACTGAACAGCAGTTACAAACTCGACAATTTGGGGGGAGGGGGGATCTTTCAGTGTCGTGTTTAATGCTTCCCAATACATTGCAGGGGATACTGTCTTGCAGTGGTATTTGTTGTTGTATCTATCATATCACATAGTAGGCCCTTCCTTCTCCTTCTGAACGTCGCGGAGAGAAGCAATTTAGAAATTCTATAGTGCCTTAAAAACCCAATCGCAAAGTTAAATTCCCGATTAATCAATTTTGTTTTTTCCGATAGTGGTATTGTGAACACACGTCTGCCCAGCCCCTCCTGCAAATTGGTTAAGGACATAGCACGCAACTGAACTGAAATCTGAGAGTTTTGGCTACCTTCAACGTAATGGGCTTCGTGGATACTGGAACAGTGGCAGCCCTTGCGACTTTCTGTGGACATCTGAATAGTGAAGTAATACTCAGTGTGCATTTGACTGTCTCCGCGATCTTGCATATATTTTCCGTGGAAAATTGCGCGATTCAGTATCAATCACTGCCAAAGAAAAAATTTTCTGCACACAGAGGGTATCGATTTAATTAATTATCGAACCAATCTGTGAGCATGAGGGGATATTTACAAGACATCCACAGGTGGGTGTTTCCAGGTATCCACTACTTTGTTCAGGACAAAGGCGGGGTTAGTAGGGCACACAACAGCAGGCAAAGTGCTGTCTCTTTGACATCAGCGCGTGATGCACCCGAAGAAGCGATCGAGACATGGGTGCGCAATGCCCTGCAGATGGTGCAAAAAGTTGTTAACAGTGTAATTCCGTGCAGTTAATGATTATGACGTCAGTTTAGTGATGGTATTCCTTATGCGATTGGAAAAAATGATCTATTTACATACTTAGATGTATTTGCAATACCTGCATATTCCAGTACAGCAGAGAATCAGGAGTAAGATCGATCTAACCCCTCTGAGTTGAATTTCATAAATAAACAGTATATCCTTTGCTATGTATTTGAATTTCCTATCGTGAGATCCTTACCCTCCAGCACAGACTGAGTCCTTTTCCTGTCAATTTCCAGTTAGGGGGGGCGAGAGGGTGAGTGGGGAGGAGGGGGGGGGTGACGATTTTGCCGATGGGAGGGGGTAAATAATTTATCGATTTAATTAATTAGTCAGTTTATTTGATATCAAAGATGCGCTTGTATCGGCGAGGGGAGCTCTCAGAATTGTGGGGCAGGTGTAGGGGGAGGGGAGGGGGTGGGAGGGATGAGTGGCTCTTTCTTGGAAGGACAGATTTTCCCCAGGAGCTCATACCCCAAAACCAGGGGGTCATAAGCCACCTGGCAGAACACTACGGCAAGGGGAAGGGAGGGGTCGTAAATCAATCAAGTTTTCTACTGAATGAATGGAACCCGCACTAACAAATTGTGCCGGACCCTGCTTTGTTCCCCTACTTGCGACAGCCTTACACCACTTTACTGGGAGGAGCTGTATACAGAGGAGCTACCAGTTGATGTCAGAGCCAATGACTTGCTGCATCAATAATACCCCACCATCCATACTGATTCCAGTGGAATGAATCCTTGATTGGGCCAAACAGATGAAAGTCGGAAGGTGCGAGATCTGGGCTGTAGGGTGGACGAGGAAGAAGGGCCCAATGAAATTCTGTGAGCTCCTCTCGTGTGTGCAGATTTGTTAAGGCCTTTCATTGCAGAATGAGAAATTCGTTTACACTTTTGTGGCAATGAACACGTTGAAGCTGTTTCTTCAATTTCCTAAGGGTGGCACAACATACTTCTGAGTTGGTCATTGCATCATGAGGGAGGACGTCAAACAGCATAACCTCTTCGCAGTCCCATCACCGTCACTTTACCAACTGACGGTATAGCTTTGAATTTTTTTCTTAATAGCAGAGGTGGTGTGGCGCCACTTCATGGACTGTCGTTTTGTTTCTGTTTCGAAGTGATGAACCTATTTTTCACCGCCTGTAACTATGTTCGACAAAAAATGGTCTCGATCAATCTCTTAACTCACAAGCAATTCGGCACATTCGTTTCTCTTTTTGGTCTTCTGTTACACGGCGAGGAACCAGGCAGGCACACCTTTGAGTACTGCAGCTAGTGGACGAGTGTGTCAGCAGTACGAGCACCCCTGATTGTGATCCGTCGATTACCTTGAATGAGAGTGTCTGCAGGTTTCAACATTGCATGAGTCACAGCTATGTGCGGCCTGGCGATATGCCGGAGATCAGACAGATTTGTGCGACCTTTTTGTGATGCCAGACGCCTCGCCAACGACTCACCGTGCTTTTGTTCATTGCCAGGTCTCAGTAGATGTTCTGCAAACGCCTATGGCTTTCTGTGAAGCTCAGATTTTCCTCCAAAAGATAACGGTCGCTCTCTGCTCTGAACCCACCATCGTTAACGACGCCATTTTGAAGGCTACGCATAGCTACGTCACCTATCGGAACTTCATGAAACCATAGGGGCCGAAGCAGGAATATTCAACGATGCCTAAAAAAAAAAAAAAATAGAGAGAGAGAGAGAGAGAGAGAGAGAGAGAGAGAGAAGTAATCTGGAAATTGGCCGAGAAAAAAATGTATTGCATTACTTGCTGAATGCCCCTGGTATTAACAACTGTAGTCGATTCAGGAGGAAGTGTAAGCGCATATGTATCTGGCGAGTCCATGTTTTTGGACAGTAAACCAGTTCCTAGTTGCTTGTGTATAGATGAAAGTGATTTTTGTGTAAATGATTGAAAATTGTGTATACAGGTAAGCAGATTGTTTAGCCCAAGTTGGTGGGAGCAGAATATATAAAACGTTAAATGTGAGGTAGCAGTGAAGGAATTATTTAATGAATTGTTTTGTGATGATAAAGATATTGTTATACTACCATGGGGAAAATATGGTATGTACTATGGATGTAGTAGGTGGTGCATGGGAGACTGAAAAGGTTTTATTACAGGAGACATATCTAGGAAGAACTGTAATGGAAAACATACAATCAGTCACTGAAACTAATGCATATGGTGTAAAGAAGGGGTGCCTTTGGATTCTGGAAGTTCTGTGGCAGCAGTAGCAGATTCCGTTCTGCAAAGGTTAAAAAGTCAGAAGTGCATAATTTTTCTGGTGACAGAATTAAAAATAAAGAAGGCCACAGTCGGAATGAGCAAGCATGTGAAACAGAAAGTGTTATTAAAGTTTAAGTGTAACTAACATGAATTTAAAATAGATTGTTTACTTGTTCCAGGACTAGTAAGGGACGTAATGATCATGTTAGGCGAGCTGGGTTTTCTGATATGCGGGTTGAGTATTATTAAATTTCCAGTTTCACAATGTTGTAAAGAACGAATCACTGCTCACAATGCAGTATTTAAACGAAATATTATCTGAAGAAGGGGAAACGTTAAGGAAACGAAAAGAAATTAACGAAAATTTTACCACTAGATGGCACTGTAAGTGGCAGAATATCCCAAATAAAAGTTGAGGGGTGAATGGCTGTTCCTAAATTTTTGTCTCAGACGCTCGGCATGAGTGTTTCAATGCAGATTAGGTGCTGCTACAAAATCTGTTACAAGAACAGTGACTCAGCACCAGTAGCTCAGCAGAAGTTCTGGACACTCAGGGGTATCAAGAAAGGAGCTGGTCTAATGTCTGCCAAGGATCTTGAGAAAATGGTTACGAAATTCGAGAAGACAGGTTCTTTTGAAGTATAGTGAGCCACTGGGAGGAAAATAATTGACCAGATGTCAGCAAAAGACGTGGCCACAGCACCTGCAGGAAGGGGCGAGCTGTGGTGGGCAACCATGCAGTGTACGGTGAATTGCCCGAACATTGGACATGCCTGTGAGCATGGTTAATAAAATTCTACGAAACATCCTGCTTTGCTATCCATACAAAATTACCCATGTTTAGGAGTTGCTTCATTCTGACCTGCCGCTAGGATTTCTTACATGTATAGAAGTGGACAGTCTACATCTACATCTACATAGATACTCCGCAAGCCATCGCACAATTCCAATGAATCGTCATGGAACATGTGGACCGACGAAGCTCGTTTCCATTTCCAGTGACATGTCAGTATACAGAACTGCAGAATATGGGCAACGGAAAAGCTGTTCGCACATCAACCGATACCACTTCATTTTGCAAAGACAACAGTGTGGTGCGGGTTGATGGCATCGTTTATCGTAGGGCCGAATTTTTTTGAGGAGACGGGTCCTGAGGGTCGTATTGCCTGTAGCGTCACTGGTAAAAGCTATGAGAGTCTTTTGCGCACAGACGCCCTTCCAACCTTTCAACAGCGTCTATGGGTAGGATCGTTTTCGTGCCAGATAGCACTCCTCTGCACATTGCACATCCAGCGAAGAGAGCTGCGGATGTAATTGGCAGTACTAGAATTACCAGCCGTCATTTCCTTACAGCTTGGCCGTCAAGGTCACCTGATCTTAATCCGTGTGACTGCAAGATGTGGGGTTGTCTGAAAGATATTGTGTTTAGTGCTCCGACAGTAAACGTAGCTGAATTGAAGGAATGATTACGTCACACATAGTGAACGTGATCCGTGAGACACTGTCATCTGTTGTGGAACATGGTTTTATTCGAATTCAGTTTGTGGCAGAAAATGGTGAACAGCATATTGAACATGTCTTGCGCTAGTCTCACGACAGTTAAAAAGCGATTTCATTGTTGCTTTTTATGCAATTTTTGATCTCCGGGCACTTATAGAATATCAGTGTTGCTTCTTGTGAAGGGTTTTGGTCTCAGGACAACTAAAAAGCAATTTTCCCCATCGATGTGGGACGACCTTGCCGTTGTGGATAGGGGCACCTAACTAACGGTGCCACAACTGTTGAATGCCAAATTGAGTGGTAATGCTCATTGCACAGTACGGTTGGTTCAATGTGCAACTCGTCCCATAGCCATAAAATTGCGATTCATTTACGTTCTGACGCTTACAGCGCCATTTTGCGAGACGGGGTACATGGCGTTCTATGATCTGGAAGGACTGATAGAACTTGGGTGGATTTGAGATCCATGGAAATTCGCATAAGAAAAGATGGGATGGACCAAGGGTTTACGGGTGTGGAGGACAGTGGAGGGATACTGGTAACTGCCAGTTACCAGTTTTTGTAGTTTTATTGTGTACTTTCTGTGGGATGATTCGTAGGAGAGATATGCACGTCAGTTGTCAGTCGATTGTTCAAATGGCTCAAATGGCTCTGAGCACTATGGGACTTAACATCTATGGTCATCAGTCCCCTAGAACTTAGAACTACTTAAACCTAACTAACCTAAGGACATCACACAACACCCAGTCATCACGAGGCAGAGAAAATCCCTGACCCCGCCGGGAATCGAACCCGGGAACCCAGGCGATTGTTAGTCCAAGATATTTTATCGTATTAGTTAGCTGGATAGGACGGTCAGGAGCCATGGATGGTGCGGGTGGTGCGTGCTGTAATTATTTCCTGGTGTTTGGAAGTGTTGATTTTGAGGTGCCATTGGCTACACCAAGAAGTAAACTGTTTGAGGTGGATTCGGAGTGTAGGATAGAGAACTAGGAATGTGGTGTCATCAGAATACTGAAAGAGATGGACTGGTGGCGACTGTTTGGGCATCTCGGCAGTGTAGAGGAGATGGAGGGAAGGAGGCAGAACGAAGCTTCAGGGCACGTCTGCAGTGGGATGGAAGGTGTGGAAGTCTGTGTCGTTAATGGTGACAAAGAATAGTTGATTACAAAGGATGGATGCAATAAGGCTGTCATAATTAACTGGAAGTGAGTAAGTTTGAAGTGTGAAAAGTAGACCGGAATGCTATACACAGTTGCAGGCTTTCTCTAGGTCGAGAGAGACAAAAATACTGGATTTATGGGTGTTGAGCTGGTGCGGTAGGAGATAGGTGGGGTGCAGGAGCTGCTCACCAGAAGAGAAGGTGGGACAGAAGCCATACTGGTTAATGGGAAGGAGGTGGCGTTGGTTCAGGTGTTGATGGATAAGTCGGGAGAGGATGGAATTAAAGACCTTGCTGAACACTGAACTGAAGCAGATGGGATGGCAGGAGGAGGTATCATTTGGGGGTTTCTGTGGTTTAAGGAAAAGTAGGATTCTAGAGGTAAGCCCTTGCCTATGTGTCGTGATTGTATAAGCGCATCGGAGTCGTGTTTGTTGCATATACGCTGCAGCAACGCCCGCAAACTGAAATTCTTCGATTTCCCTTTATATAAGGGTGCTCAGTAACAACTTGTAAGAGTACTGCAGAGAAAGCTGTGCTGAGAAATAATTACCCAAAAAAAAAAAAAAAAATTCGATACGTTGCACCGTTTCTGAGTTAAATAGCATTGAAGTTACCCAATCAGGTCGTTGTGCTCGAAAATTCAAGTGGCCCGCCAGATACAATAAGTGTCAGCTGTTCTCATAGCGAAGATGACAACGCACGATATTGCTCAGCCTATGTCCATTTTTGTATCTCTCTCTTGTTCTGTTGTAGCATACCAACGAAGAACAAGTTTGGCGACACTGTCTGTGGCGGGACACTTAAACTGGCTCCCGCAACGGCCTGACTGGCTGATTTCAATGCTAATTAATTCGGAAACGGTGCAAGGTAGCGATTTTTTTAACATTATTTCTCAGCACAACCTACGCAGCAACACCTTCACGAGCTTTCCAGACTGTTTTTTTACCACCCTGTATGTAAGTAGAGACGCACTAAGATAACAAAAGTCGTGGTATAACGATATGAACATGTACAGATGACGGTAGTATCGCGTATTCAAGATATAAAAGACCAATGCATTGGCGGAGCTATCATTTGTACTCAGGTGATTCATGTGGAAAGCTTTCCGACGGGATTACGGTCGCACGATGGGAATTGACAGACTTCTAACACAAAGTTGTAGCTGGAGCTACACGCATGGGACATTTCTTTCGGAAATAGTGAATTCAGTATACCGAGATCCACAGTGTGCTGAGAATGCCAATTTTAGGTATTACCTCTCACCGCGGACAATGGAGTGTCCGACGGCCTTCACTTAACGACCGAGAGCAGCAGCATTTGCGTGGAATTGTCAGCGCTAACAGACAAGCAACACTGCGTGAAGTAATCGCAGAAATCAATGCGGGCCATACGACGAATGTATCTGTTAGGATAGTGCGGCGAAATTTGGAGTTAATGGGCTATGGCAGAAGACGACCGACAAGAGCGTCTTTGCTAACAGAACGACGTTGCCTGCAAAGCCTCTCCTGCGCTCGTGACCACATCGCTTGGACGCTACAGAACTGGAAGACCGTGACCTGGTCAGAAGAGTTCCGATTTTAGTTCGTAAGAGCTGATGATAGGGTTCGGGCGTGGCACAGACCACACAAAGCCATCGACCGAAGTAGTCAACAAAAAAAATGGTTCAAATGGCTCTTAGCACTATGGGACTTAACATCAGAGGTGATCAGTCCCCTATAACTTAGAACTACTTAAACCTAACTAACCTAAGGACATCACAAACAACCATGCCCGAGGCAGGATTCGAACCTGCGACCGTAGCGGTCACGCGGAGTTGTCAACAAGGCACTGTGCAAGCTGGTAGTGACTTCATAATGGTGTGGTCTGTGTTTACGTGGAATGGACTGGGTCCTCTGGTTCGGCTAAACCAATCATTAACTGGGAATGCCAGCCGCGGTGGCCGATCGGTTCTAGGCGCTTCAGTCCGGAACCGCGCGACAGCTACGATCGCAGGTGCGAATCCTGCCTCGGGCGTGGATGTGTGTGATGTCCTTAGGTTAGTTAGGTTTAAGTAGTTCTAAGTTCTAGGGTACTGATGACCTCAGATGTTAAGTCCCATAGTGCTCAGAGCAATTTGAACCATTAACTGGGAATGATTATTTTCGGCTTCTTGGAAAGCATTTGCAGACATCTATGGACTTTATGTTCCCAAACAACGATGGAATTTTTATGGACCACATTGCACCATGTCACTGGTCCAAACTTGGTAGCGACTGGTTTGAATAACATTCTGGACAATTTGAGCGAATGATTTGGCCACCCAACTCGCCCGACGTGAACCCCATCAAATATTTATGGGACCTAATCGAGAGGTCAGTTTGTGCACAAAATTCTGCACCGGCAGCACTTTCATAATTATGGACAGTTATAGAGGCAGCGATGGCTCAATATTTCTGCACGAGACTTACAACGACTCGTTGAGTCCATGACACGTCAAGTTGTTGCAGTCCGCAGGGAAAAAGGAGATCCGACACAATCGTAGGAGGTATCCCATGAATTTTGCCACCTGAGTGTATGTACATATTCTGATCAATCTTTGCTGCTCTCTGCAGTGGAGGAGGCTGTTTACTGTACTGCTTTTCCCACCAGATACGACCTTCTGACCAGCTCGTAGCTGTTACGAGATGTCACTCCAAATGCAAATTAAGGATGGAACAGATAATAATTCATGTATTATAGACAGTAGTTCCCGAGATCATCTTACATATAACGACAGAAAGGTGGCAGACTTTAACTTAGTAATATGTATAGATTTACACTACTGGCCATTAACATTGCTACACCAAGAAGAAATGCAGATGGTAAACGGGTATTCATTGGACAAATATATTATACTAGAACCGATATGTGATTACATTTACACACGATTTGGGTGCATAGATCCTGAGAAATCAGTACCCAGAACAACAACCTCTGGCCGTAATAACGGCCTTGATGCGCCTGGGCATTGAGTCAAACAGAACATAGATGGTGCGAACAGGTACAGCTGCCCATGCAGCTTCAACACGATACCACAGTTCATCAAGAGTAGTGACTGGCGTATTGTGACGAACCAGTTGCTCGCCCACCATTGACCAGACGTTTTCAATTGGTGAGAGATCTGGAGAATGTGCTGGCCAGGCAGCAGTCGAACATTTTCTGTATCCAGAAAGGCCCGTACATGCCCTGAAACATGCGGCCGTGCATTATCCTGCTGAAATGTAGGGTTTCGCAGGGATCGAATGAAGGGTAGAGCCACGGGTCGTAAGACATCTGAATTGTAACGTCCACTGTTCGAAGTGCCGTCAATGCGACAAGAGGTGACCGAGACGTGTAACCAATGGCACCCCATACCATCACGCCGGGTGATACGCCAGTACGGCGATAACGAATACACGCTTCCAATGTGCGTTCACCGCGATGTCGCCAAACACGGATGTGACCATTACGATGCTGTAAACAGTACCTGGATTCATCCGAAAAAATGACGTTTTGCCATTCGTGCACCCAGGTTCGTCGTTGAGTACACCATCGCAGGCGCTCCTGTCTGTGATGCAGCGTCAAGGGTAACCGCAGCCACGGTCTCCGAGCTGATAGTCCATGCTGCTGCAAACGTCGTCGAATTGTTCGTGCAGATGGTTGTTGTCTTACAAATGTACCCCTCTGTTGACTCAGGGATCGAGACGTGGCTGCACCATCTGTTACAGCCATGCGGATACGTGTCATGTCGACTGCTAGTGATACGAGGCCGTTGGGATCCAGCACGGCTTTCCGTATTACCCTCCTGAACCTACCGATTCCATATTGTGCTAAGAGTCATTGGATCTCGACCAACGGAGCAGCAATGTCGCGATACGATAAACCGCAATCGCGATAGGCTACGATCCGTCCTTTATCAAAGTCGGAAACATAATGGCACGCATTTCTCCTTCTTACACGAGCATCACAACAACGTTTCACCAGGCAACGCCAGTCAACTTATGTTTGTGTATGAGAAATCGGTTGGAAACTTTCCTCATGTCAGCACGTTGTAGGTGTCGCCACCGGCGCCAACCTTGTGTGAATGCTCTGTAAAGCTAAACATTTGCATATCAGAGTATCTTTTTTCTGTTGGTTAGATTTCGCGTCTGTAGCACGTCATCTTCGTGGTGTAGCAATTTTAGTGGCCAGTAGTGTAAGATTTCGGCATTTGTGCAGTAACTGATGGGTGGAACCATATGACGGCCTTCCGCAGTGAAAGAGTTTCCAAAGGCTGGATTGAGTATTTCGGCGTTCTATCATATTCTGTTTTGGTGCATGTGTAATAACTGAGCGGCTGATTAGATGATTTCAGTAGATTTAATAACGAATATTACGATATCGAACAGCTCTAGTGCTGGCAGCGTCATTTACGGGGGCGGCTGGATCCGCGGTATCTGACAGTAACGACGGCATGGCTACTCAGAGGACGTTCGCCGTGCCAATGCTGCTGACGAGGGAGCGGGCACGCGCGCGTGGCGTCGCCGGCAGGGCACGGAGGGCTCGGGGTCCGCGGAGCCGCACGACCACTCTGGCCTTAATAACCGGCGCGGCGCGGCTCGGCGGCAGGAATGTGGCCGCACTGTTATTAATACTAGAACAAAGGCGGGCGTGGCCGCGACCCGGCCCTCCACATCAATTAGGCCACCTCACAACGCCGCCGCGGCGGGCACCGCGAGCGCTTTCGCCGGGGCGTGCGCGCGCCGACGCCGGCAGCAGCCCACACGCCGGACGACGCCTTCCAGGAATTCTGCGATCACCAAGAAGGGCTCCTGGAGCGAGTCTCACTAGTTCTGGTTCGAAACTAGTGTTATAGGGCCTTTACGAATCAAAATATACTCTGATGAGCCAAATCATTGTGACTACCTGGTTTGTAACATACTGATCACCCCTTGGAAGAAAAGTGCAGCAAGATCTTGGTCGATTTCAAGTGTATGTGACAAGGATATCTACGTACAAGTCACGCAATTCCATAAATCACGGGTCGGTGATTTGTGGGCACAGAGCTGGCACCCGGTAGAGTGGCAGGAGTATTCCACTGGATTCAGATATGGCGAATTGGTAGTCAAGACATCAACGTGAGTTCAGTATCATGCTGCAAAAACCACTGTAGCACGATTTTGGCACTGCGATACGAACAGTTACCTTGCTGAAAGACGAATCATGAAGGGTTGCAGGTGGTCCGCAATAACGTTTACGTAGTCCGCAGCTGTCATGGCTTCTTACATTAATATCATACACCCCATGATGGGTTCAAATGGCTCTGAGCACTATGCGACTTAACTGCTGAGGTCATGAGTCGCCTAGAACTTAGAACTAATTGAACCTAACTAACCTAAGGACATCACACACATCCATGCCCGAGGCAGGATTCGAACCTGCGACCGTAGTGGTCGCTCGGTTCCAGACTGCAGCGCCCAGAACTGCACGGCCACTCCGGCCGGCATACACCCCATGATAGCCGAGGTAAATGTCCCCAGTAACATAACACTGCAGCCACCAATCTGTGTACGCAGTGCAGCGCATCTTTCGAGAAACTGTTCGCCATGAAGACAGTGCATCTACACACGACCATCGATCTGGTGTAGCAAGAAACGTCAATCAACATACCAGACGACACTTTTCCACTGACTTGGAGTCCAGTAATGATGATCCCAGCTCGCTGTAGTCGCAATTTAAAACGTTGTTGGGTTAACCTGGAAATGCTCAGAAATGTTTGTGCCGCCTCCAGCATTGTACACAATTGTCAGATCGCAGAAGGCGCCTATTGTGCATTGGAAATGAAATGAGCGAATGGCATCATTGGCCGGGAGGTGACATCCGGGGAAGTTCGGCCGCCAAGTGCAAGTCTTCTTTCATTTGACGCGACATTGGGCGACTTGCGTGCCGGTGATGAGGATGAAATGATGATGAGGACAACACAACACCCAGTCCACGAGCGGAGAAAATCTCCAACCCGGCCGGGAACTGAACCCGGGCCCGCTTGCATCGGAGGCTAGCACGGTACCACCGTATTGTACTATAGAGACGGAGTAAGCGTCTTTCAAGTTATGTTATGTGGCGTGGACGTCCATCACCTTGTCACATAGTCGTAGTTCCACCAGACTTTTAATACAATGCCTGACTAAACGTATGGGAACAAATTTTAATGGAAATTAATATGTAGTGTCTGGTACCGAGCGCCGCAGGTTTCGAATCCGTGCCCGATTACATGGAACTCGATCACTAGAGGTTTCTGCAGCCGTGGCTGCATGCGCTCCTCGCCCCGAGTCTAACGTGAGGGCGCCACTGTGGAGCATGTGGTTCCAGCGATTAATAGCGACATACCCTGTCGTGTATTTAGGCGGCTGCCTCTCACTCAGCGAGTCAACACAGAGTACTGTCGATGAGAGAGGATGCTTTACTTGCGAAGGGTGTGGCGGATCGCCGTCCGTCGGGGCCATCTCAGGCGACTGAGTTGATCCCGGTGGCGGCCCCATCCGGCCCCCCACTTATGACGAACCGGCTTTCGACAACTGACGCTGACAGGTTTGACTCTTCGGATTTTGACGCGCGCTCCCGTGATCGAGTGTTCATTCTTATGAACAAACTCGCCTGCGGGGGCCCCTACCCTGGTCGCGAGGACGACGAGGCGGCTATACTCGCCTTCTGTAACATTCAGAAGGCTGCCGCTCTACCGCACATGTGTCTGGTGTGCCACCGAGAGCCCCGCCGGTCGCATCGCATGAGTTTGCGGTCCCGGCGGTGGCGGCCTCGGCGGGAGTTGCGCCGCTGGCCTCGACCACAGAAGAGGTCGATGTGCCCCCGGTTGCCCCCCTGGCCACAGAGACACGAGAAGAGCCCGTGGCTGCGCTAGCTGCGGCCACCGAGATGGAGGACGTCGACCTGCCCGACGCAAATCTGGCTGAGGCGATTGCCGAGTCAGAGCGCCGTGACACCGACCTCGACGCTGCCCGCGCACCCAGAAAGCGCAGGGCTGTCACGCGCGACGATTCTGACACTCCCTCTCAGGCATCTGACGCAGCGAGGCCGCGGAAGAAGGCCTCCAGGGCCTCCCGCGCCTCCACCACAGAGTCTGGGCTGACTATCGCGGGTTCCTCCCGGAGCACCGCCGCGCAGAAATCGACGAAGACCACGCGGCGGCCCACTCGTTCACCTGCCGCTTCCCGGCAGCCGGACGAGGATGGTTTTGTCGCCCCACCCCGGCGGCACACTGCCAGGGCTGCTGCGCTGCAGCAACCGACCCCGCTGCCGACCGCCAACACGTTTGCGGGCGCCAGCGTCGATGCGATGGAGGTTGGCGCCGCGCCTCCGGCGCCAGCCCAAAAGAAGCCGCCACCTATCGTCGTCCAATGGGCCGGCGAGTACAAGGAGTTCCAGCACAAACTGGACAGGGTGGCCGTGTCCGCCGCTGTCAAGACCGCTGGCCGTGACCTCTACAAGGTCACAGTGTCGACCAGCGAGGAGTACCGCGCGGTGATGGACGCCATCTGCAAAGATGGCCTTCCGTGCTACACGCACCCCTCTGAGCCGCTCAAACTTCTGAAGGTGGTATTCCGCCACCTTCCCCTCAAGTTTGGTGCGGACTACCTTCGAGAGGAGCTCGAGGACATGGGCTTCGGCGTCCGGTCCACCGGACTGATGAAGTCTCCACGTACGCACCGCGACATGCCGCTGTACCAGGTTGTCCTCCACCACCCAGAGTTCGGCGCTGGTGGAGCGCGAGACGCAGCCCCCGACCGCGCCGTCCACGGCTTCGCCTGTTGGGGTGGCAACCCCCGCGCCCACGCAGGGCGCGCGGGTTGCCGCCCCGCGCAGGCGTCTCCGGCGCGCGGGCTGGGCCACCCCCGCCGCTGCACAACGGACTGCCGACGACACTCTGCCGCAGCAGAGGACGGCACCTCGTGCTGCGCCGCATCCGCGACCGGCTGCCGATGATCCAAGGCAGTCTTCTACTACGGAGCGGCCGCAACCGACCGCCCCAGTGGCGGAGGCCGCCCCAGCGGCCCCCACCGCCCCCTTGGCCACCGACGCAGCCGAGCTCCGATCGCTCTCGCGGTCGTTGAGCCAGCTGCTCGAGCAGCTCCCGGTGCTCGTCACCGCGGTCACGTCGGCCCTTCAGGCCGGCGTTGCAACTCCACCGTGCCATGGATAATCGCCATATCCATGGCCTTACCGTTTGCGCCTTCAACGCAAACAGTTTGGTCCCCCAACAAGGGGAATTCAGGGAGTTCTTGCGCGACGAGGCAATTGACATCTGCCTCGTGTGCGAGACCTTCCTGAAGCCGGGAATACACGTGAAGGTGGCCAACTATCGGTGCTACCGCACCGACAGGTTGACCCACGGAGGCGGGACGGCCATCTATATCAAGGCGTCCCTCAACCATCATGAAGTCCAGCTTCCGCCCCTCGCTGCAATGGAGGCCACTGGGGTGGCTGTCACCACGACGGCGGGGGTCATCACCTTCGTTGCGGCCTACAGGCCGCCGAGGGGACTGCTTGAAGAGGCTGACGTCGACGCCCTGCTGGCACTGCGCGGGAAAGTCTTCATTGGGGGTGACTTGAACGCCAAGCACCCGCAGTGGAACTCCCGCATCACTAACGCCAGCGGCCGCCGCCTCCTTCGCGCCACACAACGGCATGGCGCGATAGTACTGGGGCCTTATGATCACACCGTCTTCCCCCATCGCGGCCAGTCTGATGAGCTCGACATCGCCGTGCTCAAAGGTGTTGGGCACTTCACGTCCGCCACCGTTAGATGTCCCATGTCGTCCGACCACCTCCCGGTGGTCTTCGACATGGCCGTCATCGGTGCCTCTATGCCGTCCGACCGCCACAACTTCCGTGGCATAGACGAGGCGCGCTTTCGTGTCGAGGTCCTACACCGCCTCGAGGGCGCGCCCGATCCCGCTGTGCAAGGGGCTGACGAAGCGTTGGCCTTCTTCACGCGGCACACACTGGCTGCAGCGGAGGCGGCCACCCCCAGACGGCCAGGACGGCCGCGAGAGATGTCGCGCCAACTCCCGCCGCACATCTTGGAGGCGATCACAAACAAGAATCGCCTCTTTCGGGAGTGGCAGCTCACACGGCTGCCCGAGACGAAGCGCCGCCTCAACAGGGCGCGGCGCGAGATTCGGGCCGCCATCGACGACCATCGAATTCTGGACTGGGCGGGCCTTGTGGCCACACTGAAAACGACGGACGGCAGTGTTTGGCGGACCGCCAAGCGTTTCCTTCGTCGTCGCCAGCGAGTCCCGCCTCTCCATGCGGGTGCGAACGTTGTCTGCGAGCCAGATGCGAAAGCCGGCATCCTCGCGGACACGTTCGCAGAAAACTTTCAACCTGCTGATGGCGTGGTCGATCCCGATCACGTCCGTCTGGTGGCAGACCGCCTGCCGGTTTTCCTCGCCGCACGGGAGGAAGACGACGAGATCGAGCAAATCACTGCTCAGGAAGTGGACCTGCAGCTCCGTCGACTCAACCCGAAGAAGGCGGGTGGCACGGATGGTGTCACCAACTGCCTGTTGCGGATGCTTCCGCCGGAGGTACACCAATCTCTGGCGGACATCTTTAACAGCATCCTCCGCGCTGGGACCTTCCCTTCCGCGTGGAAACACGCGGAAGTGGTTGCCATCCCCAAGTGCGGAAAGGATCCACGCCAGGCCGCGAACTACCGGCCGATCAGTCTGCTCCCGTCCCTCTCAAAAGTGTTTGAGAGGTTGTACGCGGAGCGGCTGCTGCGCCACGTGACGGAACAGCAACTCATTCCCGAGGAGCAGTTTGGCTTCCGGTGCGGCCACTCTACCACGCAGCAGTTGTTGCGCCTCGTGGAGCAGGCGATGCGAGCGCTGGAGACGCGGGAGTACCTAGGGGCGGTGCTTCTCGACGTCTCCAAGGCCTTCGACTGCGTGTGGCACGACGGCCTCGTGTACAAACTTTTTGCGCTCGTATCTCTCGGGACGCACTTTCCACGTCCGAGCAGATGGAGGCACTTCCACCGACCGGCAGATTCGAGCGGGAGTGCCGCAGGGGTCGGTCCTAGGCCCCATGCTGTACTCCCTGTACACCGCCGACGCCCCGCGGGTGGCACGCGTGGAGTTGATACTTTATGCCGACGACACGGCGTTGTTCACCCGCAGCATGAACGCGGCCGAGATGCGCCGTCGCCTCCAGCTCGGATGTGAGGTCATGGGCGCCTGGTCCACGAAATGGCGCTTGAAGTTCAATGCTGCGAAGAGTCAGGCTGTCATCTTCAGCAGAAAGAGGCTGCCACCGGACCTGCTGCCGGTCACGATCATGGGGGGCCCCATCCCATGGTCGCGGACCGGCAAATACCTCGGGGTGACGTTGGACAGGCACCTGACGTGGCTGCCACACGTCCGAGACGTCAGAGGGCGGGCCGTGGGGCGCCTTCGTGCGCTTTACCCGCTTCTCAACCCTTCATCGACTCTTCCTCCACGCCATGGCCTCACCATGTATCTGTCCCTAGTCCGGCCGGTACTGGAATACGCGGCTGTGGTGTGGGGTAACGCGGCAGCGACGCACATTGCGACGCTCCAACGCGTGGAAAATAGGGCGCTGCGACTTGCGCTCCACAAGCCGCCTCGCTATCCGACGAGGCTGCTCCATGAAGAAGCTGGGATCCCCTTCCTGCGGGATCGCTTCCGGCATATCGCCCGACTGTTCTACAGCAATGCGGAACAGTCTGGCAGCCGCCTGATTCGTGGTCTGGGCCGCCAGGTCCACCACAGGCCAACGACTCGTTGGCCAGACCTACTGCGAGAGTAATCATCTCTTGCAGCCCGATGTCGACACAAAGGGCGTCACATTGAACGACGCCCAGTGAGGACAACTCAACCCGATAGGTCCAACTGCACACCCAAGAGGTCACAGCAGGAACAGCAGCTCCGCTGCTTAACCTGCCTTTACTTCTGGCATAGGTAGCCAGAGTATTACTGCGAGTGCGAGTCAGCGAGTCAGTCTGGTATTCGCGTTCAGTCAGTTGATATCTCGCTTATAGACATCGTGTTTACGTTGCGTGTGCTTACTTCCGTTTACGAGTGGACGTTGTTTTGATTTCGTGACATCTCTTGTGACCCTGTTGCTTAATACTTTGTTGTTGATCCTGGTGCCTTGCCTGGTTGTCTGTCGTCGTCCTTGTCCTTCCATTCCGGTTCGTCTGTCTTGTTTGTCTGCGGGCCGCTCCCGTTCGGTCCCACCGTGTTTTCGTTAGCGGCCACCCCGCGACTGTTCCTGTCGCGGTTACAACAGGGTGTGTTCAAACTTCACATTTATGATGGCTTGATTTCAAATGGTTCAAATGGCTCTAAGCAGTATGGGACTTAACATCTGAGGTCATCAGTCCCCAAGACTTAGAACTACTTAAATCTAACTAACCCTCGGACATCACACACATCCATGCCCGAGGTAGGATTCGAACCTCCGACCTTAGCGGTCGCGTGGTTTCAGACTGAAGCGCCTAGAACCGCTCGGCCACAACGGCCGACCTTACTGAATGATATATTGTCTCATACATTTCTAGGTGGACGGAGGGAGGGTTGATTTTTTCCTCGATAGGACTATTTCTCCCCCAAACCCACCTCCTGTTACATGTATGGTGATGATAGATACAAATTTATGTGCAGCTAGAGAGTGCGATGCATCTACAATAGGAAGGAGACTGGGGGTGCATCTGTAATAGGAAGTATTCTAGAGTGGGGATGCAAGCATTCTAAACATTAATGACACGTTGTGTCAATTGAACGACATGTAAACTGCCGTGTTGGATAAGATGATGGCATGTGCCACGTTAAACGACGTGACGTCATGTATTATGCTACTTTACTTGACACGATGCATTCCACACTGACGGCATGGCATTGTAACACCAAAAAGTAACTAATATAGAGTAATGAAATTTTGGGTATGCGTTTGCGTAGGTAACATATTTAAATGATTAGCATTGCAAATCATAGATTAATGTGAGTGCGAGATAAACCACTGAAAATGTGAATTTAGAAGAAGAAGAACAGACGGTTCCGAGTCCTCATACTCAATTTCGTATTGTAGTTAGGCACGGACATTAGTGGCTATAGGACACAGTCCTCTGTTGTAGTACACTCTCACATTCTTGCGAATCACGTCTTAACTAAAATCGTCGAAATGAGTAAATCTGGCTTCCTGTTTACGTCCCTTTCGTGACGAAAGTAACACAACATTCACACCTATTTAACACCTACATCCACTGACGAAGCTACGATGTCGCTAACATGTTGCACTGCTCTTTCTGTGACTCCACTTCCTTTTGCTGTCAGTTCAGATACTATGTATTTCGTTTGTTTCCTAACGTCGAATCAGGTCTGCTATATACTAAAACACGTTCGGTCACGGTGCGCAAAACTGTGTGAAAGCGCCCTGTGCTGCACGCGTTACCTGTCGCGCCCTCCTCGGAATCTCGTGATGCAGCGCGACATTTCACTGTGCATTGCAATGCGGCATTTTTCGGTCGGCATGGCATTTTCCAATCTGGCAAAATCGTGGCGTCAGCGCTGTTTACCCTTCGCTATTTGTTCGTGATGTAAACGAGGTTGAAAGGATCCACGGCTGTTTACACGAAAAGAGACAGTCTAGTAATCTGTCGTCACAAATATCTAATATTTATGGGAATGACAGAAGAGAAAGATGAGAATTTACAATGTCTATTATGGAGTCACATAATCGACGCTTACCACAAATTTGGTATGGAACGACATTGCAACATCATGTGAAGTAATTTAAAGATTTGGTTGAGGATGAAAGAACAAAAAATTATAATGGACGAGAGACAGGGTTCATTCTTCTGTACATCAAAAAACACCTTGTGCTAAATTTGCAGGCATGGAGCATGTGATATAACTGGTGTAAGAAAACATAAATGTTCTGAAGTTACATACATTATTACACTTTCAGCTGCAAAAGTTTGGATGGAATTGAATGAAATGTTACTGAAAGTACGTTGAATTTATGATGGATAAAGGAAAACACAAATGAAATATAGAACATGGGTAATGGATTACAGGCCTCACATTTTAAGTGGATTTGACTACCCACAGTAAGGTACTGCAAAATGAGAAACAACCTATTTCTGAATTGTTGGCGTGCATTTAAAAAGAAAATCGCCTCGTGGAAGAGTCAGATTCTGATAAAAATCACCGTCCTTTTCACTAAGTTCATTGGCGTTAAATGAGATGTAGGTTTTCAAGACTTCCTTACGGATTTTAAAGAATTAGACGGAATTTTTAGACGAAACGAGGACGATGTATCCACGCCTGTTATTGTAGACGCACTTGAGAATGGACAGTGTCTGAAACTAGTAGCGCAAATAAAATAACTTTAAACACGGCCTGGTAGAATAATTTTCGTCTTCAAAATTACGAGGATTGTTTTCTAAACCTTTTGAACACACTGCACATCTTACTTCTGCTTTCGAGCTGTTTTTAAGACAGTTTGCTGTTTCATTTGAAAACACCCCTGTGCATATGCAAATCGAACTGATTAATATGGAATACAATTCCCATTTAAAAGACAAATTCTTTTATGTTAAAACTGTCCAGGACATCTATGTTGTTTTCCTTCGAAATAGTTCCCTTGTTTCAGTAATGAGGTCGCAAACGTGATCAAATATTTTGATCAACATACACTCCTGGAAATTGAAATAAGAACACCGTGAATTCATTGTCCCAGGAAGGGGAAACTTTATTGACACATTCCTGGGGTCAGATACATCACATGATCACACTGACAGAACCACAGGCACATAGACACAGGCAACAGAGCATGCACAATGTCGGCACTAGTACAGTGTATATCCACCTTTCGCAGCAATGCAGGCTGCTATTCTCCCATGGAGACGATCGTAGAGATGCTGGATGTAGTCCGGTGGAACGGCTTGCCATGCCATTTCCACCTGGCGCCTCAGTTGGACCAGCGTTCGTGCTGGACGTGCAGACCGCGTGAGACGACGCTTCATCCAGTCCCAAACATGCTCAATGGGGGACAGATCCGGAAATCTTGCTGGCCAGGGTAGTTGACTTACACCTTCTAGAGCACGTTGGGTGGCACGGGATACATGCGGACGTGCATTGTCCTGTTGGAACAGCAAGTTCCCTTGCCGGTCTAGGAATGGTAGAACGATGGGTTCGATGACGGTTTGGATGTACCGTGCACTATTCAGTGTCCCCTCGACGATCACCAGTGGTGTACGGCCAATGTAGGAGATCGCTCCCCACACCATGATGCCGGGTGTTGGCCCTGTGTGCCTCGGCCGTATGCAGTCCTGATTGTGGCGCTCACCTGCACGGCGCCAAACACGCATACGACCATCATTGGCACCAAGGCAGAAGCGACTCTCATCGCTGAAGACGACACGTCTCCATTCGTCCCTCCATTCACGCCTGTCGCGACACCACTGGAGGCGGGCTGCACGATGTTGGGGCGTGAGCGGAAGACGGCCTAACGGTGTGCGGGACCGTAGCCCAGCTTCATGGAGACGGTTGCGAATGGTCCTCGCCGATACCCCAGGAGCAACAGTGTCCCTAATTTGCTGGGGAGTGGCGGTGCGGTCCCCTACGGCACTGCGTAGGATCCTACGGTCTTGGCGTGCATCCGTGCGTCGCTGCGGTCCGGTCCCAGGTCGACGGGCACGTGCACCTTCCGCCGACCACTGGCGACAACATCGATGTACTGTGGAGACCTCACGCCCCACGTGTTGAGCAATTCGGCGGTACGTCCACCCGGCCTCCCGCATGCCCACTATACGCCCTCGCTCAAAGTCCGTCAACTGCACATACGGTTCACGTCCACGCTGTCGCGGCATGCTACCAGTGTTAAAGACTGCGATGGAGCTCCGTATGCCACGGCAAACTGGCTGACACTGACGGCGGCGGTGCACAAATGCTGCGCAGCTAGCGCCATTCGACGGCCAACACCGCGGTTCCTGGTGTGTCCGCTGTGCCGTGCGTGTGATCATTGCTTGTACAGCCCTCTCGCAGTGTCCGGAGCAAGTATGGTGGGTCTGACACACCGGTGTCAATGTGTTCTTTTTTCCATTTCCAGGAGTGTATATGTTTATGAAAGAATTCTTTGTATTATGAAACTAAATAACTCAAGAGCATATGGCAACTAAGGGCGAAAATCTATGAACTATCTACTTCTGTCCGTATGCTGACAGTTTATACAAGGTATAAATAATATTTAATATTGTCTTCAGGGCACAAAAAAATTAGTCCCTCAAGAAATATGAAACCAAGTCACATGCAGTGTGACTACGTTTGAATCTAAATGCGGAACATTCGAAGATTCCCTCTCTTTCCCTGTCCTGCACACACTCGGACAGTGTAGCGTGATGATGGGGGAAGTGCGCACTTGGGTGGGAGAGCTATGCACTCATGCAAGAGCATATAGCTCACGTGCTGAATTCTTGGCTGTCCCTGCACTAAGAAGACGTGACCTTGCCACTATCCTATGCAGAGAGCGTTGCTTTGCAGTATCACACATAACTAAACTTAACACAGAACGAGTTCACGGAACAAACCGAAACGAAACACACGGAAGTAGCGGACTGTGACAGCTATTTAGTGATATAGCAACACTGTAGGGCCAGAGGTCGAGCAGGGTGAGATGTAAGGGGGTGACCTTGAACTATCTTCTTTTGCGATGGCGACTATACTGTAAAATACTCGTATCTAGGTGTAACCATCTGGAGCGAACTAAAGTGTAAAGACCACATAAAACAAACTGTAGGAAAAGGAGATGCCACACTGAGATTTATTGGAAGAATATTAAGAAAATGTCATTCATCCATGACCTACATGGCTTACTTGTTCGATCGATCTTCAGCACTGTACCTCAGACTGGGACCCTCACCAATTGGGATTGCTAGAAGCGATGGAGAGGACCCAGTGAAGTGAGCTGCGATTCGTCACAAGATCGTGTGGTACGTACGAGAGCATTATGGATATGCTAAACAAACTCCAGTGGCAGTTGCTGCAACAGAAGAGTTGGGCATCACGGATATAGTTACTATCAAAATCCCGAGCGCTTACGTTAAAAAAAGACTCGAGCAATATATTACTTTCTCACACATGGGTCTTCCGAAATCATCATTACGAGAAAGTAAGAGAAATTAGACCTCATACTGAAGTTTACCAAGAGTAGTTCTTCCCAAACAACATGGTACAGGAAAGGGGTGAAATGAAGTGATACCAGAGATACCTTCACCACCTTAACATGACCTGTGGAATGTGGATGTAGATATAGATTTGGTACTGCTACTCTGGACCAGCCGGCCGCGGTGGCCGAGCGGTTCTAGGCGCTTCAGTCCGGAACCACGCGACTGCTACGGTCGCAGGTTCGAATCCTGCCTCGGTCATTGATGTGTGTGATGTCCTTAGGTTAGTTAGGTTTAAGTAGTTCTAAGTGCTCAGAGCCATTTTTGAACTCTGGACCATCTGGTGGACGGGTGCTGCTGCGTGGCATAGGATCCTTACCAGATAGGACTGGCGGAGGACATTGGAAAAGTTGAAAGAAGGACAACTCATTTTGTGTTATTGTGAAATATTGCAGAAAGTTGCACAGATATGCGATTTGGGTGCCAGTCGTTAAAATAAAGGCGTTTTTAGTTGCTTTGAGATCTTTTTACGCATTTCTGTCACTAACTTTCTTCCCCGAATATTTTTCTGACGTCCACCTATATAGGGCAAAATGACCATCGTAATAAAATAAGAGAGATTAGGAACGTAAGAATCAGTTACAGAGTAATGTAATCGTAAATGTCGATACACTTACAGAATGAAACTGATACAGTTACACTGAAAAAGAGTAGAGAATGTCAGATATATCTGTGTGTGTGTGTGTAAATGTGTTACGTTCCACCCACCCTTTAACACGAGTACGGACAACTATTGAATGATGGCAACATTCCTTGTTTTTTCTTCGATAAGAGGTATTGGAAGACATAATTTAGCATTTCGGCTTTTGTATTGTTGTCTCCTACTTATATTCCTATCTCTGTTCCTATCTCATGGTCACGGATTTATGTACCACCGACAGTCCTAAGGCACGCAACGAATATTTTGTTTTCCTTTACACTATGGCTACTGAAATCACAGAGCGTTGTCATGGCGAAAGTGTTCAACCTGGGGTACTAGATAGCCCCCCCCCCCCTCTCTCTCTCTCTCTCTATCTCACTCTCTCTCGCTGCGCGGGATAGCCGCGCGGTCTCGGGCGTCTTGCCACGGTCAGCGCGGCTCCCTCCGTGGGAGGTTCGAGTCCTCCCACGGGCATGGGTGTGTGTGTTGTCCTTGGAGTAACTTAGTTTAAGTTAGATTAAGTAGTGCGTAAGCTTTGGGACCGATAACCTCAGTAGTTTGGTCCCATAAGACCTTACCACAAATTTTTCTCTCCCTCTATTTCCTTCCCACCAATATTATTTCATGATTGTTTTGATATAAAAAGTCCTTCATTCAATCATTTATCATTTATTTATTAGACATAATTTAGGGTTCCGTGACTCAGTCGGTAAAAACAGAACCCTTATAAGATCTCTTGGTTGTCTGACTACTAGGATCTTCTTTTCTCGGGAAAGGGTGGAGATATCAAGTTGAAATTTATATCACACGCTAAGATCTAGGATCTAAGTCAACGTAATCAAAAGATCTGGTCATATGCGTCACATATTGATATTTACAAACTCACTCACCAAATTCTATAGGTGAAGTATCTACTTACATGTTGGGCCCGGGGGTCTAGCGGCAGCCTGCACGGTAGCTCGGTGTTCGGTTGAAGCGCTGGCTGTCCTCTACAGTAAAAAGACTGAGTATTCAACGGTGAACTTGAAGAGGTGTCTGTGACGCCCATCCAGACCAAATTATAAGAAGAATGATGAACAAAACGAAAAAAAGCGGTAAAGAGCGAACTTACAAACAGAGAGGTCCCTCGGTCGAATATTGTTTGGTCCTCAAATTTTTTCAGTCTTTTTTTGACCTAGCTTTTGCCTCTCACCTGAGTGAGGAGTCACCAGAAACAACACGTGATCAGGGTTTCCCTTTCCACAGTTGTATAACTGCTGTAGGTTAGGAACACGCAAGTCGCAAGTGGCGTCCAATAGAAAGACTTACAGCAGGCCACTGAGATCTATTATCTGCTATCGCAACCCTCAGAATGCGATCCCACTTGCACTTGTCCGTTTTTTAAATCTTTAACAGCTCTTAGTGCGACAGATATTGAGAGTGTCAAATGCGTTGAAATTGTGCATAATCTTTTGCACAAGTAGTTCTTTAAATTGATTTATGTTTGATACATCTATTATAACTCTAAATTTTTTGTTAGCACTCAGCTTGTGCAGTTGAGTGGACCAGACAAGACTAGGAAATAGAAAATGAACTGTGCTTTACAGGTCCACAAATTTACTGATTAAGTAGAAGGAGTGCCGCTGTAATAATGACTGTAACGAGTATTTAAAGGGCTCTGTATCCTCGACGGTGTTTATGTACTCAGAGAGTTTGTTTAAAAGCTTCAAATCCTTGACTTCAGGCAACTCATTATTTACTAAGTCATTTTTTTTGTTACCCCAATTACACTTATGAATGTGTTATCTGAGAACTCCACTGTTTTTAAATGCTTTTAATGAAGAATATCTGCGGCTTTGTAAAGAAAATGATTCGATTTATACACGGTAGTCGCTATTAACGACATAGCGAAGTGTCCTGACCATATGTATGGGCCACCGACATATAGTTGACGCCTTGTTTTAGCTGTACTCTCATTTGGCTCACTTGTTCTAGTGTTACGCAGAAAATTTTACGTTGATGACTTTTAGGTTTCGGTAAATGCGAGAAATACATACTCTCTGCTCCAGAATGCAGCTACACAATTTCGAAAATCCTGCGGGTTACACGTTCCTATAACATACGCACTGACATAAAGGCCATCATTATTGTTTAAAGTCATCCAGTGTTTAAAACTCGTCCTCTCTAATGTGCGATGTCTGCTGCCAAGCTTATCCGCAGACGGCTGCGAGGAACAGTTACCCGTTGCTCCACAACAGTATAACCATATTCTCTATTACTTATAGTCGTCTCGGCTTTCCGTTTGTTTATTTTCATTTAAAATATAAAATATATCTTCATAAAATTTTCCTAGTACCTACAGAGCTTTCAGCTACATACCTTTAATCTAATTTTACTTACAGAATTCCTTTCTTGCAAAAAATTCTGCTGTTCACTTGAACTATTAAACATTTTAAGTACACTTTTCGCATATCTTCTTCTTCTGTGGTCTTCACCGCGCTCCCAGTTAAACATAGGTAGAGGATTTCAGCATGGTGTTGCAACACCCATGGAAGACGACGCTGAATCAGTGACGCGGTAGGAGTATCCAAAAAGTTTCATGTCACAGGACGACAGCAGCAGTCTTACGCAATTCAGCAACGAAGCTCACCGGGTAGTCTAGCTACGCAGGCGAATACTGCCTTGAACAGTCTCCTTGATTATGAGGTAAGGAACACATCCCTCACTGTACAATTGAAACTAGCTGTAGGCGTTGTGAAAGGCACCTGATAAATTAATTTCAACAGTCTGTTTGATTACAAAATCTCGTTATCTAAAAGTTATGACACAGTATCCCAATGCCATTCCAATACGACAACTTCTAATATGCATTCTTCAACAATTTCGCAAACTTTTTATGCTGTAAAAAGTGTGTAGATTGCTAAACGGAAGGGCAGCAGTGCACAATAACCGCTTTTGTCTACTATTTCAGTGCAGGGAGTCCAAAATCGAACAGCTTATTTCACGAATCGCTTAAATCCAGAGTTGAATTTTCTTTGTTGCTATATATTTTTAATGCATTTATGTGTACAATAAAGAGTTGTGTAGTTATTTCTCATTTGAAGGACGGTTGGAAAGTTCTTAGTGTTTATAAATCGTTTTGCATTCTTAATGTTTTTATTAATAGTATTTTTTACCTGCCTGTCCAATCCACGAGCGAATTTAAATCAAATGTCTCGCCACAGATGAGCGCAAGTATCGTGCAGAAAACACGTGGTATTTTAGTGTTTTATTGCTTTACTTGTCTAAAAGTAAAAACATCCGGTTTTGAAGAACTAGTAGCAGTGTGTTACATTGATCGTTCGGCTGTAAAAAGCTCTTCGATATCTGTAGAAGTAACAAAAACAAAAGAAACACAAAGCACGTAAGTAGACTACTGATGGCTCGAAGGTCCTAACTCTCATGTAAACAAACGATGGGATTTATGAGGCATCTTTGCTTGCTTTTGGTGAGTGAAAGCGCTACTCTATGGTTGTCCTGTCTGTACTGTAAAAAAATGATTCAAATATTTGACATAGCGAACACGGTGCGGATCGTAATTATTTAGAAGTTTGTCGAGATTTTAAGCTAGTAGAAAAGTATTACGCAAACTTTAAGAAACTTTTGAACGTGTAGAGAACAAATACTCCGTAAGAAGTGGTTTCCCCATGCATGGAATGAATCTGTTAGGGGGGAAAACAGTGTCAGAAGTGAACATTAATGAAGCAGAAGCGAAATCCTTTGAGATAACAGCTAGCAATGTAGGGTACAAACTGTTTATTGAGATCCTATTACGTGTTTCACATGATGTTAAAGAACTGCAAAAGGATATTTTATTAAAGAACTGTTGCTGAACGCCATTAAACGCTTGTCAGTAAGCTGAGATGTTACAACAGCGTCCTACGTGTTATTCTGGCAGAAGGGTATATTAGGTAATACAAGTAATGCCCTATTATCACGGATGATTAATCATCACGTACCGTGTTCTGTAATAAACTGTATTGTAGACTATAAGTAAATTCTTTCTAGTTGGAATTTAAGTGAAAATGTAACCTTATGAATTATATTAACATAAAAATTTTGACAGAAGAGACGATTAAAATTTCGCTGTCACATTTCGATAATGAATGATGACAAGCTAACCAAAATAATTCTCTGTTTTGTCATTTCACTGAAAGGTAAGAGCAGTTGGCTGCTTTAAACTGAAAGAGATCTTCAGGAAACTGCCATCACAGATGACTTGTTACAAAATAGAGATGCATTCTGAATGGTTCTCAAGAACCGTCAATATGCAAGCAAAGCGAGGACTGGAATCAACATATTATGGACAGAAGAGCAGAAAAAATATTTCAGATCTCGGAAGAAGAAAGAAAGACAACAGATAAGTAATTTCAGTCGTGTTCATCAGCTGGGCATAACGATTTAAAAAGCTACTGTGTTTATTGTTGTACGTATGTTAAATGAATGTTACGTCACCTAAGTGTATCTAAGATTCCTGTTCGTAAGGTTCTTAACTCCAGATCAAGTGGCATCGTTTGTAACTTTTCCAGTACGTTTAATTCACTGAATAAAAAAAATTGTTTAATACAAAGATTTTTACTGCCTAGACCGCAATTTATAATACCCAATTAAAGCATAATGACTAGTTTCGTTCGCTTTCAGCAACCGCCTTCAGATCGTTCAGTTCTTAAAAACGAATTTAATATACGATGAAAAACGTCATCAGTAGCAACAGTTATGCAATGACATGCAGTCGTATTTCGGGCCAACAAGATTAGGACCGTATGTAGTTAAAAGCGTCATAGAATGGGCCGCGTTGTAAACCATAATCTCACAACAGGCAAGTGATAGCGAGGTGGCGCAGTGGTTAGCACACTGGACTCCCATTCAGAAGGACGACGGTTCAATCCCGCGTCCCGCCATCCTGATTTAGGTTTTCCGTGATTTCCCTAAATCGCTCCAGGCAAATGCCGGGATGGTTCCTTTTAAAGGGCACGGCCGACTTCCGTCCAAATCCTTCCCTAATCCGATGAGACCATGACCTCGCTGGTTGGTCTCTTCCCCCAAACAACCCAACTCATTTTTTAACGTTTTTAATTACATGCTGTCATTGTCTTGTTGGCCCATAATACGAATGCATGACATTGCGTGACTGTTGCTAGTTCTCACGTCCGTCGGCCGCCGTAATTTAATATATTATTATAATTATTTTGATTGTTGCCGACTTTCGTGGTGGGCCTTAATAAAAATGATATTTCATTTAATTTTGATTTTACGATTAAATGCTTTCCTGAAGTTCTCCTTTTTAACAATATTAATTTCAAATTATTTGTTACGTTAATGAATGTTAGACTCTCTGAATCTTAAAACATGAGCATATAAGCTGAACAATGTAATAAACTTTTCATATTAATTTTCTCGGCTAGTCAGCTCACTTTAAAGCAAAAGATTCTTTAGTTATTAATTACAATTGCGGCCCACACACGCGCGAGAGAATTTTTTATTACCTCCGTTAACCATTACCACGTAGTCGGAGTCCTGGCTCTGGCTGTCGGCTATGGTACTGAAAATTATAATCTTAAAGCTACGTATTTCTGCAACTTCGTGCGGATGTGGAGAACAATTAATATTATGTTAATAGCAGGCGAGTATTTCGCTTCCGCTAATTTTTCATAAGTTAATATCGCCACGTAATGGCGTCGTTGGCTGCATCGGCCGCTGCGATTGTCGAACTATAAATTACTTGAATGCAGGTTAATTCAAGGAAGGCGGACATGAAATCGGGATCACCTCTTACAAATTAAAAGTGCACAATAATATTAAATTAATATATTTTCTGCTTAACTCATACAAATATGCTTACATTTGCCAGCACTCGAAAGATGTCCGTCTACACGCAATAAAGACAAGAGAAAAAGTGAAGTCGACTAAAAAAAATTAACAAAAGAGCGTAACTTGTTGTCTCTTTAGATCACTTTGTTATATTTCTTTGCATTGCATTTCTTTGCATTTCTCGACAGAGAAATTAATGTTTTACGGCTACATGATAAAAATATATTATTCAATTTTTAAATGTCTCTTCTTTATAAATACTGTTTTTTAAAATCTTTTCGTAATATAGCACTGGGGACGCTACATAGTGATGATGTTTTTCAGTGCATATTCAACTAGATTTTACAAATTGAACTACCTGCAGATCGTTGTTGAAAGCGACCAAAACTAGTTATGTTTAAATGTATAATATAATTGCAGTATAGGCAGCAAAAGCTTCTGTGTTACAAAATTTTTATTCAGTAAGTTGCATTAAGACCGCTGTCTCCTTCCTGACAGTGTCAGGATTCACTAGCGTACAATGGACAAACGTCATGGGATAGGGATATGCACTTATACAGATAGCCTTACTATCACGTACACGAGGTATAAAATGGCAGTGCTTGGCTTAGATGTCATCTGCACGCATGTGACTCATGTGAAAAGGTTTCCGACGTGATTGTGGTCGCATAACGGGAATCAACGGACTTTGAATGCGGAATGGTAGCTGGAGCTAGACGCATTGAACATTCCTTTTCGGAAATCGTTAGGGAATTCTATATTCTGCTATCCACAGTATCAAGAGTGTGCCGAGTAAACCCAATTTTAGGCATTACCTCTCATCACGAACAACACAGTAGCGACGGACACCACTTGACGACCGAGAGGTTCGGCGTTTGCATAGAGTTAGCAGTGCTAACAGGCAAGCAGCAGAGCTTGAAATAACCGCAGAAATCAATGCGGGACGTATGACGATGCATCCGTTAGGACAGTGCGGCGATATTTGGCGTTGATGGGTTATGGCAGCAGACGAATGACGCGGGTGTCTTTCCTCAGAGCACGACGTCGCTCACAGCGCCTCTCCTGGGCTCGAGACCATATCGGTTGGACACTAGACGACTGGAAAACCGTGATCTTGTCAGAAGAGTCCCGATTTCAGTTGGTAAGACCTGATGGTAGGGATCGAGTGTGGCGCACATGCCACGAAGCCATGGACCCAAGTTATCAAAAGGCACTGTGCTAGCTGGTGGTGGCTCCATGACGCTGTGGGCTATGTTTACGTGGAATGGAGTAGGTCCCCTGGTTATGTTCGGCTGCTTGGACACCATTTTCAGCCATTCATGATGTTGCCAAACAACGACGAAATTTTTGTGGATGAAAATGCACCATGTCACCAGGCCGCACTTGTTTGCCGTTGGTTTGAAGAACTTCTTGGTCAGTTCGAGCGGATAGTTGGGCCACCCAGATTGCCCTACATGAATCCCACCGAAAATTTATGGGACATAGCCTAGAGGTTTGTTTTTGTACAACAGACTGCTCCGACGACACTCTCGCAATTATGGACGGCTATAGACGCAACAAGGCTCAATATTTCTGCAGGGTACTTCCAACGACTTTTTGTACCCATGCCACGTCGAGTTGCTGCACTACGCTGGGCAAAAGGGGATCCAACACAATGTAAGAAGGTATCGCATGACTTGACACCTCATTGTATAATTCTACTTCAATATGAAGCTGAACCATATGATAGTTAAACATAACATCACTTTCGATAGTAATTTCTGGATTATCCTTTAAAAAGTTGTCAAGTCTCATCACTAATAGCTTTGAAAATAAGCAATTATCGAACACTACTCATCTTTAGAGTGATCACAGAGGATATGAGAACGATGGGACTACATGGAGAAGATTAAATAAACAGAAGAAGATGGAGGAGGCATATTGGCGAAGATTGATTGCGGCTTTAATCGTCAGCGTGGTAAGTGGTAAGTATTTTCCTCTTATGCTGAGACTCACACATGCGCTGAAAAAATGCCTATCCGCAAGGGAACTTTTTTTTTTTTTAGTGTTGTTTGATGCTGCAGAATAGTCTGTGAATACCTCTTGAATTCACTTTTTGTGAACGTAGAGCTCTTATTACAGGTCGTTTCTCGTCTACGGTCGAAAATTTTGTAAAGCAACGAAATTTTAGCAGTACTCGTCGTATACGTGTCTACAGAACACTGTGAGAACTCGTCTTACTCATACTCTCGTACACACAACACACCAGTACAAACATGCTTATAAAAACCTTGAGGCAATTTCTGCTTATAATGATCTCTCAAAATAAAATTATTATTTTAACCAGTATGAATCGTATAACAACGCAAGAGCTCTATCTACTGGCTTTTCCATATCCCATTTGATCACAACCCAATTTCGTGTGTGGGTGTTGTAGTTACAGCCTCAGAGCCCGCACCATCAGTGGCTCAATTCGTATATCCCCCACGCTGAGGATGCATATAACTGCTACAGCTGTACTATTAGACAGTGGCGTCGTCTCTGAATTAGGATTTCGCCTCAGCAGAGCTTTTAAGACAGTGAACTGGAAAAAAGATGCGACCAGGGCGCTTGCTGAGTTGAGCAGCCCATCAAGTTTCCCATGATCCTCTGTACAATAAATTGGGCGTACGCACTCAGTTGCCTACGTTAGTGGCACATGAAAAAATCGAGGCGAAAGATCATACTTTTTAATAATCACATACTTGGTATCTGACGTTCAAAGTCCAAACTTGTGCCGTTGTCGCAACAAGTAATGTTACTTGCAGGCAGCCGTCACAGTGCTCAGCTGTCCACGATGATGGAAAATCGCTTTAAAATATCTCTCTCCCACAAAAATCATGAATAAACATGTTATTCAGGTGAGATATACAAGGCCCAGTCACATTAATGTGACCACTGCCTGTGTTAGAAGTCAATGTGCAACAACCACTCACAAACGGCAGTGGGCAGCATTAGCATTGGAGGGTATGTGTAGAGTGTCGTGGTGATTGGGAAGGGGGGGGGGGGGCACGGAAAACAATGCAGACGTCGTGGTAACGCACAGACGGCGCGATTTATCTGACATCTAAAAGGGCATGATCACTGGCTTTCAGGCCAAGGGTGGAAACATTCCCGAAACGGCTAAGTCTGTAAACTGTTCGCGTGCCGCCGTGGTTAAACTATGCTGTGCGTAACCGAATGGCACTACGCAAAACCGGCATCGAGGCAACTGTGGTGCTCCACGGGCCATAGATGGCAAGGGTGAGTGACGGCTGCGAAGATGTGTATTAGCGAATAGGCGTGCAACTGTTGAGCAACTAACTATCAAGATGAACAAATGGCAGCCAACCATATACCCTCAAAGACCTTTCAATGAACTTTGCTGTGTATGGATCTCCACAGTATTTACCCATGCTGACCACTGTTCATCGGCGACGAAGACTGGAATTTGCAGGTGAATACAAATGGACGTCCGCTAAGGGATGTTAGGTGGCCTTTTCAGATGAATAAGCGTTATGATCTGGGGAATGTTTTCGTGGCACTCCCTGGGTAATAGCGTTGCTGAGGAAGGCTCAATGGCTCAACACAAGTACGCATCTATCCTTGGGGACCATGTCCACCCCTACATGCAGTTGGTTTTTCCTCGGCACAATGCCATCTACCAGCAAGAGAATGCAATGTGTCACACGGCTTACAGTGTACCTGTACGTTTTGAAGAGCACCAGGATAATTTATCGAACTCATCTCGATTGGGCTGTTCGCGCCGTGGATCCTCAAATGAGAAATCTAGCGCAGATGGCCACGGCACTGGAGTCTGCATGGCTCCACATCCTCGTCGGTACCTTCCGGAACATCATTGACGCTCTTCCTGCTCGTATCGCAGCTGTCCGCACTGCAAAAGCTGCTGATTCAGATATTTGACAGGTGGTCACATTAATGCCACTGGCCAGTGTATAGTTTATGTAAGCATGTAAAAAATCTGACTGCATCAATCTTAGCTGGGCGTATGAGGCACTAACCTGTACGTTATGCTCTTGATGCTTGTAAATGTCTTAATACTCGATACGTGAGCAATATCCTGTGACACATATTGACACGAGCACTCATTAGGAAAAAAACTGAATTCTCTCATGCTCGGTAGAGTGTGTCCTGTGTCCTGAGCTGTGACTTCCCTGTAGGAGAGACAGTGTGGCGGCTAGCGATGAAGCTACTTGTCTACAGCTGTTGGAGACAGAAGGAGATTCCCAGACTCCTAGTACTCTAGTACCTCAGTGCAGGCAGAGGTTCTTAACAAATACGGTTCTATTACGTTACTAACACATACTTTTATCTTTATTTAGTTCACATGTATTTTGGTACTGGAACCACTTTTCCAAGGTAATAAGTGCATACTTTGTGGCATAGGATTTGGGTTTTGTAAGGTTCGTGCTGGAGTTTGTTGTACAAATAATCTATTCAACATAAAATATCCTTTTTGACAAGTGACAGTAATGTAACTGAACTTAGCCTGCAATCCAATTACTGTTCTTGAAGGCAGGACTTGCAACAAGAGAATAACACAAAATTGCTTCAGCACAATACAACTAACTTACGTTAGCATTCAACTAAATCTATAGCTGCATGCACTCCCATCATTAGCCAATCGCCATAGTAAAGCTACTATAAACTCTCTCAATTCTATGGATATTTAACAACTACAATGTTCTGTAGACTGGCACACACAGCGCAAAATTAACGCGACAGTATGGATTTCGCTTAGAGAAAATAACAGCTCATCCAATGTGTCCACGGAATGACCTCAACACGCTACTCTGTACACAAAGACCTTCCATATGGAATATTAATGATAATTCGTAACACAGAATTCATAGCCCGTACACTTTACGGTGCACTATGTTTCACCACTTCACCGGTCAAAATACCTTCTAGTGCTCCTCCTGTAACATGGTAGTCCTTGTCTGCGTCCCCTCTGGATTCGCCGTCCTCTCGCCCAGGCACAGACACTACGTGCCGCACTGGATTGCGTATGCCCCACGCTGACCATTAGTTAAGTCCCGGGTCGGCTCCTGGGCGCACCAACTATGGAAAAGGCCTCTCATTCTTGGCCGTCAACCGACTGACTCCTCACTCTCCTTTAACCCCGCAGCTGTAACTGCGGCTACAGCGGCAGATTCGGCCTCCTGCGCTGATTGAGACGAATCGGGCCAATTCTCCAAGCTTGGCCCAACGCCGCGCCATGAGTCGTCAGCCGCAGGTAGCACGGCTATCTGCGGAGGCCCATATTGAAGCCGCCTCTCCTGCTGCCCTGTCCGCACTTCCAAGCGCGGCTCGCTTCAGCAACCCCGACCGCCCTCGCCCTGTCACAAGCCACGCTGAACGCCGGCGACACAGCAGGTTTGCCGACCGCTGCCCTGCAGTCAAACCACTCGCTTCCGGGAGGTGTGTCCACGCTGACAGCAGAACAGCTGACTCTCATCCGTCCAACTTGATGTTGTTGCATTTGCTGCTAAAATCTGTCAAGTTAATTAGAGATTGTACGTTGTAGCCAGATGTTACTAAAGCACTTGTGCTTCCTGCATAATATAGAAAATGCATTTATTTTAATTTCCATCAAACTGGTACTGACAGATGCACTTCTCCTCACCGATTCTTCTGATGTCAATGATATTTCTTAAGATACTATGAAGTGATCGAAAACTAGATATCAATACCGGTAGCGACAGCGGAACATCTCTGCTCTGAGCTGTGTGCCAGATGGGGACTCCAACTTGGAACATTGCCTTCCGCGGGCTGTGATCTTGCTCACTCACGACCCGTCCTCACAGCTTCCTTCGGCCAGGTAGGCAGAAGACTTCCTGTGGTGTTTAGGAAGTAGGAGATGCGCGGATCCAGGGTTCAGTTCTCGGTAGAGAGTTCACAGGTTATTATAGTTTTTGTCACTCTTCCTGTCAGCAGACATACTTTGCCATGAACCCACTTGCAACATGCAACATACGTACTCTATTTATAAATTTAAACGCATTTCTATTCCTACAGTGTGTTTACTCTAGACGCACTTCGTTTTCTACGTTAAGGCATATTCATGTATTTAAACTGGAATGATACAGGTTGTTTTAAATGTGATATTTGTGGTTAAGAAAACCGTTCATGTCCTAATTTTTAGTTAAATATGTTACGACTTGTAGTTATTATTTTGTGTGGTTGAAATCTGTATTTCCTTTCATTTGCTTACAGGCTAGAGATCGCACTCTCACGTCACTTACAAAATAGAAACGTTTTCACGTTACGATCGCTTCTAGAGAAGACGACATGAAAATAATTAGAATAAATGATAAAAGGCACATTCTGACCTTGCAAGAAAAAACCTTTTAAATGATCAGGTGTACTTGACAAATGCCTCACTACATTAACAGATAAAATAGCAGAGTAACACTCCTACAGATTGAAACTTGCTGGCAGATTAAAACTGTGTGCCCGACTGAGACTCAAACTCGGGACCTTTGCCTTTCGCGGGCAAGTGCTCTACCATCTGAGCTACCGAAGCACGACTCACGCCCGGTCTCACAGCTCTACTTCTGCCAGTATCTCGTCTCCTACCTTCCAAACTGATGACCATAGATGTTTAGTCCCATAGTGCTCAGAGCCATTTGAACCATTTTAGCCAGAACCGACGCCGAGGCAACTGTGTTGCACCACAGGCCATACACGAACGACGATTGCGGACTTGTGTGCGGGCGAATACACGTGTATCTCTTGAGGAACTGAGCGCCCAGATGAATTAACGGGCTATCAACTGTGTCTCCTGAATGGGCATTCAGCGAACTGTGCTGCATATGGACCTCCGAAGCAGGCGTCTGGTTCATGCATGGATGCCGATGTTCATCGGCTGCGAAGGCTCGAAGTTGCACGCTAGTACCGCAGCTGGACATCCACTGAATTGCGACATACGAACTACGTTTTCTGCACCATAGGAGAGATGTCCGTTGGCTTGTACGACCGTGCAACTATTGTCTAGACCGGAGGAGGGAGCGTTATGGTCTCGGGAATGCTTTCGTGGCGTTCTATGTGTGATCTTGTCATTCTGGATGGCTTAGTAGATCAACACTAGTATGCATGTACCCACGTCCACCCCTACGTACAGTTGGTTTCTCCTCTGCTCAGTGGCATCGGTCGGCTGGACAACGCAACGTGTCACACAGCTCGCAGTGGTTCGAAGAACACCAGGAAGAGTTTACCGTCCTCCTTTGGCCTTCAACCCCCCCTCCCCCCTTCCCGTTTTAAGTCTAGTCGAGACTCTGAGGGACCACCTTCACCACGCTGTTCCCCCCTGGGTCCTCAACCGAGAAACCTAGCGCAGCTGTACACCGCACTGCGCATAGCTCCACATCCCTGTCGGTACCTTTCAGAATTCACTGACACTTTTCCTGCCCATCCGCGAAGCAAAACACTGTTATTCAGCTTTTTAGCATGTGGTCCTAGTAAAGTGATTGGGCCGTCTATATCTTCATACAAATAAATTCCTCCTGCGAGGCCATGGTACTAGCGAACAAAGCCCGATGGACTTGTTATACAAGATTCGTGCTAAGCATTCCCGAACAGTCATATGAAAGTGTGTCGGTGCGCCATCATCTATGTACCATACCCGCACCGTTTCACCATAAGGAGCATCACCCAAATAATCGATTCGGTTTGTTGCGGGAACTGAGAGCGAGCACGATCAAAAAGACGGTAAGGTAGGTAATGTGATCCTATTGTCACCGACACATTTCCAATCGTTAACGCAAATCTCCGCTCATACACTATGTGATCAAAAGTATCCGGACACCTGGCTGAAAATGACTTACAAGTTCGAGCCGCCTTCCATTGTTAATGATGGAATTCAATATGGTGTCGGCCCACCCTTAGCCTTGATGACAGCTTCCTCTCTCGCAGGTATAAGTTCAATCAGGTGATGGAAGTTTTCTTGGGGAATGGCAGCCCATTCTTCACTGAGTGCTGCACTAAGGAGAGGTACCGATGTCGCTCCGTGAGGCCTAGCACGAAGTCGGCGTTCCAAAATATCCCAAAGGTGTTGTACAGGATTCAGGTCAGGACTTTGTGTAGGCCAGTCCATTACTGGGATGTTATTGTCGTGTAACCACTCCGCCACAGGCCGTGCATTATGAACAGGTGCTCTATCGTGTTGAAAGATGCAATCGCCATCCCCGAATTGCTCTTCAACAGTCGGAAGCAAGAAGGTGCTTAAAACATCAATGTAGGCCTGTGCTGTGATAGTGCCATGCAAAATAACAAGGGGTGCAAGCCCCCTCCATGAAAAACACGACTAAACCATAACATCACCACCTCCGAATTTTACTGTTCGCACTACACACGCTGGCACATGACGGTCACCGAGCATTCGCCATACCCACACCCTGCCATCGGATCGCCACATTGTGTACCTGATTCGTCACTCCACACAACGTTTTTCCACTGGTCAATCTTGCAATGTTTACGCTCCTTACACCAAGCGAGGCGTCGGTTGGTATTTACCGACGTGATGTGTGGCTTATGGGCAGCCGCTCCACCATGAAATCCAAGTTTTCTCACCTACCGCCTAACTGACATAGTACTTGCAGTGGATTCTGATGCAGTTTGGAATTCCTGTGTGATGGTCTGGATAGATGTCTGCATATTATACATTACGACCCTCTTCAACTGTCGGAGAACTCTGACAGTCAACAGACGAGATCGGCCTGTACGCTTTCGTACTGTACGTGTCCCTTCATGTTTCCACTTCACTATCACATCGGAAACAGTGGACCTTGGGATGTCTATCAGTGTGGAAATCTCGCGTACGGACGTATGAAACAAGTGACACCCAATCACCTGACCACGTTAGAAGTCCATGAGTTACGTGGAGCGCCCCATTCTGCTCTCTCACGATGTGTAAGGACTAATGAGGACGCTGATACGGAGTAACTTTTAAGTAACATAGACATTAGGAACTGTGGGTCATTCCCACATTGTTTAATGGTCTTTGACAGAAAGCAAATCAAGCTGTAACGTAAGACGCGGCAAGGAATTGCACACTTTACACATGATCTGATGATGATACATGAAAGCAGGGGTTTGGGGGGGAGGGGGTGGGGTCTTTCGGGGAAGAGAACAAACTGCTTGGTCATCGGTGTCAACGGATCAGGGAAGGATGGGGAAGGAAGTCGGCCGTGCTCTTTCAAAGGAACCATCCCGGCATTTGCCCGGAGAGATTTAGAGAAATCACGAACAACCTAAATCAGGATGGCCGGTCGCGTTATACATGATGTGGATACAATTCAGTATCCGTCATATGGTAGAGCGCCGAAGGCCTTTGGCTGCAACAGTACTTCTGGTCACCTTTCGACGTGTGACGAAGGGTATTCTGCCTACCACTGTCACTTCCCCCTTCTCCTCTTCCAGTCGCGCGTAGTACGGGGGAAGAACCATTGCTGGTAAGCTTCCATTTGAAGTTGCATCTGTTTAATTTGTTCACGGTCGTTTTGCGAGATAAAAACGGTCGGCGGGGAGACAATTTGTGCAGGAACTAGAAAGCAGTTATAAGAGTAGAGGGGCACGAAAGGGAAGCAACGGTTGAGAAGGGGGTGAGACAGGGTTGTAGCCTAATCCCGATGATCTGTACATTGAACAAGCAGTAAAGGTAACCAAAGAAAGGAGTAGGAATTAAAATCCAGGGAGAAGGAATAAGAACCTTGAGGTTTGCTGCTGTCAGGGACAGCAAAGGACTTGGAAGAACAGTTGAACGGAATGGGCAGTCTCTTGAAAAGAAGATGTAAGATGGACATCAACAAAAGCAAAACAGGGTAATGGAATGTAGTCAAATCGTAGATGAGTTTTTCTGTTTGGGCAGCAAAATAATAGAGGATGGTCGAAGTAGAGACGATATAAAATGTAGACAGCGATGGCAAGCAGAGCGTTTCTGAAGAAGAGAAATCTGTTAACATCAAGCAAAGATTTAAGTATCAGGAAGTCTTTTCTGAAAGTATTTGTACGGAGTGTAGCCATGTATAAAGGTGAAACATAAAATGATTAAAAGTTTAGACAAGAAGAGAATAGAAGCTTTTGAAATATGGCGCTACAGAAGAATGCTGAAGATTAAGTGGGTAGATCACACAACCAATGAGAAGGTGCTGAATAGAATTGGGGATAAGAGAAATTTGTGGCGCAACTTGACTAGAAGAAGGGATCGGTTGGTAGGACATGTTCTGAGGCAGTTTAGTACAGGAGGGAAGCGTGGAGGGTAAAAATCGTAGAGGGAGACCAAGAGATGAATACACTAAACACATTCAGAAGGATGTAGGTTGCAGTAGTTATTCGGAGATGAAGCTTGCACAGGATAGAGTAGCATGGAGAACTGCATCAAACCAGTCTTTGGACTGAAGACCACAACAACAACAACAATAGCAACAATGTTTCACAAACTATGAATATATTGGCGTCTAAATAATGGGGTCCTGTTTCTGTCACTCGTTTTCACTTACAGAGGTCAAGTCAGCTTTTCGGCTTTCTTTCAACTTTTATTTTATTTTTGTATTTCATCTTCGTTGACTGTCTTTCCATTTCTGTCTACCCTCAGCTTCCTATGGTCTGCCGTTTCTGCCTGTGTACCGAAGAATCATGTTGAATTTGTTGTTGGAGAAGGTAAGTTAGAAATCAGGTCGCAAGCTCATTCACGTTGGCGGGACATCACGCTAGCATCTGAGAAGTGATCTATGTTAAACTATCTCGTACATTTCCAGAATGAATTTTCGCTCTGCAGATGAATTCGTGCTGATTTGAAACAGCCGGGCTGGGATTCGAACTTGGGGCCTTTGCCATTCGCAGAAAGTACCATACCACTAACCTATCCAAGCACGGTTTACGAACGTTCGTCACTGCTTCTTTTCCGCCAGTACATCTCATACTTTCCACACTTCACATAAGGTTTCCCGTATACCTTTCTGGATTAGCACTCGCCCGGGAAAGCCAAGGTTACAGGTCAGACTCCCGGTCGGGCACATAGTTTTATTATTCCAAGCAGTTTCAAGACAGCGTGCAACCTGCTACAGAGTGAAAGATTGCAATTTGTTGCTGCTATTTAGCGTTTTAGTTTCTGAAGTCTGAAATCAGTGGTTTGAACTTACACCTACGGTAAATCCTCAGTTTCAAAATTACCTCTAGACGGGAGTGGAGTCGAATTAGCAAAATTTGGCTGTATTACAGTGAGAGTCATTTACTTCACACGATCACCTGATTTCGGCGATGTGACAATTTTTGTGCTAAGTCATATCTTCATAATTATATCAGGCACGATGTGTGGGAGACACACTGTTGTCGTAGTAGATTTCAATAACACTATTACCATAGTAGAGTACGTACGTTAACATAAAAACTCATAATATATAGGATTTACCGTAAGTAGCTGTGGGCTACAGAAGTAGACTGTGCGAAAATTACATGACATGAAAGGGTGGAGCGTCTTTCCAAGTTTCGATTCATAATACGCACCGTTTAGTAGTTATACTAGAGGATAGGCATATCAGAACATGCGGAAAAATTATCTTCCCTATACTGTCGCATTGTGTACAGGTAGGCAACCAAATGAACAGAACGATTCATGTTAGCGTCTTCAGACTTCAATGAATTGCATGCAGGTATTGATGTTAGCTGCGTCACAGACGGTGTCCATACTGAGCGCCTGTGATGTAGGTTAAATACGGGCAGAGATGCTCTATCCACTGACATCTGTCATATTCACTATATTTCGGAGTTTTCACGACGACATCTTCTGAAACTGTGGAGGTACCTATGAACAAGAACGTTGCTCTTCATGATGTGGTCTGATACTGTCCAGTCTATAATAAACAGCGTAAACAGCATAAATGGTTATTAAAGGGTGAACGGTTAACTGGAAATTGATTCGCCAACAGAAACCAGGGGAAGTTAGACAATGTGGAACTCTGTGGTTAGCTGCGAGTTCCGTGTGCCATACAATTTTGTTGAATTACCACCATTTAACAAAAAATGGGAAAATTTAATATAAGAGCTAAATTAACCAGTGAAGTGTTGAGCATTACTAACATAAATAAAAAGAACCAAGTGAGTAGATGGAAGGAGCATATTGGAAAATTTTAAAAAATTCAGAGCAAGCAGGAGCTTAAGTCCCCCCCTCCCCTCCCTCCCCCTCCCCTTCCCCCCTCCCCCACAAAAAAGGTAATCAGACAAAAATCTAGAAATATAAGGTCCACCTTTTGAGCTTCATAAACGCCAGGTTGGATGTATTGAAATAATCTTGCAAAAAGGGAGGAGATTGAGAAACAGTTTTCTCAATTTAACACATTTTATTAGAATAAAACATCGTATTAAAAATTCACAAATTAATTTTAAACTGTGATATGTCGTTGTCTGTTATTTAATCATTTATCTCACTTATACTATTATTATACTGAGAACTGAGGTGTATTGCGGAGATAAATAAAAAAAAATCTTAGGTGCGTGTGGAAGAAGTTCACAAAAACATACATGATTCACACGCACAAGAATAGACATGAATTTCGTCCATCACAATAAGTCAAAGATTTTGAGGTTCATTCCCACAGCTATGACTGAGTCATTGTGAATACGAATACTATGGAATACTTTCCGACAGAGAAATTTATCTGCATCATCTTCCACACGAAAGTAAGGTATGCCGGCGTGAAACACCCACAAATGCAGTCAATATTCATGAGCAAAGCAAAATTAACAAGACACTTGAAAATTTCAAGGACACTTGAAAATTTCAAGGACACAAAGTATATAAAGCGTATAGACACAAAGAGCTGTAAAATATCAAGCAGAATTAAGAAGAAACGTTGTACAAGATGGTACTGAAATTAAACACAGTTAAATGACACCACGTGGTACGAACAAAGCTACCCAATCATAAAACTAAAAGGAAATGAAAAGCATAACAAATAAAACACATACACATGAGAAAAGTTCACACATACATTCCAATTAAAAGAGGAGTCAGACAACTGAATTTAAACTTGTGCTGGGGTAACGAACTTCTTTTCTATATCTACATGGATACTTCGCAAATCACACTTAAGTAATTGGCAGAGGGTTCATCGAGTCTCCTTCAGAATAATTCTCTATTACTTAAATCTCGAACAGCGCGCGGTAAAAACGAACACCTATATTTTTCCCTGCCAACTCTGATTCCCCTTATTTTATTATGAGGATCATTTTTCCCTATGTAGGTTAACATCAACAAAAGATTTTCGCATTCGGGGGGAGAAAGTTGGTGATTGTAATTTCGTGAGGAGATTCCGCCCCAACGAAAAACGCCTTTGTTCCAATGATGTCCACCCGAAATCCTGTATCGTGTCCGTGACACTCTCTCCCTTAATTCGGGATAGTAGAAAACGTACCGCTCTTCTTTGAATTTTCTCGATGCACTCCGTTAATCCTATCTGGTAAGGATCCCACACCGCGCGGAAGTACTACAAAAGAGGACGGACAAGCGTATTTTAGACAGTCTCTTTAGTTGATCTGTTACATTTTCTAAGTGTTCTGCCAATAAAACGCAGTCTTTGGTTTGCCTTCCAACAACATTTTCTATATGTTCTTTCCTATTTAAGTTGTTCGTAATTTTAATTAGTAGGTACTTATTTGAACTTATTGCCTTTAGATTTGACTGATTTATCACGCAACCGAAGTTTAATGGATTCCTTTTAGCACTCATTAGGATAACCTCACACTTTTCCATTGTCAGTTTTCGCACCATACAGATATCTTTTCCAAGTCATTTTGCTGTTTACTTCGATCTTCTAATGACTTTACTACACGATAAATGCAAACAACCTAAGAAGGCTGCTCAGATTGTCTCCTAAATCGTTTATATAGACAAAAAGCAGCATAGGGTCTATAGCATTACGTTGGGGAACTCAAGAAATGATTTTCCATCAATTACTACGAACTGTGACCTGTCTGACAGGAAATCACGAATCCAATCACATAACTGAGACGATATTCCACAAATACATAATTTCACTACAAGCCGCTCGTTTGGTACAGTGTCAAAAGCCTTTTAGAAATCTAAAACGGAATCAATTTGAAATCTCTTGTAAGTAGCACTCAGCACTTCGTGTGAGTAAAGAGCTAGTTGTGTTACACAAGAACGATGCTTTCTAAATCCATGTTGACTGTGGCAATAGATCGTTCTCTTCGAGGTAATTCGTATTGTTAGAAAACAATATATGTTCCAAAATTCTGCTGCATATCGATATGGGCCTGTAGTTATATGGGCCTGTAATTTATCGGATTACTCCTACTACCTTTCTTAAATATTGGCGTGCCCTGTGCAACTTTCCAGTCTTTGGGTACGAATCTTCCGTCTATCGAGCGGTTGTATATGATTGTTAAGTATGGAGCAATTGCATCAGCATATTCTGAAAGGAACCTAATTGGTATACAGTCTGGACCAAAAGACTTGCTTTTATTAAGTGATTTACGCTACTTCACTACTCCGAGAATATTGACTTCTAAGTTATTAATGTTGAGAGCTGTCCTTGATTCGAATTCTGGAAGAATTTGGTGAAGGAATTTCTAAAGGCTGTGTTTATTATCTCTGCTTTAGCAGCACTGTTGTGGATAATTTTTCCATTGCTATCTCGCAGAGAAGGCATTTACTGCGTACTTTACATGCGACCAGAATCTCTTTGGATTTTAGGCTAGTTTTCGAGATAAAGTTTCGTTGTGGAAACTGTTATGAGCATCTCGCATCGAAGTCCGCACTAAATTTGGAGCTTCTGTAAAAGATCGTCAATCTTTCAGATTTTGCGTACGTTTAAATTTGGCAAGCTGTTTTCGTTGTTTCTGAAAAAGTGGTCAGATCAGTTTTGTGTACCATGGGGGAACAGCTCGATCGTTTGTTAATATAATTCTTTCAATTGCTGTCGACACTATTTATTTGAATTCAAGCCTCATCTAGTCTACACTTACTTCGTTAATTTGGAAGGAGTGGAGATTGTCTGTCAGGAAGGCGTCAAGTAAATTTTTATCTGCTTTTTTTTAATAGGTATATTTTTCGTTTATTTTTGGAGGTTTTGGGGATTACAATATTCAGTCTCGCTACGACAACCCTGTGCTCACTAATACTTGTATCTGTTTTGGGTTGTTTTGGGGGGGGGGGGGAGGAGTCCAGATAGCGAGGTCATCGGTCTCACCGGATTAGGGAAGGACTGGGAAGGAAGTCGGCCGTGCCCTTTCAAAGGAACCATCCCGGCATTTGGCTGGAGCGATTTAGGGAAATCACGGAAAACCTAAATCAGGATGGCCGGACGCGGGATTGAACCGTCGTCCTCCGGAATGCGAGTCCAATGTGCTAGCCACTACGTATCTGTTTTGATGCTCGTTATTAGCTCTGGATTATTTGTTGCTAAGAGGTCAAATGCGTTCTCGCAACCGTTTACAATTCGCTCATGAAGCGAATGCGTTTGGCACAATTTCAGATGAAGTTTTATGCATACCTCTGGATTTAAACATGTATTTTCGCCAAAATATCGAGAGTAAATTAAAATCGTCTCCAATTATATGAGTCGGGTACGTGTTCGAAATTAAACTAAAGTTTTCTTTCAACCGTATGTTTTGGCTACACAAAGCAAGGACCGGAAAAACTTACTATGTAAATACTGAAAATAAACTCGTGACTAAACTGTGAAAAGTAAGAGAAGTCGACTACAGAACCTGAAACTGAAGTAGCAAATCAAACGCGTACGTCAGTTAGAACGGCTATGCACCATCACTCATTAACAAATTCACCAGCGCCAAGTCGCTATTAAGACTAACCACCTTTACTCACCAATGGTTCAGTCCCTAGTGGCGAGAGCACATTCTCCCCAGGTAGCCGGAAGAGACGAGAGGGGTCCTTCCCGGCACCAACTTAACTACTTTCGAATGATTACCGAAAGGGTACAAATCTCTTTGTCTTGATTGAAAAAATCTATGTTGGCTGCAGTGTTGCTACCAGACCATACAGCCAGATGCTGTACTGCTGCCATTTAAAAGACAAATTCAACATACACACTCACTCACTCATCCATTCAGAGGATAGAAACTGGAGGAAAATTTGAAGCACGAAATGTCGACAATACACACAGAATTAGGTGCCTACTTGAAAAATGGGGCTAACACGAAGTACAAAACTGAATGACAAATGATCGAGCATAATAACGCAAAATACAAATTAAATAAGCAGCAGTTCGAAGATAAACGGACAATGACCACCACTGCCCAGCTGGTCAAACTTATCGATATGTGCCAGGGAAAATATGCCTAATTATAATATGCTGGTGCGAAAAACTTTGTTGGACGAAAGATACTTGCGCATGGTCTGTCACTGCCAATAAACACAGATCGATGAAATTTTGACCATAGAAAGAACTGCATAGTACAGTACAGAACGTAACTGCAAGAAATACGCAGTGAGATGAACAGACATGACACTTTCACTTAAAGACAAAAATTGCACTGAAATCACAACGATTCATGATATTACAAAAGGCGGTACATGGTTCGTAATATGGAGTGTGATCACCACGGACGGCACTGCATGGTCAACAACGCTCTTTCATGCTGGTCGGAATATTGGTAAGGAATTCCTGTTGTGGGGCCTTCCATTCCTACACCACCGCGTCGACGAGTACCGGAGGGTCGTTGGTGCATGCGGACGGTCTCTAATACATCTCGGCAACGGATCAACACGTGGATGGCGACCAGTGAGGGTAACGGGTTGAAAGACTTGGAGGTCAGCGCGGTCATGCAACATTATGCCTGCCCACATCACAGCACCTGTAAGAGCAAAACGATCATGTTTGACAGTGTTACTGGGTGCATTACGCGTTCCCACATCTCACCATATGAGGGTGCGTCCAGCTCTCTCGAAGATGGTCGTTTTGGTGCTCCAAGTGCTATGGTGTGGAGAGGCAAGATGTTGCATGTGTGCACTGACTTTCAAATCTTTGAAAGCCGTAGACTCACTGGCCAACATTATTTGTGACACTGTACGCCTTTCTCACGTCCGGCTTTTCAGCTGTGCATTCGGATTTAATTTCATTTTTATGGATGACAATAAGCGACCGCATCGCTTTGTGCAGGTGGTGGAGCTCTTGGAATGAGAGGATACTCGACGAATGGACCAGCCTGAGCGTTTCCAAACCTTAAACCAGACCGAGCACATGAGGGATGCGTTGGGAGACTGCAGCACGTCCACACGCACCAACGACGACCAGCAGTTATCAACCATGCTGACCGAGGAATGGAACGACCTGCTACCAGAATTATTTACTAACCTTGTGACCACATAGGAGCACGTTGCAGAGGGTACACTGCCGTCCTTGATGATCGCGCATCCTGTTAAGAAACGTGTTCAGACTTTCGTGATTTACGAAGTAAATAAGTATTTTTTATTTATCCGTAACCATTTTCCACGCAAAAATAAGAACATGGATTTTCTTGAATTACAGCGTCAACTACCAAGAATCAAAACAAATATTTAAGACAAAATGTACGTAATTTTTATGTAGAATCTGCTTCTGCAATAAAAAATGGGGGTTCCCACTTGAAATTTTAAAGTTGCCTCACGCTACACTCCCAAGGGGCTGGGGTGGCGGGCTAATTTTAGCACCAGCAGATGTTCCCCTCGAAAATAATCAACTTTGGATCCTACACATTTTTTCGTGTGAAACTTATTTTTCGAGTTATTCTTGTTTGTCAACTTAAAATTTACACCCTGTATATCCGTATCAGAGTTACGCTGCGTTACATTATGCTGCAGCAACGCAATCGAACGGAAACCCTTTGATCGCTCCTTATACGCTGTCCGACCACATTAATGTGACTGTGTGTCAAAAGCCTGAATAATCAACTTTTGCGTCGCGGACGGCTGCGAGATATGCAGGAAAAGGGACAGTACGGTATGGACATGGATGAGGAGCCATGCCGACTCCAGTGCCTTAGCCAGCTGTGCTTGGTTTCTCGGTTGAGGATCCATGGCATGAACAGCGCGATAGTGGTGTTCCCTTTTTTTTTTTTTTTGGCCATCAGTCTACTGACTGGTTTGATGCGGCCCGCCACGAATTCCTTTCCTGTGCTAACCTCTTCATCTCAGAGTAGCTCTTGCAACCTACGTCCTCAATTATTTGCTTGACGTATTCCAATCTCTGTCTTCCTCTACAGTTTTTGCCCTCTACAGCTCCCTCTAGTACCATGGAAGTCATTCCCTCATGTCTTAGCAGATGTCCTATCATCCTGTCCCTTCTCCTTATCAGTGTTTTCCATATATTCCTTTCCGATTCTGCGTAGAACCTCCTCATTCCTTACCTTATCAGTCCATCTAATTTTCAACATTCGTCTATAGCACCACATCTCAAATGCTTCGATTCTCTTCTGTTCCGGTTTTCCCACAGTCCATGTTTCACTACCATACAATGCTGTACTCCAGACGTACATCCTCAGAAATTTCTTCCTCAAATTAAGGCCGGTATTTGATATTAGTAGACTTCTCTTGGCCAGAAATGCCTTTTTTGCCATAGCGAGTCTGCTTTTGATGTTCTCCTTGCTCTGTCCGTCATTGGTTATTTTACTCCTTAGGTAGCAGAATTCCTTAACTTCGTTGACTTCGTGACCACCAATCCTGATGTTAAGTTTCTCGCTGTTCTCATTTCTACTACTTCTCATTACCTTCGTCTTTCTCCGATTTACTCTCAAACCATACTGTGTACTCATTAGACTGTTCATTCCGTTCAGCAGATCATTTAATTCTTCTTCACTTTCATTCAGGATAGCAATGTCATCAGCGAATCGTATCATTGATATCCTTTCAGCTTGTATTTTAATTCCACTCCTGAACCTTTCTTTTATTTCCATCATTGCTTCCTCGATGTACAGATTGAAGAGTAGGGGCGAAAGGCTACAGCCTTGTCTTACACCCTTCTTAATACGAGCACTTCGTTCTTGATCGTCCCACAGATTCTGAATTGGGTTTAAATGCGAGGAGTTTGGTGGCCAGGGGCCGCCCGCGGTATCCGAGCGGTTCTAGGCACGTCAGTCCGGAACCACGCGGCTGCTACGGTCGCAGGTTCGAATCCTGCCTCCGGCATGGATGTGTGTGCTGTCCTTAGGTTAGTTAGGTTTAAATAGTTCTAAGTTCTAGGGGACTGATGACCTCAGATGTTAAGTCCCATAGTGCTCAGACCCATTTGAACCATTTTTTGGTGGCCAGGGGAACATGGTATAATCATCACCACGCTTGTACACTGCGAGCTGAGTGACACATTCCATTGTCTTGCTGGGTTTACCACAGTGCTCAGGAAAAACAAAGTTCATGTAGGGATGGACATGGTCCTGAAGGATAGATGCATTTTTGTGTTGATCCACTGAGACTTTCAGAACGACGAAATCATCCACGAAATATCAAGAAAGCGTTCGCCAGATAATAACACTCCCTCCTCCGGTCTGGACCCTTCCGACCCTTCTTGCAAGGTGTTTGCTTTCTGATGTTTCAAACCGTACACGTGAGAGATCATCTTGTCATCTGGAAAAATCACCTGTCACCTATCAGTGGACGTCCAGTGGTGATACTTTCGAACAAATTGCAGCGTTCGCCACCAATGAACAATAGTCGAAGGGACACAGTTGGTAGCCCCTTGGTTCGTCTGGAACGGTCAGTTGCTGGACAGTTACACTTCTATTCACCCGTACACATCTTCGCAGTGGCGTACTCCCATGTCATCTATGGCCCATGGGCCACCACAGTTGCATTCGTGTTAGTTTTGGATAGCGGCGTTTTGACACGCACAGTATATTTCAATCACGGCGGCTCATTAACAGTTTATAAACTTAGCCGTTTCGGAAGTGCTTCCTCCCTTGGCCGGAAGGCAATGATCATGCCTTTTGGACCTCAGATAAGTCGCTCCGTTTTTGTATTATGACAATGACTGCACTGTTTTCCGAGTCCCCCCAGACACTCTTTATGTTGCACATTGGCATCCAACATAGGCGACGATCACGTAAATGTGACTGAACTGTGTGTTATTAATTTGCGTATCACAAATGTGTTCACTATGCTTCCTACAGTAATTCGTTCTATAAAACTGAATTCAAGATTTTAGAAAATCATTTTCATAGACTGCAATTGAAAAGCTTTCAGAAACTCACCAGAGTCGTCAGCGGTCATGGAAGAGCTCACAATTAATTGCAGAATACCTGAGCAATTATTTGTTACATTTGTACCGCTCCGTTTCATCAGATACTCAGTTGAATATGTTTCATACAACCACACAGTGTTAGTAAAATTGCAAGGGTAAAACTAAGCACCTGCAAATGGGACATGGCCGAAATTAGACGACCGTATGTAATAAATGACTGTGATCATAATACAACCAAATAACTTTTAATTAATTTGGTGGTGGTACTCGATATGAAAGAAAAACTTGTCACAGTTTTAATTTCAGTCGGAAGGTCGGACTTTCCGCAGGCGAGGCTCCGTCCCGCGCCCTCGTGTCGAGCGTTCCGCGGCGTGGCGGTCTGCGGCCACACCTCTCACGAGCGGCGCGGCTGTGCTTTGTGCGCCGCTCTGACCTGTGCGGCACAAATGGTGAGTGACGGCCGGCCGGCCCCCCTCGCGCCGTCTGTGGAGACGCCATTCAGCGCGCGGCTAAATGTATCGCCCAAGAGGACATTAGTCTCGGCCGCTTCGCGTCGCACCCACACCTGCCCACACGCGTCACCTGCTCCGCCTTCTCGCCCCTGCCGGCGGTCGACCGGCAGTGTTCGACGAGAGGGCTGACATAACACGAGAACTACTCTCTAGAACCCAAGCGAGGACCTAATACTCTTTCCTCACTGGTGAGGCAGACTTTTTTAAAAAGTCATCAATCTTTCGACTGGTTTGATGCTTATCTCCAATTTCATCTCATCTCTACGTAGCTATCACGCTTAGCGCACAGTGCCTGGAAAAAAAGAAGCGAAGCACCAAGAAGGAGCGGAGGGAAAGAAATGAATCTTCACAGATGGAGAGAGTAGGTGAGGTTATAACAAAATCGAGTGAAATTTATATGGAACATGTGTAAGTAGGCTGTTTAGGTTTCTATGTTGGTAGCGCTCTGTATGAAAATCACTGACCGTGCTGTGTGCAGTCGGTGGCTCGTCGACACTGTTGGAATATTCGCTAATGTAGTTTTGGGCGGTTGGATGTGAACAGCGCGTAGCGTTGCGCAGTTGGAAGTGAGCCGCCAGCAGTGGTGGATGTGGGGACAGAGATGCCAGAGTTTTGAGAGCGGACGATATGGACGTGTGTCCGTCACAAAGAGGAAATTTGTAAGACTAGATATCATGAACTGATAGATACATGATGACTTTTGAACACTATTAAGGTAAATAAATTGTTTGTTCTCTATCAAAATCTTTCATTTGCTAACTATGCCTAACAGTAGCTAGTGCCTTCCGTAGTTGATAATCTGAAACGTCCCCGTAGAAAAATTATGAAGACTGTGCCGGTAAACTTCTACGTTATTTGATACAAAGGCAGCTGAGTAAAACTGAACGTACTCAGACAGTTCCCTCTTTACATATTCTGCTCACCACTGAACTGACACACAAAATTTTTAGCGCAACGCAAATCCCTACAAAAGAATGGCCTTAATTAACAATAACCTATACCTTTCATGAATCACTTACCTTACAAAAATCTTCGTTACTCGAACTACTGCAATACAGCGAGCGCCAACATTGCCAGCTAAATAAAAGATTCTAACTACGAAAGGCACTAACTACTGATATGCATAGTTAGCAAATGAAAGATTTTGATAGAGAACAAACAATATATTTACCTTAAAATGTTCAAAAGTCATCATATATGTATCAGTTTATGACATCCAGTCTTACAAATTTCCCCTTCCTGACGGACACACGTCCAGATCGTCCGCTCTCAAAACTCTTGCATCTCTGTCCCCACATCCACCACTGCTGGCAGCTCACCCCCAACGTGCTGTTCACATCCAACTGCCCAAAACTACAATAGCGAATATTACAACAATGTCAACCAGCCACAGACTGCACACAGCACGGTCAATGATTTTCATACAGAGCGCTACGTGGCGTTACCAACATAAAAAACCTATGCAGCCTACATACACATGGCAGCATGAGTCCATTTATACTCTGACGATGTACCCCATCTGGCCTGAGTAGCTGCAACGGTCGCCGCCGGTTCGAATCCTGCCTCAGGCATGGGTGTGTGTGATGTCCTTACGTTTTTTAGTTTAAGTAGTTCTAAGTATAGGGGACCGATGACTTCAGATTTTAAGACCCATAGTACTTAGAGCCTTTGTTTTTTGGTCTGAGTACAGACACAGATAACTTTGGAAAGCGAGTCATAAAGCTGTTGTAACCCCTCCTGAGGCAAGGTGGCCAACAACTACTTTAACTGGTTCTTGGTATCCAGGATACTGGCAGTGGTATGGAGTTGACGTCCTAGCTGGTCCTACGCGTGTTCTGTAGGGGATAAAAATGGGAACTTTGCGGCCTTGAGTGTGCCTCAACATCACGCAGACAGTTCATAGAGGCATGTGCCCTTTGTGGACGAGTATTGTCGTGTTGAATAATCACACATAGATACTGTCGCCTGAGACGTCACACATGAGGGCGCAAGCTATCCGTGACATACCGTTGTGCCACCAGAGTTCCCTCTGTTACTACCAGCTGCGACCTGAAATCCGACCCGATTGCTCCCGTCCACGACTCCATGAGCAACACTGCAGCGCCTCTCCAAGACATGCATAGAATGGAACCACTCCCCAGGCCGCTACCAAAGTCGCTGACATTCGTCATTCGAGTTAGGGCAGAACAGCGAGTCGTCACAGACCGAAATGCGACGCCAGTCATCAACAGTCCGTATTTCCCTGTCAAGGCAGCATTTCAATCGCAGCCTTTGTATTGTAGTGTTCACGGCTGCCTGCGTATGCGACGGCGATTCCGTAATCCAGCTACTGCAATTGAAACAAAAAACTCTACTTCGGTACGGGCATCTTGAAAAGAAGGGTGGTGCAAGAGGGATAAATCGAGTATGGAAACCCGTTGAAGAAGGAAAAGCTATAAACTAACAACAAAACTGAAAAAAGTAAATGAAGAGATACAAAATAGAGATGTGCAGTATCTACATCTACATCGACATCTACACCCATACTCCGCAAGCCACCTGACGGTGTGTGGCGGAGGGTACTTTGAATACATCTATCGGTTCTCCCTTCTATTCCAGTCTCGTATTGTTCGTGGAAAGAAAAATTGTCGGTATGCCTCTGTGTGGGCTCTAATCTCTCTGATTTTATCCTCATGGTCTCTTCGCGAGAGCCGCGCAGGATTAGTCGAGCGGTCTAAGGCGCTGCAGTCGTGGACTGTGGGGTTAGTCCCGGCGGAGGTTCGAGTCCTCCCTCGGGCATAGGTGTGTGTGTTTGTCCTTAGGATAATTTAGGTTAAGTAGTGTGTAATCTTAGGGACTGATGACCTTAGCAGTCCTATAAGATTTCACACACACACACACACACACACACACACACACACACACACACACACACATTCTTCGCGAGGGAGCAATATACTGCTTGACTCCTCGGTGAAGGTATGTTCTCGAAACTTCAACAAAAGCCCGTACCGAGCTACTGAGCGTCTCTCTTGCAGAGTCTTCCACTGGAGTTTATCTATCATCTCCGTAACGCTTTCGCGATTACTAAATGATCCTGTAACGAAGCGCGCTGATCTCCGTTGGATATTCTCTATCTCACACTACATTTCACTTCGTGTAATTTTTGTTTATCTGCAAGGCTTTGGCTATGTTTATGTTTGCTGTGAAGTTCCCTTTGCTTCCGTAGCAGTTTTATAACTCGGTTGTTGTATCACGGTGGCTCTATTCCATCTCTTACGATTTTGCTTGGCACATACTCATCTAATGCATATTGTACATCTAATGCATATTGTACGATGGTTTTGAACTCTGTCCACTGATCCTCAGCACTATCTGTACTTGAGATAAAACTTTTGTGTTCAGCCGTCAAGTACTCTGAAATCTACTTTTTGTCACTTTTGGCAAACAGAAATATCTTCCTACCTTTTTTAATATTTCTATTCACGGCTGAAATCACCGGTGCTGTAACCGCTTTATGATCGCTGATTCCCTGTTGTGCGTTAACTGTTTCAAATAGTTCGGCTCTCTGTTTAACTGCTCAAGGTAGTTTTTAGATAATACACTTAAAAAATTTCACTGGACTCTTTGTCCCTGCCATCCGTTATAAACGTTTGAGTCTCCCAGTCTATATCTGGTAAATTGAAATCTCCACCCAAAACTATAACATGGGCGGGAAATCTACTCGAAATATTTTCCAAATTTTTCTTCAGGTGCTCAGCCACAACAGCTGCTGAGCCAGGATGCCTATAGACACATCCAATTACCATGTTTGAGCCTGCTTTAACCGTGACCTTCACATAAATTATTTCACATTTCGGATCTCCGTCATTTTCCTTCGATACTACTGCACTTTTTGACGCTATAAACATGCCTCCCCCTTCATTGTCCAATCTGAGTTTAGAATTTCATTACTGTTTACATCTGGTTTCCGTCCCTAGTACTATGTGGGCATTGTGACCGTTTATTAATGAGAGCAGTTCTGAGACCTTTCTATAGACGCTCTTGCAGTTTACTATCACCACATTAATATTGTGGTTACCTGCTGCGTTTTGCCTACTGCTACCTTGTCGCGTCTCAGGAGGCGTCTTGTCGGGCCTATGGAGGGAATTCTCTAACCTAAAAACCCATATTTGCACTCCACACGTACTCCGCTACCCTTGTATCCGCTTCCTGCTTGTAGTGCACGCCTGACCTATTCAGGGGACCCTACATTTCTCCACCCGATAGCGGAGGTCGAGAAATTTGCACCCCAGATCTCCGCAGAATCGTCTCAGCCTCTGGCTTAAGCCGTCCACTCGGCTCCAAACCAGAGGACCGCGATCAGTTCTGGGAACGACACTACAAATAGTTAGCTTAGATTCCACCCCGCTAAAGAGTCTTTCCGTCTTCACCAACTACGCCAGACGTCAGCAGTCATTGGTGCCGACATGAGCAACAACTTGCAGTCGGGTGCACCCAGTGCTCTCGATCGCCACCGGCAGGGCTTCCTCCACATCTCGGATGAGACCCCCCGGCAAGCAGACACTGGAGATTAGATGGACAAGAAGCAAAGGAAAATGAGGAGCGAGAAATGGCGACAGCTGTAGTAAACTCGTATATGTTTGCACTAATGTGCAAAACTAAAGGATGTAAGTAAATTCCGCATAATGTGTCACTGACAACTAACGTAGCTCGATGAAACCATAAATGGATATGCTACAGTATAGTATAGAAGGCAACTAAAAGAAATACTCACGGAGACGAACAGAAATGACACTAATTCATAATAGTTACACTGAAATTTATGATGGTTCCCTGGACATTACAAAATAGGGACATAATTCTTGATAGGGGGTAATCACTATAGACAGCAATGCATGGTCTAAAATGTCCTTCCACGCTGGCCATACGGCTGGTAAGAAGTTCTTGTGGCAGGCGTTCCATTCCTCCACCAGCGAGATTGACAACTGCTGGATGCAGGTGGAACCTGTGGACGTGTTACAATACGTCTCTCCAACACCTTTTCAGGTGGCCAATGGGGTTTAAATGGGGGAAACAGGTAGATAATTCTATCGTTCCAAGACTATTCCACCTGGACTGTTCGATGTGATCACATATTGTCAGTGGCAAACGTGAACGCAGGGCCGAGTGCAACTCTGAAAAGACCCGCATTGGGAATGATACAGTGTTACAATAACGCTGACCAGTGAGTGCCAAACATTTGGAGGTCAGTACACTCCTGCAGCATTATTCCTCCCCACACTGTAACACTGGGACCATCAGAACGATCTTACTAGACAATGTTCGTGGGTGCATTACGTGTTCACATCTATCGACGTATGAGAGTACATCCAGCAATGCCTATTTCCTCGACTTAAATCCCATCAAGCACGTGTGGGATGTGTTGTGGGAGATGTATTACAGCCCGTCCATATGCACCTTGACGATCCGGAAGTTGTCAAGGCTACCGGTGGAGGAAGGGAACGCCCTATCAGAACGAATCCTTACCAAGTTAGCGGCCAGCATGTGAGGATGTTACAAAGCATACGTTATCGTCTGTGGTAGTCACACGTCCTGTTATTAAGAATCTCGTCCCTCCATTCGTAATGTCCAGCTGACCATCATGTGTGAGGTGTCGGTTGAGCAATTCAGCTTACCTGTGAGACGCTACTGATTCTGTCGTTAGTGATCTACAGTGATAGATAACTCCCCGTAAGTTCGATCTCAAGCGCACACTGATTTGGAACTGTTGTATTTCTACGCCGAATTCGCTATGGCGTGGACTTTTTAGTGCTTTGTGCGCTTTGTGAACTCAGTCCGTTACAGACTTACAGGAAAGTGTGCTCGTTTGCCTGTGATTTGGTGCACCCAGCAGAACAAGTGACGATAAATGATATGCCTATGTCATGAAGGACAGAAAAGGAGACACTGTGTTCCGCAGCTCTAAGGCGATGCATACTACATAAGTTCTGCAGGGAAGTCTTTGCTTATTTTTTGCGCTAAGGAGAAATGTTTTCTACTCACTCTGAGAAGAAGAGATTTCGTACTCTCCTCTCCATAACTTGACTGGTTCTCTCAGAATGAGAATCTTGCTGGCCAGTTGCAACATACTTTGCGGATTTCGACCAATGATAATAAACAGGCTAAAAACTTACCTACTCTTGCAGATTTTGCTGTGCTTCACTACTGAAGTATCTCTCTCTCTTCGAGTGGCATAGAAGCCAGAAAAACTCCGCACTAACTAACAGATTAATAGTTATGGCAATGAGAAGGCAGCCATGAATAATATTTGGGAGATCTCCGCCTCCCTCACTCCCCCACTACCAAAATAATAGCTATGAGTCAATTAGCAAACTCCTTGCTAAATTCTGAACAAATGTTCCAGCTGGCCGCCTTCAGGAATGATTGCTAGATCTGACTCTAGCAGCCTTGTGTTTTCTCTTATCCTTGAGAACTTCACCATTGCATTCTTTTAACTTCGGGGACAATGAAGTTTTGTGATAGTTTGGTCCACCCTTCCTAGTCGCTCCTCCTGCGTTCAGTTAGCAGATCTATCTTCCCAGTGTTCACCTGTCTGAGACTTCGGCTTTCAAGAGAAGCATTTTTACGACCTGTGTGGTCCCCATTATGACTCTCGCCTTTCACCAGCTATCTATAAGCTCCAGGCTGCAGCATATTATAAGACTCCTTCACTGTACCAAAAGGAAAATATCATGTCCATTATAATTATCCGGGCTGTTATGCCGTGGTCGGTTGATGAATTCCGTATTGTTTCCCAACGTTTCGTCTCAGACTGCGGGAGACATCTTCACACAGTGTGTGTGTTGGACCTTCCATCACGCTACGGACCCCCTTGAAGATGTCTCCCGCAGTCTGAGACGAAACGTTGGGAAACAATACGGAATTCATCAACCGACCACGGCATAACAGCCCGGATAATTATAGTGGACATAATATTTCCGGCCGTGATAGTTTACATTTTAGTAAAAGGAAAATAGATAGTTTTATTAAGAGTAGCAATAACTGGCTGAGCGGTGCTGCGGCTCGCGTTGATGCTGTTTGTAGGTTGATGAATTCTTTCCAGGTTATCAGCCGAGTGGTGCCTTCGTCTTGTCGCAGCGTTTCAATGAGTTTCGTACCCATCATCTTCTGGCGAAGTGTTGGGATGCTGTGTTCTGCCCTCTGTTGGAGACCAGACGGTATCGTTTGGTTGGCATGATTGCGGTTGTTTGTCTTCTTCTTGTGTTGACTGGCGCCACTCGCTTTCGCAAGCATTGCCTGTCCGCTAGTGGCAGCAGCGGCGGTTATCCATATGTAGTAACTCTTGCCCTATCTTTGGGGCGACGTTGTTGTTTTTCCGAGTCATGTGAGTGGGCCAGTTCGGTTGGGAACTCAAGAGGAGCCAGGTCCGCGCAGTGCGAAAACGTTCCGGGACTGCTGGCGGCATGCATGGACTGCGGGATGGAAGGGTTGCGGTCACTAGGGTGCACGACGTCGTCGTCAACCAGATCCAGCAAGCTTTAAAATGAGCGCATTTCAATCCAAGTAGAGAAACCTCCACCATTGTGATACCTCTCCAGTGGGTTCTTGTTGCAGCTCGTAGTGTCGCCGAGGCGAAGAGCAGCGAGTGTAGTGTTTTGGGAAGGCGTATCTGATTAGCTTTCCTCGACTTCTTATTACTGTTTACTGCTTTCAACTTGTTACAATTTGTTAAGTTCAATTATCGGTATTTTTTCTCGCCTGGTGGCGGCTAACGCCCCAGTTACCTGCACTGGGGGTTAGTATATGTAACGGCAGTGTACGTTTCCTCGCCTTGTTGCTGCTATCCGGTAAGGAGTGTAGTTTTGACAGCTCTCTTGATTGTAGGCCGGTTGGTGATTCTTCTTCGCTGGTGGTAGTGGTTCCTTCTCGTTCTGGGCGCTCTAAAAATAGTATTCTGTGGACGTAGTGCAGACCGCCAGATCCGACTTGGTGTATTGTTCCATTGTTGAATTTGGTTTATTGGACTTCAGGTAGCTTCAGCAAGATTATCATTAGTTATTCGTTATCCTGGAGATACTAAAAGGTATCAGATAGATTATATAATGGTAAGACAGAGATTTAGGAACCAGGTTTTAAATTGTAAGACATTTCCAGGGGCAGATGTGGACTCTGACCACAATCTATTGGTTATGAGCTGTAGATTAAAACTGAAGAAACTACAAAAAGGTGCTAATTTAAGGAGATGGGACCTGGATAAACTGACTAAGCCAGAGGTTGCACAGAGTTTCAGGGAGAGCGTAATGGAACAATTGACACGAATGGGGGAAAGAAATACAGTAGAAGAAGAATGGGTAGCTTTGAGGGATGAAGTAGTGAAGGCAGCAGACGATCAAGTAGGTAAAAAGACGAGGGCTAGTAGAAATCCTTGGGTAACAGAAGAAATATTGAATTTAATTGATGAAAGGAGAAAATATAAAAATGCAGTAAATAAAGCAAGCAAAAGGGAATACAAACGTCTCAAAAATGAGATCGACAGGAAGTGCAAAATGGCTAAGCAGGGATGGCTAGAGGACAAATGTAAGGATGTAGAGGCTTATCTCACTAGGGGTAAGATAGATACTGCCTATAGGAAAATTAAAGAGACCATTGGAGATAAGAGAAACACTTGTATGAATATCAAGAGCTCAGATGGAAACCCAGTTCTAAGCAAAGAAGGGAAAGCAGAAAGGTGGACGGAGTATATAGAGGGTCTATACAAGGGCGATGTACTTGAGGACAATGTTATGGAAATGGAAGAGGATGTAGATGAAGATGAAATGGGAGATACGATACTGCGTGAAGAGTTTGACAGAGCACTGAAAGACCGGAGTCGAAAAAAGGACCCCGGAGTATACAACATTCCATTGGAACTACTGACGGCCTTGGGAGAGCCAGTCCTGACAAAACTCTACCATCTGGTGAGCAAGATGTATGAGACAGGCGAAATACCCTCAGACTTCAAGAAGAATATAATAATTCCAATCCCAAAGAAAGCAGGTGTTGACAGATGTGAAAATTACCGAACTATTAGTTTATTAAGTCACAGCTGCAAAATACTAACACGAATTCTTTACAGACGAATGGAAAAACTGGTAGAAGCGGACCTCGGGGAAGATCAGTTTGGATTCCGTAGAAATGTTGGAACACGTGAGGCAATACTAACCTTACGACTTATCTTAGAAGAAAGATTAAGAAAAGGCAAACCTACGTTTCTAGCTTTTGACAATGTTAACTGGAATACCCTCTTTCAAATTCTGAAGATGGCAGGGGTAAAATACAGGGAGCGAAAGGCTATCTACAATTTGTACAGAAACCAGATGGCAGTTATACGAGTGGAGGGACATGAAAGGGAAGCAGTGGTTGGGAAGGGTTGTAACCTCTCCCCGATGTTATTCAATCTGTATGTTCAGCAAGCAGTAAAAGAAACAAAAGAAAAATTCGGAGTAGGTATTAAAATTCATGGAGAAGAAATAAAAACTTTGAGGTTCGCCGATGACATTGTAATTCTGTCAGAGACAGCAAAGGACTTGGATGAGCAGTTGAACGGAATGGACAGTGTCTTGAAAGGAGGGTATAAGATGATCAACAAAAGCAAAACGAGGATAATGGAATGTAGTCAAGTTAAATCGGGTGACGCCGAGGGAATTAGATTAGGAAATGAGACACTTAAAGTAGTAAAGGAGTTTTGGTATTTAGGGAGTAAAATAACTGATGATGGTCGAAGTAGAGGGGATATCAAATGTAGACTGGCAATGGCCAGGAAAGCGTTTCTGAAGAAGAGAAATTTGTTAACATCGAGTATAGATTTAAGTGTCAGGAAGTCGTTTCTGAAAGTATTTGTGTGGAGTGTAGCCATGTATGGAAGTGAAACATGGACGATAAATAGTTGGGACAAGAAGAGAATAGAAGCTTTCGAAATATGGTGCTACAGAAGAATGCTGAAGATTAGATGGGTAGATCACATAACTAATGAGGAGGTATTGAATAGGATTGGGGAGAAGAGAAGTTTGTGGCACAACTTGACCAGAAGAAGGGATCGGTTGGTAGGACATGTTCTGAGGCATCAAGGGATCACCAATTTAGTACTGGAGGGCAGCGTGGAGGGTAAAAATCGTAGAGGGAGACCAAGAGATGAATACACTAAGCAGATTCAGAAGAATGTAGGTTGCAGTAGGTACTGGGAGATGAAGAAGCTTGCACAGGATAGAGTAGCATGGAGAGCTGCATCAAACCAGTCTCAGGACTGAAGACCACAACAACAACAACATTCGTTAGACTGCCACTAGTCTGCGTTACCGTCTTGTGACATGGATGCTACTGTTGGCTGCCTATCTCATTGTTTGCGAAAGTGTTTGTTGCGTGACTTTCTCAGAGGTTATTCCTGGAACACCATCTGTGTAAGACATGTGTGTTGTAAAAGGCGGTCTGATCGCCAGTAGTTCAGTGTAACGCTACTTCAGCCCACGCCTTCTGCGGGCACAATCTACCTCAGTACCCGTTAAGGAACTTGTGTACTGGTCCTTGTGTTGTTTTATTGCATTATTTATTACAATACCTTGTAATTCCTACATTAAAGGTCATATATGTTTAGTTAATAGTTCTGGTCACCTTCTGGAAAGAATCTAGCAGTGTAGTGTTCAATGGATGTTAAGGGTTGTGTTACAAAGTTAACCATCATCTTATTTCACCCATTTGGTGATCAGTTGTTTGTTTTTTAATTAAACTTGGCTATTGTATTTGCTGTTTTACAGCAGGTTTCTCAATTTTTTATATTATTTATTTGTAAGGCCTGCAGCCGTTACTTGTGGTCGCTTGCCTTAAAATTCTAATTTGGTATTTGTATTTATGCAGTAAGCCTTTAAAACCTTATTTACTGCCATTCCTGGCGTCTGATGCCTTCTGATGTGTTTTCCTATAATATTTCAATACCTAATTTGTAAGTTTCAGCGAGTTTTAAACAATTCTTAATTTATTACCGTTGCTGGCGTGTAAATCCTTCTGCCCAGATCACAGTGGCTTGCTTTTAAAACATTATCTGTTGTATCTGTATTTAATGGTGATTTGCTAAATTGTAATTCACTGAAAACACTATTATTTACACAGTTGTTTATTGCTTCATTAATAACGTGTGGTATGTTTATTTATTGTTGAGTCTGGAATTAGCGGTTTAAAATAAATTGTGTGTAGCTGTAAAAGGCAACCAGTAGTAACTGATTACGGCGCCGTCCACAGTTGTAACCGAATCCTGCCTTCCCTTGACTACCAGGTTTGACTGGCACTCATCATTATTGCTAGCAGTTTTTGTGCAGTGTTAGTGATTTGATTTGAAATACTCATCGAACATGCATGTTGGATTACTAAACAGCTTATGACACAGCTTTGGAAAAAACCTGCCATGTAATGCATGAATAGTGGTGACTTCTGTGTAATTATTGCCTTCGAATAGAAGTATCTTTTCTGTTCATCCTATATCGTATTCGTTTCAATTACCTTCTGTAATATACAGTAGTAATTCTTTCTATTTGTGGTCCATGTTTCATTGAGCTATGTTACTTGGCAGTGACACATCATGCAAAAACTGCTTTCGTTCTTAAGTAACTTCCACATGATAAGTCATTGACAAGTAACGTACAGAATATATGGAGTCTCTCCCAAGAGTTGCCAGGCGAATTCTATTTGGTGTTTTGACAGATATTTGCGATTTGGTTCTCCAGTGTGTAGATCGAGTCAGCCTGTACACATTCTGCTCATCATTCCTTTCTTGCGATTCGCAGCGTCGACAGAAAACGTGGGTTTTCATTTTAACACTTCTCTCATCAGTCACTTAGAAATTACCCGTAGGTTTTTTAAAATGTTTCACTAACGTGAATACAGTAGTAACATTTTCGATAAACGATTTTCCAATCCTGTTAAATATTTAAAGGCGTCACGTTGAAAACACCGACCTTGCATGCTCGACAGCGTTGTATTTGTAGACCCATGTACTGGCACTCCAGCTCACAAATGAAATAAGGAGAACATTTTGAAATATTTAATAACATCTTGCTGACTGGTAGAAATGTAAGCGTCTTATGCTTCTAATTTTGTTTAATTCAAAAATGTCTCTTCTGTGTGACTGCTCAAAATTTTCCTTCAAGCTCCATTTTCGATATTAGTTGCCTGACAAAAAGTGAAGCACCCATAAGGGAAGGTGGAAACGGAAAGAAACTTCTCGATTGCGAAGTTATGCGATGTTATTTTAGTGATTACAAATTCCAGTCAAATGTGAAAATAACTTGGCTGTCTGAGCCTGCTTATAGTAATGACGTTGCCCTCCTCTGATATGGATACGTGCACTGATTCGGTTGGGAAGTGTATCGTAAAGCTGTTGTATCCCCTCCCGAGGCAAGCTGGCCCACAGGTGGCGTAACTTCTCCTTGACATTCTGGATACTGTCAGTGAGACGGCGTTGACGTCCGAAATGGTCCCCCAAGTGTTCTGCCTGGATCAAATCTCGGGATCTTGCTGACTTTGAGAGCAACATCTCGCAGATAGTTCGTTTAACATGTGTCAAGTTTGTATGAGCATTGTCCTGATGAAAAACGATACCTGAATACTGTCACGTGAGAGGTAACACATTAGGTTGCGGAATGTACGTGGCATACTGTTGTGCCATCAGTGCTCCCTGACCTGAAGTCGTATCTGATAGTTCGCCACACAGCGAGGCCAGGAGTAACACGGATTCGCCTCTCCAAAACACTGCCAGCAGAGGATCTCTCTCTGGGTCGTTGCCTTACGCTGTAACATAATCTGGGGTAGTGCAGAACAACGACATTTCTGAACAAAATGCGATTCCATTCATCAGCAGTCTATGCTTCCCAGTCAGGGCACCACTGGCAATTCTGTTGATAGCCTCTGACCAATGGTGTGGAGTCATACAGAATGTTGCTGAGAATCTGTCACTTGTTGTAGGATGGGATGCGCTCCATGAAGGGGTTGCAGGTACTTGGTTCACAGGACGGTGATGCTCTCTTGGGATGGTTAGAGACGGTGGACCTGACCTTCACAGCGAGTGTGCCTGCCCTCTCGTTCCCATGCAGTTCAACATTGGATCATTGTTACATCTGAATGTCCCAAAAAGCTGGATAGTGCTGCTAGCCTCTCACCAATGGTGTGGGGTCATGCAAAATGTTGCAGGGAATCTATCATTTGATCTCGGATGGGATGGTGCACAAGACGACGATCCTCTCTTGGGATGGTTAGAGACGGTGGACCGAACCTTCACAGCGAGTGCAGTCCATCGGATCATTGATACATCCGAATGTCCCAAAAAGCTAGACAGTGCTTGATTCGACCAGTCGGCCGAGTGGAGAGCCACAATGGGGCTCCTTTCAGTCTCTGTCAGGTGCTGATAATGCTGTCTCGTACGAGTACGGGGCGTGTCCGTGTCCCTCACAGTGCTCATACAGCATTTGAAGTTCACGATCATTATATGCCCTACCATGCCTACTAACAACACTAAACACGAATAACAACATAATGAACTCTGTTGGCCGTTCGATGTATCACAGAGACATTTCTTCTGGGTGCCTTCATTTTTTCTGTCAGGTGGTGTAATTGTATACCCAGATTTCTCCATAAACACTAATTTCTGTTCCTGTGTTTTGATGACTACGTATGTTTGCAATTGAGTTTTTTATAGGAAGTACCTCCTTCACAACAATCGAAAGTCTACTTAGTTGCGTCAATTTGTGCAGCGTCGTGGTGTTGTTGACTACCATTTCCGTTTGAGTATTACCGTCAACGACCTGACAGGGACAGCTACACATCATAGTCACCAATAGTACGGTATTATGCAGCAAGGATATCGCCAATGGTTCCATATTTCTGAGAGTCTATGGTTGATGCATAAAACTCTTCATAAATATTTCGTCCGAGTCAGCGGGGGGAAGGGGGCTATGACAATAATTTTAAGAGAAAAGAAGAGGGCATTAATTAAAAGATAAGCGAAATGAGACTTCGCGCAGAGAGGGAAATTCTAACGATAGCTAACTTGTCACGGAGAGTGATTTCACCTGTCAAAGACAGTTATGTGCATTCTATATAACGTGACGAATGATGGTGCCCACAGCAGAGCACATAAAACTGTCTGAGCTTTCTACTTAGTTGCCACAGTTTCATTTCTGACGTCCCCCACACTGCATTTGTAAAGGAAATCGCTTACACAACGCTGGGTGTGGTCAGTTACAGAAGAGACCTTATCAAATAGTCATGACATCAGATATAGTACAAGTTCAGAGGATTGTAATAGTTTTATACTGCCCACCTGAAACTGTAATAGAGATGCTGGTGGAGCACGAATGGGAATCTGTGGAAGAAAGACGGCGAAAATTTCGTGAAGACTAATTTTTCAAATTTAGGGAACCTGGATTCGAGGAACATTGTGTGCCCACTCAGAAACGACTTCCTCACATTTAAATCTATACTCGATGTTAACAAATTTCTCTTCTTCAGAAACGCTTTCCTGGCCATTGCCAGTCTACATTTTATATCCTCTCTACTTCGACCATCATCAGTTATTTTGCTCCCCAAATAGCAAAACTCCTTTACTACTTTAAGTGTCTCATTTCCTAATCTAATTCCCTCAGCATCACCCGACTTAATTCGACTACATTCCATTATCCTCGTTTTGCTTTTGCTGATGTTCATCTTATATCCTCCTTTCAAGACGCTATCCATTCCATTCAACTGCTCTTCCAAGTCCTTTGGTGTCTCTGACAGAATTACAATGTCATCGGCGAACCTCAAAGTTTTTATTTCTTCTCCATGAATTTTAATACCTACTCAGAATTTTTCTTTTGTTTCCTTTACTGCTTGCTCAATATACAGATTGAATAACATCGGGGAGAGGCTACAACACTGTCTTATCCCCTTCCCAACAACTGCTTCCCTTTCATGTCCCTCGACTCTTATAACTGCCATCTGGTTTCTGTACAAATTGTAAATGGCCTTTCGCTCCCCGTATTTTACCCCTGCCACCTTTAGAATGCAAAAGAGAGTATTCCAGTTAACATTGTCAAAAGCTTTCTCTAAGTCTACAAATGCTAGAAACGTAGGTTTGCCTTTCCTTAATCTTTCTTCTAAGATACGTCGTAAGGTCAGTATTGCCTCACGTGTTCCAGTATTTCTACGGAATCCAAACTGATCTTCCCCGAGGTCGGCTTCTACTAGTTTTTCCATTCGTCTGTAAAGAATTCGTGTTAGTATTTTGCAGCTGTGGCTTACTAAACTGATTGTTCGGTAATTTTCACATCTGTCAACACCTGCTTTCTGTGGGATTGGAATTATTATATTCTTCTTGACGTCTGAGGGTATTTCGCCTGTTTCATACATCTTGCTCACCAGATGGTAGAGTTTTATCAGGACTGGCTCTCCCAAGGCCGTCAGTAGTTCTAATGGAATGTTGTATACTCCGGGGTCCTTTTTTCGACTCCGGTCTTTCAGTGCTCTGTCAAACTCTTCACGCAGTATCGTATCTCCCATTTCATCTTCATCTACATCCTCTTCCATTTCCATAACATTGTCCTCAAGTACATCGCCCTTGTATAGACCCTCTATATACTCCGTCCACCTTTCTGCTTTCCCTTCTTTGCTTAGAACTGGGTTTCCATCTGAGCTCTTGATATTCATACAAGTGTTTCTCTTATCTCCAATGGTCTCTTTAATTTTCCTATAGGCAGTATCTATCTTACCCCTAGTGAGATAAGCCTCTACATCCTTACATTTGTCCTCTAGCCATCCCTGCTTAGCCATTTTGCACTTCCTGTCGATCTCATTTTTGAGACGTTTGTATTCCCTTTTGCTTGCTTTATTTACTGCATTTTTATATTTTCTCCTTTCATCAATTAAATTCAATATTTCTTCTGTTACCCAAGGATTTCTACTAGCCCTCGTCTTTTTACCTACTTGATCGTCTGCTGCCTTCACTACTTCATCCCTCAAAGCTACCCATTCTTCTTCTACTGTATTTCTTTCCCCCATTCGTGTCAATTGTTCCATTACGCTCTCCCTGAAACTCTGTGCAACCTCTGGCTTAGTCAGTTTATCCAGGTCCCATCTCCTTAAGTTCCTACCTTTTTGCAGTTTCTTCAGTTTTAATCTACAGTTCATAACCAATAGATTGTGGTCAGAGTCCACATCTGCCCCTGGAAATGTCTTACAATTTAAAACCTGGTTCCTAAATCTCTGTCTTACCATTATATAATCTACCTGATACCTTTTAGTATCTCCAGGGTTCTTACATGTATACAACCTTCTTTCATGATTCTTAAACCAAGTGTTAGCTATGATTAAGTTGTGCTCTATGCAGAATTCTACCAGGTGGCTTCCTCTTTCATTTCTTAGCCCCAATCCATATTCACCTACTAAGTTTCCTTCTCTCCCTTTTCCTACTACCGAATTCCAGTCACCCATGACTATTAAATTTTCGTCACCCTTCACTATCTGAATAATTTCATTTATTTCATCATACATTTCTTCAATTTCTTCGTCATCTGCAGAGCTAGTTGGCATATAAACTTGTACTACTGTAGTAGGTGTGGGCTTCGTATCTATCTTGGCCACAATAATGCGTTCACTATGCTGTTTGTAGTAGCTTACCCGCATTGCTATTTTCCTATTCATTATTAAACCTACTCCTGCATTACCCCTATTTGATTTTTTGTTTATAACCCTGTAGTCACCCGACCAGAAGTCTTGTTCCTCCTGCCACCGAACTTCACTAATTCCCACTATATCTAACTTTAACCTATCCATTTCCCTTTTTATATTTTCTAACCTACCTGCCCGATTAAGTGATCTGACATTCCACGCTCCGACCCGACTATGATATAATTTTCAAAATAGTGTGTCAGAGTTGTTGGACATACTCTAGTACGCCTACATCTTTTGTTTTGGCTCCTGCCACAGTTCATTAAAGAGTCTTCATTAAAGAGTCTTTAATGAACTGTGACGGGAGCCTGTACAACAGGTGTAGACGTTCTAGGGAATGTATAACAACTCTGATACACTACATCGATAAAGGTTAGTCACTAGCCGGAATCTGGATCTGCTTTAGTAAAGCTAGAACGGAAACGACGACTGATTGCTGCTCTCTGCCATTCTGAAAAAAAAAAAACAGTAATTGCATCAGGTCATTCAGCAAGTCAGCCATCACTGCTACCCTAATGCCGACGCAACTCTCAACGGCAGCAAAGCAGTCCCCTTGGTAAACGGCTCTGTGTCGTCTCTAATACTATCCTGGACTGTAATATGCGTGAGATACTAGATTCTGATACCCCTTCTGCTGGTGGCACGGTGCAGAAAAACACAGAACAGTCTCAAGGTCGTCCATCGACCCCTCACGATGAGATTGCGCTGCCGAGTGTCAACAATCGGTACAGTCGATTTGATGCAGTCCCACACATTGCCTCCGTGGAAAGAGTAGGCAAGAACATTGGCACACACCATCGTACGTCAGTGGGCACGTTACTGTACGCCTGTAGCTCTCATTTAAAGCGTGATTTTGTCAATAATAGTACGTCGGGCAGAAACAGAATTACGACAGAGCTAAGTCCGCTGCGGCTGCCAGTAATTTAATAGAGATCTCCGTTCTGAAAGACCATAAGTTAGAAGTGTATAACCTCAACTTTCTGCTCCACACGTATGACAAATATTCGCGATATTGACATTAATCTCGCATTCGGGAGGACGACGGTTCAATCCCGTCTCCAGCCATCCTGATTTAGGTTTTCCGTGATTTCCCTAAATCGTTTCAGGCAAATGCCGGGATGGTTCCTTTGAAAGGGCACGGCCGATTTCCTTCCCCATCCTTCCCTAACCCGAGCTTGCGCTCCGTCTCTAATGACCTCGTTGTCGACGGGACGTTAAACAACACTAACCTAACCTAACCTGACATTAGTCTGACAGATAAGGAGATAGTTGACGAAATGGTAAGTATGTATCCTGTCGCAGGTATCAAACGATTCACCAAGAAACACCATTCAGATCCATAGTTAAAGGTGACAAATCCAGTGTGCATGGTAGATTTTAGTTCACGAACTTTACCCTCACTTGTTCCTATCATGGGGCACGCTGCTCAGTGATACCTTACGCCGCCCCAGTACTACTGGTGTTTTCATCGCCAGGCGCTCCAGTGCACAAGCCATACTCGTTGCACCAGGTGCGGTGGTCTACAGCTAACGGATTTATCCATGGCGACGGTTCCAATTTGCTTGAATTGCCCTGGTCAGCACCCACGTACAGATAGGTCGTCCACGGTATTTCTTCGTCAACAAGAGCTACAACGAGATTCTATGTCACGTAGGGAAGAGTAGTTTGTAGCTCACAGCACACATTATCAGCTGCCTACGACAGCCTCCCAGTCCCCAAAGTCACATGGAATTTCCGCCACTACCTCTAAGGCAATCAGAAAAACCGTCAGTCTCTACACAAGACTATTACATGAGACCACCACCACCTGTGTTGCAACCCCAGTTGGTAGTAATGAAACACCACTTTCAGCACATTTTTGTTACAGTAGGTTGCACACATTCAGAGGCAGACTTGACTGGCGTATGACACCCCACTCCTATTAACCTATTATTCTGTTAACTGATTTATGAGTCGACGTGGGTTGATTTATGACCATCTGGGGATACCATGTCCTTCTGAGAAAGTCCCTCACACCTCCCACTCCTCGTCCCCCAACCCTCCGGAAACCTCCAACCCTCCCACTGCCCCTCGCCAATTCCTTTGATATCAAATTAATTAAATCGATAAATTATTTAATCCTTTCCCCTCCTGGGAAATTCCAGAGCCCTCCTCTCACACCCTCCTACCTGGAAATTGGCCGCAAAAGGCCTCCAATGAAGATGAAGAATCTCATGACGGGAAATTCAAATCAATTGTGAAGTACTACTATCTTTACAAAGTTTCTCATCGAGCCATATACGTTATCTCGCATTTCTAGCTGCTTCTCTCACACAAATAATGATAAAAATTCAGAAATTCAGGGTCACCACAAGGCCAAGCCCTTCCTGAACATTTAGAGAGAAACGGAGCTGGAAAATGATTAGTTTAATTACTTTAATAATTTAATTACAAGTGTGAAAATTTCTTTAAGTAGCCAGATAAATAGCACTCCATGTCGTGCATGAAGCAACTTGGTTAATTCAGGATTGGAAATCGGTGTAAGTGTGTAAGATCAACACTACAGAATTTATCTTTCACGTATATTATTTATTGTATATAAGTATTTGGTTGCACATCCTAACTACACATAACTGGTGCCTGACTAGAAATATTTAAGTAAGAATTATGTGAGAATGTAACAGAGCATAATTTAACTATAGGAAGAAGAAACACAGAAAACAGGGGTGGGAGACAATGACAGTATCATCTTCTTTGCATTCATACCAGAAAAACACCGAGCGAGGTGGCGCAGTGGTTAGACACTGGACTCGCATTCGGGAGGACGACGGTTCAATCCCGCGTCCGGCCATCCTGATTTAGGTTTTCCGTGATTTCCCTAAATCACTCCAGGCAAATGCCGGGATGGTTCCTCCGAAAGGGCACGGCCGAATTCCTTCCCCATCCTTCCCTAATCCGATGAGACCGATGACCTCGCTGTCTGGTCTCCTTCCCCGAAACCAACCAACCAGAAAAACACCTCAGTGAGATTCGCATTACGATTCTACGAATGCACTATTCTGGACAGAGGTTTAACCAATGCACGAGGTTGTGCGATAATTATTCAACATACTAAGTGCGTTTGCTGCTTGCAAACGGCCGAACTAGAGCACGTGGTGCATTCCGAATCAAACTGTTGTGCTGCTTTGTGGAAAGCGCACGAAACAATAGGTATTCTTGAACAAATTATAGCTCATTAAACAAGCAAACTGTTAAAATAAAGCCTAGTGCGGTGCCGTGGTGGACCAGAAATGTAATTTACTAAACACGTGGCACAAAATCGACACACAAAGACAAAAGCAGCTTCCACGCTTTTAACACAAACACCCAAAAATCGCCTATTTAAAGCAATATAATTAATGCACATTCGGAAAAATAACTCACTTCATACGCTTCAGTTAAGGGGCTCCGGAAAGGCTCAAAATCATGAAAAGTTCAATTTTTACTTTTTTGCGTTTTCTGAATCTGCAGACTATTACCTTTTAATAGATATATAATTTATTCAATTCCGAAGACTACAACTATTTTTAAATTTCTTTTGAAATGTGTTCTACATGGGCGTGACCCACTGTGGCGCTGTTAAACTGCTGTCAAATGGTGTTATTATTAACGTCCGTGTTCATCAGGTACATTTTAGTGATGTGAGATAAAGTATGTGTAGTGGCTAACCTGTGATGGTTCAATATATATCGCTGGTGTGATTGTCGATTGTTTCATGTTTATTTACTCTGTCGTTATCTCGAAAATATTCGTAATTAATTCTGCTTCTTGAGTCTCTGTTTTGTTGAAGTATAATAATGAGTAAAAGTAAAGTTATTAGAAATCCTCTGAAAGCTTTTAAGAAAAGGAGAAATGTTGGAAAGCCAAAGGTATTTAGAAATATGCGAATGAAGATAGGTTCTAACATGGTACGAGCGATGCTTGCTTTAGACAAGGAACGCCTTCGGGCTGCAGACAGGGCTGTAAAGAGTCTAGAAATACAAGCAAGAGTAAACAGGAGGAGGAACAAGAGGAAGCTGGAGGAGGAGTTTGCAGAGGATGAAGATAATCCATCCTATGGACCTGGAATGCACTAAAAAGTTAATCCAATCTTTGTCGCTCGATTCCCAAAACTTTTATGTTCTCATAGTAATTACATGTTTTCTAAGGATCTTCCAAACATATTTGTTTCAAACTTTCAGTAAATGTTACACAGTACCTTCTGCATAATTTAACACAGCCTTTTTCCAAAAAACTGTATATTTTTGAATATATAAATAAAAAATTGCAAAAAATGTTGTGAATTTTCATTATAATTGAAAAAAATCATCTTTAATAACTGAACTAAAATTTTGTAAAATCCCTGTGATAAGTTGTAGCCCATATTCCAATAAATAATCTGTAAAAAGTTCAACTTCCTATCTCAAATACTTTGTGAGGAAAGATGTAATTTGTAAGCGTTATTTTAACATTGCAAGTATAGGGCGTTCCGGAGCCCCTTAAGCTGAAGTTCATATTTCAACAGTTAAACATGACGAAGTAATAACTCAACCTGCTTGCTATCACCTTAAACCCCCCTTAAGAGCTACGTTCACCGAAGAGTGCCCCTTTCTCTTTCCAGATTACCTAGCTCCCCGTGCAGCGGAAGTTACCAGAGGGGTAGCCCTCCGTCACCAACCTCACACACAAAACAGCCTTCGACAAAGCCTTCGACTAAGATGGGTAAACCTCTTTGTTCAGGTATTGGAAACCTAAGTTGGTCATCCTGTACTCTCCTTCGAACGAGAAGCAAAATCGTCTGCTCCCAGCAGACGATGACCAACTCAGCGTTTCCCACAAAACAAAACCGAAACCCCCACATTAAAACACACATATAATATTCAATAGGCCTTATTTGAGTGCTCAGTCTTTCTGGAAGAGTTCATGAATTGAGCTAAAATCAGGTAGTAAAGTGAATAAGTTGTACCGAATTCGACAAGCGTCTTATGAAACGACTTCGCAGAGGCGTTTCACTGTGTCAATTACTTAGCAACCGGTGTACTGTTTAATCTACAAAATTCAATTCGCAGGGGTTGGATGTCTCTTGTTCATCATTCTCTGCTGTTTTTGACAATGCAGGTCTTGTAAAATACACTCCTGGAAATTGAAATAAGAACACCGTGAATTCATTGTCCCAGGAAGGGGAAACTTTATTGACACATTCCGGGGGTCAGATACATCACATGATCACACTGACAGAACCACAGGCACATAGACACAGGCAACAGAGAATGCACAATGTCGGCACTAGTACAGTGTATATCCACCTTTCGCAGCAATGCAGGCTGCTATTCTCCCATGGAGACGATCGTAGAGATGCTGGATGTAGTCCTGTGGAACGGCTTGCCATGCCATTTCCACCTGGCGCCTCAGTTGGACCAGCGTTCGTGCTGGACGTGCAGACCGCGTGAGACGACGCTTCATCCAGTCCCAAACATGCTCAATAGGGGACAGATCCGGAGATCTTGCTGGCCAGGGTAGTTGACTTACACCTTCTAGAGCACGTTGGGTGGCACGGGATACATGCGGACGTGCATTGTCCTGTTGGAACAGCAAGTTCCCTTGCCGGTCTAGGAATGGTAGAACGATGGGTTCGATGACGGTTTGGATGTACCGTGCACTATTCAGTGTCCCCTCGACGATCACCAGTGGTGTACGGCCAGTGTAGGAGATCGCTCCCCACACCATGATGCCGGGTGTTGGCCCTGTGTGCCTCGGTCGTATGCAGTCCTGATTGTGGCGCTCACCTGCACGGCGCCAAACACGCATACGACCATCATTGGCACCAAGGCAGAAGCGACTCTCATCGCTGAAGACGACACGTCTCCATTCGTCCCTCCATTCACGCCTGTCGCGACACCACTGGAGGCGGGCTGCACCATGTTGGGGCGTGAGCGGAAGACGGCCTAACGGTGTGCGGGACCGTAGCCCAGCTTCTTGGAGACGGTTGCGAATGGTCCTCGCCGATACCCCAGTGTCCCTAATTTGCTGGGAAGTGGCGGTGCGGTCCCCTACGGCACTGCGTAGGATCCTACGGTCTTGGCGTGCATCCGTGCGTCGCTGCGGTCCGGTCCCAGGTCGACGGGCACGTGCACCTTCCGCCGACCACTGGCGACAACATCGATGTACTGTGGAGACCTCACGCCCCACGTGTTGAGCAATTCGGCGGTACGTCCACCCGGCCTCCCGCATGCCCACTATACGCCCTCGCTCAAAGTCCGTCAACCGCACATACGGTTCACGTCCACGCTGCCGCGGCATGCTACCAGTGTTAAAGACTGCGATGGAGCTCCGTATGCCACGGCAAACTGGCTGACACTGACGGCGGCGGTGCACAAATGCTGCGCAGCTAGCGCCATTCGACGGCCAACACCGCGGTTCCTGGTGTGTCCGCTGTGCCGTGCGTGTGATCATTGCTTGTACAGCCCTCTCGCAGTGTCCGGAGCAAGTATGGTGGGTCTGACACACCGGTGTCAATGTGTTCTTTTTTCCATTTCCAGGAGTGTAGATCAAAAAGAAGTCATTAAGTAGATTGCTTTTGTTTGCAACTGCATAAGGTATTCAGTTACGAAATTGACATCACCATAACTCACCACACATAATTACTCTGTTAAAGTCATCTGATTGTACCTTCACACCGGCCGCAGGGCAGATGTGCCAGCCGCTTCTTGTATTCCCATTTGCGCAGGACGGGAGAGTGGCCGCACGCCCGCTTGGACCCACACCTGCTGTCGGTTACCATACATACAGGGAAGGATAGGCGGGCAGACTGGAAGTCACTTTAGTCCCCAAGCAAAGCATCTGGTGACGGCAACCCTATGCACGTCTACGCTGACAGGTAAGGGATGGTAGGAAGCAGTAGCTTTCAGCTGCCACTGGACAATTAGCAAGCAATCACAGCGTCCCCAAGTGACATCGGTGGGAACTACTGGCTGGTGATCACATCACAAGGAGTGACGTGGTCCATCCCTACCTATGTAGACAGACGAACGCAAATCAAGTAATTAAATTTCAAGAACACTCGCCATATTTTGGGGTCTTGTAGACAGAGACATTTGAGAACATAAGCACAGTCCTCCATGAGCTGCCTGTAACCTGCATGGTCATGAAGACAGCCAAATGCATACAGAGTGGTAGATCACTAGTCACTCACCTAGGGAGCACCTCGAGTGTTGTCATCTGGACAGTCGAGTGACCTCAGAGCAGAAGTCAGCATCCTTTTGATATCTGATACCTGGGAAATCAATCTGTTTGTGCAAGCATGAACGAACCTGTGCAAAAATGTCGACCAAGGTATCCCCAAATATTTATTGCAATCTGATTGGTTCCTGCTAAATTAGTGGGTAGGGCTTGAGTCTACACGAAGCATACCCCCTCCAGCCTTGGCCTTATTCTGCTATTGTCCGCCAGTGTCTCAGGTTTTCTTCTTGCTCATGTGCATGCTACCAGTTTTTATTTTGGAATAATGAAGTATGGTAATAGCAGCAGCGGCAATGTCAGTGGTGGGAAACACCCGAGTCGAAGGGAAGCTAGTACTCATATCAAAAATTGCAAAGTTTTCTTCCACTAAGATTTTCCTAATATTAAATACATTTTGTCTTATTGTTTCAGTATGCATCCACAAAATTCTGGATGAAATGCATCAATGGCGGCAAGTGCATTGTAAGTAACACACACACACATTATATATATTTTCTTCATAGTACCATGTATACGTAATATGATGCTGTTTGACAAAAATTTCATCGTATATGTAATATGGTGCATATTTCTTGTTGTCATTGTAGGCGATTTCGTGGTAGATGATATTCATATATCATAAGGCATCGAGTTGGTGCTGTAGATGTTATGCGAATACAGTCACTGTGATGCCGCTCCCCCTCTCTGTGGCGAACCAAACAAACAAAACCTGGATTCGTCTGGAAAAATTATCTGATGCCATTCATGTCCCCAGTGGCGACATTCTATACACCAATGCCGTCTAGCAGGTTTCTGCACATTTGTCAAAGGTAAGCTGAGAAGTGGAAGACGCGCACGTAACACATGGCGTAATAAACGGCGATGAACTGTCACGCCTGATGGTGTACGACGTGTTACACTGTTCCACTGTTGCGCCAGAGGCGAGGAGAACACATATCTGTCCTGCAATGACATTCGGATGAGGTGTCAATCTTCTTGGGGTGTCATCTGGGTGAGCGATCTACCCATCTCATCGTGTTCTACCGGCTTCCGTGAACCACTCTGCACACACACGTTGCACTGCTGAAACACGTCGCCTCACACGAGCAGCAATTTTCAGGATGGATGCATCACATTGTCTTATGCCAATAATGCGCACTCCTTCAAACTCACTGGTGTGACAGTACGGTTTGCGCATACGTCTGCGAGGCAGCCTGCCGACTGTTCGAGTCACACTGATTCATTACGTTCGGTTTACAGCGACAAAGAGAGCCGCCAGGCACATTTTACCGGTAAGTGGTGTTGCACCACGGTGTGTTGACAGTGACCCCACTAGCCAACATGGTTGAAATACTCATTATTACCGGCCGCGGTGGACGAGCGATTCTAGGTGCTTCAGTACGGAACAGTGCGACTGCTACGGTCGCAGGTTCGAATCCTGCATCGGGCATGGATGTGTGTGATGTCCTTAGGTTAGTTAGGTTTAAGTAGTTCTAAGTTCTAGGGGACTGATGACCTCAGATGTTAAGTCCCATAGTGCTCAGAGCCATTTGAACCATTTACTAATTATTTGTGCAGATGTACATGTCCTGTGAATATGAACGTCCTGTCTCTAGTGGTTCAAGGTGTTATGTTTTTTTTTTTTTTTTTTTTTCTGAGCGTGAGTGTAAGATCTTTGAACATCTTCTCAAGTTCCGCTTAGAATGGTGGATAGAAAATCAGGACTTGCTCACCCGGACACAATACGACTTTCTTAAAGGCGGAAGTATTGTTAACAGCATCAAATTTCTTTCGATGAACACTGAAAAATCTTTCCTGACTCCGGTAACCAGACGGTTTTATTTCTTGGTTTTTGAGGGCTTATGATACCTGAGCTCATTAACACCACCTGGTATCGCCTTTACGAATTATTTGCGGTTTGCACTGCTGTTGTACCGTCTATGTTTGTGACCAGGACAAAATTTTTCACTGGTCTCGCATGGTGTTCCGTGGCCTCCCGCAGGTTGAGGCATTTAATACCTTCCAGAATGAGATTTTCACTCTGCAGCGGAGTGTGCGCTGATATGAAACTTCCTGGCAGATTAAAACTGTGTGCCGGACCGAGACTCGAACTCGGGACCTTTGCTTTTCGCGGGCAAATGCACTTGCCCGCGAAAGGCAAAGGTCCCGAGTTCGAGTCTCGGTCCGGCACACAGTTTTAATCTGCCAGCAAGTTTCATTGAATACCTTGCTTTACACCCTCTATGTCACCGATCTGGAGACTCTATTTATCCCCAACGTCAAACTCCTACAGTGCGTGGACGACGTTTGTATACAGGGTGGTCCATTGATCATGACCGGGCCAAATATCTCACGAAATAAGCGTCAAACGAAAAAACTACGAAGAACGAAACTTGTCTAGGTTGAAGGGGGAAACCAGATGGCGCTATGGTTGGCCCGCTAGATGGCGCTGCCAAAGGTCAAACGGAAATCCACTGTTTTTTTTTTTTTTAAAATTGGCGTGCGTAAACTTGATGTCCATCATAAGGTTCTTCGTCGTGTTCTTTGAGGCACGAAATCAACGTCCACCAACGCACTGGAAGCGTCTGCAACGCCGCTCATCTTACATCAGCAGATCTTGTCCGACGATTTTCTCTTTAGTCGGTCTTCCATATTTGATTGCGTCTCCCTCAAAGCGGTGGTGCAATCGTAGGGGCTCACGGATGCATCTCACAGCGAAGGACGAACTGGGGTCCTTGCTAATTCGCAGCTACGAGAAATGGCAACAATTTTGATCGCTAGTCCTTTCGCTCCCCGTTTGGTACTTTCTTCAGTCCTCCCCGGAGTTGTACTTACCATCCGATTTCAGAACGGGGACGAACATTAATGACGACTTGAATCACTTCCTTACCCGACGCGATGACCACAGAATTCTTGCAGCTATATGGATGGCTCTAAACCTGAGGCGGGTTGTATACGCCTTCTTCAGTCCATCTAGCGACACGCACCAAATTTCTGCACTGCTGCCTGAATCTTCTATCAACACGGCAGGGTTACTGGCCATTCTGGAGGCTATTTACTATGGCAGGCAGAGATTCCGGCTCTTGTTGACTCTCACGAACTCCCAAAATGGTATTGCAGAAACTTTCAACACCCGAGGCCATAACAGACGCACGGACATCGGGCACTGACGTCCGCTTACTTTAGATAAAAGGACATCATGACAGCCTCCATAGTGAAACTGCGGACCGCTTCGTCAAGAGGAGTATTATGAAAGGGCAGTTCCACACAACACCGATCGCTTAAACGGATTTCAACTCAACGGTCAAGAAAGCTGCTTGTCAAGAATGGAATTATGGATAGCACGTATCCTAGGTAACCATTGTTCACCTCGGTGAAGCTCTGTAGACGTCATATGACATCTCTGGTCCGCATGAGACTGGAACACGTGTGTTACCCCGCCCACACAAATGGTTGAAAAACATGGCTTCTTGGCACTATGGTTAGGACACTACGGCGTTGGCGGATCTGAACCACGTCGTACTGACGTGTAACGAGTACCGATCTAGTACAGAAAACTGGTGGCGAGGGGCTATCCCCTGCTACAAGTATAACTGTTTTACTTCACCGATTAGATATATAGGGTGAGTCACCTATCGTTACCGCTGGATGTATTTAGTAAACCACATCAAATACTGACGAATCGATTCCACAGACCTAACGTGAGGAGAGGGGCTAGTGTAATTGGTTAATACAAACCATAAAAAAATGCACGGAAGTATGTTTTTTAACACAAACCTACGTTTTTTTAATGGAACCCCGTTAGTTTTGTTAGCACATCTGAACATATAGACAAATACGTAATCAGTGCCGTTTGTTGCATTGTAAAATGTTAATTACATCCGGAGATATTGTAACCTAAAGTTGACGCTTGAGTACCACTCCTCCGCTGTTCGATCGTGTGTATCGGAGAGCACCGAATTACGTAGGGATCCAAAGGGAACGGTGATGGACCTTAGGTACAGAAGAGACTGGAACAGCACATTACGTCCATATGCTAACACCTTTTTATTGGTCTTTTTCACTGATGCACATACACATTACCATGAGGGGTGAGGTACACGTACACATGTGGTTTCAATTTTCAATTACGGAGTGGAATAGAGTGTGTGCCGACATGTCAGGCCAATAGATGTATAATGTGGTGGCCATCATTTGCTGCACACAATTGCAATCTCTGGCGTAATGAATGTCGTACACGCCGCAGTACATCTGGTGTAATGTCGCCGCAGGCTGCCACAATACGTTGTTTTATATCCTCTGGGGTTGTAGGCACATCACGGTACACATTCTCCTTTAACGTATCCCACAGAAAGAAGTCCAGAGGTGTAAGTTCAGGAGAACGGGCTGGAAAATTTATGCGTCCTCCACGTCCTGTGAAACGCCCGTCGAACGTGTACCTCACCCCTCATGGTAATGTATACGTGCGTCAAAGACCAATAAAAAGGTGTTAGCATATGGACGTAATGTGCTGTTCCAGTCTCTTCTGTACCTAAGGTCCATTACCGTTCCCTTTGGATCCCTACGTAATTCGGTGCTCTCCGATACACACGATCGAACAGCGGAGGAGTGGTACACAAGCGTCAACTTTAGGTTACAATATCTCCGGATGTAATTAACATTTTACAATGTAACAAACGGCACTGATGACGTATTCGTCTATATGTTCAGATGTGCTAACAAAACTGACGGGGTTCCATTAAAAAAAAACGTAAGTTTGTGTTAAAAAACATACTTCCGTGCATTTTTTTATGGTTTGTATTAACCAATTACACTAGCCCCTCTCCTCACGTTCGGTCTGTGAAATCGATTCGTCAATATTTGATGTGGTTTACGAAATATATCCAGCGGTAATGTTAGGTGACTCACCATGTATATAAGTAAGCGTACTATTTGCTCGAGAACTATTTAAAAGACACTAGTACACAGCTTTGAAATATAAGTTTTGTGGATCTTGTCCTGTAATGGAACTAGTTCGCATCGAAACTGAGATATCTGTTCGTGTTTTTGCTTCGCATTAAGAACTTACCTGTGTAGACGACCTCTTTGCCTAGCTTTCAAATATAAGTTGCTGTGGTTGTCGTTGTTTCTCTCTGGAACAGGTCCGATTCGAAACTGATGTCGCACTTTTGAGTTCTTAATTTACACTGACGGAAAAAAATCGCAACAGCAAAAAATAACGTAGGGTAATTAAATGTCGAGAGCACATATTTCTAGGTATCACATTTAAGTGATTAACAATGCAAGATCACAGGTTAATGTAGGTGCGAGATAAGCCATTGCGAATGTGAAATGCTCGTACAGTAATAACAGATGTAACTGCCAGAACATGCATACCTTGCGTTGTATAGGTGCCGTGTGTCAGTTTGTGAGACGGAGTGCCATGCCTGTTACACTTTTTCGGTCAATACAGGGACAGTTAACGTTGTTTGTGGATGACGCTGGAGCTGACGTCCGATGATCCCACGTGTGCTCGATTAGAGACAGATTTGGTGATCCAGCAGGCCAGGGCAACATGTATAAACTCTTTAGAGCATGTTGGGTTACGACAGAGCTAAGTGGGTGAGCGTTATCCTGTTGGATGTCGTCATGGACGGCAGAACAACAGATCCAAAAACCAGACTGACGTACAAATTTTCTGTCAGCCTGTGTAGGATAACCTCGAGAGTGCTCCTGCTGCCATACGAAATCGCACCCCAGACCATAACTCCTCGTGTATTTCCAGCGTGTCTAGCAAGCAGACAGATTGGTTGCAGGACCTCCTCCTAACCAACACTGGCACCGACGCAGAACGAGCTGTCATTGCAAAACACAAAAGACCTCCAACTGCTCCCCAACATACTGTCGCTTGACACCACTGGACTGACATATGGTAGTGGTTTGGGGTCAGTAGAATGCAAGCTACAGGGCGTCTGTCTCGGAGCTGTCTTGAAGTAAACGATTTGTAACAGTTCGTTGCGGCACAATTATAGCAATTACAACTCTATTTACTGCTACACATACAGTATGATGGGGCAGAGGCGTAAGCCGAATACGATATTCTTCCCTCTGGTAGCGATACTTGGCCGTCCGAAGCCCGGTCTTGTTGAGATCCTGCATTCTCGTGACCATTGCTGTATCAGAAATCACGTACAGTGGATACCATTCCTGCCAAGTCTTTCTGCAATATCCTGCAGTATCACAGAAGGAACACCCAGGTTGTCGCAGCCCTATTACACGACCTCGCTGACTCAGTGAGATGTTGATAATAGCATCTTAAAGGCATTCTTGACTAACGTCATCTAACCACATCAAGTTTCGTAGGTAACTAACGCTCACGACCGTCACAGCGTTTATGTAAAGTGAAACTGAATTGCATCCTCATAGTGGCGTTACTACCGTCACTCGTATAGACTGGAGCGAAACTGAAATAGACATCGTCCTTCAGTAGCAGAATCACGCCTACCAAACTACGTTTATGTCGAACAACTCCTTCTTCGTATTGCGACATTTTTTTCCCGTTAGTGTGTATTATGATCTTATCGTTCTGCTTCACATTCGTATCTGTTTGAAAATTTCACTAATTTTAACTTGACGCTGCTGTAACTAGTGCTGGCGGAACGGTGTTCGTCTTTTAGTATTTTTATTTTACATGAGCAGCATACGTTTATACATGGAACTTCTTTTATTGTTCTACTGCAGAAACTGCAGTTACGTTAATATGGCACTTTTGTAACGAATGTTATCTGTGTGGTCTTTTCTGATCAAAGTCAAAAATAAATAAATAAATAAAATGAAAGTGAGCCCAACTGGGATCGAATCAGCACCAGATGCCCGTGCAGATTAGCGACCGCGGCTGGTTCACGGGGCAGACCGTGTGTGACTTTTTAGGCCCATTCCCAACTCGTTTAGGCAAACACTGCGCTGGTCCCAACTTTTCATTACAGTAAATACGATAGAGAAACAGTTAATATACGATGACACAAAGAACGAAGCTTGCACAAATCACAGACAGGTGGCAACAACGGCTTCCCTTCATTACGTAACGGATGGCTGGAGCGACCTGAAGGGCATCCGGCCACGAAGTTAAATAAAAGTAAATTTGCCAAATCCTTGAGTACAGTAGACCCCATACTACACTTTACTAAGGTTCTATAAAAGGAAAGTGTGTTGTACATAGGCGGTGTGTAACGTAGAATCAAAGTTTTGGATCTCGGGGACCATGTGGTAGCTCGGGAGAGCCGAAATACCTCAAAATTTTATCACTTTCTCAATTTTTCCATAATTTTTTCCCATTGCACTTTGCAAGGAAAGTCAGAGTGTTTTTTGTTGTGGAGTGTGCAGTTTCCTATCGTTTTCATTGCTTAAGCCTTTTTTTTTACATCAGACACTCACAAAGATACACTGAAAACAACGGCAGAATTCTCACATTATAAAACAAACTGCGGAGAGGCGAGAACGTGGCATTAAAATCTATGTAAATGATAATGGCAGATGCCTCCAACGGTCAACGTTTAACAAAATCAATAATCCGTGCCCCCTCCCCGCTCCGTAGGAAACTCATTTCTGCTGATGTTGCTTAAAAATGTCGAAAAAACAACGATTTTTCACGGTAGGTTATTCAGTTATCAGAGTTTATCACTCTTACGAACACGTTCTCCCCTTCCTGGGTTCACTGCGATCTTCGTTTAGGATACGTATACAGTCTAACTACGGAGATAAGCAATTTGTGATCAGTGCTCTATGCAGGGTGATTATAATTAAAATTACAGTTTCAAACCGCCGGGAAAGTCGAACCACAGCTCAGAATGTTGTCGAATTTGAACGGAATACTATCGAAGAAAGGGGAAACAATATGGAAAGTTTCCCACTAGATAGTGCTGTAAGCGGCAGAATAGTCAAAATAAAAGTCGCGGGGTACATGACTGTTCATGAGTTTGCGTCTGAGAGGTTCGGCATGACTGTCTCAATGTAGGATCGCGCGCTGCTGGTAAAGCTCTTTTACAAGAACAGCGCCAGTAGCTTTGCAGAGAGTCCGAACTCTCAAGGAAATGGAAAAAAAAGCCGTCAAGGATTTGGAGAAAATGATTACAAAATTCGAAAAGACAGATTCTTTTTGAGTTCATTGTGGCAGAGGAACGAAACAAATTGATCCGACGTCAGTAGAAGTCATAGTACGCCCCCGGTAGCTGAGTGGTCAGCGTGACACAATGTCAATACTAAGGTCCCGGGTTCGATTCCTGGCTGGGTCGGAGATTTTCTCCCCTCAGGGACTAGCTGTTGCGTTGTCCTAATCATCATCATCATCATCTTATCCCCATCGACGCAAAAGTCGCCGAAGTGGCGTCAAACAGAAGGACTTGCACCTGGCGAACAGTCTACCCGATGGGAGGCCCTGGTCACACGACATTTTTTAGTAGAAGACATGGACACAACATTGCTGGAGGGGTATAGCGGTGGTGCGCAAACATGCAGTGAGCGGGTATTGGCCGAACTCTGGACTTGCCTGTGAGCACCGTGCACAGAATCCCATGAAACACTGAGAATCCAAAATTACCCATGTTTAGAAATTGCTTCATGCTGACCTGCCAGTAAGACGAACGTTCATCCTAGAATTTCTTGCTTGCATGGAAGTGGACAATGAATAATTATGAAATATTCTGTGAACAGACGAAGCCAGTTTCCAAGGAGATGTCAATACACATAACTGCAGATTACGGGCATCGGAAAATCCGATCCCACATCAGCTGATACCGCTTCATTCTGGAAAGGTAACTGTGTGGCGCGGGTTGATGGCACCGTTTATCGTAGTGCCCTATTTTTTCGAGGAGATGGGTCTTGCAAGTCCTGTTACCTGTACAGTCACTGGTGAAAGCTATGAGATTCTTTTGCCCGCCAATGTCATTCCAACCCTTCAACAGAATGTAATGTGTAGGTCGGATCACTTTTATGCAAGATGGCGCTCCTCCGCACGTTGCATAGCCAGCGAAGCAGCTACTGCAGAGGCATTTTGGGAATGCTTGAATTATTAGCCTGGCCATTCAGGTCACTTGATATTAATCCGTCCAACTTCTGGCTGGGGTTTTATCTGGAAGATGCTGAGTTCAGTACTTCTACTACAAATGTAGCTGAGCTGAAGGCTTGCATTGTGCAACGCATTCTGAACGTGAGCCCTGAGGCACTCCGATCTGTTTTGGAGCATACTAGTTCTTGATTTCAACTGGTGGCAGAAAACGGTGAACAGCATACTGAATATGTCTTGCGGCAGTCTCACGACGGTTAAAAACCGGATTCATTGTTGCTTTTAAGTGTTTTTTTAGCCTCAAGACAATTAAAAACCGATTTGGTACTATGTTGCCTTGGTGGATGGAATTACCTAACAGTGCACAACTGTTGAATGTCAAACTTGTGTGATAATGCGCATTGCACAGTACGGTAGGGTCAATGTACAACCATACACGTAGTACTGCAATTCATGTTATTTGCAGCTGACCATTAGGATCTAGTGGAAAAACTTCCGTTAAATTTTTTTGTTTCCTTAACGTTTCCCGCCTTATTAGATAATATTACGTTTAAATTCATTCTGAGGACGGGTTCTTTTTTTAAGGCGTTTTGAAACTGGAACTTTATTTATAATCACTCTCTGACCTTAAGACTTATCTTACAAGAAAGATTAAGGAAAGGCAAACCTACGTTTCTAAGATTTGTAGACTTAGAGAAGTTTTTGACAATGTTGATTGGAATACTCTCTTTCAAATTCTGAAGGTGGCAGGGGTAAAATACAGGGAGCGAAAGGCTATTTACAATTTGTACAGAAACCAGATGGCAGTTATGAGTCGAGGGGCATGAAAGGGAAGCAGTGGTTGGGAAGGGAGTGAGACAGGTTTGTAGCCTCTCTCCGATGTTATTCAATCTGTATATCGAGCAAGCAGTAAAGGAAACTAAAGAAAAATTCGGAGTAGGTTTTAAAATCCATGGAGAAGAAATAAAAACTTTGAGATTCGCCGATGACATTGTAATTCTGTCAGAGACAGCAAAGGACTTGGAAGAGCAGTTGAACGGAATGGACAGTGTCTTGAAAGGAGGATATAAGATGAACATCAACAAAAGCAAAACGAGGATAATGGAATGTAGTCGAATTAAGTCGGGTGATGCTGAGGGAGTTAGATTAGGAAATGAGACACTTAAAGTAGTAAAGGAGTTTTGCTATCTGGGGAGCAAAATAACTGATGATGGTCGAAGTAGAGAGGATATAAAATGTAGACTGGCAATGGCAAGGAAAGCATTTCTGAAGAAGAGAAATTTGTTAACATCGAGTATAGATTTAAGTGTCAGGAAGTCGTTTCTGAAAGTATTTGTATGCAGTGTAGCCATGTGTGGAAGTGAAACATGGACGATAAATAGTTTGGTCAAGAAGAGAATAGAAGCTTTCGAAATGTGGTGCTACAGAAGAATGCTGAAGATTAGATGGGTGGATCACATAGCTAATGAGGAGGTATTGAATAGAATTGGGGAGAAGAGGAGTTTGTGGCACAACTTGACAAGGTCAAGGGACTGGTTGGTAGGACATGTTCTGAGGCATCAAGGGATCACAAATTTAGCATTGGAGGGTAGCGTGGAGGGTAAAAATCGTAGAGGGAGACCGAGAGATGAATGCACTAAGTAGATTCAGAAGGATGTAGGTTGCAGTAAGTACTGGGAGATGAAGAAGCTTGCACAGGATAGGGTAGCATGGAGAGCTGCATCAAACCAGTCTCAGGACTGAAGAACATAACAACATATTCTTGCCGATGAAAATTACTGCTAATGAAGAGAAAAGACATGTAACTGAACGCAGAATAGAGCATGATATGCCAAAGCCTTTACCTTAGCTGTTTCGTCCCGATGACACGTGAAACTGGGAAGCATCTTCCTCCTCTTGTACGATGATGTCTTCAGTTAGGGGTTTTCCGTCGTCGAAATCCTCCTGAATATAATCGTAATGTAGTCGAATTCTCTCATGCATGGCCACGACAGTGTTTAAACATGGCAGTGGACTGGATTCATATTTCTTTTGCAGCTGCAGGCACGTAAGTTGCACAGTTTCCTACATTGGAATGCATATTTTGATGTTAACGAGTACAGAACGCCAGGGGAAGTGCCCCACCTACTCTTCTGGATACAGATGTTATTTGGAGAAGAGGCAATTGCTGTCAGCAATTCCTTCTCCTGTGATGATAACGCAATCGACGTGAGCAGCCTTTGAAATAGCGGTGTTTATTGGCATAACAGCGGCATCCTCGGTACCTGCTATACTACAATACTCTTTGCTGTTATTTCTGTCATCGGCATTGTGATGAAGCTGCTTTTGTCGGTTTCGGGTAATACGTTTTCTTCTAACGCCGCACCGGTTGCTTTTGTGACGAATGCAAATTTCGTGGGAAGAGTGCAGTAAAATCTCGGTGACATCGTTCCGCTGCTTTAGTGCTTTGGTAACGGACGTCACTAGGAGCCCGATAAAAATCTAATACGGCATTACAGCCTATGTGTTTTTTCACAAAGCCCACGTAAATCTTGCACACTGACTCAAACGTAGCTGTTTATATAGAAATCAATTACTGCACTTTTGCGCACGCCAAGATACAGTTCTTCTTGCATCTAAGAGAACGCTGCGTACAACGGCGAATTGTGCTTTTGTGAAGAGAGACATTGGAAAGAGAGAGAGAGAGAGAGAGAGAGAGAGAGAGAGCGTGTGTGCCTGTGTGTGTGCGTGTGTGCGCGAGTGTGCGGAGCTTATGGGTGCTGAACGGCGAGGGTATAAGCGCGCATTGGAAGGGTTCAAATGGTTCTGGGGGATTTGAACATGGACGTCATATGTTCAAGTGGCTCTGAGCACTATGGGACTTAACATCTGAGGTCATCAGTAGCCTAGAACTTTGAACTACTTAAACCTAAGTAACCTAAGGACATCACACACATCCATGCCCGAGGCAAGATTCGAACCTGCGACAGTAGCAGTCACGCGATTCCGGACAGAAGCGCCTAGAACCGCTCGGCCACCGTGGCCGGCCATTGGAAAAGGTGAAACTCAAATTCCCTCAGGTCATCATCAGATTGCTTGGCAATACAAACTTTTTGCAACAGCGTAAGAGGATTTAATGTGGCATTTTATCTGTAATTTTCAGGGGATATGAAAAATGAGGCTACAATGTCAAGATTAATCTTCTGTCTCAACTTCATCAACATTTTTTCTCCTAGTATTTTTTCTTGCAGTTGTTGCTATTTCCTCGAGGTAAATAATCAATCTGTAAGTGACTCATTTTTCCTCTGCTGAGTGATACTATCTCCTCTGTGAAAATGTCGGATTTCAGAGAAGCATGCACTCACTTCAGTTTCTCAGTATCAAGGCAGTTTCTGGTTAGACGAGAAGGCATCACATCTACATGTTGTTCAGATGTTCCTGAACGTACCCTAGTGCACATCTCTAATTAGACGCGTTGGAGGAATAACATACCCAAAGTCCAGCTAGACAGTACACTACCCGTTACGCAGCGACAATCCTTGAAAACTCTTCGTTGCCTTCATGAAGACCTGCTCCATGCTCACATCTCATCAGATGCCTGACCAGACGTTTTCAGTACGAGGAATAGTGAAATAGTTCTGTTGTCGTGAATGTTCGAAATTCTCGAGGTTCCATTTTGTTCCCTCTAGGCTGATGATGTTCTGGTAGTGTAGATGTGCATTCCTGGCATAGTTAAAATGATCTGTTGCCTGGCAGTATGGGTCTCTTTGAGACGTATGACGTTCATGTTCAAATCTCCCATCCATTCGGCTTTAATAAGTTTTTCGTTATGTTACGTATGCGAAAGTACAGAATCTACAGCATAACAGTAGAACGAAACCACAGTGTGAAGAAGTTCAGTTTTCAACAACACCGCAGTTAACGACGGTGGGTAACCAGGGGAAGATGGAGGGGACCAGCCATTTCGGGTCTCCCAAGGACACGGGCTGACCTGGGCACCCAACTCTCCAAAGCAAGAAGAAATGAACACTGTTAGGGGAGAGAGCTTCTTGGAGTTGATGAACGTTGACCATCAGAGGCATGTACAATCAAGCTTTTGGAAATGAAAAATTAAAGTTATCATGTCAAAACCTGCACGTTTTGCAGATTTTTGTCATCATTTGAGAAATCTGCCTTTCATCTGTAGCCCTTCATATTGGTAAGTACATCGCGCGAAATATGTTTAATCAGCGCAAATCGCAGCAAATTTAGTGTCGCACAAGGAAAGTTCAAGTGGTTCTTGACGTAGGTTCAAATTGGTTCAAATGGCTCTGAACACTATTGGACTTCACTTCTGAGGTCATCAGTCCCCTAGAACTTAGAACTACAAAACCTAACTAACCTAGGGACAGCACACACATCCATGCCCGAGGCAGGATTCGAACCAGCGACCGTAGCGGTAGCGCGGTTCCAGAACCGCTCGGCCACGCCGGCCGGCCTTGACGTAGGACGTAAAGGAAAAAGCTATAGACAAAAGAATGAAAAAGTGCCAAAATTTCGATGTTTTTCAGTCCCTCCCCCCTCCCACTCAGTTTAGCAGAAGTTTATCGAGGTCGAAAACTGAGATTCTACACAACAGAGGCATTAGGAGGTCAGAAAATTGGACCTTTTGTAATGTATCCGCCCCCCCCCCCCCACCCCCCCTCCAATTACTGACAACCTGTCGACTATTAACAAACGTTAAAAGTGGCCGTGAAAGCTTTTCCTATATGGTTATTTGCACCTCAAAATGGATGCAGTTACAGGGCCATGAGTACTAATGTACCTTTTTAGCAAATATTATATGATAACAGACTGGCTGCTCTATAGTCCTCCATAACTGCCGTGAGTATTAGAGTCGCTGGAGAAGGGAAAACAATGAAGGCAGGGGCTGTCGAAGGCTCCAGAATTATCAACTACTGTGTTGACGGATTGGAACGACATTGGTGCGCAAAAGACACTCACTCATAGTGTCAACAGATGGGGACGTTTGCAAGACAACCATGTGCACGAACAGTTCGACGACGTTTGCAGCAGCATGGCTGTGGTTACCCTTGACGCTGCATTACAGGAGCGCCTTCGATGGTGTATTCAACGACGGACCTGGGTGCACGAATGGCAAAACGTCATTTTTTCGGATGGATCCAGGTTCTGTGTACAGCATCATGATGGTCGCAGCCGTGTTTGGCGACATCGGGGTGAACGCACATTGGAAGCGTGTATTCGTCATCGCCATACTGGCGTATCACCCGGCACTTTGAACAGTGGACGTTACATTTCAGATGTCCTCCATAACTGCCGTGAGTATTAGATTTCTTGGAGACGGGAAAACAATGAAGGCAGGGACTGTAGAAGGCTGCAGAAGTATCAACTACTCTCTCTACGTTGACAAATGATCCAGCCTAGCCACCCCATCAACATCGCGCCTGCCGTCAGTGTTTCTTTGCGAAATCCACGCGGCCCCTAGTACATCGATCGCGATAAGCAAGGATGCGTCACCTGGAGATGGGCGCAGAGGACGTGGGGCTGGCTGCGGCAGGCTTCCCAGAACTACACGACCAGCCGCGCCACGCCGCAGCCGCGAGTCCAAAACCAGCGCATTAGCGCTGCCTGCGCGACCCGCTTTTTACGCGTCGAGCCTTTTCAAATGAAACATATTTGTCTTCTTTTCTCTCCGTAACCTGTTTCCGCCATCATTTATTTTAAAAATAAAAGGGCCCCCTCTCCCTCCTTCTGCGTCGCCTCTCCCCCCTCCTAATGCTTCCACTTCCCCTTCCCTCTCTACAACACGCCGCTTCTCTTCCAGCTCGCAACACTAGCTGCCTCTCCCTTTTTACCCACACGTATTCCGAGTACATTTTTATTTTCACTACGTGAAGGCAAGGAGATCTGTTACTTTGGTCGACGGTAGGTGCGGTGCACGCAGATAGGACAGGGGTAAAGCATCGACGCTTTTCAGTGCAGTCGTAGCAGGTTGGGGGGGGGGGGGGGGGAGGGAGAGGAGAGAGAAAGCAGGTAGGGGGAGGGGAGAGGGGAGCTGCCATTTTCGTCTGCGGAGGGCATGTGGTCGACGTCCGGCTGACAGCCTATCTGTGTGACACATGACAAGCGAACACAATTGGCGCAGCAAGAAATGGACGGGCCCAGCACTGGCCGGGCGACTTTTCTTTCAGGTCGTTTTCGTCTCGTGCTCCGTCCGACAGCAGTGCCGCGCAGCCCGCAGGCAGCAGGCAGCAGGCAGCAGGCAGCAGGCAGCAGCCTCCAAAAGAAAGTCAATGGGACTCGCCGGGCCGCAGGGCGCACGCTCGTGGCTCCACGGGCTGGCGTGCTCTACCGGAACACGCACGGTCGTCCTGGCCCAGCTCCGACACAGCGTCCGTTATAAGTTCACCGGACAAAATACACTAGTGTGCAAAACTTAAAGACGATGGTAGTTTTGGCATGAAGTAGCATTGCTCGATGAAACTTCGATCCGTGCGTAGAAGGAATTGCTACAGTGCGCTATAAGACGAACAGAAACGACAGACTTTTATTCGAAGAAAATAACTACACAGAAGTAGTAGCGATAGATTACGAACAGTGGGACACGGTTTTTAATATTTATTCTATTTATTTAGTCTCATCTGATTGGGACCATCAGGCCCTCTCTTACATCGGAACAGGGTTCCACACATACAGTACCTTTATGTTGTGACCAGACGAAACTACACTACTGGACATTAAAATTGCTACACCAAGAGGAAATGCAGATGATAAACGGGTATTCATTGGACAAATATAATAGAAGCGACATGTGATTACATTTTCACGCAATTTGGGTGCATAGATCCTGGGAAATCAGTACCCGGAACAACCATCTCTGGCCGTAATAACGGCCTTGATACGCCTGGGCATTGAGTCAAATGGAGCCAGTTGCTCGGCCACCATTGACCAGACGTTTTCAATTGGTGAGAGATCTGGAGAATGTGCCGGCCAGGGCAGCAGTCGAACATTTTCTGTATCCAGAAAGGCCCGTATAGGACCTGCAACATGCGGTCGTGCATTATCCTGCTGAAATGTAGGGTTTCGCAGGGATCGAATGAAGGGTGGAGCCACGGGTCGTAACACATCTGAAATGTAACGTCCACTGTTCAAAGTGCCGTCAATGCGAACAAGAGGTGACCGAGACGTGTAACCGATGGCACCTCATACCATCACACCGGGTGATACACCAGTATGGCAATGACGAATACACGCTTCCAATGTGCGTTCACCGCGATGTCGCCAAACACGGATGCGACCATCCGGTTCCTAAAACAGAACCTGGATTCATCCCAAAAAATTGCGTTTTGCCATTCGTGCACCCAGGTTCGTCGTTGAGTACACCATCGCAGGTGCTCCTGTCTGTCATGCAGCGTCGAGAGTAACCGCAGCCATGGTCTCCGAGCTGATAGTCCATGCTGCTGCAAACGACGTCGAACTGTTCGTGCAGATGGTTGTTGTCTTGCAAACGTCCCCATCTGTTGACTCATCAATCGAGACGTGGCTGCACGATCCGTTACAGCCATGCAGATAAGATGCCTGTCATCTCGACTGCTAGTGATACGAGGCTGTTGGGATTCAGCACGGCGTTCCGTATTACCCTAGTGAACCCACCGATTCCATATTCTGCTAACGGTCATTGGATCTCGACCAACGCGAGCAGCAATGTCGCGATACGATAAACCGCAATCGTGACAGGCTACAATCCGACCTTTATCAAAGCCAGAAACGTGATGGTACGCATTTCTCCTCCTTACACGAGGCATCACAACAATGTTTCACCAGGCAACGCCGGTCAACTGCTGTTTGTGTATGAGAAATCGGTTGGAAACTTTCCTCATGTCAGCACGTTGTAGGTGTCGCCACCGGCGCCAACCTTGTGTGAATGCTCTGAAAAGCTAATCATTTGCATATCACAGCATCTTCTTCCTGTCGGTTAAATTTCGCGTCTGTAGCAAGTCATCTTCGTGGTGTAGCAATTTTAATGGCCAGTAGTGTACTTTCGCTCGGTCATAACTGTGGTTATTTTTTAATCCTCCGCGAGAAGGCTCACCAAACTAGAACACGTGAGGTATCAGTTCACTTTACTACATAAATGAATGGAGTATTTACTTAACTTTGCCACAATTCTTTGCCACAGGAGTACTGTGTAACGTAGAGCTGCCACTGAGTATGAAAGCAGCACTTGATAACGCTACGTAATGAACTGTTCTCTTGAGATGCAGTGTTCGGCATTTACAACAGTACAATTTCATCTGAAATTTTCAAAACTCGTTGGTCATGCGCTATGATGTTAATTGCTTCAGCTGAAGGCCGAGCGGTTCTAGGCACTTCAGTCTGGAACCACACGACCACAACGGTCGGAGGTTCGAATCCTGCCTCGGGCATGAATGTGTGTGATGTCCTTAGGTTAGTTAGGTTTAAGTAGTTCTAAGTGTAGGGGACTGATGACCTCAGATGTTAAGTCCCATAGTGCTCAGAGCCATTTTGAGCTTCAGCTGAGGCCACAAACTAGGCTGAGCTCTTACATTCTCGTCACTATATTGATAGTGCAAGGGTGCGGTGATGCTGGCGGGGAGAAGTATGGTCTTCAGGAGGGCTTCCCCCATACGCCGTTGTGGATTGCAGCGAGCCCTCGGTAAAATCGGTCGTATCGCTATGCGTTGCCGACCTGGATGTGGCACTACGATCTCTGGACAATTCCTCAACAGTTACCTAAGAAATAACAATTTTAATATGACAAATAGTATTAAAATGATCTGAGTGTCTATAATGACAGTGTAAGGAAATAGTACTCACCATGAAATAATAATGTTAATACAGGCAATACTCCTACTACTGCTACTACTGCCACTAATAATGGTAACAGTAATAATATAATAATAACACGAGTGCGTACAGGGATAATGATAATCAATATAGTTGCTTTATTAGATTTGCCATTACTGCCTTCTGACGCTGGAGATGTTATTAAGTTCTCTAACATGACGAGGGAGCTTATTCCAGAGTCGATTTCCTGCTACTGAGCAGAACTTCGATAGAATGGCAGAACGATGGAGTGGGACGTAAAACACAGAGGATGTGGAAATCTCTGCGCTTTTCTGCATGCAGCCAGGAGAGATATGCGTATGATGGTTAAGTATTATCGAAGAAAATCATAGGGTGCCTGAAAACTATAGATGGCAATACATTCTCTCAGCGCGATCTGATGATGGCCAAGGGGTTGGTACGTAGTTCTTATCTTAGGGCTTCCAGATCTCCAGTAGCGCAGATGACAACTGGAGCATGGACGTTAGTGCAGGAGGAACTCCTCCGGTACGTCTCCCCAAGGAATCCCACAGGTCTTACATGAAATGTAGTGTCTAGGAATCCGGTGCACTCGATTCGATAGACAAACAATGAAACAAGTCCTATTAATGTGTTTTATTAAAATAAGAAAATTACAGTACTTAACTTTGGCAATTACACTGTAACGTTGTTACTTTAATTTGCTACGAAATCGGTACTGATAGACAATAAAAGCAGGTTAAAGCTGTGACCTGTCTGGGGAAGTTAACCTTGCATTACTGAGCAACTGTTTCACCACGCATCAAGTCTAGCTTACCGAATTCCCAACCAGACTAACATTAATTAAAATCTTTTAATAGTCATACGACAACCGGTGATATGTATATAAAAAAGAGAATTTAAGTAAAAAGAAATAAATCAGTTTATATTTGGAAATTTATTTTAACATTGATCATTGAAATTTCAGCATATTAAACTCGATTCATAACTAAGCTGGTACCTTATTTAGGACTGTAAAAATGTGAGTTTGTAATCTTACGGAACACATCAAATATGGAGCCAAGATTGGGAGACTGCATACAACACTGCATTCATAAAATAACACACAAAGAACGTTGAAACATATGCAAGAGGAAATTAACCACAACCAACCGATTCAATTTTCACCCAAAGAAGTTACGTTCGTAGCGCAATCCTGTCCGTCACGTAATTACCACACACTGGTATACTAAATTCATACTAACTCTCTGTGAAATCTTCCCGAAAAGAATAGCTGAGGGCTACGTTGATGCTTTCACCACATGCTTCACGTGGTCAACTTGGTTTACACAAAGAGTGTAACTCCACAATAATTTTGATAATTAAAATAAATTACATCGAAACGCAATTTACTAAAGAAAAACCTTGACCTGGTTACTATCGTCTTACTATTAACCTGATGGGTCAAACAGTTATATAAGCACGTGGTACTGGTCTCGCAAAGTACACCCCACGTGGGTTGTACATAAAGAAAAGTTGCTATATTGAAAAATATTGTCAAGACGAGACGTTATAATCACACAAGCATTCGCATTTAAGATTGATGATCTTAGAGTTACTGATCAACACGTGGTTCCACTTTACTCACAAAGTAGTGACAAAGCAACTACCGGAAGATATTCTGAACTTCACACGCGAATTACACTGCATTGCAGTTTAAGATAACATTAGATATTTTAGAGATAAACCTGAAATAAAGGTGATTAAATTTTCAGTTACGCTGAACTCAAGAAATCCATTGTCCTGCGGACTTAGCAGACACGCGCTTAGCCGGCGATCTTACCACTTCAGACGCTCGCCGCGGACAGACTGACCTGCGCTCCTACCGAGCGTGCTTCCCAAATACAAAGTGACCCCAGAGGCAGCTTCCTATACCAACATGACAAGGTACAGACAGGACCATACTAAGCATAGAAACCTCTCTGCTTTTAGAAAGCGTAGCTACCTGTTCCGACGTTGGTCCTACTGTTCTCTAGCAGACAGGCTTGTCTGCTACCATCCAGCATGCAACTACAAATACATTTGCTCATTCATCCTCTCACACAGAAGGGAAGGGGGATGACAGTATTTTATCATATACAGTATATAAAAGAAAGCGGATGTAGGTTCCGTATGAGACTGTGTGACATGAATTACATATAAACTGTGTTTTAAAGTGTAGTAGTGTGACAGATCGTTCTTGTTTATGTGTAAAAGTAACACGTTCCACTACTCAGTCTCCACCCAGATAGTCAGAAGCGCCACAGTAAATTTAGAAGAGAAATTTATGCCGTAAATGACAACAGATTTAAGAAATTAACATGAAAGGAATCCAACAGAGACCTTTCAACACAGATGTGTCGCTAGCGAAGGGCGACATACAGCATAATCAATCTTTTTAAATATAGACAATCCCAAGTCAGTCTTACATAGAGAGTACAAGCGAAGTAACTATAGTTGACGTTGCTATCGAAGTCGTAGTCTTGAAGCTGGTATTGAACTGGGCCGTCAGCAGTCAGTCGCGGCGCTCATGTCTTCTTCACATAGGGGTCGCTGCTGCAGCGTTGTCGTCCAGGAGGGAGGTCCGGTCAACGTGCGATTGGCTGACTCCCTCTCACAGCCTTCTCTGGCATGCCGGCGCTTGACTTTACGCCGTAACATGAAATTTAAGTCAGGAGAATGGATAGACCTGTATAGTCGCCGAACAACCTCTCTTTTCAAATGCTCTTCGTTGTTCCATGCGGTAGCTCATCGGGGCCGAAAGCAGCCCTAAAACGACGCACATGGAGAAGGAGTAAAGTGTCACAATAATGTTGACCTTGAGTGTACCGTTTCAGATGTCCGAAAATCATTACACTCATGCAACATTGTGCTTCCCCACACATGAGCCACCAAAACAATCAGTTTTGACAGTGCTAAATGTACCCTCTATGGTGAGAGTTGGTAACACGTAATGCAAGCAGGAAATTTTTCGAACATGATCGTTTTGGTGGTTCAGTTACGGTAAGGCAGAATGTTGCAATGGCATAGTGACCTAGCAGTGTTTCAACACGGTACTGTCACTGGTCAACGTTATTGTGACACTGTACGTCTTTTCGTGGTTGCATTCGGCCCTGACTTCATTTTGATGGATGACAATGCGCTACCACATCGAACAGGCCAGCCGGAGTTCTAGCAGATGGACTGGTCTGCCCATTCTCCCCGACTTCAGTTTTATCTAGCACGTGTGGGATGTGTTGAGGATATGTAATTGTAGCATGTCCACATGCACAAACGACCATCAACTACGCTGGTGGAGGGGTGGTACGCTAGGCGACCAAAACTACTTTTTCAGGCTTTTGACCAACAAGGGAGCACGTTTCAGAGCATGCTTCCGTGGTCATCACGCACCCTATTAAAAATCATGTCTCGCCTCTTCTAATGCCCTGAGAACTAACAAGAATCGCGATGACTTTAGTGCAATTACAGTCTTTGAACGAAAACGTCATTTTTGTTCGTCTCACTGCGTATTTCTGTACTATACTGTAGCAGTTCTATATATGTATGATCCACTTTTCATCGAGCTATGTTACTTAGCAGTGACACTTTATCCGAAAGATACTTTCGCCCTTAAGTTTTGCACCCTAGTGTATTTAGTGACTCCTTAAAATGACATACCGTTCGTTTTGGAGCGTTGTATGGTTCAATTGGCTCTGAGCACTATGGGACTTAACATCTGAGGTCATCAGTCCCCTATAACTTAGAACTACTTAAACCTAACTAATCTAAGGACATCACACACATCCATTCCCGAGGCAGGATTCGAACCTGCGACCGTAGCGGTCGTGCGGTTCCAGACTGTAGCGCCTAGAATCGCTCGGTCACACCGGCCGGCGGAGCGCTGTAGATGGTGTGGAAACAGTACCAGGCGGTCATGTATTGCTCTACCGATAACGAGAGCCGTGACAGTGAAGTGGTGCGTATGAGGCATTCGAATGCATAGAATCAGCGCAGGAAGATTAGGCGACGTGAGACGCGGATCAAAATCGGGAGGTATTGGTCATGGGTGTCATGATGTCAACCGCCTCCTCCAAGAATATTTTACTGAAATCGTCTGGACAGGTTCTTTAAAGAATGTGTCACCTATTTGTCAAAATTAGAAGAAAAGTTCTGATAATCATTCTCCAGTAAGTCAATACATATTGAAATGGGCCAATCTATCCTGTCATTTCCATCCGTGTGTTAAGCACACGAAGACGCTATAGACAGTGCTGCAATGTGGTTACCATGCATCCCGACACATCCTCCAGCCCTTCTTTATAGAGGATCACTCGACCTCTCCAGTGTCCATATATATAGCAGGGAATTATCAGCGACAGTCATAGGACAGTACACTTTACCTAACAGATTAACAGATGCTGTTTAGCACCAGTTTCTGCGCGATAACTTACCGGCGCTATTGGCTAACGGTACCCTTATAGAAGGTAAACAAGTATGATTTATGCGCTAGTGAACATCACGTCATTTTCTACAAGTCATGGAAGAATACCTCACCACAACGTTTGATTTCTGGCTGTGGGTACATTTAAAGGGATTGGCGTCAGCGCAACTCATGGACAATGTGATGATGTTACAGGAGCGTGTGAGGAATGCATGTGACTCAGTCCGAATGGAACCACATGTATTTGAAAGAGTGCATGATTCACTGAAGAAGGGTTGAAGGATGTGTCAGGACGCGTGGTTAACACATGCTCCACTGCATACAAGTTCTACTCCTACGTAACAGACGGACGGGAATGATAAGACAGAGTGGTTCCCGGATTGTAAGAACCTTTCTTCTTGTTTTGACCAGTATTACCTCCTGCCGGAATAGGTGCTACTCTTTTTTTACACACCGTATGAATTTCAAAAGCTTGCAGCTAACTTTCAAACGATAAAATAGGATGGAAATTAGAACTCTCGAAAATGGCTAAGAATTCTAGAAAACTGCAAGCTGTATTTCTCATTTGCCTGCCTGATGGTGACCCTCGTGGATAGGCTTGCGGCTTGACCGACTCAAGAGAACACTTAGCCAGGAGAAGGCGGCTTACTCACACCCTGACGACACTTGCTGCCAACATGTTCCGTCAGCGCGCAGCTAATGACAGAAAATCACAGGAAATTGAGTAAGGCAAGACACAAAATGAAAGGTCCGAGACTAAGAAACAAGTAAAAAACATTGCATTTTCCGGAAAGGCGAAAACCATTTAAAGAAACGGTATTTATCCACATATACGCTTGCACAGCCATAATGTGCGAATCTTTGTTCGCAATCTTAATGTCGATATTGGTGACTGTACACATCTGCTTCATATCGCGTAAGTTATAAAACTGTCTGTGTTATGAGAGCTTATTACTTTTACTGTTCTTAAATCAATTGCATGAGACACGTAACTCTCAAATTTTCAAATGAATGGTTTCGTAATGATGCATTTCTCTGAACTCCAATTTAGTGTAAGTGATTTTGAAGAGATGTCCTTCTGGGGGAGAGTGTTTACGTTGTTACATATTTTAGAATTTCGTCGCTAGCCACCACTATAATAGAAGTTTAATACATTTTCTTACTCCATTTTTAAATGAAGGTATTTACTTTTTTACGTGCTGCAGCCTTTTTCTGAAATTACAAAAATTACTCCTGAAAAGTAATGTTTTTTTCCAACTGTTGAATACTGTTCCCAAGTACAACATTTTCATGTACCCAGGAACAAATATTTTGTTCCAATACTGTATCAATAGAGAAAATCCTCTGGATACTTTATGTAGCAGTCTATGTGCTATATTGTTAATCTAGTACACACCAATAACACTGTTCGACATGGGTTCTATTTCTGATATTAAAGTATGTGCTTCTAGACCATTTTACCGTGGGAAATTCAAATATGTAAACAGAATATCGTTGTCTGGGATACTTTTTATGTAATACGTATATATATGTATATTCACAATTCATGGCAAACACAGAGACGTTATAGAGAAATACGGTTATGCTGCTGCATCCAGTAGCGATAGAACGTGATAATTTCTTGTGCAACAGCAGGTGGGAAGAATCAGACATCATTAGGTTACCGCTGCCACACCTATGTCATTAAGACCACCTGAAACATCTCATTAACTCGAACGGTGACAGCCGGTCGCTGCCTCGGCAGTAAAGCTTCACGCCTCCTAGGGGCAGGTGCATCGAGTTTACAACAGTGGTGTTAGCCGCAATTTGTGTCAGTCTTAACAAGTGGGTGTTTTGGCTGACAAGTGACTGTCTGTCATATTTCTGAGCACGGTTGAATTTTTTAGTTCCTGTGTGTAAACTGATTGAGCCTGGTGCTGAAGGTAAAACGACTGCTTGTTTTTACACATCAGCGTTCCTCTAGTTCGCTACTATTAATTTAATACAGGTATATTACCAAAGTGGTATTTTTAAATTTGCAGAAATGCCACGTCATCGTGGATGTCGATATAAGCCGGAAAACTTGTGCTACATCTGTGGGAAGTTCACTTTTGCCAGAAATAGGAAGAAAATTTCTTCAGTCATAAAGAAAGCATACAAACATTACTTTGGAGTAGAGGTAGGAGACCAAGATAAAGAATGGGCACCACATTTCTGTTGTGCTACATGTTACTGCAAACTAATTCAGTGGTGGAAAGGTAAAGAGAATGTGGCGTTGTTTGCTGTTCCCATGGTGTGGAGGGAGCCTAAGGACCATGTTACTGATTGTTACTTCTGTCTAACAAAAATTCAGGGTTTTACAAGCAAAAAGTCGAAGAGGCACATTGTTTACCCAGATCTGCCTTCAGCGAGAATGCCAGTTCAGCATTCCGACAACCTTCCAGTACCTTCAAGAGCTCGAGGTCAAATTCTGAGTGACAGCGAAATAAGTAGTACTGAAGAAATCACAGATGATGATTCTTTATATCACTGCACAAGTGAGTCATCGCCACATTTGTTAACACAGGCAGATTTAAATGATTTAGTACGTGATCTAGTACTAAGTAAACAAAAGGCGCAGCTGCTTGGTTCAAGATTACAAGAGTATAATCTACTGCACCAAAGTACTAAAATCAGTGTGTTCAGGTGAAAGGTCTCTGTTGGATTCCTTTCATGTTTAATTTCTCAAATTTGTTGTCTTTTAAGGAATAAATTCCTCTTCTAAATTTACTGTGGCGTTTCTGACTATCTGGGAGGAGACTGAGTAGTGGAACGTGTTACTTTTACACGTAAACAAGAACGATCTCTCACACTACTACACTTTAAAGCACAGTTTATATGTAATTCTTATATGTAATTCATGTCACACAGTCTCATACGGAACCTACATCCGCTTTCTTTTATATACTGTGTATGATAAGATACTGTCATCCCCCTTCCCTTCTGTGTGAGAGGATGAATGATCAAATGTGTTTGTAGCTGCATGCTTGAGGGTAGCAGACAAGGCTGTCTGCTAGAGTACAGTAGGACCAACGTTGAAACAGGTAGCTACGGTTCCTAAAAGCAGAGAGGTTTCCGTTCTTAGTATGGTCCGGTCCGTCCCCTGTCATGTTGGTATAGGAAGCTGCCCCTCTGGCGCCTTCCGTTTGTCTTTGTGAGCGACTCTCAGGAGCACGCTGGGTAGTTGAGTGGTAGTAGTTCAGTGGGAGTCGGCAGTTGGAGAGTTGCAGCCGAGCGGTAGGCAGTTGGAGTCCAGTGGTAGCGCAGGGCAGTCCAGCAGTAGCAGTCTGGCGGTAGCGAGCGTCTCAAGTGGTAAGATCTCCGGCCAAGCGCGTGTCTGTTAAGTCCATAGGACAATGGATTTGCTAAGTTCAGCTTAACTGAGAATTTAATCATTTTATTTCGGGTTAGCTTTAAAATAGCTAAGGTTATCTTTAATTGCAGCGGAGTGTAATTCTCGTGTCCAGTTCAGATTAATTTGCGGTAGTTGCTTTGTTACTACTTTGTGAGTAAAGTGGAACCACGTGTTGGTCAGTAACTCTAAGTAAGATCAATCTTAAATGCAAATGCTTGTGTGATTATAACGTATCGTCTTGAAAAGATTTTGAATATACCAACTTTTCTTTATGTTCAACCCACGTGGCGTGTACTTTGTGAGACCAGTACCACGTGCTTATATAACTGTTTGACCCATCAGGTTAATAGTAGGACGTTAGTAACCAGTTCGAGGTTTTTGTTTTGTAATTTGCTTTTTGATCTAATTTATTTTTATTATCTAAATTATTGTGGAGTTATACGCTTTCTGTAAACCAAGTTGACCACGTGAAGGGTAATTACAAGACGGACAGGATTGTGCTACGAAAGCAATTTCTTTAACTGAAAATTTGAATCTATTGGTTGTGGTTAACTTTCTGTTGCATGTGTTTCAATGTTCTTTGTGTGTTGTTTTATGAATGCAGTGTTGTATCCAGTCTCCCAATCTTGGCTCCATATTTTATGTGTTCCGTAATATTCCAATCTCACAGTCTCACAATCGTAAATAAGGCACCAGCTCAGTTATAACTCACGTATAATATGCTGAAATTTCAATGAACAATCTTTAAAATAAATTTGCAAATATAAACTGATTTCTTTCTTTTATTTAAATTCTCCTTTTATATAGATATATTACCGGTTGTTGTATGACTGTAAAAGATTATAATCAATGTTAGTCTGATTGGTAAGGTGGTAAACCTAGACTAGTTACCTGCTGAAACAGTGGCTCAGTAAACGCTCGGTTAACCTCCCAAGACAGCTCACAGTTTTAAACCGCTTTCATGGTCTAATTAGCACCCGATTTCAGCATACCAAATTCAAGTCACAATCTTACGCTATTCAGCAAAGCAAATTAGAGTTACAATCTTTCACATGGCGACCCTGTTCTGTGATTCCGCTAGACTCTGGAATCTCTGAGACGTTAGATTGCAAGCGTTGAATAATCTTAATTTTTTTCCCTACAGCGCTCAAACAACTTTTGCGTTGTTTCCGAGCAGACGTTCAAAAGATTCACGGCGTTGTTGATCGGCGTTGCGTTGTTTGTCTTGTTTTGTTTTCTATATTTGTGTGTTTTATATGTGTGTGTGTGTTTTTTTTCTCTCACTTGTAAATTCCACTGTTTCGATCTAAGATAAAAATTTGTTTTGCGTGTGAAAAAGTGCGTACTAGGTTGAGTATCTTTCGTGTGACTGTCGTAATTTTTGGGGGACACATTTATTGTGATTAGTGTGTTGCGTACTGGGTGTGAATTGCACTAATGCTGACACGTAACCAAGCTAAAAGTAAGCGGTCCGACAACTTAAGCAACATGGACCAAGGGGATAATTTGATTTCCAATATTAACGCGTCGGGCGGTTCCGAAAATGCAATGGGGAATACTTCAGACGAAATGCAAAACAGCACGAACGGCCTCACATCAGAGCCACAAATTAATGTGCCTCCAACTAACCAAATTGATTTGGCAGAACTCGTGAAAGCCTTATTACAACAAAATAAAGAATCGTTCCGAGAACAAAAAGAAGCATCAGAAAAATCGTTCCGAGAACAAAAAGAATTATCAGAAAAATTGTTCCGAGAACAAAAATTATCCGAAAAATCGATCCGCGAGCTAGGCGAACAAATGACGCAAAAATCTGAGAAATCGATCCGAGAGCTAGGCGAACAAATAGACGAAAAACTAATCCAGCAGACAAATAAAGTCGACAAGTCGATGCAGAGAGTGTCCGACGATATCTCACAAAGAATAAACAATCTGGCAAGTGAAATAAAAAGTGACATTATGAAAGAATTAGGCCGTACATTTGAACAAATCGATGACCGTCTGCAAGCCCTAGAACAGAGCAAGCGCAGTGGCGAGGCCGAATCTAAAGAAAGCGAAGAACGGATACTTAGGAATTTCCAAGAGCTGAGAGAACAATGCCAAAGAGATCGCCAGCAGGTACTGTCGAGGGTCCAGAAGGCTGAAACGCATTGTCCCACGGCCGTTAGCAACACAATAGCGGACAACAGTTTAGCGATCCACGCGTTGGAACTGCAGGTCGAACAATTGAAGCAGACTGGGGCGGAGGACAAGAGACAAATAGATGAGAAGATCGCGGCATTAGCGGACATTGTAGGCACGATGAAGCTGACGGAAAGCGAGAACAATATCACACAGGTAGCGGCCGCAGAGACCGAAGAAGTGCGTTCGCTTCTTAAATTCCAGAAGGGACAGTTTGAAGTAAACAGACAGCACAAAGCTGTAACAGGCGATTTACAAGAACGCGTGGCGCATCTGGAAAACCGCATGGCGTGTGATTCCGAACTCGCCAATAGCAATAAAAATAGCCGTACGAACAGTGCAGAGAGGGACTCCGGCCACGAGGGAGATTGTGACGACAGGGAAGAATGTAATTTAAGGGGCAGACATGAGACAAATAGAAACATTCAAGGGCCTCGCCAGGAGGAAATGCGGGGATTTGATTTCAAACATTTCCTTACGGTAAGAAAATTTGAGATATTCCGTAATTCTCAAAAAGGCATACATCCACGAGCATGGCTTGAGCAATTTGAGTTCTGTCTTCCTCCCGACTGGGCAAGTTCACATAAAATAGAGTATATGTGTGGCTATTTGGAAGGCGAACCGGCGAGTCGTATGAGGTCGGCAGCGCGTCACTGCAACTCCACTCGGGAGTTTCGACAAGCCTTTCTGTCCGCCTATTGGTCGGAAGCGGCACAAGATAGGGTCAAACATGGCATAATTATGCTGCCAAATTTGAACCAGTCTGGTTTCGGCAGCCCTGCACGCCTATTCGACCACATGCTGCAGGCAAATCAATTTTTATACGACCCATACGGACCTGCGGAACTAATTAGGATATGCATCACCAAATTGCCGATGCACTTGCGGCACGTCATTCTTGCGGGACGATGCAAAGAGGACGTGGAAACGTTTAAAACGCTTCTCCAAGAGTTGGAATACAATACACCAGAATGCCCGCCTAATCAGGCACAAAGTTATTACGGGGCTCAGCAGCGCGATCGCAGTCGTGGCCGTATTACTAATCAACGGCGTGACTGGTCGTCGCGACGCGAACGAAACAATAATCGAGACAGGCCGTATAGAAACTGGGGTAACAGTCGCGAACACAGATGGAGCAACAGAAATGATAGAGGATGGGGACAAGATCGTGAACGCAACAGGTACGGCAACCAGCATCGTTACTACGATGAACACGGTGGGAGTAGAATTGTAGGCGGAGCCCCACATGATGTCGAAATTCGGCCGGCCAACCCTAGACATAATCCAGCAAATGGGAATGAACGAAACCGGCAATGACAAATGATCAGCCCTGAAGGCGTCAATCGGAACAAATGAGCGACATGGCAAATGAGTAGAGAGGACAGTGAGGAATAGAGAGGACGGTGAAGAGAAACAATTGATTAGTTTAAATTTGTGGCGTATGCATTTGAATAAAATGATGGTAAATATAGTGATAAAGATATTTTTATGTGATTGATTGAAGTGATGTTGTTAATTTGTTTTCTTTCCTTGTGCAATTAGGATTTAGTTTGATTCAAACGTAAAGATAAAAGGTTTCCTTGTGAACAAGTGAAATGCTTTTTTTTGTGTCAATTGAAAAGAGTTGCTCCTGAGAGAAGCAATATCGTTGCTGAAATTGCAAAAACTCAGGGGAATATCCGATCTGTGGGTATTATGGGTCTGGCAAACCCAGGTCCCCAGCTGTTAGTAGCCTTGTTTCCGATTTTCTGCTTTCAGTGCTACTATCTATCTATTACTATTCTATATCTGTCAGTATAAATGAGGATCTCTTACTATAGTATGCGTGCTGTATGAAAATTTTAAGTTACGAGAACTCTGAGAAAGGAATGAGTAAGTTTGGAATCTTGAAAACAGGATGTGATAATACGATTGTTTAACCATTGGCTTCCCAATATACGATGATTTGTTAATATTGGTGATATATGTCTTTTTTGTTCTTTATAGCTGAGTACGTAAAGTGATGTCTGTGGATTTCGTAAGTAGATTGATTCCCTTCAAGGTGAAAGAAGAATTGTGGTTTGTGTAATTTACGTGGCCCTGAAATATTATTGTGATAGTCAAATACGAGCAGTTTTTTTTTTTCAGCAAATGGAGGATGGAACGGAAATATGGATCCTTTTTGTAGTCTTGATTGATGTTGAGCCAAAGCCTGGAAAACTTATTCTGCGTTAATACTTGTCCCAGAAAAGCGACGTTTATGTGTTTTGTGTTTTGCTGATGCTGTGAGCAATACAGCCTACTGTTTTCGCTGGTGCGGGATGCACTGCAGCCTATATGATTTGTACTGAGGAAATTTCCCTCTTGAAGGTAGAGGATGGTTAAATAATTTTGATTATGGGAACGAAGGAAAGCTTGGTTTAAGGTAATAAGGATGAAGCAAAACATTTGTCATTTAAACTACAGGAGGATTCGGATCTTTTGTGTCTGTTGTAAGTTCAATATGTTAAGATGATACTGTTTTACAGAATAAAGGTGACCACAATTTTGCCATTCATGAGAAATGAATCCAGAATAACCACCACAGGAGAAATAACTGATTTGAAGGCGAAAGGTAACGTAAAGAAGGAACGAAATCGAAGCAAAATGGGTAAGAAAATGTAATATAACCTGTATAATTAAAATATTTTACCTTCTCAGAGCCATCTGTGTGATTAAGTCTTGTAATAACGTAATTTTAGATGAAATTTTCTTACTGTTTTATGTGTGAATCTATGAGTATGACAAATGTATAATTGCGAGTCTCTTTTCAGGTGTGAGAACTGGTATAAATGTTTTTGCGTGTAAATAACCATTGTTTTTTTTTTTACTGTGTATGTTTAAGGAAAGTTTCTCCATATTTATCATGTGACAAGACGTAGGCAGCGAGCGTCAAGAAGAGTACGAAGTAAAAAAAAAAATGTTGTAGTGGTATATACACGGTGTTGAAATAGCATTGAAGTAGCTTGTTGGATAATTAGTAGTGGATAGAAGTAGAATATTGAGTAATGCATGTTTAGGGGTAGTTAGTTTGTAGAATAGACAACAGGTGTGCATGTGTGTGTGTGTGTGTGTAAATAACATGTGAACCCCATGCTCTCCTAACCTATACTTGCGCAAGGCATAACCCTATTCATTTTAGTGAATTAATAAGTGGCATTTGATATTAAAACACAAGTGAACCACATTAGTGATGTGGATTTAAATATTATATTGTCAGTTCATTTAATTTTTATTTTTTTACATTGTAAAGTCATTTCACTTTTATTTTTTTTACATTGTCAAGTCATTTAAATTTTATTTTATTGTCGATTCATCTAAATTTTTTTATTAAAAAAAAATTAATTAAGTCTCACTTTGTTCTTAAAAATTGTGAAAGACAATACTAAGTGGTATTATGTATGACATTGTGTAATCACATAAGAATGATGAAAAATTTCTGTGAATGCAGTTGAGAACGTGAAAGCGAACCGACAAAACTCTTAAGAGACAGCGGGAGCAGCCAGCTAGTTGTAAACTGGCGGGTTTCCCAGCGGGACACGCTGTCAGCCAGGCCACTTCGGGAGCGCGGCCGACAACAAAAGACCCTACGCCGCAAACACTTTCCCTTGCACCTGTAGCTAATGGGCGGCCGCCCCGCGCGACCCTAGCTGAAGGGAATGACCTGAGATGGGCGAGCGGTCCACCGCGCGGAAATCCATCTCCTGGCAACGCACCTCACGCACGCGACCGTGACGAGACGGCTGCGGTGTAACAACACAAAGGGCGTGGAGCCTTTTGACAGGTACTGTCCAAAGAAACTTGCAGACGTCAACGACGCCTATCGACATTTCCTGACGGATGCCTACTGTCAAGCGACAGTAATTCATGGTTAGATGTTCTCTGGTCGCTAAGGGTGACACGAAGAAGAGCCATTAAGTGTCATCCTTGCCCAAGAATATCAACCTGGCATGTCAATAGAGGATACCACACGAATTTGACAATACAAACATGGAACAAAATCGAGATGTACGTGACACAAGAGAAACTTCATGAGAGGGCAGAGACGGCGGGATCGCACGCAACAGATGGACAAAAATCCCTACTGACAGCTGCGGCGACGAACCCCCTCCCCCTCCCCTTATATTGTGCCACGGAACAGTGGAACTAGTGAGTGTATAAGTGAACAGTGATTATACGGTTCTTAGTTCAATGCATATACGTGTGTTTCGGTCACAGAAACTTTGACTCGTGTGTTTTGCAGGGACTCGATTTATTGATGTTTATTAAACTCTGACTCTTGTATTTTGCAGGTGTTCTATATTTTTGTTTTGTTTTGAAACTTTGACTCTTGTATTTTGCAGGTGTTTTATTTATTGGTGTTTTGTTTTAGATGTTGACTATTGTACTGTTTTATTGATCAATGTTTGTTCTTGTGATGTATTAGATTTGTGTTATTTTGTTTTGTAAATTCATTGCTGTGGCACTGCTTCCTTTATCAGTCAGATTGTTATTCATTCTCATTGGGCAGCGATCGATTAGCCTTTGCATGGGGCATATTTATTGTGAGGAACCCCTTAAGGGTAACAATCACACAATTATTGTAGTTTCGGTATAATGACACAGTGCTCATTGTTTGCTAACTAACTGAAATATTGTAGAGTGATTAAATTAGTGCCACATAGTTAGGTTAATTCTACAGATTATTAGTTTTGTAAGATATAGAATTTTTTTTTTTTTGCGATAACCGCTTTGTAAAACATGTTTTTTCTCTTATATTTTTTTTGCTTTTGCGGATTGTGCATTCTAATGTTCTGCTTTATGATATTTGATGTTCTTTTTTTAATTGCTGTGGCACCTTTGATATTTTCATAAATTTTGCCTGTGAATAAACAGTCATAAATTTGCCTGTGATCAGTTGGCTCTTGCAATGAGCAAATACTGGTGAACTCCATAAGGGTAACAACCAGAAATTGTTTTCATATTAATGACACAGGAACCATTGTTTTTACTTGCTGACCGATTTAGGTCCACACGACCTTTTAAATAGGTGTCACAGATTGTGTGTTTTTTTTTTCTCTCTTTGAAATTGGTAGATTGTAAAGATGTTTGAAATTATTGTGTTTTAGCAAGTAGCTGGTGACCTTTTGCCTTTTTCTTTACACTTTTGGTTTAAGTAGGGTGTGAGAAGCCTGCTTGGGAATGTCCTAGCATGGCCAGAAAATTCCCTGCACAGTCTTTTCCCGGAGCGTTGGGGTTATGAAAGGTCTCTGTTGGATTCCTTTCATGTTTAATTTCTCAAATTTGTTGTCTTTTAAGGAATAAATTCCTCTTCTAAATTTACTGTGGCGTTTCTGACTATCTGGGAGGAGACTGAGTAGTGGAACGTGTTACTTTTACACGTAAACAAGAACGATCTCTCACACTACTACACTTTAAAGCACAGTTTATATGTAATTCTTATATGTAATTCATGTCACACAGTCTCATACGGAACCTACATCCGCTTTCTTTTATATACTGTGTATGATAAGATACTGTCATCCCCCTTCCCTTCTGTGTGAGAGGATGAATGATCAAATGTGTTTGTAGCTGCATGCTTGAGGGTAGCAGACAAGGCTGTCTGCTAGAGTACAGTAGGACCAACGTTGAAACAGGTAGCTACGGTTCCTAAAAGCAGAGAGGTTTCCGTTCTTAGTATGGTCCGGTCCGTCCCCTGTCATGTTGGTATAGGAAGCTGCCCCTCTGGCGCCTTCCGTTTGTCTTTGTGAGCGACTCTCAGGAGCACGCTGGGTAGTTGAGTGGTAGTAGTTCAGTGGGAGTCGGCAGTTGGAGAGTTGCAGCCGAGCGGTAGGCAGTTGGAGTCCAGTGGTAGCGCAGGGCAGTCCAGCAGTAGCAGTCTGGCGGTAGCGAGCGTCTCAAGTGGTAAGATCTCCGGCCAAGCGCGTGTCTGTTAAGTCCATAGGACAATGGATTTGCTAAGTTCAGCTTAACTGAGAATTTAATCATTTTATTTCGGGTTAGCTTTAAAATAGCTAAGGTTATCTTTAATTGCAGCGGAGTGTAATTCTCGTGTCCAGTTCAGATTAATTTGCGGTAGTTGCTTTGTTACTACTTTGTGAGTAAAGTGGAACCACGTGTTGGTCAGTAACTCTAAGTAAGATCAATCTTAAATGCAAATGCTTGTGTGATTATAACGTATCGTCTTGAAAAGATTTTGAATATACCAACTTTTCTTTATGTTCAACCCACGTGGCGTGTACTTTGTGAGACCAGTACCACGTGCTTATATAACTGTTTGACCCATCAGGTTAATAGTAGGACGTTAGTAACCAGTTCGAGGTTTTTGTTTTGTAATTTGCTTTTTGATCTAATTTATTTTTATTATCTAAATTATTGTGGAGTTATACGCTTTCTGTAAACCAAGTTGACCACGTGAAGGGTAATTACAAGACGGACAGGATTGTGCTACGAAAGCAATTTCTTTAACTGAAAATTTGAATCTATTGGTTGTGGTTAACTTTCTGTTGCATGTGTTTCAATGTTCTTTGTGTGTTGTTTTATGAATGCAGTGTTGTATCCAGTCTCCCAATCTTGGCTCCATATTTTATGTGTTCCGTAATATTCCAATCTCACAGTCTCACAATCGTAAATAAGGCACCAGCTCAGTTATAACTCACGTATAATATGCTGAAATTTCAATGAACAATCTTTAAAATAAATTTGCAAATATAAACTGATTTCTTTCTTTTATTTAAATTCTCCTTTTATATAGATATATTACCGGTTGTTGTATGACTGTAAAAGATTATAATCAATGTTAGTCTGATTGGTAAGGTGGTAAACCTAGACTAGTTACCTGCTGAAACAGTGGCTCAGTAAACGCTCGGTTAACCTCCCAAGACAGCTCACAGTTTTAAACCGCTTTCATGGTCTAATTAGCACCCGATTTCAGCATACCAAATTCAAGTCACAATCTTACGCTATTCAGCAAAGCAAATTAGAGTTACAATCTTTCACAGGCACAGAGATCATGCCTTTATTTCTTATTTTTCAACTGACGAAGCACTAACATTTTGCAATGACGTTGCTGGCCAGATGGAAGTGCTGAACTTCACTTATATTTCACTGGAGTGGAGACTTTTCATAGATGCATCGAAAACAAGTCTGAAAGGTGTTTTGCTCCATAACGGAAATAAAATACCCTCTGTTCCATTATCTTACGCTAGTTTGACAAAAGAGAATTACGAATTCGTACTAAGGATGCTAAATTCATTAAAATACATAGAACACAAATGAAAAATATGTGCAGATTTCAAGGTAATTGCTATGGAACTGGGAATGCAACAAGGCTACACAAAGTATGCCTGTTTTCTTTGCGAGTGGGATAGTCGAGACCAAAATTCTCACTACGTGAAAAAGAAATGGCCTAGGCGAAGAGGGAAAGTTGGCGAAAAGAATGTACAACGTGAAAGTCTGGTAGCTCCTGAATATATACTATTTCCACCGCTTCACATCAAACTTGGCCTGATCAAACAATTCGTGAAGACCATGGATCCAACAGGCTGTGGGTTTGTATATCTAGCTACCAAATTACCCCGTCTTTCAGCTGCAAAAATAAAGGAAGGTGTATTTGTGGACCCACAAATCAGAGAGCTGCAGAAAGATGCAAATTTTGAAGCATGTTTAACTGATAAAAAACCGCATGGGACTGTTTCAAGATGATGTCGGAAAACTTCCTCGGAAGAAGAAGAGCTACTAGCTACAAAGCAATGGTGAAGGATATGATCAAAGCATATCAGGATTTGGGGTGCAATATGTCTCTGAAAGGTACATATGATGGACTCTAATTTGGACTACTTCACAGAGAGTTGTAGTGACGTATCGGATGAACATGCGGAAAGATTCCATAAAGACATTTCTATCATAGAAAGGCACTATGAAGGGAAGTGAGTACCTTCTATGTTAGCAGATTATTGCTGGAATATCATTCGAGAGAAGAAAGATTCACAGTACAAGAGAAAAAAGTGATGTGCATTACAAGGCAATGGCTCATTGTTTGTCAATTTTCAGTAATTTCTCATGTCAAATAAATGCTTCAAAGTGTATACACAAAGGTTACTGTGTTATATGTTAGATCCCACCCTCCATTAATGTGATGAACTTATAACATCATAAAAATGTGCATTTGTATGTCGAATTTCACCTCACGTTTGCTGTACTATATCAGAAACTGAAAAGAGAAATAAAATTGCGATTACTCATAAAGTATCCCTGACAGAAAAAAACCAAAAACAGTTTTCAATTCAGCACTCAAATTACAACTAGGATCACAATACTTTTTATCAGAAATAGAAAAAAAGGTTTTTTTTTGTAGAACAGTGTAATCAGTCAGTGAAATTAAATTAAGCAGAAATATTACCAAAAACCAGTTACAAGTGAAATACATTCTGAAATATAAACTGTTGGAAGCTAACACAAACTTCAGTTTCCAAGATGGGGAAATAAATTTTAAAACAATTTTTACCAAGGAACATTTGATACTCGCAAACGAATGGGTGTTTAAAATTTATTTCGTTTGCAAGTATCAAATGTTCCTCGGTAAAAAAAAAAAGACCCTTCTGTTTCAACGTTTCACATGTTATATAAAGAGATGTAAAAATAAGTAGCATTTTAATCATAATAAAATTTTGTAACTTAAGAATTAACAATATATTCCAAATAGCATGAATATATTTTACAGCACTTAAATGAGTAGAACGCGAAACATTTATGAATGCAGCGCAAAACAATCTCATAAATAAACCAGAAAATGGTGGAAACTTCTTATGACAGTGTCAGTACGCATTCCTTCGTGTCGTTCTAAAATCAGTCACTAGGCTGAAGTCCGATCACAAAACATCGTCTGTTCCTCGGCACACTACCTTCTACGTACAACGCTCTCCCCCAGTGATATCAAACAGTCTAATTTTTATTTTCATTATTACTATACAAAAATATTGTTGTTAAAATAAATCAAATCGTAGGAGTCTGTAGCACATCAGAATAGGAGGAATGTGATAGTGACCCCCCTGCCCCTCAGAATCGTACCTGACCTACACGATGATGTGAGAGAATGGTCGTACCAATGTGAATGAAGTTGCCTGTTTTGTTGGTGTGTCAAAGCGAACTGTCCAACATGCGTATTAGGAATGGTGACCACTCGCAATCCTTTGACACAGTGGAAGAGCAGTAGTCATAAAAAGATCCTAACCAAAACGAACGTGAGACAGGTGTCAAGTCTTGCCAATGGGAATCGTTTCAGACACGACTGTAATTGCTGCTGTGACTGAATGAGGGTTCCTCAACGAACAAAGAGAAGCGAAATGAACGCATGGACAATTGGGGTTGGGGACCTGGCCAAAAGCCACAGCTCACAGCAGTTCATAAGCTATCACGTTTCCACTGAGCCAAACAGCACAGAAACAGGACAGTAGCTGACTGCAGAAGTGTAGCGTGCTTCGACGAGCCTCGTTTCAAATGATACAAAGAGTCGATCGCACTTGCAGCCCAGTCAGTGTATGAAGGGTTTACGTTAGGCCAAAGGTGGTTCAGTGATGTTTTGGGGACATTTTCGTACCGCTGTGACGATCGTTTTAAACGTTATTGCAATGAGTCACGTCGCCGGCCGAAGTGGCCGCGCGTTTAAAGGCGCTGCAGTCTGGAACCGCAAGACCGCTACGGTCGCAGGTTCGAATCCTGCCTCGGGCATGGATGTTTGTGATGTCCTTAGGTTAGTTAGGTTTAACTAGTTCTAAGTTCTAGGGGACTAATGACCTCAGCAGTTGAGTCCCATAGTGCTCAGAGCCATTTGAACCATTTTTTTGAGTCACGTCGCCACCGACATAAGTATGAGAATCGCTGTAAATACACTACTGGCCATTAAAATTGCTACACTAAGAAGAAATGCAAATGATAAACGGGTATTCATTGGACAAATATATTATACTAGAACTGACATGTGATTACATTGTCACGCAATTTGGGTGCATTGATCCTGAGAAATCAGTACCCAGAACAACCACCTCTGGCCGTAATAACGGCCTTGACACGCCTGGGAATTGAGTCAAAGAGAGCTTGATGGCGTGTACAGGTACAGCTGCCCATGCAGCTTCAACACGATACCACAGTTCATCAAGACTAGTGACTGGCGTATTGTGACGAACCAGTTGCTCGGCCACCATTTACCAGACTTTTCAGTTGGTAGAGATCTGGAGAATGTGCTGGCCAGGGCAGCAGTCGAACATTTTCTGTAACCAGAAAGGTCCGTATAGGACCTGCAACATGCTGTAGTGCATTATCCTTCTGAAATGTAGGGTTTCGCAGGGATCGAATGAAGGGTAGAGCCACAGGTCGTAACACATCTGAAATGTAACGTCCACTGTTGAAAGTGCCGTCATTGCGAACAAGAGGTGACCGAGACGTGTAACCGATGGCACCCCAAACCATCACGCCGGGTGATACGCTAGTATGGCGATGACGAATACACGCTTCCAGTGTGCGTTCACCTCGATGTCGGCAAACACGGATGCGACCATCATGATGCTGTAAACAGAACCTGGGTTCATCCGAAAAAATGACGTTTTGCCATTCGTGCACCCACGTTTCTCGTTGAGTACACCGTCGCAGGCGCTCCTGTCTGTGATGCAGCGTCAAGGGCAACCGCAGCCATGGCCTCCAAGCTGATAGTCCATGCTGCTGCAAACGTCGTCGAACTGTTCGTGCAGATTGTTGTATTGCAAACGCCCCCATCTGTTAACTCAGGGATCGAGACGTAGCTGCACGATCCGCTACAGCCACGCGGATAAGATGCCTGTCATCTCGACTGCTAGTGATACGAGGCCATTGGGATCCAGCACGGCGTTCCGTATTACCCTCCTGAACCCACCGATTCCATATTCTGCTAACAGTCATTGGATCTCGACCAACGCGAGCAGCAATGTCGCGATAGGATAAACCGCAATCGCGATAAGCTACAATACGACCTTTATCATAGACGCGAACGTGATGTTACGCATCACAACAATGTTTCACCAGGCAACGCCGGTCAACTGCTGTTTGTGTATGAGAAATCGATTGTAAACTTTCCTCATGTCAGCACGTTGTAGATGGCGCCAACCTTGTGTGAATGCTGTGAAAAGCTAATCACTTGCGTATCACAGCATCTTCATCCTGTCGGTTAAATTTCGCGTCTGTAGCACATCATCTTCGTGGTGTAGCAATTTTAATGGCCAGTAGTGTACAAACGGAAGTGGAATTGTTAGATGAAAGCAGAGAAAGAGGGTCTAATGGTAATTTTAGGTAGGAGATTCTGAGAGGTACGTTCAGCCTAGTCGAAAAGGATTTTCTTTCTTGCAGGACAATAGTAACTTTTCCTCGTGAAGTGTAAATATTATGTCTGTGATGATTGCCTCGTTCACGACGCTGAAGTGAGAAGGTGAAATCATCTACTCATACCTTATGCCATACAGGGCGCTGCCGCGCTTAATGTACTTATCCGACGTTTCATCAGATGCACGAGACACTGCGAATAAATTCAGGATATTCAGGTAAAGTCTGGCTATCATGGTCCTCATCACTGAGTTTTCCCTATTCAATGGTCGGATACTTGTGATGAGAAAGTGTTCTGGCTTCGCCTTTCCAAAGGCTGCTATTAAGTTTTGTCTCCAGACACCCCAAGGCTCGACAATTCTGCCTTTCGACTCTCCGGCCAAAATTTCCCCTGAACAAAGCAGAAATCTATGTTAATAAAAAAATTGTCCACTCTCGGTCATCTTAATTTTTCACTTTGAATACAAAGTATACTCTTGAAACGAAAAGTCAATTAGTATGAAACATATAGGACTTCTAACGATGAGCCACCACATTAGACGTATAGCCGAGACTGACACCTCGTAGCGATGCGGGTACGTACCATATAAAGAAAGTATGCAAGGAGAGTAGGGATGCATGAGGGAACATTTGTGCCATGAAATTGAAATTCACATCTTTCTCTTCGCACGTGCCCGTTTTTTGTCTCAGGTACAATTACGATTTTTTGTTTTGTTTTGAGAGCGTAGTAATTTGTGTCTTCAGGCACAAAGGTTTTAATGTTCTTATTCACTCTATGCTATGATATTTTCTTAGTAAAAAGCTATTTAGTATAGCTCCACGCTTACACAATCCCAGACAAACCCCACTCTTCCGAAATCCTTTGCTACGCGTTCTAGCGACGATAACACCTGCAAATCGGGAAATCCGCTGACATCAGCGACCTTCACAAAAGCAGATTGATGTGACCGGTGTCTGGGAAAGAGCATATTGGAAGTGTTGAAGCTGGTCGGCTGTTAACGTGTTGCTGTTGTCAATGTCGATGAAATCTCGAGTAGCCGACAAAATGTATGCCGTCCACGACCCTATTCCAAACGTGGATGTCGGAGCATTGCGTAAGTGGCGTTTTGTGGTCCATTTGACGACAGATTGCGTTGCTGGTGTAGGAGCAAGAGTTTCGGAGCGCATCGTTCAGTGCACTTTGCTTGAGCTGTGGCCGTCTCGCGTTGATGCCGTTTCTTCTTTGGCATTTTCTCCCAATCGAGTGTTGCGTTATTGTTCCCTGAATTACTACCATAACGAGTGGCTGACTTTCCTCTGTCAGTGGCAGCAGCAGCGCTTATCGATACTAGTACTGCGGTACCATCTTTGGTGTGACCGCTATATTTCCGTGTGTGTGTATGCCCTAGTTGGTCGGTTGTGACAGAGCAGCAAGGAAGTCTCCACGGCGCGAGGTCAGGCCAGCGTGTGCGTGCGGTTGGATTTGTGAGGCACTAGCTGTGAGAGCTGCAAGGTTCGTCGCCCACCGACCCTGGATACTGGATACTGGAGTTGAGTAATCAGTTTACCTGTTATGAAACCTTAACTGCTGTGATATCTTTTCGTTCGTTGCCAGTTGTTGTTTCCTGGGCTATTTCCACAAGCAGCAACGTATGGTGTGCTGGAGATATCAAAATTTTATAGCCGTCTTCCTGTATGGTGTTTAACTATTGAATTGATTGTAACTTATTAGTTAAGTGCACCAGCGGTATCTTCTGCCTTGTGGCCATTAATGTTCTGGTTACCTGCCCTGGTTGTTAGTGTAGTTTTCCGGGAGTGTGTTTCCTCGCTGTGTTGATGCTGTCCGGCACGGAGTGTAGTTCTACAGCCTTGGTGGTGTTGATATTTTTTGAGTGGTTATTGTGCCTTGACTGTATTTAGACGCCAATTGTCAAGATATAGTGCTGCTGGTATCTTCATCCTTGCTGATATTTTCGGTTGTCGTGCTGTTGGTTGGATGGAAGGGAATTGATTAGGTGGTTGGTTGGTTCCAATTATTTAGAATTACACTTGGCTGCCTGTATCACCTAAACTTATGTTAGAGTTTCCTCCCCATGCCGACCCTTGGAACACTTCTGAGCACCACTGTTCTGTTTTGGATTGTGATTTTCTTGCGAGGTGCCGGGGCTAGTAGTGTATTTATCACTAAATTCTACTAGAATCCACATGTGTAAATCATGCTCTAAGCCCCCCCTATTCTAACTCCGACTTTTGCTGTTGCACAAGGATAAAACAAATACGCGAACTGACTCTAATCAACCCTGCTAGTGGAGTAGAAGAGAGTTTGGCACCTGCAATAATTTAATTTGATAAATAAGTTAAATAAACAAAGGTTTCATTAGCATAGTGAGGAATGATAGGGTTGCTCTATTGATTAACAGAAAGAAAGTTCTGTCCAAAATAACAATATGATTTATTAAGATTAAACGCAGAATAGTAAAAGAGACACAGGAAATATAAAACATCAAATTGGCTAAAATTGGAGATTCATACAAACACTGTAAAGGTGAAGTTGTCCCTAAACTAGATCGTGAGGTTTAAGACGAAGTGGTATGTGGAGCCAATTCCTTGCCACTCAAATCTCAAGAGAGACACACAGCTAACCCAACAGCAATTGCTGCTACTCAAGACAGAACAAAGTTAGAAATAGACGAACAGGCGCGCTCTGCTGACTTCTGATTATCACCTAGGAAAATCCCTATCTGCCGGTGCTGCGGACATACATTACCAAAACTGCCTTATTAACTGCTAGAACACGATCTGGCGTACCGCAGGCGAGGGCTGGTTGCTTCGACGTCTTCGACCGAAAGGCGACTGCCGACTACTCAGAGCACCCGTACAGGCCGAACACCGAACATTCCCGCCCCCACGACAGTGGCCGTGGTTACGTTCCAATCAGCAACTCGAAAACCGGCGGAAATTCCACTCCATTGCCGGAGCACTACCATTCCACCAATGGAGATTCTTGGCGCCAATTTCTGTGCTGATTTTGCAGAAAGTGCGGGAATTTTCCCGCCACAACTGCGTGGGTACACAAGTCATTCCCACGCCTCGCTGGTAGCCCGCCAGAAAGTGTTTTCGCAAAGTTTCTCTGAAGTAACGGAACCTCTAGCCCAGCCGCTACTTCACACCCCAGCGGGCGTGTCTCTTGACAATGTCGGCGTCTGAAAAGCATTCACTCGACTGCCTCACACACGTCGGCTTAACTCTCTCCAGTTCACAGAGCCCGCCTGTCACCGGCCCACCCGGGTGACGAGAGACGCTGCGTGGGAAGTACGCGTGTTAAGGAAAAGCAACCCTCCACCGCATGCAACTAGAGAGGAGAATCGTAAGATAGAAATATGAGAGGGGGCTCATGCCACCTCTCATTGCCCCTACGCCATTTTAGATTGTAATTGGTGAGCGGTTGGCTCACTTAGGAGCAAGGTAGTGAGTCAATCGCCCAAGAACAATCTTACAAAGTGACTCCACATACCGCACTCTATAAAAAAGATCATTGCAACTGAAAAATGCAACTCATAGAGGGAGGATTATTTATGATGTAGTCAACTTCACCTTCTTAATATGGAACACTAACACTCACATCACACATCCATACCCAGGGAGCCCCTTCCAAACACCGATTCACGCAGACATTCACGCTCTAAACATGGCCCGGGCATCTGAGCCAAATATGGAGCAGTTTATTCTTTACAATCAGAGTTGGAGTGCTCCGCAATTAAATGCCCAAGATGTTACAACAATTTTAATCATTAAACTAACCTGACTTCACTCACACATGATAATATTTAAGTTAACAATCTCTTTGTGAGTTTTCAGAATCTAGTTACAACCTCCGATTCATTCTGTCTCCCTGCAGCAAGAATAACCTTTACAAAATGTTCCCTGAACTGATGGTCCATTCACAATGACAGTGGTGGTATCTGCTTCAGTTTATGGGGACTTCAGGCACACTGTTAGCATACACACAACAATAAACACAAAATACAAAGAAACATGATGTGGAGAACAATACAGTAATCTGTAATAAGAATTACAGTGTAAAACACAAACGCATACAAGGTATAACATACATTACAGAAACAACATAAGAGAAAGAAATTTAAGAAAAACAAAAAAAACAAGGTTCATGGGGCATCAAATTGTGCGTGCACATTGCACAAAGTTCACGACTGTGCTGAGAATGAGGCACTAAATCACATTGTTAGAAATATCCGTGGCACTTCACTGATTCCACTGTACTGACATCACATAAGGCTAAACGTCGGTTGTAGTTGCTACGTTGTGGCAACAGCAATAGGGAGTTCTGGAGTGTCTGCAGTACGCTGTTGAGATTGTAGTCAGACCCACGCATATGATCACGGCCGTATGGTAGGAAGACACAGTGATAGGCTCTCCTCACGTCGATTAATTGTCTCTGAGGTCTACTCGTTGGGATACATCACTAGTCTAGGTCTCTTCTCTCGCTGGACAGAACTTTATGTTTCCCAATATTGCAGTTCGACGAGGGATGATGGCACGTGGAGTGACTCCACAAGTGTGTGAGGTCATCCATACAGGATCGAACTAGGAGCGACTATTGTTAAAAACTGCTCTCTAATAGAGAGGAGAAGTAAGACATGAGACCATACATTTGTTAGTGTGGCACGATACTGCTTTGTGTATGCAGATCGGCCAATGCTAGTGAGTTGTAAAAACCCAAACAGGTGAGTATAGAGCGTCCCTTTCTGTCCTGAGGCACATGAGGCGCAGGTTCTGACACGATATGTGATGTTCTTCGTGTACTCACGACAACGTGGTCTGCCGCAGGGAATCCCTCCAAGCGGCTGCCGCGTCCGGAGAGCTAGCAGGCTGTCGCGTGTCAGGGTCAACGGCCAGCCCCACTTTCGCTTGTGGCGGGGCGAGGGTCCCGTGTAATCCCTCAGGTAGGCAGCCGGGTGACTGTCAGCGTGTAGGACGGGACGCTCGCCCTCTAGCAGGTAGCCGAAGACCTCTTGTTTTTGCGCTGGCTGGCCTCTGCATTGCCACGTTCCTCGTCATCTGTACAATTCTTACAAAAGTCTTATGCCTAACTTTTTCCCATGACCTTCTATGTTATAATAAATTTACATAATGAAACATTGGTGGTCTGTCATTTCAGACACTCTTATTTTACTTTTATAGTTATTAATCTATGGCAATCATTATAACATCTAATCTAGACATGGAAATAATTTATTTTGATATATGTGTAGAGACCGATCTCAGTATGTACATGGTGTGTGATAACTGATGCTTTGTAATGGATGAACAACTAAATGTGCGGGCCCGCACTAATATTACTATTAATTATATCGATCGACAGTAGACATGCTTCAAGAATTAACTACCATATCCCAACGATCTACATTCTACGTCTTTTAATTAAATTATGTTGTTATGCAGGTCTAAGTTTTACTGTGCTATAAAGAACATGCAACTACGCTACTTTCGCTCGCCCGTCGTCCCTCCATCTCGGGTCTGTGGTTTGGTGACCTGAAAAATAGCAACTCAACAGGCGCGCGCCACACTTGTGGTAGAAAACCCCCACAATATTAATCTAGTTATTGTTACATCCTACAGTTTAACTTATCCTAGTATCGTACTTTCCCTTTTATTTATTTATTTATTTATTTTATTTTATTTATTTATTTATTTATTTATTTTTTTATTTACCTTATACAATACCCTTACATAGTTCCTGTTACGCTGAGATGTCTTGCTGCTCGCCGCTATTGACGACAGTGATGTGCGCGCCGTACGACATGACCTCCGAGTTTTCATTACGCCTCACTGAAACTCCAGAGACTGGGTTAGCCATGGCTATACACGACAATAAATTTATAGTTGCAACTTCCTTCTCTATGTGAAGCGGTTTTCGCGATCGAAGTACACCTTTCCAGAAGCAATGTAATATGACCAAGCCAGGACTGGTTCCTGTTGAGGATTCAGACACCCAACACACGCCAGCTACACAGTATGTCACGAATATCCAAGTACAATTCCTTGGTGATTCATCTGTGACAAAAACGAGCAGCACGCTAAATCCCCAACCAGCACATTAGCATGGTAGGCTTTTATGCCCTCATTTCTCTCGTCTAGGGCACCATTAGAGTCAAATGCTCACAGGTTCACCCCGACTTGCAAGACAACGATACCGGTGCAGCTCTGCAAAAACTATACTGCCCATATTCACCCTCGAAATCACGCAATATACCACAATCTTGCAGTGCACTGACGCGTGCCTGCAAGCATTGGTATGAACGACTCACGAACTGGTTGTGGCCGCTATGGAGCGTATCACGACTTCTCAGAACGCTTCTAAGAGCACGTTCTTGTATGCGCCCGTTTGTGCGACATCTCGTCACTCATCATTATCCCTCAACATGGACACCAGATAGGAAGGGACAAAAACATTGCTCATGAAAAGGTAGTGTCTCCTACTCCATCGACATTGGAGATCGCGAACATAAACAAAAAGAGGATAGCAGCAGTAAATTCTTATGCAAGACAACGCAGCGTGTTAATACTTTAACAATCTTAATCTATTAATGTAACGATTATTGTTCCCCGAAAAAAGGTTCATATCTTTGCCTATTCTACTATGTACATTTCTTACACTACTACTATTCTACGAACTCCTTTATGTGAGAGAAGTGGTGGAGTCCTATGGACTAGCGTCAATCCCTTCTTAGACTCCCCCTCCTCTGACGTGCATTAGGATTTGGAGGTCTAATTTCAATCTCCTGGTTCTCCTGTTGTCCTTGATTTCGCTCCCTCCAATTACGGTCGCTTTGCCGTTCGTCATTCCTCCTGTCCCAGATTGCTTGTCTGGATTGACCCTGTTCCCTGACGTTCTGGTTTCCGTGTCTCTGGTTTCCATAACCTTGAATAGCGTAACCTTGATCTCGGTAACCCTGGTTTCCTAACTGACCAGTGCGATTATGCGATCTGTTGTCGTCTTCCCTTGCTGGCCCGTGGTATTTGTTATTTTGCGCCTTCTTCCTGTCCTTTGCGTCTTGTTTATCGAAGACTACTTCGAGTTCGCGCAGTAGACTCTTGAATGCATCTATGTCAGATCCACACTTCCCGACAAGTGTCTGTTGATACCTAACTGGCAATTTCGAAAAGCAAAATTTAATAATTTCTCCGTTGCTGTATGGACTATCTAAAAACTGATTCTTCTTGAGTAAATCATCAAAAAATTTGGTTGCGCTCTTATGCCCGGACACTTCCAGTTCAGGACAAAATATTATTTCCTCTTTAATCCTGTCTTGCGTTTCCTTTGACCAGTAGGTCCGCAGGAATGCACCAACAAATTCCTGATAAGTCCGACACGTCGCTGCCACGCCCCGCATCTTTTCCGCGGCTTGGCCTTCGATGTGTCCACACATGAATTCTAATTTGGCCTGGGTTGGCCATGACGACGGTAATGAATTAGTAAATTGCATCACCCAGCTCTTCGGATGCATCGACCCTCCATTATCTTTGAACTTCTGGAATTTGAGTATCGACAGGAAGTGATTGTGATCAAAATTCTGTCCGATCCTCGCACTGGTGTTGTCAGACGTTTCCGATACTTGCACGTCTGCGGAGTGTCCTGATCTATCTTGCTGATAACTGTGATGTGCTACGTCTGTATCACAGTGGAAGTGGCATTCAGCATTCACTCTTCTAAGTGGGCTGCAATTATTGGAGCTATTACTCGCTGTTTCTGCGTGTGCATTGTTTGTTCCGCACGCTGTCACTGGGCTAGAGCACGGCGGGCTTTTCCTCGGAGACACAATCCTGTGTGCTCCATCATTGGTATCCGAACGCGCAGTGCTCGTGTGCCCATTTCGCTCTAGTTTTGCTATCCGACTCTCTACTTCTTTCATTCGTTTCGTGATGTTCGTAACCGCAATATTACCTTGAGTCTTTAAGGCCGCTAGGGATTTCGAGTGGACTTGTGTCGCACGTCGCAAGCGCCCTGCGAGTTTAAGAGTTACTCTTGCGATTTTCATTGCCCCTGTTGCTGCAGTTTTGGCTAGGCCTGCTACTTTTTGTGCTACCATTGACATTTGTTTTGCTTCTCCACATTCTTTCTTTATTGTTAATAATTCCCCACGAATTTCCCCTATATGCGAAATTATTGCCTCCGTGTCCTTCTTACGCTGTTCGTCAGCTTCTTCTTTCTCCTTCTTACGCTGTTCGTCAGCTTCTTCTTTCTCCTTCTTACGCTGTTCTTCAGCTTCTTCTTTCATTGATCGTAGGAAGCTCAGTATTGGGTTAATGTCATCATTTTGATCCTCGTCACACCTGGGTGATGTAACTCTGGACACCTGTGCACTAGAGCTCTGACGTGGCCGAGCTGGCCCCTGTCTGCTCTCGTTCGTTTGATTATAAACCTCTACTACCGTCTCGACCTGTGTGCCCGTCTCTGTTTCATCCTCTACCTCACTCTCATAATCACGGCGGCGACGTTGCTCTAAGATCGCGTCCAAATCACCTTCCTCATCAATGACCCTGGCGTCCTGTCCTGCTAAAAATGTGCCCATCTCATCTCCGAACCTATTCCCGTCAATAAACTGCCCCTTATCCATTATTCTATCCTCTTTTGTTTTAGCTTCGATCGATAATAGTCGTGCCTTACTTCTCGTTATCATTCATGAAAAACAAATTTATCTAGAATGCACAATTAAATTAATCTACTCCATATATTTTTACACATAGACATAAAATTTCAACAACGCTGTTCCAACGCTGTAATCACAAACACAATTTGATGTGGTACAGAAACCGCACACAAATCCGACAAAGTGCGATGTGGTACGGACACCACATCAACGAAACACAAAAAAAACAATGAACAAAAAATATATACACTGAAAACAAAAACTGTAATCATGCGCCGCTACTTAAAACTAAACGCGGAACTACCAAAAAAAACTTGGGTATTAATCAATAAAAAAATTAGAGAAAAAAATTTGAATGTTCGTACTAAGAATATTGTTTGTTAATCAGTGATTCTCAGGAAAGATCCGAGGCTCAGGGTCGCCGTATTATGCGAGGTGCCGGGGCTAGTAGTGTATTTATCACTAAATTCTACTAGAATCCACATGTGTAAATCATGCTCTAAGCCCCCCCTATTCTAACTCCGACTTTTGCTGTTGCACAAGGATAAAACAAATACGCGAACTGACTCTAATCAACCCTGCTAGTGGAGTAGAAGAGAGTTTGGCACCTGCAATAATTTAATTTGATAAATAAGTTAAATAAACAAAGGTTTCATTAGCATAGTGAGGAATGATAGGGTTGCTCTATTGATTAACAGAAAGAAAGTTCTGTCCAAAATAACAATATGATTTATTAAGATTAAACGCAGAATAGTAAAAGAGACACAGGAAATATAAAACATCAAATTGGCTAAAATTGGAGATTCATACAAACACTGTAAAGGTGAAGTTGTCCCTAAACTAGATCGTGAGGTTTAAGACGAAGTGGTATGTGGAGCCAATTCCTTGCCACTCAAATCTCAAGAGAGACACACAGCTAACCCAACAGCAATTGCTGCTACTCAAGACAGAACAAAGTTAGAAATAGACGAACAGGCGCGCTCTGCTGACTTCTGATTATCACCTAGGAAAATCCCTATCTGCCGGTGCTGCGGACATACATTACCAAAACTGCCTTATTAACTGCTAGAACACGATCTGGCGTACCGCAGGCGAGGGCTGGTTGCTTCGACGTCTTCGACCGAAAGGCGACTGCCGACTACTCAGAGCACCCGTACAGGCCGAACACCGAACATTCCCGCCCCCACGACAGTGGCCGTGGTTACGTTCCAATCAGCAACTCGAAAACCGGCGGAAATTCCACTCCATTGCCGGAGCACTACCATTCCACCAATGGAGATTCTTGGCGCCAATTTCTGTGCTGATTTTGCAGAAAGTGCGGGAATTTTCCCGCCACAACTGCGTGGGTACACAAGTCATTCCCACGCCTCGCTGGTAGCCCGCCAGAAAGTGTTTTCGCAAAGTTTCTCTGAAGTAACGGAACCTCTAGCCCAGCCGCTACTTCACACCCCAGCGGGCGTGTCTCTTGACAATGTCGGCGTCTGAAAAGCATTCACTCGACTGCCTCACACACGTCGGCTTAACTCTCTCCAGTTCACAGAGCCCGCCTGTCACCGGCCCACCCGGGTGACGAGAGACGCTGCGTGGGAAGTACGCGTGTTAAGGAAAAGCAACCCTCCACCGCATGCAACTAGAGAGGAGAATCGTAAGATAGAAATATGAGAGGGGGCTCATGCCACCTCTCATTCTTTTAGTATCAAGTACTGTCAGGCCTTCAGCCGTGCAGTTTTTTAGTTTGTTTTAATGTGAAATATTTTAGGACAAGGCCTTCAGCTGAATTAAAATTGGAAACTCATTTGAAAATTTTAGAATTTTCCTTTCTACCTTACTTTCGTTATCCAGGCTTTAAGCCTTGAATTGTTCTATGTTCAGTATATGGCCTGCAGCCGAACTATATGAAATATTTTAAGATAAGGCCTTCAGCTGTCGTGAATTAAAATTCGAGAGGTCATTTGTTTAAAACATTTTAAAATTTTCTAACTGAAATTCTTGTTATCCAGGCCTTAAGCCCTCAGTTCTTCCATTTTGTAAGTAAGGCCTTCAGCCATGTTTATTCCTTAAGGCATGTTAATAACTTGTGTTTTGGCCTTCGGGCGTCTTGTTTCTGAATTCTTTTAAGGGCATGTGTTCAAAATGGTTCAAATGGTTCTGAGCACTAAGGGACCTAACATCTGAGGTCATCAGTCCCCTAGAACTTAGAGCTTTTTTTTGGTCATCAGTCTACTGACTGGTTTGATGCGGCCCGCCACGAATTCCTTTCCTGTGCTAACCTCTTCATCTCAGAGTAGCACTTGCAACCTACGTCTTCAATTATTTGCTTGACGTATTCCAATCTCTGTCTTCCTCTACAGTTTTTGCCCTCTACAGCTCCCTCTAGTACCATGGAAGTCATTCCCTCATGTCTTAGCAGATGTCCTATCATCCTGTCCCTTCTCCTTATCAGTGTTTTCCACATATTCCTTTCCTCTCCGATTCTGCGTAGAACCTCCTCATTCCTTACCTTATCAGTCCATCTGATTTTCAACATTCGTCTGTAGCACCACATCTCAAATGCTTCGATTCTCTTCTGTTCCGATTTTCTCACAGTCCATGTTTCACTACCATGCAATACTGTACTCCAGACGTACATCCTCAGAAATTTCTTCCTCAAATAAGGCCGGTATTTGATATTAGTAGACTTGGCCATAAATGCCTTTTTTGCCATAGCGAGTCTCCTTTTGATGTCCTCCTTGCTCCGTCCGTCATTGGTTATTTTACTGCCTAGGTAGCAGAATTCCGTAACTTCATTGACTTCATCGACTTCGTGACCATCAATCCTGATGTTAAGTTTCTCGCTGTTCTCATTTCTACTACTTCTCATTACCTTCGTCTTTCTCCGACTTACTCTCAAACCATACTGTGTACTCATTAGACTGTTCATTCCGTTCAGCAGATCATTTAATTCTTCTTCACTTTCACTCAGGATAGCAATGTCATCAGCGAATCGTATCATTGATATCCTTTCACCTTGTATTTTAATTCCACTCCTGAACCTTTCTTTTATTTCCATCATTGCTTCCTCGATGTACAGATTGAAGAGTAGGGGCGAAAGGCTACAGCCTTGTCTTACACTCATCTTAATACGAGCACTTCGTTCTTGATCGTCCACTCATTATTCCCTCTTGGTTGTTGTACATATTGTGTATGACCCGTCTCTCCTATAGCTTACCCCAACTTTTTTTCAGAATATCGAACAGCTTGCACCATTTTATATTGTCGAACGCTTTTTCCAGGTCGACAAATCCTATGAAAGTGTCTTGATTTTTCTTTAGCCTTGCTTCCTTGCTTCCATTATTAGCCGTAACGTCAGAATTGCCTCTCTCGTCCCTTTACTTTTCCTAAAGCCAAACTGATCGTCACCTAGCTCATTCTCAATTTTCTTTTCCATTCTTCTGTATATTATTCTTGTAAGCAGCTTCGATGCATGAGCTGTTAAGCTGATTGTGCGATAATTCTCGCACTTGTCAGCTCTTGCCGTCTTCGGAATTGTGTGGATGATGCTTTTCCGAAAGTCAGATGGTATATCGCCACACTCATATTCTACACACCAACGTGAATAGTTGTTTTGTTGCCACTTCCCAATGATTTTAGAAATTCTGATGGAATGTTATCTATCCCTTCTGCCTTATTTGACCGTAAGCCCTCCGAAGCTCTTTTAAATTCCGGTTCTAACACTGGATCCCCTATCTCTCCTAAATCGACTCCTGTTTCTTCTTCTATCATATCAGACAAATTTTCACCCTCATAGAGGCTTTCAATGTATTCTTTCCACCTATCTGCTCTCTCCTCTGCATTTAACAGTGGAATTTCCGTTGCACTCTTAATGTTACCACCGTTGCTTTTAATGTCACCAAAGGTTGGTTTGACTTTCCTGTATGCTGAGTCTGTCCTTCCGACAATCATATCTTTTTCGATGTCTTCACATTTTTCCTGCAGCCATTTCGTCTTAGCTTCCCTGCACTTCCTATTTATTTCACTCCTCAGCGACTTGTATTTCTGTATTCCTGATTTTCCCGGAACACGTTTGTACTTCCTCCTTTCATCAATCAACTGAAGTATTTCTTCTGTTACCCATGGTTTCTTCGCAGCTACCTTCTTTGTACCTATGTTTTCCTTCCCAACTTCTGTGAACTGCCTACTGCGCTATTCCTTATTGCTGTATCTATAGCGTTAGAGAACTTCAAACGTATCTCGTCATTCCTTAGTACTTCCGTATCCCACTTCTTTGCCTATTGATTCTTCCTGACTAATGTCTTTAACTTCAGCCTGCTCTTCATCACTACTATATTGTGATCTGGGTCTATATCTGCTCCTGGGTACGCCTTACAATCCAGTATCTGATTTCGGAATCTCTGTCTGACCATGATCTAATCTAATTGAAATCTTCCCTTATCCCCCGGCCTTTTCCAAATATACCTCCTCCTCTTGTGATTCTTGAACAGGGTATTCGCTAATTACTAGCTGAAACTTGTTACAGAACTCGATTAGTCTTTCTCCTCTTTCATTCCTCGTCCCAATCCCATATTCTCCTGTAACCTTTTCTTCTACTCCTTCCCCTACAACTGCATTCCAGTCGCCCATGACTATTAGATTTTCGTCCCCCTTTACATACTGCATTACCCTTTCAATATCCTCATACACTTTCTCTGTGTTCATCTTCAGCTTGCGACGTCGGCATGTATACCTGAACTATCGTTGTTGGCGTTGGTCTGCTGTCGATTCTGATTAAAACAACCCGGTCACTGAACTGTTCACAGTAACACACCCTCTGCCCTACCTTCCTATTCATAACGAATCCTACACCTGTTATACCATTTTCTGCTGCTGACCAGAAATCCTTGTCTTCCTTCCACTTCACTGACCCCTACTATATCTAGATTGAGCCTTTGCATTTCCCTTTTCAGATTTTCTAGTTTCCCTACCACTTTCAAGCTTCTGACATTCCACGCCCCGACTCTTAGAACGTTATCCTTTCGTTGATTATTCAATCTTTTTCTCATGGTAACCTCCCCCTTGGCAGTCCCCTCCCGGAGATCCGAATGGGGAACTATTCCGGAATCTTTTGCCAATGGAGAGATCATGATAACACTTCAATTACAGGCCACATGTCCTGTGGATACACGTTACGTGTCTAACTTAGAGCTACTTAAACCTAACTAACCTAAGGACACCACACATATCCATGCCCGAGGCAGAATTCGAACCTGCGACCGTCGCGGTCAAGCTGTTCCAGACAGAAGCGCCTAGAACGGCTTGGCCACACCGGCCGTCAAGAGCATGTGTGATTTAGTGTTTTAGCAAAATAAAGTTTATATGTTTGTGCAGCTAACAAACTGATTTGGGCCCCTGATGTGGCTAGATTAAGTGTTGTGTATATATATATATATATATATATATATATATATATATATATATATATATATATATATATATATATGGCTGTGTACAACACGTAATCTAGCCACATCAGACCAGCTCTCGTGGTGCGTTTGGTTGCCACCAGATGCCATGGAAGACTAGTTGAATCTCCCACATAGCATTATACTGTCCACACCAGCCTGTGTCCTTGGCGACAAGAAACAGAGAACTTCATATATATATATATAAGACGAACCACAAGGGAACGATCCGAATGGGACGAACAAAGTCAGACGTGATGTGTATGTACAGGCAAACAAATGAATACAATTTCAGAAAAACTGGATGCAGACGCGTCTTCGTTGGTCATCGGGGCTCAACTCGAATCGGGTCTCATCACTGAAGACAACTGTAATAAGGTCAGTGAGATCCCAGGCCAAAAGATGTGTCTGCAGACGCCCTGGACAGCTGTGGGATACCAACCTAAATGCAGCCCGCAGTACGGCCCAAGAGCCAGGATTGATGATCTGAGGTACCATTTCATTTTATAGATGTACCGCTTTGGTTGTCATCCGCGACATCCATGCAGTACAGCGATACGTCAACTATATTCTAAACCCGTTATGTTGCCTTTCATGACAAGCCAACCCAGGCTTATATTTCAGCAAGATAATGCCCGTCCGCATGCGACGAGAGTTTCTACTGCTTGTCGGAGCCTACTTTGGCCAGCAAGGTGGCCGGATCTCTTCCGAATTGAGAACGTTTGGAGCATTATGGCAGGGTCCCCCAAGAAGCTCGAGATTTCGATTATCTAAGGCCGACAATTCCACAGAATTTGGCACGATATCCCCCGGAGGACATCCGACAACTCTCAGTCAATGCCAAGCCAAATAACTTGTTGCTTAAGGGCCAGAGATGGACCATCGCTTTTTGATTTGCGCAGTTTGTGAAGATTTTTCTCTTGAATAAATGTATCCAATTTACCTGAAAATGGAATCATTTGTTTGTCTGTACATAACATCTACCGATTTCCGTCCCGTGCGGTTACTTTTTTTAGATAGTTTTCAACCTCTACAGTTCCCTCTAGCATCATGGAAATAATTCCGCGCTGTCTTAATGCATGTCATATCATCCGTCACTTGTTCTTGTCTGTGTATTCTACATGTTCTCGTCAGTTCTGTGGAGATCCTGGTTCCGCCTAATTTTCCGAACCCTTCTACAGCACAACATGTCGAACTCTTCGATTCTCTTATTTCCAGGTTCTCTCTTAATCTATGTTCCACTGCTATACAATGCTATGCAATACTATGCAATGCTATGCTATGCTCGAGGCCTGTGTTCTCAGAAACTTCGTCCTCACAATTAAGGCCGATGTTTGATACCAGCTGATTTATTTTCGGCAAGAATGCCCTCTTTGCCTGTGTTAGTGTGCTATTTATTTCTCCCTTTTCTTCGTCGGTATACATTATCTTGCTTCCAAGGTAGCCGAACTACACATCGTGGTCCCCAATCTCGATAGTAAATTTCTCAATGATCTCATTTCTGATACTCCCCATTACTTTCGTCTTTCCGCTGTTTACGCTAAATCCATATTCTGTGCCCACCAGTCAGTTCATTCTATGCAGCATGTTCTGTAATTCTCCTCGTTTTCACTGAGTGTAGCACAAGCATGGGGCCCCTCCACGCCCACACCAACGTGGTGACCAAACCAAAAGTTCTACTGTCACCTCCGTAAACATGTTAGTTTTTGAATCAGGCGTCACAGGATGCGGGCTGTGATTTTGTCCATGCGTCTGGGTAAGATTACTCATTAACATGGTCCATCAGGAGATAGAAGTGGTCGAAAACGATTGAAGGGTAGCGGTTGTAAGGGCAGAGGAAAAAAGTGCCAAGGCAAGAGCCAAGGGAAAAAAAAACCTCTGCGACAGTAGGACGGGTAGTATGGGTAGTAAGGGCAGTAGCGGCTTGCTATCTGCGACAGTGCATGCAAAGTGTGGTTGTGTTAGTTCGAGGTATTGTGCATCGTTACCTTTGTCGTTGTTGGAGCCTGTTGCGGCGCTTGCTGCAGTTGCTGCGTCCCTGCAACAGTTGAAGGTCGTTGTGGATTAGTGGGCGATCGGTCATAGATCGGCTCACAGACGGTGTAGGGGGTGTGTGTGGCTAGTTTGCGTGCTGTGTACAGTACGGTTTCCCTGCGGTTGCCTGTTTTTCGGCTAGTCGCACATCTGGGTTTCGAGTAATAACTGTGTTGCAGGGGCTCGCCAGTACTGTCGTGTTAGCGTTCTATAGACCATAGATGTTCAGTTCCTAGCCAGTAATGTCTTTGGTCTGTTATGCTTCCATCTATGGTTGTGGTCGTAGTTACCCAGAGAAAGGATAAACGGGTTGCGCGAGTGTCTCGTGTTATTGTACAGTCGTGTGGAGAGTTTTTGGAATACCTGCAAGATAGTATCTAGCCGGTATTCCCGGTGAAGGTCCGCGATGCGTGTGTAGCGCGGAGCGTTGCTTATGATTTTGAGTACTTTGTTCTGTCTGAGCTGCAGACGGCGCAGGCGAGTTAGCGCAGCGTATCCCCAGACAGGGGCTGTGTACGTCATCAGGGGTCTAGTAAGTGTCATATACATGGACCTAGACACCCTCCTGTTCAGTGTGCTACGCCTGTTAAGCATAGGGTAGAGTTGTTCGAGCCTCGCGTTAGCTTTGTTGGTCACGTGTTGAATGTGGTCCCCCCAGAGTAGTTTCCTGTCCAGCCAGACACCGAGGTATTTGACCTTCTCGCGGAAACGTATTGGGCGTGTGTGTAGTGTTATTGGGTTGCAGTGCTTCGGTCTTCTAGTGAACAGAACGGCCTCGCACTTGTCGACGTTTACTCTAACACGCCATTTCACCAGCCAAGGCTCCGCCGTTCTGAGTGCGGTCTGTAGTCGTGAGTTAATGTTAGACGGCTTCCAATCTTGCGCAAGGATGGCAGTGTCATCCGCGTAGATTGCTACCGTCGTGTTATGTGTAGCTTGGAGGTCGTTAATGTAGAGGTTAAACAGTAAGGGCCCTAGGATACTTCCTTGGGGTACTCCTGCCTGTATACCATGTCGTGTCGATTGTTTGCCCTGCACGTCAGTGTTGAAACTCCTGTCCGTGAGATATGAGTGTATGAGACGTACGAGCCCGTCGGGGAACCCTGCGTCACTAAGTTTGCTTATTAGGCCGTTGTGCCATAGACGATCGAAAGCCTTTTCGATGTCCAGGAACACCTCCCCAGTTACCTTGCTTGTGTTGTATCCGTGTGTTATGTATTCAACGACGCGGAGGAGTAGTTGTGTTGTTGAGTGGTGATTCCTGAAACCGAATTGCTCCGGTCTCAGGGTGTCGTTTGTGATGCAGTGCCTGGTGAGTCGTTTTAATATTACCTTCTCAACGATCTTGCTGAGCGCGCTCAGCAGACTGATGGGTCGGTAATTTTGTGGGAGGGAGTGGTCTTTCCCCGGCTTCCTGAACATCAGGACCTTGACCGTCTTCCAAAAGGCAGGGAAGTGTTGGTGCTTGAGTATGGCATTCGTAATGTGTGCTAGGTAGTCTACAGCTTTGTCCGTGAACTCCTGGAGGACACGGTTTTGAATGCCATCGTGACCAGGGGCCTTCCTAGCGGTGGCATGCATGATGGCCCATTTGACTTCTGCTGTACTATCTTGTCGGATGTTGTTGCGCGCTGGTTGGGCCAAGATGCGTGTGACCTCCTGGTCCGTAGCAAGTGTGAACGCTGGGTCTGAGGGATCCAGGTTCGGTGTGAATGACGCTGCGAGTGTGAGGGCCATCAGTTCCGCTTTTTCTTCCGCAGAATATGCTGGTCCGTCTGGTCCTTGTAACGTGGGGGTGTACAGTTTCTCTCTGGTGAAGTGTCGGGCTAGCTGCCACACGCCAGGTCGCGTGGTGTCCAGCCCTTCGAGTTTCTGGTCCCACTGTTGTGTCTTGAATGTTTGTATTTTTCCCGGATTATAACCTGGAGCCTGTTAATGTGCCGTTTGAAGTGCTGGCGCCTGGTACGCTGCCAGTGTCTCCTGAGGCGGTTCCTCATTGAGATTAGGCCCAGGATTTCCTGGGGCAGGGCAGCACTGTGTTGTTGTGGCGTGCGGATTGGTATGGTGTCGGCTATTGCGTCCTGGACGGCGCCGGTGAGGGTTTCGACTGCCTCGTCAATTTGGGCTGTCTCGTTAATCGCGTGGGTTTGTGGGATGCGACTGTCAAGCGTTTCCTTGAACTGGGTCCAATTCGCGCGCCTGTAGTCTAACATCCTGCGTTGTTCCATGTGCTGCAGTGTTTCTTCAATGTACAGTATAACGGGTTGGTGATTTGAGGGCAGATTGTTTTCAACGGCAACGTCTAGTAAATAAATTAGAAGAATTAGGCTGGTAGGGGTGGCCGAGCGGTTCTAGGCGCTACAGTCTGGAACCGCGCGCCCGCTACGGTCGCAGGTTCGAATCCTGCCTCGGCCATGGATGTGTGTAATGTCCTTAGGTTAGTTAGGTTTAAGTAGTTATAAGTTCTAGGGGACTGATGACCTCAGATGTTAAGTTCCCTAGGGCTCAGAGCCATTTTTTTTTTTTTTAATAAGAGGGGTAAGGACTGCTTTCGATCATACCTAGCAGACATGGTACAAAGAGTAGAGATAACACGTGCTTCAGGTAGATCTAAATATTTACTAAACCACTTAACAGAACCAAAATACATTAATATAGGGGTTCCACACGGTAGCATCAGTGACTTTCCCAGCAGTGTTACTCATGGTGAAGAAATTCTCTTCGCTGACTGCAATATTATGTTGTTGCCTTCAGTCCTGAGACTGGTTTGATGCAGCTCTCCATGCTACTCTATCCTGTGCAAGCTGTTTCATCTCCCAGTACTTACTGCAACCTACTTCCTTCTGAATCTGCTTAATGTATTCATCTCTTTGTCTCCCTCTACGATTTTTACCCTCCACGCTGCCCTCCAATGCTAAATTTGTGATCCCTTGATGCCTCAGAACATGTCCTACCAACCGGTCCCTTCTTGTCAAGTTGTGCCACAAACTACTACTCTCCCCAATTCTATTCAATACCTCCTTATTAGTTATGTGATCTACCCATCTAATCTTCAGCATTCTTCTGTAGCACCACATTTCGAATGCTTCTATTCTCTTCTTGTCCAAACTATTTATTGTCCATGTTTCACTTCCATACATGGCTACACTCCATACAAATACTTTCAGAAACGACTTACTCATACTTAAATCTATATTCGATGTTAAATTTCTCTTTCCTTGCCATTGCTAGTCTACATTTTATATCCTCTCTACTTCGACTATCATCAGTTACTTTGCTCCCCAAATAGCAAAACTCCTTTACTACTTTAAGTGCCTCATTTCCTAATCTAATTCCCTCAGCATCACCCGACTTAATTCGACTACATTCCATTATCATCGTTTTGCTTTTGTTGATGTTCATCTTATATCCTCCTTTCAAGACACTGTCCATTCCGTTCCACTGCTCTTCCAAGTCCTTTGCTGACAGAATTAAAATGTCATCGGCGAACATCAAAGTTTTTATTTCTTCTCTATGGACTTTAATACCTACTCCGAATTTTTCTTTTGTTTCCTTTACTGCTTGCTCAATATACAGATTGAATAACCTCGGGGACAGGTTACAACCCTGTCTCACTCCCTTCCCAACCGCTGCTTCCGTTTCATGCCCCTCGACTCTTGTAACTGCCATCTGGTTTCCGTACAAATTTTAAATAGCCTTTCGCTCCCTGTATTTTACCCCTGCCACCTTCAGAATTTGAAAGAGTATTCCAGTTAACATTGTCAAAAGCTTTATCTAAGTCTACAAATGCTAGAAACGAAGGTTTGCCTTTTCTTAATCTTTCTTCTAAGGTAAGTCGTAGGGTCAGTATTGCCTCACGTGTTCCAACATTTCTGCGGAATCCAAACCGATCTTCCCAGAGGTCGGCTTCTACCAGTTTTTCCCTTCGTCTGTAAAGAATTCGTGTTAGTGTTTTACAGCTGTGACTTATTAAACTGATAGTTCAGTAATTTTCACATCTGTCAACATCTGCTTTCTTTGGGATTGGAATTATTAAATTCTTCTTGAAGTCTGAGGGTATTTCGCCTGTTTCATACATCTTGCTCACCAGATGGTAGAGTTTTGTCAGGACTGGCTCTCCCAAGGCCGTCAGTAGTTCCAATGGAATGTTGTATACTCCGGGGGCCCTGTTTCGACTCAGGTCTTTCAGTGCTCTGTCAAACTCTTCACGCAGTATCGTATCTCCCATTTCATCTTCATCTACATCCTCTTCCATTTCCATAATATTGTCCTCAAGTACATCGCCCTTGTATAGACCCTCTATATACTCCGTCCACCTTTCTGCTTTCCCTTCTTTGCTTAGAACTGGGTTTCCATCTGAGCTCTTGATATTCATACAAGTGTTTCTCGTATCTCCAATGGTCTCTTTAATTTTCCTATAGGCAGTATCTATCTTACCCCTAGTGAGATAAGCCTCTACATCCTTACATTTGTCCTCTAGCCATCCCTGCTTAGCCATTTTGCACTTCCTGTCGATCTCATTTTTGAGACGTTTGTATTCCCTTTTGCCTGCTTTATTTACTGCATTTTTATATTTTCTCCTTTCATCAATTAAATTCAATATTTCTTCTGTTACCCAAGGATTTCTACTAGCCCTCGTCTTTTTACCTACTTGATCGTCTGCTGCCTTCAGTACTTCATCCCTCAGAGCTACCCATTCTTCTTCTACTGTATTTCTTTCCCCCATTCCTGTCAATTGTTCCCTTATGCTCTCCCTGAAACTCTCTACAACCTCTGGTTCTTTCAGTTTATCCAGGTCCCATCTCCTTAAATTCCCACCTTTTTGCAGTTTCTTCCGTTTTAATCTACAGTTCATAACCAACAGATTGTGGTTAGAGTCCACATCTGCCTCTGGAAATGGCTTACAATTTAAAACCTGGTTTCTAAATCTCTCCCTTACCATTATATAATCTATCTGAAACCTTCTAGTATCTCCAGGGTTCTTCCATGTATACAACCTTCTTTCATGATTCTTGGAACAAGTGTTAGCTATGATTAAGTTGTGCTCTGTGCAAAATTCTAGCAGGCGGCTTCCTCTTTCATTTCTTAGCCGCAATCCATACTCACCTACTACGTTTTTCTCACCCTTTTCCTACTACCAAGTTCCAGTCACCCATCACTATTAAATTTTCGTCTCCCTTCACTGTCTGAATAATTTCTTTTATTTCATCATATATTTCTTCATCTGCAGAGCTAGTTGGCATATAAACTTTTACTACTGTAGTAGGCTTGGGTTTCGTATCTATCTTGGACACAATTATGCGTTCACTATGCTTACCCGCGTTCCTATTTTCCTATTCATTATAAACATACTCCTGCATTACCCCTATTTGATTTTGTGTTTATAACCCTGTAGTCACCTGACCAGAAGTTCGTCTTCTGTGAGTTGAACTGCATGCACAGGTTCCTTTCAGAGTACATTAATACAATAGCTCCACAATTAGCAATTATATACAACCGCTCGTCCACAGAAAGTTCCGTTCCGAAGGATTGGAAAATTGCTCAAGTCGCTCCATTACCCAAAAAGGGAAGTAGGTGTAAGCCGCTGAATTACAGGCCCATATCACTAGTAAAACTCAAGGGGAGGGGGGGACACCAGAAAGTCCTGACAAAGATGCAGATAGAAGACGTAAAAAAGCTAGATGTCTTTGGACAAGCCAGTCAAAGTTATAAAACGCAGAACACGAGCAGCTGCTCGAGCGTCATCAGCTAAAATATCCGGTAAAGTAGATGGCAGGGACAGGACAACACGAGATTGACTAAAACGGGGACACGACAATAAAACATGGCGCACTTAATGCTTGACCACAAGGGCACTGCGGGGCTGGGTCACCGGAGAGCAGGTAGCGGTGGCTAAACCGGCAATGCCCATTCCGCAACCTGGTCAGAAGGACCTCCTCTCGCCGAGATGGCCGGGAGGAGGTTGTCCAAGCAGTTGGGAGCGGTTTTACTGCCCGGAGCTTGTTTCCTTGGAGGGATGACCAAGCATCCCACCACAACGACAGAAGCCTCTTACAAACATCCCCACGAACGTCAGATGACGGGACACAATGGGAGGCTGGCCGAGGCACGAGGACTGCAGCCTTGGCTGCAGCATCTGCAGCCTCATTCCAGGCACTCCTACATGTCCGGGAACCCACAGAAAGCTGACAGGAGAACCATTATCAGCGAAAGAATGGAGGGACTGCTGGATCCGTTGCACCAAGGGATGGGCCGGATAGGGACCTCCAAGGCTGTGAAGAGCACTGAGGGAATCAGAGCAGAGTACATACGATGAATGGCGGTGGCGGCGGGCATACTGAACGGCCTGATGGAGAGCAAAAAGCTCGGCTGCAAAGCTGGAACATTGGTCGAGGAGCCGGTATTTAAAGGTGGCGGCCCCGACGACAAATGCACAGCCGACACCATCCTCAGTTTTGGAGCCATCTGTCTAAATAAAGGTGTGACCGGCAAGTCGAGCACGAAGTTCGACAAACCGTGAGCAATACACTGCAGCCGGAGTACCCTCCTTCTGGAGTGAGCAGAGGTAAAGATAAATATGAACCGGAGCCTGGAGCCAAGGTCGTGTCGGGCTCTCACCTTCTCTGAAGGTGGTAGGGAGGGCAAAATCCAATTGTCGAAGCAGGCGACGGAAGCGGGCTCCAGGGGCAGCAGGGCAGACACATACAACCCGTACTGACGGTCGAGAGAATCGGCGAAGAAGGACTGATAAGAGGGGTGGTCGGGCATTGACAACAGCTGGCAGGCATACCGACACAGCAGTACGTCGCGCCAGTAGGTCAATGGTAATTCGGCAGTTTCAGCATAAAGACTCTCGACGGGACTAGTGTAGAAGGCTCCGGTCGCAAGACGTAACCCCCGATGGTGGATGGAGTTGAGACGGCGTAAGAGGGATGGCCGAGCAGACGAGTAGACGAAGCTCCCATAATCCAGCTTCGATCGGACTATGGACCGATACAAGCGAAGCAGGACAGTGCGATCCGCTCCCCAAGATGTACCACTAAGAACTCTGAGGACATTAAGGGAACGTGTACAACGGGCCGCCAAATAAGAGACATGCGGAGACCAACAAAGTTTCCTGTCCAATGTGAGCTCTAGAAACTTAGTTGTTTCCACGAATGGGAGAACAACGGGATCGAGATGTAAGGATGGCGGAAGGAACGCTTTATATCGCCAAAAGTTGATACAAACCGTCTTCTCTTCAGAGAACCGGAAGCCATTTGCCACGCTCCATGAGTATAGGCTGTCTAGACAACGCTCAAGGCAGCGCTCCAGGAGGCATGTTCTCTGGGCACTGCAGTAGATCGCGAAGTCATCGACAAAGAGAGAGCCTAAGACATTAGGTGGAATGCAATCCATAATTGGATTGATCGCGATGGCAAAAAGGGCTACGCTCAAGACGGAGCCCTGAGGCACTCCGTTCTCCTGGAGGAAGACGTCGGACAATACGGAACCCACACGTACCCTAAACTTTCGATCCGTTAAAAGGAATCAATAAAAAGGGGCAGGCGACCGCGTAGGCCCCACCTGTGCATAGTGCGGAGGATACCTCCTCTTCAACAGGTATCATAAGCCTTCTCCAAATCGAAGAACACGGCTACCGTTTGGCGCCTTCGCAAAAAGTTGTTCATGATGAATGTCGACAAGGTCACAAGGTGGTCAACAGCGGAGCGGCGGCGACGAAAGCCGCATTGGACATTGGTAAGCAGCCGTCGAGATTCAAGAATCCAGACTAACCGAGCATTAACCATGCGCTCAATCACCTTACAGACACAGCTTGTAAGAGAAATGGGGGGGGGGGGGGGGGTAACTAGAAGGAAGGTGTGTATCCTTCCCGGGTTTGGGTATAGAAACAACGACGGCGTCACGCCAACGCATGGGGACCTAACCTTCGGTCCAGACGCGATTGTAGGTACGAAGAAGGAAGCTTTTGCCCGCCGGAGAAAGGTGTGCCAGCATCTGAACGTGAATGGCATCTGGCCCCGGAGCAGAGGACCGGGACAGTGCAAGCGCACGTTCGAGTTCCCGCATAGTAAAGGGGGCATTATAAGTTTCCCGATTCAGCGAGTGGAAGGAAGGTCGCCGAGCCTCTTCTGCCTCTTTCCTGGGAAGGAAGGCAGGGTGGTAATGGGCGGAGCTTGAAACCTCCGCGAAAAACCGGCCGAAGGCGTTGGAGACAGCCACAGGATCAACAAGGACCTCATTACCTGAGGTCAGGCCAGGTACCGAGGAGTGGGCCTTAATGCCCGACAGCCGGCGCAGGCCACCCCAAACGACAGAAGAGGGAGTAAAACTGTTAAAGGAGCTGGTGAAAGAGGCCCAACAAGCTTTTTTGCTGTCTTTGATGACTCTACGGCATTGCGCTCGGAGTCGTTTGTATCCAAGACAATTCGCCAACGTAGGATGGCGGCGGAAGGTGCGTAAAGCACGTTGTCGAGCACGGATAGCGTCTCTACAAGCCTCATTCCACCAGGGGACGGAAACGCGACGTTAAGAGGTAGTATGAGGAATGGAACGTTCGGCAGCATTGACGATAACAGCCGTGAGGTATTCGACCTGACTGTCACAACTGAGAAAATCGTGGTCAGGAAAGGTCGCCAGGGAGGAGTAAAGTCCCCAGTCAGCTTTCGGTATGTTCCAGCTGTAAGGACGTGGGGATGGGGTGTGGTGCAGGAGACGAACGACACAGGGGAAGTGGTCGCTCGAATAGGTGTCGAAAGACATACCACTCGAACCGACGGGCAAGAGTGGTAGAACTGATCGAGAGGTCCAAGTGGAAGTAGGTATGAGTAGAGTCCGAGACGAAAGTCGGGGCGCCAGTATTGAGGCAGACAAGACTGAGATGGTTGAAGACATCCACCAAGAGTGAGCCTGTTTGACAGGATGCAGGAGAGCCCCAAAGAGGATGATGGGCATTGAAGTCGCCCAACAATAAAAACGGCGGAGGAAGCTGAACAATCAGGTGCATCATGTCAGCCCGACTAACTGCGGATGAGGATGGAGTGTAGATGGTACAAACTGAAAAAGTAAAAGCAGAAAGAGTAATACTGACAGCTATTGCTTGGAGTGGGGTGGTCAGTGGGATGGGATGGTAATAGACATCATCCCGAACGAGCAACATGACACCACCATGAGCTGGGATACCGTCCACAGGGGTGAGGTCATACCGCTCCAAGGTATAGTGGGTAAAGGCAATACGGTCAGTTGGGCGCAACTTTGTTTCCTGGAGACCAAGGACGAGCGGACAGTGCAGGCGGAGGAGCAGTTTTAATTCCTCCCGATTAGATCGAATACCTCTTATGTTCCAATGTAACAAGGCCATCGCTAGTCAAAAAAGAGGGGGAACGGGACGGAAGAGCTGTTAACCTCGATGGCAGCGGAGGGCCAGGTTTCGAGGGAACAACGCTACAACCGGCGGGAGGCGGATCCTGTTCCATCGAGTCGTCGCCAGCTGCGGCCGCTGTCCCGGGTTGTGTAGGAGGGGCAGCATCATTTGCCGACGAGAGGCCAACTGAGCGCCTTTCAGCAGAGCGTCCCAGCGAAACTGAGGACGGCCGGGAGCAGCGACTCACGGATGAAGCGTCAGACGAAACGCGCTGGGGTGGAGAGGGGGATAGAGACTTCTTGGAGGCCTGCTTGGAAGTCCGAGGAGGCACAGGGATGGTGGGCTGGACCCGAAAAAGGTCCTCACGCGTGGGGTCCGTTTTGGAACGCCAGACCTCGGAAGCTGGGGTCCGGAACGTTTCCCCGATGGACGCCTGAGAAGAGGATCGCTTCTCAGGCGGCGGGGGAGAGGAGGAAGGGTGGCCCCTGGGGCAGAGGGGGTGGGGGCCGCGGAGGAGGAGGATTTGGAAGGGAGGGATTTGGCAGGCAGAGGCATAGACCCCGGATGGGGGTAGGAGGTGGAGGGGGGACAGGATAGGGGTGAGGATACTGTGGAAGGAGTGGACACGACTGAGGCAAACAAAGTGGTCAACGTCACGGGATGGAGGCGGTCATACTTCTTCCTGGCCTCAGAATAAGAGAGACGATCCAAAGTTTTGAGTTCTTGAATCTTCTTCTCCTTCTGATACGTGGGGCAGTCTAAGGATCTAGGCAAGTGGATGCCTGGACAATTAACGCACCGAGGTGGTGGGGTGCATGTATGTTCCTCACGAATAGGACGTCCACAATCGCCACAAAGGGGCTCAGCCTCACACCGTGACGACATGTGCCCAAAGCGCAAACACCGAAAACAGCGCATAGGAGGCGGGATGTAAGGTCGCACGTCGTACCGGTAGCACATCACCTTTACCTTCTCCGGGAGAACGTCCCCCTCGAAGGGGAGGATAAAGGGCCCGGTGTCGACGCGACGGTCTTTGGGGCCGCGCTGGACTCGCCGGACGAAATGCACGCCTCGGCGCTCCAGGTTGGCCCTGGGCTCCTCATCAGATTGCAGCAGGAGGTTCCCGATGAAAAATAACCCCCTGCGTCCTATTCAGAGCCAGATGCGGGACAATGGACACTGGGATGTCCCCTAGTCGGTCGCACGCCTGGAGCGCCGCCGACTGTGTGGCGGAGGTGGTCTTTATAAGAACGGACCCTGAACGCATTTTACTAAGAGCCTCGATTTCCCCGAAGATGTCCTCGATGTGCTGAACAAAGAACATGGGCTCGGAGGTGGCGAACGTCCCCCCATCAGTTCGAGAACAGACCAAATAGCGGGGGAAGTACTTCGCCCCAAGCCGGCGGGCCTGTCCTTCCTCCCAGGGAGTGGCCAAGGGGGAAAGGGCAGGAGAACCAGAACCAGAGACAGTACCTTTCTTTTTGTAAGACTCGGCCGCAGAGCGACCTGATACATGTTGACGTTTCATCTGCGAAACGTCCACCCCGATACCACCCACTCCAACCAGGGACTCTCCCCATGGGCGCAACCCAGCCTCAGCAAGGGACAGCTGGCAGGATGTCCGTTACCGGGGGTCCTCATGCCCCAAGGAGACGGGCATCTACTCCTTGGCCGACGTGGGGAGGGTGCTGCTCAGGTATCGGCAGTACGATCCCTGTGTTGTCAGGGGGCTACAACCTAGAGGGTACATGACGACCCCACCACAACGGGCTGGCTACCGTGCTGGATTTCGGGTGCCATGGAAAATTCCATCATGATCGTAGGTGCAGATGGGGACTCACTATGGGCGTAACTTGTACAACCCATCAGGCGTTTAGGCCCAATTTGAGGAATAGTGGGTATGGTTACAACGCCGTTACAATTCTGAGTGCCAAGGTCTTGGTTCACTGAGGACCAGTGGTACACCACGTAAGGCGTCGTTCCCAAAAGGCTCTTACTTCTGTAGAATTTAAAAAAATGGAGGTCAAACCCCAAGGGGGACCATCACATGGAAGGCCGAAACGGTTGAAACTCCTTTTAGTCGCCTCTTACGACAGGCAGGAATACCTCGGGCCTATTCTTACCCCGGACCCGCAGGGGGCAGGATGTAGGTTGCAGTAGGTACTGGGAGATGAAGCTTTTAGAGTAGCATGGAGAGCTGCATCAAACCAGTCTCAGGACTGAAGACCAGAACAACATCATTCAAGTCAAATCACTTCAGTTTTGAACAGAAGGATAACCAATATAGTTGCTAAAAACTCCGTTGCTTTATTCCGACCTTTACACTGAAGCTATTTTTAGTAGAATCTGAAACTGTTATACGGAGAGCCGCAATCCACAGCTCGCACGTCGTACATTTTGTAAGGACTTTTTCACGACACAGCTATGTGGCACTAGCGCTTTCCAGACCTGGGGAAACTTCATGATTGCGACATATCACTACATAATATGACGGCCGTAATCGGCCGAAGCTGATTAAGTAACCGTTGACTGAACGAAGTTTGACTGATTGGTTTTTGAGTTATTTGATTTATCGTACTGGTATAATGTTAATAATTACTCGTGTCTCTCTTGAACATTCGCCGTGCAGTGTAACAGGTGCTGTTAGAGGTAGAGTTCTGTAGCAGCGGGAGTGGCGGCGGGTATAGTTTGCTACTGTCTCTTCTACCGCCCCACCCCAGCCAGCTCCCCCTGCTGCCTATCGCCTTTACATCCAAGAAATGGCCATTCAGAGAAACACAGCACGTGGAAAACATTTGACAGAAGTTTTGCGAAGAACATGAGTCAATTAATTTGGGAACTATAACAAATAATCACAATTCAGACATCACGATTTAAACAGTACAAAATGGAGCTCTGCCTTTCCATTGTCCGTATTTCACTTATCACTAAGACTGTAAACACAGCTCTGAACATGAGCGTGTAAATATTGCGAATGCTGTTTTCTTTGGTCGTTTCCACCTACGTTCGGGAGGTGCGTTATCTGTTTATTTTTTCCTGAGTGTCTTCACGTATTCTACATCCTGTGGTTAGCCGTTTCCATCTATAGACATCCGAACCGTGGCGGATATGTTTCTGGGCCTCTAGAAAGGCCCTACACGTGTGCAGGTCCTCACAAAAGGCGCTGACAAGTATCCTGTTTAACATGTAACTCTTAATTCCTAGAATTCTGTAGCATTTCGAGAACCTTAGTAGTCACGCTATTTTTTCTCCGACAGTCACAAGTGAAATATTGACCCTTCCCGCCCGGAAGGCGTGCCGGCGCCCGGCACGAATCCGCCCGGTGGATTAGTAGCGACGTTCGGTGTGTCGGCTAGCCTGTGGACGGTTTTGAAGGCGGTTTTCAATATCTCGGCGAATGCGGGCTGATTTCCCTTGTTCCGCCTCAGTTACAGTATGTCAGCGATTGCTGTGCGAATACTGTCTTCACGTACGCATACACCATAATTACTCTACCAAGCAAACATTTGGGATTACACTCGCCTGGTATGATAAGTTTGAGGGGGGGGGGGGGGGGGGAGGTGCCCTGGGTTCGGTGTGGGGCGGCAGTGAGGTGGATGGACTGTTCTGGCCTATTGTGGGGTTGTGAACAACTGAGGGCTATGGCGGGAGGAAGGCTCTCCGCCGTTTCTAGATCCTCGGTTCAGTACACAATACAGAAACTTATGTACGTGACAATATACACGCTCCATTGGATCTAAATCTGTAATATAATGTGGTGTATTATTAGTGAGCCGGCTCAGGGTGGCCGAGCGGTTCTAGGCGCTACAGTCTGTACCCGCGCGACCGCTACGGTCGCAGGTTCGAATCCTGCCTCGGGTATGAATGTGTGTGTAGTCCTTAGGTTAGTTAGGTGTAAGTAGTTCTAAGTTCTAGGGGACTGATGACCTCAGAAGTTAAGTCCCATAGTACTCAGAGCCATTTGACCCATTCAACCATTTTTAATATTAGTGAAACATTTCCTAACCAATAAAATATTTCAGGCGATACATGACAGTCTAAATCTGATGTCTAAATTCCATATTTCGCTTTCCGAGACGGCAATAAATCCCAAACTTGTGTTGTTTATATGACAATTGTGGCATAGTCCAGTAGTATGTAATATAGCAAATATAATATTTACAGACGAATGGAAAAACTGGTAGAAGCGGACCTCGGGGAAGATCAGTTTGGATTCCGTAGAAATGTTGGAACCCGTGAGGCAATACTAACCTTACGACTTATCTTAGAAGAAAGATTAAGAAAAGGCAAACCTACGTTTCTAGCATTTGTAGACTTAGAGAAAGCTTTTGACAACGTTAACTGGAATACTCTCTTTCAAATTCTGAAGGTGGCAGGGGTAAAATACAGGGAGCGAAAGGCTATTTACAATTTGTACAGAACCCAGATGGCAGTTATAAGAGTCGAGGGGCATGAAAGGGAAGCAGTGGTTGGGAAGGGAGTGAGACAGGGTTGTAGCCTATCCCCGATGTTATTCAATCTGTATATTGAGCAAGCAATAAAGGAAACAAAAGAAAAGTTCTGAGTAGGTATTAAAATTCATGGAGAAGAAGTAAAAAATTTGAGGTTCGCCGATGACATTGTAATTCTGTCAGAGACAGCAAAGGACTTGGAAGAGCAGTTGAACGGAATGGACAGTGTCTTGAAAGGAGGATATAAGATGAACATCAACAAAAGCAAAACGAGGATAATGGAATGTAGTCTAATTAAATCGGGTGACGCTGAGGGGATTAGATTAGGAAATGAGACACTGAAAGTACTAAAGGAGTTTTGCTACTTAGGGAGTAAAATAAGTGATGATGGTCGAAGTAGAGAGGATATAAAATGTAGACTGGCAATGGCAAGGAAATCGTTTCTGAAGAAGAGAAGTTTGTTAACATCGAGTATAGATTTAAGTGTCAGGAAGTCGTTTCTGAAAGTATTTGTATGGAGTGTAGCCATGTATGGAAGTGAAATATGGACGATAACCAGTTTGGACAAGAAGAGAATAGAAGCTTTCGAAATGTGGTGCTACAGAAGAATGCTGAGGATAAGGTGGGTAGATCACGTAACTAATGAGGAGGTATTGAATAGGATTGGGGAGAAGAGAAGTTTGTGGCACAACTTGACTAGAAGAAGGGATCGGTTGGTAGGACATGTTTTGAGGCATCAAGGGATCACAAATTTAGCATTGGAGGGCAGCGTGGAGGGTAAAAATCGTAGAGGGAGACCAAGAGATCAATACACTAAACAGATTCAGAAGGATGTAGGTTGCAGTAGGTACTGGGAGATGAAGAAGCTTGCAAAGGATAGAGTAGCATGGAGAGCTGCATCAAACCAGTCTCAGGACTGAAGACCACAACAACAACAACAACAACCAGACCTACAATATTTTGAATCGACCGGAGCATTTATATACCTCCAATTGTAGAAGGTACTTGCAGTAGCGCACTTATCTGGCCTAGTACGGCTGCAGAAGATGGTGGGATGGGAATGGCGCACCGGCTCCTACGCTGCAACATGTGCAGTCGTTTCACAGCGAGATAGCCTCCACAGTCCTAAGAAATACGACTCCCGGGAAAGCATATCTTGCCCGCGCGGGTGCTCACCTATTCTGCCCTGAATGTGCGCACGAGCCCACGCTCGCATACAGCGCCGTGGCAGCCATCGCATAAATTGCATCCACGCTTTGTCTCCGTAATTGAGTTCTCCGGCAGAACAGAGCCAGCAGTCGCCAGTAGATCACACGCGATGTTTTATTTTCCTCCTCAGAAACTACACGACGATATTGCTAACCTAAGAATACCTTTGTACTCGTCCCGGCGGCGATACGGGCGAATGACGATAAGGTTCCCTCTATGAGCGTATGGAAAAAACTGAAGAAGTCAGGAAAACGTCACACTACCCGCAGATCTGCACCCCTAGAGTCCAGCTGACCCTTGATGCGTGGTCTATAAGATCTCTTGATAATGTGGCATCGGAGCAAGTGCACAGTACATTGTAGAGATGACAGCTTCCTTTATTGCTAGCTGCGTAAGATTCACTGTTTAGGTTTTCGCTTGTCACTTCGCTTTTAGTACAACAAGCTAACGCAAGTGCACGTAGATGCAACTAGAGAATGTCAAACAGCAATAACGATTACACACAAGAAACAGGTACGATATTTAAAATAAAAAAGAAATAAAAACCAATGTAATGGCAAAGCGAAGGTTAATCTTTTGGCGCCTTTACATAATGAGAACAGACGATGAAACATCTGTAGTTCCGGAAAAAATAAGTCAGCAGTACCATGGATTACAGAAATACGAAAAACTAGAAATGCACAATATAAATATCTGAAATATTAGCAATACACTTTTTAAGAATTACGAAATTCAGAACGCTCTCAAGGCAGAAAAAATAATACACCATAAAGAATACGAATAGAAGAAAGGAACATGGAGATGTACTGTGAATGCAGCAAACAAAGTGTTGTTCTGCTTTTTCTCCTCCTCCTGTTTATACTTTTATTCAAAATGGTTCAAATGGCTCTGAGCACTATGGGACTCAACTGCTGAGGTCATTAGTCCCCTAGAACTTAGAACTAGTTAAACCTAACTAACCTAAGGACATCACAAACATCCATGCCCGAGGCAGGATTCGAACCTGCGACCGTAGCGGTCTTGCGGTTCCAGACTGCAGCGCCTTTAACCGCACGGCCACTTCGGCCGGCATACTTTTATTAATATGACAATACAGCCCTTGTTCGGCCGTTGCCTCAACAATATGCTTGTGTACCGCTGTTCTCAACGTTCCTTCTCCATTCTAAAATATCAGTTTTGTTATGCCATCCAACACATTGCAGACCCGCGTTGCTCTTTTTTGGCCATTCCTTCTGGTGGAATATGATATTTCTTTCATTCTTCTCTTGATAATTCTGGCGTTTACCATACTTTCCGTATATACTAACCAGAGACCTGGTAAGTTTAACTGCATCTCTCCCTAGTATAGATTGCAATAGGTCATGGGTATATCATTCTCCAGAGCTCTGCCTCTCTCACTGGCCCGTAGAATTTTCGCAGGATTTTTCGTTGAATAAATAAACTGAGGTCTTACACTGATTTATGTATTTACTTTTTCAGGCATATGGTTCCTGAAAACTTGCCTATTAATGAGCCCACAGAATGTCATACTGCTGACCATCAAATTTGCAGAACCGAGAAGGATAGCAAATAACGAAATTTTACTTGTGCTATCCTAGAGAGAATCGTTACGCGTGCGACAGCTTGTGCTATCTAATACATTCCAAAACGCAGCACATAAAAACAGGAATATTCCGGAGCTTATACCTAAGGTTCTATTGCTGATAGAAAGGTAGGGTCAAGTGTTTTGGATAGCTATCCGTGCCCAACGAAAGGATCCTGTCAGTGTCACTCTCCTACAGTACAGAGTTCGAGTACGAATATTTCATACTTCCTCCTGCTTAGGCAAATGGAACAAATCAGTTCTTCTTGCATTTGATGGCTACGGTGAACCTTAAAGCGCTAATGAATTCACCATTAGTTCAAGAGCGGAAAAATGCTACTGTCGGAGCACAAAGAGGCGAATATATTCCTTTTTAAAAGACTGAAATGTGGGGTACCAGCTGCTTCATTCTACCTTCCTCAGTAACTTTAAAATTTTCCGTAAAATTTTTGGCATGTGAACATAAACGCACTTTTTTGCTGAGAGAGAAGGAGACAGTGTCAGTGGGAAAGAGACCAGAAAGTAGAAAACATTGAAAGACAGCAGACAATGGATGTGTTATAGAAAGAGCGAAGAAGACAACTGCAGTGTAAGACAGGGACACAGTGGTAATGGAAAACAGTTGACAGCACAGAATAGTGCTAGGAGAAGAGTGAAATTGACAGTACCATTGGGAGAGGAATAAATAAGGAGAAAGTGGAAGTTGGTGAGAGACAGGGATAGTGACAGTAAGAAGAGGCAGTAACAATGCGAGCGAGCGAGTATGGACAAGTGGGAGTGAACGGATATGAGCGACTTACAGCGATGTACTAGTGAGTGTGATCGAGTTATAGTTAGGGAAACTTGTGGGAGTTTGAGGTGTGTTGCATGTTAAAAATAGGGCGAATATATTCGCATGACAAACTTTTTGAGAAAATTTTTAAAGATAATGAGAAAGGTAGAACGAGGCAACCATTTTTACGCTGATATATTATCAAACGTGTAGGCGGTTCGGGGGCATAAAACATGAGAAAATTGCGTACACAGAGATGCCACCTCTTGGCAGCAATAGTGATGTTTGGGTGACATGGTGGATCAATTACAGACCGGGGTTCATCACTCTAGTGGCTGTGCGAGTAGTGGCATGGCATTGACTTGATAACTTACGCCCAGATGTCTTTAGTGGTTGAGGGATCTGGAGAATGTGCTGTCCTACGCAACAGCTAAATTCCCTCTGCATCGAGGTACGTCAGTACAGCAGAGGAAATATCGAGTCTTGCGTTATCCTAATGAAAGATGTAACATAGTAAATAAACACGCAAGTGTTTTGCTATTGTGACTGATCCTGTACCGATGGAACGGTCATTCCTGACATTGTTGGCAAACATATGCACTGTTACCGCGAGCGCTCCATACGGTCAGATGGCCGCACTCGAATGGACTACAGCTGAAAGTGACGCAGCTGAAAGGACGTATTGGAGACATCTTCGGAACAACACAGCGTCATCCATCACACCACGGACAGTCACAATCAATGACGCTCCTCTGCTAGATGAGTTGCTACACGTGTGCAGCAGAGTCGAAGAGATGCGGTGTGGAAAAGGCACCGATTACAATTGAATGATAATTACTTACACCGCACAGGTCGTCCACAGTCGACAAGTGCACAAGATCGATATGTACGACTTTTGAGTAAAATAGTTCGTGGGCTGAGTGCTGCAGAATTGGTTTTCGTGTACGAAGAGGCCACATGTCATGTATCGCATCAGACTATTAGGTGACTATTACATGATGCGAATAGCCATTCCCAACGACATTGGCGAGCACCAGGTCGTAAGCCACAACGCCTAGGACACTGTTACAGATGGACAAGAACTTATGCAGAATGGACCACCTCAGGATTGAACCAGTACGTTATGGACGAAAATGGGATGTGTTTATAGCCTGACAACTGCAGACAACGTGTTTGGAGAGAACCCGGAACACTTCCAACACTGTGTACCATATATGTGACAAATGGTTGTGGACTGATGTGGAGTGGCATTAAATGGAGCCACCATATGTCTCTCGTGATTGTCGAGGTCAATGTCATTGCTCTGCGATACAGGGACGAGATTCTAAATCAACAGTGCGACCAAATGGTTGACGACTTGGTGATAATTTCATATTGAAGAGTTGTAAGTAGCTTTCTCATCGTGCTGTTGTGTACACGTTCCTTCAGCTTGCTACGATCGTCAGGATGCAGTGGCCTGTTCGTTTCTGGGACACGAACCCAGTCAAGCATTTGTGATATCGACTGAAACAAGCTGTTTTTCGGCGTCGACAGTGACCATGTACTCTGGGCTTCTTACATAGAATAGAATACATACAAGTTGAACGTTACTTAAAGCATTAGAAATTCTTCGTCTGTGAGACTTTTTTTTACATGCGTTAGACGTAAGTGTAATGCTACAGTTGCCACGAAAGTACATGTGAGTAACCAAATATGCATTATTTCTCATAGTTGACCATTACATAGATACAAAATAAGAAGTTTCGTATGAGCATATATTGTGCATTCTTTCCAACTGAACGCAGCAAGCTGGAGCACTGTGCTACCGTTTTCGTCTCGTAACCTCAACAGAGCTCACTAAAAATGATTTGCGACAGCCTCCCACGCAATTTAAACATCACATGCACTTGTAGTCAGTGGTAAGAAACCACTCTTAACAGGCCAAACCTTCATTACAATTGTTACATTTAATTAAAATCATTTACATTTATTTTACATAAAAACTCTAACATGGTATGTTTATTTTAGTACTGACATGTTCCGTAGATCATTTTCACGATTATTTTATCGATATGATGTGTAAAAAGTCAGATTACAAGATATACAGGGTGTTACAAAAAGGTACGCCCGCATCTCGTGGTCGTGCGGTAGCGTTCTCGCTTCCCACGCCCGGGTTCCCGGGTTCGATTCCCGGCGGGGTCAGGGATTTTCTCTGCCTCGTGATGGCTGGGTGTTGTGTGCTGTCCTTAGGTTAGTTAGGTTTAAGTAGTTCTAAGTTCTAGGGGACTTATGACCACAGCAGTTGAGTCCCATAGTGCTCAGAGCCATTTGAACCATTTTTTTGAACAAAAAGGTACGGCCAAACTTTCAGGAAACATTCCTCACACACAAAGAAAAGATGTTATGTGGACATGTGTCTGGAAACGCTTAATTCCATGTTAGAGCTCATTTTAGTTTCGTCCACCTACGCTCAATGCAGCACGTTATCATGATTTCAAACGGGATACTTTACCTGTGCTGCTAGAACATGTGCCTTTACAAGTACGACACAACATGTGGTTCATGCACGAGGGAGCTCCTGCACATTTCAGTCGAAGTTTTCGCACGCTTCTCAACAGATTCGGTGACCGATGGATTTGTAGAGGCGGACCAATTCCATGACCACCATCTCCTGACCGCAACCCTCTTGACTTTCATTTATGGGGGCATTTGAAAGCTCTTGTCTATGCAACCCCGGTACCAAATGTAGACTCTTCGTGCTCGTATTGTGGACGGCTGTGATACAATACGCCATTCTCCAGGGCTGCATCAGCGCATCAGGGATTCCATGCGACGGACGGTGGATGCATGTATCCTCGCTAACGGAGGACATTTTAAACATTTTCTGTAACGAAGTTTTTGAAGTCACGCTGGTAGGTTCTGTTGCTGCGTGTTTCCATTCCATGATTAATGTGATTAATGTGATTTGAAGAGAAGTAATAAAATGAGCTCTAACATGGAAAGTAAGCGTTTCCGGACATGTCCACATAACATTTTCTTTTTTTATGTGTGAGGAATGTTTCCTGAAAGTCTGGCCATACCTTTTTGTAACACCCTGTATACACACACGAATAGTGCCAATATTAATATTACTGAAATTTTTAGTTCTACAAGTGCAATACAGAGGTACTTTTTTACCAGTTTTGAAACAAACTGGTCCATGGAGTAGAAGTTGTCCAAAAGAAATGAATTTAAGCTTGATTAAAAACTATCTACCTGCCAGACACTATGTTGTTGGGAACACTAACCAATATATTTGTTGCTGAATAATGTACTCATTTTTGAGCAACTGACAGCTTCGATAACGGATAGTTAAGGTTATTTATCTCTAATGTTGTACGTATGAACCTTACTGTTCCTAGCGATTGGAGATGGATTATTTGTAACGAATTTCATTATCGAATATATGTACTCTGATGGTGCAGTTAAAATACCTAACTCCTTGAACGGGTGCCTACATGACGTCCTTGGGTGAACACCACTAATTATACTCACTGCTCTCTTTTGTGCGATCAACGCTTCATGTCCAAGTGGTGAGTTACTCCAAAAAACTGTTCCGTAAGACATTATTGAGTGGAACCATACGAAGACACGCGTCCATACGAAGAGAAAAAGCTGAACTTAAATGTTTGAGAAGCTCAGTAATATGCTTAAGTTGTCATCAATGTGAAGACCCAAAAACTTTGAGAAATCTACCCTGTTAACTGAGCTCTGTTCATATGCTTTATCAATTGTCAGTATTATTCGGCGTACAGAACTGAATATAGTGAGTTCTTTCAAAATTAATGGAGAGTCCATTTTCTGAGAACCACTTAATTCTTTGAAAGACATCCTTAACAATATCTTCAGCTGCTTTTTCTGAAATGGAATTTCTTATAACACTTGTCTACAAGGAGCACTAGTTCTGCTTGCTGAACGTTATGTGAGAAGTCATTCAAATGAATAAGAAACAGCAGAGGACAAAATTGAACCCTGAGCGACTCCCTTTGTGGTAACTCCCTGTTCACTAGAATTTACCACCCTCCAAACATTATTCAAGTTATTCAGCAGAACCTTTTTGATTTCTGTTCGTTGATTCAAACCAGCTGAGTGTGTAGCCTTCGTTTCCATAAAACCTGATTTTTTCTAAGAGTGTAACATGTTACACATTGTCAAATGCCTTGCAAAGACCACAAAAATACCAACTGCTATAATTTGTTATTTAGGGTTTGTGCTATTTGATAGCATTAATTTCAGTGGAGGATGTTGGTGCTATTTCTAAATACCTATAGTCTTGGGGAACGAAATTTAACATTTTTTTGCTTCAACTGAACCCTTTAATCCTATTTTGCTGTTACATTCAGAAAGTGATTGTTAAAAATACTTGCAACTTGTGAATTATCACTCAACAGTATCATTTTACTTTATTGCAATGATATGCTGTGCACTGTCAGGCTGCCTCGTCTCCCATTTGACAATATTCCTTAGTTTTGATGTTAGTATCAGCATTATTAATTTCTGTGAGAACACTTCAGTTTCTCGACTTGTTAATGAATTTCCTTGAAATATTACAGTATCTTTTGCAGTAAGCAAGTAATGTCAGGTCCTGACTTATGCTGGCCTGCATATATGCGTTTCCCTCTTCCTCTTAGACGATATCTTAATTCCCTTAGTAATCCATGGCTTAATTGACTTTGTAATGGCTTTTTGGGATAACGTTTCAGGAAAGCAACTCAAATATTGAGACAAATGTACGGTGGAATAAACAATTTGGCATCTGTATCATTTTCTGTGTATACTTCGTTTCATTCTACCTCTTCTAGGCTGCTCTTAAAACTATCCTGTTCGCATCAGTAAGCCTCTCTGCCTTGTATAAACCTGCTTCAAGCCTGTAAGGTACTATATGTGTTACTTCCATTAATTGTGCATCATGATCAGATAGCCCATTAATTGTTTCTGCCTGAGCGATGTCTATGAAAATGTTATCGATAAGTGACCTACCTTGTTGCACACGAGCTGGAAAATTTACATCAGATACTAGATTGAAAAAACCAAACAGAGATTCTAGGTCATTTTTGCTATCCGTATCTTTTAAGGAATCTACATTAAAATAACCGCAAACCGTTAACTGCTTTTTGTCTCACAGGTAGCTCAATGCTGCCTCTAGATTTTTCATGAATAGCTGCATTATAATAAATAGCAGCGGCACATAAACGGCGTACATAAAACTATATACCTGTCAGTTCTGATCGACGTAATAAGTTGGAATTAAAGTGGTGAGGAATAGTGCATAAATGGTTACTCGCATATACTTTGCTTTGAAATGTATAATTACACTCATGTCTAACGTATGTAAAAACATCTGTTGCACAGACGAGTTTCTGATGCTTTATGTAATATTCAACTTACATGTAGAGAGGTATATTACAATTTGCCTTTGTTAGCATCATAAAATAATTTGTAGATCATGGTTAGAAAATTGACGTGTTTGTACGAAACTAGTCAGCACAAGAAATGTCTAATGGGTACTGAAGGAAAAAGATTTTAATAACTCATGTTGCTTTTCCTATCTTCCATCAGTATGCTGGAATGTCAAACGTATTGTCATTGCGCAGTAGTTCTGCGAAAATTTCCTCGTAGGCAAGAAACGCTTTTTTTCGAAGCCGAAATGTCTTCTTATAACACTTTCGCTGCGGCTGACGCTTATAAGCGTCAAAACAAGCCACGAGCCAGTGCGGCTGACGCTTATAAGCGTCCGCGCTCACTGTCGGATTACTCAGTTTAGTTGCAGCGTCTAAGCTAGCATCAAAGCTTGTAAACTTTTGTTTTGTGTGGTCAGTTATCGAACATATATTGTTGGTAATGGCGGCTAATGAACCAACACCTGAACCTTCCAGTGTGAAAAGGAACAGGAAAAGTTTTAAATTGACAGAGGAACAGTTACTTAGTGTACTAGACGACAGTGATTTTCCGTGTAGTGAGGTCTCGGCATACCACGGAGATTTTCATTTAGAGGCTGCAAAAGAATTGCAGAGTGATGATAGCGTGGAAGCACAGCTTTCGAATCTGTTTCGTGACAGTTCCGAATCTGACGATACGAATCACGACGATTGTGTGGAAATCGACGACGAAAAAGAGCCCGACCTGTCACACGGAGATAATCCAAGTGAATCCTGGCATAAAGAACCACATAATATGCAGTATCACCCATTCACGTAGGAAGAAGTTCTGCAAATTCATCTTGCTGGCAATTCTCCTATGGATTTCTTCAGATTATTGGTAACAGACGAATTGTTGCAACTTGTAGGTGACGAAACGAACGATAACGCAGTCAACAAATTGCTGAGCGAAAATACAAAAGAGGGATATTTGATTTGTAAATGGAAACCTCTAAGTGTAGGCGTCATCATTAAGTCAGTATGGAACATAATCCTACAGATCTTACAAGGTCTTGACGTCGGCCTGTAACTCAGATGTCTTAGGAGCGTCGGCTCCGAGGGGTACCTGCCCTTTCAGAGTGTTACCGGCCCGCACTCGCACGTTGCCGGGCCGCACTGGAGAGTTGCGCGCCTGCACCGATCCCGCAGCGAAAGTGTTAATTCGTGATCTGGACCCACTGAAAATGAATGCAATGTCAGAAATTACCGGCCTTGCGAATCAGACGTGATCCTGTTTTGTATCCAATAACACATCATACCGTGACGCCAGGTGGTGGCCACTTGCGGTGATAACTAATGCAATACGGAATCTATTGCTCTCCTGGGAACTTATACACAGAAACGTCTATCTTCAGGCTATACGGAGAACCGGAGTTTATTTGCAAGGGCTACGCGGTGCCACTGCCGTGTCCTCTGATGGAGAGCGTCGCTGGGCGAACCACTGTCGGCGCGAACCTTTGTTGTCGCGCCGGGCGAGAGATGCCGCAACGAATGTCGCCCTACTGGCAGTTCGTGTGCTTCATATGGATATTTGTGTTGCTGCAAACGAGGCCAAGGTGTATGGCGTGGCTGTATGACCCATTCTGGCGACCGAACAATACGTCTGTCCTCTCGAGCGCTTGTTCGTGGTGGCCGCTCAGCTCCCGCATGGCGTTGGGTATGGCCCCCCTGAACTCACTGATTCCTTATTCGAATGACAGTCGCGAGTTCCCGACCAACACAAGCAGCAATATCCTAGAACGACAAACAGTAACCTAGACAGATCACGATCCTGCAGAATTCGACACATGCTACAAGTCTTATTTCTTCCCTTACACGGGATGGAACACTATCTTCTCACAAACACATTCAATGTAATTTTTGAATGAGAAACCCTCTCCGTAATGTAGAATGATAATCATTTGAATTTTCAAGCATGTAGTATACTTCATGACATTTGTTGTCCGTTGCATGCCTTCTTGACGTTGCTATTGTAAAGACTCAATGTCCCCTACTTAATAGCGTATTTTTTGTTTTTTACTAACGGAATAGTAAAGACAAGTTTTTACACCACAGTCTAACAATAATAAAAATCTCAATTACTTCTAACTTCATACTATGACGACCTCCGAATTTGATAAAAACTTAAAACTCTAGAATTAAAAGAAACGTTATTAACAATCTATATCTTTATTCTTCCTGTCTACGTATTTGCAGGTCTTGAAACGTCCCCTTTGGAACAATTATATACGACTGTGCTTAAACTGACAGTATTTTTAGCGCAACGCAATCTGACTTTCAAAAATCCCTACAAAAGAATGGGCCCTGACTAACAACCTGTACCTTTCACAAATCACTTACCTCACAAAAATCTTCGCTACTCAAGCTACTGCAATACAGCGAGCGCCAGTACTGCCAGCTAAATAAAAGATTCAAAGTACTGAAGGCACTAACTACTGATAGGCATAGTTAGCAAATGAAAGATTTTGATAGAGAACAACCAATGTATTTACCTCAATAGTCATAATATATATAGCAGTTCATGACAAATTTCAAAACTCCGCCATCTCTCTCCCCACATCCACCACTGCTGGCGGCTCACCTCCAACTGCGCAACGCTACGCGCTGTTCACAGCCAGCTGCCTAACACTACAATGGCGAGTATTACAACAATGCAAAGCAGCCACAGACTGCACACAGCACAGCCAGTGATTTTCATACAGAGGTGGCGTTACCAATAAAAAACCTAAACACCCTACTTACATAGCCCCCACGCTCCCCACAAAAAATTGTACAAATCGTTTTGGGCACTGGCCAATACAGATTTGAAAAAATTTTTCATAATTACAGTAAGAAAGATATCAAATGCACACACTTAATACAATGTTGGTCAAAAGCTAATATTTTCTCACAGTCCATGAAGACAGTCCGTAGCATTGATCACAGTAAAACTGCCGTTTCTTTTCTCAAAGTCTGAGCAGTAAAAGAAAATGCACACGGAAGTAGTGGATTTCCATGCAGTCTTGAAGAAGTAGTGTTGTCCTTCCAACGGAAAGACAGTGCTGACTCTTGACATGCTGACAAGTAATGGGCTAGAACAGAGCAAACCCACAGCAGAGTCAGTCGAAGTTTTTGAAGAATATTGGTAGATAGGTCATCACAGAGTAGACCCATTGTCCTGGTAGAGATTACGGTATTGGTGGGCCACCAGAGGTGCAGACCCACTGTAGTCCTTGTAGAGATAATGGTATTGGTGGGCCATCAAAGATGCAGACCCACTACAGTCCTTGTAGAGACAGCCAGCAACTATCTGCTGCGACTGTGCAGGTGCACAATCACCATCGAAGAGTCTTGCGGAGAATATAGCAAGTCCATAAACCACCACTTGTGCACTCACAAAAATTTTTTTTGAAATGTCCTTAAAACCAGCAATGCTGTTATCCAGTCCCTTGCTGAATTATTAACACACGTGCAAACACTATCAGTCCCTACTTCTCACAGATTGTCCATATACTACGACCAACAGAAATGTGTGCAGTGAAATTTAACTTACAAGGTACTTAATTTGATGAACTGGTGTCAATTACAATTTTATAACATAAGAATACTATTACAAAGGTACAAAATACATCATTAAGGAACATAATACAGATAACATTTGTAGTACAGGCTTTACAAAAGAATCGAAATAACACATACATCAGTGTTACAGGAATTATGACACGAGTACATACATAAAAGATCAGAGTAACTTTCGAAACATCAACTTCACCCATGAGCATTAAAAAAGAACAGAATAAATAATGTCTAAACATCTTTACAAAGAAAATAACATTATCAGAAAAATTCTACAATGTAACTCTCATCAGATAAACATATAAAGACAGGAAGAACATAAATACACAAGGGTACACGAACACATAGTGGGATAACACAAGGAAAGGACAGGGTTTGTTGTACTGCAGTATTTTGCAAACAAAACTTTCGTTACTTCTCGGAGATCTCCCTTAGTTCATTATTTCCAAAAAGTCCTATATATACCTGCTTTCTATACTTTTCTCATATAACCTCTCAGTGCATTTCTTCAAATTCATCGCAACTCCTTTTCTTATATAGTCTACCCCCTCGTAAGCTAACTTAAATCTACTGAGCTCAGATGCTAAACTAAGGAACGAGGCAATGCAGCAGCACAAAACAATTAACACAAACAGCAATGATAAAAAATACAAAAGGCAAAGCAAGCAGCATAAATTACAACTAATATAAGGCAATGAGCAGCAAACAAGAAAAATAAATCAGTAGTAAAACTAGCTTAACAGAGTAATACAAAGTGAAATTTAGTAGCACTATGCATGGCAAACAGCAGTAGCATCTAAACATGACAAAGCTCAAGCAGAAAAAAATAGTACACTAAAGACAACAATGCAGATAAGGGAAATGTCTGTTCACATCTTAATGTCTATGTAATTAAAGTGGTGCACCACAACAACTTATTGTAAAAAAATATTACCATGTACTTGAAAAGAAAATTGTGTGTGCAGTTACTGTTATTAATCCCTTCTTATTGTTCTTTCCTTTCCAAGTGCTCCTTTTTCGAAGAACGTGGATCATAAAATTATTATTTTATAGATCTGTTGACAAAGTTTTCACATTAGCAAATGCATTTAATTTTATTTTCTAAAACCAATGCTGCAACATAGCTGGAAAACATATCAAATGAAATAAGCAACTATGTACAAAGCATAAAAATATCATTCAATAGTCATGTGGCATTTCATAAGTTAGTAGAAATTCTCTCAACTCTCGTAGAAAGACACTTGTCCTAATCAGGTGTGCAGTTGCACGAATATTTCCCATCAATTCATAAGCATTTCAGTAAGTAGCACAAAATACGAGAAATCATATGTTTCCAAGTAATGAGCGTGTCATATTTGCGATGCTTTCTACAAAGGAATGTCAATAGCGAGGTTAATGGCCTCTTTTTTTTTCACCTAATGGCTGTTTCTCCAGGTGGCCGGCACAGGTGGCCGCTCAAGACGCATTACGTCAAGGTCATTTACCTTTCTTACCGAAATATTTACGACAGCAGTTTCCGCTACAGTGACAAAAAAATTTCACAGGTCGAAAATTTTCGTTGCAAATGTGTAGATACAAAATCCTATGAATATAACTGTTCAAAACGTTTTCGTCGGCATTGTGATACATTCATGCATTTACACACATTTCGTAACACTTAAAGTACGATTCTTGGTTACCAACAACCTTTTTCACAAATCAGCATCCCTAACCACTACTAATTATTTCTTACCTTATTCGTCGACACTTCAATATTTTATGATAACAGATACGTAACATACTCAAATAACTCATATAGCATCAGCTTATTGATCATAAACATACCTCAACAGCATAATACACATCGTCGTCGTGAAAATAACATCATAACACCTCAGTCAAATCACAAAAACGTCGTAGCTTTCTGCAATAATGTCAAAACCTAAAAAAAATTCTCTGCTCATTTCAAGAGTGTCATCTACCTGAAACGTACTTTAAAATCATGCTCCCTTACCAAATACATCATTCAAAGCTCTCATAGTATCACAATGGTTCCGAAAAAATAAAAGTTCACAAAGTACAAACAACATACAATTTCTTAAGTGTGAAGTTATCCAACTGTGTAATTGCGTAAACATGTGTCACTGATGTAGTAAAAAAAAAAAAAAATGTTTGCCTCTCAGTTAAATGATCAGATAGCTGTGTAATTTGTGTGTCAGAAATATGGTACCAATGTGTAAAGTTGTATAAGCAAATACCATATTAGCTAGGGCTCCTTGTGCTTGCCAAACACATGGTACACAAAGTAGGCGTGTACCCCCTGAGGATTAATGTAATTATACCCTCAGGTGTTACAGATTACAGCAATGGAATGAAAACTTTCTTTGTAATTCAAAAATCTTTAAAAATAAATGTTTTACGTATAAGATTAATCACTCAAATACGTGTACTGTAGCACTAAACTGTGCATCTTGTCGCAACATAATCTCTGTGGAAGTGTCTTAGTTATCGTCCTCCAAAAGCTAAGTTCTGCAGTAGTCAATGTACTTACCTCATGATAAAAGTGAAATGCTTTGCGTATAGATATCTTAGTTATTATGCTTATTGGCGTGATGAAGAAAGTACTGTACAGTAACGTATTGTTGTGCCACGAAAAAGGCTGTCTTATTGCTGTTATACCACAAAAGTTACTACTAAAACATGTTTTACTTTCCAGAATAAAACAGAAAACTGTGCAGATATAAAACAGAAACACTGCAAAAGCAACATTGTAAATTGTCACCCATTAGTAGCGTCGTGATAAAATCGTGTAGCTGTCACATATACTAACCACTGTGTCATCTGGTATCTCACAGAAAGTACTTTAAATCCAGAATGTATTTTCAAGTAAACCAAAATGTTGCATTAAAATCTCATTAGCAGTACCAGTATATGTTCTAAGTATGTGATCCTTATAGTCGTTACGTGATAGTGGAACTAACAAGCAAGAATGTACAAATAACACTGTGTCGTCTGCTCACTATAACAATGCATTCGTAATTTCTGTTGAAATAAGTTCTCTTGGTTCTTGACTGAATATTTAACTTCAAACATTGTTGCATGTTAACAGTTTCTTAAGTCTGACAAAGCATACTAGAAATGTGAAGTGAAAATTTTTATGGCAAAGGCAAAGTTAAAAAGCAGATTATCTTTCAATAAACTGTTTTACATGTGAAACGTGGTGTAAACCTTTACTCTTCCAAGTACGCAGAGTTTCAACTTCAACGCAATTATCATGTTGTATACATCGGTAAATAATGCTAAAATTTTTCTCAAGGCTAGCGTCTTATGTTATTTTTCTCGGAGCCAGCAGGCACACGCGGCTGCCTGCTGTGAGAGTCATTGTCTCTCTTTGTTGGCGCGCACCGTTATTGGGATTAGGAGACCTAACTTCTACAAATTCACTCTGACGAGAAGGCCCTGCCCTGTTTGAAGCTCGCCAGTTCTGATGGAATTCAGGTCTGTCGTTACGAGTATATCGTCTGTCGTCATGTCGGTAGATTCCGTAGTTTCTTCCTTGTCCGTCACGTGGTGGAGAATTTCTCCCTGAATCGTACCTTTGCGCCGAACTGTTGCGTCTGAAGTTATTCTGCCTCCCTTGATAATAATTGTTTTGGTTCCCATATTGTCTGTTTCTCTTATTGTCTCTGTGATAGTCATTACTACGGAAATGCGGTCTTTCTCTAACTATTATTACTCTGCCAGTGGTTGTCATATGGGTGGTGTCTGTTTTGGTCACGATTTGCGTTGTAAGAATAGCCTTGTGTCCAGTTATTACTTCTTTCATCGCGGAATTGCGACGGATGTGACCTGTAATTGTTGTGTTCCTGGTTTCGCGTTCCGCGATTGTCAGTGTCAATTTCTAATTCTTGTAGGAGTCCCTGAAAAGCTTCAATGTCGTCTTTGCAACGTCCTGCTAAAATAATATGTCGTAAATGTTCAGGTAATTTGATTAAGCAAATGCTGATGAGCTCTGAGTGGCTGTATGGGTTTGAAAGATACTGATTGTTATGCAATATGTCTTCAAAATATTTCACAAGACTGTAGAATTCAGATTGTTCGAAATGTTTCATCATTATGATGCCATGTTTTACTCGGTCTTGTGTGGCTTGAGACCAATATGCTGAGAGGAAGGCATGGTAAAATTCTCCTTCACTGTGACAATCGTGACTGACCGACCGCATTCTTACAGCTGGTTCATTCTCCAAGTAGCCACACACAAATTCTAACCTGTGCTCCAATGACCAGTTGGGAGGAAAACTGAGAGAATTTATGGAGCCACGCTTGTGGATGAATGTCGTTGCCAGAATTCTTAAATGTTTTGAATTTACGTGTAGTAATGAACAGCTTATAGTCAAAGTCGTCATGTCGGCGAGTCGCATATCGGTCATTGTTACGTCGTTTCGGCGGTTCCATTTCAAAATTCGGTGCACCTTGCCAATTTCTTTCATAATTTCCGAAATGCGCTGTGTTATTTTGTGGCTGTTCCGTATTTCTATGTCCCTCTTCCCGTGTTGGAGCGCGAGTGTCATCTGAAATTTGTAATTTTTGTATTACTTGTGCCAACTGATCTTGTACTTCCCGGATTTCTCTTTTGTGTTGCGTATTAATTTGATTCTGATTTTGTTTGAATTTCTTAATTTGTTCATACTCTTGTGTCAGTGATGGCTACAGGTCTTCTGTCATTCAGATCATCATCTACCTTTGTAGATAAGTTAGTGAACTGATCCGAAAGTTCGGCTACTTTCTCGGATAGTGTACTTATTTCCTCAGTGTGTTTTTCTGAACCAAGTTTCAGAGTATCTACTGTGTCCTTTAAATTTTCCTGAGTTTTTGCAAGTTGCATAACCGAATCGGTAGATGCAACTGAGTCAATTTTAGCTTGCAAGGTCTCATGATTTTCATGAATAATAATTTGCAGTTCTTTTATGGCTGCTTCGTGATTCTGTAATGCATTTTCATGCCGCGAAAAAATAGGTTGGAAATGCTCACAAATTTGTGTTTTTACGTCATTACAGACTTTTTGACATTTCGATTCAATGTTATGTAACTCAGTAGTTAAATCTTCACGTGTTTGTTCAAGAGTTTGTTCCAATGAGTAACTTTTTGAAGCTTTTGCTGTGTTTGTCTCTGATTTTGTTTCATTTGCTGCATTAATTGCAATAATAATGTGTTAGTGTCTGGAATCGGTTCCTCTATGCTTTTCAGCACTGCATTTGCACAGGCAACATTTACATTTTGACGAGCAGAAAATGTGTCTTGACTTATTTGAGAGAACGGTGAGGACCCAAAACCTGAATCTACAGTATTTGCAATGTTGTGTTCTGTCATTTCGGATTCCTGAGGCGAGCTGTTGCCGACCGACCGATCGATAATGCTTCCTTGTTCACTACCTGTTTCACTGTCTACACCATTATTTGACGCCCGCTCCATTTCCCTGTGCACAGTTACCAAATTACTACTTTGAATATTAGTTAATTCATTACACGGTGGCGCTAACACTGCTTTCGTCTTCGCTGTCATTTCTCAATTTACTTTGGAGCCTAGTGTTACGTTTTTCACACGCCATTAGTGTCACAATATTTCACACGACAACGCAGAAAAACACAATTTGAAGAGCAAAAATAAGAGAACACATTAACATAGCACTGAAAACAATATCTAGTTAATTGTAAGCGCAGCTGCGAAATACTTGCTGCAAATCTACATGCATGCCACAACTGTTTTACTGTACAACAATGAAAGACTGCAACTACAAAGGAGATTTTCTCTACAATTACGCACTAGCAATAAACAAAATCTACACCAATTACACAAACTACAAGAAAAAATCAGAAGATTCCAGGTTCGAATCCTGGCAGGGTCGCCATATGAAACGTCCCCTTTGGAACAATTATATACGACTGTGCTTAAACTGACACACAGTATTTTTAGCGCAACGCAATCTGACTTTCAAAAATCCCTACAAAAGAATGGGCCCTGACTAACATTAACCTGTACCTTTCACAAATCACTTACCTCACAAAAATCTTCGCTACTCAAGCTACTGCAATACCGCAAGCGCCAGTACTGCCAGCTAAATAAAAGATTCAAAGTACTGAAGGCACTAACTACTGATAGGCATAGTTAGCAAATGAAAGATTTTGATAGAGAACAACCAATGTATTTACCTCAATAGTCATAATATATATAGCAGTTCATGACAAATTTCAAAACTCCGCCATCTCTCTCCCCACATCCACCACTGCTGGCGGCTCACCTCCAACTGCGCAACGCTACGCACTGTTCACAGCCAGCTGCCTAACACTACAATGGCGAGTATTACAACAATGCAAAGCAGCCAACGACTGCACACAGCACAGCCAGTGATTTTCATACAGAGGTGGCGTTACGAATAAAAAAACCTAAACAGCCTACTTACAGTCTCTCATCCTGGAGAGGCTTCCAATTGTAGTGTGTAACATGACGGCACTATATTGGTGCTTGACAAACAGTGTGCTGCAATCTAATTTCGTATTCGAAGAGTTCGTCCGCTTATGAAGCACATCTCCTTCAGCATGACAATGCCGATCACATACAAGTACTGAGACTTCTGCAACAGTCTGACTCCTTGAGTTTACTGCCATCGATCATGCAGTCCCGACTTCACCCAATCTGATTTCCATCTGTTTCCGAAACTTAACAGTGAAACGCCTGGTTATATCCGCAGGACAGAACAGGTCGTTGGAATCGTGGAAAGGGGGCCAAAAATGAACGGCTGTCAATTACATTCTAACATAACTTTATTTAGTTGCAAAATCTATCGACTGACTGGATGGTTCATGGTGTGGTTTCCTGTTGTCATGTCCCAGTTCGTGAACCACAGGCAATGTATGAGTGGCCAAGTAAGTGGTCCCAACAGTCGGGATACCAGTTACTTTGGAATAAGGCTGGGCATCTGACAAATTCTGAGTCGTGGTCACCTTTGTGCTCAGATGGCAAAGACTACCAAACCCACCGGTTAGTCCCTCAACCGTTAGGGGTAAAACTCAATGGGACTCGGGGCAATTAAGGCTAGCAACCTGCTTCCCTGGTACTTTAAATAGGATGCTGGCAACAATCAGAGAAAAACGCCTCGGACCTTTGGAGGTGACGGAGTCTCACCTCTGACAAACCAGGGACTCCTAAGATACGACTTGGCAAACAAATGGTAATGAGATGGGGAGCTGTTAATATCAGTGGGGGCTACTCTGGGAAGAAGGTAGAGCTGGCAGAGGCTGCAAGTAAGATGGGGCTGGGCGTTTTAGCTGTTAGTGACATTCGGGTAAGGGGTGAGAAAGAAGAGGAAGTGGGAGAATACAAGGTCTACCTGTCAGGAGTCAAAGCAGGAATAGCACAATGGGGTGTAGGGCTTTACATCAGGAAAGAAATGGAACCCAGCGTACTTGCAATAAGGTATGTAAACGAACGACTCATGTGGATAGATTTGACAGTGTCTAGCAAGAAAATTAGAATTGTGTCGGTATATTCACATTGTGAAGGGACAGATCAAGATAAGATGGATAGTTTTTATGAGGCACTCAGTGATGTAGTTGTTAGAGTAAAGGACAACGACAGTGTTCTGCTCATGGGTGATTTTAACGCCAGGATTGGAAATTGAACAGAAGGGTATGAAAAGGTTATGGGTAAATTTGGAGAGGCTATGGAGGCCAACAGGAACGGGGAAACAACTCTGATTTCTGTGCCAGTATGGGCTTAGTAATCACTAACTCTTTTTAAACATAAGAACATTCAGCGGTATACTTGGGAAGGAAGGGGAACCAGATCTGTCATTGACTATATAATAACAGATCAGGAATTCAGGAAGGCTGTGAGGGACAGACGTGTATTCAGGTGATTCCTTGACGACACTGATCATTATTTAATCTGCAGTGAAATTGGGATTGTGAGGCCGAAAGTGCAGGAGGTAAGGTCCATATGTAGGAGGGTAAGAGTGGAGAAACTTCAGGATAAGGAAATCAGGCACAAGTACATAACAGCGATCTTAGAAAGGTACCAGTTAGTTGAATGTAGTCAATTACAGTCATTGGAAAAGGAATGGACAAGGCACAGGGACACAGTACTAGAAATGGCTGAAGAACGTCTTGGAACAGTAGTGTGTAAAAGTAGGAAGAAGCAAACAGCTTGGTGGAATGACACAGCCAAGGCAGCCTGTAAAAGGAAAAAGAAGGCGTATCAGAAATGGCTACATACTAAAACTCAAGTAGACAGAGAAAGTTATGTTGAAGAAAGAAACAAAGCCAAACAGATAATTGCAGCATCCAAGAAGAAATCTTGGGAAGACTTTGGAAACAGGTTGGAGACTATGGGTCAAGCTGCTGGAAAACCATTCTGGAGTGTAATTAGCAGTCTTCGAAAGGGAGGTAAGAAGGAAATAAGTATTTTGGACAGGTCAGGAAAACTGCTGGTGAATCCTGTGGATGCATTGGGCAGATGGAGGGAATATTTTGAAGAGTTGCTCAATGTAGGTGAAAATACGATCAGTAATGTTTCACATTTCGAGGTAGAATGGGATAGGAATGATGATGGAAATAGGATCACATTTGAGGAAGTGGAGAAAATGGTCAATAGATTGCAGTGCAATAAAGCAGCTGGGATGGATGAAATTAAGTCGGAACTCATCAAATACAGTGGAATGTCAGGTCTTAAATGGCTACACAGGATAATTGAAATGGCCTGGGAGTCGGGATAGGTTCCATCAGACTGGACAAAAGCAGTAATCACACCAATCTTTAAACATGGAAACAGAAAAGATTTTAACAACTACAGAGGTATCTCTTTAATCAGCGTTGTGGGTAAAATCTTCCCAGGTATTGTTGAAAGGAAAGCGCGAGTATTAGTTGAGAACCAATTGGATGAAAATCAGTGTGGGTTTAGGCCTCTTAGAGGTTGTCTGGACCAGATCTTTAGCCTACGGCAAATAATGGAGAAGTGTTATGAGTGGAACAGAGAATTGTATCTATGCTTTATAGATCTAGAAAAGGCATATGAACGGGTTCCTAGGAAGTTATTGTCTATTCTACGAGATTATGGAATAGGAGGTAAACTTTTACAAGCAATTAAAGGTCTTTACATGGACAGTCAGGCAGCAGTTAGAGTTGACGGTAAATTGAGTTCATGGTTCAGAGTAGTTTCAGGGGTACGACAAGGCTGCAACCTGTCTTCACTGTTCTTCATATTATTTATGGATCATATGTTTAAAACAATAGACTGGCTGGGTGAGTTAAGATATGTGAACACAAAATAAGCAGTCTTGCATATGCGGATGACTTGGTTGTGACGGCAGATTCGATTGGAAGTTTGCAAAGTAATATTTCAGAGCTAGATCAGAAATGTAAGGACTATGGTATGAAGATTAGCACCTCCAAAACGAAAGTAATATCAGTGGGAAAGAAATATAAACGGATTGAGTGCCAAAGAGGAGGAACAAAGTTTGAACAGGTGGACGGTTTCAAGTACTTAGCATGCATATTCTCACAGGATGGGAACATAGTGAAAGAACTGGAAGCGAGGTGTAGCAAAGCTAATGCAGTGAGCGCTCAGCTACGATCTACTCTCATCTGCAAGAAGGAAGTCCGTACCAAGACTAAGTTATCTGTGCACCGTTCAATCTTTCGACCAGCTTTGCGGAAGCTGGGTGGATTCAGAATACCTTATCAACAAGGTTGATGTTACGGATATGAAAGTAGCTAGGATGATTGCAGGTACTAGTAGATGGGAACAATGGCAGGAGGGTGTCCACAATGAGGAAATCAAAGAAAAACTGGGAATGAACTCCATAGATGTAGCAGTCAGGGCGAACAGGCTTAGATGGTGGGGACATGTTACACGCATGGGAGAAGCAAGGTTACCCAAGAGACTCATGTGTTTAGCAGTAGAGGGTAGGAGGAGTCTGGGCAGACCAAGAAGAAGGTACTTGGACTCAGTTAAGAATGATTTTGAAGTAATAGGCTTGACATCAGAAGAGGCACCAATGTTAGCACTGAATAGGGGATCATGGAGGAATTTTATTAGGGGGACTATGCTCCAGACTGAACGCTGAAAGGCATAATCAGTCTTAAATGATGATGATGATCTATCGACTGAATATGTCAATCTTATGGCCTAAGGGGACAACCTCTTTAATTTTTAAAATGGCGGAAGGCCCATGATTCAAAACTACAATAAATTTGTACAAAGCATAAAGCCCAAGGATTTATCTTTTAATATTTTTTTTTTTTAATGAGGCTGAAGGCCCAAACAGTGCAAGACTTGACAAGTAAGGAGCTTTCAATTTTATAACGGCTGAACGTCCATTATTTAAAACCTAACTAAAATCATACAAATTCAAACCATCGACTATGAGCCGTTGAAATACACAAACAATAAGAAAAGTTTGCGTGGGTCGGTCTGCGCATGAAATATTAACGTTCGCTTAGGGGAGACAGTCAACAGACCCACCTACAGGACTACTTTCTTCCGATACGACCAGTATACAAGGAACTCCAAAGCCAAAACTTAAGAGGCATAGCCGCCCACAACCAAGTATGCATAAGCTGTCAAAACTACACACACATGTTGGACAGCGACAACACGATGTGTCTGCAACCATCAACTGCATATATATACATACACACTGGCAAAAATTAAATTAATGTTTACTTGTATAAGAGCAGCATAATAGTTACTCTCATGTCTGCTTGTGTTGCGACTGTCTCGCGCATCATGCTGACTCATTTTGCACTTTACGTCTGTAATCGCTTTGGGCACGGATTTCGTCGAACTACACTGACGGAAAAAAGTCGCAACACCAAAAAGTAATTAATGTAGAATAATGAAACTTGTGGAATAAATTTGTCTAGGTACCATATTTGAGCGGTAAACAACCGAAGTTAACAGGTTAATGTAAACACGAAATAAAGTATTGAAACGTGAAGAGCCAGAATGTTGAATACAAGCATGCCAGCGTGCATAATTGCGCTGTACCGGTGCCGGATGTCAGTTCGTGAGATCCAGTTCCAGTTCTATAGCTCAATACAGCGGCGGTTTTCGCTCTTTTTCGATGAAGCTGCAGCTGTCCTCCGGCGATGTCCCACTCGTGCTCGACTGGACACAGATCTGGTGATTGTGCAGGCCAAGACGAGATGTTGGCACTTTCTTGAGCACGTTGGGTTACAACAGCGGTATGTGGGCTATCGTTATTCTGTTGGAAAACTCACCCTGCAATAATGTTCATGAATGAAAACAGATGGAATCACCAGATTAACGTACAAATTTGCTGTCAGAATGCGTGGGATAGCCACGAGGGTGCTCCTGCTGTCGTACGAAATCGCACCCCAGACCCTAACTCCAGTTGTAGGCCGGTGTGTCTAGCACGCATACAGGTTGGTTACCGGTTCTCAACTGACCCGCTCCTAACCAGCACACGGTCATCACTGGCACCGAAGCAGAACCGGCTTTCATCAGGAAACAACAGATCTCCACCCTCCCCTCGAGTGAGCTTTCACCTGACACCATTGAAGTCGGAAATGTCAGTGGTATGACATCAGTGGAATGCCCAGTACAGGGCGTCCGGCTCAGAGCCACCCATGAAATAATTGTTTTCTAACCGTTGTGTCACTTTGGAGCTAAATACTGCACAAACTGCTGTTGCACATGCAGTACGATTCGGCAGAGCCCACTCCGAACGTGATCGTCTTCCCTCCCGGTAGTGCTACTTGGCAGTCTGGAGCCCGGGCTTCCTGCGACCCTACATTCTTGTGACCACCGCTACCAGCAATCATGTACAGTGGCTGCATTCCTGCCGAGTCTTTCTGCAATATCCCAGTAGTAAGATACAGCTTTTCGTAATCCTGTAACAAGACCTCGTTCAGACTGCCAGGTGCTGTTAATAGGAAGTTTGTCGCCTTAAAGCCATTCTTTACTAACAAACTCAGCACGTACAATCTCAAACTTGATTAACCCTAATGACCGTTACAAAGCGTATTTGAAACAAACATGATTTGCATCCTTATAGCGTCGCTACTAGCGCTGCTTTTATGCGACTGGCACGACATTTGAATAGACGTGATTATTGAGTTGTGGACATACGCCTGACAACTTATTTATGTTGCACAAGAACTCCTTGGTTTTGAGATTTTTTTTCGTCAGTGCGAAAGATACGCAAGCATTTAACTTCGCATCCGCTGCTGGTTGTGTCAGGAGCAAATTTCCTGTAGTGTTTACTAGATAGGGCTTAGGCTATCTAACTTACTACCGTCATTCCATTACTTTATTATGCTTACAATGTACTGCAGTACAGATAGTCAACATGTGATATGACACTGCAGTGTTATCCGAAATGTATGTCACTGTGGTAATTGTTGTAATGTACAGGGAGTATGGAAGAACTTATTTTTCTATCAAGTACAGTAGATCAGTAAATGTGAGCAAAAATAACCGCTTGAAATTCCGGCTCCAACATCGCTACAAAGTTGATATAGTCTAAGGAATTATTGGCGCACGCCTTCGGGTTAAAACCCGCTTCTAGACACCCCTAAGCATATTTGCTTAGCGGACAAACTTCCCCGTTTCCGATACGTATTTTGTTATAGCTACAGCTCCACACGATATAGTTATCATAATGAAAAATGCACAAATGAAGTCTAATGTGTACTGAGTAGCGTTCGGCATGAAAATAAAGGGAACTAGCTTTTCGACTTATCTGGCAGCTTCAAGAACATTTAAACCAAAATATCTTTACGTATTCGCACTTTTGAAAGAGTTAATAATTTTTCCCCAGCACACTAAACTCTTAACTGCAAGATCTTGGCACACCTTTTCTTTCAATCTAGACGTTGAAGTCTATGATTTTGTGCTCAAAATCCATAAGATTTCCCAGTGGAAGTATACACCGAGGCAAATAAAATTGGATACGGTTGGACGTGATCGTATGCATGTAACCAAACCCCAACAGGAAGGCTTGGAACACATTTACAGTCTTTACACCTGACAAAGTTGTTAGCAGAGGTCAGTCGGGTCGCGGCCCTTGCTGGCCAACCAGAAAACCTGATACGTCACTTTCCGAGCCCTGAAGTGTAGGAGAGCACTTCGGATCAGGTTGCAGCAATTCCAGCACTGCACTTTGATTCGCCTTCAACAACTTGCTCGCCAGTGCCCAAAGTGCGAAGAGATGAATAGTGAGCACTTCCAACACCTGATATCGTCAGATTAGTACGTATTTCCTTTCCCTTGCTGTGTTTCTTTGTACCCTGGAACTCTGTTCTCCGGTCCACTTTTATTTGCTCCATCCTGTGTAATAATATATGGCTGAAGAGGATAGCGTAATAACTAAGACTATTTTTTTCTGTGGGGTTTAAATTTCTGGTGGTTGATTTGTTGCCAGGGGTAGCTAAAACAACTTTTTTATATCTGGGTGGGAGGTGGGAGGGGGAGGAGGCAGGCGATTTTGCCCTTAGTGGACCACATCTCCCCCAAACCCACCTGCTACTACATGTTCAAGTAATCAGTTCAAGTATGAACGAATTTCACATGCTGCATTTCACTCTACTTCAAACCATAATAATAGGGATGAAGATAAGTCGATAAAAATTAATTTTGACTTTCTTGAAACAAGTCCCAGTCAAGGACAAAATTATTTTCTCTTCTATAAGATTCTAATTCAGCTGAAGCTTACGCAAAGCCAATTGCACAATTTCTATGTGCAGTGTTCGAATTTTACTTGCACAAATTGACACCCTCACTCCCAAGTTATGAGCACAAAAGTCGCCTTGAAATAACTCCAGACTGGGGCCAGACGGTTTGTTCAAATGTGGTCCACAGATGCAGCATCAGAGTTCTAAATAAGAACAATTTTAACTGCTTACTTCGTTTGAATTTTACATACAGAAAAAAAAGCACGTTTCACTAGAAGTTCCAGATGACTTCTGAAACCAAGTGTCCAGACCAGACACGTCCAGACCAGACAAGTCCAGACCAGTCAAGTCCAGACCAGTCAAGTCCAGACCAGTCAAGTCCAGACAAGTCCAGACAAGTCCAGACAAGTCCAGTCAAGTCCAGTCAAGTCCAGTCAAGTCCAGTCAAGTCCAGTCAAGTCCAGTCAAGTCCAGTCAAGTCCAGACAAGTCCAGACAAGTCCAGACAAGTCCAGACAAGTCCAGACAAGTCCAGACAAGTCCAGACAAGTCCAGACAAGTCCAGACAAGTCCAGACAAGTCCAGACAAGTCCAGACAAGTCCAGACAAGTCCAGACAAGTCCAGACAAGTCCAGACAAGTCCAGACAAGTCCAGACAAGTCCAGACAAGTCCAGACAAGTCCAGACAAGTCCAGACAAGTCCAGACAAGTCCAGACAAGTCCAGACAAGTCCAGACAAGTCCAGACAAGTCCAGACAAGTCCAGACAAGTCCAGACAAGTCCAGACAAGTCCAGACAAGTCCAGACAAGTCCAGACAAGTCCAGACAAGTCCAGACAAGTCCAGACAAGTCCAGACAAGTCCAGACAAGTCCAGACAAGTCCAGACAAGTCCAGACAAGTCCAGACAAGTCCAGACAAGTCCAGACAAGTCCAGACAAGTCCAGACAAGTCCAGACAAGTCCAGACAAGTCCAGACAAGTCCAGACAAGTCCAGACAAGTCCAGACAAGTCCAGACAAGTCCAGACAAGTCCAGACAAGTCCAGACAAGTCCAGACAAGTCCAGACAAGTCCAGACAAGTCCAGACAAGTCCAGACAAGTCCAGACAAGTCCAGACAAGTCCAGACAAGTCCAGACAAGTCCAGACAAGTCCAGACAAGTCCAGACAAGTCCAGACAAGTCCAGACAAGTCCAGACAAGTCCAGACAAGTCCAGACAAGTCCAGACAAGTCCAGACAAGTCCAGACAAGTCCAGACAAGTCCAGACAAGTCCAGACAAGTCCAGACAAGTCCAGACAAGTCCAGACAAGTCCAGACAAGTCCAGACAAGTCCAGACAAGTCCAGACAAGTCCAGACAAGTCCAGACAAGTCCAGACAAGTCCAGACAAGTCCAGACAAGTCCAGACAAGTCCAGACAAGTCCAGACAAGTCCAGACAAGTCCAGACAAGTCCAGACAAGTCCAGACAAGTCCAGACAAGTCCAGACAAGTCCAGACAAGTCCAGACAAGTCCAGACAAGTCCAGACAAGTCCAGACAAGTCCAGACAAGTCCAGACAAGTCCAGACAAGTCCAGACAAGTCCAGACAAGTCCAGACAAGTCCAGACAAGTCCAGACAAGTCCAGACAAGTCCAGACAAGTCCAGACAAGTCCAGACAAGTCCAGACAAGTCCAGACAAGTCCAGACAAGTCCAGACAAGTCCAGACAAGTCCAGACAAGTCCAGACAAGTCCAGACAAGTCCAGACAAGTCCAGACAAGTCCAGACAAGTCCAGACAAGTCCAGACAAGTCCAGACAAGTCCAGACAAGTCCAGACAAGTCCAGACAAGTCCAGACAAGTCCAGACAAGTCCAGACAAGTCCAGACAAGTCCAGACAAGTCCAGACAAGTCCAGACAAGTCCAGACAAGTCCAGACAAGTCCAGACAAGTCCAGACAAGTCCAGACAAGTCCAGACAAGTCCAGACAAGTCCAGACAAGTCCAGACAAGTCCAGACAAGTCCAGACAAGTCCAGACAAGTCCAGACAAGTCCAGACAAGTCCAGACAAGTCCAGACAAGTCCAGACAAGTCCAGACAAGTCCAGACAAGTCCAGACAAGTCCAGACAAGTCCAGACAAGTCCAGACAAGTCCAGACAAGTCCAGACAAGTCCAGACAAGTCCAGACAAGTCCAGACAAGTCCAGACAAGTCCAGACAAGTCCAGACAAGTCCAGACAAGTCCAGACAAGTCCAGACAAGTCCAGACAAGTCCAGACAAGTCCAGACAAGTCCAGACAAGTCCAGACAAGTCCAGACAAGTCCAGACAAGTCCAGACAAGTCCAGACAAGTCCAGACAAGTCCAGACAAGTCCAGACAAGTCCAGACAAGTCCAGACAAGTCCAGACAAGTCCAGACAAGTCCAGACAAGTCCAGACAAGTCCAGACAAGTCCAGACAAGTCCAGACAAGTCCAGACAAGTCCAGACAAGTCCAGACAAGTCCAGACAAGTCCAGACAAGTCCAGACAAGTCCAGACAAGTCCAGACAAGTCCAGACAAGTCCAGACAAGTCCAGACAAGTCCAGACAAGTCCAGACAAGTCCAGACAAGTCCAGACAAGTCCAGACAAGTCCAGACAAGTCCAGACAAGTCCAGACAAGTCCAGACAAGTCCAGACAAGTCCAGACAAGTCCAGACAAGTCCAGACAAGTCCAGACAAGTCCAGACAAGTCCAGACAAGTCCAGACAAGTCCAGACAAGTCCAGACAAGTCCAGACAAGTCCAGACAAGTCCAGACAAGTCCAGACAAGTCCAGACAAGTCCAGACAAGTCCAGACAAGTCCAGACAAGTCCAGACAAGTCCAGACAAGTCCAGACAAGTCCAGACAAGTCCAGACAAGTCCAGACAAGTCCAGACAAGTCCAGACAAGTCCAGACAAGTCCAGACAAGTCCAGACAAGTCCAGACAAGTCCAGACAAGTCCAGACAAGTCCAGACAAGTCCAGACAAGTCCAGACAAGTCCAGACAAGTCCAGACAAGTCCAGACAAGTCCAGACAAGTCCAGACAAGTCCAGACAAGTCCAGACAAGTCCAGACAAGTCCAGACAAGTCCAGACAAGTCCAGACAAGTCCAGACAAGTCCAGACAAGTCCAGACAAGTCCAGACAAGTCCAGACAAGTCCAGACAAGTCCAGACAAGTCCAGACAAGTCCAGACAAGTCCAGACAAGTCCAGACAAGTCCAGACAAGTCCAGACAAGTCCAGACAAGTCCAGACAAGTCCAGACAAGTCCAGACAAGTCCAGACAAGTCCAGACAAGTCCAGACAAGTCCAGACAAGTCCAGACAAGTCCAGACAAGTCCAGACAAGTCCAGACAAGTCCAGACAAGTCCAGACAAGTCCAGACAAGTCCAGACAAGTCCAGACAAGTCCAGACAAGTCCAGACAAGTCCAGACAAGTCCAGACAAGTCCAGACAAGTCCAGACAAGTCCAGACAAGTCCAGACAAGTCCAGACAAGTCCAGACAAGTCCAGACAAGTCCAGACAAGTCCAGACAAGTCCAGACAAGTCCAGACAAGTCCAGACAAGTCCAGACAAGTCCAGACAAGTCCAGACAAGTCCAGACAAGTCCAGACAAGTCCAGACAAGTCCAGACAAGTCCAGACAAGTCCAGACAAGTCCAGACAAGTCCAGACAAGTCCAGACAAGTCCAGACAAGTCCAGACAAGTCCAGACAAGTCCAGACAAGTCCAGACAAGTCCAGACAAGTCCAGACAAGTCCAGACAAGTCCAGACAAGTCCAGACAAGTCCAGACAAGTCCAGACAAGTCCAGACAAGTCCAGACAAGTCCAGACAAGTCCAGACAAGTCCAGACAAGTTCAGACAAGTCCAGACAAGTCCAGACAAGTCCAGACAAGTCCAGACAAGTCCAGACAAGTCCAGACAAGTCCAGACAAGTCCAGACAAGTCCAGACAAGTCCAGACAAGTCCAGACAAGTCCAGACAAGTCCAGACACGTCCAGACAATAACGACTCCCCTCCATGCATTAACGATTTAAAAATTTTGCTCGATTCGACATCTGCTAATCTTTTATAACATATTTATAAGGCAACCTTTTTTCCGTTCAGTGTACCAGGTATCTGTTAAGAGTCGGCACGTGGGTTTTTATGGTATTCCGGCGGATATTTGCAATTTCTGCTTTCTGGTGTACAGATGGTTTCAGTCTAAACAGATATTACTCGTCAGGTGCCACACACGACGCCCATTTTCAACGGAGAACGTCAGTTTCTCATTACAAATAGCAAATTTTTAGTAATGAATTTTTAGCGCACATTCGAAGAAATGGTGCTGGATTCTTGTAGTGTGGTTTTCGCTTGTACTGTTTACCTTAACAGGAACATAAAAACACAATAATAACCAGCATTTCAGGAACGACTGAACAGTGATGTTGCATGGCCTTATACATTGAGGTGACCAAATTCATTGGATAGCGATATGCACATGCAGGAATCGCGGTTGTATAACGAATAGGTCGTAAAGGGCGATGCGTTGGCTGGGTTGTCATTTATACATAGGTGATTTATGTGAAAAGATTTCCGATGTGGTTATGGTCGCATGGCGGGAAATGACTGACTTTGAAAGCACAGTGGTACTTGGAGCTTGCCACGTGAGTCTTTCCATTTCGATAATCTTAAGAGAATTCAATATTCCGAGAAACCAGTGTCAAGAGTTTGCCGAGAGTATCAAATTGTTGGAATTATCTCTCACCACGGCCAATGCAGTGGGACGACGGCCTTCACTTACCGGTACTGTGTCTTTTGCGCAGAGTTATTACCAACACACAAGCAACACTGCGTGAAATAACCACAGAAATCAATGTGATACGGTACGGCGAACGTATCCATTAAGTGAGCGCGTCGAAATCTGGCGTTAGTGGGATATCGTAGCAGACGACCGACGCGAGTGCCTTTGCTAACAGCACGACATCGCCTTCAGCGGCTCTCCTGGACGTGCGATCACTTCGGTTGGACACTAGACTGGAGAACTATGGTCCGAGCAGAAGAGTCCCGATTTAAATTGGTAAGAGCTGATGGTAGTGTTCAAGTGTGGCCTTCATCGCACAAAGCGATGGATCCGAGTTGTCACACACTGTGCAAGCTGGTGGTGTGTGCTGTGGTTGTATGGAATGGATAGGGTCGTCTAGTCCAACTGAACCGATTATTGACTGGAAAACGTAATGTTCGGCTACTTTGAGACCATTTGCAGCCATTCATGGACTTTGTTCCCAAACAGCGATGGACTTTTTTAGGATGACAGTGCCATTTCAGCGGATCACAGTTGTTTGCAGTTGATTTGAAGATCATTCTGGACAGTTCAAGCGAATGATCTGGCCACCGAGATCACTCGACGTGAATACTGTCGAACTTTTGTGGGACATAATCAAGAGGCCACAAAATCCTGCACCAGCAACACTTTCACAATAATGGACGGCTATAGAAGCACCATGGTTCAATTTCTGCAGCGACTTCGAACGACTTAAGTCCATGCCACTCAAATTGCTGCACTAGACCTGGCAAAAGGAGGTCCTACATATTAGGTGGCATCCCGTGAGTTGCTATCTCAGTGTATACAGAGCCTTTCAGCAGAAATAGTATATTTCTTAGGAGCTGGTAGTACCGACTAACTCGTGAAAAACATGCCAAAGAACACTTGTCCAGTTTTCGTTGGTACAGAGATACAGCTGTTAGAATGTATAGCAGTGGCACGTGATTAAATTCGAAGCTGATTTTCGGAAGTTTTGACATACGTTCTACAAGCATCAGCAAAGTTAATATTACAAAAGCCACGCACAAGCAGGATGCTCAGTCGCTGCAGCTGAATTGGTTAAAATCTGAGTCACATTCACTGCTGGAAAATTCAATTGTATACTGAAGCACAGCTTTGCAGCTTGAGCTTTAAAACGTAAATCGGAATCGATAAATTAATCCTAAGACACTAGTGAACCAAGAGGCGAAATGAAAACTTATCTCTATAGCAATCAGTATCTGTTACCAATAACGTTGGACATACGTTATATGGAATATCTACTGTCTCTCGTGAGACACGCTGTACAGCAGCGAGGTCTGTATGGGTCCGATACAACGTGAAAAAGGGAAAGTTGGGTATTAAAAACGTGGCAAATTTACACGTACAGATATAAGTGGCAGAGGACGTTGGAGCTGGCTTTTCTTCAAAATCCAATATACAGTAGTAGATACGACTGTGTGGATAACAGCAAAGAACTCCGAAATATCGGTAAACATTTGTCCGCAAAGTCTCCTTTGCCCGATGAAAAGGTCCATAGGGGCGCACACACTTGGTCGAAAACACCTAGACATGTATTAGTGGATATTATCATGGGGTGAGTCCACGTTCGCCTTTATGGCTATTTAAACTCTGCTACCGAGAGAGGGGGTTATCACACTGGACTTATTCGGGAGTCCCCCTCTTGCCTCCAGATTTAGGTTTTTCTGATTTTCCTAAATCACTCCGGATAAATGCCGGCGTAGTTTCTTCGTAAAGTACGAGACCGATTTGCTCCCCTATCCTTTCGTAATTCGAGCTTGTGCTCCGTCGCTAATGCCTCACTGCTGACAGGTTAAACTCTGATCTTCCGTCCTTCTGAACTCTACTGGGCCACTTTCAGTCAGGTGTCTGTTGGTCTGTGGAGGAACAGCAGCCCATGTTTCCTCAAGCGCCGCAACTAGAGACAGTATGTTGGGCGCCGAAGTCCAGAGCGAGATGAACGTTCTCACTCCACCCAAACGTTTTCCGTTGGGTTGAGGCCAGGACTCTGGGCAACCCAGTTCATTTCAGGAACGTCATTGTTCACAGATCGTTGTCACATATCCTGGTTTCTGACAGGGTGCATTGTCATGGTGTTACAAATAATCATTGTCTCCCATCTGTTCCTGTGCTGCGAGCAGAACAAAATGCTGTAAATATCTTCACATCCTTCCTTTGTTATCTCTCAAAGGCTTTTGATTGTGTAAATCATGGAATACTTCTAAATAAGCTGAAGTACTTTGGTATGAATGGGACAGCACTCAAATGGTTTAAATCATACCTAACTGGAAGAGTGCCGAAAGCTGAAATAAGCAGTTCACAAATATGCAAAAAACTGGTCATTTCTCGAACTGGGGAACAATTAAGAATGGAATGCCACAAGGTTCAGTCTTGGGTCCTATGCTGTTAATATATATTAATTACTTGCCATTCTATATTCACGAAGATGCAAAGCAGATGCTTTTCGCTGATACAAGTATACCGTTCACACCCAACAGAAGTATTAACTGATGAAATTGGAAACTATGTTTTTCAGAAAATCCTTAAGTAGTTCTCTGCAAATGGGCTCTCAAACTTTGATGTAACACAGTATATGAAGTTCCACATAGTAAATGGAATGCCACCATTAATAAATATAGACTTGGATCAGAAGTCGGAAACTAAGGCAGAATATTCAAAATTTCTAGGTGTGTGCATTTATGAGGGGTTGAATTGGAAAAAACACTTAAGATCTGCTGAAACATTTGATTTCAGATACTTATGCTATTACGGTCATTGTAAATTTTGGTGATATACATGTCAATTAGCTTACCACGCCTATTTTCATTCTGTGCTTTCTTATGGCATCATATTCTGGGGTAACTCATTGGGCAAAAGAGTGTTCATCGCACAAAAGCGTGTAATCAGAATAACTGCTGGAGCTCATCCAAGATCATCCTGTAGAAAATTATTTAAAGAGCTAGGGATCTTCACTGTAGCCTCACGAAATATATATTCACTTATGAAATTTGTTATTACCAATCTGAACGAATTCGAAAGTAATAACTTTTGTATTCCGCCTGGAAGGTGGCGTGTGGGTAGGAGCAGGAAAAGATGAAAATCTCTCGGTACTGCAGTGTGAATTACTATCACCTTTACTTTTGCAACAAGAGACGAACATAACTTTGCCCTGATGTGCGAAGCTGAAGCAAAGCGTACCGGCCGTTTGCTCTTTATCAAATAGGCAGAATCAGGAGCAGAGCTCTTTGATCTCTCCCACTAAGGCTAGAGTGCGCTGTCTGTGTGTCAGTGCCAACTTTAGACCTTGTATTTACGCCGTGGCATGGTTGCTATCGATACCACATCCCTCCACCCTGAAAGTAAGCACTATGGCTTCTGACAGCAGGTGGAGGGACCCAGGGGCGGCGCAGCTGAGGGGCAGACAGCGGAACTTCCGGGGCGCGCGGTCCACCTGCGACCCCGAATTGATCGCAAGAGGGCGAGGAAAACGCCCCGTGGAAAACCTGGCCAGGCCGCGCACCGCTACTGTGTATGCTAGGATGATGTGGAGCAACGACCTCCATGGGCGACGGCGGAGGCGGCGTGACGGCAGCCTCAGCGTCCATTGGTTCAGACACGGTGGAGGAACTTTGCGGCGGCGGCGGCGAGAGGCGCCCGTCCGGTGCAGGTGACCGGACCGGCAGCAGCGCCGACGGCAGGCGCGCCCGCAGAGACGCGAGTGGCGGAGGCGCCATCGGAGTCCTGGGCTGAGGCGGCGGAAGCCGCGAAGCCTCCAGTTCTGCCGAGAAACAACCAGCGGCAGAAAACCGAGGACGGCGCAAATGGATCTGGTTCTGGTGTCGCTTGACAGTGCCGGAGGGACCAGAAATGAGAAATAAGGCGCCGCCAAGCTGGCGAAGGATGCACCCCTGCGCCCAGCACTGCCTGCCAGAGAACACGCGATAGAACACTGAATCATGTGGCGCCAAGGCATAAAGATTCGAAGAAGTGGGAGCATGCAGCGGCGGGTGCAACAGCTGCAGGAGCTACCAATGAGTGCGGCCGTGTATCAATTCCACTGGGAACGGGTGCCGTGGGGGAGACAGCGATAGGAAGCAAGTAAAGTCCAGAGCGCAACTTGCTCATCTGCGACAAACGTACACACAAAGCATTCAGCCACGCCGTTCGACTGGGGGTGGAATGGGGCTGAGGTCAGATGGCGAATGCCGTTAGCAACACAGAACGCTTCAAACTGAGGACACGAATTGGGGCTATTCTTGGAGACAACTTCAGGAAGGCCCTCAATGCAAAAAATAGTGAAATTTTCCCGTCTCCTCTATCTCTTGCTATTGATAACCTTCCCTTTTACATTAAACTATGAAACCTTTCTTTAGTATTTCTATCTCTTGCTTAATAATAAAAATGTCGAACTGCGACATGAATATACTTACTCTGTTTCACTATAGCTGCTGGTGGGCTTTCGTAATAAGTGGCTGTATTTATTACCAAAGCTGACATTCTTTAATAGCAAAGCTGACATTCTCTAATTTGACTGAAGTTACGTAATTCATAGTTAAACGTTTTCTTGACAATACAATTTTTGCAAAGTTTTACGTTGATGGTTTTTGGGATGGATTATAGTAATGCAACATTGCTGGCAAAAATTAATTATATTCTGAAAACGCTTCAAATATTTACTGTTGGTAATGAAATTATTTTACGAACGTTCAAATGGGACTATTTACAATAATCTTGCAACTAGCAATGCACAAACATACCTTCAGTAGTCTTGAGTTTCTCAAAAAATAATTCAATAATATTAGTTTCTCTTATGATAATAGTTAGCTGATGTCTCTGTACATCCGTTTATAATCTCTTGTAAATCATAGCTGGTGGCTGGCAGGCAAACCGCTTCGCTCAACCTCTCTTCACACCTGCTACCGACTCGCTTCACTTCTCGCTTACTACTGGCTTCCTACGAACGCTGAAGTGCGGTCTCTCCTGCCAACAATACTTTCTGCAGACAATCCCTGCTACCATTACAAAATGTACCAATGCGCGATCTTTCCCAGTCTTTTGTTAAAATGTATCCGTACGCGGTTTCTCCCGCCCTTCTTAAAATTATATTAATACTTTTGTGCACCACAATTATTTCCAACATGACAAATAGTTATTCCTACTTAATCCTATTAATAAAATATAAGTATCTTTCAGAAATTGTGGTTTGACAATAGACAATAGAAATATACGTCTTACAATAGGCGTCAAAGCCCGAACAGTGCTGGTAGTTTTAGTAGAAGATATAGGTCCAACTAATGTAAAGTTGCTGTATGCATCTATATCAACCAGCGGGTGTCCCAGAATGTACCTGCAAAATCAATATGAACGCGCTGCCAAAGCGCAGTAGGAGTTGGCCACGAAAAGAAGCCCTGGCGGAGAGCCGACTGATGATCTGTGCAAGATCGACAGTTAGCAAGCAAATTATCAATTTGTTTATCAATGCGGACCCAAGTGCAGTGACAATGCGCTAATTGCTCCGTCCGATCTATACCCAAATGTTCAGCATGCAGTAATCAGGATTTCCGACTGCAACGAATCAGGTACAACCACACGAGACTGATCATTGTCAGTTCGTAACAAGATAACACCGTGGTGTACAGGCAAGTTGTGACGCTGTGCAAAGTAACCTCGAACAAGTGGATCACGAATTTGCATAGCAGATGGAGGCCATTGTGTGCGAATATACTGCAAAAAATCTGCAAAGAAGCGTCGGCGGCTGTCGCGGAAGCAATGCGACGAAAATCCACGGGAAAACCATCAGTTAAGTCCTGATCTTAAGGATCTGGAAACATGCAGGACAGTTCGGAAGAATCAGACACTTCGTCAGGACCGATAGGTAGACGAGACAAAGCATCAGCATTTCCTTGCTGGGCCGTATGACGAAACAGGATTTCGTAATTATAGTTAGACAAAAACAAAGACCAATGTTGCAATTTTCGTGCAGTACGGGCTGGAACTGGCTTCGACGGGTGGAACAACGACCTCAAAGGCTTCTGGTCGGTGACCAAATAAAACTTTCTACCTTAAAAATCATGAAACTTAGTCACTCCATAGACAATAGCTAAAGCTTCCTTCTCGATTTGAAAATAGTTTAGCTGGGCAGAATTGAGCAACTTAAGCGCAAAAGCGATCAGGCGATCGACAGAATTAATGCGGTGCGAGACAACCGCACTGATGCTGTGAGAAGATGCATCGACAGCCAAAACAACAGGTTTGGAGGGATCGAAAGGAATCAGCGATAACTCAACAAAGCAGATTTGAGCTTGTGGAAAGCTTCACATTCCGAAGATCAAAGAAATGGCTCTGAGCACTATGGGACTTAACATCTGAAGTCATCAGTCCCCCAGACTTAGAACTACTTCAACCTAACTAACCTAAGGACATCACACACATCCAAGCCCGAGGCAGGATTCGAACCTGCGACCGTAGCAATCTCGCGGTCCTGGACTGAAGCTCCTAGAACCGCTCGGCCACCACGGCCGGGAAGACGAAACAAAAGGAACGTTCTTACGCCGAAGGCGCTGCAATTCGTATAAACCGAATGTAATATGTGATTGTGCCCAACACAAACTGAAGTTCTTTCAAGTCCCTGGGCGCTGGCAAGTCTCCGATCGGACTGATATGTGACGGTGAGGGGTGGATACCCTGTCCGTTAATATGTCCTAAATAGTGAATCTCCGTGAAAAAAATTTGCACTTGTCTGTTACACTTTAGTCCCGCCTGCGAAAGTACGGTAAATAAGGCACGTAAATTCTGCAAATGTTCGTCAGGGGTCAGACTTGCTACAACTATATCGCCCAGATAATTTGAACAATCAGGGACAGTGGCTCACAACTGCTGCAAGGAAGACTGAAAAATATCGGGTGCCGAAGCACAACCGAACGGAAGGCGGCGAAACTTGAACAATCCAAGGTGGATGTTTATGACAAAACAGTGCTGCGACTGTGCGTCGAGCCGAATCAAAGTATGCTTCCCGCTAGTCAACCGTGGAAAAGAATTTTCCCGCACCAAGCTTATCAAAAATGTCTTTAGGACGCGGTAGGGGAAACGTCGCTACCACTGTCTGGGGATTTACTGTAGACAAAGTCAGCACAATAGCAGAGACTACCGTTTGGTTTCTTCACACACTATAGGCGAAGCCCATTGCGAAGCAGAAACAGGTTCAATGACACCACTGTCTTGCAATTGCGTAAGGTCAGCAGCTACGGCGTCGCGCAGTGCGTGCTGTACCGGGCGTGCGCGACGGATAATAGGCCTGGCATTGTCTTTAACTACAACATGCGCTGCAAAATCCGTGGCACAACCAAGTTCATCAGAAAAGAGTTCAGCAAAATCATCGCGTAGTGCGGCAACACTGTCTGCGTGGTCACTAGCGCTGATGCGAAGTACGTTGTCCCGAACTGCGAGGCCAAAAAGTTCAAATGCGTCCATGCCAAAAACGTTCGTAGCATCACTAGAGCGGAGCGCATGGAAAGGCAGTACGGGTCGTTAAACCATACGTGGCTTGCAAACTACACACGCCAAGCACAGATTTCCTGTCTACTAAATGCAGTCAGTGTGGAATGTGAACGACGAAGCGGGGCGAAGCAAGCAAGTCACGTAGATTTGTTCAGTAAGGAAACTAACGCATCAGTGTCCAGCTGCATGCTAACAGAACGTCCACAAATGTTCAAAGCCACAAAAAGTTTCCTTGCATCGCGCTGAATGCGAGAGGAGTAGTGTGGCAAAACTTCATTAACACAACGAGCTATAGAAGCACGTGAAGCAGAAGCCTTTGAATAAATGGCATTAACGTCCATAGGCTGATGTGAATCCAGATCATGGCGGTTGCCGTTACGGTGACCCCCACGCGAGTCACGCGAATGGGAGACAAGTTGTGAATTAGAGTTTCTCTTACTCTACACAGCTTGCAGGTATCATTACAAAAATAGCACTGTTCTTCACGGGATGGGCAACTGTCCTGTGGGTGAACACGAAATCAGTTCAGACATTTCAGTTTCTTAGTGGGTGCCTGGTTTGAAACGTTCACTTGCGCGCGAATGGCGCGGCTTAGCTGGGGCCGGGCGGAAAGGCAAGTGTTGTGCCGCGCTAACAGTATACACACACGCGGTCACGTCGAACGCGGAAGTAGGTATGTTTTTTATCTTATCTGTCGAGCAAGTCCACTGCTTCCTGCAAAGACGGGTTTTTAAATCTGAGAATTTGTTCGCGGATGCAGTGATCCGCCACATTCTGGGCAATAGCGTCTCTAATCATATTTGCATATGAGTGTCCACATGAGCAGTTAAAGTCACAATCAGATGTTAATGTCTGAAGGTCCGCTAAAAATGGTTCAAATGTCTGAGCACTATGGGACTTCAGGTCATCAGTCCCCTAGAATTTAGAACTACTTAAACGTAACTAACATAAGGACATCATACGCATCCATGCCCGAGGCAGGATTCGAACCTGCGGTCGCGCGGTTCCAGACTGAAGCGCCTAGAACCGCTCGGTCACGGCGACCGGCTGACGGTCCGCTAACCAAGATTTATTGGACTGAGTAGGGCCACCCCGGAGGCGAAAGAATTTGTAGTGTGGAGCTACCACATTTACACTATCACAGAAGTGGGAGTTCAAAGCATCAATCACTTCGTAAGTTTTAGTTTCTGGGCGGGTGGTGGGAAACTATTTCACGAGCACTCGGTACAACAACACCCGCGTTGGCAATGAAAAAGGCAAGCCGCTCTGTACCTGGTATGTTTTAGGCTGCGAAGTGTGCCTTGAGCTGGACGATGTATTCCGGCCAGCGTTCAACGTCTGGACTGAAGGCACGAAATGGCGGCGCCGTCGGTACAGGCGGTGGCGTCGGAGGCGTCGAAGTAGCTGCAGTTTTGTAGCGTGACCAGTCAATTTATGGTAGCAAGCAGCTGCGTCATTGCTGAGCCTGAAAACGTAGAAGATCGGTACAGTCACTCAATCAAACGTGTTATCACAAAAAAGCTAAAGCAGTACCGAGCAAAAAAGGAAATGATAGGAAGGGAAAGAGGAGTCCCCGTCGCCAACTTTTGTATAACCGCCTGGAAGGCGGCGCGTGGGTAGGAGCAGGCGGTACTGCAGTGTGAATTACAATCACCTTTACTTTAGCAACTACAGTAATACATAACTTTGCCCTGAAGTGCGAAGCTGAAGCGAAGTGTCCCCGCCGTCTGCTCTTGATCAAATGGGCAGAGTCAGGAGCGGAGCTCGTAGATCTCTCCCACTACGGCTAGAGTGCGCTGTCGTCAGTGTCTGTCGTAGTGCCAACTTTAGAACTTGTATTTACGCCGTGGCATCGTTGCTAGCGATACTACAATAACAGTGTACATTGCTACAGCACTAGGAGAAAGGATGATCTTCACTACTCAAGATTAAATCTAATTTTGGCTCAGAAGGGGGTAAATTATGCGGCTACAAAAGTCATTCGTCACTTACCTAATAGCATCAAAAGTCTGAGAGATAGCCATATAGCATTTAAAAGGAAATTAAAAGAATTTCAGAATGGCAACTACTTCTACTCAGTAAATGAAGTTTTGGATATAGTAAGTGGGTAATTTGCCCACCCCCACAAAAAAATTAAAAATATTAAGTGTCATGTAATTTTTGTGTAATGTAATGTCTTTTATAGACACCATTTATTAACCTAACACGTTCCACATCATTACGAAGTGTCGTATTCATGATCTATGGAACAATACTAATCTAATCTAATCTAATCATTTAGCGTTTTCTTAAGTGTTATAACGTGACCACATTCTAATCACGACAAACGCCTCCGTACCGTAAGAACAGCTTCTCCGTTCTTCACCGCCCCTTTTATAAAGGAGGATGCGCCTCTCGTGGCATCTTGATGATAATTCCGCATTACATAGGACTGTCTGGATACTTCTGATCAGATAGTGGAAGCAGACCTGCGCTTTGGTTGTTGATAATGTGGTGTCACCGCTAGACACCACACTTGCAAGGTGGTAACTTAAATCGGCCGCGGTCCTGTAGTACATGTCGGACCCGCGTGTCGCCACTGTGTAATCGCAATCCTAGCGCCACCACATGGCAGGTCACAATACACGGACTAGACCTCGCCCCAGTTGTACGGACGACATAGCTCGCGACCAGACCTACCAAGTCTTCCTCTCATTTGCCGAGAGACTGATAGAATAGCCTTCAGCTTATTCCATAGCTACTACCTAGCAAGGCGCCATTTGTATCAGTGATTATAGCTTACTACTATTCAAGAGATGTATTCCAACAAGAGAATAAAGTTAAGTATATTATTCCAGCTACGTACTGTTCTTCTTATTCATTAATAAGTCTCATGTTCCAGTACTTCACGCCCGTCTGCGTTAGTTTAGCGTGCACTTTCAGCCACTTCGATCTACAAGGTGTTGGCCCCGCTGCCGACACATCACATGGCGACGAGGGAAAGTGTTTTTTCTGCTTTGGACTGATTTGTTCTTTTTCCCTTTTTGTGCTCTGATTTGCTTGTGTCATGGCTTCGCCACAATCTCCAGATGTACTGTCCGAATTTTTTCGCTTGCAGAATCAGCAGACGCAGGCGTTATTGGAAGCCCTAGGACAGCTCGTCCAGGGTCAACGTGCGCTGCAAACCGATGCGGCAGCCGCCGCTTCTTCGCTACCGCAGCCACACAACGCTGTCGCACCGCCATTTAGGCCCTTTGAGGCCACGTGCGAAACCTGGACTGAGTGGGCCAGCCAGTTCCAGTTTCACCTCGCAGCATACAGAATTCAAGGTAAAGAGCGGCAGCCGTTTTTGCTTTCTTGTGTCGGTGTGTCTACCTACCGTGTGATAGTGAAATTGTTTCCCCGACGCGACGTAGCAACTCTGACCTACGAGGAAATTTTGTCGGCTTTAGATGCCTATTTCAAAGAAACAGTAAATGTAGTTGCAAAACGGTATACGTTCTTTCGTACAAAACGTACGGCCGGTCAGACTAATAGGGAGTGGGTTGCAACTTTGCAAGGCCTTACTAGAGACTGCGCGTTTGCCTGTGAATGTGGCCTCCCATATTCCGATACAATGGTGCGTGATGCAATAGCACAGAACATTTCTGATGTTCGCATACGGGAACAGATTTTGAAACTCGTAAATCCCTCCCTTCAACAAGTGATAGACATATTGGATAGGCAAGACACACTTGACTTTGCTCAGGACTCATTTGAAACTTCGCCAGCAGTGTGTCACATTAATCGGCCCGCCGGGCCCGCTGCACGGGACGCTAAGCGGCCCTCGCGCCCGTCGCAGCCTCGCTCGCAAACACGTGCGCCGCGTAAGCAAGCAACTGCAGTGAAATCATGCCCGCGGTGTGCAACTAGACATTCGCGTGAAAATTGCCCGTCACGCCAAGCTATTTGCTTTTACTGTCAAAAGAAAGGACATGTACAAAGTGTTTGCCAGAAAAAGCTTAGATCAGACAATCGCAATAATTCCAGGCCTTTTGCTTCGCGCCGGAATCGAACCCAGGACAATCAGGCTCGTGGACCTTCGCCCATGGACATTAATGTAGTTCATTCCCACCCGTCCAGTGACACTTTAGCTAACAGTGACTGTGTTCGTCCCACCCAAAGTGTGTGTCGACGTCGCAGGAAATCCCGTAAAGTCGCAAGTGCTTCTGTACCTGTATCAGTTCAATTTGCACGTGACAGTCGCTCTTGTCGTCAGCAGGACAATAAACTTTTTGTGGACTTAGACTTTGAAGGCAAAGTGATCCCATTCCAGCTCGATACCGGAGCTGCAGTTTCATTGATTAATCACGACACGTACAAACAACTGGGCAAACCGCCGTTGCGTGCCGCAAATGTTAAGTTAACTAGTTACTCAGGACAGCATATACCTGTGTTAGGACAGTGCAGCCTTCTTGCAACATACAAGGGACAAACAAAACTTGTATCATTTTACGTTCTTCGTTCTTCTAGTGCAGTGAACTTGTTTGGCTTAGATTTGTTTCAATTGTTTAATTTGTCTATAGTAAATCAGGTCCTATCAGTGAATCAGACTGTGCCTTCCGCCAGTGTTTCTAGTCTTTGTGAAGAATTTGCAGACATTTTTGCACCGGGCCTTGGTTGCGCTAAGAACTATGCTGCACATTTGGAATTGAAAGACAACGCGCAACCGAAATTTTTCAGAGCGCGCAATGTTCCCCACGCATTGCGTGATGAGGTCGCAAGAACATTGGCCGATTTAGAATCTCAAGGTGTAATTGAACGAGTGCAGGCTTCTCTCTGGGCCTCGCCCTTAGTAATTTTGCCAAAACCTTCCGGAAAACTGAGACTTTGTGTGGACTTCAAGGCAACTGTGAATCCACAACTTGTGACTGCTACTTTTCCTTTGCCCCGCCCGGAAGATCTTTTTGACAAACTGTGCCCGGGAAAATATTTTTCAAAATTGGACCTAGCAGATGCGTACTTGCAGCTACCTGTGGACGAAGCCTCCCAGCGCGTCTTGGTGGTAAACACGCATCTTGGCTTGTATCGCTTCAAAAGACTGCCATTCGGGTGTGCATCCGCCCCTGCATTGTTTCAGCAATATTTACAAACTATTTGTGCGTCGGTCCCTACTGCTGCGAACTATCTGGACGATATTGTGATCTCCGGACAGACAGAAGCCGAACATTTTCAAAATCTCCGAACATTATTTCAGGTATTGCGTCAGAATGGTCTTCGCTTGAGAAAGGACAAATGTGTGTTCTTTGCTCGGGACTTACCCTACCTGGGGCATGTCATAAATGCCCAAGGTATACATCCGAGTCCAGAGCACCTCCGTGCCATACAGGACTTACCTGCTCCGCAGAATTTGAAACAGCTACAGAGTGTGCTGGGTAAAATTACTTATTATTCAAAGTTTGTGCGCAATGCTTCTTCCATTTCAGCTCCGCTTCATCGCTTACGCCGTAAAGGTGTTCCGTTCGTCTGGACGACGGAATGCGAACGCGCCTTTCGCCAGTTGAAATCGGCGTTACTTTCAAATACTTGCCTTACGCCATTCGATCCCCGAAAACCCCTTTTGTTGATGGTAGATGCATCGGATTTCGGGATCGGTGCTGTGCTTGCGCACAAAGATGGCTCGCATGATCGCCCTATTGCCTTTGCGTCCAAATTGCTCTCATCTGCGCAAAGAAATTATTCACAGATAGAGAAAGAAGCTTTAGCTCTCGTGTTTGGTGTTACCAAGTTCCATGACTTCTTGTATGGTCGTCACTTTACAATCATCACGGACCACAACCCTTTGACATCGCTTTTCCATCCGAAGAAGCCTGTACCTCCACGTACAGCGCAGAAATTCATTCGCTGGTCTCTTTTTCTCTCGCAGTACCGCTACGATATCTTGTATCGGTCCACTGCTAAGCACGGAAACGCTGATGCGTTGTCCCGTTTGCCTGTTGCTGAGGATAAAGCATTCGATTCTTCCGAACTTGCTTGCATGTTCATTGATTCGGAAGCCGATGACGTGGTCGCATCGTTTCCGATTGATTTTCGTCGTGTAGCTACAGCTACAGCCACAGCTGCTGACCCTGTCCTTGCTACTGTTTTGCGTTTTGTTGCTACGCAATGGCCCTTGTCAAAGTCACGGATCGAGGATCCTTTGGTTCGCCGTTTTTTTGCTCACAAGGAGAGACTTTTTGTACGACGTGGTGTTTTGTTGTTGCGTTCTGATAATGATCAATCCCGAGTCGTGGTCCCACGTTCGTTGCAGTCCTCTGTCTTAAAGCTTCTTCACCAAGGACATTGGGGTATAGTGCGTACGAAACAACTTGCTCGTCAGCACTGTACTTGGTTCGGAATCGATGCTGCGATTACGAATATGTGCTCCTCTTGCGTGGCGTGTGCCGAACACCAATCCGCACCGCCGCGGCAATTCTTTGCATGGCCGAAAGCCACTTCCCCTTGGCAACGCTTGCACATCGATTTTGCTGGTCCATTCTGGAATGCTCGATGGTTGGTTGTGGTCGATGCTTTCAGTAATTTTCCTTTTGTTGTCCGGATGTCTTCCACGACGTCTTCTGCCACAATCCAAGCCTTGTCTGCTATCTTTTGCATTGAAGGTCTTCCGCAGACTCTTGTTTCCGACAATGGCCCACAATTCATGTCCGCAGAATTTCAGTCATTCTGCAAGGCCAATGGTATTCAACATCTGACGTCCGCGCCGTTTTCGCCTCAGTCAAACGGTGCCGCTGAACGATTGGTCCGGACTTTCAAGTCCCAGATGTTGAAATTGAAAGAGTCGCATTCTCGGGAGGACGCTTTGTTGCTCTTTTTGTCTTCGTATCGCTCTCAGCCCCGCGATGGTCGCTCGCCGGCTGAATTGCTCCATGGTCGATCTCATCGCACCCTGATGTCTTTGCTACATCCGCCGCATCAGGTTACTGTGCAGCGGCAGGCTCCTGCTTTTGCTCTTGGCGACGTTGTCTATTATCGCAATTATCGCGGTTCACGGCGTTGGCTCGCAGGGCGCATTCTTCGCTGCCTCGGCCGCGCGATGTATTTGGTTTTGGGGGCCTCTGGTGAGGTGTGTCGGCATCTCAATCAGCTGCGCCTCTGTCGTCGCCTGGGTTCTGCCGCTCCCCGTCTGCTTTCAGCGACGGTGCCGTCAGGTCAGCGCCCTGGGGACCCATCTACTGGCTCGCCTCATCCCCAGGTGTTACCGACGCTGCCTTCCATTTTGCCCCATGGCGTCGCGCCGCCTCCGCCGCAGCAGCCGCCGCAGCCGCCGCCGGCGCCGCCCGCAGTGGACGCGTCGCTGCAACCGCCTGGCGCCTCCCTGGGTCACGCGCCGCCGCTCGCTTCCCGTGACCAGCCGTCCTCCGCCATGGACCTCTTGCCCGCTCCGGACCCGATGTCGTCTTCGCCCGTCGGCTTCCCCGACGCAATGGAGGTCGACTCTTCGGCCCCTCGTGTATCATTACGTGCGCCTACACCTCATGTTGACGTGCACCCTGGACTAGGTTTGCAGGCGTTTCCTAGCTCCCCTCGGACCGAATGGCCGGGTGCGGGTGGCACAGCCTCGCCTGTTGTTAGGCTCCCCACCTCATCGCATACGTCAACATGGGGTCCTCCCCACGGCGGGCGGAAGCCTTATCTCACGACCGTTCGCCGATTTGCGGGGGAGGAATGTGGTGTCACCGCTAGACACCACACTTGCAAGGTGGTAACTTAAATCGGCCGCGGTCCTGTAGTACATGTCGGACCCGCGTGTCGCCACTGTGTAATCGCAATCCTAGCGCCACCACATGGCAGGTCACAATACACGGACTAGACCTCGCCCCAGTTGTACGGACGACATAGCTCGCGACCAGACCTACCAAGTCTTCCTCTCATTTGCCGAGAGACTGATAGAATAGCCTTCAGCTTATTCCATAGCTACTACCTAGCAAGGCGCCATTTGTATCAGTGATTATAGCTTACTACTATTCAAGAGATGTATTCCAACAAGAGAATAAAGTTAAGTATATTATTCCAGCTACGTACTTTTCTTCTTATTCATTAATAAGTCTCATGTTCCAGTACTTCACGCCCGTCTGCGTTAGTTTAGCGTGCACTTTCAGCCACTTCGATCTACAAGGTGTTGGCCCCGCTGCCGACACATCAGATAACATCATAATAGAGTGAATATTTTTAGTCTTACATTTGGTATTTAAGAGCTGCCAACTTTACACTGTTACGTGGTCAACTGTACCATTCAGTTCCAGCAACCTAAGCGCCGGTACGCGGATATACTGTTTATACTGCGAACGCCTCTCGGGATCTCTGTAGCTGACGACTTACTGTGTGACGTACTCATATTCGTGTGGTTTTGTACAGAAGTGTATTTGATTTAGTTTCCTAGTTTTGTAGCGTAACCCTTTTCCTGTCTTTTTAAATAAATGACCTGATAATGACATGATAATAAGTCGAAACCGTAACTGCTACCACTTATGTGGCCTGAGGCTGACATACATAGCCTCATAAAACAAGTTTAAAGAGGGTCACTGTGCTACCCCAAGACAGTCAGCCTACTCTGTGTACGAACATTAACAGATCGATTTCCAAGCCAGTCGCACAGCGCATACTCCCGTCAATTGCGGTATTATACGTATATATTCTCTGGGATTTACAGATACAAAGATAGGTATGGAAGATAAATCAAACGAAATGCAGTTTATAATGAGCCAGCAGATATACATATACCGAGAAAACAATGAAAATTTTTATACTTTAACCTTTGAGTTCAATACACCGGTATTTAATGCTCTGAACAGTACCCCTTTATATGAAATCTGACGCATTGTATGGTTGTCATGTCATTTTGATTTTTGTATGTCATTGATGTGCACGTCAGAGAGAGAGAATAAGTAATGCTACTGTTAAACAATCTGTCGTCTTATCGTGGCACAATCTTTGCCTCTGCGCAGTCTGATACATCCTTAGTTGAAGTGTGGTAGCTGATGGACCATTTTTTTTAGTAGTGCTGTGTGGACTTGTATCTATTAGATGAAGAAAGGACAGCAAGGATGAATATCGCGTACACATTGAAAGGAGAAAGGAATATATATTTTGCGGGCCGGAGTGGTCGAGCGGTTCTAGGCGCTACAGTCTGGAACCGCGCGACCGCTACAGTCACAGGTTCGAACCCTGCCTCGGGCATGGGTGTATGTGGTGTCCTTAGGTTAGTTAGGTTTAAGTAGTTCTAAGTTCTAGGGGACTGATGACCTCAGAAGTTAAGTCCCATAGTGCTCAGAGCCATTTGAACCATTTGAATATATATTTTGAATAACATCTTTATTTGTGGAGAGAAGAAGTTTCAGGTAAGACTGCAGCTTTGTGCAGCTAGGAATTATTATCATCAGCTAGCTAACTTGTTCAGAGCTGAGAAAGACTACCCTACTTCCCAGACTCACGAAGTACCATATTAACTGATTAAGCTGTTTGATTTGTATAGAAATTGTCTGTTAACACTGTACCCTTTTAAAATCATTGTTCACATTGCTAAGCATAGTATTGTTCTGACCACCGTTATGAGTGAAGATCACACGAAGTTTTACTTCCTCTTTTTGAATATATATTTAATTCTAAAATCGTTGCTTTAGGATATCATTTCATAGGAATAGTTACTCTCCCCATTACACTGTTTGTCATCACACATTACCACGTGCAACAGTTTGAATATGTATTTAGAAACAGAGATCCAGCTTAGCCGCTGTCTGCTTGCTGTTTGCTGTTGTGCTTTCAAGAAATCTGTAGCAATGTTGTCAAGGCGCGAGGTAAGTGGAAGTTTTAATTAGGGCCAGATAATTGTTTTACTTCCGTTGCGCATTTAATTCAAATTCAAGCTGCGTTCAGATCAGTTACAGTTCAGTTCATATTAGGTTCTGTAAAGTAGGTTTACATTTCCAAATACAGGGAGCAACGTACGCCACCTATGAAAAATCGAAATCTGACGAAATTTGTTTTAAACTTCGTAGTGGCGGGGATGTTCTCATAGGAGGATTTAACATCAGTTAAAAAAAAAGATAACTGAAAGCACTATCTTTGCAACAGATGTTATACAGCTACTCGTACGATGCAAATGTGTTTGCAGTCTGTATCCTACAGCAGTAAACAGAAAAGATCTTAGTTAGTGTTAATTAGTTCTTAGATGAAGAAAGGACAGCAAGGATGAATATCACGTATACATTGAAAGGAGAAAGGAATATATATTTTGCAGGCCGGAGTGGTCGAGCGGTTCTAGGCGCTACAGTCTGGAACGGCGCGACCGCTACGGTCGCAGGTTCGAACCCTGCCTCGGGCATGGATGTGTGTGATGTCCTTACGTTAGTTAGGTTCTTGGGGAAGATCAGTTTGGATTCTGTAGAAATATTGGAACACGTGAGGCAATACTGACCTTAAGACTTACCTTAGAAGAAAGAATAAGGAAAGGCAAACCTACGTTTCTAGCATTTGTAGACTTAGAGAAAGCAGGGGTAAAATACAGGGAGCGAAAGGCTATTTACGTACAATTTGTACAGAAACCAGATGGCAGTTATAAGAGTCGAGGGACATGAAAGGGAAGCAGCGGTTGTTAAGGGAGTGAGACAGGGTTGTAGCCTCTCCCCGATGTTATTCAATCTGTATATTGAGCAAGCAGTGAAGGAAACGAAAGAAAAATTCGGAGTAGGTATTAAAATCCATGGAGAAGAAATAAAAACTTTGAGGTTCACCGATGACATTGTAATTCTGTCAGAGGCAGCAAAGGACTTGGAAGAGCAGTTGAACGGAATGGACAGTGTCTTGAAAGGAGGATATAAGATGAACATCAACAAAAGCAAAACGAGGATAATGGAATGTAGTCGAATTAAGTCTGGTGATGCTGAGGGAATTAGATTAGGAAGTGAGACACTTAAAGTAGTAAAGGAGTTTTGCTATTTTGGGAGCAAAATAACTGATGATTGTCGAAGTAGAGAGGATATAAAATGTAGACTGGCAATGGCCAGGAAAGCGTTTCTGAAGAAGAGAAATTTGTTAACATCGAGTATAGATTTAAGTGTCAGGAAGTCGTTTCTGAAAGTATTTGTGTGGAGTGTAGCCATGTATGGAAGTGAAACATGGACGATAAATAGTTGGGACAAGAAGAGAATAGAAGCTTTCGAAATGTGGTGCTACAGAAGAATGTTGAAGATTAGATGGGTAGATCACATAACTAATGAGGAGGTATTGAATAGAATTGGGGAGAAGAGGAGTTTGTGGCACAACTTGACTAGAAGAAGGGATCGGTTGGTAGGACATGTTCTGAGGCATGAAGGGATCACAAATTTAGCATTGGAGGGCAGTGTGGATGGTAAAAATCATAGAGGGCGACCAAGAGATAAATACACTAAGCAAATTCAGAAGGACGTAGGTTGCAGCAAGTACTGGCAGATGAAGAAGCTTGCACAGGATAGAGTAGCATGGAGAGCTGCATCAAACCAGTCTCAGGACTGAAGACCACAACAACAACAGTTCTTAGTCTATGCCGTCAAGGCCCAAGAGATGTCGACGAACCTCCGTACGATGCTCTGTCTATAGGCTTCATCCGAATGCAGTATTGATGGGGAGGGGGGACACATGGTCAGCTGACCAGTCTCCCGGCGATTTTTCCGACTTTCCACCCCTTGGATCAGCTATTTATCAATCAGTACAGGGTTACTAACTTCTTTTTGGTATTCAGTGGAAGTCATGTGAGCTCCCTTTTTATTCGTTGTATCGCACTTCTTATATGTACACTGGATTTTTTTTTTCAAAGAGAAGAGTGCAATAGTCGAAATGTTACGCCACAGATGGTCTGCTTACAAGCAGTGTGCTCCTTGGTTGTCAGCAGCGTTATCGCTGCCAGTGCAGCATTGAGTGAAAAGTAAGTGAGAGGGGTGGATGTTGGTCACACTGATGAGCTGTCTGGAAACAACTAGCAGCACACAGAGATGCAAATGCAGATGATGTTTATATTTGGAGATATGATTTTGTTAAGATTGATTTGAGAAATGTGAAGTTATACCGGTAATGTGGTCGCTGCATTCCTTGCGCGCGTGTTATTTATCATGAGTCTAAGAAATTCAGATATTTATCATGTTTTGTCTTTATTGATTTCAGTAGGTTAGTTTGATTGTCGACACGAGATTAAACAAAGTTGTCTGCTCACGTGGCTTGCACTCAGAGTAATAGATTTATCACTCCTTCACCATTTCAGTAACGATGGCAGAGGAAAATGTTTTGTAAGAAATGAATTTGTGTAAAGATTGTTGTAATTAAGGAATCAGATTTTCACAACACAAATTTTGAATGCTAGTCTCTTCGACATCATTTAGCAAGTTTAATTACTTCTATCATTTCCTCTCGAAAATTTGTATTGTAGTCGCGCCGCGTTGTATTTAGCGAAACGCAGTCATTCGGAGTGAAGCATAGTACAGTTCCTTGGCAAGGTTTTTCTTTAGCTGGTTTGCCTTGGAGCTGCATTTTAACATTCATCACCTATGAGCCGTACCGAGATTGTGTTGCCATAAGATAAGTCATGAAATTTAGTTAGGGCAAGTTTAACATCAATCAGGACACGGTAAAAATCATTCACAGTCAAGCTTTACGTTTCAAAATTGTTGTCTGGTTAAGATCTTTGTCAGTCTTATTCTTATAGTGCAGTGTCACATTCGCGTGTATGTTTAATGAATCTAATTTTATTTATTCGGTTTGCATACGTAAATTTACAAGGCATTTTTATAGAAATACTTTGGACAGCTATTCTTTCGAATTTCGACTTCTTATTTTATGTAGAATTATTATTCCTTTGATTTTGTACGTTGGTACTGTAAGGCAAGCCCTGCGACGCCACGCATTGTATCATGGTGCACTGCATTGCACGATAAAGAATTTCGTAGGATTCCTGCTTTAATATAAAGATTTACGCTTTTTGACTATTTTTGGTAAAAGCTTATTGTAATACGGTCAGAGTTGCAGTTGGATTTGGCGACTAATTTTATCAGGTGACATTTACGTTAGCACACCATTTGCGTTGTTGAGAGTCACATTGCAACACGGTCGCAGGTTCGAATCCTGCCTCGGGCATGGATGTGTGTGCTGTCCTTGGGTTAGTTATGTTTAAGTAGTTCTAAGTCTAGGGGACTGATGACCTCAGATGTTAAGTTCCATAGTGCTTAGAGCCATTTGAACCATTTGAACATTACAACATAGACTTACACGATAGTTAAGGAACAGGACGGCAGTTTTCATACACAAAAAATAAATAAAAAAGACTGTTACGTTAAGCAGCTCCTCAATTGGCTTTGCGAGGATCAGTGGAATCCGCACCACCAAAGAGACATCCTTGGCTGTACAGGGAATCGAATCCAGGTCCTTCGTACAGCATCATCTACGCTGATCACTCAGTTACGAAGGCGGACAGAGCTAGTATGACAGCAGAATTATATCTCTAAGTTACCGTCTTCGCAAGCACGTATCTAGAAGTTGCACAGTAACATGACTTTAGCTGCGTAGCTGAAAATTCCATTTAATTAAAAATCGCACCACTACTGAAGGTTCAAATGGCTCTGAGCACTATGGGACTCAACTGCTGAGGTCATTAGTCCCCTAGAACTTAGAGCTAGTTAAACCTAACTAACCTAAGGACATCACAAACATCCATGCCCGAGGCAGGATTCGAACCTGCGACCGTAGCGGTCTTGCGGTTCCAGACTGCAGCGCCTTTAACCGCACGGCCACTTCGGCCGGCCACTACTGAAGGCAGTGAAAGCAATATGTTAGAGAAAGTATCAGTGAACAAATGTGAGGTATGGAACACATAGAATAACTTGAACAATCGTTAAGGAACTGATGTTTCATATGCAAATCCCACTCAACGGACCACCCATATGTAACAGATAAAAGTATAATGTATTAGCTTAACACCCAAAATACGTATTATTTGATGAGTGGAAAACCAATGAGATAAACAACCGGAAGGCTCAGGTGGCTGACTTGAAACTGTGTATCGATTCCCACGTGTTGTAACGAAATCGAGAACTCGAACAGAGAACTAACGTTATCCACGTTAAACAACTTGCAAAGTATCTCGCGGAAGGAAATCTAGTGTTACACAGACTGAATAGGCACCAAACGTACAGTCACGTAAGTGCAACGCAAGCAAGGGACCAGCAACCAACTCACCATAATACAGAACAACGTAGCCTTGTAAGTAGGCTGTTTAGGTTTTTTTATTGGTAACGCCACCTCTGTATGAAAATCTGTGCTGTGTGCAGTCTGTGGCTGACTATTCTCATTATTTTATATATTCACTTATGTCATAATTCCTGTAACACTGATGTATATGTTATTTCGATTCTTTTGTAAAGTTTGTTACTACTAATGTTATCTGTATTGTTATGTTCTTTAATGATGTATTTTGTACCTTTGTAATTGTATTCTTATGTTATAAAATTGTAATTGACACCAGTTCATCATATTATTAACTTGTAAGTTCCATTTCACTGCACACATTTCTGTTGGTCATAGTATATGGACAATATGTGAGAAGTAGGGACTGTTAGTGTTTGCACGTGTGTTAATAATTCAGCAAGGGACTGGATAACAGCATTGCTGGTTCTAAGGACAATTCCAAAACTTTGTGAGTGCACAAGTGGTGGTTTATGGACTTGCTATATTGTCCGCAAGACTCTTCAATGGTGATTGTGCACCTGCACAGTCACAACAGATGGCTGCTGGCCATTTCTACAAGGACTACAGTGGGTCTACACCTTTGCTGACTCACCAGTACCATTATTTCTACAAGGACTGCAGTGGGTCTGCACCTCTGGTGGCCCACCAGTACCGTAGTCTCTACCAGGACTACAGTGGGTCTGCTCTGTGATGACCTACCTACCAATACTCTTCAAAACTTCGACTGACTCTGCTGTGGGTTTGCTCTGTTGTGGCCCATTACCCGTCAGCATGTCAAGAGTCAGCACTGTCTTTCCGTTGGAAGGACAACACTACTTCTTCAAGACTGCATGGAAATCCACTACTTCTGTGTGCAATTTCTTTTACTAATGAGACTTTGTGAAAAAAAACTGTAATTACTATTATGATGAATGATCAGAACTATCTTTATGGACTGTGAGAAAATTTTAGCTTTTGACCAACATTGTATCAATAAGTGTGTGCATTTGATTTATTTGTTATTGTAATTACGATTATGAAAAATTTTAACAAATATGTATTGCCCAGTGCCCAAAACAATTTGTAAAATTTTTTGTGGGGAGCATGGGGGCTATGTAAGTAGGCTGTTTAGGTTTTTTTATTGGTAACGCCACCTCTGTATGAAAATCACTGGCTGTGCTGTGTGCAGTCTGTGGCTGCTTTGCATTGTTGTAATACTCGCCATTGTAGTGTTAGGCAGCTGGCTGTGAACAGCGCGTAGCGTTGCGCAGTTGGAGGTGAGCCGCCAGTAGTGGTGGATGTGGGGAGAGGGATGGCGGAGTTTTGTAATTTGTCATGAACTGCTATATATATTATGACTATTAAGGTAAATACATTGTTCTCTACTAAAATCTTTCATTTGCTAACTATCCCTATCAGTAGTTAGTGCCTTCCATAGTTTGAATCTTTTATTTAGCTGGCATTAGTGGCGCCTGCTGTATTGCAGTAGTTCGAGTAACCAAGATTTTTGTGAGGTAAGCGATTTGTGAAACGCATAGGTTAATGTTAGTCAGGGCCATTCTTTCGTAAGGATTTTTTGAAAGTCAGATTGCGTTGCGCTAAAAATATTGTGTGTCAGGATAAGCACAGTCGTGTAAAATTGTTCAAAGGGGACGTTTCAGCCTCAATGTGATAATTACATTACCACAAAGACAATGTCCCTATTCTAAACACATCAGCACGTTGCGGAAGGACAGGGTGTCCAGACGAGAGTGACAGTTTGTCAGTCGATTACGCAGCCCTCGCTAACCGATTCTATCCGCCAACCTTTTCTATTCGCCCGCATCTCGTGGTCGTGCGGTAGCGTTCTCGCTTCCCACGCCCGGGTTCCCGGGTTCGATTCCCGGCGGGGTCAGGGATTTTCTCTGCCTCGTGATGGCTGGGTGTTGTGTGCTGTCCTTAGGTTAGTTAGGTTTAAGTAGTTCTAAGTTCTAGGGGACTTACGACCACAGCAGTTGAGTCCCATAGTGCTCAGAGCCATTTGACCCATTTTTTTTTCTATTCGTTGGATCGCGTCAGAATTCAGACGACTTTTTGAGACAGAACTAACAGTTCCCGCCCTAAATATACTATCCCACCAAACAGCTACTAGACTGCAGCTTCTTTGAGACAGAGAAGTGATTACCGGCGTGCAGCAGAATATACGACGCGACAAACGTCTGAAAGCTGATGCCTTTCAATGTCCCTGAATAACGTCCGATGTTTGGGGTTCACTCGCTCCTACTGCAAGGAAACGAAAGGGACGCTATGGAATACAGGGCGTCGGTCGCAAGGGCTCGTCCGTTCGCACAGTATTACTTTTCTGTAGTCATAATCAGTGTACTGCGAAAACATATTAGTAAAAACGATGCCTTCCGGACGTATTGTCTGTGGCGTTGGTTGAACAGTGGAAGGCTCAGTGGGTGCCCGGAAAGTGCTCGTGCTCTGCGTTGCGTCGACACTACCGGTTATGTTAAGCATCTGGCAGTAATTTATGCGCGTCCTCCTCATTGGGGAGCATCCGGCAGGTATTCGCCGGCGGCTGCCAAAGGCGCACTCCGAGAATGAGGCAGCTCCACCTAGCGCCCAGCCGTCGCCCGAAGTTGGCAATTCTGCCTATGTCGGTTGACTACAGTCTCCTGCCGTTCTGGTGTCGGTGCATCAACGAATAAACGTTGCTGCAGAGTTTCCAGTTGTAAATGGAAGGAACAAGACGATTTCATCAGAAGGTGATAGATCGAGATAAAGAGAGGGCACACCTTGTGTTACCCCTCACTTGCCCATCGCTTCCTCTATGAAACCCAAGGAATATAATACCATACCGTGTGGGCTCGAAAGCATGTGACGCGATCCTGTAAATCAAGCAGTCACTCTGAACACTGATTGAGAAAGCTAATAAACATGTCTGTGTTGGTGAACATGAAATGCAGTATAAGGATAGAGCCCAAATGCGACTGATATACGAGGTGTGGCTAGAAAAAAACCGGACTAGTACTGGTGAAACAATAAAACGAATGCAATAAGGCTGAAAGTCGCGTGGCCTGTCACGAGACTCTCGCTCCGCCTACTGCTCGAGTTTCATCTGCCTCCTGCACTCAGTCTGCCCGTGGCGTCTGTTTTAAGTAGTTGACGTTTTGTCTGTGCGTCGGAAAATGTTGAGTGTACAGAAAGAACAGCGTGTTAACATCAAATTTTGTTTCAAACTAGGAAAATCTGCAAGTGAAACGTTTGTAATGTTACAACAAGTGTACGGCGATGATTGTTTATCGCGAACACAAGTGTTTGAGTTGTTTAAACGATTTAAAGATGGCCGCGAAGACACCAGTGATGACACTCGCACTGGCAGACCATTGTCAGCAAAAACTGATGCAAACATTGAAAAAGTCGGTAAACTTGTTCGACACTTTCCTTGTCAACTCCTGTTAACTCAGACACGGCTCTGATTGTTAAACGGCGATCTTGTCGAACAAGTTTACCGATTTTTTCAATGTTTGCATCAGTTTTTGCTGACAATGGTCTGCCAGTGCGAGTGTCATCACTGGTGTCTTCGCGGACATTTTTAAATCGTTTAAACCACTCAAACACTTGTGTTCGCGATAAACAATCATCGCCGTACACTTGTTGTAACATTACAAACGTTTCACTTGCAGATTTTCCTAGTTTGAAACAAAATTTGATGTTAACACGCTGTTCTTTCTGTACACTCAACATTTTCCGACGCACAGACAAAACGTCAACTACTTAAAACAGACGCCACGGGCAGACTGAGTGCAGGAGGCAGATGAAACTCGAGCAGTAGGCGGAGCGAGAGTCACGTGACAGGCCACGCGACTTTCAGCCTTATTGCATTCGTTTTATTGTTTCACCAGTACTAGTCCGGTTTTTTTCTAGCCACACCTCGTACATTCTACAGCCATGATTTACAAAGCAATAGAAAACGAATGTTAAGCACTGAAATTGTGAGAAAAAGGGCATTAGTGTTCAGTATCTAGCTCACGTGTTATCAAATATCCTTTGAAAGGAAATGTACAAAAGTAATCAATGAAGCCCCTATTCTTTCTACGAGCGAGAGAGAGAAATCCTACCAAGGAGGAACAAAGGTGGAGCGTGACTGCATATTACCAAATCTGTGCGCCGTAAATACCGCCCTGTTGTGCTGGCGGTGGTTGCCAGTTTTTCACGAGATCCTCTGTGGTCCCAGGGCCGAAATAAGGCTGACTGATCTTGGCGGGTGCTACTTAAAACGCCCGGTCCCAGCATGAAAACACAAACTTCCAGGATAAGTGCTATTTTCTGTCGCCGTCCTAAATTGCCATTCCTAAAATAAGCTACGGGTGAATTCTGCGGTATATCCTGAGATATGCCAGCCCGTCATTACCAGCCTGGTGCTATCCATCAACTACCTCCCAGGAATGTATCCATGCGCTCCTGGAGACCTTCGTCAAACCAAGGAGCTTCTCTAACGCTCATCGCCATCTTGGTGACCACCAAAAATTACCTTTTGAAAAGCGTTGCCAAAAAATTAACTTCGCCCGAAGTTTTCCGTTGCAGAAAGAATAATGTTAAGTATAAGGGGCTGTCAAACGAAGACGAGACAAATAGAATAAATGTAGGTAAACTGTATTTCAAAACAAATGGCCATAGCTGTTAACATATTTATCCCACCGCGAGACAAGACAGCCAGTGCGTTCTGTAACAACTATAACGGCTTCTGACATCAAATGTAACAATTGTGTTACTAAATGTGACACTTCTGCTACTAAATGTAACTGAGTTTTCTCTTTTGATGCAAGATAATTGTCAGGATGAGCATTCTAAAGCATTCTGTCAGGGTGAAAATATTAAATAAATTAACTTTTCTCTCTTAATAACATGTGGGCAGGGTGGGTTCTTCCTTGGCTCGGGTATGAGGTCGAATGAAACATCATTTTTACATAAGAATAACTTTTATTTAAGATTTGTACAACTGTATCTTACGGAATATTCTGGTTCGGAGAGCGGCAGCTGTGTCGTTTGTGAAGTCTTCTGCTGCGGCAGCGGCGGCGGCGGCGGCGGCGTCTGATTACGCGTAGCGGTGTGTATCTCGTGTCCCGTCTCGCCCAGTTGACTGGAGACGCGCAGCGCGAGGTGGCCCGTTTAATTATTGCGAGCGAAGTCGTGCATCGGATGATACCTTGGGTGTGGCGTCCCAGTGTTTCTCTTCTCTATGCGGCCGCGTGTGTTCTGCGTCGGCCAGCGGAGCGGCGCGGCGGGGGAAGGCCAGTGTGGCGGACTCGAACCACGGACTCCCGCTTGCCAGTCTTCGGCTGTCAGGTCTTCATCCCAGCTCACAGGTGACTACTGATGTGAGGCCGTCTCCTTCCCGTCCTCACGAGTCACCCGGGTATGTAAAAACCCGACTTCAAATACCTTTTAACTTCTGTCTTCTGGCGCTGCGGCTGCTGCTTGCTATTCCATTACAGCGGCGGACTTAGTTCGTCTGTGCATGATGCAGACTCTTCTTGCATAACGGTCTTCAGCACCGGAACTGACTGAAAACTACTGCTACTCTTCTTTTCTTCCTTCTTCGTCTCTCATCTCGTCTCCGTCTCCGTCTCCGTCCCCGTCTTCATCTGACTTCCTCTGCATCCCTCTGGCCCACTGCGTCTCGCGTATTTATTCACTTCAGTTTACTGGAGGTGAACGACTTCACGGTCATTGCCTCGTCTGTCACGTTGAAAAGCTTCTCGAAGAATCTTCTTAACGTCGGTCGTTGGCTCTTGGAATGTAGGCGAGGGCCTTTGCTCACATACGACAACTGAGAAACACGTGAGCCGGTCGGGCGATGCCCTGACGGCTGAATCGACAGCGCCCGCTTATGTGGAAGTTGCTGACTCCACGGTCATTGTCTCTTCTGTTCTGCTGTTCGGCCCGCTGTTTGCGAGTATGTAACTCTCTAAACTAAACAAAGTTTTTCATCTATATTCTAATTTCTAGTTCACTTTGATTTCACTAATTTATTTACTTAAGTACCACTCAACATTCCTCCACCCTTCGGAGAAATTCGCCCTCGAATTTATCACTCAACATTCCTCCACTCTTCACACGGCAAAAGCACAAGCAATGAAAACTCTCGACTTAGAAGATTACACACGCTTCACATTAAGTATGTTGAAAATACTTTATCACTTTACTAAAGCACTGTACGCTCATAAATCACATGGTTCTTACATAAATGGTTGTAATAAGTGTAACAAACCTTGATGACAATGAATAAACAAAAATAGATTATTCACTTAGAAAATTACATAGCAACACCTGTTTAATCTACCCTATATGAATGCAAGAATATTTATTCTACAGTATTGTTTATTTTAACATGAGTCTGTTTAATAAAGAGTGAAGTACAATAAACAAAATTAATACACTAATGCTCAAAAGTAACCACTGAAGTACACCAGTTAAGAGTGTGGTATCCAATTAACAGCGATTTGATGAAGTGGTATATTATTATTTGGCTTATTTTTTCGTCTTAGATAAAAGAAAACTGTACAAAGTAGAAACACCAACACAAAGGTTCCAGATATACCCGTTCCTAGCATTATAATTTTAGTTTTGCGTTCACCTTTTAATTTTAAGACATGTTGCATCATAACATTGGCATCAATTTTGCCTTGCTGTGAGTTTATGAACATGTCTAATGACTTCAGAAGGGAACTGTCAAGGGAGTCATTGAGGTAGGATAGGTTTTGTAGGAAATGCTTGCATGGCGTCTTCTGAAAAGAGCAAACAACATGGTTATGAACCTACCAACCTAGTAAAAACAAAGAAAAGAAGGAATACATTATTAACTACAAGATCTACCTGTTTCTACGTTCAACTTTTTCTTTCTTAAAAAATAAACCATTATCATTTATTAATTATTTACATTTGTACATTATCCACAGTCTACTAAGATTCCACTAGGACATTCGCACTCTTGATCGAAGATTGTATGGTGCCATGTCTGTATGTTGTGCTGGCGTGGCCACTATTTTTCCTTTACGGGAACTTCCTCCACCCTTCGGAAAAGCAGACACTATTGTTGAAGGAATTACATCTGGAGCGCCCTTAAAAGGTTTTAAACGACTTGCATGGACAATAGTAGTTCGGGTGGGCAGTTGCAGTTTGACGTTGACTGGTGACGTGATCTCAATAATTTGATAAGGACCTCTGTAGTTTGTTACAAATTTCTTCGTTTTTCCTTTTGCAACGTAAGGAGTTGAAAGCATAACCCACTGACCGATTTTGTAATTTGGATATTTAGCTTGGGTATTACCTAATCTTTCCTGTCGTTCCAAAGCCTTTGTATTAGATTTTTGAACCTTTTTCCATACATCCTTCATCATTCGACTGAAATCTCTTACTGTTTCTCCGACTTTTCCATTTTTCTGCCTGATTACATCAAAAGGGGACGGCATTTTTCTGCCATAGACCACTTCATAAGGTGACATGCCAGTTGCTTCATGCGTTTTGGCGTTGTATACCGACACGATTATTGGTAAATACGTATCCCAATTAGAATGTTGTTCGTTAATATAATAACTAAGCATCTTGCCAATTGTCCGATGAACTCTTTCTGTGCGCCCGTTGCACTGAGGGTGTAACGGAGTTGTGCGTAATTTACGTATTTTTAGTAAGTGGCATAGCTGTTTCATTAGCTCAGACATAAAATTAGATCCCTGATCTGTGATAATAGCTTCAGGTACGCCAAATTTAAGTATCCAGTTGTTAACTAAAGCTTGGGCAACTGTATTTGCTTGCTGATCTGGGAGACTCACCATAGCTAGATAGCGTGAAAAGTGATCTATAATTGTAAGGACATACTTATTACCAGCCGGTGTTTTATGAAATGGCCCGTAGAGATCCACTCCGCAGATTTGATATGGACATGAAGCCTCGGGGAGCCTCTGTAAGGGTATTTTTGAACGAGAAAGTTCAGCTCGTTGTGCGCACGCAATGCAATTACGAACGTACTGCGCAACATCCTGCTTTCTGGTTTGCCACCAAAATCGCTCTGCTACACGTCTTTCGGTTGTCCGCTGTCCACCGTGTCCTGCAAGGATATGATCGTGGGCCTCTGCCATTATTTCTTGTCTAAGGTGTTGGGGAACAACAATTCGCGGTCCAAGTTTTGTTTTACGGCATAATACACCATCTTCAAAGCAAAATTGTTTTTGAGTTGCGTATTTTTTGCATTCTGTATCCTCATCTTGTGCCTTTCTCCAGTCCTCAGTATCTCGGCCTGTTGCTTCCAAAAGTGCTATTTTCCGACTTAGGCAATCTGCATTCGTGTGTTTTTTGCCTGGTTTATGGATAACTTCGAAATCCATTTCGGAAAGACATAGGGCCCAACGGGTGAGACGACTAGATGGATCCTTTAATCCAAGCAACCATTTTAAAGCTGCGTGGTCTGTAATGACCTTGAATTTCCTACCATACAAGTAGCATTTAAAGTATTTGATGCCATAAATAACACTTAACAATTCTTTCTCCGTTGTGGAATAATTTCTTTCTGCCGTTGTTATTTGTCTCGAAGCGTAGGCTATGGGGTGTTCCGCGCCATTAATATTCTGACTCAAAACAACTCCTACTGAATGACCACTTGCGTCACAGGATAAAATAAATTCTTTATTATAATCTGGGTAGGCTAATACTGGACTGTGTGTTAACTTATCTTTAAGGGTTTGAAATGCTAATTCACAATCTTCAGACCAATGAAATTTTGCACCCTTTTTCAATAATTGGGTTAAGGGTCGGGCAATTTCAGCGAAATTTTGAACATATTTCCGGTAGTACGATGCGAGACCAATGAAACTTTGTACTTCCTTAACGCGTTGTGGTGTTGGGAAGTCCTTAACTGCCGAAATTAATCGAGGATCTGTTTTAATTCCTTTTTCACTAATGACATGCCCTAGGTATGTAACCTCTGTCAATGCAAAAGTACATTTTTCCATATTTAATGTTAATTTAGCTTTTCTAAGTCTCTGAAAAACATTACGCAGACGCACAGCATGTTCATTAATGTCTTTGGAGAATACAATAATATCGTCTAGATATACACAACATTGCTGAGTTTTGAGTCCTCGCAATACTCCATCGAGTAGTCTTTGAAAAGTTGCTGGTGGATTTTTCAAACCGAAAGGCATTCTTTTAAATTGCCAGTGGCCTCCAGGGGTAGAAAATGCTGTTTTATGCCTATCTTCAGGAGCAACTTCCAATTGATGATATCCACTACGTAGATCGATTGTTGAAAAGTATTTACTGTTACCCAAACTGTCAATGATATCTGTAATGTTTGGAAGAGGATAAACATCTGATATAGTTTGTTTGTTAAGGTGTCTGTAGTCACAACAGAATCTATATCGTTTCGTACCGTCGGGAGACTTCTTTGGAATAATTACGATATTTGAATTATAAGGCGAATCAGAATATTCTATAATTCCATCTTTTAGATGCTGTTCTATAAATTCATCCAGTACTGGCTGTAAGTGATGCGCAACTCTATAAGGCTTCCTATAAACGGGGGGGCTATTTCCTGTTGGGATCCTATGCTGTGTGATATCTGTTGCTGGCAGTGGACCTTCTGCATTAAATAAATCTTGAAACTCAACTAAAACTGCTTCTATCGTGTCTCTATCCTTTCCTTGCAAATGCTGAATCTTCTGGCGTAATGCGGTTTTATAGGCGTCTGGTTTCCGACCATCGTTAATATCTGACCAAATGAAATCTTCTTCTTCAAAAGTACTGACTGTAGCTACTAATATTCCCTTATGCAACTCTTTGTCCTCCACTCCGAAATTGTCAATATGTACCGGTACTTTTCTTTCTCCCTCAACGTCTAGAACCCGTACAACACTTCTACGTACAAAACAATGTGATACATCTAATTCCTCATTTTCCTCTAAAGGCTCTATTAGACACACTGTATCTGTAGGTACCTCGGGGTCAACGGTCATCCAGAAAAGTTTTCCTGAGCCAGATGGTATCTGATCCCGCAAATCAACCTTCAAGGACGTTGCACGCAGTGCAGTTGATTTCGCCTTCCGGTTAGGGAAATCTTGCGGCAGAGGGCCCTTTGCAGCGGTGTCACCTAGCTGAAACACTATTCCGCTAAGTTCTACAGTTTGCTGTCTGAGGTCGATTTTAGCGTGATGTTTATTCAGGAAATCCAGTCCTAGGATCGCGTCGTACCCGTCAGTTACTTTTGTTACCACCTCTACATTTTCCTTAAATTGTACACCGTGAATATAGAAAATAAGTGATGTACATCCTAATGACTTCACTCTACCTCCTCCTACTCCACTCAATCTATACCTTGGAGGGTCATATTTCTTTTCTCCAATACATTCATTACTTACTATTGATACGTTTGCACCTGTATCCACTAGTATCCTTGCCTCTTTATCCTGTATGGTAGCAGATAACCAGCATTCCGCCTTCACATTAGCCTTAATGGCATGAAATTTTATTGGGAACGCCTGGCGGCGGTTCCGACATTCCCGTTGGAGTTTAACTGATTTCTATTTCCAAACACTTTCTTAGACTTGCATTCCTTGAATGTGTGACCTATTCTTTGACAATTAGTGCATTGAGGTTGTCTGCAGTTTTTTGCTATATGTCCCTGTCGATCGCACCTAAAACATCGTACTCCTGCTGAAAATACATTTCGCTTCTCCTTGTATCTGGTATCAATGTCGATTTCTTCAAAAGCCGTCGCCACAGATACAGCTTCTGCTAAATTTTTAGGAAACTCTGCCCTGACACGACGGGACGTTTCAGGAGGTAACCTACGTAAAAATGTATCCAGAGCTCTATTTTCTGCCTCTTGTAAAATAACTTTATTTGCTTCATCACTAGTTGTCAACTGATAGGTGTTAATATTAACTTTTCTAATCCTATCTACAAAACTTTCTAACGACTCGTTTTGCCTCTGAGTGATAGTGTTTAATTTTTCCCTATAAAATCTACAGCTGTTCTGTTTTTGAAAACGTTTAAGCAATCCTTTCTTCAATTCCTCAAATGTTGGAGCATTCCGTAATTCTTCATGGTATAATACGTGTGCTTTAGCCTCTCCTAGCAATCTTAACTTTGTCATTTGTAAGAGCTGTTCATCTGACCATGATCCTAACTTTGCAGCTGCTACTAAATCATCAAAAAAGGCTGTTATGTCTTCGCCAGATTTACCTGAAAAAGGAGTTACTAAGGCTGCTGCTGAGGAATCTAGGGTGGGAGGGATTGAACTGGTTTGCCTAACCTCACTCAACTGTTTAAACAATGCATTATTATCGTTTTTAAGCGGTGCTATCTGATTAACTAAGCTCTGAATAGCTTCCTCAGTAGAAACCGCTTGTGGTGCTGACTCTGACTTTGTACGATTTCGTGTCATCATTTTACAAACTATTAGTTACACAATATTACCATACTGAATTCAAAAGATGTTTAGATATTTTCGACAAACTCTTAAAATTATGAGAGAGAATACGCATCTAAATAAAGAAAATATTACGACTGCTATGCAAACCTCTATCCTTTCACACATTAAACAATACTAACTGTGGACCTTTAGTGACTGTCATTCACACCTCATATTGAGCCAAGGGTTTTTTCTCTGACACCAAATGTAACAGTTGTGTTACTAAATGTGACACTTCTGCTACTAAATGTAACTGAGTTTTCTCTTTTGATGCAAGATAATTGTCAGGATGAGCATTCTAAAGCATTCTGTCAGGGTGAAAATATTAAATAAATTAACTTTTCTCTCTTAATAACATGTGGGCAGGGTGGGTTCTTCCTTGGCTCGGGTATGAGGTCGAATGAAACATCATTTTTACATAAGAATAACTTTTATTGAAGATTTGTACAACTGTATCTTACGGAATATTCTGGTTCGGAGAGCGGCAGCTGTGTCGTTTGTGAAGTCTTCTGCTGTTAAGTATAAGGGGCTGTCAAACGAAGACGAGACAAATAGAATAAATGTAGGTAAACTGTATTTCAAAACAAATGGCCATAGCTGTTAACATATTTATCCCACCGCGAGACAAGACAGCCAGTGCGTTCATGGAAAATGTGGTGACAGTACTCACGATTCCAGAGAGTACCACACAACACTCAAAACGGTTCAAATGGCTCTAAGCACTATGGGACTTAACAACTGAGGTCATCAGACCCCTAAACTTAGAACTATTTAAACCTAACTAACCTAAGGACATCACACACACCCATGCCCGAGGCAGGAGTCGAACCTGCGACCGCAACAGCCGCGTGATTCCGGATTGAAGTGCCTAGAACCGCTCAGCCAGCGCGGCCGGCAAACAACAATCGATAAGAGGCTCTCGAAATACTCGTAGCGCAGCAGCTCTATAGGCTGGCAGTACGAAATATACCGAGGTCAGCCAGGGGGCGCAGCGGCAACCCATAGACATCACGTTTGTGGATAGCGCTTGGTCGATGACTCGTTAAATGCTGGAGCACTGAGTTACGGCAGACAGTTCCCTTCAGTTCAAATGGTACAAATGGCTCTGAGCATTATAGAACTTAACATCCGAGGTCATCAGTCCCCTAGAACTTAGAACTACTTAAACCTAAGCAACCTAAGGATATCCATGCCCGAGGCAGGACTCGAACCTGCGACCGTAGCGGTGGCGCGGTTCCAGACTGAAGCGCCCACAACCGCTCGGCCACAGCGGCCGGCCAGTTCCCTACAGTGTGCCGAGTCGTGTACAGTCTTCACTTCCCGTCGAAGCTGCAGTGTTCGTCCGTCGTCTCCGAGACTTAGGCTCCGTAGGCATCGTAGAGCAGCTCTGGAGTCTACATAGGCACAGTGACAGGCCTTTAGTATCTTGGAGAACTTTGTATTGCGCCAAAAATTTTTGTTACTATTTTTTCGTTTCACATTACTTAATAGAGCCGACTCAGTCTCGACAAGAAAATGGATGTGTTAGGCTTTGACATGTTATAGTATGTAAAGACCGAGAGAAAAAGCTGACGAAAACTAGGTCGCAATCAGAGATGCTCCATCACCACAGAGGGTGGGTAGCAGCGCGGGTCAGCGACGCTAAAACTCTTGCAGCTGGCCACCAGAAACGTTACCGAAGGCCATGAAGAATGAACTTAACATGTACAAGGGATAATCACAGTTCTAAGTTTGTTCGAAAAATAGTTCTTAGTTCGATCCTCGAAGAAGGAAGCGTGAGTAGTCGTTGTTATCACGCAGATGAGTAACGGTCGGTCGTAGTGGTGTATAACAGGACACTGACGTGTCATAGTTTGATTCTGAATTCTCGTTCGTCAAGAGTAATAATATACTCCAACAAGTTAACTGAAATTCGGCAGCCAGTCTTGAGGTAGGGAGTTTAATCGACTGGATTAGTACGGAGAAGTGTTGGTGTCTGCGCGGCAGCCCAACGTGATTACTATATGAGCACACGATAATTTAGATTCAGAAGATAGCTAGGTGGATGTCCGCGTAACGCTACGCACTGTGGATTATAAATACGGAAATACCGTACGCGATTATATGGTAGATCTGTTGATGAATTTTGAAGAATAGCTGGTCGTACCGGCTATTAGATGTTGTGTAGGTTTCTTTTCTTTGGTTAGGGATTCATGTGAATGTTGGAGAACTCATCCGTTAACTATCCAATATTTTGGATAGTTTGGAGTATTGATCGCGTGCACCATAGAAGATGACACAGCTGATATAATAGTGGGTGTACATGAATACGGAGTGAGAATCGGCCAATTAGAATTATTATTATTGCGTGTTCAGAAACTCAAGACCACCTACTGAGGTGAGACCTTTAGTTTTGAGGTCCGGGCCGCACAACTTTACATTATTGCGCGTTAATATACTGTACCAATATCGTGATTGTCTTTGGAAATAGACAATCTTCCTATAATTTGACCGAGTCAAGGCAGGAAACGATCCAATCAAGAAGCATTTAAAGGAGGGACGAAAGGTGGTTATCTCTTACGATTCATGTGCTGTAATTGATTTAGAAACTTCAAGGTGTAGTGGGTACGAGAATGTCAGCGCCTGAAGAGGACTGAATTTTTAGGTTTTTTGTTTATGGTTTTTTTTGAGTTTGTTTTCCGATTCGAAGGGAAATAGTTTATAAAGAGCACTTGAACCAATAATTTCAAGATAAAAATAAAGTTGCTTAATCATGTGAAAATTTAAAACTGTGTTCTGCGTACATCATTTGTAGTACACGGAAAGTACTAAAGAAAGTTTTCATTCTTTTAGTAAAGGGAAAGAACGAGATAAAGAGACTAAGATAAAGAAAGAGAGAGAAAAAGTGATTTTTTCAGAGTTGCTTTATGGAAAGTTAATTAAAATAAAGTTAATCCCATGTACTAGAATTTGCAAAGGCCAAAAATATAATATTACATAAACGTAGAAAACCAAAGATCTAGCTATACGTTATTTGAGAAATATGTAAAAATAACTGTATTGAGTCGGACTTGGTCAAAAGAAGGAATCTTTGGAAAGCAAAAGATAGTACAAATACTTAAAGAGAAGCAACATTAGAAAAGAATAGGTTCGCAATAGATTTGGAACATTGGAATAAAATGAATTCGAGGGATGCGAATAATACAGTCGCTGGTTCGCAACGGAATGTAAATAAGCGGTAATAATAGCATCGCTGCTTTATCAGAAACTAAAGACATACAAATACAGAATACTTCATGAAAGTATAATACGCTTGTAGGATTATTAAACAAGATTGTGCATGCTCACGTTGAACCGGAATAGTACTCTATTGGTGTTTGCAAATTTGGTTCCGTACTAGAAGGCCGTCGCTGTTATATTTGTGGGAGTGCATATCTCACACGTAAGTTTATGCAGACGACAGCATTGTGGTGGAATTAGCCACAGTGAAAGTTAGTTTTTTGTTATCACCAGTAGTATGAGTTTTTTAGTGGTATTGAAGCTCAGCAGTGCTAGATATTAGAATATTAATTTATGCTGTTGCTAATATTGATTAGACGTTACGTCGTTGTGACAGTTTTGACGCACGCTCTCCTTTTTCGTTTTTTTTTTTTTCGCTATTAGCATGTGTTCCATCGTAATACTCGGAGAGTGACTTTGATATCCTAACAGAAAAATGTTTGCGGTTGCCTACGGAACCATCATTCTGCCCAAACGCGCATATCTCCGTCCGAAGCAAATCGACGGCAACTAATGTCTATCTTCAGAGCTCAAAAAATGTGAAAATCGGATGGGGAGGGACCGGGAGTGTATGAAGGATCCGTAATGACCTCCCAGCGAAACTTCTGCACCGCAGTCGGAACAATTTTTGCAGCATGTGGCCTCGCCCTTATGTTACAAGTTTGTTGTGACTATGCTGCAGACGTTTCACTGGGAACCTCCATACATCTCCCCATGCGATTTCCATATTTTTGGGGCCCCGAAGAAAGATGTTGGTTGCCGTCAATTTGCTTCGGACGAAGCGGTGCAAGTCTGGCTACAATCATGATTCCGTAGGCAATCTTAAGCGTTTCCCCATGAAGACATAGACCGTTTTGTCTCGCTGTGGGATGGATGTAGTAACAGTTATGGCGATTACTTTTAAAACAATAAACTGTTTATTTACTTTTCTTCTGTCTGTCTCGTCTTCATTTGACTCCATTTTATAATTTCCATTTCACTCTGTTCTAGAGGACACACAGAATATCGGAGAGGAGGGCTTTTCTTAAATTTATATCTTAATTTATTTGTGGTTCTAGGCGCTGCAGTCTGGAACCGCAAGACCGCTACAGGTTCGAATCCTGCCTCGGGCATGGATGTGTGTGATGTCCTTAGGTCATCATCATCATCATTTAAGACTGATTATGCCTTTCAGCGTTCAGTCTGGAGCATAGTCCCCCTTATAAAATTCCTCCATTCAGTGCTAACATTGGTGCCTCTTCTGATGTTAAGCCTATTACTTCCAAATCATTCTTAACCGAATCCAGGTACTTTCTCCTTGGTCTACCCCGACTCCTCCTACCCTCTACTGCTGAACCCATGAGTCTCTTGGGTAACCTTGCTTCTCCCATGCGTGTAACATGACCCCACCATCTAAACCTGTTCGCCCTGACTGCTACATCTATAGAGTTCATTCCCAGTTTTTCTTTGATTTCCTCATTGTGCACACCCTTCTGCCATTGTTCCCATCTACAAGTACTTGCAATCATCCTAGCTACTTTCATATCCGTAACCTCAACCTTATGAATAAGGTAACCTGAATCCACCCAGCTTTCGCTCCCATACAACAAAGTTGGTCGAAAGATTGAACGGCGCAGAGATAACTTAGTCTTGGTACTGACTTCCTTCTTGCAGATGAGAGTACATCGTAGCTGAGCGCTCACTGCATTAGCTTTGCTACACCTCGCTTCCAGTTCTTTCACTATGTTGCCATCCTGTGAGAATATGCATCCTAAGTACTTGAAACCGTCCACCTGTTCTAACTTTGTTCCTCCTATTTGGCACTCAATCCGTTTATATTTCTTTCCCACTGACATTACTTTCGTTTTGGAGATGCTAATCTTTATACCACAGTCCTTAAATTTCTGATCTAGCTCTGAAATATTACTTTGCAAACTTTCAATCGAATCTGCCATCACAACTAAGTCATCCGCATATGCGAGACTGCTTATTTCGTGTTCTCACATCTTAATCTCACCCAGCCAGTCTATTGTTTTCAACATATGATCCATAAATAATATGCAGAACAGTGAAGACAAGTTGCAGCCTTGTCTTACCCCTGAAACTACTCTGAACCATGAACTCAATTTACCGTCAACTCTAACTGCTGCCTGACTATCCATGTAAAGACCTTTAATTGCTTGTAAAAGTTTGCCTCCTATTCCATAATCACGTAGAACAGATAATGACTTCCTCCTAGGAACCCGGTCATATGCCTTTTCTAGATCTATAAAACATAGATACAATTCCCTATTCCACTCGTAACACTTCTCCATTATTTGCCGTAGGCTAAAGATCTGGTCCTGACAACCTCTAAGAGGCCTAAACCCACACTGATTTTCATCCAATTTGTCCTCAACTAATACTCGCACTTTCCTTTCAACAATACCTGAGAAGTTTTTACCCACAACGCTGATGAAAGAGATACCTCTGTAGTTGTTACAATCTTTTCTGTTTCCTTAGGTGAGTTAGCTTTAACTAGTTCTAGGGGACTAATGACCTCAGAAGTTGAGTCCCATAGTGCTCAGAGCCATTTTTTTTGTTAAGAACGAACATTTTATATAAAAAGGCAATACCACCGCTCCTGTGCTGTGGAAAGTCATTTATGAGGACCACAATCGGGTTCACACCAATTTAGTTCATCCTAAATCGATCTAAAAATGGATTAAAAAGGAAGCATTTTACAACATTTATTTTTACACTGGCGTAGTAAATACTGCTATATAGAGTAGAGTAGTCCCGTACATTAGGTGCTTACATAAATTGTATCTACAATATTATTGTACCCTGTCACGAAGCCTCTCCCCTTCCTTCACCTTAAAACCCGCTGGAAACGTTTGTCAAATTGATAAGGGGCTTGCCCTAAAATAAAATAAAACGAGTATTTGGTGCGGAGGCAGTAAAATAAGCCCTAAAAAGCGTGCGAAAATACATTGAGCCGTGGCGGACTGGCCCCAGCACCGAGTACGCTCCTTATATCGTTGCGATCAATTTTGGAGGGTTCAAATGGTTCAAATGGCTCTGAGCACTATGGGACTCAACATCTTAGGTCATAAGTCCCCTAGAACTTAGAACTACTTAAACCTAACTAACCTAAGGACATCACACACACCCATGCCCGAGGCAGGATTCGAACCTGCGACCGTAGCAGTCCCGCGGCTCCGGACTGCAGCGCCAGAACCGCTAGACCACCGCGGCCGGCAATTTTGGAGGGTACATGAGGTCTTTGCACATCGTGTGGCTTTTATTCCGGGTTGGCAGGCTTCAAGAGTCGGTCGTTCGCTTTCAAAAGGAAAACATAGAGAGACGTGGGACGTCTCCAGAGAAAGGAGTGTCGACTGCGACCGTTTGTGCCCTATCAGCGTGATATACCGCGCAATTGTATTGGTCGGCAAGTCTGTGTTTTGGGGCAGCTCGGAGATCCAAGTTTCGTGATTTCTATCAAGGGAAAGGTCCCTGAAGGAATTTGGTTAAGCTTTTTGAGCCGCTGAGTTGTGCTGTGTGCAAACATCAAGTAAGTTAGCCGTTAGTGTATCTGCCTGAGCGACGCGTTGAGAGGCGTTTCACTCGCTAGATGATTGTGGAACTTACACAGCCGTTAATCGAAGAGTATGTGGATGAGCTCGCTGTGAGCTGGTTAAATATTGCCTTCGCAGTGAAGTCTAAGTTATAAATGTATTAAGTGATTGAAAACTGCACCTAAGTTATATTATTATTGTTACTGGTGAACCCTCCTTAAATGGTTTCAATTCAAAGGGCAGTGATTGCTGTGGACGGAACATTTTGTAGACTGATGCACGTATGCCTGACGCAAGGATTCTGCCCTGTATTTTGTGTGTGTTTCAGGGAGTTGCAATTGTCCTGTGTTTGTCAAAAGCTGCTGTAAGCGCCAACGCCTTGGCGGGGAGTGAGGCGTAACCCGCAGCCTAGATCCTGCAGTGTTTACGTAACCCTGCCACGGCTGGATTGCTTTGGGCCAAGATCCCATACAAAAATATTAGTATATTCTTTCCTTCTACCAAGGCGGGTAAAACGCGTATGTAACTTATGATTTGCTAGTGTTTAAACAAATGTTTTTTGGGTTGCATAAAGATAGACCTGCAACTACGGATAATCTCGGTTTGTTTCATGGAAATCTTTCTTGCTTCTGTTACATATCTATGTTATAGTGAATTGTGGTTAACCACGTGAGATAATTGTTGTTTGGGCCATGTAGTATTTAAATGCAATTAAGTGGCTGGCCCACTCTAATAGGAACTGTACTGTTAGTTGTAAGCTTTTGTCAAGTGTGGCACAGCCACGGCAATACTGTGTTTGCCAGTTGTTTCTGAACTGTTTTACATGCACTTTATGGTTATACTTGTTTTGTTACAATAAGAACTTATACTAAGGTAACTGCTGCTTGTAGTGAAGATTGTGGCGAATGATCTGCAGGAACCTCAAGTTAATAAATTATGTGTAAATCAAAGTACGACTACCAACCATGATTCGCCATCCCGTTTCCCGTCCCGATAATAGTTGTGGTATGGATTGTGCAAAGTCGTATTTAAGGGGCCACGTACCATATTATCAGCTGGAGACAATGTGGGAACCGCCATGAGGAACACTGAACTGGTAAGAGCTCTATGTAAGCAGGCATGACGAAAACAGCATTGACCATGGTATTCGAAAACACAGGGAGATGGCGCTAGAGAAAGTGGGGTTCGTGCACCGAACGGCGGAGCGTGAAAGGGAGGGAGATAGAGGGAGAGAGAGAGAGAGGTGCTGTACATAAAAATAAATTGCAGTTTAAATCAGCAAGTGATATAAAACATGGTAGATATGTGCAGAGAAAACACGGTAATTCCTATATGATGCATAGTACTAAAATTTACAATGGATTTTATTACACGCAATTTGAAAAGCAATGAACAAGTAAACAGTAAAAGGTTTTTGCCTGTTTGATAATACGTTGTCGAAAAATAAGAAAAAAGGGCTATCTGCTTAGATAGTCAAGTTTTCCTAAAATATTTCTATTTTTCAATTCTGTGCGGATGTTTTTGTAAGGCTCGGAAGCCGTATTGTCTATTGCGATATGAGAGCTGACGGTCTTTGGTTGAGATGAAAATTGTACCATATCGCGATTCATATTTAGCCTTCGTACTAAACCCCTGTCAATATTACGTACAAAAACGCTGTTGTAACCATTCGAGGCTGCTATAAATTTTATTGTCTGAAACTCGCGTTCGGAAGCCTCGCTTGATATCGATACACTATGCAGCCTGTTCAAAAGTGTTCTAAGTGCCGCCCTCTTATATTGCAGTGAATTTCTGACAATAAAATTTACAGCAGCCACGAATAGTTACGACGAAGTTTTTGTAAGTAACATTAACAGGGGTCTAGTACCAAGGCTACACAAGAAACGCGATGTGGTACAATTTTCACCTCAATCAAAGACCGTCAGCTCTCTTATCACAACAGACAATACGGTTTCCACTAGAAAAAAGTAACACAACATCTTTGCAGATATTTCTGACAGAATAGGCAGACACCTAGCTTATGTATTACTAAGAACAACCGACAAAAAGTTAGACATAAGGAAAGTATGCTTCGTGGTAGGTTTAAGTTATCGGGTATCTGCTCCATCTCTTGTCAGGACTGTGAAGAATATTTCTCCAGAATAGGTGCGATCTTGTTTAGTTGCCATATATTTTCGCTTAATGGGATGTAACGGTTGTTCTGCACTTCTGGGTGATGACGTTACGCTTTGCTGCCAAATAATAAGTGAGGAACAAATGAAGGTTGTTTATAAAGCTATTAAAAACTACCTTGCCTGGATGGAACCCTGCGTTTCTTATGATGGACTTCGAAATTGCCATCGTCCTAGCAGCTAACAGTTTGTTTTCTGGCACAGAGATTACTGGTTGTTACCTTAATCAGTGATTGTGGAAACAAGTTCAGTGTTGCGGCCTGTTTCCAGCCTGTAATGGAAACGGGTAAATACTCTGTCGCTAAGATTGTGTTCTACTCTAGCACAGCTTTTCCTGGGCATGGTGGATGATGGTTAGCGGCGTATTCAGGTGAGCACACCTGAAAACAAAAAGCTACAGGACTTTTTTGACTATTACGTGGGCCGGTGGCTCGGCAACGAACAAATACTATGTGATCATAAACATAGGTTTTTCGTTTTAGGTGCATTATGCTGCCACCTACTGCCAGGTACTTCATATCAACGGCCTCAGTAGCCATTAGACGTGTGGGAGAGCAGAATGGGGCACTCCGTGGAACACAAGGACTTAGAACGTGGTCAGGTGATTGGGTGTTACTTGTGTCATACTTCTGTACGCGAGATTTCAACACTCCTAAACATCCCTAGGTCCACAGTTTCCGATGTGATAGTGAAGTGCAAACGTGAAGGAACACGTACAACACAAAAGCGTACAGGCCGACCTCGTCTGTTGACTGACAGACCGCCGACTGTTGAAGAGGGTCGTAATGTGTTATTGGAAGACATTTATCGAGTCCATCACACAGGAATTCCAAACAGCATCAGGGTCCACTGCAAGTACTATGACAGTTAGGCGGGAGGTGAGCAAACTTGGATTTCATGGTGGACCGGCTGCTCATAAGCCACACATCACGCCCCGCTTGGTGTAGGGAACGTAAACATTGGACGATTGAACAGCGGAAAAACGTTGTGTGGAGTGAGGATTCACGGTACACAATGTGGCGACCCGATTGCAGGGTGTGGGTACGGCGAATGCCCGGTGAACGTCATCTACCAGTGTGTGTAGTGCCAACAGTAAAATTCGGAGGAATTGGTGTTACGGTGTGGTCGTGTTGTTGTTTTGCATGGCACTATCACAGCACAGGCCTAGACTGATGTTTTAAGCACCTTCTTGCTTCCCACTGTTGAAGAGCAATTCGGGGATGGCTACTGCATCTTTCAACACGATCGAGCACCTGTTCATAATGCAAGGCCTGTGGCGGAGTGGTTATCCGGCAATAACGTCCCTGTAATGGACTAGCGTGCACAGAGTCCTAAGCTGAATCGTATAGAACACTTTTGGGATGTTTTGGAACGCCGACTTCGCACCAGGGCTCACCGATCGACATCGGTACCTCTCCTCAGTGCAGCACTCCGTGAAGAATGGGTTGCCATTCCCCAAGAAACCTAGCAGCACCTAATTGAACGAATGCCTCCGAGAGTGGAAGCTGTCATCAAGGCTAAGGGTGGACCAACACCAAATTGAATTCCAGCATTACCGATGGAGGGCGCCACGAACTTGTAAGTCATTTTCAGCAAGGTGTCCGGATACATTTGATCACATAGTGTATGACAAAGGAGTGGAGTTGCAGTGGAAGACGCCGTCGCACTAACGAAGTCTGTGCCGGCCGCGGTGGTCTCGCGGTTCTAGGCGCGCAGTCCGCAACCGTGCGACTGCTACGGTCGCAGGTTCGAATCCTGCCTCGGGCATGGATGTGTGTGATGTCCTTAGGTTAGGTTTAAGTAGTTCTAAGTTCTAGGGGACTGATAACCACAGCAGTTGAGTCCCATAGTGCTCAGAGCCACTAACAAAGTCTCAGAAAGATGAAACCGAGGAATAAATACACTACTGGCCATTAAAATTGCTACACCAAGAAGAAATGCAGATGATAAACGGGTATTCATCGGACAAATATATTATACTGGAACTAACATGTGATTACATTTTCACGCAATTTGGGTGCATAGATCCTGAGAAATCAGAACCCAGAACAACAACCTCTGGCCGTAAAAACGGCCTTGATACGCCTGGGCATTGAGTCAAACAGAGCTTGGATGGCGTGTACAGGTATAGCTGCCCATGCAGCTTCAACACGATACCACAGTTCATCAAGTAACTGGCGTATTGTGACATCCAGTTGCTCGGCCACCATTGAACAGACTTTTTCAATTGGTGAGAGATCTGGAGAATGTGCTGGCCAGGGCAGCAATCGAACATTTTCTGTATCCAGAAAGACCCGTACAGGACCTGTAACATGCGGTCGTGCATTATCCTGCTGAAATGTAGGGTTTCACAGGTATCGAATGAAGGGTAGAGCCACGGGTCGTAACACATCTGAAATGTAACGTGCACTGTTCATAGTGCTTTAAATGCGAACAAGAGGTGACCGAGACGTGTAACCAATGGCACCCCATACCATCACTCCGGGTGGTACGCCAGTATGGCGATGACGAATACACGCTTCCAATGTGCGTTCACCACGATATCACCAAACACGGATGCGACCATCATGATGCTGTAAACAGAACCTGTATTCATCCGAAGAAATGACGTTTTGCCATTCGTGCACCCAGGTTCGTCGTTGAGTACACCATCGCAGGCCCTCCTGTCTGTGATGCAGCGTCAAGGGTAACCGCAGCCATGGTCTCCGAGCTGATAGTCCATGCTGCTGCAAACGTCGTCAAACTTTTCGTGCAGATGGTTGTTGTCTTGAAAACGTCCCCGTCTGTTGAGTCTGAGATCGAGACGTGGCTGCACGATCCGTTACAGCCATGCGGATAAGATGCGTGTCATCTCGACTGCTAGTGATACGAGGCCGTTGGGATCCAGCACGGCATTCCATATTACCCTCCTGAACCCACCGATTCCATATTCTGCTAACAGTCATTCTATCCCACGCAAGGTGAGCAGCAATATCGCGATACGATAAACCGCAATCGACCTTTATCAAAATCGGAAACGTGATGGTACGCATTTGTCCTCTTTACACGAGGCACGTTTCAGCAGGCAACGCCGGTCAACTGCTGTTTGTGTATGAGAAATCGGTTGGAAACGTTCCTCATGTCAGCACGTTGCAGGTATCGCCACCGGCGCCAGCCTTGTGTGATTGCTCTGAAAAGCTAATCATTTGCATATCACAGCATCTCTTTCCTGTCGGTTAAATTTCACGTCTGTAGCTCGTCATCTTCGTGGTGAAGCAATTTTAATGGCCAGTATTGTACATTAATATCAAAAGTTCATCTGAATATTTACTCATTAGCCAAAAATTTTCGGTAAGATGCAGAGTACTATGGTCACAAATTGCAAAGGCTTCAAAGAAACTCCAAACTGACGCGTACTTGAAATCGTTTGTGACTTGGTTGGCCTACGAACAGAAGTTACAATCCTGAAGAAAACGCCAGAATCACTGAGAAATGTGTAAATATTGGAAAGCAGTTTTATGTAATTATTGGAAAAGTTGTGAAAATTGTAAATAAGTTTAATGGGAGACAAAAAGAGACTACCTGCTTGTGTTTTTCCCTGGAAACAACACAAAGCCGGCTAAATGTCTATCGATATTTGTAAGATATTTCCTAAAGAAGAGTGATAAGATTGTATCAAGGCCTAGCCTTTTCTAGGGAATAATATCTTGAGAAGTTCTTAGAATTTCTGTGGGTGGACACCAAATACGAAATCTTTGCAGCAGTAACACAGACAAATGACATGCAATTAAACCCATACCTCTCCCTCACTTTGAATATGAGAAAACCAGCATGAAACTGGTAAAGACAAAATAAATGATCACAAAAAAGTGACTGATCGGAGTTTTGCAACCTTTCAACATATGTTAAAACTATTTTCTAGTCAGACGTGTCTTAGACTGCAGCAAGCCTGTTGAGGATGCGGCTAGGCGAGCAAGAGAACTCACGCTCGCTCTCCGACTGGGTTGTAAGCCCTCACGCTAATGTGGGACAGTCAGACGTCGTTACGTAGCACAGGAGAGATACAAACGATTTACTGCCTTCAGAAGAGTTACCAGAATTAGATTCGCGTAGCCTCAGGTACGAACACACAGTATACACGACACACAAAACTAACTTTTCTTCTATTTTGCCGATAGGAGCCACATTTTAAAATCGTGTCTATTACGTAGAGACGTAGTAATAACCAAGTTTTGGAGTCTGTAACTTCGTTGGTTTTCGGGTTTTAAGTATTTAGTATAATTTTAATGATATTCTTGAATACTAACTTTTGTTATTCACAATACAATTTTCACATGCCATACGTTGTAATTACGTTCATAAGACATAGTAGTTCAACGATTCTGTGCATTCATTTTATAAGAAATATTAATAACATTTTTCGGTGTTTATTTCAAATTTCAGCCTTAATCTTTTTAATTATCGGTATATAATGTGACGATAAAATAAACAAATTACATTTTTGATAATATTAATGCAACGAAGTATGCAAACAAATCAAGACTACGTCCTGCAAAAGTTTCATTCAGATTGGTTAATATTTACGTCGAAAAATTTGACACTGAGCTTAGAAAAACAAACTTATGGCAAAATGGGTTCTAACATTTTGTCAAAAAATGGAGTTTACTACAAGACACATACCCATTAAAATTCACTAGCACCAAAATGTTTTCAAAATCGGTGTAGTGTTTTTCTTGAATTTTGTGAATAAAGATCTACTCAAAGTCTTTTTGAAGAGATGCAGTTCTAGGCCAATGCCTACCTCCTTCGAGATTGTTAATTTTGCTGAATACGACTTCCGTAATTTTTACGAGTCAATAGGCAAAATAATTGATTTGCAGCTACTGGCTGCCAGTTGCTTCGCATCAGTTTTCCTGGAAATCTTGCAAGTTGTTTTCTCCAATTTACGTGCATGCCAAGTTCACAGTGAAGATAGTTTTGATTGATAATGATATAAATCAAAAATTACCTTTGTTCTCTTCCGGTGTGCCACAGCCACTTACGTAGTCCATGTTTGACACATTTCTTATAGGTAATTCTAACTCGAATACAGTGAAATCGTTTCGGCATCTAAGTGTGAACACACCAAGATGTGAAATACCGTTAAATATTTTGAAAAATAAAAGTTTTAGGTTTGAGTCTCCCCTCAAAATAGAGCGTAGCTGTTTTTAACGGGATGAAAAGTAACATGATGGTCGGGTTAGGAACTTCAAAGCGGTCAGACATGTTAACATCTACAGATCAGGGCAGGATTACTGGTCTATATGTTTATTTTATACCATGGTGTCTTGATACGTTTAGTGTTTTATTAACGTGCTTCAAAACTTTGAACACAACGTGTAAATTCAGTTTACAACAACAATACAATGGACTCCATGCAAAAGATTATGGACACCCAGCACTTGGAAGGCGAACAGCCCGAAGTCGATTGACAAGAAAACGAAAAATCGCTTTTAAGCGATATGACTGAAGAAATTATGCAGCATTTGGGAACAGAAAAATAAACGTCTCAATAATTTCCCACCATTTTCACTATGAAAGTTTTGTTTACAGGACGAAAACTCAACGTAGGAATCTACAGTTAGATCATGTTATCACGTTTTTGTTCAGCTTGCAAAGAGTTACGCAGTTTCACTGATTTTCAGATTGTGTGGAAACTCGGCTACACCTTAAACTTATATACCTACAGTATGACGTATGCGTGATTAGTTTCATAGCAAAATTAGTCTCGTAGGCTTCTCTTTCCTCAATGCACAACGCAAATTTTCACAACTTTACAAGTCTTCAGCTACGCCTTACATGTACATGCTGCTTTCTACGCAATGAAGAGAATGAAATCCACTTCAACCTAAGAGCTTGTCTTCGAATTGTCATTACTCGAAAAGCGAAACCAGACATTGATTATTTACTGAAAAGCAAAATAAATAAGATTTTTAGAAAAATTTTGGTGAGGTTCTATGGGTCATCGGTCCCTAGGCTTACACACTAATTAAACTAACTTAAACTAACTTACGCTAAGGACAAAACACACACTCATGCCCGAGGGAGGATTCGAACCTCCGACGGGGGGAGCCGCACGAACCGTGGCAAGGCGCTTGAGACCGCACGACTACTCTGCGGGGCTAAATACTATTCCAACTTCCTGTGCCGGACCGAGACTCGAAGTCGGGACCTTTGCCTTTCGCGGGCACGACCCCAGCACTACTCACGCCCCCTCCTCACAGCTTCTGCCAGTATCTCGTCTCCTACCTTCCAAACTTTACAGAAGCTCTCCTGCAAACCTTGCAGAACTAGCACTCGTGAAAGAAAGGATATTGCGGAGACATGGCTTAGCCACAGCCTGCGGGATGTTTCCAGAATGAGATTTTCACTCTGCAGCGGAGTGTGCGCTGATATGAAACTTCCTGGCAGATTAAAACTGTGTGCCCGACCGAGACTCGAACTCGGGACCTTTGCCTTTCGCGGGCAAGTGCTCTACCACGGAGCTACCGAAGCACGACTCACGCCCGGTACTCACAGCTTTACTTCTGCCAGTACCTCGCCTCCTACCTTCCAAACTTTACAGAAGCTCTCCTGCAAACCTTGCAGAACTAGCACTCGTGAAAGAAAGGATATTGCGGAGACATGGCTTAGCCACAGCCTGCGGGATGTTTCCAGAATGAGATTTTCACTCTGCAGCGGAGTGTGCGCTGATATGAAACTTCCTGGCAGATTAAAACTGTGTCCCGGACCAATACTCGACCTCGGGACCTTTGCCTTTCGTGGGCAAGTGCTCTACCAACTGAGCTACCCAAGCACGACTCACGCCCAGTCCTCACAGCTTTACTTCTGCCAGTACCTCGTCTCCTGCCTTCCAGACTTTACAGAAGCTATCCTGCGAACCTTGCAGAACAGGTTCGCAGGAGAGCTTCTGTAAAGTCTGGAAGGTAGGAGACGAGGTACTGGCAGAAGTAAAGCTGTGAGGAGTGGCCGTGAGTCGTGCTGGGGTAGCTCAGTTGGACGTCGGCACGGTAGCTCAGCGTGTTCGGTCAGAGAGCCGGTTGGCCTCTGTAATAAAAAACTGAGTGGAAAGATCAACCACCGAATTTGTACAGGATGTCTTGCAACGTCCGCAACGACCAAACATAACGATAAAAAAAAAAAATGTCGGTAGAGCACTTTCCCGCGAAAGGCAAAGGTCCCGAGTTCGAGTCTCGGTCTGGCACACAGTTTTAATCTGTCAAGAAGTTTCATATCAGCGGACACTCCACTGCAGAGTGAAAATCTCATTCTAAATAATATTCATTAACATTCTGTGTTTTTATGTTTAACGTTTAAATGAAATGGAATCGAAACATAAATTCGTCAACTTAAATTTCCTTCTAAAATGGCAGTCATAAGGCTGCAGCAATCATACGAAATATCACGTTTTTCTTTCACTTAGCTGCCCCCCGTTCTTTGCATCATCACAGTATTAAAAGAGATGATGAATTTCATTGCCAGTTCTCATTACATTAAATTTCATTGTCAGTTCTCATTTATACAACAGTATTAAAAACAAATTTGACACGACTCATGTTAATGAGCCACCATGATGCGATACTGCAGTGGCATGAGCTCGCACAAGCCGCTGTGCTGAACTGTTAGACTTCTTAGTATGCCTGTATCTGTAACACGCCAGTTAAGAGCCCCTGGCTCCGGGCAAGTGTCACTCCGTGCAAACGTCACTCCATGCAAGTGTTCCAACCCTGCCGCTCCTTGCTTCTGCTGTGAGCTTCGCTGCTCAGCACAGGCCTGCTTTCTCGGAGGAAGGGGGAGGGGACGAGGGCGTGGATTATTTAGGCAGTGATTGCCATTGACAGACAAACAGGCGCCATATCGCAGCTCAGTGTGGTGCACCTGCTGGTGTAGCACTTGGTGTAGCGATCGCACAAGCTACTGCAGATGGTTGTATTATTGGAATAAAACATCCGAATAAACAAAGTACATGAATACTAGAATAGAACGTCAGGTCTCATACACATCCTATGACACACAGCAGCAGTACAGCTGTAAATGCTTGCATAAAACTGACATGACACAGACGTTTAAAATTAGGGTACCGTGTTACCGATCTTATAAAACGCCCTGAGCAGTATCTTCTTACCGAAATAACATGGCATTAAGCTGCAGTTTATAACTCCATAGTGGTACGGGGCATTTTTCGTACTGACTTTCAGTATTTTGTGCTGTGTTCTGCACTGCACTGTACTCACTGGGCTTCAAGAATACCACATTTTGAATTTAGAAGCTGAAAAGCAATTTGCTGTTTTAAAACCTCTGGCGTAACTACTTTTAACGACCATTCATTTGCTGCAATGCTTAATGTACCTGTGAACTACGTGAAAATTTATTAGACGGACTCAAAGACAGGTTTTGATTCCATAGCCATCTTACTGATTTAATGAAGCATTGTGACTACAGAACATGATATTAAGGTACAACCTCTAGTTCCATGGTGTGGTTAGACATTTTTTCACACTAACAATATACCCCTGCCAGATGTTTTATTGTGGCATGAAGTGTCGAATAACCATTTATTTCCTAAACTGATAAAAATTTTGTTTCTTTATGTAAGAATATGGGTAACAGACACCTCAGAAGATGTGTGTTCTGTCCATATACATGTTAAATTATTTTCCTATAAACGACATAGAAACTCAGACAATCTCTGTTTGGGTTTATAGCTGCAGTGTTTGACCTTACACAGAGAAATATCACAGGAGTTGAAATTCAGATCCATACTCCGGCCTTCCTAACACACTTGTTATCTGATGGAATTTTCGCACTGTTGTGGTTGTGACCTATTAATAGCTGAGAATCTATGTGAATGATATTTTGGCGTAGAGCTAGTCAGGACGTGTCACGGTGAAGCTGTGGGCTGCCCTACTGCTATCACGGAACAACAGTCATGGCACACATTTTCTGTGGTAGGTGGTGTGGGGGTAGCTTGCGAGGTGCCGGGGCTAGCAGTGTATTTAACACTAAATTCTTCGAGAATCTTCATATATAAATGATGCTCTAACCCCCCGCTATTCTAACTCCGACTTTTGCTGTTGCGCATGGATTAAAAAGAAACGCGAACTGACTGTAATCGACCCTGCAAGTGGAGTAGAAAAGAGTTTGGCACCTGCAATAATTTACTTTGACAGACATTAATTAAATAAAGGAAAGTTTCAGTAACGTAGTGAGAAATGAAAGGGTTGCTCTACAGAATTAACAGAATGAAAGTTCTGTCCAAAATAACAATATGATTTATTATGACTAAACTCAAAATAATAAACAAAACACATGAAACATTTACAATACATCAAATTGGCTCAAATTGGATACTCAAATAAATGCTGTGAAGGTGAAGTTGTCCCTAAACTAGATTGTGACATTTATGACGAAGTGGTATGTGGAGCCAATTCCTTGCAACACAAATCTTAAGAGAAAACACACAGCCAACCCAACATTAATTGCTGCTACCCAAGACAGAACAAAGTTAGAAAAAGACGAACAGGCGCGCTCTGATGAGCTCTGATTATCACCTAGGAAAATCCCTATCTGCCGGTGTTGCGGACATACATTACCAAACTGTCTTCTTAACTGCCCGAACACGATCTGGCGTACCGGAGGCGATGGCTGGTTGCTTCGACGTCCTGTCGTGGTGATGATAATGTCGCGAGTATAGCCCGAAACAAATTATCCTGGTTTGGTTGTTCCAGACTAAAGACTTCCTAGCAATACAAATGCGCCTCTGAGGGACACGAAGAAGGCTCGCCACACAATCACTGACGGTACAGTGATTGATTTTAACAAGCGAAGTCACACTGTAACTCCGATACAGTCAACTTTAGCCAAACCTGCTCAAGACAGACAACATAGGCCGCTTGTACGCAGAACGCCCAATTGCCAACTGTACTCGGAAAGGTACATTGAAGTCGAAACTTCAGCAACTTCGTCAAACAGTTACAATTAAATAAAAGTATATTAGACAGCCAACGCAAGGCAGGCTGTCCCGAGCAGCGAGAGCTCAGTCTTGTAACCTACTCCGACCGAAAGGCGAGAGCCGACTCCTCACAAGAGCACCTGTACAAATCAAACACAGAACATTCCCGCCCCCACGACAGTGGCCGTGGTTAACCGTTCCAATCAGCAACTCGAAAACCGGCGGAAAATTCCACTCTATTGCCGGAGCACTACCATTCCACCAATGGAGTTTCTTGGCGCCAATTTCTGCGCCGATTTTGCCACGTCACGGAGCTATGCCCTGAGCAAGCCAATCACAGTTACTATACGGCAGAAAACGCGGGAATTTGCGCGCCAAGGCTGCTTGGGAACACAAGTCATTCCCACGCCTCGCTGGTAGCCCGCCAGAAAGTGTTTTCGCTAAGTTTCTGCGAAGTAACGGAACCTCTAGCCCAGCCGCTACTTCAGGCCCCTCCGAGCGTGTCTTTTGACAATGTCGGCGTCTGGAAAGCATTCACTCGACTCCATCACACCCGTCGGCTTACCCTTTCAAGATCAGCATAGCCCGCCTCTCACCGGACCACCTGGGTGACGAGAGACGCTGCGTGGGAAGTCCGCGTGTGAAGGTATAGCAACTTTTCACCGCATGAAATTAGAGAGGAAAATCGTAAGATAGAAAATGAGAGGGGGCTCATGCCACCTCTCAAGCTGATGCACTGTACGACGTCTGCTAGTGTCATGTTAGTGGAGATGGCGTCTCTGTAATCTCGCAGCCTGCCATGTGAATCCCTCTTGAATAGGGTTTCGTTGCAGCATGGTCAGCTCTGCTGCTGCTGCTGTTGGATGTATTCCACCCATAAACATGGTCTCGGGTCTGAGCGTCCGTGCGTGTTGTGAGCTGCTGATGTCCTACACACTAGCTTTCCTACGCTACTTTATAGAGGAAGAAACAACTTTGGTGGTAGTGTGTGACTCTGTGATGGTCAATGTGGTTGGTGTAGTGACCTTGCCATGTGGTTTTGCATGTGGGCAGCTGAGAGAGCAATGTTCGTTTGGAGAAGTGAACATTGCTCTCCCATTCTATCCCCAAAAAACACACACACACACACACACACACACACACACACACACACACACACACAGGTACACATATGCATATGCACATCGGTAACTGTTTCAACTTGACGATAATCTACATGTTCTTTGCACGACTGTCAGCTCATATTCGGTAGTTGGGTGACAATGAAAAGTAGCTGAAACTGATGAATCCCAGCTCAGTTTTTACATTTACAAATCGCCTGACATAGTAAATGGAGGTGTCTAGGTTGATACATCCACCAACGATCATTCTGTTGGAATGAAAGAAAAATACTGCAATTTCTGAACTGTATCTAGACGTGAACTTCGTAATTAATATATTCCGCTAACTACCAAAGTTTTATGTCACTCTGAATCGACGTTATATTGGACGTAAACGTATATAAAATTGCTGGTAAGCATATTTTCACTTGTGGTGCATGTATCTCGCTACTAGAACTCTGCCTGGATGTAAACACTTACAAATTCGTATCACACCAAAATGTACATTCAACACGAAAAATAGTTGCTTATTAAAGGATAATACTGTTATGCATCAAAAAGTATGTGTCATTGCAGTCCCTATGCAGTTGCTATACTGGAGTTTCATCCCCTGAATGTCTGTAGTTATTCTGTGAGTGTGTGAAACTCTATACAGGGAAACCTCTCTAGATGAATATATGTCAGACTCTGGAAATAGATTCATTTTATTGGAATACTGATCGCATCGCATTCTAGACTAGTAAGAGGCCAGAAAACGTCCAGTTCTGTAATTAGAGAATGTTTAAGTGTAAGTTTATGTTACTTGTAGAACATGCGTTCTGTGTTGGGACACAGTGCTCATATTGGACAACAGGTAATGGGCACGTGGCTATGTTGCTGTGCTGTCTGTCACTGGAACTGTTCCAAACAACCATCGTTTCAAGCCGTATGCCAACAGGCAGTTGACTCCTGTGCGTGTGTGTGTGTGTAACAACGACATCGTGCAGAGCACCGGCTGCGGCTATACACTTACAGTCATTCGACACAAGTCTCCCAGTGGGCAAGATGTGGTCCCATAGCGTGCAGCAGGCTTCTGGCTTGCAGAATTTCCAGTCCTGACGAGGTACAGTGTTTGCAAAGTGTCGATGAAAGTCGCCTACCCTGCTGACATCTCTTGACATGTGTCATGGTTGGCAGCTCTGTGTGGCTAGGGGTGGTGCAGTCTCTTGCGTGAGGAAGGTGGCAGCGCATCAGCGCATTTGTCTGGCAGAGGGAGGGGGGCAGGGGGTGGCACAGTGTGGAGAAGCTCCTGAATTTTTTCAAATAAAGACAGAATTGTTTCTACCACATTCCTCTTCAAAGGATTAAACCTAGGGCAAGTAAGCTCTTTTGCTCTAAATGTGGGAGACTGCGATGGCAGAGGTGTGTGGAGAAATTTGCTTTGATCTTAAATAAATACCTACCATAGAAGTTTAAACTTAGGATAACTTGCCTACCGCCACTTTAAACTGAACACTAGTGGTCTAGGTCCACTGTGGTGTCAAGGAAAACCAAGTTTTGGTTAGGTGGACATTTACATCACTTTATACTGTGCTCACTTCTCCAGCTCCTCCGCCCTGGAATTGTGAAATTGATGCAGATAATTTCAAAATTGTGCTTGCACGATCAGTAGAGCCATCTTGAATCGTCATCTTGGTTCGTGACGTTGTAGAGGCTGTGTTCACATCTCCAAGTCAGCCATTTTGGTATGTGACATCATGGAGGCTGTGCTCACATTCCCAGGTCCACCAAATGACTTCTAAATTTCCCACCATTTGATGATTAGGATAACTGGGTAATTGGCCTACTACCCTTCCTCCCCCTCCTCCTACTCCCCCTGTGACATCATTGATGAGTCATTATACATAGAGGAATTTTCAAACCTATATGATATTTTAGATTGTGCTCATACCTGTTTAGCTATGACCCTTATAATGGAATCGCTCTATATTAACAATGCACAGGCTTAAATTAGTGGAGAAGTCGTCTACAGAGAATTCAGGAAATGCTGTTACAGTATTGAAAGACTGAAGGGGTGCAGCTATCGGTATGCCAAGTACTTCTTGATGTGCTTCCAATTGTGAAACTTCGAAAATGGACGTGCACTGAATCACAGTAACATACTGTAGTTTGTGCAGCCAGCCGACTTCATTTTTATTCGGAATCAAATTAACCTTAAATGGTGTATAGTATTTATGGTGGCATTCTCAGGTTAACATTATAACTTGGAGTATATGCCAATGATAGTCATCCCTTAGTAATAAAAGTCATTAGCTTTACAGTTAAAAAGAACATGTTATTTTTGTGAAGTAATTTGAGTTTGCTGTGAACCAGTAACAACAATATTTCTGTAAAACCTGAATTTTATCATGCATATGAAAGGTACATATAGGTTACAGCATTGCAGCTGGGTGACATCTTCAACAACCACGAATGATTCGACAAGTGTACACCCTATGATTTTCAACACACACACACACACACACACACACACACACACACACACACACACACACACACTGTAAACACCAGCGCCAACATGCAACCAAAGGTAATCAACATCAGAAGTTATCATTACTGAATGTTAATAAGCAGCCAACGGAGTAGACAGGAAAAACTTTAACACAAAATAGGAACAGTATGCCTACGTAATACCTGTTTTGTGTTAAAGTTTTTCCTGTCTACTCCATCTGTATTTATCTACTGTTCAATTTTTTACTTCTTCTTTGCATAACCACCACACTGTCAAAGACATTACTTTCTGCATGTTTCTGATTCAGTTTAGACGTGTTACTTCTCTTCCAGTATTGTTTTCAAACGTTGTAACGCTGTAACTTCTTTGGTGACAATACTCAGTAAATGCCTGAAGATGGCCTTGTAAGCCGAAAACCGGTTAACACAATAAAAGTGTTATAGTAGAACAAAAGCAAACTGGTGCGTTTCAATTATTATAATGTTGTTCTACCAAGAACTAACGGAAGATTCTGTTAACATCATTAAGGTTATTATTTATCCAATGCAAATATATTTAAAATTTGTTGTCTTGCTCCACATCCATGAGGATAATTTCACTTAGCATCTGCGGAAGGTATTTTAGCATAGCTTCGTTTTTTCTTTGTAAATGAATATTCTTGTTTTCAGACGTGTTTTATGTACTCGAGAACCTAGCAACTATGGATCTATGGAATGAAAAGTACATCTAGTGTAATCCAATCTTATCCCACAGAGAATATGATTAGCCTGAAAATCTAGATTAAATAGTATAACGGGTTAGCTATATGAAGCATGTGACCATTTTAGATTTAAATGCAAGATAACGGCAGTTGCAACTAGCAAAGCGTCTCGCAAGTAGTTTCGTTTGGCAGAGCGTGGTTTTAAAAGCGTATTGTTCCATTTAGGCTAAACATAGCCGTTTCTATTTTAATAAAATGACTGGGTAGAGAACTAAGTTCAAAATTAACCGTGGGTGTAGATGACATTCTAGTAGCTAGTGTAAGTTGGGAAAAGCATTGTGAGATATTACAACAATAATTACAAATTTTTCTAATACTCGGTATGACCCTGCGTATGAAGAATTTTTCTATAATGTCAGAGTTAATGTGTTCCGGATATCTGATCAGCAATGAAGAAATCAAAAAGAAAATGGGAAGCTACTGGAGAATTCAATGTTCCGAGGACCAGGAAATCTGAATTAAAACCAGTTTGCGCCCGACAAACCATTTAACGACCTAGCTTCGAACGAGTTATGAAAGAAGTATAAAGCTTATACTGGACAAAGGAATGTCAGGAGGGGCTGTCTATTGGTACACTTGCTACTAGTCAATATCCATGACATATTACAGCTTTCTGCAAACTGATGCCTGTATCTGTGAGGCAAGGCAGGTCAAATTCCTAAGATAATTCATTTTTGAGGGGAACAGTGACGTACTTTCTGTCCCCTCACTGTATACACGTTTATGCCTAACTTCACACTAAAAAAAGTATGGACCATGATAAAGGTGCTGACGAAATAACTTCGTTTATTTTACTAGATGCGAGACGAAATAATTGGCACCCCTGGAGTCCAGAAGGTAACTATCGGAGAGAGGTGGGACAGAGGAGGTGCAGGTATTTTCTGCAGATAATTCTAATTGCGCGAATGTTCCCAGAAATTCAAAGATAAGTGCTATTACAGCACAAACTTGTGTGCAAGCCGACTTGAAGTGGTGGTTTAACGTATCATAGAACCTCTTGCACAGTAACAGGTAGCCTATATAATTGCCCGCTGTTAAGGCGCCCATTGACAGCCTGAACAGCCTGCCAAGCCATTCACCAACCATGCAGCGACCTGTCCGATTGTGTTTTGGCACTGGCGACCACTTGGCGGACCCTACGAGTATGGTAGCAGTTGGCAGGCAGAGGCGCTCTCGTGGAGAGCTCGTACTGCGGATCCTACCGTGAGCCCGTCGCCCACACGCAAGCTCCTGTGTCGGGGTTGACTTGCTCGATGAGCGGGCTGGTGGACTAGTCTATCTCTGTACGAGAGCCTTAAAGACGCCCATTCACAGATCCACTGGTCTGCTGACCTGATCACCAGCTACAAACCTGGTGACTCAGTATGAACGCTGGCGACCACCTGGCTGTACTGATGGAATGTGGCTGGTAAGTTAACAGTTGCATTGAACAGGTAGAGGCTCGCTGGTGGAACCGACAGACACAGACCACAGACCCGACCATGAGCCCTACGCCCTCTCACAGGGAAGCAGGTCGAGACTGACCCGATTGGTGAGTGGGTTGGCAGACGAATCCACATGTGCAGGGGGGCTGTAAGAGCTGAATTTTCGCGGCATTGCGAAAAAACCGCGGTCGAGAGGACTTGAAACTTGGTGTGGATTAGCGTAATCTGTTACAACACTGTCCCGTATCGTTTACTCACTGATGTCCAAGTTCAAATGGCTCTGAGCGCTATGGGACGTAACATCTGAAGTCATCAGTCCACCTAACTAACCTGAGGACATCACACACATCCATGCCCGAGGCGGGATTCGAAACTGCGACCGTAGCAGCAGTGCGGTTCCGGACTGAAGCGCCTAGAACCGCTCGGTCACATTGGCCGGCTCACTGATGTCCACCTATATCCATGAATGACCTGTTGCTCAAAGGCGGGCACGCAAGTTGGAACAGCCGAGAGAAGGGTGTCTGAGGGTGGGAAGGAATAGGAACAGCGCAGCTGCAGCGGTGAGTGAGGGCAGATATATAACTGGCGAAACGTAACGACGCAGAAATGCGTTGTGTTTGTGTGGAGAAAAATATGTTGCTGGCTCATTGGGCAGGTCTAGTAATACGGAAACAATTAGTAAACTTAAGCGCAAACAGGCCATTGATTTCTCGATACAGAATGGGGAAGGGTCTGCTACCATTTAAAAACATTTCCAAGAATGGAATGGTGTTCATAATCGCAGCACGTTACTGAAATGGAATCCACTTCACTCAAACTGAATAAATGCGTTTTGGTAATTACATTTTTACTCACGCGTTTCTTCACAGTAAGTAATCTATTCTTTTCTTTCATTGAAGTGATTATATACAGTTTATTGTGGCCTGACGAGTCAAATTTCCGTTATGAGGTGAACGACTTGACATAATTCGATGAATTTTGGATTATTGCTTCATGGTGCAACACTTCTCCGTCGATGTATGTACACCGATGTATGTTTGTGTGTGTATGTGTGTGTGTGTGTGTGTGTGTGTGTGTGTGTGTGTGTGTGCATGTGTGTACTGTGAAGCGAATGGCATACAGAAATAATCGGAAAGGAACTTTAAGCATTTTAATTCTTTTTCTTGTCTGATGTATGATTGAGGTACATTATTAGGCGACAGTACCAACTAGTAGAGAAGAGCACAGCGGATTTTGCAATGTTAAATACTGTGCTGCTAAGGTTTTCGCTAAGTAACAGGGAACTGTTACTTAGCGAACTGTTGGACCCGCAACACCTTCATTGTAGTTACCGACTATTCCAAAACCTACGATAGGTTTCTAGAGAACAAAGTATAGGACATCATGCACAGAAAGGGAACAAGCTTTAGCACATCATACACAGAAGGGGAATCCCTAATCATCTTGCCACAGAAGTGCTGAACAACAGATGTGACTGGTCACTTAAATGTGTTATAACAGGCCTTGCGTATCTTTTGAATAAAAATATTAACACGGGTAAGACAAGGCTGTTCCTTGTCGCTGATTTAATTTAATTTATTCATCGATGTTGCCATTAGAGAACGGAAAATAGAACCTTTTCAGTTAGGCTTTGATAACGAATTAAATAGCAATAACTTTCTCTTCAGGCTTTCATTTGTCGACGATCAGGCAATGCATATTTTGACTTTACATGCTCAGGAAAAATACGACGGTGATCATTTTTTTAATTAAATGAAGGAGTGGAACAGCACACTTTAAAAATTTCACAGCATAGAACAACATTCATCGCATTTTGTGGTCCACTAAAGGTGGCTATTAATAAGAAATACGTTAAAGAGACAGCCTATTTATTGGATTGCACAGTATTAATTTTGGAAAATTGGATAAATAAAATAAAATTTAAAGCTTTAACACAGTACGTCGACAATGAGTAGGATACTAACAAACACAGTAAATACGGAAACAAAAAAAAAAAAATGGCTCTGAGCACTATGGGACTCCAACTGCTGTGGTAATTAGTCCCCTACAACTTAGAACTACTTAAACCTAACTAACCTAAGGACATCACACACATCCATGCCCGAGGCAGGATTCGAACCTGCGACCGTAGCAGTCGCACGGTTCCGGACTGCGCGCCTAGAACCGCGAGACCACCGCGGGCGGCAAATACGGAAACAACCCTGATATTCCACAAGGCTATGGTTGTAAAGCAAGATTATTCGACTGAATCGTGGCTGAAAGTAGTCCAAGGTCTCCGGAAGGCGGGGATGACAAAGAGGGACAGGACCCATTAAGACGTTTCGGAAAAATAAAAATTTCCTCTATAAAAATCATCATAAATTCTGCAAACGTACCTTGTGACACTCAGCTTCTTTTGTTCATTCATGAGATCGAGGGCGCTGTACACAAAGACGCCTTTGCTGACGCTTGATACCATGTTCCTTGACATCCGAAAGGCCTCCGACACAGTTCTTCATTGCCGTTTATATATTAATGATATCGGTGTTGATTTGGAGCTCCTTAATACTATTCACGGACATTTGTTAACAGGATTTTTAGCGTGCCAGGACACTATGATAAAAGCAGAAAGATCTGGAAAGGACCGACCTATGGTATAGGGGCTGGTAGCTGATCCTGAAATTAAACAAATGTGATGTATTGTACACAGATAGGACATGAGATCCACTTCTGTTCGATTACACTGTAGACAACAACTACTGTAAAATATCTAAGAGTAATCATCCGGACCGACCTAAAATGTAATGACCCCATAAAATAGATAGTAGGAAACGTAGGTACCAAATTAAAGATGCACTGGGAGAAGCTTACAGAATTGTACACTACTGGCCATTAAAATTGCCACACCAAGAAGAAATGCAGATGATAAACGGATATTCATTAGACAAACATATTATACTAGAAATGACATGTCATTGCATTTCACGCAATTTGGGTGCATAGATCCTGAGAAATCAGTACCCAGAACCTCTGGCCGTAATAACGGCTTTGATATACCTGGGCATTGAGTCACACAGAGCTTGAATGGCGTGTACAGGTACAGCTGCCCACGCAGCTTCAACACGATACCACAGTTCAAAAATGGTTCAAATGGCTCTGAGCACTATGGGACTCAACTGCTGTGGTCATAAGTCCCCTAGAACTTAGAACTACTTAAACCTAACTAACCTAAGGACAGCACACAACACCCGATACCACAGTTCATCAAGAGTAGTGACTGGCGTATTGCGACGAGCCAGCTGCTCGGCCACCATTGACCAGACGTTTTCAGTTGGTGAGAGATCTGGAGAATGTGCTGGCCAGGGCAGCAGTCGAACATTTTCTGTATCCAGAAAGGCCCGTACATGCCCTGAAACATGCGGTCGTGCATTATCCTGCTGAAATGTAGGGTTTCACAGGGATCGAATGAAGGGTAGAGCCACGGGTCGTAAGACATCTGAATTGTAACGTCCACTGTTCGAAGTGCCGTCAATGCGAACAAGAGGTGACAGAGATGTGTAACCAATGGCACCCCATACCATCACGCCGGGTGATATGCCAGTATGGGGATGACGAATACACGCTTCCAATGTGCGTTCACCGCGATGTCGCCACACACGGATGTGACCATCATGATGCTGTAAACAGAACCTGGATTCATCCGAAGAAATAACGTTCTGCCATTCTTGCACCCAAGTTCGTCGTTGAGTTCAACATCGCAGGCGCTGCTGTCTGTGATGCAGCGTCAAGGGTAACCGCAGCCATGGTCTCCGAGCTCATAGTCCATGCTGCTACAAACGTCGTCGAACTGTTCGTGAAGATGGTTTTTGGCTTGCAAATGTCCAAATCTGTTGACTCAGGGATCGAGACGTGGCTGCACTACCCGTTACAGCCATGCGGATAAGATGCCTGTCATCTCGACTGCTAGTGATATGAGGCCGTTGGGATCCAGCACGGCATTCCGTATTACCCTCCTGAACCCACCGATTCCATATTCTGCTAACAGTCATTGGATCTCGACCAACGCGAGCAGCGATGTCGCGATACGATAAACCGCAATCACGATAGGCTACATTCCGACCTTTATAAAAGTCGGAAACGTGATGGTACGCATTTCTCCTCCTTACACGAGGTATCGCAACGTTTCACCAGGCAACACCGGTCAACTGCTGTTTGTGTATGAGAAATCGGTTGGAAACTTTCCTCATGTCAGCACGTTGTAGTCGTCGCCACCGGCGCCAACCTTGTGTGAATTCTCTGAAAGGCTAATCATTTGCATATCACAGCATCTTCTTCCTGTCGGTTAAATTTAGCGTATGTAGCACGTCATGTTCATGGTGTACCAATTTTAGTGGCCAGTAGTGTAATTCATTAACGAAAGAGATGGTTAAAGAACAGTCGCTCCGCCGGTTCTTCAGCGTTTTCATCAATCTGGGACTCTTACCACAAAGGTTTAACAGTAGAGATACATAAGATCCAACGACGAACGGCATATTTCGGCACGTGGTCGTTTACTCCGCGCGGGAGCGCTGCGGAGATGTTCAAAGGCGCTAGTGACAGACACTACAGAGTGTTGTGCTTCACTGTTGAAATTTCGAGAGACTGCGTTCCAAAGAGAGTCAGCCAACATATTACTTCTTCTCACACATGTCTCGTGAAATGACTATGACAAGTGTTATCTGAAGTATCCTCCGCCAAACGCCACAAGGTGGTTTGCTGAATGTAGACAAAGATGTAGGTCATGAAGAAAATTGAAGGCATACACTCAACTTTAACTGAGTAAATGACAAAATCTTAGAACACCATGTTAAAGTTTTATAACTGAGTTCCTTTTATGTCACGTGTGGCTTCCGGAGAGAGTTGCGACTGCGTAGAGACAATTCGTTGCAAATGAAACAATTGCTTTTTCTATATGTATCTCTCGTAGGGCACAACTCCAGAGATAATAGAAGCACAGTCGTGCTTATGTTGCATGCTAAGTTCAGATACTGTCTTCAAAAACATTACTGTCTCAGCATTGTGCTCGTTTAATATATTGCTATCGTAGCAGAGTAGATAAGACACACAAAATGTTGCGGGTGGCGAGAGCAAAACCCCAAACTCTGATTTTTTATTATTTATTTTTAATAAACACAGGCTCACTGACATAATACATCATTTTTTCATTTTTAATAATGTTATTAATTTTGTATGGCTTATCACAAAGCTCAAAGATGCAGTTTGAAAGAGACAGGAGCCACCCAGTTGGGCGGAGCTCATGTCTGCATCCTCAATCCCCGCTTTCCATGACATAAGAACTGTAAGCGCTGAGGCATAGAATGGAGTGCAGTATATTAGCCACAGCCTGGTGTCTCCTGTGCGTGTCTCTGCAGACCAGGCGGCGCCAAGCAGGTCAGAAACCACCCAATGTTCTAATTACAGATCACGATACTAAATACCACCGACCACAAATCAGGTGTCGGCATCCTTTGATCTCACGACCAGAGACAAAGCATCAAATGACGGCATTCTGTAGATCAGGAAATTCCAAAATCGCTTACTGTTGCTGACTCTTTCGAGTGGCTACTTCCTGTTTGTGTATGTGAACAAAGGTCTCCAAACATGCAGACAGAGGTTTTGTTCTCTCTTCAGAATACTGTGTTCCAATTAGCTAATGCTGATGACAGAGGGAGAGCTGACACAATTTTGATATCAAAAATAGAGGGAAATAGTCCATTTGGACTACCCTTTCAAATTAATTGTTTAACAGTTTACAAGTGTCAAATAGATCGCTTAAACACCCACCACTATCTTACGATGATTCTTCTTCCTAGGAGAAAAAAATTTCAACCTCTGGATATCAAATGCAAACATTTTGCAAATCGAGTAATTAAATTTTTGGCACAAATAGATTGTAGTGCTAAATATATGTGAGGTCTTGTACGCACCACCGTTTCAGAACACAAGCACCCTACTCCACTGTAGCGTTTTCGCTAATTCTACTGAGCACACACACACTCGTGGTTGTGAAGATCACACCGACCGCCGACTGCCGAGAGCTGCAGCTGCATTTCCGGCAGGGACTTTGCACCGTCATGGGGGCGCAAGTCAGGAGAGACACATGCACGCATCGGCCATGCTGGCAGCTGCGGGCCCAGCCTCTGGCATCCACATACTGTCCCTGCCGAGCGCTCAGAGTCGGGGAGACTGTCACCAAGCAGGTAACCAATTAATGTCTCATATGAAAAAGAAATTTCCCCCTTTTTCAGGCGTTCTTTTCTAAGCCAGAAGAAATTGGCGCATACATGCATTATCACAGTTCTAAAGTATGGTAACTTGTGAAAATCGAGTAACAGTATGGCATAGGTACCATGCGGTGTCCAGTTTTCTGTGAGTTAATCTGCTCCTACAACACACAGTTTAATTGAAATAGATGGTAGAGGCGGTGTTTCTTATTGACAAAAATATGGGAGACATATCAGCATATGGAAACTGGAATAGTTTGCGACATTGTGCAGCGCTTACAAGTAGCCCTCCTCTACATTTAAAATCATGTACCACAGTAACAGGATAGAAGATGTCTCTGTGTTCTGTTTTCTAAGAGAACAAGACTATTGATTCCTCTCACTGGCGGGGCATATCGCATCCAGATATACGATAGCTGTTTCGGTTTCCTAAGTGGTGGCCATCCTGACACCCCAATCTTTGGACACTGCGACTTCCATTTTTATGGCTTATAACGCATAACGTCACGTGAAACAGGGGTGTATTCTGCACAGATAGTACGCATCATCAGTTGTCAATCCCAGTGGTGGAGTAGTGGAATGACTTTCATACACCCAGGCGAGCACGTAAGTACCCTCATCCCCCAACATTTTTGTAGTATTTTCATCAACTTTACGCATTTTCCATCAATTTTCGTAATTTTACAACTTTCCGTAATTTCTAAGCATTTTACTCAATTATTCCAGGTCCTAACCACCACTCTCGACAATATCTCATGTCAACAAAACAATGACATTCCAGCACAGTTCTCATTTTCTGCAATCATTGCTATACCAATCCCTCCATTACTTTGCGAGGGTCATATACATGTGGACATATTGCGTACCCTGTTACACTGTCTACTTAATATTGCACAAATACTGTTTCTTAGTGTAGGAAATAGCATCAGCAGAGAGGAGGTGCAAATCTACACTCCTGGAAACGGAAAAAAGAACACATTGACACCGGTGTGTCAGGCCCACCATACTTGCTCCGGACACTGCGAGAGGGCTGTACAAGCAATGATCACACGCACGGCACAGCGGACACACCAGGAACCGCGGTGTTGGCCGTCGAATGGCGCTAGCTGCGCAGCATTTGTGCACCGCCGCCGTCAGTGTCAGCCAGTTTGCCGTGGCATACGGAGCTCCAACGCAGTCTTTAACACTGGTAGCATGCCGCGACAGCGTGGACGTGAACCGTATGTGCAGTTGACGGACTTTGAGCGAGGGCGTATGGTGGGCATGCGGGAGGCAGGGTGGACGTACCGCCGAATTGCTCAACACGTGGGGCGTGAGGTCTCCACAGTACATCGATGTTTTCGCCAGTGGTCGGCGGAAGGTGCACGTGCCCGTCGACCTGGGACCGGACCGCAGCGACGCACGGATGCACGCAAAGACCGTAGGATCCTACGCAGTGCCGTAGGGGACCGCACCGCCACTTCCCAGCAAATTAGGGACACTGTTGCTCCTGGGGTATCGGCGAGGACCATTCGCAACCGTCTCCATGAAGCTGGGCTACGGTCCCGCACACCGTTAGGCCGTCTTCCGCTCACGCCCCAACATCGTGCAGCCCGCCTCCAGTGGTGTCGCGACAGGCGTGAATGGAGGGACGAATGGAGACGTGTCGTCTTCAGCGATGAGAGTCGCTTCTGCCTTGGTGCCAATGATGGTCGTATGCGTGTTTGGCGCCGTGCAGGTGAGCGCCACAATCAGGACTGCATACGACCGAGGCACACAGGGCCAACACCCGGCATCATGGTGTGGGGAGCGATCTCCTACACTGGCCGTACACCACTGGTGATCGTCGAGGGGACACTGAATAGTGCACGGTACATCCAAACCGTCATCGAACCCATCGTTCTACCATTCCTAGACCGGCAAGGGAACTTGCTGTTCCAACAGGACAATGCACGTCCGCATGTATCCCGTGCCACCCAACGTGCTCTAGAAGGTGTAAGTCAACTACCCTGGCCAGCAAGATCTCCGGATCTGTCCCCCATTGAGCATGTTTGGGACTGGATGAAGCGTCGTCTCACGCGGTCTGCACGTCCAGCACGAACGCTGGTCCAACTGAGGCGCCAGGTGGAAATGGCATGGCAAGCCGTTCCACAGGACTACATCCAGCATCTCTACGATCGTCTCCATGGGAGAATAGCAGCCTGCATTGCTGCGAAAGGTGGATATACACTGTACTAGTGCCGACATTGTGCATGCTCTGTTGCCTGTGTCTATGTGCCTGTGGTTCTGTCAGTGTGATCATGTGATGTATCTGACCCCAGGAATGTGTCAATAAAGTTTCCCCTTCCTGGGACAATGAATTCACGGTGTTCTTATTTCAATTTCCAGGAGTGTATTTTGCTTAGCTGAAATACCTTGTAAATTCGGTAAGATTTTAAAACACCCTTCCCCTGCATTATTCCTCTACGCTGCAGCATTTGCTTCGCCTGCTCACTGCGACACCATTTAAAATAAAAGAAGTTCAGATGTGTGTACTACACTTTCTGTTTGTGAATCACTTTATTGCCAGACTCCTCACTTCTGAACTAGCACAAATTGGACGACTTAAGGCTGTTAATGCTTCGTGCCTAACCAGTCTAATACTCCACACAGCCTTATGAAGTTACAGCTGTGTCCCGTTGTCGATTAATTCATTCATCTGTTTCGAAGCGAGTAATGAAGAAATTTCTGGACAACTGCAGGTATTATCTAGTACTTACAGAAGACGTTTTTTTGATATATATATTTAGCATTTATTACGTATGTCTCTCACTTTTATCATCAACAAGGTACACGACAGAGCACCACATGTGTGTAGTGGTTGGACTATGTGATGAATGTGCAACATTCACCTGGTTAATTCTACTAATTGAGAAAAAGTAATTATTGATAACTTAAGTAATCAGCATTAGAGTCTTAGAAAATTGTGATAATATTAATGATTTTCTGAAAATAATTTAATTTCGTGACTGAAACAGAATCGAACCATTTAGTTTTTGTTCCTCAGAACATTTCATTTTGTCCCTCGGAGGGTGATGACCACCAGGTTGGGAACCATTGATCTAGAGGAGGTGCTGAATCGAATTAGGATTTCCATCGGTTTGGTGGACACGATTCATCATACACGCGCTGGAAGTCCTCTGGTGACTGTGATGTGGTGAGGTTTGTTGTTAACAATCGCAGACAGAAAGTGCTCTAAGTCACACATGGAACATGCAACTGTATACAAGTCGAACGCAGGTTATACCAAAAACCTGTTACACCCTGAAAGAACGACGGAAGAAATTGGTTAAATGCATGATAAATGACAGTCCACAACATTTTCCTCTCCCTAAAATGAATCATCAGTCTACCATTAAATCATACCTGCCGAGCGGTGTGGCCGAGCGGTTATAGGCGCTTCAATCTGGAACCGCGCAACCGCTACGGTCGCAAGTTGGAATCCTGCCTCGGGCATGGATGTGTGTGATGTCCTTAGATTAGTTAGGTTTAAGTAGTTCTAAGTTCTAGGGGACAGATGACCTCAGATGTTGAGTTCCATAGTGCTCAGAGCCATTTGAACCATACCTCGTTATCACCTATCTCAGTCGATTACTCCATCTACTTCATCTACTTTCTGTCATCCTTTAACGAAGATCCATTTCAGTTTAGAGGCAGATGGTTCTCTTTTCCAGGAAAGCGTCAAAGTCACCAGTGAGATTGTATGTATCTGAATTACCTCTTTAGATATATAGCAGAATGTTATAAAAAAATCTAGCAGCAACTGTTCTATAAGGTATTTGTTAGCTGACACCACATGGTTGTCATTGGTAGAGAGTACAGAGAAGCACACTGTGAATACTGTTTATTAGAGTTCAGAAGATGTAAAAAGTCTTCCGCAGCGTCAAACGCGTGGTCCATTTTGTAGCTGTATATTGCAGTCCCTAAGTTGGTACTACAATGCTCTTTAGCTAAGGACACTTAATGAATATAAGGAGATTGTCGATAATTCTGGGGTCACACCTGGGCTTGTGATCCGACATATACAATGTTGTTACTCTACATTCGGTGGTCATTCACGCTAAACTATCTGTTCCAGCCGTTATTATCACTGTCCACTAAAAATGACTGTTACCCTGGTTCCCTTTGCTTCCACGTAAACTTTTGCTCGTGTTTCTCTTGCTGTCATGTACTCATTCCCATATAAACGCATTTTCTTGCACCAAGTACACAAGTAAGTACTCCCACATTCTCCCTAAATTTTCCCGCATTTTAGATTATTTCCCCTCAATTTATACGTATTTTCCGTCAAATTTCGTGATTTTACCGATTTTATTTCACTTCTGCTCATATGATCATGACATCAATTCACGCCACGTGTTTTAAAATTAATTATAAATGGAGCACCCGTGCCGGCCGGAGTGACCGAGCGGTTCTAGGCGCTACGATCTGGAACCGCGCGACTGATACGGTCGCAGGTTCGAATCCTGCCTCGGGCGTGGCTGTGTGTGATGTCCTTAGGTTATTTAGGTTTAAGTAGTTCTAAGTTCTAGGGGACTGATGACCTCAGAAGTTGTCCCATAGTGCTCAGAGCCATTTGAACCATTTGGAGTACACGTGTCAACACCTAGTGCGACTGCACTGTTTTTCTATATATGTGTATGCGCCTGTATCAGTTTCACGTCCTGCCCCCCCTCCCACCCTAGGCCCTAATCAAACCCTACCGCCGGTGTATACGCCTTCAGATACTGCCCCAGACTTATAGCGTGTGGGTAAACTTTTGAACCCCGTCATGACAGTAACGGAAGGTAGATCCACGTCCAAATCATATCCCAGCCAGAACATGTGGTGTATCCACTTTCGAAAACTATCCCAGCCATAATGCATTGTGGATCCATTTGCAAACTCTATTCCGGTCATAATGCATTGTGGATCCATTGTTGAAACCTATTCCCGACGTAATGCGTCGTGGACCCACCTATGAGCTCTATCCTGATGCTATCCTGCCCTGTGCCCTGTGCCCCCATGTGATACACACACACACACACACACACACACACACACACACACAGAGAGAGAGAGAGAGAGAGAGAGAGAGAGAGAGAGAGAAATGGTTCAAATGGCTCTGAGCACCTATGCGACTTAACTTCTTAGGTCATCAGTCGTCTAGAACTTAGGACTAATTAAACCTAACTAACCTAAGGACATCACACACATCCATGCCTGAGGCAGGATTCGAACCTGCAACCGTAGCGGTCGCTCGGCTCCAGACTGTAGCGCCTTGAACCGCACGGCCACTTCAGCCGGCAGAGAGAGAGAGAGAGAGAGAGAGAGAGAGGGAGAGAGAGAGAGAAACAAACAGCGCATTAGCACTAGGTGTTGTCAACTGTACTACATTTACAAGCAATTAGAATATGTGAAGAGAACTGATGTCATGCTCACATAACCAGCAGTGAAATAAAATCGGTAAGATAACGAAAATTGACGGAAAATAGTATAAATTGAGGAAAAATACGCCAAAATTCGGGGAAATTGAGGGAGAAGAGGGAGACAAGAGGAAAAATTGAAATCTCCAAATGCTCTTGCATAGAAGAACTGCAAGGAGGAGCAGAGTTAATATTTAAAGCCATAAAAAAGTATTTTACAGGAATAAAATTAGATATGTATTGTAATTCGAGAAGATACCTTCTCTGTATTTGTGAAATTACTATCTGGAGAAAGAAATAGATGGTTCAAATGTGGATTTAAGATATAAGTTAAAAATTAAATTGACATTAGTAAAACTACACCTAACAAACATAAGGAAAGAGTTATTTTCTGTGTGTAAATGTATATGTAAAGGAAATAAATGTTTTCTATGGGAATATTTACTGTCTTAATTGCTAAACTACCAAAAATTCTAAGACATTTCCTATATACACTCCTGGAAATGGAAAAAAGAACACATTGACACCGGTGTGTCAGACCCACCATACTTGCTCCGGACACTGCGAGAGGGCTGTACAAGCAATGATCACACGCACGGCACAGCGGACACACCAGGAACCGCGGCGTTGGCCGTCCAATGGCGCTAGCTGCGCAGCATTTGTGCACCGCCGCCGTCAGTGTCAGCCAGTTTGCCGTGGCATACGGAGCTCCATCGCAGTCTTCAACACTGGTAGCATGCCGCGACAGCGTGGACGTGAACCGTATGTGCAGTTGACGGACTTTGAGCGAGGGCGTATAGTGGGCATGCGGGAGGCCGGGTGGACGTACCGCCGAATTGCTCAACACGTGGGGCGTGAGGTCTCCACAGTACATCGATGTTTTCGCCAGTGGTCGGCGGAAGGTGCACGTGCCCGTCGACCTGGGACCGGACCGCAGCGACGCACGGATGCACGCCAAGGCCGTAGGATCCTACGCAGTGCCGTAGGGGACCGCACCGCCGCTTCCCAGCAAATTAGGGACACTGTTACTCCTGGGGTATCAGCGAGGACCATTCGCAACCGTCTCCATGAAGCTGGGCTACGGTCCCGCACACCGTTAGGCCGTCTTCCGCTCACGCCCCAACATCGTGCAGCCCGCCTCCAGTGGTGTCGCGACAGGCGTGAATGGAGGGACGAATGGAGACGTGTCGTCTTCAGCGATGAGAGTCGCTTCTGCCTTGGTGCCAATGATGGTCGTATGCGTGTTTGGCGCCGTGCAGGTGAGCGCCACAATCAGGACTGCATACGACCGAGGCACACAGGGCCAACACCCGGCATCATGGTGTGGGGAGCGATCTCCTACACTGGCCGTACACCACTGGTGATCGTCGAGGGGACACTGAATAGTGCACGGTACATCCAAACCGTCATCGAACCCATCGTTCTACCATTCCTAGACCGGCAAGGGAACTTGCTGTTCCAACAGGACAATGCACGTCCGCATGTATCCCGTGCCACCCAACGTGCTCTAGAAGGTGTAAGTCAACTACCCTGGCCAGCAAGATCTCCGGATCTGTCCCCCATTGAGCATGTTTGGGACTGGATGAAGCGTCGTCTCACGCGGTCTGCACGTCCAGCACGAACGCTGGTCCAACTGAGGCGCCAGGTGGAAATGGCATGGCAAGCCGTTCCACAGGACTACATCCAGCATCTCTACGATCGTCTCCATGGGAGAATAGCAGCCTGCATTGCTGCGAAAGGTGGATATACACTGTACTAGTGCCGACATTGTGCATGCTCTGTTGCCTGTGTCTATGTGCCTGTGGTTCTGTCAGTGTGATCATGTGATGTATCTGACCCCAGGAATGTGTCAATAAAGTTTCCCCTTCCTGGGACAATGAATTCACGGTGTTCTTATTTCAATTTCCAGGAGTGTATGTAGTTAAAAGCATGGTATTCCCCTTTCTGTACATCTATGAGCATCCTATTTAGTGTTACAATTTATTTATTTATTTCACCTTGTTGGATTTACCAGTTACTAGTTTTGAGTGGAACTGTGAATTTTTTTTTCCGTTCGGCAACTTTGTGCTGTATTGCGATTTTAGAAATAAATAAACTGGATGAATGCTTAAGTAAATAATATTCTGCACTGCCTTGGCTCCCGAAATTTGTTTAAGGAAACAATATCCCAGAAAACTGCTTAAACAATACTCCATTGCATTAAATAGTTTAATGCAATGTGACTGACGAGTATTAGCCTGCTGTCATGAGATCCTCCCAGTCCAAGAGTACAACACTGACTGAGCGGTTTTTCCCACCATTTCCAGGCGTGGGTGTAGGGGTGGAGGACAGTGGGGGTTTGTGTGATGTCAAAGAAGTGAGGAAAGTTAGGTCAGTGGAGGTAGCCCAATTGCATTACTTTCCCACTAATATTTGAATTTCTCACCATTTTTTCTGGGTGGGGAGGAGGGGGGGTGGAGAAGGGAGGGGAGGGACAGTGATTTCCCAGAGGGGTTGAGTGGGCAAGTGACATGTTCCAGCCATGGAAAACCCATAATGTTATCAGAAGATGGGGTAATTAATTGATGAGTTTCTTAATTTGCATAACGAATTTGATATCACAAGTGCATGAGAACAGACTTTGCCCTACTACTGAGATGTGTATGGAAAAGACCGAGAGATATGGGAAGATTTCAGTTAGATGAGATCATGGTCAGGCCATGTTTTCAAAATTATATTGGATTGTAAGACGCACCTAGGAGCAGCTATAGACTCAGATCGCAATTTGATAGGGATAAACAGTAGGCTGAGGTTTAAGAGACTAAGTCAGGAAGAATCTATGTGCAAAGAAGTGGGATGCAGAAGTACTAAGGAATAAAGAGGCATGCTTGAAGTTCTCAGAGGCTATAGACACTGCAATAAGGAACAACTCAGTATGTAGTTAGTTGAAGAGGAGTGGATGTCTCTAAAACGGCGATCACAGAAGTTGGAATGAAAACCGTTGCATCAAAGAAGGTAACTATGAAGAAACAATGGGTAATAGAAGAAATACTTCAGTTGATCGATGAAAGAAGGAAAAACAAAAATGTTCCAGGAAATTCAGAGATACATAAATACAAGTCACTTAGGAATGGAACAAAAAGTAAGTGCAGGGAAGCTAAGGCGAAATGGCTGCATAACAATTGTGAAGAAACTGAAAATGCAGTCATTGTTGGAGGGACTGACTCAACATATAGGACGGTCAGAACAATTTTCACTGAAACTAAAAGCAAGGGTGGTAACATTTAGAGCACAACAGGTGTGCCACTGTCCAATTTAGAGGAGAGAGGGGACAGGTGGAAAGAATACGTTGAAGGCCTCTGTGAGTGGGAGGACTTGTCTGATGACGTCACAGAAGAAGAAATAGGAGCCGATAGAGAGGAGACAGGGGATCCAGTATTAGAATTTAAAAGAGATCTGGATTTAAAACAAACAAAAAAAAGGCAGAAGGGTTAGATAACATTACATCAGAATTTCTAAAATCATTGAGGGAAGTGGCAACAAAACCACCAATCACGTTGGTGTGTATAATATATGAGTCTGGCGACATACTATCTGATATTCGAAAGAATATCAACCACATAATTCCGAAAATTGCAAGAGCTGACAAGTACGAAAATCATCGCACAATCAGCTTAACAGCTCATATGTCCAGGTTGCTAACAAGACTTATATGCAGAAGAATGGAAAAGAGTACTCAGGATGTGTCAGATGACTATCAGTTTGGCTTTAGGAACGGTAAAGGCACCAGACAGCCAATTCTGTCGTGGGTGTTGATAATCAAAGCAAGACTACAGAAAAATCAAGACACGCTCATATGATTTATCGGCCTGGAAGAAGGGTAAAATGGTGCAGATGTTTGAGATTTTGACAAAGTAGTGTTAAGCTATAGGGAAAGACTGGTAATATACAATAAATACAAGAACCAAGAGAAAATAGCAAGAGTGGAAGACCAAGTTGATGTGCTCGTATTAAAAAGGGTGCAAGACAGTCATGTAGTCTTTCGCCCTTACTGTTCAGTCTACACATCGAAGAAGCAATGACGGAAATAAAAGAAAGGTTCAAGAAAAGGTGAAAAAGCATTACAGGATCTGTTGAACTGACTGAACAATCTACTGAGTACAAAATATGGATTGACAGCAAATCGAAGAAAAACGGAAGTAATAAGAAGTAGGTGAAGTTAAAGAATTCTGATACTTAGGCATCAAAATAACCCATGACGAACGGAGCAAGGAGGACATAAAAAGCGGACTAGCACTGGAAAAAAGGGCATTCCTCGCCAAGAGAATTCTACTAGCATCAAACGTAGGTTTTAATTTGAGGAAGAAATTTATGAGACTGTACAACTGGAGCACAGTATTACATGGTAATGAAACCGGGAGTATAAGAAAACCGGAAAAGAAGAGACTCGAAACATACGGGATAAGGTGCAACAGAAGGATGTTGAAAATTATGTGGACTGATAAGGTAAGGAATGACGAGGTTCTCCGCAAAGTCTGAGAGGAAAAAATACATGGAAAACACTGAAAAAAAGATGGAGCAGGATGGTAGGAAAAAATGGTTCAAATGGCTCTGAGCACTATGGGACTCAACTGCTGAGGTCATTAGTCCCCTAGAACTTAGAACTAGTTAAACCTAACTAACCTAAGGACACCACACACATCCATGCCCGAGGCAGGATTCGAACCTGCGACCGTAGCGGTCTCGCGGTTCCAGACTGCAGCGCCAGAACCGCGCGGCCACTTCGGCCGGCCAGGATGGTAGGACATCAGGGAATAACTTCCATGGTACTGGACGGTGCTGTGCAATGTAAAAGTTGTAGACCATAAGAGAAACTGGAACACATCCAGCAAATAATCAAGGACATAGGTTGCAAGTGCTACTCCAATGTGAAGAGGTTGGCACAGGAGAAGAATTCGTGGCGGGCCGTATCACACCAGTGAGAAGACATATAGCTCAAAAAAATAAAAAAAAAATCTTGTACTGTATCACACAGACAATCTCATACAATAGAAATAAGATTGATGTTTAGGTTAAAAATCTCAAGAAAAGTAGTTAACTATGTAAATTAGAGTTTAACAGTTTTGTATTCCACGAATATACACGACTGTATGAACAATAAGCATATCAACATTAACTGCGCAGATACATTGAATGCATTTGAACAAAATGGTGATATATGCCTCAAGGGTGACCAAACAGTTTCCGTTCGAAGGCCGTTCACTCCAGAATCCGTATGTCAATCAGGAAAACTTGTGAGCATTGAGGCGGTCATCCTACCGACGCACTAGGCTGCAGAAAGCCATTTGGTAAATCACACTGTGCTGCTGCATGAAGAAGTTCGTAAACGACTGCTGCACATCCGCGTCCGACAGGAACCGTCGAGTCTTGAAGGTTTTTTCTAAAGGACCGAAGGCGTGATAACCGCATTGGGAGAGATCAGGACTATAAGTCCGGTGCTTGAGTGTCACCCATTTTATTTGGCGTAACTTCAACATTACGACATTTGGGGTATGGGGACGTGGGTTATAAAGAAGGAGCAGCACCCGTTGTTGCATATTTCCACAATGTTTGTTTTCGACGAATGTCTACCGTTGTTTTTCCTTTGACAACCAATAAATGAAAACAGCCCGCTGGTCCTGTTTGCACACAGTTGCAGTAATTCACGTTTACGCATTTGTTGGACGCACGTAGGAACGACACAAACGCAACAATAATCCCTTGCAACCGCAATTGCGTTACGTTGGATGTACTCGTATGCTGCAGCAACGCCCTCAAACGGAAAATTTTGATCGCTTGTTATATGATCACATCTATATCTATTGAAAGACAAAGCCGTATTGAGTCTTTACTACCGTCCTTTTTCGATAAGAAACTGTGGCACATTTGAAGTGATACAGCAATAAAAACGCGCACGCAGAGCCCTTTGCTACAGCCACTGATGCAGTGGCTAGTTTACACTCACTCAATATTATTATGAAACATTATTATAAACACCACATGGTATTTGCCTGTGATCCGCCTCGCCTTCCGTATACGCCTCCCGTCCCCCACGCGGCTCCTCTATGATTTCATTCCTTTCCCCCATCTGCTCCTATTCCTCGAACATATCCGCATCCTCTACACCTCCCGCCGCCTTGAACCCCCTCACCCCCTGGTTGCTCCTCTCCTCTCCAATCCCCACCCCCTGTCACATCTTCACTGTTGTGTCCCCCCTACCCTCCATCTCTACACCCTACATCTCCTTTCCCAAGGTGGCTTCCATCAAATCCCCCTCCCAGATGATGCCCTCTCTCCCTCCATTTATCCCTCCTATCAACTCTGATCCTCACTCCCCTCCTTTCCTCTGTCCTTTTCCCAGGCTCCCTCTCCCCCCCTTCCATCCTCTTTCTTCCCCACCTCCCCTCTCTTTGCCCCCTTCTCTCCCCAGAGTCCTTTTACATTTCCCTCCTCTGCCTTCTCTCATTCCCTCTCGTGTCTGCTCTTCTCCCACTTTATTAGTCCTCTCCCTCCTTGGTTCCCCCCCGCATTTTTCGTTTTTTTCCTTCCTCCCTCCTTGTTCTTCCCCCTCCTCCAGGTCCCCCCCCCCATCTGCCTTTGGCTCGGGAGTGTCATCTTTGTGCCACCACTTTCGTGCAGTGTTCTACAGTGAGTGTTCTACAGTGCGTGAGTGTTCTGTGTTGTGTTTTTTGGGAAGTGTTACTGTCGCTGGGTGTGCCTTTTATCTCTTGCGAACAGAAACCAGACTGTCGCCGTGTTTTTTAATTGTGTGTGTACTATGTTACTTGTCTGATTCCTGTGTCTTTTACTAACGTTGCCAACCCCTTTTGCTTTCTGTTTTAACTTTCCGCATTTTTTCGCCATTTTACACTCGACGTCACCGTTTTATCGCCTGTTTTTCTTGTTTCTTTTCTTCTTACGTTCTTTAAAATAAAAGTCTGTAGGCTGTAGAGCAGCGTACTAAGCTGCTGCCAGCCCGCCCCCTTCGGGGGGAATTGAAAATCAATAAAGGAAAAAAAAAATTGCCTGTGAGCACATCATATCCCACTCGTGCTCAAACACCCGTCACGAAGTAAAATTTACTCTGTAGCCTCACAATCGTCATAATCGCAGATTTCGTATAGAATGGATGACCGATTAAAATAGAGGTCTAAGCCTAAGGTTTTACGCAGGCTGGGTACACCAAAGAGAAGATCGAAGGATGAAGCTTGAAGTTCGCAACAGCTAAAAGGGGCTAAAGATGACGGCGATGATGATGATGATGATTATGATGATGATAGTGATGGTGGTGGTGGTTGTGGTGATGGTTGTGGTAGTGGTTGTGGAGTTAGAACCCAAGTACAGTGCGTCTGAGGCGGAGCAGCGTGTGGTATAGAAACTTTTGGGGCGGCTGATACCACGGAGACAGCTGACCCCGTGTGTGGAATGACACAGCAATGCCGCTCCCCGAGGGGTGCTGCACAAAAAGGAAGAGCTCTCCAGTCCAGAGTCCGGACACTCTTGAGAGTGAAGCCGCAGGTGGGGCCCTCCAGTGGAAGAGCCTACGGGACCTTGATAGGGCGCTACCGAACTGTATGACAACCACTGAAAATATGTCCGTATAGGTGTCTCAAGCTGTAAACCAGAGTAATGACTAATTCCCCACTGAAAGGATGGGGCACGTGTAGTTATTACACTTATTTATTCACCCTTAGAAGATTACCGCCATCAAGCCTTTTCTTACATCTAACCAGCCGTTCTACATATTTTACGTGGTGTTCATTACGATATGCACGTTATACGCCACGTATAACATAAAATCCTATTTTAGAAATCACTGCAGCGCGGAAAAAAACTCAGTTTACATTCGTTCGTGACAACTAAAACAATAAAGATAAACTAAAGGCAATAGACATCTACATCTAACCTATACTCCGTAACCGAAATTATGGTGTTTGGTGGAGTGGACTTTCAGTGCCACTATCTTTTCCTCTCTTCCTAGCTCCATTCGAGAATAGAGCGTGGGAAGAAGTTGTCGACGAATCTTTGTATTAGGTGTAATTTCTCTTATATGTCGTGAGACCTATGTTGGAAGAAGTAATATGTTGCCTGACTCTGTTTCGAACGTAGGCTCTCGAAATTTCAACAGTAAATCGCCCTGTGATACACACCGCTTCTCATGTAATAAATGTTTTAAAAACATTCGCAGCACTATTGTATTAATTACGCATGCAGCGACTTGTTTGACGAAATGGTAACATTACGTAAAAGGTTCGTTGTTATCCAATCTTTATTATATGAGTAATGAAAGCTTTTCTAAAAATCGTTTTGCGTACTCTTACACCGTCCTGTGAGGTATGAGTACGCGGGCCTGGGGCAAGACTACACAGTGCGTACTGAAGAAAACAAAAATGATTACAAGTAAGTATATGGAAAAATAAATTAGGATCTCTCCTTTTTTCGATAAATCCGAGAAGCAAAGGTCTTAATGATCTGGGAGTAAGGCCTGAGAAACATTAGTCGAAGGGGTTGCTATGCTGCGCAATTGCTTGTTCTTCCTCCAAGGAAAAGTTTTGTGAATCGGGCGAGGTGCTTACTACCTTTGCCGGTTTTAAGACATTTCCTTAAGGCAGTCCCTGAAAACCCGGCACCTTTGGATGCTTGCCCCACTGAGCCCCTATTTCCAGTAAGACCAAGAACATGAAGGTAGAACGACTCTGTTAATGGGTGTCGAGTTGATGTTTTCGTTCGATTTCTGGAAAAATATGTCGCTATAGAACTCGTGATCATATTCGAAGTGTGTCTGAGAGGAAGGTAGAAAAAACTACTACGCAATGAAAGAAAAACTTTACAGAAGAAAAACTGATTCAAGGCCTGTAAGGTGAATAATGAGATATTTAAGGTAAATACACGCAAAAAAAAAGAGCTTTAGAATCTGCGGAAGTCAAGATACAGATTATGGGGTAAAAGTTCGCAAATAGTTTCTTGACGGGTAAGAGAAGGCTCTGCGAAGTTCTACGCCAATAGACGTGCATACTTTTACCCCTCGCCCCTAGTTTTGTTTTCGTCAATTTACAGATAATATAAACAATTAAAGTCGTGGGGATCAAGGATTTAGGTTCACCTAACACTCATCAAAACTATACAAGTTTTACGTCGAAAACGTACAAAAGTGACTTATCGCAATTTCTCCAGTTGTAAGAGTTTCAATGACAGGTCTGAGGAGATGATGACGTACGCGCTGCCTGGTGGGAGAATGGTGAACTTCTGCTTTAGGGACATGAAAACTTGATGTGCACCACGCGTACTTTAATCTCATCTGCTCTACAATTTGCCACTGGATGTCGCTGAGCATCTCCGTAATGCTTTTGCGCTTGAGTAAACGATTGTGTGATGGGCCGAAGCTCTCTTCCTTGCAACTTATCTCTCTCTTCTATTAATCTTACTTGGCAAGGGTACCAAACTAATGAACAGTACTCAGGACTAGGTCGACCGAGGATATGAATTTCTATAAGATGCTCCACACGAATCTCAGATTGGCATATACTTTTTTTATTATTTGTTTTATGTCGTCACTACACTTTAGGTCATTCTGGATGGTAACTTTTAGATACTTTATAGTAGTTACTGTTTACAGTGGTTTGTCGCCAATAGTGTAACCGAAGAGTAGTGCGTCTCTTCACCTATTTATGCACAATATGTTGTATTTATTTAAGTTCTTGATTAACTGCCTGTCTCTCCACCAATCGTTCATTCTCTTGAGGTCCTCATGCATTTCGCTATGGCCTTCCGGCGCTGCAGCCTTCACTCCATGTGCAACTTTTGGTACTCGCGAGCCTACTTCACACGCGTACTTAACCTCGCGGGCCGAGTCCTCACGTGATGTGATGGCAGCGTTTCTAGCTCATTAAGTAAAAACTATAGCGCCTGTGACGTTATTGTTTATGAGATAACGCACCGATAGGCATGGCATCCAACACAGTAGGCTAGCAAAACTCGCATTGAGTGGATCCTCAGATGTTTACATTTATTTACGTATTTACGTGTCGTGAACATTGTTCTTTTAGTTACGACGTTTTACAATAGAGGTCTTAAACATGCTCTCTAAAATTCTGCAACGCCGTTAGTAAAGAAACGCTGTTGACGACTTGCAAATAAACATAAACATCTGCCAATGGGGTGCCAAGTATTTTGAAACGTCATCGTGAAATAAACTCCTATAAAAGTAACTTCTTGTATCTAATTCATTATAATTTACCTTCAGTTTCAACAGTTGCATTGTTATACCTCCACAGTGGATTAGAATTACTTACTAATGCTAATAAGCAAAAGAATAGAAAAACAAAATACGGCAGTGAGAATCTTAATCCCAGTCGACAAGCAATTAAGAGTAACTTTGCGATTTTTGGCCATAGGCAGGTCGTTAGTGTGTTTGAAATTTAGTGTGTTAATATCGACAAACATTATTAGCAAGCATTTTTAAATACTTGTCCAAAAATACTTTTGATACCTGATCTCACCGGCATGAGCTGTATCTGTAACGCCGGCCCTGAGACCGAGCGGTTCTAGGCGCTTCAGTCCGGAACCGCTTTGCTGCTACGGTCGCAGGTTCGAATCCTGCATCGGGCATGGATGTGTGTGTTGTGTGTGTTGATCTCAGATGTTAAGTTCCATAGTGCTCAGAGCCATTTGAACCATTTTGTATCTGTAACAGTAAATAAATTAAGCCATCATTTCTCCATCCATTCTAAATCTCAGATGTTAAGTTCCATAGTGCTCAGAGCCATTTGAACCACTTTGTATCTGTAACACTAAATAAATTAAGCCATCGTTTCTCCATCCAGTCTAAACTGCCTGAACTTAACATATACCGGCAGTAGTAAACAGAAGACAAAGTGGAAAAGTGTGAACAACAGAACGGCATATATCTGAAAATGTGTCACGAGGGAAGTACAAAGCCAGCGCGTCGCTCTCTCCCACGAATAACTTCTGGGGGATGCAGCCGGCCAGTGGGGGCCGGTAACTTTCATTGAAATAGTTACATTTCATGTTACGTAAGATGTTCAAATGGCTCTGAGCACTATGGGACTTAACATCTGAGGTCATCTGTCCCCTAGAACTTAGAACTACTTAAACCTAACTAACCTAAGGACATCACACACATCCATGCCCGAGGCAGGATTCGAACCTGCGACTGTAGCAGTCGCAGCGTTTCCGGACTGAAGCGCCTAGAACCGCCCGGCCACCCCGGCCGGCTATTATGTAAGAGAAAGGCTTCTGGTGAACAAATATTTCTAGCCTCAGATTCTCATTTCCGTGAACCAATGAAGCCCCCCCCCCCATCGTTAATTTGTTGTCTTGTTTCACAAGAACTGATCACTAGATCCTGTATTAGGAACGCCGAGAAAAGTTGCGAGTAATATTTTATGACACAGCCCCTGTCATCGATCACCCGCTGGGTTAACTACTTGACATTTAACAATCATTAATGACAATAAGCCGCCTGACAATGTGACAGCCACTTCCTTACAACAATGATTACAAGAATAGATTATTAATCACAACCGTTTTGACTTTCCACTCGATTTGAGCCAGGCTTCTGTAGTCAGCTCAAGGGTAGCGAGTTAACTACAAATTGAATTTCAGTGCTTGTTTGTTGGAAGTAGTTAAAAGAAAGTAATAAAAGTACCGCCATTCCAATGGATAAGTGGATGATTCGCACTGGTAACAAGAGATCCCATGTAAGTGATTCATCTAATGTCTCTTCTCCTCAGAAAATATGCGATGCAGTTCTGATAAGGAAACAGATTCGAATTTAATCTAAATACATTCTTCTTTCACATCTTCCTCTGTTCCGATCAGCTACGTTAGTTCTAAATGCAAAACTGAATGCCTAAGTATCTAGTTCATTGTCAGACATTAAGTTTTAACAACATTCTTTTGAAAAATGGGGCACGACAGCAATCTGTTCTTTGTTTTGTGATTTTAGGCGACGACAGCCTGAGCTTTATAAAACTGAAGACACCCCTGCAAACAAAATATTCACACTTTGTAAGTAGACCCATCGGATTTTCTAAGTGTCATAAGCAATAATTAAAAGGAAATGTCAGATTCCTCAGAAAGAAAAGATGCAGTCAGTGTTGTAAATTTTGTGAATGAATAAGCTTTAAGCAGTAGACTGCTTTTCCATTCATTGCGAGGGGATGGGCTCTACTCATAATTCGCTTCTATTGGACAAGGATGTACCTGGTTGTGTTGTGGTAAAGTTCTTTGTCGCATTTTGGAGCTGAAGAACGAACTTCGTCTTTTCCGATTGAAGAGAAGTGCTACCTCGTGGCTTAGTCTCTAGATAAACTGGCTCATAATAATGTGCTATGTGTTTTTGAGCAACTGGATGACCTTAAACTTCACTTCAAGGCTGAAACAGTAATAATATCTTCCTAAGAGAAATCTTGGACTTTGGGAAACGCAGACAGACGGAGGTAACTGTGAAGTGTTGTCTTGTCTGAATGGTTTTGTCAGGGAACGTGAGTTGGATGCAGGTAAGATTAGTACAACTGGTGTACTACATCTCGAACACCTTAGACAACAATTGGAGGATAAATTTCCAGAACCTTTACCTGAGTATGACAGTATCCGCAATCTGTTCCTTAAGATCGTAACAGACCACTTGTCAACAGTAGAACAGGAAGAGCTAATACGCGTACCAAATGATAGAACACTCCGAAATGAATTTAAATCGAAGTCTCTTGAAAATTTTCGGACGCAGGCTCGAAATGAATGTCACTGTTTAGTAAAAAGGGCAGTGGGTCTATCATTACCATTCGCATCAACTTACTTACGTGAGTCAACATTTTCCTCAGTGTTATTAAACAAGAGGAAACATCGCTCTCGACGACAGTTGGAAGGGGACCTGCGGGTTATCGTTTCAAAGATCCAAGACAGGATATTCTTTCAGAATGAAATTTCCACTCTGTAGCGGAGTGTGCGCTGATATGAAACTTCCTGGAAGATTAAAACTGTGTGTCAGACCGAGCCTCAAACTTGGGATTTTTTTTAAAAATTAGGAATGGCTGCAGGCGCGGTAAGACGGATAGGGCAGGAGTCGACACCCGAGGCCTGGCTATCCCATCGCCATACCACGCAACGTGTTACAGAATCGAAGGATCAGGGAGAAGATTTAGATGGTTTGTCTGTGTTGGTTCATTTATTTATTTACTTATATGTTTATGGAATTAATTTAGTTTTATTAAAAAGGATTCCACAATTGCCGTAGCCGAGCGTCCGAGTCGTCTTCTCCTCTGTTGGTAGGGGTTCCCCCTATTCCGTCCGTAGAGGATCAATATGCTCCAGGATTTTTCTACAGTTTCAGCATCTCACAGCCGGAACGCCCCAGTGAGCAGGAGGGTCCGCAAATAATGAACCTAAATAATTAGTGAAGTGGGTCCTGTACGTCGGGTGGCGGCTGAAGCCTGCTTGTGTCGACATCAGTAGGGACCAAAAGTCGAGTGTGCGTTGGTGAGCATCACTAAATATGTGGTAAGGGGCCATGCCTTTTAGCCAGTTAACGGCGTTCTTCCAGGTCGGTGGAAAGTATACGCCGTCGGGACGCAATATATCATCAGGGGAGATAGACTCCGGCAATCGCCGCAAGAGTAATGCCATCATGCGCTGCGTGAGTAGCCAGCAGACGTTGGTCGCGGCCCAAATCAGGTAGTGTGCATCCGAGTCAACGACCGAGAATGTCGGACACAAGGGGTCGTCCGTCAGATGAATGGAATGTAGCCTCTGACAGGCAGCGATCTTCCCGTTCACAACCACGTACTACAATGAACGCACCGTCATAGGCTAAAAATCGTGTATACTGCTCGCCACACCGTGTTCCATTCAACTTCGGAATGTCTGTGGGCGACCGTATTGAAAGGGTGCTGCTGTTGATAAAGGCGATAATAGTCTTTCGTACTGGGCATCCGTGTCGTCGGAAGGTCTGATCTTAAGTAGTTCAGGACAATAAAGAACTCTCTGATGTGGGAAAGTGCCGGTGAAATGTGTCCTACAGAAACCGGGGGTGCACCTATCAGGGTGCCCGTCAAACTGGCGAGGGCAGAGGTCCACGTGCGATGCATAGTGATCGCGCACGGTTATAGACATGAATTAAACCGATACCGCGCGCCCGCTGCACAGCTTCAAGGTGTATTATCGGACTTTAAAAATAAGACCGTCGCTCACGAAATGTCCTTATGCTGCATGGCATCATAACCGTCAAGGGAAGTAAATGTCCAAAATAGTTCAGTTTGGAGACAAGACAGGTGTTGACATAATGTGTTCGTAAGAGCATGTCCATTCGACGCAATTTGCTGTCCTGTATTAGAGCACGTGTCTGGTGTAATAGCAGGCGGTACGTAGCCGCCGCCGTGCGGCGAATATTGCTATAGAACTGCACTCCTAAACGTTAGAGTACGGGATTCTTGTCAAACGGCACCGCCGTTGCTTTGGAAAGCCTACCTCCGACGCCCTTATATTTTGTCTTCTCCACTTTGATAACGATCCCAGCGACCGCCCCGTACTGGCGTAGCCATTAAAGCGCCATGTGCATTTCATCCTCTGATCCGGCCAGGTACACCACATCATCGGCGAATGAACCACAACGAAAGGTCTCGTCCCGCATGCATATGCCTGCTAATCACCTCTGTAGACCATGTAAAGCTGGTTCAAGCGCTGTCGCAAATGATATACGCGACAGGGGGCATCCTTGTCGCACAGACGGTTCAAATGGCTCTGAGCTGACTTAACATCTGAGGTCATCAGTCCCCTAGAACTTAGAACTACTTAAACATAGCTAACCTAAGGACAGCACACACATCCATGCCCGAGGCAGGATGCACTGACCGTCCAACAACAATGTGACCAGACTGGTAACCGTTCACCATCATGCGGTAACGAGCTCCATGGATCAGACGAATGACCGACCACCTGTGCAGACTCTGGAGAGAGGCCCGTGCGTTCCAAAACTGGACGTAGGAAGCCGTGGTCGACGCTGTCGAATGCGTGGTCAAAACCGATAGCGACAAGGGCGCCTCGTATTTTGCAGGCCGCCGTCAAAGCAATTACGTCGCGGTATTCTCCTAACGCTATATGAATGTTGTTGACACCACCTAAACAAGTCTCATCGGCGTGGGTGACTTTCCCGATTGCTGTGTGGAGACGCGCGGAGGATGCGGGGGAAGATCTTGTAGTCGTTATTGAGGAGTGCGATTAGGCGAAAGTCCTGCCACCTACAACCACCATTCAGTTTCGGTACTGGGATCAAGATGCCGCCTGTGAATTCCGTGGTGACAATGAAATAAGGCCATAGGGTGGTGGGGTTTCGGGTTCTGCTGAATAGGTCATGAGTTCACTACACTCAGCTGGCGGCTACACGGGTAGCGGAGGCTGTGTGGCGTGGACATGGCGGTTTTTTAGGTTAGAAGGCCTCGGGAAAGTACGGGGTGGGCTGCAATCTCAAAGGGTGCATGGCAAATACAGGACGTGCTTGGATCAAGGAACAGTCGGAATTGTAGTCGTAAATTGTTGTAGTTGTGCTGGGAAAGTCCCTGAGCTTCAAGCGCTAATAGAAAGCACAGAAGCTGAAATCGTTATAGGTGATGAAAGCTGGCAAAGCCTGAAATAAGTTCTGCAGAAATTTTTACGAAGTCTCAGACGGTGTTCAGGAAAGATAGAGCAGGCAGAATTGGTGGTGGAGTGTTTGTGTCTGTCAGTAGTGGTTTATCTTGTAGTGAAGTCGAAGTAGATACTCCGTGCGAATTGGTATGGGTGGAGGTTATACTTAACAGCCGAAGTAAGTTAATAATTGGCTCCTTCTACCGACCCCCAGACTCCGATGATATAGTTGCGGAACAATTCAGAGAAATTTTGAGTCTCGTAACAAATAAATACCCCACTCATACGGTTATAGTTGGTGGGGACTTCAACCTTCCCTCGATATGTTGGCAAAAATACTTGTTCAAAACCGGTGGTAGGCAGAAAACATCTTCCGAGATTGTCCTAAATGCTTTCTCCGAAAATTATTTCGAGCAGTTAGTCCACGAACCCACGCGAATTGTAAATGGTTGCGAAAACACACTTGACCTCTTAGCCACAAACAATCCAGAGCTGATAGAGAGCATCATGACTGATACAGGGGTTAGTGATCACAAGGTCGTTGTAGCTAGCCTCAATACCGTTTCTTCCAAATCCACCAGAAACAAACGCAAAATAATTTTTTTTTAAATAGCGGATAAAGTGTAACTAGAAGCCTTCCTAAGAGACAATCTCCATCAATTGAGAGATTCATACCTCATAAATTGGTAAGAGATGGAACTGATCCCCCGTGGTACACAAAACAGGTCCGAACTCTGTTGCAGAGGCAACGGAAAAAGCATGCGAAGTTCAGAAGAACGCGAAATCCCGAAGATTGGCTAAAATTTACAGACGCGCGAAATTTGGCACGGACTTCAATGCGTGATGCCTTTAATAGGTTCCACAACGAAACATTGTCTCGAAATTTGGTAGAAAATCCGAAGAAATTCTGGTCGTATGTAAAGTAGACAAGCGGCAAGACGCAGTCAATACCTTCGCTGCGCAGTGCCGATGGTACTGTTACCGACGACTGTGCCGCTAAAGCGGAGTTATTGAACGCAGTTTTCCGAAATTCCTTCACCAGGGAAGATGTATGGAATATTCCAGAATTTGAAACACGAACAGCTGCTAGCATGAGTTTCTTAGAAGTAGATAGCTTAGGGGTTGCGAAGCAACTCAAATCGCTTGATACGGGCAAGTCTTCAGGTCCAGATTGTATACCGATTAGGTTCCTTTCAGATTACGCTGATTAGCTCCCTACTTAGCACTCATATACAACCGCTCGCTCACCGATAGATCTGTACCTACAGATTGGAAAATTGCGCAGGTCGCACCAGTGTTTAAGAAGGGTAGTAGGAGTAATCCATCTAACTACAGACCTACATCATTGACGTCGGTTTGCAGTAGGGTTCTGGAGCATATACTGTATTCAAGCATTATGAATCACCTCGAAGGGAACGATCTATTGATACGTAATCAGCATGGTTTCAGAAAACATCGTTCTTGTGCAACGCAGCTAGCTCTTTATTCGCACGAAGTAATGGCCGCTATCGACAGGGGATCTCAAGTTGATTCCGCATTTCTAGATTTCCGGAAAGCTTTTGAAACCGTTCCTCACAAGCTACTTCTAATCAAGCTGCGGTTCTATGGGGTATCGTCTCAGTTTTGCGACTGGATTCATGATTTCCTGCCAGGAAGGTCGCAGTTCGTAGTAATAGACGGCAAATCATCAAGTAAAACTGAAGTGATATCAGGTGTTCCCCAGGGAAGCGTCCTGGGACCTCTGCTGTTCCTGATCTATATAAATGACCTGGGTGACAATCTGAGCAGTTCTCTTAGGTTGTTCGCAGATGATGCTGTAATTTACCGTCTAGTAATTTCATCCGAAGACCAGTATCAGTTGCAAAGCGATTTAGAAAAGATTGCTGTATGGTGTGGCAGGTGGCAGTTGACGCTAAATAACGAAAAGTGTGAGGTGACCCACACGAGTTCCAAAAGAACTCCGTTGGAATTCGATTACTCGATAAATAGTACAATTCTCAAGCCTGTCAATTCAACTAAGTACCTGGGTGTTAAAATTACGAACAACTTCAGTTGGAAAGACCACATAGATAATATTCTGGGGAAGGCGAGCCAAAGGTTGCGTTTCATTGGCAGGACACTTAGAAGATGCAACAAGTCCACTAAAGAGACAGCTTACACTACACTCGTTCGTCCTCTGTTAGAATATTGCTGCGCGGTGTGGGATCCTTACCAGGTGGGATTGACGGAGGACAATGAAAGGGTGCAAAAAAGGGCAGCTCGTTTTGTATAATCACGTAGTAGGGGAGAGAGTGTGGCAGATATGATACGCGAATTGGGATGGAAGTCATTACAGCAAAGACGTTTTTCGTCGCGACGAGATCTATTTACGAAATTTCAGTCACCAACTTTCTCTTCCGAATGCGAAAATATTTTGTTGAGCCCAACCTACATAGGTAGGAATGATCATCAAAATAAAATAAGAGAAATCAGAGCTCGAACAGAAAGGTTTAGGTGTTCGTTTTTCCCGCGCGCTGTTCGGGAGTGGAATGGTAGAGACATAGTATGATTGTGGTTCGACGAACCCTCTGCCAAGCACTTAAATGTGAATTGCAGAGTAGTCATGTAGATGTAGATGTAGATGAAACCAGTGCTTGAAACATTTGGCGCCACTTATCACCCATAAAGTGATAAAAAAAGTGCTTTAGAGTTATTGTTGTGATTGATTGTTGGAGTAATTAGACGATAAATGGATACCGTGGGCTGTTTTTGTGCCGAGTAGGAGAAGTTCTGAGGAAGGAAAGGAAAATTGGGGGAGAGGGCAAACTAATTTAAGTTTCAAAATGGGGGTGCGAAGAAAAAAGTTTGAGAACCCCTGCTCTTGACTATAGGCAATAGCATCAACCGCCAATAAACTCACGGGCGGAGACTCCAGCGTTATCCAACAGGCCATTAACACAAAACTGTACATAGTAGCTGCCATACAACATTCTCCTGAGATACTCCCGAAATTACCTTTACATTTGTTCTGTTAAAATGACGTATTGAGTTTTATCTGCAAGGTAGTCGTGTATCCAATCACAAATCCCGTTCGATACTCGATAAGCTCGTATTTTGTTTAATAACTACAGCGCAGAAATATACCGAATGCCATCGGGATGTCAAGGAACACGGAACTGATCCGAGTGCCTCTGTTTACGGCGCTCTGGATCTTAGGGACGAAGAGAGCGATCCTGGAGAGCGGGTGGAAGAAGGGAAAAAACAGGAGCGTGATAAGACACAGCTAATGAATATGGGGGAAAAACTAGCGTGACTCTCTGTGAAATGAAAAGAGAAACAAAGGGCAAAAAGGGGATCATATGCTTTTCTGTTTTATATTGGACAATTGGACACAAACATAGTACTATATATATATATATATATATATATATATATATATATATATATATATATATATATATTTCATTACAATGCATATATACATAATACACAAAATTTTTGGAGAAACTTTATGAAGTTGAGAGAAGGAAGTGCTTTACACTCTTCTTCAAAGAAGCAGCGAATTGAATTCTGTGCTAAGTTACTACTTCAGATCCAACTGTAATGGACGACAAAAATAAATTCTAATTTATTTTTAACTTTACTGAACCAGTTACTTGATTATTCCATGGGGGAGGGATAGGGTGTTGTGACCTATATGTTGTCTGAATTACTGACCAAATACGAGCTTCAGAAGATGAGAAGACCTAAGGCAGTTAAACGCATTTGTGTACAACATGACATAAGAAATTTCGCTCAAGTATTAAGTAAGTCTTCATTGGCAGACATCTGAGTGTCACGATTCAAACAGCTAAATTTTCACATGTTGAAGAGTAGTGTGAAACCGCTCTAAAATATACACACCTGAAGATCCTTATAAAAGAAGTCGTCCCAGCTATCGATAGATACACAATTTAGACACATAGATCGACAGCACTAGAGAATCGTTGCCGTCGAAGATTCCGAATAGTTGTAACAGATTGTATTGTGTGTATTGTGTATTAAACCAGGGACCTAGAAACGACGGAGAGACTTCGTCCCGTCATAGCCCTCAGTGGTTGACAACCCCACAACAGGCCGCAGCAGTCCACCCACCCCACCACCGCTCCACACCGATCCTAGGGTTATTGTGCGGTTCGGCTTCCTGTGGACCCCCCCCCCCCCCCCCCCCAGAAGAACATCTCGTACCAGACAAAAGTGTAACCCCGAATGTTTGCGTAGTAGAGTAATTATGGTGTACACATACATGGGGACAGTGTTTGCACAGCAATCACCGACATAGTGTAACTGAGGCGGAGTAAGGGGAACCAGCCCGCATTCGCCGAGGTAGATGAAAACCTGCCTTAAAACCCATCCACAGCGTGGTCGGTACACTGGGCCTTGACAATAATCCTCCGGGCGGATTCGTGCCGGGGACCGGCACGCCTTCCCACTCGGGAAGCAGCGCATTAGATCGCTCGGCTAGCCGGTAGGATTGTCTCAGATTATTTCCACCGGTCACGGAAGGCAGAATCTTGGCTTGACAGTGTTACTGATTCGAGTTCTGTGACGCGGGACAGTCGAAAATTATAACTTCTTATATGGAGTGCACTGGAATTGTCTCTCGAAGGTGATCAGAGTTACGTAGAAGATTCAAGTGACGTGCAGAGTGGCCGCGCGGTTTGAGGCGCCATTTCCCGGATTGGGCGGAGGTTCGAGTCCTCCCCTGAGCTTGTGTGTGTGTGTGTTGTTCTTAGCATAAATTAGTTTAAGTAATGTGTAAGTCTAGGGACTGATGAACTCAGCAGTTTGGTCCCTTAGGAATTCACACACATTTGAAGATTCAAGTTTTTCTTTAATCAAACCATTAAATTTCTGTCTGTTATTCTGTCGGTTATTCAGAACAAGTTCTCAAGCGCTCTTGATTCCGATGGCTCCCTAAAAGTGCTTTGTCTTGGTGTAGAACGGAAGGAAGAAAGCTTTATAGGGTTTTCATAATTTCTATTACAGCTTCTATGGCTTACAAAGAGGACTTACAGAAAAAATTTTGATGCAAAACCTGTGTCTGGAAATATACGCTAGTTAATGTGTAATATTGAAGACTGAAGAACGAACGGTAATTGTAACTCAATGATTCAGTGACAGTATGCATAATGCGTAATAGTATTGTTTGAGAAACAAACGACGCATTAGGAAGGAAAGATTTCCTCTTCTGTTTACTTACTTATGTTTGAGATGTCGCTGTATTAGGAGGTACGTACTATTTATCAACTAATAATCATTAGTTGATTGTTGTTGTTGTGGTCTTCAGTCCTGAGACTGGTTTGATGCAGCTCTCCATGCTAATCTATCCCGTGCAAGCTCCTTCATCTCCCAGTACATACTGCAACCTACATCCTTCCGAATCTGCTTAGTGTATTCATCTCTTGGTCTCCCTCTACGATTTTTACCCTCCACGCTGTCCTCCAATGCTAAATTTGTGATCCCTTCTTCTAGTCAAGTTGTGCCACAAACCTCCCTTCTCCCCAATCCTATTCAATACCTCCTCATTAGTTACGTGATCTACCCACCTAATCTTCAACATTCCTCTGTAGCACCACATTTCGAAAGCTTCTATTCTCTTCTTGTCCAAACTATTTATTGTCCATGTTTCACTTCCATACATGGCTACACTGCATACAAATACTTTCAGAAACGACTTCCTGACACTTAAATCTATACTCGATGTTAACAAATTTCTCTTCTTCAGAAACGCTTTCCTTGCCGTTGCCAGTCTACATTTTATATCCTCTCTACTTCGACCGTCATCAGTTATTTTGCTCCCCAAATAGCAAAACTCCTTTACTGCTTTGTCTCACTTCCTAATCTAATTCCCTCAGCATCACCCGACTTAATTAGACTACATTCCATTATCCTCGCTTTGCTTTTGTTGATGTTCATCTTATATCCTCCTTTCAAGACACTGTCCATTCCGTTCAACTGCTCTTCCAAGTCCTTTGCTGACAGAATTAAAATGTCATCGGCGAACCTCAAAGCTTTTATTTCTTCTCCATGGATTTTAATGCCTACTCCGAACTTTTCTTTTGTTTCCTTTACTGCTTGCTCAGTATACAGATTGAATAACATCGGGGAGAGGCTACAACCCTGTCTGACTCCCTTCCCAACCACTGCTTCCCTTTCATGCCCCTCGACTCTTATAACTGCCATCTGGTTTGATTGTAATTAGTTGATTATTATCCATAATTACTAGTTCCTGCAATTATTACAGATATCTTTGTCCTTACCAGTTGTTTTTACCTAAGGATCTCGTATGTTCGAAGTAGATGCGTCAGGAAATTGTGCACGCATTGTTTGGTAGTATAACTACTGGTTGTTTATCGCGTCGTGTCGTTTAAGTATTTTACTCGACGCAAGTCGAACCTGCAGATCAATTTTTAAGAAGTCAGAATTAATACTTATTACCACTTTTCACGTAGGTGTCAGTATAGTATTTTTTTGACTGTCAGCGAGTCTTAAAACAATGATGATGTTCAATAGCCACCAATGCCTGACACATCAAAAGATCATGATGCGTGATGGCATAGGTATTTGAACGACTGTGAATCAGTACAGTAGAAAATTTAATTGTACTTTGATGTGTGTCATGTAATTAACCACACTGCGTTATCCATTTGTACCGTAGCTTTCTCGAGGCAAATCTTTATTCACTCATCGCATATTTGTAGCAAGATTTAAATATATTTATTTACTTAATGCTTCTTTTGCCTGACTAGATTAGAGCCTTAAGGACCCCTGTTACATCTGTCCAGGAGGAACACATACAAATTACATTACAGTACCTTCCTAAATAATAATAATAACAAATAAGAATATGTGACATTAATAACAACAACAATAATAGTAATAAAATAATAATAATAATAGATGTAGTAAAGGGAATTTAAAATGACGTGGATTGGCTTAGCACATTTCAAGTATTGTTTAATATTGTGAGAATAGGAATGGATAAAGGAAGACGAGAAGAATTAAATGACGATGACGACAATAGAAATAAAGAAATCTGCCGTCAAGGGATAGGGAAAAGTTGTGGGGAGGGGGACTAATGACGATGAGGCAGAATATAGGAGATATGTCAGTTTGAAGATGAACCAGTAGCTACCTTTTGAAGACTAAATGGAATTTAATTTCTCTGATTCTTTGAGGAAGATAGTTCGAAAGTGGAGTTCTTGATACACAAAAGAACATGGCTGAGCTATGTTATAGGGCGGAGTTTACTTTGTTGAGCGCAAGTATTTCTGCCGTGCTGTTCAGATAGTAGAGTAAGAGCTAAAGACAAATACTAGTGAATGGAATGATTGCGAAGACGATGGTGATAGTCTCTACGCTTTTCGGCACGTAGCCATGATAACAGTTCGTGGCAGAAGAGATACGGTCGAAAAAGCGCGCGTCACAAATGCATCATACATAATCATTCATCCGCAGTTCCAGCCTGCGTGATCTTTCGTATGGAAGTCTTCGGAGAATGGCATCACCATAGCCAAGTGTGGGGAGTATTAATGTCTCTATGAGCTTCTTTTTACCCTCGAAAGGAAACACTTTCGTATTTTTCTGTAATGAGTGAACTGATGCTGACATCATCTTACAGACCGATGTTTCTTCCATTCCAGTCTAGAAGGTGGTCGAGTTCTTTGCAGAAGGAGAAATGGTGTTTCTGTGCCGTTTAGGATTAATTATGGGAGAAAAATGGTTCAAATGGCTCTGAGCACTATGGGACTTAACTTCTAAGGTCATCAGTCCCCTAGAACTTAGAACTACTTAAACCTAACTAACCTAAGGACATCACACACATCCATGCCCGAGGCAGGATTCGAATCTGTAGCGGTCGCGCGGTTCCAGACTGTAGCGCCTAAAACCGCTCGGCCACCTCGGCCGGCTAATGATGGGAGAGATTCTCTGAATTGAGGGATGGTAACTCGTTTGCGAGTGACCAAGATTACTTGCGTTTTACATGGGTTAAGTTCCTAACCTATGCTCTGAGTGCACACTGATAGGGCAAGTAAATCGGCATTTACATGCTGGATGGTTTGTTGGACTTGCACTTAGACATAACTGAACGTCATCAGAGTATAGGTAATATTTTCAGTGGGAGATAATAAATGAGACATCATTAACCTATTATCAGAAGAGTGTCGAGCCTAATCTGATCCTTATTGGTTGCCTGGTACTACATCCTTCCACTACGAACTCTGTGTTCCGTTGGTTACACACTGTTGGAGAGATGTAAGGCGTGAGTAGAATTACTGTACAGCATTTGAACAAAAACTGCAACTTGTGGGTTTAGGAAATAGTGACGGAAGCTTTGCTGAAAACTAAAAAAACACATAATAGTCGCCTTTTGTTTAACCATAGACTGCTGCAGTCGTCGCGGTGCGATTTTACCGGAAACCGGACTTAAACTGGTCTAAAAGGTTATTTGATCTCTGCTGTTCGTGAACTATGTATTCTAAATCCTTGGATAATACTGTTAGAACACAACTTAGCCTGTAGTTGGAAGACTGTTTGGAAGATTCCTGCTTCGGTAATGGCTGCCGGAAAAATGCTGAAGGTGGCTCTGAGCACTATGGGACTGAACATCTATGGTCATCAGTCCCCTAGAACTTAGAACTACTGAAACCTAAATAACCTAAGGACATCACACAAAACCCAGTCATCACGAGGGAGAGATAATCCCTGACCCCGCCGGGAATCGAACCCGGGAACCCGGGCGCGGGAATGCTGGAGGTGAGAGAATGGTTTTGATCAGCAAATGATCGACGAGAAAACTGAGCATTTGCACTGTTATATTATCGGGCCCTGCAGCTGCCAAACAAATTCACGCAATTGACTTCCCGACCGTGTTAGGACTCATTCACTGCAAAAAAAATTTTCGTTTGTACCAGTCACTTATACTTTAAGGGAATTCGTGGTTAGCGCTTCTGTGCGTTGGTCGAGTAAAGATATCAGCGTGCCGAAATACTCATTTAGCTCCTCAATAGGAACTAGAAATTTAACTATAGATTTGGGTTTGCTATGGCTAGACATCGCAGATTTTTCCGCAATACGGGGGTCTGTTAAGGTTCTCAGGGTTTGGACATATCTGAGATTTGCATTCCTCACTGTTGTTATCTTCCGGAAAGGAAAGATATGTTACAATACGCCCACAGCAGAGACAATGACCTCTGTTCTGTGTAGTCCACAGGAAGCCACGGCATGGCCGATATTTGGAGTACTTGTCGTCGGATTCTCTGCTTCGTGACGAAAAACGTCATCTTCAAAGTCGAGAGTGCGGCGCATTTGTGGAACCCCAGAGCCAACTATCCCACTTGCGAAAGTATCGGTTTCTTGCAGTCCTTGTTACAGTCGGAAGAAAATAGTATCTGATGTCATCGTTACAACGGAGACTGACGACGGTCAACTTTACCGTGAAGCGGAAAATTAGAAAGTGGTTAAGTATTCAAACTTATTTTATATCGAAACGGTATATTTCTGGCCATGAGCTCTGTATGAGAATTTTACCTTTTAAGTGCCCTCTACAATCCATAGGAACCTGTAGTACGAATTGTGAAACACATTGCGTGTCTCTATAACACAGTAGTAGTTAAGCAAGGAACTGTGACCTGTAATATAATTTATAAGACTTTCCCCAATAATTAACAAGTATTTGAACTCTACAATAAGATTATGTACATCATTAGGAGTGTTTTAAGCTTAATTAAAAAATATTTACAGTGTTGTCCATAATTCAATCTCTCTTTTTACTTCCCCGGTTGCTAATCCGATATCTGCTTGCATCCCAGTAGACGAGGACATCTCTCGCTGCCATCTACCACACTACTGGACGATATCCCTAGCAACTCAGAGGCGCAGTCTTTTTTCGGTAGTAACAAGCAGTTGTAACGTAGTGACTCGAGTTAATTAATTATAACAGGTCACTGCACAGTTAAAATCGTACTTTTTGTTGCACCATTGTCTAGCAGTCATGGTATCAGTCAATACTCAGAAACAGAACATACATTCCCGTATACACATTCTCCGTAGTGTAATGTGAAGATATCTTAGGAAGCAACGCTGTCACTTCACATTTTTATTATGTTCCAAATAAATAAAACTATAGTATAGGTAAATAAATCCAGTCTGAACTTAACCTCATTTTGTGTAGAACTTGATGATAAAAATTCTACGTCGGCCGTTGAGATTCCTGACCGAATGTGCCTGACACTACCGCGTACGGACTTGTTGGTATACGGAAGTCAATGGTAGACAGCGCAAGGGGTGCCGTGAGCTCAGCCTTCTTTCTGTGAGCCGCTTACTCCCGGTTCCTGCCGCCACTGAAGCACCAGTTGCACGTCGGGTCAATGATGATCAATCTAGGGCTGGGAATGTCTCTCTGACGACTGTTCGATCCTGTCGTCTGTCTAGATCGACCGATTCCTTCTAGACGCTGTGTTTCACCATGGTTCACCTATTCTTGCCAACATCGTCGAATAGTGGGATCACTCCTACACACCTGTCGAGTGATTCGCCAATACTCCAACCGGCTACGTTGTCCTCTCTCAAATGCTACCTGCGTACACTGTCAAAGCGCCTTCCTGCAAGGCATAGTTACTGTCTGAGTACACGAAATGACATTAGCAAAGAATTTACGACCTGGCACTGAGAAGTCCGAGTTTAATATCCTTGTAAGCTGAGCGGTGAAATTGCCCTGCAGCGTCACATGTTCATCCATCGGCAGCCGAAGTCTACAATTTTGCATTTTACGACGATACTTGTATGAATGTTTGTGACCCATTTGCATAGCTCCAAAGAGATGGATATTGGTTTGTAACTTTTCGTATCCTTCTTTCACAGTTCTTGCACATAGGAATTGCCTGCGCTTTATCCAGTCGCTTGTGGGGGAAAAGAGACACGATAAAAAGCCGGCCGGAGTGGCCATGCGATTCTAGGCGCTACAGTCTGGAACCTCGCGGCCGCTACGGTTGCAGGTTCGAATCCTGCCTCGGGCATGGATGTGTGTGATGTCCTCAGGTTAGTTAGGTTTAAGTAGTTCTAAGTTCTAGGGGACTGATGACCTCAGAAGTTAAGTCCCATAGTGCTCAGAGCCATTTGAACCATTTTTTTCCACGATAAAAACAAGCTGTTTAAGGGAACATTGCCGCAGAGTACTCTCCCTAAAACCAAAGTGGAATTCCATCCGGACGTGAAGAATTATTTGCTTTAAACTCTTTCAATTACGTCTCTACTCCTCGGGCATGCCCTCAATACGACAGTATGTGTGACGGTCAAACGACGGTATATTTACAAGATGCTCCTGCGTGACTGATTTCTTTTGCTGTCTTCTATTGCCATACCAGACCGGTTGACGCATGAGTGGATATAAGCCTTCGCCTTGTTTAGTGCTTTTACGTAGGACAAAGAGTTTCTCGCTTCCTCAGTAAGATCTTTGCTAAGGTATGACGGTGGAAACTATTGTATGCTTCAAGCATCGGTTTTTTTATAAACGTACTAATTTCTACCTGCTTTTCCCTCGTATTTCCGTGTTATTTTTTCGAACGGGAACGTAATGTCTCCTGGTATTTTTGGAATAGGCTTTTTTTTGGAGACAGAAGAACGACATGCTCTTTTTCCTATCACGACTTCATTAATTTGATGTGGCAGTTGCTTTTGGACAAGTTCATGTTGTTAACCACGACTCCACAAATTATAGATGTATCGTAGGGTCAGTATAGAATTCAAAAGCAATGAAGCAGTAATCACCAGTACACTCGTGGACGAAAAGTAGTTGACACCGAGCGAGATGGCGCTCTGCTTAGCACACTGGACTCGCATTCGGAAGGACGACGGTTCAATCCCGCGTCCGGTCATCCTGATTTAGATTTTCTGCGAATACCCTAAAATCGCGTCAGGAAAATGCCGGGATGGTTCCTCTGAAAGGACACAGCCAACTTCCTTCCTCGTCTATAATGGGATGGGTCCGATGACCTCTCTGTTTGGTCCCCTCCCCGAATCAACCAACCAACCAAGTAGTTCAGACAAGAAGAGAACAAAAGTATTTGAAAAATGTTTAAAATTAGATTAATTAATCAAACAGCCAATGAGTATGTACGTCTTCGGACTGAAGAGAGCAACAACAGCAGAGAAGAACTTGTACTATCATACACTCAAGTGCCAGAGAGACTGGTACACCTGCCTAATATCGTTTAGAGTCCCTGCGAGCAAGCAGAAGTGCCGTAGCACGCCGTGGGGTGGACTCGACTAATGTCTAAAGTAGTGCTGAAGGGAACTGACACCATGAATCCTGCAGGGCTGTCCATAAATCCGTAAGAGTACCAGGGGGTGGAGATCTCTTCTGAACGGCACATTGCAAAGGCATCCCAGATATGCTCAATAATGTTCATATCTTGGGAGTTTGGTGGCCAGCGGAAGTGTTTAAGGTCAAGAGAGTATTCCAGGAGCTACTCTGTGGCAATAATGGACGCGTGGAGTGTCGCATTGACCTGCTGCAGTTGCCCATGTCCGTCGGGATGCACAATAGACATGAATGGATGCAGGAAGCTTACGTACGTGCCAACTGTCAGAGTGGTATCTACACGTATCAGCGGTCCCATATCACACCAACTGCACACGCCCCACATCATTTCAGAGCCTCCACCAGCTTGAATAATCTCCTGTTGACATGCAGGGTCGATGGATTCATGAGGTTGTCTCCATACCCGTACACGTCCATCCGCTCGATACAACCTGAAAAGGGACTCGTCCGACCAGGCAACATGTTTCCATTCATCAACAGTCCAATGTCGGTGTTGATGGGCCAAGGTGACGAGTAAAGCTTTGTGTCGTGCAGTCATCAAGGGTACACGAGTGGGCCTTTGGCTCCGAAAGCCCATATCGATGATATTTCGTTGAATGGCTCACACGCTGACACTTGCTGATGGCCCAGCATTGAAATCTGTAGCAATTTGTGGAAGGGTTGCACTTCCGCCCCGTTCTTGAAGGATCTTTTTCCGGCCGCAGCGTTGTCGGACATTTGATGTTTTGCCGGATTCCTGATATTCACGGTACACTCGTTAAATGGTCGTACGGGAAAATCCCCATTTCATCGCTACCTCTGAGATGCGGCGTCCCATGGATCGTGCGCTGACTATAGCATCAGGTTCAAACTCACTTAAATCTTCATAACCTGCCACTGTAGCAACAGTAACCGATCTAACAACTGCGCCAAACACTTGTTGTGTTACATAGGTGTTGCCGACAGCATCGCCGTATATCTGCCTGCTTACATTGCATGGGGGCTTAATAAAAGTATTATGCAAATAATTTTAATTTTTTTTTTGCTTTAGTAGCTGTCTGTCCGGTTACGAAGTCTCGTAAACGGTTGGCCCTGACTGTTATTATTACGCTATCTGACTGCTTAGAACAACAACAAGGAATGAAATGGAAATTTTCATTAACACAATTAATTAATTAAGTCCCCAGCAACTATAAAACCAACGCAACAACAAGCACAAGAGTAACTGTTCTGTGTGTGGGAGTGTGACACAACGTACGCATCTGGCACGGTTCTTCTTCAACAACACAAGAATTTTTAAATAACATTTATACTGAATTAATTAAAGGAAATAAAAATACCATAATTACTCAAGAGAACCACAATTACACTCTAATCCAAGAACACAAGCCAGATGCTTTGTTGACTGAACCTGTAATGACGCATTATTTAAAACATGGAAATAATGAAAAATAAATCAAGTTTCGTTACCTTCATATATTGATGACAAGCACTCAAATTATTACAATATATCTCCACACCGACTCGCTATTACAACATCTCAACAAGAATTTTTCAGTATCACATCTCAGCAAGCACTCCCTACTAGCACATCTCAACACGAACTGACTACTACGAGTCCTGGACAAGCACTGACTTCTAGCACATCTCAATAATGACTCCCGTGGAGGCGGCGGAACAATGCTCTCTAGCGATCTCTGTCGCTGTGGCTCAGTGTAGCCACCTTTCATATGCCCTTCCTCCACGGCTAGAATTTGATGGTATTTTTGCCAGCATTGGTGGTGAAAATACCACCAAATTCGTCAAAAAATACAGAAAAAAATAAAAGATAATATTAATACGTAAATATCATATAACTAGATAAAATTTTGGCTTTGCACTGACCTTTCAATAACCTATTATATAGAATACAGTAAGCAATACAAATTCTTTCATACATGTGACTTTACATTACAGTTTATACAAGTATTATGTGGTTAAACAGTTCAATCAATAGCGTCAGCAATGACGAATATGTGCAGGTAAGAGTCTCATAACTTTCCACAAACAGTAATACACAAAAAATCAGTTTATACAAATATTCACATAAACGCTTTCCATAGCCCAAGAATAAGCAGTTGACAGTTCCAGCAGTAGCACCCAGCAATGGTCAACAGGTGCAAATACCAATAAGTAACATTTTTTCAATAGAAGCAGTCCATCAGTGGCACCCGCAATGTTGATCAGGTGCACACAGCAACAGATGACTTCATTTCAGTAGAAGCAATCCATCAGTGGCACCCAGCAATGTTGAGCAGGTGCAGACACCAACAAGTAACACCATTTCAGTAGAAGCAGTCCATTATTGGCACCAGCAATGTTGATCAGGTGCACACAGCAACAGGTGACTCCATTTCAGTAGAAGCAATCCATCAGTGGCACCCAGCAATGTTGAGTAGGTGCAGACACCAACAAGTAACACCATTTCAGTAGAAGCAGTCCATTAGTGGCACCAGCAATGTTGATCAGGTGCACACAGCAACAGGTGACTTCATTTCAGTAGAAGCAATCCATCAGTGGCACCCAGCAATGTTGAGCAGGTGCAGACATCAACAGGTGACATCTTTTCATTAGAAGCAGTCCATCAGTGGCACCCAGCAATGTTGAGTAGGTGCAGACATCAACAGGTGACATCTTTTCATTAGAAGCAGTCCATCAGTGGCACCCAGCAATGTTGAGTAGGTGCAGACACCAACAAGTAACACCATTTCAGTAGAAGCAGCCCATGAGTGGCACCAGCAAAGCTGAGCAGGTACACACAGCAACAAGTCACATTTCTCAGCAGAAGCAGTTCCATAAAATACACTGTCACTGATCACACTGTTCATCAGAGTTTATAAGCAGAAATTAAACATGTCCTAGTGGCACCAATATTGTAGAAAAGGTACAAGTAACAGTCCATAATTTTTTTTACAATCACTGATCACACAGTTCATCAGCAGAAATTAAACATATCCTTGTGGCACCAATCATGTAGAAAAAGTGCAAGTAACAGTCCATACTATTCACCATAACTACTGAGACAGTTCAGTCATGAACAATAGTTTGAATGCACATACAATTTCTTTAACAAATTATTATCAATGCTCTTACACTAAACATACAAATCATAATAAACACACAAATGATATCAGTTAATTGTCACATTAACTATTACAGTACACAATAACAGTTAACCTATAATATTTATGGGTGTCAGTGCAAGCCACTACCAACAAATAAAATAATATTTAGGAGATAGGTGGGTAGGATTAGGAAAGGAAAACACACAAAACACATCCACTCATCTTTCATCCTCATTAAGTGCTACTGTGTAATTGAATAGTGTTAACTGTGTAAATGTAACTCTGTCCAAGATTTGATGTTCATCATGTGTACCAAGTAGTAGTGGCAGCAATGTATAACAGTCAATAATAGTTAGTCAACGTCATAGTCATCATGTCAAGACCAATATTTGCCAAGCCAGATCAAATTGTACTGTTGCTGAACAACTGTCAGTGAGCCAAGATATGCAAATACTTCCTCTCTTCAAAAAAAAATGTATACTGCTTATTGATTTAACAAAGTGTGTGTGTAGGCAATCTTCTTTCTACTTGAGTGTTCTAGTCTGCCATCTTCATCCTCCTTGTTCCATATGGACCAACAAAAAAAAAAAAATATGCTCCTCACTTACTTTACCTCTTATCCACCAAACTCCAATAATCATCACTTAATCTTAATACTTCAATAATACGTCGATACATATAAACCTCAGCACCAATATCATTTCACTTCCATAACAACTCTTTCCTCTAGTCAGTCTCCTCGAACAAGTACAGATAAAATCCTAGTGCAACTTCAATTCAGCATCCCATACAATCCGAAGACACATTGTCCACACACAACCTCTGTGTATTCCATCTGACCCAAATTTTCTACTCATTATAAATTATAAGATACATTTTGGTTCCTTGTCCATCATTAAATAAAAGAAATGCATACATGACCTCTAACAGACTTAGTTCGAATAACTCTCAGTAATTAAGTACGATTACGGAGTGTGAATAATCATAATATTTCACAGTGTGTACACCACTTCAAGAATCATGGCAGAAGCAATCATGTGGAGTATTCTGTGTGTCAAGTGTCACTTCCTATTTCAATTGCTCACGAAAATGCAGTGTAATACTGTCAATGGTCTAAACCTAGTTTTGGTCTGTCATGTCGTTAGCTTCCTTCCTATTAGCATAAATTTATACAGATTCCATAAAACCTCAGCTCATGTGACTTCTTTAATTAAAGGAAATAAAAATACCATAATTACTCAAGAGAACCACAATTACACTCTAATCCAAGAACACAAGCCAGATGCTTTGTTGACTGAACCTGTAATGACGCATTATTTAAAACATGGAAATAATGAAAAATAAATCAAGTTTCGTTACCTTCATATATTGATGACAAGCACTCAAATTATTACAATATATCTCCACACCGACTCGCTATTACAACATCTCAACAAGAATTTTTCAGTATCACATCTCAGCAAGCACTCCCTACTAGCACATCTCAACACGAACTGACTACTACGAGTCCTGGACAAGCACTGACTTCTAGCACATCTCAATAATGACTCCCGTGGAGGCGGCGGAACAATGCTCTCTAGCGATCTCTGTCGCTGTGGTTCAGTGTAGCCACCTTTCAACATATCTCTGTATTTGAATACGCACGCCAATACCAGTTTCTTTGGCGCTTCAGTGTATAAGTATTACTAAACCACCACCTATAAACACTTCAAAAAAGTCTCCAGCAAAATACAAAGCAAATGACAATAGTTGTAGAGAATTATTAAAAATTTTCATAATCTATTTCCTGCTCTCATGACGCTAGTAAGTACGTGCACAACATGTTGACACAAATTGTGCAAGCGCCTGTCATTCAGCGCCACAGTCACAAAGTGGTGACGAAGATTTTCCAGTCCTTATGGTGGGTGCCTAATATCTTCCATGGGCCGTTCGGACGCGATTCAGACTAGTTCAGACTGTGTGAGGTTGGTCAAACCCAGGGGCTTTTCAGTGAAGAAGAGTAATTTCAAGCATTGGAGCACAGCGTTCTTCCCAACAGAGTTTGTAATTGGCACTGAGTTCATCTTTAACAAGAGCACTCTCTGTGACAAGAGTGTAATGTCTGAAACGTCCCCTTTGAAAAATTTTACACGACTGTCCTTAACCTGACACACAATATTTTTAGCGCAACGCAATCTGACTTTCAAAATTCCCTACAAAAGAATGGCCCTGACTAACATTAAACTATACCTTTCACAAATCACTTACCTCACAAAAATCTTCGCTGCTCAAGCTACTGCAATACAGCGAGCGCCACTACTGCCAGCTAAATAAAAGATTCAAACTATGGAAGGCACTAACTACTGATAGGGATAGTTAGCAAATGAAAGATATTAATAGAGAACAAACAATGTATTTACCTTGATATCATCATATATATAGCAGTTCATGACAAATTACAAAACTCCGCCATCTCTCTCCCCACATCCACCACTGCTGGCGGCTCACCTCCAACTGCGCAACGCTACACGCTGTTCGCAGCCAGCTGCCTAACACTACAATGGCGAGTATTACAACAATGCAAAGCAGCCACAGACTGCACACGGCACAGCCAGTGATTTTCATACTGAGGTGGCGTTACCAATAAAAAAAACCTAAACAGCCTACTTACATAGCCCCCATGCTACCCACAAAAAATTTTACAAAATATTTTTGGGCACTGGCCAATACATATCTGTTAAAATTTTTTTTCACAATTACAATAACAAAGAAATCAAATGCACACACTTATTGATACAATGTTGGTCAAAAGCTCAAATTTTCTCACAGTCCACAAAGACAGGCCTGGTCGTTCATGACGGTAAAATAGCAGTGTTTTTCTCAAAGTCTGAGCAGTAAAAGAAAATGCACACGGAAGTAGTGGATTTCCATGCAGTCTTGAAGAAGTAGTGTTGTCCTTCCAACGGAAAGACAGTGCTGACTCTTGACATGCAGGCAGGTAATGGGCCACAACAGAGCAAACCCACAGCGGAGTCAGTCGAAGTTTTGAAGAGTATTGGTGGGTAGGTCATCACAGAGCAGACCCACTGTAGTCCTGGTAGAGATTACGGTATTGGTGGGCCACCAGAGGCGCAGACCCACTGCAGTCCTTGTAGAAATAATGGTACTGGTGAGTCAGCAAAGACGCAGACCCACTGTAGTCCTTGTAGAGATAATGGTACTGGTGGGCCACCAGAGGTGCAGACCCACTGCAGTCCTTGTAGAGATGGCCAGCAGCCATCTGTTGTGACTGTGCAGGTGCACAATCACCATCGAAGATTCTTGCGGAGAATATAGCAAGTCCATAAACCACCAGTTGTGCACGCACAAAAAAAATTTTTTTTGAAATGTCCTTAGAACCAGCAATGCTGTTATCCAGTCCCTTGCTGAATTATTAACACACATGCAAACACTAACAGTCCCTACTTCTCACATATTGTCCATATACTATGACCAACAGAAACGTGTGCAGTGAAATGATACTTAATTTGAAGAACTGGTGTCAATTACAATATTATAACATGAGAATACAATTACAAAGGTACAAAATACATTATTAAAGAACATAACAATACAGATAACATTTGTAGTACAGGTTTTACAACAGAACAGAAATAAACATATACATCAGTGTTACAAAAATAATGACATAAGTACATACATAAAGATCAGAATAAATTTTGAAACATCAACTTCACACATGAGCATTAAAACAAAACAGAATAAATAATGTCTAAGCATATTTACAAGTTAAATAACATATTATTAAAACCAATTATATTTGAGGATAACAGTATTCCTCATCATAGTGAATAGTATTAGAAAAAAATTCTATGAAACTACACAGAGACAGGAAGAAAACAAATACACAAGGGTACACAAACACATAGGGGGATAACACAATGGAAAGGACAGGGTTCGTTTTCAGTGTAACTTTTGGTACTGCAGTATTTTGCGAACAAAACCTATTTTGTTCTTGGAGATCTCCCTTCGTTCATCATTATTCCCAAAAAGTCCTATCTATACCTGCTTTCTGTATTCGATTCATATTTCTTTCAAAATAATTATTTCTCAGTGCACAATACTCATTTTTGCCAAATCTGTTTCATATAACCTCCAAAGCATTCTTTCCCTATTCTCCATAGTTAGGTTCTTATATAGTCTACCCCCTCTTAAGCTAACTTAAAACTACTGAGCTCAGATGCTAAACTAACGGACGAGGCAATGCAGCAGAACAAATCAAGTAACACAAACATCAATGACAAAAATTTCAAGCTGGCAAAGCAAGCTACAGTAAATCTAAATTACTAAGCAATTCAACATTACAACTAATATGAGGCAATGCGCAGCAAACAAGAAAAATAAATCAGTAGTAAAACTGGCTGAAGAGCGTAATACAAAGTCAAATTCAGTAACATTATGCCTGGCAAACAGCAGCAACTTATACCTAAACATGACATAGCTCAAGCAGAAAAAATATTACAGTAAAAATGGCCATGTTTAAAACTTACGTCACATCTTAACACTAGAGTGATGCATCACGAGAACTTACACTAGCAGATAAGTTACCAAATCGTAAAGAAATTGTTTATGCAATTCCTGTGAAGGGAAATGTCTTTTTATGCTCCCTCATTTTTTGGAAATATATCACAAAACTATTGTTTACTGGATCTGGAGACAGAAAATATTTATATTAGTACATCTATAAAATTTTATTTTAACCAGTGCAGCTAGAAACTAGATATTAAACAAAATGAGTAAATAAATACATAAAGCAAGCCATATGGCATTTCTCTCAATTCTCGTAGATAGACACTTGTGCTAATCAGGTGTGCAGATGTAAGAATGTTTCCAAGTTATTATTAGCGTGTCGTATTTACGATGCTTTCTACAAACGAATGTCAATAGCGAGGATAATGGCCTCCCCTTTTTTTTTTCTCTACCTGTGCTTCTGGAAAGGCACATCCTAATGGCTTGTTCTCCAGGTGTCTGACACAGCTGTGTGCCCACGACGCACGTGCAGGTGGTCACTTAACTTTCTTACGGAAATATTTACGACAGCAGTTTCCGCTACAGTGACAGTCTTATATAAAAATTTCACAGGTCGAGAATTTACGTTGCAAATGTGTAGAAACAAAATCCTATGAATATAACAGTGTCCAAGAAATTTTCGCCGTCATTGTGATACATTCACGCATTTACACACATTTCCTACATCTTAAAGTACGATTCTTGGTTTCCAACATCCTTTTTTACAAGTCAGAGTCCCTAATTCATTACTCCTTACCTTATTACACATATACAAATTCGTTGACGCTTCTTCAATATTTCCTGATAATAAATACGCAGCATAATCAAATAACTCATATAGCATCAGCTTACTGATCATAAACATACCGCAACAGCATAATACACATAGTCATCGTAATAATAACATCATAACACCTCAGTCAATTCTCAAAGTCGTCGTAGCTTCCTCCAATAATTTCAAAACCTAAAAAAAATTCTCTGCTCATGTCAGTAGTGTCATTTACCTCAAACGTACTTTAAAAATCATGCTCCCTTACCAAATACATCATTCAAAGCTCTCATAGTATCACAATGGTTCCGAAAAAATATGAACAGTTCACAAAGTACAGACAAAATACAATTTCATGAGTGTGAAATTACCCAACTGTGAAATTGCGTAAACATGTGTCACTGATGTAGTAAAAAAAAATGTTTATCTCTGTCAAATAATCAGATAGCTGTGTAATTATGTGTTAGAGAAATATGGTACCGATGTGTAAAGTTGTGTAAGCAAATACCATATTAGCTAGGGCTCCTTGTGCGTGCCAAACACATGGTACACAAAGTAAGCGTGTACCCCCCTGAGGATTAATGAATAATACCCTCAGGTGTTACAGATTACAGCAATGGAATGAAATGTATCACGGAATACCTTTGTATCATAGTACTTCAAATATCTTCAAAAATAAATGTTTTAAGTACAAAATTAATCACTCAAATGCATGTACTGTAGCGCTAAACTGTGCGTCTTGTCGCAACATAATCTGTGTGGAAGTGTCGTAGTTATCGTCCTCCGAAAGCTAAGTTCTGCAGAAGTCAATGTACTTACCTCATGATAAACAAAAGTGAAATGCTTTGCGTATAGATATCGTAGTTATTACACTTATTGTTGTGATGAAGAAAGTACTGTACTGTAACGTATTGTTGAGCCACGAAAAAGGCTGTCTCATTGTTGCTATACCACAAAAGTTACTACCAAAACATGTTTTTCTTTCCAGAAGAATTCAGAAAACTGTGCAGATATAAAACAGATACACCGCAAAAGCAACATTGTAAATTGTCACTCATTAGTAGCGTCGTGATAAAATCGTGTAGCTGTCACATAAACTAACCTCTGTGTCATCTGGTAGCTCACAGAAAGTACTTTAAACCCAGAATGTATTTTCAACTAAACCAAAATGTTGCATTAAAATCTCATTAGCAGTACCAGTATGTGTCCTAAGTATTTAAGCCTGATAGTCGTTACGTAATCGTGCAGCTAACAAGCAAGAATGTACAAATACAACACTGTGTCGTCTGTTCACTATAACAATACATTCGTAATTTCTGTTTAAAAATGTTCCCTAGGTCCTTGACTGGATAGTTAACTTTAAAACATAGTTGCATGTTAACAGTTTCTAAGATTGAAAAAGAGTACTAGTAACGTGAAGTGAAAAATTTTATAGCAAAGACTAAGTTAAAAAGCAGATTATCTTTCAATAAACGGTTTTACATGTGAAATGTGGTGTAAACCTTTACTCTTCCTAGTACGCAGAGTTTCAACTTGAACGCAATTATCATATGGTATACGTTGGTAAAGAATACTGTAATTTTTTTCTCAAGGTTAGCGTCTGTTATTTTTCTCTGAGCCAGCCGGCGCACGCAGCTGCCTGCTGTGCGAGTCATTGTCTGTCTCTTTGTTGGCGCGTCGTTATTGGGATTAGGAGACCTAGCTTCTACAAATTCACATTGTCGAAAGTGCCCTGCTCTGTTTGAATCCCGCCAGTTCTGATGAAATTCAGGTCTGTCGTTATGTCGGTAGATTCCATAATTTCTTTCTTGTCTGTCATGTGGTGGAGAATTTCTTCCTGAATCGTAACTGCGCACTGAACTGTTGCGTCTGAAGTTATTGTGTCTCCCTTGATAATAATTGCTTTTGTTCCCATATTGTCTGCTTTTATGGTAATCTCTGTGAAATTCATTACTACGGAAATGCGATCTTTCTCTGTAACTATTATTACTCTCCCAGTGGTTGTCATATGGGTGGTGTCTGTTCTGGTCACGATTTGCGTTGTGAGAATAGCCTTGTCGCGTCCAGTTATTATTTCTTTCATCGCGGAATTGCGACGGATGTGATCTGTAATTGTTGTGCTCGTGCGTTCCGCGATTGTCAGTGTCAATTTCCAGTTCTTGTAAGAGTCCTTGAAATGCTTCAATGTCGTCTTTGCAACGTCCTGCCAAAATAATATGTCGTAAATGTTCAGGCAGTTTGATTAAGCAAATGCGGATGAGTTCTGAGGGGCTGTATGGGTGTGAAAGATACTGATTCTTGTGTAACATGTCTTCAAAATATTTCACAAGACTGGAAAATTCAGATTGTTCGAAATGTTTCATCATTATGATGCTATGTTTTACTCAGTCTTGTGTAGCTTGAGACCAATATGCTGAGAGGAAGGCATGGTAAAATTCTCCTTCACTGTGGCAATCGTGAATGACCGATCGCATTCTTACAGCTGGTTCATTCTCTAAATAGCCACACATAAATTCTAATCTGTGTTCTAACGACCAGTTGGGAGGAAAACAATGAGAGAATTGATGGAGCCACGCTTGTGGATGAATGTCGTTGGCAGAATTCTTAAACGTTTTGAATTTACGTGTAGTAATAAACAGCTTATAGTCAAAATCATCGTGTCGACGAGTAGCATATCGGTCATTGTTACGTCGTTTCGGCGGTTCCATCTCAAAATTCGGTGTGCCTTGCCAATTTCTTTCATAATTTCCGAAGTGTCCTGTGTTATTATTTTGTGGTTGATCCGTATTTCTATGTCCCTCTTCCCGTATTGGGGCGCGAGTGTCCTCTGAAATACGTAATTCTTGTATTACCTGTGTCAGCTGATCTTGTACTTCGCGGATTTCTCTTTGGTGTTGCGTATTAATTTGATTCAGATTTTGTTTCAGTTTCCTAATTTGTTCGCTCTCTTCTGTGTCATTAAAGACTACCGGTTTTGTGTCGTTCAGATTATCATCTACCTTCGTAGATAAGTTAGTGAACTGATCCGAAAGTTCGGCTACTTTCTCCGATAGTGAACACATTTCCTCAGTGTGTTTTTCTGAACCAAGTTTCAGATTGTCCATTTGTGTTGAAATCGAATCTACTGTGTCCTTCAAGTTTTCCTGAGTTTTTGCAAGTTGCGTAACCGAATCAGTAGATGCAACTGAGTCAAATTTAGCTTGTAAGTTCTCATGATTTTCATGAACAGTAGTTTGCAGTTCTTTTATGGCTGCTTCGTGATTCTGTAGTGCATTTTCATGACGCGAAAAAATAGGTTGGAAATGCTCACAAATTTGTGTTTTTACGTCGTTACAGACTTTTTGACATTTCGATTCAATGTGATGTAACTCATTAGTTAAATCTTCACGTGTTTGTTCAAGAGTTTGTTCCAATGAGTCTAACTTTTTAAGATTTTGTTCCACTGTGTCTAGCTTTTGAAGATTTTGTTCCATTGTGTCTAACTGTTGCTGTGTTTGTCTCTGGTGTTGTTCCATTGTGTCTAACTTTTTAAGATTTTGTTCCACTGTGTCTAAATTTTGAAGATTTTGTTCCATTATGTCTAACTTTTGAAGCTTTTGTCCCATTTGTTGCATTAATTGTAATAACAGTGCACTGGTGTCTGAAACATGTTCCTCAGTGCTATTCGGCAGTGAAGTTGCACCGGCATCATTCACATTTTGACAAGCAGAAAATGTGTCTTGACTCATTTGAGAAAACGGTGAGGACCCAAAACCTGAGTCTACAATATTTGCGAGATTGTTTCCTGTCATTTCGGATTCCTGAGGCGAGCTGTTGCCGACCGATCGATCGATAATGCTTCCCTGTTCTCTAATTGTTTCACTGTCTACACCATTGTTTGCCGCCCGCTCCATTTCCCTATGCACAATTACCAAATTACTACTTTGAACATTAGTTAATTCATTACTCTGCGACGCTAACACACTGCTTTCGTCTTCACTGTCATTTCTCGATTTAGTTTGGAGCCTAGTATTACGTTTTTCACACGCCATTATTGTCACAGTATTTCACACGACAACACAGAAAAACACAATTTGAAGAGCAAAAATAAGAGAACACATTAACCTAACACTGAAAATAATATCTAGTTAATTGCAGCTGCGAAATACTTGGTGCAAATCTACATGCATACCACAACTGTTCTACTGTACAACAATGAAAGACTGCAACTACAAAGGAGATTTTCTCTACAATTACGCGCTAGCAATAAACAAAAGCTACACTAATTACACAAACTACAAGAAAAAAAAATCAGAAGATTCCAGTTAGGTATCCTGGCAGGGTCGCCATATGAAACATCCCCTTTGAAAAATTTTACACGACTGTCCTTAACCTGACACACAATATTTTTAGCGCAACGCAATCTGACTTTCAAAATTCCCTACAAAAGAATGGCCCTGACTAACATTAAACTATACCTTTCACAAATCACTTACCTCACAAAAATCTTCGCTGCTCAAGCTACTGCAATACAGCGAGCGCCACTACTGCCAGCTAAATAAAAGATTCAAACTATGGAAGGCACTAACTACTGATAGGGATAGTTAGCAAATGAAAGATATTAATAGAGAACAAACAATGTATTTACCTTGATATCATCATATATATAGCAGTTCATGACAAATTACAAAACTCCGCCATCTCTCTCCCCACATCCACCACTGCTGGCGGCTCACCTCCAACAGCGCAACGCTACGCGCTGTTCGCAGCCAGCTGCCTAACACTACAATGGCGAGTATTACAACAATGCAAAGCAGCCACAGACTGCACACGGCACAGCCAGTGATTTTCATACTGAGGTGGCGTTACCAATAAAAAAAAACCTAAACAGCCTACTTACATGTCTTGATATCGGCCTATCGCTCCACAGAGAATAGTTATTCAATATTGGAAGATCAGGATTACTAACAATCTGTCCCCGTCCGTTACATCCGGAAGTCACACGTGTCTTCTGGGTGGTGCTAAGGAACAGTCACTTCGAGGCATACAGCTAAAGGTAAGAAACAGAGGCAGGCAGATAATCTCAGAAATCTCCTCCTAAAAATGTTTTTGCCACAAGACGTGGTATGATGATTTTTGCGTCGAAATAACAAAAGGAATAAGCGATCCGATATGCACATTAAGAAACACAAGTGGGAAGTCTGGGAAAAGTTCGAGACCTTAATATTCAAGAGCCCGTTGTGGGAATGAAGTCTGCTGAACTTCAAGATATGTCTGTCACAAGCCAAATGGCCAAATGCTTTCTGCACTTAGATTCATCATTGAACTCTGATAGAAACTTACATCTGCAGTACATACATACTATCAGACACAGCCTGTCACAGGGGGAATTCATACTGCCGGCCGCGGTGGTCTAGCGGTTCTAGGCGCGCGGCCCGGAACCGCGCGACTGCTACGGTTGCAGGTTCGAATCCTGCCTCGGGCATGGATGTGTGTGATGTCCTTAGGTTAGTTAGGTTTAAGTAGTTCTAAGTTCTAGGGGACTGATGACCACAGGTGTTAAGTCCCATAGTGCTCAGAGCCATTTGAACCACTTTGAATTCATACTTCAATACGCTGAGGTGTCAAAAGTCATGGAATATCTTCTGATGTCGTGTCGGATCTTCCTTTCCCCGGGGTAGTGTAGCAACTCGACGTGGCATGGAATCAACAAGTCGATGGAAGTCCGTTGTAGAAATATTGAGACATTCAGTCTCTATAGTCGTCCATAAATGCGAAAGTGTTGCTGGTGCAGGATTTTGTGCACGAACTGACGTCTCGATTATGTTCGATGGTATTCATGTCGAGGGATCTGGATGGACGAATCATTCGCTAGAATCTTCTCGAACAATTGTGAACAGGTGAGATGCCACATTGTCATCCACAAAAATTCCATCGTTGTTTGGGAATGTGAATTCCTGGAATGGCTTGAATGACTGCAAGTAGCCGAACATATCTATTTCCAGCAATGATCGGTCCAGTTAGACCAGAGGATCCAGTTTGTTCCACCCAAACACAGCCCACACCATTATGCGGCCATCTTCAACATGCACAGTGTCTTGTTGACAACTTGGGTCCATGGCTTCGTGGAGTCTTCTCCACACTCTAACCTTACCATCAGCCCTTACGAACTGAAATTGGGACTCATATGACCACACCACAGTTTTCCAGTCGTCTAGGGTCCAACCGACATGGTCACGAGCCCTGGAGAGGCGCTGTAGGCAATGTCGCGCTATTAGCAAAGACACTCGCGTCGGTCGTCAGCTGTCACAGCCCATGAATGCCAAATTTCACAGCACTGTCCTAACGGTTACGTCGTCATACGTCCCACACTGATTTCTGTGGTTATTTTAGGCAGTGTAACTTGCCTGGTAGCACTGACGACTCTACGCAAACGCCGCTGCTCTCGGTCGTCAAGTGGTGTTAGAGCCACTGCGTTGTCCGTAGTGAGAGGTAATGCTTAAAATTTGGTATTTTCGGCAAACTGTTGACGCTGAGGATATCGGAATATAGAATTTCCTAACGATTTCCGAAACTGAATGTTCCAACTAGCTCCAACTACCATTCCGCATTCAGAGTCTGTTAATTCTCGTTGTGCGACCATAATCACGCCGGAAACTTTTTCACATGATTCACCTGAGTACAAATGACAGCTCCACTAGTGCACTGCCGTTTTATACCTTGTGTACGCAGTACTAAAGCCATCTGTATATGCGCATATCGCTATCCCGTGACTTCTATCACCTTGGTGTAAAACGGTAGAGCCAGACTTAGCTGACGTTGAAACTTCCCCTTCGAAAATTAAGAATAACTGTGCTGGGAAACTTCCTACGTTATTTGATTTTTAAACAGCTGAGCAAAACTAAACGTACTGAGACTATTTTCTCTTTACTTATTCTGACCATTTCTAAACTGACACACAGTATTTTAGTGCATCGCAATCTGACTTTCAACAATCCCTACAAAAGAATAGCCCTGACTAACATTAACCTGTAAGATTCATGAATCACTTACCTCACAAAAATCTTCGTTACTCGACTACTGCAATACAGCGAGCGTCAGTACTGCCAGATAAATAAAATATTCTAACTACTGAAGGTACAGTCAGCAAATGAAAGATTTTGATAGAGAACAAACAATGTATTTACCTTAATAGTGTTCAAAAGTAATAATATACATATCAGTTCATGACAGCTAGTCTTACAAATTTCCTTTTCTGACGGACACACGTCCAGATCGTCCGCTCCCTAAACTCTGGCATCTCTCATCTCTCTCTCTCCACATCCACCACTGCTGGTGGCTCACCTCCAACTGCCCAACACTATGCGCTGTTTACATCCAACTGCCCAACACTACACAAGCAAATATTCTAACAATGAGTCGAACCAGCCACAGACTGCACGCAGCGCACTCAGCGATTTTCGTACAGAGCACTACGTGGCGTTACCAACATAAAAACCTAAACAGCCTACTTACAACGTTCGTTCACTGCACATCACACCTACAGCATTAGCAGGAGATGAGCTCCATGCTTCGAAACGCTGTGTCAAACGGCAGTGAGGAGGAGGAACACTTGACTTAGCCACATTGTCTAGAGAACTTTTCAAATAAGGTTAGTGTCTCTTTGGGGGTAAGAATGAATTGGCCTCAGACTGGAATTAAATGACCTTCAATTTACAAGAAGTAGAAGATCATTTACTAGCAATCTGAGAAAACTTTATTTTTACTCTCAGCTTCTGATACGACTGCGTTCTCGTTGCTTCTTTAACAGTGAAAAGTTTAATGTCTCACTATTTGAGATCATGCGGTGTACTTACAAAAACAAGTGTCATGACCGGTACAGAAAGCATGTTTCTATTACTAGCACCCGTGAAAGTTCTATCACACATTGGAGCTTGCTAAATCCTCCCACCCCCCTCTCCCTCTGCCGGCCTCTGTGACCGAGCGGTTCTAGGCGCTTCAGTCTGGAACCGCGCGGCCGTTACGGTCGCAGGTTCGAATCCTGCCTCGGGCATGGATGTGTGCGATGTCCTTAGGGTAGTTAGGTTTCAGTAGTTCTAAGTTATAGGGGACTGATGACCTCAGATGTTAAGTCCCATAGTGCTGAGAGCCATTTGAACCAACCTCCCCCCCCCCCCTCTCTCTCTCTCTCTCAACCCCCCCCCCCCCCCACACACGTACACACACACACACACACAAAGACAGAGAGACTCAGGTTAGTACAACTTTAACAATAATAATGAAATATTTAATTAAAAATTTTCCGTTGTTGCCAGAGGTCTTATTTTACATGATTTGTATTTTATAAAAATGTATGTCCAAAATTGAAGCAACAAAGGGAAATTTGCAAGGTTGTGTTTCAAATGTTCAAATGTGTGTGAATTCCTATGGGACCTAACTGCTGAGGCCATCGGTCACTAGACTTACACACTGTTTAAACTAACTTACGCTAAGGTTGTATTTATTTTGCCACAAAACCGTATACACAATTGATAGTAAAGTAGAAACAATGTGAAGACTACAGACCGTAAACAACTGCAATATGCATAACGGTAGACAAAAATATTTGTTTTTTCCAACTTAACGGATTTACCCACGCATTCCGACAACTGGTTAATGTGCTCAGTATGGAGAGCGACCATATCTGGCAGCGATACGGGCCGACGACGACGGAGCATGCTGTAAACGATGTCATCGGTCTCATGTTGAGGCAATAACTCCCATTCTTCCTGCAGATCTGCTCGCAAGTGTTGCAGAGTGGTTGGTGTACGCTGACATGATGCAGCCCGTCTTCCCAGTGTACGCCAGACATTCTCTGTGGGATTCAAATCGGGACAGCGAGCAGGTCAAATCACACGTGCAATGTCTTACGTTTCCAGGGAAACATTAACCACCCCTGCTCTATGAGGTCGACCATTATCATCGATCAGTAAGAAGAGTGGGCCCAGAGCACCTCGTCACAACCACACATGAGGTCCCAAGACCTCGTCACGATACCTGACAGCAGTTAAACCATGGCGAGTTATCGTACAATTTCATGAAGACGTGTTGGAGTTCTCAGCATAATACCTGCTCATACCATTAGGGATCCTCCTCGATGTCACTCTCTTTCTACAATGTTTGGGTCGCGAAATCGTGTTCCGCGTTCCCTCCAGATACGAATCCGTCGAGAATCATTCTCCAGACCATTTCAGGACATATCTGTGAAAAGAACATTGGTCCACTGTTCAACCGTTCGGGTGGCATACAGGCGACTCCACTCTAGATATACGAAGGTAGTAACTAGTTCTCGAAAGAACAGTTACTGTTGATGACCATGCAGGTTTTCCCTGGAATAAATGATGACTAACTTACGGGAATCGCCAAAGCGTGCGCGAGTAACGAGTGGGTGGGCAAATGTCTATAAGGTACAATACATATGTAGAATTGTGGACAGTTGGGAATGTGAGCCTCACGGGAAGCGTGCAAGGGATAAGTCCCTGCAGTCGCGCTATTCATCTGTGTCCTTGGTGTCTCAGATGGATAGAGCGTCTGCCATGTAAGCAGGAGATCCCGGGTTCGAGTCCCGGTCGGGGCACACATTTTCAGCTGTCCACATCGAGGTATAACAACAACACCTGTCGGCAGCTGAGGTTGTCAGTTAGTCATCATTTATTCCACTCCAGATGTTCACATACAGCAGGTCTTCGACAGGAAAGGTCACTCTGCCGAAGCATTTTGTTCACCGTTTGCCTCGACACAACACGTTCAGTGGATCTGCCAGGTCACATTCCTGTTGCCGTGCAGTACTAAGGCGGTACCGTCGTGCCCTTACAGCACGTGATCGGCCCTACTCTGGCCTCTGGGATATAATTTCGCTCTCTGTCGCCACATCTGAGAAACAACAGAATGAGGCACATTAAGCCATCAGGTCACATCACCTTGCGACTGTCCTGCTTCCATTCTTCCCATGGCCCATAACCGCAGAGAGTCTATAGACGTCTCCTCAGTGCAATACTACACCGTCTGTGACTGTGTGCTCAGCGACTGAGGATATAGGACCCGGCAAACACTGGCTGCTTTGACATGTGACCTGACGTCATCGTTGGCGTTGTTGTCCGTCGACCAGGTGCCATCTACCGTAAAGAACGCGGTCGTACAGATATCTGTGGACAGTTTGTATGATTATATCGTGAACTAAAATGGTGGACCGATTTCAACCAAACTTGTACGCGTGTCCCTTACCGTCAGATAAGAATCGCCATGGAGATAAGAACCACCTACCTCTCGTAGTTTAGGAGAAATGAAGTCAGAAACAATGAGATGAGTGAAAACTGCCACATCATGCATGGCGTTTAAATGTATTACTCCTGTACTACTATCTGTATTCGGAATAAATTTCGCAGACAGTATCCACATATGCCAATAAATGCACCTACAAAACGATACCATGGTAATACACATAGTTCAGGAAATATGACATAAACACAGAGATATGTAAAAAACTGCCTATTTTGCATGACGTTTATTATTTCTTTTCTACTAACTCTATTCGCAACTCATTTTGCAGGCAGTACCCGCATTTGCTGTTATGTGTACCTACACAAATATATCATCGTACGACAGATAGTTCAGGAGCTATGACGTTTTAAACACTGAGAAACATGAAAGAATGTCACATAATGGACTGAGTATTAATATATTAATTCGGTACTACTAACACACGTTTATAGCATTTGTAGATTTAGAGAAAGCTTTTGACGATTTTGACTGGAATATTCTCTTTCAAATTCTGAAGGTGACATGGATAAAATAGAGGGAGTGAAAGGCTATTTTCAAGTTGTACAGAAACCAGATGGCAGAATAGTCGAGGTGCACGAAAGGAAAGCTGTGGTTTAGAAGGGAGTGAGACATTATTCAATATGTATACTGAGCAAGCAGTAAAGGAAACTAAAGAAAAAATTGGAGTAGGAATTAAAATCCGAGGAGAAGAAATAAAAAACAAACTTGAGGTTTGCCGATGACATTGTAATTCGGTCAGAGACAACAAAGGACTTGTAAGAGCAGTTGAACGGAATGGACAGGTTGAAACGTCCCCTTAGAAAAATTAAGCATGACTCTGTTGGTAAACTTCTACGTTATTTGATTTTCAAACAGCTGAGCAAAACTGAATGTACTCAGTTTTCTCTTTACTTATTCTGATCGTCACTAAACTGACGCACAATATTTTTAGCGCACGCAATAGTCCCTACAAAAGAATGTCCCTGACTAACAATAACCTATACCTTTCATGAATCACTTACCTCACAAAAATCTTCGTTACTCGAACTACTGCAATACAACGAGCGCCAATACTGCAAGCTAAATAAAAGATTCTAACTACTGAAGACACTAACTAGATAGGAATAGTTAGCAAATGAAAAATTTTGATAGAGAACAAACAATGTATTTACATTAATGTTCAAAAGTCATCATATAACGCTCCTACAGTTGAGTCAGCTTAAGGAAACCCCTGACACCTGGCAGCACACCTTTACAAATTTCCTTTTTCTGGCGGACACACGTCCAGATCGTCCGCTTATAGTAACCTCTCAAAACTCCACCATCTCTCTCTCCACATTCACCACTGCTGGCAGCGCACCTCCAACTGCTCAACGCTACGCGCTGTTCACATCCAGCTGCCCAACACTACACAAGCGAATATTCCAACAATGAGTCCAACCAGCCACAGACTGCACACAGCACAGTGAGTGATTTTCATACAGAGCGCTACGTGGCGTTACCAACATAAAAACCTAAACAGCTTACTTACAAGGTTATAAGATGAACATCAAAAAAGCAAAACGAAGTTAATGGAATGTAGTCGAAGTAAATCAGGTGATGCTGAGGGAATTAGATTGGGAAATGAGACACTTATTGTAGTAGATGAGTTTTGCTATTTGGGCAATAAAAAAACTTATGATGGCTGAAATAGAGATTATATAAAACGTAGATTGGTGATAGCAAGGAAATCGATTTTGAAGAAGAGAAATTTGTTAACATCGAGAATTGATTTGTCAGGAAGCCTTTTCTGAAAGTATTTGTATGGAGTGTAGCCATATAAAGAAGTGAAACATGGACGATAATCAGTTTAGACAAGAAGAGAATAGAAAGCTTTCGAAATGTGGTGTTGCAGAAGAATGCTGAAGATTAGACCGGTAGGTTATGTAACTAATGAGGAGGTACTGAATAGAACTGGGGAGAAGAGGAATTTGTGGCATAACTTGACTAGAAGAAGACATCGGTTGGTAGGACACGTTCTGAGGCATCAAGGGATCACCAATTTAGCAGTGTGTGTGGGGGGGGGGGGGGGAACGTGGGACGATAAAAATCGCAGAGGGAGACCAAGAGGTGATTAGACTAAGCAGATTCAGAAGGATGTAGGTTGCAGTAGTTACTCGGAGATGAAGAGTCTTGCACATGATAGAGTAGCATGGAGAGCTGCATAAATCAGTCTGTGGACTGAAGACCACAACAACAACAAGACGCTTCTACAGATGAGTCAGCTTAAGGAAACCCCTGACACCTGGCAGCAAATTTGACAGTTTTCAGCTGCGAAGCGCAACGACTTTAGGCGATACCGATAGCCGTCTATAGGGCTCTGAAAGGCGTTGCCATAGAGATGCCTACAAAACAGCGTTGTAGAGAGGTGTAGCACGTGCGTCCAGCGTACAGAAACTGTCCAGGATCATGTTTCTTAATTTAGATATTTCCGTACATAGAGAGTGTGTATGTCTTTTTAACTGTTATAAATGTATCGGACGATGGAAGTATAACTCTCCGAAAGGTATAGCGGAAATAACAACATAGTCACTTTTCCAGAAATATTTATTTCGAAATTGTTAAATGCTGTGAACGTTAAGTGAGCTCACTCATACTTGTATGTCTCTTGTATGACTTGGTATTGCAGGAACAATAAAAGAACATAAGGAAGTTCTTAAAATGTACTTACGAGGAATGAGTATGCTTACAGAACACCAAATTTCTCTCAGTAGGACTACCCTAAAATGTTTTTGGAACTTCTGTGAATAACTTGTCACATTTTTTTTCCCTTTATTGTATTTCAATGCCCCATCTGGGGCGGGCTGGCAGCAGCATATGCGCTGCTCTTCAGCTGAAAGGCGTTAATCATACAATAAAAGATATTTAAAATAACATAAAGGAAAGAATATGGTGTACATCGATATAAAGAAGGGGTAACGTCATGGAAGAGAAAAAAGGGGGCGTCTGTAAAATGGAGATAAAAACCATAAAAAATTAGCGCACACGAACAAAACCACACACTGGATCATAAAAATATCTACGGACGGCGTAGCACAGACCGATCACTGACACTTGTCACATAGCAGTGGTCACAGATATTTGATAGATTCTCGGCAGAATTCTGTTGCAGTGGTCGTCATTATCCCATACGATGTTTCTGTTGCGTTTTTTATGTCAGAACATACAAATTGTGAATACGATTGGCGTTCAGTTAATAATGCAATACTTTTTATCTGCCAGTTGTGTTTCAAAAATGCGGAATTTGGTGTTGGCATCGTGGAATAGTCTCACTTCTGTTCTTTTAGTTCAATGAAGTTCCGATAGGTGGCGGCGCTATACCTAACGTTCAAAATGGCGTCTGTAACGGAGGTGAGTTCCAAGCAGAGAGCTGAGTTCCTTTCAGCAGAAAACCATAGCATCGCTGATATTCACAGGCGCTTGCAGAATGTATGAGACATGGCAGTGTGCAAAAGCACGGCGAGTCGTTGGGCACCGCGTCAGTCATCACAACAGGATCATGCGAACCTGTCCGATGCCCCTGCGCCACCCAGCTATACACAGCTGTGAATCCTACAGTGTTAAAACGTGCGGCCACTCGCGTTCGAGGTGATAGTCGGATCACAATCAAACGCCTCGCAGCTCAACTGGACGTCTCTGTTGGTGACGCTGACATAGTCATCGACCAGTACGGTTACTTAAAGGTGTGTGCTCGCTGGATTCCTCGCCGCCTAATCCAAGAACATAAAGAGCAAAGGAGGACCATTCGTGAGGAGTTTCCTGCCCGTTACGAGGCTGATCGCGAGATTTGTTTGTCGAACATCGCCACAGGCTACGAAACACGGGTTTCAAAAATGCGGAATTTGGTGTTGGCATCGTGGAATAGTCTCACTTCTGTTCTTTTAGTTCAATGAAGTTCCGAAAGGTGGCGGCGCTGTACCTAACGTTCAAAATGGCGTCTGTAACGGAGGTGAGTTCCAACCGGAAACAAAACGGCAATACATGGAATGGCGCCACACCGTGTTTTCTGTGAAGAAAAACTTCAAAGCCGCGCCATCAACCGAGAAAGCTATGCCGAAAATTTTCTGGGACTCTGAAAGGTTACTCTGTTTGAGGTCCACCCTTATGGTACAACGATCAACCCCGAAGTGTATTGTGTTACTGTCAGGAAACTGAAGGAACAAAAATGGTACCGAACTTCTCCTCCATGACAACACAATGCCTCACCCAAGTCTGTGGACCCGAGAGGACCTCACGAAACCTCATTGGTCTCTTCTCCTCATCCATCCCATAGCCCCATTTCGCACTTTCCGATTTCCATCCGTTTGACCCGACGAAAGATGTATTCGACAGGAAGCAATATGTGAGTGATGGAGAAGTTATTGACTCACCAGGGCGTTGGCTCCGACGTCGACGAATAGGGTGGTAGCACGAGGGCATACAGGCCCTTAAATGGTTCAAATGGCTCTAAGCACTTAACATCTGAGGTCATCAGTCCCCTAGACTTAGAACTACTTAAACCTATCCAACCTAAGGACATCACACCCATCCATGCCCCAGGCAGGATTCGAACCTGCTTCTGAAGCAGCAGCGCGGCCACAGCGGCCGGTGGCCCTTCTTATTAGAGGGCGAAAGACCTTCGCATGGAATGGAGATCATGTTGAAAAAAAGAGGGGTCTTGTAGCCAAAAGAGTGGCAATAATATGGTATGTTGGAATAAAACGAATCTGATTTCACAAAAAAGAATAAAAAGAATGTGTTGCATTAAACGCCCCTCGTATTTTATGTAGCTTCCATGAATGATAAGAGTTGCGTTGTATGAAACACACCTGTACTATACTCCATTCACCGAAGCTAGCGATGGCCTTGAAACACAGCAGGGCACGTGACCACAGTGCTGCCATCGAGGGGTGAAAAAGGCAGGGAACGCTCGCTCTGCGTGGCCGCATCCGCTGCGGGTATAAGTCATTAGAGTGTGATCTTAAAATCTGATTACAAAGTTCATCACGTTTGAAAGAACAGTTTTCGCTTATTAGCGTATCAGTGTTTATAATCAGATTGAGCACTCATTGTTTTTGTGCATACCCAGTTCAAAAATGGTTCAAATGGCTCTGAGCACTTTGGGACTTAACTTCCGAGGTCATCAGTCCCCTATAACTTAGAACTACTTAAACCTAACTAACATAAGGACGTCACACACATCCATGCCCGAGGCAGGATTCGAACCTGCAACCGTATCGGTCGCGCGGTTCCGGACTGTAGCGCCTAGAACCGCTCGGTCACCCCTGCCGGCGAATACCCAATAATTGAAAATTTGTGGTAAGGACTATGTGACCAAACTGCTGAGGCCATCGGACCCTAGGCCTACGCACTACTTAATCTAACTTATGCTAAGGACAACACACACACACACATGCCCGAGGGAGGACTCAAAACTCCGACGGGGGGAGCCCCGCGAACCGCGACAAGACGCTCTACACTGCACGGCTACCCTGCGTGGCGCACATCCAATAGTTGTTCTGTTTTTTTCAATTAGTATCATGTACGAGTAAACTGATTAAGTCATCTTCCGCGAATACAGCGAGCGAGGTCGACATGTCAGTTTTGAGTGCACCCGAGAACGGACCATAGAAGAAATCATTAAGTTCTTCAGAGAAACACGTGGTTTTTAATCTATATGCAACGGAGCTGTTGCATCCAGAGCAGTCAGTAACCGATATTGTCCTGAATCAGGTGTTGATAGTTCGTCAGTGTATCATGTGATAAGTGAGTATAAGGATACACACTCTTTTAAACGTCCTAGTAAAGAAAAGTCAGGACAGAAGCTTTCAGAAAGTGCTTGTAACTTCGATATAAATGTGAGTAGGAGGAAAGTACATGAATTTTGTTTTCGTAACGAATTGTCAACAATTGACAAAATGCCTTCTGCCGTGAATGAAGATCCTGGTTTGGGCAATTTGGGCATTTTGGACGAGACGTGGTTGCACAGAGGATGCACCCGAAGTAACGTCTGGGCAGATAACATCGTAAAATCCCCTAAAGAAGCATTTCTATCTGGATTATACACTGGAATCGAAGGCCCACCGGGTAAACTGAAAACACTTGTTTCTCACACACATTGGGAGCAAAGCAGCAGGAGATGTGCGCTGCTGCTACGGTGGCAGGTTCTAATCCTGCCTCGGGCATGGATGTGTGTGATGTCCTTAGGTTAGTTAGGTTTAAGTAGTTCAAAGTCCAGGGAACTGATGCCCTCAGATGTTAAGTCCCATAGTGCTTAGAGCCATTTGAACCATCTTATGACACGTAGATGGTTTCAAATTCACCGAAATCCATAATAAAGTGTAAAATAACATGGACAGCTGCGTATTATGTAACGCAATTCCCAACGTAATGATCCTCCCTTCATGAGCTCGCGAGTGCCAGTTGGGGCCCACGCTGTTATAAAAACGGCAGTATAAACTGGATTTAGTTGGAACGACAGCTGTTTACGTTGCCTTCCAGTTACGTCCGATATGCAAATGGAATTCCTTGCCGAAATTCTGCAGGTGGTGAAAGATAGCAATGATGCTCTGCAGAAGTTCATACCTTTGATCTCGAATCCCTGCCGTAAAGAGATTCCAGATATGAGGCCGAATGAGACAAAAATAATAACTATTAAAAAAAAACATTGTGAAGCTTTTACGGGCATACGTGCCTTACAAATGGAACCCATTACTGGTGGCACAGGACGTCCCTCGCTCTGCCTCTTAAATCATGCAGCCTTCTATGTCGCTCCATTATTTGTCCTTGTTTGGCATAAAAATGTCAACTGACGGCTCGGAGACACGGCTGCATCCAAGATGGCACCCCCGCCGCTGCTGCAGACGGTTCGCGACGCCGCCACTCGATGGCAGCACGGGTATAAAACGGCGCCTACATTCCGCTGGACCGGCGCAGGAACGCAAAACTCGCGTCCCGGCTGTCCCCGTCATAAGTTGTCATCTCGGCCACAAAAAGTCGGCAGCGGGCAGCCGGCGGCGATGGCGGACGCCTGCATTCTCGCCAGCGTCCGCGTGTCTCAAGCCCAGCGCACTGGCGCGCCCAGACAGCGCGGATTTAAAAGCTCCGTACGTTCACGACGCAGTTCAAGCCACCTGCACATCAGTAACTCGCCTAAGTTACCTTTGAAAATATTCTGGATTTTCCTAAAACCAGAATAATCACAATATGTCATAGAAGGGAAAGTTTGTTGTGGCGAGAGTAAAGACCGTAACGTTGAAACCAACCAAAAATAAACGCAAAGTACATCTATTTAAAAAAGTAGTCTATAGAAGTGCAGACCAGAGAAATAGAGGCAACGGAAATTGAGAGACACGGACCAAATAAAATAATTAAAGATGGTGATGATCTCTCATGGTACACAAAACATGTCAGAAAACTGATGCAGAAGCAACGGAAAAAAGCATGCCTAATTGAAAAGAATGTGAAACTTCCAATACTGACAGGGTTTTGCAGAAACTAGAAACTTAGAGCGAACTTTAATGCGAAATGCTTTTGATAGTTTCAACGAGGAAACTCTGTCTCGAAATCTGGCAGAAAATTCAAAGAGTTTCTTGTCGTAAATACCCTCACTATGCGATAACAATGGTGATGTTACGGACGACAGAGCCACTGAAGCAGAGTTACTAAACAAAGATTTTCGAAATTGCTTCATCAAAAAAGCCACGCGGGATTAGCCGAGCGGCCTCGGCCGCTGCAGTCATGGACTGTGCGGCTGATCCCGGCGGGGGTTCGAGTCCTCCCTGGGCATGGGTGTGTGTGTTTGTCCTTAGGGTAATTTAGGTTAAGTAGTGTGTAAGCTTAGGGACTGATGACCTTAGCAGTTAAGTCCCATAAGATTTCACACACATTTGAACATCATCAAAAAATTTTAAGTAAAATATTTGTGAATTCCAATCAAGAACAACTGCCAACCTGAGTGACTTCGAAATAGATATCATCGGTGTGGCGATCACTTAACAGAGGTAAGGCCTCCGATCCAGATTGTGTACCAGTCAGGTTCATTTCAGGCTGACACAGTAGCCCCATCCGTTCCTAGCTATCATGTACAGCCGTTAGCTGGTCGAAAGATTCGTACCTAAAGACTGGAAAGCTGAACAAATCACACCACTATCGAAGAAACGAAATAGTGATCCGATTAATTACAGACCTGCATCTCTAACATGGATTTGCTGTGGGATTTTGAAACAAATACTGTGTTCGAAGATTATGGGTTACCTTGAAGAAAACCATTTATTGGCAAACAGCCAATACGGATTCAGAAAATATCGTTCTTGTGAAACCGACTCTTTGTTCTCCCGGAGTAATGAGAGCTGTCGACAGGGGATGTGAAATTAATTCCATTCCATGTTTTTAGTTTTTAGATTTGCAGAAGGCTTTCGACACCGTTCCTCACAAGCGATTTCTAATCATATTTCTTGCCTATGGAGTATCGTCTCAGTTGTGCGACATCATTCGTGATTTCCTGCCAGAAAGGTCACAATTCTTAGTAACTGACGAAAAAACACCTAGTAAAACGTAGCTAACTAGTATTTGGCGTTCGTCAAGAAAATGTTACAGGTCTCTGCTGTTCTTGATCTATGTAAATGACACAGTAGACCAACTGAGCAGTGCCCTTAGATTGTTTGCAGATGATGCAGTCATTTACCGTCTTGTAAAGTCACCAGATGACCAAAACCAATTGCAAACTGATTTAGACAAGACATATGTATGGTGCAAAAAGTGGCAATTGACTCTAAATAATGAAAAGTGTGAAGTTGTCCACATGTGTACTAAAAGCAATCCGCAGTAAATTAAACTAATAGTGATTACAAATAACTTAAATTGGAGTGATCACGTAGATAATATTGTGGGGAAAGCAAACAAAAAACAGTGATTTATTGGAAAAATGCTTAGAAAATGTGAAAGCTCTACTATGGAGTCTGCTTAAACTACACTTGTCCGCTCTCTTCAGGAGTATTGCTGTGCGGTGTGGGATCCGCATCAGTTAGGATTGACGGAGGAATTGAAAAAGTTCAAAGAAAGGCATCACCTTTTGTACTATCGCGAAACAGAGAGCCACGGATATGATATGCGAACTTGGGTGGTAACTATTACAACAAAGACGATTTTTGTTGGTGCAGGGTCTTCTCACGAAATTTCGATCACCAACTTTGTGCCCAGTGTGTGAAAATATTTTGTTGGCGATCACCTTCATAGGAAGGAATGATCATCATAGCAAAATAAGGAAGCCACAGCTCACACGGAAAGATTTCAATGTTTTCCCACCGCACTATTCGAGAGTCGAACGGTAGAGGAACAGCTTGAAGGTGGTTCAATGAAATCACTGCCAGGCACTTAATTGTGGATTGCAGAGTAACCATGTAGATTTAAATGAAGATGTAGAAGTAATCCACTTAACTGACATTGCTTACCTTTCCCGTGAAACGCAGCTGACACACTATGCACACGAAGTAATGAGTGTTATAGACAGATCTCAAGATGATTCCAGATATCTAGATATCCAGAAGACATCGTTCCTCGCAAGCGATTTCTAACCAGATTATGTGCCTACTGAATATCGCCTCATCTGAGCAGTTGGATTCTTAATTTCCTGTGGGAAAGGTAATAGTCCCTACTATCAGAACGGAAGTTGGCTAGTGAAACCGAAGTTATACCTAGGGCTCTCCAAAGAAACATTTAAAAGCCCTCTGCTGTTCTTGATCTATATAAACGTCTTAGGACACAATCTGAGATACCATCTCACTTTGTTTGCAGATGTTGCTGTCGTTTACCGACTGTTGAAGTCGTCGGAAGATCGAAACGAAATACAACGTACTTTAGATAAAATATGGTAGGAATAGCGTCATTTGAACCTTGAAAATTTTTTTGTTAATCATCAGTCTTCTCACTGGTTTTATGGCGCCGCCGCGAATTCCTGTCCTGTGCCAACCTCTTCATCTCAGAGCACCACTTGCAACCTACGTCCTCAATTATTTGTTGGACGTATTCCAACCTCTGTCTCCCTCTACAGTTTTTGTCCTCTACAGCTACCTCTAGTACCATGGAAACCATGCCCTGATGTCTTAACAGATGTCCTATCATCCTGTCCCTTCTCCATGTCAGTTTTCCACATATTCATTTCTTCTCCGATTCTGGGCCGAACCTCCTCATTTCTTACCTTATCAGTCCACCTAATTTTCAACACTTGTCCATAGCACATCTCAAATACTTCGATTCTCTTGTGTTCCAGTTTTCCCACAGTCCATGTTTCACTATCATATGATCCTGTATTCCAGACGTACATTCTCAGAAATTTCTTCCTTAAATTAAGGCCTATGTTTTATACTAGTAGACTTCTCTTGGCCAGGAATGCCCTTTTTGCCATTACTAGTATGCCTTTGATTCCTCCTTGCTCCGTCCGTCATTGGTTATTCTACTGCCTAGGCGGCAGAATTCCTTAACTTCTGCTTCGTGACCACCATCGCTTATGTTAAGTATCTCGCTGTTCTCATTCCTGCTTCTTCTAATCACTTTCGTCTTTCTTTATTTGCTCTTAATCCATTATTCTGTGCTCATTAGACTGTTCATTCCATTCAGCAGATCGTGTAATTCTTCTTCTCTTTCACTCAGAATATCAATGTCATCAGCACATCGTATTATTGATATTCTTTCGCCTTGAATTGTAATTCCACTCCATCTTTTTTATATTTCCACCATTGCTTCTTCTATGTACACACTGAACAGTAGGGGTGAAAGATTATACTCCTGTCTTACACCCTTTTCAAATCCGAGCGCTCTCAGTCGTCCATCTTTGTTATTCGCTCTTGGCTCTTGTACGTATTGTACATTAACCGTTTCTCCATTAGATTACCCATATGTTTCTCATAATTTGAAACATCTTGCACCATTGTACATTGTCGAACGCTTTTACCAGGTCGAAAAATCCTATGAATGTGTCTTGATTTATCTTTAGTCTTGCTTCCATTATCAACCGCAATGTCAGAATTGCCTCTCTGGAGCCTTTTCTTAAAGCTAAACTGATCTTCTGTATAATTTTCTTTTCAGCAACTTGGATGCATGAGCTCATTTTTGTCAGCTCTTGCAGTCTTCTGAATTGTGTGGATGATATTTTTCCGAAAGTCAGATGGAACCTCACTAGACTCATACATTCTACACACTAATGCGAATAGTCGTGTAATGTCAGAAGGTTGAACGTTGTAGGGAAACCAGAAAACCTCCAAAAGCTCCATCTAGATGTAGTGGGGGTCAATGAAGTGAAATGGAACGAAGATGATTATTGGCTAATATCAACAGCAGCAGAAAATGGTACAACGTTGTGAATAGGAAGGCAGTGCAGAGAATGTGTTACTAGAACAGTTTAGTGATAGGGTTGTTCTTATCAGAATCGACAGCAAACCATCACCGGCATCGCTAGTTCAGGTATACACGCCGACGTTGCAAGCAGAAGATGAAGAGATAGAGAAAGTATATGAGGATATTGAAAGTGTAATGCAATACGTAAAGGGGGATGAGAATCTAGTCGTCATGGGGGACGGGAATGCAGTTGTAAGGGAAGGAGTAGAAGAAAAGGTTACAAGAGAATATGGACTTGGGACAAGGAATGAGAGAAGAGAAAGACAATCAATTTCTGTAATAAACTTCAGCTCGTAATAGCAAATACCCCGTTCAAGAATCACAATAAGAGGAGTTATACTTGGAAAAGGCCGGATGATACAGGAAGATTTCGTTTAGATTACTTCATAGCAGACAGAGATTCCGAAATCAGATACTGGACTGTAAGGCGTACCCAGGAGCAGATATGGACCCAGATCACAATGTAGTAGTGATGAAGAGCACGCTGAAGTTTAGGAAATTAGCCAGTAAAAATAAATACACGAAGAAGTGGGATAAGGAAGGACTACGGAATAATGAGATACGCTCGAAATTCTCTAAGGCTGTAGATAGAGCAGTAACGAACAGCTCAGTAGGCAGTACAGTTGAAGAGGAATGGACGTCTCTAAAAAGGGCCATCACAGAAGTTGTAAGGGAAAATATAGGTGCAAAGAAGATAACTGCGAAGAAACTGTGGGTAACAGAAGAAATACTTCAGTTGATCAGTGAAAGAAGGTACAGAAATGTTCAGCGAAATTCAGGAATACAGATATACAAGTCGCTGTGGAATGAAATAAACAGGAAATGCAGGGAAGCTAAGACGAAATGGCTGCATGAAAAATATGAAGAAATCGAAAAGAAATAATTGTCAAAAGGACTGATTCAGCATATGGGGCAGTTAAAACAATCTTCCACGAAATTAAAAGCAAAGATAGTAACTCTAAGAGTACAACGGGAATTCCACTGTTAAATGCAGAGGAGAGAACGATAGATGGAAAGAGTATATTGAAGGCCTCTATAAGGGGGACGATTCGTCTGATATGATAGAAGAAGAAACAGGAGTCGATTTAGAAGAGATAGGGGATCCAGTATTCGACTCAGAATTTAAGAGCTCTTTGGAGGACCTGAATGAATACTAAAAAATTCCTATGTTTCGATTAGGCAATGCAGCGCAGAAATTTAAAGACTGTCCATTCAACTAAATACCTAGGCATTCCAATCACGAACAACTTAAATATGAACCAGAACACAGGAAATGTAACGCGTTTTATTGGCAGAAGGAAGACGCAGCAAATCTAAAGAGACTGCCTACGCAGAGCTTGTGCGTCGTTTTCTGTAGTATTACTGGCCAGTATTGGATCCTTCCCAGATAAGGTTTGTGAAAAATCTTATTTTGTTTTATCCATAACGTATATGTCACGTAACACATGTCGGAACACTGTGTGGGGCAGAGATGGAATATAAACATGCCCGCGTCAAAAAGAGATATGTACGAAAAGAAAGATAAACGTAAATCTGTATTCCGTTTCCTTAAGCCGATATCGTAAAACGATATTAGGGTACTCGGTAGCCTGCGATTTGCGGGTATAACGGCAACATTATTTATGCTTGGATTATACTGCATTCTTTAACACATTGATGGACAGTGCATCCTTTTCCTCAAGAAAGCTAAGGTAAATATCACTCTGTTCAAAGGAGATTTAATACAAGTATATAAATCAATTTACAGTGGTAATTGTAGTGAGAGACTGTGGAGGTGCGAACTTACACGCGTGAATTACTGCTGGTGAAAGGATCCACCAGCCACACACCTGTAAGTAATCTACATTATTTGCCCCTTCTTACAGCGCCAGTACTTAAATAAAAGTACAGACTGACGTGGACATCGAAAAACTCCAAAGACGGGCAGTTCTTACGGTATTATCGTATTATCACAAGATATGGGATAGAGTGCCAGAGATATGATAAGCGAGTTGGGGATAAAAATGGTTCAAATGGCTCTAAGCACTATAGGACTTAACATCTGAGGTTATCAGTCCCCTAGACTTAGAACTACTTAAACCTAAGGACATCACAGACATCCATGCCCAAGGCAGGATTCGAACCTGCGACTGCAGCAGCAACATGGTTCCGGACTGAAGTGCCTATAACCGTTCGGCCACAGCGGCCAGCCGAGTTGGGGTGACAATCATTTAAAAAAAAGAATTTTCCTTTGCTACCTGATCTTTTCACGAAATTACAGTCATCGACTTTCTCTTCTGAATGACAAAACATTTTCTTAAGTAGTAGGCCTACCTACATACTGAGAAATTGGCCTTATGTTAAGATAGAGCTCGCACTGGAAGGTTCATTATTTGCGTGTGCCATTAGAAAGAGAAACGGTAGGTAGGGAAATGGAGTGAAAGTAGTCCTATGCACCACCTGCAAAATAGGTACAAATTAAGAAAATGTTTTATCATCCGGGAGAGAAAATTGTTTACTGTATTTCGTGAAAAGATCTCTCCGCAACGGAAAAGTCTTTTTTTTTTTTAATGATTGTCGCTTCAACTCGCTTATCATATCCGTGGCACTCTCCCATTTCGTGTGAATTGCAGAGTAGTCATGCAGATGTAGATGTAGAACATTTCACCAAGCTATCAGTAACAGAGTTGGGTTATCCACGTGCCACATGTGCGATGTCTGACTGTCAACACTCTCGTATAACTCTAATCGATTTATTAATTTTGAACTAAGTTTGAATTTGAGCGGCTGGTCACATTTTCACGCATTTGGCACACAGAGACAGTGAACTGCAGAGTGAAGAAGCAACAGCACAAACTAAATAAACAGTTTTTATAGTACTTATCTGATATTGTCCTTCGTTGTTGAAAGTTGCAGGCCCATAGTACATTCTCAAATGCAATTTTTAATATTGTCTGGAGGATGCTCGGCTTCATTTTCTTAAATAATGTGAACACCGGTGGATTTTCTGTTGCTGAATAGGTATATTCATTTTGCTTCACAATAGAAATTAAAGTCAGTCACCTTGCTAACACCAACACACACATGACTTGTATTCCATACTCGCACACCCAACTCGTACTAAACTGGAACAAAGATTTATCTGTAACAAAATCACTATCGTATGTCGACCTATTCATGCAGAATCAACAATGCAGAAATAGACACATTGCTACTTACCGTAAAGAAGACACGTCTAGTTGCAGACAGGCACAATTACGTTGTTCCAGTCCAGGGCACCTAGTCTGCAAAGAGATCTTCTGTGCTATTTCGCTTCTCACCCATAAACCTCCCACCACCCTCAAGAACCAAAGGGATGTCTCCTTCATCACCTGGTACCACCCTGGACTGGAACAACTCAACCACATCCTCCACCAGGGCCTTGATTACCTATCATCATGCTCTGAAATGAGCCTATCCGAGATACTTACCACTCCATTGCCCACCCATCATTCACAGCATCCTAGTCCATCCGTATGCCACTCCCAATCCCACCTGTTGCCACAAGTATTGTATCCCTGTGGAAGACCCAGGGGCAAAACCTGCCCAATCCACCCACCCAGCACTTCTTATTCCAGTCCTGCTACGTTTATCCTACTCTATCAGGAGCTGGGCCACCTATGAAAGCAGCCATGTAATTTTCTAGCTCCTCTGCAATTACTGTATAGCTTTTTATATTGGTATGACCACCAACCAGCTGTCCACTAGGATGAACAGCCACCGCCAAACTATGGCCAAGAGACCACTCCGTGGCACAGTATTCAGCTGAACGTAACACACTTGATCTCAATGACTGCTTTACTACAAGACTAGAATGTTCACACGCTCATATCTCTCAAATTATTTAACTTGGGAACACCAAACTTTCATTAAAATGTTCGTAACTCCAGTCACTTCAGTCACGATATGTTCGAACCGAAATTAGCTCACTATTTCTTCGTCTTACAAAGCATTTTTAAGGAGTGATCTAACATTGTGTTATCCGTAGGCCGATTAGCAAGCCACTCTCTCGAGGTACTCTCCTCTATTCGTGCGGGAACAGCTTAAATCTGATTGACTGTTGATCTAAACGACCAAACAGAACGTTCCTTCCCGAGCATTCTCGTGGCAAATTTTGCCTTATCAGTCAGTAAATTGATAGTAATTAATTTCAGTAAAACTTCAATTTCTTGTATTATGCTTAATCAAAATAAGCAAAGTGCGAAATATTTTTCAAATTGATAAATAAACTTATTCCGCCTCTAACTTCGATTCTGGCTGCTTTTATACAAAAGTATGCTCACACAGACATACGTCATTTGAATTGTGGTTGCAACATAACTTTCCCACAGTTCGACTGTACAAGGTTTTACGCAAAATGAAATATTAAATTTCAACGTATGCTCCACATACACTCTCTCAATCACTATCACGCACTCACACAACAAAATATAATCAAATAATAATTTTGATCGATTTTTGTATTACATAACGCAAAGTGACTGCAGTTTAAAAAATTTTCTAATCAATTGATTTTTATGCACTGACAACTTTGTAATGGCTTCAAATGATTAAGAAAGTTAATCTGTTATTGTTCCTAGCTTGGTTTTAAAAAAACAAGCGTAGGTTTTAGGACTTTTAGGTAATTCTCTTTATCTCCGGAACTATAATAAATAAAAATCTGAAATTTTGACAGTATAATTCCATTAATAACAAAAGGCTGTTTACCAAATTTGAACAAAATCGGACAATAACTAATATGGATTATTTAGATTCGTAGAGGGTATGAATCTTCGTATCGGCTGAATGTTATGTTATGCAGTTTTCACGGCAGGCAGAAAAAAAAAAAAAACCATAGCCATCCTGCAGCCACCGTACTAGACCTCTGCGTGCCTTACTGACGAATGTTATCTCGTAATAACTAGCTGCGTTACGCTACATACGAGGGCCGTTCAGAAAGTAACCTCCGGTTGATTTAAAAAAATACACCAAGTTAAATAAAAATATTTTAATACGAGGCCTGTTCAGAAAGTAAGCTCCGATTGATTGCCAAATTGAAACCACAGTGAACATCAGAAATGTTTTACTTGTAACAATTAGCTACACCTTTCAGCTACTTCTCTACGTAGTCGCCGTTCTGACTTAGACTTTTGTCATAGCGTTGTACCAACTTTTCAATAGCCTCATCATAGAAGGCAGCCGCCAGTGCTTTCCGCCAATTCTCCACGCTGGCCTACACCTCGTTGTCTGTGTCAAAATGTTGTCGTCAAAGACAGCGGTTCATCTGACCAGAGATGAAACTCAGGGGGAGACAATTGCGGACTGTATTGTGGGTAATCTAACATTTCCATTTGAAAACGATGCAGGAGCATCGTCATTGCCCCTGCAGAATGCGGCTGAGAATTGTCTTGAAGACGAAACAGCACGACAGTTATGTAATGTTAGCTGCATAGCGTCAGGCGAAATTTCTCACCAGGCCCTCGTACTTGGCGGCAGACACTATTTTCTAGACATCTTTTCGCACTCACTGCGAGCTCAGAAATGAGAAGAGCGACGTGATGCTAACTGGGGTTATACTAGAGACACTACCCAACACATCTGTGCAAAGCTTTATCGGATTTTCATAGTCGTTTCCATTTCGCGACCGATCGGAGCTTACTTTCTGAACGCCCCTCGTATATACATCTTACAACTACATCTTTGCACTATTTTTCTACATAGTCTCCATAGCGATTGAGGCACTTATCGTATCTCTTCACAAGCTTTGAAATTCCTTCTACATAAAAATCACCCGCTTGTGCCTGGAGCCAGCCTGTGACCGCATCTTTGAGCTCTTCGTCGTCATCAAACCGCTGTGACCCGAGCCATTTCTTCAAATGCATGAAGAGGTGATAATCACTTGGCGCCAGGTCTGGGCTGTAAGGTGGATGGTTGATAACGTCCCACTTGAAGGACTCAAGAAGGGCCGTTGTTCTGCGAGCAGAGTGAGGACGGGCGTTATCGTGCAAAAAAACGATACCGGAAGTCAGCATACCACGGCGTTTGTTCTGTATAGCCCGTCGTAACTTTTTAATTGTTTCACAGTACACGTCTTGATTAATGGTCGTACCACGTTCCATGAATTCAACCAACAACACCCCTTTGGGATCCCAAAACACCGTTGCCATCAGTTTTCTGGCAGAAAAGTCTTGCGAGGCTTTTCTTGGTTTGGTAGGCGAATTTGAATGTGCCCACATCTTTGATTGTTCTTTTGTCTCAGGGTTCACGTACTTAATCCAGGTTTCGTCACCGGTCACGATTCTGTTTAACAATGGTTCTCCTTCGTCCTCATAACGTGACAGAAAGTCTAATGCAGAGGCCATTCTTTGAGTTTTGTGGTGGTCGGTAAGAATTTTGGGCACCCATCGTGCACAGAACTTACGGTAACCCAATCTTGCTGTCACTATCTCGTACAAGAGAGTCTTAGAAATCTGTGGAAAACCAGTAGACAACTCCGACATTGAGAAACGTCGATTTTCACGAACTTTTGCATCAACTGTCTGAACGAGTTCGTCAGTCACCAATGATGGTCTACCACTCCTCTCTTCATCATGAACGTTTTCTCGTCCACTTTTAAATAAACGTACCCATTCACGGAAAACTCCTTCACTGGTAACTCTTGGTCCATACACGGCAGAAAGCTCACGATGAATAGCTGCTGCAGAATATCCTTTGGCTGTAAAAACCTTATGACAGCACGCACTTCACATTTGGCGGGGTTTTCTATTGCAGCACACATTTCAAACTGCCACAAAAACTAAACTAGCGCAGGTACGACGTTCACTCGACCACAGCTTGATGCCGACTGACCTGTTGAGTGCGTGAACGCACAGAAGGCGTCGCTACTCCCCCCACAACCCGCACTGTGACCAATCGGAGGTTACTTTCTGAACCGCCCTCGTAGTAGTGGATTTCTGGGTTTGAATCTTGAACTTGGGAATTGGTCATTTCATATGATTCGATACAGGTTCTTACGTTTATCTCAACATAACCAGTTTTAATACAGAGGAGATTTTTAATAGTAAATTACACATTATTACGAAAGGCTCAATAACTTTTATTCAGTGCTGCACTACAAAGCGACACAGATAGAGAAAACTATTTCACAACATTTCACCATGTGAACAACGGTGAGAACTTTCTAACAGTCGTTCAGTTCCTTGACGATAGAAATCCGCTTCGCTCCTTGATAACGGAGCCATTCGAGAACTCTTGTGCGAATGTCCTCATCGTCGGAAAATCTGCGACACCTGCGAGTCAGTCGTTCGACTGCCTATATGTCGTCCTCTGTGACCTATGTCACTGGTATCGTATGGCTAAGTGTGCCCCCAGGAAAGTGTAATCGGGCAGTTATTATTTCTTACATACTTATATGATCTAGCGGACAGGATGGACAGCAGTCTGCGGTTTTGTGATGATGGCGTCATGGTTTAAGAAAGCTGTCGTCGTTGAGTGACTGTCGGAGTGTTCAAAATAACTTAGACAAAACGTGTAGTCGTTGTGATGAATGACAGCTAGCTCTATATGTAGAAAAATGTAGGTCCAGATGAGCAAGAAAAAAAAAAAAAAAGAAAACAAACCCATAATGTTCAGATACATCATTGGTAGTTACTGCTTGACACGGTCACGTCGTTTATATATCTGGTCGTAACGTTGCGAAGCGATATGAAATCGAACGAGCACGTGAGGATTGTGGTACGGAAGTTGACTGGTCGATTTTGGTTTACTGGGAGAATTCTAGGAAAATGTGGTCCATCTGTAAAGGAGAACGGATATAGGACGCTAGTGCGACCTACTCTTGAGTACTGATTCAGTGTTTGGGATCCGTATCAGGTCGGATCAAAGGAAGACATCGAAGCAATTCAGAGGCAGGCTGTTAGATATGTTACTGGTAGGTTCGACCAACACGCAAGTTTAAAGAAGATGCTTTGGATGTTAAAATGGGAATCTCTGGACGGAAAGCGACGTTCTTTTTAAGGAACACTGTTGCAAAAATTTAGAAAACCGACATTTGAAGCTGACTGCAGAACGATTCTACTGCCGCCAACATACATTTCGCATAAGCACAACAGAGATAAGATTCGAGAAATCAGAGCTCATACGGAGCCATATAAGCAGTCGCTTTTCCCTCGCTCTGTTTGTGAGTTGAACAGAAAAGGAAATGACTAGTAGTGGTACAGGGTACCCTCCGCTTTGCATCGTACGGTGACTTGCGGAGGACCTATGCAGATATGCCGGCTGCGGTGGCCGAGCGGTTCTAGGCGCTTCAGTCAAGAACCGCGCGACTGCTACGGTCGCAGGTTCGAATCCTGCCTCGGGTATGGATGTGTGTGATGTCCTTAGGTTAGTTACGTTTAAGTAGTTCTACGTTCTAGGGGACTGATGACCTCAGGTGTTGAGTCCCATAGTACTCAGTGGCAACCATATGCAGATATAAATGTAGATGTAGTCATTCCTTCCCTGCTGGCAGGATTCCGCTACTCGGAACTAGGCGGTGAATCTGCGAGCAATTTAGACGTTTTTACCACAAATATTGTACTGTCCCGCGAACTTCAATTTTGGAACTTTTTACGACAGGGTGATGCAACTGTTAACCATACCCCAGCAGATCTGTGTCTGCAGGAAACCCAGAACAAATACTCTTTTCTGAAAACGCGCAGTCTTGTTACGCAGTGGTCTTACCGTAGGCGACATGTGTAACTCACTTTCTGAAGTCTCCTCGGCTCTGAGCTGTCAGGAGCTCGTTAGCCGCACTGTCCAGCTTTACGTGGGAAAATGATTGTGCACCCCTGGAAATAATGGACCAGTGACTTAAGATTTTACAGGGCTCCTATAAATCAGACATTCATCTTCAAAGCTCTATAAAGTGGGTGTTTGAGTTGTTGCCCTGGATGATAATTAGGCGAAATATTTGTCAGGATTTGTAAGCGGTGGGCCCTTGAGGTATGGCAATACGCGAACACTGAGAAGTAATCAAAATATCCACGGGTGTACTGCCGGTCTACAGTGTCCAACGGGCACAATATTTTGGCGATCATACATGTCGCCATCATCAGGTGAACTGACGGACTGAGCTCCTGTGGAATGAGCTGTCTTACGAGAGCGGGCAATGGAATGAGAGTAAACCGAAGAAAGATGGAAGTAATGAGAAACAGAAGAAGTGAAATTAGCATTAAACTGATCGAAGTTAGATCACGAGGCAGATAAAGCTAACGAACTCTGATGCGTTGGAAACAAAACGACACTTGGTGGAACAAGCGACGAAAAGATAAAAAGGAGAGTAGCACAGTTAACGTGGGAAATTCTGGCCAAGAGAAGTATACTAGTATCAAATATAGGCCTTTGCCTGAGGAAGAAATTTCCAAGAATGTACGTTTAGAGCACAGTAATGTATCGTAGTAAATCATAGGCTGGGAAGTTAAGAAAACTGGGAAAGAAAATAATCGGTGCTTTTGAGATATGGTGCTACAGAAGGATGTTGAAAATAAGCTGGTCTGATAAGATAAATAGTGAAGAGAAACATATAGAAAAAAAACTGACAAGAAGAAGGGATAGGATGATAGGACATAAACAACGTAGTTTCTCGCGGCGGCGCTCTTTACTAAAAATTTCATGGAATTTTCGTCATGTCACATTTGTCAGTCTCGAGGCTTATAAATTTGAAATGGCTAGAACTTCTTGAAACACTTAATCATGATAAGACTTATGTTAAGACATGAAAGAATAGCTTGTGTGGTACTAGAACGATCTGTAAAGAGTAATACCTGTCAGGGAAGACAGAGACTGTAATACACCAGCCAGTAACTGAGGACCTTCTGAGAAGAAGAGTTTGGCACAAGATATAATTTCGTGGTTGTCCGCATCAAACTAAACAGAAGCCTAAAATAATTACTATTCGAATTGAATGAAACTGTTTTATTTACATCTTCTGTTTCTCTCTTGTCTGCTTCAAGTTACTATGGACTTGTGCCACGAAACTGACACAGACTGCTTGCTTCATACATCGTTAAAAAGGCTCACCTAAAACCATTTTCTGACGTAACCTATGACTAGAGTGTTACTAGAAACAGGGAGACAACCAGAATTCGATATCATTAAGATTAGTAATTGTCTGGTTCACTTGCTAATATTTTTGGCATTCTTGTTTTACGTTGCTTTCAAAAATTCGAGGTTCGGTTAGTTTTCCTTTACATTAGGTTTGTCTATCGTATTTCAGTTTATTTCAGTGAAGTTTTCATTGGGTTCCAATATCCTTCGTTAAACATGACATAGATCAGCCTCACACAACTCTAGTGTCGCGACATGATAGTGTGGCATAGTCCTATGTAATGTGTGTCATAGTACTAAGTAATGTGTGGCTAAATGTTGTTCTGTCCAGAGAACTCAACTTTATCATTTTATGATATCGCACTTTTCACTTTTTAACGTGAGCTGCAATAATTTATAATTTTTCCAGGCAGTGTGTACAAATCAGTGCCTGTATCAGCGGGCAGCTGCCAGTTCTGCTTGTAGGTAATTCGGACGTTGCTAAAAATCCGTCGCTGTGGTTGCTTTACTCTTTCCACTTAATGACAACAAGAGTAAGAACCCCGAGGTCACTTATCCAATAGGTAGTGATCCAAAGTTTATTTTCATTTTGTGATGGAGAGATTTCCTATTCGAGAAAAGTAGGCTAGGGTTTAAATTAGACATACATTTTTATTAAATTCTACATTCACATTTTGTGTGAAAGCAAGGTACATTGAGGAACAGAATACCTATCGCTGATTGTGGTTCCACATTCTACGAGCTTCACACTGTCTTAAACTGGCCCTCGTGAATAACGTAGAATACTTCTGCAAAGTCCATCAAATCAAATACAGAACTAGTACTGAGCTTCAGGTTTTCGAAAACGCATTTCATAAAGATTAGCATAAGTGGCTCATTTATAAAATCCTGCATTAAATATGTTTCGCAGATTCTGACGTGAGAGAAACGCATTTCCTTGTTATTCTACCTTCACCAACCACAAAAATTTTATAAAGTCCGTCACAACATATTCCCGCAATCATAGTAACCTAGAAAACAAAGTAGAAAGATAATTAACATAGCTGTGTCGACAGTAGAAGACCAAATGAAAAGCACCAGTAAGTTCAATAACTTCAAAAAAGGGAAAAATAGCTCACATAATAGCAGATACACTTAGGCCTGAAAAAGTTTTCGATCTACACTTGACTCAGTAATTTATAAAAAACATAATCGGCTACAGATGCAAACTATAGGGAAATATTAACTGTACTGCAGAAGACAGTGACATGAACAACGACAAGGACTGTTAACACATATATTTCCTGTTACAAAATCTTTTTTAAATAAAAGAATGATCACAATTACAACTTACATGTATCCTCTCTCAGTATTTGTTAATTGTTTGATACTGAAGTAATGTAATGCCAGCAAATATTGGTATAACGTTATCGAAATATGTGTGAAGAAAGAAAAACAAGAAATTGTGTTTTTATGAAGACAAAATCTTTTAGACACATTTATTATTCAAGCAAAATTCGACTCATATATAAAGATTTCCTATAGAAAAATTGATTCAAGATGAAAATATTACATGGCTGTCCCCTGTACATAGCCAATATTTTACTCATTGAGGAACAGATTTATTTATTAAAGTTAAAGCAATTACAGCCCTCGGTCACAAAATTCGTCATTTAATCAGGTGTAGACACTCCTATGAGTGCCTTCACGAGAAATTAAATATTCAAATTGACCTATAACATAAATACAAAATTATGGGAAATTTCTTTTATAAAAGTAAGTACTGACTAACAATACAAGAAAGAAACACTACTTACATGTCATGTATAAGATATAAACATCAAGCGATAAGGCTTTAGTCACAAAAATTTAAAAAAGAGTACATGGAAGACGGGCCACTATGGGCTGCTCTCACATATAAAGCCACAGGCAGCAACAGACTGAGGGGCCCGTGTTAGCAACTGCAGGCAGGTGAACATTACACTAAGAGTGCCATCTAGTAGCCGTAAATATAAGTAGGCTACTTAACATTTAAAATATAGAAAGGTGACTGTTAGGATGAACAATATTTAGTATATGAACTAAGAGGCAAGATTTTATTTAACAGCAGCAACCATGGTAACTTTTTGTTTATGTCAAAGCTTAGGACAGTTTGAAAACCGATTAAAAATACAAAAAGAAACAGTACTTACATGTCACGTATAAAATAAATATCAAATGATAAAGCGTTAGTCACAATTTTTAAAGTAGAATACGTGGAAGGTAAGCCATTACGGGCTGCTCGCATATTTATTTATACAGGAAGTATGAATGATTTTCACTTTTTTTTTACTGAATCAAACGCTGCGTTTCTGATCCTGTGAGTCGATTGACAAGTGCAAATCGGCTTAATGCATTATTTATTTCTGATGTTTGGGTGAGAGGATGGGAAATTTATGATCCTGTTACGAGAAGGTTAGATGTTATCTTCTGGATTTCGCGAATCAAATGACAGGAGATATGAAGGGAAACATTGGAAATCAGCATAAAACTTACTGAAAAATTAAGGAAGAACATTTTTAACATAAATGCCGGCAGATGTTGGTTTATTCATTATGTCATCACTCATCACGATACTCAAAGGGCACACTTGTTTATACATTTCAAAACATACGCAAACAGATGCAGTTTAACATGAGATGGCCAAAGATGAAGTTTCGCACGTAATGCCAGAGATCTAAATTCTAAATAAATTGACATATGTAAGATATGTAAAATAAGAATTTAAAATTACTGAACTAACTATGGCTTGGTTAAACAGTCTGTTCATTTAACATGAATTCAGGCTTTTTTATTTTAAGGAGATGTATTTCCAGTTATTCTATCAGAGCTAGTGTCTTACCATTGGCTTCATTGTGCAGTACAGCCAAAACGTTTTCTAAACCTCCATCGTGATGTAGGAAAGCAGGTCAGAAATTTATTTTTATTGAAACTACTATGTGTAGTTTAATGAAAATTGCTATGAGGTATAACTTTTATTTGCAGTGACTAGTTTCAGACATGAAGTCCATTATCAAACAAACACCTTGATAGTAAGTACTGATACATACCACAGCCAGTACATCTGCAAATAGCCACAATTGGCAGTCATAAATAATATGTGCAAAATAGTCTACAACATATTACCAATCCTTCTTGTCACACAGCACCACACATGGTTTCTCCATTTCGTTTACTGTTCTCTCCTCCCAGCCTCCTAAGCTGATATTCCCATCCCTGCTGGAAATCACACATCAGCTGTCCCGTATCTCGGTATCTCGGAGCTGTGAATCAAAGCGAGAATCATGGCTTTCCCTTGCCACCCCTTCATACCTGTCCTTACACACTACGTAACGAATATCCTCTATCAATCAGTGAGTGCATTTCTTGGTTAACTTGGTACAGTGCAGCCTGATGCCTTCTGTCAACCAAAACGGTTAATTAAGGTACCTATTTCTCTTAAGTACCTCGCCCAGTAGCCTCGCCGGGCTGTCGAGCTCCGATTCCACTAACATTGGTAATTCCAACATTTCCCTCATAGCTTCGTTTTATACCACCTCTCGGCAGCTCACCAGGAGAAATTATTACCTGAAATTTCTGTAGGTCATGCGTCGTTGAATGATTGGTGGCATTATAACACCTTTCTGTCAAGGCAACCACTCACGAACTCGAGTGATGAACCGCCAAGGGGTAAGAGTCAAATTGCATCACCCATATCTTCTGATGTAGCAATTTTCCGTTTCCTATAAAGATTCGGAATCTATGCACTGACAAATAACACTCGTAATACAGTTCTTCCCTATCCTCTGACCGCAATTCACTTCTCTGATATCGATGTAGCTATTCCATTCGCCATTTATTGTGCGTTTCGCGACACCATCTTCGGGCCATTGTTACCCAGATCCTGTGCACCTCTTTGTGCTCTTTCTTCCTTCTGTAACCACATTTCTGTCTCTGGCTTAAAATTTGTACATTCCTCAAACAAATTTTCCTGTCTTTCATGTCTTTCATCTTGCAGTCAGTTGACGCATTCCTGTTGCTGTTTAAAGGCGAACAGCGACTGCAACTCAGCGGACCTTGTCACAGCCTTCGAGAGGCACTGTCGGATTTTCCAGCAATCTACTAACAGCTCATAGTAAGATATCGCAGTTATCATCGGCAAACTGGTTCACGGTCTCGTTGATTTCATCCCTTATCACCTCTGTGATCCAAATTTCCAGATTCTCCACATTAGTCACACTTTTTCCAATCCATTAAAGCACCTTCCATACATTTTTCGGTGGAGTGCACAGGCTTATGTCTGTCATTGTGCGATCGGCAACTTTTCGAGCTTTAGCTCTATGTTAATGAGCATCTCTTGTTTCTTCGAACTTCGCCACTCGCTTCTCAGGTTTGCTTTTTTTTCCCTCAAGATCCCTACATTGTTTATCTAACACTTTGATTGTCGCCATCCCATTATGACACACCCGCTCAAACGCTTCTCTTAATTCTTTAATCTGTTTCACCCTCCACTCTGCAGTGTCCCGCATCTGCTCGTTTAATTACTTCCTCTTTTCCTCTGCCTTTCACGTAAAATTTTGTCCCTATTCCTTGATTCTGGGATTTCCTTCGTGATCAAACTGTATGCGAAACCTGTTGTATCCACTGCTGAGCCAAGTTGTATCGCTGGAGAGCTTGTTAGATCTTGTTGAGCGTTGATTAATAAATTTGGCTCAGTCGTAGAACAAATCACGTCCCCAGATGTCTAACGTCGCTATCGCATCTACTTTCTCACCCCATCGTCTTCTTCCAGTGTTATAAACTATTCATTTACTTTATGATCAATGGTATCCGGAGGTTTCAACTCCTCAGCCACATTTCCATTTTCCAAATGTTCCGTACTTGCTGCTCGAACAGCTATGTTTCCAGCGTCTCCCAGAATACGCTCCTCATCTTCATCACTCCTGCCATCTGCATCATGACCTGCTAGTTCATCAGCATTTTAATCAAACATCTTACACGTTTCATTGTAGGGTCCGTGACTAATTATTTCATATAGTGTGAATCCTCAACAGTGGAGTCAAGATGTGTCCAGCACAGTGAAATGTTCAACTTATCTTACGAAAAAACAATGTATCATGCACATGCAAGACTGACAGATCAAGTATCCAAAGATTACAAATACGTAATCTTGTACACTGACGTCTATGCCCTTGTTTAGTAAATCAAGTGTTTCTCTGCCTCCAGTCCATCTCACATCTACCTCAGTCCACATCATTTGGTTAGTACTGTTTGCACCATGGATGCTCAGCACACTCTTCCAGCGAAGATTTAAACATTACTTTTTACCAGCATACTTACGTTTTACGGGTCAAACTTATTAGACCTGTTTCTTCTTCTCGATATTCCTGTGATACCCTTATTTTGGTGACACATTGCTATCCAGTCACAGTACAATCAATGACCAAGTGTATGTACCTTCTGCATACTGAGCAAAGTGTTGGTACTGACTGAGTGTATGGCGCACGAAGTACCAATTGACTGCGCTGTCGGAATCTGGGTGCAAACATATCACCATCCATTTCCTGAGTATTTCCCCTAAATTCCTTGACATTATGTAATTTGTAATCATCCGAGTCTTCAACATTAATACGTGACTCATCTTCAATGAACTCAATCTTGCGATCTGAGCCATGTGCAATCACGCCACTATCGATTCTGGGTTTTAATTTTCTTGCCCCTTACTCTAATTCCTCGTCTTTATTCATTTCAAATATTTTCGTTAATTCAGTTATTAGCTTCTCATTGTATCTGCTTATTTCCTGTGACGAACAGTGAGTACATCAAGGAACGCCTTTGCACATATAATAACGCCAAAACAAAGAAATTGAAGTAGAACGAAACCACAAGTTAAAATAAATTCACAAATTAGTAAATGCGATACTCTACATAGAAATTTAAATCGTTTACAAGAGTAGGGACACTGTGGATATGAGCCCAGGTCTCTGATATCAGAATCAGCATTCTGGGAATTCTGACATCATCGCATCTGGAGCTGTGCACCAAGGGCATGATATCATCGCTCCTGGAATTCTGACATCGTGGAACTGATCTGTGAATGTCATCACAGCCCCCCCCCCCCCCATCACTCCGTGTCTAGATCCCTAACACCACCTCAGTGCGGAATTAATTTGTATGTGGCGCTGTTTAGCTGCTCTGTGTTGTAGAGAGGCTGTGAGCTGATGAAGATTATGATTGTAACGCCACATGTATTATACGTTAATATGTATGATATTTGTAAACACATAACGCTGACATGACCCCTTGAGCAGTTTTAATAATTAGATTGCGTGAGCTCTGGGGATGGGGGCCTGGCCGCCCAGTCGGTCATCAGTGGCAACAGCAAACACATCTTGCCTGCCAGCATAGAGCGGTTGTTGAAACATTGCACATTTGTCTAAGAGTATGCTACTAGCTCTTCTATTCCATATTCTTCTGGAATTTACATGTATAACTTCAAGTTAACAACAATGTTGCAAACTAATTACCGCTGTTAGGTGTTATTTCATCGGTTTCAACCAGTAATCCAATGTATGGCTATTTGCAGCTACTGTAACCGGCAAAGGCACCAAATTTCAGAGGTTTTCTTACCTAGTGTTAAGAATAAGAATAAACTCTAATAAGAGGAATGCAAAGAGTAGCTATACATATCTAGAGACCTGACTGTCTTCCTGGCAAATGTACAGACACCTAATGGAACAAAGAATACATTTTCAACTACTAAGATCGCTAAAATCATTTATTCACTTCTATTATTGGATTCGGCAGTTCTCTGTTCACATCTTTGGAGCTGCAAAAGTTGCGACCGAAAATGCTAGGATACAGCAGCTAACATGAGAACACAAATAATTATATCCAAGATTTGCAGTACAAGGAATAACAACATACCTATGATCACATCATTACACTATTATCTCTTTCGGTATAGTGTCACCATGCAATGCGTGTCCATGTCAGTATCATGAGCTTTACTAGAAGCTGGCATGTCAGGTTTAAAACAACAGCTACATACAAAAATGTTGTTGCACTTACTAGAAATGCTCACATTCATTACCACTTTACAACTGATAGATCCCAGTGTAAACATTCTTACAAGGGAACCTCCCCATCGCACCCCCCTCAGATTTAGTTATAAGTTGGCACAGTGGATAGGCCTTGAAAAATTTAACACAGATCAATCGAGAAAACAGGAAGAAGTTGTGTGGAACTATGAAAAAAATAAGCAAAATATGCAAACTGAGTAGTCCATGCGCAAGATATGCAACATCACGGATAGTGTGAGCACAGGAACCCCGTGGTCCCTTGGTTAGCGTGAGCAGCTGCGGAGCGAAAGGTCCTTGGTTCAAGTCTTCCCTCGAGTGAAAAGTTTAATTTTTTATTTTCAGACAATTATCAAAGTTCAGGCACTCACACATAATCAACTTCGCTCTCCAAAATTCCAGGACATGTTGAGATTTGCTTGGACGTATGCAGGATTTGACGGAAAAATTTTACGGAAAAATTTGAAAACGTTAAAAACAAATGTTTTGGCAGAGCACAGGGAAAACTGTGCGACTGTGAAACTGTTGCATTCATTTGTTGCAGTTTATGTGACTAACTCTTATGTTTTCGGTTCCCATTGGAGAGGCACGTCCTTTCGTCGAGTAATCGCACGGTTTTGCGGTGCGGTCGCAAAACACAGACACTAAACTTATTACAGTGAACAGAGACGTCAATGAACGAACGGACAGATCATAACTTTGCGAAAATCAAGAAAGTAAACTTTTCATTCGAGGGAAGACTTGATCCAAGGACCTCTCGTTCCGCAGCTGCTCACGCTAACCACGTGACCACGGCGTTCCTGTGCTCACACTATCCTCGATGTTCCATATCTTGCGCATGGACTACTCAATTTGCATATTTTGCTTATTTTTTTCATAGTTCCACACAAGTTCTTCCTGTTTTCTCGATTGATCTGTGTTCAGTTTTTCAAGGCCTATCCACTGTGTCAACTTATAACTAAATCTGAGGGGGGTGCGATGGGGAGGTTCCCTTGTTAGTGATACAGAAGTACATCACATGGCACAATGGTACTATGAATCCATATTATGATCCCACATTAGATTAAGGTGTGAATCTATTATCCCATGTAATTATATGTGCCTAAATTATTACCATAATATATAAGTCAAGTAAATATTATACAGTTTTAAAAAAACTGTCTGTAAAATCATGTGCTTCATTCATAAAGTATAATTTATACCATAAACCTTTTTATATCATTTTAGAAATTATAAAGATATACAAGTTCTTGAATGTGGTTTACCAAATTTTTCTTTACAGAAAATCACAAACAATATCACAACCAATAAACACTTAACAGCTATGTACCTCTAATGGTATCATGTATAGGTTTATTTCAATACATCCAGGAATAGCTCGATATCTGCAGGTGCAAAATATGATATCTCATCAAGAACACATTCAAAGTATATATACCAACAACAGATCTATTTAACGTTTGTGCTTTTGCTATCAGTTACGATGTTTACAGAAGTTTATCTATGACAACATCGTAATTGATAAGAAAAGCATGAATTTTAAATAGCGCTACTGTTAGTATATATACTTTGAATGAATTCTTGTTGAAATATCATATCCATACCTGTAGATATCGAGCTATTCCTGGATGTATTAAAATTAACCTAAATATATATCATTAACAGTACATAGAAAGCATTTAAGTATCATATTGTTTGTGCCTTTCTGTAAAGAAAAATTTGGTAAAGAACAAGTAAGAATTTGTAAAAATTTTTAATTCTAAAATGATATAAAAAGCATATTGTGTAAACTGTATTTTATGAATGAAGCACATGATTTTACAGACAGTTTTTTAAAACTGTAGAATAGTAACTTAGCTTATATATTGTGTTAATAATTTTCTGTAAAAATGTGTAAGAATCTGTATAAAATGCTAAAAAATTCGAAAATGATTTGTGTATAAAATATGTTTTATGAATGCAGTACATGATTTTACAGACAGATTTTTAAAACTGTATAATACTGATTTGGCTTTAATGTTATGATGATGATTTAAGCACATGTAATTGTGGGGAATAGTTGATCCATGCCTTAATCTAATGTGAGATGATAACATTGATCATACTACCACTGTGACATCTGATGTACTTATGTATCACTAAAAATATTTACACTGGGATCTGTCAATTGTAAAATGATGATGATTGTTAGCATACATAATTGGTAGAATAACATCTGTGTATGTAGGTATTATTTTAAAACTGACATGCCGATTTCTAGTACAGCTCATGTTACCAATATGGGCATTGTATAGCACCATTTACTGTAATGAAGGAGAACATGTAATGATGTAAACAAGGATATGTCATTATTATTGGAATTGCAAATCTTTTATATGGTTATGTGTGCTGTAATGTTTCTTGCTGTATCCTAGCATTATTGATCCCATATTTTGCTGAAACCAATATTCAGTATGGATAAATAATTTTAGCAATGTTGGCAGTTGAAAACTCATTCAGTGTTCATCATACTTCAGATCGCCCACAATCTGTTGATATCTGAAGTCCATAATTAAAGGAGTCAATGTTTTTGGCAGACTTAGTGCATTAATAGTTTAAAATCTCTTCACATAACTATGATGCTGCTTTTTGTTCATTTACAGTAGTTATCTACTCCTTATACTCTATTTTTCATTTATTGACTCCGATATGCTCCATTTACAGTGTCCATTTTTCTCATCAGTTTCCTTTTTTCTCATGTACACTAGGTATTAACAGCGCTTAGGGTATTATTACAAAGTTGACTTCCTGCAGAACACTGTTGAACGCCACATACGCAGATTATTGGGGAATTATCATACACAGCTTTACATTTACAATTGCTAGAGACAAATTATCGTTAAAGCCTGTTTTAGGCTCTGCAAATGATGATATTGTTACAAGGTGCACAGTATACAGTACACAACATTTAAATAATCCATCATTTTGGGTAGCACTCCAACATATGGCGACTGCTGTTTATAGTAAATACTAATATCCCATATTCCCCAGTCGTAACCAGATTTTTACATACATTGTGTTGAAAGTCAGTTGTAAACCTTTTCTGAACATTTGAAATAGCTCGTTTTTCCAACTGAAATTTATATTATTCCTTTGTTTCATTTGTTTTAGATACGTAACCCAGTTTTGGTTTTTTGACTTTGATCTTTTCCATTTCTAGTTTTTCATGTACATAAGACCTTAACTGCATTTAAATGAGTAAGTTTGTGCACCACACATACTCTTCTTCTTAAGACCTGTGGAACAACAATGTTGTGTGCAATCAGTCCAAATTTGGCAGTATCTATGTTTTATGGTATTGTGTGAAATAATATCAGGTTGAGATAAATGAAGGGTCCAGGATAGGGATAAATTAAGTCCAGTTTTATAAATTTTATAGGACATTACTATTTCTGATTAAATCTTTTCTTTATCTTATAATTATATAAAAATATACACTTATTTTACAAAATTACAAACCTTGAATAATATTCAGTAAATATATAACAATATTATAGCATATATATTCAAACTTTCGTTGTTACATGTTAAGAAGTAGAGTAATGGTAACTTATTCAGCGAAAAAAGGGGATGACTCCATGAATTCAAGGTAGCATAAGTATTTTTAGTTCCTCTAGTACTCGAACTAAGAATCAAACTATATTTAAAAAGCAGTTCAAGATTTCCTGTTCTGATTGTGAAAATTTCAAGAAACAGGAAGACTGTCATAATATTCTTGTTTTCTGTCCCACAAAATTTTTTGAACCCTGCAGATCCAGGTGCTTCTTATGAGAGATGAGTAGATGCTCCGAAAATATAAAGTAGAACATTTTATAATTTGAAACTATATCATAGTGAAAAAATAAACAAGGTTTGGAGGTAATCTTACTGTCTTACCAGTATAATAAAACTCAGGTAAATGAAACTCTAATCCATTGTATTCTTCAGCTGAATGAGCCGATTTCAGTTCAGAGCAGCAGTCTCAGATGGTCCACTATAAGTTGTCCTGAATTTTAAAAGCTTTGGGCGAGTTCTGTCTATGACGAGTTCGGTAGCTGGACGTTTAGGAAAAGGACACTTCTGCATGTACAAGGGCTTCAGGAATGTTGTCCATTGGTGAAAAGTTCCATATGTAGCTTCAACAACATTAAATGGTGAAGACTTTGACTGAGCTGATATGAATGCCTCTGTCAATTTATGGGAACTTCTGTACGAGCTGCCTTGTTTATAACTTCCATGTTTCCATCACTTTCCAAATAAGAATGTCCTCTTATTGGAATCGTTAGTTTCACCGAGTCAAATCTCTTCTCTAGTGTAACTAAATTGTACAACAATCGAATAAGTGTGTAGTTCATATTTTGACCAGAGCATGAATCACAAATATGTCCAGATATTTCACTGCCTTGTCAAAGTAATCGTAACAAAATGTATGAATCATGGAGCAGACATCATCGCTACCTTTTTTGGCGACACAGACGCAGAGGCAGATTCTTTTCAAAATTCATAAATATGGCATTGTTTTCCATCGCATTTCGACTGTCCTTCTTACCTTTTTTCTTCCTCTCATAAAATGTGTTGGCTTGCAATTTGTGATAAACGATAAAGTTTTCAAATTCTTCAATTGAACCTCAATATTTTTTATGTCTACTACTTCATTACACTTTTGTTTTTTCAGTTCCAGGCATTTTACTTTGGTTGTATATTCGTCACAGGCATTACATGTATCTGTGCTGGGATATACAAAGGAAATAAGGAATTCGTATTAAATATGTGTCTATGTTTCATAAGATGCCTTAACTCTTTGAATAAACTGAATATTTTACTTATACCTAGTTGCTCAGAGAGGTATATTTTACTTATATCTATTAACCCACAATTACTAGTTCCATTCAGACAGGTGGCAATATATTGCTTAATGGTATTTACTGTTCCATCACTAATTTCCAGAGCCTGTCCCTGTGACTTCCTCTCTTATCAATAGGGTCATTCCGAGTAGTTCGAAGACTACTAGACAGTAAATACTGAACCTTACTTTTTCATACGCCGTGCATTGCTATAAATACCTTACGACAAACTACAAATTCTTTCACCCCCATCTCCTATTTCTCCACTATCTCCACACTTGTAGGTTGCAATTATGTACCTATGGACCAATATACCCTGAAGAGTACTGAAATGTTTCTGAGGACTGGCGAATATCCTGCTGGAACACACTCGAGATACTGACATCTCCTGTGAGCATGAATATTTTATTGTTAACAGTGTCCTAGATATGAGGAAGTTCTGCTCAAAGTGAGTGTCGAAATGTTTGAACTTTAAGGAGGCACCTAGATCTGTTTTGTCCCGTTCTGATGCTAGCTGATGACTGAGGATGCAACCTGGCTCCACTTTTCTGATCGTAAAATCAAGACACAGCCAAGGGAATCGCACCAAAGAGGATCCACCCGTCCGAAAATGTTTCACATCCAGACAGGGAGCAAAAGCTTCATGACACCCGGTGTTCTATTAGAGTACTGCCGACCTAAGGGCTGTAGGATAACCAGAGAGTGTCACATCAACGATTCCAACGAAATGAATGAGGCAATAAAGACGGAACGACGTGGAAAGTTGTAATTGACCCTTTTATTGTAGGATAACGCATCTTCGAACTCAGACCAACTTATGACTTCCAAACTGAAGACCCCGCGTTTCCAGTTGACAACCATCGCCACTATTCAATTGATCAGGACCCTTCAAACTATCATCTGTTTTCTAACCTGAAGAAACACTTGAGAGTCTTTGTGTGACAGACTGAGTGAAAGCCTGTAACAAATTTGTATCTAGTGAGGAACAAGGAAAAACTTCCCAAACCGAACTCGTGTTTCTTCCCACCACATACACTGAAGAGCCACAGAAACTGGCACACGTGTCTAATATCACGTAGGGCCCTCGAGCACGCAGAAGGGTCGCAGCTCGACGTAGCATGGACTCGACTAATGTCTGAAGTAGTGATGGAGGGAACTGACACAATGAATACTGCAAGGCTGTCTACAAGTCCGTGAGAGTGCGAGGGGGTGAAGATCTCTTCTGAACAGCACGTTGCAAGGCATCCCAGATATGCTGAATAATGTTCATGTCTGGGAAGTTTGGTGGCTAGCAGAAGTGTTTCAAATCAGGAGAGTGTTCCTGAAGCCACTCCAAGGCAATTCAGGACGTCTCAGGTGTCGCACTGGTCTCCTGGAATTGCACAAGTCCTTCGGAATTGACAATGGACATGAATGGATGCAGGTGATCAGACAGGATGCTTACGTAAGCGTCACTTGTCAGAGTCGTATGTAGACGTATCATGGGTCCCATATCACTCCAACTGCATACACCCCACACGATTACAGAGCCTCCACCAGAGTGAATAGTCCCCTGCTGACATGCAGGGTCTATGGATTTATGAGATTGTCTCCATACTTGTACACGTCCATCCGCTCCATACAATCTGAAACGAGACTCGTCCGACCACGCAACACGTTTCCAGTCATCAACAGTCCAATGTCGGTGTTCACAAGCCCCGGCGAGGCGTAAAGCTTTGTGTCGTGCAGTCATCAAGGATATACGAGCGGGCCTTCGGCTCCGAAAGCCCATTTCGTTGAATGGTTCTCACACTCACACTTGTTGATGGCGAAGCATTGAAATCTGAACCAATTTGCAGAAAGGTTGAACTTTTGTCACGTTGAACGATTCTCTTCAGTCGTCGTTGATCCCGTTCTTGCAGGATCTTTTTCCGACGGCAGCGATGTCAGAGATTTGATGTTTTACCGGATTCCTCATACGGTACAGTCGTGAAATGGTCGAACGGGAAAACCCCTACTTCATCGCTACCTCAGAGATGCTGTGTCCCATCGCTCGTGTGCCAACTATAACACCACATTCAAACTCACTTAAATCTTGATAACCTGCCATTGTAGCAGCAGTAACCGATCTAACAACTGCGCCAGACACTTGTTGTCTTATATAGGCATTGCCGACCTCAGCAACGTATTCCGCCTGTTTACGTATCGCTGTATTTAAATAGCATGTCTATACCAGTTTCTTTGGCGCTTCAGTGTAGATAGACCTAACAGTTCAGTATCAGTTTCAATGAAAGTAAAACATGTCATCGATGTTGACTCGAAGGAATAATACGCAGAGGCATTAGTCGTGAAATCTCAGATCTATATCACCATTCGCTGTTATTCTTAGCAACTGAACATGCCAACTGACGCTATGCTCTAAAACCTTCCTGTCACGCTACATCTTCAATTCACGATGCTTATTTTCTCGCGTTACTAACCAGTGTCAAAATGACTAAAATGTGAATATAGAATGCATTAGTATTTATCTGCACATTAAGTGTTTAACGGATAAATAATATGTGCATTTGTCATACAAACCACACTCTCTCATTTAAGCTCATTCCAGGATAGTACGTACCAATCTGGAAGTGGCAGCGTTAGTACCTTTAGTGATTTATATACATAGGTTTCGGTGGTTCTGAATATAGTTGTGTAAGAAATTGTGTCTCGTTTCCTCCATTCAAAACTAATGTAACTTGTCCCCCATTCTCCTAGCTTTGTTACTGGGTTATTCTTGATGTATGAAGTGTACTCACACTTCAGCTCTACGTCGAGAAGTCCAAGAGAGGTAGTCCCAGCGTGTGGTTCAGGCTGAGCACGTGGCTGGAAAATCCTCGGTGATGCTGTGTCGATGAAAGAGACTTGTATGCTGACAGTTCCAAAGATGGCGGACTTTGTGAAACGATCATGGCAGACATTTCACAGTTCGTACGGAAATTAATAGTAGCCGGAGGAATCATGACACCTTAAAAAGAAACATGTACAATACCATTATTTGCACGACGATTCTGATGGTGTAATCAGATTTTCAATATCTTTATTAGTTTAAAGTTCAGTATCTGACTGCAAATTATAGAAGTACCACCCAGCAACTAATTTTCAAAATCTAAACGGCTCATCCGATTTCATCTATCGACATGTCTTTAGAAAGCTGTTAGTGTAAGCCTAAATCGGTACGAATTACAGGCATGTAACTTGAATAGTACATGAGGTATTGGAGGTCAAAGTGGCCGATTACTACCGATCGCGTCAGGCCATAACTGTTCCTCAGTTACACGAAAAAACGATAGCAGCGTGCTTATAAATATCTTTATTCACCTATGTCTTTGTTTATATCCGATATACGCTATTCATGAAGAAATTGGTCAATTATTTGCTGTGTTTTAGAAAGCACAGAGACGTTAGGCTACTGGCCTACTTTTGCTTCCTATTCCTTTGATATATGTCTATTTAATTTGTTTATGTACTTAATAATATGTGTTAGATCGTGTTTATGGTGCAGCCGTAGGAATATTTATTTAATTTCAAGTTATTGAAATGTAAATCCAGTATTTCTAAAGTGTTTCATTATGTTTGTGAGTGTGCGCTGGCTTGAAGACAGGGCGGGAGCACTCTACCGAATCACAGCGATCGTTTGAAAAAGGACACGTGGAGAGAGTGTGTGGAAGTGAGGAGGAGCATCGTTTTGGGTGAAGACAAGGGAGTGGTGAACAGAACGGCGTGAGGAGTACGGCACTGGACACGGGGGAGTCCAGGACTGTACGGCGCCAGACGCAGAGTCACGGGAAAGGCTTGGAGTGGAGCAGTTTGCACGTGGTCACGGGAGATAGAAACATTTCGTAGTCCCGACTTGTATACTTGTGAGATTTCCGTGGCTTCTGCAGTGAAGACGCAGTATGTGTTTGGAAGTGAATACCTCGTGAGCTATGTTGTTGTTCATAACTAATTACGTGAAGTAAGAAGCTATTGTTTCCCTTTCATTCAACTTATATTTTATTTAATTGCTGGACCATCGGCACCCATAAGTGTTTTGCAGAAATATACCACATTCTGAAAAGTACTTCTACTACCGTACTCATCATTTACAGTCGTTAAGATAGTACCAGCAGATTTTATTTAATTGAAATCTTTCATGTATAAAATTCACAATTGCCGAGTGATAGGAACCTTCGACCATTCGATTCATGTGTATATTGGCTTGCAATGCGGCAACTACGTATCCTGGCCCCTGGACAACGAAACCAGCCAAAAGTTTTAATATTTCAACTCTGAGTCAGTGTGTATGTAGTTGAGGACCACAACAGCACCACATTTCATTGTAATTTGAAATCCCGCATACTTAAGAAGTTTCTGAGTCATTCACATGTCTGAGGTAATTATTCCATTCGTACCTTCTTTAACAGAATTTAACGGGGCACGGTGTCAAATGCTTCTGTAGAATCATGGAATGTTTCTGTTACTCTTCATCCATGGTCCGCAGTATATCATACTAGAGAATGCCGAGCTGAGTTTACCGATAGAGTGCCTTCTAATACCATGCTAATTCACGGACATTAGCTTCTCGGTATCAAGAAAGTTTATTGTATTCGAACTGAGTCTATGTTCAAGGATTCTGCAGGAAGCCGATGTTATGGTCCGTCCTTTCTCTTGCACTTCTTACCAACAGGAGTCATCTGCACTTTTTTCCATTTGCTTGGGGCTTTGCTCTCGGCGGAGATTCACGAAAAATGCAGGTTATGAAAGGGACCAATGTCACAAAGCAGAACCGAATTGGGACTGCATCCGGACCAGGCGACTTATTTGTATTCATCTCTTTAAGTTGTTTCTCTCCACCAGGGATGCTTATTACAGGAGTGTGTTTGATGGTCAAACAATGTTATTTTGTGCGATTCCCTGGGTGAATTTCTTAAACGTGAAATTTAAAACTCTGGTTTTCGTTTTGATACCTTAAACTGCCACACTAGACTGATCATCGAGTGATTAGATGGAAACCCTAGCCTCATTTAGCAATTTCACATAGGACCAGAATTTCCTCAGGCTCTCTGCCAGATGTTTGCAAGGGTATGATGATGGTAGTAATTGTATGCTTCACGCATAGATGTTTTCACATGCACAGGAATCTCTACTGAGATTTTCTTGTCGTAATTTGCTCGTTCTTTTTTAAACCGAGAGGGCAACACCCTCTGCTTGCTCTGCATTTCCCGAATTTCGTTGTTATACCATTATGCGTCTTTTCGTCCTTAATTCACTTACTGGGCACATAATTCCAGAGACCCTGATTTACAATCTGCTTAAACGCCGCCTCCTCTCCAGCCATCTTAATGGAACTACGTGTAAGTGAGATGCTGTTTATCTGCTCTTTCTAGAAGAAACGCTCCCTTAGCCTGCTTGAAGGATTTATTGACCTTCGTAACCACAGTTGCTGTAACGACGTCATGATCACTAATCCCCGTGTCTATACTGACACTGTCGATAAGGTTCGCTCCATTTTTAGCTACAAAATCTAAGACATATCCTTTGCGTGTAGGCTGTCGAACTATCTGCTCAAGACAGTTTTCACAAAATTATGTTCAAAAGTAATTCGCACGACTGTCTCTCTGTACCCCCCGCAGTGAATCCAGTGGCATCTCAGTCTACACTCGGTTTAAAGTCGCCTCCAACTAGTATTGCATGATGTGGGTATTTACGTGGTACCTACTGATCCTAGTCTTTCTTTGAATGACTCTGGGCCTGTCACAGCGAAAGAGGGTGGCCAATGAAAACATTCAACAATTAACTTCGTTTCAACTAGGCCTATTTTACGCGAGCTTATAACTACTTTGCCACAAAAACTTCGTACTCAATTGAGCTGCATCATTAGACACATAGCCTCTGGTAAAGGACAGTGTACGTGTGTTTATTTATTTTTCCCTCTTTCATGCAGTCCCTTTCCCTCCTTCACCACCCCCTTTATGTGTGGGCAAGTGTGACTAAGAGGTCAAGAGTGGTTTGAAATATGCTCCAATGTATTTAGATGGTTACGTGAAGTCGAACGCTCATAGCGGCAGTCTCACTTTTCGAGCGCTTGAGGAGGAGGCAGAGACAGTGGTCAGTCACACAGGGCGGATGCACCGTTCCGCCGAGTGCAGGTACAGAATTAGGCAGTAGGTCCCATTCCCCCCTCCACTCTTGCGAGATAGACGCTCGCTCCAGAACAAATGTTCATCATTGTTTGTTCACAGCTGGCAAGATGTCGACTCTCTTTGCTACTTTACGCCTCTTTACCATTATAGCAGCCTCTCGGTGTGATAAGCGGGGTAGCCACGATGTCTAGGGCGCCTTACCACGGTTCACGCGGCCCCAACCGTCGGATGTTCGAATCCTCCCTCGGGCAAGGGTGTGTGTGTTTTCCTTAGCGTAAGTTAGATTAAGTAATGCGTAAGCCTATGGACCGAAGACTTCAGCACTTTAGTCTCATAGGAACTTACCACAATTTTCCAAAGTTTCTTCGGTGTGATAATGCTCAGCGCTCCCGAGATTTTGTTATTCTAAATTTTTTGGGGTAAAGTTGCTCGTTTTGTCGGAGTTCTGTGGATCGTGCTTCGTCTGGAGTGAATAACTGTTAAATCAGGCGCTTTGTGGTAATTTTTGTAATGTAAAGATGAGGTAGATCACTTGCAGTTCCCACGTTCTCATTATCTTTGCAATTCATTCAATTCACTCGTTCTCTCCAAATTTTAATGGTGTTTCGTTTGTGTGAAGTGTTTGATTTTCAGCCATCAGCCGAGCACCTGTGCCTTAGTTCGAAACTATTTCTTTGTGATCAATAGCGTCCATACTCGGGGACAAGGGAGGGGCCACGACCTTCCCCCCCTCCCCTGCCCCACTCTTGCTGCAAGAGAAATAAAAAAATGTAGAAATATAGTGTTATCAGGTGTTTTTATTTCAAGAAAATTATTTAAAAGTCGGTATCACGCAGGTCTTTAACAGGGTCTGAAATGTAATTTTTTATAGCTATTTACAAGTCGGCATTCGTCTTCTAAAATATTAAAAGTACTCCATACCTGCAGGTACCTCCCCCTCCTTCCTCCTACAGACTATCACGTGGGAGCCCATGGTAATCTATAATTCTTCTTTCCCTTACCTCAATGAATGCCAGCATGACCACATTTTGCGTGTATATCGACTTCCCTTCGTACTTATTTTACGTCATTAGTTTCTCGTCCTCAGAGAGGCCTTCAATGTATTCTTCACACCCACTCGCTGTCTCCTCTGCGTCTAACATTGGCAGTCTTGCTGCGGTCTTAATGTGAGGCACCTAGTTTCGCAAAATGAGAACGTCGCCATGTTGCTGCTCCTCGGAGTACATGGGTCCTCCCTCGTACGCCTCTGTCCTACTCCCTCGGTTTTCTATCTGCTGCTGTAAAATCCTGTAAAGTATGAAACCAGGCCTCGCTGACCCTCATGGGAATTCTGTGCACCATTCTGCGTGACCTCAGGGATCCCGTCAGACCTGAGCGGACATTCGCCCACCTGTGACAACGCAACTCTTCTGCGTGTCGCTTTGTTCCTCAAGATACGACGTTACGCCGGATCAACCGTCCGCACAGCGGCCGACAGGACAGAAACCGCGGCGTGCAAAACGTGTGCCGTGGGCTGCGCTGTGACAAGTGAGTGCGGTGGGGTTTGGGGGTGGATGGGGACGCGAGCTGTTTAGCGCGTCGTAAACGTCCAGGCGACGCGACGCCCAGCGCTGCCTTTGTTGGCGGCGTCGCTCCTCGTAAAGACGCGGTCGCATTAAAACGAACGCCCGCCGCACAGGCCAGGAGCGGCCGACCACAGAACCGCGACACGTGCTGCCACCTGGCGGCCATCCACTATCCTCCTCACTGTGTACGAGAGCCGTTCATCACAGTCCATACCTACTCCATTTCCACAATAGTAATCAAGGGCTACGTAAAGGTAAAAAAGATAAAGTAAGTGTCGCAAACTCGTGACTGGGCTATTGGCCTGGCTGTGTGCTGAGTCCAACATTTGCTTTCCGCAGACCTGTTAGGGGGAGGGTGGCAGACACATCTCCCAGACCACCTTTTACCCCCAGGAAAGATCCGTGGTACTCAGACGGAGTGAACCTAGTCCAGGAGCCATCTTGGAGGGACTGAACGAGGAGTAGTCCCTACCGCTATCTCGAACTGAACTTGGGATTACAGAGGGAGCATGGAGAGAGATTAGTTTTTAACATCCCACTGACATCGGAGCACAAGCTCGGATTAAGGAAGGATAAGGAAGGAAATCGACTGTGTCCTTTCAAAGGAACCATCCTGGAATTTGCCTCAAGCGATTTAGGGAAATCACGGAAATCCGAAACCAGTATGGCTGGACGCTGTTTTGAACCGTCGTCTTCAAAATGCGAGTCCAGTGTGTTAACCACTGCGCCACTACCCTCGGTTCGGGATTACAGGGCAGGAGTCTAATGCTCTACCCGCCATTGTACAATAGTTGCCGAGGGATCGTAGGAAGTGTTCTTCAAAAGATAGGGTCATTTGCTCATACAAATGACACACAATGATGGAATTATATGAATGAGACGAAAATAGATAGGTGTCATGTAAATATGCAGACAAACAAATTATTACAATTTCATGAAAATTAGACGATTTATTCAAGAGAAAGAGCTTCACAAACTGAAGAAATCAATAACGTGTTGATCCGCCATTTGCCATTATTCAAGCAATTATTCAGCTTGGCATTGTTTAATTACAGTTGTTGGACGTCCTCCTGAAGGATATCGTGCCAGATACTGTCCAACTGGTGCGTCATATCGTCAAAATTACCAGATGGTCTGCCCATAATGCCCCAAACATTCTCACCTGGCATGAGCTCTGTCAACCTTGCTGGCCAAAGTATGTTTTGAGAAGCACAAAGAGAAGCAGTAGAAATTATCGCCGTGTACAGGCGAGTATTATCTTGCTGAAATGTAAGCTCAGGATCGCTTGCCATGAAGGGCAATGAAACAGGCGAGTAATATTGTCGACGTACTGCTGTGCTGTGAGTCTGCCGTGGATAACGAGCACAAGCGTCCTGCTACGAAAAGAAATTGTACCCCAGACCATCACACCTGCTTGTCGAGCCGTATGGCGCGCGAAAGTCAGGCTGGTACCCCACCGATCTCCGGGGCGTCTCCAGACATTTCTTCGGAGTCGCATCTCATTGATTTCAGTAGAATACTCTTTAGTGATGAGTCCCGCTTCGAACCGAGTCCCGAAGACCAGAGAAGACTTGTCTGAAACTGGCTGACTCTCCCCGCCATACGGCCCGACGACCTAGAATGATGTTCTTGGTTCCCATTTCCTTCCACAGAAGGACCTCTTTGGTTGTCATCCGAGGTACGTCGACGCCTCGTTTTGTTGCCCTACATGGCAAGCCATCCCGGGTTACATTTCAGCTGCATTTCGCCCGACCCAGCGAGAATTTATACTGCTTGTCTTCGTGCTTCCCAAACCCTACCTTGGCTATATAGGAAACCGAATCTCTCCCCAATTGAGAAAGTTTGGAGCATCATTATAGGCAGGACCCTTCAACCAGCTCAGGATTTTGATGATCGAAAACTGGAATTGGACAGAATTTGGCACGATGTCCCTTAGGAGGGCATGTAACGACTCTGTCAGTTAGTGCCAAGACGAATAACTGTTTCCATAAGGGTCAGAGGTGCACAAACGCGTTGTTGACTTGCTCAATTCGAGAACGTATTTCTCTTGAATGAATCAGTGAATTTTTCTGAAATTATAATACTTTGTTTGTCTGTACATGTAAATCTACTGATTTACGTCACATTTGGGTAATCCATTCGTCGTGAGGTTTTTATTTATTTATTTATTTATTTATTTTTTATCTTGAAGTCTATATAACTAAGCGACTATCCCAGAAGCTGGAACCACTTGCAGGATAGTTGTGTAACACGTTCTGGGGGAATAAAAATTTGATTTTCTATATTTTGCGTAATTATTGGCGAATTCAAAAGCTGTCATAACTTACTCATTAAGAGGTACAATGCTATGTTAAAGGTGCATTACAGTTAGAAACTGTGAATTTGTCTTGAAGGAAGAACTACAGGAAGATTAGCGTTTAACGTCATGCTGACACCGAGATCATCAGAGACGGTGTTTGTCTTGAAGCATATTTACAGAAAGCGACGAAACCCCTGAACTTTGTTCAAACAATATTTGAGAATGAGATCACTTACACCCTTTAAACATACTTTACAAATAATTTCAAACTTTTTCGAAACATTTTCTGATATCTCTCCACAAAATGATGGAGGGAAAAATATTATCACTTATTACATTTCTACTGTTGATATAGAAAAACAACAACGTCAGGAATGACGATTTAATTTATTACTTTTTTAATTACAAACTATATTCGCAACACAGTTTGCAGAGAGTATCAACGTATGCCAGTGTATGTACTTACGAGATTGTATCTTTGTATGTTCCGTTGATACGACGTCATAAACTTGTGTGAAAAACTAGTTTGTGTTTAAAATGGAGCACAAATTATGGAGAGTATATTCATCGAGTGTTTGATAAAGAGAGCACTTAGCGTTTTCCAACAAACGTGAAGCGTAATTTCAAAACTTTCTTAAACTTTTTCGCGTTCACATGCTTATATATTTAACAGATTAACTCATTTGACTGATGGTACGTTGGGATATTCTGTTTATAGGAAGGCCACCCACACTGACTTGTATCTGCGAGCTGATAGTTGTCACCATCCAGCTCAGCGTGAAGGAGTACTTCGCACCTTGGTTCACAGGGCCCACGTTATCTCAGACCCTGAGAGTTTGGCAGCTGAGCTAGCACATCTCGAAGTCACCTTTCGTCAGAATGGTTATAGTGAGAGGCAGATCAAACGTGCGTTACGCCATCAGTCTTCTGTGCAACGGGTGAGTGACGATAGCAACGAAGTGGCACCTAAGTCTACGGCTTTTTTGCCTTACTCAGGAAGCATTTCCAACAGGATTGGCAGTATTTTGCGGAAATATGATGTGAAATGTGTTTTTCGACCACCTTCTAAGATTAAGGCCCTGTTGGCGTCCGTAAAAGATGATCTTGGTTTGCGTAAGGCTGGGATATATCGTATTCCTTGCAGCTGTGGCATGTCATATATTGGTCAGACAATCAGGACTGTGGAAGACCGGTGTATTGAACATAAGCGTCATACACGCTTACAACAGCCGAGAAAATCCGCTATTGCAGAACATTGCCTTGACACCGCTCATCCTATGGAATACAATAACACGGAGATTCTGGCTTGCACGTCCAGCTATTGGGATAGTGTTATTAAGGAAGCTGTTGAAATCAGACTATCAAGCAACTTTATTAACAGAGATGGTGGATTTTGTTTAAATGCTGCTTGGAATCCGGCTCTGTCTCTCATCAAAAAACAGAGGGACAGAATTAGTGCTACATCACCTGTTGATGTTTTTGATGTTGGTTATCTTTGGCTGTGTTGACACTTGTTCTGTGTGTGGTGTCTTCCTTGTTTCTCCTCTGTGAACCGAGGTATTAAATTGGCTTGCACATTTTTTCTTCCTTGTATTTGTGCCTTGAGAATGGCAGGATGTGCTCCTGTCGAAATATGGGCGACGTCACCCGGCAGCAAACCCGTAAGTTATTTGAACATTCGATTCGCAGGGAAAAATTAAGGTCTCACATTGTTTACCTCTACGGGGAGGAAATGTATCGTTGGATAAACTTCGCAGCAGTAGAGTAAGGTTGGAATGTGCATTATCGCTTTTATTGAAGTGTCGAAATCATAGTGTGGTTCCAACGTTTGCTAAGATTGTGCATAATATTAAGTCTCCTGCCGCCAATCGCATCAAGCAACGTGCTGGTTTAGCTCTTGTTCGTGAAAGGATCCACTATACACGCCGTCAATTAGATTTTGTTTCTAGGGAATTATTTCAGCTTCATTTAATGATGGCGTCTAAGGTTTCTGAATTTTCTTGGGATTGGGTGGACGGTGCCTCTTCGTCGCAGTCTTGGAATTTCAATCTGTAACTGCTCGTCGTTCGGCGAAGTTTGAACGTTTTCTTGGCTCAGTGTCTAATTCTAATTCTCGACGTTCTGTGATCAATCTCACGGAGAAAACGTTTGACGACGCAGCTTTGTCTGTGCTGGGGAAATGTTTGAACTTAGCACCGACGCCTAAGAGTTTGCCAGTCGTTGATTTTATTAGTTCTATCGAACAGGCTGCGGAAGTGGTTAGGAAAAGTTAAGGCCTCAAGTGTTCCTTAACCTAACTTTCCCCAGAAGATGGATCATCAGAAATGCTGACGTTTCTTAGTCACCAAGGTCCACGGATCTTACTGCTTTGAGTTTTGCCTGTGGGAATATTTGAAAGGTGAAGTGGACAAAGAAGAACGTAAACAGACGAACTGGTCGCTCAATTTAGCTGTAGTGCTACCACCGTGAAAGAACACCAAGCTTTTTCAGAAGGGCTACACGTGTTGACGTCAAGACAGAATATGGAGTGAAGGCAGAGGTGTAATTGATCAAAATCAACTTTGAATTTATCATGTACTTTTGCTCAGTACCTTGTATGTGTGTTTGTTTTGGTTACACTGTAACAGCCGTATTTCTGTAACCAACAACGTGCACATGTTATATGGAACATTTTATTCGAAGTAATCTGTACTACGACTTTCTGAAACTTATTCACTATTTCTCCTGAAACACTCCGTACTAGTTAGTATGTTGGCAGCTCAATACAGAGTTGCACTCTTTCAGTGCCATTTATTGATTGTTTATAAATTCATAGTCATTGTTCTGTTCAGTAATAATTAGACTGTGGCTGAAGGTAGGGATGGAAAAAAAACGACCAGGTAAAACCGATACCATTATTGTGGCTCTGAATAACAACCGGTATTTTCGGTATTTGTTTCGTCTAACAGATAAGTTTCATTTTGTACTAATAAGTAGGCATAAAACTGGCGTATAAATTTGCCTGTGCTAAAACTTTTGCTTTTTAAGTAAAACTTTTTTACAAACTTTTTGAAATATTGGGTTATTATAGAAAATGGGAAAAGCGATCAGTGCTCTTTTAATAACAACGCCAACAGTTGGAAACAAGCAGCAAACACATGAGGCTAGAGTCGATACAGCATTGTTCAGACAATGTACCGGTTGTCATGTGTTGCTTATTAGACGGTACGAACAAATGTGCAGTGTGCAAGCCCTCCTCCAACCCACTTAGTCTATATGGTAGTTCGTCTTAGGAAATCGGTTGTATTGCAGAACGGCGTCATTCTTAGTTTGAAAGTACTTTTCGAAATGCAATAGCAAAGAAGCCTTTTGTTTTACAAGATTGAAAACGGAAGAAGGCACAACAAACTTGCAACATCATATAAGACGAAAACATGCACAATATCCCTTGGAAGATGATGTAAATCTGACTGTAACTAGAATTTTAACGACGTGCTATAAACTCGTGATAACTGAATCCTTCACGTTGTGGTTGATTCAGGGTGAAAAATTGATACCATCCAAAAGTGACGATGCAGGAAAGTCACCAACTCGTGACCTTTGGCTCTCACCGTCGTCTTGCCAGCCTCCATCTCCATCTTTACTGGAGACACTGAGACCACTCCCTGACACAGCCTCAACCTCTTATCGATCGAGATCTCCTCCTTCATTAGAGGTTTTCAATCTTTGATCGAAGTCTACGTTTATTGCTGGAAACTGCAACGATAAAAAAAACAGAAAATCGGTTATTTCAGAAAAGGGTTATTTTGAGTGGTTGTAACAATCAGATGAAACCGGTTGTTTCAGGTGTAGCTGCCATCGCTAGTTGAGCAATGGTTTCTTAAGAATGCAGTTGCCTAACCCTCCCTTCTTCCCTCACTCCGCCCCATCACATCTGCCGATCATCATTGGTCTGGAAGTCAGACGATGAGATTTAAAACTGTGGAAGCCTCTGGCATATTGCTATTCTTATTTTACAGCTTACGAGTAAGTTCTTTTACAAAAGTTTTTGACTTTTGACAGCTCGTAATTAATTAGCTATAATTTTAAGAACTTCGAATTTTTAATATTTTTAGTCTATGTTACCTCCTTAAACAAATACTTAGAATGTTTCATTTTCATTTATAGATCTCAAGATGGTCATTAAGTGATCGAAACTAGTAATCATTTGTAACAATTTGTAACTGAGACTTAAATATTTTTATATAATGTGAACATCAGTATCGACGAAAATCAATTGTAAAAGTAGAGGTATTCGTCACTTGCTGCTACTGATTGCCTGCGAATATCGGCGACTGCTAATGCATATATAAGATTTCGCGAAGTTTTTGTAACATGACAGTTGGGAATTATGGAGTTAAGAGGCAGAGAAATGGTCGGCGAGTAGGTTATTCCACATACCACCAACCGAGGTACATCACAAAACGAAAGAATAAAGTTTAATGTCAAACTTAAAGAAGTGAAAACAAGGTTTCACGTATTTCGCCGCTGGTTGTGGTACCTAGGCTGTTAGCCGGCAAATCCGGTTTAAGAAGTGAGAAGAGAAATGACACTAGTCATTTCTGTGGAGCAACTGCTCCAGCGGTGTTCTTGCTCTGTAATTATCGTCGCGAAACGCTCTGTCAAATGGAGTTTATAGCTCCGCGGAGTATAGAGTTCCGCCTCCAAAGAGACACACGATCCAGTTATAACATATCATATCCAGGCAATTCTTTGTGCGTGTGAGTGGCTTTAATTTCCCTGCAAGAATTTTCGTCGCGATTTACTACATCACATTTTTTATATCTATAGGACACAGATAGCGCAACAAAGTTCACTCGTTTCATCAATCGCTTCGTCGTCAGTTAACATAAAGCAGTCGGTTGAATGAAGCTACTTGTAACGTCACATTACTGTCACAGAATCGGTTTTAATCATCTCCCGTAAAGTATGACGATATTCGGACTCTAAAGGAATGTCTCTTTCTTATGCTGCCTTACCTTTAATGATCGCCTAACTTCCACCAGTTGTGATTCTTGTGATACGGGAATGGCGGCACAGGAGATTTGTGTTACCGGGTTACCATACTGGGTTTCTTGAGCCGGGAAGGAGTAAGCTGCAGTGCCGGCGCTGCATATTTCTAATTCAAGGAGACGAATGTATGAGCATTCGGTGCTGCAAAGGTCATTGCCATCTACCGCATCTACTAAGTTATTTACAGTTCACTTCATTAGGTTTCCTGGGAGCATGAGCAGCCTACAGTAGTCATTATCCTCTTTATTGTCATGGACATTTTCGCTAGCATCTCATCTTAATCATCATTATTATAGTCATCAAAGTCATAATCATCATCATCATCGTTACTTTCATTATCGTCACCAATGTCATCATCATCATCAGCAGCAGCAGGAACGTTACCACCACTATTATCAGTACTGCGTAACTTCCCTTTAAGTCACCTCACAAACATTCATTTCAATGACAGCTTCCTTTCTTGAAAGAGCTACTGAAGCACTTTGTTTGATAACCTAGTCACAGGGGTGCAGGAAACAAGGTTTTGCCTCTTGGGTTAGTATGTGTAAACCTCTTTTGTTGCTTCTTTGACGTCTTATTGTTTTCTTACATGCACACATATTTCATGCTGTTCCTTATACTTGTTCCAGCAAGGAACTTGGAACATGGCATCTGTAAGTTATTTACTCAAATCAATTTAATGACAAGAAAAAATATCCTCATTAGTTCACAAATGAAATGTAACAATAATCGTTTTAAAATCTTCCACAGACGGAACTAAGTGATGCCCCCCCCTGTGTACATATTGGGTCGCAACAGATATGAATCATGTAATGTTAGGAAAAGAGAACCGTAACAGATATAACACTGAAACAACTGACGGCTTTGGCATATGAAGACCGCCACTGCGTTGTCATTCTGTTAGAAACATTAGACGTCAGCGTTTGTTTACTTATGAATACTGTTCACAGAGAGTGCCCAATAGCTAGTAACTGGGAAATTTAGATCTTGCGAATACGTTAAAGAGTTTTTTTCAGCAGTAAACATCGTTATAAACACTTTTTGGGCGCATAATGAGCCGGATAGAGCTGCAACACGAGGCGACACCCGAATGCTATCATACCGAGGGGTGTGCGTCAGGATGGGTCGTAGTCGAAACGAACAAAGCCTTCGCCAAGAGGAGTGGCTACAACTACCCAACACGACGTGCGCACTTTAGTGTAAAAATACAGAGAATTTTAGTACAACTTCTTTGAAAATTTCATTCTATGCTTTGCAAATGTAATGTCACTGCACAGAATAGTAAGTATAAATTAGAAAAAAAAAATTGAAGCTCACTCATGTTGCCACAGGCAAATTCTGATAGCAGAGAGAGGTGGAACCAGAAAGCGAACAAATATGTCATAAGTGGGTCAGGCCAACGACACTGTCTGTAGTGTAAGAATACTCATTCAGCAGAAAGTAGACTGCTACAGAAAAACCAAAGGAAGAGAGAGAAGAATACTTGTTAGGTCGTGAGACACGTTGCAAAAGACTGTCTATAAGAACACACAGTGAGGGACGGAAACAGCAGATAACGGACTGTTAAATAAATAGAGCGGAATGAGGAGAACATATTTTCCTCGATTCTGTTCGCTACATTTTCATTAGTTTTTTCGAGCTACCCATCTGACCTTCAGCATTCATTTGTAGCGCCGTATTTCAAAAGCTCCTATTCTCATCTTGTCAAAACAGTCTGTCGGACACGTTCAGTTCCGTACAAGCCTATACTCCAGACAAACAACTTCAGAAAAGACGTCATAATTCTTAAATTTATATTAGATGTTGACAAAGTTTCTTTTCCAGAAATGCCGTTATTTTTCTGCCCATATAGCGAAATTCATCGACTACCCTTATTGCTTCATTTCCTACTCTAATTTTATCATCATCGCCTGATTTAATTTTGCAATATTACATAACCTTTGGTTTACTGTTCTTGATATTCATCTTATAACGTCCTTTCAAGAAACTGTACATCTGATTCAACTCATCATCCACTCGCTTGCGGTTTCTAACAGAATTACAGTGTCATACTCAAATTCCACTGCTTCTTCTTGTACTTAAATCCTTACAAAATTTTTCCCTGGTTGCCTTTACTGCTTGCTTAATGTATAGGTTAAATAACATTGGAGAGAGGCTATATGCCTCCCTCCCTACCTTACCTCTCATTCCCTTTAATGTCCTTCGACTATTTTAACTGCGGTCTGGATTCTGTACAAGCTATAAACATCTTTCTTTGTGTTATCCCTGCATCCATCCACACCGTGAGTGACCACTATTGCACAGAGCTAATCTGCAGAAAACTGGGACAAGTAGTTAGAATCAGCACAAAGCTCTAAAAATCAGACATCACGAAAACGTGAATTTTCTATTTAGCAAATGAATACATTTTGATTAGAATTATTTAAAAAGTTTTAGTGGTAGAATCATATATGAGAAAGTAATTTATTATTAATCCAAAGTAGATAACGAATTAAGATTGGTAACATTCTACTAAAACATTCTGAATGGTTTGAAAATAAACCAGTAAGGTAGTAAAACATTAAAAAAATCATCTGTTTAGATAATTTTTTTAAATTTGATTTATTGGCATTTGGCCATTGAAACGAAAAGCGTACAGACAGTATTACAACCTTAAAGAGGAATGAAATTATTGACGTCCTTCTTACCATTTAGGATCATGTAATTTGAGTTCTACATTTTTTAAGTCTTCTTTGTACTACATAAATATTACTTTGATGTTTCCCATTAATTTCCCTGGCGTTCAGAATCGTTCATTAGTGGTAAGGTAAGGGTGGCATGAGGCCAATTTTGATATCAAATTGATATGCAAATTAATTAAATTGATTTGCTTCTTATTTTGTCTAAGGTTTATTAATTATATCAATACTTTCTGAAAGCAATCCAAATGTTTACTTACCTACATTCGACAACCCCCTAGCCCACTCGCCCACACATACCCGCGGCCACCACCACCTCCAGATGAAGTCATGCGTTTTTCTCAGCCTGCACTGGGCTTCCCTGATCTCTCCCCACGCATCCCCTTCCCCCACCTAGCCTATCGGAAGGAATTTAGAATTTTGGCTGGCATTTCTAATTTTCTTTGTCCCAGGGTTGCGATGATGGTTCAAATGGTTCTGACCACTATGGGACTCAACTGCTGAGCTCACCAGTCCCCTAGAACTTAGAACTACTTAAACCTAACTAACCTAAGGACATCACACACATCCATGCCCGAGGCAGGATTCGAACCTGCGACCGTAGCGGTTGCGCGGTTCCAGACTGTAGCGCCTAGAACCGCTCGGCCACTCCGGCCGGCAGGCTGCGATGACATCCACCCAACCCCCACCCGGGATATGGTGGGAAATTAAAAATGCCGGTGCCCTTTCTGAGACTCAAACTGTGGTCCTTCTAGACAGAAAGCAAAAATGCACCCTGCAACACGTGGGAACTGTCCAGATACAAGGGAAGAAGCTTAGGTTAGTGTGCTTTATTTAATTTGTTTGAGAAACTGAAGTAAAGATCCTAATTACGTAATTAATCATAATAATCGATACAAACAACAGATCTATATCCATAGTGTTACATATGGAATGCCTAAAAACGCCATACAGCTCAAAAATTGACGATGTCATACAACTGACGTTATCCTGCTGGGGAAAAAAATTCACAGTACCACTCAAAACTAATGGCAGACACACTCAAACTATTCTCGTCACCTAGAAACTGGCAGGAAGAAAGGTTCGAGTGGAAGGTATTATCTTTATTTTTGTCAGCAAATATATTTACCTGACGAGATGCGTCTGTTGGACAGAGACGAGTTTAATAAGTGTATTATCTGTAAGTATACAGTAGAGGACTATAACTATCGCTTTTTCACATTAGAGTTCGTTGGAGACACCTCCCCCCTTCATTGCTCGGCAATCACCCTGCAGTCCAGGTAATCGAGGTCAATACACGCTGCCACAAGTGATGTAAAATGTGTCACTGTTCTAATTACATATCGAAATTGTCGTGAAAAACCCAGCACTGATAATCAATGGGTCATAATGCAACACACATATTGGGGATTGAGAAAATCATTGTAATAACACAACTACCGCAAAAACCGACCCCATAGGACTGCAGAGGGGTGACATTTGCAGTTGTGTCCTCCTTGATGCACTGTCACGAACTAACCATCTTAGAGGCAGTCTTATCATGGCCCATACCACCACACCCTTCCCCCATGAACCATGGACCTTGCCGTTGGTGGGGAGGCTTGCGTGCCTCAGCGATACAGATGGCCGTATCGTAGGTGCAACCACAACGGAGGGGTATCTGTTGAGAGGCCAGACAAACATGTGGTTCCTGAAGAGGGGCAGCAGCCTTTTCAGTAGTTGCAGGGGCAACAGTCTGGATGATTGACTGATCTGGCCTTGTAACATTAACCAAAACGGCCTTGCTGTGCTGGTACTGCGAACGGCTGAAAGCAAGGAGAAACTACAGCCGTAATTTTTCCCGAGGACATGCAGCTTTACTGTATGATTAAATGATGATGGCGTCCTCTTGGGTAAAATATTCCGGAGGTAAAATAGTCCCCCATTCGGATCTCCGGGCGGGGACTACTCAAGAGGACGTCGTTATCAGGAGAAAGAAAACTGGCATTCTACGGATCGGAGCGTGGAATGTCAGATCCCTTAATCGGGCAGGTAGGTTAGAAAATTTAAAAAGGGAAATGGATAGGTTAAAGTTAGATATAGTGGGAATTAGTGAAGTTCGGTGGCAGGAGGAACAAGACTTTTGGTCAGGTGATTACAGGGTTATAAATACAAAATAAAATAGGGGTAATGCAGGAGTAGGTTTAATAATGAATAAAAAAAATAGGAGTGCGGGTTAGCTACTACAAACAGCATAGTGAACGCATTATTGTGGCCAAGATAGACACAAAGCCCATGCCTACTACAGTAGTACAAGTTTATATGCCAACTAGCTCTGCAGATGATGAAGAAATTGATGAAATGTATGACGAGATAAAAGAAATTATTCAGGTAGTGAAGGGAGACGAAAATTTAATAGTCATGGGTGACTGGAATTCGTCTGTAGGAAAAGGGAGAGAAGGAAACATAGTAGGTGAATATGGATTGGGAGGAAGAAATGAAAGAGGAAGCCGCCTTGTAGAATTTTGCACAGAGCATAACTTAATCATAGCTAACACTTGGTTCAAGAATCATAAAAGAAGGTTGTATACGTGGAAGAATCCTGGAGATACTAATAGGTATCAGATAGATTACATAATGGTAAGACAGAGATTTAGGAACCAGGTTTTAAATTGTAAGACATTTCCAGGGGCAGATGTGGATTCTGACCACAATCTATTGGTTATGAACTGCAGATTGAAACTGAAGAAACTGCAAAAAGGTGGGAATTTAAGGAGATGGGACCTGGATAAACTGAAAGAACCAGAGGTTGTAGAGAGTTTCAGGGAGAGCATAAGGGAACAATTGACAGGAATGGGGGAAAGAAATACAGTAGAAGAAGAATGGGTAGCTCTGAGGGATGAAGTAGTGAAGGCAGCAGAGGATCAAGTAGGTAAAAAGACGAGGGCTAATGGAAATCCTTGAGTAACAGAAGAAATATTGAATTTAATTGATGAAAGGAGAAAATATAAAAATGCAGTAAATGAAGCAGGCAAAAGGGAATACAAACGTCTCAAAAATGAGATCGACAGAAAGTGCAAAATGGCTAAGCAGGGATGGCTAGAGGACAAATGTAAGGATGTAGAGGCTTGTCTCACTAGGGGTAAGATAGATACTGCCTACAGGAAAATTAAAGAGACCTTTGGAGAGAAGAGAACCACTTGTATGAATATCAAGAGCTCAGATGGCAACCCAGTTCTAAGCAAAGAAGGGAAGGCAGAAAGGTGGAAGGAGTATATAGAGGGTTTATACAAGGGCGATGTACTTGAGGACAGTATTATGGAAATGGAAGAGGATGTAGATGAAGATGAAATAGGAGATAAGATACTGCGTGAAGAGTTTGACAGAGCACTGAAAGACCTGAGTCGAAACAAGGCCCCGGGAGTAGACAACATTCCATTAGAACTACTGATGGCCTTGGGAGAGCCAGTCATGACAAAACTCTACCATCTGGTGAGCAAGATGTATGGGACAGGCGAAATACCCACAGACTTCAAGAAGAATATAATAATTCCAATACCAAAGAAAGCAGGTGTTGACAGATGTGAAAATTACCGAACTATCAGTTTAATAAGTCACAGCTGCAAAATACTAACGCGAATTCTTTACAGACGAATGGAAAAACTGGTAGAAGCGGACCTCGGGGAAGATCAGTTTGGATTCCGTAGAAATGTTGGAACACGTGAGGCAATACTAACCGTACGACTTATCTTAGAAGAAAGATTAAGAAAAGGCAAACCTACGTTTCTAGCATTTGTAGACTTAGAGAAAGCTTTTGACAACGTTAACTGGAATACTCTCTTTCAAATTCTGAAGGTGGCAGGGGTAAAATACAGGGAGCGAAAGGCTATTTACAATTTGTACAGAAACCAGACGGCAGTTATAAGAGTCGAGGGGCATGAAAGGGAAGCAGTGGTTGGGAAAGGAGTGAGACAGGGTTGTAGCCTCTCCCCGATCTGTATATTGAGCAAGCAGTAAAGGAAACAAAAGAAAAATTCGGAGTAGGTATTAAAATTCATGGAGAAGAAGTAAAAACTTTGAGGTTCGCCGATGACATTGTAATTCTGTCAGAGACAGCAAAGGACTTGGAAGAGCAGTTGAACGGAATGGACAGTGTCTTGAAAGGAGGATATAAGATGAACATCAACAAAAACAAAACGAGGATAATGGAATGTAGTCAAATTAAATCGGGTGATGCTGAGGGGATTAGATTAGGAAATGAGACACTTAAAGTAGTAAAGGAGTTTTGCTATTTAGGGAGTAAAATAACTGATGATGGTCGAAGTAGAGAGGATACAAAATGTAGACTGGCAATGGCAAGGAAAGCGTTTCTGAAGAAGAGAAATTTGTTAACATCGAGTATAGATTTAAGTGTCAGGAAGTCGTTTCTGAAAGTATTTGGCCGGCCGAAGTGGCCGTGCGGTTAAAGGCGCTGCAGTCTGGAACCGCAGGACCGCTACGGTCGCAGGTTCGAATCCTGCCTCGGGCATGGATGTTTGTGATGTCCGTAGGTTAGTTAGGTTTAACTAGTTCTAAGTTCTAGGGGACTAATGACCTCAGCAGTTGAGTCCCATAGTGCTCAGAGCCATTTTTTTTGAAAGTATTTGTATGGAGTGTAGCCATGTATGGAAGTGAAACGTGGACGATAACCAGTTTGGACAAGAAGAGAATAGAAGCTTTCGAAATGTGGTGCTACAGAAGAATGCTGAAGATAAGGTGGGTAGATCACGTAACTAATGAGGAGGTATTGAATAGGATTGGGGAGAAGAGAAGTTTGTGGCACAACTTGACTAGAAGAAGGGATCGGTTGGTAGGACATGTTTTGAGGCATCAAGGGATCACAAATTTAGCATTGGAGGGCAGCGTGGAGGGTAAAAATCGTAGACGGAGACCAAGAGATCAATACACTAAGCAGACTCAGAAGGATGTAGGTTGCAGTAGGTACTGGGAGATGAAGAAGCTTGCACAGGATAGAGTAGCATGGAGAGCTGCATCAAACCAGTCTCAGGACTGAAGACCACAACAACAACAACAACCACCACACCACTTCAAAATGGTTCAAATGGCTCTGAGCACCATGGAACATATCCTCTGAGGTCACTGATGAACTTAGAACTACTTAAACCTAACTAACCTAAGGACATCACACACATCCATGCCCGAGGCAGGATTCGAACCTGCGACTGTAGCGCCTAGAACCGCTTGGCCACTCTGGCCGGCCCTCTTCACTCCCTCTCCTCATAGTAGGTAGAGGTAGAGGCTTATATTGCCACTGATGGTCCACAAAGAGGTCCTTCAAGTGGTACTGATATATTGCCTCCAGTCTGCGGAAATCAGTCACAGGTAGACAAAAGATAAGAAAACGACACTGTGAATACATGAAATGTATTTTTCAGAAAAGCTGAGCCCCACTGAAACAACATCGAAATTCCAGAGAACTCTCCTGATCACTTTTTCAAACATCTGCTGCTTGGAGAACAGGCAGCTGCTTCTGCCATATCTGCCAGCTACAGCCCCCACCCTACCAGGTCTGGAAAGAGAGCTTCAGTCCACTGCAGCATACAGCCCCTCTGCTGTGAGATGAGCAAGAGATCCCTGGGCTGCGCCTGGTCTTCCTTGAGGCGACAGTCCAGGCATTGGCCCTTTCCCATCACAAAAGTATGTAAAGCCAACATCAATACGAGACAAATGAGAGCCACAGCAAGTACAACTTCTTTGTTTGTCTAAAACAATGCGACACCACAGCGCCCCACACACTGCCGCCCTACCAAAGCGCAGCTGCCTCCAGAGACTACACACACACACACACACACACACACACACACACACACACACACACACACACACACACATACACACATAGACTGGACAGTCCCCCCCCCCCCCCCACAAGGGCCAGCCATTCTCAATGTGAAAACACAATAACAATTGTAGTTAACATCCACACACCACCTTTAAGCGAACAGCTATTAAAAAGGGAAACACAATCATGACAACAATAAATGTCCTCTTTCCATGAAAATAGGAGCAGTCCATTTTTTTTTAGTTTGTGAGTGAAATCTGTGTAGTTATTATGTTCTACTGCAGGATTCAATGCGCATCTCATTGTTTTGCGACAAACAATGAAGTGAAAAAAAATATACAGCACCGCCGCCGATTACTGATGACCAGACTTCAGAGGCCTATACATGCACAGCCTGCATAAAATCGGAAACAAAACGCACACTATTTTGATTCGAAACCTACTGATCACAACAGAATGTCGTTATTATGAAATCGTCATCAGAGTAAAGAAAAACCGAGAATTTACACTCTGAAGAAAAAACATCTATGCTAGGCAAAGTTTTTCACTCTGATAGACAAATTACACAACTTGAGAGCGTCTCTCGTGGTCTGATCAGTGCCTGTAAATAATATGTCATACACGTGTGTATTACATACATTTCAGACATGTGAACTACTATTACAGAATACAGACTTTCATGCTATTTGCTCACATGTCGAAAAAAAAAAACACAATAATTTTATGTTCGATAAAAAGAAGCTATAATTCAAGAGGACGTGGCTGTTTTAAAAATATGACAGGTCACTTTTCACCAGCGTGATGCTGTACCACACTGGCTTTTATGAAACAAAACGTAAGAGCCTGTCTTGTACCAGAAACTCCTATAATATTTTAACACATCTCTCTCTTCCAATACCTCAAAAGCATATACTATCTTGTAAGGTGTCAGGCAAATTCAACACCTTCCATGAAAACCCTGACATGATAAGCAAATCCAGTAGTATGTCACATAGCTCCGAATAAACCGTGACATTAAATTAACCAAAGTAATACCAGTAACAAGTGAGCAAATGGAAAACCACAGACTAACACAAGGATGCCAAAATGCATGTCATACCTTCCCACCGTGAGACAGACGCAGTTCCGAGGGGAGAAATAAGAACAGAAGCCGAGAGCAGAACCGTGTTAAGCTGGAAGGCCCTACGATAAGGGATGGACACCCACGTCGACAGCTAACCGCTAGGACCACCCCCAGCACATGTTAAAAGCTAGAGCCCTCCAGAAGAACAGTATAGATCTTACGATAACACTAAAAGGACCACACCAGCTGCAAGTTTTAGCGTGAGACTTTTTCGCGTCTCTGTTACGTTGCAAACTTTAAAAACATTGCCCCACCACGAAAAGTATAACGTTTCTCATTGGATAGACAGAATTTTTGTAGGCGGAGCTTAAGGTTAACATTGAGACCCTGATTGGTCAGATGAACATACAGCCAGATAGTTTTTTTTAAACCAACTTCGGTAAATTGTAGTAAGGAGAAGTTAGGAGAAGAGTTGTTTTCGAGATGGCGAGGTGGGCGGAGCTGTGCTGCCCGCCGTCCCCTGACGAACACCGACAAGGTAATGAACGCACGCGATGCCGCAAAACAGCGCATAAAGCTTCACTCAGAACTGCAGAAGTCTCATCGGTTACACCCCCCCCCTTGTTGCGTAATATTAGTGTCGATCGTCAATTAAAGCTCATGGTGTTCACATTTGCCACTTGAAGTAAAAATCTGAAACGCGATGATTTTTCTGTTATATAGTTTTTGAGAAGCCACATCAGCCACTGTAATTTACGACAAGTTAGATAAGTAATTAAAGATAATTGAGGGTCACTGTAGACTATTTGATAGTTTTCTCTTTTGTGAAACTTAATTTAAACCTAGATTATAGATGTGATATGGTATAGGTCATCCTTAGATCCATTGTAGAACTTGGAAACCCACTCAGGGAATATTCGTTCACATTTTTGTTGAATGCAGTTGGTTTTTACCATCCTGTATTAAAACATTTCCTTTTATCAATAGTGCAATTTATAAACAATGTTTTGTGAGTAGAATAAAATTTCCAATGGTAAACTTAACTGCTTTTTCGACGTTATTTTACCAGCTAACTAAAAATAGGAAAGCCTTGAACCCCTTCCACTAAATGTAGTTAGTATTAAGATTCTTTTACGGGGAGTGCAGTGGAGCTGACGCTGAAATCATTAAGTATTTGGTTATATCATAGCTAGTCTCACTGAACTCTTCTGAACTCTACATGTCATGTGTGGTCTGGCGTCTCCTTACCAGCAACCGGTCCCAGGTTCAAACTAGTCAATTACCTAAAAAACACGCTCAGAGCGTCGTTGCGCGAAAGTGGTAGGGAGACACGATATACGAGGGCTATTCCGAAAGTAAGGTCCGATCGGTCACGAAATGGAAACGACTATGAAAATCCGATAAAGCTTTGCACAGATGTGTTGGGTAGTGTCTCTAGTATAACCCCAGTTAGCATCACGTCGCTCTTCTCATTTCTGAGCTCGCAGTGAGTGCGTAAAGATGTCTAGAAAATAGTGTCTGCCGCCAAGTACGGGGGCCTGGTGAGAAATTTCCCCTGAAGCTATGCAGCTAACATTACATAACTGTCGTGCTGTTTCGTCTTCAAGACAATTCTCAGCCGCATTCTGCAGGGGCAATGAAGATGCTCCTGCATCGTTTTTAAATGGAAATGTGAGATTACCCACAATACAGCCCGTAATTGTCTCCCTCTGAGTTTCAGCTCAGGTCACATGAACCACTGGTTATGAAGACAACATTTCGGCACAAGACAACGAGCCGTAGGCCAGCGTAGAGAATTGGCGGAGAGCACTGGCGGCTGCCTTCTATAGCGAGGGTATGGGAAAGTTGGTACAACGCTACGATACACGTCTAAGTCGGGTCGGCGACTATGGAGATAAGTAGCTGCAAGGTGTATCTAACTGTTGCAAATAAAACATTTTTGATTTTTACCGTGGTTTCCATTTCGCGACCTATCGGACCTTACTTGCGGAATAGCCCTCGTAGAACAAACAGACACCACGCAGAATGTTAGAATCTGCATGCCTACATTTGACATTTTTTATCCAAAACTCCCCTCTACCGACTTGTCTGTAAAGTTGCTATCATACACCAGAGAAACATCAGCAATCTACTCATATGTCATGAAAAGCACTATCATTTTGAGGTTCCACAACGAGCTATAATTCAAATGGTGTCTACATTATAATTAGAATTGTGAAGTATGAAATAACATAGAGCTTGCGGTAGCAACTATCTTTAAACACGCAACATGGCGATAATAATAAAAACAATCATGATTCCATAAGAACAGTTTCAAACGATTTCTGTTAGTTTTATGAGCAAAACCGGTGTGGTTTTGAAAGAACTATATATATCCAGACTTTAACCATTGTTATAACACCCCTTGTAGTAGAACCTCATATAAAACTTTACCATATCTGTCTCTTGCGATTAATCGAAAAACAAATTCTGCCTGCGTGTTGACATTGAGCACACTGCATATACACCTATAGCTCCATTGGAGCTGATGGCCAGTGGTCAAAGTCGTTTGCACAGATCTGTGCACAGTTTTGTCAACTGTACTGGAGGAAGACCGTACGTAACAGACCATCAGTCACAAGAGAGGGTTGCTGTATTGTTCCTTCATAAGCAGTTTTGCACATTATTTTTCAGCCGTAACATCCATGCAGTGTATGACTACAGCTTTGTACACCGCCATATACTTTCTTTTTCCACCATGACATGGAGGTCAGGATCATGTGCTATACTGACATCACCACATTTCAATCCATTGGCTCTCACAGAAAGCTGAACATCACATGGAATAAACTATACAATTCCCACAGCACAGAGGTTGGTAGAAATAAAACACAGAGGTGATGTTTCTCACTGACAAAAAGTGAAAGACATTGCAACATGTGGAAACTACAAGAGTTTACGGCATTGTAGAGCATTTCCAATAGATATCTGAAGGTGATGACCTACACAGTGAATCTCTTCTCCTGCAGCGATGGGTAATGGATGTCTCAGCGTTCCATTTTGAGGAGCATTATTTCCTAATTTTGCAATCATGTACATGATTACTATTCCGGTGTTAACCATCGCCAGAAGGCACTGTTCACAACATGCATGAGGCAGTAGAAATAAAAAGAAGTACTGATGAAAAGTCCATGTGGAGGGCATTGCAGCATATGGAATTAGGACAAGTCTGCAGCATTAAGGAACGCTTCCAAAGAACTGTCTGAAGTTGATGACCGTACGTTTAATCCTATGCTTCATAGTGACTATTAGCAGATATACAATGCTCTGCCAAGGCTATCTCCATCTCAACCAAGTGGTGTCAGCCAGTCATTATGTGGTAATCAACAGTGTAGCAGTGGATGGATAGGATATCAAGACATTGTTGATATGGGACTGTACTCTATTACGCATGATGCATTATATCTGGAACGGTGTCTAGAGGATGATTCGCAGAGTAGTGCATCTGGGATAGTGTCTGAAGGCGGATCCTCCAGCGAGAGGACTGGGTGAGGTTTATGGAAGCTATTCGCAACACTTGCATAGACATAGGCATAGAAAAAAAATGGAGAAAATTCATTGCATTTGTAGAATATTTGGTTGTGAGTGAATGGGCATATTCGAGGACGGTGTTATACAGTAGCCAGCTGTTGTGGTCGAACGGTTCTAGGCACTTCAGTCCGGAACCGTGCTGCTGCTACGGTTGCAGGTTCGAATCCTGCCTCGGGCATGGATATGTGTGACGTCTTTAGGTTAGTTAGGTTTAAGTGGTTCTAAGTCTAGGGGACTGATGACCTCAGATGTTTAGTCCAATAGCGCTTAGAGCCACTTGAACCATTTTTGTTATACAGTACTATACTGTCTGACTAATGTGCTGTTCTATCTTGTACAGTACATAAGAATAATACTCATGAAGGACTGTCTCCATCCTTTCAATGAATATCCAGCACACAAAATAAGGATGATAATGTGCTATGACTATCGATCTTTAAGAGTATAAAGGAGGTGTGATCGGTGCAGCAGGATATGTTGGTTTGTTGTTGTTACTGGAGAATCTAGACTATATTTTTACGAAATATTTGTAATATAACTTACATCGAAGATGTTATGCACTTTTGCAGAATCAATTTAAATGTGCTTGCAGCCCCTGCAGAATCGTTTTGTGAATAGTTTTTCGCTATTTTCAGGGTTGTAACACTGTCGAAAATAACGTTGATGTGGTTGAAATTGAGACCTTGTGATTGTTAATATGCATGCATACTCTAAAATATAAGTGTGTGTAGAGCTGTCACCGGCAGACGGTTGCAGTTTGAATGCATAACCTGTAAACTGTTCATTTATAAATTGCATTCTGGGGGTGAGCACTCTGTAGGTAGTGGGACTGATGGTAATTAATTAATGAATATAATTAATTTGCATATCAGTTTGATATCAATTTGATGTCGAAATTGTCTCCATACACCCTTATCCTACTAGCTATAATTTGTAAGGCATACTCTTAAAACGTTTATCTGAATTTCTACCTTTAGATCTCCTATTGTCAAACGATTACAGATTTTGGACCACATCAAAAAAGCCTGAGAAAATACTCTCAACAACCACAGCATTGGACACTCCCATGGAAGTCATAAATCAAAGTAAGTTGAGCAGGTTAGGAAAGTTTCAGTTTGCGAAAATCTTTCCTATTGTTCAATAGGATACATGTTTTGGGCTTTGGACAGCTACGTCTCAATAATATTTGAAACCGCTGCATAAGTTAGTGTATCGCTTTATAAAGATACTTTGCTTTTACTGAACTCATTTCAATGCATTGTAATACGTTCTTCAACAAAAGCAAGTATGTCTTTCAGCACTACAGCTGTTTTTGTATTGAGTTCTTTCAGCAATTTGTTTCTAATTCCTATCATTGCGTTATTAACTACAAAACAAAGTGGCATGTCGCTTCCTAAGTTCAGGACTGCACGTTGTACAACTTAAGAGTTTTGGAAAGGGAAAAAGATATGGATCAGTAACTGTGTCTCGGTAAACCTACCACGGTTCTGTTGAATACTGATCTTTTCTTACGAAAATGAAATAGTCTTCCAGTTCAGGAAAATATTGAGTTTAGACTCTACAGCGATAAGAAGCGATAAGTATTGGTGTTTTTCAGGGTGGAGTAACTGCAACATACTTTTTCCATAAAAACTTTTTAATGTATGGACCCTTCTGCGTAGTATGACAAACAACTGTATGATTTTAAAATCAAAATTCTTTAGCTCAAGCGAAGCGTTATCAGGAGCATATTTACAATTTTTACGTACTATGTGACTGGAATCCAGCAGGAATAATACGAGATCTGTTCAAAAAATTTTTCTGCTCTTAACGTTTACCTATTGTGCGTGGTCTCCTTCAAAACACTCTCTTCCACAACTGATAGACTTCTCTCAACGCCATTTCTACTTCTGAAAGCAGTCTTGGTACGCCTCTTGCTGGATCACTCGAAGCACCGCCTGCGAATTTTCTTTTATCTCGTCTATCGTTGCAAGTCTTCGTCCTTTCAACGGGATTGTCAACTCTGGGAAAAGAAAAAGGTCCGCAGGGGCCAGGCCTGGAGAGTACGAAGGATGAGGCAGCGCAGTGATTTCGTTTGTTTTGCTATGGTCACGCACCAACAGGATTGAATGTGCGGGTGCCTTATCATGGTGCAAAAGCCATGAATTGTCTCGTCACATTTCAGCTCGTTTTCGTCACACATTTTTTTCGCAGGGGTCGCAACACGCACCGATAGTACCATAGATAAACAGTTTGTCTCTGCAGCATGAATCGTGATGAACTAACCCTTCAAAGTAAAAGAAAAATATCTGCATGGCCTTGACATTTTACCTGAACTGACGAACCTTTCCCGATCCATTCTGAAGATAGGATCTTGGTCTCATCACAACCCTCTCATCATGAGTTACGATTTTCTGAAGGAACATCTCGTTCTCATCTGGGCGATCGAAAAGCTATTCACGGATTGCAAGGTCTTTCTGGCGTGAGTCATGAGCCGTGGGACGAACTTGGCGGCAACAAGATGCATTCTAAGACGCTGTGTCAGGACTTCATGACATGATTCAAATGAAATGTAAATTTCTTCTATAATCTCTCGGACAGTCGATTGCCACGCGCAATTTCGTTGACGTTCCTGACATTAGCGTCGTCGGTAGACGTCGGTGGATGTCCTGAACGAAGTCACCTTTAACTTCCGTCCAGCCATTTTTAAATGAAGTGAACCATTCGTAACACCAACTAAGGTTTAAGCACTCACCACCGTGGGCTTTCTGCGCATCAGTTGGTGTGCCTCTGTAAAGGATTTGTTGAGTTTCACGCAAAATTTACTGCAGACCCATTGTTCCTTTAGCACTGACATATCGTAATTCACAAACCGTACGACACAACGTTCTACTCAATACAACACTGAAAAACGACTAATAGAGATGCAACAATGAAACTTGCGGCAGTTACACTAGCTTGTGCGGCAAGGATACCAACCGCATTTTGCTCCAACACACCACTGGTGCGAAGTTAGGAATGTTCCGGAATTTTTTGAACAGACCTCGTACTTCTGGTTTTATTTTGAAATAACCGAAGAAGCAAATTATGCCATCCAAAGTTCACATTAGCGTTGTCTACAGAAAAAAATTGGTTAAATAGTTTGTATCAATATTTTGTGCTTGAGCTTTGAAATTATGAATCAAAATTATCTAAATCTTCATAAGGATACAGTTAACAATTTTCAAATTAGTCTGTCAGTATCAAAGGTTGCATGCAGTGCAAACTTTTTTGTTGGACCATGATTTGAACCATCTGTTGAAACTCTATTAACTGCAACGTTTCGAAGATATTCGTTTTGCAACTTATTTCTTGAGTCATGTGCTCGCACATTTTTGAGGTGAATAAGAATTATATTTTGAACTTTTAGTTCTGTCCAAAAGACGGGACATTTTGTGTCCTGTGGAAAACTTACGCGAAATGGGTAACGATAACATGAAAAAATCAGGACTTTTGCGGAAGTCGGGAAATATGGGTACAGCAACTGTATTCTGTGCGCAAAGATGTAGAAATCTACTATTATGGAGCCCCAACATATTTCACTATTGATGCGCAAGCACAGCTCACTGTCGGGTAGGTCATGTAGGACCTGTTGCTTTGCAAAGTCTGCCGCTTGATTCTAGCACGACCCCTCCTTCCTTGATTGTTTTTCTCTTAGGAGGCTAACATTGCTCCACTTCCAAACGAAGATGAACTGACAGAACGCGTCAGTAACTCATCTTACCTACGTCTACATCTGCATCTACATAGACACTCTGCAAGCCACCGTACGCTGCGGGTCGGAGGGTACCCTGTACAACTACTTGTCATTTCCTTTTCTGTTCCACTCACAAACAGAGCGAGGGAAAACGACTGTCTGTATGTCTGCGTATGAGCCCTAAATTTCCGTACCTTCTTGTCCGCAGCTCGTGGTCGTGCGGTAGCGTTCTCGCTTCTCACGCCCGGGTTCCCTGGTTCGATTCCAGGCGGGGTCAGGGATTTTCTCCGCCTCGTGATGACTGGGTGTTGTGTGCTGTCCTTAGGTTAGTTAGGTTTAAGTAGTTCTAAGTTCTAGGGGAGCGATGACTATAGATGTTAAGTCCCAAATTGCTCAGAGCCATTTTTTTTCTCGTATCTTATCTTCGTGATAATGTATGGTGGCGGCGTAAGAATCTTTCGGCAGTCAGCTTCAAATGCCGGTTCTCTAAATTTTCTCAATAGTGTTCCTCGAAAAGAACGACGCCTTTTCTCCAGAGACTCCAATTTGAGTTTCCGTAGCATCCCTGTAACACTTACGTGTTGTTCGAACCTACCGGTAACAAACCTAGCAGCCCTCTTCTGAATGCCTCAATGCCTTCACTTCAATCCGACCCAGTACAGGTCCTAAACACTCGAGCAGTACTCAAGAATGGGTCGCACCAGCGTCCTATATGCGGTCTTCTTTTCAGGTGAACCACTCTTTCCTAAATTTCTCCCAATAAACCGAAGTTAACCATTTGCCTTCCCTACCACAGTTATCACATGCTCGCTTCACCTCATATCGCTTTGTAACGTTATTCCCAGATATTTAACTGTGTCAAGCAGGACACTAGTAATACTGCATCTGAACATTACAACTTTGATCTTCCCACTCATCCGCATTAACCTACATTTTTCCGCATTTAGGGCTAGCTGCCATTCATCACACCAACTGGAAAATTAGTGTAAGTCGTCCTGTATCTTCCTACAGTCACTCAACTTAAAAAAAAAAAAAATGTTCAAATATGTGTGAATTTCTAAGGGACAAAACTGCTGAGGTCATCGGTCCCTAGACTTACACACTACTTAAACTAACTTATGCTAGGAACAACACACACAACCATGCCCGAGGGAGGACTCGAACCTCCGACGGGAGTGGCCGCGCAGACACTGACATAGCGCCTCTAACCACGCGGTCACTCCACGCGGCCACTCAACTTCGACACATTACCGTACACTACGGCATTATCAGCAAAAAACCTCAGATTGCTGCCCATCCTGCCAGCCAAACCCTTTATGTACGTAGAGAACAACAGCAGTCCTATCACGCATCCCTGGGACACGCCTGACTATACCCTTCTCTCTGATGAACACTCGCCGTGGCGGACAACATTCTGGGTTCTACTATTTGAGGAGTCTTCGAGCCACTTTCATATCTGTGAAATTATTCCATATGCTGGTATCTTCATTAACATCATGCAATGGAGCACCGTGTCAAATGCTTCCGGGTACGTAGAGATATGGAATGTTCCAGTTGCCCTTCATCCATAGTTTTCTGTAAAGAAATTTGTTATACGAGGGCTGTTCGGAAAGTAAGGAACGGTAGGTCGCGAAACGGAAACCACAGTGAAAATCAAAACTGTTTTATTTGCAAGGGTTAGCTACACCTTCCAGCTACTTCTCTACACAGTCGCCGCTCAGACTTAGACATCTGTTGTGGTGTTGTACCAACTTTTCAATTCCCTCGTTAAAGACAGCCGCCAGTGCTTTTCGACGATTTTCTAATCTGGACTGTAGCTTGATATCTGTGTCAAAATATTGTCTTCATAGCCAGCGGTTCATTTGAGCAGAGATGAATCTCAGGGGTAGCCAATTACAGGCTGTATTGTAGGTGATCAAACACTTCCCATCGAAAACGCTGCAGGACCATCTTCATTGCCCCTGCAGAGTGCGGTCGAGAATTGTCGTGTAGAAAGAAACGCATGACAGTTATGTTATGTGGATTGTGTAACTTCAGGTGAAAACTTTCGCGAGGCCCTCGTACGTGACGGGAGACGCTAATTTCTAGCCATCTCTATGTTAACACTGTGAGCTCAGAATTTGGAAAGAGCAACATGATAAGATTGACGGGCGTACTATACACAGTGCCCAATGCATCTCTGCAAAGCTTCATCTCATTTTCACTGTATTTTCCCTATCGCGACTGATCGTTCCTTACTTTCCGAACAACCCTCGTACATCACACATGAGTAGTTCTGACGTTTGTCTTCATTAAATGTTTAATGTCCTGACGATCGAAGATTTCGAAAGCAGTCATTTTTGAAAATATTTGCGAACTCATTGATAAAAATGCAACTGTTAGACAATAGAGGTTTACTAGATTATACATTTTACATGGATGAAAATTGAAGGTTGGGGTGGATTTTAACTTACGCAATGAAATTAAAACTTTCCCTTGGCACCAGTTTAAATGCTCCTCGTCCAGACCCTTAAGGACCAAGAGACGTGGACCGGCCGCCTTGTCATCCTCTGGAACAGCTGACTTGCTTCCTCACTCGTTCATTCATTACCCAAAGTATGTCCAAGCGAGATTCGTCTTTTTTTTTTAATATGGGGCTTTGTGATAGCGTACATCTACGTGCCTCTTTTTTCCAAATCGTCGAATGAATAGCGACGCTGCACAGTGACGGCTGTGATTAGATATGGTCGCAAAAGTGTGGTACGCGTTTGACAATCGTCCGTATGTTTGATTGCTAGAAATTCTAGCTATCAATAAACACCAATCACAGTTCCCTGGCTTAATCCCTAATGATCAGATACCCTTACTAAAGTAGAAGCAGTCAGTTAATATGTCTCAACATAAGATAATATTAAACGAATTTCTCGTCCAATCCCTCAAGGCCTAAGGGATGTCTATCAGCGGCCGAGCCATCCCCTGCCACGAGCTACACAGATGCACTATGGAAGGAACGTGGTCAGCACACCGCTCATACAGCCGTTTTGCCGACGTACCAGACCATGAAGTCGCTACTTCTCGATCAAGTAGCTCCTCAATTTACATCACGAAGCTGTGTATACCCCACACCAATTCTCCCACCAAAAAAAAAAAAAAAAGCTTGGCAGTACCGGGAATCCTGGGCCCTCCGCTTGTCAGCCATCTACTCTGACCATTCAGATATGAAGACGAACATAACATACTTGTTCTAATTACTATAACTGTTCCACGCCAACATTGCATTAACTCCTTGCTGCCTTCTCCGCACTCTCTTTTTTTGCTAGTTTATCACATTCAACAGTTATTTTGTCCATATAACATAGTAGTCTATGCAACTATTCACTTGTATACTGTTGTGGCCTGTACAAACGCTTTTACCCTTTAATTTTAATGCAATAAAATTTGTTTATTAATAAATTATTTGTATACTTCATTATGCTTTTGTTTTGTATAGATATGGACTGTCTGTTTAGTCTTAAGGGGAGACTCCGTCCTCAAACTTCAATAGTTTTTCAAAAAAAAATTGATGACTATTTTACATCTTTGGAGTGTTTACTCAGATCCCGAAACGATTCAGCTGTATTTGAATTACTAGAGCGTCTAAGAAATATTTGAAATGTGGACAGCGCTAGAGGTCGTGGCTTACTGACAGATGCCAAAGTGTTCAAGGTAAAACTGGTCTATCAGAGAATTGCATCTGATGCACTAATCCCAAGGCACACTAATGATAAGACATAAACCTGCAAACCACTTCATTCGGCCCAAGTGTCCCACAAAAAGAAAAGAAAAAATTACTGTAGCGCAACTTTACGCTAGCACAGGAAATGTTCAGTTAATGAAAAGACTAGGCCACAATTCTCAAACGTGATAGACTTTATTGCAATATAACTCTCTGAGGAAGTTTCATTACCTCGTACTGATTTAAAAAAAAAAACACAGAGCATAAAATTTTAAGAAAAAGTTTCTCATAAAAACATTACTGTAATTAAATATAGAAATCTCAATAAAAATTTTCAAGCTGACAAGTAAATGACTTTAGAGTTAACCTCTGCAATAGTTCAACACGGGATCATTAAACAAGATTAAACAAACTCGTGGTTTTAAAGTTAAGCCACCACTAACGCAACTGCAAATGCATCAAGAGATAGTGGTTATAATTAGAGGCGTATAGTTAAAACAGGATTACACAGCTTTCCCTTCATTGCACATGAACTGCCGCTCTTGGTACGAGCCCTTTTACTCTCCAACAATCAACAGGGCCCGCTCACCCGTCTCCTCAGACTGGTCGTTGTACACACGGGAGAGAACACAAAGTACAAAAGCTTCTAAAACACACAGATAGTGTTAATTCAATAAGCCTCGAAAACATGTTCATACGTGCTTCAGGGAATACAGGCCAGAAATTGATGACAATTTAAACTGGAAAACTTCAAGCAACCAATTTGTCCAGTAAATAAAATAAAAAAATTTAACCACACTTGATAAATCATCAAAACTCGGGCATTTCACTACTAAGGAAATCATTCATGAATGGCAGTTGGCAATACCCATAGCACAGACTAAAGTAGCTGACGAGAATTTCGAATGAGGCAACAAGACGAAGCAATACATTAAATCACGTTGTTGTCACAGTTCATGGGCTGAAATTTTGCTAAAGAAGAAAAAAAAAATAGAAGACTATCCATGGTTCCAGTGCCGTCGTGAGCAGAAACAAGGCTGTCCACTCAGAGACCCGTCAACCAATGAACGTCAGAATCACCAGCGTGAGTACCAACAGTCTCGGTTCTACGCGTTGCCAGCTTATACTGCCGCCCAACGTGCTTCCAAACACAGTGCATGCGCGACTCACGTCTCCTAGCGGCTCCGTGCCTCGCTTTTTTTTTCTTTATTGTGATTTTGAAACCTGTATTACAGGCAGGCCTGCAGCAACACACTACGCCGCTCTTTGGCCACAGAGAAACACAAATATACAAATGACGACATTTAGAGAAAAAAACATGGTGGACATATAAACGGAGACAAACACTTTTTAAAATACAAGGTGCCGTTCAAGGGCGTAGAGTCCAAGATAAAATTGTTCAGACACTTGGACACAGACAGAGACGAAAATTGCCACACGTGAACGTAGGTGCACAAAACGAATAACACTGAAGCACTTAAGCACAAAACGACGGCACACACAGAACACGAGGCGTTGATCTCCGGCGCGCGAATGTTCACTAACTGTGTAAGAGTCTAGGGACCTGCCAAGAGAGGAGGAGGGGGGTGGGAGAGGGAGAGGGGAGAGCAGATGCCATGGGCAGGGGAGATAGGGGGAAGGGAGGAAGGTGGAGGGGAAGCCCGGGGGAAGAGGGAAGGAGGGAGGGGATTGGGGAAAAGGAAAGAGAAGGGAGGGAGGGTGCCTAAAGGAAAGGACACAGGAAGTGGGGGGGAGGATCAAAGTTGATAGGAGGGGTAGATGGAGGGGAGGAGGACATCATCAGGGAGGGAGAGCTGGCGGAAGCCACCTTGGGAGAGGGTGAGGAGGGTGGAGAGATGGAGGCCGGGTGGGATGTGGGAATACAGGTGCGGCAGTGGGTGGGGGTGGGAGATGATGGGTGAGACAAGTGGATGAGGAGGATCGAGTTTGCGGGAGGTATACAGGATCCACATCCTTTCAAGGAAGAGGAGGTGGTGGGGGAAGGGGATGAGATCATACAGGATCCGTGTGGGGGAGGGGAGACGGATGCGATAGGCGAGGCGGAGAGCATGGCGTTCTAGGATTTGGAGGGATATATAAAAGGTAGGGGGGGCGGAGATCCAGGCCGGATGGGCGTAACAGAGGATAGGGCGGATGAGGGATTTGTAGGTGTGGAGGATGGTGGAGGGGTCCAGACCCTACGTACGGCCAGAAAGGAGCTTGAGGAGACGGAGTCGGGAGCATGCCTTGGCTTGGATTGTCCGGAGATGGGGAGTCCAGGAGAGGCAACGGTCGATGGTGACGCCAAGGTACTTAAGGGTGGGAGTGAGGGCGATAGGACGGCCATAGATGGTGAGATAGAAATCAAGGAAGCGGAAGGAAGGGGTGGTTTTTCCTACAATGATCGCCTGGGTTTTGGAGGGATTGACCTTGAGCAACTACTGGTTGCACCAAGTGGTGAACCGGCCAAGATGGGATTGGAGAAGGCGTTGGGAGCGCTGCAGGGTGGGGGCAAGGGCAAGGAAGGCGGTGTCATCAGCAAACTGGAGGAGGTGGACAGGGGGTGACGGCGGCGGCATGTCCGCCGTATACAAAAGGTGCAGAAGGGGGGAGAGGACGGAGCCTTGGGGCACACCGGCGGAGGGGAAAAAGGTGTAGGAGTCGGTGTTATGGATGGCGACGTAGGAAGGACGGTGGGAGAGAAAGGAGCCTATCAGACGGACGTAGTTAATGGGAAGGGCGAAGGTTTGGAGCTTGAAGAGGAGACCGGAATGACATACACGGTCATAAGCTCGTTCGAGGTCCAGGGAGAGGAAGATTGGTTCAAATGGCTCTGAGCACTATGGGACTCAACATCTTAGGTCATAAGTCCCCTAGAACTTAGAACTACTTAAACCTAACTAACCTAAGGACATCACACACACCCATGCCCGTGGCGGGATTCGAACCCGCGACCGTAGCAGTCCCGCGGCTCCGGACTGCAGCGCCAGAACCGCTAGACCACCGCGGCCGGCGGAGAGGAAGATTGCGGAGCGACGGGAATTAAGCTGGTCGGAAAGGAGATGAGTGAGGTGAAGGAGAAGATCGTCAGAAGAGGAGGACGGCCGAAAGCCACACTGGGTAACGGGAAGGAGGCGGTGCTGGCGGAGATGCTGGTGGATGCGGTGGGTGAGGATGGATTCCAGGACCTTGCTGAAGACCGAGGTAAGGCTGATGGGACGGTAGGAGGAGACGGCGGACGGCGGTTTGCCAGGTTGAAGGAACATCAGGATACGGGAGGTTTTCCACAGCTCGGGGTAGTAACCGGTGGACAGGACTACATTGTAGAGCCTGGCCAGGACGGAGAGGAAAGAGACAGGAGGTTCATGAAGGTGACGGTAGGTAATACGATCGTGACCAGGAGCGGTGTTGCGTTTCGTGCGGAGTGTAGCAATGAGATCCTGTGTAGTGATAGGGGCATTGATCTGCGTGTGTGCAATGGTGTCCAAGTACTGGAAACCAGGAGCGAGGGGAGGGACAGAGGTGTCACTTCGATCGCGGACATCCGGGAAGAGGGAGTAATCGAACTGGGGATCATCGGGGATGGAAAAGACATCGGAGAGGTAAGAGGCAAAGTGATTGGCCTTACTAAGGGAGTCAGGGAAGGGGTGATCATCATGGAGAAGAGGATAGTAGGGGGAGGGTTTAGTTCCGGTAAGGCGACGGAAGGCTGACCATAACTTGGACGAGTTGATAGGTAGGGTAGCATTTAAATGAGTGCATGTCTGTCGCCAGTCCCGGCGTTTCTTAGCCGCGAGCAAATTACGAATGTGTCGCTGGAGTTGCCGGTGGCGTCGTAGTGTGTCCGGGTCACGCGTGCGGAGGAAGGCACGGTAGAGACGGCGGGATTCACGGAGGAGGAGGACGGCCTGTGGGGGTAAGGTAGGACGGTGGGGGTGGACGGCGACAGTAGGGACGTGGGCCTCCACGGCCTCAGACAAGGTCTGCTGAAGAAAGAAGGCGGCATGGGTTACATCGTCAGGGTGGTGGTAGGTGAAGGGGTGGCGATCGACCTGGGTGGAAAGGGTATCCCGGTAGGCATTCCAGTTGGCATGGGTCCGTGCCTCACCTCAGGCGCGTGCTATTAAGGCAGACTTTACGCCAAATGGTAAATGGCTCTGAGCACTATGGGACTCAACTGCTGTGGTCATTAGTCCCCTAGAACTTAGAACTACTTAAACCTAACTAACCTAAGGACATCACACACATCCATGCCCGAGGCAGGATTCGAACCTGCGTCCGTAGCAGACGCACGGTTCCGGACTGCGCGCCTAGAACCGCGAGACCACCGCGGCCGGCCAGACTTTACGCCAGACAGGATCGATAACCGCTGGATCGATGTGTACACATCAATTACTTTGGGTCGAAAGTTTGCACCGTTTCATCGATCCAAGCACCGAAAAGAAGAAAAGAAAAGAAAGATACTTCTGAGTCTTATAGAAGCGGTTTGTGACAAGGAAACCTCCCAATCGCACCCCCCTCAGATTTAGTTATAAGTTGGCACAGTGGATAGGCCTTGAAAAACTGAACACAGATCAGTCGAGAAAACAGGAAGAAGTTGTGTGGAACTATGAAAAAAATTAGTAAAATATACAAACTGAGTAGTCCATGCGCAAGATAAGCAACATCAAGGACACTCGCAGTCTACCAGAGCCGTGGTCCCGTGGTTAGCGAGAGCAGCTACGGTATGAGAGGTCCTAGGTTCAAGTCTTCCCTCGAGTGAGAATTTTAATTTTTTATTTTCAGTTTATGTGACAAACTCTTATGTTTTCATCACTTTTTTGGAAGTGATTATCACATCCACAAGAAAACCTAAATCGGGAAAAGTAGAAGAATCTTTTTACCCATTCGCCAAGTGTACAAGTTAGATGGGTCGACAAAATATTCCTGTCATGTTACGCACATGCCGTCACCAGTGTCGTATAGAATATATCAGACGTGTTTTCCCGTAGAGGAATCGGTTGACCTATGACCTTGCGATCAAATGTTTTCGGTTCCCATTGGAGAGGCACGTCCTTTCGTCTACTAATCACACGGTTTTGCGGTGCGGTCGCAAAACACAGACACTAAACTTATTGCAGTGAACAGAGACGTCAATGAACGAACGGATAGATCATAACTTTGCGAAAATAAAGAAAGTAAAATTTTCAGTTGAGGGAAAACTTGAACCAAGGACCTTTCTCTCCGCCGCTACTCACGCTAACCACGGGACCACGGCGATCCTAACCTTACATTCTCCTTAATGTTGCCTATCTTGCGCATGGACTACTCAGTTTGTATATTTTACTAATTTTTTTCACGGTTCCACACAACTTCTTCCTGTTTTCTCGATTGATCTGTGTTCAGTTTTTCAAGCCCTATCCACTGTTCCAACTTATAACTGAATCTGAGGGGGGTGCGATGGGGAGGTTCCCTTGTGAGTTCAGCATGGGATGTTTAAAGACCGAAGAGAGCAAGAGTCCCACCACTCATTTATCGTCCTCCCAGAAGAAGATTTGCTTATCTGGAGACCAAGGAAGGATCAGGCAGTCAACAAGATGCTGCCGGGAAAGAAAAAATTCAAGAAAAAGGCTACAAGAAGAAGCCTTACAGGAGCAGGAAGGGAAAGATGTATGATGCTAGTGAATTTTAATGGGAAAATGCACTCAGTGGTAAAATGCCAGTCTTTATTTGATTACAAGGGTCAAAGCAGCACCTTTTCTAGGCTTCAGTTTGAGAGAGAAACAAACAGCGTAATTCTAGCATTTATATCACTAGAACCAGCTACCAGCTGAAGATGTTCAGTAATTACCAACCTTTTAAACTACACCCAATTATATCTGCGTCAGTGTGAAATGCCATCTACGCTTACTGTATCATATCATTCGAGGACTGAGAAGTAAAATTAATGAACTGTTTATCTCCATTGATAAATCAGAGTCGTCAGATACCATCTGACACCAAGAAGGAATTGTGCGACATAAATGAAAGTTAACGATTTGTGGTGCAAAATGATCCATGGAACATAGAAGTAACTAATTAACTAGCTTTGAGCAGCATGTAGAGGCATTTGCGACGTAAGTAGTTCATAGGAAATTTTTTGTAATAGTACGAGGATGTGCTGAAAAGTAATGTCTTTGAATTTATGTGAAAACTCTTAAAGCGTTTTAAGTAACACAAACATTATTAACACTCTAGATCTTAATTCTTCATATCTGACCATTTATTTCTCAACATAGTTACCCTGGCGACGAACACGGAAGACCAGTTTCTTGATACCCTCGCTGTAGAAAGTTTGTCTTTATTGACGGAGCTAGAATCTCATCTCTGCTTGCACCGCTTCATTGTTATCAAAGAGAAGTTCTCGGAGGTGCTCTTTAAGTTTTGGAAGCAAGTGAAAATCGCATATGGGCCAAGTCGGGAATGTAAGGAGTATGATCGACGACAGTGAATCCAAGGCGTCATATTGTCGCAGATATCGCAGCTCTCGGATGTAGTCTGGCACTATCATACTGAAGGAGAGGGTGCTCGATGTGTGGATGAAGTCTTCGAATTCGAAACTCGATTACAGTATGCCGTCTCTCGCGTACCGACATCATTACGTTACCCACCACCTACACGCTACAATTCGGAGCCCTCTAGTGGCAGAGGACTGCAAATACGCAGACATGAAGAATAAGAATGTAAAACATTAATAAAGTTTGTTTCATCTAAAAATCTTTAAGAGTTTTCACATAAAAATTCAGAGGCGTTACTTTTCAGTCCTCCCTAGTAGATACGGCGAACTTGCAGGTAACTTTAATGTATTCATAATTTACGTTGAAGCTGTATGAGCGGAGTAAACAGTGATAAAAAAGATCTATTAGATTGTGGGAATTTTTTACCAGTCAGTAACACTTGATATTTTTTTAAGCTGATCAACTGGGGTAGATAACTTTTTAAAACAGGCACTGACAATATCTCCGCAGGGAGGATTACTTAACAAAATTTTTAGCATTTTGCGCACGTACTTTGTTCCTACTGTCGGCTCAAGTGTTATTGTTCCTATCTAGTATTCATTTGTTTTGTTGCGTATTTGGAGAGTCGGACTGTATACACACACACACACACACTCACACTCACACACACACACACACACACACACACACACACGTATATAGGGTGAATCATTTATAAATGTTTTTCGCAATATTCGGCGAAATACACATTCGATTAAAAAAATGGTACTAATTTTGTTCACCTCGAAGAGGGACATCCATTAACGTAACGCTCAACCCACTGCACCACCCCAGAGGGCAGGAGGGGGATGGGTGAAACTCTGAAATCTTAAATAGGAACCCCTATTTTTATTGCAGATTTGGATTCTCCGTGAAAATATATGTATCTTTTGTACGACAAATTTCTTTCGCTTCATGGTAGACGGCGCTGTAATCCGAAAACTTGCAAATGAGGTGACAATTGTTGCAATACGGCACTATCTCAAACAAATACACATCCAATTAAGACAATGGAAGGACTTTTTTGATATTTTTGATAATGCTATCGTGTGACATCTCGCATAATCGGATGAAGCACAGATCATGATCATACCCCCACTCAGCGGTCAGATTATGCATGTTACTTCAAGATTCGGACTGTACACATCTCAAGATTGACCTCAATGCCACCAAAACTACGGCAGTCTACTTCTTAATTTTGATTTTAAAAACTAACAGCCTAAGTTGCAAAGTTTACCTAAATTTCCCTAGGTTTCAGTCGGGATAACCCAACCTTCTTCAGAATAAAAGAAACTACCGTTTGTCCATAGTGGACATCGTCAAGCTAAAACCACAAATCCATACATTATCGTCAGACCTTAAAAACTTATCTGAAACTGCCTCGGCCCCACTTCGCGACCACGATGCGGCAGCCACGAGTGCTGTACTGGAACTGAGGCAGTTGCTTTTTAAAATCAAAATTAATATTTATACAGTTGCTGACAGGGCCGCGAAATGTTGAAAATATTGTAGTCTACTTCACCAAACGGTGCCCGCTCCTCCACCACATCATCCCTATAGCAGGCGTCCAGGTCCCATGGTCACCTGATACCAAATATCTAGGTGTCCGGATGGACAAAACACTGTTCTTCCTTCGCCACGCAGAATATGTTCCCCAGAAAGACTCAAGCAGGGAACTGAACCTCGACACCAAGCTCCGGCTGAACCGGATGGTTGTGCTCCCTTCCCTCACCTATGGCTCCACTGCGTGTGCTACGATTAGTGCCTCCTGGATGCAGTCCCTCCACTGCCTGCAGAATAAGATGGTCTGCTGGAGTCTGCATGTCCCTCCCCTCACGAGGGTAGTTACCCTCCACGAGGAAATGGACATGGCCACTCTCAAGTCGTCCATGCGAAAGAAGGCGTGTCTACGACAAAGTAGAAGCCCTAGGCGACACAGTTGCTGTCACAACGCCTCCCCGGCACTGACACCGACACACTTCTCCTCTCACCATCCTAGAGGACTCCCATCCTGACCATGGCTAACGATATCACTGCTACGGCCACTAATAAAACGTTAGTGTTCACTTGACAACTCGATGGGTATCGACCATCGTCAGCCACCACTCTTGATACGTAATGTACACTCATGCCCATAAACTAAGGATAGTTGCAGAATGTGGTGCCACACAACGTGGCACTACACTAAACTGGCGCTAACAGCATAGGCACATAGGGAACACACACGACACGGATCTGTAAGTCCACGGTATTGATGATAAGTTGAGAAAACAGTCCCGAAACACATGTGCTACAAAACGCCACTGTTTCCTGCCCATGTACCCTGACATCAGTGTGGGATATGATCACCACGCACACGAACACAGGCTGCACAACGGGTTGGCATACTCCGGATCAGGAGGACGAGCAGCTGCTTGGGTATAGCCTCCCATTCTTGCACCAGTGCCTGTCGGAGCTCCTGAAGTTCCTAGGGATTTGAAGACGTGCAGCGATACGTTGACCGAGAGCATCCCAGACGTGCTCGATGGGGTTTAGGTCTGGAGACCAGGCAGGTCACTCCATTCACCTGATATCTTTTGTTTCAAGGTACTCTTTCACGATAGTAGCTCGTTGGGGCCTTTCGTTATCATCCATCAGGAGAAAGGTGGGACCCACTGCACCCCTGAAAAGGCGGACATACTGGTGCAAAATGACGTCCCGATACACCTGACCCGTTACAGTTCCTCTGTCAAAGACATGCAGGGGTGTACGAGCACCAATCACAATCCCACCCCACACCATCAAACCATGACCTCCATACAGGTCCCTTACAAGGACATCAAGGGGTTGGTATCTGGTTCCCGGTTCACGCTAGATGAACGCGAGAATCACTGTTCAGACTATACCTGGACTCGTCTGTGAACATAACCTGGGACCACTGTTCCAATGACCATGTACTGTGTTCTTGACACCAGGATTTACGGGCTCTCCTGTGACCAGGGTCAGTGGAATGCACCTTGCAGGTCTCCGGGCGAATAAACCTGTTCAGTCGTCTGTAGACTGTGTGTCTGAAGACAACTGTTCCAGTGGCTGCAGTAAGGTCCTGAACAAGGCTACCTGCAGTACTCCGTGGCCGTCTGCGGGGACTGATGGTGATATATTGGTCTTCTTGTGGTGCTGTACACTGTGGACGTCCCGTACTGTAGCGCCTGGACACGTTTCCTGTCTGCAGGAATCGTTGTCATAATCTTGAGCTCACACTTTGTGGCACACGGAGGGCCCATGCTACGACCTGCTGTGTTTTACCAGCCTCCAGTAGCCCTCGTATTCTACCCCTCATAACGTCATCAATATGTGTTCTTTGAGGCAGTTTCAACACACAGTCACCATTAGAACGTCTGGAAATGTCGGCACACTTACTCGCTACACCGTACTCTGACATGCACCAACACACCTCTGCGTATGTGGACTGCTGCCAGCGCCACCGTGCGACGACCGCAGGTCAAATGCACCGCATGGTCATACCCCGAGGTGATTTAAACCCGCAAACCGCCCTCCAGAGCGTTGTTTCACCATGTATCAGAATTATCCTTAATTTATGAGCATGAGTGAAGTTCGTAGTTAGTTAATATTTGCCTGTGACCTGAAGTTCAACTGCCGGAGGGTGGCATGGGACCTCAAGTCGTACCGCCACACCTTCAACTTGCACTCCAGTGATGTATTTGGAATGCCATCACTGTCGAACGGAACAGTTTTACTATCCACCAAGACAGTAAGACCGTGAGCCACCGGTGAAGTTGTTTCAAGCTCCCACAAAGAAAAAGCTCAACAAAGGTAGGCAGCTTTGTTCACATGTTTACTGAATCTGGAAGTGCTAAACCTAGAGAAAGAGTCCGACCGCGGCCTGTGACAAACGAAACTAACACAGTGAATGTTTTAGTTGCACTTGCTGCAAATCCTCACATTAGTTCTCGGCAAATTGCGTGGGTTCAGAAATTTGATAAAGAAACGTACGCATACTGCACGCACACGAATGGCATCCATTTCATTTATCGCTACAGCAAGAACTGCATGTTGACGATCTTCACAATCGCCTGAATTTCTGCAACTGGATACAGGAACAACTGGTAGTAAGTGATAGTTTCATTTCACTGATACTCCGATGAATCAAATTTTACGAATCGTGATCAAGTGAATCTATGTAATATGCATTATAGGTCAGTGGAGAATCCCCATTGGGTAAGGCAAGTTGAACATCAACGCCCATGGAGTGTCAACTTTAGTGGGGTATTTTAGGTACGCAGGTAATTGGCCTATACTTCATAGAAGGTATTCTGACTAGTCAAATATAAAGCGACATTGTGGATAATGTTTTACCCATACTAATGGACGATGTTTCACTTCAATCGAGGCTGTATATGTGGTTTGAACACGATGGATGCCGAGAGCATTATTCACGACTAGCTCGTGAAGTTTTGAATCGAAACTTTCCAGGTCGATGGACTGGACGAGCGGGCCATTGTGGCCGAGCGGTTCTAGGTGCTTCAGTCCGGAAGCGCGCTGCCGCTACGGCCGCAGGTTCGAATCCTGCCTCGGGCATGGATGTGTGTGACGTTCTTAGGTTAGTTAGGTTTAAGTAGTTCTAATTCTAGGGGACTGATGACCTCACATGTTAAGTCCCATAGTCCTTAGAGCCATTTGATCCATTTCTGGACTGAACGAAGTGGGCTTCAAACGTGGCCCGCATGTTCACCCTATTTGACTTCTGCCGATTTTTTCCTGTGGGGATGGCTAAAAGAGAGAGTTTACATGGATGTCCCAACAAGCCCCGAAGATATGCGCAGCGAATTCGCAATGAATGTGGAAACATTAGCGCAGAGACACTAATACATGTCAGATTGTCATTCAGACACAAAGTTGCAATGCGCATTTGAAACATCGGACAACATTTCGAACATTTGCTGCACGGAAGCACTTGTAAGAGGCAAGGGGACACACAGTAATCAAGCACCCCGAGACAGCGAGAGTCAAAGGGAATCAACAAAATCAAGTACTCCGGGGGACGCAACAAAATCAATTACTCCAAAGGGAACACATGACTACTACGTCCACGTCGTTGTTCCTGGGTAACGATAAGTGTAGTCTAATAATGCATTGGGGGAGGGTAGACGGTGTCACACGATAGTATTTTCCCAAATGTCAAATAATGTACTTTGATTTTCCTAATCGGATGTGTAGTTTTGTGAGATATTATCGTTTTGCAACAATGGTCACTCAATATTCATGTGTGCCGATTACAGTGCCATCAGTTATGAAACGAAAGAAGTGTTTCGTACAAAAGTTACATATTTTTTTTTCATGGAGAATCCAAATCTGCAATAAAAAAGACGGGTTCCTATTTAAGATTTCAAAGTCATCCCTCCTCGCTCCCCCGAGGGTGGTGCAGAGGTCCAGTGTTATGTTGATGGGTGTTCCTCTTCTACGAGTACATAAACAACGTCTCTGGTTTCTTTGGGACTTCATTCTCTGACCTCACATTCTACTTGTGTATCTTGTTCCTGTATATATTTCTGTCTTCAATTTCGATTGGATCGATTTTTGCTACTTCTAGGTCCAGTTTGACGATTTGACCCCTTGTCTGTATGTTAGAATTATCTAGGTGAGTCGTTTTGGTGGTAGCCTGATGGTGTGTGCATAGAACTTCAAACTTTTTCTTCTGACATCTGAAGCTCTGTTTGACACCTTCTGTCAAGTTTTCCTAGAGTGTATCCCTCTTCTGTCAGCTTTGCGCCGAGAATTTTCGTTATGATTTTCCTTTCTTTCTTCAGTAGGCTTTCCATGTCATTTTTCGTGTGGAGTGATTATTGTGTTGTAGTGTCTGACTTTTGTATGACTTGAATGTTTAATTAGATACGTGCTGTATCTTGCCGAACGCTCTCTTCATTTTTTGTAGTCGAGCCTTCTGTGTGATCTCTCCTCCTCCCGTGGGTTCAAGGATTTCACGTAGATACTTGAGGTAGCAAGCCGTATTTTATGTCTAATTTTCTTATGTTTAGTTTTGAGCAGATAAAATCAGGGTTCTCGAAACAGATTTGCAGCGCAACTTTTTCCGCGCATTCTTCTTGTACCTCTATTTGTTTGATTGCTGTTGCTTCGTTTTCTAATAGTATGGCCAGATCGTCTGCGAAAGCTAGGTTTGACATTTCTATTTTGTCCCGCCATTTTCCTAGTCGTGTTGGTTTCCATTGTCTTTGAGTATTCAGTTCTTTTTCACATCCCCTCATAACTTTGTCCAGGACTAGGTTGAATAATAATGGGGATAATCCGTCGCCTTGGCGCATTCCAGTTTTGATCTTGAAGGCGTCCGGGAGTTCACCTATGAATTTAACTTTTGATGTTTTGTCAGCTAATGTCTGTCTGATTAATATAGTATTTCTGGGTCGAGTCCCTGTTCCTCTAAGACGTTGAACAAGGATTGTCGGTCAATCTTATTGATTTCAAGAAAGCGTCTGATTCTGTTGGCCGACAATCCTTGTTCAACGCCTTAGAGGAACAGGGACTCGACCCAGAAATACTATATTAATCAGACAGACATTAGCTGACAAAACATCGAAAGTTAAATGATTGGCGCATTCCTGATGGTCTTATTTTTTACAATTGTTTTCAGATTGAGGATTTGTACTGTGCATTGGGCGGAGGAACAGTTCTGTACTGGAAATCTTGTTACAGGTTCAAGGCAGTTAAGGAGATTGCAGAAATAACGTGCCAGTTCTTGACAATTCGCTTGGTCAGTTAGTGCTAGTTTTCCATCTGGTTTCCTGAAGCACAAATTTTGATATGCGTACCCGCAGATATATATACTTGTATACTGAAGTGCCAATGGTATAGACGTGCGTATTCAAATACAGAGATATGTAAACAGGCAGAAGGTGGCACTGATGTCGGCAACGCCTATATGAGACAACAAGTGTCTGGCACAGTTATTAGATAGGTTGTTATAGTTGGCGTAAGGGCGGTGGGACACCACAGCATCTCCGAAGTAGCGACGAAGGGGGATTTTCCCGTCTGACCATTTCACGAGTGTACCGTGAATATCAGGAATCCTTTAAAACATCAAATCTCCGACATAGCTGCGGCCGGAAAAAGATCCTATAAGAACAAGACCAACGACGACTGAAGAGAATCCCTTTCGTAAATTGTTGCAGATTTCAATAATGAGCCATCAACTAGTGTCAGCGTGCGAACCATTCAACGAAATATCATCGCTATGGGCTTTCCGAGCCGACGACCCACTCGTGTATCCTTGATGACTGCACGACACAAAGCTTTACGCCTCGCCTGGGCCCGTCAACACTGACATTGGACTCTTGATGACTGGAAACATGTTGTGTGGTCGGACAAGTCTCGTTTGAAACTGTATCTAGCGGATGAACGTGTACGGGTATGGAGACAGCTTCATGAATCCATGGATCCTGCATGTCAATAGGGGACTGTTCAATGTGGTGGAGATTCTGTAATGGTGTGGGACGTACGCAGTTCGTGTGATATGGGACTCCTGATACGTCTAGATAAGACTCTGACAGGTGACACGTACGTTAACATCCTGTGTGATCAGCTGCGTGTCAATTGTGCGTTCCGACGGACTTGGGAAATTCCAGCAGGATAACGGGACACACCACATGTCCCGAATTGCTACAGAGTGCCTCCAGGAGCACCCTTCTGAGTTTAAACACTTCCGCTGGTCACCAAACTCCCCAGATATGAACATTATTGAGTATATCTGGAAGCCTTGTAACGTGCTGTTCAGAAGAGATCTCCACCCCCTCCTACTCTTACGGGTTTATGGACAGCCCTTCAGGATTCATGGTGTCAGTTCCCTCCAGCACAACTTCAGACGGGTCCATGCCACGTCGTGTTGCGGCACTTCTGCGTGCTCACGGGGGCCCTGTGCGATATTAAGCAAGTGTACCAGTACCGAATGACTCTAAAACTTGTGTTCTGATGCATCTGCTCTCACGATGCCGCCAGAATTACACATATGCCAGTTTGGAAGATAGTCTTTTGTTCGGGCTATAGATACTCTCGTCTCAAAGAATGATGCGCTCACTATGCAGAATTACGTGATGGCTTTTCGAAAGTTCCGATGAATGGTATGACACAGTTCCACAGTTTGCAAACACCGACCAATCGGAACTCGGTCTGGGTTTCTCCTCAGAGCTTCACGTGGACTGTCTTGTAATAGAGACGCCGACTGCGAAGTTGGACCTTAAAGGTGGTGTTAGGTACTTCCTCCAGCTACATCTGTATTTACTGCCAAAAGATACATTAGAAACTATGCATGGGTAACTTCAGCAATCATAATTTCTGCCTCATATGAACGAAGCTCCACATTACGTCTACATTACGCCATAAAAATTCCGCATATCACATTACTAAATTAATACATGTGCTTAATGAGAACAAAACATCAGGCTGGGTATAGCTGGGCGCGTTTCAAAGTGTGTGTGTATGTGTGTGTGGGGGGGGGTGGGGGTGGGGTGGAGACCTAGTGCAGCAGAAAGACGGAATGAATGAGTAATTGAGAGAAATTGGTGGGGAGAGGACAGCGAGGAGAAGGAGAGGGAGACGAATACAGAGATTAAACACATATCATTTGGGTCGTTGTGATAGATGTATTTGGGAGTAGGGGAGAGGTGCGTTCGTTTGTGGTTTTGTTGGTTTATTTATGCAGACCTCTTATTGTGACTGGTAGTGTTTTACATCAGAGCGTCTAGGGGTAGCGTCTTTGATTCATAATCAAAACGTCTTCGGTCCCGGGTTCGATCCCCGCCTCTGCCTAAATTTTGATAAATAATCAGCATTGGCGGCCCAAGACTTCCGGCATAAGAAGTCAGCCTCATTCTGCCAACGGCCTTGTCAAAGAGGGCGGAGGAGCGGATAGAGGTTCAGGGCACTCTCTTGTCCTAGGGGTGGGAAATTGCCCCTATAGGCGGAATAATCAGAAATGATCAACGACATGAGATGCAGAAGGCAATGGAAACCACTGCATTAAAGACACGTAACGTGTGTCCACAGGACACGTGGCCTGTAACTGAAGAAGTGTCATGATGATCTCTCCATTGGCAAAAGATTCCGGAGTAGTCCCCCATTCGGATCTCCGGGAGGGGACTGCCAAGGGGGAGGTTACCATGAGAAAAAGATTGAATAATCAACGAGAGGATAACGTTCTAAGAGTCGGGGAGTGGAACGTCAGAAGATTGAACGAGGCAGGGAAACTAGAAAATCTGAAAAGGAAAATGCAAAGGCTAAATCTAGATATAGTAGGGGTCAGTGAAGTGAAGTGGAAGGCAAGGATTTCTGGTCAGATGAGTATCGGGTAATATCAACAGCAGCAGAAAATGGTATAACAGGTGTAGGATTCGTTATGAATAGGAAGGTAGGGCAGAGGGTGTGTTACTGTGAACAGTTCAGTGACCGGGTTGTTCTAATCAGAATCGACAGCAGACCAACACCGACAACGATAGTTCAGGTATACATGCCGACATCGCAAGCTGAGGATGAACAGATAGAGAAAGTGTATGAGGATATTGAAAGGGTAATGCAGTATGTAAAGGGGGACGAATATCAAAATAGTCATGGGCGACTGGAACACAGTTGTAGGGGAAGGTTCAAAAATGGTTCAAATGGCTCTGAGCACTATGGGACTCAACTGCTGTGGTCATCAGTCCCCTAGAACTTAGAACTACTTAAACCTAACTAACCTAAGGACATCACACACATCCATGCCCGAGGCAGGATTCGAACCTGCGACCGTAGCAGTCGCACGGTTCCGGACTGCGCGCCTAGTACCGCGAGACCACCGGGGCCGGCGTAGGGGAAGGAGTAGAAGAAAAGGTTACAGGAGAATATGGGCTTGGGACGAGGAATGAAAGAGGAGAAAGACTAATTGAGTTCTGTAACAAGTTTCAGCTAGTAATAGCGGATACCCTGTTCAAGAATCACAAGAGGAGGAGGTATACCTGGAAAAGGCCGGGAGATACGGGAAGATTTCAGTTAGATTACATCATTTTCAGACAGAGATTCCAAAATCAGATACTGGATTGTAAGGCGTACCCAGGAGCAGATATAAACTCAGATCACAATATAGTAGTGATGAAGAGTAGGCTGAAGTTCAAGACATTAGTCAGGAAGAATCAATACGCAAAGAAGTGGGATACGGAAGTACTAAGAAATGACGAGATACGTTTGAAGTTCTCTAACGCTATAGATAAAGCAATAAGGAATAGCGCAGTAGGCAGTACAGTTGAAGAGGAATGGACATCTCTAAAAAGGGCCATCACAGAAGTTGGGAAGGAAAACATAGGTACAAAGAAGGTAGCTGCGAAGAAACCATGGATAACAGAAGAAATACTTCAGTTGATTGATGAAAGGAGGAAGTACAAACATATTCCGGGAAAATCAGGAATACAGATATAAAAGTCGCTGAGGAATGAAATAAATAGGAAGTTCAGGGAAGCTAAGACGAAATGGCTGCAGGAAAAATGTGAAGACATCGAAAAAGATATGATTGTCGGAAGGACAGACTCAGCATACAGGAAAGTCAAAACAACCTTTGGTGACATTAAAAGCAACGGTGGTAACATTAAGAGTGCAACGGGAATTCCACTGTTAAACGCAGAGGAGAGAGCAGATAGGTGGAAAGAATACATTGAAAGCCTCTTTGAGGGTGAAGTTTGTCTGATGTGATAGAAGAAGAAACAGGAGTCGATTTAGAAGAGATAGGGGATCCAGTATTAGAATCGGAATTTAAAAGAGCTTTGGAGGACTTACGGTCAAATAAGGCAGAAGGGATAGATAACATTCCATCAGAATTTCTAAAATCATTGGGGGAAGTGGCAACAAAACAACTATTCACGTTGGTGTGTAGAATATATGAGTCTGGCGACATACCATCTGACTTTCGGAAAAGCATCATCCACACAATTCCGAAGACGGCAAGAGCTGACATGTGCGAGAATTATCGCACAATCAGCTTAGCAGCTGATGCATCGAAGCTGCTTACAAGAATAATATACAGAAGAATGGAAAAGAAAATTGAGAATGCGCTAGGTGACGAACAGTTTGGCTTTAGGAAAAGTAAAGGGACGAGAGAGGCAATTCTGACGTTACGGCTAATAATGGAAGCAAGGCTAAAGAAAAATCAAGACACTTTCATAGGATTTGTCGACCTGGAAAAAGCGTTCGACAATGCAAAATGGTGCAAGCTGTTCGAGATTCTGAAAAAGTAGGGGTAAGCTATAGGGAGAGACGGGCCATATACAATATGTACAACAACCAAGAGGGAATAATAAGAGTGGACGATCAAGAACGAAATGCTCGTATTAAGAAGGGTGTAAGACAAGGCTCTAGCCTTTCACCCCTACTCTTCAATCTGTACATCGAGCAAGCAATGATGGAAATAAAAGAAAGGTTGAGGAGTGGAATTAAAATACAACGTGAAAGGATATCAATGATACGATTCGCTGATGACATTGCTATCCTGAGTGAAGGTGAAGAAGAATTAAATGATCTGCTGAACGGAATGAACAGTCTAATGAGTACACAGTATGGTTTGAGAGTAAATCGGAGAAAGACGAAGGTAATGAGAAGTAGCAGAAATGAGAACAGCGAGAAACTTATCAGGATTGATGGTCACGAAGTCAATGAAGTTAAGGAATTCTGCTACCTAGGCAGTAAAATAACCAATGACGGACGGAGCAAGGAGGACATCAAAAGCAGACTCGCTATGGCAAAAAAGGCATTTCTGGCCAAGAGAAGTCTACTAATATCAAATACCGGCCTTAATTTGAGGAAGAAATTTTTGAGGATGTACGTCTGGAGTACAGCATTGTATGGTAGTGAAACATGGACTGTGGGAAAACCGGAACAGAAGAGAATCGAAGCATTTGAGATGTGGTGCTATAGACGAATGTTGAAAATTAGGTGGACTGATAAGGTAAGGAATGAGGAGGTTTTACGCAGAATCGGAGAGGAAAGGAATATGTGGAAAACACTGATAAGGAGAAGGGACAGAATGATAGGACATCTGCTAAGACATGAGGGAATGACTTTCATGGTACTAGAGGGAGCTGTAGAGGGCAAAAACTGTAGAGGAAGACAGAGATTGGAATACGTCAAGCAAATAATTGAGGACGTAGGTTGCAAGTGCTACTCTGAGGTGAAGAAGTTAGCACAGGAAAGGAATTCGTGGCGGGCCGCATCAAACCAGTCAGTAGACTGATGAAAAAAAAAAATTATTTTCTCTGAGTTATTCACTCTTGTATAGGAAAATTCTCTTCTATTTTTCACGTTATATGCGAGCTGTTACTACTTTTAAGACTATTTAGATCAATTTCTATATTTATTGAGTGGTAATTCTGTGCTATTTGGTGGTGAGAATGTGTTGAATGGAAGTTTTTAGGTTTTAATGTGCTGAGATGCTCTGTATATATGGCTTTTAAGTTTCTACCTGCTTAGTCTATGAGTGCAGATTGTAAGTTGATAGATACCAGATAAGCTATATTATAAATGGAACTTGTTCTCCAATCTTTCTTTTGGAAGCGAGGAAAGAAAAAAAAAAAGAGAGAGAAGAAAGAAGAACATCCAAAAGAGATTTAATCGCGAAAACAAAGTTTGTGTGCTTTCTCCAAAAGTGACATGGTGAGACCGTGACTATTTACAGCAAAGTGAAAGGTAATTTTAAATGTGCCTAGGAAACTGAAGAACTGGTTCGAAACCGGTAACCGGTAACGGCGCTAGTTTTTCTTGATAAATAACTTTACTAATCACGGGTGGTTAGGTTGCTGTTTTTACTTTTTTGTTTGACTTTTTCTATGTTTTCGTCGGGAAGAGGCAACGTTAATATTAACTTGTTGCCAAAAATACCAACAGTTAACCGGCATTACTACCTGTAAGTTCTACAACAATTAAAAGAGCCACTTGAAGAAGAAACAGCCTGTAAGATAACTGTCAATGGATTAACACCACGACCACCACCACGGCATGCACTCATGGCCAGACTTTTTCGGCCTAAATAAATGGAGACTGGTTTTGCACCCACTGTATCTAACTGATCTAACCCTAAGAATTTCTCCTGTTATATACAAGAAATAGGGATCAGAAAGGAAAGCGTTTTCTCGACGTAAAATTGGCGTTAATGTAAACAACCACAGCGAACTAATCGAGACCTCTGCATGAATGATGGATAGTCATATGATTCAAAACAGTGTGCAAAAGAGGCTTCTAGTAAGAGAACTACAGATGTTTTAAAACACATTATTTAGAATCATTGGCCTCCAGTGTTCCGTCTTTTTTAATTTCTTTTATCTACATGTATCAACACGTGCGTTTTTCAAGGGCACGTGTTACGTTTTTGACCATTATCAATGGCACATTGTTCTGGCATGTCTTCAGTACACCATTTGTCCAACCCCAAATGAATGAGGTGAATTATTTGTAATGAAATAGCAGGGATAATGTTTTGAAACTGATGCGCAAAATAAACATGTTCGATAGCTGTAAGGTGGAAACAATTTCCCTTGTACACTTACGATTGTAGCTATGGACCACTCGCATTCCATCAAAACGTGAGTAGCCTCAACCAGTCAAACAATATGCCTGAAAACTCTACTTATAACTCTTGTTTCCCCTGAGGTTATATGCGAGGCTGACGAGAAAGGGAGGAAAACAGCGGGGTGGGGCTCTATTCCTAAGGGACACACCCAACGTAACAGAGGACGATTTGACATGTTCTTTAAACAATTTATACAGTTTGTAAATAGCGCGATTGTACGAAAGGTAAGATTATTGAATTTTCAATTTCTGTAGGGAGCTATACGATCTTCTCTGTTTGAAAGCAGTGAGGAAGGGTAGCAACATTAAATTACGGAGTGCGGATTTCCTTCACCTTTGAGTCTTTATCCTTTTTATTATACGCCCACATCTATACTCGTGAAGCCATCTTTTGTTTGTGGCGAAGTGTATTTCCGGTACCGCTACTGAAGTGACCGGCGCCGCGTCCAGTGCAGAGAAACTAGCACCCAGGTAGACAATTAACAACAAGATTTTTGCAAGTAACAAAAAAATTCAGTCTTCTCCGCTTTAGAATACAAATTCACAAGAACACATCAGTTTTTCCACGTGACTCTTCTTTTATGACGCCATATTTACTCAAATATGATAGGTAAGTGGTTCTTACACCCGCAGCGATAATTTTCTGACATTAGACGATAAGTGTACCAAGTTTGATTGAAATCACTCCAGTGATTTAGGAGGAGATATGGAACATACACACTCATGCATGCATACGGAACTGCGTCCTGACTAAATGTGAGAGGAATACTCGGTTACTGAGGTTGAACCGCTTGCCATCGTGTGGAGATTCTAGCAGTTTTAATTCTTTTTGCATGGGAGAACAACCTGCGTCTTTATCCGTTCGGACGGACTTTCAAATAAGCGCGCCGCCAGTTACAACGCCGGCCGCGTTTCCTAAAGCAGCCACAGCGGCACGATGGCGCTGCTGCGAACGATTACGCAGCCGCCGAGATGCAAGCTTCGCCGCTCCAGAGCACCAGCGGCGAATCTGCTTGAGTTCGGACATTCGTGCTCTGAGCTCATTTTGTGTGTTTGCAGTTGAATAGCACTTACAGACTTTCTTAGCGGCTGGGGCTCCCCATCTTTTGAATAGACATTGTACCGAGGACTGTCAGCTTTATAAATCTTTTGTAATTCTATATATTTCTACATTCAAAGTTACTGTTAACAACTGACGTCGCAAATACAGCAAAAAAGTTATGTATTATTTTTATTAATTGATACTGAATGTAGAATAAATTATTATCTCAATTGTCTGTTCATCAACAGCATCTGTTCCTTGCTCCTGTATCCATTAAGGAACCACACAGCGCACAAAGCAAGACATATCATTGAAACGTTCCCTTAGAAAAATTATACATGACTGTGCTTAAACTGACACACAATATTTTCAGCGCAACGCAATCTGACTTTCAATAATCCCTACAAAAGAATGGCCCTGACTAACATTAACCTATACCTTTCACAAATCACTTACCCCACAAAAATCTTCGTTACTCGAACTACTGCAATACAGCGAGCGCCACTACTGCCAGTTAAATAAAAGATTCAAACTACTGAAGGCACTAACTACTGATAGGCAAAGTTAGCAAATGAAAAATTTTGATAGACAACAAACAATGTATTTACCTTAACAGTGTTCAAAAGTCATAATATATATATCAGTTCATGATATCCAGTCTTACAAATTTACTGTCTCTGTCCAGATCATCCGCTCTCAAAAATCCGCCATCTCACTCCACACATCCACCACTGCTGGTGGCTCACCTCCAACTGCGCAACGCTTTGCGCTGTTAACAGCCAACTGCCCAACACTACAATAGCCAACAACAATGCAAACCAGCCACAGACTGCATACAGCACGGCCAGTGATTTTCATGCAGAGCGCTATGTGGTGTTACCAATAAAAGACCTAAACAGCCTACTTACATAGCCCCAATGCTCTCCACAAAAAATTTTATAAATTGTTTTGGGCAGTGGACAATACAGATTTGAAAAAAAAAATTCATAATTACAATAACAAAGAAATCAAATGTACACACTTATTGATACAATGTTGGTCAAAAGCTAAAATTTTCTCACAGTCCGTAAAGACAGTCCTGATCGTTCATCACAGTAAAATTGCAGTGTTTTTCTCAAAGTATGAGCAGTAAAAGAAAATGCACACGGAAGAAGTGGATTTCCATGCAGTCTTGAAGAAGCAGAGTTGTCCTTCCAACGGAAAGACAGTCCTGACTCTTGACATGCAGTCAGGTAATCGGCCACAACAGAGCAAACCCACAGCAGAGTCATTCGAAGTTTTGAAGAATATTGGTAGGTAGGTCATCACAGAACAGACCCACTGTAGTCCTCCTGGTAGAGATTATGGTATTGGTGGGCCACCAGAGGTGCAGACCCACTGCAGTGCTTGTAGAAATAATGGTGTTGGTGGGCCATCAAAGGTGCAGACCCACTTCAGTCCTTGTAGAGATGGCCAGCAGCCATCTGTTGCGACTGTGCAGGTGCACAATCACCATCAAAGAGTCTTGCGGACAATATAGCAAGTCCCTGAACCACCACTTGTGCACTCACAAAAAATGTTTTTTTGAAATGTCCTTAGAACCAGCAATGCTGTTAACCAGTCCCTTGCTGAATTATTAACACACGTGCAAACACTAACAGTCCCATTTTCTCACATATTGTGCGTATACTATGACCAACAGAAACGTGTGCAGTGAAATGTAACTTACAAGTTACTTAATTTGATGAACTGGTGTCAATTACAATTTTAAATTCACGACATGAGAATACAATTACAAAGGTACAAAAATACATCATTAAAGAACATAACAATATAGATAACATTTGTAGTAATACAGGCTTTACAAACGAATAGAAATAAACATATACATCAGTGTTACAGGATTTATGACATAAGTAAATATATATAATAATGAGAATAGTTTCCGAAACATTAATTTCACACATGAGCATTCAAACAGAACAGAATTAATAATGTCTAAACATCTTTACAATTTGAATAAGATATTATTAATTCAAATTATATTTGAGAATAACAGTATTCCTCATCATAGTGAATGTGGCTTAGTACTAGAAAAATTCTACAACATAAATCTTATTAGCTAAACACATAAAGACAGGAAAAACACAAATACACAAGGGTACACAAACACCTAGCGGAATAATACAAAAGGAAAGGACAGGGTTCGTTTTCAGTGTAACATTTGGTACTGCAGTCCAACCCAAAACTTCTTCCCTAGATCTTTCCTCTTATTTCAACATTTGCTGCTGCTGCTACAAAAAAATCCTATCTAACCCTATTAAATAAATATTTGACATTGTACAATACTCATTTTTTGCCCAAATCTTTTTCTTATAACTTCTCAATGCATTCTTTCCCTATTCTTCATAGTTAGTTTCTTATATAGTCTACCCCCTTGTAAGCTAACTTAAGTTTACTGAGCTCAGATATATATACTAAGGGACGAGGGAATGGAGCAACATACAACAAATTAACACAAACAGCAATGACAAAAAAATACAAACTGGCAAAGCTAGCAGCAGTAAATCTAAATTAGCAAAGCAAATGCAACACTACAACTAATATTAGGCAATGTGCAGCAAATAAGAAAAATAAATAAGTATTAAAACTGGCTTAACAGAGTAACACAAAGCGAAATTCAGTAGCACTATGCCTGGCAAACAGCAGCAGCAAATGCAACAACTTATACCTAAATATGACAAAGCTCAAACAGAAAAAATAGTACACTAAAGACAACAATGCATATGACGGAAATGTCTGTTCACATCTTAATGTCTATGTAACTAAAGTGATGCACTACAATAACTTATTCTACAAAAAATTACCAAGTACTTTAAAAGAAAATTATATATGCAGTTACTGTTATTAGTCCCTTCTTGTTGTTCTTTCCATTCCAAGTGCTTCTTTTTCGAAGAATGTGGATCATACAATTTTTATTTAATAGATCTGTTGACAGAAAGTGTTCACATTAGCACATGCACTTAATTTTATTTTATATAACCAATGCTGCAACACAGCTGGAAACCAGATATCAAATGAAATAAGCAACTATGCAAAGCAAAGCTTAAAAACATCATTCAATAGTCATGTGGCATTTCATAAGTCAGTAGAAATTCTCCTAAGTCTCGTAGAAAGACACTTGTCATAATCAGGTGTGCAGATGTAAGAATATTTCCCATCAATTCGTAAGCATATCAGCAAGTAGTACAAAGTACGTGCTCCACAGTATAATCTTATGTTTCCAAGTAACAGCTTGTTGTATTTGCGATGCTTTCTACAAAGGAATGTCAACAGCGAGATTAATGGCCTCTTTTTTTCTCAACCTAATGGATTTTTCTCCAGGCGGCTGGCACAGCTGGCCACTCGCAACACATTACGTCAAGGTCACTTGGCTTTCTTACCGAAATATTTACGACAGCAGTTTGCACTATAGTGACAGTCTCATATAAAAATTTCACATGTTGAAAATTTGCGTTACAAATGTGTAGAAACAAAATCCTATAAATACAACAGTTTCGAAAAAATTTTCGCCGGCATTGTGATACATTCACGCATTTACACACATTTCATAACTCTTAAATTACGATTCTTTGTTTCCAACATCCTTTTTCACAAATCAGAGTCGCTAACCACTACTCATTATTCCTTACCTTATTATACATATATATTCATCGACACTTCTTCAATATTCCATCATAATAAATTCCTCATATAGCATCAGCTTACTGATCATAAACATACCTCAACAGCATAATACACATTGTCATCGTAATAATATCATTACACCTCAGTCAAATCTCAAAATCGTCGTAGCTTCCTCCAATAATTTCAAAACCTAAAAAAATTCTCTGCTCATTTCAATAGTGTCATCTACCTCAAACGTACTTTAAAAATCATGATCCCATACCAAATACATCATTCATAGCTCTCATAGTATCACAGTGGTTCCGAAAAAATATGAACAGTTCACAAAGTACGGACAAAATACAATTTCATACGTGTGAAGTTATCCAACGGTGTAATTACGTAAACATCTGTCACTGACGTAGTAAAAAAATGTTTGTCTCTCTCAGTTAAGTAATCAGATAGCTGTGTAATTCTGTGTTGGAGAAATATGGTGCCGGTGTATAAAGTTGTATAAGCAAATACCATATTAGCTAGAACTCCCTGTGCTTGCCAAACACATGGTGCACGATGTATGCGTGTACCCCCCTGAGGATTAATGTAATTATACACTCAGGTGTTACAGATTACAGCAATGGAATGAAATGTATAACGGAAAACTTTGTTTGTAATTCAAAAATCTTTAAAAATAAATGTTTTAAGTACAAAATTAATTACTCAAATACGTGTACTGACGCGCTAAATTGCACGTCTTGTTGGAACATAATCTCTGTCATTACTTAATGGTAAAAAATGTGCCAAGTGTCATAATTATCGTCAGCCGTAAGCAAAGTTCTGTGGAAGTCAATGTACTTACCTCGTAATAAACAAAAGCGAAATGCTATGCGTATAGATATCGTAGTTATTACGTACAGTACCGTGATCAAGAAAGTACTACACTGTAACGTATTGTTGTGCTACAAAAAAGGCTGTGTAATTGTAGCTATACCACAAAAGTTACTACTAAAACATGTTTTACTTTCCAGAAGAATTCAGAAAAACTATGCAGATATAAAGCAGATACAGCACAAAAGCAACAATGTAAATTGTGTCACACATTAGTAGCGTCGTGATATAATCGTATAGCTGTCAAAGAAACCAAATACTAAGTCATCTTTAATCCCACAGAAAGTACTTCAAATAAAGAATGTCTTTTCAAGTAAACCAAAAAGTCGCATGAAAATCTCATTAGCACTGCCGGTATATGTTCTAAGTATGTGAGCCTTATAGCCGTTACGTGATAGTGCAACTAACAAGCAAGAAAGTACAAATAACAACACTGTGTCGTCTGTTCACTATAACAATGCATTCGTAATTTCTGTTTAAATAAGTTCTCTTGGTTCTTGACTGGATATTTAACTTCAAACATTGTTGCATGTTAACAGTTTCTAAGTCTGACAAAGCATACTAGAAACGTGAAGTGAAAAGTTTTATGGCAAAGACAAAGTTAAAAAGCAGATTATCTTTCAATAAACGGTTTTACATGTGAAATGTGGTGTAGACCTTTACTCTTCCTAGTACGCAGAGTTTCAACTTCAACGCAATTATCATGTGGTATATGACGGATTCTGTAAGGTCCATTGTAAATCAGAAAGAATTTGTGACTCAAGTGTTTCTTCTTATGTGACAATGAATGAGCTTTAATGAGAACTTTCTGACCAATATATCATTTCTTTGCATTTGCTTTACCGTCTACCTTTCTCCTTTTGTCTGCTGCAGAACTTATATTTTTAATAGCCAAATCAATTATGTCTTTGAGTCGAAGTTTACGTGTATTCGGAAAAGGTACAAGCTCTCTGATTCTGTTCGGTGGTTCTTCATTCTTCAGTACAAGAATAGGTGGTAAAGCAGTGGAGTCATGAGGCATTTCATTCAGCACGTTTTGAAATAAGTGTAAATATCTGTCCCAATGCTGATGTTTTCTGTGACAATAAAGTCTGCAAAGCTTATTGATTTCTTTCATAATCCGTTCAGACGGGTTACAATGTGGTGAGTACAATGAAATAAAAACAGGTTTGATTTTATGGTTCAGAAGCATGCGTGACCAAACACCAGATCTAAATTGCGGTCCGTTATCTTAAATGACTTTACTAACGTGTCCAACTTCACCTAAGAAATTTTTAGCAAAGGCGTTGGATACAGACCGTCCAGTGGCTTTACGTAACGGAGTGAAAGAAACAAATTTTGAAGTAAGTTCAACAGCGACTAGAACGTACGAAAATCCTTTCGATGTTCTGACAAGGGGTCCCAAGAGATCAACAGCAGCAAATTCTTTTAATTTAGAAGGAATGATAGGAAACAACGGAGCACGATGTGAGATAGTAGATGGTTTCGCCTTTTGACAAAGTTTACAAATAGACAAGACTCTTCGAATTCTCTTTTCCATATTGTTAAAATAACAAGTCGTTCGAAGACTATGATAACATTTTCGTGGACCAAAATGTGCGTAGCTGAAATGAATGTACCAAATGAGCTTATAAACAAAATCGTCTGGAATGCAAAGTACCCATAGCTTGTCATCAACAGAGCAGCGTTTGAAGAGTATGTTGTTTCTAACCAGATAATAATGCCGAATCTAAGTGTGCGTCTTTTCATGCCATTTACATTCGATGTCTTTCCAAATCGGATCTTTATCTTGTTCATGAGCAATGTGGTGATGAAATTTTCAAAGGCGACTTTCTGAATGTAAAGAATACTGAAATTTTTCTCGAGGTTGCCTTCTATGTTACTTTTCTCAAGCCCAGCCCGTGCGCGTGCCAGTGCGTCCGCAACAATGTTCTCCTTGCCGGGAATGTAGACTATTGTGAAGTGGAATTCTTGCAGAAACAATGCCCAACGTTTTTACCTGTCATGATTTAATTTTGAAGACATAAGAAATTGTAATGCACGATGATCACTGTATACTTTTAAGTGCTTGCCAGAAAGAAAGAAACGGAATTTGTTAAATGCCCAAACGATAGCTAAAGCTTCTAATTCAGTAACGGAATAATTTTTTTCAGATTTTGTCAGCACTCGGCTAGCAAAAGCAATGGTTTTCTGAACAGTAGTGTCATTTTCTATGGCTTCTTGAAATAAATGGGCACCAAGACCGACTTTAGAAGAATCCGTGCTAAGGCAGAAATCTTGTGACAGATCTGGATGAGCTAGCATTGGCGAGTTAAGTATCAATTCTTTCTAAGAATTGAATTCCAACTGTGCTTGTTCGTCCTAGTTCCAAACAGTATTTTTTCCAGTGAGAGAACAAAGTTGTGGTGTAACTAGAATTTGCATATTCAGAAAACGATGGTAAAAATTTATGAGACCTAGAAAACTTGAGAGGTGGGTGGTCCGGTGGCAGGCGGGCTCTGCTGATCTTGAAAGGGTTAAGCTGACGAGTGTGAGGGAGTCGAGTGAATGCTTTCCAAACGCCAACATTGTCAAAAGATACGCTCGCAGAGGCCTGAAGGGGCGGCTGGGCTACAGATTTTGTTACTTCGCAGAAACTTAGCGAAAACCCTTTATGGCGGGCTACCAGCGAGGCGTGGGAATGACTTGTGTTCCCAGGCAGTTCCCGCGTTTTCTGCAAACTCGTAACTGTGATTGGCTTGCTCAGGGCATAGCTCCGTGACGTAGCAAGATCGGCGCAGAAATTGGCGGCAAGAATCTCCATTGGTGGAATGGTAGTGCTTCAGCAATAGAGGGGAATTTTCTGCCGGTTTTCGAGTTGCTGGTTGGAACGTTTAACCACGGCCACTGTCGTGGGGGCGGGAATGTTCTGTGTTTGGCTTGTACAGGTGCTCTTGAGGGGTCGGCTCTCGCCTTTAAGTTGGAGTAGGTTAAAAGACTGAGCTCTCGCTGCTCTGGACAGCCTGCCCTCCGTTGGCTGTCTAATATACTTTTATTTAATTGTAACTGTTTGACGAAGTTGCTGAAGTTTCGACTTCAACGTAACTTTCCGAGTACAGTTGGCAATTGAGCGTTCTGCGTACAAGCGGCCTATGTTGTCTGTCTTGAGCAGTTTTGGCTAAAGTTGACTGTATTGGAGTTACAGTGTGACTTGTTAAAATCAATCACTGTACTGTCAGTGATTGTGTGGCGAGCCTTCTTCGTCTCCCTCGGAGGCGCATTTGTATTGCTAGGAAGTCTTTAGTCTGGAACAACCAGGCCAGGATAATTTGTTTCGGGCTATATTCGCGACATTATCATCACCACGACGGGACGTCGAAGCAACCAGCCATCGCCTCCGGTACGCCAGATCGTGTTCTTGCAGTTAAGAAGACAGTTTGGTAATGTATGTGCGCAGCACCGGTAGATAGGGATTTTCCTAGGTGATAATCAGAGCTAAGCAGAGCGTGTCTGTTCGTCTTTTTCTAACTTTTTTCTGTCTTGGGTGTTCATTGTCTGAATTCTCACTACAGTAGCAGCAATTTATGTTGGGTTGGCTGTGTGTTTCTCTTAAGATTTGAGTTGCAAGGAATTGGCTCCACATACCACTACGTCATAAATGTCACAATCTAGTTTAGGGACAACTTCACCATCACAGCATTTATTTGAGTATCCAATTTGAGCCAATTTGATGTATTGTAAAATGTTTCATGTGTTTTGATTATTATTTTGATTTTAGTCATAATAAATCATGTTGTTATTTTGGACAGAACTTTCATTCTGTTAATCGGTAGAGCAACCCTTTCATTTCTCACTACGTTAATGAAACTTTCCTTTATTTAACTTATTTATCAAATTAAATTATTTCATGTGCCAAACTCTTTTCTACTCCACTTGCAGGGTCGATTACAGTCAGTTCGCGTTTCTTTTTTTTAATCCATGTGCAACAGCAAAAGTCGGAGTTAGAATATGGGGGGCATAGGGCATTCTTTATATATGAAGATTCTGGAAGAATTTAGTGTTAAATACACTGTTAGCCCTGGCACCTCGCATAAAATGTCGACCCTTAGCCTCGGATTTTTCCTGTGCATCGCTGATAAGCAAGCAGTATTATCAGTAGGAACACTCAAAATTTTTTACTTAATTTTTTATTTATTAATACCCAAGTTTTCTGTTAGATCCGCGTTTAGTTTTTAAGTAGCGGCGCATGATTACAGTTTTTGTTTTCAGTGTATATATTTTTTTTGTTCATTGTTTTTTGTGTTTCGTTGATGTGGTGTCCGTACCACATCGCACTTTGTCCGATTTGTGTGCGGTTTCTGTACCACATTAAATTGTGCTTGTAATTACAGCATTGCAACAGCGTTGTTGAAATTTTATGTCTATGTGTAAAAATACAGGGAGTAGATTATTTTTATTGTGTATTTTAGATAAATTTTGTTTCTCATGAATGATCACGAGAAGTAAGGCACAACTATTAGTGAGCGAAGCTAAAACAAAAGTGGATACTATAATGGATAAGGGGCACATTACTGACGGGGATAGTTTCGGAGATGAGATGGGCACATTTTTAGCAGGACAGGACTACAGGGTCATCACCGTCCTCATCAATGATTGGGACGCGAACTTAGAGCAACGTCGCGGCCGTGATTATGAATAGTGAGGTAGAGGATGAAACAGAGACAGGCACACAGGTCGAGACGGTAGCAGAAGTTTATAATCAAACGAACGAGAGCAGACAGGGGCCAGCTCGGTCACGTCAGAGCTCTAGCGCCCAGGTGTCCAGAGTTACATCGCCCATGTGTGACGAGGATCAAAAAGATGACATAAATCCAATACTGAGAGCTTCCTACGATCAATGAAAGAAGAAGCTGAAGAACAACGTGATAAGGAGAAAGAAGAAGCTAACGAACAGCATAAGAAGGACACTGAGGCAATAATTTCGCATATAGGGGAAATTCGTGGGGAATTACTAACAATAAAGAAAGAATGTGGAGATGCAAAACAAATGTCAATGGTAGCACAAAAAGTAGCAGGCCTAGCCAAAACGGCAGGAAAAGGGGCAATGAAAATCTCAAAAGCAACTTCTCAACTCGCAGGGCGCTTGCGACGTGCGTCACAAGCCCACTCAAAATCCCTAGCGGTCTTAAAAACTCAAGGTAATATTGCGGTTACGAACATCACGAAACGAATGAAAGAAGTAGAGAGTCGAATAGCAAAACTAGAGCGAAACGGGCACACGAGCACTGCGCGTTCGGATTCCAATGATGGAGTACACAGAATTGTTTCTCCGAGGAAAAGCCCGCCGTGCTCTAGCCCAGTGACAGAGTGCGGAACAAACAGTGCACACGCCGAAACAGCGAGTAGTAGCTCCAATAATAGTAGCCCACTTAGGAGAGTGAATTCGGAATGCCACTTCCACTGTGATACAGAGGTAGCACATCACAGTTATCAGCAAGATAGATCAGGACACTCAGCAGACCTGAAAGTATCGGAAACGAGTGACAACACCAGTGCGAGGATCGGACAGGATTTTGATCAGAATCACTTCCTGTCGATACTAAAATTGCAGAAGTTCAAAGATAATGGACGGTCGATGCATCCGAAGAGCTGGGTGATGCAATTTACAAATCCATTACCGTCGTCATGGCCAACCCAGGCAAAATTAGAATTGATGTGTGGACACATCGAAGGACAAGCCGCGGAAAAGACGCAGGGTGTGGCAGCGACGTGTCGGACTTATTAGGAATTTGTTGGTGCATTCCTGCGGACCTACTGGTCAAAGGAAACGCAAGACAGTATTAAAGAGGAAATAATATTTTGTCCTGAACTGGAATTGTCCGGGCATAGGAGCGAAACCAAATTTTTTGATGATTTACTCAAGAAGAATCAGTTTTTAGATAGTCCATATAGCACTGGAGAAATCATTAAATTTTGCTTTTCCAAATTGCCAGTTAGGTATCAACAGACACTTATCGGGAAGTGTGGATCTGACATAGAAGCATTCAAGAGTCTATTGCGCGAACTCGAAGTAGTCTTTGATAAACAAGACGCAAAGGACAGGAAGAAGGCACAAAATAACAAATACCACGGGCCAGCAGGGGAAGACAACAACAGATCGCATAATCGCACTGGTCAGTTAGGAAACCAGGGTTACGGAAATCAAGTTTACGCTATTCAAGGTTATGGAAACCAGAGACACGGAAACCAGAACGTCAGGGAACAGGGTCAATCTAGACAAGGAAGCGGGGACAGGAGGAATAATGAACGGCAAAGCGACCGTAATTGGAGAGAGAGAAAACAAGGACAACAGGAGAACCAGGAGATTGAAATTAGACCTGGAAATCCTAATGCACATCAGAGGAGGGGGAGTCTGACAAGGGATAGGCGCTAGTCCATAGGACTCCACCACATCTCTCACACAAAGAAGTTTGTGGAATAATAGTAGTTTAAGTGGTGTACATAGTAGAATAGGCAAATATATGAATCTTTCTTCGGGGAACAATAATCGTTGCATTAATAGATTAAGATTGTTAAAGTATTATCACGCTGCGTTGTCTTGTAAAAGAATTTTCGGCTGCTAGTCTTTTTTTTTTTTTTTGTTTATGTTCGCGACTTCCAATGTCGATGGAGTAGGAGGCACTACCATTCCATGAGCAATGTTTTTGTCCTTTCCTGTCTGGTGTCCATGTTGAGGGATAATGATGAGTGAGGAGATGTCGCACAAACGGGCGCATACAAGAACGTGCTCCTAGAAGCGTTCTGGGATGTCGTGATACGCTCCATAGAGGCCACAACCAGTTGGCTGGCTCAAATGGCTCTGAGCACTATGGGACTCAACATCTTAGGTCATAAGTCCCCTAGAACTTAGAACTACTTAAACCTAACTAACCTAAGGACATCACACACACCCATGCCCGAGGCAGGATTCGAACCTGCGACCGTAGCAGTCCCGCGGTTCCGGACTGCAGCGCCAGAACCGCTAGACCAACGCGGCCGGCACACACAACCAGTTCGTGAGACGTTCATACCAATGCTTGCAGGCATGCGTCAGTGCACTGCAAGATTGTAGTATGTTGCGTGATTTCGAGGATGAATATGGGCAGTATAGTTATTGCAGAGATGCGCCAGCATCGTTGTCTTGCAAGTCGGGGTGAACCTGTGAGCATTTGACTCCAATGGTGCCCTAGACGGTAGAAATGCGGGCATAAAGCCTAACATGCCAATGTGCTGGTTGGGGATTTAGCGTGCTGCTTGTGACTGTCACAGGCGAATAACCAAGGAATTATACTCGGTGATTGGTGACATACTGCGTAGCTGGTGTTTGGTGGGCGACAGAATCCTCAACAGGAACCAGTCCTGGCTTGGTCATATTACATTGCCTCTGGAAAGGGGCGCTTTGATCGCGAAAAAGTTTCAGTGAGGCGTAGTGAGAACTCGGAGGCCATGTCGTATGACGCGCACATCACTGTCGTCAATAGCGGCGAGCAGCGAGGCGTCTCAGCGTAACAGGAATTATGGTAGAGTATTGTATAACGTAAAAAAAAAAGGTACGATACTAGGATAAGTTAAACCGTAGGGTTTAACAATAAATAGATTAATATTATTGGGTTTTCTACCACAAGTAGGAATGTTTGGCGCGCGCCTGTTGGGATGTTATTTTTCAGGTCATCAAATCACAGACCTGAGATGGAGGGGCGACCGGCGAGCGAACGTAGAATAGTTGCATGTTCCTTATAGCTCAGTAAAACTTCAGCCTGCATAATAACATAATTTATTCAGAAGACATAGAATGTAAATCGTTGGCATATGGTAGTTAATTCTTGAGCATGTCTACTGCCGATCTATATAAGTAATAGTAATATTGGTGTGGGCCCGCACATTTAGTTGTTCATCCAGTATAGCGTCACACACCATGTACAGTAGTGAGATCGGTCTCTACACAAATATCAAGATAGATTATATCCATGTCTAGATTAGATACACCAAGATTTTGTTATAATGATAGCCGTAGATTGATAACTATAAAATTAAAATAAGAGTGTCTGAAATGACAGACCATCAATGTATCGTTATGTAAATTTATTATAACATAGAAGGTCATGGGAAAAATTAGGCATAAGATTTTTGTCAGAACTGTGCAGATGACGGGAATCGTGGCAATGCAGAGGCCAGGCGGAGCAAAAACAAGAGGTCATTGGCTACCTGCAAGAAGGGGAGCATCAGCGCGCCACCTGACGAGAAGGGCGCAAGAGCATCCGGTCCTACAAGCTGTCAGTCATGGGGCCATATACCTGAGGGATTAGGCGGCAGACAGCCCTCGCCGGGCCACAAGCGAAAGTGTGGCTGGCCGTTGACACTGACATGCGACCAGCACGCAACAGCCAGCTAGCTCTCCGGCCGCGGCAGCCGTTTGGAGGGATTCCCTGCGGCAGACCACGTTGTCGTGAGTACACGAAGATCACATAAGGTGTCAGAACCTGCACCTCATGTGCCTCAGGACAGGAAGGGACGCTATATAATCACCTATTTGAGTGTTTACAACTCACTAGCATTGGCCGATCTGCATACACAAATCAGTATCGTGCCACAAACTCAAACAAATGAATTGTATCATTTTTAACTTCTCCTCTCACTTAGAGAGCAGTTGTAGCAATCGTCGCTCCTAGTTCGATCCTGTCTGGATCACCTCACACACTTGTGGAGTCACTCCACGTGCCATCATCACTCGTCGAACTGCAATATTGGGAAACTTAGAGTACTGTCCAGGGATAGAAGAGACCTGGACTAGTGATGCATCCCAACTAGTAGACCTCAGAGACATTTAATCGACATGGGGAGAGTCTATGTCTTCCTACCGTACTGCCGTGATCATATGCGTGGGTCTTGCTGCAATCTCAACAGCGTACTGTAGATGCTCCAGCACACCCTATTGCTGTTGCAACGACGTAGCAACAACACCCGACATTTAGCCCTATGTGATGTCAGTACTGTGGCAACATCCCTAAAGCCCCCCCTCCAATGTTCAAGACATGGAACCACGTGCATCAATGCATATGACTCAACATACCAACCCCCTCAGTGAAACTAACGAATTTGTGAAGTGCTTCGAATATTTCCAGCAATGTGATTTAGTGCCTCATTCTCAGCACAGTCGTGAACATTGCGCAATGTGCATGCACAACTTGACACCCCATGAACCTTTTTTTTTTCTTAAATTTCTTTCTCAGGTGTTGTTTTTGTAATGTATGTTACACCTTGTATGTGTTTGTGTTTTACACTGTAATTCCTATGTAAGTGATAGAGTAGGGCGCACAAATTACAAATTACTGTATTGTTCTCCACACCATGTTTTTTTTTGTATTTTGTATTTATTGTTGTGTGTATGCAAACAGTGTGCCTGAAGGCCCCATAAACTGAAGCAGATACCACCACTGTCATTGTGAATGGACCATCAGTTCAGGGAACATTTTGTAAAGGTTATTCTTGCTGCAGGGAGACAGAATGAATCGGAGGTTGTAATTAGATTCTGAAAGCTCACAAAGAGATTGTTAACTTAAAAAGTATCATGTGTGAGTGAGTTCAGGTTAGTTTAATGATTCAAATTGTTGTAACATCTTGGGCATTAAATTGTGGAGCACTCCAACTCTGATTGTAAAGAATAAGTTGCTCCATATTTGGCTCACATGCCCGGGCATATGTAGAGAGTGAATGTCTGTGTGAATCGGTGTTTGGAAGGGGCTCCCTGGGTATGGATGTGTGATGTGAGTGTTAGAGTTCCATATTAAGAAGGTGAAGTTGGCTACATAATAAATAATCCTCCCTCTATGAGCTGCATTTTTCAGTTGCAGTTATTTATTTTATAGAGTGCGGCATGTGGAGTCAGTTTGTAAGATTGTTCTTGGGCGATTGACTCACTACCTTGCTCCTAAGTGAGCCAACTGCTCACCAATTACAATCTAAAATGGTGTAGGAGCTATGAGAGGTGGCATGAGCCCCCTCTCATATTTCTGTCTTACGATCTTCCTCTCTAATTGCATGCGGTGAAAAGTCGCTATTCCTTCACACGCGGACTTCCCACGCAGCGTCTCTTGTCACCCGGGTGGTCCAGTGACAGGCGGGCTCTGCTGATCTTGGGAGGGTTAAGCCGACGAGTGTGAGGGAGTCGAGTGAATGCTTTCCAGACGCCGAAATTTTCAAAAGACACGCCTGTAGGGGCCTGAAGTAGCGACTGGGCTAGATTTTCCATTACTTCGCAGAAACTTAGCGAAAACCCTTTATGGCGGGCTACCAGCGAGGTGTGGGAATGACTTGTGTTCCCAGGCAGTTCCCGCATTTTCTGCAAAATCGTAACTGTGATTGGCTTGCTCAGGGCATAGCTCCGTGACGTACCAAAATCGGCGCAGAAATTGGCGCCAAGAATCTCTATTGGTGGAACGGTAGTGCTTCGGCAATAGAGGGGAATTTTCCGCCGGTTTTCGAGTTGCTGGTTGGCGGGCTACCAGCGAGGCGTGGGAATGACTTGTGTACCCAGGCAGTTCCCGCATTTTCTGCAAAATCGTAACTGTGATTGGCTTGCTCAGGGCATAGCTCCGTGACGTACCAAAATCGGCGCAGAAATTGGCGCCAAGAATCTCTATTGGTGGAACGGTAGTGCTTCGGCAATAGAGGGGAATTTTCCGCCGGTTTTCGAGTTGCTGGTTGGAACGCTTAACCACAGCCACTGTCATGGGGGTGGGAATGTTCTGTGTTCGGCTTGTACAGGTGCTCTTGAGGGGTCGGCTCTCGCCTTTCAGTCGGAGTAGGTTACAAGACTGAGCTCTCGCTGCTCTGGACAGCCTGCCTTCCATTGGCTGTCTAATATACTTTTATTTAATTGTAACTGTTTGACGAAGTTGCTGAAGTTTTGACTTCAGCGTTACTTACCGCGTACAGTTGGCAATTGAGCGTTCTGCGTACAAGCGGCCTATGTTGTCTGTCTTGAGCAGTTTTGGCTAAAGTTGACTGTATCGGAGTTACAGTGTGACTTGTTAAAATCAATCACTGTACCGTCAGTGACTGTGTGGCGAGCCTTCTTTGTCTCCCTCAGAGGCGCATTTGTATTGCTAGGAAGTCTTTAGTCTGGAACAATCAGGCCAGGATAATTTGTTTCGGGCTATACTCGCGACATTATCATCACCACGACGGGACGTCGAAGCAACCAGCCATCGCCTCCGGTACGCCAGATCGTCTTCTTGCAGAAAAGAAGACAGTTTCGTAATGTATGTGCACAGCACCGGCAGATAGGGATTTTCCTAGGTGATAAATCAGAGCTAAGCAGAGCGTGAATTCTCACTACAGTAGCAGCAATTAATGTTGGGTTGGCTGTGTGTTTCTCTTAAGATTTGAGTTGTAACGAATTGGCTCCACATACCACTTCGTCATAAATATCACAATCTAGTTTAGGGACAACTTCACCTTCACAGCATTTATTTGAGTATCCAATTTGAGCCAATTTGATGTATTGTAAAATGTTTCATGTGCTTTGTTTATTATTTTGATTTTAGTCATAATAAGTCATGTTGTTATTTTGGACAGAACTTTCATTCTGTTAATCGGTAGAGCAACCCTTTCATTTCTCACTACATTAATGAAACTTTCCTTTATTTAACTTATTTATCAAATTAAATTATTGCAGGTGCTAAACTCTTTTCTACTCCACTTGCTGGGTCGATTACAGTCAGTTTGCATTTCTATTTTTTAATCCATGTGCAACAGCAAAAGTCGGAGTTAGAATAGGGGGGGCTTAGGGCATCCTTTATATATGAAGATTCTAGAAGAATTTAGTGTTAAATACATTGCTAGCCCCAGCACCTCGCAAACTGCGGACTTGTTTTTTTGTGGATGGAACTGGAATGGCTCTGATTGCTTCTAACTTTTCAGGATCTGGCTGAATGCCTACAGAAGAAATAATATGTCCCAAAAACTTCACCTTTGACCTAGCGAATTCAGACTTTTCCAAGTTAACTGTAATTCAAGATTCTGCAAAAATACGTAACAAATTGTTGAGGATGCGATTATGTTGTTCCCATGAGGCTTCTGCTATTAGAATATCATCCACATATAAGGTGATGTGACGTTTTAAGAAATCAGGTAATATGGAATTTAGCCAGGGAATGAACGCTGCCGAAGAAATGTGCAAACCAAAAGGAAGTTTCCTAAATTGATAACAAACGCCGAAACAAAGAAAAGCTATGTATTTTCTACATTCTGGATGAAGTTCGATCTGATAAAAGCTGGATCTGAGATCAATAGAAGACAACACTTTTACACCATTAAAATTTTGAAGAAGTTCTTCCATCGTTTGCGGCCTGTCTGTTTCAGGAATGATGATGGTATTGATTTGTCTCGCATCTAAGACAAGTCTGATCGATCCATTTTTCTTCCCAACAACATGTAATGGATTGTTGTATGAGCTTACTGCAAGCTCAATAATTCCCTCATCAAGCATAGATTGTATTTCTGTTCTAACATGACCCTATAATGTGCTGGAATTACGTATGGTCTAACACAAAATTTAGTATGGTCACGAACACGAAATTGGTATTGAAATCCCTTTATTGTTCCTGTTTTGTGAGTAAAAACTGTGGAATGTGCTTGTAAAATCTCAAAAAGGTCCTGCCTATCAGTGTCATTACAATTATCAATTGTTTGAATTGTATTCTGAATTATCTCATTAGTATCAAATACGGCGTCGATATCATCCCTGTGCTTGTTAGTGTCCAGTTCCGTCGAAAATTCCAAACTGTTGTCTAACACAAGATAATGCCGATTAATTTCCTCATCATGGTTTGAGAGCCAATCTTCAAATTTCAAAGCTATTGACTTACCTTCTTTCTCTAAACTTATTTCAGCATTGTGAAAGTTTAAGATTGCTTTGTATTCATTCAAAAAGTCTACTCCCAATATAATTTCCGTCGACAATAATGGAACGATAAGAAAGTTCATAGAGAAGCTGTGGCTTTGACAAAAGAATTCTAAGTTGGTTTTTCCAACGATTGTACCTTGTAATTTAATCTTACGTAACGGAAGTGTGGGGCAATCGGTCGATTTGTTGCATTTGCTAAAGGTTGTTTCACTAAATACTGAAATGGGACTGCCAGGTCAAGTACTGCTGTAAATTTTACGTCATTTACTGTAATGGTAATTACAGGATATGCAACGTTGTTACGTTTTACGTCGTGTTCCTGGAGTAAGATGTCCCTACTGTCTTCCATTTTTACGTAATTACTAGCCACGGCACCTACGTCGTCAGCTTCATAAGTACGTTTTGTGGCTGCCAGCGGTGTGAGTCATTGCCTATTGTCTCTTTGTTGGCACGCGTCGTTATTGGGATTTGGAAATCTAACTTCAACAAATTCACGTTGTCGAGAGGGCCCTGCCCTGTTTGAATCCCGCCAGTTCTGATGAAATTCAGGTCTGTCGTTTTGTCGGTAGTTTACATAGTTTCTTTTTTGTCGGTCATGTGGTGGAGAATTTCTCCCGGAATTGTAACTGCGCGGTGGACCGTTGCGTCTGACGTTATTCTGTCTCCCTTGATAATAATTATTTTGGTTCCCATATTGTCTGTTTCTCTGATTGTCTCTGTGATAGTCATTACCGCGGAGAGGTGATCTTTCCCTGTAATTATTACTACTTTGCCAACCATTGTCATACGGGTGGTGTCTGTTTTGGTCACGATTTACGTTGTAAGAATAGCCTTGTCGTGTCCATTTATTATTTCTGTCATTGCGGAATTGTGACGGATGTGACCTGTAATTGTTGTGTACCTGTTTTCGCATTCCGCGATTGTCAGTGTCAATTTCCAATTCTTGTAACAGTCCCTGAAAAGCTTCAATGTCGTCTTTGCAACGTCCTGCGAAAATAATATGTCGTAAATGTTCAGGCAATTTGATTAAGCAAATGCGGATGAGTTCTGAGGGGCTGTAAGGGTGTGATAGGTACTGATTCTTTTCCAACATGTCTTCAAAATATTTCACAAGACTGGAAAATTCAGATTGTTCGAAATGTTTCATCATTATGACGCTATGTTTTACTCGGTCTTGTGTGGCCAATATGCTGAGAGGAAGGCATGATAAAATTCACTGTGGCAATCGTGAATGACCGATCGCATTCTTACAGCTGGTTCATTTTCTAAGTAGCCACACATAAATTCTAATCTGTGCTCTAATGACCAGTTAGGAGGAAAACAATGAAAGAATTGATGAAACCACGCTTGTGGATGAATGTCGTTGCCAGAATTCTTAAATGTTTTGAATTTACGTGTAGTAATGAACAGCTTATAGTCAAAGTCATCGTGTCGGCGAGTCGCATATCGGTCATTGTTACGTCGTGTCGGCGGTTAGATCACAAAATTCGGTGCACCTTGCCAATTTCTTTCATAATTTCCGAAATGCTCTGTGTTATTATTTTGTGGCTTTTCCGTATTTCGAAGTTCCTCTTCCCGTGTTGGAGCGCGAGTGTCCTCTGAAATATGTAATTCTTGTGTTACTTGTGCCAACTGATCTTGTACTTCCCGGATTTCTCTTTTGTGTTGCGTATTAATTTGATTCTGAATTTGTATAGATAAGTTGGTGAACTGATCCGGAAGTTTGGCTACTTTATCTGATAGTGAACTTATTTCCTCAGCGTGTTTTTCTGAACCAAGTTTCAGAGTGTCCATTTGTGTTGAAATTGTATCTACTGTGTCCTTTAAGTTTTCCTGAGTTTTTGCAAGTTGCGTAATCGAATCGGTAGATGCAACTGAGTCAATTTTAGCTTGCAAGGTCTCATGATTTTCATGACCAATAGTTTGCAGTTCTTTTATGGCTGCTTCGTGATTCTGTAATGTATTTTCATGCTGTGAAAAAGTAGGTTGGAAATGCTCACAAATTTGTGTTTTTACATTACAGACTTTTTGACATTTCGATTCGAATTTATGTAACTCAGTAGTTAAATCTTCACGTGTTTGTTCAAGCGTGGTGTCTAACGTTTGAAGATTTTGTTCCATTGCGTCTAACAGTTGCTGTGTGTGTTTCTGGTGTTGTTCCATTGTGTCTAACTTTTGAAGATTTTGTCCCATTTGTTTCCGCTTTCGTTCAAGCGTTGTGTCTAACCTTTGTAGCCTTTGTCCCATTTGTTGCATTAACTGTAATAACAAAGGCACTGGTGTCTGAAACATGTTCCTCAGTGCTATTCGGCAGTGCATTTGAACCGGCAATATTCGCATTTTGAAAAGCAGAAAATGTGTCTTGACGGTGTGGACGCAAAACTGAATCTACAGTATTTGCAAGATTGTGTCCTGTCATTTCGGATTCCTGGGGCGAGCTGTTGCCGACCGATCGATCGATAATGCTTCCCTGTTCATTAAATGTTTCATTGCCTACACCATTATTTGCAGCCCGCACCATTTCCCTATGCACAATTACCAAATTACTATGTTGAACATTAGTTAATTCATTACACGGTGGCGCTAACACACTGCTTTCGTCTTCACTGTAATTTCTCAGTTTACTTTGGAACCTAGTATTACGTTTTTCACACACCATAATTGTCACAATATTTCACACGATAACACAGAAAAGCACAATTTGAAGAGCAAAAATAAGAAAACACATTAACATAGCACTGAAAATAATATCTAGTTAATCGCAAGCGCAGCTGCGAAATACTTGGTGCCAATCTACATGCATGCCACAACTGTTTCACTGTACAACAATGAAAATCTACAACTACAAAGGAAATTCTCTCTATAATTACGCGCTAGCAATAAACAATAGCTACACTAATTACACAAACTACAAGAAAAAATCAGAAGATTCCAGTGAGGTATCCTCGGCTAAGGGTCGACATATGAAACGTACCCTTAGAAAAATTATACATGACTGTGCTTAAACTGACACACACTATTTTTAGCGCAACGCTGACTTTCAATAATCCCTACAAAAGAATGGCCCTGACTAACATTAACCTATACCTTTCACAAGTCACTTACCTCACAAAAATCTTCGTTACTCGAACTACTGCAATACAGTGAGCGCCACTACTGCCCGCTAAATAAAAGATTCAAACTACTGAAGGCACTAACTACTAATAGGCATAGTTAGAAAATGAAAGATTTTGATAGAGAACAAACAGTGTATTTACCTTAATAGTGCTCAAAAGTCATAATATATATATCCGTTCATGATATCCAGTCCTACAAATTTACTGTCTGTCCAGATCATCCGCTCTGAAAACTCCGCCATCTCACCATCCACATCCACCACTGCTGGTGGCTCACCTCCAACTGCGCAACGCTACGCGCTGTTAACAGCCAACTGCCCAACACTACAATAGCCAACAACAATGCAAACCAGCAACAGACTGCACACAGCACAGCCAGTGATTTTCATACAGAGCGCTACGTGGCGTTACCAATAAAAAACCTAAACAGCCTACTTACAACATAACCACCACAAAGCGTTATAGTTTTTGTTAACTGCCAAACAACTGCACTGAAGATTGCTCCAATGGACATTGTACCTCCGACAATTCTCGTTCAGTCAAGCTCGCACTGATCTCATTTAACGTCATAGCAGATACACTATCTCGATCTCCTATTGTGTTGTTTGAAAGAACAGAGAAAGAACCACAGGAATACAACTACAGCCTATTCTGCATGTACGACTGTATTTCAGCGCAATTGAATGACACAGCAAGAGAACAAGACAAGGATCCGGCACTTCATGAATTAAAAGGTAAAGTGGAGAACAGTGAACAACCAGCAATAGGATAATTTCATCTACTATCTAAGAAAATTCTGTTTCATCAGACAAGCCTAGGTGATTCAGTATGGTTATTACACATACCCAATAAACTCATTAATAAGTTAATTTGGTATACTCATTTGATCTGTGCTGTAACCCGCAAATGTTTTTTTGAAGTTGCGTTCCATTTGTTGTTTTAATAACATGGATCGGAGGAACCAGAAGTTATGCTGTGCAAACCATTCCGGAAGGCAAACTTACCCAACCATATCAAATGCCCCTGTTTCTGACTACAAGAGAGAATGTCTCTGCTAGGGGATCCCGATCTCCTAGGCGTACTAGGCAAGGTCGAGAAGCGGTTTCCATTACATTTTCGTTAAGACAGAACTGGCCACAACATTTATAAACTTTGTTCGGTTGTGTAAGGCCATCACGAAGACGATGTAGGATTCGTTCTAAGGGGGATTTTGGAAGTCGAGATAATGAGCTGAGACTGAAAATTTTCTCATGGAAGTAGAATATAACGTTGAAGTCGTGCAGAATAAGACCTGTGTTCATTTCGACTTATCACCCGAGCTCTAAAATTGAAGAAATCTTTCTGCACAAACTGTGTAGTCCTTGTATTCTGTACTGCGGCACACATCAGGCGTCGTGGGATGTCCTCCCTCCCATCTTCCAGGAAGTAAATAATAACCTCTCTCATAATGCTGTTATCCTTCTGCTGATAAGCGTCCTAAAGAACCAACAGGCAGAGGATAGAGTTTGGGAGCTGGTCGAATTCCCAACCAACCAGCATGCCTGACATAAAGAAGTAATTTCCATGACCATCTAGCGAATCCAAAACGCTAGCGAGAAAAGAAAGGAACGAGGCGATTAAAAGTCAAACTTTCGACGTTATTAAATTGATCAGAAGGTTCTCAGTAAGTCACACAGCCTGTTTAAGAAACAAAAGACATTGTGCCACAAGTTTTTACCTTCATATAACAGACCTCTCCGCATACAGAAAATCATACATGCTAACATAAGAAGGGTGAAGTCGCGGATATCTTGTGGGATACATCACATCAGTAATATAAAACCCTTCATCGAATGAAAGTGCAGGTAAGAGACAACAAGCACGGAAGGTAGGTTATGTTACTAACATAACTGGCTCATTTGAGCTAAATTTATCTTAGGACAAGAAAGATTCTGATCTTAAATTCTTAGTTAATCGTAAATTCTGAGGACTGTATAAGATGATGACTGTGTAGGATGATGAATTATGAGTGTGATGTTCGGCAGACTTCAGCTTCTGTTGTGTATCGAAAGAGCAAAAGAAGTATTTTGACGGAGTTTGACTTTCCATTGAAGTAGTATGTCTATGTTGTGAGGGGTTTATTGTGTGGCTGAGTAAATCCACATGACACGAGGACTGTTTAATTTGAGAAACTCATTGCAGTAATGAGGATTCCTTGGAGAAATTACGTGTGTCAGTGAGATAACTTGATGGAGAGCTGGGTGTTAGATGTTTGCTTAAGGCTAGAGCCTAGGCTTCATTGGCGCATTGGAATTTCAGGTGCTTGCATTTTTGCTTAGATTTCGTCGTGTGATGACCATGTTGTAGTAGAACATGTGTTGGTTAGAAAAGGGAAGTTTTGAGGTTTTTGTCCACGCCAAGCAAAGCTTTGGGACCATTATGAGGATTTATCGACACTCATTAAGCGTACGTGAGGACCCTGCGTAATGGATAACGATGTTTCATTTTAGTTTTTGTTGTAGTCAATGCAGCAAGAAGAGTGGGCACATTCCCTGAAGTATCACGATAGGGACGGAGTCACAGATACGAGAGAAAGTGACCATAGCGAAGTGTATGGCGTCCGCTAGCCATAAAAGAGGGGTATGTAAGCGGTATGTAATGAACTAACTTAATTTACTCTGTTCGTTTGTTCTGAAGTAGGTTTGAGAGGATCACCAGGCTGGAGAAAGCTGTTGGATATTAGGCAACAACCACTTATAAGGAACAGAAGCATTGTATAAACAGAAGGTAGAATGAGTCAAACCAATATTCACATGAATTAGTGATGCTCTTCGCAACAAGTCAGTACGTGACATGGATCGCCGAATAAATTAGTTGTGGGTGATGCTCACTGTAAGTTTGTAAAGTGTAAAAGTAGCGGAATTTCGTCCCCATTAAAACAGTTTAATTGTTGTTCGTTTGTATCCCGTGTTATGAAGTCAGTTACAGAGTGGACCCACTTGATCAAAAAGCGAGTACGCGATGATTTGGACAAGCAATGCGAATGGGACATGGAGAAGTCTCAGGGAGTTCGCTTAAACTCCTTAAACATTCTGGGTAGTACGGTGATTGTACTTTAGTTCGTCTAAATAATTGGGACATTTTAAACATGTTACTCTTATGCATGAATTAAGGTAGGGTACATGAAGCCATAACAGCAAAATCTGGGAAAAGAAAACTACCGTCTAAATGGCCCACCACGCTGACGGCATCTGCCGAACTAGTTACGCGGTCACAGAACTAAATAGTGATCAATTTATCTGCTTGTATCGACGGGATTATAGTGAGACCTCAGCCTCCAGTGAGACGTATATCTTTCCCAGTATTACTGTCGGAGCTGTCCGCAGCACACATTGAGACTGTGCCTTGGATTATAGCAAGTAAACTTCTGTTCTCTGCACAAGCTTTCACCTTTTAAACTTATCAGTCTGGGAAAACCTAGTTCTGAAATAATCCTTGGACGGAATGCCATGCCAGGTAATTCCTGTTCCAATATTTTGTTTCCTTTTCTCTGAGAGGACCCTAACTTCATTCCTTGGTCTTTATGCTGTCGAATAGCAAACTAGCATCTACTCTTGGGACCACATGGCTTACTACTTCTTAGCAATGCCGCTGGGCGTAACCCGTTACCCCGCTGAAAGGGCCACCGTACACTGTTCTACAGGGACAACGATGCTGCAAGATAGCAACATACGTCTTGCATCGCAACATACGTCTTCCTGCCTCAATCGTGCTCAGCAGCGACAACTCATTGGGCGTCAGCATACGAGGTGGTAGTGGCATCGGTGTACGACTATGGAGTTTGCCGTGGAGACACCGAGACGCAATGGAGACAGCAGTCAATGACTGGAGAGTACGGCACTTTCGCGTTACGAACTGTCCATATTCAAGCTCTTGTGTTTGTGCCGTGTGTGTTATGTGTGTGGAAGTTCTAGTAGCATAGCAGTTGAGCTAGGTGAATCGGTCATAACCATGTATGTAAATTATCTTTTTCAAGTTGGACTAATCATCTCTAAATGTGAGGACATTGTACTCTGTGCATTCCGTCTGTAATTTTTTATATTTATGTCTGTTTTATAGCGCGATTTCTTATGTCTCCACTAATGATCAGGTATTTGGTGAGCAAGGGAAATTTCAATATGGAGGTACTTCGGCTAAGGTGATGTGACTGTATTAGTAGGATTTGTTTTACGAAGTGTTGTATGTGAAAAATACTTTCAGTGTCTCATTAAGGGGCTCCGGAACGCCCTATACTTGCAATGTTAAAATAACGCTTATAAATTACATCTTTCCTCAAAAAGTATTTGAGGTAGGAAGTTGAACTTTTTACAGATTATTTATTGGAATATGGGCTACAACTTAACACAGGGATTTTACAAAATTTTAGTTCAGTTATTAAAGATGATTTTTTTCAATTGTAATGAAAATTCACAACATTTTTTTGCAATTTTTTATTTATATATTCAAAAATATACGGTTTTTTTGGAAAAAGGCTGTGTTAAATTATGCAGAAGGTACTGTGTAACATTTACTGAAAGTTTGAAACAAATATGTTTGGAAGATCCTTAGAAAACATGTAATTAGTATGAGAAAATAAAAGTTTTGGGAATCGAGCGAAAAAGATTGGATTAACTTTTTAGTGCATTCCAGGTCCATAGGGTGGATTATCTTCATCCTCTGCAAACTCCTCCTCCAGCTTCCTCTTGTTCCTCCTCCTGTTTACTCTTGCTTGTATTTCTAGACTCTTTACAGCCCTGTCTGCAGCCCGAAGGCGTTCCTTGTCTAAAGCAAGCATCGCTCGTACCATGTTAGAACCTATCTTCATTCCCATATTTCTAAATACCTTGCACCTTACAATGTTGCCATCATTGAAAGTCGCAACAGCATCATACACACCAAAGTGAACTGTTTCTATTCCAACAAATACAGTCTTGGGGATTCTCGACCATATAGCACTATTTACACTTTCATTGGGGTTTTGAGTTTTTCCGTGAATACACTTTTTCAACAGTTCAGGTGCTGCTAAGTCTCTGAAAATAGGTTTTATCACCTCCATTATTGCATGAGGCAGACTATGCTTATGAGTGTACACTTCACCAGTTAGCAATCATTTGTTATATTTACACCAACTGTCTTCTTCTTTGGGACACAAGCTATGTTGGGGATTTTCATCGGTTGAAGAAATATGAAAAAAAGAGCCCAAACAGCCTTCTTCATTTCGTCGACACTTTGTGTATTTTGCCTAATAGCCATTCTATAATAGTTCTGTATTTTGTCAATTACACTGTCAGTTAACCTTCCCTTCCCATCCAACCCTTTACCATCACTGAGTTTTTGTTTTTTGTACGAAGCTTTCAGTCGCCGAAGTCTTGTTCCCATTCGCTTCTGTACGTGTCCAATACACTCAAATGTCTGCACTACAACATCATCACCATAGGGCTTCAGTCCTTGAACATGTTTGAAACTTTTAGAATCACCGTCACCAAGGTAATTAACATATCGCACTTTATCACACGCCTCAGAACGCTGGAATATACTGGCAACACCAGCCACTTCCATTCCTCCACTACTGCCACTATAGTTAGCTTTGCAATTATTTTCATGTGTACCTTTATATTTTTGTGGACATCTACAATACTTTGATATTACTGCTACATCTAAAACTTTCCCTGTATACATACTGGTGGCAGATACTACACCATGAAGAGATGTGTGTCCTCGTTTATGCCAGGTACCATCGAACGCTGCAGTCAAATCTCTGTTACCATTATTTTCCATTTGACAGCAGTTTAACAGCGCCACAGTGGGTCACGCCCATGTAGAACACATTCAAAAAAAATTTTAAAAATAGTTGTAGTCTTCGGAATTGAATAAATTATATATCTATTAACGGTAATAGTCTGCAGATTCAGAAAACGCAAAAAAGTAAAAATTGAACTTTTCATGATTTTCAGCCTTTCCGGAGCCCCTTAATAGAGTATTTTTGCTCATTGAATTTGCACAAATTTCACTGAGACGTTTTCCCTTGTCCGTTTTTGATGCAGTTTTAGCTGTTGGCGATGTTTATTTGTATTTTTTATCAGAGGTTCGGGTTATCGTTAGTATTTCCTGATGTATCTTGTACATTTTCTTCGCTATGTATGTTCAGTAAGGTTCTCATGCTGATTAACGTCTGTAACTGAGTGCGTGTGTCTTTAGTGATGACTGTACTGTTCGGAGTATGATAGTGCCGTTCTGTAAAAGTTAATGATATATATGAGTGCGTTAAATGCTGTTATCACTGTTTATGTGGATGAGTGTTTGTGACCATGAGAGAGTAAATTATTGTTGTTTCGCTGATATGCGAGAGGTGTACCGTAGAGACCCTGTAAACAATTTTTATAGCTGAGTGTGGGTTCACACCAGAAACATATATGATTGAGAGTGGTGCTATGTCAGTGCGTATGAAGATTATCAGATTAGTAACATGAAATAAAACTAAGGTCCATTGGCACGGTATCGCATTATCTACTTCCCACCTTACCACTTTCTAACAATTACCGATACGAAATGGGACTATAAAATCTACCTGATGAAAGGCATACCATGATCATCTGAAAATATTTTCTCCTGGTTGGAAGATTATGACATGCGTCAGGCTAGAACCGGTCCATCCGTTTTATTTTTGTTAAGAGTATTAGTTGCTCAATCGATAGATTTTTTCCTTATTGCGTAAATAAAACACTGATTTAGATGCGCAAATGAATCTTTCATGACGATTTCAAGGGTCACAATTTCCCTGCAACGAAATACTTTTCATTAAGTGATTACTGGTTTGCATGTGGTATCCAACTTATTTTGGCTGAGTCGGGGAGTAGCCATCGGCTGCAGCAAGTTCTTCTTGTGTGTGGAGGGAAGGGCACGAGGACCGGTGTTCACCTGGCGACTTCTGACAGGCGTGACACAGCGTGAGTAGTCTCGATATTGCGAATGGCGCTGCTTTGCTGAGTTCAGAGATCGTATCCAGAAAATTTGGACCGCAGACAAAAAGTTACAGGGGTCAGCGGAAAGCACACAATTAGCTCGGGCCGCAGATTCTGGGCAGTTGCAGATATCTTGCGGAGGCAGCAGGAGGTCCGTTCAGCGCGCGATTGGCTGACTACTCACAGCCTTCTCTTCCCTGTCGTTCCCGACTGGCGTGCCGGCGCTTGATTTTACGCCGTAATATTCCTTACCAAAGCGACCGACCGTCGTCGTACATGGAGCACGACAACGGTAGGGGAGGCAGGAGCGTGGACGCTCTGATGGACCGGTATTCGATCTTGCGGAAACGTCGCCCGGAAAACAGTCAGAAGTGTACACGTCCACCTCCAGAGGCCCATTCCAAGATATAGAAGGCGGCCGCTGCTGCGGCTTGGGCGGCTCGAGACCCATCGGGAGGACCTGCGGAGGCAGAGGAGGCGGAGGTGGCGGAGGCGGAGGCTCCGTCTCCATGGGGTCATCCCGCGGCGTCGTGATCGCACCCTCTAGCGGCTACTGTGGCCGCACTGTACTCGAGATCCGTGAATCTGCGGGAACGAGATACAGATGGATCACCGTGCACATGACAACGGCGAATTTGATTGTGATGTCGGCGCTGCAAACCGTCTGGGCCTGAATGATACACATGCATGCGCCAAGTCGACGAAGGATCGCGCCTCGCGCCCACCGTCTGGTGACGCTAAAAACCCTGAAAAACAAAATATCACGCGACACGATACTTGCGGCCTTCCTTCGGCGTCGTACATTGCTCCACCTGCTCCCGTCTCCCCAGCATTAGGCGCCTTTCTCCAACACTACGACTTCAGACAAACCTTCGGCGCCTGAACTGTGCTACGTGACGATGTCGAGGTCACTGGCACAGCAAAAAGGAACTTGCTATAACAGTCTACCACAGTCAACCGACGATTGTTCCAAAAAGGTCCCGCAAAGTCTATGTGCCCACGTTGACATGGTAATTGTGACTTACGCCTAGCAGAGAACTGTTGTGGCTGATCGGACTGGTTTTCCGCACATGCATGGCACTGTGACGTCATCCCTTCTATTTGGGTGTCCATACCCCACTGTATGTAGGCTCGCTAACAGTTTCGTACGAACAATCCGCAAGCGTCATTGGTGAAATAAGTGAAACACTTCTTTTTGTCAATCTTTGGGGAACAAAACACGGTTCTAGGCCCTTCAGTCCGGAACCTTAAGTTAGTTAGGTTTAAGTAGTTTTAAGTTTATGGGACTGATGACCTCAGATGTTAAGTCCCATAGTGCTGACAGCCATTTGAACCATTTTGAACCGTCATGACATGCGTTACTGAAATGTAGGAAATCCCCCCTGGTTACATAAGTTGACTATAAACGTCCTTGGTCGGTTAATGTATGGTGTTCTAACATTCTGCGTGGTGTCTGTCTGTTCTATATCGTGTCTCCCTACCACTTTCGCGCAACGACGCTCTGAGCGTGTTTTTTAGGGAATTGACTAGTTTGAACCTGGGACCTGTTGCTGGTAAGGAGACGCCAGACCACACATGACATGTAGAGTTCAGAAGATTTCAGTGAGACTAGCGATGGTATAACCAAATACTTAATGATTTCAGCGTCAGCTCCACTGCACTCCCTGTAAAAGAATCTTAATACTAACTAAATTCAGTGGAAGGGGTTCAAGGCTTTCCTATTTTTAGTTAGCTGGTAAAATAACGTCGAAAAAGCCGTTAAGTTTACCATTGGAAATTTTATTCTACTCACAAAACATTGTTTATAAATTGCACTATTGATAAAAGGAAATGTTTTAATACAGGATGGTAAAAACCAACTGCATTCAACAAAAATATGAACGGATATTCCCTGAATGGGTTTCCAAGTTCTACAATGGATCGAAGGATGACCTATGCCATATCACATCTATAATCTAGGTTTAAATTAAGTTTCACAAAAGAGAAAACTATCAAATGGTCTACAGTGACCCTCAATTATCTTTAACTTCTTATCTAACTTGTCGTAAATTACAGTGGCTGATGTGGCTTCTCAATAACTATATAACAGAAAAATCATCGCGTTTCAGATTTTTACTTCAAGTGGCAAATGTGAACACCATGAGCTTTAATTGACGATCGACACTAATATTACGCAACAAGGGGGATGTAACCGATGAGACTTCTGCAGTTCTAAGTGAAGCTTTATGCGCTGTTATGCGGCATCGCGTGCGTTCATTACCTTGTCGGTGTTCGTCAGGGGGCTGCGGGCAGCACAGCTCCGCTCACCTCGCCGTCTCGGAAGCAACTCTCCTCTAACTTCTCCTTACTACAATTTACTGAAGTTGGTTTAAAAAAACTATCTGGCTGTGTTTTCATCTGATCAATCAGGGTCTCAATGTTAACCTTAAGCTCCGCCTACAAAAATTCTGTCTATCCAATGAGAAACGTTATACTTTTCGTGGTGGGGCAATGTTTTTAAAGTTTGCAACGTAACAGAGACGCGAAAAAGTCTCACGCTAAAACTTGCGGCTGGTGTGGCCCTTTTAGTGTTATCGTAAGATCTATACTGTTCTTCTGGAGTTCTCTAGCTCTTAACATGGGCTGGGGGGGGGGGGGGGGGTGGACCTAGCGGTTAGCTGGCGCCGTGGGTGTCCGTCCCTTATCGTAGGGCCTTCTAGCTTAACACGGTTCTGCTCTCGGTTTCTGTTCTCGTTTCTCCCCTCGGAACTGCGTCTGTCTCTCGGTGGGAAGGTATGACATGCATTTAGGCATTCTTGTGTTAGTCTGTGGTATTCCATTTGCTCACTCGTTACTCGTATTACTTTGGTTAATTTAATGTCACGATTTATTCGGAGCTATGTAACATACTACTGGATTTGCTTATCATGTCAGGGTTTTCATGGAAGATGTTGGATTTGCCTGACACCTTACAGTGTGGCATCATGGAGAACAAACTCACTGGTCCGTATTTTATCGACGGCACATTGAATGGAGGAAAATATCGAAGATTTTGGAACAGGAACTACCAGTACTACTGCAGGGTGTTGCCCTGGACGTTTGACAATGTATATGGTTTCAGAATGACGTTTGACCAGCGTGTTACCCACTTGAATTGCGGGGATACATTAGACCTTGTATACATTGGTCGGTGGATGGGAAGAGGTGTCCATATTAATCGGCCCGCAATGTCGCCCGATTTGTCGGATTTCTTTGTGTGGAGATATCTAAAAGATAAGGTGTACCAGCAAGTAAAGACATAGTCGACGGCATCAGCAACGCCTGTGCTCTCATACCAGCAGATATGCTGTCCTATGTATGGTCATTTGAAAACGGAACACTAAGAGACCGAAGTTAGCGTTACCACGTTTGAACACCTTCTGTAATTGGGAAAGTACAGTAGCGTTCGCCTCGAGCCACTGTCACAGTAGTGCGTCGAGTAGTCCCCTGTTCGGTATATCGAAGGAATACGATGTTGCGAATGGGATTTCTAATTAAAAATTATGAAATGTTGGCCTGTCCTACCTCCGCAGCATGGACGTAGAGTACCACGCACCATTGGATATTCAAAGGCCTTTGAGTAGCATGTCGTAAATTATGATTGTGTACTCATTTCTATTTCTCCGATTACAGCGCCATTTCTTCAGGGGAAAACGTGTGTAGATTTTGCCGTAGAATCGTAATCTTTAATAAAAAACGAGGGTTACCACTGATAATTTCAATTTTCCCTCCGCCAGCCACGTGTGGGGTGGTGTGGAGGGTCGATGTGGTATCATTCGATTTGAGAAAAACATATTGAAATTTTACCTTTCTTTGATGCGATGTGTAGTTTTCGAGATATTTCAGTGTCTTCAGTTAAAATGAACTCCCCGCATATCTTTCTCTTTGTGTACCTTCCTGCCCCCTCCCTCCCGTCTCTCCCTGTGTCTTCTCTGTCTATCTCTCTCTCTCTCTCTCTCTCTCACTCACTCACTCACTCACTCACTCCCATCCCCATCCCGTCGCTCTCTCTCTCTCTCTCTCTCTCTCTCTCTCTCTCTCTCTCTCTCTCTCTCTCTATATATATATATATATATATATATATATATATATACGGTGTTTCACTAAATGTGTTTGCCTCAGTTAGTTACGAAGTAATAGGGGTTGGGTTGTTTGGGGAAGGAGACCAGACAGTGACGTCATCATCGGATTAGGGAAGGACGGGGGAGGAAGTCGGCCGTGCCCTTTCAAAGGAACCATCCCGGCATTTGCCTGAAGCGATTTAGGGAAAATCAGGGAAGACCTAAATCAATATGGCCGGACGCGGGATTGAACCGTCGTCCTCCCGAATGCGAGTCCAGTGTGCTAGCCACTGCGCCACCTCGCTCGGTACGTAGTAATAGGCCACGGAAATATTTATTGCGGTAGGTCACCATAAGAAACGTTACACTGTCTGCGGAGCTATGAACGTAGTTTACTGTGTTATTATCCAAAGAGTTGCAGCCTAAAGATACAATTTTTAAATGGAACAACAGTTGTTTCTATCATGCACTGGAATCAGTAACACCAGCTTTCAGTACATCAATTTAAATTACTTTCCTATCACTTTTAGTTTGGGAGCTACCACCCTTCAGAGTTTCAGGGGCAGATACCACACACGCTGCGCATAACGCAATGCACCTTATAAATGTGGTGCAGTCGAGTTGTAAAGTCGCCGGTGTCACGGAGTGAGAAGCTTCGTCGATGCGCTGTTAGACTGCCGACTGTTGGCAGTGCCGACGGCGAGCGCCGACACAATGCCACTGAAACAGCCATGGTGTACGCCGTGAGATATCCTAGGTGAAGAGCTCCGGCAGCCATTACGTTCTTACGTGCCGAACAGCGACTTCGGGAAACAAGCAGCTTGGTAATGCGCCGCAGTAACAGACGAAGAACTGCAAGAAGTGAGGAGACGGAGGTGTTTGTTTTAGCTGCAGTTCAACTGGCTCTGAGCACTATGCGACTTAACCTCTGAGGTCATCAGTCACCTAGAACTTAGAACGAATTAATCCTAACTAACCTAAGGACAACACACACGTCCATGCCCGAGGCAGGATTCGAACCTGCCACCGTAACGGTCGCTCGGCTCCAGACTGTAGCGCCCAGAACCGCACGGCCACTCCGGCCGGCTTTAGCTGCAGTACAAAACGATCCTCATGTCAGCTTACGAGCCGTTGCTGTAGTCGCTGGTGTCAGTCTCACATCTGTGTGGCGTATAGTACACGGCCACAGGTTCAAAATGGCTCTGAGCACTATGGGACTTAACATCTATGGTCATCAGTCCCCTAGAACTTAGAACTACTTAAACCTAACTAACCTAAGGACATCACACAACACCCAGCCATCACGAGACAGAGAAAATCCCTGACCCCGCCGGGAATCGAACCCGGGAACCCGGGCGTGGGAAGCGAGAACGCTACCGCACGACCACGAGATGCGGGCCACGGCCACAGGTTTCACCCTTAGCGCCTGTTACCGACCCAGGAGCTGCAAGGGGACGATTTCCGTGCGAGAGTTACATTCTGTGAATGGGCCATGCGTAACTTTACGCTGGAGTCTTTACAAGGTGTTATGATTCCTGATGAGTCCACGTTCACAAATTATGGTGCTATGAATCGGCATAACGTGCACTACTGGGCCGCAGACAATCCTGGCGGGGGGTGGGGGGGGGGTGGGGAGGGGCGGGGGCTACGACCTGTCGACCGCCAACGTAGGTGGTCTTTTAATGTACGGTGCGGAATCCTTGGGGATGAAATGTTCGGTCCACACTACTTCCCAGGTACACTGACAGGTGAGTTATATCGCGCGTTTATAGTCGACAGTTTGGGTGATCTCCTTGAACATGTTTGCCTACACACGAGAGTCCATATGTGGATGTAGCACGATGGTCACGCAGCCCATTCCGCACGTCCTGTTGTGGAAGAACTAAACAACAGGTTTCCAGGAAGGTGATTGTGGTGCCATGGTCCTCATTCATGGCCCGCAAGGTAGCCCGATTTAACACCATTACATTTCCTTTTGTTGGGATATCTAAAGGATCTTGTTTATGTCACTGAGCCCACATCCCCAGATGATCTAAAACGGCGCATCGAGGACGCACGTTGCTCCGTGACAACGGCGATGTTACATCTCGTTCGCAAATCCTTTAGAAGGCGCACTACATTGTGCTTTCAGGAACATGAACACACATTTGAACATTTCATTTAAATCAACTTCCCACCGCCAGAACATCCATCACCCATCACACAGTCGTGTATTATGTACAGCGTGTGGTATCTGCCCCTGAAACTTTGAAGGTTGTAGCTCCCAAGTTATAAGTGATACGAATGTAATTTAAATTGATGTATACACAGCTGGTGTTACTGTTTCCAATGCATGATAGAAACAACTATTGTTCCATTTAAAAAATTGTTTGTGTTTTTGCTGTAGCTCTTTGGATACTAACGCAATAAAGTATGTTCATAGCTCCGCAGACAGTGTGAAAGGGTACAGTACCGCCCGACATTGAAAATAGGTACGAAATACTTCATTATTTTTGTCAGAACAACACATTTTTTTTGTAAAACTAACTCAATTTCAATTAATACAGCGAAGCCGGATACCAGTGTGGGAAAGAATGGCAATTTATTTATTTAATTGATCACATGTGCACTCCCACAAAATAAATCCCTACATCCAGTTTGGTGAGATCTGTGAAATGAATGAATGTATGGTCGTCTGCTAACCGCAGATAGTGAATGTGAATATATGATCATCTTTGAGTCGATCCTTTGGCCACCTTTGGTGGGACCAAAGAGATGAAATTTACCAGAGCTTTGAGCGCCTGAAATGTGGCTGACCAATACGATAGCAAGATGCTTCCCCCACCTCGACAGAGATGGGAGATGACCTAGAGAACGGCCATATTTCAGCACTCTGCCGCTGGATCTTGTGCTGTTAAGCTTTTAGTTGTGCTCCGTAATGACGAAAGAGTGGAGACATGGTATGCATGTGGAATATTTAAGAGTAGTTTGAAATAATAATTTCTCTATCTCAGGAACTTTTGTGGGGAGAATTGTCAGGTAGGTAATATTAATGGGATTGTAGTAATCATCGGAAGTGACCAACGGTCACAATGAAACCACGTGTAGCAATAAGTTCAAATACTTCCGTGTGCTTAAGTTAAGCTGAATTACTAGCGTGTGTACAATAAGTTGAAATATTTAAGAAATAGCGTGTGTACCATAAGCTGAAATATTTAAGAAATGGCGTGTGCAGGACTTGAAATTAGAGACGAGTACTTCCACGTGGTGATTACTGTGTGAGTCTCAATCTGTGTATGAGACAAAAGATAAAGAGAAGTACTCGTCCATGGTATCAGTTGAGGACTCGCGTGTGTGATGAATGCATTCTTAATATTACCTTGCGTGATATAATTCCGTGTGACGCTAGATTTAAACTCTGAGAGAGAATCAAGGTGAGTCGGCCGTCTATCCAGCAACGCCACTTGGCTTGCATTGCACAGGAAGACGTGCATATGTCTACAGAGTTCATAGTAGGAAAGTAGAATTACAAAGTGGGGCAGTGTCGTGTGAAACTGGGATAAATATTAATTGAAGTGGGAAAGCTGAAAGTGATAATGTTGTAACCATTCTCTGTGTAGTATTTCGTATTGTAGTGTGGTGTATGTCATGTAATTTGGGTATGTGTGGTTTGCATGGGAGAGTAGCGAGGTAGTTTCAAAAGATTAATGGGTTATGCTTGTTCTTCTGTATCGCTCGGTCTGGTGGATAGTTTCGTGATGATGCTTGTGAGAGTCGAAGTGTGAGAGATAATAAAAGATCCACCATCCTATCCAGAAAGTGCACGGTAGCGTTAAATAAATTACGAGACCATAATATAGAGATTCACCATTGTAAAGTCATGTCCATTGGGCGGAATTTCTCATGTGTTATTGTTGTAGGTTATAGAATTTGTGTGTTTACGTTAGAGAATTAATCGGAATAAATAACATAGTGAAAAGAAAAAGATTGGTGGACTTTTCCTTCGAATTGTATGTTGTCATAATGTCCCGAATTTATAATGTGTGCGCCATTCATATTCAGTGCGGTGGCCACGTGTTGACAAAAGCCGTTAAATAAAAGACAAAAAGCAAATGTGGTATTGCCAGTGCGTAGTGTACAGTCAGAGTTCTGTAAATTACTGATAGTCAGATGCGTGTTTCCGTTGCGTATTATTCATACAGGAGGATAATTTGTAACTAAATAGTAAGATACGAGAGTTCATGTTACTCGATAAATTAAGAATGAATCCACTCGCTTGGCAGACCACTCATCTTGCAGGCCTGACTGCTTGATGCCACAGTATGAGCAAGGCATGTGGGTGCCTCTCAAGTGTAACGTTTCTTATGGTGACCTACAGCAATAAATATTTCCGTCGCCTATTACTTCGTAACTTACAGAGGAAAACACATTTAGTGAATCACCCTATATATACCACTCTTTACTTTTATCTCTGTCTGTCTGTCCGACTGTCTGTCTCTGTCTCTCTTTGTATTTGTGTGGGTATCTAAATGCATGCAATAGCATTTCTTTTGGGAGGGTAATATTGTGGCTATTCAGAGAGGTGGCTATAGAAGTTTTAATGTGGGTGTAATAGCTATAAGAGAGTCGGTAAAAATGTCTATATTTCGGAATACTGTAATTTTTGGTTTAGAGGTTATTTGGAGGTGGTGATGAAGAGTGAGGAGAAGGAGTTGTGTGATATTATTATTGTCATCATCTGCGGAGGTTATTGTATTAACTTATCTGTTAATGTAAAACTTGAGTTTATTTTATGAACACATGGACGTTCAAAACGGTTTTCTTTTAGGCTTTGGTTTTCTGTACGTGATAATTTTCTTAAAACGTTAGAAGGATACATCAGTAACATAGGGTACAGTAGTAACATAAATACAAAGCTAAACAACAAAATTAAAAAAAAAACAATAGCAGTAAACGTAATGCGACAAACAACAACACAACATTACACAAAAGATCGTGATGTGAAATTTGTCGATGTCATATATGCGCAGTGACAGTCCGACTCGCAACCATCGACCACGTGAGAGGAAATGTAGGTTTTAGCTCTAGAAACGTACAACTATAAGCAATAAATTAATAACGTAACAATTAATGATGTGAACTTTTTTCTAGTCTGTAGGTACCGCATATAAAAGTATAACTGTGTTGTTGCAAAGTAAATACACTGAAGACGCCTTAATGTAAAAGGCGAAGCGTGTCTGAAACATAGAAAATACGGACTCTGGGGGGAACAAGGCGATTTAATTTACGAAACCAATATTTGGATACTTGGTGCAAATAACGGCCATCAAACGATCTTATTACAATTTTTACGTTTGTGCGCGGATAGCTACCTAATGGTTTACTAATTTCAAAGATCCTCCAATTGTCTGATTTATGGCTCGTTCAGGATCGTGTCATGCCATTGCCAGATAGTACAGGGTTACCACTGCTCTCGTACAAACAAAAGACCACGTTTTAAAATTCACATGTGCGTCTGCGAGTCACAGACGTTTTGCGGGCTGCCTACTTTCCGCATTGTAGGCAATACCATAGGATTCGTGTCCGAAATTGTATGGACCCTGCGGTTATAAGTATTCTGGCTTTTTCAACAAAACAAAAGATTTTCAGCTATTCCATTTATGTCTTTGTTGGATACGATAGCTTGATCTTTGCGCAAATATTGGTTGGAACGATTTTGAGAACTGTTGCAACTCTGCAGAACAGTATTGGGAACTACACGTCGCTTAATATTATTTGAGCATCGACGTACTAAAATATTTTTTATGCCTGACAATTTTAATGTCAACGAAGAAGTTAAATTATCAGTGAAAATTTATATTACTGCTGCGTGTATGAAATTTTCTTGTATACTCAAACTACATCAGCAAATACATTGGTTGTACTAGTTTAAAAGTATCAAAGTATCTCCCAAGATTAAACTGCTTTTTCTAAACGGTTATGTCTCTTGTCGGATATTGCGTTCTTTGTTATTTGGAGAATACAGTTTCGCATCATGGTTAATCGGCGTACATTTCGTTCAGCAGCTTCAGTTATTAATATTTTATCTACTAAAGTGACTCAATGAGAACATCATGAAAACTCTCATCTGAAAGAGGCTTATATATTAAAAACAACAATACTTTTTCCATTTATAGCCTCTCAGCGTATCAGGATTTATATAGACACACATTTCAGAAAAACTTTTTGATATAAGAAGAATACTTTATTCACTACGCTTCGTTGCTTGTCATTTTGTTTTCCAAAAGGTACCATTTTAGTTTGCTTGATTTCTTGCAAATAATTTTTTTGTTCATACAGGCAACAAGACGAGACCTTATAACTATAAACAGCAATATTTGAAAGTTAAAGAAACAACAAAAGACATGAAATAAAAACGTTGCAAAAAATTACAGTTGCCTTCCAAAAGGCTGAAAACAAAAAAGGAGCAGACAGTTGTTATTCACCAAAAAGAAAAGAAACTATTTTTCATGTAATTATTGAGTTCACAGAACGGCAGCTGGCGCCAAAGTTAAAAAAATAAAGTTGACGTGTACGATGAGTAACTGAACACCACAGTAAGTTCTAACATTTCGCATCTTAAGGCCCGAAGGTAGCAGTTGGGATGATAATCGTAATAATTACTTTAGCATACAACTGCTAATGTTAGGAACATTATCCGCAGGAACGGAGAGTCAAGACCCATTCTCTTGCAATATGTGTTAGCCCTACATAAACATGCACCTAAAAAATCATACCTAGGCAAAAAGTAAGAAACAAGTAAAGTTGTTCAGGCACGAAGTCCTCGTCTTACTTTATAAACGGCACCATCAGATCCTCTGCTCCTCCCACCGATGTTACCGCCCGTTCACTAGACTGTTCCTTTCCTATAGCGACAAACACCAGTCACATGAACTCCAAGTCCCATCAGCTGGCTCTCCGTGAACCGGCTAGTTGAGTAAACATGTATACAGCACTAACAGACTATAGAGTCTTCCGCCGTTTCGTAGCATTTTGGCGGTGGTAAGTTCCTAAGGGACCAAGTAGCTGAGGTCATCGGTTCCTAGGCTTACACACATCTTAATCTAACTTTAAGTAACTGATGCTAAGGAGAACATACACCCGTGCCCGAGCGAGGACTCGAAACTCCGATGGGGGCGGCAGCGCAAACCGCGGCAAGGCTCCCTAGACCTCGCGGCTACGCCACGCGGATTCATAGCATTCCAAAGAAGTAAAAGTTGTTATCTATGAAAAACCGGTCACATACGCGTACTGAAAGTAACATTAAAACAGGTCCAAAAAATCATTGAAGAAAGCAGTATTAGGTTCAACAAAGAGTATTCTAAAACCAATGTTATCCCTAATTGTGTAAAGCTGAGCCGGCCGGGATGGCCGAGCGGTTCTAGGCGCCACAGTCTGGAACCGCGCGACCGCTACGGTCGCAGGTTCGAATCCTTTCTCGGGCATGGATGTGTGTGATGTCCTTAGTTAGGTTTAAGTAGTTCTAAGTTCTAGGGGACTGATGACCTAGAAGTTAAGTCCCATAGTGCTCAGAGCCATTTGAACCATTTGTAAAGCTGAAAACAGGTGACCAGAAATCTAGAGGGGGTCAATAGCGATACGGAAGGCAAAGAAACTGTGGATTCTCACTAAAATTATACTAATTTATGGTAAAAAAGTAAAAGATAACAAGACAACCGGATACGGTACTGCATGAAATTATAGACATGCTGCAGGAACTGACTTCGGAGAAACTAAGAAGTCAGATGCATAATATATTGCAGAGGGAGTTCGTAAAGACAAAACTGAAGCATAGTAAGTTGCTTAGTCTTAGTAGAGTCGCAGGTAAAACAGTGAGGTTAAAACACTACATTTATTTAGTTTCTACCTAAGAGTAGTAAGGTTATTGTGTTTGAGGAGATGAAAATATGATTTTAAATAAAGACTTGAAACTAAACATTGAAACACTGTTCGATAAGAAATCAGAGAACGAGACACAGTTGCTGTTAAAATGGCGGCTAACTTAACGAAACTCATTCGTGGTGAAGTGATCACGTGGGGCACAAGTTACATACAGCTATGGAAGTTGAATTAAGTAAACAGGGTGTACAGGATGGGCGTATAGGCAGGCGGTGGGCGTTATGGAACGATTAGGATTATGTTTAGAGAAAGGCCATTTATTGGCTAAAGCATGTTGAAAGGGGCTACATAGGCCTAGGGAGGTGAGGGTGAGCCAGAACTTAGAGTTCGGCGAAACATAGTTCGCGAAACTACCGAAAGTTGTTGTCTGCCAAAACTAAGTCCACAGTCCCGCAGCATCGGGAAAAGCGGGAGATGCTCAATGCTACAGGGCGCGCATCCGACTCGCGGGTAAGCAAGAATACAAGAGATTGGGCCCGGCGACTAGCGGCCGGGTATATTCGACGCACCACGCGGCTTCCTCCACCCTGATTGGTCAGGACCGAGCAAACCGTCCGGACGGCATGGAACTTTCCAGAGCGTTGCCTGCTAAGCAACGCCTGGGGCGGCGTTACCTCGTAAGCACATGAGAGAGGCACGTGAACAAGGTGCCCTTCATCGGTGCTGACTTCCTGTTGCTAAACCGTGGGACGAAAGAATTTACAGGCAGCTAACACTGCCAGCCGTGGCTTGGCAGCAATGGAAAATTAAGTGACCGTGTGGAAGCACATATAATAAAGTATCATTAAGGTAATAAGGATCGAAGACAACAAAATTCGTGAATAAGAAATTAATTGATAACAACGCGACTGCTACTAGGGCAGGGAAGTGGGATACATTAATGTTTGTTACAGAAGGCGAATACATAGGCAAAATACTCGAATTTTTTGATGAAAATGACATTGCCAAAATACCTAAGAGCTGACTGATGAGTTTCAAAATGCACTTAATAGAATTCTTAATCATATGTGTTTCCTGTTTACAGAATAGTTAGTTAGATTACGTAGTGCATAAGCTTAGGAACCGATGACCTCAGCACTTTTGTCGCATAAGACCTTGCCACAAATTTCGAAAAAGAATTTTCCAGGAATACCTAAGTTAGCACCTACCAACCCACACAATGCTATTAAGCAGTTGGCTTCTGCCACAGCTTCTCATCTGCGACCGAATCGTATACCTCTTCCACGTCCTATCCTATCACCTCTATACCAAAAATCAGCTTTTTTGTGTTCCTTTGTAGCTTTCCCAAATTTGTGTCGCTTGGACCCTAAACGGGCCTGTACAGTGCGCTTGCCTCTCTACAGTCCTGGTAGACATGATTTCCTGACACGACACGCAGAAATGGGCGGCGATCTTACTCACAGCAGACGGTTTGCTTTAAAGGACGCGATGTCTGTGAAAATATGTGACCGGTGTCTGCGCTGTTTATTACCACCAATAAAGGTGATCTTGAACTCACAAAGAACCCAATAATATAAACAAAACATACTGATCTGGCCAAAAGCTGAGAAACGATTATTCTTAGCGTTGTAAATCTCTGGGCTGTTCTCAGACAGTCACAGTGTGTCTCTCGGTGACTCAGTAGCTGCGCTTGCCTCGAGTGCGTGACTGCACAGCACAGAGCTACAGTGACGTATGGCCCGCTGCGGGTTACGCGCTGTGCCCGCCTGCCATCCCCAACGCATTTCATACATGATCGATCGGACTCAATCCGACGAAACTGGCATGCCAGTCCATTCGCTGAATATCCTCTTCCAAGAGCTCCTTCTCCTCCGTTATTCGATGTAGGCGCGCACTGGTGTTTATAAAAATGTAGCCGGGGCTGAATACTCACCAGAAAAAAATTATGTGGGGAAGGAGAACAATGTCCCAATAACGTTGACCGATGAGTGTAACGTGATGAAAGATTAGGACGTCAGTACGCCCATGCAACATTATGCCTCCCCACGCCATAGCACCTGCACCACCAAAACGATCATGTCCGACAATGATTACGTGCTCCCAACTGTGCGAGGCTGCATCCAGAATCACTACTCAGACTGAAATTTCTCTCATCCGAGAGTATCACGCGACCCCACACATCGTTGGTCCGGTCCCTATGGTCTTGGCTCCTTTGCAGACTTTACCATCGATTTGCGGGTGTCAACGGAACGTAACGTACTGTCAGTTGGGCAGTGAGACCATCCTGCACAGTCTTCGTGCCACTTTGGAACGTGAGGTTACGTGCCATGCAGTTCCGTCAAATGTGATAGCAATTGCACCCGAATCTGTTGTGGGGTCCCTTCTTCCCTGTACACATTGAAGAAGTAGTCTGCTGCTGTAGTTTACCATGGTCGGCCGACTCCTCTCCTTCTGGCAGCAGTGGCTGTTGTTCGGAACGCTCCCTATGGATGTGAAAAAATGCTGTGAGCAGCACTAAACTCTTAGGCTAAGCTCGTCACACTTCGTCCTTCTTGACCACATCCAAATGTGGTTTCCGAGTCATTTATTGTAGAAGACAACCACAATTCACTTGCTCGCTCATTGACATACACCATCTTTGCCAGTTCCCTAACTGCCTCGTGTTGTGGGGCCAGCCCGATATGACGCTAAAGTCACTCTGCGACGTCCAGCTTCCTGTGTATTACTGGGGGACCTCTGACAACATGATTCGCCAACTTTCATTCATTGCCACCTTTATCTGTCCCGTTCTTCAGTTTAGCATAGCAGCGTACTTGTGGTCGACTTGTGCGGCGGTTTACGTGTGTGGAAACTTTGTCTGAGCTACAGACCCCACAAACCCATATTCCTTTCTAATTTTCGATGTGATATACCCATGCATCTTGCACCGATTGTCATCTAACATTCACGATCAGAGAACTTATATCGTGCTGCCATGTGGACTACACACCTACTTGTAACAGACCCCTTGTACACCATGTGATCAAAAGTATCCGGACACCTGGCTGAAAATTACTTACAAGATCGTGGTGCTCTCCAACGGTAATGCTGGAATTCAATATGGTGTTGGCCCACCCTTGGCCTTGATGACAGCTTCCACTCTCGCAGGAATACGTTCAATCACGTGCAGGAGGGTTACTTGGGGAATGGCAACCTATTCTTCACGGATTACTGCACTGAGCGGAGGTATCGATGTAGGTCGGTGAGGCCTGGCACGAAGTCGGCGTTCCAAAACATGCCAAAGGTGTTCTTTAGGATTCAGGTCAGCGCTAACTACTGTACCACTACACTCGATTTCCAGAATACGGCGACGCGATGTTATTGTACGGTGTAGCTCGGGTGCAGTGGGAGATCTGCTCGCCAGTCGTGTGTGGAGCGTTTTCCACATCGCTAGAGTTCCTTGCGCTCCCTTCTTTCTACGGTGTAACAGCGGTACCATTCAACACCAACACGGTCGGCTATGGTGCTCCACAGAGGCGCCACACACTCGAATTTGAAGAGGCTGTGCTCCATACAGTGAAAGAAGATTCGATGGCGAGTGCCAGGAACATACACTGATTGTGGATCACCAAACAATCTCGCGCGTTCTGCATGAGTAGCAGCTACACTCGTACCACCTCCAGGAAGTTATAGGTACTGCAGCCACATGATTTTGCATCACAAGCCATCATCTGCAGGTGGTTTTCGCACAGCTGTGTAGTGACCTCGACTTCCAAGGACAGATCCTTTTCGCAAAAATTCAAATGGCTCTGAGCACTATGGGACAACATCTGAGATCATCAGTCCCCTAGAACTTAGAACCACTTAAACCTAACTAACCTAAGGACATCACACACATCCATGTCCGAGGCAGGATTCGAACCTGCGACCGTAGCGGTCGCGCGGTTCCAGTCTGAAGCGCATAGAACTGCTCTGCCACACCGGCCAGCTCCTTTTCGCAGATGAGGTCACGTTCACCAGGGTAGCTGTTCTGAATTACCACAACAGTCGTCTTTGGGCTGATGAACACCCACATGCTGCTCGTTTCCATGGGTTTCAGGAACTATACAGTCTGAATATTTGGCCGGCCGCTGGTGGCCTAGCGGTTCTAGGTGCTTCAGTCTGGAACCGCGCGACCGCTACGGTCGCAGGTTCGAATCCTGCCTCGGGCATGGATGTGTGTGATGTTCTTAGGGTAGTTAGGTTTAAGTAGTTCTTTCTAGGGGACTGATGACCTGAGATGTTGTCCTATAGTGCTCAGAGCCATTTTTCCGAATATTTGGGCACAGTTTCTAGGTGGATGTATGATCGGGCTGTACCTTCTTCCATCGCTGCATACTGCATACTTGCAATTCCTTGACGGCGTACTGTAAGGGCTTTTGGAATATGTGCCACTGTGTGTGTATCAAACATGTATTTCCAGAAGAAGATGCAATGCATCGTTTTCACATGCGGTTCGAGATCATCCGGACCAAGGATTTCGGCAATAGTGGTTAGGTCATGGTGGCCCGCTTGCTTGCCCTGCACGTCCTCCTTTGAACCTGCTAGACTACTACTGGTAGGGTCACATGAAATAATTGATTTACGAGAGCCCTGTCTTAGGAAGATGTACTGACTCGGGCTATTAATGCAGTCGCTTCTGGAGGAGCAGGGATTGGTGATCATGTGTATCAGAACATGATACACATGTACCATAACCGTGTTGATGTCAGTGGTTGTCACATCGGGTTGTGCTTGTAAGTGCATCCAGTTGACAAACAGCAGGCGTCAGAGATAAACGTCTGCTGTGATATTTTGCGTGTAGCGAGAAAACTCTGCATTTTTGGACGTGAGCTCCTATGTTAAACTGCATCTGACTTGTTCCCCACTACAAGTCCTCAAAGACTGTAAAAGTAATTTAGTTACAGCTCTGTGTGTAGATAGTGCGTACAAAATGTGTTGCGAATAGAGTTAGTAGTAAAGTAGTAATAACTTAAAACGTCATGAATAATCAGATAAAGCTGTTCTTACACCACATTGTTTAACCACGTTGCTTACATTCAGGAGCAAGTATACATTCAGAGGCAAATTATCCATTCGCCTTTCTACTAAGTGTAAGATTGGCATGAGCACAATTTTGATATCAAATTGATATGCAAAGTAATTAAATTCATCAATTAATTGCGCTAATTGATTTATTGTCCCATGGCGATTGATTTATCACCTCCTCAAAACAATTCGTCATGAATCAATTGGAAGCTGAGATAGAGGAACAGTAGCAGCAACAGCAGCAGCCGCATTAACGTCAGAAGTATATATATTTTTTTCTTCATAGCACTGTTTGTCTGTAATATGTTGCTGTTAGAAATATTATTTGTTTCGTTAAATAAATTCCATCATATATATTATATGATGTCTGATGCATATTCTTCGTTGTTGTAGGTGTTTTCGAGGATTAGGGCAGGGAAAGACAGAGGCTGTGATACCAGCTACCATGTACGTGTATATTCTAAAAAAAATATCTGAGTTGTGTGTGCAAATTTTTTTTCTATTAAATAAATATGTCCCTGTTCTAGGTGATTTCAGAGACCTTGGATCCACAGTGGTTCGGGTGAGGTGATGCCTTAGTGAGTGGAAGAGATGGAGAAGTAGTTGTAGCACTGTGAGGAGATGCTGGATGACCTGAAGTATATGTCACATAGCCTGAGTGATACAGGTAATTGTTATACATACACTGCTTCCACATAATCATTATCTGAAGGCGATGTCTGGAACATTGTACTCATTTCTCATTACACTTCTTCCAACACTCGCACCTGTTGGACAACAGCAATCTCCACAGTACGCCAAGATGGTGGTACTGGAGGGAGTGAAGAAAGAACTATGTAGACGCCATACGGCACGTTCCAATGCGTAGTATGGACCTCATCACTTCATGGGAAGCTGCCGCCGTGCATGCAGTTGCAGCCACAGTTGCAGACGCCCCTACTGCCGCCGCCCTTCCTCCAGCTCCCCTCTAGCGTCCATGGGCCACCCTCAATCCCGTAGCTCAGTTTTGTGGCAACAACCGTGTCTGCAGCCGCAGCCAGGATGCTCACACTGGGGGAATGCATCGTCTCCTCGTCCCCCACATTCTTGCCAAAACTGCAAGATACATGTACCTCCATTCTCCTCGTCACAGCCAGCAGCAGCAGCATCTAAGTCAACTAGTTGTAGTTACAGTAATAGTAGTAATCCCGTGGTCAGTAACAGTTTTCTCCCCCATCCTTTTGTGAAGGACATCAGATTAGTAACACCATGCCGCAGTTAGAATACTTGGTGATTGCGGATGCCTTTGAGATGCGAATCTCGTTCACTAGGATCGAGAATCGAGCAGGAGGGTACTGAGACCCTGTAGGGTTTCTGAAAACGTGGCTTCCTTTTCTAGAAACGGAGTTCCTCAAGGCTGTTAATGATCCGCGGTATCCCACCATTAAATGCAGCGATGTCCTATGCATCGAACTGGTCACATTCCCACAAACAGGCCCCTGGCACTGAAGAGACAAGTTTTCGCTATCTTGACGGTTGTGGGGGGTGGGGGTGGGGGTGGGGGGTGGGGGGAAGAAAGGAAATCGCGTGGTAATGCAGAGTACATCAATCGCCCAGTGGTTTCGCGAGTCCATCTTTACTGCTATACTCGAGTGATTTTTTTGAGGGGGAAATTAGAGGGTCAGCTAAAGCACTCAGCCAAGAACTACACCTTGACATCCAAATCCATACCTGTGGTCCATTAACTGCTATATCAAGGTTCTTAAGGATATAACTGATAAGAATGCATGTAATAATGTCGAAAATAAAACAGAGCAGGTTTGTTTTGCGCCGTCGATCCTGGTTTGCGAAAGAAATAAGTATCTTGTGCAGTGCATTGTGTAGATCTCGATATAGTAGAGACCTTGACATTCAAATGTGTTATAACTATGATGGTATTGAGTTCCCTCTCAAGATGCAGGACAGAGGCGCAGAATATGGGAATATCAGTGCATGTTTACGGCCCGGAGAAACGCAAATCAGATGAGCAGAACAAGCAGTCGTCTAATCCCTCCATTTCTCAAAATTTGCCGGTGAGCGAAAAATACATTGAACATGCTGCTGTTTTCAGATAAGGAGACTAAGAAAAAAGGTAAATATCATTATATTTGAATCATGGACGTGTCCCACCTAATTTCATCCCAAATGAGTAAACACGGTCCTGAACAACCTATTTGCTCCAGGTTCCTCAAAGTTTTCTCTTTTTTTGGCCAAGCATATAGTAGATTGCGCTTCCAAGGAGCTGGTACGTGTTATTATGCCTACTGAGAAAAACAAATTCACAAATTTTGAGAATGCTTACCATCAGAAGCAATGTCCTTTTGTGGTGTATGCCGACTTTGAATGCCTCCTTTCTACTGTGACATGCTCTGACGGTGACCCTGCAGCCTCACATACGACCTTCACATATAAACATGTACTGCATGCAGCAGTCTACCAAGTTACATCATCCTATGATTCTGCCGGCCGCTGTGGCCGAGCTGTTCTAGACGCTTCAGTCCGGAATCTTGCGACCGCTGCGGTCGCAGGTTCGAATTCTGCCTCGGGGATGGATGAGTGTGATGTCCTTAGTTAGGTTTAAGTAGTTCTGTTCTAGGGGACGACCTCAGATGTTAAGTCCCATAGTGCTCAGAGCCATTGGAACCTGCTGCTACGGTCGCAGGTTCGTATCCTGCCTCAGGCGTGGATGTGTGTGATGTCCTTAGCTTAGTTAGGTTTAAGTAGCTGTAAGTCTAGGGAACTGATGACCTTCGATGTTAAGTCCCATAGTGCTCAGAGCAATTTGAACCATTCTGAGCCATTTGAACCATTTTTCGATACAAACCTTATGTCAGGGATAATACTGTAGTGTGACGTTTACTGTGCTTGAAAGACTTTCATGGGAGTTTGATGGGCCCTACAGAGACAACATTCCCATGACCAAATCTAAGGAGAATGAAGATAACAATAACGCAGCTGACTGCCACATTTGTGGGCTGCCGTTAGATGGAAACGTCGCAACTTCCCGTAGGGACCTCTGTCAATTTATGAGGAAGTTTCATGGCGCTGCCCGTGACACAAGCTGCTTGAAGTATCAATTATGCGACACAAGTCCGTTTTCTTTCATATTTTAAGGGAGTACTTGCAGTGCCTGTACAGTGGTGTTTACTGTGCTCGAGTGCGACCATAGCATGTGGTGTGGCAAACTAGAATTTGATTGAGAAGACCTCAATGAGTACCCTGTACTGCAATCTCCATTCGGCCTATCGCCTCATGACGATGAAGGTTCATTTGTGATGATGAGACTGAAACTCTCTCGTACTCAGACTATTCACAGACGGGGGACGCTGACTGAGTAAGAGTGAGAGAATGTGACTGCGATATATACATTTGTAAAAAAGTCTACGCGCAATGTTCTTCGACAAAAAAATTGTACTTGGAATATATATGTGCACCATGTGCGTTGACAAAAAAAATTTATGTCAGAAATATAGGGTGATGATAATTAAAGTTAAACTTTCAAATTGCTGTAGGAATAACACCACTGGTCATAATGACGTCAAATTGCGACGGAATATTAGCGGAGAAGGGGGAAAACGTATGGCTACAAAGTGTAGCAATAGATGGCGCTATAAGCATCATAATTTAATAGTGGTCGACTGCATTTGACAAATTAATCATACAAAAATGTCTAAGGTGTACGTTTCAAGTTAAACAAACTGTGGTACTCAGTGTGCATGGGTATACGGGTGTGATACTGTTTGTTACGTAAGTCCACCCACCACCGCAAGGTCTTATTACATCGGATGGGAAAAATCTGTTTTTAATTGTCCTGAGGCAAAAACTGCATAAAAAGCATCAATCAAAATGAAATCGGATTATTAATTCCGACTGCCGGAAAACATGTTCAGTATACTGTCCACCGTTTTCTGGAACAAGATGAAATCGAGAAACGGCATGTACCACAACTGATCGAAGAGTTTCCGGGATCACGTTCAGAATGTGTTGCTCAATGTGTGCTTTCCATGCAGCAAAGTTAGCAATCGGAACACTGAACACAACATCTTTCAGATAGCCCCACAGGTAGAAGTCACACGGATTAAGATCAGGTGATCGGGACGGCTAGGCTGTAGGGAAATAGCGGCCGCTAATTCTGGCATTTCTGAAAGGCGCTTCAGCAGCTCCTCAACTGGATTTGCAATGTGCGGAGGTGCACCATCTACTCAGCCACGCTGTTGGAGAGCTGGAATGACGTGGTTGCGTAAAGACAGTCATAGCGCTTACCAGTGAACGTACAGGTAGCAGGACCGGGAGCACCTGTCTCTTCGAAAAATTATGGCCCTATGAGAAATGATGCCGTAAACCCGCATTATAACAGTGACCATTTCAGGATGATTTCTGGTTGATTTGCGTGTGGATTTTCCGTTCCCCATATTCGACGATTCTGTGTATCGTGTCAGATGGAAGTGAGCTTCGTCTGTCCACAAAATCTTTCACGGCCAATCATTATCCACTTCCATGCGAGCAAGAAATTCTAAATGAAAGGTCTCTCTTGCTGGTAGGTCAACAGGAAGCAATTCGTGCACACGGATAATTTAGAATGGATAGCAAAGAAGAATGTTTCATATGATTGTATGCACCGTGCTCACCGGTATATCGAATGTTCGGGCAATTCTCCATGCACTACACGTTTGCACACCACCACTCGTCTCCTGCTGCATTGCTGTGGCCACTGCTTTCACTGACGTCGAATCAGTTCGTTTCTTCCCTCTAATAGGTTGCACACCAAAAGAACCAGTCTTTTCGAATTCCCGAATCATTTTCTCCAGACTCACGGTAGTCATTTGACTATTGCATTTTTCAAACCCTTCAGTTTCCGGAACTTCTGCAGAGTGACGTGTGCACAGTCATCATTCTCGTAATATACCTTTACTAGCAGAGCGCGATCCTGCATTGAGACTGTCATGGCGATTGTCGCAGACGGGAAAGGAGGAAAAGCCGTGCACGCAGTGTGTTTATACCAACTTCAATGGGTCATGCGCATGACAGGTGTTTTCATTTACGTATTCTGACACATACATCTATTGATCAATTTTCACACTATTTTTTTTTCTTCTGCCATACGCTTTCCCCCTTCTCCGATATCACGTTGCAATTTGACGTCACACCAGTGGTGTTATTTCTACAGCGTTTTGAAAGTTTAATTATAATCACCCTGTATATATACTCACCTTGCATGTCAAGTAAATACAATAGATTTTTTAAGTTGCACCTGCTGCTAGCCATCGAAGTCTTATTAGTTTTTAAGTGTAGATGTATATAGTATATATTTAGGTAATCCACAGTCCTCCAGAATTGTTGTTGTATAGCAACCAAGTAACTGCTACTATTGGGAGTGTTGTAGTGTAAGATTAGAAGTATCTCTGCATTAGTTTTTAGCATAGATTTATATATCTCAACACTAAATATTTCAACCAGCGAACTTTTTTGTTACTGTGCAGCAAAAGTAAATATGTTTTTTTTTTTTACAGAAGACCTTTCCCAATTTTATACATAAATGATGCGCAAGACACAAATGACATTAGTTTTGAATATGAAGGTGAAGTTTTACATGGAAGATAACAAATGGTTCAAATGGCTCTGAGCACTATGGGACTTAACATCTGAGGTTATCAGTCCCTTAGAACTACTTAAGCCTAACTAACCTAAGGACATCACACACATCCATGCGCGAGGCAGGATTCGAACCTGCGACCGTAGCGGTCGCTCGGTTCCAGACTGTAGCGCCTACAACCGCACGGCCACTACGGCCGGCAATGAACTTGAAGATTCGACACATCTTCTCCTTGAATGGTATCCGTGTGGTCTAATAATCGAAGTGACGTCATCATATCTGTATAGGATATAACAGGATCATGCCAGTGAATTCCAGGGTACAACCATGTTAGCCACTATGCCCTCATCCATCGTATAGCACACTTCCATCTTTGAAAGACCTCGGTAATGCAGTGTCTCTAATATTACGGCATCTTCTGTGTATGCTATGAATGCAACATCTTTAAACATGAATTGACCATGCTCATCCCCATAGAAATCCAATGTGTCTGCAATGAGTTTCACACCCTAAGATACCATTCTGAAATTCTGCGTATGGTTCAGCACTTGTTCATTTACGTAGTTTGTTGCTCAATACCAGCAAGCGGACAGTAGTTAATCACACGGTCATGTAGAATTACAGAAGAGGCTGCAGTGTGTTCTGGGAAATTTGCCAGAGATTCAAATTCCATTCGCACGTTTATAGTCCAGATGTAACTGTCGTTCTGTTTTGAGCAGTCTATAACGATGATCGGCGCCTGCTCCTTGAATTTCCGTGGGCTAAGTAGACATCCTTCTCTTCACAGTATGAAGCACAGAACCTCGCATATATGTTATATGCTAGACTGTATATATTTTCATCCCACTGCAGGTGTTAATTATTATATGGGTAGAATTAGTTAAACTGCAGTTTTCAAATTTGTTGGGATCATTTGTTATATTCCCTCTTCCATTGGTGTGAAACGCAGGTATGATGATCCTAGGCATTTTAAATTGAGTGGAGGTTTTAATGGGCCACTGCTCGGAAACCTCCCATGAACAGTACGATAGTAGTGGAAATAAACCGGCATTCAGAGCTCCAAACGTTGTTCATGTGATACAGTGATGTGTGGCATTTTCTATATTATTTTATTAATAGCGATCTCGTTGTCCTCTTGAACTCGTTCAGTGTATAAGTTGTTATCCGTTGCACTCCATACCAGAATAAGTTCCTGTTTAACATTCAGAACAATTTGCCACAGGTCCACATAGTATCCCGTAAGCAGTTTTAGGGGTATATATCCAGTAAATTTCTTGGATCTTTCCACTGTTCTATCCACTGGCTCGTCTATGATCCATCCAGGATTTTCTAAATCTTTCAAATCCAAGGAAGAAGCAGAGATATACATTTTAAGTGGTGATGTTACGCCTAAATTGTGTGTACGATGTCTCGAAGACGTTAAGTTCATATCCTATCTCTGAAACAGGAACGCTAAGCAGTTACATGTAAGGTTCGATGCAGCTGTAGGAGTACCATCCCTTTTCGTAAATGATCTAGCAAGATATATGAAACTCCTACATTGAAGGGTTAAAGTGTCTTGGTGCTGGATGAAAATTCTAATTTCATTGTTCTTGTTAAATGTGACTGACGCATAGGGTTTATACGAGAAGTATTCTTGTCGTATAATACACTCTTCATATTCCACCGGGCTAATTATTTGGAATGTTGTCATTGCAAGATTTCAGACCTACAGATTTAAGAAACTCGTAGTTTGCATGTGTTGCTGTTCTGTCGTGAAGTGCTCCGCTGTGCATTTTGCACGTTGGTTTTATACCTTACGCACATCCTGTCTTTGCTGACGATATAAGGACACTGGAAGCTGCTGCAATATCTGATTGAAGGTCACCGCTGATGCTCGCAGCATCACAAATTAAAGGTCGTAGCTTCTGCCGTCAACATTTCCCGTCTGGTTGAAGGCCGTCACCGCTTACCGGCCTCTACACGCTCGAGATCACTGCTGGTTCCGCTTTAGGTGTAGCCCTACTATAATTTCCTCGCCACGAAAGTCGACAAGTTGATTACCTTGGTCCACAATACGCATCTCCAGATAGCCCAGTGTCTGAACTGTTACTGAGAGGTCAATGTCAGTGGTAGGGTCTCAAACTGTTCCAACTGATCTGAAGAATCCGTAAATTTTATGAATCAGTCTATTGCTGAGATGAGAGTTTGTTGCAATGCTACACTCGACATCGATAGTACTGACAGGAAGTATATCCACAGACTGGTCAGATCTGTAAAGCTTATTAGAATCCTCCTTCAAAACCTGTCCCTTTATGAAACCCAGTAGCCGTCCTCTTGAACCTTTCTGATTAAAGTCAGTCGGTGTCTTTATTTGAGATTTAAGTGTACTGATGTTTCCAAGTAGCACAATGTCTTTTCCAGATCGTTTTAAAACGTCGAATAAATCGTCATTATGGTACACTGCAGATTCTATTACCACACTTTGATGCCGGCCGTGCCGTTCTAGGCGCTACAGTCAGGAACCGAGCAACCACTACGGTCGCATGTTCGAATCCTGCCTTGGGCATGGATATGTGTGATGTCCTTAGGTTAGTTATGTTTAATTAGTTCTAAGTTCTAGGCGACTGATGACCTCAGAAGTCAAGTCGCATAGTGCTCAGAGCCATTTGAACCATTTGAACCATACTTTGACATCCACCATTAATTTGCAGATGAAGTTCATTGTTACCCTCTATGTTATTCTGAAAGCCGTTGTATGTCTCCAGCCCAATCAGCGCAGTACTCCACCAATTATTGCTTAAATCAATCGGTGGGAAGTAATTCGCGAGTAATACTGACGGTCGTTCTTTTAAAGTAAGTGTTTACGACATTGCATATGCACCTTAACTGTTGAGTGGATGTTTAACGCACCTCGTTATCAAATCACGTAACCACACCAGTCTTTGGTACTATTCGCGTTAACAACTTTTTCAGTATTAGACAACGATATTTTGATTTTTCATGTAGCAAAACGTTTGAGAAACTTTGATGAGGCAATGCATTCGTTCATAGAAAGGAAAGCACGCCTTGCAAAACTGTTGCAAAATTAGTGAGGTAAAAATGCTGGGACCTAAGGATTGAAGAAATGTATATTGTCTTGGTTATCTTCCGAAGACTACGTGGAAATCCAGAGAATATGGAATTGTGAATTTAGATGTTGCTGGGAGACCAGGTACCCACTGGTTGGCGTATGTTAAGAAAAATGCCAATAACGTGTACTATTTTGACTCTTTTGGAGACATGCAGCCACCAGAAGTGTTACAATGATACTTCACTGTATGAAGATAGTTTTTCTTCAGTTTTCATCGCTGCCAGGACTTTAGCACGTACTGCTGTGGGCATCATGTTCCTCCTAACGTTTATGAAGAAGGATATATAATGAGGTTGTCAGGTGGAGGAGGGGTAATTCTGTATTCCTATTGGTTCCCAAAAGAAGTAATGATTGGGGGGGGGGGGCAAAAATCATTTCAAGCACACTCTGCGGTAGTTTTGTAAACTACTACACAGTATGCAGTGGGCTGCCTTTGCGGTTGCATGTGTTGCATGGGCTACAGGCAGAGTATGGCAGAGGCACAATCGCTGCCCTCTGCCAGCTGTCCTAGTGTAGCACAATAATGGCGTTTCTGCTCAGAGCTGTCAGCGCTTGGCACTTTGCCTGGCATCTGAAGGTGGCCAACTGGCAGATGTAGCCCGACTTCTGTGGCATGCAGATGCATGTTGCCAGTGATCAGACGACAGACAAATGTATGGGCGATTCAGAATGGTGGCTAATATACTGCACCTCATTCAATTCATCAGTGACTAGAGTTATTACATCATGGGAAACAAGAGAAGGGGGTGCAGACAGGAGCTATACCCATGTGGGAGACCATTGCACCCCACAAACTGCTTAAATAAAGAAAATACAAATTGGACTGAACAATATATTACTATGGGCACTGATTTGAATGCTGTGTCATGAGATGTTTCCTCTCCAGCACAGACTCATTCTTTTTTCAATCAGTTTACAGATGGTGGGAGGGAAGGAAGTCGGGGAGTGGAGTGGAGGGCGGGGGGATTTCCCAAAGGAATTAACTAATTGATCATTTTAATTAATCACTCACTTAATTTGATGTCAAAAATGTGCTCACTTTGGTGAGGGGGAGGGGAGAGGTTTGGGGATTTTCTAAAGGGATTTGCGAGCAGTGAGTTGGGGGAGGCTGAGGTTTCTCAGAAGGGTGGATTAACCTCAGAGGGTGATACAACTCCCAGGGTGTCATAAATCAATTTGTATAGCACTAGGTTTAGGGGAGGGGTAGTTCTGAATGTAGGCTAGCATATGGATGTATGCACAACAAAGTGGTGTAGGATCGTCGTTATCCCAGCACTTGCCTGATGCTGAAGACTGACTGCATGGATGACGAAAATTCAGTAAGGGATAAACTTTTTTGCCCGTTCAATGTTTTGTGAGTGGTGTCCGCGGGAAAAAGTTACGTACATATTTACTATTATGTGTAAAGTTTGTCGGAAGTTGCTAAGTCCTCTCATTCCCAAAGACTGGATGAGTAAAGTCCGCTTATTTGCACGGCATCACTTGCACTGCCTTGTGACAAACATACATATTTTATCTATAATACTTTTCTGATTATGTTAAACTTTTAATGTAAGGTTATTTTTCTTAATGAGTAGATTACGACAGCATTTTAAACACTAAAACGCGGTCAATAATTACATGAAATGTTGAAAAACAGATTTCCGTTCTCCTGAAAGTCGTTATATAGCCAACTGGACTGGTACACGGTTTCAGGACAGCTGTATAGTAATACGGCTCAGACAGCAACTATTGTTTTCGTTTTCATTACGATGATACTTTTTCTGCTTCCTACTGTTACAACCCCCGAGCTCAGGGGTTAACATGTCAGAACGACCGAGAAGTATGGTTTTGGAGAGAGAGATGGCTCACGCCGAAGCATGCAGAGAAACACAGGCAAGCGTGTCATTGACTTTATTACATCGAAGGTATACAGTGGGCACTTCGCTAAACTCGACGATGGCGCGGCGCACGCCAATGCCGGGATCTGCAGCATCGGCGTCCGGTCACACGGCCTTGCGGACTAGGGCTCCTATTCACGCAACGACTAAATGGCCGCCATGTGCGTTAACTGTGCCCGTGGCCCGGAGCACGGCTGATTGCTCCCTCAAGCGTCTCATGGATCCCATGTAGAACGCCGAAGGGAAGCAGTTAAACGTTGCGGTGAGCCTTAGTAGCTCCGGCTATCCACCCAGAGCAGCTCGGTCAACGGCCGTAGACAGCTCTGCACCCGGGAGGCTGCGAGTTCACGCCCTGGCCATGCCCCTGCGGACTGCAGCTTGCAGTCCGTGGGACGATGCCACCCAGAGAGCGAAGGTTAGCAGGAGTCTCGTTCCTCGAGCCGGTGTAGTTCCAAGATGCGACGTCACAGCAGTGACGCGTTCGTGTGGCGGAGGTTGGAGGTAGCTTCAGCAGGCCGGTTGGCCGCCGATATCCATCACCAGAAGGTCGCCGTGGTTGGTCTGCGACTTAAAAAAATCGTCATTCTTTCCTGTTCTAGACGCAGACAGAATGGTGACACGACTGCCCGCTTTGAGCCTCCAGGCTCGCTTATTTACACGTCTTTTCCCTACGCCTCTGACGTAGTACCTCTGGAGGGAGACGAGTGCTCTTTAATAATTACAAAGTCAGCTTTGCTCTGTCCGCTTCGGTCCTTACAAACTGGTCACCAGGCGCTGTTGTAACTGCAACGTATGGGTTCTTCACAGCATGTTCGTGCCCTGTGCTGACCTGATTCCTTCATGTTTGTATACAGTGCCTGTCGGGCCATGCCTTCTAGCCTGCGAGCGGTGTCGTAAACCTGCCTCGCACAATTGTTTGCAAAATATCAACATCGCTCGCGCCTGCCATCCGATGTGCCAATCGGTCCCTTAACTACTGCCTTCCAGCCATAGCTGCCCGAAATTTACAAGAATTCCCCAAATCTACACCTGTACTTAATCGTGGCGCACCGCTAGTAAAGAATCTTGTTATGGAAATTATTAATTATATGTTGTAGCGCAGAAGTTATGTTCCTACAATTTTCAATGATCTGTTGAAGCAGCTCCATTTAGAACTTGTAGATATCGAAATTTTGTAGGATATAGCGCCAGTAACAACGCGATTTTTGACGGTAAGAGGAGGTGTGCCCCGTGAACAACGGAACGGGCCAACCGGTGGACAACATTATCGCTGGGCACAACGATTACGTCAGAAGATGTGTGTTTTCAATGTCAGCTGTAAGTTACAGATTCGGCCAAAGAAACGTGCAATCTAGATTACATGGTATTGTATCGTTCTGTGGAGTAACTGTGGTGTAGCCTGTACCCTTTGAGTCAACAAATTTGTACAATAGAAAAGATTATTTTGAAGATGTATCATAAGCTACGATTTTTGAGATAACAGTAGGAATATAAATTTCCATTCCCTTTTTTGTCCTCGCTTTACATGTTTCAATGAACAACTTAAATCTCATCGCTTTCCTCTACCGATGTTTGGCAATTAAGGGCTGTAATAGACTCACTGAAAGACATAAGGTGAGATGGTATAAATTTCAGTGCACTGTGTCGTATCTGACTAGCTAACGAATATTTTATCCAAGAGATACTCGTACTGATTGGGGGTAAGGAAGAGGTAAGAGAAATGTTTACTGGAATGTTTAGGCAAGTAGCACATACTTTCCGAAAAGGATAATAAAACCCACCAACCCACCCACCCACACACACACACACACACACACACACACACACACACACACACAATTATAGAAGTGGCTGAGAGAATAATAATCAAAATGGTCTGCCGGCCGGTGTGGCCGAGCGGTTCTAGGCGCTTCATTCTATAACCGCGCGACCGCTACGGTCGCAGGTTCGAATCCTGCCTCGGGCATGGGTGTGTGTGATGTCCTTAGGTTAGTTAGGTTGAAGTAGTTCTAAGTTCTAGGGGACTGATGACCTTAGCAGTTAAGTCCCATAGTGCTCAGGGCCATTTGAACCATTTTCTTGTTTTGAGAAATTCCGAGATTAAATTTAAATAAAGTCTCAAAAATAATTTTACTACCATGCACAGCGATTTTTAATTCATGTAAGTCATTGTTTTCAAATATATCTACGGTAACGACATATTTTTAAAATAGTAAATTCTATTCGAAGTATTTCTCTTAAAAATTTGTCAATGGGTATTTACCGTCTTTTATTTCCTATCATCGTGCACTTAACATTGGTTAACACTGACGTACCACTGTTTACGTGGTGTGCGAATTGACGTAGCTTTGTTTCAGTTTTCGTACTAAGATTTGCATTGAGAGTATTAGCAATACTCTAAAGTACAACGACCCGAAAATTAATCTCTGATTCAGCACAATATAAAATTAATTTTAGTTATCATCTTACTACAGCAGATGAACAGTGTTGGCCTTCAATATAACTACTATCACCCTGTTAGGTAAATTCTCATATACTATGATACGGGACACAACTTTACATTGTTTATTTGTTTAAAGAAATAATCCCATTTATCAGATTAGCTACAAGTTTTGAAGCGCATTTGCGTTCAGTAATACATTCAGGATTTTTATCTGAGTCGTAGTTATCTACTTGATCCTCAGATTCGCGAATATCTCAGCTTATCGTGAAACAATGGAAATGAAAATGAGCGTTTGGCGTCACTGGCGCGGAGGCCCCTTGCGGGGCAGGTCCGGCCGTCGTGGTGCAGGTCTTATTACATTCGACGCCACATTGGTCGACCTGCGCGACGGATGGGGATGAACTGATGATGAAAACAACAGCCAGTCCCTGAGCGGAGAAAATCCCCGACCCAATCGGGAATCGAACCCAGGCCCGTAGGACGGCAATCCGTCACGCTGACCACTTTTTTAATTTTTTTCTCGTTATTATTTTTTTTTATTTTTTTGGGTCTCCTTCCTCCCCTTCAACCCATCCTTGCGCTCGACAATTTCTGCCTTCTCGGCCTGGCTGCTATGCCATTAAAAGAACGTTTAACACAAAGAACGCTTCTTCTGCATCAAGAAAGGAAAACGTCACTGCAGTGGAAAGTTCAAGGTGCGTTGCTTCTGCAGCAAAGGAAACGTTTCATTCCTTGTTGATGAGTCTTTGCTGCAAATCTTTTATTTTCATCGTGTTTTGTTGGTTTTTCGTTTTTTTAAACATTTTTAATATCCAAAAAAGTTTTTTTTTAATTTTTTGTTTCCACTATTCTTTGCGTGAGACATCTCGGCTTGTTGACGGCACTCAACGCTCGTCTTCTCGAGGGTGCCTATTATGGTATACCCCAAGCATATAGCTTGGTCTCATTTCTTTCTCCCCGTTTGTATGTGATCTCCTATGTCGGCAGTTATCTTCTCTTTGCACTGAGTGCCCAATTGCCGGACGCCACACACTGGTTGCAATGTGGGAAAAAAATAAAATAAAATAAAAAAATAATAAATAAATAAATAAAAAAAAACACTGCCATCAACGTTATTAGCAGTCGGACGCAGTGCATAAATCTTACATCTACTTCCTCGTTCCTTGTTCGTTTTTGTTCATCGTCGTTGTCGTTCATAGTGTCGTTATTCTCAATGCTGGTATATAGTTCGCGAACTTTTGTCTGTATTTGTCATCCTTCATCAGCAGTTGCGCTCGTGTGGCTAGATATACTCTGTAGCCCTGGTAAGATGGCGCATCTTCGGCTTGAATTAGGTAATGCAGAGTATGTCCTGTCAGCCATGTCCATATATTTTTCTTCGTGATGGGGTAGTAAGTGCCATCAGGTTGCAACACCGATGTGATGGAGATTGTTTGTCTAGCTGTCCTGCAGATAGAGGCAAGGTTCATTCTGCACCATTCCCAGGCCAATTTATTTTCTCTGCAGACACATCTACGTAGCAAGTTGTCTATGAGGGCACACTCTCCACATCTGTCAGTTGCCGACACTCGTATTCTGTGTAATTTTTCTTTCGTAGGTATGGTCTCATTAACTACTTTACACCACGTTGATCTGATATTTGTTCCGAGCACTTTTTTGTGGATGTTCTTCCAGATTTGAGCCCAATCCCGTAGGGGATATTTAGTTTCCATGCGGTTTACTCTTCCACTAGTATTCATTATCCGGTATAGTTGGGCGGTTGTAAGGTCCTGTATTGGTGCGCTCAGTTTCGCTCGGAGGTAACTAACTTCGAGCAGAAACATCCTGATGTGGTTGGCTTTGTAGTGGGTTTCCCCCAGGTTTATCGGTATTGCCATATTAGTAGGTGTATGCATCCGTAGGGCCATATGGAGCGCGCTGTCTGGGTACTCTTGAAACAGCTGAATAGTTCTCCGTATAAGAAGAGCCTTGCATTTAAGTTCAACATCTATTAGCCCTAGGCCCCCTTTCTCTGGTGGGAGAGTAATAACATTTATTCCCACTTTGAATATTTCACCCCTCCAAATATACCAACCAATTGCCGTCATTATTTGCTTGGAAATGCTGTTGACCACAGGGATTGTCTACCCTACATACCAGATTTTCGAAAGTATCATTTTATTGATAAACTGCACTCTTTGTATGAGGTCCTGTTCTCTGCCTTTATTTTGCTGGAGACAACCTCTCGTCATAGCCAGAAGCTCTTGACAGTTGTTCGTAGTAGTTTTCAGAGGGCAGCGGCTCATTCCTATTCCCAACAGCTTGATACTCTCGTGTACTACATATGGGCAGTTATCATCGATTCTAAACCCACTACCGATCGGCATTAGTTTAGTCTTGCGATAGTAGAGCTTTGAGCATGAGGCTCTTTCATACTCCCGTACACTATTAGTGACTTCTTGTAGGTCTCGCTCCGAACGTACGATGACACTTATGTCATCCGCGTATGCCACACATTTTACAGTCTTCGAATGCAGGGTTAATCCCTCAGGCGTACGGTTCAGCAAACGAACAAGTGGCTCAATGGCAATGACAAAAAGAGGCATTGACATGGGGCACCCTTGTCGTACAGATCGCTCAATAGTTATTTGCCGGGAGAGTTGCCCATTGATGACGATCCTAGAGCAAGCAGAGGTGTACATATTTTTGACCATCGTAATAAAACCGTCGTCATAGCTGTCTGATAGTGGCTGAAAGTTATAGATGTCCAGATGATTAGAGTTTTGGTTATACGAAGGCGGTCATGGAAGAGCGAGGGGAAAGGAGTTGTGATTATTCAGATGATAATCTGTAGGAGTCCAGAATGAGATTTTCACTCTGCAGCGGAGTGTGCGCTGATATGAAACTTCCTGGCAGATTAAAACTGTGTGCCCGACCGAGACTCGAACTCGGGACCTTTGCCTTTCGCGGGCAAGTGCTCTACCATCTGAGTTACCGAAGCATACCACTCAGCTATCGGGGCTGACATCGTGAAACTATCAACTGATGCGAATAAAGTACATCACTAACCGTGTTTTCCTTGAGATAACTCTGTTTCTGATTGATTATTCCTTGCCATTTATAGGCGAGTAAAGTGAATAGATAATTCTTTCTAAAAAAGGCAGAAGAGTTTCACATAATAAAAGACGCGCAGAAATAATTTACTTGGCACCAGGAGAACAGCTGGGTGCGGGGCGAGGGGGTGGGGCGTATTGATCGTTGAGACAAACATCATATTGTATATTGTGTATAGCAAACATACAGAAAACATTAGCGTTACACTATTATAGATGAAACACGGTATCGGTTGAATCTAAAGAGCGAAGATTTCAGTATGAACGCGATGGTTTATCGAGTGCAAGCGCGCGGAGATTTACTCTAGAAATGTGGGCTCGTTTGGTCCTTCAGTGACGTGTTGATACGCATGATAGCTACTAAAGATTTGCTGATGACAATTTATTTCACTATTCATGCTGTTTGCGGTGCTTCTTACAGCTACTGAGGAATCTGTTGTAAATTATTTACTCTTACGACACCATTTCAGTTCTGGTAGAGATATCAAATTTAGTGAAAATTCAAAAAAAGCTTAGAACTTTTTGCTGGTTTTATGGGCTTCAAAATTTTCACAGTATATTGTCTTACAGTTAGTTGGGATGTTCTTTAGTTTGTTCTTAACATTTCAGAGCGATATAATATAAAACCAGTTACTGAAGTATATAGTGTAACGCTGAGGTGCCATATCATAGACGGAGACCACTCACAAGATAATGAGGAGGAGGAGCTGATAAGATATATGGGAAATATCTCTTATAAAATTAATAGACTCGTAGGTAAATTTTATATCGGTATAATCTTACTGCCATCTAGAAAGATATGTACTCTTTTCGACTCGGTAGAGAATGATCTGGACTAGTGAGAGAGTGGAGTCTACACCATATCATGTCAGTGGGTAAAAGCCTTTATTGGTGAGACCACACGCGCGATATATGACAGATGCGTCGAATATGATCGCCACACTCTCCTTCCATAGCTCAGTAAGTTAGCCGTAGTTCAGCATGATACGTACACTGAAGAGCCAAAGAAACGGATATACCGCGTAGGGTCCCCGCGAGCAGTCAGAAGTGCCGCAACACGATGTGGCATGGACTCGACTAACGTCTGATGTAGTGCTGGGGGAACCGACGCCATGAATCCTGTCCATTAATCAGTGGAGTACGAGGGGATGGACATCTCTTCTGAACACCACGTTGCAAGGCATCCAAGATATGCTCAATAATGTTCATGTCTTGGGAGTCTGGTGGCCAGCGGAATTGTTTAAATTCAGGAGAATGTTCCTGAGCCACTCTGTAGCAGTTCTGGACGTGTGGAGTGTCTCATTTTCCTGTTGGAATTGTCCAAATCGGTCGGAATGCACAATGGACACGAATGGATGCAGGTGATCAGACAGGATACTTATGTACGTGTCACCTGTCAGAGTCGATCTAGACATATCAATGGACCCATATCACTCCAACTGCACACGCCCCACAACATTCCAGAATCTCCACCAGTACGAACATTCCCCTGTTGACATACAGGGTCCGTGGATTCATGAGTGTCTCTCCATACCAGTACACGTCCATCCACTCGATACCATTTGAAACGAGACTCGTACGATCAGGCAACACGTTTCCAGTCATCAACAGTCCAATGTGCGTGTTGACGGGCCCAGGCGAGACGTAAGGCTTTGTTTCGTGCAGTCATCAAGTGTACACGAGAGGGTTTCGGTTCCGAAAGCTCATATCGATTATGTTTCGTTGAATGGTTCGCACGCTAACACTTGTTGATGGGCCAGCACTGAAATTTGCAGCAGTTTGCGGAGGGGTTGCACTTCTGTCATCCTGAACGATTCTCTTCAGTCGCCGTTGCTTCTGTCCTTGTAGGATCTTTTCCCGGCCGCAGCGATGTTGGAGATTTGATGTTTTACCGGATTCCTGATATTCATGGTACACTAGTGAAATGCTAATAAAGGAAAATCCCCACTTCAAAAAAAAAAAAAAAAATGGTTCAAATGGCTCTGAGCACTATGGGACTTAACATCTATGGTCATGAGTCCCCTAGAACTTAGAATTACTTAAACCTAACTAACGTAAGGCCATCACACAACACCCAGTCATCTCGAGGGAGAGAAAATTCCTGACCCCGCCGGGAATCGAACCCAGGAACCCGGGTGTAGGAAGCGAGAATGCTACCGCACGACCACGAGCTGCGGACAATCCCCACTTCATCGCTACGTCGTAGATGCTGTGTCCCATCGCTCGTGCGCCGACTATAACGCCACGATGAAACACACTCAGATCTTGACAATCTGCTATTGTAGCAACGGTAACCGATCTAATAACTGCGCCAGACACTAGTTGCTTTATATAGGCGTTGCCGGCCGCAGCGCCGTATTCTGCCTGCTTACATACCTCTGTATCTGAATACACATGCCTACACCAGTTTCTTTGGCGCTTCAGTTTATCTTACAGGACACTCTATGGATTATTATTCCACAAAAATTTTAGCCACAACACTATAGTTCTCGGACTCAGTTACTAAAGAATCTGTAAATATACGTTTGGTAGGTGATATCATTATTAATGACGCAGCCATTCAACTTGTTAATGCAAGGCAGTTGGACATTTTTGTAATATCTTCAGAGAGACAAATTTTTTAGGGCTAATGTCACGTTTAGCGACGGTTAATTTTGTTATTTTGATCACTGAATTTTTGCTCTGCGGTCTCGCAATTTGACAGAGGGGTTTCATGCAGCGTCACCGTTACGAATGCGCCTCCACGTCTCAGACGGAGCAATACTCGACAAAGGACGACAGAAGGCGGCTTCCCAGCGCTAACCTATGCGCATACGCCGCCACGACAATTTCTGGTATAAAAGTGGTGAAGTGCGCCAGCAACCGGCAATGGAAAACTCAAGATGTCTGAGTGACTGTCCACCGAAATATCGTGAAAAGTTGTCAACGTCATTCGGTTGCAATCCCTATACGCTATGGAAGAATGCATACATTGTATTTTATTGAACTGCGGACTTAAAAACGATGGAGAGGCTTCGTCCCCGCCGTAGCCCTCAGTGGTTCACAAACCCACAACAGGCTGCTGCAGTCCATTATTTATTCTGCTGCGTTTAGTACGTACGCAAAAACATATATAAAGCAATAATAGGTTACGTTATCTTTTAATGTAAGTTATGTAGTGAACGTCTGTAACATTAGATTAACTTAAATTTGAATTTGGAAATTATCTAGTTAGTTCAGATACAGATGTCATGTTTGAAACTAAAGTAGAAGTTGCCATTGTATTAACCGTCCAAAGAGAAGCTCTTCGTTTTGGGCGTGACGTCACTCCTTCGTGTGAAGTTTAGTTCACCTCTTTCACTAAACACAACTTCTAGCTTGCTAATGGCTCCATCGGTGCTGTGAGGCCTCGTCTTTTAGCCTCTTCAGACCCGATCTTGCATTTTATGAATGAAAAGATTATGCAGGTGGTAAATGCATTGTTTTGGAACGTCTTCGCATGGAATGATCTTTCGGATTCTTTCAGGTTCTCCGTAATGGATTAACTTGATTTTTCACTTAGTGACACTAATTACACATTCTAGAAATACATTTAGAAAAGCCACCTTCGCCTGAAAAAGCAGTAGAATTTGTAAGGCCATGTTTGATTTTGTAGAAGGTATAGATACTTCCACATGCCGTCCTTTTCTTCGATTTCTCGAAATTGATTTTATTTGAATGCTGATCGAGCGTTAAACAAGTACATTACAGAGACTAAAATACCTGTTTATATTATAAAGAGAATGAAGTACGTACAATTCTCGGAAAACTCAGTACTAAACACATAAAAATTAAGCAAACCATGCCACTTGGATGTGAACCAACAGGCCTTTGCCGAATGTAGTCCAGGGCTACACAGAAAAAAAATCGCTCTATTTTTGGACGAAATAAATGATCACGTATTCGCTGGTGTAGGGTTTATTCGCATATTGCAGAATGTTCAGAATATATTCTGGTACAAAATTACGGAAGACAACCGGAAATTTTCTTTATTTATCGAAGAGATCATGACACTGCGATAAACAATTTTTTTTTAACAAAGGTTCTGCTACCTACTGAGAACACACAGAAACGAAACGAGTGGCGCACTGAGAACACATGGAGTAAATTAGGCTGCAGTCAACCACGGCGAGTTGAGTTTATTCCCTGAGATAAAAAAAAATAAAGCATAAAATTTTGATGTAGCACATATGCTACAAAAGGATTGAGAACTATGAAGCAGGTGTGCGCTCAGTAGACCGGAACATTCGCCTAAAACACTGAAAAACTATAAAACGATTAAGTCCGATTCCACGCCTTCGCCTTGGAACGTTCTCTCGGATTCCTTCAGGTTCTCCGTAATTAAATAATAACTTGATTTCTCACTTAGTATAACTAACTACCCACTACACTTGAAAAGTCACTTTCGCCTTAAAGAGCACTAAAATTGTGAAGCTCCATTTAATTTTGTAGAATTGTATGGATACTTCCACATGCCTTTCTTTTTTTTCTGGGGTTTCTTGAAATTGATTTTATTTGAATGTTGATCAAGTGTTAAAACATGTACATCACAGTGAATTTACAAGAACCCTAAAGGTAGGGAGAGGCTGATAAGGACAAAGACAACCACAACTGTGTTTTCTCCTCTGTTTTCATACATATATTCTAAGAAAATAACTGAAGCTGACGACGGTGCATTCCAGTGGGTCTTGGAAAACGTATTAAATCACTATTGATTCCTGGTGTGAGACAGTGTAACCAGTCAGACAACAGCAGCGTAATTTAAAAATGACGGACGAAATTAAGATAAAAGGCGATTGACGTTGTATACTGTAATCATTGGTAAAAGTTGCTGGGGGTAACGTTTGTAGAAAGTAGTGTTTAAGGGGAGACATTTTGTTAAGACAATATTTTTTTGAGAGTCATGTCTTAGTAAGCTGGTATCAGGATAACGCGTAATTTGTGCAGTTTTGCTTGTTTTTTTTATGTTTAGGCGGACATGGGACGATTTATTCTAAATTTTTTTTTTGGATGGGTTCCGTCTTCAGCAAACACAATTTGTAATAGCCGGCCGAAGTGGCCGTGCGGTTAAAGGCGCTGCAGTCTGGAACCGCAAGACCGCTACGGTCGCAGGTTCGAATCCTGCCTCGGGCATGGATGTTTGTGATGTCCTTAGGTTAGTTAGGTTTAACTAGTTCTAAGTTCTAGGGGACTAATGACCTCAGCAGTTGAGTCCCATAGTGCTCAGAGCCATTTGAACCATTTGAACCACAATTTGTAAGCCAGCAGGAACACAAGAGTGAGCTTGAACATCGAGACGATTTATTCTGCTGCGTTTAGTTAATAAATTAATTAATTAATTAATATAATTTTAATTAATTGATTAAATAATATATTAAAAATTACACACACACAGGGCGAATTACCTAAAAAAACTTGCGCTGCAAATATTGCGGAAATGGAAAGTGCTATTGATGTGTAATTTTCATAGAATGGATTGGTAGTCAGGGGCTCGTATTGCTAGGCGAATAAACAGTTTTTAAAGTGTTTTTTTGTGCAAACATACGCTTTCTTAAATGGAACGATGCCTGTTGACTAAAGTCGTGTAAATTAGATTATCAGTGATTTTTGGTGCAGAATTATAATGCTAGTCGTTTACGAGATATCGTATTTTGAAAAGTTTCCACACTGACATTTGTTTGTGCCATTAAACCTTCGCAGTTACAAAGTATGGTGTGTGTTCCTTGAGTGCGCTGCGGCTTTCTAATTGCTGTGTGACTGTCCAAGCAGTATATCGTAAGTACACTATGGGTTTTACCAATGGGGAAAAGTCGATATGTCCATGGGTGTATGGAGAGTGTAGGAAGAATGCAGTTCGTTCTTGTACTATGTATGCGGCAATATATACCAGTAGACGTCAATCATGTCGGCAGTTATTTATCAATCTTTTCAACTAGTTACGTGAAAGTGGAAATGTAATACGTAGACAACGTAACAGAAGGACGCAAGTGACTACAGAAGAGGGAGAAATTAATGATTTTCCTGCTGTTGCAGTTGATCGGCACATTAGCTTCGGCGCAATCGCACGAGGAAGTGGAATGAGTCAGGCAAGTGTCCTGCGCATTCTCCATTGACATAGATTCCGTCCCTATCACATCTCTATGTATCAAGAGCTGCACGGAATGATAATGAGAATCATGTTAACCTCTGTACCTAGGCAGTAAGACAGGATACTCCAGATTCGTCATGTATCTTATTTAGTGATGAAGCCACATTTACCAGTCATGGCCAGGCAAACCGTCGAAACATGCCCTACTGGTCTGTTGACAACCCCATTGGCATCGTCAGGTGAAACGTCAGCGTGCATGAAGTGCAATCGGGTGGTGTGAGACAGTGAACCATCAGCTCACAGGTCCGATTTTCATAGCTGGAACACTAAAGGCGCAGAAGTACCGCAGCCTACTAATAGACCATCTTCCACGGGTGCAAACTAGGAGGAACTTGTGGTACTAACGTGATGGCTGTCCATACGAAAGTAACAATTAACTGCGAAAAGGGTGAATAATGTTTTATACAGCACTTTATGCAGTATATCTTCAAAATTTAATCCCGTCAAACACTTTTACTTCCCGACGTTCCCGCTAGATGTCATGCGCGAATGAGTTATTCCAACAGACGCCACGGAGTCGTACAATAGTGCAGATAGTGCGCAGTGTTGTTTATGATTTTAAAACGTTCTGTTATTTTTTGTACTAATTTTTATTCTCTAATTGATAATTTAACAAAGTGCAAAGAAATAAAACTATATTTTAATGATCAAACTACGACTTTGACACATCTTCAAATATTGCATTTGACATGTCGGAACTTCCAGAAGCTATATAAATGGTGAATGCAAAGACACTGAAAATAAATGAAAGAACATTTTTTTTTCATCTTCTTCTTGTACTATCATCTTTTGTCGTGTGGAGCTCAAGTTGAACGGATGAAAATGTCTTTTAATCACTTATGCTGTCATCTGCTCATGTTGCAGTCAAAAATAGACAAGGTTAGCGGCGGATTGTTCGGAGACGATCGATCGGAAATAATTAGTGTCCTTTCGTTAATTAATTTCAATTAAGTGTCCGAACCCACCTGAGAAGATGCATTTCTCAGTCGTATGCAATATTTCGCAATTAAAATTGCTCAGCTCTGATCGGTTCCCCTTTTCCCAACAATGTTTGCCAGCCTAGTTATGGGCCTAATACAATGCTGATTTACAGATAAAAATAAAGAGGGTGGACTTCAATAAGGTAAACTGTTATAATACTTACAGTTGTACACTCTTAATTTCTACGGCTGGATGGCTATAGTTTATCATAAATTAAGGAAAAAAGAGTAAACAAAAACATTCTTTATAAAATGGTTGTCGTCTTCTAGAAGACAAACCACATTCCTAATTTCTTATAAATAATTTTCCTCAGCCGTTTGTACACGTCATAATATCTCAGTCTGATCGTTACCTGAGAGTAGGCTCTGATCACAAACCATTCACACAGACAAGGAAAAGACCGACCTACTATTTCCATGCTGGACACAGCACACTTCCAACACGTGGATCTTTTTCCGGTATCGCCAACTGCCAAGCGGACTTCAACACTGCACGACAAGGAATAGGAAACTAATTTAACACCGAGCGAGGTGGCGCAGTGGTTAGCACACTGGACTCGCATTCGGGAGGACGACTGTTCAATCCCGCGTCCGACCATCCTGATTTAGGTTTTCCGTGATTTCCCTAAATCGCTCCAGGCAAATGCCGGGATGGTTCCTTTGAAAGGGCACGGCCGACTTCTTTCCCCATCCTTCTCTAATCCGATGAGACCGATGACCTCGCTGTCTGGTCTCCTTCCCCAAAACAACACCAACCCCAACTAATTTAACACCACCCCATTAACAGCACGTTGGTCCGTCTTTGGAACGTAAAACAGCAGTGACTCGGCGTAGCATGAATTCCATAGGTTCTGGATAGGGTTTTCGAGGTGTATGTCATTAGATGAAGGGCATCACGCAGGTAGCATATTTCTAGATGTCCGTGAAGCAGTTGACGAGGTGCCTCAGTGCAGGCTGTTAACGAAGGTACGAGCATATGGAATAAGTTCACTGGTATGTGAGTGGCTCGAAGATTTCTTAAATAATAGAATCTAGTATGCTGTCCTGGACAGCGAGTGTTCATCAGAGACAAGGTTATAGTCAGGAGTGCTCCAGGAAGGTGTGACAGGACCATTGTTGTTCTCTATATACAAAAATGATTTGAGAGATAAGATGGACAGAAATCTCCGGTTATTTGTTGTTCCTGTGGTGTACGGTAAGGTGTCGAAATTGAGCGACTGTAGGAAGATACGACTTAGATAAAATTTCGAGTTGGTTTGTTGAATGGCTGCTGGCCCTAAATGTGGAAAATGTAAGTTAATGCGGATGAGTAGGAAGGTCAAACTTTTAATGTTTGGATGGAGTATTTCTAGTGTCATGCTTGACACAGTCAAGTCATTTAAGTATCTGGGCGTAACGTTGCAAAGCGATATAAGAAGGAACGAGCGTGTCAGAAATGTGGTAGGGAAGGCGAATGGTCGACTTCAGCTTATTGAGAGAATTTTAGGAAAGAGTGGTTCACCTGTAAAGGAGATCGCATACAGGACGCTGGTACGACTTATTCTTTAGTACTGCTCGAGTCATTGAGATCTGTACTAGGTCGGATTGAAGGAAGGCCCCGATGCAATTCAGAGGCGGGCTGCTACATTTGTTACCAGTAGGTTCGAACAAGACGTAGGTGTTACGGAGATGTATCGGGAACTTAAATGGGAATTCCCGGAGGGACGGCGAGGTTCCTTTAGAGGAACACCATTGACAAAATTCTACTGCCGCCAACATACATCGCGCCTAAGGACCACGACGATAAGATACAAGAAATTAGGGCTCATTCACAGGCATACAGACAATCGTTTTTCCCTCGCTCTATTTGCGAGTGGAACAGCAAAATGGCTCTGAGCACTATGGGACTCAACTGCTGTGGTCATCAGTCCCCTAGAACTTAGAACTACTTAAACCTAACTAACCTAAGGACATCACACACATCCATGCCCGAGGCAGGATTCGAACCTGCGCCCGTATCAGTCGCACGGTTCCGGACTGCGCGCCTAGAACCGCGAGACCACCGCGGCCGGCAGTGGAACAGCAAAGGAAATGGCTAGCAGTGGTACAGGGTAACCTCCGCTACGCACAGTAGGGTGGCTTGCGGAGTTTTTATGTAGATGTAGATGTAGATCTCTACGCACAAGTCACGCAGGTCACGTAATTTACGAGCCGGTTGTTTGTGGGTGCGGAGCAGGCTCCCGGTAGTGCTCCAGACGTATTGCATCAGGTTGAGATCAGGCGAAATGGGTGGCCCAGACATCATTTTCATTCTGTATCATGCTGCTCAAAGCACTATTCGGGTCTTGTGTCACTAAAAATGACACGAAAAGTCATCTTGCTGGAAGATGGCAGCGCCATCGAGGAAGACGTCAACTATGTACAGGTGCTGTTAATCTGAAATAGTTTTCACGTAGACCACAGCTGTCATGGTAGCTGCAGTTGCTACCACAGTTCCAACGGAATCCCAGGTGAATATCCCTGATAGTTTGATGCTGTTCTCACTGGCCTGTCCGTGACGCAGCGCAAGTTTCGAGCAGTAGTTCGCCTATATGACGGCGTGTCTCTACCCGATCATCGATCTGGTGTAACAAAAAATGATATTTATGCGAACACACGGCACATTTTCATTGATCCACCTCCAGTACCGTCGATTTCCGGTCAATCGAAATTGGCGAAGTGTTCAGTGTCGAAAAACGTATCAGTTACTTGCTGCAGAGCCCCCTGTTCAACAATGTACGCTCTAAGGTGTGCTCTGAATCAGTTGCGCTTGAACCACCTCTGCACTCTGTCCTCAGATCAGCCATATATCACAGCATACTGAAGTTTACCAGCGGGAAACCGTCGGAGCTGCACGTTGTACAATGAAGCGTGGACATCCCAAAACTAATCGCCTGTTTGTGGTCTCACCATCCTTCAATCACTTCCCATAGAGAATCATGACAAGCGAACAGCCGACGATGGTCGTTCCCAAGTGCCAAGCAATAAGAATCTGCCTTTTGTCAGAGTTGCTAATGTCAGGGGATTTCCCCATTTGAGGCGCGTACCGTCTCCAGAATAATTCCCCATTTGCCAGTATTCGGCTTATATAAGAGTCCCCAAAAAAACACCGCCAAGCTTTACGGACAGGCTCTTTATACGAAAACAAGAAAAAATATCTAGTACACATTTGCTCTAAAACGCATACCTTAAGAGCTGTGAGCACCTGTTCATCTTCGATACAATGAAATAGATCTCTTCTACTCCAAGGACTTTGCTTTCCATATTTTGGGAGGAGGTAGTATGGACCAAACGAAGAAAAAATCCAGTAAACAGGGGGTCTAAAATCCATACTTTAAGAGGAAGCACTTGTTCGTCTTCGCTAGTGTGACACACATATCTTCTATTGAAAAAGTGCTCATAGCTCTTAAGGTATGCATTGTAGACCCAGGTTTACCAGACAATTTTTGTTTTGGTCTATGCTGTCTCCCTCCGAATATGGAAAACAAAGAGCTAGCGGTACAAGAGATGTATTTCGTAGTCTCGAAGATGAACAAATATACTCACAGCTCCTAAGGTAGGCTATTTAGAGCCCATGTTTACTAGACATTATTTCTTGTTTTAGTGTAAGCATCTCGGTCCTAAAGCTCGTCGGTGTTCTTTTGGTACATTCTGTACTTAACCTTACCGCGTAGCGCCCTCGCAACACCACTAAGTGCAGTGCAGGTTCGTGGTGGGCAGTCGTCATATTGTTTTGATTCGTAAGCCAATGTTAAATAGCTGTCAAAGCATGTACATTGAAACAGACTGGATATCGATCCCACAGATTCCAAGACTTCCGAGAATGTTTCAATTTCAAGTCTAAATTCGTATAAAAATGACAATTTTTTTTGGAGTGATATAAATAACAATTTTTTTGTTTACTTGCGTCATGAAACTTTTCTTCTTGCCATATTTCATGATTCTCCGTTAGGGGGAAGTACCCTATTGGTTCTGATGAGTGAGTTTGCGAGTGTCAAAGCATTTGATGTAAATGGCCGTACCTTTTGGTTGCATTGACTAAGAAGTCAACGTTTATTATATCGCTAAGAGACCATAGATTTTAATATGTGACATAAATTTCAACTTGATACGTCTACCCTTTCGTGAGGAAAAGGATTGTGAACTGTCGGACTGACAGTCAGATGGACAACAATGTGACCCTACAAGGTTCCATTTTTAACGATTGAGGTACAGAATCCTAAAAATACGGTGCTTTGCAGAAAGGGGTATTTTCCAAAATCAGACGGATGTAGTTTACTCGCTTGAATGCTGAAGATCCGTCCGGATAGCCGAGAACGCAGGATGTGGTTTTTTGACGGTTTCCTACATGCAGCTAGATAAGTTCCATGCCGGTACCCACTTCACGCCTCATGTACCCACTAAACAATAGTCAGAAACCGTTCTCACACTTGAACATGTCATTCACACAGGACACAGCAGATGAGGTGCACAGATTGCGCCCTGGGAGACTAGGGTGGTGTCAGGATGGGAAACCGACCGCCAATTGCCATTAATATTGCTCCATCTCGGGGCCCGCGACATCCTGTCCTGTCTAACCAGATCACCAGCCCTCGTCGATAATCCGCAGAAGCTAATTTGATCCACGTCAGTCACGCCTTATTGGACGAATCTCGTTTCAAATTGTATCGAGCTGCATGTCAGCAGGGGACTGCTCAAGCTGGTGGAGGCTCTGCAATGGTATGGGGCGTGTGCGGTGGGAGTGATATGGGACCCCGGATACGTCTAGATACGAGTCTGACAGGTGACAAATACGTAAGCGTCCTGTCTGACTACCTGCATCCATTCATGTCCATTGTGCATTCCGACGGACAATTCCAGCAGGACAATGCGACACTCCACATGTCCCGAATTCCTACAGAGTGGCTCCAGGAACACTCTTTAGAGTTTAAACACTTCCGGTGGCCATTAACTCCCCAGACATGAACATTGTACTGTATGTTAACTGGGGACCTAGAAACGACGGAGAGGCTCCGTCCCCGCCGCAGCCGCAGTGGTCGACAACCCCACGACGACTACCGCAGTCCACTTCCCCCCTCCGCCACCCCATACCAAACGCAGGGTTATTGTGCGGTTCGCCCTCAGTGGACCCCCAGGGAACGTGTGTAACCCCTTCGTTTGCATGGTAGAGTAATGGTGGTGTACGCGTACGTGGAGAACTTGTTTGCGCAGAAATCGCCGACATAGTGTAGCTGAGACGGAATAAGGGGAACCAGCCAGCATTCGCCGAGGCAGATGGAAAACCGCGTAACAAGCATCCATAGACTGGCCGGATCACCGGACATCGACGCAAGTCCGCCGGGCGGTATCGTGCCGGAGACCAGGCGCTATTTGCCGCTTCGGAAAGCCGTGCATTAGATCGCTCGGCTAACCGGGCCGGCAACATGAACATTATTGAGCGTATCTGGGATGCCTTGCAACGTGTTGTTCAAAAGAGATCTCCACTCCCTCGTACTCTTACGGGCTTATGAACTGCCCTGCAGGATTCTTGTCGTCAATTCCTCCAACACTACTTCAGACACTGCCGAGTCCATGCCACATCGTGTTGCGGCACTTCCGCGTGCTCGCGGGGGTCCTACACGATATTAGCCAGGTATACGAGTTTCTTTCGTTGTTCAGTGTATATTGTGAACGGTCTGTGGTCAGTTGGAGAATCAATATGCGAATGAAAAGGTACCGACTAAAGTCAATAACTTTGTCAGGTGTTATGGAGAACTTAATGTGTTGCCGCCACTCGTGAAACCTGTAGTATTACGTGGTGTGAAGTATGCCACAGGGGCCATATGTCTCACTGACCCCGGCTTCAACCCATATGACGATACTGACCCCGTAGAAAAACCGGAAAAAGGCAATGGAGGAGAAGAAGACTCGTGTGAACGCTGACACAGTTTGGGTGGAAGCAGCAGGTTGTCCCAGGCGAGGCCGAGGTGACACGCGGAGAGGGCGGAGACAAGGCAGGGCCGCGCTTAAGTGTCCCGGCGCGGGGCCGAGCTGCGGTCCGAGGCTCGGGTCGGCAGTCATTGTCCCCGCGGTCTGCCGCGCGGGCAGGTATCCATCATAAATAAGATTCCTGTGCACAGTCGGCGGCAAAAAGCGGCCGACGCGGCTGCCAGGAATCCCAGGACGGCCAGACCGGTCGTCGTCAAAGACAACGGCACCGGCACCGGCAGCGCCGCCGCAAAAACACGCCTCTAATTGTCGCCGCGGCGCAGGCCGGCTGGGCGCCGTTAGCCGCCCGCTGCCGCTGGGAGCGTCCCTGCGCCCTGCGCCCTGCGGCCTCGTGGCCCTGCGGCCCTGCCCATCACAGTCTCCGTGCGACAAGCCGGTCACCCGCTCGGTACGGGCCGTGCCGCGAGGAGCAGCCTAACTGCCCGGCGCTCTGCAGCACCTCGCCGCGCAGGCTCTGCACTCACAACACCGATGGGGAAGAGGCCGACCGGTTAAAACCGATACTGGTATTTTAGGTACCAATAACAGGTATTTGTTTGGTCTCGGCTATAACGGTTATTTTTATTTTTTGATAATAACTGGCTAAAAAACTGTTATACACTACTGACCATTAAAATTGCTACACCACGAAGATGAAGTGCTACAGACGCGAAATTTAACAGACAGGAAGAAGATGCTGTGATGTGCAAATGATTAGCTTTTCAGAGCATTCACACAAGGTTGGCGCCTGTAGCGACATCTAAAGTTTCTGACGCGAGGAAAGTTTCCAACCGATTGCTCATACACAAGCGGCAGTTGACCGGCGTTGCCTGGTGAAACGTTGTTGTGATGCCTCGAGTAAGGAGGAGAAATGCGTACCATCACGTTTCCGACTTTGATTGAAGCCTATCGCGATGTTTATCGTATCGCGACATTGCTGCTCACGCTGGTCGAGATCCAAGGACTGTCTCCAGAATATGGAATCGGTGGGTTCAGGAGGGTAATACGGAACGCCGTGCTGGATCCCAACGGTCTCGTATCACTAGCAGTCGAGATGACAGGCATCTTATCCGCATGGCTGTAACGGATCGTGCAGCCACGTCTCGATCCCTGAGTCAACAGATGGGGACGTTTGCAAGGCAACAACGATCAGCACGAACAGTTCGACGACGTTTGCAGAAGCATGGACAGTCAGCTCGGAGACCATGGCTGCGGTTACCCTTGACGCTGCATCACAGAGAGGAGCGCCTGCGATGGTGTACTCAACGACGAACCTGGGTGCACGAATGGCAAAACGTAATTTTTTCGGATGTATCCAAGTTTTGTTTACATCCGTGTTTGGCGACATCGCGGTGAACGCACATTGGAAGCGTGTATCCGTCATCGCCATACTGGGTTATCACACGGCGTGATGGTATGGGGTGCCATTGGTTACACGTCTCGGTCACCTGTTGTTCGCTTTGACGGCACTTTTGAACAGTGGACGTTACATTTCAGATGTTACGACCCGTGTCTCTACCCTTCATTCGGTCCCTGTGAAGCCCTACATTTCAGCAGGATAATGCACGACCTCATGTTGCAGGTCCTGTACGGGCCTTTCTGGATACAGAAAATGTTCGACTGCTGCCCTGGCCAGCACATTCTCCAGATCCCTCACCAATTGAAAACGTCTGGTCAATGGTGGCCGAGCAACTGGCTAATCACAATACGCCAGTCACTACTCTTGATGAACTGTGGTATTGTGTTGAAGCTGCATGGGCAGCTGTACCTGTACACGCCATCCAAGCTCTGTTTGACACAATGCCCAGCTGTATCACGGCCGTTATTACGGCCAGAGGTGGTTGTTCTGGATACTGATTTCTCAGGATCTGCGAGGTGCCGGGGCCAGCAGCGTATTTAACACTAAATTCTTCTAGAATCTACATATGTATATGATGCTCTAAGCCCCCCCCCCCCCAATTCTAACTTCAACTTTTGCTGTTGCACATGGATTAAAAAGAAACTAGATTGTGACATTTATGACGAAGTGGTATGTGGAGCCAATTCTTTGCAACTCAAATCTTAAGAGAAACACACAGCCAACCCAACATTAATTGCTGCTACAGTAGTGAGAGTTCAGACAATGAACACCGAAGACAGAACAAAGTTAGGAAAGACGAACAGGCGCCCTCTGCTGAGCTCTGATTATCCCCTAGCAAAATTCCCTAAGCTGCCTGTGCTGCGGACATGCATTACCAAGCTGTCTTCTTAACTGCAAGAACACGATCTGGCGTACCGGAAGCGATGGCTGGTTGCTTCGACGTCCCGTCGTGGTGATGATAATGTCGCGAGTATAGCCCGAAACAAATTATCCTGGCCTGGTTGTTCCAGACTAAAGACTTCTTAGCAATACAAATGCGCCTCTGAGGGAGACGAAAAGGCTCGCCACACAATCACTGATGGTACAGTGATTGATTTGAACAAGCAAAATCATACAGTAACTCCGATACAGTCAACTTTAGCCAACACTGCTCAAGACAGACAACATAGGCCGCTTGTACGCAGAACGCTCAATTGCCAACTGTACTAGGAAAGTTACGTTAAAGTCGAAACTTCAGCAACTTTTTCAAACAGTTACAATTAAATAAAAGTATATTAGACAGCCAGCGGAAGGCAGGCTGTCCAGAGCAGCGAGAGCTCAGTCTTGAAACCTACCCCAACCGAAAGGTGAGAGCCGACTTCCTCAAGAGCACCCGTACAAGCCGAACACAGAACATTCCCGCCCCCACGACAGTGGCCGTGGTTAAACGTTCCAATCAGCAACTCGAAAACCGGCGGAAAATTCCCCTCTATTGCCAAAGCACTACCATTCCACCAATGGAGATTCTTGGCGCCAATTTCTGCGCCGATTTTGCTACGTCACGGAGGTATGCCCTGAGCAAGCCAACCACAGCTACGATTTTGCAGAAAACGCGGGAATTTGCCCGTCACGACTGCCTGGGAACACAAGTCATTTCCACGCTTTGCTGGTATCCCGCCAGAAAAGGTTTTCACTAAGTTTCTGCGAAGAACGGAATCTCTAGCCCAGCCGCCCCTTGCAGCGCATCTGGGCGTGTCGCTCCCACTCTCATGACAATGTCGGCTTCTGGAAAGTATCCACTCGACTCCCTCACACCCGTCGGCTTAACCCTTTCAAGATCAGCAGAGCCCGCCTGTCACCGGAACACCCGGATGACGAGAGACGCTGCGTGGGAAGTCCGCGTGTGAAGGAATAGCAACTTTTCACCACATGCAATTAGAGAGGAAAATCGAATTAGAGTAAGATAGAAATATGAGAGGGGGCTTCTGCCACCTCTCAGATCTATGCACCCAAGTTGCGTGAAAATGTAATCACATGTCAGTTCTTGTATAATATATTTGTCCAATGAATACCCGTTTATCATATGCATTTCTTCTTGGTGTAGCAATTTTAATGGCCAGTAGTGTATCAATTTGCAACAGCAATGACGGTAAATTTTTTTAAGTAAACAAAGAAAACATAATTTTAAAAAGAGTAGTGTTTATTTGTATAATTTCCATTGCTTTGAATTGTTGTTATTATAGAAAATAGGAAAAGTGATCAAAGCGATTTCAGTAACAACGCCGACAGAAACGAGGAACAAACAACATAAGAATTGATATAGCATTGCTGAGACTATAATGTACCTGTTTCCTTTACTACACAGAAGTAGTCATCCTTTCGTTTTTTGGGAGCGCAGCAGGAAGTGTATACCACGCTGAATCTTGTCATTGGTAGCCCGAAAATATTCATCGTTGGTAGGAGGGTCTGTGCCTTCTGAAGGATTACTATAGTCTTTCAATGCTAGTGATCTTACTGAAAGGTGTCGACTTATAGATGAACGAGTGTTTATGAAGATATTGTTCAATAAATAGTGTGCAATGAATTAATTAATCATTGCAATTATAATTGTTGCTGCTTATTAATCCCTGATAAATATTCTACAGCGCCTACTACGTAAATTGTTAATTTTTCAGTTTCAGTTTTGTCAACAGAAAATTAGTTGTATTAAGATTCCCGTTAAAATAATATTGAAGCAAAAAACGAATTTTTCATTCGAAATAATTAAAAACGAAAAAAAGAACGCTACAGAGTTTACACAAAAGCTTTTTATTTGTCTGCAGATGTAACAAATAATAAAAGGGAAAGGAAATAAATGCAACAGTAATATATTAAAAACTTAACAATTCTTTCATTACAAAATTGTTAAGACTTTCGTGGCCACTTGTTGACAAACTGCCTATTGGCTTCTGTCTCGGGTTCTTCGGCCGACGTTCATCTAATGATTTTTCTGACGTTTCGCCAGCACGAGTGGCTGGCATTGTCAAAGCTTCACCCTCCATTGCCGGTGGTGAACTGGATCCGAGCTCGCGGCCGCAGACTATATGTACCTGGCGCGCCAACGTCCGAGGGCTTCTCCTCGGTCATTTCCGGTGCGGTTCTCCTCTTGCTACCTGCGACGGTCGTTCGCTGCAGTACGGGAAGCCAGGATCCGTTTACCTTAAAGAAATTCTTTCATTGTTTGTAATAAAAATAGAAGTAGCTAATCTGCTGCCTGTGTCTATATATCACGGCTTTATCTGTTAGTAGTCCTTGGAAATGGATAGACAGCTTGAGGCGAAATGCTCAGTTTTCATCCTTTAATAATGATTATTCACAACGTGATTTTTGAGTTTCCAAAAATTAAAATCGAGAGGAGCATACAGATTTTTTATAGTATTCGGCCCCTCATTTTTCTTAGAGAAAGTCAACGAACATTATATGGACTAGGTTTCCTTTTATTTACCTCTTTTATTAGGCATTTTGATTTGAGATATCTTGAAACTTACAGTTCAAAACTGTGAGGGAGTCTTAGAATTTTTCAAGCGTTGTTTGATGTGTAGCACTGGAAGTAATAGCTATACAAAAACGAAAATCGGTAAGTTCAGAAACCAGTTATTTTCGGCTATTTGAATAGTCAGGTTAAATTGGAGATGAAAAAGCCTGTATAACCGAAAACCGGTTGTTACAGCGATTATGGCCATGCCTGATCCACAAGGGGACCACCAGACCTGTTAATGGCAGATTATAATGAGTCTTAGGTTAATGGTAGAGGGACCTGTCCTGGATAACTGGCTCATGGCTTTTCATATGACAGTCCCTATTTTCCGAGGAATTCAATGTTGAAGCTTTATGCGCACCTCCTGTGTTCACAATGTTAAATACTGTATATTCCGACCGTGTCAGCGTAGTACAGGTGCTAAAGTCGAAGTCACACGGGCCGAGTTACCTAACGCTGACGAGGCGCTCTGCAACGTTTATGGCGTTGCGTTGAGGGCCCGCTTCGTCTCGCGAAACACAAAATAAGTTCTGCGATATTTCGGCGACGTGTCACGTAAATTAGAACCAGTAGGGAGCAAGAAAGCTTCCTTCGTGACAGGCAGTAAGCATGAGGGCCCCAGAAAGCAAGATAGCATATTGGTTTTGTCCTGTTCAGCAGAAGCCCATATTTGGTGGGTTTTATGTTATACCTTACACCCAATGAATATATGCTGTTTCTAAAGCCCAGCACATTAAATATCTCGATAACGAATCGTTGTTGGTACGATGTGTTACAATAAAACAATGGAAAACGACATATTAGTGGTTAATGAATTTTCATATTTAGTTACTACTGCGTTATAGCTCACAAGTTAAAAGAGTAAGCGGCTTTAAGGCAACAGCGTATTAAAGATACATGAAAAACGTGTCGCTCTTGGTGGGGTTTGTTGTAATTAACCGTAAATTAATACCATATCGCCGATTAAAACCTATAAAGGACTATAACCTGAAATACAAAGTCGCTGAAGCCGAAGCTACAGGCTAGCATATTCAGAATGAGCACCACGTTACGAGATAGACGTTAGCTCGGGAAAGGGTTCGAGTTTTCTTACTTTTTTTACAGCTTCGCGTTTTCTAAAATGTTGTCGGACTCAATAAAAACAATTTCTCTGTAATATGTTGTAAAGGGACATCCTCCTCTACCGTTACTTTTCCTCAACACTAGTACTCGATACCAGAAACATTTTTCGAATTTTGTACAGGTCAGTATCATCTAAACTGCTTTTCTGAAAGTTTCATATAATTTTATACACAATATGTTCTATATTTTGTATATTTTAGTTGTTATAATCGACATGTACCAGCTGTGAATCTACAGTTGACTTTTTTTTTTTTTAGATACATTTAAAATTACGAATTATTTGGAACGATAACAATTTCTATTATTAATTACGCAATATAGTACTGTTCATTATGTTTATTTCTGGATTCATTTATAAAATAATAATCTAAGATACTAGAAATTCATTTGTCAAGAAAACTGTAAACCCTTTGGAATAATGTTATTATCGCAGAGTGAAGGACTAGTAAGTATGGCTCTTGTGTGATCGGACGTATTTTTGTATTTTGGACGAACAATGTAATTTGTCTTTTGTTAATATGAAAGTTCAAAAGACAGCGCAATGCAATAAAATGAGACAATAACTTATAGTAAAAACAAAAATTCTGCAACGACGTTCTTCAGAGTTATTTAGGTCGACTGAACCATGAGAACCTAAAATGTGAGGATTTCAGGTTCAAGAATCAGACCCCTAGACATGAAGATCTGCAGCCAAATATGCAAGAAAATATCAGTAAAAAGTTAACTGTAAATCTTACTCCTCGAATCTTCCGAAAAGACTTGACCGGAGTGGACAGTAGCAAAAACCAAGAAGGTAGTAGTAGGTTACTATCTAATGTTATGTACATATTACCGAGCGAGGTGGCGCAGTGGCTAGCACACTGGACTCACATTCGGGAGGACGACAGTTCAATCCCACGTCCGGTGATCATGATTTAGGTTTTCCGTGATTTCCCTAAATCTCTCTAGGCAAATGCCGGGATGGTTCCTTTGAAAGGGAACGGCCGACTACGTTCCCCGTCCTTCGCTAATCCGATGAGACCGATGACCTCGCTGTCTGGTCTCCTTCCTCAAACAACCCAACCCAACCCTTATGTAAATATACGTTTGATCTCTGTCAGAGGTGAATTTGTTCGGCTTGGTGAACTTTCATAAGCAGATGTCCTTACTGACTGAACATGTCCCTTTCCTTTTTGTCATATTACATGTTCAGAGATATTAAATGTTTTATTTATTTATACCACAGACAGATTATCATACGGATAAGAGAAGTGCGCGTTCTAATAGAGATAACGTAAGAAAGTTTCGTGAACAAACTGTATTGTTTAGGAACCAAATAAAGATAAAAACTGCCGCTGGAGAACGCTGAAAGAGCAAAATCACGACAACCAGATAGTCCCATGTGCTGACGGCACTGTGTTTCGTGACGATGGAGATCGCGTCTGCGTGCACGCCAACGGTAGCTGTCTCGTCCCGTATGCCGTCTGCTTAAGATTCACGGCTACCTCGCCGACAATATATGTTCAAACCTTGCGTGTGTACCTTTTTTAATTCTTTCACTTTAATCGTACAAAATATCATTCAGTATTGTATGTGAAGCAAAATTATTCAAAACTAGTCATTCTCGCCATAGGAATTTCGCTAAAAAAATCAATTATTGCAGAACACTTTCTTCAAATGTATATTCCGTTTGTGGTTCGTAGTTAAATTCCAAATATCTGGACAGTCCATAGAGTTCGCAACGATGAAGAACTCTTAGAAGCTCGATTGCAGATAAGAACGAAAATACTCGTCCCTAGTTTTGACTTCGACTGTGAAAATTTATGAAGCCGATTGTCAGTACCAGCCAGTTAACGTCCAATAGATCGCTTGCGGAACGAGGAGAGATATCCGAGTTGACCAAGATGAATCATTCTTTCATAGCACAGTGTATTCTGTTTAGTTGTCCTATGTATACAAGGGCCATCCGTTATATTTCGTCTGATTGTTCAAGTATGAATTGACGACTGAGCGCATAGTTGAAAAAATGTAATTGTGACTTGCACGAAATTAAGGAAGTTCATGAAAGTGCTGCAAAATGGTTTTTCAAGTCCGTCATTCTTCCGTTCATGGGATAGAAAAATGTCTTCACATTATTAATTCGTGGGGAGGATAGACTGATTAGACATTTAATGATCAAATTCTTGTAGATGAAAGAGAAGCATACAATTGTACTGTAAAAATTATCTCACTGAAATGTACTCTACTTTTCTGTTTATTTTTATAGGCAGGTAAAAAATTTTAAATTGCTCTCCGATTTGCTAAACAATAACAGAGAAAACGCATCGAGGGAAGATTCGACAAAAATATGTTCTTTAATTCTGCATCATTTTAGAGCATCTGTTTCCACAGGAATGATAAAATACACGTAGCTCGCAGCGAAGTTGATCGAAGACAGAAAAGTCTTTTTCAGTCCAACCGAACTCTGTTTTTCGGTATCGCTTCTGGAAAAATCGGTGTACCTACAGGATAGTAGCTTTCATTACAAGTTCTTGGTACTCTACGAATTTGTGCTTCTGTTCATTCTGCGACAAATACCATCCGGAATTTTGTTGTAGAGCTGCAAGCGATGCAGGCAATGACGAGTAAAACGATTCTGTAATAAATTCTGTAACAAACGAAGTTCACGTTTGGAGAAACTGTGCTGTAAAGGTTGATTGATTTATTAATGAAATTACTACGGCGAAAATACTAGTTTTGAATAATTTGCATGACATGTATTTAATGATATTGTGTAAGATGAAACTGAAAGAACAAGAAGGTACACAGGCAGGGTTTGAACCCGATGCGCTGGAGTGGTAGGCCTCGTACTACGCCGACTGGATTAAAAGGCATTTAACGTTACGGGTACAGGAGGTATTCTTAAAACTTCAACGGAAAGTAGGCGCCGTTTCATGAAAAGCTTCTAGCCATGTAATCAGGACAAGTCCCTCTACAGCATCTAATCCGTGATTAACAGGCTGATGGTCCACTTGTCAGCCTACATACTGTATGAACTCCGCGAGCCAAAATTCGGTACATGGCGCCGGGTACATTGCACCAATGTTAATCATTCTCTATCCTTTTACTCTCTATACGGAACAAGGGAAGCAGGTTGCCTACAGCATACGTCTCAGTACGAGCACTGATTCCTCGTGTGTCGTCTTTGCGCTCCTCACGGGAAATATAAGTTGGTGGCAGCATTACCGTTCTGCAGTCAGTGGCAAATGCTGGTTCTCTAAACGTTCGCAAATGATCTAACCTACTGGTAACTAAGTCTAGCAGCAGGCGTCTGAATTGCTTCGATGTCCTCCTTGCATCCGACCTATTAGGGATCCTAAACATTCGAGCAGTACTTAAGAATGGGTCGCACAAGTGTTCTATATGCGACCTCTCTTGAGGACGAGTGATTCCTTCCTATAATTCTCACAATCGAGCAAAGTCGACCATTCGGCTTCCATATAACCTATCTTACTTGTTCATTCCGTTTCGTGTCGCTTTGTTGTGCTACGCCCGGATATTTAATGGAAGCGATTGCAACAAGCAGCACATGACTAATACTGTATTCGACTATTATAAAATTGTTTTTCCTACTAGCGTACAGTAACATGAACTTTCCCACATTTAAAGCGAGCTGCCAGTGCATCATACCAAACAGCAATTATGTCTGAGTCATCCTCAGTCCTCTTACAGTCACTCAACAACACCACTTTTCCCTACAGTTCAGCGTTGTCAGTTCATTAGTGTATATAGAGAACATAAACATGACTGTTCCTACAACACTTCCCTGGGAAACTACTGACGTTACCCCTATCTCTGTTCAACACTTACCTTTCAGGACAACGGGTTCTCTGACTTAATAAGTCTTCGGCCTACTGACGTATATGAAAATCTATATTGAGATTCCATATTCCTAGATTTGCGGAAAGTGTTTGATATGGTGCTCCACAGCAGAATGTTGAAGGTACGAGTATGCGGCTTAACTTCCCAGATATTTGAGCGTCTGGAAGATTTTTTAAGCAATAAAACCCACTACATCGTCCTCGACGTCCATCAGGGACAAGGGTATCGTCGGAATGCCCCAGGGGTGTGACAGGACCGCTCTTATCCTCCATACGCAAAAATCATCTGACGGACAATGTGGGCAGCTGATGACGCTGTGATGTAAGAGAATATCGGACTTGAGTGACTGTAAGAATGATGAGTGGTAGCTTGCTGTAAAATGATGTAGACGAATGTAAGTTAATGTGCGAGAGTAGGAAAAATAATCCTGTAGCCTCCGGCTACAGCATGAGAAGTGTACTGCCTGATACAGTCACATTAATGAAATATCAAAGCGTAATGCAAAAGCGATATTAAATGAAATGATCAGGTCAGGTTGGTAGAAGGAAGGTCGGCGCTCGACTTCTTTTTATTGGGAGAATTTTGGGAAAGTGTAATTCATCCATAGAGGGAACGGCATATAGAATACTAGTGCTTCCCCTTCCTGAGTAGTGTTCAAGTGATTGGGATCCTCACGAAATCAGATTAAAAGAAAACATTGAAGCAATTCTGAGGCGTGCTGCTAGATTCGTTACTGGTAGGTTCGATCAGCATGCACGTGTTACGGCGATGCTTCGTGAAGTCAAATGGGAATCCCTAGAGAGAAGACGACGCTCATTTCGCAAGACATTATTACGAAACTTTAGAGACTACAGAAAGAGTCTACTGTCGCCGACGTAAATTTCGCCGAAGGACCATGAAGATAAGACGCGATAAACCGTGTTTGTACGGAGGCAAATCCAGTATGGCGTCTCCCAAGTTCTGCTTTTGACGCACAACGCTATCTTGCATGTCGTTGGCTATGTGTCGTTGCACGATGCAAGAATCTGACTTATACAGTCTTTAACGCTACAGTATGCCATGAACCGTGAAATTCCCCTTCGTAACGTCAAAAAACTCTACCAGCTCCTCGGCCACGAACGCTTTCAGACTCCTGTAAAGTTGGCTTCATGAAGTGCTTGTTACCGGATGATATACTGTATTTACTAGTTACAGAAAATGGGTCCGTTACTTAATATGACAACACACAGATTTGCATTAATTATACACATACACAACTGTAAAGAGGCTAAGCCTGTAGGGCGAATTGTATACGTGAATAGATGCACTTCTGATTACGCTTATGAGCGTGGTACAGTACGAATTGGGCTATATAACAAAGCGCGGGGTTTTGCGTTGTACCGATATCACACCTTCCACTGTCTCAGAAATATATCCCATCCGGTAGCTATCGTTTCCTTACTACTCTCCCCATCCCCCCCCCCCCCCTCCCAGCCACAATTGGTCTTGCGTCCGATGTATTCTCAGTCGACAATACAATCTGCGAAATGCAAGTCGACTAGTTTTCATCAGATGCGTTTTGTTACATTTCAAAAAAGTGAAAGAGATCCACTGTAATGATACGCTCATGAAGTTAAGGGGAAAAAACGGAAAGAATTACATTTGAATTGTAAGAGCCTGTGTATAAGGGACTCATAGCAATATTCTTGAAGAAAGAAGTAAGATTAGGGTTTAACGATCCGTCGATGGCGAAATGTTTAGTGACGATGCACAGCCCAGGAATGGGGAAGGAAATAGGCCTTGCTATTTCAAATTATTCGTCAATACAGTCACCTCAACCGATCTAGAGGTATCACTGAAAATCTTAATCTGGTGACCGGACGGAGATCTGAACTGGCGTCTTCCAGAATACTGAATTCCTGAATGACTTCTGCTAGTTGCCTGCGAAATTCCCTTCCACACTGCGCAACACGTAAGGGGGAGGCAGTACCGCGGAAACTAAACTGCTCGTCGAGTCGGAACGAATTGTGTCGTAAAAACTGCCAAGAACTGGAAGCGAGGAGTAATTAGGCTTTCAGCAACGTGCGGGTAATCCATTAGTAGTAGCAGCGCCTCCAGTGCAGTGTTGCAAAACGCAATCGACGCACTGCTCTGCACTGCTTCAAGTGGTACCCAAGAACGGGGTTTCCTCCTCTAGCTCGTTCCATGACATCTCCGGTCACTGGAAGTTGTTTTCACTTCACATGGCAGTTTGGTACTCTAATGAGCTTCTTTATTGACGTATATGGATCTGGAAGAAAATACAAATTTAGTTTGTTTATTGACTACGTAACATACTCCTCTGCAACCCAGTGGTTCTCAGCGATGTGATTATTATATCCTGAACGGTGAAATGAAATTTTTTGAGGAGTGAAAACAAAAAAGTTCAGTTGCATTTTGGTCACGAAACTGAACTGTTTTTAACAATTGATGATTCTTATAAATAATCCTTTATTAGTAAAAATCGCAAACATTTTTATAATCATTGGTAATTAGTGTCGCTAAAGCAGCTAGCCATTTTTAGATCTAAATTTAGAAAATTGCACTTGAAAGAGAGTGGTGCAACATAAACTGTCATTATAGCAAAGGTTACACATAGTCAGTATATGCGCAATAAGACGAACATTTGTGTGTCTAATCACCGGGTCTGCACGAACCACATTGTCTTCAATAAATTACATAATCATTTTGTGTGTGCACAGCACGATTAACATTAATGTAAGTGTCACACAAATGTATGAGACCATCGAACACAATTGCACAATAATATTGTATCAACTAGAATCCATATATCAAGAGTGCTTTTCACAAAGAAGCAGATGTATTTTCCCCTCTCATGAAGCACCAGTGAATAACAGGCTAATACGCCCATCTCTGAGCAGGTTTACCACTGGGTGATACGTCGAACTGTACTTGTACAGAAAGGTTGTTGTGCAGAAGTATGTAATTTATTGAAGAAAATGTGTATCCTACCGACCTGGTCGTTGGACACAGCAATATTTGTTGTATTTGGTATGTGCTGACTTTGTATGATCTTTGTCATAACGACAGCTTGTGTTACGCTGCTCTCCCTCATGTGCAATTTTCTAGAAAATTTGAGATCTGAAGATGGCTGGCCGTTTAAACGGAAACTAGTTATCAATGATCATAAATAATTTTTGCAATCTTGACTAATAAATGAGTATTTATAACAATCAGTTGCTTTTAACATTTGTAGCTAGCTTTTTTCCAACCTGATTACGCCAGGAAGTAAACTACTATCTCACTTCTGTAACAGTGTAATATACATTGAGTAAGTTACCAAAAATGAACTTCTTTCCTTCACTAGTGATAACGAGCGAGACAGTGCAGTGGAGGCTACAGCTTGCGAAACGAATGTGGGAGTAACATCTTCCTCACATAGTCCACCCGCTACGTACATACATACATACATACACTGTAGCGCCAAAGTAACTGGTATAGGCATGTGTATTCAAATACAGAGATATGTAAACAGGCAGAATACGTACTACATAAGACAACAAGTGCCTGCCACAGTTGTTAGATTGGCCATCGTCAAGTGTCAGCGTGCGAACCATTCAACGAAAGCCAACTCGTGCACCCTTGATGACTGCACGACACAAAGCTTTGCGCCTCACCTGTACCCGCAATACCGACATTGAACTGTTGATGACTGGAAATATGTTGCCCAGTCTAACGAGTCTCGCTGCAAATCGTATCGAGCGGATGGACGTGTACGGGTATGGAGACAACCTCATGAATCCCTGCATGTCAGCAGGGGCTGTTCAAGCTTGTGGACGCTCTGTAATTATGTAGGACGTCTGCAACTACTATGATACGGGACCCCTGACAAGTGGTAGATACAACTCTGACAGGTGACACGAACGTAAGCATCTCGCCTGATCACTTGCATCCATTAACGTACATTGTGCAATCCGACGGACTTGGGCAGTTCCAGGAGGACAATGCGACATACCACATGTCCAGAATTGTACGGAGTGGCCCCAAGAACACCCTTCCGTGTTTAAACACTTTCGCTGGCCGCCAAACTCCTCGAACATGAACACTGTTGAGCATATCTGGGATGCCTTGCAACGTGCTGTTCAGAAGAAATCTCCACCCCTTGTACTCTTACTGATTTATGGACAGCCGTGCGGGGTTCATAGTATCAGTACCCTCCATCACTACATCAGACATTAGTCGAGCCCATACCGCGCTGTGTTGCACTTCTACGTGCTCGCGGGGGCCCTACACGATATTAGGCAGGTGTTCCAGTTTCTTCGGCTCTTCAGTGTAGTTCCATGCTTCTGGAGCCCATGACAGTAAAACCGAATCACAGTAATCATTTTAGCTTAAATTTTAATGATAATGGCTTCCCTGAGATAAACATTTAATGAAAACGTCTTCTCTGAGTTGTATTGACTAGAAATTGGTTCAATATTCACTTCGCAACAGTAAACAAACTAACTGATCGCGCAATATAACAGTAACTGTGTATGGGTTACTACACCGCTTTTGGGCCGACACATTGTTATTACTATTGTTGTTAGTGGCAGTGGTCAGAAACAAGTCATTAGCAGCCTGAAGTTTTGCATTTTCTGCCATTTCAGGAGGAAGGAATCCTGCAGTCAAGGACATACATAGGGTATGTTTAAGTGCAGTGTACACTTTTAATTTGGTAATTTTAAATGGAGGTACAGTGTGTGAGTAAAGCAAACGTCGCTATGGAGAGGAGTGGTGCAGAGGGAACATATCTTGTGCGAAGTGTCCTCTTGCAATGTCGATAGTCGGCTTTCTTTTTTGATAGGCAGCTGTAGCTAAAACTCGAGAGGTACAGAGAATTGCTTCATGAGTACTAATATTATAAATGCGAAAGTAATTCTGTCATTTTCACGACTAACGCGCTGAAGTAATTCGATGAAATTAGTTATGGGGATAGCTCGAACCCTGAGAAAGAATGTGTGTACTACAAGATACTTGTTGATTTGATGGATATTTTGCGAATTACGGAAAAAATATTTACTGCCTTAGAAAGCTTTTCACTCTATGATCTTTGAACTTCACCATATTTGTGAAAATGATTTTGTTGGTTGATATGTTCTACAGGATACGATTAAAAAAAATAATGGATACAATGCTTATACCATCTTAAATGTGTAAAATCCATTTCCCAACACTATTTATTGCAAAATGTACACACTATATAATGTATAGCTGCTTTAATAACACGATTCGTAGATGCACACTCCCGCCTACGTCTCTCTGTACGTTCTGCTTGGCAGTCAAGGATTTACATAGGGTATGTTTAAGTGCAGTGATATGTGCTACAGAATACGATTAAAAAAAATGAATACAATGCTTATACCATCTTCAATGTGTAAAATCCATCCCCCAACACTATTTATTGCAAAATGTACACACTACATAATGTATAGCTGCTTCAATTAACACGATTCGTAGATGCACACTCCCGCCTACGTCTCTCTGTACGTACTGCTTGGCAGCGACGCTGGGCGTGCTGACGCATCGTTTGATGGGAGTGCTCGGGGAATATAGGGGGGAGGAGTGGGGTGGGGAGAGTTGGGCACACGTGACAAATTATGCTTACCTGAAGAGGCACACTCGTGAGGGCAGCTGACATTATTGCACATGCAGTAGCTTACTTACTCACTGATTATAACAAAACTATTCATATGTGAATGCAGCCACTGGCAGCAGCTAGTCACTCTATAGACAAAGGTTGTTAGAAATAAGCTGTACCAACAGTTTCATTGAGCCTTTAGTCCGTGGTTTGAAAAAAAAAAAAAAAAAAAAAAAACTTGTACAAAAACTAAACAGTGCATATGGCTCGTCATTTAAAAATGAAAGCCTTCAAAGAAAATTTTACATTCTAGGTAGTAGCTAATATCTGACTGACTGCACTCAGAACTAATGGACTCAGGATAGTTGGGAAGAACTGCTCTAACCGCATTTGTGGCTTTTGTGTTTGCTTTAGCTTCAAATATGTCATTGGATCCAATACATAGAAAAATTGATATTTTTTGCTAGACCTATACTGGCCTATGTTAGTCATTCTCAATTTTTATATGCCTGTTTCAGACACCTGGATGTCACCTAGAAGAGTCTTAAAATATGTGTACCAACAGTTTTCTCAAATATCTCATCAAGTTTCATACAGGCATTAGAGAAGACTACTCTGAATTGTGTTTTATATGGAAACTATACCGCAACTACAACACCGAAAGACAGGAACCCTCAAAACGTAGTTTACTGTTTAAGCATAACAGAAGAAGACTAAAATATGACTGTTTCCAGAGAGAATGCTAAAACAATGGCTTTTATAGGCTGGAATACGTAGGAACAAAAATAGCGCAAAATAGTGCTGTAAAAAAAGGTTCAGGCGTTTTAATTACTTGGGGTGTGACACCACACATGAGTATGATAAACATGTAGAGTAGTTGCAGAATCTGGAAACTTGCGTAGAACAACGAACTAGTCCTCGAGAAAGAAAGAATTATAGGAATTAATTTTGATAAAATGATGGCCATCTCTACAGTACTCTACATACGATAAGGAAATAAGATCCAGGCAGTTGAAATGCGATTTCTTAAGGCTATGAAAGGCTAGTGCAGAGTAGACAAATTAAGAAACAGCAGCTTTAGGAAGGAAGTGAACATATTTAAATTAAGAAATAAAACTGCAGGCTACAGACGTATTAAGTCAAAACATAATACTGTAGGTCTAAGATGTCTGTGAAGTCAAAGGAAGAATGAGTATCTTAACAGGCAAAGATCTACTCGTAATTACTTTACATAGTGGTTTGGAGCCTAAGGTCAGATTGCAGTTGACCCTCATATTTATATGAATGAAGCTAACAAGATCCACAAAACTTTTACAGGAAGTGCAATAGAATCCTCTTCGTACTGACTGGGGTTCACTTTCCTGTTCAGCTATCCAAGATCACGTTTACTGATATAAATTGAGGTTTTGCTGAGATGGTTCTGAAGTTCAAAAGGCAACGGCTTGTTTCTTTTCCAATTTTTGTGTAACTGAGCCAGAGCTTCGCCGCTAAATGATCACGTCGTTGGCGGGAAGTTAAGTATGAAACAGTGTCCTTACTTCGTTTATTTACCTCACAAACAGGCTAAGCTTGCTGTAAGATGGAAGATGGTGGGTAAAACACATACGGGCTCTCCAATAGGCCAAAAATAAATCTATATTAAACGTGTTCAGTCTCAGAAACCAATGGGAAGTGAGTGTGTGTCCATGTGAAGCTTCTTGCTTTAAGTGAGCGTTCCTGTCATACCCGTGAATACTGGCCATTCCTTCAGGGGCAGCCTGTATACGCCTTTCAGCCAATCACAACCAGGAGAAAAATGTGCGCGTCCCAATTGGACATTTCCTACTCCACCTTACGGAGCTTCTTTCACGAGCTGTCTTCTAGAAGGGCATTAAGAACTGTGCAGTGAGTGTTGGAAACACTGGCTATCCTGGAGAGATTAGTCACACTGTAAGCTCGCCACGTAGGCTCCGACCACGATCCATTTAGAAGGATTTGGGAAAGACCAGCAGCACATCAGATCCAGACTGAAGAAACACCGCCTTGCCCCTTCAGGGGGAAAAGCAGGGGCGACTGCAAAAGCGAACAGAGTTATCAAACAAGGGCGGTCAGGAAACTGTACGTTGCAATATTGCTTATTGATTTCGCTATATCGTGTAGTGCTGAAAATTGTTGGGAGCTAGGAGCTGGAGTTGTAAGGCGCTGGACTTTAGAAAGTTTAAACAAATTTATTCAAAATACGAGGCCTGTTCAGAAAGTAAGCTCCGATTGATTGCCAAATTGAAACCACAGTGAACATCAGAAATGTTTTACTTGTAACAATTAGCTACACCTTTCAGCTACCTCTCTACGTAGTCGCCGTTCTGACTTAGACTTTTGTCATAGCGTTGTACCAACTTTTCAATAGCCTCATCATAGAAGGCAGCCGCCAGTGCTTTCCGCCAATTCTCCACGCTGGCCTACACCTCGTTGTCTGTGTCAAAATGTTGTCTTCAAAGACAGCGGTTCATGTGACCAGAGATGAAATTCAGGGGGAGACAATTGCGGACTGTATTGTGGGTAATCTCACATTTCCATTTGAAAACGATGCACGAGCATCTTCATTGCCCCTGCAGAATGCGGCTGAGAATTGTCTTGAAGAAGAAACAGCACGACAGTTATGTAATGTTAGCTGCATAGCTTCAGGCGAAATTTCTCACCAGGCCCTCGTACTTGGCGGCAGACACTATTTTCTAGACATCTTTACGCACTCACTGCGAGCTCAGAAATGAGAAGAGCGACGTGATGCTAACTGGGGTTATACTAGAGACACTACCCAACACATCTGTGCAAAGTTTTATCGGATTTTCATAGTCGTTTCCATTTCGCGACCGAGCTTACTTTCTGAACGCCCCTCGTATTTTAAAAAATCAGAATGTGGACACAAATTTGACCTTTCCTTTTATACAACTGTCTGCAGTTTGTGGTCTCTGGTTCACGGGGTCCCAGATTCAATTCCCGGCCGGAACGGAGATTTTCTCCGCCCGGGGACTGGGTGTTTGTGTTGTTCTCATCACTTCATCATCATCTCGGAAAGTGACGAGACTGGACACTGATAAGATTGGAAATTTGTACAGGCGCTGATAACTGCGCAGTTGAGCGCCTCACAAACCAAATATCGTTGTCATAATACAATACGTCCTCTATGGACAATAGGAAATAATAATCTTAATCAGAATGTATTTGATTAAAAACAACTCCAACCGAAGGCAATTATTAACCTCATTATTAAAAAATGGTTCAAATGGCTCTGAGCACTATGGGACTTAACTACTGTGGTCATTAGTTCCCTAGAACTTAGAACTACTTAAACCGAACTAACCTAAGGACATCACACACAGCCATGCCCGAGGCAGGATTCGAACCTGCGACCGTAGCAGTCGCGTGGTTCCGGACTGCGCGCCTAGAACCGCTAGACCACCGCGGCCGGCTCTCATTATTAAACATGTCAAGCTATTCAAAGAAATTCTACATGAAATGATAGCACATGATGTAAAAGAGAATAATGTTTCAAAGATGTTCTTTAAAAACTAAAAAAAAACCATTTATTCAGGGTGTACATAAGGTTCAGAAACACTTTCAATTATTTATTGCACAAGAACTAATCATTGTACAGATGTCATACATATTGCATTTTGAAGAGAAACTCTGAGTTTTTTTTTTTTTTTTTTTTTTTTTTTTTACAAACATTCGATATGCGAACCATGAGTGACCCGGCGGACTTTAATACAGTAATCGAATTCTTGTCTTATCCGTTCCAGTATGGCATCGTCGACTGTGGTAGTCGCTCCCCATATTCTCTCCTGGAGTTCTGCTACTTCACGTGATAGAGGCGGTACATACACCAGATTTTTAATGTGTCCCCACAGAAAAAAGTCATACAGAGTGAGATATGGTGATCGGGGAGGCCATTTCATGAAACAGCTGTAGCACGACCGATCTATTGACGCGGCAGCTCTGTGTTCAGGTACCCATAAACGTCACAGTGAAAACTGGGAACCCGCATCCTGCTGAAAGACGAACGGAGAGTCCGATTGCATTTGAGGATTCAGCCATTGCTGCATCATGTCCAAGTAGGAATATCCAGTGACAGTGCTCTCGGCGAAGAAGAATGGCCCGTACAGTTTTCGACGTGACAAGACACAAAAACCATTTACCTTTGGGGAATCACGCTCAAATTCAATGCATTCGTGTGGATGCTTTGTACCCCAGATTCGACAATTATGTCTGTTCACGTTCCCATTAGTGTGAAAAGTGGCTTCGTCGCCAAAAATTAAGCGATCAACAATGCCATCCCCATCCTCATTCAGTTGTTGCAACTGCGAACAAAAGTCAAAACGTTTGTCTTTGTCGTCATCATTGAGCTTCTGCACGACCTCCAATTTGAATGGTTTCATAGACGGCTTCTGTCGCAAGACTTTCCACACTGTCATTGGAGCCATTTCGAGTGCACGGGATGCACGACGCACCAATTTCTTTGGACTCCTTATGAATGTCTCTCATACGCGCTTCACATTCACTTCACTCACACTGGGACGTCCGCTTCTCTTTGTCAGGCACAAGCAACCTGTCGTATCGAATTGTTGTGCCAGTGGTAAATGGCATTCCTTGTTGGTGGCTTCTTACCGTACTTGGTTCTAAACATCCGTTGTACAGCTGTAGCACACTTGTTTCTGCCGAACTCCAACACACAGACAGGTCGCTCCGCACCTGAACTCGCCATGTTTGCGACCACCGCTAACTATCGGCAAATTACCAAACTACGATGTGGCGGTATGTATGAAAAAAAAAAGTTCAGGGTTTCTCTTTAAAATGACATATTTATGATATTAACTGAAAGTGTTCCAGGACTTATGTACACACACACACACACACACACACACACACACACACACACACACACACATATATATATATATATATATATATATATATATATATATATATATATAGGGTGTTTCAAAAATGACCGGTATATTTGAAACGGCAATACAAACTAAACGAGCAGCGATAGAAATACACCGTTTGTTGCAATATGCTTGGGACAACAGTACATTTTCAGGCAGACAAACTTTCGAAATTACAGTAGTTACAATTGTCAACAACAGATGGCGCTGCGGTCTGGGAAACTCTATAGTACGATATTTTCCACATATCCACCATGCGTAGCAATAATATGGCGTAGTCTCTGAATGAAATTACCCGAAACCTTTGACAACGTGTCTGGCGGAATGGCTTCACATGCAGATGAGATGTACTGCTTCAGCTGTTCAATTGTTTCTGGATTCTGGCGGTACACCTGGTCTTTCAAGTGTCCCCACAGAAAGAAGTCACAGGGGTTCATGTCTGGCGAATAGGGAGGCCAATCCACGCCGCCTCCTGTATGTTTCGGATAGCCCAAAGCAATCACACGATCATCGAAATATTCATTCAGGAAATTAAAGACGTCGGCCGTGCGATGTGGCCGGGCACCATCTTGCATAAACCACGAGGTGTTCGCAGTGTCGTCTAAGGCAGTTTGTACCGCCACAAATTCACGAAGAATGTCCAGATAGCGTGATGCAGTAATCGTTTCGGATCTGAAAAATGGGCCAATGATGATTCCTTTGGAAGAAATGGCGGCCCAGACCAGTACTTTTTGAGGATGCAGGGACGATGGGACTGCAACATGGGGCTTTTCGGTTCCCCATATGCGCCAGTTCTGTTTTATTGACGAAGCCGTCCATGTAAAAATAATCTTCGTCAGTAAACCAAATGCTGCCCACATGCATATCGCCGTCATCAATCCTGTGCACTATATCGTTAGCGAATGTCTCTCGTGCAGCATTGGTAGTGGCGCTGAGGGGTTGCCGCGTTTGAATTTTGTATAGATAGAGGTGTAAACTCTGGCGCATGAGACGATACGTGGACGTTGGCGTCATTTGGACCGCAGCTGCAACACGGCGAACGGAAACCCGAGGCCGCTGTTGGATCACCTGCTGCACTAGCTGCGCGTTGCCCTCTGTGGTTGCCGTACGCGGTCGCCCTACCTTTCCAGCACGTTCATCCGTCACGTTACCAGTCCGTTGAAATTTTTCAAACAGATCCTTTATTGTATCGCTTTTCGGTCCTTTGGTTACATTAAACCTCCGTTGAAAACTTCGTCTTGTTGCAACAACACTGTGTTCTAGGCGGTGGAATTCCAACACCAGAAAAATCCTCTGTTCTAAGGAATAAACCATGTTGTCCACAGCACACTTGCACGTTGTGAACAGCACACGCTTACAGCAGAAAGACGACGTACAGAATGGCGCACCCACAGACTGCGTTGTCGTCTATATCTTTCACATCACTTGCAGCGCCATCTGTTGTTGAAAATTGTAACTACTGTAATTTCGAAAGTTTGTCCGCCTGAAAATGTACTGTTGTCCCAAGCATATTGCAACAAACGGTGTATTTCTATCGCTGCTCGTTTAGTTTTTATTGCCGTTTCAAATATACCGGTCATTTTTGAAACACCCTGTATATATATATATATATATATATATATATATATATATATATATATATATATATATTATTACACAGAGTGTGAGAACGGCGAAGCTGGTTGAAAGTGAGAATCTACAGAAATTGATAGAAGGGCAGTGAAACTACCACTAGACGCTAAGTGGTTCGACGTCCACGACTCTTCACGGAAGTGGGCTTTGGAGGCTTATCCGCTCTGTAAAGGAGGATAGATGGCGATCCGTGGCACCTATGTCGAAAGAGCCCAACTCCAGTGGACGCACATGTATTTCGGAGCACACCATTTAGCGCACACTGTTGAACAAAGGGCTCGGCAGCAGACGACTCCTGCGTGTTCACATGTTGACCCAACTACATCGTCAGTCACGATTGTAATGGGCTCTGGATCATCGAGATTGGGCCGAGTATCAATGGAAAAGTATCGGCTCGTGGTACGACTCACGTTTTGGCTACACCAGGTAGATGGTCTTCTCCAAGAGTGCTGTCATTCAGGTAAACGGCTGTTCGAAACGTGCAATCTGGTGGGAGCAGTATTATGCTATGACAAGTATTCTCCTACGTTTGCATTGGGAGATTCCTACCCCATTCTATGGCATCTAGTAGTCAGGCCTACTAGATGAGTGGATTGCCAAGCAATTATTATTCGTACATTAGAAATATTTTTATTATTATCATACTCACTGCAACTGTGCTTGAAATATGAGCCCTAGTGCCTGTCAGTTAAGGTATAATTTATTCCCGTCCTTAGTTCTTAATGCAACGGAATGGATAACGCATGTGACTAATAGCTAGTGCACATTTATGATAGACTCACTCCATCCTGGGAAGGCCACATTTCCTTCTTGTGGTGTATATTTTATCCAAAGCTTGGACATTCCAGCGAGAAAATGGAGGTTACGGTAAAATACCTCAACAAAATGGCTACCCACAACTCAATAATCAAGACCACTATTTGTTTCATATATCTCCTCTTTTATTACAATAAATTCTTTCACGGTAATGTTGAAAAATATCTTGCATTGCACTTAATTACAATAGTCAAACAAGAGATTCTCCACCCAATGGGCGTGACATTACATAAGCGTTTTTTACTATTCTATGGTCTCGTAATGTTTCTGTTTGTTGCTACTGTGCACTTTCTGGATTGGGAAGGAATCTTTCACTACTTCATTCTCTCCCACACTCTCTTAACCTCATTAGCAATATAACGAATTTACTGAGTTTCGTGCAGTACTAGGAAAAGTCATGCTTAACCTACCGTATGTGAAACTAATTCGCTACTGTCTCATGCAAATTACAGAGATTAAATACACAAAATAAATCACACCGGCAGTATAAAACACGTCTCAAAAACAAAATGTTTCGTTATCTACTCGTTCTGCTTTCCCATGTCAAACAATAGTCATCACAGATTCACACGTCACTGACCCACCTAATAATTTTCCTACCACGAACTCTGGAGGGTTCATGCACATTTCCCTGTGCAATGCAACCCACATGGTGTTGCCGGGTAGATGGCTGACTCATCTTAATTCACTCTCAGTGTTTGAATATCATGGTGGCGTCACACGAACGTATCTTATAATGGAAGTTTTGGTATCTTATTTATCATCAACTGAATGCTACGACAAGCCTTTCTAATTCTTTTTATTGTCTCATAGTCAGGTTGAGACTCACACTGTACTCACCACGTGGAAGTGCTTGTCTTTAATTCAAGTTCTGCACACAGAAATCTTAATTATTTTCAAGTTAGATTTACACAAGCGAGTATTTCATCTTAATACTACCACACGCTTGTATTTCGTCTTATAATTACAACCCGTGGTTTCTTTGTCACATCCAAAGAATCCTGTGTTCCCCATGAATTTTTACCTGCCTATCCTTTACCGAACAATTCACATGAGACTCCCACCAAAAGTTCCTGAAAAGAGAAATTATTAGTTCATTTACTCTTAAATATTACACTTGCATACCATTTTCATTTAAATTTGTTTTTCTGGAGCACACATAAAGCATGTCTTCACACCTCAGGAACCAGCGACAGACTGCTGAAACATGGCCGTTGATCCAGTCATCCCGCTCTTCCGCAGAAGTGGGGGAGGACCTTGGTCAGCAACATTCCCGGCCCTCTAGTGCTCTGGTATACTTCCCCTCTTTGGTTCGGCCAAAAGTGGTCAGAGAACCGTCTCAAAGATGATTATAGAATCTAGCTTCATTATCTGTGGTCAGCAGACGACCAGCCATTCATTCAATTCACAAACATTACCAAACTGGATTCAGGGATCTATTTTAAGGAAGTGCACATCAGAATAATTAAACATACAAACTGTCCTTCTTTCCTACATTGTTATCCGGCTTCGACGCATTAAATAAAATGGTGTTATTCTACAAAAAACGCTGTTTTGACAACAACAACAAGGTATGTTATATTACATCTTTTCTTTGTCGGGCAGTACTGTACACTTTCAGCATGGGACCTGTGGTAGTAATCGAAGATCCTAGTAGGCTGCGGATCACCTGCATCCCTTCATACTTGATGTCTTCCCCGACGGCGATGCCTTGTTTCAGAAGTATGATTGTCTGTACCTCAAAAACAGAATCGTGCTACAGTGATTCGAGGAGCATGATAGTGAAATTACATTAATGTCTTGGCCACCAAATCCGCCTGATGTGAATCCAGTGGTTCCCATGTGGATCGCTATCGAGCGCGATCATCGCGTACACAAATCAGCGCCGGTTACCTACTTGAATTACGTGACTCTGCGTAGACATTTTGTACCACATACCTCCAAAGATCTAGATCTGTAGAATAGATTATATGCAGAATCGGTGATGTATTGCGTTACAAAGATGCCCCAACAAGCTATAAAGCAGGTGGTCATGATATTTTGGGTCGTCAGTGTACAGCCCGACTGGCGTGCTCTCCTCGAAACAGTTCCTTCCGAGGCCGGCCACTGTAGAGGTACTTCCGTCCTCTATTTTCCTGGCTAGCGAACCCTCTCGAAGGATCACGCCACTTGACTGGAGACTGAGCCCAGCTGCTTACCGCCGGCTGGTAACTGCACTCCACGCTGCATTGACCTCTCCTTCACTAGGCCAAATCCGGAAACACAACTGAGCCTTCTTTCTGAGGACACGGCGGCTCACACTGGTTACAAATCAAGGCACTGCTGCTTGTAACCGCTGTAGTCAGAGAGCGCTACCCACGCATCTGCACCTCTACCGCCGTCTTTCGCCTGCCCCCTATTGACAAAACCGAAAATCCTTTTACCGATCAAGAGCAAATATCTCTTACTCGCCACAAGCTTACTTAAAAACTGGCGCACAATGGCTCAGTTAACGCATTTCGTGGAAAATGAACACTCCGGGCATGTTTGCTAGCTCAATGCCATCGACTCAAGAGGAGCCCTGCAGCAGTATCGGTGTACTGTAACCTTGTGGAAGAGGTAGCGTCATGTTACGTTGTGAGGTAGAGACAGTGGGGATCCACCCTTCAGTTTACAGACTGTAGGTGTAGTTGGTAGTAGCACAGTAACGTTACTTCAGGAAAAAAGTAATTAATCTTGCCAAAAACTTCCTTCTCAAAACAAAGATATAAATAGGCTCCGTCACTCAGTGAGCTGATCCGACAATGAATCACTTTCTCGTCATTTCTTTAATACGTAATATGCTTGACGCGAAAAGGTAATTGTCCGAAGAACAGCAGGATATCGTTTCTTCCTGTTGCGAATCTCAAGCGCCCAAGATTCCATAAGCACGAAAGCTTCGAAGTCGTACTGGAATCAAAAAGGCAGACAGCAGACAGTCGTTGTCTGCGTTGCTTGCACAGATCGCCAGTATATTTATGTGCTGCGCTTCCCTTTACGACCTGACACGTTTGCAGACTGTTCTTCAGGGCACAAGAATTCCCCCGTGGCGTTTATTGCCGCGGCTGAGGGACACGCAATAGTCGGCAGTCCATTACCGATGCGAGAGCTAGCCGGGAAGATGCTGCGACGGGCGTGCTGTGAGCGCCGAGCGGGGGAGGTGGCGAGTGTGAGCTCACAGTCGACCGCGCACATTGTCGGCGCCGCCGGATTACCTACGCGCCTTCTGCAAGTCAAAGGCTGAGCAGTCAACGGAACGGAAGGGCTTCAAGCGTGAGTATGGTCTTGTTGTTGCCTGCGTCTGTCATTTGCATGGACGAGTGACGTGACTGTTCACACGCATACACGCAGTCACACACTCAAGCACGCTCAGTATACCCGGTGGAGCATCTCAAACGACCACACAACAAAGTGATAGAAAATGGCTCTGAGCGCTATGGGACTTAACTGCTGAGGTCATCAGTCCCCTAGAACTTAGAACTACTTAAACCTAACTAAGAGCAACACACACATCCATCCCCGAGGCAGGATTCGAACCTGCGACCGCAGCGGTCGCGCGGTTCCGGACTGAAGCGCCTAGAACAGCTCGGCCACCGCGTCCGGCACAAAGTGATAGGACTCTCCTGGATAAGAGAAACTAATAGTCGGTTCTGCTATTGGTTGTAGAAAATTATTTTATTTATTTACTTATTGCGATTACGGTTTCGAGTATTACTCACCACCAAGCAGCTTTAAATTATCAAAAATTAGCACATTCACAGTCCAGTCAAATTAACGTGACCACCGTCTATGTTCGACATCAACGTGCAATAACCACTCACAGACGGCAGATGGCAGCGCTAGTAATGGAAAGTATATAAAGCATGTCGGAGGCTCATGAGAAACAGTGCAGTCGTGGTCGTAATGCGGAAACAAGAGTGCAATATAGCATGATCATTCGCTTTCGGGTCAAGGGTGGAAGCATTGCCGAAACGGCTAAGTTTCTGAGCTGTTCGCGTGCCGCAATGATTAAAGTATGCCGTGCGTGTCAAAATGTCGCTATCTGTAACCGGCGCCGAGGTAATAGTCGTCCACCACGAGTATAACGAATAAAAAGAGGGCATTATAATAATTTGATTTTTTTTTTTAGCCTACCTCCCAGAAACTCAAAGAAACGTGGTTGGAACACTTGCACGGAGTGACATTAGCACGGAGCGGCACTTGCACGGGGCCTGGGGCACTTGCCGCGCTAACCGGCTTTTCATAGATTCAGACACACTAAGAAGTCTAGCAGTTGAAATGTGTGAATTCCTAAGGGACCGAACTGCTGAGGTCATCGGTCCCTAGAATTACACCCTTCTTAAACTAACTTATGCTAAGAACAACACACACACCCATGCCCGAGGGAGGACTCGAACCTCCGGCGGGAGCGGCGGCGCAATCCGTGACATGACGCCTAAAACCACGCGGCCACTCGGCGTGGCCTAGCAGTTCATCACAGCTGCTTGTGCGAGCTGCCTTGCGCTCACAACACAGCTGTGAGCAACCACCTATCTCTTCAGGTTGACTCGTTAACGCGTTTCGTGGCAAATTTATTTTTAATACAATTGTAGTAATGATAACGAACAATGAAATTCAACATAATGAGAACTGACAATGAAATTCAATGTCTCTTTTAATATTTTGTTTTTGAAAGGGTCGGAGGTGGGGGGGGGGGGGGGAGTGGGGTGTGAGGAAGCTAAGTAAGGAACACGGTATTTGTTACGGTTGTTGCAGCCTTATGTTACGAAATTTAAATTGCCAAATTTATGCGAGGGCTATTCGGAAAGTGAGGAACAATCGTTCGCGAAATGGAAACCACTGTGTAAATCCGACGAGGCTTTCCACAGACGTTTGCGCTGTGTCTCTAGTATGCCCATCAATAGCATCAAGACGCTCTTTTCAATTGTGAGCGCACTGTGAGCGAGTAAAGGTGCCTAGAACAGCGATGTCTCCCGCCAAGTAGGGCGGCCCACTGGGAGGCTTCGCCTTAATGAATGCAGCCCACTTAACACAACTGCTACGCACTTCCTTCTTCATAGCAATTCTCAGCCGCACTCTGCAGTGGCGGTGAAGACGCTCCTGTAGCCTTTTCGATGAGATGTGTTCGATTACCCACAACACAGCCCTAATTGGCTCGTCCTGAGTATCGTCTCAATTCACATGAAACGCTGGATACAAAGACAACTCTTGGGCGCAGGGTACGCGCTATAGACCAGCGTAGAGAATTGTTGGAAAGCAGAGGCGGCTGCCTTATATGACGATGATGTTGGAAATTTGGTATAACGCTCCAACAAATGTGTAAGTCGGAGCGGCTACTACGTAGAGAAGTACATGGAAGGTGTAGCTAAATGTGCAATAAAAACTGTTTTGATTTTCACTGTGGTTTCCATTTCGCGACCGATCGTTCCTTACTTTCTGAACAACCCTCGTATTTCGTAACCATTTTATTTAAAAGTTAAACATAAAAACACAGAATAGCATTGAATATTACTTATGCTCTTCCTTAAAGGATCAACGTTGGGTACCACTTTTAGATTAATGCTAATTTAAAGACAAGCTCTTAGGTTAAAGTCTACCAGCGAGTTTCTGCGGGTGAATTTTTCATTGAGTAAAAATGCAGGATGTGCATAAAGGTCTAAACATCGACGCAATCGTAGCTGCAGACTTGTAAAGTCGTGAAAACTTACAATGAGGAAGTAGAGGCTCAAGTGGTTCAAATCGCTCTGAGCACTATGGGACTTAACATGTATGGTCATCAGTCCCCTATAACTTAGAACTACTTAAACCTAACTAACGCAAGGACATCACACAACACCCACTCATCACGAGGAAGCAGAGGTCTTCGAGACTAATGTTGCTATGATACTAATCACGCGAACGTCACACAGTAGGTGAACAAGTTCTAACTGTAGCCCAATTTCCTCACTGTCAACGTAACCGGGAAATCAGCGAAACTTGGCACCCCTTTGCAAGCTAAAAAGCAGTACGGTAACAGGAGCTATCTTCAGACTCATCCACTGTGCCTCCGGAAAGCAAAAATGTATTTTCACAGTGACAATATTAGGAATATTATTGACACATTTATTTCTCTGCTGCCCTATGATGAAGACTTTCTTCAGTGTTATCTTTTGGAAGCGTGACTTTTTCCCTCCACGCCGGGTTCTCGCTTTCCATTCTTCAAAGTGACCGTAATCTATTGCACGGAATCTATTGTAATGTTGTTGTACACTGCATTTTTCGCAGTGTTGAAAGTTTTGAAGCACATTAATAGAATATTAAGTGTATCAAGACACCACCACATGCAATAAATATATATATAGACTAGGTATCTTGCACCGATACGCTGACGTTGATGTGTCTGACTGCTTTGTAGTTCGTAACCCGACCGTCGTGCACTTTTCACCCCTTTCCATTTTAAGCAGAGAAGCCACCCCATTTTTATTTAAAAAATTAATGGCTAGTTCACTTCTTGCTCTTAGACCCCAAAACGATTTAGTTGTGTTCGAATTACAAGTACGTCTAATAAATGTTTGAAATACGTACTGCGTAAGGGGCTGTGGCATACCGAAAGATGCCAAAGACAATTTTTGATTTCTATCACCATCAGACAGCACCATCTTTACTCCGAGCTTGGGAGTAATTCAAGCTGGGAAAAACAAGTCGCAGAACGTCCAGAGAAACTGAAGCGAAACAATTGCCAGCCAGTCGGTGGATATCAACTGCTTTCCTTGTTGACTGTGTAAATATAAATTTAAGGAATACACTGAAGTCCTGTTCAGTTTAGTCAACAAGCTCCAATGAAACAGGCATTGGCTTACAACCAGATATCCCTACCTCTGCGCGCCGGCCGAAGTGGCCGTGCAGTTAAAGGCGCTGCAGTCTGGAACCGCAAGACCGCTACGGTCGCAGGTTCGAATCCTGCCTCGGGCATGGATGTTTGTGATGTCCTTAGGTTAGTTAGGTTTAACTAGTTCTAAGTTCTAGGGGACTAATGACCTCAGCAGTTGAGTCCCATAGTGCTCAGAGCCATTTGAACCTACCTCTGCGCCTCCTCAAGAACACTGTGAGTAGCTTTTTATTTTAAAAAATCCAAGAAAAAGGCTACCCTGATCTTGAAATTATAAAAAGCAGTCTCATATAAGCAAGAACTGGAAACGCTATGATGCCGCAGAATTTTAATATGTATTTGTCTCGTAGCAACATTAATTTTTTTGATAAAATCTTGATATCCATTTTGTCATAAGATTGTTTTTCTAAGCTTAGTGCCAACTTCTTTATCATAAAGAATAAAATTTTTGCAGGAAGTAGTCATGATGTGTTTGCATACTTCTTCTATGCATTAATATTATCGGAAATGTAATTTGTTTATTTTATCATCACACTTATCTAACGATAATTAAAGAATTTAAGGCTAAAATTTTACACGAATGCTGACAACAAATTATCAATCTTCTCATAAAACGAGTACGCAGAACCGTTGAAATTGGAAATTTCTGGTAAGACTTATGGGACCAAACTGCTGAGCTCATCAGTCCCCAAGCTTACACACTACTTAATCTGACTTAATTTAACTTACGGCAAGGATAACACCACACACCCATGGACGAGGGAGGACTCGAACTTCTGACAGGGGCAACCGTGCGAACCGTGCAAGGCGTCCGAGACCGCGCGGCAACAAGGGTGGCGGAGAACCGTTGAACTATGTCTTGTGAATGCACCTACAAAATATGGCATGTGAAAATTGTGATGTGAGTACCAAAAGTTAGTTTTCAAGAATACAATTAAAATTATATTAAAAATTCGAAACTCGAAAAGCAACGAAGTTATGGATTTCAAAACTGGAGTATTTGCCATATCTTTACATAACAGAAACGATTTTAAAATGTGGTTGCTGTCGGCAAACAAGAAGAAAAGTTAAATTTTTGGACGTAGTTTCCCCTTTAGCATTGCGTCGTATATACTGCATCTTCGTGTCTAAGGCTACCCCGAACCTAATTACCGTCATTCCTCTGAATACAGCACATTGTTTGCACTTCTCCTGCGCTATCAGTCGGCCGTCCTGAGATAATGTCGGACGTCCCATTCTTCCACGAGCGCTCACAGCCCAGGCGGCGAGCGAAGTGAGTGCTGTTGCTCGCCTAACCGCATCCTCAACAGGTCTGCTGTAGTCTACAACATTATTTTGTCTGCACCAGTTTCATGCTGGTTTGATTATCTTCTAACGGAGGAGAAAGTATGGATTTAATTGCATGTCATTTGCTTGCGCTTTCGCTGAAAGATTTTGTATTCGGTGTCCGCCCACACTGATTATGAGTTTAAGAACCTCTCAAAGCGAATGCTGCGAATATTCCCTACAAGAGACTTTGCCCTTAGATAAACTTGTTTGTTTTTATTAGGGAATATTTTGCCAATTTCAAGAGACACTTAGCCGACTTTTTGTCGTTTCCAGAAACAGAACGAGGAGGTAGTCTCTTTCAGACCTCCGTTGAATTCATTTACAATTTTTACAAGATTGCCAATCATTACATTAAACTACTTTTTGAACTTTACAAATTTTTCGATGCATCTGACGTTTCCTTCGTCATTGTAATTTCTTTACGTAGGCCACATAAGTTTTTTTAAAGCCATTGGTAACCGTTTCGTCAGTCTTCATTGCTGACTCTGTTTCTCTGTTTTTCTTTTTCCCGTCAGAGTTTAAAATAAGACCGTCAAACTGGTGGCCGTGATATTCTGCATCTTCTCGAAGATTTTTTACTAATGAGAAAACGTTTGACTGAACTTTTCATATTAATGTATCTATTCTACTGTTCCATCCTTCTGGGAAGGTATAAGTACTTTAACTGCAGTTTCACATCTTTCTTGGGATATGTTAAGTATCGAGCCACTGGTCCAAAAAATAGTTATAAAAGTTCTGAAGCTTTTTCTTTTCACTCGTGGTCTCCCGTACACAGAGCCTACCATTGTCCAACATTTCCAGGGAAGATTTGCTAGAGCAGAACACATTCTTATGTGACAGCCTGTTTCCTCGTTTTCCTTGTAGACTGGAAAGAGGCCGCAACACTGAAAGTGTTTCTTGAAAAATTGATTAAAATGATAACCGCAACTAGCAATCTCTGTTCCAGGGAATAGACTATAAGGTCTTGAACGCTGGCAGTTTCGAAGTCCATCATCATAGACGCAGCGTTCCGTCCAGGCACGTTAGTTTTAATAGCTTTGAAAAGGTTCATGTGTTTCTCGCTTTTTATTTGTCAGCAAAGCATAAAAAACTGGAATGGTGTTCGTTTCCTCCTAAGAACTGTTAAGGTTGGCGAGGAGTGTAAACAACAAATTACTACCATCATTGATCAGTAAATTATTTTCTTGGAAAAATATTCCTCCAGAATCGGTGGAATCTAGTGTAGTTCCCACATATTTTCACATCATGCGATGTAACGATTGTTTCCCACTTCTGTGTGGTGGTAAGGATGTTATGAAATCGTTGCCTCGATTGAAGAGCCGTCCTACTTCTTCAACGTGAACTGATGGAATTGTAGCGTCTCTTCCTTTCGCCTGCTTTTTTGCGCTGTCAAAACGTTTCCGCACTTCGTTTGCTGCTTCACCTGGAATACAAACGTTACTACCTACCCCTAAAACTCTGTTATTTTTTGTTGATAATCTTCCTTTGCGTTTATTCTTTTCAAAATTTGCACAACTCATTACGTCACTTCTTGCCTGTTTGTTTAGTCCACTGTATACTGCTGACCGTTGTAAATCAGTAAGCTTTCCTTTGGTGTTCTCGTTGAACTCGGTTATCTAAGCACTAAAACACAGAACACTACTTGCCAGTCGGAGGTCAAATGCAGTACTGAACTCTGGGAGAAAGGTACGCACGCTACGAGGTGGTAGGGGGACAGAGAACTTTGTGCACGAGATGGACTTTGGCCTTCTCCAGAACATGTCGCAGATAGCGGCGGAAAGGCCGGTGTATCCTACTTCTGGAACACCCTGTCCACTACCTACAGTGTCCTGGGCTACGAGAAAGTGTCAACGCATTCCCTCTCCGTGCAAGTGTCACAAATCCGAAAGAAACATTAGATGTTTTACAATGACTTTATATACACACAATGTTAACGTTTATGTATAGTGTCCTTTCTGGGTAAACGTTGGTGGCTCTGAGCGGGAAATAGTGAAGATCGGCTTTTACCTCTGCATTTCGTGGTATTCCAGTTGCTGTGAGTTAATTGTGGTCCCACAACCCCTGTTACATTTTTCCACGTAGGCTGGATTCAGTGAACGTGACGTGACTGTGTTCCACCGTGCTACAACTTTTGCACACCAATAATTCTTTCTTCTTAGTTTCACAGAGAATTAAGTAAGTATGAGACTCTTCCTTTTAACGACGTTGGCAATTACACTTTACACATAAATATTTTTATTACAGAGCACTGTTACATCTGCTCGGTACAAGCAGCTCTTTCAACATCTCATCACCTATAGAAGAAGGAGAAGAAAACAAAGCATTCTAATTGTCAACCTTCATTTGCTATTTCACAGATAGTATGTCTTTGGTTCTTATTACTCTGTGCAATTAACATAAGCTGTTATGAGATTCTAAGGTTTCAAGACAAAAGAAAGAAAGATACGATCTCTTCCTTCTTTCGTTATGTTTAGATGCATTACGCTGGCCATGGATCACAGGGCTGATCGACGGCTGAGGAGATGTGTGCGGGTGAATAGAAGTGCAACTGTTGAGTAACTGATGACTCAGATGAACCAACGGGATACCAACACTGTAACCTCAACAACCATTTAGCGAACGTTGCTGAGTGTGGGTCTCTGCAGTAGGTCCTTGGTTCATGTACACATGTTGGCTACTGTTCGTCGGACGAAGGCTGGAATTTGCGTGCCATACCGCAACTGAACTTTCACTAAGCGGCGACACATGGTCTTTTCAGATGAATGAAGTTTTATGCCCCATTGGACAGATGACCATTGGCGTGTATGGCATGAAAAGTCTCAATGCAAATACCTTGCGATAATTGTCGGAAGGGTCCAGGACAGATGGAATTACCTGTGTGATCTCGTCATTCTGGAAGGCACAATGGACCAACGGAAGTACGCATCAACCACTGGGAGCCAAGTCGACCTCTATATGCTGTTGGTTTTTCCTCAGTTCGGTGGCATCTACCAACAGGGCATGAAACGTGTCACACGGCTAACAGAGTGGTTCAAAGAGCACCAGGATGAGTTCAACGTGCTCCTCCAGCCACCAAACTCCCCCGTTCTAAACCCAATCGAGAATATGTGGAACGACCTTGACCGCGCTGTTCGCGATATGGATCCTCAGCTGAGAAACCCAGCACATTTGGCCACGGCACTGCAGTCCTCGTAGCTCTATATCAATATCCGTACCCTCCAGAACTTCACTGACTCTCTTCGTGCGCATCTGGCAGTGGTCCGCTCCGAAAAGGTGGTGATTCAGGCTTCTGACATGTGGTAACATTAATGTGACTGGGTAGCGTACAACGGCTCACAAATAAACGCGTCTTCTGTTAGGGTGTGCTGGAAAGTAATTCCTTCGAATTTATTTTATGTGAAACTCTGAAACTTGTTCAATAAAGCAAATGTTATTAACATTCTACATCTTTATACTTCGTGTCTATATATTTGCCACCCTCCGCCGCTTCAGCCCTCTGAGCTGTAGCGAGTAACGTGGCGGTGTGTAAGGTAACTATGTCGGTGCGTAAGAAACAGCTTGCTGTAATCAGGTTTGACTCCCATAGTCATAAGGCCGTGTAAACAGAGGTGAGTTTATGGCTTTGGCAACAAGGTTAAATACTCGACACTGGCGGTATCAACAAACTATGTTCGTCGCCAGGGTGACTATAACAGAAATGAATTTGTAAACATCAGGAACAGAGACGTAGAATGTTAATAACGTTTGTTATATTTAAAAAGCTTCAAGAATTTTCACATAAAATTCGGAGGCATTACTTTTCACAACGCCCTCGTATATATGGTAAAATAAAGAAACCATGGGTGGACGGTTCTTGAACATCATTCGTAATCGTTTGGTGTACGGACTTGAGGCTATCTCTATGTATGAGTGCATGTTTGCATTTGAAACTTGGCGTCCACTTTTCCTTTTTCAAAACATTCTGGAAAATATATGGGACACCTGATTTAGAGGTGTTGCTTCGTTACAATTGGTGATACATGATACAATAATTTCGACACACTATCGTTGCATGTCCGCTACTTTCTACCTGCCTCTTCGTGACTAACAGGTCAAATCCATATGTTTTTTGCAGATGTTAGTTTAAACTGCCACTGTTGTTACTGCAATGACGTCGCTAACACACCAGGAATAAAATGAGTCTTGGAACTTTTTGGACTTTTCACCTTTTTTAAAATATTATTTCGCTTCAGGCTACCTGAGTTCCACGTCAAGATTTCTTTCTGTTTTCCTTCATCCTCCACCAAAATTCTGTCACTTCCTCTGAATGAACTCTTTTTCTCACATTAGATAATTTAACTCCCGTTGTTTTCCTTTTTGTTGTACCTTCCAGAAAACCCCAGAATTTTCTGACTTCTGTCTCTGTTGAGTACAGTCCCCTGTCTAGTCTGCATTTCTTCAAAGTCATTTTTTGGCTTAGCTTCTCACCCATTCTCTTTGTGGATGAATATGTGGATCTTGGTTTTCAGTCTGTCTTCCTCCATTCTCTCTAGGTGTCCACAGAGTATACCACGTGTTTTGATAATCTCATCTGCTATTTTAAGGCAGAATGAGTACATTTGTTTATTTGATTTGAAAATATAATTGACATCTTTAGTCTTGATTGGATCTAATATTTTTCGTTACATTTTTCTTTCTATCTTTCCCAAATCTAGTAATACCATTCTGCATGCTAATAAAAGTATTGCTTCTGACCCATAGAGGACGTCTGGCCCTACAACTATATTATAATGCTCTAATTCAACAGCTTAATAAAATATTTTTTAAAGTACAAGTTCTCACATTCATATACACTCTTTTCATTTCCTTCAGTACTAATTTTAATTGCTTTGTACTCACTTTTTATGTTTGTATTCTTAATGAGTTGCTATCAGTGGTCATCTATTCTGTCTTTTCAAATGATAGTTGTTCCAAAAAATTTAAGTTTAAATACTGTATTTCTAAAAGTTCGTTTTGTTGTTTCCAGAGTTTTCCCATCTATAGAAAATTCCTTCAAGGTTTAGAGGAGGGAATCAGTGTCTATCGAATTAATATCTCTTTTTGAAATCAACAAATAGTGGTATTAGAAATATTTTATGTCACATTTTTATTTATTTAATCTTGCCAATTTTTATCGAATATGATGTCCTCAAAGCAGCCTGATACTCTCCAATTTGTTTATCTTAATTTATCTGAGAATTCAACACGTCCAGAAGGGCTTTCGATAAGGTTTAGCATTCTAAGGAAAGTAATCAAATTCGACTGTTTTGTCCCCTTTTTAAGTAAGTGGGTGAATTAATGCAAAACTTCCAGTTTCCTGGAAATGTGTCTGGTCCCAGAGCTTATATAATTGTTCATTCATAATTGTAGGATGTATATTTCCACGAACTTTTAGAATTTCTGCTTTGAGGCCATCTTCACCTGGGCCTTTGTTGTGTTCAGTTGCTTGACAAATCTTTTAAAGATATTGTTAGTAGTAGGGCAAATTGGGAACTGCTGCATGTTGTTACTGCAGATTGCATATATTCAGGGGCAAACTTGATACATTTTTGAGCACCTTCCACCTCCCTTTAACATGTTGTTCTGTTTATTAATATCTCCCTGGAGTTGACTTACAACCTCTTGGGAATAATCTGGCCTTCTAAGAAACCTTCTCCCCCACCAGTTCCACCCCCCCCCCCTTTGCCACCTCTCTGGAAACAAGTACACTTTTAGGTCTGAGTTATTCGAAAAGCTCTCTCCCACTCAGTTAATCTGACTGATTAATTAATCAAATCAATCAATTGACCAACCCCTCCACCTCTGGGAAATCCTCTAGCTCCTCCACTCGCTCATCTGGAAATCGGTGGGTCTCTGCTGGAGAGGAGGAATCTCATAACAGGAAATTCAATTACACAGCAAAGGATATACTGTTTATTCATAAAATAAATCTACTAGAAATAATTAAACCAATAGCTGTTTTATTGTGATTGCCCAAGGAATATCATCAACATAACTCACCACATGTAATTACACTGTTAAAAATCTTTTTATTGTCAAGCATGCACTGTCACCATCTGCTGGGCCACGCCATGCACCTACAGCCTCACGTATTCCTGCACATGTAGGCTACACTATGTCTACTTGGGTCCCACTGTTGGCTGCAGCAAATGTGAGCTGCCTCATGCAGCCTAAATGTTGTGCTAAAACCCAAACAAAGGGAATCACTCTGATATTTGGTATCTGAGAAATCCAAGTCGAAACACATGCTTTTCCTACCCTCCCCCCTTTCTCTGTCTGTCTGTCTGTCTCTCTCTCCATCAAGGATGCTTCCTGTCTGTGTGAAGTAACATATGCAGACGCACACAGACCAAGATTTCCCCCACCCCAATCCTCCTCCCTTCCATTCCCTTTCCCAGCTGCCCTAGATGATGCAGATCTAGAGCTGGTATTCAACACATTCCTTTGTTCTCACACTTCCACTGCTATGGAACCTAGCAGTGGATGGAACAAATGTATTCGAGAGGAAGTAGGTGGCACCCTTGGTGTGCTACACAAACCGCACATTTGGCCTGAACAAAAAAGTGGGTACCTGGTACACCACCATTATTGTGGATGTCTCGGAAATATTCCTCAATTTATCAGATTGATCGATTTGTTAAGTAAATTGATACTTTTTGTGTGCAGTCAGTTTTTCCTTGAGTCCTGTTGATGGATACTAGGGCTAGTATATTTGGCAGGATTTGATCCTGCAACTATCTGATTCCAAATCCTCTGGACTTTAACCCTTGCCTCCTATCGGGGGAAACTGGCACAGTTAGGTCATTTGGTAGGAAGTCCATTACATTGGGGACAGTCGAAAATTTCGAACTTCAGCTCAGTTGCATGCTATGTCCTTAAACAATTTGCAGGAGGGCTGGACATATGCAGGCTTGGAATGTCAAAATTGGAAACAAGAAACGTACTAATCAAGAATTTGACGTTGCAATTGGGTTTTAAAGCAGTATAGAATTCCTAAATTGCTTCTCTCCACTATATTTGCAAGGAGGAGGAAGGGCCTACTGCATAAAAGGATAGAGACAAATGAATACCTCTGCAAGAAAGAATCAACTGCTATATATTGAGAATCACTAAACCTGACATACTTAAACCATGATCCAATCCATAGCAGTAGTCATGGCTAGATGTCAGAGATCCCTGAGAGACTCCCACATCCAGCATCCTCATGTACCTATGTCCATTTGTAGCACCCCAATATCCTCATACACAACCAGCATCAATGCTAAGAAGTCAAACTACTGCTGCAAACTCAGCTGCAGTTTTCAACATGCATGTATGCCAGGGTACACATGAAGGGCATCTGGAATGACTGGAGTGGCAGGAATTCGCTATCAATACGCCAGTACCAACACCTGGCAGTGAGTGATCTTAAATTGCTCAATTTTCCACAGAGAATACGTGCAACACACACAATCACAGAAACAGTCCAATGCATACTGAGTATTAGTTCGCTATTCAGCTATCCATAGGGCACTACTAGAGGGACTTGCCCCTGTAGCTGTAGGCACGAACTGAATAGATTGCTGGCCAGAAATTTTCTTTGTACCCACCACTCGCAGGAGCCTTAATGAGGAAATGCCCATACATTCCTGCCACAGGCTACCTCCGCCATGTGTCAAACAGTGTTGTTCAACGCAATCAGTTACATATCTATCATTGTAATTTCAAGTAAATAATACAACTGCAGCACCAAACTGATAAAATTCGACAATGAGCAAAGTGTCAGAAATACCGCCTCCTGACAACTTTAGCTCTGGAAATATCAGTATCTATATCCCTCTTGTGATAAGATAGCAATGGAAAATGCCTCTTACAAGGAAATACACAAATGCATAGCTGCAGTATTTGACATGTGAACTTACATGCCATGCTGCACTAACTCTGTAAACAGGACAGGTATTTAGCAGATGTATGCATTGGGTATGCAGTACCTCAGAAACACCTGTCACTGACTTAGAATCACTGCAGTTACGAAACATAAGACTCGATTTATGTCGAAAATGTAGCAGAGAAATGGAGTACTTTGCATACATCTTTATTCGTCTAGAGGAGGGTGCTAAAATAGGTTTTTCATCGATGATTTATCACACACGTGTTGGAAGTTCTCTGCTAGCTGTGGTGCGGAAACGATTGCTGTTAATGACTGTATGTAGATAATGCTCTAAGCCATACACAGAACACGCAATTGTATACAAGTTAACTGCAGGTTATACCACACAACTGATGCACCCTGAGAGAACAAAGAAAAAGAAAGTGAATAAATACATGATAAATGACCTGCAGTAACATCTCCCTCTCTGTAGAATACGTCATCAGCATACCATTAAATCATGCCTTCTTACAGCCTATCTCAACCAATCACTCTATCTACTTTCTATCGTCCTTTAGCGCAGACCCACGTCAATTTAGAGGCAGGTGGTTTTCTTTTCCAGGAAAGCATCAGAAACAGCAGTCAACTTGTATGTATCACTATTACCTCAACAGACATAGAGCTGAATGTTGTTAAATATTATGCAGCAGTTGTTCTGTAAGGTATTTATTATCACATGGTTGTGATTGGTAGAGAGAACAGAGAAGAAAATTGTAAACACTGTTTCTTAGGGTTTAAAACACCTAAGAGTCCCATAGAGGATGAAACACGAGATCCGTTCTGTAGTCGTGTACTGCAGCTGGTAACACAATACTCTTTAGGTAAGGACACTTTATAAAAATGTGTAAGCTGGTTTCCAGTAACAGTAGGGTCACATCTGGTCTTGTGATCCGACATATATAAATTTATTACCCTATATGTGGTGGTCATCCCTGGTTCCCAGGGCTTCCATGTCAACTTCCTCTTGTAGTCCTCTTGTCGTCACATACTCATTCCCATCTACAAGAATTTTCCTGCACCACGCAGAAGAGACACAAGTTTTCCATCATTCAATTCTCGGGTTTTGGGGCATTTTCCCTCAATTTATAAGTATTTTTCGTGAATTTTCTTAATTTTATCGATTTTATGTCACTTTTGCCAATGTGATCATGACATCAGTTCTCGCCACATATTCTATAATTGCTTGTAAATGTTATACAATTGTCAACACCTACCGCAAATGCACTGTTTTTCTGGTTTGACAGTATAGTATAGCATTGTACTCGAATGCATCCTGTCACCTCCAACCACATGCTCTACAGTTGAAGTACTTTAGCTATGTTTTCTGTATGTCTATGTCTGAGCATGTGTCGCGGATGGCTCCCAAGACCCAGCGTAGGCACAAGTTAGTGTCCAGGTGTGGATCTGCCATGTGTTATATCTGGAGTCATGTCTGTAATAAGTTTTGAACGTGGCTCCACTGAGCGTTATATCCAGAACAATGTTCAGAGGGGGATCCACAATATGCTACATCTCAGATAGAGTTTGAAGGTGGATCCACTACATATTACTACCGAAGATGTAGTCTGTGTCTGAATGTCCAACATAATGGACTTCCTACCAAATGACCTAACTGTGCCTCTATCCACCAATATGAGGCAAGGAAAAAATCTGGAATTATTTGGAAACTGGGTAGTTGTGGGATTCAGTGCTTTCAAAGATACAAGCCCTAGTAACCGTGGATAGTATGCAAGGAAAAACTGGCTGCACACAAACGGTATCAACTAAATTAATTATTCAACCAATCTGATAGAGTGAGGGAATATTTCCAAGACATCTACATTGGGGGTTTTACCAGGTGTCCACTATTTCGTTCAGGACAAAGATGGGGTGGTGTGGTACATGATATACACTATCTATCTCCTCTTGAATGTCTCTGTTCCATCCACTACAGGTTTCCATAGCAGTGAAAGTGTAGAACAAAGGGATGTGCAGACTGCCAGCACTGGGTCTGCATGAGTGGTGATGGGGGAGTGGAGGGGTATGGAACAGGAGAGGGTTGGGGGGGGGGGCAAATCTTGGCCTTTGTGAGTTAGTATATGTTGGTTCACACAAACACGAAGCATCCACTTGAGGAAGAGAGAGGAAGACCATATGATTCAAAAGGAATTTCGTGGGTATCAAGAATCAAAATCAAATGGCTGCCACTTTGTTCATGGCATGTGGTGCAGCGAACAGCAGTCATGAGGCACTAGGAGGCATAGTGTGACCTATGTGGGGGGGAATACAAGCAGTGGCTGGTGCATGGTGCGGACCAGCAGATGGCGAATGGAGCTTGAATTGCGACTGAATTATTTTAACAGTGTAATAATGTGCAATGAGTTATGTTGACAGTATTCCTTGCATGACAGGGTTAAAGGAAGTGATGGATCTAATTACCTCTTTCGATGTATTTTACAAGACCTGCGTCTTCCCAAACAGCAGAAAACAATGTGCAAGAGAGACTCAACCCCTGTAAATTGAATTTTATGAATAATCAGTATATCCTCTTCTGTGTAATTAAATAAACGAAGGTTTCATTAACATGGTGGGAAATGATGGTTTGCTCTACCGATTAACAGAATGAAAGTTCTGTCCAAAATAACAATATGATTTATTAAGACTAAACACAAAATAATAAAAAAAACACATGAAATATTTATAATACATCAAATTGGCTCAAATTGGAGACTCATTCAGACACTGTAAAGGTGAAGTTGTCCCTAAACTAGATCGTGAGGTTTAAGACGAAGTGGTATGTGGAGCCAATTCCTTGCCACTCAAATCTCAAGAGAGACACACAGCTAACCCAACAGTAATTGCTGCTACTCAAGACAGAACAAAGTTAGAAAAAGACGAACAGGCGCGCTCTGCTGAGCTCTGATTGACTAGGAAAATCCCTATCTGCCGGTGCTGCGGACATACATTACCAAACTGTCTTCTTGACTGGCAGAACACGATCTGGCGTATCGGCGGCGATGACTGGTTGCTTCGACGTCCTCGACCGAAAGGCGAGAGCCGACTACCTCGAGCACCCGTACAGGCCGAACACACAACATTCCCGCCCCCACGACAGTGGCCGTGGTTGAACGTTCCAATCAGCAACTCGAAAACCGGCGGAAAATTCCACTCCATTGCCGGAGCACTACCATCACCAATGGAGATTCTTGGCGCCAATTTCTGCGCTGATTTTGCTACGTCACGGAGCTATGCCCTGAGCAAGCCAATCACAGTTACTATTTTGCAGAAAGCGCGGGAATTTTCCCGCCACAACTGCCTGGGTACACAAGTCATTCCCACGCCTCGCTGGTAGCCCGCCAGAAAGTGTTTTCGCTAAGATTCTGCGAAGTAACGGAACCTCTAGCCCAGCCGCTACTTCAGACCCCTCCTGGCGTGTCTTTTGACAATGTCGGCGTCTGCAAAGCATTCACTCGACTTCCTCACAGCCGTCGGCTTAACCCTCTCCAGCTCAGGAGAGCCCGCCTGTCACCGGACCACCCGGGAGACGAGAGACGCTGCGTGGGAAGTCCACGTGTGAAGGAATATCAACTTTGCACCGTATGCAATTAGAGAGGAGAATCGTAAGATAGAAATATGAGAGGGGGCTCATGCCACCTCTCAAGTTTATGCTACCGAATAAATCTCGTGGGTTTCATTTGGATAGTGATCTCTCCTTTGAATTTTCCCCTTTTCTTCTGTACGTATGTTACATATCCTTTGGCTGAATAGCAGTTTGATTTTAGCACCAACACTCACAAACCCTGCCCCCATCCCCATATCTGTCTGGCCACATCGAGTGAGGGATATGAAATAACCATAAGGAAAAAATTGTATTAGAAATTTGTGCTCAAGGTGCTTCCCCATTCCACCATCTTCAGTATCACATACGGACACCCTGAACAGGCACCAACATCTTCTTGGGCATTGGAGGGTTTCTTACTGAAATAAAGGAAGTCCTTCGAGAGTTTCACATCCCTAAGTTGCTAATGACTGCGATGAAAACGTAGGAAAAACTGGATACCATAACAGACAGCTTTTAGAATATTGTGATCATCCCAGTGGTTGCCAAGTTATTCTTTAATGATGGTGAAAATTAGAATGTGATCTTCCCTCATTTTGAAATGGAACACCATTGACATTTATGACAAGAAAGATGAGCTGAAGCACTTCCTTCACTGAAACAATATTGATATCAGGCGTGTTTCTGAGATGCATGTGATCAACGCTGACAGACTAATTTTTGCTCCCTCCTGGAGTCGTTGGCACAGCTGTAACATGGTGGTACACTAATAATGCAATGCCTGTATATTGTATAATACTCCTGATTCAAAGTTTATTTTAAAAAATTAACTTAAACATTACTTTCTTACTAATACTGAGTAAATGAGAATATAAGGATGCTTGTTATCAGGTAAGGCCAATAGCAAAAATGATTAATATAACTCTAATACCGAAATATGTATATGACAGACTACAATGAAAAATAGTGCGAGAATTGGATAGAAAAATTATGTTCCAGATACAATAAATTATGAGGCCATATAACATAAGTGGATGAATTACCTTTGAAAATACCTTATTCAATCATATAAAATTATATGTTTCATAAGACACAATGTTAATTTCATAAAATTGCATTAACATATACTGGAAAGCTCTACATAAACACTGTGGTGATGTACCAGTGGATGGTGGGGAGTGGGGGCAGTAGCATTATGAAAAGTATTTTTTACTTCATGTTGGGTATTCTTAAGGAACAAACAAGTGCATTATAAAATACATTCTTAAGCAACTACATAAATAAACATTATTTTTGCAAAAATTGTTTCCACATTTTTAACTTAACTCTAACACTTTGGTATAATTTGCTATATAATATTATCAGTTTTCATATTTCATAAATATTCCAAATTTCGTTAATATAAAATGGAAGATCTCATCATGGACAAGTCAGTCCTCAAAATGTGATTACAAATATGAAAATTCGTAACGTTTACCGTTTGTTACAAGTAGTGTAAAACAGAAAAGTCATTTTTAGATCTTTTTATGGAAATTCAAGTAAATATTAATAGTTTATTGTAAAACACGCTAATGAATAATTTTGTGCAACAAACTATGTAATCACAAGCTGTGTTGTGGTGAGTAATAGAACAGGTAATAGTAGTAGTTGTAATAGTGGTGACAAGGAGCAATCGGTCAGGCAATAGAATGTTCAATGGAAGAACACTGTGTGTATTGTTAATGATAAAATACAGTACATCAAATAAAATAATCTATAATGAATTTTGGGAAAAAAGCCTCTGTTCAAAAACTGAATACGAGTATGTGAAGCAACGAGAACAACATATAAAGAAAATGAAGAATTAAGAAAATTTGTCCATGTTTCCCTGTAGCCAAACTCATCTCAGTGCTGCTGACATCCAGTTGTCTTTCTTTTACAGACAATGAGTAACGCCAATGAAAACATGCAGACAAACACCAGGACATCCACAGTTAGATTTGGAGTCCCATATGGACAAGTGCATCCCTGTATTGATACCGTTAATAGCTGGTTAGTGGAAGTGATTGGCCTTCCTTAATACAAATTGTACAGCTTGCCCTACAGTTTCCTACCAACCTAATTGATGTGAAAGCAATTAACGACGATGTATGTGCATGTGTGGTAGGTTGCTTTGATGGCCTTCAATGGAACCATCGATTTTTGTACTCTCATGGGAGTAATAAAGCCATGGTGCCTCCAGCACATTTTGGTCTTTGCATTAGGGTTGCTGCAAGAATTGGCAGAGGCATTGTCATCATCACCCTATCAGTCACGTCACCACCCTAGCAGTGATGTCATCATCATCATCATCATCAGTGGAAAGCTGTGCTCTGTATACCCCTCCCAAGCCTCTCCCTGCCTCACCACCTTACTTCCAACCAATCACAGCATAATACTGAAAATGAAACAGTCAATAAAACATTAAAAACTCTCTCCCCCTTCCCTACCCCAACTCAATCAAAAAATTCAACATGGGTAACTAGTTAAATTTTGCTTTATGACCCACACTCCTCTTCCCATCACCAACCAACCACAGCAAAGTATTAAAATAGAAAAGCCAGTCGAATACCAAGTAGGGGAAGTAACAAAGTTGTGTTTTGTACTACCTCGCCCCTCTCCTACACCTCTTTCAGGCAGCCAGAGAGCAGTATTAAAATGGCACTAAAAGTGACACCAAGTTGCATTACTTCTATGATATTTAAGTAAAATCGCGTAAACTCCCACTGCATATATCAACCTCTTCGTCCCCTCTAATCCAATTGGAGGCTAGAATTATAACTGCAGCTAAAACGATAGAGCCAATTAGACTGTAGCACCATCTTGGCTGTACTCAGAAGTACATGAAACACCTGAAATATTTATCAAAAAATATGTCACACACTGAAAAAGATAACTCAGATGCTTAAAATCATGAAAATTTTGGCAATTATGTTTCATTACTGATTTCAAAAAATTCTTTATGGACTGTCACATCAGTTTCATCAGTAAATTTCATTGGGAGCTACACAGTTATCGTTCCTAATGGAATATTGTAACGAATATATAACATACTCCCGTCAGTAGGAAAAACCGATATTTGCTTTTTAATGGAACTGACAAATTAGTTATACATAGTAATTAGCAACAGGTTATACTTTAAATAGAATCCAGAAAACCCTGAAAATGTTAAATAAAATCAACTTCTGGTTAAAGGTCCTCTTGCGTGTCTTCACCAACAGATGGAATCATTAAAAGTTCAATCTACGGAATACAATTGATATAAGGTACAACAGAGCCTTAAATTTGTTATTTCCCGCATGTATTATGCTTTCCAGTGTTCACAATGTTTTAACACGTCTCAAAAATAGATGAGCAACTCTCAAAAACGCAATGTCACATGAAATTCATGTAAAAACGTGATTCCGATCTTTCACGCCTAAATGCATATGAAATTTACTGTCCTTAAATAGTTAAAAACCAACGGTTGCTTATTCTATGTAACATGAGGACGTTCGCAAAACATAGTCTTGATAAACAATTAATGCCACTGCAATATAATTAATGAATTAGTAACATTTAGTTGTCAAAGATGAGTTTTACTTTAAATAATACTCCGCAAAACCTTAGAAACGCGAAGTAAAATCAGCTGCTGCTTTAAGCTTGTCATCACCAACAGGTGGCCACGGTCATTGTTCGACGTACGGTAAGTACCACACTTTTTTAAGACATAATAGTTTCACATTAATTATTTCCCACAATTACAATGCTTGTAAAGTGCCGAATGTTCTTTCCAAGTCTAAAATGTCTGTAAGAAATCGTCTGAAGCATAAAAAATGCAATGTTTTTGTCAATAATCGCAACGTTATTTTATAATACATATATAGTTATCAAATCAGTGCCTAAAATATGACCATCAACTCTAAAGTATTTGAAAGTCATCTGCATGCCTACACGGTTTCAGACAACATGATAAAGTAGCACTTGACGCTAGAAGTTAGGGCAAGGGGATCAATGTCGTAAAACTAACGTGACCAGGCTTTTAACTGTATCTACGTGTCAGCTGAAATTACGTTAATCAGGCAACACATAAACATACACATAACTTCGTGGGATGAAGTTATCGAGGACTAACTGAATCTCAACACACAAACCCACAAATTTCTCACTTTAAATACGAACTGGAAGCGTCTAACACCAACATATTAATTTTCCATTCATATTTGTATGCTGCTGATGTAGATGTAATCTTTCTTTAAGGAGCCATCAACAGAAAATTAGCAGCTGCGACAGGATATTACGCAATTGTCAGACAATGCGATAACGTTGAAGCAAGCAATACCATGTACCACGAAGACCCTACGTATCTTCAGTAGAAGCATAGCTGCTTGATTGCATGACCTGCAGTTGATAACCATTTACGCTCCCTCAGGAACGAATCGCAGAGCGGAAACGCGTAACATCCACCACGGCCATAAAACGTAGCTTCTAATATGTGCTTGGACTGGTAATTCTGGGTTGTGATTTCAATTGCATAATGTGTAAAGATGATAAAACGCGGGACTACAATGCTTCCGAGAACCTTTATACTTTACAAACGCAAATGGCCCATGAAGTTATTTGGCATCGTCTCAAACTGAATATCGCCGCCTAAACGTAAGTCACAGTGACGTCAGCCAGCCGTCATGACAGATTATACACACAAAGAGAACTCTTGTTAAACATAATTGATTGTGAGATGTAGACTATCAAATTTTCATATCGCGCTGGTTTCCACGATTGGTACGACGCATGCCTCAGGAAGTGTGTATGAGCCCAGGGCTCTGGCACCACTATGACACTTTTCTACTGAACACGGACTTGGAAGCCCAAGTCGAACCTACTTTGTGATCGGTCTTGGATACGCGACTAAACTTTCAATCAGGCATACTTTGGAGGACAAGACACGTTAATGTTTTGTTGAGAAACTACTTAAAAGCCCACGCAGTTAATCGAGCGAGATGGAATAATATGACTATGGAGTATTATTTTCTGGGGCTGTGGCAAGAAATTTCTGAACACATTTTTTCTGTCCGAAATAGAGTCGCAGTCAAACGGATAGAAGCAAAGATCATGAGTACAGGACGTCAAACTTCAGATACTTTCAAAGTTCGTGCCCAGGACTATGGTGACCATATGTGTAAATACACCTATTCACTACAGGGTTGAAGCGCTGCTTCCCAAGAGGCCTAACATCTCTTTCGTGTGTACATGCTTAGCTGCCACAGGGCCCCAGCCCTTGCTGCGTTGCTTCCCTTTCTGTGCTGCAAGTCTATCCTTCTGTTCTTTCTTCCTCTCCGCCTTTCCATCGTATGGTCTACTTGGTGCCAATTGCACTTGGAGCTAGAATGTAATTTTGGGCACATTTTGTTCCCTTCTCGCATCGTGTAGGGAAGGTCACCCAGTGCGTTGCACATTCAACCTTTTGTGCTTTTCTCTATTTGTACTATTCCTTTCTTATAAAGGTGCTACGCGAAAAATCCACAATGGTAGCCATGCTCGTTAAGTTCCTGCAGGATGGTAGCTTCGTGACCAGGCAGGAATCGTACTGTTGATGCCTGAGTTGAAAACTTCCCACACAAATCAAGACATATGTGCCCATCATGACTAAACGGTGGAACTCAGGGAAATGGTTTACTGGCCAAGTAACCTTGGCTGTGGCTGGGTGGGCCTTTGTGGGGAGCCTGTGTTCCGAGTGGATGGCACCATGGTGGAAGATTTGCACATAAAGCGAACAACACCTTCTTCTCCTGTTGGCCACAAGGTTCCAGCAGTGTCTGCAGATAGGAAAGATTGTTGTAACGCAGAGAGGCACGACGCCACGACGTTTCCTCCTCTGACTATACCATAGGAAGACGTACTCTGATTGGTGTGGATACTTTTACTACAGTGAAATTATTCTTTTTTGTAGAAAATATTGAAGACAAATTTAGGGAAGCTGAGTCTCTGGGAAAGATGTTAAATGGTTCATTAGTAATTAAAACTTTGTCTGTTGTCAGATCTACAGCTCTTCCGACATATTATCGTGTAGGTGACATACCTGTAACCATTAACCCACAAAATACTTTGAATGTCGTCCAATGAGTCACCTTCCACAAAGATCTTCTGCTCCAAGCGCTTGAGGGGCTCTGGACTAATCTCCACTAGTGAGGTGTATGTTTTATAAGACATGTAAAAGAAGGACTGCAGGTATTGAAGGGAATGTCCTTACAGGAAGGTTAAGATTATGGTATACAGATGTGATGTGCAGCCATACATCCTACCACCTATGAGGTGCTTCAGAGATTTACACATTGGGCGTATGTCATCCTACAGTGCCATGGACCCAAAATGTGACAACTGTGGACGATCACTCCACAAAGGTAGTCCTTATGAACATCGGCATTCGTGTGTCAGCTATGTGGAACGCCACCCTCCACGTTCGCCAGTTTGTCTGTTGTTTAGAAAGGTCAGAAGATCCTGATTGTCGTATGCTGAGGAACAGAAGAAATATGAACATGTGCATTCTGTGGATATAACTAACAATTACTCTAAAAGCACTCCTATGGTCCATCTTCCTTAAAATTACTCAAGCCAGATCTCCCACTATACTGTGGTACTTTCTCCAGGAACAACGTCCTACACACAGCCAGAGAAGCATTCTTCTTCTTCGGCGTCTACAAGTGACATGGCCCCCTCTCTGTTTCCTTCTCGCCTGCAAACGCCAAACAATGGTTGATGGAGCCATGGCCTGTGGTAAGTCCCATCGCTGTCCACTCGTCATCTATATCCTTGTTTAATGCGGAGAGCGACCTTACAAACCAAAGATCACGAAAGAAAAGGAGAAAAACGCTCCCCCAGCGCCCTTGGAGGTGACAAGATCCGCCACACATTCAGGTATTGGATCATGCGATTGTAAACTGAATTGGAGCCTGGGGCTGTGTCGTGAGACAGAGAAAGAACCTCAACTAGTTCCCAGTCAATGAAGAGTTGACGGGTTCACAGTAGGATTAAGCGTGGTGGAGGTCACAACATAAGGGGATGTCTTCAACTTGTTGCTTCTGCAGTCAGAAGGGAGCTAGATAGGAAGAGGACGCGGAAGTTCTTGCAAAGTGGGCTACAAGGTGATCTTCAAGAACCAATGAACTGGTACAAAGACTACCCCTTTAGGACAACAATTGGAGCATCTGTTGAATGTTGGTCGCGCTTAAGGTCACAGAGGTTAGTCTACAGCTGAGATGAAGAGACATAGTGCTCCCAACATTTCTTCTTATTTCGTTTCATTAAGTAACGAGCCTTAGCACGATGTCGCTTTAAAATGGTAAGACTGGTCTATGAAGGATGTCATTTGAGTCGTTGCAGGGCTTGTCGTTGATCCTGAATAGCTACTGCAATGTCCTTGGTCCACCACAGTACCGATCAATCGTGAGGAGGATCTGAAGAAAGGGAAACAGCTGTTCCAGTGGCATGGATGATTGCATCTGACATGCCTTGTAAAACGTCTTCAGTACAGTCAGAAATGTGGCTAATGAACAGAATGGGCGCAAAGAAGCCAGTCTACCCTGTCAAGTGTCCAACGTGGTAGTCAGTTTGTACGGTGGTGGCAACGAAACCACATGATCACCAGAAAGTGATTAGTGTCACAAAAGCCAGCACATAATGACTATTTTAACTGAAGACACTAGATCAGGGAAAGAGATCTTTATATCGGCAGCTGAAAAAGGGCCACAGTGGCACTGAAGTGGTTAGGAGACCCATCATTGAGCAGTACAGATCAAGGTTTGCGAAAAGCTGGCCAATTAGGAGGCCAATGGTGCTCTCCTAAAGGGGGTTCTGTGCAATGAGGTCCCCAAGCAAGACAAAAGGGGGGATATTGTTGATTAATGTGATCAAATTAACTTACATTACTGGCTGGCCTGGAGACAGGTAAACATTGCAAATGGTAATCACAGAGGCCTGTCCACCTGCACCAATGTTTCTTCCAACAAGGTACGAAGGGGAATCCAATGACCAATGATATTCTTATGGACCAAGTACAGACTGCTCCAGATGGTCTCTCAGGATCACCAGAGGTTGCACAATAACCGTGGAGCATTGGAGAATGGTCACTAGTGAAGTGTGAGAGCAATGCAAACTGCAGAAGAAGAGGAAATAAGAGGTTGCAATCCTGGCAGGTGACAGAAGTGACAGTAATGCTCATTACAGTACCTTTGAATGATCATGTGATGCGTGGCCAGGTTAGTCATGAAGAGGCCAAGAGGACCTGTCATGCCACAGGACTATTGCCTGCCACCTTTTGTTGTGGGAGGGGGGTGGAGGCGTTACATCCAAAGACTCAGGGTGTTACACTGTCTTTAGCTCCAAGGTGCCTTTTCTTCACCATGATGAGAAAGCATAGTTGTCCCAATCCTTACGCCAGGGAAGATCTCGACATCTCTTGACAGCTGCCCGCTAATTAGCATAACCAGTGTACTGTGTAAGCTGCTTGTAAGGACGGTTGCCTGCAGATTGCCGGCCGAAGTGGCCGTGCGGTTAAAGGCGCTGCAGTCTGGAACCGCAAGACCACTACGGTCGCAGGTTCGAATCCTGCCTCGGGCATGGATGTTTGTGATGTCCTTAGGTTAGTTAGGTTTAACTAGTTCTAAGTTCTAGGGGACTAATGACCTCAGCAGTTGAGTCCCATAGTGCTCAGAGCCATTTGAACCATTTTTTTTTTTTGCCTGCAGATTATGCTGGGTTTCTAGTCTTGGAGCCTTTGCCAGTGTGGTTTCTGGAGGAACACTCCACAACTGACTACTTGCTTAGGTTGAAAACAGCAATCTGATATGCTTTTTCTAAATTCCAACATTTTTTTCCAGTCTTTCTGACGTATAAGGCATATGGCATTGCATGGCGTTATCACATTCTACTCACCGTCCATGGCTGCGATATTTGAGTCCCCTATCGATTTTTATTCATCTGTTTTTAGCCTATCAGTGGTTCCAGATTAGAGGTGGCATTTCACTCAGCTCACCACAGGTCCAAGAGAAGAGCATCCCACAGGTCTCTGTGGGGAGTGTCACTCTCTTCCTCATCGCCATCAATGGGATAGTGATCTCTGTTGGGCCACTGGTCAACCCAGGGCTGTATGTTGACGATTTTTGCATTTGATGCAGCTTCCACTCGGTCGCCTCTGCTGAACACCAACTCCAAGATGCCATCTGGTGGGCCTCTTCATGGACTCTTTCCCATGGTTTTGTATCCTCTCCAACAATAACCCGAGTCATAAATGTCTGCAATCGTACTGCCGTACATCCTGACCTGTAACTGTACTTAGGTACCCAGCACCAGGACATTTGATAGAAAGCTGACCTGTCTGCCCTACTTTCACCACCTGGAAGCTTAACACTCTCAGCTTCTGTGTTCACACATCTTGGGATGACAACTGTGCTACTCTTATCTATATTTACTGGACTCTGATTTTTTCCTGTCTGGAGTATGGTTGCCGGGTTTATGGCTCAGCGGCTCTCTCAGCTTTAAAATTATTATACCCAGTCTACCACCATGACATTCATCTGGCCCCCAGTGCCTTTTAGACTAGTCTTGTTACTGAAATAAGAACCTTCCCCCTTTACATGCAATTGCCATTCGACAGTTCCCTGACCACCCATATATCTCATCCTCTTTACATAAGGGGGATGTCATCCTCCTGATTCCTGCCCTTTGGTGATATTTCCACTTGGAATGTGCCTCACTTCCCTATGACAAAATCTCTGTCTTTCCTCCCTAAATTATGCTGCTCATGTTTTCTCATGCACCCATCTCCCCCCTTGGTTGGTGTCCAGAACGCGGATTAGGATCGATATCTACCAAGATCCTAGAGCCTGGTCGATCCCAGGGAACTTTTGGCGTCTGTTATGTCCAGTTCTTCAACATCTCCACGGTGCTTTCACCTTTTACATCGATAGCTTTAAAAATGGGGATCAAATGTGATATGTTTTTACATCCCCTGCTGTTGTGGAATGCCATTTTCTGCTGGCAACATGTAGCTTGTTTACAGCAGAGACGACAGATGTTAGCAGAGCCTTATTTTATTAAATGGGTTTCTCCTGAGCGAGTTTTAATATGTACTGATTCAATGAGCAGTCTCCAGGCTATTGACCAATGCTTGTCACCCTTTGTTCTTTACTATTCATGACCTACCCACTGACCTTCATCATGCTGCTTGCACACAGTTGTCTTTCTCTGTATTCCAAATCATGAAGATATCTTGGGCAATGAACTGACTGACCATTCGGCTAGAGCAGCACTTACTCACTCCCCATTCGCTCTGACGACTCCAGGTGCGGATCTGAGGGTGCACATAAGATCTCTGCTTGCTCAGAAATGGAATGACATCTGGTGGGCTACTGGCCCATCTAATAAAATCAGCACAATCAAGGTTACCAGTGTAACATGAGGCTATTCCTTCTGGTTCTCCCAGAAGGAATCTACAGTCCTATGTCGTCTCCACATCGATCATACCAAGTTATCCCATAGTTTTCTTCTATGTGACGAACAACTCCCACATCTTAGTTATGAAGACAGTAGTTCATATCTTGGCCGACTGCCCCTCCTTTTGGCCCTCTGTGTCAGTATGGACTTCCAGATTCATTGCTTCTAATGTTAGAACATAATCCATTGATGGAAGTGGTTTCTAATATCTGTTATAAGGAACCCCAGAGCAAGGCCATGATGGTTGGGGATGGAACGTCTCCCAATGTAGGCTAGGACCCTATCTCATTGATCAGGCTACTCTTTCATTCGTCTTTTACTGTTCTTTAAAAGTTTTTAGATTCGGTTTGCCTTCTTTCTGCTCCACCCAATTTTCTGTTCGGGGTGTTGGACTTTGTTGGATGGCAGGCACCCTTGACTATAATGGATGAGGGGTGGGAGAGTTGTGGGTGGAACGTTTCATGTGGCATGCAAAGCCCTGGGGATACCAACCTGTTGCATTCCCTGTCTCCTTCATGCTGTTTTATTACTGACAGTACAAAAGATGCCCATTACGTTTGTAGCTTTCTCGCTTTTACTGTTACATATCTGTAGACTAGATCAGAAATGTTCTCGGTGGACGTCTTCTTCCGGACGCACCACTCTTGGATTGACGGACTAATGACCTCGTTATTTGGCCCCTTCCCCCCAATCAGCCAAACGATCATCAAGAGTCGCGGAGCGCCCGCTCTCAATAAAAACCATACGTGATGACATGGACATCCAATACTGTCGGCAGGCTGGTATAAAGGGTTTTACTGCAGAGCACTATCTCGCTCTGTGTTATAAATTAATCGCAGACCTCACACACAGAACCATCGCAGTTAGCACCCCATTAATTCATAAATATCTGTCGCGAACAAAATAGAACGTTAATCGCAAGTTCTACGACACAGCGACTGCGCTCAGGTTTAAAAACGGCACCACGGAGCAAATCTCCGGGAGTTGACGGACAACCAGTAGAATTTTATGAGCGCTACTGGCTACTGCTAGACGGCCTCTTCACAGAAATGATTAATGAACTGTTCAGGGAGCGACCATAACAGCGGATTTCACTCAGGGAGCCGCAATACTCATTCCCTTGACAGCGAAAGCCGGGGCCGTAAACGGTCTGCAGCTGATTACGTTGTTAAACTCTGACTTCAAATTGCTTAAGCGCGCTCTTAACAGCAGACTGGATGCTCTTATATCATGTGTCGCGGAACCGCGCCAACTCAGAGACTGGATGCTCTTATAACATGTGTCGTGGAATCGTGCCAACTCAGAGCCACTGAAGGACGATGAAAGATAAACATTTTAACGTATTAAAGAGACCTAAAATACATGATATGGCATGCAAACGCATCTCCTGCCATAGCACTTTTGGACGAGGAAATAAAATATTACCGAATAGATTGTGGTTACCTTTTACACCCTACTTCCGATGACGGTTTCCACTCCACGTTCACTGACCTCATAGCCTCATGTTTCACCAGCACATCCCCGAGATCCAAAACAAATGAGACGTTCACGAAACCTATCTCTGTTGAAAGAGGTCTTCGCAGAGTTGCCCTTTATCCCCTAATTTGCAAGAGCAAGAGATGTTTATTTTCTCGTGGGAAGCAGGTCAAGTGTGGACGTGCACACAAAACAGTTAGTCTTTACTGACAAGGGTGAAAGTAGGCTGTTTAGGTTTTTATGTTGGTAACGTTACGTAGCGCTCTGTATGAAAAACACTGTCTGTGCTATGTGCAGTCTGTGACTGGTTTGCATTGTTGGAATTTGCTATTGTAGTGTTGGGCAGTTGGCTGTTAACAGCGCTTAGCGTTGCGCAGTCGGAGGAGAGCCGCCAGCAGTGGTGGATGTGGGGAGATGGCCGAGTTTTGAGAGCGGACGATCTAGACGTTTGTCCGACATAAAAACGAAATTTTCAAGACTGGTTGTCATGAACTGATATATATGTTATGACTTTTGAACACTATTAAGGTAAATACATTGTTTGTTCTCTAAAATCTCTCATTTGCTAACTATGCCTATCAATAGTTAGTGCCTTCAGTAGTTAGAATCCTTTATTTAGCTGGCAGTATTGGCGCTCGCTGTATTGCAGTAGTTCGAGTAACGAATATTTTTGTGCGGTAAGTGATTAGTGAAAGGTATAGGTTATTGTTAGTCAGGGCCATTCTTTTGTAGGGATTATTGAAAGTCAGATTGCGTTGCGCTAAAAATATTGTGTGTCAGTTTATTGATGATCAGAATAAGTAAAGAGAGAAATGTCTGAGTACGTTCAGTTTTGCTCAGCTGTTTGAAAATCAAATAACGTAAGGGGTTTACCAGCACAGTAATTCATTATTTTTTCTAAGGGGACGTTTCAAGGGTAGTCCAGTTATTGGTGAAGTTACGACTGTGCAGGTCGTAAAGTTTGTGACGCATTTGAGGGAAGACTGTTCGACGCAGAGAAGAAACAACAAACACACTTACATGTGTACGTACTAAGGAACACTTGTATATGTGCGGTCTTTGCTCTGGCAGACGTGTCAGAGACTGTGGATATGTACGTGTGTGTAGCTTCACGATTAAGAATAATTCGCAACTAAAAACGAATAGAACCGCAGGCTTTTCATGTAACCCAATTCTCTTTCAGTGCGTATTGGGGGGGGGGGGGGGGGATGTACAGGAACGGCACAACAATGGTGCGATGCACTCAGTCTAAGTTCGCCACCATGATAAAACACAGCACATGGCTTTGAGCGTAGAGGACAGATAAAACACACTTTCAACACGAGTACAATGGGATTCTGTATCCAAGAATAGACAAGGTATTTCGCACATCCATTTACTAATTTAACGAATAGAACCGCAGGCTTTTCATGTAACCCAATCCTCTTTCAGTGCGTATTGGGGGGGGGGGGGGGGGGGGAATGTACAGGAACGGCACAACAATGGTGCGATGCACTCAGTCTAAGTTCGCCACCATGATAAAACACAGCACATGGCTTTGAGCGTAGAGGACAGATAAAACACACTTTCAACACGAGTACAATGGGATTCTGTATCCAAGAATAGACAAGGTATTTCGCACATCCATTTACTAACGTTACGCAACAAAAACGCAACAAAATAAAGTCTTGAATGACAATGGCTTGACTATAAAAAGTAAAAAATAGAGTTTTTACTAAAGGCTAAATGTTGAGGAGTAGTACATTTGCTTTATGGTTAATTTTCGGCGCCACAATAGAAGCAGCAAGTTAATTTTGTGCCAAGGGTGCCACCAATTTTGATTTTCGTAACGAGGTTGGCATCCCTCTGGTTGTGTGAGTCGCCTGTCAGAGATGATGTAGAGAAACAATGATACTTGGCGGTTCCGAACCGTATTGGGTGTTGCTGACTGCGGAGAGTGGGCGGCGAGGGGGGTGAGCGGTGGAGGAAACCCCGTGATCTGTCGGGGAGCTACTCACTTGGCGTTTTGGAGCGTGCAGTAGTGTCTGTGATTTCTAACATTCTGGACAAGGTACGCTCCCGTGCAACCCGCAGAGTAAACGTGATCAGCATGTGCTTTGTGGTGGTCAGCCCATCGGAAGCTATATGCCAAAAAGCTGTTCTTATACCGAGTGGTTATAGTTAGCGTGCAGTTACTAACGGTGGTCCAACATGGGCTAGAATAATTATATGGACAGAAACTTGATAGATATGCTAATGCTTTCCTGAGGAACCGATTTACGCTGGAAAAAAAGTGGTTCCAGTTTTGGCCTCCAGTGCAAAACTAGCGCTGTTAATTCTCAAACTCGTTGTCGTCTTCGACTCTCATATTGAATAAATTGTGGAAGCGGTGATTAATAATAAAATCAAAATGACGCCTTTCTCACTTGTTTGCCCGTGTCCCGTTAATAGTCCATGAGGCATGGAAACATTCCCATACATCTTTCTTGCATCAACACCGCCACATTTACATCTGGTGGTCGAAACTGGAACTAAATATTTTCCAGAGGAAATATGTTCCTCTTTAACGCTTTACCATATGTACCAAGTTACACTGCCATATGATAATTACAGCCCACACTGGACCTCTGTGAGAAGTTGCACTTTAATAATTACCACTCGGTATTTTTGGTTCAAATTAAAAGCTTCGTAATACTGGCCGCACAAGAACTACAATGTCGGAAACACGTGCGGAAGCAAAAGGGGCATAATAACTACTCCCGTGGTTTAAGCGCAAGGTTCTGTTAAACCGTTTTAACTAACTAAAATCTTATCTGACTGCGTATTATGACGAATTTACAGTACTGAGCGCAATCTAACAGTTTGTCCTAATCACAGAGCTTATGTTAATTCCAAAGAATAACTTACTTTTACTTCTTTATAATTATTTATCCATTGTAAACTGAATAAATTGTTCACAGCTTCACTTCAATAGAAAGTGACTGGAAAATAATATCGTTTCAATATTCGCCAGGCTACAAATCACAAAGTCACAGTTTCCCATAACTCAAGTAATGTATATTGCTCGTAAAACAATACAGTCATTGCGCCTCTAGTGTCTGTCTAACTTCTATCAATCCGGCTTGGCGCGTTTGTCTCTCCAGAACAGAATAACATCATCAAAACTGGATTTTCATAGTCTTCATTATTTGGCCACGGCTTGTCTAATATCTTTGATGGTCGACATTATATACCTGCCTCGCTGCTCGTGCATATTGTTACTGGCTATTGTCAGCTCTGTCGTTGCAAGACTTCTGCAACGTTTTATACAAAAATTAGCACATGGCATTCCTCTGACTTTCCGTTGCACCAGCATTTTCCCACGAACTTTCAATCGGAAACTTTCTCCTGCGAATGCGAAAATATTTTGTGGACGCCCACCTCCATTGGGAGAAATGATCACTGTAACAAAATAACAGAAATCAGAGCTCGCACGCAAAGATTAAACTGTTCCTTTTTTCCCGTGCGCTGTTCGAGTGTGACGGTAGAGAAATAGCTTGAAGGTGCCAGGCACTTAGCCGGCTGGGTGGCCGATCGGTTCTAGGCGCTACGGTCTGGAACCGCGCGACCACAACGGTCGCAGGTTCGAATCCTGCCTCGGGCATGGATGTGTGTGCTGTCCTTAGGTTAATTAGGTTTAAGTAGTTCTTAGTTCTAGGGGACTGATGACCTCAGAAGTTAAGTCCCATAGTGCTCAGAGCCATTTGAACCATTTTTTTGCCAGGCACTTAATTGTGAATTGCAGAGTAATCGTGTAGATGTAGCTGTAATTTTGATGTAAATTATATGTGCGGATCGTTGTCGAGCGAAAATTATGATGTAACCAGTCCTCATTTGTAACGAAACAAGGTGGATGTCTAACAGCAGCAAGATTTGAGCAGGATTGTCTGGGATACAAACTTGGAACCATCCAAGTATTATCATAGGGAAGGTACCTTTCTTAAATGTTTGTCAGCTTCCCTAATCATTTTGAAGCTCCGTTTTTAAACGATGGTTTTTCGGCTGTAAGGCCGTATTTTTAAAAACTCTGTCTTCCATCCTACTTTCCAAATGGTTCAAATGGCTGTAAGCACAATGGGACTTAACATCTGAGGTCATCAGTCCCCTGGACTTAGAACTACTTAAACCTAACTAACTTAAGAACATCACACACATCCATGCCTGAGGCAGGATTCGAACCTACGACCGCAGCAGCAACGCGGTTCCGGACAGAAGCGTCTAGAAACGCTCGGCCACAGCGGCTGGCCCTACTGTCCAGCACCGATACAGTTTCAGTACTATTATACATGGCTTTCAGTGCCAATTACATATTCAGTAGCTACAGTCGAACTTCGTGGTCGAAATAGGATGTCGAGTGTAAATTAATTCGATCTCATTCGGCGCTGGAGAGTTTTTGAGCATTGTGAGAGTTGTAGCTCCTCACTACTCTGCAGCTGGTGATTGGGCGGACTTGCAAGTACTTCACGCGCCGTGGAAATGGTGGCCGCTGCTGGCCGGCCGCCAGAGGAATGTCCACAACTCATTCCTACTGTCGCCTGGCAAAAAAGGCCGCCACGACGCGGAATAGACGCTTAATTGCGGCCAGTCGCGGCCGCGCTTCCCTGATAGATGACCACCGGCGCCGCGCTGGTAGGAATGCGTCCAGCCCTCGGAGCGCGGTTGGTCGTTCCCGCGTCACTTGGCTGAGTCCCTCAGGAGTCTCGTCCAGGCGGCTCCTCGAAGATCACTGCAGAGTCTCCACTCTCCGTGACCGAGGTCTCTCTTTTCCATATCTGCGATGAGTACAGTGGGGACACTCCCGTCTTCCACGATTACAACTGTTGTGTCAGACGGCTGCTCATATGTAAGGCTCGATCAAAAGGTTCCCGTTTAATGGCGTCGCTGCAGCGTATAGGCTGTAAGATGGCAAGAACTATGCCCCTTACATGAAGTCATTGAAGATCACCGAACTCACGTTGAGCGAACAGTAGGGCTGAACAAAAACGACTGACAAGGCACAATGCATCTTGTAGAGGGTATAGTATAGACGTATTGGAATAATTAATGTTGGGTGATGGTTTTAAAGTGATTCACGCATCATGAAAACTTTGTGGAAACGCGTCGATTTACTGGAGTCTAGTTTATACCAAGGAAGTATTCAGAGTTGACCACAGCCGGATGGCGGCGCGCGGCTGGGAAACGGCGAAGGGAAGCGACAATAGGCAGCTTAGGGCGGCTCAAACTCTGAGAAAGCGGTACCGGGGCGCGGCCTCCAGCTGCCTTAAGATGAGTGACAGTGAGTGAGTGGTTGACCCCATACTGGTGCACCGGGAAGCAGACTGAGAACTTGTATACCTGTTGATAAATGCCAGTCGTCCCGTTTTCAGTGAAACATGCGAGAAAGCCGCGCAAAACTACGGTGGAGCGGTCAACAGAGGCCGAAATATGTATGTTCGTGACTATAGCAACTTCACGCTGAATTCACGGTCTGTAGCGTCTGAAGTAAATCAGGCGAAGAGCGACAGAATGAAATACGTCGGCCTCCGATGGGAATGTAGGACCAAGGAATTTGAACTAATCTCCTGGGAGTCAGAATTTCGGAAAAATTGTTTTATGCAGATGCTAACCTTGATGGCAAGGGAAATTTTGTGCGAATTTGTTCACTTCCCAGAACAGGCATTGGTCAGCGCTGGGAAGCGACACATAAGTAACGCGACTTGCGCTGCAATTGGCGTAAGTGATTTTGCTGGAGGGAAAACCAAGGTGAAGAGCGAACTGGCAGAAGTCTCCGTAGGGGTTTTCCGTTCCCAGCTTGCCTAGAGTGCGGACGTGGCGTTCTTTACTCAGCTTGCCTGAGAGAGAGTGGGCATCTCTGTAGTTTAGGACTTAGCAAACTGAACGATTGAGCTTGGAGATAGAAAAATTTTCGTTCAGCTATGTACTGAGCAAGATAGCTAGGAGTGAATAGAGGAGCGTAGCCTTGCAGCACCACGAGGCCGTCCGACGGCCGCACAAGGACGCCGCCCCGCCATGATGAATTCGGTGATATTGCGCCCGCTCCGGCTTGAGTTAGGACACTGATTGATTTGTTGGATCACGTCGGCAAAGTTTCCACGAGGGTTTCATGGGCTGTGTACGATTGTAGAATTCTTTTCGCACTTCGCATTACGCCTGGGTCAGTCGATAGGAATTAATTTTGATTTATCGCGCTTTACTCCACGTAAACGCAATTTATTCCCACTGCCTGTTACAAGAGTCATGTAATGTGATGATTGAAGGTCGTGAGTTAAAATAAATTTGTGCTAATCGACTGCATCTGTTTTCAATCAAGTAGTTGAAATCCCAAGTCACTTCTTAATTAATTTGCATCTGGTGTTCAATAGCTGATTATAACATCTATGTGCACCCCTTTTTAATCAATTATGAATCAATTAATGTCAACACTGCCATCCGATATTGCGGCAGTTTTGCACTCTCTGTTGATCTCTTAGTCAATTAGCTGGGGTGAACATACGCCAAAACCAGATAAGTGAACGGTGGGGGGTTGCAAGACAACGCAGCGCTACTCCGATGTGGGTATATAAGCACCGATATGTAGCCAAGAGGACAGCAAGGCGTTTTTCGACGTGCATACGGTAAATGAAACGTGAGCTGGACATACATATCCAGCGGTTGCAAGTCCTGCAGACCAAGTGCTACTTCCACAAACTGCCTCCACTCCTTTCTATTTTGTGATGGATTGCTCCAAGTGCCTTCAGTCTCCAGGGCTGCCAGTCCTTCGTCCGGTCGTCCATCCAGGGAGCCTTAGCCGTCTGTGGGGCGCCTAGTGTTTGGTTTGGTTGATTGGTTGATTTGGAGGAAGGGACCAACCAGCTAGGTCATCGGTCGTATCGGAACGGGGAAGGATGGGGAAGGAAGTTGGCCGTGCCCTTTCAAAGGAAACATCCCGGCATTTGCCTGAAGCAGTTTAGGGAAATAAAGGAAAACCTAAATCAGGATGGCTGGGCGCGGGTTTGAACTGTCATCCTCCCGAACGCGAGTCCACTGTGCTAAGCACAGCGCTACCTCACTCGTTTTGTTTCGTTTCCCTTCCAGTTCTGTCTTCACCCATCTGCCTTCTGGCAAACAGGCTGTGTGGTCAACCCACTGGATTCTTTTGCGGTGCAACTTCTGTAGTATTGTTGGTTGTTGCTCAGAGTAGTAGATTTCGTCATTCTTCCTCCTTCTCCATACCACATTTTTTTTAAAAAAAATTCTTTATTTAATCAACAATAATAATTATACAGCATAACCCACTTCCTTATATGATTATTGGGTCTTCGTTTGTAAGTTTGTTAAACATCAGTTATTTAATTGATTGTGAGCTACAGCTATACTCTAATTACAATGGGAAGCTAAATTCTTACAAGTATTAGTATATAAGATCTTAACTAACTCTACTGTCTGCAGCGTCACAGTTGTGTGAGAGATATATATAAACCTACTTTATTGCCTTGCCCATCGGGCCCCTGACACTGGGCAGGCCAAGATGTTATTCGCTGCAGGTTCCTAATAACAATTTCCTAAAAGTCCAACTAACTAGTTCTAACCTAAGTCAATTCCGGTGCTTTCTCTTGACCGTGATATTGTACCCCACTCCCCCTAGTCCCGCACGTGGCGGATTCCAGACTACTGAGATCGGCCTATCCACGCGCAGGCGGTATTGGAGTAGGGCACGTGCTTGGTATTTAGTATATCTCCAGTTTCACTTTAATTTTTATTAATTTATTTCCCTCAGGTATTCCTTTAGCACTTTTCGTGCTACCTCATCTACTAGTTTATTAAGAGTTTGAAAAGTTTCTTGTTGTCTTATTAGGTGGTATGTGTCACGGTCAGGTAATTGGTCACGTAGTGTGCAAGCAACATCATTGAAAAGGGGCACTCGTAAATCACATGATCGGGGGTACCCTCTGGTTCACCACATTCACACGCGGGTGTGGCCCTTTTCCCGAACCGACATAAGTATGTCGGGTATGGCCCATGTCCAGTGAGAAAACGGATAAGTCCTCTGCTGGGTTCAAAGTATTTCATTTTTAATCGTTCTCTAATGTTTGGAATAAGTTCATATGTCCTACGCCCTGTTTCATCCGCCTCCCATAGTTCTTGCGATAGTTGTTCACCCCTTTGCCGAATCTCACCCTTGTACGTTAGCCCCAGTGCTTAAAATCTCTTCTATCTTCATAACATTTCCTTTCTTAACCCAGAACCACGCAGCCTGCTCTCTGATTTTGATGTCCAAGGGGCACAGCCCCATTATGACTAATAGGGCTCCCCCTGGTGATGTTCTGTAGGCCCCCACAGATCTGAGTACCATGTTCCTTTGAATCCTTCTCACTGTCATGGCGGGCACAACCCTCGTGAGCCTGTGTGCCCAGACTCCCGAGCCGTAACCCACTATTGATGTTAAGATGCTATTATGGTATAGTTTTATGAGATGAGGGGGGAGATGAAATCTTTGGTGTCCAATGGAAATGAGATTGTTTAGTGTTTGAAGGGCTTTCTGAGTTACGGTTTCAATGTGTTTCCCGAAGTTCCACTTCTCATCAATGATGAAACCCAGGTATCGTGTGTCACGTCGCCGAAGAACCGGCTAGCGTCGATTCGTACAGTCGGGTTTCTGAATAATTGTCCCTTTAATAATAGGTAGGTAGACTTACTTGGTGATATTGTCATTTTAGTGTTTTGGCACCATAGCTGAAGTTTGTCTAAGATTGATCTCCATGACACTTCCTGCCTGATTAAAACCGTGTGCCGGACAGAGATTCGAACTCGGGACCTTTGCGTTTCGCGGGCAAGTGCTCTACCAACTGAGCTACCCAAGCACGACTCATGACCCGTCCTCACAGCTTCAGTTCTCCCAGTAGAGCACTTCCCCGTGAAAGGCAAAGGTCCCGAGTTCGAGACTCGGGTCCGGCACACAGTTTTAATCTGTCAGGAAGTTTCATATCAGCGCACACTCCGCTGCAGAGTGAAAATCTCACTCTGGACACACCCCCTAGGCTGTGGCTAAGCCATGTCTCCGCAATATCCTTTCTTCCAGCAATGCTAGTTCTGCGAGGTTCGCAGAAGAGCTTCTGTCAAGTTTGGAAGATAGGAGACGAGGTACTGGCAGAATTGAAGCTGTGAGGACGGGTCATGAGTCGTGCTTGGATAGCTCAGTTGGTAGAGCACTTGCCCGCGAAAGGCAAAGTTCCCGTGTTCGAGTCTCGGTCCGGCACACAGTTTTAATCTGTCAGGAAGTTTCATATCAGCGACCACTCCGCTGCAGAGTGAATCTCTCATTCTTGATCTTCATACTTCCTCATTACTCTTCTTTCAAATTTTAATGGTTTTTCATTTTCTCGTGTAGTCATGCTGCTGGCTTCTGAAGAGTAAATGACTGAAGGGCTTATCACTACGATATACAGGGTGAACATTCATAATAAGGACAAACTGCAGGGACGGATTCATGACTGGAAACGCATGAAAAAAAAGTTCTACAAACATGTGTCCGGAAATGCATCCTTGCCACGGTAAATGGCGCTGACGAATGACGGCTCCTCTGACAACGTGCCGTGCGCTCCTAATGTGTTGCAGGCTGTGTGACTGACATAGAGTACTGTAAGCAGCAGAGTGGTCCGGTATTCATGTCGGCAACAAGTCGAGATGGCGTTTGTATACTACCAAATATATGGAAACGGTCGAGAGGCAGCATAGTTATACCAAAACAAGTACTCTCACAGACACCAACCACTTCACACAATATTTCAGGACCTTTTTTGGGCGTTTGTGTGATCATGGGTCCTTTCTTCGAGACGAACGTCGTGCGAGGCGGCGGACAGGGTTCTACAGGATATTGAGACGAACCCTAGTATAAGCTACAGGGAAGTGTCCCACCAAGATGGTGTAAGCCATAGTAAGATTATATGTATCCCATTTGACAACCGCGACTATCTGTATCACTTTCAATCCCTTGGAGGCCACTTTGCATGCGATGCAGCTCTGTACTGTGTTCAGGAACGATCTCTTGCCGTTACACTCAAACCGTCTATTTCGAATCATAGGACCTTTTTCTCCATTTCCAGACAGGAATCCTTCCCAGCAATTTGCCGATTTTATCTATGTTCTCTCTGTATATTCTCGTATTAGTATTCGCAGATACTGATTGTGAGCTGAACATGTCCCTAACGGATTACATGCATTTCATTCCCACTGCTACTGTTCCTTTGATGTCCATTTCTATGCTGTTTTTGCTGGTAAACCAACATCCCAAGTATTTTAACTTGTGAACTCTCTTGAACCTCATACTATCTCAGGAAATTTAGAATGAAATTTTCACTCTACAGCGGAGTGTGCGCTGATATGAAACTTCCTGGCAGATTAAAACTGTGTGTCGGACCGAGACTCGAACTCGGGACCTTTGCCTTTCGCGGGCAAGTGCTCTGAGCTACCCAAGCACGACTCACGCCCCGTCCTCACAGTTTTAATTCCGCCAGTACCTCATCTCCTACCTTCCAAACTTCACAGAAGCTCTCCAGCGAACCATGCAGAACTAGCACTCCTGGAAGAAAGGATATTGCGGAGACATGGCATAGCCACAGCCTGGGGGATGTTTCCAGAATGAAATTTTCACCCTACAGCAGAGTGTGCGCTGATTTCAGTAAATTCTTGCTCCTCTTGTCTTTTTCCTAACTGCATCGACTCTCTTTTGTTTTGATTTAACTTTAGCCCAATCTTCTATGCGTAGTTACCCTTTTCAGGTACATGGTGTTGGCTCACCCTTAGCCTTGATCACAACTTCCACTCTCACAGGCATACGTTCAATCAGGTGCTGGAAGGTTTCTTGGGGAATGGCAGCGCATTCTTCACGGAGTGCTGCACTGAGGAGAGGTATCGATGTCGGTCTGTGAAGACTGGCACGAAGTGGGCATTCCAAAACATCCGAGAGGTGTTCTATAGGATTCAGGTCAGTACTCTGTACAGGTCAGTCCATTACAGCGATGTTATTGTCGTGTAACCGCTCCACCACAGGCCGTGTATTATGAAGAGGTGCTCGATAGTATTGAAAGGTGCAATCGCCATCCCCGAATTGATCTTCAATAGTGGGAAGCAAGAAGGTGCTTAAAACCTCAATGTAGGCCTGTGCTGTGATAATTCCACACAAACTACAAGGGGAGCAAGCCCCCACCATGAAAAACACATCTAAACCATAATACCACCGCCTCCGAATTTTACTGTTGGCACTACACACGCTGGCAGGTGACGTTCACCGGCCATGCGCCGTACCCACACCCCGCCATCGGATCGCCACATTGCGTACCGTGTTTCGTCACTCCACACAACGTTTCCCCACTGTTCAATCGTCCAATGTTTACGCTCCAGACACCAACCGAGGCGTCGTTTGGCATTTCCCGGCGTGATGCGTGGCTTATGAGCAGCTGCTCGACCATGAAATCCAAGTTTTCTCACCTCCCGCCTATTTGTTACAGTACATGCAGTAGATCCTAAAGCAGTTTGGAATTTCTGTATGATGGTATGCATCTTCAACTGTCTGCGGTATCTGTCAGTCAACGGACGACAGATGAGGTCAGCCCGTACGCTTTTGTGCTGTACGTTTCCATTTCACTATCAAATCGGAAACAGTGGACCTAAGGATGTTTCGGAGTGTGGAAATCTCGCCTACAGACGTATGACACAAGGGCCACCGAATCACCTGACCGCGTTCGAAGTCCCCGAGTTCCGCAAAACGCCCCACTCTGCTCTCTCACGATGTCTAATGACTACTGAGGTCGCTGATATGGAGTACCTGGCAGTAGGTGGCAGCACAGTGCACCTAATATGAGAAAGTATGTTTCTGGTGGTGTCTGGATACTTTTGATCACATAGTGTACCTGTTCTCCAGCCCTTTCCTGGTGCCTGTACTCCGTTATTACTTATTCTAAAATGGTTCAAATGGCTCTGAGCACTATGCGACTTAACTTCTGAGGTCATCAGTCGCCTAGAACTTAGAACTAATTAAACCTAACTAACCTAAGGACATCACACACATCCATGCCCGAGGCAGGATTAAAACCTGCGACCGTAGCGGTCACTCGGCTCCACACTGTAGCGCCTAGAACCGCACGGCCACTCCGGCCGGCACTTATTCTAAGATGACATAGAACAGCAAAAATAAGAGAGAATCTTTTTGTCTGAGACATGTCCTCAAACTCGAACATTTCTGACTTAATCCCTTGGAAACGCACTGCTATCCCTTGACCCATCTGTAGAAGTTTGCACCACTTTACCATTTTCTCAGAGATTCACGCACTTTATTTTATAGGCTGTTCCTGTAAATGATGTCGTATGAACATTGAAGATCGATGACTGTAGGTATCTTTATTACATTCCCAATGTTTTTCAAACAATTATCTCTGGGTGAAAATGTGATCTATTGTCGATATATTTGGTCTAAAGCCAGCTTCTGGCAATGTGACATTCTGGCATATCAACTGGATTAGTTTATATACCCCTAAGTGCTAGCTTTCACCTCACTCTGTGATTAATTTTGTTATTCTGTCCTCCCCTGGGCCCTTGTGGCGATGTTATTACTAAATGTCTCCAAACAGGCTCAATGTGCTGTTCTTCTTTTCTCGCCTGTGGAAGGACAAACGCCATTAGAAACCATCGGAGAATGAGGATTGTCTGTCGAAAACCCGCGTTATGGAATGGTGCTCCAAGTTTCGTGCTGAGTGCCACTGTTTCATCCAATGCACTCCCTATATACCAAATGTCGTACAGCAGAATTCACGCCAACTCAAGTGGGAGCCCCCGCCCTATAGTCCTAATCTCTCCCTACATGATTGTCACACCATCAGTCCCTGCCTGACTAATTCATATATGAATCCCACAGAGAATGTTTGGGACTGTGTGTACATGATCTTTTGTGAAGCGACTCAAGGTGAAGAAGAGCACTTGAAAAGGCTTTGAATGGTTGACAGTTCCTGCCAGATGAGGATGTGCAGCATGCTGCTATGGACGGTTTTACGCAGCACGACAGGGTGTTATAACAAGCAGGTGTCTTCAATCTGATGCGTCGGTGGGATGATTCTCTCAGGGCTCACGGCCATTTTTCCTGATCGGTATATGGATTTTGGACTGCCCGTCTTTCGAATGGAAACTTTTTGACAGTCCATTATACATTTCTGGTTTGACAAGCACTGAAGCACTGTATCACACTTCTACTGCTCGACTAATTCACTTGATATTAATCCCACAGAAAATGTGTGGGACTATATGTACATGATACCGCTGTAGAGTGACTGACAGTGAAGAAGAGCACTTGAATTCAGTCTGGGTGTCTTAGCGATAAGCAACCTGGATGGGTCTTTTCGCCATTCCGTTTGCTATAACCACATACATAGTCGGACCTATGTTTTGAGTGGATTTAGCTACCATCACCTTCAGTAAACTAGGGGAGCTGTCAGAATTTTGGTGTACTGCGTACATGCTATGTCCTATGGAAACTGACTTGTAAAGGAGCTCGAACACGTACAGTCTGAGATCTAACATAAAGAGTATTGATCAGATTAGCACTGTTTTAAAGAGGAAGAACATGACCATTCACAACGTCAAGAAGAGAAGGAGGTGTTCAATTCCAGGGCGTTAGTTCGAAATATCGGCAATTGCATCGAACTAAGGTCGAATCCTAAGAAAGCATAATGTTAAAATAATATCCGGTCACCTACAAAACACTGTGTTCCTATTGGTATGGTTAAGGATGATCTGGGATCGTGGAGGGCTGGAGTATATAGAATACCATGCCAGTGTGACAAAGCCTACGGATGGTCAGACCACACGCACAGTACATACAATACGCATAGGACATGATTTCATATCATTTCAATTCATTTAATGTACTTCACATGTAAAGTTCTGCTGCTTCAAATTTTAAAAGCAGGTCGTACATTTTACAGTAGTTCATGTAACATTACATTGTTCCACATTACTAGCAATTTTTTTTTAGTACTAAAAAGAAGAATAATATCAACAAGATACAAAGAAAACTGAGTTAATAGCAGCAAATGGAATGTTAAAATAAATATTAGTAATTTAGAAGAAAATCATGGAAGGATTGGAAAGGGACGATTTGCAGATATTCTTTTACTGTTCAAATGGAATATAACATATAAATTACGGTTCATGAGTGGCGGAGCAAAGTATGTACCACCCCACTCTCCATTGTCGTCAAATTTATTCTAGATGACGGATACAAGATGGTGGTGATAGATATGGAAACGTCGCAATGATATCATGATCGGAAGTTCAAGTTTTGGAGGGAAAATAGCTCAATTGGGCTACCTCAACTAGCCTAACACCCTCCCCTCCCTCCCTCCACCTCTCCCTCCACCCTGTACCTCTCCCCCAGAAAATGGTGGGAAGTTCAAATTCCATCAAGACAGTGCAGCACACCACAACTAACTCCACTAACCTAAGAAAATGGCGGAAAAGTAGGTCACTTGCCTACCTCCACTAACCTAAGTCATTCGACCCCCGCATCTTCCTAGGAATTGGCAGGAAAAGTACTGAGCCTGTGCTGGATAGGAGGGATGTAAGTCTTTATTTAAACAGTCTTTATTTAAACAATTTGAGGCAGGACCGCCATCAAGTGTGTTCACCACGAGATCCGGCGCCCAGCTGACCTAGAACACAGTACTGCCATCAGAGGGCGCCATCGCCCTTCCCATGACGTAATCCAAGTTGGTGGGAAAAGGAGTCAGCATGTTCTGGGCAGCTGGAGAGAGGAAGGAGTGTACTTTATTTCTTTTGGAGCAACTTATATAGGTGCGGATTTGAAATAGTATATTTATTACACTGATGCAAAACACTTGCATGGATGTGCTTGGAGTCACGATACACAGACTACACACCTGCAAACTACTCGTAAATAATGCAGTACACTGATGTATAGACGAGCAAACGACTCTTAAATTTCCGAAATAATGCAATATACACCATGCAGACATACAAGCAACTTGTAGATCGCAAAATAATGCATCTGTAATGCTACGCAAACACGTTCACAATGCTTAAACAGCCGAAAATAATGCATTGCACAAACACTCAGTGCACATAAAAAAGGCAACGTATCAGAGGCTCCAATGCACGCATGCATCGATGCCTCTGCGATCCACCGCCGCTGCCGATAGCAGGTGAAAGTCACATCTATAGTTAGAGTTCTTCAAGTGTTATACTGACGTCACAGATCTCCAATGTGTGCATACATCGCATTCTGCCCCCTGTCCACTGGACCACACGGGACGCTACTGTACATGCTCCCAGGAGTCACGATGAACCAGTGGCTTCTGTGCAGTGACGATGCAGCCATCAGCTGCTGATCCACGCACAGGTGTCCGTTCGGGTCCCACAAGCAAGAGGCAGTGGAATCCCTTTCATACTAGACACCTGAGAACCTCCTGTCGCAATACGTGTTCACCTAGGCACCGTTGCTGATGTGATGACGCATAGCTGCAGTGTGGGTAGAGCAAGGAGGGAGATGTTTGCATAGCAGCTAAAAGGGTCAAAATGTTCTACTGACGTCACATGTCTATCTAAATAAGCGCCAACTCACCCTCTGAGAATATGGCGCGAAATCTCTCCACCTGTGAATACTGATGCCACAGGTCACGCTATAGAAATCTGTTTAAGAATAACATCGACTGCTTTCCCTCCTTGCAATCACAAATGGGACATGCGAGACGTATCTAGCTCACGTGCACAAAACCTGTGGATACTGACATCACAAATCATGCTTTTTTTTGTCATCAGTCTTCTGACTGGTTTGATGCGGTCCGCCACGAATTCCTTTCCTGTGCTAACCTCTTCATCTCGGAGTAGCACTTGCAACCTACGTTCTCAATTATTTGCTTGACGTATTCCAATCTCTGTCTTCCTCTACAGTTTTTGCCCTCTACAGCTCCCTCTAGTACCATGGAAGTCATTCCCTCATGTCTTAGCAGATGTCCTATCATCCTGTCCCTTCTCCTTATCAGTGTTTTCCACATATTTCTTTCCTCTCCGATTCTGCGTAGAACCTCCTCATTCCTTACCTTATCAGTCCACCTAATTTTCAACATTCGTCTATAGCACCACATCTCAAATGCTTCGATTCTCTTCTGTTCCGGTTTTCCCACAGTCCATGTTTCACTACCATACAATGCTGTACTCCAGACGTACATCCTCAGAAATTTGTTCCTCAAATTAAGGCCGGTATTTGATATTAGTAGACTTCTCTTGGCCAGAAATGCCTTTTTTGCCATAGCGAGTCTGCTTTTGATGTCCTCCTTCTTCCGTCCGTCATTGGTTATTTTACTGCCTAGGTAGCAGAATTCCTTAACTTGATTGACTTCGTGACCATCAATACCGATGTTAAGTTTCTCGCTGTTCTCATTTCTACTACTTCTCATTACCTTCGTCTTTCTCCGATTTACTCTCAAACCATACTGTGTACTCATTAGACTGTTCATTCCGTTCAGCAGATCATTAAATTCTTCTTCACTTTCACTCAGGATAGCAATGTCATCAGCGAATCGTATCATTGATATCCTTTCACGTTGTATTTTAATTCCACTTCTGAACCTTTCTTTTATTTCTATCATTGCTTCCTCGATGTACAGATTGAAGAGTAGGGGCGAAAGGCTACAGCCTTGTCTTACACCCTTCTTAATACGAGCACTTCGTTCTTGATCGTCCACTCTTATTATTCCCTCTCGGTTGTTGTACATATTGTATATGACACGTCTCTCCCTATAGCTTACCCCTACTTTTTTCGGAATCTCGAACAGCTTGCACCATTTTATATTGTCGAACGCTTTTTCCAGGTCGACAAATCCTATGAAAGTGTCTTGATTTTTCTTTAGCCTTGCTTCCATTATTAGTCGTAACGTCAGAATTGCCTCTCTCGTCCCTTTACTTTTCCTAAAGCCAAACTGATCGTCACCTCGCGCATTCTCAATTATCTTTTCCATTCTTCTGTATATTATTCTTGTAAGCAGCTTCGATGCATGAGCTGTTAAGCTGATTGTGCGATAATTCTCGCACTTGTCAGCTCTTGCCGTCTTCGGAATTGTTTGGATGATGCTTTTACGAAAGTCAGATGGTATGTCGCCAGACTGATATATTCTACACACCAACGTGAATAGTCGTTTTGTTGCCACTTCCCCCAATGATTTTAGAAATTCTGATGGAATGTTATCTATCCCTTCTGCCTTATTTGACCGTAAGTCCTCCAAAGCTCTTTTAAATTCCGATTCTAATACTGGATCCCCTATATCTTCTAAATCGACTCCTGTTTCTTCTTCTATCACATCAGACAAATCTTCACCCTCATAGAGGCTTTCAATGTATTCTTTCCACCTATCTGCTCTCTCCTCTGCATTTAACAGTGGAATTTCCGTTGCACTCTTAATGTTACCACCGTTGCTTTTAATGTCCCCAAAAGTTGTTTTGACTTTCCTGTATGCTGAGTCTGTCCTTCCAACAATCATATCTTTTTCGATGTCTTCACATTTCTCCTGCAGCCATTTCGTCTTAGCTTCCCTGCACTTACTATTTATTTCATTCCTCAGCGACTTGTATTTCTGTATTCCTGATTTTCCCGGAACATGTTTGTACTTCCTCCTTTCATCAATAAACTGAAGTATTTCTTCTGTTACCCATGGTTTCTTCGCAGCTACCTTCTTTGTACCTATGTTTTCCTTCCCAACTTCTGTGATGGCCCTTTTTAGAGATGTCCATTCCTCTTCAACTGTACTGTCTACTGCGCTATTCCTTATTGCTGTATGTATAGCGTTAGAGAACTTCAAACGTATCTCGTCATTCCTTAGTACTTCCGTATCCCACTTCTTTGCGTATTGATTCTTCCTGACTAATGTCTTGAACTTCAGCCTACTCTTCATCACTACTATATTGTGATCTTAGTCTATATCTGCTCCTGGGTACGCCTTACAATCCAGTATCTGATTTCGGAATCTCTGTCTGACCATGATGTAATCTAATTGAAATCTTCCCGTATCTCCCGGCCTTTTCCAAGTATACCTCCTCCTCTTGTGATTCTTGAACAGGGTATTCGCTATTACTAGCTGAAACTTGTTACAGAACTCAATTAGTCTTTCTCCTCTTTCATTCCTTGTCCCAAGCCCATATTCTCCTGTAACCCTTTCTTTCTACTCCTTACCCTACAACTGCATTCCAGTCGCCCATGACTATTAGATTTTCGTCCCCCTTTACATACTGCATTACCCTTTCAATATCCTCATACACTTTCTCTATCTGTTCATCTTCAGCTTGCGACGTCGGCATGTATAGCTGAACTATCGTTGTTGGCGTTGGTCTGCTGTCGATTCTGATTAGAACAACCTGGTCACTGAACTGTTCACAGTAACACACCCTCTGCCCTACCTTCCTATTCATAACGAATCCTACACCTGTTATACCATTTTCTGCTGCTGTTGATATTACCCGATACACATCTGACCAGAAATCCATGTCTTCCTTCCACTTCACTTCACTGACCCCTACTATATCTAGATTGAGCCTTTGCATTTCCCTTTTCAGATTTTCTAGTTTCCCTACCACTTTCAAGCTTCTGACATTCCACGCCCCGACTCTTAGAACGTTATCCTTTCGTTGATTATTCAATCTTTTTCTCATGGTAACCTCCCCCTTGGCAGTCCCCTCCCGGAGATCCGAATGGGGGACTATTCCGGAATCTTTTGCCAATGTCGGTGTTTGTCATCATGACACTTCTTCAATTACAGGCCACATGTCCTGTGGATACACGTTACGTGTCTTTAATGCAGTGGTTTCCATTGCCTTCTGCATCCTCATGTCGTTGATCATTGCTGACTCTTCCGCAATTTCCCACCCCTAGGACAAGAGAGTGCCCTGAACCTCTATCCGCTCCTCCGCCCTCTTTGACAAGGCCGTTGGCAGAATGGGGCTGACTTCTTATGCCGGAAGTCTTCGGCCGCCAATGCTGATTATTTAACAAAATTTAGGCAGTGGCGGGTATCGGGACCGAAGACGTTTTGATTATGAACCAAAGACGTTACCCCTAGACCACGGGTCTGAATGTTTTCCCCCCTCGCGATCCATAATGGGACATGACATGCGAACTGTGTCTAGCCAAGCACATGTGCTCACCTGCCCAGTGTGGCTGATTCATGAAATGTTCATCCTGCTGTCAATATAAGTCTCAGAAACGTTAAACGTTCTCACTATTTAAAGCTTTCATCATGTCTGTGCACGCTCGCGAAAACACCGTTAATCACAAAAGCAAATCTTGTTGTTTGGAAAGAGAGCGCTGTCTAAGCACAGATGGGGAGGAAATCAGGATAATTATGCAAACAGAATTCGAAGGACTGTCCTACAGAAGAGAAAATTGGCGGGAATTTTCGGTATCCTACAGCTACTGAGTGACGGCGGATGAGTGACGGATGGTCTGCTTCAACTTGTCTTTGAACACCAGCTTTCTCAAAACTTTCTGTAGATACCTTGCTTCTATCTCGTTCATATCAGTTTGTAGGCGCACATGGTTCATGGCACAAAGGATTTGTTGCGAATGAATGGAGCATTATGATTGCTTCTTATTGAATGTACCTGCCGAATTACTGATGCCGCCGGTGTGCAAGCACCGTCCACCTGTTTTTCATTCTACAGACGAGACTTTCAGTAGCCAAAAACTATTTTGCACAGATCACTATATTGCACCAACAAATAAACCCTGCTAAATGGCCTACAGATCGCCAAATACAGAAAGACTTACTCACACTGCTGTGCCACTGAGGACAAGAGCTTGAAACCCATCTCCAACCCAGAGATATATCACCATGTATGTGTCGATGTAATAAAAATGCAATTGGTATCCTGTGCCATACAAAATAGCACCTTTTTCTTCATTCGTATAGCTGCCGACTGCCAGACACTTGTACATATAACGTGAAGACAGTCAGCATAGCACATGAACCGTAGGTATACTCCTCGCTGTACCAGATATTTCGCACAAGGTCAGGCGTTCATCCACGCCTGACGAGCGACCAGAGCGCCCTCAGTGGACCGAAGTTATTCTCAGAACTGTTCTACTAATTGTAGCTCGCCCTCCCCCCCTCCCCATCGGCACAAAGTCATTACTATTTGTGATCCCAATCTGCTCTCTTGCTTGCTTCGTGTTCTACACTACTGGCAATTAAAATTGGTACACCACAAAGATGACATCCTACAGACGCGAAATTTAACCGATAGGAAAAAGATGCTGTGATATGCAAATGATAAGCTTTTCAGATCATTCACACAAGGTTGGCGCCGGTGGCGACACCTACAACCTGCTCACATGAGGAAAGTTTCCAAGCGATTTCTCATACACAAACAGCAGTTGACCAGCGTTGCCTGGTGAAACGTTGTTATGATGCCTCGTGTAAGGAGGAGAAATGCGTACCATCACGTTTCCGACTTTGATAAAGGTCGGATTGTAGCCTATCGCGATTGCAGTTTATCGTGTCGCAACATTGCTGCTCGCGTTGGTCGAGATCCAATGACTGTTAGCAGAAAATGGAATCGGTGAGTTCAGGAGGGCAATACGGAACGCCGTGCTGGATCCCAACGGCCTCGTATTACTAGCAGTCGAGATGACAGGCATCTTATCCGCATGGCTGTAACGGGTCGTGCAGCCACGTCTGGATCCCTGGGTCAACAGATGGGGACGTTTGCAAGACAACAACCATCTGCACGAACAGTTCGACGACGTTTGCAGCAGCATAAACTAGCAGCTTGGAGACCATGGCTGCAGTTACCCTTGACGCTGCATCACAGACAGGAGCGTCTGCGATGGTGTACTCAACGACGAACCTGGGTGCACGAATGGCAAAACGTCATTTTTTCGGATGAATCCAGGTTCAGTTTACAACATCATGATGGTGTTTGGCGACATCGCGGTGAACGCACATTGGAAGCGTGTATTCGTCATCACCCGGTGGATGGTATGGGGTGCCATTGATTACACGTCTCGGTCACCTCTTGTTCGCATTGACGGCACTTTAAACAGTGGACGTTACATTTCAGATGTGTTACGACCCGTGGCTCTACCCTTTATTCGATCCCTGCAAAACCCTACATTTCAGCAGGATAATACACGACCGCATGTTACAGGTCCTGTACGGGCCTTTCTGGATACAGAAAATGTTCGACTGCTGCCCTGGCCAGCATATTCTCCATATCTCTCACCAAATGAAAACGTCTGGTCAATGGTGACCGAGGGACTGGGTCGTCACAATACGCCAGTCACTACTCTTGATGAACTATGTTATCGTGTTGAAGCTGCATGGGCAGCTGTATCTGTACACGCCATGGAAGCTCTGTTTGACTCAATGCACAGGCGTATCAAGGCCTTTATTACGGCCAGAGGTGGTTGTTATGGGTCTGATTTCTCAGGATCTATGCACCCAAATTGCGTGAAAATGTAATCACATGTCAGTTCTAGTATAATATATTTGTCCAATGAATACCCATTTAACATCTGCATTTCTTCTTGGTGTAGCAATTTTAATGGACAGTAGTGTATAATTTATAAGATCAACTAAGGTGTTTCTCATATGTAGAGAACCAGCTAACGTGTCTTCCACCTGTCTTTCTCCTGCTAGATGCACACCCCACAATCGATGTTCCCTCAACTAAATAAAGGCGCGGAATGTGCAGAAGCAGTCAACTAGACAATTTACATGGGAGGGAATAATGGTCCAGCGCAAACACTCGTCCATATTTAATCTTCTCAAATTTCCATGCGATCACAAAAGCTGTCCAACGCATACTAAGTATTAGTTCGCTATTCGGCCATCTAGAGGACGACACGGCTACGTCAGCTACACTCCTACACCCCAGCAGACCTCTCCATTCAGACAGCTCCTACCGTTAGCCGGAAACGTGAATAATTCCCGCCACAGGTCACTGGCACTGCGCGCCAAGCACGCACAGTCAGAACCCTCATCCTAGGAAATCGGCCACACGTATATTTGATCACTATACTTACAATTAAAGGTTACAATTGTGGTCTCAGTTGAGCGACATTCGACAATGAGCGAATTATCGGAAATACACCCTGCTGACGGCTGTGACTCTGGAAACAGAAATACCTGTACCATTCTTATGACTTGACAAACTCTTCCCTTTGCTGTCACAGTATTCCACGTCAAATGCATACCTTCCTTACGACTGTAGTCATTTCCCTTGCACAGGTCGGAACATAAACACATACCTTACAAGACTGATGCTGAAGGCGAACCTATCATTCATGCATTCCCTACTACTAACTGTAATACTCTGCCAGTAACTGATTGCTGGCGATACGAAATAATACTGAGAGAAAATCAACAGTGGGTGGACATGCCTCATAAGTTTTTCCTGCGAGTGCGACCACTGTTTCTTTGAATGAGAGACGTAATCATCTTACAAAACCACCAGATGTTAAAAAACACAACAATATTACCTTAACAAGCGCTCTTGGTTCTATCGGTGCACACAAGTATCCATGTTAAAAGCTATACCCGCTTTATAAATCGAGTTGTGACATTACCTCCGAATAATGTGGTTTTTCCAGTCAAATATCGCGACACTCAATATATAGTGTGATCGCTGGAGTGTAAATTATCAGACAAACAGTGCAGTTACACATAGCCAACGATGCAACCACGTAATAAAATCACGGAATTTTGAAAGTGATTTGGCTAAGGAGCGTGGTATGTAACAGGTATTTGCTACTTCCTCATGACAACTCCGCTATATGTTTCTCCAGTATTCTGTCTCGTTGCCATGTCAGAGGTTCTGCGATATATCCAGTTAGGTAAAGGTTGATTGAGAGAGATCAAAAACCATAGATGGTATGCTGATTGAGGTCGTAAGAAATGTACACAGGCTTTTAGATCTCTAATGTTACACTCCCCGGTAGAAATACTGTTTGGGATTAGGAATCATGTCTTTCCATTCAACCACATATCTGCGTTGGGTCCGCGCAGGTCGACCAACCACGCGTTGCATCCGAGGCCATGTCGTGTGTTTGAATTTGGGTCCACCAGCAGGATGACAGGGTCTCGGGAGCCGTCTGGGACACATGCACACACACACAGACATACAGAAAACACAGCAAGCGCTCTGCGGATGTGGAATATGTAGGTGGAAGTGACTGGACGCACTCGAGTACACTACACCTCCCGATCAGAAAAACCGTGAATTTGCTCTAGGTGTTGGCAGCTGTACTACATTTACAGGCAGTTTTAGAACACCGAACGAGAGGTTATATCATGATTGCATGGGTAGAAGCGACACAAAAAACCGATATAATTGCGAAAAATGATGGAAAAAACGTATAAATTTAGAGAAAATATGCTGAAATGCGGGGAAATTGAGTAAGTAATTGTGTGTCTTGGTTGGCGCAGAACAACTCTTGTACATGGGATCAAGTATGCGACAGCAAGAGGAATCCGAGGAAATGTCGACATGGAAGCGAAGGCAAACAATTACTACTGCCTACTGTATGTCTACTGAAGTAACAGCGATACACTCAAGTTGACTACTATATTTGATTGATGCTTTTAAGGAAAACAGAGAACCATGTACCTCTAAACTTAGATGCATCTGCGTTAAAGGATAACAGAGAGTGGACGGGGTGATCGATTGAGATTGAACTGTAACGAGGTACGATTTAATGGTAGACTGATGATGCATTCTAGAGAGGGAAGGAGATGTTGGCGCAGATCATTTGGCCTTTTTTTCCGCTGTTCTGTCAAGATTCATCAGTCGTATGACATAGCCAGCGTTCGACTCGTATACAAACACGTGTTCTGTATTTGACTTAGAGCACTGTCTACTTTCCATCATTAACAGCAAACCTCTCAGTCATCAGAGGACTTCCATCTCATGTGCGCGCCGCTCGGTATTAGCCGAGCGGACTCGGGCGCTGCAGTCATGGACTGTGCGGCTGATCCCGGCAGAGGTTCGAGTCCTCCCTCGGGCCTGGATGTGTGTGTTCGTCCTTAGGATAATTTAGGTTAAGTAGTGTGTAAGCTTAGGGATTGATGATCTTAGCAGTTAAGTCCCATAAGATTTCACACATCTCATGTGCGATGAAACATGACCATCCTGTTTCGACACATTGCTCTAAAAGAACTAAGATTTATGCGATGTACTCCATTCCCTGGTCGCATCTTGGGTATAAAATCGAGACTTCAGTTTCATAACTAAGATGATTCAAAGTTAGCTATAGGTATTTGTGAGACACTGCAATCCCCATGTATACATTTGCCTAACATATGTCCTTTTTCCAGCGTTAGTGGCGGCATGACGTGTAATTTCACATGTCGGACGCCGCTGCTATGCGGTTATCTGTTTCCTTGTAAGAGGTATTCTCCGTTACTAACGATCGCCGGCCGGTGTGGCCGAGCTCTTCTAGGCACTTCAGTCTGGAATCGCGCTGCTGCTACTGTCGCAGGTTCGAATCCTGCTGCGGGCAGGGTTGTGTGTGATGTCCTCAGGTTAGTTAGGTTTAATTATTCCTACGTCTAAGGGACTGAGAGACCTCAGATGTTAAGTCCCATAGTGTTTAGGGTCATTTGAATAGTAACGCTCATTTTATATAGGACTGACGTGAGCGTATTATAATTTCTGAACCATGATCGGGTGTGAATAGTGAACGCTATACATTTCTGGAAAGGTACATTATGCACACATCACACATAATCGATATTTTAAGAAGGTAGTTTTTTCGTTTTACAGTTTGTTACCATAGTTTATCGTAGATAAGCCTTCAGGAAGGATGTATGTCACGCGCTGGAAATATATTTCTTACATTGGAATGTTAAAAGCGCTACGTTCCACATGACTGATAGGTAGTAAACTGAAGCGATCTAACATTATAGACTGTTTTAAGTGCAGAACTGTGTAGCCTCAGGAGTACGTGTGTTTATGTTCCCTCTTACCAATACCCTCCTTGTACTGATCCCACACACTACAACAATACTTTAAAATTGATAGCGTAGTTGATTTACGTAAAATGCTTTGAACTCCATTCATCTGCATCTCCACCATGCATAAAAATCACCCGTTTCTTGTTCTTCTTAACCGTCTGCTATTACATCACAACACTTTCAAATCTACTACTATACACAGATAAAGAGTGCTAACCTCCTCGACATGGGCATGCCTGGAGAAATCATGTGCACTTGGGTGGGTGAGGACTCGGCAAGCTCCATTCATTCACGAGACGCGGAATGTAGCGGTCTACTTCGGGTCAGCTGTAGATTAAATCGATAACGGTGCTGCAGTGCGAGGGGGTCTTTCAATCTATAATTTTACCCTAAGACTGCGAGAATGCTGTGTGACTCCCATCCGCATAGAGATAGATCGTAAATTATGCACTATGCTCGAGGTGCTAGAGATATGTAGGGCACTCTCTGGTATACTTTGATGACATATATGTTCGAGAATTAACAAGTAATGGATGTACTGCAATCTATCTACATTCTCAATGATGCTCGCAAAGTAGAGAAGGGACGGTTTATCGATTATACAGAAATTGGGAAACTTGCTGTTGCATCATGTTGCATCATTGGTCGGTGGTGAAATAACTGTGAAATTGCTAAAATTGTTCACAGTATCAACTGTGATGCTTATTATTACAGTACATCGACAGTGTCTTTTCCAACTACTGGTACGTTGTTGGTTACCACATAATGATTGACTGACATCGCTTGTTTGAGTTGGAGAAAGAGTTTTGGTGGAGAGGCAACACCTTCTGGGGATGGCTAGCACCGAAACAGTGATTGTATTCAAATGTTCAAATGTGTGTGAAATTTTATGAGACTTAACTGCTAAGGTCATCAGTCCCTACGCTTACACACTACTTAACCTAAATTATCCTAAGGACGAACACACACAACCATGCCCGAGGGAGGACTCGAACCTCCGCTGGGACCAGCTGCAGCGCCCTTGACCGCTCGGCTAATCCCGCGTGGCAGTGATTGTGTACATGACTGCAATATGAGGAATCAGTCGAAAGGGAATGCAGAGCTATCCATCACTATGACGGATGAGTTTGAATGTAGAGGTCATCAACCACCTTCAGACAGCAGGTAGGAAACTCTCCACAACGCTGCCAAACTCTTCCAGTTTCCTTATGTTGTAACTGTCTTTTACTTAAAATCATTGTGTGTGTGTGTGTTGTGTTATAGTAGCAGGAGTAACAACATGATTTATACCATGCAATATCTAGTTTTCTGTGAGAAGCAGTGGATCAGAACGTGTTAATGTCAGTTTAGAACCTGACACAGACCTCGAAGTGGTGGCGGAAAAAACAAAATGTACACTCCTGGAAATGGAAAAAAGAACACATTGACACCGGTGTGTCAGACCCACCATACTTGCTCCAGACACTGCGAGAGGGCTGTACAAGCAATGATCACACGCACGGCACAGCGGACACACCAGGAACCGCGGTGTTGGCCGTCGAATGGCGCTAGCTGCGCAGCATTTGTGCACCGCCGCCGTCAGTGTCAGCCAGTTTGCCGTGGCATACGGAGCTCCATCGCAGTCTTTAACACTGGTACCATGCCGCGACAGCGTGGACGTGAACCGTATGTGCAGTTGACGGACTTTGAGCGAGGGCGTATAGTGGGCATGCGGGAGGCCGGGTGGACGTACCGCCGAATTGCTCAACACGTGGGGCGTGAGGTCTCCACAGTACATCGATGTTGTCGCCAGTGGTCGGCGGAAGGTGCACGTGCCCGTCGACCAGGGACCGGACCGCAGCGACGCACGGATGCACGCCAAGTCCGTATGATCCTACGCAGTGCCGTAGGGGACCGCACCGCCACTTCCCAGCAAATTAGGGACACTGTTGCTCCTGGGGTATCGGCGAGGACCATTCCCAACCGTCTCCATGAAGCTGGGCTACGGTCCCGCACACCGTTAGGCCGTCTTCCGCTCACGCCCCAACATCGTGCAGCCCGCCTCCAGTGGTGTCGCGACAGGCGTGAATGGAGGGACGAATGGAGACGTGTCGTCTTCAGCGATGAGAGTCGCTTCTGCCTTGGTGCCAATGATGGTCGTATGCGTGTTTGGCGCCGTGCAGGTGAGCGCCACAATCAGGACTGCATACGACCGAGGCACACAGGGCCAACACCCGGCATCATGGTGTGGGGAGCGATCTCCTACACTGGCCGTACACCACTGGTGATCGTCGAGGGGACACTGAATAGTGCACGGTACATGCAAACCGTCATCGAACCCATCGTTCTACCATTCCTAGACCGGCAAGGGAACTTGCTGTTCCAACAGGACAATGCACGTCCGCATGTATCCCGTGCCACCGAACGTGCTCTAGAAGGTGTAAGTCAACTACCCTGGCCAGCAAGATCTCCGGATCTGTCCCCCATTGAGCATGTTCGGGACTGGATGAAGCGTCGTCTCACGCGGTCTGCACGTCCAGCACGAACGCTGGTCCAACTGAGGCGCCAGGTGGAAATGGCATGGCAAGCCGTTCCACAGGACTACATCTAGCATCTCTACGATCGTCTCCATGGGAGAATAGCAGCCTGCATTGCTGCGAAAGGTGGATATACACTGTACTAGTGCCGACATTGTGCATGCTCTGTTGCCTGTGTCTATGTGCCTGTGGTTCTGTCAGTGTGATCATGTGATGTATCTGACCCCAGGAATGTGTCAATATAGTTTCCCCTTCCTGGGACAATGAATTCACGGTGTTCTTATTTCAATTTCCAGGAGTGTATATCAGGGAACAAAGCATGTTACAGCAGAAAAAAAAAATGTTGCAAACAATGACATAGGGTCACAGGGAGGATCTCTTCGACTTATAATATAGTTTGTGGGATACGGTCATCCTCCAATGCACCTTTACTTGGGTCCATGCAATGGATCAATAGCTGTATATTTAATACGATCGTCACATGTACTCAATGTCGGCACACATATGGTATTTGTTGTCGATGTGTGGGGAGGAGAGAGACGCGGTAAAAATATTACGAGTTCTCTATCAGATGAAGTTAGTGGAGCTTTTATAGTTCGTATTTTTTCTCTGTTGGATGGTACAGAATAACAAATACAGCATGCTGGGCTGATAGACGTGAATGGGCCCTGAGTGACACAGATTTGTGGTACTTGTGTGTAGTTTGGGGATGCACCACAGTGCAGTAGCAAAATCGTCGTCCTAGTCCCAGTTCCCGTTTCCATTGAATGGTCAAAACACAGTCCTGTTGCAGTAACTCTGCTTAGCCTGTTTGTACATGGGTTGCAGAAGGTGTTAGATATACACTCCTGGAAATTGAAATAAGAACACCGTGAATTCATTGTCCCAGGAAGGGGAAACTTTATTGACACATTCCTGGGGTCAGATACATCACATGATCACACTGACAGAACCACAGGCACATAGACACAGGCAACAGAGCATGCACAATGTCGGCACTAGTACAGTGTATATCCACCTTTCGCAGCAATGCAGGCTGCTATTCTCCCATGGAGACGATCGTAGAGATGCTAGATGTAGTCCTGTGGAACGGCTTGCCATGCCATTTCCACCTGGCGCCTCAGTTGGACCAGCGTTCGTGCTGGACGTGCAGACCGCGTGAGACGACGCTTCATCCAGTCCGAAACATGCTCAATGGGGGACAGATCCGGAGATCTTGCTGGCCAGGGTAGTTGACTTACACCTTCTAGAGCACGTTGGGTGGCACGGGATACATGCGGACGTGCATTGTCCTGTTGGAACAGCAAGTTCCCTTGCCGGTCTAGGAATGGTAGAACGATGGGTTCGATGACGGTTTGCATGTACCGTGCACTATTCAGTGTCCCCTCGACGATCACCAGTGGTGTACGGCCAGTGTAGGAGATCGCTCCCCACACCATGATGCCGGGTGTTGGCCCTGTGTGCCTCGGTCGTATGCAGTCCTGATTGTGGCGCTCACCTGCACGGCGCCAAACACGCATACGACCATCATTGGCACCAAGGCAGAAGCGACTCTCATCGCTGAAGACGACACGTCTCCATTCGTCCATCCATTCACGCCTGTCGCGACACCACTGGAGGCGGGCTGCACGATGTTGGGGCGTGAGCGGAAGACGGCCTAACGGTGTGCGGGACCGTAGCCCAGCTTCATGGAGACGGTTGCGAATGGTCCTCGCCGATACCCCAGGAGCAATAGTGTCCCTAATTTGCTGGGAAGTGGCGGTGCGGTCCCCTACGGCACTGCGTAGGATCCTACGGTCTTGGCGTGCATCCGTGCGTCGCTGCGGTCCGGTCCCAGGTCGACGGGCACGTGCACCTTCCGCCGACCACTGGCGACAACATCGATGTACTGTGGAGACCTCACGCCCCACGTGTTGAGCAATTCGGCGGTACGTCCACCCGGCCTCCCGCATGCCCACTATACGCCCTCGCTCAAAGTCCGTCAACTGCACATACGGTTCACGTCCACGCTGTCGCGGCATGCTACCAGTGTTAAAGACTGCGATGGAGCTCCGTATGCCACGGCAAACTGGCTGACACTGACGGCGGCGGTGCACAAATGCTGCGCAGCTAGCGCCATTCGACGGCCAACACCGCGGTTCCTGGTGTGTCCGCTGTGCCGTGCGTGTGATCATTGCTTGTACAGCCCTCTTGCAGTGTCCGGAGCAAGTATGGTGGGTCTGACACACCGGTGTCAATGTGTTCTTTTTTCCATTTCCAGGAGTGTAGCTTTCTCCGACTCCTACTAATTTCCGACTTAAATTGGAACGATCACTTGTGCAAAGCGGTAGAAATTGCAACAGTTGTATAGGGACTACCTAAAACGACGTTGGACTTTTACTGTAGCAGATAGGTTCGAGAAAAGTGACTCGTCTCGAGATATGAGAGTGCCAGAAATATGATTCACTAGTGACAGAAATCATTAAAGGACTACACCATAGGATCCGACGCTGATATGTCGTTAAATGGAAAGAGTTGATTGATAATCCCAGGCAGTATTTCTACCGGAGAGTGTAACACTAGAGATCTGAAGTCTTACGACGTTAATGAGCACACCATCTACGGTTTGTGACCTTTCTCAATCAACCTTCGCCTATAACCCACAGGATATATTGCAGAACCTCTGACATGGAATCGAGACAGAATATATTACAAATACTGGTAAAATATCTAGCGGCGGAGGCGTGATGAAGTTGCAAATAACTATTACATACCACGCTCCTGAGCCGAATCACTTTCAAAATTCTGTGATTTCATCACGAGGTTGCATCGTGTGCAATGTTTAACCGCACTGTTGGTCTGAAAATATCACTCCAGCGACCGTCTGTATTCAGTGTCGCGGTATTTGTTTGGAAAAACCACGTCATTCGGAGGTAATGCCATCTCTCGATTTATTAAGCGGGTATAGCTTTTAACATGGATACTTGTGTGCACCTGTAGAAACAAGACCGCTTGAGATGGTAATATGGTTCTGTTCTTCATTGTCCAATGTCGTTCAACTGAGACTGCAATCGTAACAGTTCATTGTAAGTACAGCGATCAAATATATATGCGGCCGATTTCCTAGGATGAGGATTCTGACTATGTGTGCTTGGCGTGCAGTTCCAGTGACCTGTGGTGGGACTTACTCACGTTTCCGACTAACATTAGGAGCTGTCTGAATGGAGAGATCTGCTCTGGTGTAGGAATGTAGCTCTTAACCGTGTCGTCCTCTAGATGGCCGAATAACGAAGTAATACTTAGTATGTGTTGGACAGCTTTGGTGATCGCATGGGAACTTGAGAAGATTAAATATGGATGTGTGTTTGCGCTGGACCATTGACTGCTTCTGCACATTTCGCGCATTTATTTAGTTGAAGGTGTGCATCTAGCAAGTGAAATATAGATGGAAGACACGTTAGCTGGTTCTCTAGATATTAGAAACACTTTAGATGACTTTATACATTATAGGGATGATTTGGAATGTGTTGAATCACCGACATCGATATTCACGAGTGGATATATCAGTTTCCTCTATTTTTTTCGTTTTTTCGTGTAAAGCTCTTCGCAGACAGAATAAGTTTCCAGATAAACAGAGGTTTACAGCACGCTACACCTCGCTAATGTTTCGGGTGTGTAGAGAAATAACTTCCAGTCTATATCTTCGGAATTACGTTGTGCGAGCGGTATTGCTATGCAAGCGATATTTCTATGTGCAGGATATCGAGAAGTAGCACATAAGTGGTATAATATTCTGACAAACCATGTGAATTTACATATGTTCTTGTAATCCCAGAGTGTAGAGATGGGTGCAGGTGGAGGTCGGGACCAGAAACAGTAAGTCTTTTTAGCGAGGGGAGACCGAGCCCGAATTTGTAGAAGAGTTCTGAGAGTGACTGCTGTCCACTGAGGGCCCTCTTGTCATGCATCGGGAGTGGATGAACGCCCGACCTCGCGGGAAGTATCTAGTGCAGCGATGAGTATGCTTACAGTGTATGTGCTTGTGCTGTCTGTCTCTGTGTATATGAACGAGTGTCTGGCGTTCGATAGACATATGAATGTTGTAAAAGGTTTGATTTGGTATGGTGCAGGATAATAATTGTATGTTTACTACATCGATACACAGTGATATGTTGATGGGTTCAAGATCGGTTTCATGATCTAATATTCAAGCTTCTGTCCTCAGTGGCAGAGCAGTGTGAGTAGGAGTCTTTCCGTATTTGACGATGTGTAGGCTACTTAGCATGGTTTAATTGTTGGTGCAATATAGTGATCTAGGCAAAATAGCTTTTTGTCGCTGAAAGTCTCGTCTGTACAATGAAAGAAAAAGGTGGACGCTGCTTCCACACTGGGGGCATCAGTAATTCGGTGGGTGAATTCAATAAGAGTCAATCATAATGCTCCATTCATTCACAAGATATCCTTTGTCCTGGGACGCATGAGTGTCTACAAACTGATTTGAAAAAGATGGAGGCAAGGTAAAGGTACCTACGAAAAGTTTTGAGAAAGCAAGTGTTCCATGACAAGTTGAAGCAGACCATCCAAGCCGGCCGAAGTGGCCGTGCGGTTAAAGGCGCTGCAGTCTGGAACCGCAAGACCGCTACGGTCGCAGGTTCGAATCCTGCCTCGGGCATGGATGTTTGTGATGTCCTTAGGTTAGTTAGGTTTAACTAGTTCTAAGTTCTAGGGGACTAATGACCTCAGCAGTTGAGTCCCATAGTGCTCAGAGCCATTTTGAACCAGACCATCCATCTCCGATGAGGATGCCGTCACTCATCCACCACTGTGGCATTAGGACATCTCCAGACCAGTAGCTGTAGGATATCGAAAATTCCCGCCATTTTTCTCTTCCATAGATCAGTGCTTCGAATTCTACTTGCGTAATTTGCTGTTTCCCTCCTCGTCTGTGCTTAGACAGTGCTCTCTTTCCAAACAACAAGAATGCTTTTATGATTAACGGCATTTTCATGAGCATACACAGACATGATGAAAGCTTTTAACAGTGAGAACGTTTAACGTTTCTGGGACGTATTTTGACTGCAGCCATGTTGGGCAGGTAAGCACGTATGCATGGCTGGATGCAGCTCATACGTGCAGTTAGGGATCTCATGGAGGTAAAGCAGTTGATGTTATTTTGGAAGAAATTTCTATACTGCGACCTGTGACATCAGTATCCACAGGATTTTGTGCACACGGGCTAGACATGCATATCGCATTAGGACTGTGAGGGAGAGAAAGCAGTCTATACTTTCTGGAACAGATACCTACATCACGACCTGTGATGTCAGTATCCACAGATGGGGAGGTTTCATGCCAGCGGTCCAGAGGGTGTGTTGTTGGTTATTTAGATACACATGTGATGTCAGTGTATCAATCCAAACGATTTAGCTGCTATGTAAACATCTCTCTCAGGACTGGACCCGCATCACAGCTAAGTATCATTGCTTCTGTAATGGTGCCTAGGTGAACATGTATTTTGACACAAATTTCTCAGGTGTCAAGTATGAAAGGGATGCTGCCGCCTCTTGCTTGCGGGATCCGAACAGACACCTGTGCATAGCTTGGCAGCTAACAGCCACATCGTGGCTTTGTGGGAGCCACCAGTGCATCCTGACTCCTGGGAGCATGTGTGTTAGCGTCCTGTGCAGTCCAGTGGACAGGGGACAGCGGGTGGTTGTGTGTGTGCATCGGAGATCTGTAACGTCAGTATAACACATGAAGAACTCTAACTGTAGATGTGACTTTCACCTGCCATCATAAGAGGTGGTGGATCACGGCGGCGTCGATGTGTGGGCCCATTGGAGCCTGTGAATCATTGCATTTCTTAGGTGCACTGATTGTTTGTGCAATGAGTTATTTTCGGTTGCTTAAGTGTTGTGAGTGTGTTTGCATAGTGTTACATTTACGAGCTGTTTGCTTGTCTGTACATCAGTGCACTGCATTACTTAATAGTAGTTTTCATGTCTGTAGACTGTGTATTATGACCCAAGCACCTCAGAGCGAGTGTTTTGTATCAGTGTAATAAATATTCTACGTCAAATCCGCCCCTCAATAAATTGTAACGAAATAAATAAAATACACTCCTTCCTCTCTCCTGTAGCCCAGAACAGTCTGAGTCCTTTTCCCACCATCTTGTATTACATCACAGAAGGGTCGATGGGGCCCTCTTGTGACGGTACAGTGTACTAGGACAGTCTGACTCTGGACCACGTGGTGAACACGCTTGACATTGGTACTGCCTCAAATTGTTTAAATAAAAACTGTTTAAATAAAGACTTACGTCCATCTTATCCAGCAGAGTCTGAGTCCTTTTCCCGCCAATTTCTAGGAAGACATTGCAGTTAGATGACTTAGTGGAGGTAGCCCAAGTGGCCTAATTTCCCACTATTTTCTTAGGTTAGTGGAGGTACTTGTGGAATTTAGCATTGTTCTGATGGAAACTGAACTTCCCGCCATTTTCTGGGGAAGGGGATGGGGGAGTGGGAGAGGGGAGGGGCCAATGCGAGGGAGTTAGGTTAGTGGAGGTAGCCCAAGTGACCCATTTTCCACCCAAATTTGAACACCCATCCATGACGTCATTGCAACATTGCCACACGCATCTCAGCCATCTTGGATCCATCATCTTGAATAAATATGTCCCTCATAGGCATGCAGAGCTCTGGCTAAGATGTGCTGTGTATGAGCCATGGCCGGTCAAAAAGAGAACATCTGCATGCTGTAACTGCAGACTTTCCCATACATATAGTAAGAAGGAGAAAACGCGATGTCATTTGTCAGTTGTGTCTCGCTCCCGTCGCCATGTGTCAAGGCCCCAGCTGCTTAATTGAGGCATGTCGACGACGTATACAGTAAGGGAATCTCGGAACTGATTGTCTTATTGTCTATGGTAGTCATATTCCTTTACTTCATTTAGTCAGCACATTTAAAGTGCAGTTTAGGTACACGAATCACTTACTATGTTTATTTTTCTTATACGTATCTTATTTAGCTATTTCAGGTATTTTACTCCTTATGTTATTGGTCAGTATATGATGTTGTTGCTGTATTTGAGTCCTTTTCTGTGACTGTGTCTACGTCAGTGTTTGAGTCTATGTCTGAGTTTGTATCGTCCCAACAATTGTATTGTCGTTTTGATTTGTTTCTTTTCGAGATCTGCCTTATGGATTTTCTTTTCTATAAAGGTCTCACAGAGTTCTTGAAACCTTATCAGCGATATTACATTTCTTTGATGTCCTTATACTCTGCTACGTATTCTACATGTGCGAGGGAGTTTCAACGGAATGCCACATTTTCAGGAGACCCATGTCCCTCATAGGCATGCAGAGCTCTGGCTAAGTTGTGCTGTGTATGAGCCATGGCCGGTTGAAAAGAGAACAATGCTTTTGCTTGCATCTGCATGCTGTAACTGCAGACTTTCCCATACATATAGTAAGAAGGAGAAAACGCGATGTCATTTGTCAGTTTTGTCTCGCTCCCGTCGCCATGTGTCAAGGCCCCAGCTGCTTAATTGAGGCATGTCGACGATGTTTTCTGCTGTTATTTCACGAGCCTTGTCATGCTGCCCCTCTTCACCCAGTAAGCCGCTACTCTGTGGTGGATAGAGATGTCATTTTGACTAGTCACCAGAACCACACACAAGTGTTCTGGAGATGTGGTGGCAATGGCAACCAACACGCTCATCACACTCGCATTTCGCAGCCAAGTAAATGAGCAATGTACCTCCACAGGACATCCTATGGTTTATTCTGCTATGGAAATGATGGCCACAACGAAATCCTTCTGGAATTCAGTTCTCAAGGAACCTTTGGAAATGCGTTTCACAGAAGATCTTATTAATCATGATGGCTTTTCACGACTGGGTAAAGAGTGGGACATGGTAATTCATTTAATACCTTCAGAATGTAAATATTTAACGCTTAGTGAGACGTCTAGCAGAGGCAGTTTCTTATATTGACACCTGAATTTTAAAACACTGGTCTGTGTTTCCATAGAGGGCGTGCATGCTGTATGACCATTACACATATGCCTGTGCACTACAGATAGAGTAACATTGGGAGAAGGTGCTAAAAACTAGACCCAGGACACTCATCCAGTGGTCTATATGCATGTGCCAACTTTAGGTATAAAGTTAGGTGCGTACACCAGCAATCTAAGATGGATGAATTTTGGCTGGCAAAATATCGAGGCAAGGAGTCACGTTATGCAACCGTAGTCTCTAATCATCATGTGAAACGTAGAAGTCAACAGATATGCTTCTTGTTAACTTCACCAGGTCTCAGTGCCAGTGAGTAGCTTCAGATGGATATGGCCCACCTGAAGAAACGTGTGGATCGTCTTCTCCACAGCGCAAGTGAGACGCAAGCCTGAAGATTAATTAGAGCAAAGCCAAGAATAACATACAGTCAATATTCTGATAGAAAAATAGCAAAGAATAATGTAGACCTCATGGTAACGGTTGACGAATTTGAATACTTATGACAATTGAAAAGAACAGGCAGATGGACACCTAACTGTAAGTAGTGGGACAACCTGCACATCACCCCACTCTGCATTATTGCCAAATTTATTCTAGATGGTGGATCCAAGATGGCGGGGATAGAGTGACAACGTCGCAATGACGAAATGGTGCGAAGTCCAAATTTTGGCGGTAAAATAGGTCAATTGGGCTTCATCCACTAACGTCCTCCTCTCTCCTCCCCCCAACCCTCCCCAGAAAATGGCGCGAACTTCAAATTTTGGTGGAAAAAGGTGACTTGGGCTACCTCCACTAACCTAAGTCCTCTGACCGCCTCCTCTTCCTTGTAATTAGCGGGAAAAGGACTCAGCATGTGCTGAGCTGCTCGATGGGATGGACGTAAGCCTTTACTTTGCTGGCAGTCTTCATTCAAACAATTTGAGTGGTCATAGGGTGTAGCTCCTTCCAGTGTGTTCACCATGAGGTCTGGAGTCCAACTGACCTATTACTCATTACTGCCACCAGAGGGTGCTGTTGTCCCATGGTGGTCTGGGTGGAAAATGGTAGGAAAAGGACTCAGTCTGTTCTGGGCTGCTAGATAGGAAGGAATGTACTTTTTTCATTTTGGAACAATTTATTTAGGGATGGATTCGATATAGTACATTTATTACACTCTTACAAAACACTCACTCTGACATGCTTGGAGTCACAATACAGAGCCTACAGACCTGCAGACTAATAATGCAGTACATTGATGTACAGACACGCAAACAACTCGTAAATTATTGAAATAATGCATTGCAAATCCTACATACCTCTAAACTACTCGTAGATCACTGAAACAAGGAATGTAAAATGCTCTGCAGACACGCTCACTAATTGTAAACTGTCAACATAATGCATTGCACAGCCCACAGTCCTGCAAACTACTCGCAAATCACCGAAATAATGCATTGCACAGTGTGCAGACACGAAAACAACCCATAAATTGTCAAAATAATCCGTTGTACAGTATACAGACATACAAACAGTTTGTAAATTACCGATGTACAGACATGTAAACAACTCTTAAATTACCGAAATAGTGCATAGCACAGCCTACAGACTTATTCACAAAATAATGTAACAGACATGTCCACTACGAGTAAAATTGTCAAAATAATGCATATAGGTCGCTCTGCCAACACGCTCACAACGTTTAAACAACAGAAAATAATGTAGTTAACAAAGACTCATTGCACGTAAAATCGCTTTCGAACTATCGTCATTTGCATTGTATCTGCGAACTGTCCCCTACAAAGGTTCCAACGCGCCGACGCTGCCGACTCCGGACATGAGCCAGCGCCCGAGAGGCAAACGCAGGGATGTGAGCCATTGCTCTCACGCCACTGCTGCTTACAGTCAGCACGAGAGACTCATGTCTATTTTCAGGTATGCGGTTAGAATTCTTCGGGTGTTATAATGACACCACATGTCTATGTCTCTGGATGCACATGTGTTTACCTTACCACTGTGGCTGAGGCATACCTGCCAGTCCAGCACCGAAAGAGATGTTTGCATAGTGGCTAACCCTCACAGATGCAGCTAAAAGGTTCTCAATGTTATACTGACATCACATGTCACGTAAATAAGAGCCAAGTCTACCTCTCGGAAATAATAAAGTGCCGCAGAAATAGTTAATGGTCGCTTTTGTAGGAGCTTTCGTGATGTTTCAGCTTGTCTGCATGGAAAGTCTTGTCCTAACAGGACCTGTTCGCGAAAATAGCCCAGGATAACACCGATTGCATTCTTCCTGTTGGTCCTAATGAGGCATCACGTGTTACCCTTCCCAGAAATCATAACGTCCAGCTCTCAACATACGTCCCAGAAATGGTAAACTTCTCACCGCTAAAAGCCTTCATCATGTATGTGCACACTTGTGAAAACACCGTTATCATAAAAGCACTCTTGTTGTTTGGAGAGAGAGACGATAACCGCCTTAAACCCTTCCAGAAATAGCGTCCATAAAAGCTTCTCATTGGCAGTACATTCAAATGAAGCTCCCTCATTGGTCGCCTCGGTCTATATGTAGGCCCACAACCAACCTCCATTGTTCGCAGCCCATGGCTGCCCGCCTTGTTGGGCGTTCCGACATCTCTGCGTATACTTACTGCTTTCTCTCCCCAAGATGAAGAAAGGTGGCTGCAGCAATGCTTCAGAGTGTAATGGAAAGAGGCATACAGTTCTGGAGACAGGATTACCAAGTGAGTAGATAATTTCTATTTTGAGTGTAAATTTTCGTGTGTATGTTACAGTCGATTTATTAATTCTGTCTCCTTATTATAGTACAGCTCAAGGATTTTATCTTGCAGTCCGAGGAGAGACAGGAGGGCGTTGGACCATGACAGACTCTCGATGTTCAGCCTCCTGTGGTAGGTTCACAGCCAGAATTGCCATGTGAATATAATTTTCATTGTGATTTGTTCTTGTATAGTAACGATTTAAAATTTTCTTATTTCATACTTGTTTTTCGTTTTACATAACTTGTTTGCCGTTGTTGTAGGCAAGACAGAGGAATTGACAGATGTCGGTTCTGATGGGGACAATGACATGCCTGAATGAGTCAAAGAGCCACTGAACTAGAGGACGAAAGGCACAGTGATCTGGCCCTATTAGATGATGATGATAATGACTTCTTTGACGGTGTGGTGGAGTCGCCCGATGAAGTGTTAATCCCTTGGAGCCAGAGCGAAAAAGGTAATTACTCACTCTGCTTATAGCCTTGTGATGGTCAGCATTTTTCTATCACCGCGGCAGCAGCGGTAAGCAATGTACTTAACTATTATTTATTTTATATTCTTCTACAGCGGTCGCGTCTCCGCAGCTGCAACACAGTGTGGCTCGGATACCGGTGGTGGCTAAACCTTCTTCCTCCCCAAAGCGACACCCGGTAAGGGATGCATAGCCTATAAGGGTGCTGATAGCCACAGCGCAGGAAGTCGCTGCTGCTGACACCATGGCACCGCTGCTCTGGGGTCCATGGGCTGAGCAACGAACCACCACCCCTCAAGTTACTGGCTTGGGTCTGCTGCAGCAGGAACAACAGCATCAGGAACCATCACCGTAGCCTGGCTGTTCCCATCGGTCTGACCTGGTAGCACTGCAGTACCATCCTCTATCATCAACATCATCATATCAGCTTCATCAGAATCGGCGTAAACGTATGTGTGCCCGGTGCATGCCGACTTCCCCCTCCCCAACACCATCATCAACGGGGTGGAATCAAAATAGCATTAATAATAATACAGATGATCCTGTGGCTAGTGGCCGTTCTCTCTGCTGTCCTTTTGCAGAAGAACATCAGGTCAGTGATACCATACCACAGCTAGAATACTCTGTGATTGCGGACACCTTTGAGTAGCGAAACTCTTTCACGAGGATCGAGAACCCGGCGGCAGGGTATCACGACCCTGCTGGTTTTCCAAGTGCATGCCTTCCTGTTGTGGAAATGGAGCTTCTTAAAGTAGTCAATGATCCACAGTATCCCGCCATTAAATGAAATGCTGTGCTCTGCATCGAACTATTGCACCCCCTCTCCCCCCAAATTTGATTCTAGTGTTGGAGGGACAACTCTTCTTTATCTTTGGGGGAAAATGGTGTGATAACACGGAGCAAGTCAACTGCTGAGTGGTTTCGAAAATCCACCTTGAGTGCTACACTGGCCTGGTTTTCCGAGATGGAGGTCGGATGGTCAGTAAAACACTTAGCCGAATACAACACATGGACATCCATACATATGTCTATGATCCGGTAAATGAACGGTCAAGCTATATAAAGCTTGGCTAACAAGAGGGCATGTATTAATGTTGATCAGGCTGGTTTGACATGGTCAATTCTGGCTTGCAAAAGAAATTACGATTACAGAGATCATCCTGAGTGGATAGCAGTGCACACCATGTAGGTGATAATATTCGTGGGTGTTATAACTTTAATGGTACCGATTTCCCCTTCAAGATCCAGGAAATATCTAAATTTGAAGTGCAGAACACTGGAACATTGGTTAATGTTTATGACTTGGAGGAGAAAAGCAAATCAGATCAGCAAAACAAGCACATTGTCGTCGACCCGCTCCATTTCTCAAAATTTGCCAGTGAGCGTGAGTTGCATGTAAACATGCTGCTCTTCTCTGAAGGTGATAATTATCACTATGTTTGGATTAAAGACATGTCCCGACTCCTTTCCTTCCAACTATCAACTGATCGTCATGTAAAGCGTATTTGATTAAAGTGTCTGAATTATTTCTCCTCAGACAAATTATTAGCGGCCCATCTACTAGACTGTACTTCCAAGGACCCGGTACATGTTGTTTTGCATACTGAGGAAAACAAATTCATAAAGTTCAAGAATGCTCACCACCAGGAGCAATACCTGTTTGTAGTGTAAGCCGACTTTGAATGCCTCCTCGATCGTGTGACCCACTGTGAAGGTGATCCTGCAGCCTCACATACCACCTTTGCAGAAAAACAGGTACCATATCTGGCAGCATATAAAATATTATCATCGTATGATTCCAGTCTTAACCGCTACAAATATTATGTCGGAGGTAATCATGTGGTTTGGCTGCTCAGTGAGCTCGAAAAACTTTCATGGGAGGTTGATAATCTTTACAGCAACAATGTTCAGATGACCAAATCAAAGGAGAATGAAAATTTGTATAATAACGTGGCCGATTGTCATATTTCTGGGTTGCCGTTAGACAGAAAGGTGGGATGTCCTTGTAGAGACCACTGTCATCTTACGGGGAAGTTCCATGGCTCAGCTCACAATGCATAGTTTGAAGTACCAGCTACCAAGGCACATACCGGTTTTCTTCCACAATTTAAGCGGGCATGATGCTCACTTTGTAGTTGAGCACTTGGCTGATTTAGGCTTGGGGAACGATGAGGTCAGTGTCCTTATTGAGAGCGTCGAGTATACATTTCATTCTCCAAACGGATGACGCCAAGAATTACACTCCACTTCCTTCAAAATGGTTCAGATGGCTCTGAGCACTATGTGACTTAACTTCTGAGGTCATCAGTCGCCTAGAACTTAGAACTAATTAAACCTAGCTAACCTAAGGACATCACACACATCCATGCCCGAGGCAGGATTCGAACCTGCGAACGTGGCGGTCGCTCGATTCCAGACTGTAGCGCCTAGAACCGCACTCCACTTCCTTGATACGCTGTTTTATGCAGGCGACACTCAAGCAACTGTTCAGACTCTACCTCAGGAGGATATGCATGTCACTCAAGCTGTATTTCCCGACGAGGAAAAGTTTCAACTTTTGACTAGGAATGGGGTTTTTCCACATGACTATGAGGATAGTATGTCGAAACTCAACGAAACCAGGCTACCCTACATAACTGCATTCTCCAGTAACCTTGCAGGCGATGCCATAACGGATGCAGAGTATGAGCAAGCCATGAATTGGCAGGAATTCAGTACCTCCACTTTCGGAGAGTATACACCGCTTTACATGGACACAGAGGTGCGCTTGCTTGCAGACGCTTTCGAGAAATTCCAAAGTCTATGCATGGCCACATATTCTCTGGATCCTGCCTTTTATTACACGGCGCCTGGGTTGTCTTGGGATGCAACGCTCAAGAAAACGAAGTGCAACATTGAATTATTGACCAATTGCTGATATACTTCTTTTTTTTTGAGCGAGGGCTCAATGGGAGACATTGCCAATGTGTCCATTGGCACATGAAGGCAAATAACCTGTGGATGGGTGACAGGTTCAACGGATCCCTTGAATCGAGTTACATAATGTACCTGGACGTAGATATCTTACATGGGCACGTTACACAGCAATTAGTGCCGATTGGTGAGTTTCGATGGGTGCCCAAAGACAAATGCAAGGGATTGGGTGAAAAAATCATGGGGAGTATGGCAGCTGATTCTGATGTAGGGTTGCAGTGGAGACAGAACTCACGTATTTGCATGATGCCCACGCCAATTTGCCGCTGTGTCCAGAGCGAATAGTTCCGCGAGGAGGGGCCACACCAAAACTGATGACAATGCTGGGGTTAAGCGGAGACACATTATTCATTATTCAAATCTACAGCAGTGTCTCAGCTTGGATATGGAGCTGGTTAGAATCATCGCCGCTGTCTCCTTCAGGCAGTCCTCCTGGTCGAAGGAGTATATCGATTTCAATACGAGACAGAGAGATTCCGCAACGTATGACTTTGAGAAAGATTTTTACAAATTTATGAATAATTCAGTTTTTGGTAAAGCAATGGGGAATTTGAGAGAATGACGTGAAATTTTGATTAGAACTGAATTTGATGGGCGTTATGGCATAAGAAAATGCATTACCCCAAACCAAATTTTAAGCGGGTCACCAGACTCAGTAAGAACTTTGCTGCTGTGGAGATGGCGCAGACTGCAGTAGAGTTTACAAAATTTATTTATGTCGGCATGTGCATACTAGACCTATCCAAACTCCATATGTACTGCTTTCATTATGAGTTTACAAAAACTCATTTCCCAGATCCTAAACTACTTTATACGGATACAGATAGCTTCATCTATTGGGTGAAGAACTGCTATCCATTTGAAGTAATGAGGTACCACGGTCATGAATTTGACACGTCCTCATACATGGCCGATAATGCTTATGGTATTACTCCACAAAACAAGAAGGTTATCGGTCTTATAAAGGACGTGGCAAATGTATTTCCAATTGTAGAGTTTGTAAGTCTACGCTCAAAAATGTATGTGTATCGCAAACTGAAAGGTGCCACCCAGAGGCAGGCTAAGGGTGTGTCATGTGGTATCGAGAGCCCTATCTATTGAAGACCATTTGCGGTGTCTCTACAGCAGTGTTCATGGTGCTGCACCGCAGCCACCACATATGGGATGGCAGACCAGAATTCGATCGAGAGGACATGAGGTGTACACAGTGGTGCAGTCTAAAATCAGCCTGTCACCTCATGATGATAAAAGGGTCATTTGTAGTGACGGGATTGAAACTCTTCCATACTCACACAACTGACTTGTAGCGAGAGAAGGGATAGGGGACTCTGATTGACTGAGTGTGTGTGTGTGTGTGTGTGTGTCTGTGTGTGTGTGAGAGAGAGAGAGAGAGAGAGAGAGAGAGAGAGAGAGAGAGTCTGCAGAGTAGTAGTATTATCATAGTGTAAGTAATTATGTGTGTGTGTGTGTGTGTTGTTTATGTGAGTGTGTCGTGTAAATATTTTTGTGTACTATGTATGCATGTATAAACATACACACATGAAGCATGTATGAAAAAAAAGGATAAAAAAGAATCCACGTGCCATGTGCGTCTTGTAAATGGAATTGTTTTTAAGTTTTTTACCTGCTGCTAGCCATTGAAGTCAGGATAGTTTTTTAAGTGTAGATATATCTATATAGCTCACAGTCCATCAGAATTGTTACTGTAAAAACCTTTGCTATTGGGGCTGTTGAAATTAGAGTCTAAGCGTGAGTTATTGTAAAAGATATGTTTTTAGCGTAGATTTACAAAAAGATTTCTGACCAGTCTTACTGTTGAAGTGAGTAAGTTAAAAGTATTTCTGCATTGGAATAACAGTCAATTTATACCTCAAGGATACTATAGTGTACCTCAAAAACTACATTGAACCTTAAATACCACATTGTACCCCAAGAATTATATTGCACCTCAAGAACTATATTTGTGTGAACTGAATAAACAAAGAAAAAATAACTCTTCAGGTTTTCCCGGCGATCTAATGACATCTTGGGTTGTCGGGTGTTCTGCCGGATATCAGGTCGCACCTGATGAAGGTCACGAGCTACGTGACCGAAATATCGTGCAAGTACGACGCTGATATCCGGCAGAACACCCGACAACCCAAGATGTCAAAGAAAAAATACTTTACCATACATCTTTGTTGTGGACAAAACACCTATCCCCTGTTGCATTGCATATGTACATGTATATAAAGGCTATGCAGTTCGCAAATGACATTGGTTTTGCTGAAGATGAGTGCTATTAAAGAGGTGAAGTTTAAGATGGAAGATAACAAAATATAAAGAATGGTTGCATGGAATTACACATGTCGTGCAGCACGAATTGGGTTGTGGGAGCAGGAAGCACGTGACCATGTCTGCTACCAAAGATATATTGCAGACATGTCTAAAATTATATCTCCTGTGCTTGAGGAAACCACACACATGGTTAAAACGCTACACTGTGAAAGCGGGAACAGGGTTGAAAAAAAGAACACAGAGGTTGTGAGGTAAAAATTCATTTATTTCTGGTCCAACTAAAAAGTAATATTGCGTTTTCATAAGCAGACACAGCAACACAATTTTCATACATGTTCTTGGGTCGATGGAAAGAAGGACACCCGTAGAATTCCAGGTCTTGAATAGCAGCAAACTTAAAGAATCGATGCATCCATGAAATCTTCTCCTTCCCCTTCACATAGATATTGCTATCTGTATGGTCGAATAATTAAAGCGACGTCACCATATCTTTATAGGGTATGCCAGGATCATCCCAGTGAATTCCACTTTGCACTTTTCCACGTCTTAGCACACTTCACATATTTGAAAGACCTCGGTGATGCAATATTTGCTGAGAATATCTTTGTTATTCCTGCACCTTTTGTGTATGCTACGAATACAACATCTTTAAATATGAACTGTCTACGCTCACCATCATACACTCCTGGAAATTGAAATAAGAACACCGTGAATTCATTGTCCCAGGAAGGGGAAACTTTATTGACACATTCCTGGGGTCAGATACATCACATGATCACACTGACCGAACCACAGGCACATAGACACAGGCAACAGAGCATGCACAATGTCGGCACTAGTACAGTGTATATCCACCTTTCGCAGCAATGCAGGCTGCTATTCTCCCATGGAGACGATCGTAGAGATGCTGGATGTAGTCCTGTGGAACGGCTTGCCATGCCATTTCCACCTGGCGCCTCAGTTGGACCAGCGTTCGTGCTGGACGTGCAGACCGCGTGAGACGACGCTTCATCCAGTCCCAAACATGCTCAATGGGGGACAGATGCGGAGATCTTGCTGGCCAGGGTAGTTGACTTACACCTTCTAGAGCACGTTCGGTGGCACGGGATACATGCGGACGTGCATTGTCCTGTTGGAACAGCAAGTTCCCTTGCCGGTCTAGGAATGGTAGAACGATGGGTTCGATGACGGTTTGCATGTACCGTGCACTATTCAGTGTCCCCTCGACGATCACCAGTGGTGTACGGCCAGTGTAGGAGATCGCTCCCCACACCATGATGCCGGGTGTTGGCCCTGTGTGCCTCGGTCGTATGCAGTCCTGATTGTGGCGCTCACCTGCACGGCGCCAAACACGCATACGACCATCATTGGCACCAAGGCAGAAGCGACTCTCATCGCTGAAGACGACACGTCTCCATTCGTCCCTCCATTCACGCCTGTCGCGACACCACTGGAGGCGGGCTGCACGATGTTGGGGCGTGAGCGGAAGACGGCCTAACGGTGTGCGGGACCGTAGCCCAGCTTCATGGAGACGGTTGCGAATGGTCCTCGCCGATACCCCAGGAGCAACAGTGTCCCTAATTTGCTGGGAAGTGGCGGTGCGGTCCCCTACGGCACTGCGTAGGATCCTACGGTCTTGGCGTGCATCCGTGCGTCGCTGCGGTCCGGTCCCAGGTCGACGGGCACGTGCACCTTCCGCCGACCACTGGCGACAACATCGATGTACTGTGGAGACCTCACGCCCCACGTGTTGAGCAATTCGGCGGTACGTCCACCCGGCCTCCCGCATGCCCACTATACGCCCTCGCTCAAAGTCCGTCAACTGCACATACGGTTCACGTCCACGCTGTCGCGGCATGCTACCAGTGTTAAAGACTGCGATGGAGCTCCGTATGCCACGGCAAACTGGCTGACACTGACGGCGGCGGTGCACAAATGCTGCGCAGCTAGCGCCATTCGACGGCCAACACCGCGGTTCCTAGTGTGTCCGCTGTGCCGTGCGTGTGATCATTGCTTGTACAGCCCTCTCGCAGTGTCCGGAGCAAGTATGGTGGGTCTGACACACCGGTGTCAATGTGTTCTTTTTTCCATTTCCAGGAGTGTAGAAACCCTGAGCAACTGCAATGATGGTCACGTCTTGAGATGCCACTGTGGAATGCTCTAGGTGTGGTGCAGCACCTGTTCATTTATACACCTCGTTGCACAACACCGGTGAACAGGCAATAGTTGATAATGCAGTCAAGTAGAACTAGGGCATACGCGGCAGAGCGTTCTGAGAAATTTGTTGAAGATTCAAATTCAGTTCGCAGATCTATAGGTCCATATTTAATTTTCTCGTTCTATTTCGAGGAAATCTATTAAAATTGTCGGTGATAGCTCCTTGTACTTCCGTGGACTGACTAGATACCCTCCCTCTTCTTCTTCAGCACTTTCATAGTAAGAAGCACGAAACCTTGCATTAATGTCATAGCTAGACTGTATACATTTTCATTCCACTACAGCTGTAAATTGTCATTTGGGTAGAATTCTGAATGGAGGTAGTCTTTGGCATTAGTTACCTTGCAGTTGTCAAACACGGTGGAATCATTTGTTGTATTCCCTCTTCTATTAATCTGGAACGCAAGTTCGTCTCTAGCTGCGAAAACGTTTTAATAGCCCATTTTTGCTCGCAGTCGGTAACACTGGGTACTCAAAAACCACCCACGAGCGAAATGTCAGTGATAGAAATGTGCTGGAATTAATGACTTTTAAAATCTTCAAACGCTCCTCGTCTGATACACTGATGTAAGGCATTGTCCATATTATCTTACTGATTGTGATCATATTCTCCTCTTGAGCTCCTTGGATGTATAAGTTATTATTCGTCGCACTCCGTACCAGAATGAGTTCCTGTTTAGCATTCATAATAATCTACCTCATGTCCTCAAAGTAGCCCATAAGCATTTGTAGAGGTAAGCATGCAAAATCGCTTGTACTCTGCAACTGGTCTATCCTCCGGATCGTCTATGAGACATATCCCATTTTCTGAACTACGCAGATCCGCGGGTGATGCAGAGACGTATGTTTTAAGGGTTGATGTTATGTCGACATTGCGTGTACGGTCTATCTCAGACCCACTGAGCTCATAGCGTATCTCTTGGAACAGGAATGCTAAAGCGTCACGTGTAAGCTTGGACCCCACAGTATCGCTGCCGTCAATTTTCTTGACTGATCCCTCTGGAATGAAAGTCTTGCATGGAAGCGTCAGTGCCTCTTGGTGCTGGATGACAATCCTAATTTCATTGTTGTTGTTCAATGCGGTTGAAGCGTAATGTTTATGAGAGAAGTATTCCTGACGTATAATTCTCTCATTATACACTATACTGGTTATACTGAGTGAGGACGTCATTGCGAAGCTTCAAGTCAACTGATTTAAGAAACTCATAGTTCGCATGTTTTATCACTTTGGGGCTCGGCAGCGAGTTGATGTGCTGTGGATTACGTACACTGGTTTTATAGCATATGCCCATCCTGCTTTAGATGTAATCGTACAATGATTTCCTCACCACGGGAGTCAACAAGTTGATTATTCTGGTCCACAAAACGCAGCTCCAAATAGTCCAGTGTCTGAGTTGTCACTGGAAGATATATTGCATTAGCAGGAGTTTCAACAATCTTCTACCCCGTTGCAACTGAGGGGAAGAATTAGTAAATAGTATGAATCAGACCGTCGTTGAGATAGGAGTTCTTTGCAAGGTTACACGCGACTTGGATTTTGCTGTCGGGTAGTATGTCTACAGTCTGATCTGACTTATAAAATTTTCTAGGATCCTTCTTCAATACCAGCCCCTTTGTGAAACCCAGTAGGTGCCTTGTTAAACATTTCTGGCTAAAGTCAATAGTTGCATTTACAAAGCTTATTTCAGATTTAAGTGTACTGATGTTTGCACGTATCCCAATACCTTTTCCAGACTGTTTCAAGACTTCATTTAAATCGTCGATATCGTATGACCCGGTTCTATTCCTACAATGTCTTTTTCATCATTAATATTCAGGTGCAGTTTGTTGTTAGTCTCGGGGATATTTGGGATGCTGTTGTATTTCTCCAGTCCAATCAATGCAATACTCCATTCACCAATGCTCAAATCGATTGTTAGGAAGTAATTTTCACTCAATACAGATAATCGTTCTTTTACCGTCAAAGTATACCACATTGCATCTGAACCTCAACTGATCCAGGAATGTTTAAAGCTCTTCCTTATATAGTCGGCTTCTTCTTCTTTGTACACGTCAAGAGAAACATGATGTATAGATGACCGCAGAGGTATGTATTAAAGTCCTGATAGCACCGAAAACTGTAGAACACTCGTCTTCTGGCAGGTCACCAAATAAGTCGAAATAGTAGACGGTATCCGCATTTTTTCTTAACATATGACACCCAGTGGGTGCCATCTGAGGTCATCAGTCCCCTAGACTTGAAACTACTTAAACCAACTAACCTAAGAACATCACACACATCCATGCCCGAGGCAGGAATCGAACCTGCGACCGTAGCAGCAGCGTGGTTCCGGACTGAAGCGCCTAGAACCGCTCGGCCACAGAGGCCAGCTAAGAAAAAGCCCATTAGCGGTCCTACCAGATCGACAACTCACAAGTACTGATCTTCTTAAGTTTGTTAGAAACAAATTCACCATTCCAAGATTCCGTGGTGTGTTTATGCGGGATACATTACCGAAGACTATGTGGAAACATTGTGAATGTGGTATTGTGACTTTAGATATTGCTGGAGGCCACCTACCTCCTACCTAGGAGACGAGTTACTGGTGGAAGTAAAGCTGTGAGGACGGGGCGTGAGTCGTGCTTGGGTGGCTCAGTTGGTAGAGCACTTGCCCGCAAAAGCCAAAGGTCCCGAGTTCTTCTTCAATTTATGTTTAATTTGCAGTATATTTTAAAAAAAAATTCTTCCACTTCTGCTCCATCTATCATGCTGATGTTTTCCCTCATACTATCCCACCTAGCAGTGCAAACTTGAGGAAGAGATCAAACCAGAATGCGCAATGTGCCTGTGGCATCACAAGTGCAGAACATACAGAAATTTGAACTCCAAATCAATGTGTCGATGCTACATATAAATTATTATGTCTGTCCTGCAATGCTTTACCCAAAAACAAGACGATAAATGGCCTTTTAAAAGGGTTCAAGGAACAACAATAAGAGGAAAACGAGAAATAAAAGAATATACAAACGAAAACCTATAAAATGACAGTAACGTTAAGCAACTCTAGGAATATAATAGGTTAATAAAATGAAATGTTTTTTTAACAAAATGTATCGATGTTAATATATTTAAATAAATATATATGGTTACAAAAAAAGAAGTTCAAGTCTTGGTCCAGCTAACAGTTTTAATCTGCCAGGAAGTTTCATATCAGCGCACACTCCGCTGCAGAGTGAAATTTCAGGACGTCACTCGCACTGAAAATGTACCTTAGGGCCAGTTTACAACAGAGTTTGAAAAATATTACAGGGGGGGGGGGGTTAAAGTAGTATGCTAACGTCGGCCTCGACTGTTCTGTCCACACAGTGACACTTCGGACACGGTTGAATCTGTGAAAAAAAAAAAAAAAGACTTGGCACATTGAAAGTAAATGATTAAGGTTGTCTAACAAATAAAGCAAACATAAATATAGAGTAATTGACACTATAACTACGAGGTTGGATTGGAAACATATAACATGTTAACACTTACGTCAATAACAATGACAGAGTCTCGGTGGTTTGTTATGTCCATAAAAGTTTATAAATCACATAGAAATGTCCATTCATTAACCCCTCTGTGTTTTTCACACATACTAGTGCCACATGCAACAAAATAACGGTATTTCTCAATAGACTTAAACAAATTACAAATCTTATAATTTCCAAAAAAAAAAGGGGGGGAGGGGGCAGACGGAGTGTGAAGATTTTCACATCATGCAGGATGTCCACAGTGCCATTGCGCAGCATTGTGGTGAAATTTGGTACCAATGTGACGTCATTAACCCAACTTCCACCTGACATCAGCTTCTGATCTTTTATTCGCATGTGTCCTTGACCCTGAAGGTAACGTCACAGGGAGCTACACTTTTTTAGCTTTACGTACGATGTCGTAGGCACCTTTGAGCCTAATTTTCAAACTTCTGCTTCTCAAAGAGAGAGAATGATGGCGTATAGAAGCGTGACCTTTTAATTGTGTTGTGCAGTGTAGTAATGGAACAATAATTAAAACGTAGCGCAAGTTAAAAAATGACACGTTAATTTAATAAATTTATGGCTGTGGTACCCAGAACGGAGAAGACACGTGCTGTGCCCTTTGACGATACAATACGAAGAAAGGGCCCCACATACGAAGGGCAGCCTCCAGAAAGGCGCAGTATACACTGGTGTGCAAAACCTCGAAAGAACATTTCGCATGATGTGTCGCTGCCAAGTAACGTAGCTTGATGAGACTTGAACCTTACATAGAAAGAACTGCTGCAGTATAGTTCAGGAGGTAAGTCAAAAAAATACACAATGAGACTAACTGAAGGGACACTCGTGTCGGAACCCCTTGTAGGGGTTGTAGCTATTCTGAGTATTAGCTGTTAACTGTCACCATCATTTTAAAGTAGCTACCTTTAAGTATCTGTTAAGCCCTGAGACAACAGTCAGAATCTGACTAACCAGAAGAAAGCCAATTAATAGAAATCATCATACTCTCAGAAATTGCTTAAAATCGTAGGGAGAAGCAGCTTAACTACTGCGAAAATACAGTATTTCACCCACTCCGATTAAATAATCGGTCCCACTTAAATTTATTCAGTCATTCCAAAGTAACAAACATCAACGTCAATGGTTCTAGCTACAAATTAGAAGCGCACAAATATGTCACAGATTTTGATATATTTTTGACTGACTATATTTAGTAGTTGCGCCATCATATTTTCTACCTATGCTAAATTAAACTAAATTCAGTGTCAAACAGTACTACAGAAGTCTAAGTGTGGCCCAATGATTTATATATATTGAGAGGTGGCATGAGCCCCCTCTCATATTTCTATCTTACGATTCTCCTCTCTAATTGCATGCGGTGGGAAGTTGCTATTCCTTCACACGCGGACTTCCCACGCAGCGTCTCTCGTCACCTGGGTGGTCCGGTGACAGGCGGGTTAAGCCGACGTGTGTGAGGCAGTCGAGTGAATGCTTTGCAGACGCCGACATTGTCAAGAGCCACGCCCGCTGGGGTGTGAAGTAGCGGCTGGGCTAGAGGTTCCGTTACTTCGGAGAAACTTAGCGAAAACACTTTCTGGCGGGCTACCAGCGAGGCGTGGGAATGACTTGTGTACCCTGGCAGTTGTGGCGGGAAAATTCCCGCACTTTCTGCAAAATAGTAACGATGATTGGTTTGCTCAGGGCATAGCGCCGTGACGTAGCAAAATCAGCACAGAAATTGGCGCCAAGAATCTCCATTGGTGGAATGGTAGTGCTCCGGCAATGGAGTGGAATTTCCGCCGGTTTTCGAGTTCCTGATTGGAACGTAACCACGGCCACTGTCGTGGGGCGGGAATGTTGGGTGTTCGGCCTGTACGGGTGCTCTAGGTAGTCGGCTCTCGCCTTTCGGTCGAGGACGTCGAAGCAACCAGCCAACGGCTCCGGTACGCCAGATCGTGTCCTGGCAGTCAAGAAGACAGTTTGGTAATGTATGTCCGCAGCACCGGCAGACAGGGATTTTCCTAGGTGATAATCAGAGCTCAGCAGAGCGCGCCTGTTCGTCTTTTTCTAACTTTGTTCTGTCTTGAGTAGCAGCAATTACTGTTGGGATAGCTGTGTCTCTCTCTTGAGATTTGAGTGGCAAGGAATTGGCTCCACATACCACTTTGTCTTAAACCTCACGATCTAGTTTAGGGACAACTTCACCTTTACAGTGTTTGTATGAATCTCCAATTTGAGCCAATTTGATGTATTATAAATATTTCCTGTGTTTCTTTTACTATTTTGTGTTTAATCTTAATAAATCATATTGTTATTTTGGACAGAACTTTCATTCTGTTAATCGATAGAGCAACCCTATCATTCCTCACTATGCTAATGAAACCTTTGTTTATTTAACTTATTTATCAAATTAAATTATTGCAGGTGCCAAACTCTCTTCTACTCCACTGGCAGGGTTGATTAGAGTCAGTTCGCGTATTTTTTTTATCCTTGTGCAACAGCGAAAGTCGGAGTTAGAATAAGGGGGGGCTTAGAGCATGGTTTACATATGTGGATTCTAGTAGAATTTAGTGATAAATACACTGCTAGCCCCGGCACCTCGCAATATTGCAGGCACGAAATGTACTTTTCAACCATATAAATTTATAACATCAATTTTCGGCCTGTGTACACTCGGGTTCTTAGATGGTCGTAGTATTATTGCCACGCTGCCGCCGCTCCACAAGTTCGGCCGCCGCTCCACAAGTTCTTTAACGCCACTACGGCGACTTGCGAGTGAATGATGATGAAAGGCAGAGAAAATCCCTGACCCCGCTGGGAATCGAACCCGGGATCCCGTGTGCGGGAATTGAGAACGCTACCGCAAGACCACGAGCCGCGAACTGCCCTCAGTTAATGTCCTCTTATCCACCAGTCGTTTCAGTGGCTGTAGCAGCACATTAATTAGATTAGTAATTCGGAAAAAATTTTCAAACCTATTAATATATGTCAAATATCCCAAGGTCGATTCTTGTACTCTCAACAATTTTCCTTCTTTTCAACATCGTCAGTGAACCAGCACGCATGGGTGGCCGCTTTAATTAAACCGGGACACTAACTACAAGCGGTAACACTTTTCCAGGCCTATATGAATATATTAAGGTGATTAATGAGTCGATACAACTCACACTCCTCTGGGTTAAGATGATGACCTCCTGACGGTGAACTTTCTTAAGTATCACATATTGGTCACTACACAGAGATGCATCTTCCATTATGTACAGCAGTTACTTAAACAGAATCTTTCTTATCAGAGTATTATCGTAAAGTAACTTCTGTTCCTGTGTGCATTACGTCCGTCCACCTTTCGCGATACGAGGATGCGTCCAGCATTGTCGAACATGATCGTTTTGTTGGTCGAGGTGTTAGGTACCCAGAGACATAATGCTGCATGGGCATACTAATCTCCAAATCTTTGAATACGGTACATTCACGAGTCAACGATATTATGACACAGTACTCCTTTTCATGAGAGTCTTTTGAGAGCTGCATTCGGCTCTGACCTCATTTTTATGAATGATAGTGCACGACCACATCAAACAACGCAGGTAGTGGAGCTCTTCGAACGGGAGGATATTCGGCAAATTTACTGGCCTACCAGTTCCCCCCATTGAAACCCCATCGAACACGTGTAGGATGGGCTCTAAAGACGTGTAGCAGCATGTACACGTGCACAACGACCGTACAGAAGCTGTCAATCGGCTTGTTGGAGGAATGGAACGCCTTATCATAAGAACTCGTTGCGAATCTTCTGGCCAGCATGGAAATACGTTCCACAGACTGCATTACTGTCCGTGGTGATCACACACACTATTAAGAACCATGTCCCGCCTATTGTAATGTCCATGGGACCAACATAAATTGCGAATTGTGCAGTGTAATTATTGTCTGTGAAAAAGTGTCGTTTCTGCTGGTCTCATTACGTATTTACTTCAGTTAACTTCTGTATTATACTGTAAAAGACGCCAAGTTCTTGTTGGCTTGTCTCCTTCCATTTTTCCCTCATTTCTATCACCACTCCAAATCTTCTCGGTGGGAGCAAGCCGATTAAGGTCATAGAATAACATGTGATCGGGTACTGAGGACACTAACTTCATTTGCTCTGATTAAATTTGGTGTCGGCTCTCGTCTTGTTTCTATAATTTTCTCCCGAATCTGTGTGTGTGGCCGCTCTGCGAGGAGCCGTGCGCTTCAGAGAGTCACGTGTGGTCGGGCCAGAGGGTTCCCGGAAGTCGGCAGGTCGGTGACGGTCGTGGGATGCCGACAGAGGCCACCCCTGGGGAACAGTCTGCCGTGCACCTTTGTATCAGCCGAGACGCAGAGGTCATCGGCCCGGCGGGAGTTGGAAACGACAGGCTGGCGCCTCACAAAATAGTTTGACAGCAGAGAGAGGCGTGCTGGTCACCGTCTCGGCGCCAGGCATGTGCATTGTGAGGGAGGTGTTCTCAGAACATGATGTCTGCAGCGTGAGATGTCCGACAGAAACGCGCCACACGTAGATGCTGTTTTGCAGTTCTCAGATGCAGTTTCTCATGCCTCTGTTCTGCATTTGGCAAAAAGAAGCGAGATGTTTGGAAGACTACAGATGGTTCATGTTGACATGGTAGAGCATCGCTCAAATTTTCCGGCAACTCTCCCCATCGGAGCTGGATTTTACGTGATGTTTTTGGAGAGGTTGTGCACGGCGTACAGCACAGAAACGAGTAGCTTCCCTAGCACAGCCACAATTGGAAGTATAGAAACATGGAGGGCCTGAGTAGGGCCAATTTTCCAGAGTTTGTGCGCATAACAAAGTTTTTCGAGGCGTCTCATCCGGGCCACCAGAGAGAGAGGTCGTGGCATTTCTTCTGGCCCGCCAGAGCGTTTCACCGTGGTGTAGAAGATCAAATTCTTGATCGACATATGAGTGACTGCTGTCACAGTACCCCATACAGTGTTTCGCAGACCCCAATTCGAAATTCGTCTGTCGGAATAAGATATTTTCATAATCCGTGACTTGTCGGTAGCAACTCGTAACGGAGATCGGCAGCCCTGTTTGTAGCCTCCACTGACAGCTGTGACCCACGACACCTGACTTCACAGTTCGGTAAAGTATTCACAGCCCCGACAAAGGAGGCACTTGCGTGTTAGCGCTGACGCTTTCAGCTTTGTGCGCCATCGCACTGAGCGCACATCAGGAATTATATGTATATATCAGACTATAGACGGATAATCTTACTCGATCACTGTTCCAAAGCGAATTCGAGCTTTTAGTCTATTTGAAATTGCGTCCTACCCACAGTGCAGTGGTTCCACCTGACTTTGCCAACAACTCATTCTCATACACCTTTTTCTTGTCATATTACAGATTCATTATTTTGGATACTGAATTATCTGTTTGTTCTAAGGAAAAAAATCTCATAGTGATAACCAATTCGCTTATCATTTTAATAATTAAAGTACGACGTTTAATATCCTGTCCCTGTGCCATACAGGTTTGGGGATATTGATTAAGTAAATTATGACGTGTCAACTCTCGAACTGTCCACTACCGGACCAAAATAATTTCTTTTAGCGTCCATTACGTGATAAAAAGAGTGACAGCTCATGAGAGAAGAGGAAGGGGAAGGTAGAACGTACTTGCCTTTCGGATACAGTTTTATATGAAATTATATGAAACTGTAGTAGTTCTTTCTGTGTGTCGTCCAAGTTTCATCGAACTACGTTACTTGGCAGTTACTTTCGTCCTTAAGTAGTTTGGCATAGGAGCGTAATTATGGCCAGACAGTGCAGAGGTCTTTTACAGCACGGACTATATTCTTCTTCCGACTTATATCACACAAATGGTTTCCAAGTTTATATCCATCTGCTACATGCGGATATAAGCAGACGCACACCACCACTCACACAGTATTGGTGACAGTATCAACATTACCTCAAGATTACATGACGGCCACGTCTACAGTCGTCACTAAGATGAACAAAACTGCACATTCCACCAGTGATCGTAATTATTGATCACTGGATTTTGGAATAGACCAGAGTCAAAGATTGTTCAGTGGAAGTGATGTTTGAAATGCTGACACGCACGGTATTTAGGAGTGTAAGGTGGCAGATTTTAGCACCTTACATGAGATTTATTCAAAAAAGTAATAAGTGACAAATACCACGCGGGCAGGTATAGCCGTTAGACAGAACAGTACTAACACCGACCTACCAAGGTTAATACTGGTACGTAAGATTTTGAGAACTTTGCATTTTATCATTGGAAAGGTGGTTTGGACGGACACAGGAAGGAGCTGTTCTGAGCTGTAGAACAAGAGAGGTGGCTGGCGGCTGGCCGGAGATTCACACGGCGGCTGCTCTGGCGGCAGTGTGTCACCAGTGGCCGCAGGGGGCACCGGGCGAGCCTGGCACCACACAGGTGCGAGAGAGAGAGAGAGAGAGAGAGAGAGAGAGAGAGACAGAGTACATGCGAGACATAGAGAGACTGCTTCCCGCCGTTGCGGCTATACAATGGTTGTGACGGGACACAAATACGGCGCGCGCGTGAAAGTTGGGAGAACCGCTCGAAATTTCAGAGTCCTGATTGGCCGAAAACGCGTAGGGACACATCTGTGAGGAATTGCAACGTTTGGCGGCAACAAGAAGGGGGTTCTGGTGTCTGATGTGGTGCTGGGCATACACGGAGGGTCTGCTCTGGTAGTGGAAGCCTAGATATAGTTACGTTTGGAGATATTGCTGACATTGCGACCAGTGCTTAGGAAGTGACGCCATAGCAGAACTTATCAGAAATTTCGAAAAGCAAATGATTGTCACTCATTTCCCGGCGGTACGTGGTAAACACAGCTAAAAGGGACTTAGTGGAACTTCCTGGCAGATTAAAACTGTGTGCCCGACCGAGACTCGAACTCGGGACCTTTGCCTTTCGCGGGCAAGTGCTCTACCAATATCCTTTCTTTCAGGAGTGCTAGTTCTGCTAGGTTCGCAGGAGAGCTTCTGTAAAGTTTGGAAGGTAGGAGACGAGGTACTGGCAGAAGTAAAGCTGTGAGTACCGGGCGTGAGTCGTGCTTCGGTAGCTCAGTTGGTAGAGCACTTGCCCGCGAAAGGCAAAGGTCCCGAGTTCGAGTCTCGGTCGGGCACACAGTTTTAATCTGCCAGGAAGTTTCATATCAGCGCACACTCCGCTGCAGAGTGAAAATCTCATTCTGGAGACTTGGTGGCTTTGACTTCACTGGTAATCTTGGTGAACTGAAGAAGAAAACGGTTCAAATGGCTCTGAGCACTATGGGACTTAACTTCTGAGGTCATCAGTCCACTAGAACTTAGAAATACTTAAACCTAACTAACTTAAGGTCATCACACACATCCATGCCCCAGGCAGGATTAGAACGTGCGGCCGTAACGGTCGCGCGGTTCAAGACTGTAGCGCCTAGAACCGCTCGGCCACTCCGGCCGGCCGAACTGAAGAAGATGGAGTAGTGTACCGTCTAGGTAATTAGTAGCTGCGTTGAAAATCGCTTCTGCCCTTCACAAGTCAGACACATCTACGTTACTCTTACAATTGTGAGATATCTGTGGACAGAACTACTAAGGGTCACGTGTCAAAACTATCAGAGTATTATAAATGTCGCTGATCTTTGCAAAACTATGGAGATATTTTTTTAAAGGCATTATTAATGTGAGTGTAATAAACTTTAATACGTGTAATCAAATGGTTCAAATGGCTCTGAGCACTATGGGACTCAACTGCTGACGCCATTAGTCCCCTAGAACTTAGAACTAGTTAAACCTAACTAACCTAAGGACATCACAAACATCCATGCCCGAGGCAGGATTCGAACCTGCGACCGTAGCGGTCTTGCGGTTCCAGACTGCAGCGCCTTTAACCGCACGGCCACTTCGGCCGGCGACGTGTAATCATATGTTTTATAGAAAATCACACACAAATGTTAAGATGGTTGGCAGATTTTCAGCCAACTTCCTATCGTTCTGTGTTGGCCGCTGCGCACAGGGACCAACCTAGATATGAGCAAATCCACTATGGCTTTTCATAACTAATCCAAATTATTTTAAATTACTACACAAATCATGACACATTTCATTCGAAACTATATGCCCAAATTGTCCAAAAGTGACAAGACGTAGTGATTCCTAGATATGAGAATTGTGTTAGAAACGGAATAGTATCCACGTTTCGTTGACAATCATGTATCTGCGTGCTACACTTTATCGGTCCACCTCCAACAGAAAAATAATGATAAAATTACATCGTTTTATGTAACGGAGTTGTACCCATTTGGTGCTATAGAGTTCAGTAAAGGAGCTAAACTTCCTTATTTACACTGACATTCCCAGTATTTGTAAAACCTAATAAGTGTCGTTGTTGATTCGAATATGGTCTGTACACACCTACCATTCAGAAAACATGCGTCAGTGTTCCATAAAATTTAATGTAGTGTATCAGTGAATGTATCATCAAAACACACTTTATCTTTAGCACAACTAGAAGCCGAATGCATATGCTGTTGGCCTTCCAGTGGAGTTGTACAGAACTCTAATATTTTGTTAGCTTCATTGCTGGCATCAAATGAGACATTTGTCCGGTATTTTGTTACGCTTAGCTTGTATTTTGAATATGAAAAAGCAAGATTCTGAAACTACTATTACATTTTGTTCCCCTATATTTTTCTAAGAATCTGATACAAAACGATCCGTATTATCTCTCCCGTTTATTCGTCGTGTTTTGTAGATTCAAACATTACACAGAACTGGAAAGCACAGAACAGATGTTACCGACTGTCTGAAACTATGTAATCCACTTTTAAACTTCTATGATTTACACATTATGACCACTGCCCACTGTGGAACTGAATGTCGCGGCAGCGTGACGCAGCGAGAAAGGATACGGTCCAATTCTATTGACCACCGCCTGTATTCGACGTGAGTGTGCAACAACCACTCAAAGACGACAGGTGGCAGTGCTAGTACTGGAGGGTATATAAAGTGTGTCGGGTGGATGGCGAAAACAGTGCAGCCGTTGTCGTTATACTTGATGGAGCGATATGTCTCATCTAGATCATTGGCTTTCGGGACGAGGGTGGAGCATTTCCGAAACGAATAAGTTTGTGAACTTTTCGCTTGCCACCGTGGTTAAATTATACCGTACATGGCAAAATGGCGCTATCCAAAAGAGGTGCCGAGGCAACTCTGGTTCACTATCGAGCCATAGATGACGGAGTTGAACGACGTCTGTGGTGATACGTACAGGGGAATAGACGTGCAACTGTCGAGCAGCTGACCACCCAGATAAATCAGGGGCCATCAACAGTGCCTCCTCAACGATTGTTCAGCGAATGCTGCTGCGTATGGCCCTCTACAGCAGGCGCCTTGTTCAAGCACCCATGCTGCCTGCTTATCATCGGTGACGGCTGGAATTTCTCCGCTGATAACGCAACTGGACGTTCACCAAGTGGCGACAGATGGCCTTTCAGATGAATTAGATTTTGTGGTCCATCGGACAGATGGTCGTTGGTGTGCAAACACCCTACAACAATCGCCGAAGGGGTCCAAGGTAGACAAGGGACCGTTACGATCTGGGGAATATTTTTGTGGCACACTGAAAGGCACAATGGATCAGCAAAAGTATTTATTTTATATATTTTTACTCTGCAAGATGGTATCTACCAGCAGGACAATGCAAAGTGTCGCACGGCTTGCGTGATGAGAAGAGCACCAAGATGAGCTTACAGTACACTCCTGACCACCAGACTTTTTTTTTGGTCATCAGTCTACTGACTGGTTTGATACGGTCCGCCACGAATTCCTTTCCTGTGCTAACCTCTTCATCTCAGAGTAGCACTTGCAACCTACGTCCTCAATTATTTGCTTGACGTATTCCAATCTCTGTCTTCCTCTACAGTTTTTGCCCTCTACAGCTCCCTCTAGTACCATGGAAGTCATTCCCTCATGTCTTAGCAGATGTCTTATCATCCTGTCCCTTCTCCTTATCAGTGTTTTCCACATATTCCTTTCCTCTCCGATTCTGCGTAGAACCTCCTCATTCCTTACCTTATCAGTCCATCTAATTTTAAACATTCGTCTATAGCACCACATCTCAAATGCTTCGATTCTCTTCTGTTCCGGTTTTCCCACAGTCCATGTTTCACTACCATACAATGCTGTACTCCAGACGTACATCCTCAGAAATTTGTTCCTCAAATTAAGGCCGGTATTTGATATTAGTAGACTTCTCTTGGCCAGAAATGCCTTTTTTGCCATAGCGAGTCTGCTTTTGATGTCCCCCTTGCTCCGTCCGTCATTGGTTATTTTGCTGCCTAGGTAGCAGAATTCCTTAACTTCATTGACTTCGTGACCATCAATCCTGATGTTAAGTTTCTCGCTGTTCTCATTTCTACTACTTCTCATTACCTTCGTCTTTCTCCGATTTACTCTCAAACCATACTGTGTACTCATTAGACTGTTCATTCCGTTCAGCAGATAATTTAATTCTTCTTCACTTTCACTCAGGATAGCAATGTCATCAGCGAATCGTTTCATTGATATCCTTTCACGTTGTATTTTAATTCCACTTCTGAACCTTTCTTTTATTTCCATCATTGCTTCCTCGATGTACAGATTGAAGAGTAGGGGCGAAAGGCTACAGCCTTGTCTTACACCCTTCTTAATATGAGCACTTCGTTCTTGATCGTCCACTCTTATTATTCCCTCTTGGTTGTTGTACACATTGCATATGACCCGTCTCTCCCTATAGCTTACCCCTACTTTTTTCAGAATCTCGAACAGCTTGCGCCATTTTATATTGTCGAACGCTTTTTCCAGGTCGACAAATCCTATGAAAGTGTCTTGGTTTTTCTTTAGCCTTGCTTCCATTATTAGCCGTAACGTTAGAATTGCCTCTTTCGTCCCTTTACTTTTCCTAAAGCCAAACTGATCGTCACCTAGCGCATTCTCAATTTTCTTTTCCATTCTTCTGTATATTATTCTTGTAAGCAGCTTCGATGCATGAGCTGTTAAGCTGATTGTGAGATAATTCTCGCACTTGTCAGCTCTTGCCGTCTACGGAATTGTGTGGATGATGCTTTTACGAAAGTCAGATGGTATGTCGCCAGACTCATATATTCTACACACCAACGTGAATAGCTGTTTTGTTGCCACTTCCCCGAATGATTTTAGAAATTCTGATGGAATGTTATCCATCCCTTCTGCCTTATTTGACCGTAAATCCTCCAAAGCTCTTTTAAATTCCGATTCTAATACTGGATCCCCTATCTCTTCTAAATCGACTCCTGTTTCTTCTTCTATCGCATCAGACAAATCTTCACCCTCATAGAGGCTTTCAATGTATTCTTTCCACCTATCTGCTCTCTCCTCTGCATTTAACAGTGGAATTCCCGTTGCACTCTTAATGTTACCACCGTTACTTTTAATGTCACCAAAGGTTGTTTTGTCTTTCCTGTATGCTGAGTCTGTCCTTCCGACAATCATACCTTTTTCGATGTCTTCATAATTTTCCTGCAGCCATTTCGTCTTAGCTTCCCTGCACTTCCTGTTTATTACATTCCTCAGCGACTTGTACTTCTGTATTCCTGATTTACCCGGAACATGTTTCTACTTCCTCCTTTCATCATTATTTCTTCTGTTACCCATGGTTTCTTCGCAGCTACCTTCTTTGTACCTATGTCTTCCTTCCCAACTTCTGTGATGGCCCTTTTTAGAGATGTCCATTCCTCTTCAACTGTACTGCCTACTGCGCTATTCCTTATTGCTGTATCTATAGCGTTAGAGAATTTCAAATTTATCTTATCATTCCTTAGTACTTCCGTATCCCACTTCTTTGCGTATTGATTCTTCCAGACTAATGTCTTCAGCCTACTCTTCATCACTACTATATTGTGATCTGAGTCTATATCTGCTCCTGGGTACGCCTTACAATCCAGTATCTGATTTCGGAATCTCTGTCTGACCATGATGTAATCTAACTGAAATCTTCCCGTATCTCTACAGAACTCAATTAGTCTTTCTCCTCTTTCATTCCTTGTCCCAAGCCCATATTCACCTGTAACCTTTTCTTCTACTTCTTCCCCTACAACTGCATTCCAATCGCCCATGACTATTAGATTTTCGTCCCCCTTTACATACTGCATACACTTTCTCTATCTGTTCATCTTCAGCTTGCGACGTCGGCATGTATACCTGAACTATCGTTGTCGGTGTTCGTCTGCTGTCGATTCTGATTAGAACAACCCGGTCACTGAACTGTTCATAGTAACACACCCTCTGCCCTACCTTCCTATTCATAACGAATCCTACACTTGTTATACCATTTTCTGCTGCTGTTGATATTACCCGATACTCATCTGACCAGAAACCCTTGTCTTCCTTCCACTTCACTTCACTGACCCCTACTATATCTAGATTGAGCCTTTGCATTTCCCTTTTCAGGTTTTCTAGTTTCCCTACCACGTTCAAGCTTCTGACATTCCACGCCCCGACTCGTAGAACGTTATCGTTGATTATTCAATCTTTTTCTCATGGTAACCTCCCCCTTGGCAGTCCTCTCCCGGAGATCCGAATGGGGGACTATTCCGGAATATTTTGCCAATGGAGAGATCATCATGACACTTCTTCAATTACAGGCCTGTGTCCTGTGGATACACGTTACGTGTCTTTAATGCAGTGGTTTCCATTGCCTTCTGCATCCTCATGTCGTTGATCATTGCTGATTCTTCCGCCTTTAGGGGCAATTGCCCACCCCTAGGACAAGAGAGTGCCCTTTTACATGTCCTGTTGATACACGTTACGTGTCTTTAATGCAGTGGTTTCCATTGCCTTCTGCATCCTCATGTCGTTGATCATTGCTGGTTCTTCCGCCTTTAGGGGCAATTTCCCACCCCTAGGACAAGAGAGTGCCCTGAACCTCTATCCGCTCCTCCGCCCTCTTTGACAAGGCCGTTGGCAGAATGAGGCTGACTTCTTATGCCGGAAGTCTTCGGCCGCCAATGTTGATTATTTATCAAAATTTAGGCAGTGGCGGGCATCGAACCCGGAGCCGAAGATGTTTTGATTATGAATCAATGACGCTACCACTAGACCACGGGTACGAGACTACTTGTTTTAAAACTCAATCGACAACCTGTGCGATCATCTCGATCAGGTGTGCGCGCCATGGATCATCAATATGCACTGGCCATTGGCTCCACGATCCTGTACCTTCCGGAACCTCACTGATTTCCTCTTCCTGCATGTCCCACAATGGTAGCCGGTCCAGAAGTTGGTTATTCAGCCTGTTGACAGCTGGTCACAGTCATGTGGGTGAATAGATTATATAAGCGCAGCAGATTGGGAATCAGTCTAGCGACGATACGGTCCGCCAATTGGGAAATCCATTGACACAAATAACTTAGACGAAGGGCAGATTTTTATGGTCTGGTGCCTGAGAACAAACACCTCGGAAGCGACGGAACTGCTCTAGTGTTGTGAGCATCTACGAAATTGATTAAACACTTATGAAACCACAATTAGGCGATAAGGTGTAGAACCTCCTTGTCGCTTCAAAAACCGTGGAGATCGAAGGCTTGCTTGCGCTTTATGAAGGGTAAGTCCTTATCTGTGGCAGATCTGGTGGCAGAGTATACTACTAGTGCTGGCAATAGTGTTTTTTAGACACCGTGCAACATACATCAACAAAGGTAGTAGACGATCTCTACGTGTACCGCTGTTGACCAAAGGACTAGTCAGTTATGGTTGCAGTGGACACAAGATCATCGAACTTCGGCCGTGGATCAATGAAAAATGTGACTAGGCCTGGTATAATGGTTCAAATGGCTTTAAGCACTATGGGACTTAACATCTGAGGTCATCAGTCTCCTAGACTTAGAACTACTTAAACCTAAATAACCTAAGGACATCACACCATGCTCGAGGCAGGATTCGAACTTGCGATCGTAGCGGCAGCGCGGTTCCGGACTGAAGCGCCTAGAACCGCTAGGCCACAGCGGCCGGCGACTAGGACTGGTGATTCGCGTTTCTTGTTACAGTATAAACGGATGATCATTTCCGGATATGGGATCATCCATGAGCAGGGATGTTCGAAATATTCCCTGCGGAAAGGATGCGGTGGGAGCAGTATTGGGGGATCTGTGTGTGTAATTGGAGGTACCAAGACAGATGTGGACTACGTGCACAGCTGTGGGCTATGTGAACATTGCTGACGACTACCTGCGTCCCTTCTGCGTCCAACTGGTGAAAGTTCTGTGGTGAAACTGTGTGTAACACGATTTCTCGCTAACAATCTGAAAACTGACTTCTACAATCGTATTACAGATTCTGATCTAAAGTCAGCGTAACTACCCTAAATTTGGACATGAACTTATTTATGCATATTACTTTTTAGGGATGCGATTTTAATTCATTTGAAATGCATCTGACTATCTGTTAGGACGATTGCATGAAAAGAATGATTGACAAGAATACTCAGAATTCCCAACTGTTACATACTCTAAATGTGACGTACTACAAGAAACGTGGGTGTTGAATTTATATGACATTTCACTAAACTTGAAAATTTTCCTAATATTGTATCAAGATGTTCATTTAGGCACTACAAGAAATCCTTAACTTGCAACGGAAAACTTCACTCTACTGTGACTGCAATGCCAATGAAATGAAATAGGTCACTACTCGACAGTTTACATCCTTTTTCTTCTTTATTTCAAATTGTGGTTTTAAAAAATTAGTTTTTGCTTCTCTTTCGAAAATTATTAATTACTGTTCACGCAAAAGTACAAGGCCCTACAATGCAAATTTTACCAAACACGTTGTCTTTCATATGTTTCATGAAATATTTATAAGTGACGAAAGGAAGTACATTGAAGTTGTATTTAGTACTTTTAATGACATGGAAAGAAAAATCAAACTAATATGAACAATCAGCATTGTCTTTCTCCGCATTGTCATACACCATAATTTCTGCTTCTTCAGAACATTTATGCTGCAAATTTTTTTTTCTTTTTTTTTTTGAGTTTCTAATGCAATACTGTTTGACTAATCTAAACGTGGGAGGCTAATTATAATACTGAACATATGATTGATAGTTCGGGTTACAAATCCTTCTATCATTACATAATATGAACTCTACACACCAATAATAACTGAAATTGCGCTTGAAACTAACAAACCTTAAGTAAGTTACCTTTTTTTGAAGTGCTGTCTCTCCAGACGGTCATCTTAAAAAATTATCCTTTATCCTGAACTTACACATCGCGGAACACCTCAAACAGAAGTCTACGAGCGCTGCATCCGCTATCCAAACGGCTGATTCTGCTACGATACAACATCCTCGCTGCACGACACAGCATCTAGTACCGCTCAGAGATTCTACTCGACTTTACTGTTATTTTATTGCTTACCCGCCCCCTACTCAGTAATGCAAAATCTGGAAACAAAATAATGAGTATTGCTCATGTGTTCAGCATGCAAAGATGTTTAAAGTTGCAAAATGCCGAACAAACTGATAATTTTCACTGTGTTTCCCCTCACAGATGCACCATGTGGAAACATATCAAACATATTGTAATTTACTATCATTTCACTTAAAGTACAAACTTTTCAATCCTTGACGTCTTCCCAACAGGACAACTGTCCGTGTCACTAGGCCACAATCATGATACAGCGGTCTGCTGTCTTTTCACCAAATTCATCGTATTTGAAACAGATAAAACACATTCGCAACCTACAGGATGCCAGATTGGCGTCCACAAACCACGGGCCCGTAATTTATGGAAACTGTGTGATCCGTACGTAGACATTTCGTGCCGCGTACCTCTGGAAAGGACTTGTCGTACCCATGCCAAGCAGAATAACTATTTTAGTGCGCCCGAAAGGCGGACCAGCACGCTAATAAGTAGCCTTATCTGCGTATTTTGAACGAACGTAAAAATATTATCAGGAAGTCGAATAACCTGTGAAACAACTGATCCCTTCACAGTTATTCTAAGCAGACGTCTTTCATCTACTACTTCTTGCTCTAGTTTCACAGCATTAAGCTGTTGATGGTCAAGGAATATTTGCTGTAAAAACTTAGTTCTTTTTGCGGTGTACGCTGTTTACAGATCCTAAAATTCATATGAAAGAATAATTCTTATAAATATTTCAACAACATAAAGTTACGTATAGCTTATATCTGCCTGTGTCGTCTAGACCTTCGCACCAGAGTTCCCTCAGAACGATTGACCAAGAGGCAAAGAATGAACTGTAACAACATTTGTTAACTGTATTGTGGTTACAGAAATTTAAGTTCGCCTGAATCTTATTTTAATCATAAACCGCAAATATCTTTAATGTGTAAATCTGTTGTGAAGAGAGTGCAAGAAATTAAAGATTCGTGAAACGGTGACTTATATACTTGAATATTTTTATTGGTAGATTTTGGAGAATAGAAATTGATTTACCGCAATTGAGTTTCGTCAGACAATTTGGTTCCATAACATCAGAGGAAGTACAGAAAATAAGCTAGTAGCTATGTGATCACATCAGCATAATGAAAGACGCTTAAAATGGGTAGTGCGCCTCACTGTGTTCCTTAGTTAATTTAACTGTTATTTATATGTTTCCCCAAGACCATAATTAGAGTGTCGCGTCCGGCTGATGAAAAAATAGTGTGATCATTAAATTCCTCTTATAAACGGGGACACGCGATGCAAGTCATTTCTTTTTTATAATTCATTTATACTGAATTCAAGTTAATGGTGCGTGAAAGGAACACGCAGAATATCTGTAAAGATTTTTGTAAAGATTTTTCAGCTCTCCACGAACATCACCCACGGCGAGCAGCAGTGATTCCTTGCCTCAGTACAGACTTTTTCGTCCGAAAATTAATGCGAAGTCCCTGCGATGAGCGAGTCGAGGTACGCGGGCACTCGCACAAGAAGAAAATTCGTCCATCGGACTGTGTAACAGAAACTTTCTCGGAGAAGTACCTCGTGCGACGAAAGACGATCTACGCCGGAAACAAAGGAGCAATCTACCAAGCCAGTCCCGTTTTTCGCTAATTCTGAGGACAGCGCCGTAATATCTTAATAATGAATATTCAGCGGCCATTGTCTCAATCAACGGGCGGGGAGTCCGCTGTCCTTTCTGAGTGACGCCGCGGCTGCCATCATGGGTGGCGAAGTATTTTATGGCCGGATGAACAATGGGGGGCTAAAAAATGGTGCCCGCCTCTGCCCGCCGCACTTCACCGTTAAGATGAATTTGCGTACTTAGCTTAGAGGCGGCGCAACCAGCTGGCTGCACGCGACGCATTGTATCGGGCGAAAGTGGTGCATATTATTTCTAGTGCTTGCAGTTTCCTAACACTGAAGTATTTCTAATTGTGTATGATAGTGCGTATAGTTTCGTGAATACGATCTACCACACATTTTAAATTATCGTTATCATGACATGTCAAACGTTTTAGATTAATCATCCACAAATTTGTCTCTAGCTTCTGAGCCATCTATATGACTTAGGCAAATCTTTCGGTGTGTGAGACATGAAGGGCGAATTTAAAATTCAGTGGAATAGTCAGCACTATAAGTTCATACTACATTTTAACCTTGTATGTACGATAGTAAACAATGTACACGAAATCCATGTCTGTCATATACTAATAGTGATTCCAAATATGAAATAATTAAGCATAGAGTACTTCAGGGTTCCAATTTTTGGTCCTTATTTGTTTGTAATACTCGTGCACTAACGGTATTAACTTTTGGTGACAAACCATGAATCCTTGGTGTGCTTTATAGAAAACAAAACAGTGGGAGTAAAGAACATTAGGGCAGCTAAGCCTACAACTGAAAAATAAACTAATGCGATATCCGATTTTCATAATATCGAAACCTATTTCAAGACTTATAACACTCCTACACCATCGTGCAGAAAAGTAATTCAGATTGTAGTTTGATTACCACATCACTACACATTTACTAAATAATATTTTTAGCAATAAAATATTTTTCTTTGCTTAAAACTAGGATATGTTACTATACCACAGCTAAAAAAGTCTGGAGAAAACCTTCTTGTGTTTAATATTGATACACTGGTATTTAGTAACCATTAAGAGAATATTAATTCTCTTATGAGCCATATAGTGGATATTAAGTAAGAATTAAGTATCATACTGTTGGGTAACTTTGGCCTTCCTTTGGTATTGTGAAGACGATGTTTGACAAATTCAGTATCTTTTAGGAATCAATATAAATTTATATACGTCTTTCTTCCTTTATTTGAACTTTATTGAGTTGTTTGGTGGTCTTTAGCATGAAAATGTAACGAAATTTTGTTATGAAAATTGATGTTGTTATCTGCGTTGTATAATTATCACAGAGTCGTTTCTTATGCTTCTGTTGTACTTCTGGAAGCTTGGATCTGTATGATGTAAGTTATACATTAAATTTTCAGAGTGAAAGGGAGAGACAAGTTATTAGTGAAAGAGAGAAAGAGAGCTCTGTTCGAGGTGGTTTTCAGATTACTGCAGACGCTTGGTTGTGGGTGCGGGAAAAATCGGTAACTGTTTCATTAAGTTATGAAGAAAAAAAAAACATTTTTGTCAGTGTTGGAAGAAGAAGGATTTCGAAAGGAGACAGAAACAGCAATTTAGAGTCTGAGAACCTCATTATTTACGAAGAAATGCGAATAGAGCTTGGAAAGTTCTAGAATGCGTCACCATGACTACCGCCTGTTATATTCCAATCTGTTCTATAAATCGACGCAGAAGAGAAAGTGCAAGAGTAGAAGGCAACAGGAGAAGAAAGTAAGGAGATTATAGAAGATTAATCGCATAAAACGGGGGAATGAAAAAGATACCGAAGACACGTCGAATCTTATAGAGTCTGCAGCAATCATGTTTGCGAGAGCAATATCACATCATAGCTCTCTCATGTAGCAAAACGAATAGCTTAAGTGATCACTGTGGACCGAGAGAGAGAAAGCGAATTTTATGGTTCTAAAGCTTTACAATGGAAGTGGACCGATGGGTGAACCGTTGGGTTTGCACACTGTGTTTTACTAGTGTAGGAGCTGAGCTTCCGATCATAATACAAGAATTAAGAACAATAATAAACGGACGGCATGCTAGTTAGATAGTCAAACAGTCCTCCATTGTTGAGCGTGAAAATTTGTGTGACATTTCTTAATATTAATCCAATATGCTCCATTCCGTAGCTATCGAAGTAGTTTTAAGTCCATTTTACATCGCGTTCTACTACGGAACAGCACGTCGGAGTCATAGCAATGTTTTTTTTCCAGTTTTGGTGAATTTTTTTTAAATCGACGGAACAGCCTTTGCACTTTGTAGCATAAGCTCAGCGATGTTCCCAAACAGCAGAGTATCGACTCCGTAGACTACGCTGCAGTCATCACGTGATATCAAATGACCGAGTTTAAAACATCGTTGTTGTGAAACTTAGTGCTCATCCGTCAGCTACTTAAAATTAAAATTGCATACCGAGGTAGTTTCTTCCTTATTTTACACAAGTATTAGACAGTTATATAAATCATTTAATTTGTGTTACAGTTAATATTGCTATAAACACTGAAGCGCCAAAGAAACTGGTATAGGCATACATATTCAAATACAGAGATATGTAAGCGGGCAGTACACGGCGCTGCTGTCTTCAACGCCTATACAAGACTACCAGTGTCTGGCGCAGTTGTTAGATCGGTTACTGCTGCTACAATGGCAGGTGTTGTGTACGTAGTTCCACGTAGTCAGCGCATACACAACTTTCCCACTAGAGCGCGCCCCGCTAAGCACAACAGCGCAGGCGCAGCGCTCGTCCGTCTCCGCACAACGAGATGGCGCTGCCTTAGAGACGGACCAAATTCTGCTTCCGCCGATCTGCGTATTAATATGTAGTGCAGTCCATGAGATTGCTGCTAACGTAGAACCTTTTCTCCTCGCGGATCACACTCGCGCAGTGATACTTGAATGCATGAGGTATTATAACGAGTGTGCAGACCTCCGATTAGTCAGTCTGCATTAGTCTGTACGAGTCCGCATTTATCTTCACCTGTCTGTACCAGTCTACATTAGTCTGTACCAGTCTATAGTCAAGTTTCAGTCTGCTCCTAATAAGATTACCATATTCCTCTACGTAGCCATGAAGATAAGTTTCTTCATTATTTTACACAAGTATTAGACAGTTATATAAATCATTTAATTTGTGTTACAGTTAATATTGCTATAAACACTGAAGCGCCAAAGAAACTGGTATAGGCATACATATTCAAATACAGAGATATGTAAGCGGTCAAGTATCAGAGATATGTGAGAATATGTTTAACGTACCAAGACCAAAGTAACTTCAGATTGTCAATTGTAAACAGCATCCAGAATCAAGTTACGTAATGTCTATGCTTTTTATTATTTTAATAAATGTGTGTGAAAATTAATTAAGTTCTGTTTAAAGTTGGTCACCGTCAATCTGCTACTCTAAGCGTGCAAGTGGCATTTCCATCGTCTGACCTAATTGCAGAAGATAAACACGCCACGATAAGACCACGAGACATATTGCTGACACTCGCGTACTTCGTTAGAGCGACAAGTCAAATAATCTGATGGTGCGTGTACCGAAGGTCTTACAGTACGCACACCACAGCAGGTTATCAAGATTTAAGTGAGTTTGAACATGGTATTACAGTCGCTGAACGAGCGATCGGACACAGAATTTCCGAGGTAGCGGTGAAGCGGGCATTTTCCCGTACGACCATTTCACGAGTGTACCGTGAATATCATGAATCCGGTAAAACATCGAACTCCATCATCGCTGCAACCTGAAAAAGATCTTACAGAAACGGGACCAACGACGACTGAAGAGAATCGTTCAACATGACAGATATGCAACCCTTCCGCAAATTGCTGAGATTTTAATGCTAGGCCACCAACAAGTGTCAGCGGGCGAATCATTCAACGAAACATCATCGATATGGGTTTCGGAGCCGAAGGCCCACTCGTGTACCGTTGATGACTGCACTACACAAAGCTTTGCGATTCGCCTGGGCCCGTCAACGCCGACATTGGACTGTTGATGACTGGAAACATGCTGCCTGGTCGGACGAGTCTCGTTTCAAGTTGTATAGAGCGGATGGACGTGTACGGGTATGGAGACAGCTTCATGAATCCATGGACCCTGCATGTCAGCACGGGACTGTTTAAACTGGTGGAGTCTCTGTAATGGTGTGCACTTGGAGTGATATGGGACTCCTGATACGTCTAGATACTATTCTGACAGGTGACACGTAAGCATCCTGTCTGATCACCTGCATTCATTCATGTTCATTACACTGTCCAGTCACATTAATGAGACCACCTATCGAGAGCCTAAATAACCATCTTTTGTAGCACGGAGCGCTACGAGTCGTGCAGAAGAGATTCAGTGGGGTTCTGGGATATACCGACAAGGATGTGGAGCAGTGCCAACTCCATTGGCGTTGCCACTGCGCTAGATTCCTTTGGCGTATAAGTGCAGATATTGTCATCACTGCTACATTACTATGTACCCACTTCGGTGTGTCAGTTGTCTCTTTACTGAATCTAACAATCATCCTGTGAACACGTCACGTAAGTTATTACCTAATGTTTTGTGCACAGTCGTGGCTGCACCACTAGGTGGATTGAGCCTGTCATTATAGACTAAATGTTTTGCCTCCAAACATCCACACTTCAACAGCTGACCTGCTGCCCAGGGGAAAATAAGCATTAATGGCTTGCTCTTGCCACATATACTTGGAGATACTAACTAACCTAAAAGAATGCTACGCATACTACTCCTAATAAGTACAATTATTATGCAAATGAAGTAAATAGTGATGTAATGTTGTTCAGTACAGCGTCCTCAGTCACCAATAATAATATCTGCACTTTTATTCCTTAGGAATATATACACACATCAAAAGAAGTTCCCAGGACTCCTGAAGATAGACGTTGACTGGATATTGTATCACGGACACAGTCCCTTTGACTGTTCAGAGCTGTCACTAAACCCGCCCAAAGATGTAAACAGCCATGAATGAGCAGTTCCTATTCGACGGAGGGAGTCCGACAGCCAATCAGTTCCAGTCATTCCACTAGGAAGGAGGTACACGGCTCGTGTTGTCTGTAGTTCAACCATGCCTAGACGGTCAATACCGCGATTCGATCGCGTCCGCATTGTTACTTTGTGCCAGGAAGGCCTCTCAACAAGGGAAGTGTCCAGGTTCTGTGGCGTGAACAGCCCGATAGAGGTGCTCCCACAGATTCGCGATTGGATTTAAATCCGGAGAGCTTTGTGACCAGTACGATACACTCGTGCCGGCGATCTTCGAACAATGCACGTACACTGTCACCAGCGTGACACGTTACATTGTCATCCTGGTAGATGCCACCATGTCGAGGGGAAATAAACCGCAAGTAGGGGTTGACACGATCCCGAAGGACAGGTGCACGTTTGTGCCTTCCAGAATGACCGGATCACGTAGGGAATGCCATGAAAACATTCTGCAGGCCATAACTCTCTGCCGATTGTTTCAGGGTGTTTGCTTTCGGGCGTTTCACGCCGTGCACCCCAACGACCATCTCTCTGATGGAGCACTGAACGCGATTCATCTCAAAAGGCCACCTGTCGCCACTCGGTGGGCGTCGTTGCAGTTTGGCGTGTACATTCAGGCCTTTGTCGCAGGTGAAAAGCAGTCAGCAAGGCTATATGAGGCATCTGCTGGCATCAGCATTAAAGTAGATGTACCGTGTATAATTCTACCAATCCACCATACGGTGCGTGGCGGAGGGTACCCCGCACTACAACCCGCTCCACTTCCAAACAGAACGCGGGAAAAATGGCTGCCTATATGCCTCTGTACGAGCCCTAATCTCCCTTATCTCATCCTTCTGGTCTTTCCGTGAAATGTAAGTTGGCGGCAATAAAATTGTACTGCAGTCAGCCTCAAATGCTGGTTCTCTAAATTTCCTCAGTAGCGATTCACGAAAAGAACGCCTCCTTTCCTCCAGACTCCCACCCGAGTTCCTGAAACATTTCCGTAACACTCACGTGATGATCAAACCTACCAGTAACAAATCTAGCAGCCCGCCTCTGAATTGCTTCTATGTCCTCCCTCAATCCGACCTGATAGGGGTCCCAAACGCTCGAGCAGTACTCAAGAATAGGTAGTATTAGTGTTTTATAAACGGTCTCCTTTACAGATGAACCACATCTTCCCAAAATTCTACCAATGAACCGAAGACGACTATCCGCCTTCCCCACAACTGCCACTACATGCTTGTCCCACTTCATATCGCTCTGCAATGTTACGCCCAAATATTTAATCGACGTGACTGTGTCAAGCGCTACACTACTAATGGAGTATTCAGACATTACAGGATTCTTTTCCCTATTCATCTGCATTAATTTACATTTATCTATATTTAGAGTTAGCTGCCATTCTTTACACTAATCACAGATTCTGTCCAAGTCATCTTGTATCCTCCTACAGTCACTCAACGAGGACACCTTCCCGTACACCACAGCATCATCAGCAAACAGCCGCACATTGCTATCCACCCTATCCAAAAGATCATTTATGTAGATAGAAAAAAACAGCGGACCTACCACACTTCCCTGGGGCACTCCAGATGATACCCTCATCTCCGATGAACACTCACCATCGAGGACAACGTACTGGGTTCTATTACTTAAGAAGTCTTCGAGCCACTCACATACTTGGAAACGAATCTCATATTCTCGTACCTTAGTATACATTGTATGCATTGCTTGTAAGTGCGATCGTGGAAGTCTCAGTCTCTCGTATGGATTGGTTCAGTTAGTTGTAAGCAGAAAAGCAAGCTACCAGATTTTTGCATATATGCAGTTGCTCCGTTTAGAAGAAAGAAGGGGCATGCCATCTGAAGTAATATTTAGCCAACCAGGTGTTGGGGTGCATGTATTCAGTACAGAGCCGTTACACGTTTGTGGCGGTAGAGTGTTCACTGGGAACACAAATTTATATTTGGTGTCGAAAAAACATAGATTACGTATGTGTTCGTTGATTGCAGTGGGGGCATACTGTAAAGCGCATCCACCGTTTACAAGATCCAGGAAATTTAATTAAAAAAAAAAAAGAAGTGAGCGTTTGGCGTCATTGGCCGGGAGGCCCCTTACGGCCTTAAGGGGCAGGTCCGGCCGCCTCGGTGTAGGTCGTATTACATTCGACACCACATTGGGCGACATGAGCGCCAGATGGGGATGAAATGATGATGAAGACAACACAACACCAGACCCTGAAAGGAGAAAATCCCCGACCCAGTCGGGAATCGAACCCGGGCCCTTTAGGACGGCAGTCCGTCACGCTGACCATGGGTTTTCTTTTCTTTTGTTGTTGCTGATCGTTGTGTTTGGTCGTTGCGGACCTCACATGACATCCGTTCAAGCTCTCTTGTTGATCCTTCCACTCCGTATTTTTACTTTTTGTTACAGAGGCCAACCAGCTCCCTGATCGAAACCATATCGAAACCATTCAGCTATCGGGGTGGACCGGAAATTTCATAAAGCTGTCTTAGCCCGACTCAATCACCGCCCACAGAAGTGAGAAATATTAAATTTCTTTAATTGACTAAAGTTCCTCTTGAACAGTTCCGGCCGGCCTATGGTGGCCGAGCGGTTCTAGGCACTTCATCTGGAACCGCGCGACCGCTACGGTCGCAGGTTCGAATCCTGCCTCGGGCATGGATGTGTGTGATGTCCTTAGGTTAGGTAGGTTTAAGTAGTTCTAAGTTCTAGGGGACTGATGACCTCAGATGTTAAGTCCCATAGTGCTCAGAGCCATTTTTTTTTGAACAGTTCCCTATCACTAATTCATGTCAGATTTCCATTTCCTCAGTTATATTCAGCGGTTCTGTTTCCTTATTCAGAAGTTCATTACTACTTTTCATTTTCTCACCATGCTGTTTTGAATGTCTCATTGTTTCTCAGATTTTATCATCCGCTCTTGAAAACATACCGAATACTTTTATTTCAGTCAGATCTATGTATTAATAAGCATTGTCTTTTTTTCACCGGACTGTTTATTCTATCTTGAATTGATAAACATCTTTGTTTTACATGTTTACATGTAATTATTGAAATTTTATTCGTCATATTTCGACTAGTTTCAGTTCGACGGTTTCAGTCAGTTTCGTGTTCTGTGTTCGCCCTATACTCCGGATAATTTGCTACACTAAACGTTCTCAGTACTCCGTGTCTCTTATGCCAGTCTTTGTATTTCACTAGAGTGTTTCCACTTCACACTTTGCTTCAGCACCAAGTTAGCTACATTTTGCTGTCGTAGCACGGTGCATAGGGCGCATCAAAGGTTCCTATTCGGAAAGAGAAGGCAACACACACTGCTCAGACAATAGTGACTTCCTTTTTTTTTCGTGATTTCCCGTAATTGCTTTACCTGCAGAAGCACATCGTCATCGTGTGAATCTCAGTTACGCGTTTCACGTAATTTGCATGAGAATAAACAAGCTATCTCGTCGTCTATGTAACAGGAAGACATAGCACATCACAGAAAAATTAGTATGGACTTCAGTGTAAGTACTGAATCCTTTGATGTGGCAACTTTTGTGTTCTTAACGGTAAATACCGTGCATTGGCGCATATCATAGTGAGTTATCACTTAGGAAAGACGAATATTCTGAAATTGTTATCACAAATAAAGAAATTCAATGATAGTCAGGGGAAACATGTCGTTTTTGAAATACTATAGAACTGTCGATGGAAGTAAAACGGTAATATAAAATGCGTAACGGGTGGCATTAATGATAAGGACATCTTCTGACTACGATGTAATGATGTTGTCTTCAGTCTGAATTTTGACTTGATATAGCTCTCCACACCACGCCTTGGACTTCGCTTACCGCCCTTCCGCTAAACTGACTAGTGTCTATTCTTTGACGATTCAGGATGTATCATATGAACCAACCACGTTTAGTCAATTTGTGTCATAATTTTTTTCTCCCCGGCTGATTCGGCACCTGTTCATTAGTTATTCGCTCTATCCATCTGATTTTCAGTATTCTTATGTAGTACACCATTTCAAAACTGATCTTCTCCTCTTGTCTAAACTGTTTACCGTCCACATTCCACTTGAGTGTAGAGTTGCGCTCAAGATAACAGTTACAGGAAAGAGTTCCCAAACTTCAAATTTATATAATATGTTAATGTGTTTCTCTTTTTCGAAACAGATATTCTTCATATTGCAAGTGTGCATTTTATGTTCTTTTTGCTTCGGACATCGGCTGTTAGTTTTTTCTTCAAATAGCAAAACCTGTCTACTACTTTCAATTTCACAATTCCGAATCTAATTCCCGCAACACTACCTGATTTCAAGACACTGTCCATGCACTTCAACTGACTTTCCAAGACCTTTGCCGTGGCCGACAAAACTGCAATACTATCGGCAAACTCTAAAATTCTTCTTTCTCCCCTCATAACTTAAATTTACTTTCTGAAATTCTCTTGGTTTTCCTTAATGCTTGTTCAGTGCACGGGTCGATAGGCTTCAAACTCGGCTGACTCTTTTACCAGTTACTGCTTGTCTTTCGTGTTCTTTGATTCTTATACCTTTAGGCAGGTTTTTGTAAATGTTTTAGATAATTTACTGAGCTATGTATGTCTATATGCGGCTAGCCAATAAATCTGGGAAAAAGGAAATCGTAGTTTTAAAATAATGATCTAGGCTATAGTTTGAATAAAACGACGTACGAGCAATAACCGTACAGACAAACACTAGTCTCCAAAACGTAAGGCCGAAGGTAACGGTCACGTGACGTCTCATTGCCAAGTAACGTAGCTCGATGAAACTTGGACCATACGTAAAAATGACTCCTCCAGTATAGTCCAGAAGAAAACTGAAAGTGGGTAAGTACAGAAATACGCAATGAAACGAACAGAAATGGCACTTATATTCAAAGACAATAATTAAACTTAAGTCAGCGAGATTTATGATGGTCCCTCGGACATTGTAAAAGACGGGACATGGTTCTTAATAAGGTACGTGATCGCCACGGACGGCAGTTCATGTTCTGCAACGTGTTTTCATGCTGGCCGCAAGGTTCGTCAGCAGTTCTTGTGGTTAGGGCCTTCCGTTACTCCGCCGGTGCGGTTAACAACCACTCGATGGTCGTTAGTGCATGTAACGTGCTGCTGCACGTCTCCGTAACGCACCCTGCACCTACTTATGGGATTTAAGTCGGAAGAATGTACAAGCCATTCCATTCGCCGAGTATCCTATCATTCCGAGAGCTACTTCATCTGTGCTGCTCCATGCAGTCGCGTATTGTCATCCACAAAAATGAAGTCAGTGCCGAATGCGTCCCTGGAAAGGTGCACATGTAGAAGGAATACACTGTCGCAATAAATTTGACCAGTAAATGCACCACGTTCAAAGATTTGGAGGTCAGTACGCCGGTGCTACATTATGGCTTCCCTCACCATAACATCGGTGATGGTGGGGGAGCCCATTGAACAAAAACATATTCGCGAATGGACTGGCTTAAATCCATTCGAATGGTATGGGACGCGTTGAGGAGACGTAGAGCAGCAAGTCGACATGCACCAGGGACCATCCAGTCTCCGATAGCGGAGACTGTGCCTACTAGACAACAGGACACATGCTGAACCGAGGTGACTGAGGCCGGCCGGGTTGGCCGAGCGGTTCTAGGCGCTACAGTCTGGACCGCTACGGTCACAGTTTCGAATCCCGCCTCGGGCATGGACGTGTGTGATGTCCTTGGGTTAGTTAGGTTTAAGTAGTTCTAAGTTCTAGGGTACTGATGACCTCAGAAGTTAAGTCCCATAGTGCTCAGAGCCATTTGAACCATTTTTTGAACCGAGGTGACTGAAATGCTAATCATGTATGCAAAACATACTAATGTACATGTCCTGGGAATAACAAAGTCCTGTCTCTAGTCTTTCAAGGTGAAGTGTTTTTTTCTGAATATGAGTGTATGTTTTGTAAAGTCATAAAAAGTAAAAAAAGAAACAAAAATCGAACTTAAAGTTCGAGTTAGCACCATACCGTTAAATTTAAGTTTATTTCATAGCTTTTACGTATAAGCTCACATAAATTTAATGTAGTACTGACTGATGCTATCCATTTTTGAGATCAGATAACTCCTGAGATGTTACGCTGCACGCAGTCTGCGTACTTCAAACTTGTAGGCCCTTGATCAAACCACAATTACGGACACCATTCTTTTCTTGTACTGAGAATCTAAAATAAGGTTAAAAGGATGATCAATCGTGATCTCCATACATGTCCTTTGTAAATCTTCTCATGGTCTCAAAAGCAAATTCCGAAAGTTTCCTTATTTTTTTGCTCATTTGAATGATAACTTGGCCTTAAGTGCTTCATGAAAAACAAGCAAGAACCTACATCTTAATCCTTTGATAGGGATTTCGACCGCCCCCTCACGAATTCAGGTCCAGAGTGTTAGCTAAACTGCCCCTCTCATTAAAAGTGTTCGTAATGGCTTGATGGTGCTGTTGTTGAGACACTTGATGGTTCACGAAAGTGTCAGGAAATTTGCAGCCATCACCGGTTTGGATCCTCTAGTTCCGTCCATGTCGGTCGCTAGAAGCTGGGACTTGGCAACTGGTGCGTCCCTAGTGACATTTCTGGTCATACGTCCACTTTATACAGGGTGTTTCAAAAATGACCGGTATATTTGAAACGGCAATAAAAACGAAACGAGCAGCGATAGAAATACACCGTTTGTTGCAATATGCTTGGGACAACAGTACATTTTCAGGCGGACAAACTTTCGAAATTACAGTAGTCACAATTTTCAACAACAGATGGCGCTGCAAGTAATGTGAAAGATATAGAGGACAACGCAGTCTGTGGGTGCACCATTCTGTACGTCGTCTTTCTGCTGTAAGCGTGTACTGTTCACAACGTGCAAGTGTGCTGTAGACAACATGGTTTATTCCTTAGAACAGAGGATTTTTCTGGTGTTGGAATTCCACCGCCTAGAACACAGTGTTGTTGCAACAAGACGAAGTTTTCAACGGAGGTTTAATGTAACCAAAGGACCGAAAAGCGATACAATAAAGGATCTGTTTGAAAAATTTCAACGGACTGGGAACGTGACGGATGAACGTGCTGGAAAGGTAGGGCTACCGCGTACGGCAACCACAGAAGGCAACGCGCAGTTAGTGCAGCAGGTGATCCAACAGCGGCCTCGGGTTTCCGTTCGCCGTGTTGCAGCTGCGGTCCAAATGACGCCAACGTCCACGTATCGTCTCATGCGCCAGAGTTTACACCTCTATCCATACAAAATTCAAACGCGGCAACCCCTCAGCGCCGCTACCATTGCTGCACGAGAGACATTCGCTAACGATATAGTGCACAGGATTGATGACGGCGATATGCATGTGGGCAGCATTTGGTTTACTGACGAAGCTTATTTTTACCCGGACGGGTCAATAAACAGAACTGCTACAAGAATTCCTTAGCAATACTGTGGCCAGCATGGGAACACGGTGCAGAGCATGCGTTGCCGCCTATCGTGATCACACACCCTACTAAGAGCCACGTCCCGCCTTTTCTAATGTCCAGCGAGCCATCACAAAATTCGGTGAATAAAAGTGTGAAGTGCATTTGAAACTTCTCACGGCGTAATGAACAGTCCATCAAATTTCGGGCATGCAGCCGCGCAAATATAATGGTTCAAATGGCTCTGAGCACTATGGGACTTAACTTCTGAGGTCATCAGTCCCCTAGAACTTAGAACTACTTAAACCTAACTAACCTAAGGACATCACACACATCCATGCCCGAGGCAGGATTCGAACCTGCGACCGTAGCGGTCGCGCGGTTCCAGGCTGTAGCGCCTAGAACCGCTCGGACACTTCGGCCGGCGCACAAATATAATTTCCTCCACTGATATTTCGGCCGCGTATCGTCAGGCCATCCTCAGAGCGTATACTTATATGGATATGGTGTCTGTTCTTTTGGACAAGTCCGAAAAAAAAACAGACACCATATCCATATAAGTATAAAGTTCTGGCAATACCGGCCATGACCTTCTTCTTCTGTGTGGATGCACACATATTCCCTCGAACTCTTACGGGACCTGGTAAGAATGTCTTCCACGAGTAATAAGTGTGTTGAGGTGGGACACTAAGAAAGTAGTATGTGGACATACAAGGTGAGAATGTGGGTCTCGCTGGAAGCGTGCGTGAGATAGTCCCTGCAGTCGCACTGTCTTCCGTGTCCCTGCTGACTCAGATCGATAGAGCGTCTGCCATATAAGCAGGACATCCCGAGTTCGAGTCCCGGATGGGGCACACATTTTCACCTGTCCCCGTTGATATATATCAACGCCCGTCAGCAGGTGAAGGTATTAATATAATTCTAATTTCGTTCTCAGAGTGAGTAACAAGACTGACGACAATATGCCATGCGCGGCCTTATATGCTCCACCCCAACGATACTGCGCATGCGGGTCGCAGATAGCTGGTCGGCGGCAAATAAATACGCTTACACATGCGCCGCCTGTGGCGAAGGCGTACAGGCATTCGATTCACTGATCGTCGGCGGTGACACCATGACGACTTCTCTGCAATTTAATTACCCCAAGAGCCGGATTCCATGCTTTGTACAAATTAAAACCATTATCTCTATTTATTGAATCATTACCTAATCTTATTTCCATAGCTTCCTTGACGACAGATTCCCAAAAGGAAGAGGTACATGTTAAAATCTTCACATCACTGTGATTCATGGAATGTTCTCTATCAATACAATGTTCGGCCACAGCTGACTTGTCTGGCTGTAATAAGCGTGTGTATCTTCGATGCTCCACACATCTCTCATAAACGGTGGGTGTTGCTTGACCTATGTACGACTTCTCACAATTTCCGCAAGGAATCTGATACATACCCGCTTTACGAAGCTGTAAATCGTCCTACACAGAGGAATTACTATCTTCTTCCCCATAACATACCTGTATTCTAGGTTTTGCATTGAACGCTCTACGAATTTATTGCGGCGGAAATATCAGTGCAGGAAATTTTATTTGCGCGGCTACATGCCCTAAATTTAATGGACTAAAAGTGTCATTTCTGTTTTTATCATTGCGTTTTCTTTCGGGTACCTTGTGTATTCTACTGTAGTATACTGTAGCAGTTGTTTCTACATATGGTCCCAGTTTCATCGAGCTACGTTACTTGGCAGCAATATACCATGCGAAATTTAATTTCGTCTTTTAAGTTTTTACACCAGTACCTGTTCACCCCTCAGCTGCAGTGACTTGTTGAAAAACTTGTTTCGATATCTTGATACACTGCGTTATTATTTTTACATATAAAAGACGATGACCCGACAGACTGATTCACTTAATGATTCATCATCGCCCAGCCTAACCGCTAAGGACAGAAATTTAAAATTGGGAGAGGCTATTGGTCTTATACCGTAAGCGTTGTTTAAGAAGGGCTTTTTCGAAATTCCACCCCTAAGCGGCTGAAGCAGGAGATGAAACGTATTTTGAAAATGTGTCGCTATTAAGGCAAGTTTGAAGCTATAACTAGGAAAATTGGTATTTGGATTCTCGGTCAGAAATAAGCAAATATGCGTTGCAGCATTTCTGGAAATTTAACCTCTATGGAGGTAAAATAATGGGTGGAAGGTTTTTGAAAGTAAATCGTTATTAAAAAACTACTAAAATATTACTAAAGCTACATGTATGAATAGTGATATTTGACTTCTCAATTGCAAATTAAAAAAAAAAAAATACGTGTTCCTCTATGAGTGGAAATTCAACATATAAAGGGGGTGAATCGGTGATAAAATGTCTTTTCAAAATGTTTCATTATGACAGCCTTTTTAAACCTATTTCTACGTAACTCTGGACTAGATTCCCAGTTAGAAGAAAAGAAAAGTGTTTCATTGCTTTTGGAAGTTCAGCCCCTAAGGGGGTGAAGTAGGGGATGAGAGGATGTTTTAAATATGTCGCAATTAAAGCAATTTTGAAGCTAGAAGCACGAAAACTGGTATTTGGTTTCTCGTCATAAATTTAAGAAAATCGTGTTTCAGCATTTTTGGAAATTTAACCACTAGGTTGGTAAAGTAGTTGGTGAAAGTCTTTGTTTAAGAAATAAATTATTATTAATGTACTAATAAAACATTTTTAAAGCTACATGTATGAAAACTGATACCTGACTTCTCGATTAGATATTAAAAAGATACGTGTTTCAGTGTTTTTGGAAATTCGACGCCTATGAAGATTAAATAGAGGATACAAATTTATATGAAAGTGTTCCATTATGACGCCATTTGTATGCTAAATCTAAGAAAATCTGTATGTGAATTTCCGGTTAGGAAGAAAAAATGTTTCACTGTTTTCGGGAATTAAATCACTGAAGTGGTGAAATACGGGATAAAAATCGTTAATAAAATATTTTCTAACATTAACAATTTTGAAGCTAAATCTATAAAAATTGGTATTTTACTTCTCGGTTTGATATAAAGAAATTTGTGTTAGAGGATTATAGTTTCTGGGGAAATATCTCCACAACGATGCAAAAGGTATTGGACTCCAGCTACTAGAATCGCTTTCGTGTCAGAAGTAAATTCTCAAAAGACCACGCTTCTATGGCCATAATTAGTATGAATAGCTTAGAAGGTGTTGCAACTTGTGAACAACATAAAAATTCGATTCAAGAAAAACAAAAAGATCTGTGCAGGCGATATACTCTGCGCGAGAGAAGCAGCGTGCGTTGGACTACTAAGTGATAAAGTTACTAACAGAACTAAATAAAAACTGTCGTGCCTTGGTGAGAACAAAAGTGTAGGCGGAAGGGGAAACATTAACAAAAAGTGTACACTCGGAGTGTACTAAAAATAATTGTAATTAGTGCGTCCTCTTCCATGCGCAGTGTGTTGGTGGACATTTGTTTGTGGTTCCCACGAGAAGCGTTCATGGTAATCAGCTCATCAGAGGATTCGTTTCACAGAATCCTGTGTGCACCTGGGTCGTTTCTGAAGCTGCCGTCAGCCGACAAATTAATGCTGCTAGCTCGTCGGCATCTGGTCAGTGGAGAGCGTCGGCTTGTTTAACGCACCATTTCTGTTCATAATTCTTTTTATCTTCTAGATCACAGTCTGCGCGTGAAACATCTCTCAGAACATCGTTGTTTTCGCGGCAGAACATAGGGAAAAATGATCTGTCATCTCTCTCCTTCTCTCTGTCCTTCCCTCCCTTTCCCTTTTCTCTCCCCCCCCCCCCCCCCCCCACGCACACATGGTGAAGAACGGCGTTCCGCGACCGGAACACGTTTATTATATCGTAAACGACGTCCAGTTTGAGAAGAATAAGAAGTGGAAGCCACGGACTCTGCCCCGTTTAGGTTCTGACTGTACGTGTACAAAGTGAGGTAAAAGAATATTGTTATGGATGGGATACTGCAGGCTACGTAAGGTTGTTCGCAGTTGCTATGCCACAATACTGAAGCGATATGAAGGGAGTCTTGCAGAGAATAAACCAATGGTGCAGGGGCAAATAGTTAACTCTGAATGTAAATAAATATAACGTATTGCGCCTAATTAGGCCTAAGAGATTCATTAACTTCAATTACTATACTGACGGCAATTTACGGCAAACAGTAACAACCGCAGAAGGGGTTGGAGTAAACGTTCTCAGTGGCTTAACGATTATCACCAGTGGGGTAACACAAAAAATGTTAACCGTGAGCAAGAAGGTAAATTATTGTTCCAAGCAGCTCACTTTTATACGAAAAATAACTTTTAAAAAGTGCATGAAACTCTCTGCCTGTTACCGCTTCTACATTTTGATTTTTATAAACAGAAATTGCACACAAAAGTGAGCAGTGAATTATGACATAAAGAGTTGCAATGAAAAACTTTTCTTTTTATAATTTTATTTCATAATAAATGTAAGAAAGTAGCTGCGAACACTCATCACAATTCTGGACGTGCGTGTCCCTAGCTGCTGTGATCGACGTTGCATAACGTGTTCTTTCACTGTGAAAGCATCTGTTACTTCGATATATCCCGTTCGTTGACATTTGTGCTTTGTATTCTGTTCGTCTTATTGTCGCCGCACATCTGTGGTCGTTCCTCTGCGTTTAGAACGTATTTTCTCAATTAACGCACCATGATGACGTGTTAAGGGTAACTGTTAACTGTCCATAGCTGTGGTCAACGTGTTTAGAACAAAAAATTTAAAGATTGTTGATACGGGCCACAAGTAGTCCAAATAGTTCTAAAAAAAAGCTTTCTTAATTTTTTTAGGATTTAATCATAAAAGTTTCTAGCTATGTTGTCTTCGTATTTAGTGCTGTTCAGCTTGCATTTTTTCGATTAAGTTACAGTTATATAGTTGAAGACGACATGTATTCCTTTGTTGAGCGTAAAGTCCCTTTCAAGGTTGTTTACTAGTATACTAAGCCCTTTGATGACGATCGCCAGTTATAGCCTCATGATGACCCTGTAAGCCAAAAGCAGTTCACGAAATAATTTGAGACTGTAGTGCGTCCAATGTTCGTGTTTTAATTGTAAATATGTTAGCATTGTATCAAGCAGCGAAGGGACAATCCATTGACACGCTGTTTTGACAGAATTTGTGGCTGGTTACAGGACTCTTCAGCAGTCTTGAACTGAGCAACGGTCACGAAGTTTCACAACCTCCATCATGAACAAAATAACATACTCCACTTTGCCAGATCTCCGTCGTACCGTCTACACTATCGACTGAGCTAAAACTACCAAGCAGTGAATAACATACAGATCGTTCGGGGCGTGTTTGACTGCTGCAGAGTATCACAACTTGTTAGAATCTAATGGCACGTACATGATAACGTAACACACAAGGTGACGTACGGACTTGAACTGTACTCATGTAAAAAATCCCAACACCAAAAAGGAGTTCTGAGCGATAAACGAAAATTGGTAGCATCTTTCTACATCTGAGATATGGCGTGTATTCAGATTTCGTGCCAGTCGGGTAAGAGTGGCGCTAGTTCGGCCACTATGAGAATGCAAGACAGTGATTCTTGAGTTTCTCCCGGCGTATTTGATAATCAAAATATCCACGGGTGTACTGCCGGTCTACAGTGTCCAACGGGCACAATATTTCGGCGATCATACATGTCGCCATCATCAGGTGAACTGACGGACTGAGCTCCTGTGAAAGTGCCGGCACGGAGATCCGTACACTATGGCTGCTCAGGGAGAACTGGGTTCGGTCGCGGTGGCGGCCGATTTAAATACCCTCCGCCCGCGGCGCGCTCACTCCGCCGTCCGCGCCCCGCGCCACGGTCGCGCGGTGGAACAGATTGCGACGGCGTCTGAGATGACGTCGGTGTGATGGCTCTGTCCGCCGTGGTCGTCACAACTATACATTTGCTCGATTTACTCTTGATTAACCCAATCTCTGGTTCCCAAGCCTTGCTAAGATCATAGCCACAGTCACGGTTTATGAGGTCGTCATTGGTGCAAATTTCGATGGCCTCTCTAACAACGCTGTCCCAGTATCTCGACGTCTGTACCAGAATCCTCGTGCGTTCATACTCCATAGAGTGATTTTCCGACAAACAATGTTCAGCGACCGCCGACTTGCTCGGATACATCAGTCGAGTGTGCCTCTGGTGTTCACGGCATCGATCCTCGACGGTACGCATCGTCTGACCAATATACGACTTGCTACATTGACACGGAATCTGGTACACGCCGACCTTCCTCAAACCGAGGTCATCTTTGGCACTCCCCACCAGTGCACGAGTTTTATTCGGAGAAGAAAACACAGTTCCGACCCGGTGTTTCTTCAAAATGCGGGCGATTTTCCCCGAGAGTGCGCCTCTATATGGGATAAACGCAGTGCCTACCTCCTCCCTCGTGATTTCATCCATCTCCACAGGTTGTGATGTAGTGGTTGGGCGGAGAGCACGTTGAATCTGCCACTCTGAGTACCCATTTTTTCGAAATACAGTTCTCAGATGTTCCAATTCCTGGGGTAGACTCTCTGCGTCAGAGATAGTGCGCGCCCTATGTACTAGAGTTTTAAGTACCCCATTCCTCTGTGAAGGGTGGTGGCAGCTGTCTGCGTGCAAATACAGATCAGTGTGCGTACAGGTTTACTTTCGATACGCGCTGTAACTGTCGTGAACGCTTGTTCCCTTTGAGACTGAACACAGCCGACCGCGGTGGCCGTGCGGTTCTAGGCACATCAGTCCGGAACCTCGTGACTGCTACGGTCGCAGATTCGAATCCTGCCTCGGGTGTGTGATGTCCATAGGTTAGTTAGGTTTCAGTAGTTCTAAGTTCTAGGGGACTGTTGACCTCAGATGTTGAGTCCCATAGTGCTCAGAGCCATTTTGACTGAACACAGTGAGCTGATGTTACTAACGAATGCCTTTAAGACGACGAAGATACCATTATCAACAGCTAATAGAATATGAACGACGTCGTGTACAAGGGCTATGAGAAGCTAGGCGTTCCTTCCACGATATTACAGGAAGCCAGACTGATGGCAATGGTGCTCAAGGGAAAGGTATGGCCGCAGGAAGACCGGGGCCGGAAGGCCATGTGGCCCTACCGAGAGGGAAGATCACCGTGTTCGGCGTATGGTTGTGCCACATCGCACTGTGCCTGCAGCAGCTGCCACCACAGTGACACAACAAACTGTTAAAAATCGGTTATTTTAACGACAGCTCCGAGTCAGACGAACTGTAACGTGCATTCAGCTGACCGCTACCCACCGCCGGTTTCGACTTCAATGGTGGCAAGCGAGAGCACCTTGGAGAGCGCAGTAAAAGTCTGTTGTGTTTCCTACGAGTAATTGTTTTGCCTCGGTGCCGGTGATGCTCGTCTTTTGTTTAGGAGGAGGCCTGGTGGGAGCCTACGACCAACCTATCTACGGCCTAGACGCACTGCACCTACAGCTAGAGGTATGGTCTGGGGTGTGATTTCGTTTCATTGTACGATCACTCGTGTTTATCTCACGCACAATGACTGCAAATTTGTACGTCAATCTGGTGATTTGGCCTTTTGTCCTGCCATTCATGAACAGCTTTCCAAGCAGCGATGTTCAACGACACTCAACTACTTACCGTTATTGTAAACCATTATTTTCTTCAGAGAGTCGACATGTTGCCTTGGCCTGCAAGTCTCTAGAGGAACGGAGGGTTCCAAAAGATTGGAAAAGAGCACAGGTAGTCCCAGTCTTCAAGAAGGGTCGTCGAGCAGATGCGCAAAACTATAGACCTATATCTCTGACGTCGATCTGTTGTAGAATTTTAGAACATGTTTTTTTCTCGAGTATCATGTCGTTTTTGGAAACCCAGAATCTACTATGTAGGAATCAACATGGATTCCGGAAACAGCGATCGTGTGAGACCCAACTCGCTTTATTTGTTCATGAGACCCAGAAAATATTAGATACAGGCTCCCAGGTAGATGCTATTTTTCTTGACTTCCGGAAGGCGTTCGATACAGTTCCGCACTGTCGCCTGATAAACAAAGTAAGAGCCTACGGAATATCAGACCAGCTGTGTGGCTGGATTGAAGAGTTTTTAGCAAACACAACACAGCATGTTGTTATAAATGGAGAGACGTCTACAGACGTTAAAGTAACCTCTGGCGTGCCACAGGGGAGTGTTATGGGACCATTTCTTTTCACAATATATATAAATAACCTAGTAGATAGTGTCGGAAGTTCCATGCGGCTTTTCGCGGATGATGCTGTAGTATACAGCATTAGAAAATTGTAGCGAAATGCAGGAAGATCTGCAGCGGATAGGCACTTGGTGCAGGGAGTGGCAACTGTCCCTTAACATAGACGAATGTAATGTATTGCGAATACATAGAAAGAAGGATCCTTTATTGTATGATTATATGATAGCGGAACAAACACTGGGAGCATGCGTGTGGAACGATTTGAAGTGAAATGATCATATAAAATTAATTGTTGGTAAGGCGGGTACCAGGTTGAGATTCATTGGGAGAGTGCTTAGAAAATGTAGTCCATCAACAAAGGAGGTGGCTTACAAAATACTCGTTCGACCTATACTTGAGTATTGCTCATCAGTGTGCGATCCGTAACAGATCGGGTTGACGGAGGAGGTAGAGAAGATCCAAAGAAGAGCGGCGCGTTTCGTCACAGGGTTATTTGGTAACCGTGATAGCGTTACGGAGATGTTTAATAAACTCAAGTGGCAGACTCTGCAAGAGAGGCGCTCTGCATCGCGGTGTAGCTTGCTCGCCAGGTTTCGAGAGGGTGCGTTTCTGGATGAGGTATCGAATATATTGCTTCCCCCTACTTATACCTCCCGAGGAGATCACGAATGTAAAATTAGAAAGATTAGAGCGCGCACGGAGGCTTTCAGACAGTCATTCTTCCCGCGAACCATACGCGACTGGAACAGGAAAGGGAGGCAATGACAGTGGCACGTAAAGTGCCCTCCGCCACACACCGTTGGGTGGCTTGCGGAGTATAAATGTAGATGTAGATGTAGATCACCAAATCCGTCTCCAATGTAGCACCTATGAGATGTCATCGGACGACAACTCCTGCGTCATCAACATACAGCATTAACCGTCCCTGTATTAACCGACCAAGTACAACCGGCATGGAACCCTATTGCACAAACTGACATCTGACACATGTACGCCACAATGCACGTACGTTTGCGTGCCTGCGTTCAACGTTATGACGCTTACGCTGGTTATTAGTGTTCCAGAGTTTCACAATTGCAATGGCTTTCTTTGTGCTTAACATTAACCTGTGAACCTTTAATGGTTCAAATGGCTCTGAGCACTATGGGACTTAAGGGGAGCCGGAGGTGGTCAAATCCAAAAAATTACGATTTTTTTTTTGCTACGGAAAATTAATTGGAACATTCCTCTTTAATGTAAACTTTGAATTATTGTTCTACTCGCCATAGAAGTGGAGTTATTACCATTTTCCCCCACGCCTGCAGAGGAAATGGGCGGCCGCTCAATGCATCTAACACCCTCTCGTGACTTCCTGGCGAACTGCTTGGGATTTTCTCGGCCTGTTACGCATACAGCGCCTTATGTTACGCATACAGCGAGTGTGCAAGGGTTGGCTACATTGTTTTCTGTGACAAATATTACCCGTATTTCCTTACAGCTTATTCCTCTTTTCCTCAGAATTTCGAACATCGTGCTCCATTTAATATTGTCGTACACTTTTGTTCTGGTTACGATGCCACGTTTTAGTAACCGTGTATATAAGAAGAGGAAGAACGTAGGGAAAAGAAAATTAACACTAATACCAAGTTGCGATACTACAATGAATAAGAGCGCGGAACATCGTCTCTTTGCTGTTTACCGTTTCGAATTAGTTCAGTGTTGCGCCTGTTGTTGGTAGTATTATACTTCTTGTGTAAAGCGGGTAATATGCAGTATGTACAAGAATCAGGAGGGAACAATAAAACCAATTTTTCATGACTTAGCACAGCCAGAATTGTTACACAAATGTCTACACGCAAAGACGCAGAATCCTAATGAGAGCGTAAAAAATTTGATTTGGAAAGTGATTCCTAAAAGGGGGTTTGTAAGCATAAAAACACTGCACTTTGGCATTTATGATGCAATAGCAACCTACAACCAAGGGAACAGTGTGAAGTGTGATGTTCTGAAGGCATTAGAATTTACAACTGGGGTGAACACTGTGCGAGCACTAAGAAATATTGACAGAGAAAGGATAAGAGGAGCAGAAAGAAGAGAAAGGCATATGAAGTATGATGGAACAACAGGCCAGAAAAGAAGACAGAAGAGGAAGCTTTTGGAGGATGAAGAAGAAGACCCTGATAATCCAACCTATAGTGCAGGAATGTATTGAGAAACTTTGATAGCCATTCCCGTAAATTAGAATTTTTCGAATATAAGGAACATTTTCTCAAAATCCACTGAAGCTAGAGAGATGAAATTTTTATACAGCACTCTTAGTGGTCAAACTTAAATTGTAACACAGCCATTTGGCAATATGTTCAGTAGTTTCATTTAATTATAAAGCAATTATCTGTAAAAAATTTGGGTCATTAATAAAAAAAAATAATTCGAAGGAAACTAGAAAAGATACTCCAAAATTCCTCTGTCATAACTACAATACTAAACCACTCTATATGTAAAAAAAATTCAAATTGTTCTATTTGGTAGTTTATTCATAAATGTTCCTCAAACTTAGTGATTTTAACATGGGCAGCATAGGCACCTCCGGCCACCCTTAACACCTGTGGTCATCAGTCCTCTAGCAATTAGAACTACTTAAACCTAACTAACCTAAGGACATCACACACATCCATGTCCGAGGCAGGATTCGAACCTGCGACCGTAGCGGTTGCCCAGTTCCAGACTGTAGCGCCAAGAACCGCTCGGCCACCCCGACCGGCGATCCTTTAATGTTAGCTGTTCCGGCGTAAAGTCAAGCGCAGGCCCGCCTGTCGAGAAAGTTAGAGCAGAGGGGGCTGTGAAGAAGACGTCAGCCAACTGCACGCCTACCGACCCCTCTCCAGGACGACGACAGCAGCGCCCTCTACACGAAGAGGACATAAGCGCCGCGCCGCTTGGCCGCGGCCCAGTTCTGCGAGTTTCTACAGAAGCGTCAGGGTCAGCGACCTGGATAGAAGCATTCACTGTATTACTTCTCTCATATTGCGAATAGTATATACTGAAGAGATTTCTTGCTTGTCTGTCACCCGCCAGATTAGCCGAGAGCGCCAATGCGCTGCTTCCTGGACTTGGGTAGGCGCGCCGGCCTCTGATCGAATCCGCCCGCCGGATTACCGACGAGGGCCAGTTTGCCGGCCGGCCTGGATGTGGTTTCTAGGCGGTTTTCCACATCCCTCTAGGTGAATACCGGGCTGGTCTCCACGTCCCTCCTCGGTTACACGACTCACAGACATTTGAAACTCATCCGCACTTTTCCATGGATTACACTAGACGCAGACAAATAGGGTACTCTGATTCCGTCAGGGGGGGTATGCGGTGACAGCAGGAAGGGCATCCAGCCACCCCTTCACATTAACATGCCAAATCCGAATTAACCACGCCAACCCCGCGCACAATGCGGCACAAAGGCGCAAGCGATAGAATAGCGGTGGAATTTCTTGCTTGTCTGTCGCCCTTTGCTCGCGACACATCTGTATTTCCCTAATTCAAGTACTGTCATTTATTTTCTGTAAATAAAATTCATTATTATGATTTGCCTTAATTGTTGTCAGCGATCCAAGAAAGCAGGTTTCCTAGGCACCCCATAGTTGACAAGTAGGCAGAATACAACATTAAACGTTTAAATATATTAGCGAGACAAAATTATTCACGAGATTGCATTATTCTACGTTATTTATTTCTTGATTTTGGGCCGGCCAGGGGGACTGTGCAGTTCTAGGCACTACAGTCTGAAGCCGAGCGACCGCTCCGGTCGCAGGTTCGAATCCAGCCTCGGGCATGGATGTGTGTGATGTCCTTAGGTTAGTTGGGTTTAATTACTTCTAAATTCTAGGCGACTGATGACCTCAGAAGTTAAGTCGCATAGTGCTCAGAGCCATTTGAACCATTTGAACCTTGATTTTGGGATATTTGTTGCGTTAGTTGTATGCGATTCATCTTTGACCTGTTGTGTCATGAAGCATCATCTGTGAGGAAGATCAGCTGGCGATGAAGATCAACAATCTGCGTTCCGTGTGAAGGAATGTCTGCCTATGCTATTTGTCCTCAATGAGACTGGATAACACGTCTTTGACACAACTCTGCATATGATATCGCTCACTGATTCACGGCGATTCACTCTTACGTCAGAAACGCAGCCATCTTACCGAGCGATATTGAAACAGCCATAACTTTTAAATTGAACGGTGTGACTCTTTCATCTACACTCCAACGTTAAAAATGTAGAAACGCATCTTGGAGGAATAGGGTTAAAATCTCGGTCCAGCCATCCAGATTCAGCTTTCCCTTGGTTTCTTTTAATTCGTTAAGAATCCTGCCGCAGTTGTTTCCTTCAAAACGGGACACAGCCTGTTTCCTTTCCTATTCTGATCCAACCTAAGCTAGAGCTGCATTTCAAATGGCTGTGTCGTCAAATAGCCATCGAGCCACAGTATTCTCTTTTCCATAGCGTTGTATTTCACGTTTGTGACGGAAATATGTAGTTGTATCTTCCGACACGAATGTCGGCATTCGATGGAGAAAGTCAACAAAACAACATCTCCCTACATATCTGCATATTAAAATTAGCTTACGGGCGATGCAATAACGGACGTAGAATAAGGGCACATGGTGAGTGTCTGGCAGGAATTTACTTGTCTAATTTAGAGGGTTGTTGTTGTTGTTGTGGTCTTCAGTCCTGAGACTGGTTTGATGCAGCTCTCCATGCTACTCTATCCTGTGCAAGCTTCTTCATCTCCCAGTACCTACTGCAACCTACATCCTTCTGAATCTGCTTAGTGTATTCATCTCTTGGTCTCCCCCTACGATTTTTACCCTCCACGCTGCCCTCCAATACTAAATTGGTGATCCCTTGATGCCTCAGAACATGTCCTACCAACCGATCCCTTCTTCTGGTCAAGTTGTGCCACAAACTCCTCTTCTCCCCAATCCTATTCAGTACCTCCTCATTAGTTATGTGATCTACCCATCAAATCTTCAGCATTCTTCTGTAGCACCACATTTCGAAAGCTTCTATTCTCTTCTTGTCCAAACTATTTACCGTCCATGTTTCACTTCCATACATGGCTACACTCCATACAAATACTTTCAGAAATGAATTCCTGACACTTAAACCTATATTCGATGTTAACAAATTTCTCTTCTTCAGAAACGCTTTCCTTGCCAATGCCAGTCTAAATTTTATATCCTCTCTACTTCGACCATCATCAGTTATTTTGCTCCCCAAATAGCAAAACTCCTTCACTACTTTAAGTGTCTCATTTCCTAATCTAATACCCTCAACATCACCCGACTTAATTCGACTGCATTCCATTATCCTCGTTTTGCTTTTGTTGATGTTCATCTTATATCCTCCCTTCAAGACACCATCCATTCCGTTCAACTACTCTTCCAAGTCCTTTGCTGTCTCTGACAGAATTACAATGTCATCGGCGAACCTCAAAGTTTTTATTTCTTCTCCATGGATTTTAATACCTACTCCGAATTTTTCTTTTGTTTCCTTTACTGCTTGCTCAATATACAGATTGAATAACATCGGGGAGAGGCTACAACCCTGTCTTACTCCCATCCCAACCACTGCTTCCCTTTCATGTCCCTCGACTCTTATAATTGCTAACTGGTTTCTATACAAATTGTAAATAGCCTTTCGCTCCCTGTATTTTACCCCTGCCACCTTTAGAATTTGAAAGAGAGTATTCCAGTCAACATTGTCAAAAGCTTTCTCTAAATATACAAATGCTAGAAACGTAGGTTTGCCTTTCCTTAATCTTTCTTCTAAGATAAGTCGTAGGGTCAGTATTGCCTCACGTGTTCCAGTATTTCTACGGAATCCTAACTGATCTTCCCCGAGGTCGGCTTCTACTAGTTTTTCCATTCGTCTGTAAAGAATTCGTGTTAGTATTTTGCAGCTGTGGCTTATTAAACTGATTGTTCGGTAATTCTCACATCTGTCAACACCTGCTTTCTTTGGGATTGGAATTATTATATTCTTCTTGAAGTTTGAGGGTATTTCGTCTCTCTCATACATCTTGCTCACCAGATGGTAGAGTTTTGTCAGGACTGGCTCTCCCAAGGCCGTCAGCAGTTCCAATGGAATGTTGTCTACTCCGGGGGCCTTGTTTCGACTCAGGTCTTTCAGTGCTCTGTCAAACTCTTCACGCAGTATCGTATCTCACATTTCATCTTCATCTACATCCTCTTCCATTTCCATAATATTGTCCTCAAGTCCATCGCCCTTGTATATACCCTCTGTATACTCCTTCCACCTTTCTGCTTTCCCTTCTTTGCTTAGAACTGTGTTGCCATCTGAGCTCTTGATGTTCATACAAGTGGCTCTCTTATCTCCAAAGGTCTCTTTAATTTTCCTGTAGGCAGTATCTATCTTACCCCTAGTGAGATAAGCCTCTACATCCTTACATTTGTCCTCTAGCCATCCCTGCTTAGCCATTCTGCACTTCCTGTCGATCTCATTTTTGAGACGTTTGTATTCCTTTTTGGCTGCTTCATTTACTGCATTTTTATATTTTCTCCTTTCATGAATTAAATTCAATATTTCTTCTGTTACCCAAGGATTTCTGTTAGCCCTCGTCTTTTTACCTACTTGATCGTCTGCTGCCTTCACTACTTCATCCCTCAGAGCTACCCATTGTTCTTCTACTGTATTTCTTTCCCTCATTCCTGTCAATTGTTCCCTTACGCTCTCCCTGAAACTGTGTACAACCTCTGGTTTAATCAGTTTATTCAGGTCCCATATCCTTAAATCCCCTCCTTTTCGCAGTTTCTTCAGTTTTAACCTACAGTTCATAACCAATAGATTGTGGTCAGAGTCCTCATCTGCCCCTGGAAATGTCTTACAATTTAATACCTGGTTCCTAAATCTCTGTCTTACCATTATATAATCTATCTGATACCTTTATCTCCAGGGTTCTTCCATGTATACAACCTTCTATCATGATTCTTAAACCAAGTGTTAGCTATGATTAAGTTGTGCTCTGTGCAAAATTCTACCAGGCGGCTTCCTCTTTCATTTCTTAGCCCCAATCCATATTCACCTACTACGTTTCCTTCTCTCCCTTTTCCTACACTCGAATTCCAGTCACCCATGACTATTAAATTTTCGTCTCCCTTCACTATCTGAATAATTTCTTTTATTTCGTCATACATTTCTTCAATTTCTTCGTCATCTGCAGAGCTAGTTGGCATATAAACTTGTACTACTGTAGTAGGTGTGGGCTTCGTATCTATCTTGGCCACAATAATGCGTTCACTAAGCTGTTTGTAGTAGCTTACCCGCGTTCCTATTTTCCTATTCATTATTAAACCTACTCCTGCATGTACTCCTGTATGTACTATTTAGAGGGTATGCAGTTCTTTATATGGACAGATGAAAGCTTGCTTGAAGACATTTTCGAGCACTATCTGAATGTATTCATGCAGACATACTGCAATATACTACACTACGCCAGGACTTTCATGGTATGCCACTCAAAAATTCACATAAGTTGAAACTGCACTCATGGTGTTTGTTTTTGTATATCTGATTCTCAGGAGACCTTGCCTATGCGTTTATAGGCACACCGAGGCAAATAGGTGAAAAATTCAATGAAACATCTGCCGATTCAGGTTAGGATCTGTACTTGGACGTCAACAATGCATATCGGCATGCTATGTAACTATCTCTGCCTATTGTGGCGTTTCGATGTTTGTCTACCGAAAACCTCGGTGGAATCCACACATGTGGTTACGGAGGGAGTAATTCTTATGGCATACAGTCGGCAAACAAAAAGATTATCAGCCTGATAAAGGATGAGGAAAATGGGTTATAGAATGTAGAGTTTGCAGGTCTCTGCTCACATTGTATAGAGCCAGGTGCCACGCTGAGATGGGCTAAGGTGTGCCGTGTGCAGCGTCAGTGACTCAAAAAAAAGTTGATGCTTACTTGAAGCGCATTTATGGCGGTGCTGGCAGTGCTCCTTTTACTCCTCTGAAAATGGAGCGCCAAGTTGTTTTTCAATTATGAGAACATTTGTATGTACTCTGCTGCAAGTCAGCTTTCAATCTGAAGACATACAGTACATATTGTGCTGTAGCTGAAAGTCGGCCTGCTACATTATCATGATAAGTGGATCATTTATTAGGATGGGACAATAACCTACTGTACTCGCATTGTTCACTGGTGATAGAGAGAGAGAGAGGGAGAGAGAGAGAGAGAGAGAGAGGGGGGGGGGGGAGGGAGATAGAGTTATGAGTTGTATATATACCGAAAATGTATGCATGTGTGAAGTAGAATGACCCAATTATCATACCGTGTATAAAGGTTTATGAGTGTGTGCGTATGTGTGTGTATAATACAGTTAGTTGTATGTATGCTAGTGGTATTGAGTGCTTACTGTGCTCGCCAGTTTGAGTGTACACTACGTGTGAGAATTAGATTGTTTACATAGTGTGTATGCGAGGTAGTGTAGTTTTCCCTGCTGCTGGCCATACAAATCGAGAAAATAAATTTTAATGTTATGTCTCACAAATAAATTGTGAAACTGTAGTAGAAAACATCAAGAGCTGGTTCTATTTTGGAAACATAGCGACCCTTGTATATATATATATATATATATATATATATATATATATATATATATATATATATATATATATATATATATATATAACAGGTTAGTACGCCTTCACAGAATGAAGCACTAAATTTTAAATTGTTCCAAATATAGGTCACAGTTTGGAACAGTTTACTATATTTTCACAAAATGAAGCACTTACAAGTTTTCAGAATTATATGCAACAGCTTGGTACATCTACATCTACATCATACTCCGCAAGCCACCGAATGGTGTGTGGCGGAGGGTGCTTTCGGTACCACTATCTGATCCCTCCAACCCTGTTCCACTCGCGAATAGTGCGTGGGAAGAACGATTTCCGGCAAGCCTCTGTATTGGCTCTAATTTCTCGAATTTTTTGCTCGTGGTCAATACGCGAGATGTGTGTAGGGGGAAGTAATATGTTTTTGACTCCTGCTGAAAAGTTCAGTTCTTAGAGCTTGGAGTACACCAACTTGGACACACCATAAGCAAACAATCGAACTAGTGTGCGCAGTAAGCACTCAATTCAAGTAGTATACATAAATGTAGATGGATCTCACTCACTCACTCTCTCTCTCTCTCTCTCTCTCTCTCTCTCTCTCTCTCACACACACACACACACACACACACACACACACACACACACACACACATATATATATATATATATATATATATATATATATATATATATATATATGGAACTTGCAGACATTCACATACCGATTGTGATAAGTTGGTGACACTACTTCACATATGCATTTTCACCATATATGAGGGTTGCCCAGAAAGTGATGCACCGCATTTTTTTCTTCAATAACTCTTTATTGAACATAGTGAGAATTACACACTAAAGAATGGTGTTCTATCTACACACCCTATTCTTCCAAGTAATCTCCATCCCATTCTATGGTCTTCCTCCAGCGCGAAACAGGGGCGTTTATGCCGGTACCAATCCTTGTCCTGATTGCGGAGCCAGTGCTTCACTTTGTGAATTACATCCTCATCGTCCTCGACGTCTTCCCCGAATGGTATCCGATAATGGCGAATGAAAAAATGAGTTCGCTGCAAAATATCAAATGTGACAGCTGTCGATGGTCTCCCCGGGCGCTGCAAATTGTAGAGCTCCGCCGAACCGTCATCTGATGACCTCACCCTCCGTGCCCAGCCACTAACTGTACTTCTGTCGACAGAAGATGCTTCATAGACTTTGCACAAGCGTTTCAGAATACTCCCCACAGTTTCTTTTTCTGCAGTGAGAAATTCAATGACGGCACGTTGCTTGTAACGTAAAACACCTACAGACGTCATTTTGAAACCGTCCTACGGCTACGCTATCTGTCGGAAGGAACGGAAACTTGACGCGCTCACTTAAAACCAGTGAATTGAGTGAGTACGGTAGGGCTATGATCCCATTCTAACAACTGACCCGGTTATCGTGATGACGTGACAGCTACAACGCAGTGTGCACTGCATGTCCCCATAGTTGAAAACCGATTTACAACACAGTAAACACAGTATAGACCACATATCAAAATTGCGAATTGACTTGACGCACCATTATATATCTTATTTTGTAGATATTGCAAAATATTTTGTAAACTTACTTTTCTGTAAAATCTCATTATTTGTTAATTAAATGAAACAACAAGTTCACTGTTACCAGTCACCGTTTTATTTATTTCCACGACGCGTTTCGAAGGTTTAAACCTCCATCATCGGGTGGGTTTACATTACTAAGTATTACATTTGTGTGTGTGTTGTGTTACGATTTTTGGAGGAACTTGTGGCACTGCCTAGTGGAGAAACGAGACACTATTTCAGAATATGGTTTAGGATAACTTTTGACGAAAAATTAAACTGATATCTAATGGTAAACATTAAATAAGTAAACTACAGTACCTTCAGTGATCACAGGTTCCTTTTGCTGTCGTAACACATGACATGTATACTGCCACATTTGTAAACAAATATGGCGTCTGGAATCAGCTGGGTGCAAAGTTCGTATAGCAGAAGTGAAGACATAATCGCAAAGTGCAAAGAATATACATCAATACAATATTATTACAGAATAATTGCTTTAAGCATTTGGCGGTGTTTGTTTTGAGGTGTCAAATACACTTCTGGAAATTGAAATAAGAACACCGTGAATTCATTGTCCCAGGAAGGGGAAACTTTATTGACACATTCCTGGGGTCAGATACATCACATGATCACACTGACAGAACCACAGGCACATAGACACAGGCAACAGAGCATGCACAATGTCGGCACTAGTACAGTGTATATCCACCTTTCGCAGCAATGCAGGCTGCTATTCTCCCATGGAGACGATCGTAGAGATGCTGGATGTAGTCCTGTGGAACGGCTTGCCATGCCATTTCCACCTGGCGCCTCAGTTGGACCAGCGTTCGTGCTGGACGTGCAGACCGCGTGAGACGACGCTTCATCCAGTCCCAAACATGCTCAATGGGGGACAGATCCGGAGATCTTGCTGGCCAGGGTAGTTGACTTACACCTTCTAGAGCACGTTGGGTGGCACGGGATACATGCGGATGTGCATTGTCCTGTTGGAACAGCAAGTTCCCTTGCCGGTCTAGGAATGGTAGAACGATGGGTTCGATGACGGTTTGGATGTACCGTGCACTATTCAGTGTCCCCTCGACGATCACCAGTGGTGTACGGCCAGTGTAGGAGATCGCTCCCCACACCATGATGCCGGGTGTTGGCCCTGTGTGCCTCGGTCGTATGCAGTCCTGATTGTGGCGCTCACCTGCACGGCGCAAAACACGCATACGACCATCATTGGCACCAAGGCAGAAGCGACTCTCATCGCTGAAGACGACACGTCTCCATTCGTCCCTCCATTCACGCCTGTCGCGACACCACTGGAGGCGGGCTGCACGATGTTGGGGCGTGAGCGGAAGACGGCCTAACGGTGTGCGGGACCGTAGCCCAGCTTCATGGAGACGGTTGCGAATGGTCCTCGCCGATACCCCAGGAGCAACAGTGTCCCTAATTTGCTGGGAAGTGGCGGTGCGGTCCCCTACGGCACTGCGTAGGATCCTACGGTCTTGGCGTGCATCCGTGCGTCGTTGCGGTCCGGTCCCAGGTCGACGGGCACGGGCACCTTCCGCCGACCACTGGCGACAACATCGATGTACTGTGGAGACCTCACGCCCCACGTGTTGAGCAATTCGGCGGTACGTCCACCCGGCCTCCCGCATGCCCACTATACGCCCTCACTCAAAGTCCGTCAACTGCACATACGGTTCACGTCCACGCTGTCACGGCATGCTACCAGTGTTAAAGACTGCGATGGAGCTCCGTATGCCACGGCAAACTGGCTGACACTGACGGCGGCGGTGCACAAATGCTGCGCAGCTAGCGCCATTCGACGGCCAACACCGCGGTTCCTGGTGTGTCCGCTGTGCCGTGCGTGTGATCATTGCTTGTACAACCCTCTCGCAGTGTCCGGAGCAAGTATGGTGGGTCTGACACACCGGTGTCAACGTGTTCTTTTTTCCATTTCCAGGAGTGTATATGTGTGTGTACTTCAGGTGGTATACAAATCCAATTCTGACAAGTTAAAACAGCAAACATTCGTACTCGTTTATACAATCAGGTGAAATGTTAAAATGGCTTAAACTTCATACTTATTGATAACAATTAGGTGAAATGTTACAGACTATAATTACAATGATCATATTGGCTACAACAGTAAAATCATACATACATTACACTCTTTGATTGGGGTTAATAAACAGATGTGAAGTGAGGGGCTGGAGGCAGAAGGAGAGAGAGAGAGAAAAAGTGTGTGTGTGAGTGAAAGGGAGAGGGAGGGGGGAGAGAGAGGGAGAGGGAGAGGGAGAGGGAGAGGGAGAGAGGAAAGAGTGATTATTGAGAGGAAACATTTACGAGGCAAGAAGTCTTAAGATTGCATGTTGCATATAGTAGCTGCCTAAAGGTTGGGGTAATACATTGGTTAATGCTATGAAATATGCAGATAGATATACATTTGTGCCAGTAGTTGATGTACATACAGTTTTAAGCTGTGCTGTAAAAAGCAAAAGAAAGTACTATGATAATTTAATTGTTCCAGTTGGTCGGGTATGTATTGTGGAAAACATATTCGGCTGAATTTGTCTGATTTGTGAAGCGTAAAACCAATTTTGAAAGAAAAATTGAGAATTCAAGTTGGAGGCAAGCGCATGTCGATGATGCAGAAGTCAGTCAAAGGGGAATGGCTTCTCGAAGGATCGCCCGCAGGGCACTGATGCCGGGAACTGTGTCATGAAAGTCTCCCTGCTACTGATGGGTGCTGATAAAACATGGACTACGGCCGGCTGCAGCCGATGTCTGTGGCCTGTGGAATAATTTCGGTCCTCGTTGCAGTTCTGGGCTCTGAGCTCTGCTTCAAGTTCCCCTATAACTTCTCCCGTTACAGTTCTATAAGGTGTCACTGAACACTCTCCCAAAGAACTTGCTCAACGAGGTACACTGTAGACCCAACTTGTGCAGAGGCAACCAGACAAAAGATGGCGCCAACACAAAGAAACGAGCGCACACTGAAATGAGTACTTGAGTTTTAAAAGTTTTTCACATCCTTCTGTAATCAAACTTCGCAAACATTTTTGATTTATTTTAGATTATGGAATTAGGATTCTGTAATGCTTCTAATACATTTTCAGATACGTGATTTCACTGTAGGTAATAACGTGGACCCGTACTGCTCTATAATTTACGAATTGTTTGATAAAATTGTGTAAGGTTGTAATTGCTGTGCATTACTACAAAAATGACGCTCACACCTTAAAAGTAAAACAATAAAAGATTTTTCGTCAGTATCATAATCGCCCCAATATATGTCAGACTTCTCGAAAACGGCAAATGAACTGTTCGATTCCGATGACTGTATAATACCACCAAATAACGGTTCATGCACCGGGCTTCAGCCTGACTGTGATGTCATTCCAGTTATTGTCTCAGTTTCACAGGTGAGCTCTTATGGGAAAAAGGAGGTATCCATATTGGCTATGCCAAATGGAAACGAAATAAGAAATGGCAGACACACAGGTGGTGTTGCTATGAAATAAATTTTCTTTGGCATGTTGGTAGTTGTACGTATTCAGGAAGTAATATTGTTTATATGGTTTCTTCGAGTTTGTGTATTTCGTTCAAATGAATAAAACGTAATATTGCCTCATAGATTTTTTTAGTTCAGACTGTTTACAACCAACTGCAAACCATCCATAGTTTATGAAAGTTAAAGAAGAATCTGGTCCGTCAATCTCAACACTCAAGAAATGGACAACTGAAGTGTGCCCATAATCCTTTTGAAGATGTTTCATGTGGAGGACATCCCAAAACTGAAAGCATACACAAAAACATCTAGCGAGCGGAAGTATGGATGGTTGGATGAAGAGGGTCAAATGGTACCGAAAACACTGACCGACAGAAAAGCTAAAGCACCTAGAAGACTTGGTAAGACGTCAATGTAACTTAGTAAACGTACATATCATCAGTATTTAATAAATTAGAATTGCAATTGTCTGTGGTAAATGGAAGGACCACCAGAGTGTATTCATGTTTAGTGTTGTTACTAGACCAAGTACAATATCTAAGGAGCATGATCAGTATCAGATATCGAGTGACCACTGTCAAGGATACAGAGATGCTGCATATTTACTCGAGACAGCAGTATCAGAGCATGAAGAGTTTGAAAAATGGGCAGCATTGTGGTTACCCGATTAGTCAGCTGGTCGGATCATGCATGTCCAAAGGAACATTGCAACTTCTGAACAGTGTAGGCATTAAAATATTGTATCTATCCACCGACACCGGGTAAGCGACTTTCAGTTAAACTGTGTCCCCGGTACTGCTGGAATGCATATAATGGATGTAGGAGTATGGGTTGTAGACACATGGTTTAAGTGTCGGTCTGGCACAAATTTTTATTGTTGTCATTCCATTATACAGCTGATGATTTTCCATAATCGTGACTGCGAATTCATTTCATGGATTTCATAACGGCAGTAGTTGTCGCAGTGCGTGCATACACGCATGTCAAAAGGAACTTGCATTGTGCTTCTGAAGAACACAGTCACTTCAGTGTTGTGTACTACTGACTGGTTTACTTACAGATTGTAAGAAATCACGCTACTATTGACACCTTTTTGAACGACTGAAATAGATGAATTAGTTGGAATTAAGATATGACAAACGAGAACTTGCTGACTAGAATTTTGTTTGGAGACAAGAGAATGGCTAAAAGCTGGAGCACTGAGATAAAGGTTTCTTCATCCTCGAGTTAGGGAAGTGACCAACCAACTCGAACTATCGAGATCTGGAAAGGTGAAAATACAAGTGTAGGCGTGTGCTACGTTGTATTAAATTGGATGAATCAAACTAAATTTCTTTCTGATTATGACAGAACATATTGAAATTTTAAGTGTTCGATTGATGTTATAACGTGACACCTCATAACTAAGATTTTGTATGATCTTGATTGTTTGCCTAGTATTTTCTTGCATAGCTATGTAGTGAATAATGGTGAAGTTACGACCAGCTAACAGTCTCACGTGTCAGGTTGTGTTCTTCTGCTCTCTACTGCCTAAATAGTACATGTATTTCAGTTATAGTTCATATAGTAAATTGAATATGCCAATGTAATATTTCTTTTTATTGATTCTAGCGAAGCTGTATGATTTCTTTGGATTTCAGGCTACAGAGAGTGTATGTGCCGCTTCTGTGCAGTGTTATTGTATGGTTTTTGTGATATCATAAATGTCTACAGTACGATGCCGGTCGCCACGTGACCGCAGGTCACATGTCATCCAGCCCATGGACAGCAGTTCTTAGCGCAGGCGCAGTGTTCGCGGGCTAAACAGCGCAGGCCCGGCCCTTGCACATTGCCTTCGAGCAACGTAGCAACGCCCGGCTGGTGTACCCACGTCAAACAACAACCTGACGGTACGGCGCCGGTTGCGTTCTGTCACGCCGCAGTACACCCATCGACGCGGGCATATTCCTACGATGACTGGAGCATGCAGCACCTCACTCCAGCAGTCTCGTTTTGTATTTCGCTACCGCTGACACCACACCACTGGAGTTGCCATCATCAGGATTTCAATTCCCCTTTGGAACTGGACTACCCAAGGGATTCTACTTCACGGTAGTCCACCCTCGGTGTCTTCCACTGACTCTTCAGACAGCAATCCCAGTGGCTACTCTAGATCATTCATTGGGTCCGAGTATTATTCTCTTTCGGCGTTTCCCATTCACGCACACATTAGTTCTTCTTCTAATGACTGATTTCGCAAGTAAGACGACCAGGAATATTTTGATTACGTGGAAATTTAGCAGTGTGATGACTATGAGTCATCAGCTTGGAGAAGCGATGAGATTTATTGATGTACAGCACGTGTTTAATGTTTATTTATTTCACCAAACAGGCCAAGGGATGTCAACATTATGTTTGTGTTTAGTTCTGATGTTCTAAAAATTGTCTATTTCCACAGGTTCACTTGACTATAAACTTTGATATAACGTGATAAAGGAGATTATCGTGCAGTTAAAATTTCTCAGTGTTGATGCTGTCATAGTTAGCTCTGGTCCACAACTAGTCAGCGTTGTATATGTGGTACTATTGGATGACTTAATAGAAAAATGTTGCAGATCGATGGATTACCTTAGAGGTAGTACAGCTAGATGTTCTAAGTATGTTTAGGGATGGAAATTGGTGAGCTGTGTGTCACAGACGCAATTTGAGACATTATTTCTATGATTTTGATCTTTAATGTACCATAGTTGTTACTGTTGTCAAGTAAATATTGTGTTAGTTGTATGAATAGTGTTCTGTTTTGTAAAACCTTAATTAACTATTTGTTCATTAATTCCCAATATAACAAAAAACTTCGTCCTGGAACACAAAACTAAGACACTATCAAAGGCAGTAAGGCCTGAAACACTGTATGAAGAAGATACACTTCAACTAACAAGATTTGGGAATCCTGAAAAACTGGAAAAAGTTAAAAAAGAATTGCTAAAGAAAATACTGGGAGCTCGAAGTAATAGTAATGCTGAATACGAATTAACATCAAGCAGAGATCTCTATTTGAATATGGGAAACCTAACTGATGTAATGTCGAGAAGAGGATTACAATTTTATGGACACATATACCGAATGGATAGTGAGACCCTCAACTTTCTAAACGGCTACAAATTCTAGCCTACGTGGATCGCTGAAATTGACTATGATTTGAAAAACAGTGGAACTGGAATGGACGTAATAGATAACACAATACTTTTTGGAGAAGCAACACAAAAGGAAGGATTTTAGGGAAGAAAGAGGTCTGTGAACTGAATGAAGTTGACCCAGGAAGTAAATGATCGACACCCTCGAAGGATGAAGGAAGTCGGGGAGCAACGAAAATTAAACTCTAATAAACAAAACCAAAGTTGATGTATCGTACCCTACAGAAGGGTTAACCAAATAAATAAATAAAATAGGCATTAGACTATTTTCTTGACTAAAGAATCGTCATCATCTCGAATACTGTGCTTTGGGACACTTTTCAGATTTTCGCCTCTTGCCAGCCCTTTAATAAAAGTTTAATATATTTTATTATTCTTTGCTAGATAGTTTTCAATAGTGCGCAATACAACGAGGTGAAAACGTCAAGGGAGACCACCTATTACCGGGTCAGACCTCCTTTTGCCCGGTGTTGTGCAGCTACTAAACGTGGCATGGACTCAACAGGTCGTTAAAAATACCCCGCGGAAATATTGAACCATGTTGACGCTGCGGCCGTCCATAATTCCGAAAGTATGGCTGGTGCAGGATGTTGTGCACGAACTGACTTCTCGATTATGTCCCGTAAATATTCTGTGGATTTCATGTCGGGCAATTTAGTGGCCACAGTATTCGCTCGAATTGTCCAGAATTTTTTTCAATTCAGTCAAGAAAAATTGTTGCCTTTTGACATGGCGTATTGTCATTCATAAAAAATCTATCGTTGTTTGAGTACATGAAGTCCATGAATGACTACAAATGGTCTCCAAGTAGCCGAACATAGGCATTTCGAGTCAATGATCGATGCAGTTGGACCAGAAGACGCAGCCCTTACCAGGTAAACACAGCCCACAGCTTTATGGAACCACCACCAGCTACTACAGTGCCTTGTTGACAAATTGGATCCGTGGCTCCGTGGGGTTCCTGCCACACTCGAATCCTACCATCAGTCATCAACGCTTATCAACTGAAATCGGAACTCATCTGACCAGGTCACGGTTTTCCAGTCGTGTAGGGTCCGATCGATACGGTCACTAAAATAGGCGGTGCAGGCGACGTGCTTTTAGCAAAGGCACTCGCATCTGCTGCCTGTTGACATAGCTCATTATAGAAAAACTCCACCGCACTGTCCTAACGGGTACGTTCGTAGTAGTTCACACATTGATATCCACATTTATGTCACGCATTGTTGCTTGTCTTTTAGCACCGACAACTCTACGCAAACGCCGCTGCTCTCGGTCGTTAAGTGAAGGCCGTCGGCCTCTGCGTTGTCCATGGTGAGAGGTAACGTGTGAAATTTAGTATTCTCGGCACACTGTTGACACTGTGTATTTCGGAATATTGAATTCCTTTATGATTTCCGAAATGAAAAGTCCCATGTGTCTAGGTTCAACTACTATTCTGTGTTCAAAGTCTGTTGATTCCTGTCGGTACAATAATTGCGTCGGAACGTTTTGTCATGAATCACCTGACTACAAATGACAGCTCCGCCAATGCAGTGCACTTGTGCACGCGATAGTACCGCCATCTGTTTATGCGCATATCACTATCCCATGACTTCTGTCACCTGAGTGTAATAAGAATAATAATAATAGTGATAATAATAACACTAATGGGCTAAATAATAATAAGGTGAAATATTATAAATAAGAATGGAACTACTTTGGCACATTTACAGTTGAGTTTAATATCATCGGAATAAGAGAGGTAGTGACAGAGGTCAAGACTGACATGACGCTGATGTAATTGCCAGGAAATGTTGGGAGATCTGGCTTCCTCCTCAATTACAAAAACATTTCGGAAATTTCTTTTTCAGCAGGACGGAAGACCATCGCACTGGCATTGTATTTATTGCCAATGATCTACCTCAAGAATGACTCGGATGTAAGGGATGGAAGCAGGGATTGTTCGAAGACTTTTTCAACACAAGTTTGGCACCTCTCCGTCCCGTCTCTCCCTCTTATACCGCCTCCCGTGTCAGTGTTCGCTACCAACTGCGATAAGATTGGAACTACTTTGGCACATTTACAGTTGAGTTTAATATCATCGGAATAAGAGAGGTACGACAGAGGTCAAGACTGACATGACGCTGACGTAATTGCCAGGAAATGTTGGGAGATCTGGCTTTCTCCTCAATTACAAAAACATTTCGGAAATTTCTTTTACAGCAGGACGGAAGACCATCGCACTGGCATTGTATTTATTGCCAATGATCTACCTCAAGAATGACTCGGATGTAAGGGATGGAAGCAGGGATTGTTCGAAGACTTTTTCAACACAAGTTTGGCGCCTCTCTGTCCCGTCTCCCTATCTTATACCGCCTCCCGTATCAGTGTTCGCTACCAACTGCGATACGCGCTGCTTACATATCATGTGCTCGGGCACCCCTCTCAAAATCTGGTGCCAAAAACTGCCGCTACTAAGTGTCATACGCCCTTTATGGAAATATGGTGGCTTGTGTTGATTGGACCTTAAATCGGCCCTGGAGGTACGGGTCTCCCATTGCAGCACTGGCCTGTGTACTCACCTCGCCTCAAAGTATGTGATTATTTTTTTCTTTTGCTCGGTTTGTCAAAGACTTCACCTAATTGCACCCCTCCTTCTGGCAACCACTTGTTAATTCGACGGATAGCAAGAGCTGTGAACGCAGCAACTCCAGAAATGGCAGCGAAAGTATTGGATGGGTTTGATTACAATCTGAATGTTTGTCGTTAATCAAGTGGTACAATTAACATTATTTTGTGAAAGGTAATTGAAAGATTTTATCCTACTTGTAACTGTAGTAGCTATTCTGAGGTTGTATTTGGACGCACGCAAATGCTATACCCTTGTAGATTCCGGTTGTTTTTCAGTTTGTTTGAAACGCTCTGCATTTCGCCATTTACCGCTATTCTCATTGCACAAGAACGCCCATATGATAGTTTACAGTGGGGGAGAGGGGTGGAGGGGTAACATATTTAATAGTTTACTATTAATATTTAACATTTTGAAGATGAATAGCGACTTACAAGTAGCCATTAAAGAGGTCCAATTCTGTCACTGTTAAATATCTGTGTAATATCGACATTTCGACCATTTCCTGGAACTTGATGTTCAACAAACAGAACTGGTATTTTTTGGAGACAATACTAGTGTTATGACAAATCTCAGAGAGAAAGCATCAGAAGAGATAATAAATATTTTCCAAAGAACTATGAAGCAGATGTCAGAAAATGGACTCTCCTTACATTTTGAGAAAACAAACTGTATTCAGTTCTGTACAACACATGGACTCAGACAAACAACTGATGTAAATCATAAGCAGGAGTCAGTAAATAGGGTGAAATGCTACAAATTTTTGGCTGTAAATACTGATGAAAATTTGAATTGGAAGAACCATATTACTGACCTTCTCAAATAGTTAAGTTCAGCTATTTTTGGTTTTTGTATAATTGCTAATCGTGAAAACAAACGAATTAATCTCCTGGCATATTTTACAACATTTCCACTCAGTAGTGTGTTACTGAATAATTTTCTGGACTAATTCATCACTTAGAAAGAAATTATTAATTGTATAAAATCGAGCAATAAGAACAATATGTGACATTCATCCAAGGACCCCAGGTATCGCTTACAAATACTAAGCATTTTAACTGCACCGTCACAATACGTATAATCGTCATAAATAATCGATCACAATTCGAGAAGAATTCTGCAGCACTAGAGGGAGAAATGACCTTTATTGTCATTTTTAAAGCTGTCAGTGGCTCAGAAAGGGGTTTAGTATACAGCAACAAATATTTTTGATCATTTGCCCTATAACATAAAACGTATGACAAGTAGCAAAGCAAGTTTTTATTCAAACTTAAAATCATTTCTCCTGGACAACTCCTATTTTCGGACGAATTTCGGCTTAAAAACTGGTAGGTAGTTAAAGATAATAAAAGTAGATTAGTAGCAGTAAAACATAATGTGTTCATTAATGTTAACACTAATTATGTATACATATCCCGTAAACTAACTCTTTACACATTATTTCGATAAAAGAATGATTTCGGCACATAACTAACTGAATGACTAACACATCTCAGTCTTTATCTCAGGTGAAAAATATGCTCTAGCATAGATACTTGAATTACCTACTTTTTATTTGCGTATTTATTTTCTTTTTTGTATTAAACTGGCATGCCTAATACGATTGTAACAGTCACCTGTGAATAAATATACTACTAATACTTTCCTTACTGCAATGACTATCACAAATATGAGATTGTTTCAACAGCTTTCATTACACGAAGTAAACTTCCCAACTTAGAGTTATGTTTTACCTTAAATGCTGTACACTGCTTTGACTCCAGCAAGAAAATGCTATAACCCATATTGTGAGGAATGGGATGCCTAATTCGTAGCACAGCGTGCACCACCACATCTTTTCTTTGCCCACCACAGCAACTGAAAAATGAATGGGAGAACGTCATGTCGCTACGCAACAGCTCCGTAATTGTGATTCAGACGCTGTGACTTCTCAACTTTTTATATGGTTAGGTAAAGTCTAGCAGGCGATATTTTACAAATAGTTTGAATGGATCTCTAAATTTGCACAAATAATGAGCGCCTTATTTACGAATGGGGTGGTGCGTCAAATTTCCAGATTCTTCTTGCGAGTAAAAATTGCCTATATCGACCACCCTGTCAGAAGTACATAATAAATGTCGAGTTTTTCTAATTACTACTTACAAGTGGACCTATCTTTATTTTCCACAATAATATTTATGTATTTTTTGTTGATCTGTTCAGTGGAACACATCGGGACCTTATCCACCTTATCACACTTTCTTTCTGCACGTAGAAAGTTATTTCACTTTGTGAAAACTAGACTAAGAATCTGTATCCTGCTCGTTGATAACATTGTTACAAAATGCAATACCACATGACTGTGTTTATGATGTACATCATCTGTACGAACGAGTGAAAGAAGTAGACTTCAAAGCCTCGTCGATGTCGAGGTGGTTACGCGACCGAACCTTGGGTCGGCTTGGTGAAGCGCTGGAAGGTGACTCGCGGAAATACTTAGGAAGAAGCCTGCTGTTCTGAGCACTTTCTGGCAAGTGTATACTTTGAAGAGCCATTTAAGCCACATTACTATTACGAGCACAACTTCTTTTGGACAATTTAAAGATACCGCCATTATCTACTTACATAACGATTCCAATTGTTTCCTGATTAGTCGTTTCATCGCAATAATGTCAAACGCAGGATAGTGCGACTGAACCTATCGTCGTAGCCTCTGCTCCGACGAAACCACTTTTTGGATTTTTCTCCGTTTCGTCACTTACCGTTATTAATGAATATTCCCACTGTTCGTCAGTTAAGAGATTGTAAATCAGTTACTTTTGTAGCAACAATTTATCCAAGGCTGTAATGAAGCGCAGAAATCACGCGTTAATGATCCAATACAGTATTGTCGCTTTCGGTGTCCGCCGATTGTATAGAGAATGACTTTTGACAACCGGTCAAATTGTAAATTGCTCGTGAACAGTCGATATAGCAACAGCTCTCAGTAAATGAAAGATGAAATGTAATACTGTGTGGAAACTCGATTTATTATTCATAGTTACAAGCTGTAATACATTTCCCAGGAAACTGTAAAGTATTAAAAAAAAAAAACTACCTTAATCACATTCGTTGTTCCGTCAGGTCTCGCTGCTTTATAAATGTCAATAGATTCCATGGTTGTCTTGGAATGTCAAGGAAATAAGCTCTTTGTGCGTAATTATTTTCCACTTTGTGTACAGCTATCAATGAAAACATCCAGATGCTTTTGGAAATTACTTGTATAGTGGCGCGGCATAACTATAGAGCATGATTTATATTAATAGATCTTTGTTTTAAAAGTCTTAATAACGTCCCAGATACGTTGAATTCACAGTGTGCCACAGGTAACCATAAAAGTTTAATTTCTTTGTTAGTGACTTCAGTACTTTCTCCAAAGTGATTCTTGTGATCTGAATCGCAGTTGCGCATGTTTCTACAGATCAATAAATTTCTCTAAGGTATGGTATTGGATTAAAGATCTACTTTTTTGCTGTCAGAAATAGAATCGTTCTTCTATTTCTTCCATGGATTTCGTAATACCAGATTTATTATCTGTGATATGGGGCCTGATCTATGACAGTCAACGATTTATTGGGTATATTTTCAAGAACGACCCTTAAACACTCTTTGTAATGCCAAGAATTATTGTAAGAATGGTGTTTTTGGCCAATAATTCAAAATACTCTCACATTAAACATGAATCAGTTTACTTATCACATCACATTTTATATTCTAGAAAGCAGATGAGAACGCTGTTTATAAATTCACTTATATAATACTAAAAGCAGCAAATATCGCCAGCTGGTATTTTTGTGTTATTTCCTAGGCATTTAGTTGTGGAAATCATGTTAATGTCTCAGTAAAACTGTAGGAACAACTTATTTGAAGATAGTTAAAAAACGAGATGCGACTCTTTGTGCTGAATACAGAAAACAATCTTGGAAGAAGAGAAAATTTTAGTGGTAGGAAGGATGGAGATGGGAAATCGTGATCTCGGAGGGCTCAAATTTGGATCGATGCGTATTCATTATACATGTGGTAGCGACCCTCCACTGACCATTTATAAGGCAGAATAGGTAGCTTTTGCAGATGATACTCAAGTTGCAGTAAATCTCATTACACAGAAAGCATCAGAAGAAATTGTTAATAACATTTTCAGAGAATTATTAAGAGGTTTTCTGAAAATGAACTTCCCTCAGTTTTGAGAAAACACTCTAGATTTGTATTACTTTATCGAAAACTGACATTTCGGGCGTGTTGCTGTACAAAAAATATATGTTGATTGTCTGCAAAGAAAAAAATAAAAAATAAAATAAAATAGCCACTGTTGATAAGGATATTTATTTCCGAAAATAGCGCCATGATCTGTTTTGAACTGACATGTCGAGCGTGGGACCAATAACAGCATCAACTTTTAGACTTAAAAATCTCCAGAAAAAACCATAAACACCATTTTGAAATTTACAGAAGACAGACAGCCAATGATACGTGCATCAACAGCTCATCTTGTCACCCAGACCAGCATAAGATGGGATATTTTAAATGGACGTCGAATCGCCAGGATGAAATTCTCTAGAACCAGTTGAAATAAAAATTAAAAAGGAATATATCATTAAAAACATAGCGTCAAACAAAAGGTATAGCCCTCACGTGACAGATAAACTATTACAAAAAATAAGACTAGAACATCACACTATAAAGTTTCACACCAGACACACATGCAGATAGCACAAAAGACAATAGAAAGCAGCAGCAAATATGTTGCACTTTCTTTTTTACTGAGAATATTCTACAAAACGAGCAATCTGATTAAAAATACCAAGATAAATATAAGCTTCTACACAAACAACAAACTTCAGCAGCTAGTCATTCATTACTTAAAGAAATAACAGTCTCCTTATCCCCCGCCCACCTCCCTCCCTCCATACGAAAGATCAGGTATATAAAAACTCAGGACGATATTGTCCCTGCCAGCCACTATACAGGAAAATCTGTTAGAAGCTTCGAAATTCGATTCAAAGAACTTTTAGATTCCTTATATTTAAACAATGTGTCGTGCATGCAACTCTCAACAGGCATTAAGCAAAAAGCATTGAAGACCACATCCAAATATAACATTGTGGTGGTGCTCCCCTACGTAGGGAGAAGTGATCATCATAATGAAATAAGAGAAATAAGAGCTCGCACGGAAAGTTTTAAGTGTTGGGTTTTCCCGCACGCTGTTCGGGAGTGGAACGGTAGAGAAATTGGTTGGAAATGGTTCTATGGACCCTGTGTCGGGCACTTAATAGTGAATTGGAGAGTAATCATGTCGACGTAGATGTAGAAGAGCTTTATAAACTCTTCACTATTTCGTGGACACAAGCAAACAACATTGCAAAACAATGACGAAGGCTTTTCAGCCTAAGTAAAATATAACTACAGAACAACAACTCAACCTTAAAGATTTGTTTATATTATGTTCAGTCCTTATTAGGGATTTTTTTTTGAGACATACGTCTTCTGGCTAGTTTGACGCGGTCCGTCACGAATTCCTCTCTTATGCCATCCTTTTCATCTCATAGTAACACTTGCAACCTATGTCCCCAAATATTTGCTGCATGTATTTCAATCTCTAATTCATCTTTTTACCCTCAACTGTTTCCTCTAGTACAATGGAAGTTATTCCCTGATTTCTGAACAGGTGCCCTATCATCCTGTCCCTCTTATTGTCAGTGTTTCCGATGCATTTCGTTCCTCGCCAATTCTACAGAGAACCTTCTCGTATCACCTAATTTTGAATACTCTTCTGTAGCACGAAACCTCACAAATGCTTCTATTCTCTTTGTTCAGGTTTTCCCATAGACCATGTTTCACCATCACACAATAACGTACATTCTCAATAATTATTTCCTCAAATTAAGGCCTATGTTTGGTGCTATTAGATTTTTCTTGGGATACGAAAGCCCTTTTTGCCAGTGCTAGTCTGCCTTTTATGGCCTCCTTCCTGTCCGTCATGGGTTACTTCGCTGAGTAGGTAGTAGAATTCCTTAACTTGATCAATTCTAATATTAAGCGGTTCGTTGTTCTCATTGATTCCACTTCTCATTCCTTTCGTCTTTCTTCGGTTTACTCTCTTTCCATATTCTGTACTTGCTAGACTTCAGCCGGCCGCGGTGGTCTCGCGGTTCTAGGCGCGCAGTCCGGAACCGTGCGACTGCTACGGTCGCAGGTTCGAATCCTGCCTCGGGCATGGATGTGTGTGATGTCCTTAGGTTAGTTAGGTTTAAGTAGTTCTAAGTTCTAGGGGACTGATGACCACAGCAGTTGAGTCCCATAGTGCTCAGAGCCATTTGAACCATTTGCTAGACTTCATTAGTGTTTCCTGCAGTTCTTCCTCACTTTCACCGAGGATAGCAATATCATATCCTTTCATCATGAATATTAATCCCACTGTTGAATCATTCATTCTCGTCATTGTTTCTTTAAAATTTCGAATGTTCAAAATAATGTTCAAATGTGTGTGAATTCCTAAGGGACCAAACTGCTGAGGACGTCGTCCCTAGACACACACTACTTAAACTATGCTGAGAACAACACACACAAGCTTGCCCGAGGGACGACGCGAACCTCTGTCGGGAGGGGCCGCGCAATCCGTGACATGGCGTGTCAAACCACCCGGCCACTCCGCGCGGCATTGCTTCTTCGATGTACAGATTGAACAATATGGATGAAATGCTACATCCCTGTCTTATACCCTTTTTAATCCAAGCACTTCGTTCTTTGTCTTATAGTCTTACTGTTCCTTCTTGGTTCTTGTACATACTTGTCGAAGACTTTTTCCAGGTTGACAAGTCCTTTGACTGAGGGGTGGTTACGTTGTAGTAGGTAGGTTCTAACATGATTTTCTGCTGTAGGCCACCACTACCCCAAGGATCTTTTACGAGGAGGAATAAAGAACCGAAAGCTAATGGTTGGTTGGTTGATTAGGGGTGAGGGAATGGACCAAACATCGAGGTCTTCGGTCCCATCGGATTAGGGAGGGAAATCGGCAGTGTTCTATGGAAGGAACCGTCCCGGCATTTTCCTGAAGCGATTTGGGGAAGTCACGGAAATACTAAATCAGGATGGGCGGGCGCGGGCTTGAACCGTCGTCCTCCCGAATGCGAATCCAGTGTGCTAGGTAGCTAATGTAAACATCAAGAAATGTAAATATAGACATGAGAAGCTGTCTGAAGACGATCCTGTCCGTTCGAACCGAGAATGCCGCCATCTGTGTAAATAAATAACATTATCAATAGTGGCTGGTTGTTATTTCCTCCTTTGCAGGAGTTAACTCCGCATTAGATTCCGTACAACATGTAGAGTCTAACCGACAACTGATGGGGTACAATAACGGAATCAATGAGCAGGGTAAAACGGTAAAAATGTGTACACGTACAAAACCGATTAAAACCTTAACTGTAAGAAACATATTACTGAACTGCTCTAAAAAACTTTAGCTGTTTTTTCTCTTCGCATAGTTGCTAGACTTGGAAATAAACGAATCAGTTTCCCAACATATTTAGCATATTTTCACTCTATAATGACTTAAGGAATAATTTTGTGGGGTAACTCATCGTTTAGAATGAAAGTATTGATTGCACGAAAGCAAGAAGTGAGAGGAATAGATGATGCTGACCTGCATTGTTCCTGTAGTATTGGTTAAAAACAGTTTTGGTTGCAATTTCATTTTTTTTATTTTTTAATGACAATGCACATTGGCTATACTGACTATAGGATTCTTTTAAGAAATACCAAGTTAAGATAATCTGAAGATGCCTAAATAAGGCGAAACGCGTCGTTGAAAACTAAAAAACTAAAATTGCAACCAAGACTGTTTTTAACCAATACTATTAAGCACTGGTTTGCTGTATGCCACATATGGACTGGAATAATTTCTTGTAGTATCTCCTCAAGAGACTAGGCATTTTATTTATTGCTTCGCATTATGTGCGCACTGATCAGCCAGAACGTTATGACCATTTACCTAACAGCCAGCATGTTCACCCTTGGCACGGATAACAGCAGCGACGCTTCGTGGCATGGAAGCAACGACGCCTTGGTAGGTCGCTGCAAGGAGTTGGCACCTCGTCTGAACCTACAACTTACCTAATTCCCGTAAATTTGGGGAGCGGGCCGATGAGCTCTGATGCAACGTTCAATCGCACCCCAGATGTGGTCGATGTGGTTCAGACCTGGGAAGTTGGGGGGACGGGGTGGGGGAGAGGGGCAGCACATCAATTGGAACTCGCCACTGTGTGCCTAGAACCACTCTATACTCTTGCCCTTGTGTCCTGTCGCATTATCTTGCCGAAAAATGCCAAGGTTCGGGAAACTTTACGTCATGAAGGCGGTGTACGTGATCTATACAACCAGTATACGATACTCCTAGGCCTTCATGGTGCCTTGCACACCCTATGGATGCCCACGTGAATATTTCCTAGAGCATAATGGAGCCACCGCCAGCTTGTCTTCGTTCCGCAGTGCAGCTGCCAAGGAGTTATTCCCCTTGAAGACGGCAGATTCAGGCCCTCCCATAGGCATGATGAAGGCGGGATCAGGATTTATCAGGCGAAGCAAAGTGCGCATGTCATCCTTAGTTGCCGATGTCTTGGTGCTAACATCAGTACTAACTAGCATGAGTTGTCGGTTGCGGATGCCTATAAAATGGCTGTGAGCACTATGGGACTCAACTTCTGAGGTCATTAGTCCCCTAGAACTTAGAACTAGTCAAACCTAAGTAACCTAAGGACATCACAAACATCCATGCCCGAGGCTGGATTCGAACCTGCGACCGTAGCGGTCTTGCGGTTCCAGACTGCAGCGCCTTTAACCGCACGGCCACTTCGGCCGGCGCGGATGCCTATCATTAGGAGTGCTCGGTACACTGTGTGTTTAGACACACTTCTACTCTACCCAGCACTGAAATCTGATGTTAGTTCTGTCACAGTTCGCCGCCTGTCCTGTTTTACCAGTTTACCTAGCCTACAACGTCCGACATCTCAAATGAGGGGTGGCCGCCCAATCCCACGACTTCTGGACGTCGTTTCACCTAAGCTTCGTCACGTGTTGAGGACATCACAGCACTCCTGGAACTCTCGACAAGTCGTGTAGTTTCCGAAATGCTCGTGCCGAACCTCCGAGCCATCTCAATCTGCCCTCAATCAAACCCAGATACCTCCTTATTCTACACAAGGACAGCACGCTCACTGATACTACATGCACCTTGTGCGTGTCTGACTAGCAGTCATTCCTCGTCAGATAACGCTGCTAGCACCTGAACAGGTTTATATCGATAGTAGGGAATGGTCGTAATGTACTGGCTGATCAATGTATATTGAATGGGACGGGGCAGTTAGAAGTCTTTTGAGAAATGTATGGAAAACTACACGTTGAATTACAAAAAGGGTTGTAATAACAGCTGTTCGTCTCCAACGAGGACATCCAGTGACCCTACCCTCGTACTCGTGCCCCAGCCCCAAGGGGTAGAAGGGGGACCAACTTTGAAATCTTCAATAGGAACAACAATTTTTATTGCAGATTTAGATTTTCTGTGAAATGTACGTACATTTTGTGTGGAACAATTTTATCATTGCGTAGTAGATGGCGCTGTAATTGACGCAAATCAGAATAAGTTACAATGCGTTGATACGTGACAGTGTCTCAGGAAATTAGCCAACAGATTAGGATACGAAGATGCTAAAAAGGCAGTATTCTAGCGTTCCGTGATGCGATACCAGTGCTTTATAGCAAACTAAAGTGATTCTCATTACCATAAACATTACGGTGTCCACATTATTTGTGCAATTACCTTCACAGGTAGCGCCGAAGTGCAAAGGGGTTGGAATAGGTCACTGGTTTGTTTATCAGTGAAGATCTCATTCTGGAAACATCCCCCAGGCTGTGGCTAAGCCATGTCTCCGCAGTATCCTTTCTTTCAGGAGTGCTAGTTCTGCAAGGTTCGCAGGAGAGCTTCTGTAAAATTTGGAAGGTAGGAGACGAGATACTGGCAGAAGTAAAGCTGTGAGGACCGGGCGTGAGTCGTGCTTCGGTAGCTCAGATGGTAGAGCACTTACCCGCGAAAGGCAAAGGTCCCGAGTTCGAGTCTCGGTCGGGCACACAGTTTTAATCTGCCAGGAAGTTTCATATCAGCGCACACTCCACTGCAGAGTGAAGATCTCATTCTGGAAACATCCCCCAGGCTGTGGCTAAGCCATGTTTCTGCAGTATCCTTTCTTTCAGGAGTGCTAGTTCTGCAAGGTTCGCAGGAGAGCTTCTGTAAAGTTTGGAAGGTAGGAGACGAGATACTGGCAGAAGTAAAGCTGTGAGGACCGGGCGTGAGTCGTACTTCGGTAACTCAGATGGTAGAGCACTTTCCCGCGAAAGGCAAAGGTCCCGAGTTCGAGTCTCGGTCGGGCACACAGTTTTAATCTGCCAGGAAGTTTCATATCAGCGCACACTCAGCTGCGGAGTGAAGATCTCATTCTGGAAACAATCCTATGTCTCTAAGTGCCTCTTCGCTAATGTTTGCACATTCAGTGATAATTCGCTGGCGCATATTTGCAGGGATTTTTGGTACGTTCACGCAAGATTTCTCTTTTAGCGATTCGCACAGGAAAAAAAAGTCTGGTATCATCAAATCAGGTGAACGCGCAGGCCACTCATGAGGACCTCCTCACCCAATCCATCGACCAGGATAGTGTCGAATCAGAAATTCCTGAGATATCCATGAATAATGCGCTGGACAGCCATAATCTGAAACGACGTGTACAATTTGGTTTGACGTGGGACATTCGACAATTCACAATTTCACATTACCGTCTATGAAGTATGGGCCAATTACCTGGGTCCCTAACACCAAAATTTGACACTCCAGGGGCGTTGAAGCTCGACTTGCCTTAACCAGTGGGGATTCTCCACTTTCCAGTAATGCACATTATGCCGACTCACGTGTCCACGGTTCGTAGACGTTGCTTCATCGAAAAAAAGTACCTTTAATGAAATCATCATTGGCTGCTAGTTGTCGTATCCAGTTACAAGTTCAAGTGGCTTTGTAAGTCTCCCCCACGTAGAACTTGATGCAATGTGGGTGGTAAAACATTATATATGATCCTGCTTTAAGGAAGACATTCCCGCCTTGCACCCAAAGTGGTTTTTCAAAATTGTATTTGTAGAAATCTGGTAATACGGTAGTTTATACTAAAATAATGTTTTCTGTTTTTTTCTGTATAAAGAATTCAAATCGTAATGATATCGTTTGACCGGAGACATTTGCTAAGACAGAAAGAGAAAATGAGTAATGAATATTAAATGAAACAACAAGGTTACTGTTACCAGTCACCGTTTTATTTATTTCCATGACGCGTTTCAAAGGTTTAACCCTCCATCATCGGGTGGATTTACATTAGTTAGTATAAAAATTGTGTGTGTGTTGTGTTACAATTTTTTGGAGGAACTTGTGGCACTGTATAGTGGAGAAACAAGACACTATTTCAGAACATGGTTTTTGGTTTCTTCTGACAAAAATTAAACTGATATCTAACGGTAAACATAAAATGAGTAAAATAGAGTACCTCCAGCTGTCACAAGTTCCTTTCGCTGTCGTAACACGTCACATGTATACTGTCATATTTGTAAACAAATATGGCATCTGGAATCGGCTGGTGAAAGGTTCGTAGAGCAGAAGAGAAGACATAATCGCAAAGTACAAAGAATATACATCGTAACAACATTATTACAGAATAATTATTTAAAGGATTTGGAGGTGTTTGTTTTGAGGTGTCGAATACATGTGTGTGTACTTCATGTGGCATATAAATCCGATTTTGACTAGTTAAAACAGCTTAAACTTCATACTGGTTTATACAATCAGGTGAAATGTTAAAATGGCTTAAACTTCATACTTGTTAATGACAATCAGGTGAAATGTTACAGAATTTGAGTACAAGAATCATACTGGCTACAACAGTAAATTTATACATAAATGACAATATTTGATTGGGATTAACAGACAGATGTGGCGGGCTGGAGGCAGAAGGAGAGGAAGAGGGAGAGAAAGTGAGTGAGAGAGAGAGAGGGGGGGGGGGAGGGAGGGATGGAAAGAGTGATTGTATGAGAGCAAACTTTACATGGCAAGGGGTCTTACGATTACATGCTACATATATTAGCTGCCTAGAGGTTGGGGTAATACATCTACATCTACATGACTACTCTGCAATTCACATTTAAGTGCTTGGCAGAGGGTTCATCGAACCACGATCATACTATCTCTCTACCATTCCACTCCCGAACAGCGCGCGGGAGAAACGAACATCTAAACCTTTCTGTTCGAGCTCTGATTTCTCTTATTTTATTTTGATGATCATTCCTACCTATGTAGGTTGGGCTCAACAAAATATTTTCGCATTCGGAAGAGAAAATTGGTGACTGAAATTTCGTGAATAGATCTCGCCGCGACGAAAAACGTCTTTGCTTTAATGACTCCCATCCCAACTCGCGTACCATATCTGACACACTCTCTCCCCTATTACGTGATAATACAAAACGAGCTGCCCTTTTTTTGCACCCTGTCGATGTCCTCCGTCAGTCCCACCTGGTAAGGATCCCACACCGCGCAGCAATATTCTAACAGAGGACGAACGAGTGTAGTGTAGGCTGTCTCTTTAGTGGACCTGTTGCATCTTCTAAGTGTCCTGCCAATGAAACGCAACCTTTGGCTCGCCTTCCCCACAATATTATCTATGTGGTCTTTCCAACTGAAGTTGTTCGTAATTTTAACACCCAGGTACTTAGTTGAATTGACAGCCTTAAGAATTGTACTATTTATCGAGTAATCGAAATCCAACGGATTTCTTTTGGAACTCATTTGGATCACCTCACACTTTTCGTTATTTAGCGTCAACTGCCACCTGCCACACCATACAGCAATATTTTCTAAATCGCTTTGCAACTGATACTGGTCTTCGGATGACCTTACTAGACGGTAAATTACAGCATCATCTGCGAACAACCTAAGAGAACTGCTCAGATTGTCACCCAGGTCATTTATATAGATCAGGAACAGCAGAGGTCCAAGGACGCTTCCCTGGGGAACACCTGATATCACTTCAGTTTTACTCGATGATTTGCCGTCTATTACTACGAACTGCGACCTTCCTGACAGGAAATCACGAATCCAGTCGCACAACTGAGACGATACCCCATAGGGCCGCAGCTTGATTAGAAGTCGCTTGTGAGGAACGGTGTCAAAAGCTTTCCGGAAATCTAGAAATACGGAATCAACTTGAGATCCCCTGTCGATAGCGGCCATTACTTCGTGCGAATAAAGAGCTAGCTGCGTTGCACAAGAACGATGTTTTCTGAAACCATGCTGATTACGTATCAATAGATCGTTCCCTTTGAGGTGATTCATAATGTTTGAATACAGTATATGCTCCAAAACCCTACTGCAAACCGACGTCAATGATTTAGGTCTGTAGTTCGATGGATTACTCCTAATCCCTTCTTAAACACTGGTGAGACCTGCGCAATTTTCCAATCTGTAGGTACAGACCTATCGGTGAGCGAGCGGTTGTATATGATTGCTAAGTAGGGAGCTATTGTATCAGCGTAATCTGAAAGGAACCTAATCGGTATACAATCTGGACCTGAAGACTTTCCCGTATCAAGCGATTTGAGTTATTTCGCAACTCCTGAGGTATCTACTTCTAAGAAACTCTTACTAGCAGCTGTTCGTGTTTCAGATTCTGGAATATTCCATTCGTCTTCCCTGTTGAAGGAATTTCGGAAAACTGCGTTCAATAACTCCGCTTTAGCGGCACAGTCGTCGGTAACAGTACCATCGGCACTGCGCAGCGAAGGTATTGACTGCGTCTTGCCGCTTGTGTACTTTACATACGACCAGAATTTCTTCGGACTTTCTACCGAATTTCGAGACAATGTTTCGTTGTGGAACCTATTAAAGGCATCTTGCATTGAGGTCCGTGCCACATTTCGCGCGTCTGTAAATTTTAGCCAATCTTCGGGATTTTGCGTTCTTCTGAACTTCGCATGCTTTTTCCATTGCGTCTGCAACAGCGTTCGGACCTGTTTTGTGTACCACGGGGGATCAGTTCCATCTCTTACCAATTTATGAAGTATGGGCTACTATATCTTTGAATTTGAGCCACATCTCGTCTACGTTTGCGTAGTCAGTTCGGAAGGAATGGAGATTGTCTCTTAGGAAGGCTTCTAGTGACACTTTATCCGCTTTTTTAAATAAAATTATTTTGCGTTTGTTTCTAGTGGATTTGGAAGAAACGGTATTGAGCCTAGCTACAACGACCTTGTGATCACTAATCCCTGTATCGGTCATGATGCTCTCTTATCAGCTCTGGATTGTTTGTGGCTAAGAGGTCAATTCGCGTGGGTTCGTGGACTAACTGCACGAAATAATTTTCGGAGAAAGCATTTAGGACAATCTCGGAAGATGTTTTATGCCTACCACCGGTTTTGAACAAGTATTTTTGCCAACAAATCGAGGGAAGGTTGAAGTCCCCACCAACTATAACCGTATGAGTGGGGTATTTATTTGTTACGAGACTCAAATTTTCTCTGAACTGTTCAGCAACCATATCATCGGAGTCTGGGGGTCGGTAGAAAGAGCCAATTATTAACTTAGTTCGGCTGTTAAGTATAACCTCCACCCATACCAATTCGCTCGGAGTGTCTACTTCGACTTCACTACAAGATAAACCACTACTGACAGACACAAACACTCCACCACCAATTCTGCCTAATCTATCTTTCCTGAACACCGTCTGAGACTTCGTAAAAATTTCTGCAGAACTTATTTCAGGCTTTAGCCAGCTTTCTGTACCTATAACGATTAACATTGGTTAATGCTTTAAAACATGCAAATGGATATACAATTTCTGCCAGTAGTTGATGTACACATAGTTTCAAGCTGACAAGGGGTACAAGCTGTTGGTGTGATGAATTATCTGTAAATGAGCTCAATCTCTTGTACTCTTGGTGGCTGTGAATATTTATGGTAAATATTAAAGTGTGTGCACATATATATATATATATATATATATATATATATATATATATATATATATATGTGTGTGTGTGTGTGTGTGTGTGAGTGTGTGTGTGCATTTTTAATGATGTACGCAGTTGCGGAAAACAGAGATGATACTATTGTAAATATTGTCACTTTTGACATTTAAGATGGATTCAGGTTCTTTTATTTGGTGTTTATATATTTGGAGTGTTTGAAAGATGTCTAGTTTTCTGCCTTTTGGTCGGATGTGCAGAATACTGATACTTGTGTTGTTAACGTGGTGTTTTGTTTCATGCAGGTGGATGGCTATTGCTGATGTGTGATATTTTTTTGTTTTTTAGTGCTGCCATGTGTTTCTTGAATCTAATCTCAAAAGACCTGCCTGTCTGGCCTATGTAGAAGCAGTCACAGTCAAAACATTCAGTTTTGTACACACCTGTGTGATGAAGTGGGTTTCGTGTGCCGATGTTGTGGGGTAACTTCTGTCCAATCTTGTTGTCTGTTGTGAAGTATATGCTTATGCCTTTTCGTTTGAATACATTGGCAATCTGATATGAAATGTTATCTAAAAAGGGGATTGTATGGAAAAATGTTTTCTTTTTGTTTTTTGTGTTGTGATTGCTTTGCCATTATTGAGTGTTTTAAGGTGTCTACTATGGAGCTGTTATAACCATTCTCAACAGCTGTTTGTTTTATTATTTAAATTTCTTGATCACATTTGTCTTCAGAGAGTAGTAGTTGGACAGCTCTATTGATCATGTACCGGAATGCTGCCATTTTGTGTACTGCGGGGTGACAAGAGGAGTTGTGGATTGTGGTATGTGTTGTGGTAGGCTTCCGATAAATTTCAAACTCATGTCTGTTATACTTTATTCTACTGGTAAGGTCTAGGAAATTTATACTGTCATCTGTTTGGTGTTCAACTGTGAATTTTATGTTTTCATGGGAGTTGTTGAGAAACTGGTTCAATTCACTGATGTCATCTTTAGTGCCTTTGATTAAAATGATGATATCATCTACATATCTGATGTAGTAGACGATATTTTTGAGGAGGTGGTGGTTGGGATTTAGGATTTTGTCTTCTAGGTTACTTATAAATATTTGTGCTAGCAATCCAGATTTGAGCCCACTGCCAGTCCATCTGTTTGTTTGTAGATCTTATTGTTAAATTTAAAATAATAGTGTGAAAGTGTGAATTCAAGCAGGTCCATTAGTTCAGTAATGTCAGTTGAAGGAATGTTTTCGGTTTATGTAGGCTGGCGTTGATTTTCTGTAGTGTGGGATCTATTGGTACTGAGGAATAAAGGTTATGTATGTCAAATGAGGCAAGTGGGGATCCATCAGGTACTTGTATGTTTTTGACATATGTGTAAATTCTGTTGTGTTTTTAAGTGTTCTTTCATTATTGAATGTGTATGCTTCTTTGGCAACAGTAACCTTGTTGTTTCATTTCATGTCAATAACAGTCACGGTAAAGCCTAACCTAAAATGTTCGCATTTAAAGTAATGAATATTCTCAGCAAAGAAATAAACGATGATTAACTACTTCGTTTCAGTTATTCTCGCCTTTCTATGACGCTTTTCTCTATTGGATAAGACAAGTGTAAGCATCCGCTTCTATGTACCTCAGCATTTAGTTAAATATATGACATTTAACTGAAATGTGTAAGTCGAGCTTATTTAGAAAAGCACACCTCATTGATTCCTATGATAACAATTGTTACTATGTATGAATATTTGTGTCTTTCTGTTCAAAGCCAGTAAAGAAAGGATTGCTGATGGATTATTCGAGGGTAAAAGTCGAACCCTTCTGAGATTGAACTGCCCACCATTTCTTTTAATTTATAGATTATGTCTTTACGTAAGAATAATGTTAAGCTGATCAATCAGTTACCGTCGAACAATGACTTTGGCAATCGCTTCAATGGCCTGATAGTTCGAATGGTTCAAATGGCTCTGAGCGCTATGGGACTCAACTGCTGTGGTTATCAGTCCCCTAGAACTTAGAACTACTTAAACCTAACTAACCTAAGGAAATCACACACATCCATGCCCGAGGCAGGATTCGAACCTGCGACCGTAGCAGTCGCACGGTTCCGGACTGCGCGCCTAGAACCGCGAGACCACCACGGCCGGCAGGGCCTGATAGTCCTCTACTCCACTATATTATTGGATGGTGACGTAAACGGAGGATTAATTTGTGTCTGTCATCAGTAATTATTAATTTCATTTTCTTATATTTCTTGCTTACGGTTGCCGTCTATGAACGTTTCTCTCCCCTGTCACTGAAACGTATAACAGCTAGTTATTTTATTTACCGTGACATACCGCGAAAGCTTTGCTTAATACTTATTTCTCAGAATCTTTTCATGCACCGTAAATTCATAGAGATCGAGAGAAATGTTTCAGTGGTATTTGTGTTCATGTAGTGTGCAAGTATCAGTATGCATACTGCATGAACACAAATACCACTGAAACATTTAAGACAGGGGAGTGTGTCACTTGTATGTTAAGCGAATGGGGTGTCAATTATTAAAACAGAGGCGTTTTTCGTTGCGGCAGGATCTCTTCACGAAATTTCAGACACCTTTTTTCTTCTCAGGGTATCAAAATATTTTGTTGGTCCCTTCCTGCATAGGGAGAATTGATCATCGCAATAAAATAAGAGAAATCAGAGGTCGTATGGAAAGATTGAGGAGTTCGTTTTTCCTATTCGCTATTCGGGAGTGAAACGGTAGAGAAATAGCTTGAAGGTGGTTCGATGAACCTTGCACCAGACAACTGATTGTGTATTGCTAGCAATCATGAAGATGTAGATGGAGATGCAGAAATTTATTGCATTCGAACTGACAACATGTTCAAGAAATCTGCAGCAAACTGATGTTAAGGTTACTCGCCTGTAATTTGGCGGGTCCGTTCTTTTACCCTTCTAATGTACAGGAATCACCTGCGCTTTTTTGCCATCTATTGGTACTTTACGCTGGGTGATAGATTCGCGATAAGTCCAAGCTTAGTAAGGGCCCAGTACTCTTTGTGATACCGAACTGGGATTCCATTCGGACCTAGGGACTTATGTTTGTAACTGTTACTGTTAATTATCTTCGTCAGGAATTTTATTACTATGTTGTCCGATGGATTTCAGTGAGCAAATTAAGGCTATGTGTGATCAAGAGGATCCTGTCACGAAATCATTCTTTATACCTGAAAGTCACGTTTCAGTAAAAGCGAGCTTAAGTCTACTCGAGACACTCACGGTCGCTGAACTATTTGCGTCTCCGATCGATATCTCTTTCTCTGTAAAGATAGTGTAACAATTCACGTCGAAAAAAATATCGATATAGTCGATGTACTTGACGACCAGATATGTCAGTATACGCTTTCGACACACGTAATATGAAAAAAGCGGTCATGTAGACACTTTATCACAAAAGTTCGACGAATGGGACAATTAGATTTTGTAGTGTGGTTGTGAATTACTACTGAATAATAGTTCACTTTTAATTTCAACTGTAAGCAGACCCCCACTGGAAAATTGTGAATTGTTTATGAGGAGTCAGAATTCTTTACTGTGCTATCTGTCAGGCAGCTGCAAGCAGTTTATGGTATGTGGTGAGTTCGAAGTAGATTTTCTAAAGGATCTGATAGGAAAAATGATCTGGAAACCTGCATACTAAAATTCGATCTCAGTAATTAACTTTCCAACATGGATGGGTAAAGACAGTAGGGATCTAATAGATAATGTTTTCCTTTGTGAAGCTCAAAGCAAGAAAATTGCTGTTTACTCAATAACAAATGCTCTTTCTGATCACGATGCACAGTTAGGCTAAATAACATATTGCCTTAGAGAATGGATACTCCTCAGTGGAAATCAGAATAACTAATGACTTCAGGACAAATGTTTTTAAGACTAGTATACAGGAGGTGACACGGAATGAAATTTATAATGAACCAAATGCTAACATAAAATTTCGTCTATAAAATGATAAATTCATATCATTATTTGAAACTAGCTTTCTCCATAAGCTAACCAGAAAGGACACTAAGCAGCCACGTAAAAAACCGTCAATCACTAGAGAGATTAAAATACCTTGTGAAAGGATAAGGGAAATGTTTCCTTTGGCAAGAAGAAGTAGGTGTACTGAAGTTACTGCGCACTGTAAAAGCTACTCAAAATTACTAAAAAAGGTTTTTAAAAAATCTAGGAACATGCACATAATGCCACAAATCAGTAATTCCAACAACGGAATTAAGGCTATATGGAATATAGTGAAACAAGATACAGGACAATCATCAACAGACGAAGATAGCATGAGAGCAAAAAATGCAAGAGAAATATCATAGCAGTGTGTTGAAAAAGTAAATCTCATAAAATTCAATCATACGAAATGTATCACCAATTTCTCCGTCTGAAATTTAGAAAATTATTCATTCTCTCAAAAATAAAAGCTCAGCTGGTTTTGATGGCGTTTCCAATAGAGTACTAAAGATTTATTACATAATAAGTCCAGTCTTAGCCGAAATATGTAATGCATCACTATCTCTACATTTTTCCAGAGGGACTAAAACATGCTGTTGTTAAGCCCTTCTTTAAGAAGGTAGTAACAGGGATGTCAATAACTACCGTCTTGTGTCACTGTTGACATCCTTTTCCAAAATGTTTGGGAAGGTGATGAATTTTAAAATAGTATTTCACCTTAGCAGCAACAATATCGTCAGCAAATCATTGTTGTGGCTGGTCTACTGAGAATTCCATTTACATGTTCACTCACCAGATTTTACAAGCACTGAAAACAAAATGGCGTCGGTTTGTATTTTCTGCTACTTATTTGATGCATTTGACTGTGTCAATCACAGTATTCTCCTAGATAAATTGAGTTTTGTGGGATTTATGGAACAGCCAACCTACGGATGATGTCATATATACCCAAAAGAATGCCGAAAGTTGTACTTATAATATGAGGACATAATTTTGACTTGGTATAAATTACGTATTGGGTTACCAAAGTCTCAAGCTTAGGTCCACCGTTGTTCCTCGTAACGTAAGCGATCCTCCGTCTAATACACAACAAGCAGAATTATGTCTTTTTGCAGATGACACTCACTAGCATTTTAATCAATTCCAGCATACATCCAGAAGAAGAAGAAATCCTAAACGAAGTTCTTAAAATATAATTTGCTGGTTTTCTGCGAATGATCTCATCCTGAATTTTAAAGTGGCACAACGTATGCAGTTCTGCACATATAGGGGCTCCACACCGAAGATAAGTATAACACATGGTGAGGAAATATTAAATAGGGTGCATACTTCAAAATTCTAATGTATCCATACTGATTAGAATTTAAACTGGAAAAAGCACATTTTGGAACTTCCAAAACAAATTAGCTCTGTCACGTTTGCACTTAGAACAATTGCAAATCTTAAGGAGAGACAAATCAATAAGTTGACACATTCTGCACATTTTCATTCAATAATGTCATGTGGAATAATGTTCTGGGGCAAATCATCTTGAAGAAAAACTTCAGTGCGCTAAAACGTGCTGTAAGAATAACAAGCGGTTTTCATCGACATTCATCTTGTAGACAGATGTTTAAGGAGCCGGCATTTTGAGTACCGTTTCACATTATTTACTCCCTCATGAACCTTTCGTAAGTAATCCAGTTCAGTTCACAAGGAACTACGATGTACATAACTACAATACCAGAAGGAAAAATGATCTTCATAACTCCACCTTCAGTCTACAGGATTTAGTCTTCGTTTTTCGACGTGTTTTGCCAGCTGCCCGTCTATCCCTTGAGTGTTTGGCCGTCTAACTCTGATACTTGAGTGAAATGGCCAAATGTTGCATAATTTTAAAAAAAATCACGGTTACTTTGGTCTAACAACATAACGAAGTATTATTTTGTGTTTGTATGCATATACAAAGCAATAGATGTAAATTTCTCGTGTTTTTTTTGTTTATTACAGATGCATTTAAAAAAAATAGAAGTCATTTACATTTAAAGGCAACAAAATAGATCCATTTTCTATACCTACGTTTTCAAGTGGCCGGCATTTTGAAATGCACTTCATGAAATTTGATTTTCGAGATTCACGTCATACACAATTTAATTATGATAATGCTCATATGTTTAATTTTGATTGCTGACTTATACTTCACTCTCAGTCGTACAAACCGTTCACATGCGCATTCCGGGCAACAATGTTTTGGCCCAGTTTTTTGCTGCATAGACTAATCAATTTCATGGCCAAAAGTTATTTACAGAGTATTCAAAAAGTGGACTTTTGGTTATTGGTAACGACGTCTATGAAAAAATAGTTTTTTGCAGAAACAATGTTGAACATGAGCGTAGGATAAGGCTCCGAGACCGGAAAACCCTTCGTTACATGGCGTATACTGTTCTGTTTTCTCAACTATTCACGTATGTATTTTGTTTTTCTTTTTTTACAGTAACAGTAAAATACAGAAAAAAGATATTCGAAATCTATATTTCTTGGTATTGCGTTGCCGAACGAAAATATTGACGAACAGTGGGTGTTATATTCAAAGTGCTGCTACTCGCATAGGTTCAGTGTGGGCTGTAACCATAGTTTAGCGGCAAAACTTGGCAGATATGATAATGTGTTGACGCGGAACCGATTTACGCTAGAAAAAATTACGTCAAATTTGGCCACAGTTGCAAATCTGGCGCTGTGAATGCAGGAGAGACGTATAGAAATGTTACCAAATGTGATGGATTAGGAACGGGACGTGGGAAGAACAGCTCAAACAAGTGAGGAAGCCATAACGTTCTTTTAATAATTTACCGCTGCTTAAACAAGTTGTTCAATATGAGCACTGGAGACATCGACGAGATGCTACATCTGTAAAACGACTTGATGAACGGATCCGGTGGAATATGAGGAACATGTTCATGTACGCCAGCCTTCATATCATACAGAGACCGAACCCTGGTAAACGGGGTTTTTTAGATATTCCCAGAGCCAAAAGTCACTTTGGTTCATATCAGGCCGCGCACCTGGAAAACCTCTGGAGATAACACGTTCCTGAAAGCTTTCGTTAAGCACATGTTTCATCAGGCTACGGATATGAGGTGTTGCTGCAGCTTGTATGAATACAGTGATTTCCACATAGTTGCGTTCTTACAAAGTAGAAATCACAGGCTGTATGTGCAGATGTCACGGTACACCTGACACTCTCTCTGGGTGTATTCTCTTCGAAGATGAATGAACAGGGAATGAAGGTGCTTGTGATCCACACCATACAGTCACATACGACCTGTGAAATGGCTCTTCGTACAAAACATGCAGTTTAAAAGTAACGCAAATGCTGAAGTTCTATGCATTCTCTGCACCCTGTAGTGTAAAAAGTACCTCGTCACTCAAAAGAACGCCGGCCGCGGTGGTCTAGCGGTTCTAGGCGCTCAGTCCGGAACCGCGGGACTGCTACGGTCGCAGGTTCGAATCCTGCCTCGGGCATGGATATGTGTGATGTCCTTAGGTTAGATAGGTTTAAGTAGTTCTAAGTTCTAGGGGACTGATGACCACAGACGTTAAGTCCCATAGTGCTCAGAGCCTCCAAAGAATATTGCCTGGCCACATATTATCAACATCGACCCGTGCCGTAAACCTAAGAGCAAATTCAGGACATTGTTGCAGATAATGATGTTTCAGTAGCTGCACCGTCTGGATCTTGTACAGGTACTAGTGTAACGTAGACGCAAAACTTCCTGTACTGTTGAGCACAAAATGGACAATTCCCGTGACACTGCATGGGTACTAACATTACCCGTGGCACGTGCTGCATGGTCAGTCACAGCAACAGCAACCTCGTCAATAACTTCCACCAGGGTAGGTAGCCTTCTTCTTCTAGCTGCCGCCGGCCTAGGTGGCCGTGCGGTTGTAGGCGCTACAGTCTGGAACCGCGGGACTGCTACGGTCGCAGGTTCGAATCCAGCCTCGGGCATGGATGTGTGTGATGTCCTTAGGTTAGTTAGGTTTAAGTAGTTCTAAATTACAGGGGACTCATGACCTCAGCTGTTAAGTCCCATAGTGCTCAGATCCATTTGAACCATTTTTTCTAGCTGCCACACCAAGCTCACCCGCGTTTTGGAATTTCATTATCGTCTCCTTTAAACCATTTAATGAGATTGGGCCACACCTCAGATCTTCCAGTCGGCGATACTCTCTCAATGCAGCAATATAACTGCCTTTCACGTAAAACAGTTTCATTAACAGCGCACGGTCCCTTTTCTTGATAACCTAACTGTTCACCCGCGTTATGGCTTATTTAATGACAGTGTGGATGTCTTATTGTCGTACAAACAGCGTACTGCGCCAGTTTTGTACCCGGTGACCACAATTGAAAATAATATTTTTCCGTCGTAAATCGGTTCCGCATTAGCATGTCTACCAAGTTTCACTGCCATACGACAATTATAGTCCACACTGGGCATCTATAAGTAGCTACACTTTAATTACAACCACACGGTACTTATGGTGTGATGGTGGTTTCTGTACATCGAAGGACTGACAACACAGTATTCTTAATAAAGTTTGAACCTCTTACGTACTGACAGTGTTGAGAGAAACGCAGACACAGTGACTTAAATGCGGCGATTTGTGGATATCGCCAGCTCGAGGAAGGCTTAACGCCCCGACCGTGCTCTACGAACTGTACTCGGGCAGAACTACTGTCTCGCCACGCGTGCTCTGCGAATCGAGTTCGGGCTGCCTCCGGCTTCTGCGTCCTTCTGCGTGCTCTGAGAAAAGCACTCGGCGCCGCAGTCGTTAACATTCGGGAGGCTATGCAAAATGTATTTAGAGTTGTTTATCAAGCGCAGTGGTTTTACTACCTACTGTGTAACAGATATTGCTGTCGTATCTGTCCTCTGGAGAAGACAGCGATGATGAGAACTTTAATGGTAGTGGGAGAGAAACGTCAGATGGTGAAGGAAGCGTTGGAGAAGTGCTGACAGTTGTTATACTAAACCGTGATCTGTTAATCGGCACGCAGGTACGTGTAAATTTGCATTTACAGAGACACCACGTGCCAAAATTGGTTTTGCAGTTCTTCCAATTTCGCTTTATATTTTTACATCAGTTTTGAGGATCGTTTGTTATCAATGAAAATTAATGAGATGAACAGATATGTTGAACAATTTGTAAGTTCGCATGTGGATACACCGAAACTACGATCGTATCTGGATAAATGGATGCTAAGCAACAATTGAGAAATGTATTGTTTCTCTCAATGCAATTCAAAAGAGATGGCGCATATGATGACAGACAGAGGGTAATAGAGATTCGTCCGTCTGTAAAAAGATATGTGCATGAAGTATATAACAACTACCATCATCATACCTTAACAAAGGTCTGGCCGAGAAGCCGACAAAATTCTGGTTCTACGTAAAATCGCTAAGCGCTTCTAACGCGTCCATCCTCTCACCAGTCTGTTGTGGCAGTGTAAGACTGAAAACGAAAGCCAAAGTTTAATATCCGCGCTTAAGAAATCGTTCAGGCAGCGTATCGTACAAATACACTCTCGTTCGGCCATTAGTCTTAGATACTGATTTCAATTTAGATGAGCATGTAACTAGGTATTTCTACAACTGTATGTTAAGATTCGTTAATCATCTGTGATATTTTGCTGAGACTGGCGTGTATGTTAGAAATGACCAGTTGGTGTATAAATACGACGTACTATTCGAAGTGAAAGCAGTTTACAACTTCTTCCTTCTAGCCCGAGAGAGGAAGGGGGGGGGGGGGGGAGGGGGATGGAAGGGATGGGGCTTCCATCCCTTTCGATACTTAAATCCTTCTGTGAAACATCTGTGTCCGTAAATCTGCGGTGTTTTCAAGTCTTCGTGTCCGCATGTCTTCGGACACCATCCATTTATGGTGCCGCTGACACGCCAGCTGATCAACGCAGCGCAAGTTGAGAATAAATATTCCGCTTCCCCACATCTTAGTGAGTGATGATGTTGATTCTTTCCTTTCTCTAAGCCTGCGGATGTTGGTCTCAAGAACAATTTCTGATGTTCTGTCAGCATCTTGCGTTACTTTTGTTCGATTTTATACATAACACTGTTGGTGATCGACGTTGTCGTAACTGTCCCATCTCGGTTAGAAAAACAAGTAATCTCCACAACCGCACTTGAAATCTGCCCCGCACAATAGACATATTAATGTACATTCAGTGTGATGAAAGGCGGAACACATAACGCATACTTAGTAGTAGCAACCGTATGCAGAACTATCTTTTGTGAAATCTCAAAACTTGGGACATCTACCTTGAAAGTAATACCAGTTGCCTTCATCCCCCCGCCTCGCCCCCAACCCTGCCCCACACTCTTACAGCTTAAATTCTGGGTACGCTCCTGTAAATAGGCTACACAATAATGATCGATTGTTACCTACTTTTCGGTAAGAAACAATCCGTGTTTCTCCAGAACCGCTCAATAATAACTGTTTGCGATAACTTGTGTTGTTTTCATATTCCATGTGTAGCTATTGAAAAGTGTGCTGCATTTTCGCAAAATTCGGATGAAGACCGATTGATATATCGTTCAAGTAACCAATCATTTTCATTTTGTAGAGCCGAGGTATAATGATGACAATTAGCGACACTACACATGTAGTCATATTTGGCTTGTATTTATTGAGAATTGTTGTGGTGGACCTTAGTGTTGGGACTCGCCTGATGCTGGTCTCCACGCTATCGTGTGTAAGTCACTTCATCTCTGCCTATCTACTGCAATCTACATCCATTTGAACCTGCTTACTGTATTCAAGGCTTGGTCTCACTTACAATTTTTGCACACCACACTTCCTTCGACAAACTGACGTTTCCTTGATGCCTCAGGATGTGCCATATCAATTGATCTATTCTTTTAGGCGAGTTGTTCCACAAATTTCATTTTACCTCCAATTCGATTCAGTATCTCGTTGTTAGTTATTGGACACACCCATCCAGTTTTCATTGGCGCCACACTGTGATAATTACTGTAGAAAATGAAACTTTGTGGAAACGTTTGCAAGGACACGCAGAAGAGGAAAAACGAATAAACCATTGAAAGAAACACATTTTAATTTTCACATGAGAGGGTAACATTTCTTAAATGCGTTCCATGTTTACGTTCCAAGTAACAAATGTTGCTCAGCGTGACGACCATCTGCTTCCACGACAGCGTGTTAATTTGTACGGATGCAGTTTCACAGCTGTTCGCGGCACTTTTCGAAAGTTGTGGCGTGTAATGTCCAGCTATCATGACAGAGCTCGCGGACTGCTTGAACATCGCACATTCCGCACAGAATTCTCAGATATGGCAACAGCAACTTTTTCTACAATTTGGTCTTCGGCCTCTCCCACGAGCAATTCCTAAATGGCCAATTAATTCCAACTTCCGAATCATGTTCTTCAAAGCGGTGCGGAAAAAGGACCTGTCCGTATTCCTTTAATGCGTCGATAGTCGCTAGGAGCTGCAGCAATATTGCTGTTGTTTTGATAAAAAATTTAGTGTGTCTCACTGGCCAGGTGTAAGTCTTTCAATTGGATGCCACTTCGGCGGCTTGCGTGCCCCTAAACCACGAACGGGGGAAACTGAGTCTACAGTTTAACGTGGAATACGAACCACGTGTCGTCTATGGAGACTTCCCAGATCGCTGAGAGGTGAAGACTACTTAAAAACGCAGAATGAAAATCCAAGATCCGTGCGGGATTCGATCCCTCAACATACTGCATTTCACACAAGTGCTTTACAGCTAGACCACCAGGCCGATAAAACAGCATTACCATTAAAGGCGCCTTGCCACGGTTCGTGCGTCTCCGCCCGTCGGAGGTTCGAGTCCTCCCACGGGCATGGGTATGTGTGTTGTCCATACTGTAAGTTAGTTTAAGTTAGATTAAGTTGGTTGGTTGGTTGATTGGTTTTGGGGAAGGAGACCAGACAGCGTGGTCATCGGTCTCATCGGATTAGGGAAGGATGGGGAAGGAAGTCGGCCGTGCTCTTTCAGAGGAACCATCCCGGCATTTGCCTGGAGTGATTTAGGGAAATCACGGAAAACCTAAATCAGGATGGCCGGACGCGGGATTGAACCGTCGTCCTCCCGAATGCGAGTCCAGTGTCTAACCACTGCGCCACCTCGCTCGGTTTAGATTAAGTAGTATGTAAGCCTAGGAACCGATGAGCTCAGCAGTTTGGTCCCACAGGCCATACCACAAATTTCCAATTTCTACTAAATCCCAGCTTACCTTGTCGAAGAACCATGCTGATTGTCTGCAACTGTAATGTACACTGGTACTCCTGTTCCAACCCTACGTCACCGTACCAGTACAGGCCAGACGCCTCATGGCCAGTATGTCACTAACCCTATTAACGCCGTTAATCCTACAATGCACAGACTGAACATCATTCCTATAAAGTTAGGTACCTATATTGTAAATACACTCATGCTCATAAATTAAGGATAATGCTGATACATGGTGAAACAACGCTCTGGTGGGCGGTTTGCGGGTTTAAATCACCTCGAGGTATGGCCATGCGGTGAATTTGACCTTCAGTCGTCGCACGGTGGCGTTGGTAGCAGCCCACATACGCAGAGGTGTGTTGGTGCCTGTCAGAGTACGGTGCAGCGAGCAAGTGTGCAGACGTTTTCAGACCTGCTAAAGCCTGGTGTCAAGAACACAGTACTTGGTAATTGGAACAGTGGTCCCAGGTTATGTTCACGGACGAGTCCACGTATAGTCTGAACAGTGATTCTCGCCAGTTTTCATCTGGCGTGAACCAGGAACCAGATACCCACTCCTTAATGTCCTTGAAAGGGACCTGTATGGAGGTCGTGGTTTGATGATGTGGGGTGGGATTATGACTGGTGCACGTATGTCTTTGACAGAGGAACTGTAACAGGTCTGGTGTGTCGGGACGTCATTTTGCACCAGTATGTCCACCTTTTCGGTGTACAGTGGGTCGCGCCTTCCTCCTGATGGATGATAATGCACTGCCCCACCGAGCTGCCATCGTGGAGGAGTACTTTGAAACAGAAGGTATCAGGCGAATGGCCTGCCTGTTCTCCGGACCTAAACCCCATGGATAATGTCTTGGATGGTCTCGATCGACGTATCGCTGCACGTCTTCAAACCCCTACGACACTTCAGCAGCTCCGACAGGCATTGATGCAAGACTGGGAGGCTATACCCCAGCAACTGCTCGAGCACCTGATCTATAGTACGCCAACCCGTTGTGAGGCCTGTGTACGTGTTCATGGTAATCATATCTGGTATTATGTCGAGGTACATGCGCAGGAACAGTGGCATTTGTAGCACATGTGTTTCGGGACGGTTTTCTCAACTTATCACCAATACCGTGAACTTACAGATCTGTGTCAAGTGTGTTCCCTATGGGCCTATGCTATTAGCGCCAGTTTTGTGTAGTGTCACGTTGTGTGGCACCACATTCTGCAATTATAATTAATTTATGAACATGAGTATAGTTCTCCGTCTACACTGGTTCTCGTAGCGAATGTTTAATTATACCCTGTAGCCACCCTATAATTCCAGAAAAGACTTCATAAGATCCAAACTTGTATTCACTGTTAACAAATTTCTCTTTTTCATAAACGCTTTTTTTTGCTATCGCCAATCTACGATTTATATCCTCTGCATTTCGGCCGTGATCAGTTATTTCGTTTTCCAAACAGCATAACTATTCGACTAATTTTGGTGTTTCACTTCATAATCTAATTCTATCAGTATCGTCGGACGTAATGCGAATACATTCCATTACCCGTGTCTAACTTTCATTGATATCCATCTTATAAATTTGTTTGAAGACATTATCCATGCCGTCCAATTGCACTTCCGAACACTTTGCCATCTCTGACAGAATCACAATGTCTTTGGTAAATCGCTAAGTTTTTTTTCTTCTCCCTGAATTACAGTTACTTCCACTGAGAACAGTAGCCTATTTTCAAAAAAAAATCATTTGAAGACAACAACGGGTATTGATTGATGTCTCATTTTAATTAAACCTCTGTTAATCAGAAAATCTGTATAAAATTATTTACCAGTCGGGCCTCTCAGGCTCGTGTTGAGTAAATTGACATACGTTGACACTATTTTGACTATTAACGACCTTAACTATTGTTTAGGATATATGGTTTATTTTCAGTCTGCACCAAGTGTTTTTATAAATAATACACACATCCAAAAACGTTTTGCATCACCCTCGTTCCCAGAATTCCTGAAAATAGACGTTGCCTTGGGATATTTTATCACAGACACAGACCCTTTAACTGTTCAGAGATGTCCCTAAACCTGCCCAAAGATGTAAAAAACCATGAATGAGCAGCGCCTATTCTATGGATGGGATCCGACACCCCGATCAGTTCCAGTCATTCCACTAAGAAGGACGTATACGGCTCGTGTTGTCTGTAGTTCAACCATGCCTAGGCGGTCAATACCGCGGTTCGTTTACGTCCGCATTGTTACTTTGTGCCAGGAAGGGCTCTCAACGAGGGATGTCCAGGCGTCTCGGAGAGAACCAAAGCGATGTTGTTCGGTCATGGAGGAGATACAGAGAGACAGGAACTGTCATCACATGCCTCGATCACGCAGCCCAAGGGCTACTACTGCAGTGGATGACCGCTACCTACGTATTGTGGCTCGGAGGAACCGTTACAGCAACGCCACCATGTTGAATAATGCTTTTCGTGCAGCCACAGGACGTCGTGTTACGACTCAAACTGTGGGCAAGCGCAACTTCACTCCCGACGTCCATGGCGAGGTCCATCTTTGCAATCACAACACCATGTAGCGCGGTAAAGTTGGACCCAACAACATGCCGAATGGACCACTCAGCATTGGCATCACATTCTCTTCAAGGATGAGTGTCGCATATGTCTTCAGCCAGACAATCGTCGGAGACGTGTCTGGATGCTACCCGGTCAGGCTTAACACCTTAAACACACTGTCTAGCGAATGCAGCTAGGTGGACGTTGCATGCCGTTTTGGGGTGGCATTATGTGGGGCCAACGTATGCCGCTGGTGGTCTCTGTAAGATACTAGAATGCCATCCTCCGACCGATAGTGGAACCATATCGGCAGCATATTGGCGAGGCATTCGTTTTCATGGACGACAACTAGCGCCCCCATCGTGCCCATCTTGTGAATGACTTTCTTCAGGATAACGACATCGCTCGACTAGCGTCACCAGCATGTTCTCCAGGTATGAACCCTATCGAACATGCCTGGGATAGATTGAAAAGGGCGGTTTATGGACGACGTGACCCACCAACAACTGTGAGGGATCTACGCCGAATGGCTGTTGAGGAGTGGGACAATCTGTCCCTGCAGTGCCATGATGAACTTGTGATGAGTACGCCACGACGAATACAGCCATGCATCAGTGCAAGAGGACGTGCTACTGCGTATCAGAGATACCGGTGTGTACAGCAATTTGGACCACCACCTCTGAAGGTTTCGCTGTATGGTGGTACAACATGCAATGTGTGGTTTTCACCTGCAGTGAAAACTGTGGAAATGATGTTTATGTTGATCTCAATTCAAATTTTCTGTAAAGTTTCCGGAACCATCGGAACCGAGGTGATGCAAAACTTTTTTTGATGTATGTATAATTCCTATTATAAATTTGCGTACGGTCTATAGAAAATAGCAGAATGTTCCGAGCATACAGGTATTGTAAATTTCTGCAGGGTCCACAGACAATAGCAGAATCTTCCGATCATACAAATTTAGTGCTCTTGTAACATGTAATACAACTTTTTTCATATTTATTCTCTAAATTATACGCACAGTTTCTCCATTTATTTGCTGGAGGGTTTGCTGCCCTTCCTGAATCCAGTGCCACTAATGAATTAACTGATTTCTTTACCCTAGTGAATTACTTTCTCAAATTGGTGATGACAGCCCAACATTTCATATTCTATCGGTGGTCAGCATTCGTTACAATTACATCTATCATGTTAAAGAAAATCACCAATGGTCAGATCCTTGTTTTTGTCTTCACACTGTAGCATCGTGTCTTCTGATCCATAGTGTCAGAGCCACCTTTTGTGGCATTTATGAAAATTATTCGCATTTCAGAATATGGACAACCATCAGCTGTATAAGAAGGACGGCAATGAAAATGTGTGCCGGGCGAGGATTCGAACGGGGATTGCCGCTTATCGCGATGAGTTGCCTTACCATTAGGCTATCCGAGCACGACTCCCAGCCAGACGCAATCTTCCATACGCCCTCAATCATGAGTCTACAACATATGGAAGTTTGGGGCTGGGAGTCGTGCTCGGAAAGTCTAATGGTAAGGCGACCCCTCGCTTGTCAGAAGGAACATTACATCGTAATGGTGAAAAACAGGCAATGCAATATCGTATTTTGTGGTATTGTATGTCATTATAAATCAAGTTTACTTCATTACTTCTGCTGATGATACCGTTGGTTGGCCATGAAGAAATATAACGACGGTAACAACTTTGTTCTTATTAGGAACATAGGAGTGTGTCATCACATCCGCCTGAAAACAAAATAATGTAGCTGTACTTTAGGTTCTTTAGGTGTCACGTAATCGGTAGGCAGGCCATCTTGGTTTTCCCGGTTAGTACCGACTAGTGCCAGATATTTTGACCTCATATAATGAGCTAAATCGAGAGATGTGCGAAAACTGTCACAGGTGATATTGCATCCAGACTTTCCCGGTTCAGTCACCAGGGTTTTCACAATAGTCTCTCCAAGTCGCACGGCTTTGGTGTCTTCCTCCTTCCCCAAATACACTCTCATCTTTTAGCAGTATATCCGTCATAAACTGCCCCAAGCTTTATCCTGTATCTACCAGATTTTGACGGTATGTATTGTACCAGGTCTTGACGGCATGGACAGCGGCCTCGAAATGGGACCAAATGTTCATCCACGGTCATTTACCATCCTGGAATTCAGGAATCAGTCAGGGCAGTTCCCACATCTCAAAAACTTTTCCCATTGGGGCTTGACACATGTTCACGTTGGGCTGTTGCATCGTCTAAGTGCAACACCCTCAGAATAGCATAGAAGCGATTACCAGACATAGGTCTGTTGTTTCTCTGAATAGTGCTCAACCCTTCTGAACACATTAACACTCCAAAGCTGACTGATGCCTTCCTTTCAGGACTGGTAAACGCCAGGCAGGATCAGAACACAAAGAATCTTTTTCATTTTATGCAGTTCCTTGCTGATCCACATAGGGTAAATGTACCAAAGAGAGCGTAGTCTCAAAGAGAACGCAGTTTTTGTTCCTGGTTCAAATGGTTCAAATGGCTCTGAGCACTATGCGACTTAACTTCTAAGGTCATCAGTCGCCTAGAACTTAGATCTAATTAAACCTAACTAACCTAAGGACATCACACACATCCATGCCCGAGCAGGATTCGAACCTGCGACCGTAGCGGTCGCCCGGCTCCAGACTGTAGCGCCTAGAACCGCACGGCCACTCCGGCCGGCTTTTGTTCCTGGCAGCTGGCTAAACCAGCTCGCCACTGACGTAGTTGTGTTCAGAATGCTAACAGAAACACCCCGAAGAAGTTGGGTGAAGAGATCCCGCATTTACGAAGTGAAACAGATAAGGCCTACTTATCAGGCTTCTTAATGTAAATTGTGGTACTCTGTTGTACAAGTTATTCACAGAAGACACGAGCAATAGCCATTAAGTTTTGGCTGAATTTAGAAAGCCTGGCTTTCAGTCACCCATACAGCATCCACATGTTTTGCAAATGTGACGTGTTGTGGTTTTTCTTTGGATCATTGTTACGTACGATAGCGCGCATATCGCGAACCTAAATAGTGCGTGCGTGCTCTTTAGGACACAACTGCAAATTTATACCATCTTGCTTGTGTAGTGGAGTCTGAAGGATAGGTTTTGTTTCAGAATGACTTCAGACTATGTTCGAAAATCGGACAGGAAGCTCATCTTTACTGAAGTACTGCTCAGTGAGGCCAGACTACAAATGGAAAATGGAGAAAGAAAACTAAACGTTGCCTAATTTAAGGAAAAAAACTGAAATCTGTGAACAGAGAACATAGTTTTTGGGGTGTCCTTGTTAAAGATTCATTACACAAATATACGGAGTATGTTCAAAATATTCCGATTATAGGTTGGGTTTTGTTTACTGAACTGAATTTTAGTGGAACGTTTAAAAAATATTTTCTCAGATTAGCTGGAATGGAAATTAGTAAACCACTTCAGGGATCTTGACGCTACGTTCTATGGGTTCAGCAGGAAGTAGCTCGTGTAGTTGGCGTATGAGTATGCAGAAGCTAACAATTTGGATCACCGCTTCAGTAATGATACAAAGACAACTGGACAGCACTGGGTGCAAGATTTCCTCAAAAGGCACCATTTTCCAGACAAATGCAATGTAGGCAGGAGGATTGGTTTCAACAAATATCAAAATGACAGATTTCGTTAGAAATTTCAATCAGGTAGAGGAACAGAGAAAGCTTCTTGCTTAGCGCATCTATAACATGACAGGTTTATCTTCTGTTTCCAGTAAGTTCCAAAGGTCATAAGACCAAAAAGAAGACTTTTGCTGAGAAGGTTGACTCAGACCAAAGCATTACAGTTGTCTGCGCAATGAATAGTACCGGTTTCTTCATGTCACCAGCCAATCTTCCCACGAAAGAGGATGAAGCATGAGCTCTTCAGAGATGCACCTGGAGGAACTCTCACCATGATCGGAGACAGTGGTTTCATAAACAAGGATCTCTTCGTCGACTGGCCAAATCACTTCAATGACTATCCCAAACCAGCTAAAGAAGAGCCGTGTTCTTTATTCTCGACAATCACATGTCACTTTGTAGTCTCCAAGCTGTTGTCGAGGTCATCACGCAACTTTGCTATCCCCACCGTCACACGCCAATCATAGACGTCAGTCCCTAGACTGTGGGTTCTGTGGATCACTAACAACTGCTTGCGCTTATGCAGCTGAAGCTGACAAATGGATGCACAACCCCCAGGAACTGCAGCTACACTGAGTGACATCTGCTTGCATTTCGTAACGCCTATGAACGAGTTACCACTCTGCAGAAGGCGAAGGATTCCTTCCGTGCAACAGGTATACACCCATGTAAAAGCGATGTGTTTCCGGAGTAGTTTCCTGTAACTGATCGACTCCAAGAAGATCTAATCCAGAATTCTGGAGATACAGAAGAACTTCCATCCCAAGAGACACATCTGAACAGCAACTCCAATGGCCCCCCAGGCAGAAACTCTCCATCCGTGGAAGTGAGAACACAGAAGAAACAGCAGTGTCTCCAGCAGAAATCTTGCCTTTACCGATAGCTAAAGAAACAATAACGATCACAGGTCATGGCATCCTCTCCAAAGAAAAATCGTATTTTGGAGAGAAATATCAACAGAAATGTCGTACTGTCGTATAGACCTAATACCGGGGAGGCACCCTGTTCTATAAGGAACCTTTCTTCTGAAGAGGCAACCCGTTCCACTCGGATTAGGCTTACTGCACCTGAAGAAACAGCAAACAGTTCGGCTATTTTCTGTTCACGATGTAGAAATCAGTAGGAGGAGCCGATTCTTGGTGGCATGAACAATGCTCTTCATTTGACGGTGGTATTGCGTGCTCTTTCGACATGTTTTGTGTACCCTTAAGCGTAGGTGAACGAAAGAGGGCGCATTTTCCATTTTTTTAAAAAAAGTTTAATGAAAGTATTACCACTCTGCTGCTGTTGTTTATTGAATACGTAGACACTGTGATAATAAATAGAAATCTAAAATGATTTTATTTTCCTCCTCAGGTATTTAAGTTATTCCTTAACTGCGCCCTCTTAACTGTGGTTCCCCTACACACTTTCTCCGTGAGGGATACACGAAAGAACAACATAAAACAAGACTCTTCATTACCGCGGCTGCTAATCGAGTACGTTGTGGATTCCTGATCTTCTCTCAATACGCCCAATTTGCTCTGCCTCCCAAAAATTCCAGCCTGAAGGACTGTAGCTCATGTTTCATTCCCATTGCGAGAAAACAATAATCAATAATTTCTTCCACAATAATATTTATTTAACAGTTCGTTATGAAACGGTTCTCTCCTTCTTAGGTCATTGGCAGAGAACTTACGACTCAAGTCCTCTGACGATGGCCTAAAAACAAGAAAGTCGGTTCATAGCGACCTGTTAAATAAATATTATTGTAGAACAGTGAAATGTGTATTTAAGTTATTAATATGCCTACGCTCCTCCAAGAGCCGGCGCAATATTCCAAAATATTAGAAAACAGTAAATTACACAACAGAATTTGCTCTAAATTGTTCTTCTCCTTGTTCGTAAAGGAGTTCTTCATGATCATCATCATCGTGTTGTTTTGAGTTTTCAGCGATGTCGACGTCTACTTCACCTCCATCATCGCTGGAAAATTCAGATTCACATTCAGTAGATGGGTTTTGAGAATCAGAAGACGGCTACAGGAATTGCCGTATCTCCTCGTCTGATAGTCCTCATCTCCATAACATTTTCATATTGTAGGACAGACAACTGTTATAAAATAATGGACCAAAATAAACAAGTGTTATTAAACACTGGAAGAATAACAACGTGAGTCACCAATAGCAAAAGACATAACAGACGCTGTTCAGACAGACATCTGTTTGTTTAAAAACTGGTTCTAACCGCATTGGCTTCCGTAGTGATGGGAACAACTGGAGTGGAAAACAACCGATACATTGGTTTGTTGAAAAGCAATAGACTCATTCGGTTGTAGTTATATCTATTCTTGAATTATTGATTCATTCTTTTGAGTGAAAGTGGTCTGTGGGAGCAATAAATTGAAAACAACCGATTCAGTTATTTGGGGTACTCATGCCTTCTTTTGAGTGAAACCAGCATGTGGTAGCAACAGAATGAAAACAACCGTGTCTGTCGGTTGTAGTTTTAGCTATCAGGTGAATTATTATTCACGTATTTTTTTCGAGTGAAAGCAGTCAGTGGTAGCAATGGAAAGAAAAGTTTGGACAACGTTGTAGCTTTGCTTATTGCCTGAATGACTCATTTTTTCTTTTAAAGTGAAAACAATCAGTAGGTTTTCTGTCGCCTGAACCATGTGTTCATTCTTTCAACTGAAACCACTCTTTAGTGCTTTAGATGACAGAGCTATTCATTCGTTCTTCTGAGCGAAATCAGCCTGCAATAATGAAATTAGCTGATCTAAAGCAGTGCTACATTATACTGACATAGGGGAGACGTATCTCAGGGGTATGCCAAAGTTAAAATAAGCAGTATACATGTTCTTTTAATTATGTACTGAATTGAGTAATTTTTGTTTTCATCATTTAAATCTGATTCATGTGTTGATGCTGATTAAATTGTTTCAGTTGCAATTACCGCGTAACTAATGAATCTGACGTAGGGCCTTAGTAGGCCTGTCATCAATTGCCTAACCGTGACAAAAAACTTCAAAAACCTCGAAAATCCAGGTCAAATTGGATTATTTTCCCGGACACAAAACGTTGGTCGATGACCACGATGTTGCGCGGAGAACGAGGACATGAGAAGGGGAACGTTTTCTCGCTTGCGTCTCAGTGTCGATACTGTTGGCTGGCGCGCGTCTCCATTCGACCAACAAATATAAATTACACATGAGAGTGAGAAGGATTCGTGAAAGCACATTATAACGACGTTCATATTCAGACATAGTACTAATTTGAAGTAACGTAATATGAAAGTAAATGAAATCCGTTTTGTACAGCTCGGTGAGTAGAAAGCAAATGACATGTAAGATATTCAGTTGTCTGGCGGGCGTGGAGGTGTATACGATGGCCCATTGTCGGCGGCTTGTCATTGTCGGTGGCTTCTCTTTGTCTCAATAAAGAAATATGGAAAATAGAGGCTGTTCCAAAACTGCCTTTAAACCTTTGATCACATATATTTCAGAAATGGGGATAGGTAGAAAAGCGGTTTGCGGCATAATGTTCATACGTACCTAACGTTCTAGAAGCCGCTTAACAGAGTTCATTAAATTAATGTGACCAAATTTTCTGGAGGCAAGTTCGGGACACATGAAAAACATACCTAACGTTCTAGTAGCCGTTTAACAGAGTTCATTAAGTTAATGTGACCAAATTTTCTAGAGGCAAATTCGGGACACATGAAAAACTTCTGATATTGCAAAAAAAAGGGCATTAACGGAATGTAGGAAATGCAAATTTTCGCTTTAATTTGTTATAAGAAGTACATTAATTTATATTTTATTAGTACCTTGTAAGATGAAGGAGTGAGAGCAGACTTACAGTATTCAACACTGTTGTAAATTTTATTCAGCATGACTGTATTTTTCAACAGCATTATAAAAACATTCAGCTCAAATTTCATCATAATTCACTCTGTCGTTAACATTTCTTTCATAGTTTCTGCAATAAACTGTGTGTTGTCACTGCTCCATACATTACTCATTTGAGAAACTACCCTTTCGGTAACAAGTGAAATGAACATATAATTCGGGATAAATCGTTTCGTAATTGTTAAATCCAGGACAAATAGAGGTCCAGAATTACTTTCGAAAAAAATCGGGTCAGAGCTAAGAAAATCGTGAATGTCACGAAACAGGGGGGCGACAGGACGGTTGGTCAGTTCCGATGTGGGTGCCATGTGTAGCACGCAGGTTATCTTAGCAGTGTACCAGTTCCATGTCCGGCGTAGAATGTCCCCATTAAAGTGTACTGATGGTGTTCTCATATGATCTGTCAGTTCGTGCAAGTCCTGCCCGAAGAAAAAAGAAAAAGAAAAGTAATGGGGTTCAGCAGAACCTGGTGCCAGATCTGGTCCATACCAACCATTCCACACATTATGCCAACTGCTGAAGCGTGGCCAGTCAGTAAGTAATATGGGAAAATAGAAAAAAGTGAGCTTAATGTGTGTGTGTGAACATTATGCCGCAAACCACACCTTTCTACCTATTCTCATTTCTAAAACATACGTGATTAAAGCTGTAAAACTCATTTTGGAACATACTGTTTGTATAGGAGAGCGTCTAAGCATGCTTGCCGCTGCGTTTTTGACTAAAACATAGAAACTATTTATGGTTCGCTCCTCCTTTAATGAATTCGAACTAAGGTTTATTGCAAGCTATTTCCAATAAGTCTAAGTTCCACAGACACGAAAAATGGTCCAGTTTTTCTATGGACGGTTGCATAAAAATCTCTCCAGTACATCTCTGGACGCCTTCAAAATTAGGACCAATCCGGGGAAATCAGGACGTAGGTCTATTGCAGCCCTAATTGGGCATGAAAAGATGAGTGCAATGGTTCCCTTAATGATATATGAAGAAGAAAGGAATCTTGCCTCTTTTTAGCTACAGTTTGCATTCCGTTTTATATAGACAATGTGTGATGATGTCCACAGATGCAAAATCATTTGAATATTCGGCCATTTATTTGCGAGGAAGGTAAATAGCTCGTACAGAAAATTACGAGGCCTGCTATATAAGTACACCCGACGTTTTCAGTTTTGCAGGTAGTGTTATAAGTATCAAGAACTTAGAAACACATATTATCAGGAGTATCTATATGATAATACTATGCAAGCTTTCACGGCTGGTACTGACATCACTTAAGTCTTTCGGGCTTTTAGGCCGTGGTCGATGTATAAACTTTTCTCTCAAAGTTTCCTCTCTGACTGTAGAAGACATCTTCAGAAGTAAAATGGCGAACTGCAACCGTAACTAGAGCGAGCGCCAAATACTTAGGTAGTGCAGAGGGCACCACGGTCTATCTGTTTATTGAGAACTTTGAACATCAGGCGTTGCAGACTGCAATAAAAAGACCAGCCAGGTGGTACCGCTATCTCGATGGTACTTTCGTAGTATGGACACAGGTGTTGAGAAACTGGATGTCTTCATTTTACATCAGTCTGAAAATACTATGAATAACGATCAGCTGAATTTCTTGGATGTGCATTTTATCAAGCGAGCGGACGGGACGTTGGGCCATAGAGTATACAGAAAAGCCACGCACAGTGACCGTTACCTGTATAAAGATTCTAACCACCCTTCCAGACAAAAAAGAGGGGTGATTAAAGCCTTGGTAAGTAGTGCGCACAAAATCTGTGAACCGACTTACATAAAGGATGAGCTTGAACATCTACGATCGACGTTCAAGAAGAATGGTTATTCTGAGAAGGAGAAAGATGGAGCCCTTCGCCAAAGGGAGAGAATCAGGACCGATGAAGAACGAAGGCCGCCCAAGGGGAAAGTTTTCCTTCCGTTGATCAGTACGATTGCAGACCGCACTGGGAAACGTGTTGAGCAAGTACGGTGTGGAAACTACCTTCAGTCTCACCAGGAAGATAAACGAATATTTAAGATCGGCAAAAGATATACGACATCGTTTGACTATACCGGGTGTATATTAAGTTCCTTGTAGTCGTGAATTGGTTTATGTTGGTAACACGAAAAGAAGTGTTAGCACCCGTCTCGTTGAACATAAGAGGAACTGCCGCCTATGACGTAGGAAAATCAGCCGTAGCGCAACGTCTTTACCAAGAGGGTGATCACGAAATAAAATTCACTGAAATGAGTGTCATTTTCATGTTCGTTTGTATAAAGAGGCTATTGAGATATGTAAACACCATAATAATTTTAACAGAAAAGAGGAACGTGTTAAATTAGACAAAATCTGGAAGTGAACATTGCAACGTAAGAATGACGATTGACTACTTTCAATCGAGAATGTTGACAATAGCCGGCAGTTGTGGCCGAGTGGTTCTAGGCGCTTTAGTCCAGAACAGCACTGCTATTACGGTCGCAGGTTCGAATCCTGCCTCGGGCATGGATGTGTGTGCTGTCCTTAGGTTGGTTAGCTTTAAGTAGTTTTAAGTCTAGGGGACTGATGACCTCAGATGTTAAGTTCCATAGAGCTCACAGCCATTTTAACCATTTGTTGACATTAGAAGGGATAATTTCGTAGCCAACGTCACGTGATAGATTGTAGTGCCCTCTACAATGCCCTTATAATCGGTGCTCCCTCGAGTTCTGGTTGAAGTTGGCCATTTTATCTCTGAGGATGTGTCCCACATTCGGAGAGGAAAGTTAGGAGAAACTTTTATACATCGACCACGGCCTAAAAACCTGGAAGTTTTTTGTGATGTCTGGATGACTTGTGGAATCTGTATAGAGCTATGAGAAGTTATTTGATATTTATTAGTCCTTTTTAAAACCGTTTTATATTAAAAAAATTCTCTATTTAGATAGTTATTTTCTGTTTTTTAGTCTTGTATGTGTGAAACTTTTCAAATGACTTAAAACAGTCTGATGAGATTACAACAGCCGTGTGACGCAAACTTCGGGTTTATTTCAGTTTCTCTCCAGCTGAATCATCCTATATATTTTTTCCTCATATGTACACCTCACGAAAAGGCCGCGAATGTAAAAATGAGAGAGAATCGAGCTTACAGGGAAGCTTAGCATCAATCGTTCTTAACTTTGAAACGTTCGCGACTGGAACAGGTAAACAAATAAATAGCAGTGGTACACCAAGTACCTACTCTCCGCCACACGCCAAAAGAGAAGGCGAGTTAATAATACATTGTCGTCCAGTTCTGAGCTAAGTTAAAAGTTTCAAGTCTGTAGCTTATCGGGAAATTAGTTTAAAATGAAATGCAAAATCTGTACCGGACAGATCGGCAGACAGACTGTAAAACAAAATACCCTCCGCCACACACCAGACTCGAAAGTGAGTTAATATTGGAGTGTCATCCAGTTCTTACAGCAAGTACCTACTCTCCGCCATACGCCAGAAAAGAAAGCGACTTAATATTGCATTGTCTAGGTTAAGTTGAAAGTTTCAAGTCTTTAGCTTATAGGTAAGTTAGTTTAAAATCAATTGCAAAATTTGTACCGAACGGACAGACAGACAGACCGAAAAATGAAGTAACCACGACCACATACCAGACCCGAAAGCGAGTTAATATTACACAGTCATCCAGTTCTGAGCTACTTTGAAAGATTCAAGTGTCTAGCTTATCGGGAAGCTAGTTTAAAATCAATCGCAAAATTTGTAAGGAGAGAAAACAGACGAGAAATTGACCTAGTGTTAAAAAGTGATTGTTAATTTATATATACACAAATCTAACGCGCAGTACGAGATATTAAACTTTTAAAACCAACAGAACACTGATATTTAATATCAGAAGTTGGGAAATTTCGTATTTCCTGTAGTAAGTGCAAACATGTTATATACAGTTTATTTTCAGAAATATACTTTTCATTCACATCTCCTTGAATTAAGATACTCTACAAAAGTTGTCAACCACAGACATGGTTCACGTATAACCGAAAAGGCTGAAAGAGATGTAAGTAAAATCACAAACTCGGCGAGTGCTTGAAAACATTCATATAACTCCTAAGCAACGAAAAGTGTGAGGTCATCCACGTGAGTGCTAAAAGGATCTCGTTAAACTTCGGTTACACGATAAATCAGTCTAATCTGAAAGCCGTAAATTCAACTAAATACCTAGCTATTGTAATTACGAACAATTAAATTGGAAGGAACACATAGAAAATGTTGTGGGGAAGGCTAACCAAAGACTGCGTTTTATTGGCAGGACACTTAGAAAATGTAACAGACCTACTAAGGAGACTGTCTACACTACGCATCTCCGTCCTCTGCTAGAATACTGCTGCGCGGTGTGGGATCCTTACCAGATAGGACTGACGGAGTACATCGAAAAAAAAAAAAAGTAAGGACACGTTCTGTATTATCGCGAAATATGAGAGAGTGTGTTACAGAAATGATACAGGATTTGGGCTGGACATCATTAAAAGAAAGACGTTTTTCGTTGCGATCGAATCTTCTCGTGAAATTCCAAACACTAACTTTCTCCTCCGAATGCGAAAATATTTTGTTGACATAGATCTACACAGGGAGGAACGATCACCACGATAAAATAAGGGAAATCAGAGCTCGTACGGAAAGGTATAGGTGTTCACTCTTTCCGCGCGCTATACGAGATTGGAGTAATAGAGAATTGTGAAGGTGGTTATATGAACTCTCTGCCAGGCACTTAAGTGAGATTTGCAGAGTATCCACGTAGATGTAGATGAACCGATGGACACTCGTTTGAGTCGGTTGTGTCACACTGAGTAAAACCACTCAAACGCGGTGTGTGAGTGAAAGCATCCATACAGCTGACATGGCCGCAGGGACTGTATCATGTACGGGGTGCCGAGCGGTTCTAGGCGCTACAGTCTGGAACCGAACGACCGCTACGGTCGCAGGTTCGAATCCTGCCTCGGGGCCGGCCGGAGTGGCCGAGCGGTTCTAGGCGCTGCCTCGGGCATGGATGTGTGTGATGTCCTTAGTTAGATTTTAAGTACTTCTAAGTTCTAGGGGACTGATGACCTCAGAAGTTAAGTCCCATAGTGCTCAGAGCCATTTGAACAATTTGAAACCAGAACGGTCACCCATCCCAGTGCTTGCCAAGGCCGACAGCGCTTAAATTCGAAAGTAAGATAGGGCATTTAGAGGGAGGATGCAGATAGCTACTGAGAATAAGGGAGTATTTCGGTAGGATTCCGAGCAAGGCGGCGTCAGCGGCAGCCCCGCGGACCAACAAGCAGACAGTGAGTGACCTTAGCGCGGGCGGCAGCGATTTTGCCGGGCGTCGGCTCCGACATTCTCGCGGCGGCGTTTCTGCGGCCGAATCTGCTTTATGTGTGCTGCGCCGCTCCTTTATTTGTGACCGTTCCCGGGGCCAGCCGGCGTCTTCGTTTTTCTTCATTAGGGAGCTCGCTTTATTAACTCCCACCGTGGCACGACTCGGCTATTAAAGAGGACGGTATGTCTGTCCCCAGCCGCCAGTGCAGTTCGTGGAAGCTCGGCCCGGCTTGCATATCTTTCGTTTCTTCGCCCGGAACGACATCCTTGCCCCGTTTTTACGGGCGCCGTTTTTGCGCCGCGCGGTGCTGCGCGACCGGCGGCTCGCGGCCGGCCGGAGCGTGGCCCCTCCCCGCGGCGCACCCATTGGCTAATTCGGCGGCGCGGCGCGCACCAATCATAATGCATAATGACCGGCCGCCTAATTCCGTCTCCCACCACGCGGCGCACTGCGAGCACCGGACGGCAGCTCGCGACACCTCCGACAAAAAACGAACTAAACAGCTACTAGGCGCTTCGTAAAAGCGTTTTTTTGCTGTTGACTACACCTGAGTGGGCCAATACTAAACGGCATCAAGGCTTGTTAATTTAGACACCATTTCTGAGTCGGCGTTGTCTTTATCGTGACTGTTACTATACGACAAATATTATTTGACAAGGTCAGTAACGTGAAACATTACCGTCAAATATTTTAGGAAATTAATTTTACTTTCGACAAAAAGTGATTAGGAAGTTTCGTAATGTGCGACTGTTTCGCTGTGTAGTTACTGGTCAGAACCTTTATATTTATTTATTTATTCGTGTCAGAAGCATTTACGATGTATAAAATAACGTACAATATTTACATCTCGTGTGAATATATATGTTGTTCTATATGGCTATGAGACATGGAGTATCCGGAAACAGAACTTCCATAAGCTCCTTGTTTTTGAGAGAAAAGTGCTTCGGAAGATCTTCTTCGGTCCGGTTCTGGATGCAGATACAAGGGAATGGAGGATCAGATACAACCAAGAGCTCGAGGAACTTTACCAGCAGGCCAACATAGCAGGAACTGTCAAAGCCAAACGAATGCAGTGGGCCGGACATGTGGCCCGGATGGAGGATCACAGATGGCCTCGGAAGCTCCTGGATTTCACACCTACAGGAAGGAGACCGCCAGGGAGACCCAAGAAGCGTTGGAGGGATGGACTCCATGAAGAGTTAAACCAAGTGTCAATAGATGTGGACGAATGGCGGATAGCAGCAATGGACAGAATACAGTGGAGGAGGAAACTTGTAGATGCGTGCGGTCCACTGGGCCTGATCACGTAGTAGTAGTAGTAGTGAATATATATTTACAACAAAATTATTATTTACGCTTTTGCCGCCCAGAAGTTAGCGACCTCTATTGCATTTGGCGTTGCATGTAGCAGGTCTTGTGTTGTGCATGTTGCTGGACATTGGGTACACTGGAGCAGGTGGAAGGCCGTCTGCGTTGCTCCACACTCACAGAGTGGCGGCTCCTCTAGGAAACCCCATTTAGTCAGATTGCTCTCACATTTCGTGACACCCGGGCGTAGTGTGTTGAGCGATCGCCATGTACTCCAATTCTCTGTGTAGCCTGGTGGTAGTCTTTCGCCTGGTGTAATCCATCCCACACTACTGGCAAGCATTGGACGGCATAGTTCGATTCGACATTGCTGTGGTGCCCAACTAGAGTCTAGGCAGATCTGAGGCGGCTCTTTCTGGAATTTTGTCGTGGGTTTGCTGGTTGATAGCCATACAGGGGGTGAGCTTCAGAAGTTTCTGATTCTTTTTTCTTACTTTTTGCTGCTACCTCTCGGCGGATGTCGGGGGTGTGCAATTCCCGCGAGGCCAGTTTATCCCGAGGAGTAGGCTTCAGGCACCCGGTGATGATACGACAAGCATCATTAAGAGCGGCGGCTACTGTTTTGGCATGGCAAGAAGAATTGAACCACACTGGGCTTGCGTATTCTCCGGCAGAGTAACACAAAGCAAGGAAAGAGGTTCTCACAGTGCTGGCGTGTGCTCCCCACTTTGTGCCTGTTAGCTTTCTGATGATATTATTTCTGGCTGCCACTTTTTGCTTGGTATTTAGGCAGTGCCCTTTATATGTTAATGCACGGTCAAGGGTGACTCCTAGGTATTTGGGATACGTACAGCGTTCTAGTGATGTTTCTTCCCAGGTGATTTTTAGGGCTCTAGATGCCTGCCGATTTTTAGGATGGAAAGCGCAAGTCTGTGTTTTTCAAAGATTTGGTCTCAACTGTTTTTCCCTGTAGTAAGCCGACAGTTCTCTCAATGCTTTGGACAGATTCTCTTACAGTTTAAAAGAGCGGACTTGGGCGGTGATAGCACAATCATCTGCATAGCTGAAGCTCTGTGTTCCTTCAGGTAGTGGTTGATCATTTATGTAGATGTTAAACAAAGCTGGAGCAAGCACACTTCCCTGGGATAATCCGTTTTTCTGTGATCTCCATCTGCTTCTCTTGCCCTGGAATTCAAGAAAAAATCTTCTGTTTTCAAGGAGATTCCTTGTGAAACAGGTTAGCTGGAAGTCTCTAGTGGCATTGTACAGCTTCATAAGAAGTCTTCTATGATTAACTGTGTCATAAGCTGCTATTAAATCTATAAATACAGCTCCTGTGCTCTCTTCTCTGTCAAAACCATCTGCGATGTGCTGTGTTAGGGTACTTCCAGTACTAATATCTGACCCCTCGTTCCCCGCACCATTCGTGAATGACGAGGGCTATTCGGAAAGTAAGGTCCGATCCGTCGCGAAATGAAAACCACAGTGAAAATCAAGAATATTTTATTCGACAGTTAGCTACAACTTCCAATCATTACTCTACATAGTTGCCCCTCCGACTGAAACAGCTGTTGTAACGTTGTAGCAATTTTCCTACATCCTCGTCACAGACGCAGCCCACCTGTGGTTTCTGCCTATTCTCTAAGCTGATCTGCAGTCTCCCCTCTGCGCCAAAATGTTTTCACAGCCAGCGGTTCATGTGATGAAAATCAGAGGGAGACAAGTCCGGGCTTTATAGCGGGTGATCAAACACTTCCCATCGAAAACGTAGCTGGAGCGTCCTCATTGCGCTTGCAGTGTGTTATTATGAAGAAGGAAATCCATGATATTTAAGTTCTGCGGCAGGCTTGAAATCAGACGAAGTCTCTCGCAGACGCTCGTAGTTGGCGGGAAACACTGTTTCCTAGTCATCTTTACTAGTTCAGTGTGCGCTCAGAACCGAAAAGACTAGAGTGACGCGACCGATAGGCATAGTAAGACGCTTCCTAACACGTCTCTGTACAGCTTCATCGGATTTTCACTGTGGTTTCCACTTTGCGATCGATCGGGCCTTACTTTCCAAACAGCCCTCGTAGGAAGAATTGTTGTCGATAAACCTCCGTAGTAGCTACAATTTCTCGAATTTTCTCGTTGGGGTCTCATTTCGCGAGACGCGGAGTGCTCCTCGGAATTTCAATAGCAAACATCTTCGTGATACACAACGCCTCTCTTGTAGCGTCTGCCATTGGTGTCTGTTGAGCATCTCCGTGAAGCTCTCGCGCCGACTGGACGATCCCGAGACGAAACACGCCGCTCTTCATTGGATTTTCTCTATCTCTTCTATTAGTGCCACCTGGTAAGGATCACGGACTGATCGAACAGTACTGAAAAGTTAGTCGAAACGAGCGCCTTGTAAGCCACTTCCTTCGTAGATGAGTTACATTTTGTAAGTAGGCTGTTTAGGTTTTTATGTTGGTAACGCCACGTAGCGCCCTCTATGAAAATCGCTGACTGCACTGTGTGCAGTCTGTGGCTGGTTGGACTCATTGTTGGAATATTCGTTAGTGTAGTGTTGGGCAGTTGGCTGTTAACAGCGCGTAGCGTTGGGCTGTTGGAGGTGAGCCGCCAGCAGTGGTGGATGTGGAGAGAGACATGCTGGAGTTTTGAGAAGTTACTATGAGCGGACGATCTGGATGTGTGATCGTCAGAAAAAGGAAATTCGTAAGACTGGAGGTCATGAACTGATATATATATACCGTATTACGTCTTTTTAACACTATTAAGGTAAATACATTGTTTGTTCTCTATCAAAATCTTTCATTTGCTAACTATGCTTATCAGTAGTTAGTGCCTTCAGTAGTTAGAAACTTTTATTTAGCTGGCAGTATAGGCGCTCGCTGTATTGCAGTGTGAGGTAAGTGATTCATGAAAGGTAAAGGTTGTTAGTCAGGGCCATTCTTTTGTAGGGATTATTGGAAGTCAGATTGCGTTGAGCTGAAATATTGTATGTCAGTTTAGTGGTGATCAAAATAAGTAAAGAGAGAACTGTCTGAGCACGTTCAGTTTTACTCAGCTGTCTGAAAATCAAATAACGTAAGAGCTTTTCCAGCACTGTCATTCTTTACATACAAAGGGGAAGTTTTAATTTCCTTAAGATTCTTGCTATGAATCTCAGCCTCGGATCCTCCCTTCCTACAATTTCTTTTATGTGGTCATTTCGCTTAAGGTCGCTCCAGATGTTTGCTCCTAGATACTTTACAGTAGTTACTGCTTCCAGCAATTTGTCACCAATAGTGAAATTCAACAGTAACGGATTTCTTTTCCTATGTACACGAATTATGTTACATTCATAGGCAGTCCAGTGAAGGAGTCCCTGGTTCCAAAATTAAACATGTCGAAAAGTAATATCGATACGTGAGTATAACAAAAGCTACGTTTATTTTGAAAGCTGTAAGAATGTTATGCAGAATTTATACAGAAGTGTCGAAATATTTCGAAAGCTGCCAACACTTGACGCTGAACCCTGTACAACTCGTGCAGTATCAGCGTGCATAATTAAACTCATCCTCTGCAAGCAATCTTTGCAATCACATTACAATCTTTTCAAAATGTCCAACACTCGAGGCTACGGAGGTGGCGCAAACGAAAACTGAAATTTGCGATCACACTCCTCATTGTCGGGACAGTAATGGATTGGGATGCGAGACGGATAGACGATTGAAGCTTGTCCGGTGCGCTGGGATGATTTCCGGTAGTCAGCCTATCAACGTGACCCACAACAAATAGTCACAAGGGGCCAGATCGGGCGAATATGAACGTCACTCCAGCCCTGCGCCAGTAAATTTGCAATAATATAACGCAGTGATTCTATTCCCGAAGTATTCATCAAGAAAGCGAAACAACTGTTCGATCCGATGTGATTTAGCTCCATCTTGCATGAACCACTCTCACCAGTAATCATTTCGCGCATGAAAAAAGGTCCAATAATATCTCTGCTGCATACCGCAGCCCTGACAGTAACTATGGTAGAATACAATGAAATTACAATTAAATCAATACCATTAGCTGCTGACGGCGTTGATATACATCAACGGGGACAGTTGAAAATGTGTGCCCCGACCGGGACTCGAACCCGGGATCTCCTCCTCACATGGTAGAAGCTCTACCCATATTTTTTTTTTGTTTGGTCGTTGCGGACGTCACATGACATCCGTTAAAGTTCGTTTGTTGATCCTTCCACTCAGTTTTTTATTACAGAGGCCAAGAAGCTCTCTGACCGAACACGCTGAGTTACCGTGCCGGCTAATCCATCTGAGCCACCGAGGGCACTGAGGATAGTGTGACTCCAGGGACTTATCGCCGGCACGCTCCCCGTGAGAGCCACATTCTCAACTTATAGTCCACACAATACATTCGTAGTGCCCCTGCCATTATTCCCATTACTCACGGCAGACAATCCACCGAGTCCCGTAAGAGTTTAGGCAATTCGTGTGCATCCGCACTTAAGAAGGTTAATGGCCAGTTAGCCTTAACGATATGAAGATAGCATCTGTTCTTTCGGACATATCCTAAAGAATAGAAGCCATCTTCATATGGCAGAATATAGTGGTTTGACTTCACGAATCCAAAGTGTGGCTTTTCGGAACCCCAAAATCGCCATTTCTGATTATTCACAACTCCATTCAGGTGGAAGTCTGTTTCACCTGTGAACCAGGTGCACCCAACATCAAATCCATCATTATTAACCATTGTGGCAATCTAGTTCTTGAAGTAGGCGTAAGCACTCTGTCGCACAGCTCGTACAGGTATGGCCTGGTAGATTTTGAATGGAAATTAGTGTAGAATCTGTCTCACTATATTCTGCATGCTGGAACAGTTCAAACCAGTCTTCATTGCAGTTCTTCGCACGGATTTCATTGGATTTTGGCTAATAATAACTGTGGCGACATTTCAGAAGAACGGCAGATGGCCTGGGGCCAACATTTCCTGCCAGATCATCAGCCACACCGCCTGGTCGTTGGAATTTGGTGAAGAGTTTGCAAACGATTTCCGCATCGGATCCTTTTTGAGCATTAAACCATCGTCATTTTCTTGAGACCTTATTCCCGCGGTGATGCGGGGTCGGCCTGGTCACTATTGACTTGGCAGTGTTAGTTGCAGAGAACGGCCGGATCCCTGAGCTGCTGGCTCCCTGAACCCCCGGGATGGAATTTGTGTACCCCAACTGTCTGCGTCTAGTATAAGGCATGGAATAGTGCGAAAGGGTTTCAAAAGTCTGCGAGTCGTGTAACTGAGGCGAAAAGAAGGGGTCCAGCCCGGTATTCGCCTAGCGGGATGTGGAAAACCGCCTAAAAACCACATCCGCCGGGCGGATTCGATCCAGGGCCGGCGCGCCTCCCGAGTCCAGGAAGCAGCGCAGTAGCGCTCTCGGCTACCCTGGCGGGTTCTTTTTGAACATTAAATCGTGTTTGAAAACTGCCAGTTGTGGACGTAGGACTGCGTTCTATCCTGTGCCTATATGAGCACCAGAAAAACACGCTGTTTAATGAAATATGTAATTTCAAACTCTTCCTTCGCTACGCCGAACTATTTTTACATTTCATCGATGGCACTGGTCGCTCTGAGTTGCGGGGAAATATTTTTAGGGGCTCTACATTGCTAATACACCACAGTCTGTTAGCAACTATTTCGAAAATTCGGTATAAAATTATTATGGGTATCACAATAAACATCGCTGTTACTTTATGTGACATTTGATTTTGAAATGAGGAGCTCCTTCGCTGGACCGCCCCGTATTTTACGTCCAGCGTCACCTGCCAGTACCTGGACCGTTCGACAATCCTCTGCAGAACTTGCAGCAATTCGCTAAAGACTTCTGACAGTCCTACCTTCAAAGAAATAACTGCATCATCTGTGAACAATCTTAAATTGCTTCTGACACTTTCTACTAGATCATTTGCATACATTGTAAACAGTAGTGGTCCTGTTACACATTCTCGTGGTACTCCTGAAATTCTGTGCTAAAGAGCGATGTGTCGAGTTCTATCCGCAGGGAATTCTTGAATCCAGTCACAAACCTGGTCCGATAGTCGTATGTGTTTCACTAAACGGCAGAGAGCTACTATATCAAATGCCTTCCTGAATTCAGACAGCACGGCACCAACACGAGCGCGATGATGTGGCTTAAATTTTTTTTGGATTCGTATTATGTATTGTAATGACAGACTGATACGTCAGGCTGTTGTTGTTTCATATTGAAAGGTGAAAATTTAGCGACACGAACAAATTCAATGCAAATTCTTAGATGTCGTGACACACTGAACCATTTCGTAACTGGCAGCATGTCTCAGGAGACCGTGATGTCCGTTGGTGTAACAAATGAAAAGCGTTGTCTCGACCACTGATTTGCCGGCGGTTGTGGCCGAGCGGTTCTAGGCACTTCAGTCTGGAACCGCACCACCGCTACGGTCGCAGATTAGAATCCTACCTATGGCATGGATGTGTGATGTCGTTAGGTTAGTTAGGTCTAAGTACACTCCTGGAAATTGAAATAAGAACACCGCGAATTCATTGTCCCAGGAAGGGGAAACTTTATTGACACATTCCTGGGGTCAGATACATCACATGATCACACTGACATAACCACAGGCACATAGGCACAGGCAACAGAGCATGCACAATGTCGGCACTAGTACAGTGTATATCCACCTTTCGCAGCAATGCAGGCTGCTATTCTCCCATGGAGACGATCGTAGAGATGCTGGATGTAGTCCTGTGGAACGGCTTGCCATGCCATTTCCACCTGGCGCCTCAGTTGGACCAGCGTTCGTGCTGGACGTGCAGACCGCGTGAGACGACGCTTCATCCAGTCCCAAACATGCTCAATGGGGGACAGATCCGGAGATCTTGCTGGCCAGGGTAGTTGACTTACACCTTCTAGAGCACGTTGGGTGGCACGGGATACATGCGGACGTGCATTGTCCTGTTGGAACAGCAAGTTCCCTTGCCGGTCTAGGAATGGTAGAACGATGGGTTCGATGACGGTTTGGATGTACCGTGCACTATTCAGTGTCCCCTCGACGATCACCAGTGGTGTACGGCCAGTGTAGGAGATCGCTCCCCACACCATGATGCCGGGTGTTGGCCCTGTGTGCCTCGGTCGTATGCAGTCCTGATTGTGGCGCTCACCTGCACGGCGCCAAACACGCATACGACCATCACTGGCACCAAGGCAGAAGCGACTCTCATCGCTGAAGACGACACGTCTCCATTCGTCCCTCCATTCACGTCTGTCGCGACACCACTGGAGGCGGGCTGCACGATGTTGGGGCGTGAGCGGAAGACGGCCTAACGGTGTGCGGGACCGTAGCCCAGCTTCATGGAGACGGTTGCGAATGGTCCTCGCCGATACCCCAGGAGCAACAGTGTCCCTAATTTGCTGGGAAGTGGCGGTGCGGTCCCCTACGGCACTGCGTAGGATCCTACGGTCTTGGCGTGCATCCGTGCGTCGCCGCGGTCCGGTCCCAGGTCGACGGGCACGTGCACCTTCCGCCGACCACTGGCGACAACATGGATGTACTGTGGAGACCTCACGCCCCACGTGTTGAGCAATTCGGCGGTACGTCCACCCGGCCTCCCGCATGCCCACTATACGCCCTCGCTCAAAGTCCGTCTACTGCACATACGGTTCACGTCCACGCTGTCGCGGCATGCTACCAGTGTTAAAGACTGCGATGGAGCTCCGTATGCCACGGGAAACTGGCTGACACTGACGGCGGCGGTGCACAAATGCTGCGCAGCTAGCGCCATTCGACGGCCAACACCGCGGGTCCTGGTGTGTCCGCTGTGCCGTGCGTGTGATCATTGCTTGTACAGCCCTCTCGCAGTGTCCGGAGCAAGTATGGTGGGTGTGACACACCGGTGTCAATGTGTTCTTTTTTCCATTTCCAGGAGTGTAGTTCTAAGTTCTAGGGGACTGATGACCTCAGATGTGAAGTCCCATAGTCCTCAGAGCCATTTGATCCACTGATTTCTTATTAATGATGTCCACTTTCGATCTGACTAGCACAACATTTTCAGATCATGTGCTGCAAGGTGTAGTCTTTTTCTCTTTCGTTACAGTGAACTGCCGTGGATGAGTGGTATCTGTAAGCTCATTACTTCCACTACAGCGGCGCTAGGGGAACGCAGTGTTGTGACACACAACCCGGTTTGCAGTAGAGCTTTCGTAAAATGTGCCTGGGAATCAACTAAATAAGGTTTTTTTTTTTGTCCTATCGACAATATGTGACAACGAGACGACATACTTTTGGTTTCGCAGCATTTCCTTCGTAGCCTGTTATCAGCTATTAGGTATCTTGCTGTTAGTTGTGGGAAGGCTCCATTCAGCGGCTCTTATCAATTGGCATTTACAGTGTGATTTAAAAAGATGACTGAGAGAGGTGGAGCAGTGGTTAGCACACTGGAGTCGGACTAGGGAGAACGACGGTTCAAAGTCGCGTCCGGCCATCCTGATTTAGGTTTTCCGTGATTTCCCTAAATCGCTTCAGGCAAATGCCGGGTGGTTCCTTTGAAAGGGCACGGCCGACTTTCTTCCCCATCCTTCCCTAATCCAATGGAACAGATGACCTCACTGTCTGGCCCCTCCCACGAATCAACCATTCAACCAGCCAACCAACAACTCCAGGAAGACACATACGCACTAAGAAGATCAAAAAGAATTACACAATATCAGTTGGCTTTATTTGTTGCATAATACATTTTACTTTAATTCTGTTAAGTAAATTTCAAAAGTGACGTTGAAAAGTTTCGAATACTACCGCTAGAACGCTCTAGCTCCGCGTCAGTTGTAGGTGCGGCGGCTACCGTGTAACATTTTGTACAACGTGCATTTCGGCAAAAAACTTAATGTTCAGCCTCCAGCGAGGAAGAGCATTGCTCCTTGGAATAAACAAACTGACGAAACTAGCCCTCTTTGTAAAGATTAAAGTAGCCGTTCACGTGGATCACAAGAGAACGTGGAGCGCGTGCAAGTGAGCTCCAGACGTAGCCCAACGAAGTCAACCCGTAAAGGAAGTAGCGGACTTGGACTAACGCTGACGGCTGTCTGGCTTGTGCTGAGGCGTCGCCAAGAAGACAAATCACACCATCTACAACCGTTACAGGCTCGTTGTGCACACCCCAAGATAAAGCCTATAGAATTTTGTGACCATAAAATTCGAAACATGGAAGAAGATTGAGACGCCCTGCTAAACCTGCAGGACAGGACAGGTAGTTTAAGTTGTGGAAAGGGCGCAAAACAAGCGGCTTGTCAGTTACACTCTAACATACACCCTTTTACTTGATCAAACATTACAAAAACCAAGAAAAACTTTTTTAGAAAAAAAACACAGCTTTAGTTTTGGAACTTAATTACCGGCTGAATGCGCCGTACAATGTCATGCCTTAAGGGCAAGACCACTTTAATTTAAAAACGGCAGAAAGCCAATAACTTAAAGCTCAACCAAAACCAGAAATTTAAAAGACGAAGCCTTATCGTAAAACCAGTTCCTTAATTATACTGAAGGCCATAAAGAATCTGACACTTTAAGAGCAAACAACTTAAATTCAAAATCGGCCGAAGGCCCCGACACTTAAGACTCAATAACATTAATTTTAAAAATGCCAAAGGCTTTACGTAAAACAGTTCTTAAATTAGGCTGAAGGTCTTAAGGGCAAAACAACCTTAATCTAGAAAACGGCTAGAAGCCATACAAGTGCAAACAACAACAACAAACAAGAAAAGGCAGTACACACAAGGGCGCTCAGAAGTTCCGAGGGTCGGCCTGGAATTCAAACACTGACGCTCGCTTAGGTGAGACAAGCAGTCGGCGCAACCATTGTCGATCCGACGACAGCCCAACGGACAGACAGTCACCAGATCCACCGACAAGATAACCTCCGCTTCACCCGACCAGCACACAACAGGGAGTTCAGTGGAACAACGTAGAAGGTATTGGCACCCACAACCAATTATACATTGAGCTGTCAAACTACACACCGTGCTGGACAGCGACAACACGATGTGGAAAATACACTGCCTGAATTTTAAGTCAACGGCCAGGGCAGGTAAGTGGAACGTTAATGGCCACAAGGCAGAAGATTCCGCTGGTGCGCTTCAGTTCAAATAACCAAGTGCAGTTAAACTCCACCGGAGGGTGGCTAAAATTTGCCCACCTGAAAACACAAGTTGTTGCTCGAGGGAATATCCTAACAGTTGACAATGAACCCCAAACGACACAATGTGAACAGTAGTGACTTGCTGGTAGATCAAGTCAAAACTCAACTTTCATGTCCAGGATCGGTGAGCCACAAAACTTGTAGCAATGGGAACAGCACCACACACTCCGACACCGCATAGAGGCTGCCAGCGGCCTCGGCCAAACTACGCGCCGCGGAGATTTCCTCGCTGCTCCACGCCAACCGGCCAACTGCCGCACACAGCCCAGCCGGAAACTACACTCCTGGAAATTGAAATAAGAACACCGTGAATTCATTGTCCCAGAAAGGGGAAACTTTATTGACACATTCCTGGGGTCAGATACATCACATGATCACACTGACAGAACCACAGGCACATAGACACAGGCAACAGAGCATGCACAATGTCGGCACTGGTACAGTGTATATCCACCTTTCGCGGCAATGCAGGCTGCTATTCTCCCATGGAGACGATCGTAGAGATGCTGGATGTAGTCCTGTGGAACGGCTTGCCATGCCATTTCCACCTGGCGCCTCAGTTGGACCAGCGTTCGTGCTGGACGTGCAGACCGCGTGAGACGACGCTTCATCCAGTCCCAAACATGCTCAATGGGGGACAGATCCGGAGATCTTGCTGGCCAGGGTAGTTGACTTACACCTTCTAGAGCACGTTGGGTGGCACGGGATACATGCGGACGTGCATTGTCCTGTTGGAACAGCAAGTTCCCTTGCCGGTCTAGGAATGGTAGAACGATGGGTTCGATGACGGTTTGGATGTACCGTGCACTATTCAGTGTCCCCTCGACGATCACCAGTGGTGTACGGCCAGTGTAGGAGATCGCTCCCCACACCATGATGCCGGGTGTTGGCCCTGTGTGCCTCGGTCGTATGCAGTCCTGATTGTGGCGCTCACCTGCACGGCGCCAAACACGCATACGACCATCATTGGCACCAAGGCAGAAGCGACTCTCATCGCTGAAGACGACACGTCTCCATTCGTCCCTCCATTCACGCCTGTCGCGACACCACTGGAGGCGGGCTGCACGATGTTGGGGCGTGAGCGGAAGACGGCCTAACGGTGTGCGGGACCGTAGCCCAGCTTCATGGAGACGGTTGCGAATGGTCCTCGCCGATACCCCAGGAGCAACAGTGTCCCTAATTTGCTGGGAAGTGGCGGTGCGGTCCCCTACGGCACTGCGTAGGATCCTACGGTCTTGGCGTGCATCCGTGCGTCGCTGCGGTCCGGTCCCAGGTCGACGGGCACGTGCACCTTCCGCCGACCACTGGCGACAACATGGATGTACTGTGGAGACCTCACGCCCCACGTGTTGAGCAATTCGGCGGTACGTCCACCCGGCCTCCCGCATGCCCACTATACGCCCTCGCTCAAAGTCCGTCAGCTGCACATACGGTTCACGTCCACGCTGTCGCGGCATGCTACCAGTGTTAAAGACTGCGATGGAGCTCCGTATGCCACGGCAAACTGGCTGACACTGACGGCGGCGGTGCACAAATGCTGCGCAGCTAGCGCCATTCGACGGCCAACACCGCGGTTCCTGGTGTGTCCGCTGTGCCGTGCGTGTGATCATTGCTTGTACAGCCCTCTCGCAGTGTCCGGAGCAAGTATGGTGGGTCTGACACACCGGTGTCAATGTGTTCTTTTTTCCATTTCCAGGAGTGTATAAGCGTCAGGGGAAAGATAGTCCAAGGTGGTAATATCGATACACACCGCTGCTGCCACCCGCGGAAAGAGAGGATAACAGCATAATAGCGATAACCGCGGGAGACTAAACACAGAATAGCAACCAAGGTTTAATCCAACAAATAGCATGAGCCAGCCACGGCTCAAAGATGAATTGGCCCTGCCTCGTGTAATGTTTTGTGAGGAAGCTGCGTGCGCCGGCCGCGGTGGTCTAGCGGCTCTAGGCGCTCAGTCCGGAACCGCGCGACTGCTACGGTCGGGGGTTCGAATCCTGCCTCGGGCATGGATGTGTGTGATGTCCTTAGGTTAGTTAGGTTTAAGTAGTTCTAAGTTCTAGGGGACTGACGACCTCAGTCCCATAGTACTCAGAGCCATTTGAAGGAAGCTGTCACCTAAATGGGGAAGTCAACAGGCACAACGTTCCGATATAGGGGCTATAAAATCCCCATGCAACCGCCGGAACATGAGAGGAAAAACCTCGAAGTTAGTTTTGCGCCGTAGCGTTGACAGACGTTTTTGGGACCTTTCTCTGACCAGCCTATCTCAGAATGCTACAAAACGTGTTTACTCTTCAAACGAATAAAGAACCACGAGATTACATTTTCCAGCAGGACGGAATTCCAGCCCTTCAGGATGTCAGTGTTGCAAGTTTCCTGAATGACTCTCTACCTCATCGATGGACAGGCCGCATGGAGAATGAAGGCAGCACTTCACTCACTTCTGGCCACCGAGGTCTCCTGATTTCACACGCTGCGATTTTTTCTTGTGGGGGTTCGTGGAAGATGCAGTTTACCCCCCCCCCTCCCCCTAAACTCTTATCACAGATTTGAATGGTGAAAGAAGACGTATCATAGCTGCAGTAAACTCAGTAACGCAAGACATTCGTCATCAAGAGTGGGATGCTACACGTGCACTCAGAGGAGCGCACATTGAATTTCTCCAAACCTCCAAGTATGTGTAATCAAACGTAATTTACAGAATTAAAATGTCACTTACGAGTCAGGAAATATAGGCAACTGAAATTGTATCCATCTTTTTGAATCAGTGTGTTCTATTGAGGTTCTGGATTCAGCATGAACTATGAACAGTTAGAGCTCACTCTGGGATGACAAAGGAAGCTACGCAAGTCATATACACTCCTGGAAATGGAAAAAAGAACACATTGACACCGGTGTGTCAGACCCACCATACTTGCTCCGGACACTGCGAGAGGGCTGTACAAGCAATGATCACACGCACGGCACAGCGGACACACCAGGAACCGCGGTGTTGGCCGTCGAATGGCGCTAGCTGCGCAGCATTTGTGCACCGCCGCCGTCAGTGTCAGCCAGTTTGCCGTGGCATACGGAGCTCCATCGCAGTCTTTAACACTGGTAGCATGCCGCGACAGCGTGGACGTGAACCGTATGTGCAGCTGACGGACTTTGAGCGAGGGCGTATAGTGGGCATGCGGGAGGCCGGGTGGACGTACCGCTGAATTGCTCAACACGTGGGGCGTGAGGTCTCCACAGTACATCGATGTTGTCGCCAGTGGTCGGCGGAAGGTGTACGTGCCCGTCGACCTGGGACCGGACCGCAGCGACGCACGGATGCACGCCAAGACCGTAGGATCCTACGCAGTGCCGTAGGGGACCGCACCGCCACTTCCCAGCAAATTAGGGACACTGTTGCTCCTGGGGTATCGGCGAGGACCATTCGCAACCGTCTCCATGAAGCTGGGCTACGGTCCCGCACACCGTTAGGCCGTCTTCCGCTCACGCCCCAACATCGTGCAGCCCGCCTCCAGTGGTGTCGCGACAGGCGTGAATGGAGGGACGAATGGAGACGTGTCGTCTTCAGCGATGAGAGTCGCTTCTGCCTTGGTGCCAATGATGGTCGTATGCGTGTTTGGCGCCGTGCAGGTGAGCGCCACAATCAGGACTGCATACGACCGAGGCACACAGGGCCAACACCCGGCATCATGGTGTGGGGAGCGATCTCCTACACTGGCCGTACACCACTGGTGATCGTCGAGGGGACACTGAATAGTGCACGGTACATCCAAACCGTCATCGAACCCATCGTTCTACCATTCCTAGACCGGCAAGGGAACTTGCTGTTCCAACAGGACAATGCACGTCCGCATGTATCCCGTGCCACCCAACGTGCTCTAGAAGGTGTAAGTCAACTACCCTGGCCAGCAAGATCTCCGGATCTGTCCCCCATTGAGCATGTTTGGGACTGGATGAAGCGTCGTCTCACGCGGTCTGCACGTCCAGCACGAACGCTGGTCCAACTGAGGCGCCAGGTGGAAATGGCATGGCAAGCCGTTCCACAGGACTACATCCAGCATCTCTACGATCGTCTCCATGGGAGAATAGCAGCCTGCATTGCTGCGAAAGGTGTATATACACTGTACTAGTGCCGACATTGGGCATGCTCTGTTGCCTGTGTCGATGTGCCTGTGGTTCTGTCAGTGTGATCATGTGATGTATCTGACCCCAGGAATGTGTCAATAAAGTTTCCCCTTCCTGGGACAATGAATTCACGGTGTTCTTATTTCAATTTCCAGGAGTGTATATCAGGGCTGGTTTCCTAACAGCAGCCGGCCGCGGTGGTCTCGCGGTTCTAGGCGCGCAGTCCGGAACCGTGAGACTGCTACGGTCGCAGGTTCGAATCCTGCCTCGGGCATGGATGTGTGTGTCGTCCTTAGGTTAGTTAGGTTTAAGTAGTTCTAAGTTCTAAGGGACTGATGACCACAGCAGTTGAGTCCCATAGTGCTCAGAGCCATTTGAACCATTTGAACCTAACAGCAGACATCCAGAAGGGGAGAGTGTTGCATCTAGAAGATAGTGTACCTAGGAACACACGAACGACGTTGTTTGGTCGGTACTTCATTCTAATAACTGATTATAGAATTGTGGTATCGTACAGAGATCACGTTGCCACACAAAAGTTGGCAACGCGAAACGATATCACAGTCGTTACCGTGTGTTCGCCGCAATCCGCTACGACACATTGGAGTCACTCCTGAAGAGCACACCTTCCCTGCGAGCATAGCACCGCCCAGAGGTCAACACAGGGTGAACATTAAGAAAACCGACAAACTGCAGGGACTGATTTCTGACTGGAAATGGAGAAAAAAAAGTCCAGTGAACATGTGTCCAGAAATGCATCTTATCCACGGTAGGTGGAACTGACGAATGACGGTTCCTCTGACCACGTGCCGTGTGTTCCTAGTGTGTTGCAGCCTGTGTCACTGACGCAGCGAACTGTAAGCAGCAGAACCATCTTGGCTTGTTCCCGACATGAAAACCGGGCCATTCCGCTGATTACAGTGCAATGTTGCGTCAATCACACAGCCTGCAACGTACATAGGAACACACGGCACGTGATCAGAGGAACTTCCATTCGTCAGGACCACCTCTCGTGGCAATGATGCATAGGACCTTTTTCCCTCCATTTCCAGTCAGGAACCCGTCGCTGCAGTTTTTCGGTTTTATTCATGCTCACTCTATATAGTATCGAGCTGGCAAGAGCTCTGCCCTGTTCGAGACCTCATCTGAATGAGTCAACATCACAGTACATGGCGAAACTGATAGTTAAGGTTTCTGAGGAACTTGTTCATTTAAATGTGGAAAATTGTATTGCAAGAGAATAGTTTGTTAATCTGTGCATCAAGTGATGCTACAACAATCAATAACAGTTGTAACTTGTCAAGCAATTCTATGGCAAAGAAGTGTGTCGAAGTTAAGTAGGTCTTCTGTTAATTTATGTAGTAAAGATAAGTAATGCTTCATGTATAGTAGTTTAATGTGTTACGTCGCCGAGCAATCAAAGAACACACAGTTGCGGCCGGATGATTGTACTGTGGTCTGGTCGCAACAAGAATGGCTGAAGGAATGCGCACTACAGGCCGCCATAAGCAGTTTCGCCTGCTTCGACAGTTTTTGTATTTTATGTAGCATTTGTACATATTTCATGTTCTACATGCGATCAGGCAGTATCTGGTACCTTGAAACAGAAGAAGGCCATTGAAAACTGTTATTGTACATGTTTTATTTGGGCTAGCAAGTACTGTATTTTTTCCTGTACTCTACTAGCACAACAATCCTCATTCGAGCCACAGTTCACATAAACAGGTTATTTCCTGTTTCTTCTACTGTTTCCACAATTTCTAACGAATTTCGACATCATTCAAATGAATTTAAATGAAAGTAAGTAATAAATGACACATATTTTGTTCTTCAGGAGAAATAGGTGATTACGATTGTATACCATATTCTTTTTTGGAACTTGCACAAAGACGATTTCTGTTAGCGAATATATACGAAAAAAAAATGATTCAAATGCCACTGAGCACTATGCGACTTAACGTCTGACGTCATCAGTCCCCTAGAACTTAGAACTACTTAAACCTAACTAATCTAAGGACATTACACACATAAGCCCGAGGCAGGATTCGAACCGGCGATCGTAGCGGTCGCGCGGTTTGAGACAGAAGCGCCTAGAACCGTTCGGCCACAGCTGCCGGCTATATATGAAGAAAACACGGAAAAATTAATTCAGTTTTATCTCGATTAATAACACTTATCGATACTAAAAAGGGAACTGCTAATTACCATGGGTATTAACTGAGTTACAAATTGGAGTTGATAACATTTGTGACCCCCCATGAACCATGGACCTTGCCGTTGGTGGGGAGGCTTGCGTGCCTCAGCGATACAGATGGCCGTCCCGTAGGTGCAACCACAACGGAGGGGTATCTGTTGAGAGGCCAGACAAACGTGTGGTTCCTGAAGAGGGGCAGCAGCCTTTTCAGTAGTTGCAGGGGCAACAGTCTCGATGATTGACTGATCTGGCCTTGCAACACTAACCCAAACGGCCTTGCTGTGCTGGTACTCTATACGGCTGAAAGCAATGGGAAACTACAGCAGCAATTTTTCCCGAGGGCATGCAGCTGTACTGTATGATTAAATGATGATGGCGTCCTCTTGGGTAAAATATTCCGGAGGTCAAATAGTCCCCCATTCGGATCTCCGGGCGGGGACTACTCAAGAGCACGTCGTTATCAGGAGAAAGAAAACTGGCGTTCTACGGATCGGAGCGTGGAATGTCAGATCCCATAATCGGGCAGGTAGGATAGAAAATTTAAAAAGGGAAATGGATAGGTTAAAGTAAGATATAGTGGGAATTAGTGAAGTTCGGTGGCAGGAGGAACAAGACTTTTGCTCAGGTGAATACAAGGTTATAAATACAAAATCAAATAGGGGTAATGCAGGAGTAGGTTTAATAACGAATAAAAAAATAGGAGTGCGGGTAAGCTACTACAAACAGCATAGTGAACGCATTATGTTGGCCAAGATAGACACGAAGCCCACGCCTACTACAGTAGAACAAATTTATATGCCTACTAACTCTGCAGATGATGAAGAAATAGATGAAATGTATGATGAGATAAGAGAAATTATTTAGGTAGTGAAGGGAGACGAAAGTTTATTAGTTATGGGTGACTGGAATTCGAGAGTAGGAAAGGCGAGAGAATGAAACATATTAGGTGAATATGGATTGGGGGTAAGAAATGAAAGAGGAAGCCGTCTGGTAGTATTTTGCACAGAGCATAGCTTAATCATAGCTAGCACTTTGTTCAAGAATCATAAAAGAAGGTTGCATACATGGAAGAATCCCGGAGATACTAGAAGGTATCAGATAGATTATATAATGGTAAGACAGAGATTTAGGAACCAGGTTTTAAATTATAAGACATTTCCAGGGGCAGATGAGGACTCTGACCACAATCTATTGGCTATGAACTGTATATTAAAATTGAAGAAACTTCGAAAAGGAGGAGATTTAAGGATATGGGACCTGAATAAACTGATTAAACCAGAGGTTGTACAGAGTTTCAGGGAGAGCATAAGGGAACAATTGACAGGAATGGGGGAAAGAAATACAGTAGAAGAAGAATGGGTAGCTCTGAGGGATGAAGTAGTGAAGGCAGCAGACGATCAAGTAGGTAAAAAGACGAGGGCAAATCCTTGGGTAACAGAAGAAATATTGAATTTAATTCATGAAAGGAGAAAATATAAAAATGCAGTAAATGAAGCAGGCAAAAAGGAATACAAACGTTTCACAAATGAGATCGACAGGAAGTGCAAAATGGCTAAGCAGGGATGGCTAGAGGACAAATGTAAGGATGTGGAGGCTTATCTCACTAGGGGGTAAGATAGATACTGCCCACAGGAAAATTAAAGACACCTTTGGAGAAAAGAGAACCACTTGTATGAATATCAAGAGCTCAGATGGAAACCCAGTTCTAAGCAAAAAAGGGAAAGCAGAAAGGTGGAAGGAGTATGTAGAAGGTCTATACAATGGCGATGGACTTGAGGACAATATTATGGAAATGGAAGAGGATGTAGATGAAGATGAAATGGGAGATACGGTACTGCGTGATGTGTTTGACAGAGCACTGAAAGACCTGAGTCGAAACAAGGCCCCGGGAGTAGACAATATTCCATTAGAACTACTGATGGCCTTGGGAGAGCCAGTCATGACAAAACTCTACCATCTGGTGAGCAAGCTGTATGAGACAGGCGATATACCCTCAGACTTCAAGAAGAATGTATTAATTCCTATCCCAAAGAAAGCAGGTGTTGACAGACGTGAAAATTACCGAACTATCAGTTTAATAAGTCACAGCTGCAAAATACTAACGCGAATTCTTTAGAGAGGAATGGAAAACCTGATAGAAGCCGACCTTGGGGAAGATCAATTTGGATTCCGTAGAAATGAACACGTGAGGCAATACTGACCTTACGACTTACCTTAGAAGAAAGATTAAGGAAAGGCAAAGCTACGTTTCAAGCATTTGTAGACTTAGAGAAAGCTTTTGACAATGTTAACTGGAATACTCACTTTCAAATTCTGAAGGTGGCAGGGGTAAAATACAGGGAGCGAAAGGCTATTTACAATTTGTACAGGAACCAGATGGCAGTTATAAGAGCCCGCATCTCGTGGTCGTACGGTAGCGTTCTCGCTTCCCACGCCCGGGTTCCCCGGTTCGATTCCCGGCGGGGTCAGGGATTTTCTCTGCCTCGTGATGGCTGGGTGTTGTGTGCTGTCCTTAGGTTAGTTAGGTTTAAGTAGTTCTAAGTTCTAGGGGACTGATGACCATAGATGTTAAGTCCCATAGTCCTCAGAGCCATTTGAACCATTTTTTTTTTTTTTTTTTGTTGCAGTTATAAGAGTCGAGGGGCATGAAAGGGAAGCAGTGGTTGGGAAGGGAGTGAGACAGGTTTGTAACCTCTCCCCGTGTTATTCAATCTGTATATTGAACAAGCAGTAAAGGAAACAAAAGTTAAACTCGGAGTAGGTATTAAAATCCATGGAGGAGAAAGAAAAACTTTGAGGTTCGCCGATGACATTGTAATTCTGACAGAGACAGCAGAGGACTTGGAAGGGCAGTTGAACGGAATGGACAGTGTCTTAAAAAGATGATATAAGATGAACATCAACAAAAGCAAAACGAGGATAATGGAATGTAGTCGAATTAATTCGGGTGATGCTGCGGGCATTAGATTAGGAATGAGACACTTAAATTAGTAAAGGAGTTTTCCTATTTGGGGAGCAAAATAACTGATGATGTTCGAAGTAGAGAGGATATAAAATGTAGATTGGCAATGGCAAGGAAAGCGTTTCTGAAGAAGAGAAATTTGTTAACATCGAGTATAGATGTGTCAGGAAGTCATTTCTGAAAGCGTTTGTATGGAGTGTAGCCATGTATGGAAGTGAAACGTGGACGATAAATAGTTTAGACAAGAAGAGAATATAAGCTTTCGAAATGTGCTGCTACAGATGAATGCTGAAGAGTAGATGGGTAGATCACATAGCAAATGTGGAGGTACTGAATAGAATTGGAGAGAAGAAAAATTTGTGGCCCAACTTGACTAGAAGAACGGATAGGTTGGTAGGGCATATTCTGAGGCATCAAGGGATCACGAATTTAGCATTGGAGGGCAGCGTGGAGGGTAAAAATCGTAGAGGGAGACCAAGAGATGAATACACTAAGTAGATTCAGAAGGATGTTGCTTGCAGTAAGTACTGGGAGATGAAGAAGCTTGCACAGGATAGAGTAGCATGGAGAGCTGCATCAAACCAGTCTCAGGACTGAAGACCACAACAACAAAACAACATTTGTGAACAGTCAGAGAGATCATCAACAGAAACTGAAATTAACTAATTCACTTTAGAAATTACGTTGTGTCGTGTTGTCTGTTTGCTGATGTGCCCTCGACCAAGCTATGTGCCTGCCGTATCGCTTATGAGCTGTTGCTACAGCTACTGTAGGTGTGTACACATTTCCAGCCATCTGGAGAGCAACAAATTAGGCAATATTCGACATTATAACAAATCAAAAAAAACTTGCTTTGTGTGTTATCAGCTAAAATTTTTACACTGTGTTTCTTTCGATATACTCTCCCAGCATAAAAAATTTCAGCGTGGGCTTCAACATTTCAGATTGGACAGTTTTGTTGTCAGGAGCATTCAGACTGTGAACTGAAGAAAAAGCGTTTTGGGCATCATGAGCGTCATAAATGAAGCACAGTTTGAAGAGTAAGTCACTTTACGATACAGAAACATTCAAGGTAACTGTAATAACGCAGTTCCCGGACAATGGCCGACTGGTGATTATCGATGCTCAGTTTCCTCACAGTACGCTCCTGATGCTCCACTCCAATCACGGGAACTTTACCCATAGACAACCCACAGTACTATCCGGAACATGGAAGTTTTCCTTAAAATAGTTATGGAATATTCCGTTGATTCTTGGAGGAGCATAGACATGCATATAGCTTGAATACACAGTATCAATGTTTTACAAAAATATGTATTTAATAGTTCGTTATAAACCGGCTTTCGGCTTCTTAGGCCATCATCTGACGATGGCTTACGATACTCAAAGACGGTCCATAACGAACTAGTGAATAAATGTTAATGTGGAACATTAATACTGTTTATTCAAATTCTTAATTTTCCTTAAAACCTACTTTCAGGGAAACGCCATAGCTACATCTCCAGTTGCAGCAAGGGATGCTAACGGATCCAATACATCAGATGAGTTAGAACTATTTTAGGAAACCAGAAATGTAAACAAATGAGGTAGGTTTTATAATTTTTGTCTAAAATATTTATAAACTGAATTAGCTATCAAAATGCAGAATATTATTGTCAGTGCCAAAAATTATAAGGAACATCGTAAACAAAATAGGAACACTGTCTGACATGTTATTGGAGTCTACAGAATGAAATGAAACGGAACATTTGTCATAACCAACACTGCACCTTACAATTTGGTCGTTTTTTCCTTGCAGGATGCAGAGCTTTTCTGTGGCTTACTTGACACAGTAAAGTGATTTCCCGGATCTAAACGTACATCTGTGCTCCTCTGTCCTCCCGCAAATTTATTTCTTGTAGTCTTCTACGTTTCGGTGTTGATACTGTTTTCCTTGAAAGGTTCAACATCATTATTCGCTTCTGGACGTCCCAAAGGGAGAGCTTCTCATTTGGGTTAGTAGTTTGGTATGAACGTCATATCTTTACCAGACGGATATAAATCATCTGAGTGAATAATGGAGGCCACCTCCAGTTCTTTGATCTTATCCTCGTCATATAAAATGTTATCGTTTTGTCCAGTAGATAGGTATTGTGTTCTTCAATGAGATCTGGCATTGTAATGTCCTTCCCTTCTCTTTGCCAGTGAGTATCTTTCAGCACAGCTCAAAAAGAGTAATGATACTGTTATTTGTGGCTACACATACTGGTTTACTGTCCCTCCATTTCGGTGCCAGAACTTCATTCCCTTTGTCAAATTCGCTTATTTCCTTTCGTCACTTGTTTTCGTATCAACCTTGGGCCATTGATTAGTTCGCAACTCTCTGATTTAACTAGGACCTCTAATTTACCTCTTGCCCAGTGTGATGATTGCATCAACATTGGAAGAAAAGTTGTCACAGTAAAACTTATGATTCAGACATTCTGATTATGGAATGATTCAGATTAGCTTATTTACTACTCTTGCACCTAAAGGCCCCTGTTTGTTGACGCAGTATGGTAAAAATTACAAACAAAGCCATTGGAATTCTTAAGACACCAAATTTTATAACCTAATTTGATAGGCTTTCCCCTCAGAAATGTCTGTCAAAAAAGCGTACCATCATTTCATGAACCGAGAGTTCTTAATTAAATACGCAAAATTTCCCAAATTCTTTTCTCGTCAGTTTGAAGTGCAACCTCACTTTGTACGTCTTGTTATTTTGTGTACTTTCGGATTGTCTTTCAGGTGACTGAATTTCTTTATGTCCCGAAGCCTATTTCTTGGCATAGAGTTGAAGGCTAAAGGAACATCAGCATCTGGAGCTTGTTCCCAGTACACACTCTCATGAGGAAGCTTACGATTTCCACTCGGAAGCAGTTTGACAATAAAATAATTCTTTAACAAGATTTAGTTCTTCTTTGGTTGGAAAAGAAATTATGTTGTTCATTTGGCAAACATAGATTTTTTTTTTTTTTTTGGTTTTTGGTTTTAGGGCGCAAAACTTCTATGGTCATTAGCGCCCATTTGCTTCGTTCTGTGATAGTATTCACTAGTCTCCAGAAAAAAAAAACCCTCCATCACCTGGGGCACTGTCTTATTTGCTAGACATTCTGCAACGTAGTTTTCATTGTTTCTTCCTGGTTCATTAGTATATGTGTACGCTGGCTCATATTTCCACCACTTACATTTTTATTTTTTTTTGGACACTGAACCACTTTGCGCTCGATGTCCTAACGCTTCGTTTCGCTTAGTTACTGGAGGTAGATTGGTGATATTAGCTTCATTCCTGCTGGTTTTAAGTTCAAAATTACCGCTACATCTTCTACAATATAGCGAAAAATAAAATCTCATACAACGTAAGGAAAGCAGATTTCAATAATGGTTCAAATGGCTCTGAGCACTATGGGACTCAACTGCTGTGGTCATAAGTCCCCTAGAACTTAGAACTACTTAAACCTAACTAACCTAAGGACAGCACACAACACCCAGCATTTCAATAATGTAAATAGGAATATATATATACAGGGTGTTACAAAAAGGTACGGCCAAACTTTCAGGAAACATTCCTCACACACAAAGAAAGAAAGTATGTTATGTGGACATGTGTCCGGAAACGCTTACTTTCCATGTTAGAGCTGATTTTATTACTTCTCTTCAAATCACATTAATCATGGAATGGAGACACACAGCAACAGAACGTACCAGCGTGACTTCAAACACTTTTTTACAGGAAATGTTCAAAATGTCCTCCGTTAGCGAGGATACAGGCATCCACCCTCCGACGCATGGAATCCCTGATGCGCTGATGCAGCCCTGGAGAATGGCGTATTGTATCACAGCAGTCCACAATACGAGCACGAAGAGTCTCTACATTTGGTACCGGGGTTGCGTAGACAAGAGCTTTCAAATGCCCCCATAAATGAAAGTCAAGAGGGTTGAGGTCAGGAGAGCGTGGAGGCCATGGAATTGGTCCACCTCTATCAATCCATCGGTCACCGAATCTGTTGTTGAGAAGCGTACGAACACTACGACTGAAATTTGCAGGAGCTCCATCGTGCATGAACCACATGTTGTGTCGTACTTGTAAAGGCACATGTTCTAGCAGCACAGGTAGAGTATCCCGTACGAAATCATGATAACGTGCTCCATTGAGCGTAGGTGGAAGAACATGAAGCCCAATCAAGACATCACCAACAATGCTTGCCCAAACGCTCACAGAAAATCTGTGTTGATGACGTGATTGCACAATTGCGTGCTGATTCTCGTCAGCCCACACATGTTGATTGTGAAAATTTAAAAAAATGGTTCGAATGGCTCTGAGCACTGTGGGACTTAACATCTATGGTCATCAGTCCCCTAGAACTCAGAACTACTTAAACCTAACAAGCCTAAGGACATCACACAACACCCAGTCATCACGAGGCAGAGAAAATCGCTGACCCCGCCGGGAATCGAACCCGGGATTTAGATTTACAATTTGATCACGTTGGAATGAAGCCTCATCCGTAAAGAGAACATTTGCACTGAAATGAGGATTGTCACATTGTTGGATGAACCATTCGCAGAAGTGTACCCGTGGAGGCCAATCAGCTGCTGATAGTGCCTGCACACGCTGTACATGGTACGGAAACAACTGGTTCTTCCGTAGCACTCTCCATAAAGTGACGTGGTCACCGTTACCTTGTACAGCAGCAACTTCTCTGACGCTGACATTAGGGTTATCGTCAACTGCACGAAGAATTGCCTCGTCCATTGCAGATGTCCTCGTCGTTCTAGGTCTTCCCCAGTCTCGAGTCATAGGCTGAAATGTTCCGTGCTCCCTAAGACGCCGATCAATTGCTTCGAACATCTTCCTGTCGGGACACCTTCGTTCTGGAAATCTGTCTCGATACAAACGTACCGCACCGCGACTATTGCCCCGTGCTAATCCATACATCAAATGGGCATCTGCCAACTCCGTATTTGTAAACATTGCACTGACTGCAAAACCACGTTCGTGATGAACACTAACCTGTTGATGCTACGTACTGATGTGCTTGATGCTAGTACTGTAGAGCAATGAGTCGCATGTCAACACAAGCACCGAAGTCAACATTACCTTCCTTCAATTGGGCCAACTGGCGGTGAATCGATGAAGTACGGTACATACTGACGAAACTAAAATGAGCTCTAACATGGAAATTAAGCGTTTCCGGACACACGTTCACATAACATCTTTTCTTTATTTGTGTGTGAGGAATGTTTCGTGAAAGTTTGGCCTGGCCATACCTTTTTGTAACACCTTATATATATATATATATATATATATATATATATATATATATATATATATATATATATATATAAGACGTGTATACAGTAATACGGCAAATCAGACACGTTGGATATTACTCTCAAACTAGAACAGATGCCAAAGATCGTGGAGAAGTATGAGGACGCGCAGACTCAACTCGAATTGTTTGAAGAAGTAGGCATCTTTGCTAAGGACAGAGAAACCTTTGAAAATAAGGTTTTCGAGGTTCCGGAAAAAATGTGAGCTATTCAGATGAATCTCGCTAATGTAACTGACAGTGTTTCGTCGAGTGCATCAAAATGCAGCATTGAGCTGCCCATCATAAAACTACATCATTTAACTGTGGTGTAGTGTAATCGTCGTAAATAACGAGTATTATAGGACATTCCTAAGTATCATCACTTGCTTAGTTTAGTTACACTTGAAGCACACAATATAGTTGTCCATCTTTAGAAACTAACGTTAATTAGTCTTTGATTTGGTCTGTAACAGATACAAGAATACACGATTGATTGCTTCGGCACGTTTAAAGAAACGGTTAACACTACCGTGACTGATAAAGGCATGTGCAAGTGAACTTCGTACACTGCTGAATGAGGATTCAAGCAACGAGCTTGCACTGATGGCATTATCGCTAGATGTCTCTTTGCAAGGCATAATTGCATCACACTTCCTTATAGAAAAGGTTGAAGCGCCCATAAGAGGAGAATTTGAGCCCTGTCTGTTCGCAAAGCTTTCCGACATTTAAAGAAACGTGTGCTTTCCTCGAAAATAAATGAATTTTTCAGAAATCGTCAAGGCTCAAATGTTGCACAAGTGCAGCTATTTCAAACAAGCCACAAGTTGCGAACGCAAAGCAATTGCGATACGCAACGACTTGTTCTACGACTGTCGGAGGAGTGAGCATGACTCGTGGCTACGTGCAGAATCACAGTTCACACAAAATGGAACAAGAAAGGATTTTGTAAGTGACATGCAGAACAGGCATAATGATAAAAATCAGTCCAGTACATTGAGTTAATGTTCACTGAAATTCAGACTTGTAAAAGGAGCGCTTTTGCGACAGCGAGAATAAAGTTGCAAGATAGCAGTGGCAAATGTGCTGTCAGATTCTTGGTCACAGTCACGCTTCACGTCACAGACTTCGAAGGAGGCACAGAAAAGTACCGATTCAGGGAACACGTGCAACCCTCTCAGAAATAAAACACCAGTTCTCCGTCCAAGTGGTTTGCTGCATAAGAATCCTTATGTTGGCCTTTGCATGTTTAGTAGCCGGCCGCTGTGGCCGAGTGCTTCTAGGTGCCTCAGTCCGGAACCGCGATGCTGCCACGGTCGTAGGTTCGAATCCTGCCATTGGCATGGATGTGTGTGTTGTCCTTAGGTTAGTTAGGTTTAAGTAGTTCTAATTCTAGGAGACTGATGACCTCAGACGTTCAGTTCCATAGTGCTTAGAACCATTTGAACCATTTGTATGTTTAGTTTTGACGAAGATTACTGACAGCCGGAACGAATAATTAATCCCTCTACTTGGAACTTGCAGAATTTGAAAGCCGCTGATCCAGAGTTTTGGTCACATGGCAAGATTGACTAATTTACAAAAAAATAAAAAAAAATAAAAATAAAATAAAAATAAAAAATTAAAGGCTCTGAGCACTATTGGGACTTAACATCTGTGGTCATCAGTCCCCTAGAACGTAGAACTACTTAAACCTAACTAACCTAAGGGCATCACACACATCCATGCCCGAGGCAGGATTCGAACCTGCGACCGCAGCGGTCATGCGGCTCCAGACTGAAGCGCTTAGAACCGCACTGCCACACCGGCCGGCGACTAATTTACAGAAGCAGAATTTTGACCGTACATTCAAAAGTCAAGGACTGTCTCCAGAGGAGTTTATCGCCCCGTACTTCAGGAGACAGAACTACTCTGGACCATATGAAACCAGTTCAAACGCCAGAGCACACCGGTTCGTCACCGTTCCAGCACTTGCAGTTCCGGGAGGTAGAGAAATTACATCAGGGCACACCGACGAAAGAAGAGGAACTGCACGAAGCACACTATGAGGAACATACCACGAAACGTTCCACAGGCAGATTCGTTATCCGCCTTCCATTTCGTGAAAAGGAAAGTCAGTAACGCCTCTCTCAGACTGAACAGAGACGAGCGAGGCAACCGAAGCTTAAGGGAAGCTACACCGAGTCTATGAGGCAACAGGAAGACATTTGCGGCAAGCCGCGTGTTATAGGGCTGGGTTGGGTTGGTTGGGGGTAAAGACCAAACAGCGGTCTCATCGGGTTAGGGAAGGATGGGGAAGGAAATCGATCGTGCGCTTTTAAAGGAATCATCCCTGCATTGGGCTCGAGCGATTTAGGGAAGTCACGGAAAACCTAAATCAGGCTGGCCGGATGCAAGACTGAACCGTCGTCCTCCAGAATGCGTGTCCAGTGTACTATCTATTACACCACCTCGCTCGGCCGTGTGTTGGAGATACGGGAAATCACATCAGCAGCAATATGGAACCAAGTTTCTACAGTGTAGAATCCAGTTCATCTGACAAGACGAGGAGTGTCTGCTGCAGATGAGCAATACAATAAGTTGTAGTGTGAGGAATCAGCCTAGCTTAAAGAAGACCCTACATTATGGCCTGTATTACACACATATGACGTGTTAACATTACAGGGGGAGGCAGAAGAAAGAACTTAGTCATGTCAGCGGAGCAGTCTAAGACAGAGAAGGCGTCAGTTAGCACTTCATTCCTCCTGCGTCACGATAATCCGGAGAAATATGGGAATCAGGAGTGAAGTTCTTCGAGTACTACTTATAGCGAATGATGGGAGCCATATGTCCAGCATCCGAAGACTTTGCAACCCTCACTTACCAAATTGAGGCTTGCTTGAAGGCACGTCCTCTCAAGCAACTATGTTGCGACCCTGTTAACCGTAGTCGAGATCGACTGTTTGGTATTCGCTAATGACTTAGCCATACTCTCCACAAACGCTAGCACAGAGCACGTCCAGGACGAATCCATGAAAAAAATGTCTGCGGAAAAAAACGTATTTCAGATCTGTTTCTAAAAGAAAGAACTGATTGATAACACTAGTCTTACCATCAGTGAAATAGAAATTTGGTTGGCTGCGTTGAATGGCTTCAAAATTCAGGCACATTGTTGTAATCATTTTGGAGAACATCACAGGAAAAGAGACAACTAAAGTTCGTATTGTTAAACTGGAAACAATATGCAAGACTATCACTGAATGCTAAAATAAGTGAAATATTAGCAGAAATGTCAAAATCCGCCACTACACTGCAGTTATTAGGCCACTGGTACTTTATGCTATAGGGACACTAGATCAGAAGGGACTACTCAACACACCGGAGCTCAGAGAAAGTCGATTTATCTGAAAGGCATGAGGAGGTAGGAAGAACCATGACTGAGTGAAAGAGCATGAGCTACATGGAAGTGTATCAACATACTGAATCCTTGAGTGATGTCGTGTGGCCATGTAAAACGCATGCACTCAAGCAGATTTACAGAGACGATAGTAATGTATTGTGTATTTGGCAGATAGGGTTCAAAGTCAGAGAAGACCCAACCCAATCCGGCAATAGACTGTACACTAAGCAGGACGGAGATGTAATGCTAGTTTGCGTCTGTGGAAAAATACCTGTTGTGTACATAGTTCCGCGTAGTCAGCGCGTACACAACTTCCCCACTAGAGCGCGCCCCGCTAAGCACAACACCGCAGGCGCAGCGCTCGTCCGTCCCCGCACTACGAGATGGCGCTGCCACAGACACGGACCAAATTCTACTTCCGCCGATCTGCGTATTAATATGTAACGCAGCCAATGAGATTGCTGCTAACGTAGAACCTTTTCTCCTCGCGGATCACACTTGCACAGTGATACATGAACGCGCGAGGTATTATAACGAGTGTACAGACATCTGATTAGTCAGTCTGCATTTGTCTGCATTAGTCTGTACCAGTCTGCATTAGTATGTACCAGTCTGTACGAGTTCTACATTTGTCTGTACCAGTCTATAGCCAAGTTTCAGTCTGCGCCTAATATGATTATCATATTCCCGTACATAGCCATGTATAGACACTTTTGTCAAGTATCAGAGGTATATGTGAGAATAAGATTAACGTACCAATACCAAAGGAACTTCAGATTGTCAATTGTAAATAACATCCAGAACCAAGTTTAGTAATTTTTATGCTTGTTATTATTTTAATAAATGTGTGTGAAAATTAATAAAGTTCTGTTTAAAGTTGGTCACCGTCCATCTGCTACTCTAAGCGTGCAAGTGGCATTTCTATCGTCTGACCTAACGGCAGAAGATGAACACGCCACAATACGACCAAGAGACATATTGCTGACACTCGCCTACTTCTTTAGAGCGACAAGTTAAATAATCTGATGGTGTGTGTACTGAAGGTCTTACAGTACGCACACCACAATACCGAAACGCATAACCATAGCCAGACAATCAGATACGACATATATCATGACATGATTCCAACAAACAGATTATATATTGACAGTTTGACTAGGAAGCTCCCATCCCCTCTCTGAGTTTGCCACGTTAATATAGAAAGAATAAGCACAGGCAGCCAAATGTCATATTCTACAAAAAAAAAAAAAAAAAAAAAAAAAAATTAAGTGATAACTGTACCAATCTGGCCACCATACAGGAGATATGCAGAATCCAAACAAAACCTTATCTCAAGGAGAAAAAATATCGGGTTTAGATTTTCTGGTTGCCACATATGATTGAGCTTACGGCGTAGTGACATATGTGAGAGGAAATACTGAAAATGCGTTTCTCATAGCCACTTCCACTGACAACCATATCCATGAAGTAATCGTGTAGATTGCCGAGGTCATTGTCGCTATCATTTGCAAGGCTTCCGTTGGTACCTGACCAAAACATCTCCATCCAACAGTCTATCTCAGTGGCTTCAACAGTCACCACCAGTGTTGACAGCATCAAGAAAACGTTAAAAATTGTTGTTCTTTGGTTGACTGGTATGAGGAGCATTCCACACACCTTGTGTTGGGCGATAGAAGTCGAGGCACGTTCCAAGTACAATTGTGCCCTTTGCTTCGTGTCGCCTAAGCAGCAGCAGCTTTTGATAAAGCTGACTCGGAGGAGTTCTCCATTAACTTGTACAAATCCATGGTATGGATACCGCCAACAATTAGGGGCTACTAGAGGTTTACTGACGCAGTTATTAGTTTCTTGACTCAGTTTTTAGTGTGTCTTGAAAAATTTACTATAAACTGAGTCAATACTAAAGTAAGTAACATATATGTAATTTGGTGATTTTATGTGATTGGCACGTTAGAATTTGAGATTATATCAGTTATTCACCTTAATTAATTATGCTGTTCTTTATTCATGTATGTGCCGGCCGCGGTGGTCTCGCGGTTCTAGGCGCGCAGTCCGGAACCGCGCGACTGCTACGGTCGCAGGTTCGATTCCTGCCTCGGGCATGGATGTGTGTGATGTCCTTAGGTTAGTTAGGTTTAAGTAGTTCTAAGTTCTAGGGGACTGATGACCTCAGCTGTTAAGTCCCATAGTGCTCAGAGCCATTTGAACCATTTTATTCATGTATGTCCTTTAAAAAATACAACCTAAATTAAACAAAAAAGCTCAGAATTAACTTAACTTTCCTTTATTCTCTGAAGGAAATTTTGATTATAGTCCTGCTTATAATTTCATTAATCGAGGTTTGATAGGCGTATTTCTTCGATGTGTTGCTTTCTGAATTACATAGTGGTCAGTATTTTATCATGTATAGGATATAGGAGCCAACTGAATTGGGGGTTAGCAATTCTGGTGAAGCACGTAGCGCATGTTGGTAATGTACATTTATCCTACATTCTGCGACAGTCCATCTTGGTCAGTGTCACTGTCATCTGATCTGCTACAACCACGCTTACGAGTAGGAATGAGTAAGGAAACAAGGTAATTGTGAGCACAGAAGTGCAGGTTGGCCACTTGGTGAGCTGTTACACAAGCAGTTGTAGTTGGTGACGGCGCGGTGGCGGGGCAGTGGCAGTAAAGAGTAGGTGTTTACGGTACGAGTCCCACACGGCCCTGCTCACGGCCCTGAGGACAGCCATTACACCACACACCGAAAACGTCTGGCGCCTGCTGATGGCTGTGTGGCGCCAAAATGAGTACAATATTTCTTAAGGAATAGGTGCTGCAGTCGCTGTCGCGTTCTTGTACAGAAGAGACCAACATGAAAATCGGGCTTGATTCATGCTCGACTGGCACCTGTTTCTGCGGTGAGTAACGCCTCTATATTTGCCTGTAATTGGGCACTAAGCAGCAAGATGTCACCTCTTGCGAGACCGATGGGCCTGAATGGCTAACAGCAACACGAGGAATCCGCGGTGGCTCTGTCTGAATAGTGACACTCGACCCATACTAGCGATGATGAACTTCCAGGCATTCTCACGAAGATTCTTAATCGCCACAGGTTTTATGTTAATTGCAACTACTTCCAGGGAGTATGCAGTATCTTACAGTTTTTTTGTACAAATTGCGGTAGTGTGGTGCTTTGTAGCTCATCGCTCACTTACAGTATCTTACCAAAAGTATCCGGGCTCCCCTACGTAATGTAGAATTGACCACTAGATGTCACGAGCGGCGGATCTGCCAGAATGAAACGATGAAGACAGTGTTGTGTTGTCAGAAGCAAGCAGAAAAAAAAATGGCTCTGAGCACTATGGCACTTAACATCCATGGTCCTCAGTCCTCTAGAACTTAGAACTACTTAAACCTAACTAACCTAAGGACTTCACACAACACCCAGTCATCACGAGGCAGAGAAAATCCCTGACCCCGCCGGGAATCGAACAGAAGCAAGCAGAACGGGTCGCTCGGGAGAGCTCAATGTCTGTGAATGTGGCTACGTTTAGGTGACAAACGGGATAAATAATGATTACGTTGTTGTTGTTGTTCGGGTCTTCAGTCCAGAGACTGGTGTGATGCCGCTCTCCATGTCACTCTATCCTGTGCAAGCTTCTTCATCTCCAAGTATCTACTGCAACCTATATGCTTCTGAATCTGCTTAGTGTATTCATCTCTTGGTCTCCCTCTACGAGTTTTACCCTCCACGATGCTCTCCAGTACTAAATTGGTGATCCCTTGATGCCTCAGAACATGTCGTACCAACCGATCGCCGGCCGAAGTGGCCGTGCGGTTAAAGGCGCTGCAGCCTGGAACCGCAAGACCGCTACGGTCGCAGGTTCGAATCCTGCCTCGGGCATGGATGTTTGTGATGTCCTTAGGTTAGTTAGGTTTAACTAGTTCTAAGTTCTAGGGGACTAATGACCTCAGCAGTTGAGTCCCATAGTGCTCAGAGCCAACCAACCGATCCCTTCTTCTAGTCGTGCCACAAATTTCTCTTCTCCCAGTACAATTCAGTACGTCCTCATTAGTTACATGATCTACCCATCTAATCTTGAGCATTCTTCTGTAGCACCAAACCTCAAACGTTTCTACCCCCTTCTTGTGTAAACCATTTATCGTCCATGTTTCACTTCCAAACATGGCTACACTCCATACAAATACTTGGAGAAAAGACTTCCTGACCCTTAAATCTATACACGATGTTAACAAATTTCTCTTCTTCGGAAACGCTTTCCTTGCCATTGTCAGTCTACATTTTATATCCTCTCTACTTTGACCGTCATCAGTTATTTTGCTGCCCAGATAGCAAAACTCATCTACTACTTTAAATGTCTCATTTCCTAACCTAATTTACTCAGCATCCCCTGATTTAATTCGACTACATTCCGTTATCCTAGTTTTGCTTTTGTTGATGTTCATCTTATATCCTCCTTTCACTACACTGTCCAACCTATTCAGCTGCTCTTCCAGGTCTTTTGCTGTCTCCGACAGAATTACAATGTCATCGGCGAACCACAAAGATTTTATTTCTTCTCTCTGGATTTTAATTCCTACTCCAAATATTTCTTTCGTTTCCTTATTGCTCGCTCAATATACAGATTGAATAACACTGCTTCCCTTCCATTCCTCTCGACTCTTACAACTGCCATCTGGTTCTTGTACAAAATGTAAATAGCCTTTCGGTCCCAGTATTTGACCCCTTGCACCTTCACAAAGTGAAAGAGAATATTCAAATCAACATTGTCAAACGCCTTCTCTAAGTCTACAAATGCTAGAAACGTAGTTTTGTAGGGTCAGTATCTCCTCACGTGTTCCAACATTTCTACGGAATCCAAACTGATGTTCCCCGAGGTTGGCTTCTACCAGTTTTTCCATTCGTCTGTAAGGAATTCGTGTTAGTACTTTGCAGCCGTGACTTATTAAACTGATAGTTCGTTAAAATTCTGAAAATGGTTGCGCTCCAGCAACCATGCAAGAGCTTCAATGGACTAGAAATAACAGCCAACCAGTTGCAAAATACACGTTTATTGAACCTTGACCATGGTTTCGACAGTTTTAAAACTGTCTTCTTCAGAAAGTATTGTACTTAGAATCACATCTTATCTATATCCATCGTGGGAGTCGTTGACTGTCTAGTACATGTGTAATTTTAACCACTACTTAAAATACAATTAGTAGTTCTCTTCTGTAAACCTATGCCTTGAAGCTTTTAAAAAAAACACACATTTGACAACAAATCCAACACTACAAGTTGTTCTTATCGAAAGATATGGTTATATGAGTCAGCCTCGTAGTGTTTTCATTATATATACACTCCTGGAAATGGAAAAAAGAACACATTGACACCGGTGTGTCAGACCCACCATACTTGCTCCGGACACTGCGAGAGGGCTGTACAAGCAATGATCACACGCACGGCACAGCGAACACACCAGGAACCGCGGTGTTGGCCGTCGAATGGCGCTAGCTGCGCAGCATTTGTGCACCGCCGCCGTCAGTGTCAGCCAGTTTGCCGTGGCATACGGAGCTCCATCGCAGTCTTTAACACTGGTAGCATGCCGCGACAGCGTGGACGTGAACCGTATGTGCAGCTGACGGACTTTGAGCGAGGGCGTATAGTGGGCATGCGGGAGGCCGGGTGGACGTACCGCCGAATTGCTCAACACGTGGGGCGTGAGGTCTCCACAGTACATCGATGTTGTCGCCAGTGGTCGGCGGAAGGTGCACGTGCCCGTCGACCTGGGACCGGACTGCAGCGACGCACGGATGCACGCCAAGACCGTAGGCTCCTACGCAGTGCCGTAGGGGACCGCACCGCCACTTCCCAGCAAATTAGGGACACTGTTGCTCCTGGGGTATCGGCGAGGACCATTCGCAACCGTCTCCATGAAGCTGGGCTACGGTCCCGCACACCGTTAGGCCGTCTTCCGCTCACGCCCCAACATCGTGCAGCCCGCCTCCAGTGGTGTCGCGACAGGCGTGAATGGAGGGACGAATGGAGACGTGTCGTCTTCAGCGATGAGAGTCGCTTCTGCCTTGGTGCCAATGATGGTCGTATGCGTGTTTAGCGCCGTGCAGGTGAGCGCCACAATCAGGACTGCATACGACCGAGGCACACAGGGCCAACACCCGGCATCATGGTGTGGGGAGCGATCTCCTACACTGGCCGTGCACCACTGGAGATCGTCGAGGGGACACTGAATAGTGCACGGTACATCCAAACCGTCATCGAACCCATCGTTCTACCATTCCTAGACCGGCAAGGGAACTTGCTGTTCCAACAGGACAATGCACGTCCGCATGTATCCCGTGCCACCCAACGTGCTCTAGAAGGTGTAAGTCAACTACCCTGGCCAGCAAGATCTCCGGATCTGTCCCCCATTGAGCATGTTTGGGACTGGATGAAGCGTCGTCTCACGCGGTCTGCACGTCCAGCACGAACGCTGGTCCAACTGAGGCGCCAGGTGGAAATGGCATGGCAAGCCGTTCCACAGGACTACATCCAGCATCTCTACGATCGTCTCCATGGGAGAATAGCAGCCTGCATTGCTGCGAAAGGTGGATATACACTGTACTAGTGCCGACATTGTGCATGCTCTGTTGCCTGTGTCTATGTGCCTGTGGTTCTGTCAGTGTGATCATGTGATGTATCTGACCCCAGGAATGTGTCAATAAAGTTTCCCCTTCCTGGGACAATGAATTCACGGTGTTCTTATTTCAATTTCCAGGAGTGTACATATAACCGCCTTGCGGCTGACTCATGTAACCATAAGCTCTGACACAATACGAGTTGTAGGAATCAAGGCACACGAAACAGAAGTGATAGCTGAGAAAGGAGTGAGGCAGGGCTGTAGCGCATCCACAACGTTATCCACTATGTAAAATGAGCAGCAGCTGCGGGAGTAAAGAAGAAATTTTGTTTGGGATTTAACGGCAGGGAGGAGAAATAAGCAATAAAATCTTTGTCCTTTGCCGATAACTCTGTATTCTGCCAGAGGCGACAAAAGAGCTGAAAATCAATTGAACGGAATGAAGAGTGTCTTAAAAAGAGTTTATAAAACTTAACATAAACAAAAATAAACAATAGTAAAGAATGTTGTCGAATGAAATCAGTCGGTGCTGAAAGAACAAATTTAGCAAGTAATACACTAAAAGAGTATACGCATCCCCTCCTCTGCTGAGTTAATCGGTAACATCTAATGGTGGGCCCGGCTTAATTCTCAGCCCTCCTACGATACCAAAACAGTCTAAATACGGATCTAAAGTCTCGCTGTGAACTGCATCTGAGGTAGCAATTAAAAGCCCATAGCCAACCAGACGCTTTCCGAGATTTGACCACTGGAATAGGGTCTGTTCACCGCTAACATATCAAACTACCGTCTCTAGTTGCCCGCTGCCCACATCGGCCGATAATCCTTACAACAGGAAGACAGAAATCCTGTTCGAAAATTCAACTGGGAAACAGACACGCGAAAACATCACTGACAACTTTCTACTAAACCTCTCCAAGTTGGTTTCGTTCATTAAAACATTGCTGTTCAGCTAGCTATTCGTTGCGTGATCTGCTATAAGAATATCGTCTGGGCAAAGCATGTTCACTTAACGGCAACATTCGCCTAGAAAAGCGGAAAACGCCTAAGCAGAATTCCACACTAGTCCATGGCAAGGTATTTATTCATGTAGACCTACAGTGCTGGAAAAATGCTTGTTTGATTACTCAGGACCCAAACTACTGACTTCTGAAACACCCTTTAGAAGCCTTGGCACTGGGAGGCACACGACGCCATCAAAATTCGCAGTGACTTTCGGCTGACTTCCCGATTTCGTGAGCTCCAGATCACTCTTAGAAATTATTTGATATTCAAGCCTTGCGGCCAGAATAGAAGTTCTCGAAACGTGGTACCACAGAATACTCCTGAGGAACAGAAGGATGATTGGATAATTTGTGAAGAAATTCTGTTCCGGCTGTAATTTTATCGTCTTTCTGGTGTGTTATTGTCCACCAAACATTGCCCGACACCTGTTCCTTTGTGAGAAGGAGTACCGTCATGCTAGGACAAACGATCATAGTCGTCAAACTGTACGTAGTAGACTATATTGTAAAAGGCGCTTATATACTTCCACAGTTAGTGATTTGTCACGTGTAGTGTGGGGGCAGATGCTGACCAGGAAAAGTGCTCCCATACCGGTGCCCGTCCGGTTAGCCGCGCGGTTAAACGCGCTGCTTCCCGAGTGGGAAGGCGTGCCGGTGCCTGGCACGAATCCGCCCGGCGGATTGGTGTCGAGGTCATGTGTACTGGCCAACCTGAGGATGGTTTTTAAGGCAGTTTTCCATCTACCTCGGTGGATGCTGGCTGGTTCCCCTTATTCCGCCTCAGCTACACTTTGTCGGCGATTGCTGCGCAAACATGTTTCCGCCTACGCGTACACCATAATTATTCTACCACGCAAACATTGGGGGGTTACACTCGTCTGTTATGAGACGTTTCCGGAATGGGTGGGGGTCCATTGGGGACCGAACCGCACAATAAACCTGCGTTCGAAGTGGCGAGGCGGTGGGATGGATGGACTGCTGTGGCCTGTTATCTCTCTTTCCAAACATTAATCCCGACTTGTGGAGTCTGCTATGCTGTGGCCTGTTATGGGGTTGTGAAACAGTGAGGGCTACGGCGGGATGAAGCCTCTTCATCGTTTCTAGGTCCCCAGTATAATACATAGATACATATATACATACATATCCCCATACCGAACACCACTACTTCGTAATTGATGGTAGGAGTTACACATTATTCCAGGTAATGTGCTCCAGGCATTCGCAAAACTCGAACCCTTCTAACCGTTTGTCACATATTATTTTATGTTGGCTGAAGAGCCAATACCGTGTTCCGAGTGGAGGCCGAAATGCACGCGTTTTATCTCACGCAGGCTGGCGTGAGGAGGGAAGAATTATACTGACGTGAGGTCTGGAACACGACAAGGAATGAGAATTCAGAAAGCGGACGTAATTAGATTGATACTTAACTTTAATCCATTAATGATGAACGTCGCGCTTAATGGTATATGGTTCACAATATTATCTGTTCAGAATACATTCTTGAAGTAATTATAGTAACTGAATATGGCGCCTTGCTAGGTAGTAGCAAATGACGTAGCTGAAGGCTATGCTAAACTGTCGTCTCTGTAAATGAGAGCGTAAGTAGACAGTGAACCATCGCTAGCAAAGTCGGCTGTACAACTGGGGCGAGTGCTAGGGTGTCTCTCTAGACTAGACCTGCCGTGTGGTGGCGCTCGGTCTGCAATCACTGATAGTGGCGACACGCGGGTCCGACGTATACTAACGGACCGCGCCCAATTGAAAGGCTACCACCTAGCAAGTGTGGTGTCTGGCGGTGAGACCACATGTTATAGTATAATTTATCTCTCGAAATCGCTCGTTTTGTGTCATTAACTGCGCGCTGGCGTCGATCTTTACAAAACCTCAAGCGTCGCATGAAATCAGTGAATGAAATAACTCGTGAGTTCCATTGTGCTACCGGCAGTCCAGGTAGCACAATGGCTGTGAGTTAAAAAGAATGGGATACAACAAATGGGCAGCTCCTCATAAGTTTCTGTATTCACTGGTTAGCGACGCTTGAGGTTTTGTAAAGATCGACGCCAGCGCGCAGTTGGGCGCAGTCATGGGCAGTCATGGGCTGCTACGAGAACTGATCAAACTACAAATTCTTTTATTGACAAACCTATGTGTGTTCCTGCTTGACGTATGTGTAAGTTGTAAAAAGATGATTCTGTATCTATATTTCTACGTAGTAGGAGAATTTCAATAAAAGTTAAATTTATAGGTGATTGTACCGTGTATAATTGTACACTACTGGCCATTAAAATTGCTATACCAAGAAGAAATGCAGATGATAAACGGGTATTAATTGGACAAATATATTATACTAGATCTGACATGTGATTACGTTTTCATGCAATTTGAGCGCATAGATCCTGAGAAATCAGTACCCAGAACAACCACCACTGGCGGTAATAACGGCCTTCATACGCCTGGGCATTGAATCAAACAGAGCTTGGATGGCGTGTACAGATACAGCTGCCTATGCAGCTTCAACACGATACCACAGTTCATCAAGAGTATTGACTGGCGTATTTTGACGAGCCAGTTGCTCGGCCACCATTGACCAGACGTTTTCAATTGGTGGGAGATCTGGAGAATGTGCTGGCCAGGACAGCAGTCGAACATTTTCTGTATCCAGAAAGGCGCGTACAGGACCTGCAACATGCGGTCGTGCATTATCCTGCTGAAATGTAGGGTTTCGCAGGGATCGAATGAAGGGTACAGCCAAGGGGTCGTAAGACATCTGAAATGTAACGTCCACTGTTCAGAGTTCCGTCAATGCGAACAAGTGGTGACCGAGACGTGTAACCAATGCCACCCCATACCATCACGCCGGGTGATACGCCAGTATGGCGACGACGAATACACGCTTCCAATGTGCGTTCACCACGATGTCGCCAAACACGGATTCGGTCGCATGATGCTGTAAACAGAACCTGGATTCATACGAAAAAATGACGTTTTGCCATTCGTGCACCCAGGTTCGTCGTTGAGTACACCATCACAGGCGCTCTTGTCTGTGATGTAGCGTCAAGGGTAACAGCAGCCATGGTTTCAGAGCTGATAGTGCATGCTGCTGCAAACGTCGTCGAAATGTCCGTGCAGATGTTTGTTGTCTTGCAAACGTCCCGATCTGGTGACTCAGGGATAGAGACGTGGCTGCACGATCCGTTACAGCCATGCGGATAAGATGTTTGTCATCACGACTGCTAGTGATACGAGGCCATTGGGATCCAGCACGGCGTTCCGTATTACCCTCCTCTATCCACCGATTCCATATTCTGCTAACAGTCATTGGATCTCGACCAACGCAAGCAGCAGTGTCGCGATACGATAAACCGCAATCGCGATGGGCTACGATCCGACCTTTATGAAAGTCGAAAACATGATGGTACGCATTTTTCCTCCTTACACGAGGCATCACAACAACGCTTTACCAGGCAATGCCGGTCAACTACTGTTTGTGAGTGAGAAATAGGTTGGAAACTTTCCTCATGTTAGCACATTGTAGATGTCGCCACTGCCGCCAACCTTGCTTGAATGCTCTGAATAGCTAATCATTTGCGTATCACCGCATCTTCTTCCTGTCGGTTAAATTTCGCGTCGTCTTCTAGGTGTAGCAATTTTAATGGCCAGTAGTGTATACAGAACGCTAGCGTCGGCCGCGTCCACTGACTACAGCGAGAACCAAGGGCTCAAGGATGCAACAGTTTTGTCAATAAAATACATTGATCTGCCAGAAAAGTGTTTCAGGCTTAATACTACCGCATTAATCCAATCCTTGTCCTCTGCCAGTGTAAACACGTTACATAATCAATGGCAATGCGCTGTGCGGTCAATCACCTTGGCCGCTGTTATCTCGGGCCGCCTCGGCCCCTGGACAGAGTACGAATGAATAGTGTGCCTGTATGATTCTGACTCGGTGCAGCTTTCTTGCCGGGATATGTAAGGATGCAGAAGTGGGTGAACTGCAGCCGCAGATCCGCAGAAATATGTACACTGTGGTAATCGATAAGTGAAGCGTTAAGCCCGACGCCTCGGCAATGCAATAAAATTCCGTTCAGTAAAACTTAACAGCGCTCGCCGTGGAGGTCGCCAGATACGTGGGCGGGGCTGAGCTGTCGCGCTGCACAGCACATGCAGAGCGGTCGTAAAAGGCCGCAGCCAGAAAGTCGTAAAGCCAGCAGCACTACCCGTGCCGCGTCGCGCGAGAGGTGTCGCGCACATCAGCTCAACGCCACACTCCCTCGCACAAACAGTCCATTAGGTCACATTTTCTAATTTCCAGAATGAGATTTTTACTCTGCAGTGGAGTGTGCGCTGATATGAAACTTCGAGTTCGAATCTCGGTCGGGCACACAGTTTTAATCTGCCAGGAAGTTTCATATCAGCGCACACTCCGCTGCAGAGTGAAAATCTCATTCTGGAAACATCCCCCAGGCTGTAGCTAAGCCATGTCTCCGCAGTATCCTTTCTTTCAGGAGTGCTACTTCTGCATGGTTCGCAGGAGAGCTTCTGTAAAGTTTGGAAGGTAGGAGACGAGATACTGGCAGAAGTACACCTGTGAGGACCGGGCGTGAGTCGTGCTTCGGTAGCTCAGATGGTAGAGCACTTGCCCGCGAAAGGCAAAGGTCCCGAGTTCGAGTCTCGTTCGGGCACACAGTTTTAATCTGCCAGGAAGTTTCATTTTCTAATTTGTTTGTATTTCACCATTTGTTCATGGTTTCATTAACTCAAAACGAGGGGAGAGAGGTTTGCCGTGACCTGGTAAAGGTTTCTAAAGAGCCGGCAGTTCTTACGTGACTTGGGTCAGGCTCTTTAGCTGCGACGTCTGCATCATAAGCGGAGGGCGGCCGTGGCATTTTCCTCCGCCCAATCTTTCAGTAACGTGGCACAAATCCTCGCAATACGAATTGCAGCGCAATAAGTAAAAATGGTTCAAATGCCTCTGAGCACTATGGGACTAAACATGTGAGGTCATCAGTCCCCTACAACTTAGAACTACTTAAACCTAACTAACCTAAGGACATCACACACATCCATGCCCGAAGCAGGATTCGAACCTGCGACGTAGCGGTCGCGCGGTTCCAGACTGTAGCGCCTAGAACCGCTCGGCCACTCCGGCCGGCCCGCAATAAGTAATCCATTAAATTTCTTGAGTACAGTCGCATAAATGATTTCTTCCGATGAGCCAAAACATTATGACCACCTGCTTAATATCTTGCTTGTCTGTCTTTGGAACGAAATGCATCACTGATTCTGTGTATCAGGGATCCAACGGTTTGTTAGTCGGTTTGTGGATTTACGTGCCATTAGATGTGTACGCCCAGATCATGTAATTCGCGTAAGTAACAGTCCTCTGAGTTGAGTACGCAGCGAAGACGCCCGATAGGTTCCATAGGATTTACATCAGGCGAATTTGGTCGCCGAGATATCGACGTGAGTTCACTATACTGCTCCTCAAGCCACTGTAGCACTAGTCTGGATCACAGACACGGATAGTTATACTGTTGAAAAATGACATAGCCGTAGAGGAAGACAACAAGCATAAATGGATGCAGGTGGTTCACAGCTATCAGCGTGTCTTACCACAGGTCCCATGCAGGTGTAGGAGAATGTCTCTCTTATCATAACCCTGCTTCCACCAGCCTGCGTCTGTGGCGCGCTTCACGTTTCGAGCTGCCGTTCACCTCGATGAGACGACAAGCGACCTAGTGCAACAAAAATGTGATTCATCCGAAGAGCCGAAACGTTTCCATTGATCCATGGTCGAATCTCGATGGTCCTGTGCCCACTACAATCCTAATTGACCATGTCGTTCAACATGTGAACACGAAGGAGTGATCTGCTGCAGAGCTACATGTTCAACGTACGATGAACGGTGTGCCCCGAAAGACTTGTGCGTGCAGCAGGTGCTCTTTTGGTAGAGATGCCACAGGTCACCATCTATCCTACTTAACAGGGCAGGCAAGCCATCGAACCCCACGTTCTACGAAGAGTCGTGGACATCGACCCATTTAGCGACTAGTGCTAACTGCATGGTCCTTCTACCTATTTCCTTAGATGCTCACGACAGTAGCACGTGAACATTCGACCAGCTTTGCCGTTTTCGAGATATCGTTCACAGGCTCTGCGTAATAATAATCTGCCCCTTCTCACAGTCACTTATCTCAACGGATTTACACATTTTCAGACCATATATTTGCTAGGGTCATTCGTCGTCCGTGTCTGCTCTGCTTACATAGCTTGCCCACAACGCCACCAGGTGACAGCAAACGTCGCAGTCCGCAATGATGATAATATTTTGGATCATCAGTGTATTTCTACTGTCTATCCATCGACCACCTGCAGAGTGAGTTGATAGACTGAAGCTACAGTTGTCGTTCTGCTCTTTTAAACTACAGATACATAAGTGGCAAAGAATATGCATAAATTGAGTCTGTGGCTATGTATTCGACCCGCGCTGGGATATAAATGCATCATTATTAACTGCAGTGTGACGAAATCTTGGTTATTTTACTAAAGATTGGGTCGGATTTCATGGTTTGTCCAATTTGGAAATGCGATCTTGGTTCATTAAATTCTTCCACAAACGAATTTCATGTAAGTAGCCCATATGGGAAAGCCTCTCCATTTACTATGAGAAAGCTTTGGGTATTGATGGAAAACCTACACAATCGGAGACCTTATAGGCAACTGACACCTTTCTAGAAATATTCAGAAAAAGTAGCCTAACAAATCTACTGCAGAATTCATTTAGCAGGCTTTGCAAGACAATAGGTTGCCATTTTGGTTCTCCATCACTTTGCAAAATCTGCTGTTTTTACGACAAAGATTTGGAAAGGACACAGGTGGGCTAATAAAGATACCAAACTTCCTAAAAACTATTATTATTATTCTTTCTTTTCTCAGACGTTATGTCTGGTCAAAAATGGAAAGTGACACGGACCTTGATCAAGCGTGACTTCCTTTTAACTGTACGGTATATGTTATATTGCATTTAGGAACTTTCGGGTAATTGAACATGTATCAATAATTACGGATTTCTGTAGTTGTATATATAAGTTTGGATGTAGCTGTATTGCATTGATGTACTGGTGGATATTGTGTGGTATGACTCCTGTAGTTGATAGTATAATTGGTATAATGTCAACTTTATCCTGATGCCACATGTCCTTGACTTCCTCAGCCAGTTGGATGTATTTTTCAATTTTTTCTCCTATTTTCTTTTGTATATTTGTTGTATTGGGTATGGATATTTCGATTAGTTGTGTTAATTTCTTCTTAAAATTGGTGAGTATGATGTCAGGTTTGTTATGTGGTGTTGTTTTATCTGTTATAATGGTTCTGTTCCAGTATAATTTGTATTCATCATTCTCCAGTACATTTTGTGGTGCATACTTGTATGTGGGAATGTGTTGTTTTATAAGTTTATGTTGTAAGGCAAGCTGTTGATGTATTATTTTTGCTACATTGGCAAGACTTCTGGGGTATTCTGTATTTGCTAGTATTGTACATCAGCTTGTGATGTGATCTACTGTTTCTATTTGTTGTTTGCAAAGACTGCATTTATCTGTTGTGGTATTGAGATCTTTAATAATATGCTTGCTGTAATATCTGGTGTTTATTGTTTGATCATGTATTGCAATCATGAATCCTTCTGTCTCACTGTATATATTGCCTTTTCTTAGCCATGTGCTGGATGCGTCTTGATCGATGTGTGTCTGTGTTAGATGATACGGGTGCTTGCCATGTAGTGCTTTCTTTTTCCAATTTACTTTCTTCGTATCTGTTGATGTTATGTGATCTAAAGGGTTGTAGAGGGGTTGTAGAGGTGGTTATGAAATTGTAGTGGTGTAGCCGATGTATTTATATGAGTGATTGCTTTGTGTATTTTTCTAGTTTCTGCTCGTTCTATAAGGATTTTCTTAAATTGTCTACCTGTCGATCATGTAGGTTTTTTATGTCGATAAATCTCCTCCCTCCTTCCTTTCTGCTTAATGTGAATCTTTCTGTTGCTGAAGGTATCTGATGTATTCTATATTTGTGGCATTGTGATCGTGTAAGTGTATTGAGTGCTTATAGGTCTGTGTTACTCCATTTCACTACTCCAAATGAGTACGTCAATACTGGTATAGCATAAGTATTTATAGCTTTTGTCTTGTTTCTTGCTGTCAATTCTGTTTTCAGTATCTTTGTTAGTCTTTGTCTATATTTTTCTTTTAGTTCCTCTTTAATATTTGTATTATCTATTCTATTGTTTGTCTGTATCCTAGATATTTATAGGCATCTGTTTTTTCCATCGCTTCTATGCAGTCGCTGTGGTTATCCAATATTTAATCTTCTTGTTTAGTGTGTTTTCCCTTGACTATGCTATTTTTCTTACATTTGTCTGTTCCAAAAGCCATATTTATATCACTGCTGAATACTTCTGTTATCTTTGGTAATTGGTTGAGTTGTTGATTTGTTTCTTCCAGCACTTTTGGATCATCCATGTATAGCAAATGTGTGATTTTGTGTGGGTATGTTCCAGTAATATTGTATCCATAATTTGTATTATTTAGCATGTTGGACAGTGGGTTCAGAGCAAGGCAGAACCAGAAAGGACTTAATGAGTCTCCTTGGTATATTCCACGCTTAATCTGTATTGGCTGTGATGTGGTATTTGGATTTGTTTGGATATTAAGTGTGGTTTTCCAATTTTTCATTACTATGTTTAGGAACTGTATCAATTTAGGATCTACTTTGTTTATTTCCAATATTTGTAGTAACCATGAGTGGGGTACGCTATCAAAAGCTTTTTGGTAATCAATGTATGCGTAGTGTAGCGACCTTTGTTTAGTTTTAGCTTGACATGTCACCTCTGCATATATTATCAGTTGCTCTTTACATCCTCATGCTCCTTTGCAACAGCCGTTTTGTTCTTCATTTATAATTTTGTTCTGTGTTTTATGTGTGATTAATTTCTGTGTAATGACTGAAGTTAATATTTTGTATATTGTTGGTAGGCATCTTATGGGGCGATATTTAGCTGGGTTTGCTGTGTCTGATTGATCTTTAGGTTTCAGATAAGTTATTCCTTGTGTAAGTGTATCAGGGAATGTGTATGGGTCTGCAATGTAACTGTTAAAAAATTTAGTTAGATGTGAATGTGTTGAGGTGAACTTCTTTAGCCAGAAATTTGCTATTTTATCTTTTCCAGGAGCTTTCCAATTGTGAGTAGAATTAATTGCTTGGATGACTTCATGTTGCAAAATTATCACTTCAGGCATTTGTGGTATCATCTTGTATGTGTCTGTTTCTGCTTGTATCCACCGTGCATGCCTTTTATGTTGTACTGGGTTTGACCATACGTTGCTCCAGAAGTGTTCCATGTCTGTTATGTTTGGTGGATTGTCTATTTTAATGTGTGTATTATCTATTGTCTGATAAAATTTCTTTTGGTTTGTGTTGGATGTTTGGTTTTGTTTCCTTCTATTTTCACTTTTTTTGTATCTTCTAAGTCGTTTGGCCAATGCTTGTAATTTCTGCTTCTTTTCATCTAATTGCTCTATCGCTTCTTGTTGTGAGATTTTACCTCATCTTTTTCGTTTTTTCTCTGACATTTCATTTCTTATAAATTGTGTTAGCTGTCCGATGTCTTTTCTCAGTTTTTCTATTCTGATCTGTAGTCTGTGTTGCCATGCTGGTTTTGTGGGTTTCTTCTGTGTGTTGGTTGGTCTGATCTCTGCCTAGTGTGTATATTTAATGTAGTGAGTGCTCCTATATAAACCAGTAGTTGTAACTCTTCCATAGTTGTGTTTTCATTTATTTTGTTATGTATGATTGTGTTGATAGTTTTTATTGTTGTTTCGACTTGTGGGTTATTTGGCTGTCTATGCAAGAATGGTCTAATGTCTGTATTTGTGTCTTTGTATTCTATATATGTCAGATGAAACTTTTCTTCTATATCTAACATGTGTGTTACTTCGTGTTCTATTTGTGCTTGTTCTGGTGGCTGTCTTAAGATTTCGTTTTCCTCTGATTGTTTAATTGATGCGTGTTGTTCTTTGTTTGTTTGCTCTGGGGTGTTTGAGTCCATTACTGTATTTCCTTCTTCTTCTGATTGCACATTATTTTGTTCGAGTATTTGTTGTACTTGTTGTTTGATGTTTTCTAATTATGGCTGGGGTATCCTGTTATTTTTGATTATTACACGGATCTGATCAGCTAGTCGTTGTTCTGTTAAAAATTTTAATTCTGGGTATCTGGTAATAAATGTTGTGTATACTTGTGATCTGTATCCAGTTGTGTTGGTTCCTAGGTTTGTTGCTTGATAATAACAGAACATGAGGTGTCGATTAACTTCATCTGACCATCTCATCCTCTGTCTTTGTTTTCCTTCTAGGGTGGTTGCAGGAAGCATATCCTGCAAAACACCTCTATTTTGATTTAAATCATTTTCCAGTTCGCTAGCAGTGTCGTTACCATTGTGGGCGGGCATAGGGTTCAAGCGTCGTCCCAGACCATGACGGCGCTTGTCCGAGGCTTCTATAGTTCTGTCCTGAACCAACTAATCACACTAAAAGGGGGGGAGGGTTAGCCCTATTAGTGGTTTGTTCTTTTCGTCGTCTGACAGAACATACCGGGGGCCTATTCTTTTCCCGGGCCTCCACGGGGTTTATTATTATTATTATTATTATTATTTTAACGAAATGTTCCCACTAGCTTAACACCCATCTACACCTAAACTGCTAGCATTTCACAAGTACTAGTTGAAAGATTGAACAATACTGTAATATGATGAATTTAATCATACCGACTTCAAAAGGAGTTTATTCAATCTTTTTAGAAACTGATAAATACGGCAATATAGAAAATCTAAGAAAAACTTAAATTTATCATGTTGGCCAGTAACACTCAGTAGTGTAACAAAGTCAGCTGAGCATGAAATCCAGTTCACCCTCTTCCGTTATATCAATATCAGTCCGACTGGCATTATCTCCATAGTCATCCATACAGCCTTCTTTTGTAGCAACATTAGCGACAAGGAGAGTTTTGTAGAACTGCAAATTTTCGTTTGCTTTCCAGATTTCACCAGTTTGGAGACATAAAAGCTGCTTGAAATCCTTCAGCTTTGGTGCCTTCTCTTAATCCGCTTTCTCAGTCGCTTCAGTGCAGCTGTTCTTCCTGAACCCCCCTTTCTGCACAGGCTTTTACCTTCACTTCTGTGAGTGTTGTAAAATTGATCACCTTGAAATGAAGTCACTTTCTTGTTTTATGCTACACCTAATTGTAACAATGATTTCTGAAATTTGAAATACCATTGGCCTGTCGGTTTGACGACACCATCAAAGTAGGATTTCCAGTTTTCGACTGCGCAGCTTTGCCCCAAGTGGATTACAGCAGCATACTTTTCAGTCATGTTTGTGTTCTCTTCTAGGCTCTCAGCCACATTTTTGTGCCTGAACTCTCTTTCCAGTTCACCGATAATTCGCTATGGTGGAATGAATAAGCATCCGACAACGGGGAAACACATGTCATCAGTTTTAACATTTAAACAGCTTCGAAACGCAGCCAGTGAGACAATAGTCCCAACACTCCTTTATTCTTATTCTGGCCGCCACAACCGCCAGAAAATAATCGTACTGTTGCAAGATCCTCTAAAGCTAATTTGCATAGTCTGTGATGTGGTGTTGAACCAGTTTGATTGTACCCTTGGGGATAAATTTTTTCTCCTCCTTGTAACGTTACTGAAGGTTCTTCCGCTTCTATCACGTCGCTTTCCATTCTGTCGTTCAACATATCTCAACCTAATAAAATCAGACAAAAGCGCTACCAGTAGAAGAGCAGAACGCCTATACTGTCAAATGCGTACATTGGCAGGCTCCGTAGAAAACAAACGAGAACCCGAGAAGCTGTTTCCTTCACAGCGTAAAATAAAATATATTATCTTCGCTTTCCGCCTACTTCCCTTCCTGACAACAGCATAAACAGTAATTTATGTTCATGTAGAGCAGGCATCACTGTAGTGTTAGAAAAGTTTAGCTGATTATGCATCTGTAAACTCAACCACAAGGCGTTGGCCATACGAGTTGCAGTGAATATAACGGCTTTTGCACATCTAAAGGAATATTGCCGGCTTTGCAAGAGCATGGGTGAAGCAAACAGCGCACTTTTCAACCCAGTATTTTCTTTTCTTTTCTCTTTTTAGAAGGCATGTGGCTTGTTTTGAATGTCAGAATATAGCGAAATCTGGTGGTCACAAGGTAAAGAAAGTTGGGGGATAAAAACCCCGAAATCGAATTTTCTGTCTTATAGGGGGTTTTGCTAATTGGCTACTCCAAAAAAGATGAAGCCGATTCTACAAATTCGACACTTTCGTACCGCATAGACTCACCGACGTCGATGCCGTACTCTGACGTGGCCGACTTACTGGGCTGCAAGAACAAGTTGTACATATGGTGTTCCATGAGCCTTATATGGGCAGTACGATTCGGTTTCCGGATGGACCAAAGGCCACACTCGAACGGTGGCTTGTAAATCCCCGTCTTGCGGAATGTCAAGTCATCTTTGATGGAACCAAAAAGCGCTGCTGTTTACGGTGGAGGACGAGAAATCAGAGACATCGGTTTCAGTCTGGACAAATAATGCAATCCTGCACTTTATTTAATAAAGATACGCCAATATCCTAGCGTGCATGTACCGAGTAGTCACACATTCAGTGTACGCATACTCTAGGCCGCCTACCAACGTCTCTGGCGCCATTGTATCTGTGGTTTAAAACGCAACCAGTACTGCAGCATCAGGCTGTCAGCTCATTCTGAAGATGAGCGAGAGGTAAAGGGCGAAACATTAGCAGAAGAAGAAGAAATGTAGTTTATGCGGCTACGCTCTCGAAATTTAACGGGACTGTTCACGAAGAAATCGTCTTTGCCGTTATACGAGTCTGTTTATGAATCACGAGTGATAAACAATCTATTTAAAAGAAGCGCCATCCTTCTGAGTTGCGTAGTTTCTTCTTTTTTGATCTCAAACCTCAGTTTCAATACTCCTTTGACGAGAAATTGGTTATGTACAGCCACATGTGTGATGGAGCAAAATTTCCAGTGAAATTCTGTAGAGCGTGGTGTCAAAACCGTTTACGCTTCTTAAATAAAAAATACGTTGTTAACATTCTGCATCTTTATTGTTCACGTCACGATATTTGCAACCCCCTGCCGCTAGAGGGCTCCAAATTGTAGCTTGTAACATGGCTGTGTGTAACGTAATTATGTCGGTGCGTGAGCAACAACGAGCTGCAATCGAGCTTCAAATTTGAAGAGTTCGCCCACACATGGAGCACCCTCTGCTTCACACGACAGTGTGAGACCACACACGAGCGTTGCGACATGTGCAACAATCCGACGCCTTGCGTTCGCCGTCATCGATCAGCCACTGTGGTGTCACCGCCAGACATCACACATGCTAGGTTTTTTTTTTTTTTTGTCATCAGTCTACTGACTGGTTTGATGCGGCTCACCACGAATTCCTTTCCTGTGCCAACCTCTTCATCTCAGAGTAGCACTTGCAACCTACGTCCTCAATTATTTGCTTGGCGTATTGCAATCTGTCTTCCTCTACAGTTTTTGCCCTCTACAGCTCCCTCTAGTACCATGGAAGTCATTCCCTCATGTCTTAGCAGATGTCCTATCATCCTGTCCCTTCTCCTTATCAGTGTTTTCAACATATTCCTTTCCTCTCCGATTCTGCATAGAACCTCATTCCTTACCTTATCAGTCCACCTAATTTTCAACATTCGTCTATAGCACCACATCTCAAATCCTTCGATTCTCTTCTGTTCCGGTTTTCCCACAGTCCATGTTTCACTACCATACAATGCTGTACTCCAGACGTACATCCTCAGAAATTTCTTCCTCAAATTAAGGCCGGTATTTGATATTAGTAGACTTCTCTTGGCCATAAATGCCTCTTTTGCCATAGCGAGTCTCCTTTTGATGTCCTCCTTGCTCCGTCCGTCATTGGTTATTTTACTGCCTAGGTAGCAGAATTCCTTAACTTCATTGACTTCGTGACCATCAATCCTGATGTTAAGTTTCTCGCTGTTCTCATTTCTACTACTTCTCGTTACCTTCTTCTTTCTCCGATTTACTCTCAAACCATACTGTGTACTCATTAGACTGTTCATTCCGTTCAGCAGATCATTTAATTCTTCTTCACTTTCACTCAGGATAGCAATGTCATCAGCGAATCGTATCATTGATATCCTTTCACCTTGTATTTTAATTCCACTCCTGAACCTTTCTTTTATTTCCATCATTGCTTCCTCGATGTACAGATTGAAGAGTAGGGGGGAAAGGCTACAGCCTTGTCTTACACCCTTCTTAATACGAGCACTTCGTTCTTGATCGTCCACTCATATTATTCCCCCTTGGTTGTTGTACATATTGTATATGACCCGTCTCTCCCTATAGCTTACCCCTACTTTTTTCAGAATCTTGAACAGCTTGCACCATTTTATATTGTCGAACGCTTTTTCCAGGTCGACAAATCCTATGAAAGTGTCTAGATTTTTCTTTAGCCTTGCTTCCATTATTAGCCGTAACGTCAGAATTGCCTCTCTCGTCCCTTTACTTTTCCTAAAGCCAAACTGATCGTCACCTAGCGCATCCTCAATTTTCTTTTCCATTCTTCTGTATATTATTCTTGTAAGCAGCTTCGATGCATGAGCTGTTAAGCTGATTGTGCGATAATTCTCGCACTTGTCAGCTCTTGCCGTCTTCGGAATTGTGTGGATGATGCTTTTCCGAAAGTCAGATGGTATGTCGCCAGACTCATATATTCTACACACCAACGTGAATAGTCGTTTTGTTGCCACTTCGCCCAATGATTTTAGAAATTCTGATGGAATGTTATCCATCCCTTCTGCCTTATTTGACCGTAAGACCTCCAAAGCTCTTTTAAATTCCGATTCTAATACTGGATCCTCTATCTCTTCTACTCGTAAATCGACTCCTGTTTCTTCTTCTATCACATCAGACAAATCTTCACCCTCATAGAGGCATTCAATGTATTCTTTCCACCTATCTGCTCTCTCCTCTGCATTTAACAGTGGAATTCCCGTTGCACTCTTAATGTTGCCACCGTTGCTTTTAATGTCACCAAAGGTTGTTTTGACTTTCCTGAATGCTGAGTCTGTCCTTCCGCCCAATCATATCTTTTTCGATGTCTTCACATTTTTCCTGCAGCCATTTTTTTAGCTTCCCTGCACTTCCTATTTATTTCATTCCTCAGCGTCTTGTACTTCTGTATTCCTGATTTTCCCGGAACATGTTTGTACTTCCTCCTTCCATCAATTAACTGAAGTATTTCTTCTGTTACCCATGGCTTCTTCTCAGCTACCTTCTTTGTACCTATGTTTTCCTTCCCAACGTCTGTGATGGCCCTTTTTAGAGGTGTCCATTCCTCTTCAACTGTACTGCCTACTGCACTATTCCTTATTGCTGTATCTATAGCGTTAGAGAACTTCAAACGTATCTCGTCATTCCTTAGTACTTCCGTATCCCACTTCTTTGCTAGGTGGTAGCCTTTAAATCGGCCGCGGTCCGGTAGTATACGTCGGACCCGCGTGTCGCCACTATCACTGATTGCAGACGGAGCGCCGCCACACGGCAGGTCTAGAGAGACTTCCTAGCACTCGCCCCAGTTGTACAGCCGACTTTGCTAGCGATGGTTCACTGCCTACTTACGCTCTCATTTGCCGAGACGATAGTTTAGCGTAGCCTTCAGCTACGTCATTTGCTACGACCTAGCAAGGCGCCATTATCAGTTACTGTTGATATTGTGAATCATGTACCGTCAAGACCGACGTTCATCATTAATGGATTAAACTTAAGTATTCCACCAGATACGTCCGTTTTTCTAAATTCTAATTTCCTTGTCCTGTTCCAGACCTCACGCCAGCCTGCGTGAGCTGAAACGCGTGCATTTCGGCCTCCTCTAGTAACACGGTGTTGGCTCTCCTGTCAACCACAACAGCCTCCATGTAGTCCTGACTTGGTCCATCCGATTGATAGTGATGAAGCAGTGCAAACAAAATATCTCCTTCAGAAAACCCATTATTCCACAGTGACAGTATCAACAAACTGATCTCTCCTTGGGAGAAATTTGTTCGTCGTCAGGGTGACTACAATGAGAAATAAATATGCAGACTCGAAGAATAAAGATATAAAATATTAATAACGTTTGATATAATTAAAAAAATTGACTTTTTACATGAAAATTCGTAGTCAGTTTCTGTAAACCGTTCCTCTCTTGTAGAATCATTTCAAACTCCGACCAATCGTGCATTGTCACTTTACGGCATGAAGGATTCTCTGCATGTTAAGGTGACCGCTGAAGGTTGCAGACCGTAGCAAGGTCACTCAAACTTTCAGTGGGTCCTAAAACACTGAAGTTCTGTCTCGTAGTGGTAGCCCGCGGCTACCGACACCGGTTGATGACCCCTACCTTCAAAATATAGTCCTAAGGTAATCGGAGAATGCAACAGAACAGCGATATGCTTTTTTGGAGGCGGCTGGAAGAGGTGTATCCACTCGGACAACAATGCCGCATCCAAAGTGAGTGATAGAAGCTACTAGCACCAGAGCCGGCCGAGATGCTCGGGAGTCCTGGAGCGCTGATAACTTCAGCATACGTAAACCACAAAAACATACTTGCCTATCATGCCTGGCAGGAACAAACTACTACTACGACTTGAGCTATACCCAGCTGACAGCCGATTTGACGATGGGAATGCGGCGAATGTTGTCCGTTGAAAGTAAAGCAGCAAAATTAAATTAGAAGAAAAGGAGCGCTGTACATGAAATATAGAACTAGAGGCATTTTCATTGCGAATTTCACGTTTCATCCGTAGCTGCGAAGGTCCCCGTGCAAGCTCTCAGAATACAATAGTATGGACAGAGATACTTCCGATTTTCTGGTAAAAGAGTCAAAGGGCAGCGTTCCTTTTCTGATCATCATCTTGCAGCATCCCATAAGCACTGACGAGAGTCTCATAACTACATTAAAGGAAGCCACTTATTCAAGCTATATATAAATTTTCCACTGTATATACGCTTTAAACATGAAATATGAATTGCAATAGATATACTCGTATTTTTCCTGTTTTCTTAATAATTTGTTAATGTTTTTTAATCAACGTTAGCGTAGTTTTTATTGAGTAAGGTTGGGTCTACAAAATATTTCTACCTGTTATTGATCGTAAAGCAAGAATTTGATAAAGTCATTCAGTGAAAGACTGCACACTGTTTTTTCAGTTAGATTGGTAGAAATATGCGGCGTTGGAACTGGAAACAACTGTTACTAGAGACTCTGAATTACATTGATTACATTTGTCACGAGGTCCACCCACCTGCCCATATCGGAACTAGCGCAGCCGTGCTTTGTACCATACGTCACGTACTCTTCACAACATGGTATTAAAATAAATTTAAATAAGGCGGCGTAACTACCCCATCTTTTGTTTAAGCCCCCTCCCTCCCCTCCCGTACAGCCAGTCACAGCCCCATCAGAATATGGTTTCATTAAATAAATAAAATAAATTATAAAAAATGGTTCAAATGGCTCTGAGCACTATGCGACTTAACTTCTGAGGTTATCAGTCGCCTAGAACTTAGAAGTAATTAAACCTAACTAACCTAAGGACATCGCACACATCCATGCCCGCGGCAGGATTCGAACCTGCGACCGTAGTGGTCTCTCGGTTCCAGACTGTAGCGCCTAGAACCGCACGGCTACTCCGGCCGGATAAAATAAATTATAAAAATTACTGCTTCTACGTGATATTTCTCTTACAAAGTAACCCGGTAACTGTACGTGGAAAGCTCTATTTCCTTTTGCACACACACGCACACACACACACACACACACACACACACACACACACACAAGGTGCTGCAGTGGTTCTCATACTGTACTCGCAGTCGGGAATACAACGATTCAAATCCGCTTCCAAATGTAGACTTTCCCTAAATTACCTTAATCCATCCTGGCAAATGCGGAGATAGTGCCCTTGGAAAGGCACGGCGGATTTCCTTCCGCATTCCTGAAATGAAGGAATTCGACCTTGTGCTCCGTCTCTAATAACCTCGATGTCGACGGGACGTTAAATACTAATCTTCCTTCGTTTCCGCACGCAAGCGCCCACACACACATACATACTTACGTTAATACTACAGCTTCATCATAAAATTTCACTGGCCATATTTTGTATTCGTTTTCATTCTTAATGATTATACCAAATACTGTTCTGTCATTGTTCATACTGTACTAACATTTATTTCCGAATACTATATCAACGCTATATTTCACGTACCTCTGTTTATGTCAAATACTATAGTGCCTAATCTAAGTAAATTTCATTTCTGCCTTTGCAATACTTTAGCGAACCCAATAATGCTCCGCAGTTGCTAAATATATAGTGGAACTGGATATACACCCTAATCTCCGTCTTTCGCCTCTCTCTGTACATTTCCTCCTCTCCTCACTCCTTTCCTACTCATCTCCTCCCCCTCCCCCCACTCTTTGGCGATCTCCTTCCTCGTCTCTACGTCCATTTCCTCTGCCCCTCTACGTTCATTTCCCCTCCTCCGCTCACTCTCCGCCTTATTTTTGCTGCTCCAAACAAACCCTTGATTGGTAATTAGAGTCGCTTAAAACGTGTCGGTAAATCGGTTGGGAACATTGGTATAATAGGTATGAGAGAGACATTTCCATCTGCTGAACCTGTGAGAACAGTAGCTTCAATCTGTGAAAGGGTGTTCACAAAGTTTTGCGCGATTGAGACTCCGTAGTAGTAAGCTATCATGATCCTATAAACCGTAAAGACAACCTCCATGAATTCTGTTGAAATCGATTGTGAGGAAGAAACTAAGACATTGTTGTGTACACATCTTTTAATATATATATATATATATATATATATATATATATATATATATATATATATATATATAAAGAAAGAATAAACCGTATCTTGGTAGAACAGTTCGTCTAATGGCTTAAATGCCCTCCTATCACTGACTGCGGGTAAGAATACTAAACCACACATTTTCACTGCACAGGACAGCATAGAATTATTTCTTTGGTCGGTTTTAAAAGAAAACCTGCACTTTCTTTGTTAAAACATATACCTTAAATACCTATACCTTAAGTACGTGTTAGATATGTGTTACGCGTCGAGCAGCGCGTGACCTTGATTGGGACTTAGAATTTTTCGCTGCCTCTGCTACAGCGTCCTATATATTTACTTAGCTGGTGTTGCAGAAAATGAGGTTTTGGTACTTCCGGTTGCGCAAGATAAGAGCTGATAAGGACTGGCCCGCCGCGCTGCTCGCGCGTTAGAGTCAGTCTTCCAGCAGCAGCCGACAGTGCAACAACACGAGCTCTAGTATTACTAGGCTCGTGTTGCACAAAAATATATAGCTTAGGCGACTTAGGTTATGCGATTGATCCTTATCAGTACTGTTATCGCGCGTTGTTTGCGCTGTACTGTTAGGATTGTATTAGTTAGAGTTGGAGCTGCTTTTCTGAATGTTTATTAGACTATCGTGCAAAAATTTGAAATAAATCGATCGATAACGTATCGAGGTTCTTCCCTTCGAACATTTCCTCTTTATATATTACATATACCATACATTGTACATTAAAATAAATAGTCTGCATGCGTTTGAACGTTTTTTAGAGTACTCTGTAAGAATTTGAAGTAAGCTTTTGGTGACAACGTATCCGATTTATACATTAATACGTTCATTCATATGTTATATATACTAAAAGTTTATAGCCTGTGCTCATCTGAGTGTTTATTAGAGTACTGTGTATAAATTTGAAGTAAATCGGTTAATCATTTTGATATTTTTGTTAATAATCCTAAACAACGTATTCATACAGTAAAATAGATTACAGAGGTAATGGGGAAAGGGAAACAACAAGAATATGTTGTAGATATAAAATCTATTACATGTAAAGGAAGTTAGATGCACCACTCGTTGGCTGTGTACATTTACATTTGCTAAGGAATATTGAGAATTTAAATGGTAAAGAGTTTTTACATTGATTGTATATTTACATGTTTTCACGTACATAACTTTCTATACATTTTGTCAAAACAAAAAATACTCTCGTAACCTTGCAAACACTTTATTCTATTGAAATAGAATAATTTTTATGCAATCATGCACAGTGCAAACTTATGAATTTAATATACATTCTACTTCATCTTCAACAATTTTTGAATGTCGTCTTGCTACAAACAGTCGGTTGTTAAAAATGGAGTAACTACTTGAGTTATTGCCACCAGCTAACCAGATTTACAGCTGTATTGGTCTTAATAAAATCAGAAGCATATTGAGTTGAATTTTGTGGGTGAACTGTATACGGTATGAATAAATGTATCCTTAATACAACAGTCAGCCATTTTGTTATACTGAAACAAATCACTTTAGTGTAATAAATACATTCATACTCTTCAGAAACTAAAAAAACAACAAAGTGTTCAGAAACTGTGGAACTGTAAATAATTGCCACTAAAGCGCTTACGTCATTTTCACGTTCATTTTCACGTTCACAGCATTTAGATTAGAGCCAAATCCAGGGACTCTGTATTTGACAATGAAATAATCTTGCAAATTCAACTGAGCCTTCCTTGAGACAGTGGACATTAAAATCTCTTACAGTTCTACTGTATGATGTTTTTATAATACACTGCTTTCTAATAGGAACATATGAAAAAACCGTTATTTTCAAAATCAGCTGTATTCATGTTGTTCACTCTTCCATGATATATCGTGCAGACGGTGCCACTCCTGAGAAAGTGAAGTTCAACTTCTCTGATAGCCGAGAATCTCGACGATACCTAAATTTTAATGTTCTTCGTATAAACCAGAACAGACTCTCCAAATCTGGTGTTGATACATCTTGCTCTCAAGATTGGATGCCGCTCGTCCTTCTCTAGTGCCGGAAGTCATTAGATGTGTGTCGCTTTTTTACCGTCACCGAAATGTCTCAAGTTCTTTAACATGGAAGTAGGGGCATCTGTGCATTCTTGAATTATAACAAGTATATAAGCAAATTGTAAGTTTTACTAATTAGTAGACGATGAGTCTACAGAGGACAGCAGAAGCAGGAGTTGCAACGGCACCAGTTGCACCTGCACCAATGACTTACTTCTACTAGCAGTTGTCTGCTATTTGTATTGTACATAATTTCCTGCTGAGTCAGCAACTGTTGACAAGTTCCAACAAGCCCAGTGCTAAGTGAGCAAAGCAATACGTTTTGTAATGTCCAGGAATATCGTATTTTATCGCTTGACAAACTGCATAATCAACGAGCTGAGAGTTGCTGGGGCCTAATTGAAATGCATGTTATATTATGCCAAGCAAATAGTAAATGCAGTGGTCTCCATCACCTGCGTGCAGTCACTGTCGTAGAACATTTACGCCATATTCAACCAGAAAATCATGCAAAGGCTGTAGCTTGCGGTATTTCGAAGTACTTTATAGAGTACTCAAAAATATCTGAACACTCCAAGTTTCCTTATTCGCGCCACATTCTACGAAAAAAATTATATAAAGGGTGTAACCTGTAGTATTTCAAAGGAATTTACAGAATACTCAAATGTGTCTGAACTGAATTACTTTTTTGCACAATATTCATTAAAAAATTACATAAAAAATCTAACTTTCAGCATTTAAAAGTAATTTCCTGAGTGCCTAAAAGTATCTGAATGCTCAGATATTTTTACGTCGTTTTCAGAAGTATTTATCCAAACAATTACGTAAAACAGCTCTTTCGCGTGTACAGATTCCGAACAGAGTCAAAAAATTTATTCTTTCCCAGATCTAAATTGTCCTACGATGATTGTCAAGTGTTAGATTTCAGGCACGCTGCAGCAAGACTCAACTCAATGACTCAGTGTTTTACTTGTTCTCACCAGTCTTATCTTGCGAACATGCAACCAGTGTAGCATGATATGTATGCTGGTCTAGTTTAGGCTTAGAATTCACTTGTTCATACATGAAATATGGCTTCTCACTACTCATTCAAAACCAGTAATCAGCCTATCTATGGGACACTGAATTTACTATAGAAACGTTACTCAGTTTTTATGGCAAGTTGATACATTTCTTTTGGGGCAAGTTGACATAGTTTTGAAGTAAGTCGATGTATTTTCGGGAAAAGTTGATAAATTTTTCGAATAAGGTGAGATTTGTCAGATGCTGGGGAAAACTGTATTTATTTCGTTCCCTCTGTAACATATCACAGTGTAATATATGTAATGTTGTTGTTCATTAAAGTAAGTCTTACAGAAAGTTGGACTGAGAATTTACTGAGGCGTGTAACTCAGAAAGATAATGTCAGCTGCTGTACTAGCTAACATCTTCAAGATCGGCTTATCACCAGTTGCGTAGAGCGTCGAAGGAGTAAAGGAATCTCGCTTATGTTATCACCATATCCTCAATCTGAGCATGTTTTACATCTCCAATTACGTTGCCGCAGACAGGACATTAAACCGTAGCGCTCCCCTTTCTGCCTTAGTGTGTTACACGTATGTGACTCTATTGATGACTGTGGGCAGTAGTTCCATGTTCATGATGTTTATTACTAGAGTACAGAAGGGACGGTGACATGTCTCCTTCCCTCTTACTGCACCGAGGAAGTCGTCGGGCTTAATTTTTCTATCCGGATGTGTGCATACAGTCACTTCAGGAGACACTAGTGAGACTTCCGGGATTCAGCCAGTAACGTTAACGTTTGATGAAAATGAAGTTCTTGCCACTAGTTGTCCCTTCTTTGACGACAAAATAGTGGGATTCGAATTGACTAATTGTATATCGAGAGTAACTGAACTTCTGCATGTGACAATGACACCGGTCGATTCTTAAACGACAAAGTAAGAAATTTAATGGGAGATTCTCGTCTAACGTAATATAGAGAAATCGATAATAATCAAAGGTAACGCATAAGGTGAAGCCAGGCGAGGCTGGGGAAAGAAACCGGCTGTCCTTTCCAAAGACACTATGCTGACATTGAAATTTACAGATTTAGGGAATCCACAGTAACTCTAACCATGAAGTCTTTCACTCCGAATAGTTGTATTAAATGGTCTCGTCGCATTGATTATCAATGTAAGTCAGAAATTTCGATAATGTCCAACACAATCGTCGTCACGAAAGCTACTGACCGTCGAAGAAGTAGACGAATCACGTAGACGCAAATGTACTTGTAGCCACTTCGACCTCAGATTACATTGGCAACAAGTGTTAAACCTCTCCCGCAGCAGCTTGAAACCAAGAAATTTCACACCCTGGCAACCGTTGCAGGAAGAATAAAGTGGAGAGTGCGAAGTTTCCTGTAGTGATCACTACATGGGAAGGTCGCATGGAACACATGCATTTATGAGCTACTGTCGAATACATATATCTACATTGACGGAAAATGTATTATAATACAAAAAAAAAAGATGTAGAGTGATGAGTTTTCGAGAATGCATTTCTCCTGTTAACATATTTAGGTGATTAACACTGCAAATGACAGGTTAACGTCATAGCGAGATAAATGATTGCAAATGTGAAATGCTGGTACATTAGAAAACTGTGTAACCGCCAGAATGTTCAGTGGAAGCATGCAAACCTGCATGCATGGTGTTGCATAGACGCCGGATGTTAGTTTGTGGGATGGAGTTTCATACCAGTTGCACTTGGTCGGTCAACACACATATGGTTAGTACTTCTCGTGGATGACGCTGGAGTTTCCGTCCGATGATGTCCCATATGCCCTCGATTGGAAGCAGATATGGGTGATCGACCAGGCCAAGGCAACATGTCGGCACTCTGTACAGCATGTTGGGATACAAAAGCAGTATGTGGGCGAGCGTTGTCCTGTTGATAAACATCCTCTGGAGTGCTGTTCCTGAACAGCAGCACAACATGTCGATTTACCAGATTAACGAAGAATTTACAGTTAAGGAGCGTGAGGTAACCACAAGAATGCTTCTGCTGTGAACCGAAATCGCGCTGCAAACCACAACTACTGGTGAAGGTAAAAATTGGAAATTTGTCGTATGTTCTAATGCAGGGCTTCACAACATACGTGCTCGCGGAGCAAGTTGTGAGCAGCAAGGTGCGAGCACGGAGCAGCGCGAGCACGCTACCCCCACTACCGGACCAGAGTGGAGAGTGGGGAAAGTGACGTGGGGCACACAACAGCTGCCGCCAGTCAATGTAAATCCGCGGCCGCCTGTAGGGATATCACTCACGAATTATTACTGTGACAAATGAAACAAATAAAGGAGAATGTACACGTGCCACATAATTTTATTAGCTTAGTGTATGCCTCTACATTCGCATTAATTTGTGAATTATTACACAATAAAAGGTGTCACTGAAGTGTGGTATTCTCGGTTATCTTGTACTTTTTGCCCTTTACAATTGCGTTTATGTTCGGAGTAATTGTTCTTGTGCATTCTAGGCGCAGCGTGCAGTTTAAATTTCGACCAGACAATGCGTTTCTCAGGCGCGTCTTGTTACATTTCATTGCAGAGAACAGTTGTTCACAAACATACGTGGAACCGAACATTGATATTATTGTAGCCGCCAGTTTGTGCAAACGAGGAAATCTATCCTGAGGGAAGTGTCTGTAAAATTTCAAAATGTTTTTCTTGTTCTGAAATTTGTCTCTGTATTGTCTGTCACACTGCAGGTCAATAATTTCTTGCTGCAGCTCAGGACGAATCTCTTAAATATTCGCTGAATATGGAGAGAACAGATCAAAATCACTGTCTAGTGCTGTCAGATCTTGAAAGCGCTGATCAACTAAACTATGTGAATAACGTTCACAGTCTTTGTGAACATCTTGCATGGATGATAATTTAGGAAAACGAGCTATGTTTCCTGTTTCCAGCTGACTCACCCACAGTGTCAATTTCATTTTAAAAGCTCGTATTCGATCTATGAAATGAGTAATTAGCAGATCTTTACCTTGTAGTGAAATGTTCAAAGCATTCAGATTGCTAGTTAAATATGCTAAGAACGCGAGATCACATTCAAACGTGCGTGCGCATTTCCCCTCCCTCCCCACTCCGCGACCTTGCACCTGCTCGCGAGCACGTGCCTGAGCAGACGCGAGTACTCGCGCTCAAAACCGGCCAGTTGTTAAGCCCTGTTCTAATGGGACCAAACTGCTGAGGTCATCGGTCCCTAGGCTTACACACTACGTAATCGAACTAACTTACACTACGGATAACGCACACACACATGCCTGAGGGAGGATTCGACCTCCGATGAGGGGAGCCGCGCGAACCGTGGCTGGGCGCCTTGATCCGCGCGGCCACCCCGCGCGGCACTGGTGTAGGTGCTGTGTGTCTAGTATGCAGACACGTTAGTTGCAGGCCCTCAACTGGCTTGCCTGTTTCTAACCAAACACGGCCATCACTGGCACCGAGACCGGACCAGATTTCATCAGAAAACACAACAGTGCGCTGGTTAGGGTCAGTGGAACGTACGCTACAGGGCATCTGTGATGGAGCTGTCCTTGAAGTAACCGATTTCTAAAAGTACGTTGTGATACTGTGGTGCCAACTGGTGATCAAATTGCTGCTCCAGATGCTTTACGATGCGCCAGAGTCAGACGCCGAACACAATTGTCTTCCGGTAGTGTCACGGGGTTATTTGGAGCCAGGTCTTCTTTGCAACCGTTCATTCTCGTGACCGCTTCTGCCAGCAGTCATGTACAGTTATTAAATCCCCGCTAAGTCTTTCTGAAACATCGTAAAAGAAGCGTTCAGCTTCTCATAGTCCTATTTTCGTTGCATGTAATATTTACTTATCTAATCACACTATAATTGAATTCTTTGATTATTACTTTTGTAAATGATGAAAGTCTATATGTGGTGAATGCAGCTTGCCGCTAACTCGGTGTAATATGTTGTCTGTACAGAAGTGTATCTGTCGCCTTTATCGCTCTTTCACTCTCACACAGAAATGTTCTTTATCTATATACAGTTTAAACTATATTAATTACTTGAAATCAGCCTAGTAGAATCTCTGGTGGAGCCTTTCGTCTTAATATTCAGCGGCTGGCTTGCTAGAAAAGATCTTTGCATTGGTTATTATTATTAAGCGCTGCATTCAGTTGGGAAAATCGATCGTTTGAACAATTCGTTCAGTTTACGACAGATCTAAAATTTCAGATGTAGACGAAGCCTTTTTGGACGATTTCTAAACTCAGAGATTGCAGGTTCTCTTCGTCACAGCTGAAACTTCCCAATTAATTACAGGGCCCAGACAATCATCAATGATTCAGACAGAGAACTCATTCGTCATTCACTCTAAAATAAAATGTTCACAAACCTTATTTCTGAGGCAAAAATTATATTAATTCATTTCCATACATGTTCCGTTTGGTGTTGGTTCCAAGTCTCTTGCAATTTTCGGGTACAGGTTTATCTTTCTCCTTACTATCGCGCTAGCGGCACAAACTCTCCTCTCTACTATCCCGCTTTAGCGCAAAGAAGAATAAATAAAACTCTTTTAGCAATCCGATAATCTTCAAGCGAATACTTCCGAAGCTGTTCCTCCCTCTCTCTATAACTACAATAACCATGGAGCATACACTTTCGTACCACTGTTGTTCCAAGGAATAAAACGTACTAGAAAAATACTTTGGCGTCGACGAGCTGTCGGCGCATATATTACTAGGAAATCTGATCAGATACTTTTCAAACGTAAATAAATGTGGATGATTTGATTGACCATTATTAATTATTGCGTGATAGAGGGTAATTTTCCAGTGGGTAGATTACAACACGTTCTATACCTTTGTGTCAATATTACAGTGATCCCGCGCTACAAAAATGACTATCAATATTACGTATATTGTACACACCGTAAAAAATTAGTGTGAACATGTTTCGAAACACAGGATGTTTCTGAGTTGGCAATCCAGATAATTCGTGGTGTGCAGCCTTCGTTTGTTGTTGTAATAATGAGCCGACTTAAGTGACGCAATTACTGAACTATAGTACTCCTACCTGGGAGGAGGACAGTAACTTTTCACTAACTGTAAATGTGAAAGCTCAGTTTTTAGAAACCGCTACTCCGACGAAATGTTAAATGTAATCTGCAACACGATTTTCTGTTATCCTTACTTGCAACTTATGCTTCTAAGATGCTTGGCAGTGCGCGATGACACACAAACAGAAATGTCACATCTCACAAGGGAACCTCCCCATCGCACCCCCGTCAGATTTAGGTATATGTTGCCACAGTGGATACGCCTTGAAAAACTGAACACAGATAAATCGAGAAAACGGAAAGAAGTTGTGTGGAACTATGAAAAAATAAGCAAACTATACAAACTGAGTAGTCCATGCGCAAGGTAGGCAACATCAAGCATACACTGAGCCCAGGAGCGCCGTGGTCCCGTGGTTAGCGTGAGCAGCTGCGAAACGAGAGGTCCTTGGTTCAAATATTCCTTCACGCGAAAAGTTTAACTTTTTTTTTTTCAGACGATTATCAAAGTTCGGGCACTCACACATAATCAACTGCGCTCTCCAAAATTCCAGGACATGTTCAGATTTGCTTGCACATATGCAGGATTTGACGGTCTACACACGGAAAAATTTGAAAACGTTAAAAACATGTTTTGACAGAGCGCAGGGAAAAGTGTGCGACTGTGAAACTGTTGGATTCATTTGCTGCAGTTTATGTCACAAACTCTTAGGTTTTCATCATTTTTTTGGGAGTAATTATCACATCCACAAGAAAACCTAAATCGGGCAACGTAGAAGAATCTTTTCACCCATTCGCCAAGTGTAGAAGTTAGGTGGGTCGACAACATATTCCTGTCATGTGACGCACATGCCGTCACCAGTGTCGTATAGAATATATCAGACGTGTTTTCCTGTGGAGGAATCGGTTGACCTATGACCTTGCGATGAAATGTTTTCGGTTACCATTGGAGAGGCACGTCCTTTCGTCTACTAATCGCACGGTTTTGCAGTGCGGTCGCAAAACACAGACACTAAACTTATTACAGTGAACAGAGACGTCAATGAACGAATGGAAAGATCATAACTTTGCGAAAATAAAGAAAAACTTTTCGCTCGAGGGGAGACTTGAAGCAAGGACCCCTCGCTCCGCAGCTGCTCACGCTAACCACGGGACCACGTCGCTCCTTAACTCAGAGTATTCTTGATGTTGCTTATCTTCGCATGGAATACTCAGTTTGTATATTTTGCCTATTTTTTCATAGTTCCACACAACTTCTTCCTGTTTTCTCGATTAATCTGTGTTCAGTTTTTCAAGGCCTATCCACTGTGCCAACTTATAACTAAATCTGAGGGGGGTGCGATGGGGAGGTTCCCTTGTCAGAAGAATACAGCAACCACGGGAGGGGGATTCGTTGTTAAACCTTTTGATAAAACAATGACCGCCGTACGATCCTGTAACCAACCAGAAACGAATCGCAAAGTCTTGAGGCATAATATTCCTGAGGTTCGATCGAAAATATTTTCCATCGGTGTTCTCACAGAGTAGACCTCTTCGGTATTTCTAAGAGATGATGTCGGTGTCAAGGTATTCGTTCTACTGCAGCGTCAGTTGTACTCACGTCAGAAGCATGGATCAATAACGTTGGAGTGGAAGCAATTTCCTAAGTCAAATGGTTCTACTGGTAAGCTTGTTCAATGGTGATAACAGGTTAACATCTTTTAAACGTGTCGATAGTGAATTCGCCACCGACGCTGGCAAACTTCATGATAACGAAAAAGTCAACAACGTACATCATCAACGAGACTTTAGCTGCTTTTTTCCTCCTTTTATACATACTTCAGTAGTTCTATAACTAAGATACTACTTCACGCTAAACCCAATAAGTTATATGAATATCTTGGTTCTGGATTTGCTAGTTGCCACTTCTATAACAGTGAATTATTTACCAACCAAAATGGGTAGTCATTCCGATCGTACTACTCTTCAGGCAAACCACCCATTAACTCAAAAGCGCGTTGTGCGCTAGTAGATGAAAACCGTGTAAATAGGAAGCTCACAGAAAAAAAAGTCAGTAACCCCATTCTTTTGAACACACTGACGCTTTGGACTGCTGCCGATCATCTGGTTCCCATGCAGTCACTTGGTCATCCACAGCTGACGTAAGTAATGGCAATAAATTGTGTGTGTGTACGTCAGTAGGTTATATGGAATCAGTGCGGGGACGTCACACAATAACAGAAGGGAGTTATTGTATTTGTAAGTGCAAATGACCCCCCTCCCCCCCTCCCTTGAATTATGGACCTTGCCGTTGGTGGGGAGGCTTGCGTGCCTCAGTGATACAGATAGCCGCCGTAGGTGCAACCACAACGGAGGGGTATCTGTTGAGAGGCCAGACAAACGTGTGGTTCCTGAAGAGGGGCAGCAGCCTTTTCAGTAGTTGCAGGGGCAACAGTCTCGATGATTGACTGATCAGGCCTTGCAACACTAACCAAAAAGGCCTTGCTGTGCTGGTACTCCGAACGGCTGAAAGCAATGGGAAACTACAGCAGTAATTTTTCCCGAGGGCATGCAGCTGTTGAAAGGTGGCTACACTGAGCCACAGCGCCAGAGATCGCGCTAGAGAGTATTGTTCCGCCGCCTCCACTGGCAGTGATTATTGAGAACTCGTAGTGGGCAGTGCTTTGGGAGAACTCGTGGTAGTCAGTGCTGAGATGTCGTAGTGAGGAGTGTTTGTTGAGATGAGCTAGTAGGCAGTGCTTGCTGAGATGTGATACTGAAAAGTTCTTGTTGAGATGTGATAGTAGCGAGTCGGTGTGGAGAGATTGTAATGTCTAGAGTGCTTTTCATCAATATAAATTGAGGTAACAAACTACTTTTCTTTTCTTTCTCATTATTTCAATGTCCTGAATAATGCGTCATTACGGGTTCAGTCAACAAAGCATCTGGCTTGTGTTCTTGTATTAGAGTGTAATTCTGGTTTTCTTGAGTAATTATGGTATTTCTATTTTCTTTAATTAATTCAGTATAAATGATATTTAAAATTTCTTGTGTTGTTGAAGAAGAACCGTGCCAGATGCGTACGTTGAGTCATACTTCCACACACAGAACAGTTACACTTGTGCTTTGGTTTCGTAGGTTTTATAGTTGCTGGGGACTTAATTAATTAATTGTGTTAATGAAAATTTCCATTTCATTCTTTGTTATTGTTCTATGCAGTCAGATAGCGTAATAATACTAGTCAGGGCCAACCGTTACGAGACTTCGTACCCGAACAGACACTTACTGAAACAAAAAAATTAAAATTATTTTCATTATATATTAATTAAGCCCCCATGCACGTGGCGACCGCTGCTTCGGATCGTCCCTTGGAATCTTCTGATTGTAGAAATAGTAGACAGTAGGATTGTTGTAGTAATTTGTAGTTTAGTAATTGTAGTCTATATTGCATATGTAGATTTGGTAATTGTCATTCTTCTAATGGTATTTTTTTTTTTTGCAAAATTTCATTTCTGTTGTCTTGTCTACGGGTTTGACAATTAGTGCAATTGTTTCAATTGTTCGATGATCGTGTTTGAGGGAACGTCTCGTGTGAATGATATTGTTGATGATAAAGTGTCATTGTGTGTAATTTTTTTTATAGTGACGAGTTTTGTATATTTTGTAAATGATCACGTGATCAATGAAAAAGGCAAAAATGATGGATAGTGAGAATGACGAAATTGTTGACATGGCGAACTCGCCAACACAGGACAACAGTATGGTGAATAATGAAGTGGAAAACAATTTAATAAGTCGGGAAAATAGTCCGGAACCATTTCAAAATTTTTCTCAATCAGGAAATTCACAGAATACGAGATTAACGATAGAAGATTCTGAAATAGTATCGAACACAGATAGCTTTACAGCTATGACGAAGGAAACTGGTTTTGCGGGAAATGTTAGGGGCGAAAGGAGTTTCGAATCAGTTACTATGGAGCAGTTGATGAGTGCTATATTAAAAATGGAAACACGGTTTGGATCTGAATTAAAAACACATATGGGAACAATGGAAACACAAATAGGAACAATTAAAACTGAGATGGGAGCAATGGGATCACAGTTACGATCTGAACTTAAAACAGAGATAGGAACAATTAAAACTGAGATGGGAACAATGGAAACACGGTTAGACTCACGAATAGGGACATGTTTCAAAAATATGAAAGATGAGTTAAAGAAAGAAATCAGAGAAGAAGTACAACCGATTTTGAATTCTCACAATAATAGATTAATTGCAGTAGAGATTAGACAAAGGGAACAAGATAGAGAAGAGGAAGAAAGAGATCGCGTGATAGTACAAAAATTTTCAGAATTAAATTTACAACATGCACACGATAAGGAAGAAATAATTGAGAGAATCGAGGAATCCGTACCAAATGACAGAATAAATAATTTAACGCAACAGTGTGAACAGTTAACTACTAAATGTGACAATACTGAAACCCGAGTCGCGACACTTACGGAAGACGTAAGTAAACAGAAAGAAGAAATAGGTGACTTATCGGAAAGAGTTGAGGAGATTTCAGACAAATTGACAAGTCTTAGTTTACATGGGGACAGAGATTCAGATGATACAGCTCCCTTACCATTTTCAGAAACCGAAGAGTACCAGAACATAAATAAGCATGTTGAAAATCAGGAAAAAATTAATGAACGCGTTAAAAGGGAAGTTGAGGCATTACGAAAGCAAGTCAAACAAGTAGAAGGCGAAATTATAGGAAAAGACAGCAGAAGAAATTTAGAATCACAGATAGCAGAGGGCTTTGAAGAAAATAATTTGTTTCATTTACGGGACGCAACAAGAGAGCGCCAGGCGCGCGAACTTGACAATAATCGACATTCAAACTGGGACAGACGCGGTAGGTCTTTGTCGCCACGAGGCGAAAACTTTGACTATAAACACTTTTTGACTGTTCGGAAATTTAAGATCTTTCGTAATTCTAAGAATGACATACATCCATGTGCATGGTTAGATCAATTTATGTATGCACTCCCACCAAATTGGCCACTAAGTCACAAACTGGAATTTATGTGTGGATATTTAGAAAACGAACCGGCGACGCGGATGCGTGCACTCATTAGAGATTGTAATAATCTGAATGATTTTTATCATGCATTTCTATCGGCATATTGGTCCGAAAACACGCAAGACAGAGTCAAACACAGTCTTATTATGCAGCGTAATTTCAAACAGTCTGAGTTCCGCACGCCAGCAGAATATTTTGAAGACATGATTCGAAAGAATCAGTTCCTGTCCAACCCTTATAGCCCGACTGAATTAATTCGCATTTGTTTAACTAAGCTGCCACAATCTATAAGACAAATTGCTTTAGCCGGAAGATGTAAAGACGACATTGAGACTTTTAAGACTTTGTTACAAGAACTTGAGTATGACAACGACGACGGGACTTCTTGTAATTTTTTCAGTAACAGTAATTACAACAAATTTTCAGAGAAAAGGGATAGTGATCGGAACGGGCGTTACATGGGTAACTTTGAGAATGACAGACGAAACAGACAGGATAATAGATACCAGCCTTATGACAATAACAGACGTTCTAACAGAAATTACACAGACAATTATAATAACGGTAATTCCTACCGGAATGATCAATCATACGGAAACAGTAATCGGTACCATCAAGACAGAAATTATCCATACAGTAATAGAAATTCTTACTACAGAAATAACCAGGGTAGTAGATACAACAATAATTTCAGAAGTGACAGTCGAAATTATACAAGAAGTAGTTATGCAGACAGACAGGAAAACAGAAATTTTAATAACAGACACAACCAAGAATTTGCATCTAACAGACAGGAAGGACCAAATTGGCATCCTCCGCGTGACAGAAATTCAGAGAGACAAGTGGAAATAGTAGAAATTGATCCGCGAAATGACGGGAATAATCAAAGACGTGACGCAAACAATCGACCATGACTTGCAGCTTCGGCTTCTGGCAGCAATATAGACGGTTCAGAAAGTAATGACACTACAACTTTACACTACGTACGCCTGGAAGATATGAGAGACAGTTTGCTAGGCGAAAAGGAAAATAATGTAGACGCATTTTTACATCCTGTTATTGAAGTATGTGTGGGTAAGAATAAGTTCACTGCAGTTTTAGATTCTGGGAGCCCATTGAACGTCATTAGTGAATCAGTTTTTCGTATATGTGAAAGAACTATTGCCTGTCCTGTGTTACCTATTTCTAAAACTACAATTCGAGGAGCGATTTCTGGAAAAGGTGTGGAAGTTAAACAACAGACCAACCTAAATTTCATTTGTCAAGGATACGAATTGTCTGCTAATTTTATTATTGTTCCATTACTCAGTACACAGATTATATTAGGTATGGAGTTTCTTAACACACATAAGGCAATTTTGAACCTTAAAGAAGGAAGTGTGAATTTGACTGTTGCCGGAATGCCGAAATGTTTGAAATTTTTCGAGTGTTTAGCAAGATCTGAATCAGATACAAAATGTTTAAGGTTTCTTACTTCTGATGTTTTCGTTGAGCATTATGACGACAGTGTGTTTATTCATGACAATGACAATAGATACAGAGACGCGATGGAGGATGTAATTAGTAGCGAAGAATTAATTAATGAAAAGGTTAAAAAAGCTGAAGTGCCAGATGACGTTGCAAGAGAAGAGCTGCACCATATTTTGACTACACATGCTACAGTGTTTAGTCATCACACAGGAACTATACAAGGCTTACAATATTTATTTAAAGTAAAAGAACACACACCATTTCGCGGGAAAACGTACGCTATCCCTTTGGCTTACAGAGACAAGGTTAAGAATGAACTTCAATACATGTTAGATCAGGGCATTATTGAGCCAGCAGTCAGCCCTTATACCAGCCCATTACACGTTGTTCTTAAAAAGGATGGGTCAATTCGTTTGGTTCTGAATTCCAGACAGATAAATAATATTATTATTCCTGAAACTGACCGTCCACAAAAGTTAGATGAACTTCTTCAACATTTCCATGGAATTAAAGTTTTATCCACGATTGATATGCGCGCAAGTTTTTGGCAAATAGAACTCCACCCTGATTGTAGAAAATATACTGCCTTTTTAGCCTTTGGTAACTGTTACCAGTTTCGGAAATTACCGTTTGGACTTACTGTATCTTCAGCAGCATTCATTCGTAGCTTAAATGAAATTTTACCTGTTTATCTTCGTGACAATATTACTTCTTATGTTGACGACATTCTTATTGCTAAACGTTCTTGGAGTGAGCACAACAAAATTTTGGATTCATTATTACGTATTTTTGCACGAGTTGGCATGACAGTGAACTTGAAAAAATCAGAATTTGGTCGTTCTCAGGTGAAATTTCTCGGTCACATTATTTCTACAGAAGGTATTCTCCCTGATCCAGAGAAACTAGACGCTATTCGTAATTATGCTGTTCCTACCACAAAACGTGATGTTCGTAGTTTCCTTGGTGTCTGTAATTTTCTTAGACGCTTTGTTAGATTGGACAATTTGGCCACACCTCGTTTATGTGAACTATCTGGAAAGAATTCTAATTGGTGTTGGGATGAGGAAGCTCAATCAGAATTTGAACAACTTCGTGATGCTCTAGTTGCTGCTCCACTTCTTTCACATCCGGATTTATCTAAAGATTTTTGTTTGGCGACGGACTCATCATACAAAGGCCTAGGTGCACATTTATTTCAAGAGATAGAAGAAAACGGCGTTGTAGTACAGAAGACTATTGCATTTGGAAGTCGCGTTCTCTCTAAATCCGAAAAGAATTATTCGATTACGGAACTTGAAGCTTTGGCTGTTGTTTGGGCTTTCACAAAATTTCGCACATTTTTGTTTGGTAGACATACTAAGGTTTACACTGATCATCGAGCTTTGGAATTTATTATGTCGACAAAATTAACTCATGGCAGATTGTCACGATGGGCGCTGTATCTACAGGAATTTGATTTTAGTATTGTTTACATACAGGGATCTTCAAATATTGTTGCTGATGCTTTATCACGTGCACCTATGGGTTTGAAACAAAGTGCTGAAGAGGACTGCAAAGAAAACCATTATTGTTTGATGTACATTCAAGGTGTTGCGTTTGAGAACTTTATTTCATCTTCGCTCCAGGACATCGATAAGGAGCAAAATAAAGATCCAATCTGGAAGGACATTAAGGAGAAGTGGAGGAGAAAGGAAAGCGTAGCGATCAGACAGTATTATTTAGTTCGCAATGATATTCTTTTCAAACGAAAATCGGTCGACAACTCTGTTTGGTTAGTTTGTATTCCTGATGAGTGGGTCAATAAATTGATTTGGTACAAACATTTTAGTTATGCGCACTTTGGTCCCAGAAAATGCTTTCATAAATTACGAGAAAAGTGCTACTTCAGTAATATGGAAAAACGTATTCGATCTGTTCTTGCCAAATGCAAATTATGTCAAAAGGCTAAGCCGCCAACAATTTCTCACAGAGCACCGTTGTTTCCTATCATTCCAGCGAAATTAAAGGAGATGGCTGCAGTTGATTTGTTCGGTCCAGTGGTTCGATCTACTAATGGTTTTGCGTACATTTTTGTAGCAGTGGAATTGACATCAAAATATGTGTGTTTTACACCGTTACGCAAAGCAACAGCTCGTTCAGTATCTAATGCTTTCATCAAACATTTTCTTAAAGAAGTTGGTCATGTTGATAAGGTTATATCAGATAATGGATCACAGTTTCGCTCTAAAATTTGGCTTCGTACTCTACGGCGTCGGAAGATTAAACCAATTTTTATTTCACTTTTTCACCCTCAATCTAATGCTTCAGAGAGATGGATGAAAGAAATCAATAAATTGTGCCGTCTTTATTGTCATCAGAATCACAGAACTTGGGAACAGTATCTTCATATTTTTCAAAACATTCTGAATGAACTTCCTAATGACTCAACTTCTTTACCGCCTATACTGATATTAAAAAATAAAGTACCAACAAATCGCATTTCTGAAATCGTTCCTTTTCCGCCTTCACGGAAACTGCGGCATTCTGAAGTTGTCAACCTGGCTCTACGAAATATTGCGTCTGCGGCTGCAAGAAGAGAGAAACCAGCTAAACGTCCTGGTCGTTTAAAAATCTTGTCAGTTGGTCAAAAGGTGTTAATTAAGTCTCACCGTTTGTCTCACAAAGGAAAAGGCTTGTGTCGCAAATTTTTTCTGCTTTATAACGGTCCATATAGAGTTCGCAAAATTATTCATGATAACACTGTTGAAGTAGAAACTCTTAAATCTCGGCGCTCTAAAGGAATACATCATATATCGAACGTAAAAATTTTTGTGGAATGACATACTTTAGAGAAACTAACAGCTACATGTAAACATGCGGAGAGTACAAGGATACCGCGCCGTGTTCCGGCGGCGGCAGATACTCAAAGCAACAGTGAATTCCTACGACACGCGCCTACAGCTGATCGAGCGCTCAGTGCGAATGCACTGACAGACGTAAACAAATACACAGTCTAATTTCTCCGACTAAATTCTGTATAAAGCTATAAGGACTTCATAAACTATGTTATTAACGTTCAGTATTTTTCAGGATACGGTTGTATAAAATATTTAAGACCTTCAGGTAAATTCTATGTGTGTCCGACGTTAAGAGGACTTGCTATGGAGAAAATTTCAGGAAGAATGTAATTTAAAAAAAAAAAAAAAAGGAAGTAAAAAACCAAAAAGGTAACGATTAATTGAGTTTATTTTTCAGGTAACATATTTCCACTTAGGTACGTACTTTAGACGTAATTTGCTGCTCGCGATTACGTGATTCATACTTTGTGCTAAATTTCATGTTCTATGAATTTACTAGTGAAGCGACGTGCTTGCGCACATTAACTGATTTTGACAATGATTGACTAATGAACAGGGTTGTTATTTGTATATATTATGCATTGATTGGCTGCACTGCTTTTTCACTGATGTCATATTTTTTTAATTATGTGCCTGCTGTGCTTATTTATTTAAATTATAATTGTCACCTGATTAATTGTGCTGACTGTAGTTAGGTATGTAGGTTACACTTTGTGATTTATCTGCTAGCGCCTTCATGTTTACTTATTAATATTACGTATGAACATTTATTTGCTTATGCTGATATGATGATAATGGCCTGTTTATTATGTAAGATACGTATTTGCTGCCTTGCGTATGGATTGCATATTTACACATTTCTGTTTTGTTGTCGTAACTACTCTTTAATTTGGTATATAGAATACTGATATGCGGTGTACGAACATGGAGTTTAGGTCACACCATGGTGTTAATTATAGATTGTTCGCTTGGCAGAGCCTCGTTATAGGGATTGTGCTGCATCCACTTGTTGACATTCTGTTCTCTACAGGTATATTTACTCGCTATTGCATGTTTTGCTTACGCTCAGTGCCTGATATTTTTAAGATAAGAAAATGAACTGCTATAATTCGACGAACGACATTAGTACGAGAAACTTCATAGAAGTCACATGAGCTGGAGGTTTTATGGAAGCTGTATAAATTTATGCTAATAGGAAGGAAGCTAACATGACATACCAACACTAGGTTTAGACCATTGACAGTTATTACACTGCATTCTTCGTGAGCAATTGAAATAGGAAGTGACACTTGACACGAGAAATACTCCACATGTTTGCTTCTGTTTGCCATAATTTTTGAAGTGGTGTACACACTGAAATATCACGATCATTAACACTTCGTAATCGTACTTAATTACTGAGAGTTATTCAAACTAAAGGCTGTTAGAGGTCATGTATGCATTTCTTTTATTTAATGATGGACAAGGAACCAAAATGTATCTTATAATTTATAATGAGTAGAAAATTTGTGTCAGATGGATTGCACAGAGGTTGTGCGTGGACACTGTGTCTTCGGATTGTATGGGATGCTGAATTGAAGTTGCACTAGGATTTTGTCTGTACTTGTTCGAGGAGACTGACTAGAGGAAAGAGTTGTTATGGAAGTGAAATGATATTGGTGCTGAGGTTTATATGTATCGACGTATTATTGAGGTATTGAGATTATGTGAAGTTGATGATTATTGGAGTTTCGTGGACAAGAGGTAAGGTAAATGAGGTATTATTGAAGTATTGAGATTATGTAATGCTGATGATTATTGGAGTTTGGTGGATAAGAGGTGAAGTAAGTGAGGAGCATATTTTTTTGTTGGTCTATATGGAACAAGGAGGATGAAGATGGCAGACTAGAACACTCAAGTACAAAGAAGATTGTCTACACACACACTTTGTTAAATCAATAAGCAGTATATATTTTTTTTTTTGAGAGAGGAAGCATTTGCATATCTTGGCTCACTGACAGTTGTTCAGCAACCGTACATTTTGATCTGGCTTGGCAAACATTGGTCTTGACATGATGACTATGACGTTGACTAACTATTATTGACTGTTATACATTGCTGCCACTACTACTTGATACACATGATGAACATAAAATTTTGACAGAATTGCATTTACACAGTTAACACTATTCAACTACACAGTAGCACTAAATGTGGATGAAAGATGAGTGAGTGTGTTTTGTGTGTTTTCCTTTTATAATCCCAGAGAAGTGATCCCAACCTATCTCCTAAATATTATTTTACTTGTTGTTGTGGCTTGCACTGACACCCATAAATATTATAGGTTTACTGGTATTTGTGTATTGTAATAGTTAATAGGACAATTATCTGATATCATTTGTGTGTTTGTTATGATTTGTATGTTTAGTGTAAAAGCATTGTATGTGTATTCAAACTATTGCTCATGCCTGAACTGTCTGATTAGTGATGGTGCTGCACTTTTCAACATGGTGGATGCCACCTGGACATGTTTAATTTTTGCTGATGAACTGTGTGATTAGTGATAGGGAATATTATGAACTGTTATTTGCACTTTTTCTACATGATTGGTGCCACTAGGACATGTTTAATTTCTGCTGATGAACAGTGTGATTAGTGATAGTGAATTTTATGGACTGCGGTCAGCAGCTGGTCAACATTACTGGGTGCCACTGATGGACTGCTTCTACCGAAATGGTGTTACTTGTTGATGTCTGCACCTGCTCAACATTGCTGGGTGGCACTGATGGACTGCTTCTACTGAAAAGATGTCACCTGTTGCTGTGTGCACCTGCTCAACATTGCTGGTGCCACTAATGGAACTGCTTATACTGAAATGGTGTTACTTGTTGATGTCTGCACCTGCTCAACATTGCTGGGTGCCACTGATGGACTGCTTCTACTGAAATGGTGTTACTTGTTGATGTCTGCACCTGCTCAACATTGCTGGGTGCCACTGATGGACTGCTTCTACTGAAAAGATGTCTCCTGTTGATGTCTGCACCTGCTCAACATTGCTGGGTGCCACTGATGGACTGCTTCTACTGAAATGGTGTTACTTGTTGGTGTCTGCACCTGCTCAACATTGCTGGTGCCACTAATGGAACTGCTTATACTGAAATGGTGTTACTTGGTGTCTGCACCTATTCAACATTACTGGGTGCCACTGATGGACTGTTTCTACTGAAAAAATGTCACTTGTTGGTATTTGCACCTGTTGACCATTGCTGGGTGCTACTGCTGGAACTGTCAACTACTTGTTTCTTGGGCTATGGAAAGCGTTTATGTGAATATTTGTATAAACTGATTTTTTGTGTATTACTGTTTGTGAAAAGTTATGAGACTCTTACCTGCACATATTCGTCATTGCTGACGCTATTGATTGAACTGTTTAACCACGTGATACTTGTGTAAACTATTATGTAAAGTCACATGTATGAAAGAATTTGTATTGCTTACTGTATTTTATATATTAGGTTATTGAAAGGTCAGTGCAAAGCCAAAATTTTATCTAGTATGTGATATTTACGTATTAATATTATCTTTTATTTTTGTCTGTATTTTTTTGACGAATTTGGTGGTATTTTCACCACCAATGCTGGCAAAAATACCATCAAATTCTAGCCTGTGGAGGAAGGGCATATGAAAGGTGGCTACACTGAGCCACAGCGCCAGAGATCGCGCTAGAGAGTATTGTTCCGCCGCCTCCACTGGCAGTGATTATTGAGAACTCGTAGTGGGCAGTGCTTTGGGAGAACTCGTGGTAGTCAGTGCTGAGATGTCGTAGTGAGGAGTGTTTGTTGAGATGAGCTAGTAGGCAGTGCTTGCTGAGATGTGATACTGAAAAGTTCTTGTTGAGATGTGATAGTAGCGAGTCGGTGTGGAGAGATTGTAATGTCTAGAGTGCTTTTCATCAATATAAATTAAGGTAACAAACTACTTTTCTTTTCTTTCTCATTATTTCAATGTCCTGAATAATGCGTCATTACGGGTTCAGTCAACAAAGCATCTGGCTTGTGTTCTTGTATTAGAGTGTAATTCTGGTTTTCTTGAGTAATTATGGTATTTCTATTTTCTTTAATTAATTCAGTATAAATGATATTTAAAATTTCTTGTGTTGTTGAAGAAGAACCGTGCCAGATGCGTACGTTGAGTCATACTTCCACACACAGAACAGTTACACTTGTGCTTTGGTTTCGTAGGTTTTATAGTTGCTGGGGACTTAATTAATTAATTGTGTTAATGACAATTTCCATTTCATTCTTTGTTATTGTTCTATGCAGTCAGATAGCGTAATAATACTAGTCAGGGCCAACCGTTTACGAGACTTCGTAATCGGACAGACAGCTACCAAAATTATTTGCATTCTATTTTAATTAAGCCCCCATGCACTGTACTGTATGGTTACATGATGATGTCGTCCTCTTGGGTAAAATATTCCGGAGGTAAAATAGTCCCCCATTCGGATCTCCGGGATGGGACTACTAAAGAGGACGTCGTTATCAGGAGAAAGAAAACTGCGTTCCACGGATCGGAGCGTCGAATGTCAGATCCCTTAATCAGGCAGGTCGGTTAGAAAATTTAAAAAGGGAAATGGATAGATTAAAGTTAGATATAGTGAGAATTGGTGAAGTTCGGTGGCAGGTGGAACAGGACTTTTGGTCAGGTCAATACAGGGTTATAAATACAAAATCAAATAGGGATAATGCAGGAGTAGGTTTAATAACGAATAAAAAAATAGGAGTGCGGGTAAGCTACTACAAACAGCATAGTGAACGCATTATTGTGGCCAACATAGACACGAAGCCCACACCAACTACAGTAGCACAAGTTTACATGCCAACTAGCTCTGCAGATAACGAAGAAATGATGAAATGTATGATGAGATAAAAGAAATTATTCAGTTAGTGAAGGGAGACGAAAATTTAATAGTCATGGGTGACTGGAATTCGATGGTAAGAAAAGGGAGAGAAGGAAACATAGAAGGAGAATGTGGATTTGGGGTAAGAAATGAAAGAGGAAGCCGCCTGATAGAATTTAGCACAGAGCATAATTTAATCATAGCTAACACTTGGTTCAAGAACCATGAAAGAAGGTTGTATACTTGGAAGAAGCCTGAAGATACTAGAAGGTATCAGATGGATTATATAATGGTAAGACAGAGATTTAGGAACCAGGTTTTAAACTGCAAGACATTTCCAGGGGCAGATGAGGACTCTGACCACAATCTATTGGTTATGAACTGTAGAATAAAACTGAAGAAACTGCGAAAAGGAGGGGATTTAAGGAGATGGGACCTGAATAAACTGATTAAACCAGAGGTTGTACAGAGTTTCAGGGAGAGCATAAGGGAACAATTGACAGGAATGGGGGAAAGAAATACAATAGAAGAAGAATGGGTAGCTTTGAGGGATGAAGTAGTAAAGGCAGCAGAGGATCAAGTAGGTAAAAAGACAAGGGCTAGTAGAAAACATTGGGTAACAGAAGAAATATTGAATTTAATTGATGAAAGGAGAATATATAAAAATGCAGTAAATGAAGCAGGCAAAATGAAATACAAACGTACCAAAAATGAGATCGACAGGAAGTGCAAAATGGCTAAGCATGGATGGCTAGAGGACAACTGTAAGGATGTAGAGGCTTATCTCACTAGGAGTAAGATACATACAGCCTACAGGAAAATTAAAGAGACCTTTGGAGAAAAGAAAACCACTTGTATGAATATCAAAAGCTCAGATGGAAACCCAGTTCTAAGCAAAGAAGGGAAAACAGAAAGGTGGATGGAGTATATAGAGGGTCTATACAAGGGCGATGTACTTGAGGACAATGTTATAGAAATGGAAGAGGATGTAGATGAAGATGAAATGGGAGATAAGATACTGCGTGAAGAGTTTGACAGAGCACTGAAAAACCTAAGTCGAAACAAGGCCCCCAGAGTAGACAACATTCTATTAGAACTACTGATGGCCTTGGGAGAGCCAGTCATGACAAAACTCTTACCATCTGGCGAGCAAGATGTATGAGACAGGCGAAATACCCTCAGATTTCAAGAAGAATATAATAATCCCAATCCCAAAGAAAGCAGGTGTTGGTGGATGTGAAAATTACCGGACTATCAGTTTAATGAGTCACAGCTGCAAAATACTAAAGCGAATTCTTTACAGACGAATGGAAAAACTGGTAGATGCCGACCTCGGGGAAGATCAGTTTGGATTCTGTAGAAATATTGGAACTCGTGAGGCAATCCTGACACTACGACTTATCTTAGAAGAAAGATGAAGGATGGGCAACGCTACGTCTCTAGCATTTGTAGACTTAGAGAAAGCTTTTGGCAATGTTGACTGAAATACTCTCTTTAAAATTCTAAAGGTTGGAGGGGCAAAATACAGGGAGCGAAAGGCTATTTACAATTTGTGCAGAAACCAGATGACAGTTATAAGAGTCGAGGTGTAATGCTATTGTAAATATAATACTGCCATTAATCTGTATATTTTAAAATTTTTGTTCTGTAATAATTTGAAAAATTAAGCAGAAACTATAACGAGAGTAAGCTTTTGCTAAGTGTAGTTTAAATGTATGAAATAACCTCTTTGACTTAGGTGGAATAAATGTATTAAAACATATTTTGTAAATAATAATGTAATATTTCAAGTACAACTGTAATTAAATATGTCAAATTTGTATGTATATCCTGTCATGCAATTGTAGATGGTTCATACTTAGGGTTTTTGTAAGCAGAAATGGAATTGAAAAGGCGTAGGGATCATAGGTAGAACGGAACTCCGTTCTGTGGTGGAATGGAAAAGATGGTGGGGCGCGCGAATGAGAATTGGCGCGCAAGTGGCTCAGACAGTCGGTAGCTGCCCTGAAAGTGGTGAACACGCATTACGATGGTCGAGCACTAGAGGCCCCGAATTTACCTGCAAGGCTGGATTTTGTTCTCGGACGTGTTCTACATGATTGGCGCAGTACGGCAAGAAATTAATAGCTCAGAAATTTGCAATTTTATCGTCTCCACCAGGAGGAAGACAGAGCTATGTACATCAAGAGCCGTACCTGCGCAATGTTATTATGCAGCACCTCCTCACACCACCTTCAACATCAGTAACAGGCAAAGTACTTTATTTAGAAGTGTATCACAGTATGAACCATCCATCTTCACTCAGTGGAATATAAGTGTTAAATGTACCTTTGTGTTTAACCGTAATTTTCCTATTTCATTTATCTCAGTAAGGTCCTTACCTAAACGAATTTATTCCGAGTATCCTGATGTTTATTGAAGCTTGAATAATAGTACATTACTGGCAATAGTACTGTTTTGGTAGTAAATTCTGAAAATCATTATTAAATACTAAAGTTTGCACTATCAATTTAAGGGCCACCGCTTTGTGTGACCATGAGGATAAGTTTCCAATAGCATTTCTGAAAGTGAAGTAACATAATTGTTTAACTGCAACAATCTTAACAGTAATTGTTCGTGTTGCTTCTCCGCGTCAAAGAAAGCCAGTCAAATATTGGTGTTAGTAAAACATTAAAAAATAACAGTCCTAAAGAAATGAAATTTAGTCGTGTTAAATAATAGTTTTGGTCATATGAATAATAGCTATAAGTTTAATATTTTTTTGTATCCTTGTTGAAACATATGTGTGTCTTCTTTAAATAATTACTGAAGTATAGTGATAAATTCCATAAGTAACAGAAAGTGGGATTAATAGTACTGACTGTCAAGTGACCGTAGTAAATGGAAATTAAGTGGTTGTGTTTAAATTACATAGTAAGTGAAAGTAGTTATTTATTCAAAGTCGAAAATTGACTTCATCTTTTTGTGGAGACACTGTGCCCGATTTGGGCTGGCGGCCGTTTTTTTTAAGCGAAACAGTTTATTGTTATAACAGGCTTTGTCTGCTGATAAAAGGTTTCCAAAAGTAATTATTCTCACTGCTTTTCCCACAAACTGTATGATTCGGAGAAAAATAGTTCGATACCTTACCATTAGGTTGAAAACGGATAAAATCTCTCTCCGAGAGTCGATGGTTTGGAGTGTTAGTGCTGCGTGATTTTGTGGTGGTGTTCCTGTCGCTACTTACTACACAGTTCTGACATTCCAAATCGCGGATCTTCCGTCTTTACAGTGGCAGAACTTAAACGTTCTGGTACCGTATTGACGAGATCGCGAGAGAACCGCTGCACATGGCTCCGCGTGACAGGACTTTTGAAGCGGCGAAAGTCTAGAACAAAGGTCCAGAGACACAAATTTGTAGCAGTTTGGGAGGTGTGAGTCAATTATGGGACCATTTAAAAGTAAACCATTAGCTATATTCAATAAAATCATCGATAAAGAAGTAGGCACGAGTACCCCAGTAACAAAACAGGGAATGTAATTGAACAGGCCGAAATGGACAGTCAGACAGACAAACATATAAAGCAACAAGAAAACATAGAAGGAGGTAAAGAAAGGGATGATGACTTCTGTAATATGTGGAGTCCATCACCCATTAAGAAAGAAAGAGTAGACGAGGAAACTGTAGAAGAATCGGGCTATGTAACTGAGCTAGCAAAAATTGAAAGTAGTAATGTATTGGACATACACGACTTACTGAGAACAGTCTTTACACTGGTAGAACTTAAACGTTCTGGTACCGTATTGACGAGATCGCGAGAGAACTGTTGCAGAGTGTCATGAAAGGGAAGCAGTGGTTGGGAAGGGAGTAAGAGAGGGTTGTAACCTTCGGATTAGGAATTAAAATCCATGGAGAAGAAATAAAACCTTTGAGGTTCGCCGATGACATTGTAATTCTGTCAGAGACAGCAAAGGACCTGGAAGAGCAGCTGAACGGAATGGACATTGTCTTGAAAGGAGGATATAAGATGAACATCAACAAAAGCAAAACGAGGATAATGGAATGTAGTCGAATTAAGACGGATTACGATGAGGGAATTAGATTAGGAAATGAGACACGTAAAGTAGTAAAGGAGTTTTGCTATTTGGGGAGCAAAATAACTGATGTCGAAGTAGAGAGGATATACGTAAAATGTAGACTGGCAATGGCAAGGAAAGCGTTTCTGAATAAGAGAAATTTGTTAACATCGAGTATAGATTTAAGTGTGAGGAAGTCGTTTCTGAAAGTATTTGTATGGAAGTGAAATATGGACCATAAATAGTTTGGACAAGATGAGAATAGAAGCTTTCGATATGTGGTGCCACAGAAGAATGCTGAAGATTAGATGGGTAGATCACATAACTAATGAGGAGGTATTGAATAGAGTTGGGGAGAAGAAGAGTTTGTGGCACAAGGGACCGGTTGGTAGGACATGCTCTGAGGCATCAAGGGATCACCAATTTAGTATTGGAGGGCAGAGTGGAGGGTAAAAATCGTAGAGGGAGACCAAGAGATGAATACACTAAACAGATTCAGAAGGATGTAGGTTGCAGTAGGTACAGGGAGATGAAGAAGGTTTCACAGGATAGAGTAGCATGGAGAGCTGCATCAAACCAGTCTCAGAACTGAAGACAACAACAACAACAAAAACAAGTACAAGTGATCACATCATTAATGAAGTTGTCCGATATAGCTTTATATTCAATAAATACGCCTCAGTTTAGTGAAACCAAGGCCACCACCATATACCAGAGACCGGAAGAGGTGAGAATCGTGTTTTCATCCACTGCACTCAAATTTCATACACGTATTATTAACATCGTTTCAGTGACTCTCCTACGAGACTCAGGTCGTCAGTGAGCGTTGTTATAAGGGAAGGGAAGTTCATCGTCACAGATACGGGGAAAGAGCGCTCATGTATTGATTTACCGAGTACCCGTCGTTACTCGGGTACGTATTTATTCCTGTCTTCTATCAGCCTGTCTCCTCCTTCCCTTCTCTCTTTCCATTTCCTCCACTCTCTGCCCATATCTTCCTCCTCTTCTGTAACCATCCCCCTCCTCTCCCTTTGTCTATTTCCTCCTCTTCCCCTCCTGTCTGTCCATCTCCTCCCTCTCTGTCCCTCTCCCATTTCCTCCTTCCCTTAAATGTGCCTCCCCTCCTCCTCCTGTCTCTGTTCACATTCTCCTCTACACTATCGCTCTCTTCTACTCCTTCTCTCTCTCTGCCTGTCTCCTCCTCTTAACTTTCACTGTCGATCACCTTTCTCTGTCCATCCCTTTCCTTGTCCATTTGCTCCTCACCTTCATCTTCTACTTCCCACACTCTTTGTCCATCTCCTCCTCCCCCTTTTCTTTGCCGATCTTCTCCTCTCTCTGTCCACCTCATCCTCTTTCTGTGCATCTCTTTCCCTTCTCTGTCCATCTCCTCCTCTGTCCTCTCTCTGCCATCTCCATTTCCCGTACTCCATCTATTTGCTCCTCTCTCTATATATCTGTCTCCTATTCTCCCCTCTTTTCTATCTCCTCCTGCTCCTTCTATCTCCTACGTCCATCTCCTCCTCCCCCCTGTCTCACTGTCTGTCTCTTCCTCCTCTCTGCCCATCTCTACTCCCCTCTCTCTGTCCATCTCATCCACCTCTTTGTCCATCTCCCCAACCCCTCTGCCATGTCCATCTCCTCCTTCTCCCTCTATGTCCATCTCATTCTGTCTCTACATTATTATCCGCACCCAAATAGCGGGTTACTGGTTCGTACGTCCTCAGTATTTCCTTCTAGGTATTAAACTGAGGTGATAAAAGTCATGGGATAGCGATATACACATGTAGCCGTGGCGATATATCGCGTACACAAGGTATAAAAGACCAGTGCATTAGCAGAGCCGTAATCTGTATTCGGGTGACTCATGTGAAAAGGTTTCCAACGTGATTATAGCCGCACGACTTGAATTAACAGACTTTGAACGCGGAATGGTAGGTATTATACCAAATTTCAGGCATTAGCCCCCACTACACAAAACGCAGTGGCTGGCGGCTTTCACTTAACGACGGAGAGCAGCATCATTTGCGTAGCAGCAGATCACCGACGTGAGTGCCCTTGCTCGAAGCAGAACATCGCCTCTTCTGGGCCCATGACAGCATCAGTTGGAACTTAGATGACTGGAAAACCGTGGCCTGTTTAGATGAGTCCAGATTTCAGTTGTTAAGAGCTGATGGTAGTGTTCGAGTGTGGAGCAGATCCCACGAAGCCAAGGACCCACGTTGTCAACACAGCACTGTGCAAGCCGGTGGAGGCTCCACACTAGTGTGGGTCTGTTTACATGGAATGAACTTGCTCCTCTGGTCTAAATGAATCGGTCATTGACTAGAAATGGTAAAGTTCGCCTACTCTGAGCCCGTTTGCAGCTATTCACGGACTTCATGTTCCCAAACAGAGGCCGGCTGAAGTCACCGAGCGGTTCTAGGCGCTTAAGTTTGGAACCGTGCGACCGCTACGGTCGCAGGTTCGAATCCTGCGTCGGGCATGGATGTGTGATGTCCTTAGGTTAGTTAGGTTTAAGTAGTTCTAAGATTTAGGGGACGACCTCAAATGTTAAGTCCCATAGTGCTCAGAGCCATTTGAACCATTTGAATCCAAACAGCGTTGGAATTTTTATGCATGATAATGCGCCATGTCAGTGCGCTACGATTTTTTGTGACTGCTTTGAAGAACATTCTGGACAATTCGAGCAAACTATTTGGCCCCCCAGATCTCCCGCTGTGGGACGTAGTCGAGTGGTGCATTCGTAGACAAAATCTTGCTCCGGGAATACTTTCGCAGTCCCCTTCTCCCATGAACCATGGACCTTGCTGTTGGTGGGGAAGCTTGCGTGCCTCAGTGATACAGATGGCCATACCGTAGGTGCAACCACAACGGAGGGGTATCTGTTGAGAGGCCAGACAAACATGTGGTTCCTGAAGAGGGGCAGCAGCTTTTTCAGTAGTTGCAGGGGCAACAGTCTGGATGATTGACTGATCTGGCCTTGTAACATTAATCAAAACGGCCTTGCTGTGCTGGTACTGCGAACGGCTGAAAGCAATGGGAAACTACAGCCGTAATTTTTCCCGAGGGCATGCAGCTAGACTGTATGATTAAATGATGATGGCGTCCTCTTGGGTAAAATATTCCGGAGGTAAAGTAGTCCCCCAATCGGATCTCCGGGCGGGGACTACTCAAGAGGACGTCGTTATCAGGAGAAAGAAAACTGGCGTTCTACGGATCGGAGCGTGGAATGTCAGATCCCTTAATCGGGCAGGTACGTTAGAAAATTTAAAAAGGGAAATGGATAGGTTAAAGTTAGATATAGTGGGAATTAGTGAAGTTCGGTGGCAGGAGGAACAAGACTTTTGGTCAGGTGATTACAGGGTTATAAATACAAAATCAATTAGGGGTAATGCAGGAGTAGGTTTAATAATGAATAAAAAAATAGGAGCGCGGGTTAGCTACTACAAACAGCATAGTGAACGCATTATTGTGGCCCAGATAGACACAAAGCCCATGCCTACTACAGTAGCACAAGTTTATATGCCAACTAGCACTGCAGATGATGAAGAAATTGATGAAATGTATGATGAGATAAAAGAAATTATTCAGGTAGTGAAGGGAGACGAAAATTTAATAGGCATGGGTGACTGGAATTCGTCAGTAGGAAAAGGGAGAGAAGGAAACATAGTAGGTGAATATGGATTGGGGGGAAGAAATGAAAGAGGAAGCCGCCTTGTAGAATTTTGCACAGAGCATAACTTAATCATAGCTAACACTTGGTTCAAGAATCATAAAAGAAGGTTGTATACCTGGAGGAATCCTGGAGATACTAAAAGGTATCAGATAGAATATTTAATGGTAAGACAGAGATTTAGGAACCAGGTTTTAAATTGTAGGACATTTCCAGGGGCAGATGTGGATTCTGACCACAATCTATTGGTTATGAACTGCAGATTGAAACTAAAGAAACTGCAAAAAGGTGGGAATTTAAGGAGATGGGACCTGGATAAACTGAAAGAACCAGAGGTTGTACAGAGTTTCAGGGAGAGCATAAGGGAACAATTGACAGGAATGGGGGAAAGAAATACAGTAGAAGAAGATTGGGTAGCTCTGAGGGATAAAGTAGTGAAGGCAGCAGAGGATCAAGTAGGTAAAAAGACGAGGGCTAATAGAAATCCTTTGGTAACAGAAGAAATATTGAATTTAATTGATGAAAGGAGAAAATATAAAAATGCAGTAAATGAAGCAGGCAAAAAGGAATACAAACGTCTCAAAAATGAGGTCGACAGGAAGTGCAAAATGGCTAAGCAGGGATGGCTAGAGGACAAATAAAAAGGATGTAGAGGCTTGTCTCACTAGGGGTAAGATAGATACTGCCTACAGGAAAATTAAAGAGACCTTTGGAGAGAAGAGAATCACTTGTATGAATATCAAGAGCTCAGATGGCAACCCAGTTCTAAGCAAAGAAGGGAAGGCAGAAAGGTGGAAGTAGTATATAGAGGGTTTATACAAGGGCGATGTACTTGAGGACAGTATTATGGAAATTGAAGAGGATGTAGATGAAGATGAAATGGGAGATAAGATACTGCGTGAAGAGTTTGACAGAGCACTGAAAGACCTGAGTCGAAACAAGGCCCCGGGAGTAGACAACATTGCATTAGAACTACTGATGGCCTTGGGAGAGACAGTCATGACAAAACTCTACCATCTGGTGAGCAAGATGTATGAGACAGGCGACATACCCACAGACTTCAAGAAGAATATAATAATTCCAATCCCAAAGAAAGCAGGTGTTCACAGATGTGAAAATTACCGAACTATCAGTTTAATAAGTCACAGCTGCAAAATACTAATGCTAATTCTTTACAGACGAATGGAAAAACTGGTAGAAGCGGACCTCGGGGAAGATCAGTTTGGATTCCGTAGAAATGTTGGAACACGTGAGGCAATACTGACCTTACGACTTATCTTAGAAGAAAGATTAAGAAAAGGCAAACCTACGTTTCTAGCATTTGTAGAGTTAGAGAAAGCTTTTGACAACGTTAACTGGAATACTCTCTTTCAAATTCTGAAGGTGGCAGGGGTGAAATACAAGGAGCGACAGGCTATTTACAATCTGTACAGAAACCAGATGGGAGTTATAAGAGTCGAGGTGCATGAAAGGGAAGCAGTGGTTGGGAAAGGAGTGAGACAGGGTTGTAGCCTCTCCCCGATGTTATTCAATCTGTATATTGAGCAAGCAGTAAAGGAAACAAAAGAAAAATTCGGAGTAGGTATTAAAATTCATGGAGAAGAAGTAAAAACTTTGAGGTTCGCCGATGACATTGTAATTCTGTCAGAGACAGCAAAGGACTTGGAAGAGCAGTTGAACGGAACGGACAGTGTCTTGAAAGGAGGATAAAAGATGAACATCAACAAAAGCAAAACGAGGATAATGGAATGTAGTCAAATTAAATCGGGCGATGCTGATGGGATTAGATTAGGAAATGAGACACTTAAAGTAGTAAAGGAGTTTTGCTATTTAGGTAGTAAAATAACTGATGATGGTCGAAGTAGAGAGGATATAAAATGTAGACTGGCAATGGCAAGGAAATCGTTTCTGAAGAAGAGAAATTTGTTAACATGGAGTACAGATTTAAGTGTCAGGAAGTCGTTTCTGAAAGTATTTGCATGGAGTGTAGCCATGTATGGAAGTGAAACATGGACGATAAATAGTTTGGACAAGAAGAGAATAGAAGCTTTCGAAATGTGGTGCTACAGAAGAATGCTGAAGATAAGGTGGGTGGATCACGTAACTAATGAGGAGGTAATGAATAGGATTGGGGAGAAGAGAAGTTTGTGGCACAATTTGACTAGAAGAAGGGATCGGTTGGTAGGACATGTTTTGAGGCATCAAGGGATCACAAATTTAGCATTGGAGGGCAGCGTGGAGGGTAAAAATCGTATAGGGAGACCAAGAGATGAATACACTAAGCAGATTCAGAATGACGTAGGTTGCAGTAGGTACTGGGAGATGAAGAAGCTTGCACAGGATAGAGTAGCATGGAGAGCTGCATCAAACCAGTCTCAGGACTGAAGACCACAACAACAACAGACGTCTGTAGAGGCAGCATTGACTTCCGACTTGTTGAGTCATGCCACGTCGAGTAGCCGCATCATAGGAAGTCCGCCGTCCGCCACGATATTATGGTGTATCCCGTGACGTTTATAACTTCAGAGGAAGTAGCATGTTTAACAGCTTTGGTTGAAATCGATCTACCGGTCAGGAGATTAGGAGGAGCTTTCTATCGTGGCTTTTCACGCGTACGTACATGTCACATATATTTAACGTATTTCACACATATTTGTACACGTAGTTCACTTGTAACTGCAGCGAATTTTGTCTTGCAGTTTGTTTTCACGCACTTCGTCATACCTCCTGAATGTTTGTGTGAATTCCTGAGGGACCAAACTGCAGAGGTCATCGGTTCCTAGAGTTACACAGTATCTAAACTAAGGGAAGTTGGAACGCCCTACCCCGAAAATGTTAAATTTAGTGACTAGGCTTCCCTGTATTTCAGGAACCACTGTATCCATTGACATGAAACTTTTACGGGACATTAAACTGTATGTTCTGAGTCTACTGAACTAGAATAATTGCATTTCAGCCACTACTTTTGGAAACATAATTTTTTAATTGCACGGTTAAAATTTTGTGTACTTTTTTGTATGTTATCCCTAACAATTTTAATTACACATAATATTATGCTCTTCTTTTAGTTCATCAAACTCAGGATATGTATGTTATTACTCCCTGAAAATTTGAATACTCTTCTCGAAGTGGTTTCAGAGATTTAGGAAAAAATGCAACAGAAAGTGTAAATCTTCAGGAATGAATTCTAAAGTTTCAGAAGACTGTAACTCACGTAATATATGTTTAGTTACTCAGAAGCACCCTGCCCTATACTATATATCATCCTCTTGATCTTTTTCCAAGTTGTTTCTTCTTCTCTTCTTCCTAGACTCCTTACAGGCCAGCTGTGCTGCGTACTCTACTTTATCAATGGGAACCTTGTCCATCCGTTCAATTTCTCTGATGCAGTTTGGTCCAGATTAATTCCCACATGCTGTAGCACTTTCACCCTTCTAATGCTGCCATAATTAAAAGCAGTTACAGCATCACTGACCCTTCACTTTAGTGTCTTCATTCCATCAAAACCATTTTTTGGAAAGCGAGTCCATATAAGATTGTTGAACGAATCATTGGGATTTTGAGTCTGACCATGCAGACACTTCGTCAGTAATGCAGGATTTGTCAGGTATCTGTAAATAGGTTTCATGATATCCCATGACTGCTGCTGCGAATGTTTATGGCTCTGTGAACTGTTTGAGTACTGGGCATTGCGGTAATTGCACCATGAGTGAGGTCCAGGAGGGCATAGGTGGTGTACTGGATTTTTATCGGTTAACAGTCTGTGGAAGAAGATGCCTGCTTCATTTTCAAGAAATCCTCACTATTATTTCTAATGGCCGTCCCATAATACTGCTGTAGTTCATCAATCATTTTGTCTGTCAGCCTGGCTCTTATGGTTTTATCATCAGAAAGTTTCTTGTCTCTCAAACTTTGTTTCAACTTCCTCAACCTGGCCCATTCTCTTCTGGACACGACCCTGTAACACAGCAATGCACAGCCATATAAAAAAATTACCGATTTTATAGGATCTTGGAATAATGCACGTAAAAATTTTAACATTTTCAACAGGTGTAGACTACATTATATATATTTCCGAATATATATATATATATATATATATATATATATATATATATATATATATATATATATATATATATCGTTATATTCGGAAAATTGCTATTTTTTCCGTTCTAACTCCCCTGAAACTAACTTATGCTGAGAACCACACACACACACACACACACACACACACACACACAAACACAAACACATACACATGCCCGAGGGAGGACTCGAACCTCCAGCTGGAGGGGCCGCGTACTCCGTGACATGGCGCCTACCTTATGAATGATGTGTCGCGAAGTAATATAACTGTGTAGGTACATTCAGCCGGATTGTGGATACTGTCTGTGAAATATTTTGTGAATATAGTCAGTAGTACAGAAGTAATAAAGTTAAACGTCACGCATTATGCTACAGTTTTTTACATATCTCAGTATTTATGACGTCTTATATGGTGGACTACGTGTCGTACAATGATTTAATTTTGCAGGTAGATTTAGTGGTATATTTGAATACTGTCTGCAGAATGTATCGCAAATACAGTTAGTAATAGAGAAGTAATAAATGAAAACGTGTACCTGATTCGGTAGTTTTACAGCATTACCGGCGAAAGTATAATAAGCGATAAACTTTCTTCCTATCATCATCATAATGCGGCGGTTTGAAACTATGTGTAAAGGGTGTTGCAAGTCATGAAGTGTTGTCATTTCCAAACAGAGGATGAATGAAATCTGGGTAGTCGCGTGGCCTGGGCTACACTTCGTTTTCTTCTTTTCTATTTTTTTAAAATTTATTTCTATTTTTCTATTCTGATCTTCCTTGATTATCTCATATTTTCTTCATGGAGTCTCTTTCTATTTTCAGCTCACTTTGCACCTGGTTTCTATGGGACTTCGCCTTTGACCTAACATTCCACTTGTGTATCTTGTCGCTTGTTTCTGTTGGATCGATTTGTACTTTTTCTAGGTCAGGTTTGAGTTGGGGATCGACAGTATTGTTGACTTCTTGTATGCATGTTAGTATTCTGTTGGTGAGTCTTGTTGGTGACAGTGTACTGATGTGCCTATAACTTCTTTTTCTGACGTCGTGGTTTTGACACCTTCTCTGTCGTTTTCCTAAAGTGTAATCTGTATCCGTCACTGTCAGCTATGGGTCGAGAATTTTTCTCATGATTTTGCATTCTTCTTGAAGTACGCTTTCCCTGTCGCTTTTTGTATGAAGTGTTAGTGTTTCACTTGCATACAGTATTTCAGGCTTCATTATTGTGTTGTATTGTCTGATCTACGTGCGAATGGACATACATTTACTATTATTGTCTTGTGTTTTCCCGTAAGCTCTCATCATTTTTTGCAGTCCAGTTTTCTGTGAGAACTTTTCCTCGTGTAGGTTCGAGGGTTTCATTTGGATATTTGAAATTTGTAACTCTGTTTATTTTGCCATATATTGCACCTAATTTTTATATGTTTCCTTTTGAGCAGAAGAGTCCAGTCTACTGGAAAGAGACTTGAAGGCCAACTTTTTAATACATTCTCTTAGTATTTCTGTTTGGTTGCTGTTGCTTCGTTATCCGAAAGTATTTTGAGGTCCTCTGCGGAAGCCAGGTTTGAAATTTCTACCTTGTCCCGGAATCGTCCTAGACCTGTTGATTTCCAGTTTCCTTGAATTTTCAGTTCTTTTTCTCATTTTCCCGCTACTTTTTCCAGGACTAGGTTGTTAACACTAGTGTGGATAATCTGCCACCTTGCGTACTCCAGTTCTGATCATAAAGAGATGACAGAATCAGGTGTGAAATTTTTCGATGTCGTGTTGATTAGTCGCAGTGTTTTTGGATCGAGCCCTTGTTCTTCTAAGATGGTGAACACGAAACTTCCTGGCAGATTAAAACTGTGTGCCGGACCGAGACTCGAACTCGGGACCTTTGCCTTTCGCGGGCAAATGCTGTACCATCTGAGCTATCCAAGCACGACTCAGGCACCGTCCTCACAGCTCCACTTCCGCCAGTATCTCGTCTCCTACCTTCCACTTGCCCGCGAAAGACAAAGGGTCTGAGTTCGAGTCTCGGTCCCGCACACAGTTTCAATGTGCGAGGATGTTTTATATCAGCGCACACTCCGCTGCAGAGTAAAAATCTCATTATGTTGAACATCGGTTGTCGGTCAACAGAATAATCTGCATTCTTGAAATGTATTGAAGTATGAATGATAGGAATATTCCGGATAACATTGCTATTTAGAATTGTTTTCAGATTGAAGATTTGTTCCGTGCATGAACGACAGGGGCGAACGCCTACCTCATGTTCACCAATTTTGTGTTCCAACGGTTCTTGTGTTCTTTGGAGTAAGCACAGCGAGAAAACTTTGTATGTGACTTGTAGCAGGGAGATTCCTCTGTAGATGTTCGCATTCGCCCCATCTCCTTTCTTGTGCAGCGGATGCAGTTCCAGTGGACAGGTAGTTTTATGTTTGCCAAATAATTATGTATATTTGTGTAAGTTCCTGTAAAGACTTTGATCCGAGGTTCTTTAGTAGTTACTATTATACTGAATATATAGTGTTTACGAAATCTCAGGTTTACTAAAATTGTGTTTAGCAATTTCCTCATTGCGTTCAGTCGAATTTGAGTAATTCTATATAATATAAATGTGTGGCAGTGGTACATAAGGAATCAAATTAGGTGAAGTCGACAGCAAGAATTAATGGGTAAGGTTAGGAGATAACAAGGAGTGAAGTAATCAGGTACAGATAACGACAACAAAAGTGATGACGGTGTGACGGAGATACTGGTTCAGTATCGGACATACAATTTAAAAAAAAAAAAAAAGTAACGGTCGCTGCGAACATTGACCTCCACTGGGCCTCTCAGTGGTTCACAGAAAAAATAGATGCTTGAATTAAGTAAACAAAGCTCATTTTAGCACAAATATATGTGATAAATGTCAAGATATTCACTAGAATCGTTTCGAGTATGGACGGCAGTTTTGGACGAAATAAACTCTTTGGACAAAAAATATTGTCACGATGCAGCTCCTGATGTCTAGAAAACGTATTCCGAGTACCTAGACGGTACCGAAGAAAGTCAGCATTGATAATCAATAATCCAAAGGGGCTTACACTGATGACACGGTTGTAGGATGTGTGTGCTCTTTCTCTCAAACAGCTTCGTAAATCGCTGTATATCACCGTTTAGCGAGTAGAAGTCGGAGCCGAACGCAAAAAGGGAAAGGAAAGCAAAAGAAGCGGAACGCATTCCTGGCAGCAGACACGCTCCCTCGCGATGGAGACGTCTACGCGGCAGTAAATTGGGAGCCTGTGAGGCGCGCCAAATCCCGAGCGCTTACCGGCGGCGGCGCCGCGGGTCGTAAAAGACCGGGGGTTCCCCACAGCGGGCTGCGGTACAGTGCTGTGTGTGAGCTCAGGGGCCGGCGGGCGCGCGGCGGCGCTGCGTGCTGATGAGGCGAGCAGCTGCTTACTGCTGGCAGTGCTTAGGGTTTTTGTTTCCATCCGCGTACGCGGAGAAACAGCGAGGCGCTTTTATGCCTCTACTACGGCGTTTATAAGCAGGAAACTGACATGCGTGTACATGTATGGACCATTCTAAAGAGAACTTCATGCTTGTTGGTCTCTAGAAGAACGACATAATCTGAGAGTGCTTTTTCTTACAAACAGCAGATGCAATAGACCATATCCGTGGGAAACTGATCGTACGATACCTCTTTCATATCAGATTTCAAATGAGGTACATGATACATGAAGGTAATTTTCAAAGTACGTAAATTTCAGATTCAAGGTGAACAAAGTTTATGTACTACAATATAAGGAATATACCTCTTTGATATCATGTTTGCCCATAAGGGCAAAATACTCGCATAACATGTAAATAACTGGTACGTGAGTACCATGTCAATAGCTGTACTTAGCTCAAGCGTCGGAAGCGTGCTTCCTCACCCCAGGCAACGTCCGGTGGGCCGCGGGCTCTCAGGTAAACTGATGTGGAGCCGGCGGCTAGGCTGTGAGAATGTTAGAAAGGAACGCGCATGCGCAAATTGAGAAATCGTCTTCTTCCATGTGATTGGCATAAAATGCCCTACGAAAGTGATCCGGTGACGGGGTCAAAGGCGCAGGAAATGTGTGTAATGCTCTAGCTCGAGGATGATTTTATAGAACTATAGAACGTGGATAGCTGGAACTATATATTTGGGACAGCAAATTCCACGGATGGTCAAAACGCATACACGCAGGAAGACAAAATACCATCAGCCAGAAGCAGGCTAAAAATATGGGGGATGAATAACCCATTTTTCAATTACTTGAGGTCGGTGATAGTATTTGATGGTTACTCTTGGATAAGCGTGTAAAGTTACCATATTTAATTCTAAGTGCTATTTACCAGCAAAGCGTCAAATTAGTATGACAGGCTTAATGCAATTGCATGAAAGAACGTGCAACGTCGCCTTCAACGCCCTTAATATCTAATGACCGACAGAGTTCATTTAGAATAGTGCTATTGGATCCCTTTCGTAACACATTTTATGTGACTCACATGGAAGAAGCCGATTTCTTAATTTGCGCATGCGCGTTCCTTTCCGACATTCTCACAGCCTAGCTGCCGGCGCCACCCCAGTTTACCTGAGAGCCCGCAGCCCACCGAAAGTTGGCTGGGGTGAGGAAGCACGCTTCTGACGCTTGAGCTAAGTACAGCTATTGATATGGTACACACGTACCAGTTATTTTACATTTTATGCGAGTCTTTTGCCCTTTTGGGCGTTCTGTATTAATGTTGGACCATGCATCTATAGACAGTTTGTAATTTTAGTGAGTTCCAAAGAAGGCGTAGTTAGCCACGCTGAAACCTAGGTCAACATCCGGTTTCTATTTGCAGTCGAGGCGGATTCTTTATAATCATTAAATTATTCACGATTGCTGACGCGCTGCAATGTTAAAAGTTCTCATTTTTTAAGATGTCCCTCGTTGCGTTTGTATACGTCAGACTCACTTTCGGTATATACCCTGCAGAGATTTTGGCCTAGAAACTAAAGATTTGACCTGATAAAAGAATGTGGAATGATCACTCATAGATTATTTAACTGCACCAGGGATAACGTTGATTGTCATCTGCATGAATAATTACAGGCATGTTAGGAGTGATGAAAGCGGCGCAATCAACGTGGCAGATTTGCTGTCCCTCGTTAATACAGGTAATCAACCTCTATCATTTGTTCTACACATCATGAGATAACAAACAGTGCTTTTAATTTGCTTACAGGGAGAATATGATAAGAAAAAAATAGCTCGGGTTGATTAGCAACTAAACTGTCTTCACACTTCAACTTTTGTAGTCGTGTCTTCCTCAGTTGCGTGTAATATTACGGTATATTGATAGTTCTTACTTTATAGACCGTCTGACTACAACTGAATGAAACACAATTTTCGTGCCATGCGCGTTTTTCCTTTATTTTCTGCAAGGCATCTTCAGTGTCCTGGAATATGTACATATTTTTGCTATTTAGCTTACATTAGGTCAATGTACCTATAGGTTATAAACAGTTCCGGTGGTTGGTTTTTGCCATTGTTGTTGTTGTTGTGGTCTTCAGTCCTGAGACTGGTTTGATACAGCTCTCCATGCTACTCTATCCTGTGCAAGCTTCTTCATCTCCCAGTACCTACTGCAACGTACATCCTTCTGAATCGGCTTAGTGTATTCATCTCTTGGTCTCCCTCTACGATTTTTACCCTCCACGCTGCCCTCCAATGCTAAATTTGTGATCCCTTGATGCCTCAAAACATGTCCTAGCAACCGATCCCTTCTTCTAGTCAAGTTGTGCCACAAACTTCTCTTCTCCCCAATCCTATTCAATACGTCCTCATTAGTTACATGATCTACCCACCTTATCTTCAGCATTCTTCTGTAGCACCACATTTCGAAAGCTTCTATTCTCTTCTTGTCCAAACTGGTTATCGTCCATGTTTCACTTCCATACATGGCTACACTCCTTACAAATACTTTCAGAAACGACTTCCTGACACTTAAATCTATACTCGATGTTAACAAATTTCTCTTCTTCAGAAACGCTTTCCTTGCCATTGCCAGTCTACATTTTATATCCTAGTAATATTTTGGGCTGTACTTACAGGTTCCATGGACGATTTTCTACATATTACGCTCCTGTTCCATTTTTGGTGTTGTTCCTCTTCTTATAAGTACCAATTTACGTTTTTTCCCCCCACATTTCACAGCACTAGGAACTGAGCCGGCCGGAGTGGCCGAGCGGTTCTAGGCGCTTCAGTCTGGAACCGCGCGACGCTAGGGTTGCAGGTTCGAATCCTGCCTCTGGCATGGATGTGTGTGATGTAATTAGGTTAGTTAGGTTTAATTAGTTCTAAGTTCTAGGGGACTGATGACCTCAGATGTTAAGTCTCATAGTGCTCAGAGCCATTTGAACTAGGAACTGAACACTTGTTTTGATGCAGTGTTTGGTTTGTGTTGCCGACTGTCAGATGTTATTGCCAAAGATGGAATGTTATTGCCAACTTTCGATTGTACGTATTGAAGTATCTGTTTGTGTAGGTTTGTGTGTGTGTGTGTGTGTGTGTGTGTGTGTGTGTGTGTGTGTGTGTGCGTGCGTGTTTTGGTGTGATATAATTTTTTTGTGGGGCTATATATATATATGTGTGTGAGTGTGTGTGTGTGTGTGTGTGTCAGAAGGCGAAAGAGGTGGGACTGTAAGGTGCCGGGGTGGAGAAGAGTTTGTACCTCTTTAATTCAGACGAATTTGCATGAGGACGAGACATGCACTCGACCCCCTCCTTATCTACCAGCTAATTAATTATGTGTGCAACAGTAATGGAAGGAAATGATGGTGGCCCCTGCTAGTTGGTAAAATAAGGAGTGCACACTCATAATAATTTAATAAAAATCGTAATCTACTCCGAAAAAGAGAACTTTATCATAATAAACAACAGGAAATGGGATTCTGCCTATATCTACGAAATGATATGCGGATTAAATATTACAATGAGATTTATTATATATCAGAACATAAACGCACATGATTGTCGACACACACAGTAGGTTAAAGGATAGGGTAAACTGAAATATTATGAGAATAAGAGTTCGCTCGAGAACAAGGGGCTCCTGCTCTGTGTGATGCAATAGATTAACGATAATGACTGGAGGTCCTAATGAATCGAATATTAATCTCCCGACTATATAGCAGTATCCCAATTAGTAGTGAGAGCTCAAATGGGATCACATGGAGAAACAAGCAAGGTGGACTTGTAGCAAAGCAAGCGCACGTGCTGCTGAGGGTTTCAGTATGAAATTGATAGGTCCTACAATGCCGGAGCCGCAAAATACTTTAGCAATCCTGAAATCTGCAGCACGTTGTCGGTAGGCAACGTCCTGATGATGTAGGCACCGACTTCTGCCGTGCAGCAACTCTGTGTCAACCCCTGGCTGCGAAGGCTGTCCGAGAATTCTAAGTTCTTCCGAAAAAGAGCGACCAAGTCGCAAGACTAGCCGACTCCAAGGAAGATCAGATCCCGAAACCTGTCTGCGCAACGCAAGAGCAAAGCCGACATTGCTCTACTTCCTACTCTCCTCGAAAACGGCTATTCAGGATTCAGTGCTGATTCCAAAATTCCCCCACACTGTCTCAGAACATCTTTCGCGCCAATAGCGACCGTTCCCTCCATTTTCGAGCAGGGTTTTATGACCTCAACTAGCCTCAGTTTAAGTTGACCAATCATGCCTCTGCTATTCAGCTGTGGGCACTGAACTTGCCGTTTGACCAGCTACAAAAACAACATGCCTAGACCACCGTCCATCCGGCGCCAGACAGTCGCACCCAGCAGGGCACAGTCCACAAGTATTCTCAGAATCCTGAGGACAATGCACTCAGTCGGTGCCAGGAATCTTCGTTTCGGACACGCCGGAACGGTAAAAACATAAACTGCGGCGACACTCAGACGTCTCGCAGGTCATTTCGCCCTGCGTACAATAGACGAAACTCGACCGACATGGCTCCGAGCACTATGGGACTTAACTTCTAAGGTCATCTAGGGGTAGACTGTAGAACTACCTAAACATAAATAACCTAACGACATCACACACATCCATGCCCAAGGCAGGATTCGAACCTGCGACCGTAGCGGTCACGCAGTTCCAGACTGTAGCGCCTAGAACCGCTCGACCACTCTGGCCGGCGTCAGTCGTTCCGCCAGACACTTAAGCCTATTTTACGAACCCCTCAGAATTCAGGGAAGTGCAGCCCCCAGCCGGAAGTGCGGTGTGCCACGTCCTGAGATGCTTCTCTCCCACAGGCCACCCAGGGAAGTAACACAATTTAGGAATCAAGTGAAAAGTATTTTTTTGAGCTCTCAGTGCAAATACTCTCATTACAATAACCTTATTCGGTCTGTTACTACTGTGCTATGACATAGAACATTAATAAAATTGATGAAAATGAGAGGCGACATGCAAAAGAGGGCATGGAACCTCTCAATTTTGTTGTTGTTGTTGTTGTTGTTGTGCGAGAGGGACAATTTTTATCGTATCATTTATTTTATTAAATGTGGTAGGGAGCCTGTGCTGATGCGTGTCTGATCATTTATCACATGTTTGTTTTCAGCGATGGCTTTCTGAATATGTAAGTTTTCCTTGCATTTGTATAAGATGTTTGTCATGTTTGCTTATTCTCAAAAACGAACGACCAGAACTGTTTGTAACCCACAGGTACAGTGAGCAAAATGTAAACTAAATAGCATAGGCTTGCAAAAAATAAAGGCAAAACGCCTGTGGCAAGATAATTGTGTTTCATTCAGTTGTTGTCAGACGGTCCATAAAGTAAAAATTATTAATATACCGTAATAAACTGCCTTCATTTGATTTGAACTCACTTACAATGGGCCAACGTTTAGGGTACAAGGAAAATTATATGAAAATACAAGATTTTAACGACAATTGCATAACAATATGCTTATGACACATGGAATCAATTGAGAATTATTGTAGCATAGTTGGAGCAAAGGATCACATGAATGGCTGCGTGGGGGGTGGGGGGGGGGGAGGGGGGTGGTGGTACAATAGCGATGGTTCCTAAAGAGGACTGGTTACATTTATGAGATTTCACATGCAAATAGTGTATGACGATGTTTATTACAGCACACCCTCCAGGCAAATGCCGGGATGGTTCCTCTGAAAGGGCACGGCCGACTTCCTTCCCTCATCCGATGAGACCGATGACCGCGCTGTCTGGTCTCCTTCCCCAAACAACCCCCCAACAACACACCCAATCATTTTATGGTCATTCTACAGTGGTAGGGGATAAAGGCCATGTTACTGGCTGAAGACCACTAACGAAAAGATGTAGATGACCAAGAAAACTAGTTAAAATTACGAAGTTTCACACGACTCTCCACATGGGGACCACACGTATGAGTGGGAGGTCATTGCTGGCACAACTCTGGAGGACCTGGATGGGCTGCACTTGTGCTTCACTGCCAGCCATGATTCAGGACAACAGACCTCATAGATGCCGCACCAGCACATTTCGTAATTTGCTGCATTTGTAGCAACGCAGTGCAGATCTGAGGCCAGCTGGTGTGCTGTATATAGCTGCTTGAACTACCACTGTTTAACTGCATGTCCTGGAGTGAATCTTTCCACTGCTTCACCATTTTTCTCACCCATCCTGACGCATAGCAGCCTGGAGCAGGCCAAATAAATATATTAAAACCTAGTCACTTGCTGGAAAGTTAACACGACCCCTAGCGAAGTCTGCAATTTGGAACCTGAAACTGGAGAAACATAATGGTCACAGACCCTTGTCGGAAAAATTAACTGAGCGATTATTAGAGACCTGCGCACATTACCCCTTGAGATGCCAGAAACTCCCAGTGTCCTAACATTCTGGTGACTCAGCATTGCCTACACAGAAGTTTGAGTTGGCAGTACTATATCAAACCATACCAGACTACAAGGCACTCTCACTGTGCTGGAGCGAGTTTTGAACTGCTATCTTTTGGTTCTGTTTTAATTCATAAGGGAACGATAAAGGGCAACCAACAAATAAACAGAAACAGACGATCATTCCTCACCTGGAGGCTCTATTGGACTGGCAGAGTATCGAATCGAGATATACACAAAACCACTATACTAAGGCGAAAGTCACATTTACCACCGATGAAAGATTTGTACACAACCATTTCCTTGTGCCAAGCACCACAGCTCATATTTAATTAGCAAAATACCCATTCTTACTACGTGACACAAAACCACAGCGTGTGGGTGTCGAGAGTAACCCAAAAAACAATTCCCTCGTTGAAACGTAGCATTTGGACGTTGTACGAACATTTCACGATGTAACAGTTGGTGTTGGGAAGTGTACCTACCACTTACAGGCACTGACTACAACGATCATGCCTATTCCACACTGTTGTGCATCAGGATGGGTGAGACAAATGGTGAAGCAGAGGAAAGACTCACTCCGGAGCATGTAGTTAAACTGTGGTATTACGGACAGGTGCTTATTCAAGCAGCTATGTACAGCTCACCAGTCGGCCTCAGATCCACACTGTGTGTCTGTAAATGCAGCAAATTAGGGAATTCTGTTGACGCCTTAATGGAATCTGTGACGTCCATTGTGCTGGTTCATGGCCAGCAACTACAACAGTACTGTGTCTATAGCCTCCAGTGAAGAAAGAGTGGAGTCCTCTCAGGTCCTCCAGACTTGTGCAAGCAATGACCCACTATTCATACAAGTGGTCCTCATGCCACACACTTAGGTAAGATAGATGACTCTAATTGTTTGAGGCAAGCAGCAAGATCCCAGTCACCAGCCGGGGATCGACCAGGACGAAAGCCAATTATGTTTAGGCTGCTAGGAAGTTGTGAGGGTGCACCTCACCCAGCTCGATCTCAGACAACTTTTAGTCTATCAGACGAAGTCTGTTAGCAGGCGCCTTCTGGCTGCACACCATTTCCATGCACCAGTGAAATTTTTCCTGTTCCATAGCCACCTAACCATAGGAATGGTGATCCTTATGTCATGACCTGAGTGAATTAGAGGACATGCAACCAGATGGTCTTCATTACCAAGGATTAGCTGTGGTTTCTTTGATATCCAAGAGCACATCATACTCTCTAGTTCAAGTGATGGAGACAGAATGGCAGCACAACTCCCTACCTTGAGCACTAAGCTCACTTACTTATACACTTATAATTGTGCTTATGACTTAGATGTATTGTGGGGAGGGGAGGGAGGGGGGGAATTACTTATTGCTCTGAGAGGCGGCACACCGCACTCTCATTTTAACAACATTGTCACTCAGATTAACCTTTATATGTTAGGTCATGATCTTGGTGTTCCCAGTACTACATTTGGTATGTGTGGTTTATGAATATTTTACATGGGGAAATTATGGGCAAAATCTTTTTATAACTGCATGTGTAACTTGTAGAGAAGTAGTACCCAAGGTGCCGTAGTGGAGGCAATGGAGAAGAGTGAGAGAGATGAATTGTGGGTCATAAATGCTGAGTGCAGCGACCTGGCAGTGTGAGTGATATGGGAAGCAGCAGTCAGTGGATCTTACCAGCACAGGGACCTCTCGATGATGTCCTCTCCTCCTTCTGCTTAGGGTCAGGCAGAAGGGCGCCAGTTCACAAAACATTTTACCTGGGACTCGTGGCCAAAAGTTGGAAAGTGCATGCAAGATACCGTTTAAGAGACGCTGCTGTAAATTGAGCTATTGTGCAAATGGTGGCAAGATCATAAACCTCAATGCATTCTCATGTAGAAACTGGAATTATATGGACAGAGGGGCTGTTATACGTGTTTAGTGGAGACAAGACTGTAACCGCTTGACACCAGGAAATCTCAAGGTACTTTCAGCGAGTGGAAAAATCATAATTTCATGGGTACGATTGTCTGGGGAGGTTAAAAGCCTTCTTTCAGGAACTGGAAATGGTCGACCTATAGGTAGGTGCTTTTTGCCAGACATGTCCTTGCTTACTGTGAGAACAAAACCTCCCAAGTCTAAACTATGAATGATAAGATTTGCTGATGGCATTTTTATCCTCAGTGAAAGTTGTAAGTATGTTGTGCGTTTGCAAAGTCAGTACTACTCTCTAAGGTAGCCCTACTATTTCAGTGACATACAGAACAGAAATGTGTAAAATATAAGAGAATCAAGTTAGAAACGTTATCTCTAACATGCACGGAAAGTCATGACACACGGAATACTTACATAAATTCAACTCAACTGAGAGAATTGGCCTCTATATCGAAATATCGTATGTAGTGAAGGAATAAATATTTTCGTGAAACTAACGGATTCCCTTGAGTATGTGTGTTAACTTACCAGTTATAGTGTCCAGCTGCGCTATGAGGCAGTCTCCTCAGTTTCGTAAGTATGAATTCAGAATGCGCAAACGATGAATTATCTAAAATATCATTTAACAGGTGATTAACTTCCTATCAGACAAATTTAAGTAGCAGATCAATGAAGCAGGACAGCCCCAAGTCTCGTGACAGCGTGTACCAGCACATCACACATACTCTTACCTTGTTCAGTTCCTGAAATCTAACTAGCATGAGTAGAGCTCCTATTGCTTGTTATTCTCAGCGTTTTAGAGGCGGTTTATTCAAGAGATTGCGAATGGCATATTTGAGTTATGTAGCAAGACAAGATGGTGGCTAGCTACTATGGCACATTTAAATGAAGCAAGTGTGCAGGATAACGTGTTTCTGGTAAAGAAGCTCGCAAAACGTAGTTTCGGTGGTCAATACACTGACCCTTAAAAACAACTGACACAGTCAGCAACCTCTTAGTGATAATCGTTCCCATATTTCTCATTACAAACCAAGACAATCTCGTCGGAAATGTAATGCAGAAACATCAGTACACCATGAGTATTTAATATCGAAGAATTTAAGATGGCGCGGACTGAAATAAAATTGTTGCTGATGCGGTAACCAGCTTCAAAGGTATTACGAATTTGCAACCTCTTTGCGCCTATTCCGCTGTGAGGAAATACGCGAAGAAATATTAGCAAGCGGAAAGATACAGGTATACAAAGCCAGCTAACCTCACACGGAAAACTATACTCCAGGTGTGATTACAAATCGGATTTATCTTACCATATATCTTTACGTAGTAATGAAGTTTGAAAAACATGCTCTTCATCAAACCAAGGTGACTTCATCAGAAAACCTTTGACCTCGAAAGTAATTTCCAAAATACAATGGCACTAGACCAGACGTAGCACTATAACGCAATGTAACGTACAGACGAATTTTCTTCGAATACGGAAACCACATGGATTGTAAACGGCCAATGAACACTAAAGGTCATAACACAACAAAATTACCTCCAATTCAATAATGAATTTTATTTACAAGAAGATGAATTACCAATGGGGTCCTTAGTTTAAAGGGCCTTAGCAAATATTTTTACAAACAACATTGAACAGATCATTTTCACAAAAAAAAAGATTACAATATACTATATTTGTTAAGGTGTATGGGTGACATCCTTTGCTTCATAGATAAAGCACAAACTAAAACTGGAAAACTACATACTGGCATCAACAAGGTATACAAAACATAAAATTCACAATTGAAGGACGACAGAATAATCAAGTTAACTTTATCGATACAACAATCAAAAAGCAAAACAATAAGCATAAGTTTGAAGTCTACCGTAAACCCGCGGCAACAGATATTGTCATTTCCCAATCCACGAACCACCCACACCCACAAAAGCATGCAGCACTCCGACACGTGCTCCATAGATTCAACACAGTGCCATTCACTGCAGGCAACTACCAAAAATACCTTGACATAATACTGAAAACAGCAGAAAACTATGGTTACAGTACTAAAATAGTCACAAAGATAAACAACAAAATTAAAAGTAAAATAAAAGCAGAAAGCGTCAAACCAGAGACAACGACACAACGGAACACAAACACTCAGTACCATAACGACTATACAGAATAATTAGAAAAATATGAAAGAAAACACAAGATGGTACATAGTGGCATACAAACACAAACTCACACATAAAATTACCAACATTTTTGGAAGATAGGGAATAAATATACCGTACACAACAGATACAAATATACACTTTAAAACTGACAAGAAACAGAGACTTGTACCGAATAGCAGGAATATATCAACCACAGTGGAACGGAAAGTTGGTTAAAACCGGAAGTGAACAGTAACGAAATCCTAGACACAGAATGGAATATATACCGCAAGGATAGGATAAACGCCAATGGTGGAGGAGTATTTATAGCAGTAAAGAATTCAATAATATCCAGTGAAGTTATTAGCGAATGCGAATGTGAAATAATCTGGGTTAAGTTAAGTATCAAAGGTGGGTCAGATATGATAGTCGGATGCTTCTATAGGCCACCTGCATCAGCAACCGTAGTAGTTGAGCGCCTCAGAGAGAACCTGCATAACGTCGTGAAGAAGTTTCGTGATCATACTATTGTAATAGGGGGAGACTTCAATCTACCAGGTATAGAATGGGATAGTCACACAATCAGAACTGGAGCCAGGGACAGAGACTCTTGTGACATTATCCTGACTGCCTTGTCCGAGAATTACTTCGAGCAGATAGTTAGAGAACCAACTCGTGAAGCTAACGTTTTAGACCTCATAGCAACAAATAGACCGGAACTTTTCGACTCCGTGAATGTAGAAGAGGGTATCAGTGATCATAAGTCAGTGGTTGCATCAATGACTACAAGTGTAATAAGAAATGCCAAGAAAGGAAGGAAAATCTATTTGCTTAACAAGAGTGATAGGGCACAAATCGCAGAATATCTGAGTGACCACCATCAAACGTTCATTTCTGAGGAAGAGGATGTGGAACAAAAATGGAAAAAATTCAGAAACATCGTCCAGTACGCCTTAGATAAGTTCGTACCGACTAAGGTCCAAAGCGAGGGGAAAGATCCACCGTGGTATAACAATCATGTACGAAAGGTACTACGGAAACAAAGAAAGCTTCATCATAGGTTTAAGAGTAGTCGAATCATAGCTGATAAGGAAAAGCTGAACGAAGCGAAAAAGAGCGTAAAGAGAGCAATGAGAGAAGCATTCAACGAATTCGAACATAAAACATTGGCAAACAATCTAAACAAGAACCCTAAAAAGTTTTGGTCATATGTAAAATCGGTAAGCGGATCTAAATCCCCTATTCAGTCACTCGTTGACCACGATGGCACCGAAACAGAGGACGACCGAAGAAAGGCAGAAATACTGAATTCAGTGTTCCGAAACTGTTTCACTGCGGAAAATCGTAACACGGTCCCTGACTTCAGCCGTCGCACGGACGCCAAAATGGAAAATATTGAAATAAACGATATCGGAATTGAAAAACAACTACTATCACTTAGTAGCGGAAAAGCATCCGGACCAGACGAGATACCCGTAAGATTCTACAGTGATTATGCTAAAGAACTTGCCCCCTTTCTATCAGCAATTTATCGTAGATCTCTGGAAGAACGTAAAGTACCTAGCGACTGGAAGAAAGCACAGGTCGTTCCCATTTTCAAGAAGGGTCATAAATCAGATGCGAATAATTATAGGCCTATTTCACTTACGTCAATCTGTTGTAGAATAATGGAACATGTTTTGTGTTCTCGTATTATGACGTTCTTAGATAATACAAATCTCCTTCATCATAACCAACATGGATTCCGCAAACAGAGATCATGTGAAACCCAGCTCGCCCTATTTGCCCAAGAAATTCACAGTGCCGTAGACACTGGCGAGCAGATTGATGCCGTATTCCTGGACTTCAGGAAGGCATTTGATACGGTTCCGCACTTACGTTTAGTGAAAAAAATACGTGCTTACGGAATATCGGACCAGGTTTGTGATTGGATTCAGGATTTCCTAGAAGAAAGAACACAACATGTCATTCTTAACGGTTCAAAATCTGCAGATGTAGAGGTAATTTCGGGAGTACCGCAAGGAAGCGTGATAGGACCTTTATTGTTTACAATATACATAAATGACTTAGTTGACAACATCGGTAGCTCCGTGAGGCTATTTGCAGATGACACGGTTGTCTACAAGAAAGTAGCAACATCAGAAGACTCGTACGTACTCCAGGAAGACCTGCAGAGGATTAATGAATGGTGCGACAGCTGGCAGCTTTCCCTAAACGTAGATAAATGTAATATAATGCGCATACATAGGGGCAGAAATCCATTCCAGTACGATTATGCCATAGGTGGTAAATCATTGGAAGCGGTAACGACCGTAAAATACTTAGGAGTTACTATCCGGAGCGATCTGAAGTGGAATGATCACATAAAACAAATAGTGGGAAAAGCAGGCGCCAGGTTGAGATTCATAGGAAGAATTCTAAGAAAATGTGACTCATCGACGAAAGAAGTAGCTTACAAAACGCTTGTTCGTCCGATTCTTGAGTATTGCTCATCAGTATGGGACCCTTACCAGGTTGGATTAATAGAAGAGATAGACATGATCCAGCGAAAAGCAGCGCGATTCGTCATGGGGACATTTAGTCAGCGCGAGAGCGTTACGGAGATGCTGAACAAGCTCCAGTGGCGGACACTTCAAGAAAGGCGTTACGCAATACGGAGAGGTTTATTATCGAAATTACGAGAGAGCACATTCCGGGAAGAGATGGGCAACATATTACTACCGCCCACATATATCTCGCGTAATGATCACAACGAAAAGATCCGAGAAATTAGAGCAAATACGGAGACTTACAAGCAGTCGTTCTTCCCACGCACAATTCGTGAATGGAACAGGGAAGGGGGGATCAGATAGTGGTACAATAAGTACCCTCCGCCACACACCGTAAGGTGGCTCGCGGAGTATAGATGTAGATGTAGATGTAGATGTAGTGTAACACTTGTGTTGTTATATACATGGGACCAACACGTAGAACATTTGATGCCAGATACAAAGAACATATGAGCGCCTGGAAGTATGGGACCAACCACTCCACGTTTGCAGAACACCTAAGAGAACACAACCAAAAACCAACCACTAGAGAAAAAGAGATGAAAATAGTTAGAATCAACAGTAAAAAAACACCTCTTAACCCTGCAAGAAAAAAGCAGAAAAGAAAACCCTGTTGAATGATCAAGTGCACATGCCAAACAATTCATTGTTTACAATAATAGATAAAGTAACATAATAACAAACCAAAAGATTATTACAATAAAATAATAATAATAATACCACTCAACAGGTTTTCATTCACTTATCCATGAACCCCTCCAGAGAACATTTACACAAAAACTCAAATAAACCACTCTCTAACAGCTACTACTATCGTATTCAACACTCCACACCTCAAACCACCAGCCCCCCTCCCCAACACCTCCCCCCCCCCCCACAGACACACACACACACACACACACACACACACAGAGAGAGAGAGAGAGAGAGAGAGAGAGAGAGAGAGAGAGATAATGAACCCATAATATATACGCCTTCAAAAGCACAGTTTTCTAACAAGTAGCTAGTGCACCATGAAGAGGAAGAAGAATAAGAGTAAACATAGTGATTATTGTGAAAGAAAAAGATTGGCATGTGAAATTGTAGTTATGTGGTAGTGCTATCTCTAGACCAGATGAGAGGAAACGCATATGCCAACAAACTGTAACTAAAATATCATAACTGTATCGCTCTAGATCCCACTGAAGATACCTTAAAGTAAGAAAACGGCGAAACGCGGCTGGGAGAAACAAAATACAGTTGCAGCAAGAAAAGGCGATTTCATTTACAAAACAAGTACATCTTTGCTTGCTGCGGAGGATGGTCACGCAATCCAACTTGTGAAACTGTAATATTTAGAGAGAATTACAGCTGTTTATGCGTTAATGAACTTAACAGTCAGTTAATATGTACATTGCATGGGGCTTAATTAGCAAAATGAAATAATTTTAGTAGCTGTTTATCCGGTTACGAAGTCTCGTAACCGGTTTGCCCTGAGTAGTGTAAGTACGCAATCTGACTGCATAAAATAACAATAAAGAATGAAAGGAAGTTTCCGTTAACACAATTGATTAATTAAGTCCCCTGCAACTATAAAAGCTACGAAACAACAAAGCGCAAGTGTAACTGTTCTGTGTGTGGTAGTGTGATTCAATGTACATGTATCTGGCACGGTTCTTCCTCAATACGATATTTTAAACACCATTTACAATGAACTAATTGAAAAACCAGAAATACTATAATTACACATAGAAACCAGAATTATATGTCTAATACATGAACACGAGCCAGATGATTTGTTGACTAAACCTGTGACCAAGAGGCATTGTCATTAAGGAAACGCAAAATATTTTTTTTTTGTTCCATCCATATATATTGACGAAAAATACACTGTGATCATTGCAACATCTTCCATCTATACATTACACCAACCGAACAGCATCTATTGTCTCGCCCAACACAACAACAACTGCACACGACATCCTCTGAACTAGTAGTGCTGTCGACATCCTCTCAACAAGCACTGCCCACGGCAACCTCTGAACTACTACTGCACCAGTGGAGGCGGCGGAATAATAATCTTTGACGCAAACTCCGGCGCTGTGACTCAATGTAGCCACCTTTCATATAGCCCTCCTCCACGGGCTAGAATTTGATGGTATTTGTGCCAGCATTGGTGGTGAAAATACCACCAAATTCGTCCAAAAAATAGATAGAAAAATAAAAGATGATATTAATAAGAAAATATCACATAACTAAATAAATTTTGGCTTTTTACTGACCTTTCAGTAACCTAATATATAAAATACAGTAAGGAATACAAATGCTTGCATACATGTGAATTTACATAATAGTTTACACAAGTATCATTTGTCAGAGTGGTTAAACAATTCAATCAATGGCACCAGCAATGACGAATAGGTGCAGGTAAGAGTCTCATAACATTTCATAAACATCAAATACACAAGAAATCAGTTTATACAAATATTCACATAAAATCTTTTCAATAGTTCAATAAACAAGTAGCACTCCTCACAGTAGTTGACAGTTCCAACAGTAGCACCCAGCAATGGTCAACAGGTGCAAATAGCAGTCCCATACATTTCATAAGCAGTATTTAAACGGCTCCAACTGTGGCACCTAGCAATGGCGAGCAGGCGCAGACGCCAACAAGTGACAATATCTCAGTAACAGCAGCTCCATCAGTGGCACCCAGCAATGTTGACAGGTGCAGACAGCAACAAGTGACATTATCTCAGTAGCAACAGTTCCATCAGTGGCGCCCAGAAATGTTGAACAGTTGCAGACATCAACAAGTGACATCATTTCAGTAGAAGCAGTTCCATCAGTGGCACCCAGCAATGTTGAACAGGTGCAGACAGCAACAAGTGCCATTTTCTCAGTAGAAGCAGTTCCAACAGTAGCACCCAGTAATGATGAACAGGTGCAGACAGCAACAAGTGACATCATGTCAGTAGAAGCAGTTCCAACAGTAGCATCCAGTAATGTTGAACAAGTGCAGACAGCAGCAAGTGACATCATTTCAGTAGAAGAAGTTTCATCAGTGGCACCCAATAATGTTGAACAGGTGGAGGTAACAGTCCATAATATCATCAGAGTTCCTCAGCAGAAATTAAACATTTCCAGGTGGCACCCATTAATGTTGAACAGGTGCAGGTACCAGTCCATAATATTCACTATAAATAATTAAACAGTTCATCAGAGTTCATCAGCAGAAATTAAACATTTCCAAGTGGCAGCCATCAATGATAATAGGTGCATACACGAACAACAGTTTGAATGCACACACAATTGCTTTTACAAAATTATTATCAATGCTCTTACACTAAACATACAAATTATAATAAACACACAAATGATATAAGATAATTGTCATATTAACTATTACAAATACACAAATATCAGTAAGCCTATAATATTTATGGGTGTCAGTGCAAGCCACAACAAACAAGTAAAATAATATTTAGGAGGTAGGTCGGTACCAATTATTTGGTATTAGGAAAGGAAAACACACAAAACACACTCACTCATCTTTGTAATTGAGTAATGTTAACTGTGTAAATGCAATTCTGTCAAAATTTGATGTTCAACATGTGTATCACGTAGTAGTGGCAACAGTGTATAACAGTCAATAATAGTTAGTCAACGTCATAGTCATCATGTCAAGACCAATGTTTGCCAAACCAAATCAAAATGTATGGTAGCTGAACAACTGTCAGTGTGCCAAGATGTGCAAATACTTCCTCTCTACAAAAAAAAAAAAAGAGTGTATACTGGTTATTGATTTAACAAAGTGTGTGTGTAGACAATCTTCCTTCCACTTGAGTGTTCTAGTCTGCCATCGTCATCCTCCTTGATCCATATAAACCAACAAAAAAACAATATGCTCCTCACGTACTTTACCTCTTATCCACCAAAACTTCAATAATCATCAGCATCACATAATCTTAATACTTCAATAATATCAATAATACCTCTTACGTCGATACATATAAACCTTATCACCAATATGATTTACCTTACCTCTTGTCCACCAAAACTCCAATAATCATCAACTTCACACAATCCCAATTCCTCAATAATGCCTCTTCAATACGTCGATACATATAAACCTTATCACCAATATCATTTCACTTCCATAACAACTCTTTCCTCTAGTAAGTTTCCTCGAACAAGTACAGATAAAATCCTAGTGCAAACTTCAATTCATCATCCCATCCAATCCGAAGACACAACGTCCACACACAACCACTGTGTAATCCACCTGACCCAAATCTTCTACTCATTATGAATTATAAAATACCTTTTGGTTACCTTGTCCATCATTAAATAAAAGAAATGCATACATGACCTCTAACAGCCTTTAGTTTGAATAACTTTCAATAAGTAAGTGTGAGTACGGAGTATGAATGATTACATAAGACTTTGAATGAATAAATCGTAATATTTCACATTGTGTACACCACTTGAAGAATCATGGCAAAACAGAAGCAAACATTTGGAGTATTTTTTTTATTTTTGTGTCAAGTGTCACTTGCTATTTCAATTGCTCACAAAGAATGCAGTGTAATAACTGTCAATGGTCTAAACCTACTGTTGGTATTTCATGTCGTTCTCTTCCTTTCTATTAGCATAAATTTATTCAGCTTCCATAAAACCTCCAGCTCAAGTGACTTCAATGAAGTTTCTTGTACCAATCTCGTTCGTAGAATTATAGCAGTTCATTATCTTATCTTGAAATATAAAGTACTGAGCGTAAGCAAAACATGCAATAGCGACTAAATATACCAGTAGAGAACAGAAAGTCAACAAGTGGAAGTAGCACAATCCCTACAACGAGGCTCTGCCAAGCGAACAATCTATAATTAATACTCTAGTGTGATCTAAACTCCATGTTCGTACACAGTATATCAGCGTTTCTATATACCAAATTTAAAGAGTAGTTATGACAACAAAACAGAAATGTGTAAATATGCAATCCATACGCAAAGCAGCAAGTATATATCTTACATAATAAACAGGTCATTAGCATCATATCTGCATGAGAAAATAAGTGTTCATATGTAATATTAATAAGTGAACATGAAGGCGCAAGCAGATAAATCACAAAGTATGACTTACATACATAACCATATCAGCACAACTACTCAGGTGACACTTTAAATAAATAAGCACAGCAGGCCCATAATAAAAAAATATGACATCAGTGAAAAAGCAGAGCAGCCAAGCGATGTATAATATACATAAGTAACAACCCTGTTCATTAATCAATCATTGTCAAAATCAGTTAATACAAAGTATAAATCATGTAATCGCGAGCAGCAAATTACGTATAAAGTACATACCTAAGTAGAAATATGTTACCTGAAAAATAAACTCAATTAATAGTTACCTTTTTAGTTTATTACTTTCTTCTCCGAAATTACATTCTTCCTGCAATTTTCTCGATATCAAGTCCTCTTAACGTCGGGCACACACAGAATTTACCTGATGTTCTTAAATATTTTATACAACTGTATCCTGAAAAAAATTGAAAGTTAATAACATAATTTATCAAGTCACTATAGCTTTATACTGAATTTAATCGGAGAAATTAGACTGTGTGTTTGTTTACGGCTGTCAGTGCATTCGCACTGAGCGCTCGATCAGCTGTAGGTACCCGTGACGTAGGAAGTAATTGTTTGCGGTCAAAGACTGCCTTGTGCGCCGCGCAGACTTGACTGTTGCTTTGAGTATGTGCCGCCGCCAGAACACGGCGCGGTAACCTTGTATTCTCTGCGTGTTTACGTGTAACTGTTAACTTCTCAAAAGTATGTCATTACACAAAAATTTTAACGTTCGATGTATGATGTATTCCTTTAGAGCGCCGTGATTTAAGAGTTTCTACTTCGACAGTGTTATCATGAATAATTTTGCGAACTCTATATGGACCGTTATAAAGGAGAAAAATTTACGACACAAGCCTTTCCCTCTGTGAAACAAACGATGAGACTTAATTAACACCTTTTGACCAACTGACAAAGTTTTTAAACGACCATCACGTTTAGCTGATTTCTCTCTTCTAGCAGCCGCAGATGCAATATTTTGCAGAGCTAGGTTGACAACTTCAGAATGCCGCAGTTTCCGTGTAGGCGGAAAAGGAACGATTTCAGAAATGCGATTTGTCAGTGCTTTATTTTTTAATATCAATATAGGCGGTAAAGAAGTTAAATCATTAGGGAGTTCATTCAGAATGTTTTGAAAAATATGAAGATACTGATCCCACGTTCTGTGGTTCTGATGACAATAAAGACGACACAATTTATTGATTTCCTTCATCCATCTCTCTGAAGCGTTAGATTGAGGGTGAAAAAGTGAAATGAAAATTAGTTTTTATCTTACGACGCCGTAGAGTACGAAGCCAAATTTTAGAGCGAAATAGTGATCCATTGACTGATATGAGTTTATCAACGTCACCCAGTTCTTTAAGAAAATGTTTGATGAAAGCATTAGATACTGAACGAGCTGTTGCTTTACGTAAAGGTGTAAAACACACATATTTTGATGTCAATTCCACTGCTACCAAAATGTACGCAAAACCATTAGTACAACGAACCACTGGACCGAACAAATCGACTGCAGCCATCTCCCTTAATTTCGCTGGAATGATAGGAAACAATGGTGCTCTGTGAGAAATAGTTGGCGGCTTAGCCTTTTGACATAATTTGAATTTGGCAAGAACAAATCGAATACGTTTCTCCATATTACTGAAGTAGTAATTTTCTCGTAATTTATGAAAGCATTTTCTGGGACCAAAGTGTGCATAACTGAAATGTGTATACCAAATCAATTTACTAACCCACTCATCAGGAATGCAAACTAACCAAACAGTCAACCGATTTTCGTTTAAAAAGAATATCATTGCAAACTAAACAATACTGTCTAATCGCTACGCTTTTCTCTGACATATGGCTGGTACCTATTGTCCTGTCTGTTTCGTTTGTCATTTTCAAAATTACCGCTATAACGTCCGTTACGATCATTATCCCTTTTCTCTGAAAATCTATTGTGATTACCGTTACTGAAAACATTACAATAAGTTCCGTCATCGTTGTCATACTCAAGTTCTTGAAGCTAAGTCTTAAAAGTTTCAATGTCGGCTTTACATCTTCCGCCTAAAGCAATGTGTCTTATCGATTGTGGCAGCTTATTTAAACAAATGTGAATTAATTCAGTTGGCCTATAAGGGTTGGAAAGAAATTGATTCTTTCGAATCATGTCTTCAAAGTATTCTGCCGGCGTGCGGAACTCTGTTTAAAATTACGCTGCATAATAAGACTATGTTTGACTCTGTATTGCGTGTTTTCGGACCAAATATGCCGATAGAAATGCATGATAAAAATAATTTAAATTATTACAATCTCTAATGTGTGCGCGCATACGCGTCGCCGGTTCGTTTTCTAAATATCCACACATAAATTCCAGTTTGTGACTTAGTGGCCAATTTGATGGAAGTGCGGACATAAATTGATCTAACCATGAACATGGATGTATGTCGTTACTAGAATTGCGAAAGATCTTAAATTTCCGAACAGTTAAAAAGTGTTTATAGTCAAGACCTACCGCGTCTGTCCCAGTCCGAATGTCGATTTTTGTCAAGTTCGCGCGCCTGGCGCTCTCTTGTTGCATGTCCTAAATGAAATAAATTTTTTTCTTCAAAACCCGCAGCTATCGGTGATTCCAAATTTCTTCTACTGTCTTTTCCTACGATTTCGCTTTCAATTTGTTTAACTTGCTTTCGTAACGCCTCAAATTCCCTTTTAACGCGTTCATTAAATGTTCCCTGATTTTCGACATGTTTATTTATATTCTGGTACTCTTCTGTTTCTGCAAATGGCTATGGAGCTGTATCATCTGAATCTCTGTCCCCATTTAAACTAAGATTTGTCAATTTATCTGAAATCTCCTCAACTCTTTCCGATAAGTCACCTATTTGTTCTTTCTGTTTATTTACGTCTTCCGTAAGTGTCGCGACTCGGGTTTCAGTATTGACACATTTAGTAGTTAACTGTTCATATTGTTGTGTTAGGTTATTTATTCTGTCATTTGGTACGGATTCCTCGATTCTTTCAAATATTTCTTCCTTATCGTGTGCACGTTGAAGATTTAACTCTGAAAATTTTGTACTACCACGCGATCTCTTTCTTCCTGTTCTCTATCCTGTTCCTTTTGTCTAATTTCTATTGAAATTGATCTATTATTGTGAGCATTCAAAATCGGTTGTACTTCTTCTCTAATTTCTTTCTTTAATTCATCTTTCACGTTTTTTTAAACATGTCCCTATTCGTGAGTCTAACCGTGTTTCCATTGTTTCCATCTCTGTTTTTAACTGTGATCCCAAATTTAATATTGCACTCATCAACTGCTCCATATTAACTGGTTCGAAATTCTTTTCGCCCCTAACATTTCCCGTAAAACTAACTTCCTTCGTCGTAGCTGTAAAGCTATCTGTGTTCGATACCATTCCAGAATCTTCTGTCGTTAATCTCGTATTCTGTGAAATTTTTGATCGTGAAAAATTTTGAACTGGTTCCGGACTATTTTCCCGGCTTATTAAATTGTTTTCTACTTCATTAGTCATCATACTGTGCTTCTGTGATGGCAAGTTCGCCATATTAACAATTTCGTTTTTCTGACTATCTATCATTTTTGCCTTTTTCATCGATCGCGTAATCCTGTACAAAACATACAAAACTCGTCACTATACGAAAATTACACCCAATATAACACTTTATCACCAACAATACCATTCACACGAAATGCTTCCCGACAAACACGATTAACGAACAATTAAAATCTTCATAATTGCACAAAATTGTTAAACCCGTATACGAGACATCAAAAATTAAATTCTGCAAAAATACCATTAGAAGAATGACAAGACAACTACAAATGTTCAATTACCAAATCTACGCATGCAATATAGACTACAATTACTAAACTACAAATAACTACAACAATACTACTGTCTGCTATTTTTACTGTCAAAAGAATTCCAAGGGACGATCCTAAGCAGCGGTCGCTATGTGCATGGGGGCTTAATTATTATGCAATAATTTTAGTAGCTGTTTATCCGGTTACGAAGTCTCGTAACCGGTTTGCCCTGATTAGTATTAGTACGCAATCTGACTGCATAAAATAACAATAAAGAATGAAAGGAAATTTCCGTTAACGTTATTGATTAACTAAGTTCCCTGCAACTATAAAAGCTACGAAACAACAAAGCGCAAGTGTAACTGTTCTGTGTGTGGTAGTGTGATTCAATGTACATGTATCTGGCACGGTTCTTCCTCAATACGATAAGATATTTTAAACACCATTTACAATGAACTAATTGAAAAACCAGAAATACTATAATTACACATAGAAACCAGAATTATATGTCTAATACATGAACACGAGCCAGATGATTTGTTGACTAAACCTGTGACCAAGAGGCATTGTCATTAAGGAAACGCGAAATAATTTTTTTTTGTTCCATCCATATATATTGACGAAAAATACACTGTGATCATTGCAACATCTTCCATCTATACATTACACCAACCGAACAGCATCTATTGTCTCGCCCAACAGAACAACAACTGCACACGACATCCTCTGAACTAGTAGTGCTGTCGACATACTCTCAACAAGCACTGCCCACGGCAACCTCTGAACTACTACTGCACCAGTGGAGGCGGCGGAATAATAATCTTTGACGCAATCTCCCGCGCTGTGACTCAGTGTAGCCACCTTTCAACATACCTATCACTTTGAGCTGCAAAGAACATAAACTGTTTTCCCGAATATTCCAGTGCATGTTATTTTTGATAATAGAAATGAAACAGTAGTTTCTTTTAAGTCTTATACTTGCTGTTTTCAATGTAAAGTTCATGTACGTAGAAACAGATGCATTTTTCTCCAAATATTATAACTTTATTTTATTGTTGGACGTTAATGTTAACCCCAGTTTTGACTTAATTAATTAAATTATTTGATTCAGTTATTTCCCATATTATATTGTTGTTGTCTTCTGTCCAGAGACTAGTTTGATGCAGCTCTCCATGCTACTATATCCTGTGCAAGCTGCTTCATCTCCATGTAACAACTGCAACCCACATCGTTCTGAATCTGTTCAGTGTATTCATGCCTTGGTCTATGATTTTTACCCCCCACGGTTCCTTCCAATACTAAATTGATGATCCCTTGATGCCTTAGAACGTGTCATACCAACCAAACCCTTCTTCTAGTCAAGTTGTGCCACAAATTCCTCGTCTCCACAATTCTGTTCAGTATTTCCTCATTAGCTACGTGATCTACCCATCTAGTCTTCAGCATTCTTCTGTAGCACCACATTTCGAAAGCTTCTCTTCCCTTCATACCTAAACTATCGTCCATGTTCCACTTCCATACACGGCTACACTCCATACAGTTAATACTTTGAGCAAAGACTTCCTGACACTTAAATCTATACTCAATGCTAACAAATTTCTCATCTTCAGAAACGCTTTCCTTGCCATTGCCAGTCTACATTTTATATCCTCTGTGCTTCGACTATCGTCAGTTATTTTGCTCCTCAGTATTACCTGATTTGATTCGACTGCATTCCATTATCCTCGTTTTGCTTTTGTCGATGTTCGCCTTATATCCTCTTTTCAAGACACTGTACAACCTGTTGAATTGTTCTTCCAGGTCCTTTGGTGTCTGGCAAAGTTACAATGTCATCGGCATACTTCAAAGTTTTTATTTTTTCCTCATGTATTTTAATTATTACTCCACATTTTTCTTTTGTGTCCGCTACTGCTCTCTCAATATACATATTGAATAACATCGGAGATAGGCTACAACCCAGTCTCGCTCAATTCTCAACGACTGCTTCCGTTTCGTGCCCCTCGACTCTTACAAATGCCATCTGGTTTCTGTAGAAATTGTAAATAGCCTTCCGCTCCCTGTATTTGACCCGTGCCACCTTCAGAATTTCAAAGAGAGTATTCCAGTTAACATTTTCGAAAGCTCTATCTAAGCCTACAAATGCTAGTAACGTAGGTTTGCCACTCCTTAATGTAAGATAAGTCGTAGGGTCAGTATTACCTCACGTGTTCCAAACTGATCTTCCCCGAGGTCAGCTTGTACTAGGAAATCGTCTGTAAGGAAATCGTGTTAGTATTTTGCAGCCGTTACTTATTAAACTGATAGTTCGGTAATTTTCACACCTGTCAACACTTGCTTCCTTTGCGATTGGAATTATTATATTCTTCTTGAAGTCTGAGCGTGTTTCGCCTTTCTCATAAATCTTGCTCACCAGATGGTAGAGTTTTGTCAGGGCTGGCTCTCCCAAGGCTATCAGTAGTTCTAGTAGAATATTGTCTACTCCTGGGGCCTTGTTTCGACTTAGGTCTTTCAGTGGTCTCCCATATTGTATGGTCACAAAAGTAATGTTTCTGAGCAACGTTCGTTACATCATCTTATGAAGATCTTTATAACAAGGACCAGTTGTACAGGACATGCTGGATGCTGACAGTTTCGTATCTACGTTGTATATACATATATATCCTGTGCAATGCGAGTGATGTGTTACTAACAGTCAATCACAGTGGAAGCTGATAGAGAGATACTGATAAGGCCGCATATACTGTCGCAGTTACTATACAATTCCTTTCTGGACCCAAATCACCATATAAACAGCACTCACGGCGATAGATTAAAAAGCGTTAGAGCCAGCATCAAGCATCATGCTATGCAATAGTATGTAACCTTCTCTGCACAATCCGAAGATGAGCCTGAAAAGGTTCGAAAACAGGTTTTTGGAACAAGCAATATTTCAAAAACATGACGGGCTACAGTTTCCGGTACTTGTATTGAATACAGAGTCGTGAGCACTTAAACATCCATAATGGATAAGCTCGAGCCTGTGAATACATCTACATCTACATCTACATCATTACTCTGCTATTCACAATAAAGTGCCTGGCAGGGGTTCAATGAACCACCTTCATGCTGTCTCTCTACCGTTCCACCCTCAAACGGCACACGGGAAAAACGAACACTTAAAATTTTCCGTGCGAGCCCTCGTTTCTCTTATTTTTATCGTGATGATCATTTCTCCCTATGTGGGTGGGTGCCAACAGAATGTTTTCGCAATCGGAGGACAAAACTGGTGACTGAAATTTCATTGGAAGATCCCGGCGCAACGAAAAACGCCTTTATTTTAATGATTGCCACTCCAATTCACGTATCATATCTGTGACACTATCTCCCCTATTTGGCTGCCCTTCTTTGTATTGTTGCGATTTCATCGTTCAGTCCCACCTGATACGGATCCCACACCGCACAGCAGTACTCCAGAATAGGGCGGAGAAGCGTGGTGTAAGCAGTCTCTTTGGTAAACCTGTTGCTCCTTCTAAGTGTTCTGCCAGTGAATCACAGTCTTTGGTTTGCTCTAACCACAATGTTATCTATGTGATCGTTCCAATTTAGGCTATTTGTAATTGTAATCCCTAAGTATTTAGTTGAATTTACAGCCCTCAGATTTGTGTGACTTATCGCGTAATCGAAATTTAGTTGATTTCTTTTAGTAATCATGTGAATAACTTTGCACTTTTCTTTATTCAGGGTCAATTGACACTTTTCGCACCATACAGATATCTTATCCAAATTATTTTGTAAGTCGTTTTGATCATCTGATGACTTTACAAGACGGTAAATGACAGCATCATCTGCAAACAATGTAAGACGGCTACTCAGATTGTCTCCTATGTCGTTAATATAGATCAGGAACAATAGAGGGCCTATAACACTTCCTTGGGGAACGCCGGATATTACTTCTGTTTTACTCGATGACTGTCCGTCTATTACGACGAACCGTGACCTTTCCGACAGGAAATCACGAATCCAGTCGCACAACTGAGGCGATACTCCGTAGGCACACAGTTTGATTAGAAGACGCTTGTGAGGAACGGTGTCGAAAGCCTTCAGAAAATCTAAAAATATGGAATCAATTTGACATCCCCTGTCGATAGCACTTAATACTTCATGAATATAGAGAGCTAGTGCTGTTGCACAATAACGATGTTTTCTGAATCCGTGCTGACTATATGTCCATAAATCGTCTTCTTCGAGGTACTTCATAATGTTCTAATACAGTATATGTTCTAAAACACTACTGCAAAACGACGTTAGTGATATAAGCCTAACTCAGCGGATTAGTCGTACTTCCCTTTTTGGGTATCGGTGTGACTTGAGAAATTTTCCAGTCTTTAGGTACGTATCTTTCTGTGAGCGAGAGGCTGTATATAATTGCTAAATATGGAGCTATTTTACCAGCATACTCTGAGAGGAACCTGACTGGTATACAATCTGGACCGGAGGCGCTGCCTTTATTAAGTGGTTTAAGCTGCTTTGTTACACCGAGGATATCTACTTCTATATTTCTCATCTAGACAGTTGTTCTTGATTGGAATTCAGGAATATTTACTTCGTCTTCTTTGGTGAAGGAGTTTCGGAAAACCGTGTTTAATAACTCTGCTTTAGCGGCTCTGTCATCAGTGACTTCACCGTTGTTATCGCGCAGTGAAGGTATTGATTGCGTCTTGCCACTGGTGTACTTTATGTATGACCAGAATACAATGTCTGTGTTTCAGTTCATCCGTTTCCATTGCGCGTGTTTGAAGTTGTATTTTATTTCACGCGGCCCTGTAGTCTAAATATCTAATGAAGTGTCACGTGGTCGCTGGAGAGCCCTGTCTCTGCCCAGCCCGGTGGCCGTCGCTTGCAGGCCTGCTACTGGAGCAGGCACAGCGACCGGCGTGGAGCCGCCGGGCCGTCCTGCTGGCATTCTGGAGGAGCGTCTGGGCGGATTCCAGGCCGCATGGCGCGGCATCTTAATTGGCATCATAACAGCACAGGCTTACATTCCTCCATTGAAACCGAACACGTGTTCCGACATTCTTGGAAAACACAGCCACGGCCGCCCGGGAGAGCGCTCTTACACGGCGGGCACCCCGCGCTCTGTAATCACCCTCCTGTCAGAGAGTGAACTGCGCCTCCGACAGAGGGGCGCCGGCGCATCAAGACGTGTCGGAAATACGAGACGTGTTTTGCAAGTAAGTGCCGTTTTGAAATTAAAAAAAAGACGTGCTAAGATATCTCAATAATTTTATTTTTACTTGAAAGCCTGTACCTTAATGTACTTTTCTATGTCATTTCCGTCAATACTGAGGCACTTGTCATAACGTTGTACCAGTTTTTGAATACCCTTCTCATAGAAGTCTGCCGCCTGACTTGTTAACTAATGCATCACCACTGTTTTGACTTCGTCATCGTCTTGAAGACACTGACCGCCCAGGTGTTTCTTCAAGATGAAGCATGGGTGGCCTACGTCACACCAGAATCAAAGCAACAGTTCATGTGAAACCTGCCCTTAGAAAAATTAATGAATTACTGTGCTGATAAACCCCTTACGTTATTTGATTTTCAAACAGCTGAGCAAAACTGAACGTACTCAGACATTACTCTCTTTACTTATTCTGATCAACACTAAACTGACACACAATATTTTTAGCGCAGCGCAATCTGACTTTTTTTTTAGCGCAACGCAATCTGACTTTCAATGATCTCTACAAAAGAATGGCCCTGACTAACAATAACCTATACCTTTCATGAATCACTTACCTCACAAAAATCTTCGTTACTCGAAATACTGCAATAAAGCGAGCACCACTACTGCCAGCTTAATAAAAGATTCTAACTACTGATAGGCATAGTTAGCAAATGAAAGATTTTGATAGAGAACAAACAATGTATATACCTTAATAGTGTTCAAAAGTCGTAATACGTATATCAGTTCATGACATCCAGTCTTACAAATTTGCTGTCTCTGATGGACACACGTCCAGATCATCCGCTCTCAAAACTCCGCCATCTCTCTCTCCCCACATCCACCACTGCTGGCGGCTCACCTCCAACTGCGCAACGCTACGCGCTGTTCAGATCCAACTGCCCAACGCTACAATAGTGAATAGTCCAACAAAGCCAACCAGGCACACACTGCACACAGCAGAGCCAGTGATTTTCATACAGAGCGCTACGTGCCATTACCAGCATAAAAACCTAAATAGCCTGCTTACACATGGAATGGCGGCATTCAGATTCACCCAGAAAAGTGAATTTTAAGGAAACAATTTCTGCCTGGAAATCATCTGCACAGTTCTTTGGGACAGAAAAGGAGTATTGCTTGTGGAATTTCTGCCTCGTAATGAGACAATCAATGCAGCAGCTTACTGTAAGACATTGCACAATCTGCGCCGTTCAGTTCAGAAGAAAAGACGTGGCAAGTTGAGCAAGGGCATCGTTTTGCTGCAAGACAATGCCCGTCCGCATATGGCGAATCAGACCAAAGATCTCATCACATATTTCCGATGGGAAACTCTACATCATCCACCGCACAGCCCTGATATTGCGCCCAATGACTGTGGTCTGTTCCTACACTTGAAGAAACACGTGGGCTGTCAGCGTCTTCATGACGAAGTCAAAACAGTGGTGATGCAGTGGTTAACAAGTCAGGAGTCAGACTCCTATGAGGGGGGTATTCAAAAACTGGTACAACTTTATGACAAGTGCCTCAGTATTGATGGAAATTATGTAGAAAAGTAGAGTTAGGTACAGGCTTTCATGTAAAAATAAAATTATTGAGATATCTTAGCACGTCTTTTTTTAATTTCAAAACGGTACTTACTTAAAAAACACACCTCGTATTTGCTCCTCGAATGTGCTGAAATGGCCATTTCCGCAGCAGCCTTTTTTGTGTTTCGCTGGTTCCCAGACGCGATCGCCTTTTACACTGAAAAGTCAAAACATTATGACCACTGCCAAGCGCGACGCTACATGCCGTCTGGTGGCGTTGAAGGCATGTAACAGAAGTATGTAAGCCGAGCATACACGGACGGGGATTCTACACTCCTGGAAATGGAAAAAAGAACACATTGACACCGGTGTGTCAGACCCACCATACTTGCTCCGGACACTGCGAGAGGGCTGTACAAGCAATGATCACACGCACGGCACAGCGGACACACCAGGAACCGCGGTGTTGGCCGTCGAATGGCGCTAGCTGCGCAGCATTTGTGCACCGCCGCCGTCAGTGTCAGCCAGTTTGCCGTGGCATACGGAGCTCCATCGCAGACTTTAACACTGGTAGCATGCCGCGACAGCGTGGACGTGAACCGTATGTGCAGTTGACGGACTTTGAGCGAGGGCGTATAGTGGGCATGCGGGAGGCCGGGTGGACGTACCGCCGAATTGCTCAACACGTGGGGCGTGAGGTCTCCACAGTACATCAATGTTGTCGCCAGTGGTCGGCGGAAGGTGCACGTGCCCGTCGACCTGGGACCGGACCGCAGCGACGCACGGATGCACGCCAAGACCGTAGGATCCTACGCAGTGTCGTAGGGGACCGCACCACCACTTCCCAGCAAATTAGGGACACTGTTGCTCCTGGGGTATCGGCGAGGACCATTCGCAACCGTCTCCATGAAGCTGGGCTACGGTCCCGCACACCGTTAGGCCGTCTTCCGCTCACGCCCCAACATCGTGCAGCCCGCCTCCAGTGGTGTCGCGACAGGCGTGAATGGAGGGACGAATGGAGACGTGTCGTCTTCAGCGATGAGAGTCGCTTCTGCCTTGGTGCCAATGATGGTCGTATGCGTGTTTGACGCCGTGCAGGTGAGCGCCACAATCAGAACTGCATACGACCGAGGCACACAGGGCCAACACCCGGCATCATGGTGTGGGGAGTGATCTCCTACACTGGCCGTACACCACTGGTGATCGTCGAGGGGACACTGAATAGTGCACGGTACATCCAAACCGTCATCGAACCCATCGTTCTACCATTCCTAGACCGGCAAGGGAACTTGCTGATCCAACAGGACAATGCACGTCCGCATGTATCCCGTGCCACCCAACGTGCTCTAGAAGGTGTAAGTCAACTACCCTGGCCAGCAAGATCTCCGGATCTGTCCCCCATTGAGCATGTTTGGGACTGGATGAAGCGTCGTCTCACGCGGTCTGCACGTCCAGCACGAACGCTGGTCCAACTGAGGCGCCAGGTGGAAATGGCATGGCAAGCCGTTCCACAGGACTACATCCAGCATCTCTACGATCGTCTCCATGGGAGAATAGCAGCCTGCATTGCTGCGAAAGGTGGATATACACTGTACTAGTGCCGACATTGTGCATGCTCTGTTGCCTGTGTCTATGTGCCTGTGGTTCTGTCAGTGTGATCATGTGATGTATCTGACCCCAGGAATGTGTCAATAAAGTTTCCCCTTCCTGGGACAATGAATTCACGGTGTTCTTATTTCAATTTCCAGGAGTGTACCTAGCGAAGATATGGGCTGCAAATGGGGAAGTCCATCGAGAAAAGCGGCTTTGACAAAGGAAAGATTATTATTACGCAGAGCCAGTGGACGAGTATCTCGAAAACGGCGTAGCTGATCGAATGTTTGCTACAGTTATTGAAAAGGCTGTGTATATAAGGATAATTGATCATTTTATATCGCACGATTTGCTGTCGAATTTACTGGTCGGCTTTATGAGTCGTTTAACAACTGAAAATGCTATATTCTCTTTTCTCTGTGGGTACTGGATACGTTTAACGAAATTTTTCGAACGCTAGAAATATTGTTTGATTTATCTAAGGCGTTTGATTCTGATGATCACAAAATATCACTTCAGAAGTTGGAGCATTACGGAATACGGGGAATAGCTCACAATTGGTTAAACTCTTACTTTAGCAACAGACAGCAAATGGTTATTATTCTATTGTGTGCAACATTCGCTCAAATAGTGCAGCTCATGACGTAAGTTCATGGCTTGTAGAAAACAAACTAACGCTAAATCACAGTAAGATTCAGTTTTCACAGTTTCTAACACACAATTCAACAAAACCTGAAGCTTTAATTTGACAGAATGAGCATATGATCAGTGAAACTGAACAGTTCAAATTTCTGGGTGTTCAGATAGATAGTAAACTGTCGTGGAAACCCCACGTTCAGGATTTTGTTCAAAGACTTAATGCTGCCATTTTTACTATTCGAAAGGTATCTGAAGTGAGTGATCGTTCGACACGAAAGTTAGTCTACTTCGCTTATTTTCATTCGCTTATGTCGTATGGTATTATATTTTGGGGTAACCCTTCCCATTCTAAAAGGATATTTTTGGCTCAGAAACGGGCGGTTCGAACAGTAAGTGGTGTAAGCTCACTAACCTCTTGTCGACCCCTGTCCACGAGTCTGGGTATTTTGACATTGACCTCTCAATACATATATTCCTTACTGTCATTTCTTGTTAACAATATTAGCTTGTTCCCAAGAATAAGAAACTTTCACTCGGTTAATACTGGGCAGAAATAAAACCTGCATTTGTATCGGACTTCCGTAACTCTTGTGCAGAAAGGTGTGCGGTGCACTGCTGCACGCATTTTCAATAAGCTACCACTAGAATTAAAAAATCTTAGGAGTAATCCACGTGCTTACAAATCGAAACTGAAGAGTTTCCTCATAGGTCACTCCTTCCTACTATTCTGTCGAATAGTTCCTTTAAAAATTAAGCTGATTCTTAGTGTATTGGTGATTGCGTTTACTTAGACTTACGGACTGGCTTTTTTCGGGTTCATAAACATTTTATTTTTATCTGTTATTACTTTTATATTGTAATTTCATGTACTGACACGTTCCATGACCTCGGAGATCTGCTCCTCAATTTGGTCCTACGGAACTTGATATGTAAATAAGAAAAACAATATATTCACGTACTACTGTCGTGAGAATCTATGGAAAGAAGTAGAAGGGCAGTGAAACTACTACTAGGCGCTAAGCGTCCACGACTGTTCACACAACGTGGGGTTCCGAGGTTGGTCCGCTGTGTACAGTGGTATAGATGGTGATGTGTAGCATCTCTGCCAAAAGTGCACAATGCTGTTGAACGTACAAGTTTTTGAAGCACACCGTTTATCGTACATCCCTGAACATGGATATCTGAAGTAGACTACTCCTATGTTGCAATGGGCACTGGACCATCGGGACTCGACCGTCGAACACTGGAAACGTGTCGGCTCTTCGGGTGCGTCACATTTTTGCTGCACGAGATCGATGGTCGTCTCCACAAACCCCGTCACTAACGGCCTGCCAGTGTGGCCGAGCGGTTCTAGGTGCTTCAGTCTGGAACCGCGCGACCGCTACGGTGGCAGGTTCCATTCCTGCCTCGGGCATGGATGTGTGTGATGTCCTTAGGTTAGTTAGGTTTAAGTAGTTCTAAGTTCTAGGGGACATGACCTCAGATGTTAAGTCGCATAGTGCTCAGAGCCATTTGAACCATTTTTCTGAGGTGAACGGCCGCTCGAAACGTGCAGCTCATCACGGACGCATGTTGGTGGTAACAGTATTGCGCCGTGGAGGACATTGTCCTGCGCTTGTATGGGACCTGTGGTAATAATCGGTGACGCTCTGACAGCTGCGAACCATCTGCATCCATTAATGTTTGATGTCTTCCCCGACGGCGATGCCATCTTTCAGCAGTATAGCTGTCAGCGTCTCGGAGCCAAAACCGTGCTACAGTTGTTGGAGGAGCGTTATAGTGAACTGATGTTAACGTCTCGGTGGCCAGATTCGCCTGATGTAAGTCCTATGGAGCCCACCTGGATCGCTATCGGGTGCCAACACCGCGTACGCAAATAAGTGGTCTGTTATTTACGCGACATTGTAGACATCTCATGTCACATGGCTCCACAAGCTTACCAACAAACTATCGGATCCCTGATACGCAGAAAAAAGCTATTAAGCAGGTTGTCATAATGTTTTGGCCCATCAATGTATATAAGTGGCATCTTCATTGGATATTCTCGAACAGTGTATTTTCGTTATCACAAACCATCGCCACCAGTTTTCTGCTGTGTTAACACATTCTTTGCGTCTCCATGTTATGATACTGTATGAGCTGACGTCCAGAGCGTCGTCTGCGGTCTGGAAGCTCTTCCTTGCTCCCCTCATTTTCTATTTTACAAGCTTTCCCGAGACTATTTTACGCTGTCCGCACGATTAATGTGGCCACCTGTCAAAAGCCGGAATGCCACATTTTGCAGCGCGAATCGCTTCGAGACGTGCGGGAAGAGAGTCAATGAAGTTCTAGAAGGATCTGGAGCCACGGCGACTCCAGTGCCGTGGCCAGCTGAGCCCGATTTCTAGGTTGACCGTCAATGGCGCGTACAGCCCGATCGAGATCGTCCCACAGATTCTCATCTGAATTTAAATCCGCGGAGTTTGCTGGCCAGGAGAGTATAGTAAACTCATCTTTGTACTCTTCGAGCTACGCACGTACTGTGCGAGCTGCGTGACTCGCATTTTCCTGCTCGTAGGGGTGCATGTGGGGGTGGACGTGATCCCTAAAGATTGATGCATACTTGTGTTAATTCATTGTGCCTTCTAGAATGACGAGATTACACAGGGAACGTACGAAAACTTTCCGCAGACCATAATACTCCCTCCTCGTGCCTGCACCCTTCCGACGATTGTTGTAACGTCTTTGCTTTCAGCCGTTTCACACCTTACACACCAATGGCCATTTGTCCAATGGAACTAAAACATGATTCAACTGGAAATCCGCCTGTCGCCACTTATAGGACGTCTTTGACCCTTATCATCTATGGTCTGGGTGTACCATAGCCCCCACGGTGGCAGTTTTGAATAGCGAACCGTTTGCAAACTTAGCTCCCATTCTTGGCCTGGAAGCCAGTGATCACAACCTTTTGGACGTCAATTGAATCTCTCTGTTTCCGCAGTACAATAACGACTTGCACTGCTTTCCGTGTCCCCCAACAGGCTCTATACACTCTACCCAGCTAGTGCTACCACCTGCCGTCCGTTACAGGTTACTGCATGTTGACGTCTGAGATGGGCTTCTGTCACGTTAATGTCAGTGGGTCACGTATATAACCCCCCAAGCCAAAATATTTGATCGGGTAAACATCCGAAACTGAAGAACATATTTATAGAACAAAAATCCGCTTCAGTTGCCAGCAATTTTCTTAATTTATTCCAGGACTGATTTCGAAGCTTGAAGCTACATCTTCAGGTTCCACCAAGCCTAGGACCAGCAACCACAGCGTCTGCCCGGTCAGCACGACACGGAAGTGCTGTCCAGGCATGCTCTATGGTTGCTCTTCCAAGGCTTGGTGGCACTTGAGGATAATGCTTTAAGCTTCTAAATTAAAAAAAAAAAAAAAAAAAAAAACTGCTCGCAAATGAAGCGAATTTTTATTCCATAAATACCTCATATCCACTTCATTTTTCTTTCTTTTTATATTCAGTCACTGTATCTGCTTTCCATGTCTTCTCAGCACTTCACCATTCGTCGCTCTGTTCTTCACCACGTCGACGTCTCAAAAGCCTCCAATCTTGTTCTATATTTGTCCCCCAATATGAATGGTTGAGCACCATATGCAAGGAAACTTTACGCTAACCAAATCTTTGTCCATATTGCTATAGAAAACTCTCCTTTCCTCACGAAAATTGTTTTCCACATTGCTGTTCTGTTTTTAATTTCCGTGTTACGCTTCTAGTCGCTCATTATTCTGCTTCATAGGTACTTGCAGCTTTCGTGATTTAAATAACAAAACTCTGCACCATTTAGGTATTTTTTCGCGAATAGCTCGACCCCTTTCGAGAACTTATTGTCATTATCAAGTGGAAATTTATACGCTGGTATCTTACGCGTTGGTTGTGTGCGGATTGTTCTGCTTCTCTTGCCCTGCTATCGTATTTTATGGTTTTACTGCAATTGAAAAATTGGAACGTAAATCTTGTAATTTTTGTGATAATCGTATTTTTATGTTTGCCTGCTTGCTTCATTGTGCAGAAAGCCACTCACACGCAAACCATCAGTCATACTGCTTGTTTAACTGAAATCAAAATGTGGTACAAAGATATTACCAGAGTATTATTTGATTTTACATAAAGAAATATGAGTGATGATTTGCGTGTGTGTGGATTTCTGCAGAATTAAGGAGGCACAGTTGCAATAAGTACATACAAAAAATACTGTTTACTAAGATTTGCGCATAAAACATTATAGAATTTGTGTTTTCGGATTTTCAGTTTGCAATAAAACAGCAAAAAGATTACTGCTGGGCAAGATAGCCAGAATAACACACCAGTAAACTTTACGTAAAATACCAATGTGAGTGTGTGCACTTGATAATGAGAATAACCTCTCGACGCGGCATGCTGTTCATGCAGAAATACGCAATTTGTGTAGCGTTTTGTTGTTCATATCACGAATGATACAGCTACAGTTTATCAAAAAACATCCATTGCGATAACTGAAATTAAATTTAAAGTTTTGCACGTTTTCTACTGGTAATTTATTCAGCATTGTTTTTACCCTTGTTTTTCCTCGCCGGCCGCGGTGGCCGTGCGGTTCTACGCGCTTCAGTCCGGAACCGCGGGACTGCTACGGTCGCAGGTTCGAATCCTGCCTCGCGCATGGATGTATGTGATGTCCTTAGGTTAGTTAGTTTTAAGTAGTTCTAAGTTCTAGGGGACCTGAGATGTTAAGTCCCATAGTGCTCAGAGCCATTTGAACCATTTGTTGCCCGCATCTCGTGGTCGTGCGGTAGTGTTCTCGCTTCCCACGCCCGGGTTCCCGGGTTCGATTCCCGGCGGGGTCAGGGATTTTCTCTGCCTCGTGATGGCTGGGTGTTGTGTGATGTCCTTAGGTTAGTTAGGTTTAAGTAGTTCTAAGTTCTAGGGGACTGATGACCATAGCTGTTAAGTCCCATAGTGCTCAGAGCCATTTGAACCATTTTTTTTAACCATTTGTTTTTCCTCCTAGTGCTGCCACTTTTGGTTTCTTTGTAGTGAGTTTCGTTCCATAGCTTGTATCTTTAATTTCAGTATCATCCACTATTTCGTAAAACTCTCTTTCATGCGTTAGTAGAAGGATCATGTCGACTGAAGATCACAAAATGATATACCTCTTCTCTCAGTTCATACCCGCTGTCATGTAGCGTCCAATGCTCAGTCACTTTCTCTAAGTACAGATTCAAGAAAGGAAGTAGATAGACGGTAGGCTTGTTCTGCGCTTTTTCCTAATTCCTCCAACTGGTTCTTTGTCCTCTCACTCTTTTTGATTTTAGTATTATGAGTTTAAGAGTCGTAAATTTTCTAGTCCACTGTCTTTCTGTCAGTGTGATTGTGTATCGATAGTCACACTGTTAATACTTACATGCATTAATCATACTGAAAGCCGTTAACGATCTATTTTTATGTAAATAAATTTATATTTACAATTATGAGTTGCCGGAGCCGACGATTTTGTTTGGTCTCATTTGGTCAGAGGTGGAAAGAAGCACTTCCTCGACACTTAAGAAAACTCTGCACATGTTTGCGACGAATTTTTTTGTTTTCTTGGTCACAATACATATTAAACATAAAACAAGGTCTGAAAAAGCAAGAAAAAGAACATTTTCGCAGAAATATCTGTGAAATTTTTGTAAGTAAAGAGGAAGTGTGTCTTTCATCCCGCGACCATGTCAGAGAAAACACAGAAGCCGGCAGGACAAGAGAAAATAGGCCCATTTCATTTGTACATGAAAAAGACAAGAACTGCTCTAAGGACATGATCAATGCATATACATACAAAACTATACCATTTCTGAACGTCCATTGACGATGCTTTACATCTCAATGCAGCATATTTTGTTTATAAATGAAAATTCACTCTTCGTCGATGGGAGAACTTAAGCTGAGAGCGCATAAATAACTTCCCAATAGTAGTTGTACTGTTCTGACAATATTCAGTCATTGCCAAGGGATTTTATATTGTTCAAAGTAGATTGCCTTTCGACACAAATTACATAACTGATGACACTTTCATACAAGGTTTAATTAAGGCCTGAAAAACCCTGTAAGGCCGTAATTGGACGTCAAGGACTGTCTTTCCACTTGAAAGCTGCCTGTTCATCAGCAGTTTCATTTATTGCTTTTTCTATTTTTGCTTTTCTTCCATCGTGTCATTACCTTTGCAATGATTTGCATATTTTTGCTGTAGATAGCTTAGATTTGTTCAAAAAAGCTATCTGAGAAATATTTTTGTGTGTCACTGAGGCATTTCGCATATTTGGAGGCCGGTTTTGGCCATCAGCCAATCTACAGCTACATGGATAATCTGCAAGTCACACTTAAGTGCCTGGAAGAGGGTTCATCGAATTACCTTCGTAATAATTCTGTTACACTATGTACGTCGGCGTCTACAAACTATTTTCGCAATTGGATGGAAAGTTGCTGATTGAAATTTCGTGAGAAGTTTCCACCCCTACGAAAAGTCTTTATTTTGATGATATTCACCCCAAATCTTGTAACATGTCACTGAACCCACTACCCTACTTCTCGATAGTACAAAGCGTGCTGCTATTCTTTGAACTTTCTCGATGCACTCCATTAATCCTATCTGGTAAGGATCCCTCGCCATGCAGCACTACTCAAAATAGGAAGGACAAGCGTAGTGTAGGCGGTTTCTTTAGAAGAACTGCGGCGTCTTCTAAGTGTTCTGCCGATGAAATGCAGTCTTTGGTTCGCCTTACCCACAACATTTTCTATATGTGGTTCCAAAGTTAAGTTATTTGTAATTGTAATTTTTAGATATTTTGTTCAATTTACGGCCTTTAGATTTGACTGATTTATCGTGTTACGGAAGTTTGTGGGTGACCTCAGACTTTTCATTATTTATGGTCAGTTGGCTATTTTCGCACCATACTTATATATTTTATAAATCATTTTTTAATTTATTTTGTTCTTCTGATGACGTTACTGGACGATAAACGACAGTATCATCTGCAAACAATCTAAGACGGTTGCTCAGGTAGCCTCCTAAATCGTTTATATAAGTAATGAACAGCAGAGAGCTTATAACATTACCTTGGGGAACGCCAGAAATCACTTCTGTATTACCCGATAACTTTCCGTAAATTACTACGGACTGTGACCTCCGTGATAGGAAATCACGGATCCAGTCACATAATTGAGTCATTATTTCATAAGCAAGCAAGCCATTTAATTACAAGCCCCTTGTGAGGTACAGTGTAAAAACCCTTCTGAAAATCTAGAAATACGGAATCAATTTAAAATCCCTTGTCAACAGCACTCAACACTTCGTTTGGGTAAAGAGCTAGTTGTGTTCCACAAGAATCATGTTTTCAAAATCCGTGTTGACTGTGTGTCAGTAGACCGTTCTCTCAGAGGTAATTCGTAATATTAGAACGCTATATATGTTCCAAAATCTTGCTGCGTATCGACATTAATGATATGTGCCCGTAATTGGGTGGATAACTCCTATTGCCTTTCTTGAATATTGGTGTCACTGTGCAAATTTCCGGTCTTTGGGTACTGATCTTTCGACGCGCGAGCATTTTTACTATAAATATGAAGCTATTGCATGAGCATACGCTGAAAGAAACTTAATTGGAATAGAGTCTGGACAAGAAAAAGCGATTTGATTTATCACGTTTACTTATAGCAACTACATGCTGGCTCGCCACCTTGTTGAACATAACTGTTGAAGCCGGATGCAGATTACACAGACATTGAACTGATTTAGCCGGCCGTGGTCGCTGAGCGGTTCTAGGCACTTCAGTCTGGAACGGCGCGACCGCTACGGTCGCAGGTTATAATCCTGCCTCGGGCATGGATGTGCGTGATGTCCTTAGGTTAGTTAGGTTTATGCAGTTCTAAGTTCTAGGGCACTGATGACCTGAGCTGTTAAGTCCCATAGTGCTCAGAGCCATTTGAACCATTTTTTAAACTGATTTAATCATATTTTGCAATTGCAGACTACTAGCAATAAAGATTATTTTTTGTGTGAAATTGGGCTACAGATGGAGAAAAGTAGGTCTTTGGTTGCTGCTGTGGGTGACCCCTGCTTTCTAAACACACTGCAGAGTTACTTAGCATGTTCGAAATACTGTGGAATATACGACACAAAATATGTTTATAATCACAATATTATAAGAAAGTTGCATTCAGAAGTTGTGTTATCTTCTGAATGGTTCAAGTATAGGTTAAATTTTTGTTCCACATTCAGTTTCAGTGAAGACGTATTCGAGCTAACACCCACACCTTGACTGCTTAGAGCCGACTTGAAATCTTGTCATTTGCGAACGAAGCTCTTATTAATGACCCATCCAGGCATGACTCACTCGATCCGTGTATACTGTACGTCTCCAGTGGGGTAAAGTTGGTAGCAGAACTTAGGTTGCGAGGAATCGTCATGAAGCTGTAACTTGATTATTTGTGTAGGGTCTTAATTAATTGTGTTTCGGCACAATAAAAGAATTTTCGTTGAAATAAAAATTAGTCTGTAAGACCTTTGCCCGAGAAAGGCAAGGTTCCGGGTTCGTGTCTTGGTCCGGCAAATTGTTTCAACCTACATTCACAAGTTTACAGTTAAATGTTTGGTGTAGGGATCATAGAATCACTTTCTCCCAGTTTTTAGATCAATGCGCTCTCGAATGGCACATGAAAAAAATAAATCTAACATTGCTGACTGTGGTTTATCTTATTTTGTTACGATGGTCATTTCTCTTTGTGCAGAAGGGAGCCAACAAAATATTTTGGAATTCGCTGGAGAAAGCTAGTGATTAAGTTTTGGTGAAAAGATCTTATCACAACGAAAAAGTCTGTTTTTCAGTTATTGCTACCCCAACTTGCTTACCATATCAGTGACGCTCTTGCCTTTTCTTCGCGATAATACTAAACGATCTGACAATCTGTGAACTTTTCGATGTCCTCCATCATTGCCATTAGATAACGGTCCCATATCGCGCAGCAGCACTCCAGAAGTGGACAAACAAGTGTAAAGTAGGTAGTCTCTTTAGCAGATTTGTTGCATCTTCCAAGTGCGATGCCGATAAAATGCAGTCGTTATTTGGTTCGTCATCCGCGCAACGTTTTCTTTGTCACGGTTCCAATGCAACTTCTTTGTGACTGTATCGTATGGAATTCAGCTAAATTTAAAACCTTCAAATTGGTATTACTTCTCGTGTAATCGATATTTAATGGAATATTTTACCTCTCATACGGATGGCTTCTCCCTCCTTATTTCTTTATTGTTTAGTATCAGCTGTCACTTTTTGCACGATGCAGATATCTTTTTCAAATCATTTTGCAGTTCGTTTTGATCTTCTGATGAACTTGCTAGTGGGTAAACGACAGAAATTTTTGCTGATAGTCTAAGAGATCTGTTCAAACTGTCTCCCAAGCCTCCTACTACATGAAATAAAATCTTCGTAACTTCTGAACGGTTTGAGTTAGGAGGTTCAAACTGAGCGGTTGGCCGCGGGGCGTGATGGGAATTAGTATGCAAATTATGGTTTGGTTTATCGACGAAGTCCACTTTCGCTTGGATGGGCTCGTCGACAAGCAAAATCGGCACATCTGGGGGATTGAGAATCCACATTTCGCGATCGAAAAGTCTCTTCGCCCTCAACGGGTGACTGTGTGGTATGCAGTGCCCAGCCAAGGAATAAGCGGTGCGATATTTCTTGATGGCTTGGTGACTACCAAAAGTAACGTGGAGGTTTTGGAAGATGATTTCATCGCCATTATCCATAGTGATCCTGATTTCGACACGCTGTGGTTCATGCAGGACGGAGCTCGACTTCATGGAGGCAGAAGAGTGTTTGATGTCCAGAAAGAGCACGTTAGGGACCGCATTCTCTCTCTAGGGTACCCAGAGGCCGCTGGCATGGGCTTCGATTGGCCATCATATTCTTTAGATCTGAACATATGCGACAACTTTCTGTGGGGCTGAGGACAAGGTGTACAGCAATAAACCCAAAACAATCGGTGAGCTGAAAACAGCCATTCAGGAGGTCATCGGCAGCACCGATGATCCGACACTTCAGTGGGTCATGCAGTAATTCGCTTTTCGTCTGTGCCACATCATCGCCAGTGGTGGCAGGCTTATCGAACACTTCATAACCTGAATCCGAATATCTGTAGTGAATTTTACATGTTGACTAAAGTGTGTGCACGACGTAGTTTGTAACTAATTTCTTTTCATATAGTTCAATGATCGTCATTCTGTATTTTCTGAATCCATACTGGTTATATGTCAAAATATGCTTTTCTTAGAGGTACACTATGTGATCAAAAGTATCCGGACACCTGACTGAAAATGGCTTACAAGTTCGTGGCGCGCACCATCGGTAATGCTGTAATTCAATATGGTTTTGACCCGCCCTTACCCTTGATGACAGCTTCCACTCTCGCAGACATACGTTCAATCAGGTGCTGGAAGGCAGCTTGGGGAATGGCAGCGCATACTTTAAGGAGTGCTGCACTTAGGAGAGGTATCGATGTCGGTCGGTGAGGCCTGCCCCGACGGTATTCCAAAAAATCCAAAGGTGTTCTGTAGGATTCAGGTCAGGACTCTGTGCAGGCCAGTCCATTACAGGGATGTTATTGTCGTGTAACCACTCTGCCACAGGCGGTGCATTAAGAAGAGGTGTTCGATCGTGTTGAAAGATGCAGTCGCCACCCCCGAACTGCTCTTCAACAGTGGGAAGCAAGAAGGTGCTAGAAACATCAATGTAGGCTTGTGATGTGATAGTGCCACGAAAAATACAACCACACCATAACACCACTGCCTCCAAATTTTACTGTTAGCAGTACACACGCTGACAGATGATGTTCGCCGGCCGCTGTGGCCGAGCGGTCCTAGGCGTTTCAGTCTGGAACCGTGCGACCGCTACGGTCGCAGGTTCGAATCCTGCCTCGGACATGGATGTGTGTGATGTCCTTAGGTTAGTTAGGTTTAAGTAGTTCTAAGTTCTAGGGGACTGATGACCTCTGATGTTAAGTCCCATAGTGCTCAGAGCCATTTGAACCATTTTGAAGATTATGTTCACAGGGAATTCGCCATACCCACACCCTGCCATCGGATCGATAGGTTGTGTACCGTGATTCGTCACACCACACAACGTTTTTCCGCTGTTCAGTCGTCCAATGTTTTCGTTTCTTGCACCAAGCGAGGCGTTGTTTGGCATTTACCAGCGTGATGTGTGGCTTATGAGCTGCCGCTCGACCATGAAATCCAAGTTTCTCACCTCCCGCCTAACTGTCATAGTACCTGCGGTGGATCCTCATGCAGTTTGGAATTACTGTGTGATGGTCTGGAGTTCACTATCACATCGGAAACAGTGGACTTAGAGATGTTTAGGAGTGTGGTAAACTCATATACAGATGTATGACACAAGTGACACCCAATCACCTGACAAGTTCGAAGTCTGTGAGTTCCCCGGAGAGCCCCATTCTGCTCTCTCACGACGTCCAATGACCACTGACATCGCCTACCTGGTGGTAGGTGGCAGCACAATGCACCTAATATGAAAAACGTATGTTTTGGGGGGTGGCCGGATACTTTTGTTTAGATTTATTTCATAATATTGGTACACAGTGTACGTTTCAAAATTCATACTAATGATATAAATGTGAATGTCATGTCTAAACTTCTTAACCGATTTTGATGCAATTTGCTATCTAGATAGATTGATTCACGAGGAAGAACAACTGCGACTTCAGAAAATAATTTAAACAAACCCCTGTACGATGGTGAAGTAGGGGATGTGATATCTCTCTTCACATCAGTGGACGTAAACCACTGCGGACTGCATCGTCATTGGTTGGGGCAATTAAGATAACGGTGGAGAGGGGGCAGCAGTGCACATCTCCAGCTATGCAGTTGACCTTATTCTATGTTGCCTGCAAGGAACTAAAAATTATAATTTTAGAAACCCACATTTAATTTTAGTGCCCACGTTATTTCTTGAAATAGGCGTTCATTTTTTGATACAATATAAATAATTGGTAATTTTCAATTCTGTATTTAATTTAGTTTGGTAATATAATCACAAATTAAACACTTGTTTAATAGTTTTTCTTTTTCGTGATCCAGTCACTTAAGTAAGCAAAGTTACTTTCCTTACAACTTCATAAAATTCCCGTTAAATTGAGTTGTTTGTTGAGTTTGTTCAGTATTTATATGTTTCTTTATTTCTATAACAACCTTCCTTCCCTACTATCACTTGTCAAAACAAAACTCCTGACGTGCGAGGGTCATATTTAGCGGAGGGTGCTTAAGAGTGTCACTAGGTTTGCTTCAAATACACGAATTAACGGTCATGTGCTTTAGTCAACGTTCATTGGACATGATGAGCTGATGTTAGCCAATAATGTCCTAAGGCAGCAAAGACACCATAATCAGCACCTCACTGAGCTTAAGAGAGGTCATGTCATAGGGATGAGAAGCTGGATGTTCCTTCTGCGATACTGCAGAAAGACTTGGCAGGAATGTAGCCACTGTACATGACAGCTGGCAGCGGTGGTCACGAGAATGTACGGTCTCAAGAAGACGGGGCTCCGGACAGCCACATGGCAGTACCGAGAGGACATCTCCGGTACAGTCACCTTGTAGCATGCATTCCACTCACCCGAAACGACCACCATTTATAACTTTAGTGGTGTCAAGCGAGAGCTCCAATGGACAGGGTGGATGTCTGTTGTGTTTTCCTACGAAAGCTGGTTCTGCCTCGTTGCCAGCAATGGCCGTGTGTTGGTTAGAAGGAGGGCAGTTGAGAAGTGCAACCAACTTGTGTACGTGATAGACACACTGGACCTACACCTGGAGTTAAGGTCTGGGGTTCCATTTCGTATGGCAGCTGGAGGACTATCGGGCTTATCCCACGCACCCTGCCTGCAAGTTTGTACATCAGTCTGATAGTTCGACCTGTTGTGCTGCCATTCATTAACAGCATTCTACCGAGCGAGGTGGCGCAGTGGTAGCACACTGGACTCGCATTCGGGAGGACGACGGTTCAATCCCGTCTCCAGCCATCCTGATTTAGGTTTTCCGTGATTTCCCTAAATCGTTTCAGGCAAATGCCAGGATGGTTACTTTGAAAGGGCACGGCCGATTTCCTTCCCAATCCTTCCCTAACCCGAGCTTGCGCTCCGTCTCTAATGACCTCGTTGTCGAGGGGACGTTAAACACTGAGCTAACCTAAACTAACTAACAGCATTCTAGGGCTCGTATTCCAACAGAACAACGCTCGACCACCTAGCGCCCTACAAAATGTCGATATGTTGCCTTGACCTGCTCCATCCCATGCTTGTCTCCAATTGAGCACATATGGGACATCATCGGACGAAAACTCCAGTGTCATCAACAAACATCAGTAACCGTCCCTACATTCTCTGACCAGGTGCAAGAGACATGGACTCCGTTCCACAGACTGACAATACCATATATGTAAGTTTTAATATTTTCATTCAACATTCTGGCGGCTACACCGGTTACTGAAGTACCAACATTTTACATCTGCGTTGGCTTGTATCGCGCTTACATTAATCTGTGACCTTGCAATGTTAATCGCTTAAGTATATTATCTAGACATATGTATTCCAGAAATTTTATTGCTCTACATTAATTACTTTTTGGTGTTATGATGTTTTTCATCAATCTATATAGTACTGATTTGATAATACTCTAATCGCCAAAGTTTTAGAAGATGTTTAGGTACCTTTTTATTTGGCTTGCTACAAAGGAATCTTAGTGTTAACTGACTGCTTACCTTACAGTGTCAATCGCGTTTATATTACTGCAACTACTGTCGTAATTGTTTATGTGAAATGAAACTGCGTTTGCAAGCAAAACGTATTCAGAAACTCAAAGCATACGCTGTTACTACTGCATCCTGGTCTTGAACTTTATACCGCATAGTTTCGTCTCCGGCTTTATAGGCGACTGTGTTGCAGTTTGATGGATTTATGTGTGAGTAGTTGGCTGACATAACCAGGTGGCTTAACAGAGCATGCGCTCCCGTAATTGTGCTGTAACCGATGACGTGAATTCCGTTCTTCGTATTTTCCACCGCGTTGGCCCCCTGCACTAGCAGCCCGTTAAGAGACCGGCAATCCAGTGGACGCCAGTTGTACTGTCGATATTGGTTTGCTCCATTATTTTTACAAACGCAAATATATGCAGTTCAATCAACTGTTGAAAAAAAAAAAAGACAGAATTGCAGAAATGCTAATTTTTTAAGACTCTGAGAAATCATAAGTAGTCAACGTTGTTTCGAATACGTTGCAGAAGTTTCGCTTGGAAGCCCTACCACGTTCTGATTACAGTCTGGATCACTCCCCTTTTATTTCGATATATTTGGAATTCTGAACAAGAACTATCGTCATTGTCAATTTGCTTCCGACGAAGAGGTACATACTGGTTACAGACTTAGTTCCGCAGACAAACGCAAACAATTTTCCTGACTGTCTTGCCTCACAGTGGGATATGGCGATCAATTTTGAAATAATGAACAGTTTTCTTTTTTTGCCACTTGTCTTGTTTTCATGAGACTGCCACTTGAAGTGTAGAAGTATGGTGTAGTCTTATCAGCAGCAGAAGATGTTTGTCCACACAAGCACAAAACGATATCAGTTCCAAGGGATGCAAAGCTGCAGCTGTTAGATTAGCCACGTATACAAACCTGTTCATTTATTCATTCATTTATGTCGCCTAGCAATACTCGGGTCCTAAGGTAGTCTCTTATGTCTGCCGAGACATGCTTTGTGAGTAGACATTACATTTTGTGTAGTACATAAACAGTTTTATTTGTTGAAACTAATTGTGTTATCCTCCACTTTCTTGCTGAGGCTATCGTTGGCCGCCGCTTTTCAGGGTTCTTGTGAGGCCGCTACAGGTACCACAGAGGTCTCGGGCACATGTAGTCCCCACTGTACTTCACCCTACAAGCAATCCCGTACTTCAGGCCGTTGCCCATCTCTCTTTAAGCGAACAATGGACTTGTGGGAATTAGATAAGTTGTAGAAAGGAACTGGAAATTTGGAAAAGACATCGCAACTGCATTTATATGAATAGTTATAAAAAGGCTTATGACACTGTTAGAAGGGCAAGGTTTGGTTAGAGTGGCTTTGTCAAAGTAAATGCAAATGAGAATCAGAAACATGTACAAAAAACGCCTGAATTGTGTTATAACAAACGATTAAAAAAATCAGTATGGTTTAGAACGAACAGAGGGATTCGGCAAGGAAGTGTGCTCCCACCAGTGCTCCAGGACGCCACTTCGGAAAGAATAGAAAATTGTTTGAAATTTGATTATTGTGTACCGGATATAGTCAGAAACTGGAAAATACCTTCCAAAGCAAAGATCAATACATTATATGCCAGTTTTGACCTACAGGTCAAAATGTTGGGCTTGGACAAAGAAATATCAGACATGCGCTTTCTGTGAGGGTTTCCGGGATATGATGGTAAGAAATGAAACAGTACTTACCCCTAAAACAATGGAGATAAGTGGGCTTAAATCATTCGATGGGACCGGTAAAACTCCCGAAAAGTGACCTAGAACTGACGGAATCTTGATAACTGCCAATCGGAATACAAAGCAAACGATGGAGAGACCAAGTAAAATATGTGTGGACAGAACAAGATTACAGTTGAAGGAGATGCAGAATGATACTGTGGGAGAAAAGAGAAGCTCGTAAGAGATTCTGTGAATGATCTGCATTAGCAGAAACGTTTAAGAAAGAAGACGAAGATATTAGTAGTGATTAATAATAATAATCACAATAATAACAATAAACCCCGTGGAGGCCCGGGAAAAGAATAGGCCTCCGGCATGTTCTGCCAGTCGTAAAAGGCGACGAAAAGAAAAAAACCACTTTTAGTGTGATTAGTTGGTTCAGGACAGAACTAATGAAGCCTCGGCCAAGCGCTGTCATGGTCGGGGACGATGCTTGAACCCTATGCCCGACCACAATGGTAACGACACTGCTAGTCACACGGAAAATGATTTAAATCCAATTAGAGGTGTTTTGCAGGATATGCTTCCTGCAACCACTCTAGAAAGAAAACAAAGACAGAGGAGGAGATGGTCAGATGAAGTTAACCGACACCTCATCTTCTGTTATTACCAAGCAACAAACTTAGGAACCAACACAACTGGGTACAGATCACAAGTAAACACAAAATTTATTACCATATACCCAGAATTAAAATTTTTAACAGAACAACGACTAGCTGATCAGATCCGTGTAATAATCAAAAATAACAGGATACCCCAGCCATAATTAGAAAACATCAAACAACAAGTACAACAAATACTCGAACAAAATAATGTGCAATCAGAAGAAGAAGAAAATACAGTAATGGACTCAAACATCCCAGAGCAAATAAACAAAGAACAACACGCATCAATTAAACAATTAGAGGAAAACAAAATCTTGAGACAGCCACCAGAACAAGCACAAATAGAACACGAAGTGACACTCATGTTAGATATAGAAGAAAAATTTCAGCTGACATATGTAGAATACAAAGACACAAATACAGACATTAGACCATTGTTGCATAGACCACCAAATAACCCACAAGTCGAAAAAACAATAACAACTATAAAAACAATCATACACAACAAAATAAATGAAAACACAACTATGGAAGAGTTACAACTACTGGTTTATATAGGAGCACTCACTACACTAAATATACACACTAGGCAGAGATCAGAACCAACCAACACACAGAAGAAACCCACAAAACTAGCATGGCAACACAGGCTACAGATCAGAATAGAAAAACTGAGGAAAGACATTGGACAGCTAACACAATTTATAAGAAATGAAATATCAGACAAAAAACGAAAAAGGTTAGGTATAATCTCACAACAAGAAGCGATAGAGCAATTAGATGAAAAGAAGCAGAAATTACAAGTATTGGCCAAACGACTTAGAAGATACAAAAGAAGTGAAAATAGAAGGAAACAAAACCAAACATTCAACACGAACCAAAAGAAATTTTACCAGACAATAGATAACACACACATTAAAACAGATAATCAAACATAACAGACACGGAACATGTCTGGAGCAAGATAAGGTCAAACACGGTACAACATAACAGACACGCACGGTTGATACAAGCTGAAACAGACACATACAAGATGATACCACAAATGCCTGAAGGAATAATTTAGCAACATGAAGTCACCCAAGTAATTAATTCTATGTACAGTTGGAAAGCCCCTGGAAAAGATAAAATAGCAAATTTCTGGCTAAAGAAGTTCGCCTCAACACATTCACATCTAACTAAATTATTTAACAGTTACATTGCAGCCCCATACACAGTCCCTGATACACTTACACAAGGAATAACTTATCCTGGAACCTAAAGATCAAGCAGACACAGCAAACCCAGCAAAATATCGGCCCTTAACATTCCTACCAACAATATACAAAATATTAACTTCAGTCATTACACAGACATTAATGACACATACAACACAGAACAAAATTATAAATGAAGAACAAAAAGGCTGCTGTAAAGGAGGACGAGGCTGTAAAGAGCAACTGATAATAGATGCAGAGGTGACATATCAAGCTAAAACTAAACAAATGTCGCTACACTATGCATACATTAATTACCAAAAAGCTTTTGATAGCGTACCCCACTCATGGTTACTACAAATATTGAAAATATACAAAATAGATCCTAAATTGATACAGTTCCTAAACATAGTAATGAAAAATTGGAAAACCACACTTAACATCCAAACAAATTGAAATAATATCACACCACAGCCAATACAGATTAAATGTGGAATATACCAAGGAAACTCATTAAGTCCTTTCTGGTTTTGCCTTGATCTGAACCCACTATCGAACATGCTAAATAATACAAATTATGGCTATAATATTACTGGAATATACCAACACAAAATCACACACTTGCTACACATGGATGATCTAAAACTACTGGCAGCAACAAATGGTTCAAATGGCTCTGAGGACTATGCGACTTAACTTCTGAGGTCATCAGTTGCCTAGAACTTAGAAGTAATTAAACCTAACTAACCTAAGGACATCACACACATCCATGCCTGAGGCAGGATTCGAACCTGCGACTGTAGCGGTCGCTCGGCTCCAGACTGTAGCGCCTAGAACCGCACGGCCACTGCTGCCGGCTGGCAGCAACAAGTCAACAACTCAACCAATTACTAAAGATACCAGGATTATTCAGGAATGATATAAATATGGCTTTGGAACAGACAAATATAAGAAAATAGCATAGTCAAGGGATAACACACTAAACAAGAAGATTACATATTGGATAACCACAGTGACTGCATAGAAGCGATGGAAAAACAGATGCCTATAAATATCTAGGAAACAGACAAAAAATCGGAATAGATAATACAAATATTAAAGAAGAACTAAAAGAAAAATATAGACAAAGACTAACAAAAATACTGAAAACTGAATTGAGAGCAAGAAACAAGACAAAAGCAATAAATACTTGTGCTATACAAATATTGACCTACTCATTTGGAGTAGTGAAATGGAGTAACTCAGACCTAGAAGCACTCAATACATTTACACGATCACAATGCCACAGATACAGAGTACATCACTTACATTCAGCAAACAGAAAGATTCACATTAAGCAGAAAGGAAGGAGGAAGGCGATTTATCGACATAAAAAACCTACCTTGTGGACAGGTAGACAATTTAAGAAAATTCTTTATAGAACGAGCGGAAACTAGCAAAATACACAAAGCAATCACTCATACAAATACATCGGCTACACCATTGCAATTTCATAACCACTTCTACAACGCTTTAGATCACATAACATCAACAGATATGAAGAAAGTAAATTGGAAAAAGAAAACACTACATGGCAAGCACCTGTATCATCTAACACAGCCACACTTCGATCAAGACACATACAACACATGCCTAAGAAAAGGCAATATATACAGTGAGACGGAAGTTCTCATGATTGCAATACAGGATCAAATAATAAACACCAGATATTAAAGCAAGCATATGATTGAAGATCCCAATACCACAACAGATAAACGCAGACTTTGCAAACAACAAGTGGAATCAGTAGATCTCATCACAAGCGGATGTACAATACTAGCAAATACAGAATACAACACAAGACATGAAAATGTAGCAAAAATAATACATCAACAACTTGCCATACAACACAAACTAATGAAACAACACGTTCTCACATACAAGTATGCACCACAAAATGTACTGGAGAATGATGAATACAAATTATACTGGAACAGAACCATTATAACAGATAAAACAACCCCACATAACACCAATAAAAAGAAGAAATTAAAACAACTAATCTAAATATCCATACCCAATACAACAAATATACAGAAGATAACATGAGAAAAAATTGAAAAACACATCCAACTGGCTGAGGAAGTCAAGGACATGTGGTATCAGGATAAAGTTGACATTATACCAATTATACTATCAAATACAGGAGTCATACCACACAATATCCACCAGTACATCAACGCAATACAGTTACATCCAAACGTATATATACAACTACAGAAATCTGTAATTATTGATACATGTTCAATTACCCGAAAGTTCCTAAATGCAATGTAACTTATACTGTACAGTTAAAAGGAAGTCACACTTGATCAAGGTCCGCGTCACTTTCCATTTTTAACCAGATATAGCGTCTGAGAAAGGAAAGAAATAACAATAATAATTCCAATATGGATTGTAAAGAAAATTTAAGAAATTTCAGTTTTATTAACATTAAGCAGTTTCGTGAATATGTTCTTGTAGAATGAGAGTGGTGACATTTAGCAGACACTTGTAACAAAAATACAAAAGGAATCAATATGCAGGTGAAGTTGACGGGTCGGAAGAAGCGCGGGAAATAATACGGAAATATTAGCAGATAATATAAACAGGAGAATATGGGCTTGGGACAAGGAATGAAAGAGGAGAAAGACTAATTGAGTTCCGGAACAAGTTTCAGCTAGTAATAGCGAATACCCTGTTCAAGAATCACAAGAGAAGGAGGTATACTTGGAAAAGGCCGGAAGATACGGGAAGATTTCAGTTAGATTACATCATGGTCAGACAGAGATTCCGAAATCAGATACTGGATTGTAAGGCGTACCCAAGAGCAGATATAGACTCAGATCACAATATAGTAGTGATGAAGAGTAGGCTGAAGTTCAAGACATTAGTCAGGAAGAATCAATACGCAAAGAAGTGGGATACGGAAGTACTAAGGAATGACGAGACACGTTTGAAGTTCTCTAACGCTATAGATACAGCAATAAGGAATAGCGCAGTAGGCAGTACAGTTGAAGAGGAATGGACATCTCTAAAAAGGGCCATCACAGAGGTTGGGAAGGAAAACATAGGTACAAAGAAGGTAGCTGCGAAGAAAACATGGGTAACAGAAGAAATACTTCAGTTGATTGATGAAAGGAGGAAGTACAAACATGTTCCGGGAAAATCAGGAATACAGAAGTACAAGTCGCTGAGGAATGAAATAAATAGGAAGCGCAGGGAAGCTAAGAAGAAATGGCTGCAGGAAAAATGTGAAGACATCGAAAAAGATATGATTGTCGGAAGGACAGACTCAGCATACAGGAAAGTCAAAACAACCTTTGGTGACATTAAAAGCAACGGTGGTAACATTAAGAGTGCAGCGGGAATTCCACTGTTAAATTCAGAGGAGAGAGCAGATAGGTGGAAAGAATACATTGAAAACCTCTTTGAGGGTGAAGATTTGTCTGATGTGATAGAAGAAGAAACAGGAGTCGATTTAGAAGAGATAGGGGATCCAGTATTAGAATCGGAATTTAAAAGAGCTTTGGAGGACTTACGGTCAAATAAGGCAGAAGGGATAGATAACATTCCATCAGAATTTCTAAAATCATTGGGGGAAGTGGCAACAAAACGACTATTCACGTTGGTGTGTAGAATATATGAGTCTGGCGGCATACCATCTGACTTTCGGAAAAGCATCATCCACACAATTCCGAAGACGGCAAGAGCTGACAAGTGCGAGAATTATCGCACAATCAGCTTAACAGCTCATGCATCGAAGCTGCTTACAAGAATAATATACAGAAGAATGGAAAAGAAAATTGAGAATGCGCTAGGTGACGATCAGTTTGGCTTTAGAAAAAGTAAAGGGACGAGAGAGGCAATTCTGACGTTTCGGCTAATAATGGAAGCAAGGCTAAAGAAAAATCTAGACAGTTTCATAGCATTTGTCGATCTGGAAAAAGCGTTCAACATTATAAAATGGTGCAAGCTGTTCGAGATTCTGAAAAAAGTAGGGGTAAGCTATAGGGAGAGACGGGTCATATACAATATGTACAACAACCAAGAGGGAATAATAAGAGTGGACGATCAAGAACGAAGTGCTCGTATAAAGAAGGGTGTAAGACAAGGCTGTAGCCTTTCGCCCCTACTCTTCAATCTGTACATCGAGGAAGTAATGATGGAAATAAAAGAATGGTTCAGGAGTGGAATTAAAATACAAAGTGAAGGGATATCAATGATACGATTCGCTGATGACATTGCTATCCTGAGTGAAAGTGAAGAAGAATTAAATGATATGCTGAACGGAATGAACAGTCTAATGAGTACACAGTATGGTTTGAGAGTAAATCGGAGAAAGACGAAGGTAATGAGAAATAGTAGAAATGAGAACAGCGAGAAACTTAACATCAGGATTGATGGTCACGAAGTCAATGAAGTTAAGGAATTCTGCTACCTAGGCAGTAAAATAACCAATGACGGACGGAGCAAGGAGGACATCAAAAGCAGACTCGCTATGCAAAAAAGGCATTTCTGGCCAAGAGAAGTCTAGTAATATCAAATAACGGCCTTAACTTGAGGAAGAAATTTCTGAGCATGTACGTCTGGAGTACAGCATTGTATGGTAGTGAAACATGGACTGTGGGAAAACCGGAACAGAAGAGAATCGAAGCATTTGAGATGTGGTGCTATAGACGAATGTTGAAAATTAGGTGGACTGATAAGGTAAGGAATGAGGAGGTTCTATGCAGAATCGGAGAGGAAAGGAATATGTGGAAAACACTCATAAGGAGAAGGGACAGGATGATAGGACATCTGCTAAGACATGAGGGAATGACTTCCATGGTACTAGAGGGAGCTGTAGAGGGCAAAAACTGTAGAGGAAGACAGAGATTGGAATACGCCAAGCAAATAATTGAGGACGTAGGTTGCAAATGCTACTCTGAGATGAAGAGGATAGCACAGGAAAGGAATTCGTGGCTGGCCGCATCAAACCAATCAGTAGACTGATGACCAAAGAAAAAAAATATATATATATATATATATATATATATATATATATATATATATATATATATATATGACAGAGATACTGTTTTCCTGTTGGACAGAAAGGAAACAGCTGGGATGTGCCGGAGGGATGTTAAGCCGATGATAACAAATAAGGTATTAATCTCATTTTGAATGCTGAGTTGTTTTCGATAAGACGGGGGCTACAGGGTAATTGTTCCACCGTGGTATTGCTGAAATGATGGAAGAAGAAGCAATGTTACGAAAAACTGCTGTCAAGACACTGTACGAATCGGATCTGGTATTGCAGTTATAGAATGATGGTAGGTCCATTGAGGACATCAGTGAATAAGAAACCAAACAAATACATGAAGCGTGTCAAAGTTACCGTGCCTATTCAGTCGCACCCAACCTAATCTTGTGCAGTGAGGTTTGATATGATTGAACAACCGAATATTTCACACACATGTTATGAAATCGTCCATATCAAGCTCCATTCGTCTGGAGTTTTCACTAATTGTGCAGTGCTTAGCTGCATCACAACAATAAAAAAAAATAAAAAATGTAAATTTTGTAAAGCGTTGACTTCTGGAATATTCCACGCGGTGCGTACAGCACCCTATCAGAAAGGGTGCTCCGTCTCTGGATACTTTGGTCCCTTTCATTGCGCATTGACAGATTTGTGTCTTATGTGCATTTTCGGAATGTAGGAGTGTGCAATCGATGTGTGTATAGTGTAGCGTTATGTTTTTGTTGCGTGAAGATGCTGCGATAAGGGAAAGAGTTAAACTCGGTGCGGTACACAGAATGCTCCTCGTCATTAGCACCAAGGAGGTAGCCGGCTACCGGGCTTAACATCCCTACACGACGAGCGGTTCAGCGTCAACAGCGCCGTACGACCGCACTTCATGAGACACCTCAGACAGGTTCAGAATTGAATCCAGAATATTGGCGGTGATGTTCAGGAACTGTACGCTACCACCTCCCTTCCCTTGCCAGCAAATACCAGTAGTGAACTTACCGACGAGTCGAGCATCACCGCACAGGCATGTGTTGGCGATCTTGGCTATGGAGGAGGGTGCAGTCCTAAGGATATCGAAGAGATGAAGACTGCACTAATGGTTTTTAATTTCAGGTGGAAAAACTTTTCTAAATGCTTAGATTGCTTGTAGGGGTGTAAATATTTCCACACTGGTACTTCAAACGTTCGAATGATGCACTAAATAATGTACAGCAAATGAGACTGTATAGTCTACCAGACAAGTATCCGCTAGTATTCTTTAAAACTGTAAGATTTTAAATTAAACATTAAACACCAATGTCCACCTGTTCCGTTTTTTGCAGATTATTTCGATCATAATATAATGGTGGGTTAAATATTTCTTCAACATGTTTTGTTTCCTGTTGTCAGACAAATGGTTTCACAAAAGAACTGATCGCTTTTCTCAAAAAAATTTAAATGAAAAACTTTTATTCGCACATAAATGTCGCACCAATGTAATTTTTATGCACAAGATAGATAAAGAGATGCTCAAGATAAAGAGATGAACTTCTTTACACTTCATTGACAAAGCTAGAAGCAGCTGTTCTTGAAGTATTTAAATTTTTCCTCAAATCAAGTTAATCTTAATTCCCCTCATTATTTTCATGCAATTAAACACTTTTTCCAAAACTGGACCTCATGTTGGTCAATTTTATGCCCCATTTGTCCATTTCGAACTTCTCGTTTGGGTATAAAAATTTCTACTGGAATCCATTATGTCATTTGCCTTCAAATCATTTATTACGTTTTTCTTAATTACCTTGATTACTTTTAAGAATTCAGTTTTTTTTTACATGTGTCACATAAGGGAATTTGATACTGTTCATTTCCCACTCTTCATTTGACCAAGAAAATTCGTAACAAATTTTTCCGTCAGCTCATTAAGTGATTCGTAATTATTCTGATTACTCTCAAAAATTTAAGCCTTCTCTTGCAAAACTAGATCTCACGCTCGCCAATTTCATACCCAATTTATCTCTTACCAACTCTTCCTCTGGCTCAAAATTTGGATAGGAATCCACCACGTAATTTCTAGGGTGCCTTGTTTTCGCTGCACTCGAGCATTTGTCCAGAATTATCAACCTTATTTTCCTTATTATTTGTATTACTTTTTGTATAATCTGATTCATTTCAACAATATTTCTTAACTACCAAGCCTCTTTATTACCTAATTATTCCTGGTGGTATTCACATTTTTTTCTGCACTGGCGTTTCACCCGAAAGTCTTTTTTTCTTGCTGTGCTGTGGAAGTAGTTGCTGCTGCTATTGTTTCTGTTGTTATTACTCAAGCCACAAATGCTGCTGCCGCAATTTTATGAACTCGAGATGCATGTTTCATTGGAATAACTGAACGGTGAGAAAGTTCTCGTCGCCACTTTTGTTTCTACCTCTGCAAGACAGAATAGCGGCTATGAGTCGCATTGGTGATTACCACCGGAGGAAAGAGATAGGCGGTTTGGGAGGTAAGTGACAGCGGAGTTCACGAAGTCAACGGATAACCGAAACAAGTTCACAGCGTTGTAAAGTCGTTTTAAGCGTACACAACAATCCCGGGAGCAAACAAAATAACGAACGTAGAATAAACCAGGTGAGGTGAAAACTCTGGTGTTCAATGGCACGCAACGAAAGGTTTCAGAGACTAGCGAAAAACTAGCCATGGTATTTAGCAGAAACCTCTCGTCAGCGCTTAGAGCGGCTTCTGCCCCTCGTGCGGACTTAAGCCTCGACTGTCACTTGGAACTAGAATATCTTTGACGACTTCCCTCTGTCGATATTCGAGCTAGGCGAGGAATCCGAATCACCGTCGGGTACTAAAAATTGGAATCTGGGTAGAAGGCTGCAGCCAATGCCATAATAATATGTACCATATTGGCATTAATATATGAGGACTATTCGGAAAGAAAGCTCGGATCGGCCGCGAAATGGAAACCATAACAAAAATCCCATGGAGCGTAGAACACTATGTCCGTCGATCGCGTCGCAGTTTTCAGTTCTGAGTGTACGGCGGACACGTGGAGATGCCTGTAAGATAGTGTCTGTCGCCAAGTATGCGGACCTGGTGACAGATTTCACTGATGTCATGCAGACCACATAACATAACTGTCATGCGTTTCCTTCATGACAATTCTCGACCGCCCTCCGCAGCTTTTTCGATGGGAAGTGTTTGATCACAGATCATATAGCCCGGATCTGGTTCCCCCGAGTTCCATCTCTCCTCACAGGAGCCGCTGGCTATGTAGTCTACATTGGGGCACATAAAACGAGCTGCAGTCTATACAAGCGTAGAGAATTGGCAGAAAGCACGCGTGGTTGGCTTCTGTGACGAAATTTTGAAAGCTGGTAGAACGCTACAACAGAATTCTAACTCGAAGCGGCGAATATGGAGAGAAGTAGCTGGAAGGTGTAGATAACTGTTACAAATAAAACATCGTTGATTTTCACAGTTGCTTCTTGTTCGCGATCGATTGGACCTTATTTTCCGAACAACCCTCGTAGATCCGAACTTCACGGAAATTCCTGTACGAGACATTAGAATGCGGCTTGTCTGTCACAAACCTATGAACATCGACTTATTATCGCGTAATAGAACAACTGTTGTCTTTGTTCCTTAGTTCTGTATGGAAAGTAACGGGCATACGATCTATATCAGCAACAGTTTGCCGACTGACTAGCAATACGCGGCACAATTCTGAAATGAGGATCTGTAGGTGCTATGTGCGAGTGTGGAGAAGAGGGAGTATTGCTTGTCCCGGCATCTTTTGCTTGCATTCAGCACGTCGAGTACAGTATGAAACTCAGGAGAGGATGCACTGCTCTATTATTATTACACATGATTGAGAGAACTTAGAAAATTCACATTTCATCCGTACATCCAAAGAAATAGAAACTGCAGGCAGTTCGTAGCATCCACAGATCTACATCACACAGTTTCGAAATTCGTAATTGCTTCGAGAACGACTAAACATTGCTACAGTAATTTGGAAACTATAATTTCTTCCTCCATAACACAGTGCTACTTTTACTCTGAAAAATCAGATTTCTTGAGATTTATATATGGACATATAGTGATGGTGGTTTGTATTCGCTACATATTTTTATGCAAACACCATTGTATTTAAACGCATCGCAGATTTGTGGCTCTTCTGTCGTTTTCCCCCCGTTTTCACTTTTCGCTTAACAAGGTAATTTTACACTACGACGAAGACTGCTAGGCACACAAATGAATACTCCCAGTGAGATTAACATTTTTCTGTGTACTCGCTCCCACTTTTACACTAAAGGAAAAAAAAACCTTGCAACAGCAATAAGGAGTTTTGCGACAAACGGAAGTTGGTAGGCGTTTTTCGATATCTGAAAGATGATGACCATTCAAATTTCGCGCAAGTCGCTGTATTAGCGATACTATGAGGTTCGCAAATCAGGTTTCCTTTAAATATACTCTGTTACCGTCGTGAGCGTTAGCTACGTTTGAGACTGGAGATGGGAGTTGCTGTTAGTCAAGAATGCATCTACGACGACAAAGACGCCGTTATCACCAATGTGATGTTCCCTCACGATGCTTCAGAAAGACTTGGCATGAAAGCAGCCATTGTGCATGATTTCTGGCAGTGCTGGACATAAGGATGTACGATCCCAAGAAGACAGGGCTCCGGAAGGCATGTGGCCTTACGGAGAGTGAAGACAATCGTGTTCGGCGTATGGTTCTGGCTCACCTTTCTGCATCTGTAGCAGCACACTGAGATGCAGTTGCCACCGCAGTGACAACGAACTGTTAAAAATCGGTTATTTCAAGGATAGATCCAACCCAGACATCTTGTAGTGTGCATTCCATTGATCACAAATCACCACCATTTACGACTTCAGTGCTGTCAAGCGAGAGCCCGATGAGTGGCAAGGTAGAGATGGTTGTGTATTCTGATGGAAGCTGGTTCTGCCTCGGTGCCAATCATGGTCGAGTGTTCCTTAGGAAGAGGCCAGCTGAGGGCCTGCAAGCAACCAGTCTGCGTGGTGGACATACTGGATCTACATCTGGATCTTACGCTGTTAATCACTTAAATATGTTGCTTGAAAAATTTGTACCCCACATTTCGTTACTTTCTTTTAATTATTTTTTGGTGTTGCGATTTTTTCCAGCACTGTATTTTAAACAATACAAGGACAGTACAAATGTCATCTGAAATTATTTACCCTCTTCGTACCTCACTTTTTTGTTCGAATCTCTCCTGCAGTAGCCTGGGAACTTGTAAATGCATAAAATCGGATGTTTTCCGACTTCCATTACAAAACTAATGTCCACAGACTGTTTGTTCATATTCGTATTAAACCAACACAGAACTGTGTTCCAGGACACGACGCTACCCAGATTGCGTGGGAAAGCGGGCCCCGAGTTGCTGACAGCACGTTGCGAGCAATTAACTCGTCAGTCGCTCTGCAGCCGCGACGTCTGCTGAGCCTGGTGCAACTGCACAGGAAGCGATTCACAATCGCACTGTTACCAGTTCACGTCGGCAACCTTTTTATTTGCGTTGCTCCGTGAGCGGACGGCCTAGAATGATCGCTAGTGTTTGGAAATTATTCCTTGTGTACCTAGTGGAGGACCAGATGGATCAGGAAAAGAGTGATGAAAATACTAACAGTAATAAAATTCCGTGTGTGACATCAGAAGTGATTGGTCAGTACACTACTGGCCATTAAAATTGCTACACCACGAAGATGACGTGCTACAGACGCGAACTTTAACCGACAGGAAGAAGATCCTATGATACGCAAATGATTAGCTTTTCAGAGCATTCACACAACGTTAGCGCCGGTGATGACACCTCCAACATGCTGACATAAGGAAAGTTTCCAACCGATTTCTTATACACGAACAGCAGTTGACCGGAGCTGCCTGGCGAAACGTTGTTGAGATGCCTGGTGTAAGGAGGAGACATGCGTACCATCACGTTTACGACTTTGATAGAGGATGGATTGTGGCCTATCGTGATTGCGCTTTATCGTATCGCGACATTGGTGCTCGCGTTGGTAGATATCCAGTGACTGTTAGCAGAATATGGAATAGGTGGGTTCAGGAGGGTAACACGGAACGCCGTGCTTGATCTCAACGGCCTCGTATCACTAACAGTCGAGATGACAGGTATCTTATCCGCATGGCTGTAACGGATCGTGAAGCCACGTCTCGATCCCTGAGTCAACAGATGGGGACGTTTGCAAGACAACAACCATCTGCACGAACCATGGCTGCAGTTACCCTCGACACTGCATCACAGATAGGAGCGCCTACGATGGTGTACTCAACGACGAACCTGGGTACACGAATGGCAAAACGTCATTTTATCGGATGAATACAGGTTCTGTTTACAGCATCATGATGGTCGCATCCGTGTTTGGCGACATCGTGGTGAACGCACATTGGAAATGCGTATTCGTCATCGGCATACTGGCGTATCACTCGGCGTGATAGTATAGGCTGCCTTTGGTTACATGTCTCGGTCACCTCTTGTTCGCATTGACGGCACTTTGAACAGTCGACGTTACATTTCAGATGTGTTACGACCAGTGGCTCTACCCTTCATTCGATCCCTGCGAAACCCTACATTTCAGCAGGATAATGCACGACCGTATGTTGCAGGTCCTGTACCGGCCTTTCTGGATACAGAAAATGTTCGACTGTAGCCCTGGCCAGCACATTCTCCAGATCTCTCACCAACTGTAAACGTCTGGTCAATGGTGGCCGAGCAACTGGGTTGTCACAATACGCCAGTCACTACTCTTGATGAACTGTGGTATCGTGTTGAAGCTGCATGGGCAGCTGTACCAGACACGCCATCCAAGCTCTGTTTGACTCAATACCCAGGTGTATCAAGGCCGTTATTACGGTCAGAGGTGGTTGTTCTGGGTACTGATTTCTCAGGATCTATGCACCCAAATTGCGTGAAAATGTAATCACATGTCAGTTCTAGTTTAATATAGTTGTCCAATGAATACCCTTTTATCATCTGAATTTCTGCTTGGTGTAGCAATTTTAATGGCCAGTAGTGTACTTAATACGCTACCTGTTATAATTTTCTTAAACTGCGACATAAACACATGTGATTAAGAATGACCGTATTGTGAATAGTTTTTGTTCAGCACTAATTTGGCATAAATTTTGCTACATTGAGTTTCTTTTTTTATCCCCAACCCCTTAAAATTAACGCCGCAGATTATATTCGAGTGTATCTTGTTTTCAACCCTCTACAGAATATCGAATTAGATGGCGGTGGTAAAAATACTCGGTCGTGAATACAAGATGGTAGTCGCTGGAGTATTAAGATCTAGCTTGTTTGACAAACGAATGGTAGAAAAGACTGGGCTGAGCAATGGTATCCCCTGATTCATCCATTTTAAGGGTGTTTCTGTGTTCCGCCTGCGAGAGCTTGGAAACGTGTTTTCGTTCTATTCTGAAATAATAGTGTGTAGGTAGTACTGTTACTTTTAGAATTTTGATACTGATATTTCATGGGCAATGAGTTGACCTGAGCAGCATTTCAATAGAATTAAATGTATGGGAAGTAATATTATTGAGTAGCAATTTACAGTACTAAGATTCCTCGTAGATTTTCATTTGACATGTTATTAACTCAAGGATACCGTTATCAGGAGAAAGAAAACTGGCGTTCTGAGGATCGGAGCGTGGAATGCCAGATCCCTTAATCGGGCAGGTAGGTTAGAAAATTTAAAAAGGGAAATGGATAGGTTAAAGTTAGATATAGTGGGAATTTGTGAAGTTCGGTGGCAGGAGGAACAAGACTTTTGGTCAGGTGAATACAGGATTATAAATACAAAATCAAATAGGGGTAATGCAGGAGTAGGTTTAATAATGAATTTAAAAAAAGGAGTACGGGTAAGCTACTACAAACAGCTTAGTGAACGCATTATTTTCGCCAAGATAGACACGAAGCCCACGCCTTCTACAATAGTACAAGTTTTTATGCCAACTAGCTCTGCAGATGACGAAGAAATTGATGAAATGTATGATGATATAAAAGAAATTATTCAGATAGTGAAGGGAGACGAAAATTTAATAGTCATGGGCGAATGGAATTCGAGAGTAGGGAAAGGGAGAGAAGGAAACATAGTAGGTGAGTATGGATTGGGGGAAAGGAAGGAAAGAGGAAGGCGTCTGGTAGAATTTTGCACAGAGCATAACTTAATCATAACTAACACTTGGTTCAAGAATCATAAAAGAAGGTTGTACACATGGAAGAATCCTGGAAATACTAGAAGGTATCAGATAGATTATATGATGGTAAGACAGAGATTTAGGAACCAGGTATTAAATTGTAGGACATTTCCACGGGCAGATGTGGACTCTGACCACAATCTATTGGTTATGAGCTGTAGATTAAAACTGAAGAAACTGCAAAAAGGTGGGAATTTAAGGAGATGGGATCTGGACAAACTGATTAAACCAGAGGTTGTACAGAGTTTCAGGGAGAGCATAAGTGAACAATTGTCACAAATGGGGGAAAGAAATACAGTACAAGAAGAATGGGTAGCTCTGAGGGATAAAGTAGTGAAGGCAGCAGATGATCAAGTAGGTAAAAAGACGAGGGCTAGTAGAAACCCTTGGGTAACAGAAGAAATATTGAATTTAATTGATGAAAGGAGATAATATGAAAATGCAGTAAACGAAGCAGGCAAAAAGGAATACAAACGTCTCAAAAATGAGATCGACAGGAAGTGCAAAATGGCTAAGCAGTGATGGATAGAGGACAAATGTAAGGATGTAGAGGCTTATCTCACTAGGGGTAAGATAGATACGGCGTACACGAAAATTAGAGAGACCTTTGGAGAAAAGAGAACTACTTGTATGAATATCAAGAGCCCAGTTGGAAACCCAGTTCTAAGCAAAGAAGGGAAAGCAGAGAGGTGGAAGGAGTATATAGAGGGTCCATACAGGGGCGCCGTTCTTGAGGACAATATTCTGGAAATGGAAGAGAATGCAGATGATGAGGAAATGGGAGATACAATACTGCGTGAAGAGTTTGACAGAGCACTGAAAGACCTGAGTCGAAACAAGGCCAGGGAGTAGACAACATTCCATTAGAACTACTGACGGCCTTGGGAGAGCCAGTTCTGGCAAAACTCCACCATCTGGTGAGCAAGATGTATGAGACAGGCGAAATACCCTCACACTTCAAGATGAATATAATAATTCCAATCCCAAAGAAAGCAGGTGTTGACAGATGTGAAAATTACCGAACAATCAGTTTAATAAGCCACAGCTGCAAAATACTAACGCGAATTCTTTACAGACGAATGGAAAAACTAGTAGAAGCCAACCTTGGGGAAGATCAGTTTGGATTCCGAAGAAATATTGGAACATGTGAGGGAATACTGACCCTACGACCTATCTTAGAAAATAGATTAAGGAAAGGCAAACCTACGTTTGTAGCATTTGTAGACTTAGGAAAAGCTTTTGACAATATTGACTGGAATACTCTCTTTCAAATTCTGAATGTGGCAGGGCTAAAATAAAGGGAACGAAAGGCTATTTACATTCTGTACAGAAAGCAGATGGCAGTTATAAGAGTCGAGGGACATGAAAGGGATGCAGTGGTTGGGAAGGGAGTGAGACAGGGTTGTAGCCTCTCCCCGATATTATTCAATCTGTATATTGATGCAAAAATTCGGAGTAGGTATTAAAATCCATGGAGAAGAAATAAAAACTTTGAGGTTCGCCGATGACATTGTAATTCTGTCAGAGACAGCAAAGGACTTGGAAGAGCAGTTGAACGGAATGGACAGTGTCTTGAAAGGAGGGTATAAGATGAACGTCAACAAAAACAAAACGAGAATAATGGAATGTAGTCGAATTAAGTCGGGTGATGCTGAGGGAATTAGGTTAGGAAATGAGACACTGAAAGTAGTAAAGGAGTTTTGCTATTTGGGGAGCAAAATAACTGATGATGGTCGAAGAAGGGAGGATATAAAATGTAGACTGGCAATGGCAAGTAAAGCGTTTCTGAAGAAGAAAAATTTGTTAACATCGAGTATAGATTTAAGTGTCAGGAAGTCGTTTCTGAAAGTATTTGTATGGAGTGTAGCCATGTATGGAAGTGAAACATGGACGATGAATAGTTTGGACAAGAAGAGAATAGAAGCTTTCGAAATGTGGTGCTACAGAAGAATGCTGAAGACTAGATGCGTAGATCACATAACTAATGATGAGGGATTGAATAGAATTGGAGAGAAGAGGAGTTTGTGGCACAACTCGACAAGAACAAGGGACCGGTTGGTTGGACATGTTCTGAGGCATCAAGGGATCACAAATTTAGCGTTGGAGGGCAGTGTGAAGGGTAAAAATAGTAGAGGGAGACCAAGAGATGAATACACTAAGCAGATTCAGAAGGACGTAGGTTGCAGTAGATACTGGGAGATGAAGAAGCTTGCACAGGATAGAGTAGCATGGAGAGCTGCATCAAACCAGTCTCAGGACTGAAGACCACAACAACAACATGGTGTGAAATGAATGAACCTTCTCTTACACATAAGCATGTCCTTATTTTGGGTATAGTGCGATGGCGACATTACTCTGAGGTGACAATAGTCTTTGGATGGCGATATGCACACATACAGATCGTGCTAGTTTCGCGTGTACAAGATATATAAGGGCAGTGCATTGGCGGAGCTGTCATTTGTACTCTGATAGCTCATGTGAAAACGTTCTCACGGCTAGCATTAACAGACTCGGAATGGTAGCTGGAGCTAGACGTATGGGACATTACGTTTCTGAACTCATTAGGGAATTCTTTAGGTTTACTGTAAGATCCACAACATCAAGAGTGCGTCGAAATGTGAAATCTTATGGGACATAACTGCTAAGGTCATCAGTCCCTAAGCTTACATACTACTTAACCGAAATTATCCAAAGGACAAACACACACACTCATGCCCGAGGGAGGATTGTAACCTCCGCCGGGACCAGCCGCACAGTCCATGACTGCAGCGCCTTAGACTGCTTGGCTAATCCGCACGACAAATGCGTCGAGAATACCACATTTCAGGCATTAGCTATCGCCATAGACAACGCAATGGCCGACAGCCTTCACTTAACGACCGAGAACAGCTGCGTTTGGGTATTGTCAGTGTTAACAGACAACTAACACTGCGTGAAACAACCGCAGAGATAAATGTGGGACGTACGACGAACGTAGCCGCTAGGATAGGGCGGAGAAATTAGGCGTTAATGGTGTATGGTAACAGACGACCGACGCGAGTGTCTTTGCTAACAGCACGACATCTCCTCCGGCGTCCCTCCTGTGCTCGTCACCATGTCGATTGGACCCTAGACGACTGGAAAGCGTGACCTCGTCGGATTTCATTTGATATGAGCTGACGGTAGGTTTCGAGAAAGGCGCAGAAACCTCGAAGCCATGAACCCAAGTTGTCAACAAGGACCTTTGAAAACTGGCGGTGCCTGCATACCGGTGCAGGCTGTGTTTGCACGGAATGGTCCTTTCGTCCAACTGAACCTATCATTGGCTGGAAATGGTTATGTCTGGCTACTTTCAGATCATTGCAGCCATCCATGGACTTCATGTTCCCAGACATAGATGGAATTTTTATGGATGACAATGCGCCATGTCGCAATTGTTCGCAATCGATTTGTAGAACATTCGGAGCAACTAGAGCGACTGATCTGGCCACCCAGATCTCTCGACATGAATCCAGTCGAATATCAAAAGAGAAGTCAGTTCGTGGATAAAATTATGGACGGTTATAAAGGAATCAACATTTCTGAGGCAAGTCCCAACCACATGTGGAGTCTATGCAGCGTCGAGTTGCTGCACTAAGCCGGGAAAAGGAGATTCGACACGGTGTTAGGAGCGGTCCCTCGACTTCCCTCACCTCAATATTTATCCTAATTTCATTCACCGTATAGAATATCATCTTCTTCTCCGAAAGAGTTATCGCTGTCAGCAAGCCTCTTGTGGCCTCCAACAAGAATTAATTATACAATTCATAATACGAACAAAGAATGCAGCAACGTTAGGCATTCTAGTGCTGATGTAAGTCCACTACTAATTAGTGAAATGGGCTTTCGTTAACACAGATTGGGATCTGGGGTTCTTGCGGTATTACCTTAGTAATGGGTACATAACAAGCATTTTAACGTAGATAGACTGCGTTAACGAAAATAGATCTGACAAAACCAAATCACTTCCTACGGGAGCATGCAGAGCTCTGAAGCCATTGTACTTTACGAGCAACAAATTGAAATGCCACTGCCCATCTTCAGGCGCATCGTCCGGTAAAGCTGTAAAAGGAAATGTGCACTGTACGATCCCCCATGCGAGAGCGAGAGTCCATGCTAACGCGCAAAACACAATTACGTCGGCGCATAAAGTGGCCGCCACATAGCCGTTAAACAGCCCCAACCGCTCAATGCAGTCACGAATACTGGGAGACAGTATTCAGCTGATAAAAACCACACGGAATAGCCACCTATCAATAAATCCAAGACAGCGTTAAGAGGCAAGCAACAAAGGTTTCTGGGATCAAACGCAATAAAACGAACAACAGATACCTACCTGTGTCAAGTCCCCTGGCAGACGGACAATTCGTTGGTCACTGTAGTGCTGACAATGCCGAGGTTTTCATTAGAGCGCGAGTGCGTTTTCATGTAGTCAGTTTATCTGCTGGAATCTGGAGGAGGCAATTAGAATTTTGAGGAGGAGAAATACGTGGTATGTTAATGAACATAAAATGTGATATTAATGTCGACGATAGCAAGCAAGGGAAATGTTATGAAATAGCACTAGTTTAGGCGTGTATGTAAAAGTTGATATGTAGTTATTAAATAAATACTGCAGAGTGGTTCAAGTGTTTAAAATTAGCAATCTATAGTGAAAGATGAGAAGCAGAAATTGTCCATACGGTGTTCCATCTAATTTTTTGTGCATTTAATGCGGAATATTACAGGATGATACTAATCAGAATGAAAGTAGTACAGTAAAAATACTAGCAAGTACGACTACCAACTGATGTTTTATTTGAGTTACCTGAGTACTTGAGCTACCTTGTACATGAGCTACCTGAGTACTTGACGTTACTCAGAGATGTATTTATTCTAGTCTTCTATTCGTCCTCTTCCTCCTTTCTCCTCCCTCTGTCCATATCATCCTTCCTCCCTCTCTGTCCATCTCTTCCTATCAATCTGTCAATGTGCTCCTACCCTTCTCTATGTCAATATGGTCCTATCCCTCTAGTTTCATGCCCATCCCCCCTGTAATTCCACATCCTCCTGCCCTCTCTCTGTCGATTTCCTCTTCTCCTTCCACTATTCTTCTCCTCCTCTCCCCTCCTTCTTTACCCATCTCTTCCTCGCTCATTTGACTAGTTACGCTCGTTTAAAATATATTTTACGTATATTTAACATATTTTACACGTACCTTTACACATATTTCACCCGCGTCTCTAGCGAATTTCCCCCCGAGGTATCATTCACGCTGGTTAACGTTCATGACATCTCCTGACGTATGCGTCGTTGAATCACAGTTTCGCAGATACATCCACTGCAACAACTTATGAATAGAGTTAGTAATAAAGAAGTAAAAAATTAGAAATATCATGCCTGATGTGGCAGTTTTTAACTCATCTTAGTGCTCATGACGCTACATCTGCTGACTTGTTGACTTAAGTGTCCTTCTACGTCTACATCTACATGATTACTCTGTGATTCACAATTAAGTTCCTGACAGAAGGTTCATCGAACGACGTTCGAACTATTTCTCTAGCGTTAGACTCTTCAACGGTACGCAGGGAAAAGAGCACTTGAATCATTCTGTGCGAGCTCTATTTCTCGTATTTTATTAAAATGGTTATTCTTGCCTATGTTGGAGAGCACCAGCAGAATATTTTCGCAATTGGAGGAGAAAGTTGGTGATTGAAATTTCACAAGTAAACCTGCCAGAATGAAAAACGCCGTTGTTTTAATTCACATTCTACGTCACATACTCTCCCCTCTATTTCTTAACAGCACAAAACGTGCTGCCCTTCTCTGAACTTTTTGGACGTCGTCCATCAGCCCCTTCTGATGCCGATTTCACACTTCACAGCAACACTCCAGTAACACAGAGAAGTGTGGTATAAGGAGTCTCTTTATGGACTTATAGCATTTTCTAGTGTTTTGCCATTAAATCGCAGTCTCTGACTTGCTTTTCCCACAGAGTTATCTCTGTGATCGTCCCAGTTTAAGTTGCCTGTAACAGTAATCTCTAAATATTTATTCGGATTTACAGCCAATACGTTTGTGCAATTTATCGTGTAACCGAAACTTAGCGGACTTCTTTTAGTACTCATGTGGAGGACATCACACATATCGTTGTTCAGGGTCAAATGCCACTTTTCGCACGATACAGATGCCTGAATCGTTTTGCAATCTGACGACTTTGCATAATAATAAATGACAGCATCATCTGCAAACAATCTAAGAGCGCTGCTCAGATTGCCCCCTGCGTCATTTATGTAGATCAGGAGCAGCTGATGTCCTATAAAACTTTCTTGGCGAAAGCAAGATATTACTTCTGTTTTACTCTATAACTTTCCATCAATTACTATGAACTGTGACCTTTCTGACAGGAAATCATGAATCTACTCACACAGCTGAGGCTATACTCCATAGGCACGCAATTTGATTAGAAGACTCTTGTGAAGAACGGTATTTAAAACCTTGAAATCTAAAAATATTGAATCAGTTTGAGATCACATGTTGATAGTACTCATTACTTAGTTAGACTAATGCGCTTGATGTGTTTCACAAGAACGATATTAGCTCAATCTGTGCTGACTGTTTGTCACTAAATCGATTTCTGAGAGTAATCCATAATGTTTGAACACTTTATATATTCCAGTGAGCTACTGCAAATCAATGGTAGTGATATAGGTCTGTAATTCAGTAGATTACTCCTATTTCTTTTCTTGGATACTGGAATGAATTGTGCAGCTTTCCAGTCTTCAGATACATACGTTAAGAAGAGCAAGTGGTTGTATACAATTGATAAGTATGGTGCTACTGTGTCCACATAGTTTGAAATGAATCTCACTGGTGTACGATCTGGACCAGAAGGCGTCCCTTTATTAAGAGATTCAAGGAGCTTCGCTACTGTCTACTTACATGAAACTCACCTTGGCATCTGCTTTACATTAGAACTGTGAAAATGTACTTCGTCTTTTTTGGTCAAGGAGTTTCGGAAAACAGTGTTTAGTAACTCTGTTCTACGAGTATTGACATCAGTGCACAGTGCAGTAAAGATTCTGATTGAATCTTGCTGCTGGTGTACTTTACATATGACCAGAATGTCTTTGGCTTTTCTGTCAGATTTTGAGACAAAATTTTGTTGTGGAAACTATTAAAATCATCGTTCACTTACATCCACACCAAATTTCGTGCATCTGTAAAACTTTGTCAATCTAGGGGATTTTCCGTTCTTTTAAATTTGGCATGCATTTTACAGAGTCCATACAGCATCATTCTGACCCCTTTTGTATACCATAGGGGATCAGTGCAATCTCTTATTTAATTTTAATTCTCTAATTACTGTGGTGTATATCTCTCAATAGTTGTTGATATTATTTCTTTGAATTCAAGCACACCTGGCCTTTAGTTACATAATCAAATCGGAAGGATTGCAATTTGTCTCTTAGAAAGGCTTCAAGCGGATTTCTGTCTGTTTTTTCGAGTACATGTGCTTTGCATTCATATTTGTTATGGTATTCAGTCTCACTAGAACTGCCTTATGGCTGTGCTGTATCTGGCATGATACTCCCTATCTGCTCAGCTAAGAAATCAAGTGTGCTTTGGAAACTATTTCCACTGTGAGTGAGCTCTTAAAGTAATTGTTCAAAATATTTTTTTTCAGAAAGCATTCAATTTCCGACGACGTTTTATGCATACTAATAGCTTTAAACAGGTGTTTTTGCCAGCATATGAGGACAGGTAAAGTCACCACCAACTACAATTGTATGAGTGGGCTATCTATTTGGAAGAAGACTCAATTTATCTTTGAACTGTTCAGAAATTGTGTAATCTGAGTCAGGGTGTCAATAAAAAGAACCAATTATTGACTTATTTCATGTCAAATATGACCTCTACCTATGCAAACTTACAGGAAGTGCCTACTTCAACCTCACTGCAATGTAAACTGCTTCTGACAGCAATAAAACCTCCATCACCAACTGTATTTAATCTAGCCTTTCTGAACATGGTTAGGTCCATAATGTGATGGTGAATCAGGTAATTTAAAATCATAGGTGGTCTATATTAAAGTGAGTGGAGGTCCAAGCCTACAATAGTGGTTTATTTTGTTTTTCCCCCATATGACAAATGCTATATTTTAATCTAAATTTTTTATTATTCATTGTTATAAAATTCACATTTAATATATAATTTTATTCTAATAAAAATAAATCAATTATATGTTCCTTGATTCCAAAGCTATATTCCCAACAATCATAATCTTCTCATAACTCATAACGTCAATAATATTTGAGATACATTCTTCATCATAATTCTGAAAGTAAGATATGTATATCATTTTTAAAGAAATATCGACATCAAACTTTTACCCACCAGGTTAACTGAGAGTGCTAATGCGTTGCTTCCTGGACTCGGGTAGGCGCGCAGGCCCCAGATCGGATCCACCGGACAGCCTTGATGTGGTTTTTAGGCGGTGTTCCATATCCTACTTTGTGAATACCAGGCTGGTCCCCACGTCCCACCTCAGTTACACGACTCGCAGACATTTTGACACATTCACACTATTTCGAAGATGCAGACAGCTGTGGTAGACTAACTTTCTCCCGGGGGTACGGGGTGGCAGCAGGAAGGGCATCTGGCTACCCCTTCAATTAACCTTGCCAAATCCGATTACCTATGCTGACCCTGCGACATTGTATGAAAAAGGCACAAGCGAAAGAAGAAGAAGAAGATCGACATAAAACTTTTTATGTTTCTTTTAAAAATATATTCTATTTTAAAATTACTATTTTAACAGAATAAACTCCTTTTCATATATTGCAGCATACATTTTTCACACTTATGTGAACAGCAGTGTTTGGTTGTAGGAGTGTGATGAAAACTATTAAGGTCTTTGAAATCTTGTGGCGGGTTAAAACTGTATGTCTGACCAAGACTGAGACTCAGGAAAGCCAAAAGTCCAGAGTTTGAGCCTCAGTCTGGCACACAGTTTAAATCTCTCAGAAATCTTTGTATCAGCACACACTCTGCTACTGAGTGAAAATCTCATTCTCTATTTATACGTTTCATTTATTGATATTTATAGATTTTTTGAATTTGTAGAACTTGAGGTTTCATTGTCATTTTTTGTTGGCCTTAGATTATAATACATTCACAAATTAATCACTCAGAATTCGATGTAAATGTTCGTAGTAATAACATTTAGAAACTTTTTCCATGTAACCTGGAATTTTACTTTTGTAACATATTATTATGATATTTGTTTAAAGAAGACCTACACATTTTTCTAGAACCATGTCGTATATATTTTTGGGAAGTAAAATTAGCAACTCATTTCTCAACCTCACAATTTTCAAAAAAACTTAGTTTTTGAACACATCCATTTACAATGAAAAATATTATTAGAAAAAATGAAAAACTTCTAATAAAAATGTTCTAAAAATGGACTAATTAAATATATTGATACACAATTCATAAAAGTTATTGATAAAAAATAATGCTTATACTTCATGTTATATTATTATTTTTCGATATCCAACTATTACATGAATTTACAAAACCAAGACATTTAACAAAAACATTATCATATCCCTTTTTAAAAAAAACGTTTTCAACAAGATGTAACCTGTTTAATTAGCTTTCTGTGATTGATGTTCCTGAAAGTTACCTTTCACTACCACTCCAGCCAACATCTTCAATTTGTATGTGATTGACTTAGAAAAAAAATTCTATCAATTTCAAAAATTTCTGTCAACCCATTAGCGATCTATCCATTTCCAAAAATTCCCTTAGTTCACTTACCAGTGTTCTGTATTTTCGTTTATTATTTTATTCATCAGAAACTCTTCAGAATTTTTCATTTAATTTTATTGGCTACATTTATAATTTTAAATGTTTTGTATTATTATAATCATTAATAGGTTTTACACTAAATCACAAAATAATAATGCCCTTGAAAATCAAAAATTTTCTATGTTTTTTTCATTCAAGGTTCTCTCAAGTCTCAACAGATGTTTTAATTTCAAATAAGTAGAATAACTGTTAGTTCAAATTTTAGAAGACTTGTTGATTACCTTTATTGTAAAATTATTTTCGATTTTCTGGTTGCAAATTTCTGGGATATATTTGCTTTAAAATTTTTCAGCAATTTTTAGTATTTTTACCTTCAATTGGAATTTTCCAAGCAAATTTTGAAAAAGTAAACATTAATTGTAGTTAATAAATAATTGTATCTTTTATTTATTTTTGAAATTCCTTTCTATTTACTTGAATACAACCAATCATCTTTTAATTTTTTTCATTGATTCATACAATTCATTAATAATTTCTTCTTGAATATTCAAACAGTTACCTAAAAAAATTTTAACTTATTTATTTATGTTTCACATACAGAACAACTACCTAAAATTTTTCTTTCTTGTTTTTCTATTTAAATGGTGTGTCACAGCAAATGTTTCACATTTAACTTGTCAAATATGATTATCTGCAAGGTGATCACCATTATTCATTTGTATATAAGCAATTATTTTTGTTATCTGAATAAAAGTAGATCTGCAAATTTTTTAAATAAAATATTATTACACATTTTAAAAGAATTTTTATAATTATTCGAAATTATTAAATTTATTAATGCTATATAATTTTTTTCTATACTGATGAACAATTTTTCAATTGCTTTTACTTTGGTAGTGAGTAGTAAAACTAAAGCTAAAGTATTTAAAATTAAATTAAATAATGAAAAATTAAATAGTGCTGATTATTTTTAACTAAAGCACAGAAGAAAATCTATGTTTTTACCTGTGGATATTTGCTTATATCATTAGGTCTTAAATAGTGAATAATTATTGAATATCTTATAGTGAAAGGAAACCCAGGTTCTGGATTAATGAAACACAAAGTTGGATTTTTATCATAATTGGCTGCATTACCATATCTGGCTAATATTAGTACAGTAAAGGGTGGAGTAGCTGATAGAATACAAAAAACGACAAAATTAAAAAGCTAAAGAATTAGAGGAACCAAAAAAAGACATAATGTAGGAACAGAAAAAAGAAACTAAAGTAAATCCTTTGAAAAAACAAAAAACCATTGTCCAATTATAATATACAAATTCTACCTGACGATTTTTAAATTAAACATTATATAGGTGATTTAATTTTGATGAAATAGTTTAAAAACGAAAAAAATTTCAATGTGTTATAGTTAATTTAGCTCTTTCTGATAATGTTGGTACTCATTGGTTTGATTATCTTAAACTGAATAACATAAAAAATACTTTTGGTAAGTTTAATACCCCAAAAAAATTAATTGATTCTTTGGAAAAAACTATTTTGATGTATTTATTTGTGGTCATACTCGTTTGTTGATTTTAAAAGTATTATCTGATAATCATAAGTGACAATAATGAATGTCAATAAAGTAAAAATAACATATTGAAAATCATAAAGATTTTAAAATAAAAACTAAATCTGTTTAGGTGAATAAGAATCAAAAATTAATGAGCATATATTAGAAAAAATAAAAGTGAAGCATATCTGTAATTAATTTCAGACTGACTTAAGTGAAACATTCCATTACACTTAAATTGTTACTTAAAAAATAGAACATTAGTAGAAGTACCAATTGATGGTTATTAGAAGTCTTACCAAATAAGGTATACAATGAGATTTAAAATATTAATTTAAACAACTTTAATTAAAAAACATGCTAACAATTTCTACTATAATAACTTAATTTATGAAATTGTTGCAGACGATTAACACTAGAAGATACATTAGATGATTTCAAGATTTAGTTGTGCCTTAAATAAATTAAATGGAAAAAAATTACCTGTTATAAGCCATTACTGTATTTTCGTTAGTCACTGGGAAAGAACAAAAATTCCTAAATTCGAGGAGTATAATTTAATACTTAAAACAGGTGTTGCTGTTGGTAAAAATATAAATGAAATTTCCCTTTTACTGATTTAACTGTTTATCGCTTCAATATTTTCTAAGTGATGTTCATAACCAGTATAAAACAAATACCAACTACAAATTAGTAAAAATTGTGAATAAATCATTTGTCTAACAGTCCCAGAATGTTTAAAAGTAGTTTTACTTTGCATAATATAATCTTGTTTAAAGGGATTCATTTCTATTTTGAAGAATGCACTATGAAACTAACATATAAGCGAAAATATAAAAATATTCCGTTTAGTGTCTCGGGACACATCAATTAATATTCTTGTATTTTATTAAAAATTTACTTAAAAATTCAAAGTTTCATCAAATTATTTGCATTGAAATTAAATTGCAACTGAAATATATTTTTAAAACAGTAGTGAGCTCGAAATAAATTTTTTATATAATATTAGTTAATATGGTAAAAGATTTCTTGGAGTTTAACACAACATTAAAATTTTTTTGGCAAAGATGTATGATACACTACCTGATAAACATGATATTCAGTTTTTTTTAAATATTCAGTTCTTTCACATTAAACTAAAAGATAAAGGAAGAAAAAATAGTAACATTTATGATCTAGAAGTCACTAATATGTTTCATGTCATTAAAGCTTAATAGTAGTTTCAGTGTAAATGAACTTCATGATTGTTGTAAATTAAAAAATTTCAAGATGTATTATAAATTATATAAACATAATTTAGCTATACTTAAATACTTAACTGCTTACTAAGGCACAAAGTAAATGAAAGGAGAAATGTCATATGATTACTTTATCCTAAATTTCGAAATGATTATGAAGTTTGTAAAAGTGATACAGCCCCACAACAAATTAGATGAAACAATAAAACTTCTGCTTTTCTTACAAATATATTTGGAAAACAAAGTGTAATACCCCACATGTCTCTTGTCTAAATTTTGCATGTGTTTGCCCCTGGCAAACAAATTACAGATAAATCGAGAGCAGAAATGTACACAAGAATGGATAATGCCACATTTAAATGTCGCCCTGTCTCCCCTATTTAATCTGCAGTAGTACTGTCGATGATAAATCAGACCTTTTTTTATTCCAAACAAAGACCATAATGAACCGTTAGGAGGTTCAATGATATCAGGCAATTACACAGAACTAACATAAAGCAAAAAGGTGAATTCAGGATCAAATTACTGAAAGTAAAAGCTCTACTGAATCACAATAAATGTGTTATCAGCTTCAGACGAATGCTCAAATAAAAAAAAAAAGATTCATTTACAAATTGCCCTCCTAGCTTGGAATGACAGTGAACTGTGTCGCAATCGGTACAAAACGCCATTTCTTTTTAAACTGGCTGACCAACTGACATCGACACAAAACGTAAAATAAGATCAATCACTACACCCCAAAGTATCGTGGAACCTCAGTGGAAATAGGAATTGAACGTGATCCATCTATTTAACGCTACCCACAACGCAGGCTGAAGTGGGAGTGAACTCACTGTAATACTGCTGCTGTGGATGAAATTTCCGGCGGACGACGGCACGGCCAGGAATCCGGGTTCGGCCTCTCGGAAATTACAGTCCTACAATACTTGGAAAACAGATTTCTGTCCATAACTTCTCAAATTGCGACAGTATTCCCATCAGCAAAGAGCTGCCATGTCTAACGTCCTCTCAGAACGAAAGCCAAAGATGGAAGGCCTCTACTGAGTGTCGAGCAAGGTCGCTCTTAGCCTCTGTTTTCCCCACCAAAACCTTCCTGAGCCAATAACATCCCTAGAAACGCACAAAATACCCAGTTTCGCAATGCCGACCACTTTACGACCTGGAAATCGAACTATTTTCCACGATTCTTCCCTTTCTACGAAGTTTCATGAGGAAACTCTGCCCAAGCCACCTGGAAAGATCCCCAGCTGCAGGCAACAACAAATTTTCATGAATTTTCCTAAGGGACCACTTCAAATTTCCCCACAAAATTTCCCATCGGAGCAAACAGAGACTCCTGCCTTTGTAAATACGAGTCTATAGACCTGGGGCACCCATGCCTGAGGGGCTACCGGCCATTGCTAAGACTTGGCTGAGCGGATTACAGGGCTTCCCAGACCGTTCCATTCATAGCGTCAAGCTGCAGCCTGCAGCAGCTGGCAGAGAACTGTCCCTGGCGCCTCACATACAATGGACTGATGCAAAATCAGATAGTTACAAAATCGGGTAATTCTCCCTGTATTAAATAGCCAGCATGCTGATGCACTTCCACAGACATTTCAAACACCGTTATCGAAACGACAACTAATTATCTGCAAAGCGATTGCGCCGCTGTCAGTCGCTTTTATTGACCTAGTCAAGTTAAATGGACTTATGTAATGAGCAAGACCATTGCCACCTTACAAAAGACATATAGAAGCAGTTAATTGTAATTTTGTTCAAAAAGATTACAAAATATTAATTCAGAAAATAATATAAAGTCAATTGATCCTAATAATTTCTTACACATGTTAGAACCAAAAATTATGAAAGCTGTTAAAGAAAATTTAGAACTTTTTAATAGCCTGAAAAAACAAGTACGTAATGCTGAAGAAAAGTAAATTATAGAATACTAGCATCAAAACCAAAATTAGAGGATTACTACTGAGAAAGGAGAATCTTAAAATGCTTAGGAACAGAAAACAAATATTTTAACAAAAATGGCTACTTCTCAAGCTATGGTTATGGTCAGACAATAAATAAAATTATTCGAATATAGATTGCATTTAATAAATATGTTTCTTTACATGAGTCATCTAGCAGTGAATTACAAAAACGAAAAACAAACCTCTAGAAATGTATAAAATAATGATTGAAAGTGTTTTCTGTGGTCTATAGGTTCCACATTTAATCCAGTAAATGACAGAAAGGTAAATTCCAGATTTGAACCAGTAATTAAAAAGCATTAGTTAAAGAGCATGAAGAAAAAATATCTAACATTTATTTTCTTATTCAAATATATGATATGTGAAAAATTGAGGCTAAATTTGATGTATGTATTAATGTTTATGCTTTCAATGAAAAATAACAAGTATATCCATTAAAAATGACCAATTCTAAGAAAGGAAAATATAATAGTCTATTATATTTTAAAAAGAAAATATTACACGCTACTGCTGGATGAAAAATTTATCTGACCTTATTACAAGTCAAATTAATAAAAATGAGCACCAAAAATTTATTTGTTATTTATGTTTATTACATTTTAATAACAACGAAAGATTAGGGAACTGAAAAAATAATTGTTCAATTCATAAACCAAGAAATGAAAATCAGTAGAAAATGATCAACATTATAATTTAAAAATTATAGAGTTCTTCATTACGTTCCTTCCTTTATTTTTGCATATTTTGGGAGTTAGTATTACAAATGGACAACTGGCAACCCAATCCAGAAAATTCTTCTGTTTTAAAATAAACAACATGTAACAACTGGTTCTTGTTGTTATATTAAATACATTATTCAATATTTTAAAAATTCTGCTTGTTAACAGACGACTGTTTTCTATAAATATTTATAGAATTTATAAAAAAATTAGATGAAGAAATTGTGGAAATGAATTCTGAAAGTAAAGAAATGAAACAATCAACTTCTGAATTCAGTCAACACTTAATAAATCCAAATTTTTTTCTTTATATGGTAAACATTATAGAAGAACTAATTAATAGGTTTATCATTAGGATAATTTGACTGGAAAATATATAAAACAATTATGTAATAATTGTAATTTACACATAAAACATCCTAACTCTAACAATTTATTTATATGATTCATGAGAAAATGGATCTCATTTCTTTGTAAAAGAACTTATTTCCAATACAAAAGATACAATTTTAAAACCAAATAACAAAAATATATAAATTATTGTCAGTAAAAAAGCACAAAATTAGTAAAAGGCATTTATTGCTACACTGAAATTTATGGCTGCTACCTCTGATAACATTTCTTCAAATGTAAGTAAGAAAAAATGAAAAATTTACAAAATATATCAAGAAAACAATTAAAATTAGTTTGGACAAAAATTTAATATAAGAAAGCTTGTTGAATGCCATGAGTAACATCTTAAATCTGATGTTTTATTATTAACTGATGTTTTTGCAACTTTTAGAAAAACCTAAATTAAAAGCATGTGATTTGGGTCCATTTTGGTATTAAAAAATCTTGTTTGTTATTTGGCTCATGTTGAACATGATTGACAAGCAACTGAATTACTACATAGTTATGTTATGTTTTTAATGTTTGAGAAAGGAGTAAGGTGTTGTATATCTCAATGTTGTAAAATGTATGTTAAAGCAAATAACAAATATACGAAATATTATGTTACAAATATAATATCAGTTTTTAATACATTTGGATGTAAGTAATTGATATAGCTAAACTATGAGATAATATTTACCATCTGGTGGATCTGATTGATGTGAACCAATCAATTTAGATTCTAAAAACAATAAATAAAATTTTACACACTTCTAGAATGGGATACATTTTTAAAGCCGATTTACAACACCCAAAAAATTTACATGGTTTATCTAAAGTTTACCTCGTTGCTCCCTGAAATGAAATTGTTCCCGGAACTGAGGAAATATTATTAACTAATTTAGATAAAAATATAAATATTTTCTTCATAATATCAATTTAAATTGCATTAATATTACCGACTGATAATAGCAAAATATATAAGGTTCTAAGATTTAAACAATCTGATTTGTTACTAAGGTATATAGATTTAAATACATAATTGAGGACTAAAGCAAAAAACGATCGATAAAAAGATTTCAGCAAACTGAGGAAAAATTGAGTATTTGGAAGAATGATGGGACAGGACACAAACAGATTGGATATAAAGTTCATGTTCTGCTACATGTGTTAAATTAACAGCCAAAAAATTCAATAAGTAATGAAAATTTAACTGCTATCTATATGAATAAAATTAAAATTTTCTTTAATTAAGCTATTTCTACTGGGATGGCTATACTTATTCTATCGAATTAATTACTGTATCATCTTTAGTACAATGTTATATCACTAAAATGTGGGGAAGACAACTGACTTCATTATCAAGATTCTGATAGTTTTATTTATAATACATAACTGGATGATTTTTATGTAGGTGTGAAGAAAATGATAAACTTTATACTAATGGTTACCCTGAAAATAATATTTATCATATATCACATGTAGATAAGGTGTTAGGATGGATGAATGTACAGGAAATATAATGGAGGAATTTTGTATACTTATGAAATAAGGAAGAGGAAAATGGAAAAGACAAAAATCTGTTATTAAAAAAATTAATTTTACAAGTATATAAAGATTGTTTATTTAACAATAAAAAGAAATAGAACTATGAATTTAGTAAAAAGTGGGAAAAACTAAATTTATTTAGTTAAAGTCAATAAAAAGATTATATCCAAATGAAAATAAAATATTTCTTTTATGAACTGAAGTAGGTAAATATGGGGATTCCTTAAATAATACTTGATAATATTAGTTTTTTTAGAAAATGTATAAAACTATTTTATTTAAGAGGGTGTAATTTTTTTTCTGTAAAACATGTAGAAAATTATTTTACGAAAGACTTATGTAGATGAAAAATACTTAACTCATTTCTAAAACAACGGTGACAAAAGGACCATTCAAATCGATCAAATTATTATTGCCATCAGTTACAATTATTTAAAATTCTTGTTATTTAATATGAATATGAAGAAATGAAGAAAAATGAGGTTTATTAATTACTGGAATGGCAAATAGATCTTCCGGTTTAAAAGTGGCAGTAATACATGTTTCTTAACTGAAACAATCATTATATTTTATAAATATTCTCTCAGCCAAAAATGTATATTAATGAATTCGAATCCCATTATTTTTGGCAAATTGTTAGCAATATTTTTTTCTGTAGTCGTATTAGTTTCATTATTAAAGTCTAACGATGTTCCAGTACTATATTTTATACCCTTATATAATAATACATCACTTCATGTAATAACTGTAATTAAATTTTTATCTTTTTTAGTATGTATACTAGTTTTGTTTGTATGACTTAGTTTATGTAAACTTTTTTAACTCCATGACCTACAGGAACTACTACTGTTTTCATAAAACAATATAAATTAATATTTTTATGTATTATTATAAGTTAAAAAGTGGTATAAAGATCAATCAAAGCAATGTTTTTTAAATATTTTGTGTGGGTACTTGTAACTTTATTTGATAATTGATGAATCATCACTTAATTTAAAGGGTCAACTCATTAATTATTAACAAATCACTACTTCACTAAACAAGATAGTGTAATAAAAAATAGATTGAGAATCACAAATATCAATGCTTTACCCAAAATTAAAAATATATTGAATTCTATTCAGTCGATTACAATAGGAACAAATGGATGTGCAAAAAGAATATGAATGATCGATAAGTATATTTAGGCTCCAGGATGGTTGAACTGTGATAAACTTAACCATTTTTATATTTATTCTGTAAGTTTAGATCAACCAAATTACTCAGAATTTATGAGAATGGGAGCAAATTGGAAGTAAAAACTATGAAAAAGTGGCCACTTTTATTAAAAATGATAATGAATGTGAAGACAATTTGCTTGTTACATTTGTAGATATAATTCCTGAAAAATCAAGATACACTTGAAGAATACTTTTCGAAAGGAAGACATAATAGAATCGATTCTTTTTATTTAGCTGAAACTTTAAAACATAATTTATTTATTTAGCTTATGGCATAACACACTACATTAGTAAGAGCATAAAAGAGAATATGAAACATTAAAATATAGGATACAAACATGATAAAATAATGTAAATTAAACATTCGCATGTAACAATAAATTTATAACTAATACAAAATTACAATAAAGTTCCATAGAGTTCAGATTCCAGAATTTTCGGCAATCACAATTCCACACTTAGATTCTGCAGCCACTCCACAGCTTGTGGTGTTGTCCTCAGGAAGTCATCATCAGTGCCAGTGAATACCCTCAGTGGACGCTCAGTGATGATCTGGTGGATGGTTTGTTCTTTGGCACCACAATATCACCCAGAGTCAGGTCTCAACTTCCATCTGTACAGAGAGGATCCGCATTAGCTCTGACCTGTCCATATTCTCGAATTCTGTTCTGTGTTACCCAAGTTTTCCTTGTGAGGTGAAAGCCTGCTGGATGGTTGGGAGTCTCAAATAAAGTATGCCCTCTTGGATTGGCTCTGTTTCTCCAGTCCATTCGCCATTTTTTCATGTCATTGTACTTCTGGCTCAGACGTTGCTGTGCATTCTTCACAGGAGAATATCTGGATTTGAGTCTTCTAAATACAGTAAGGTCCTGGTGGATTGGCAGAGCTGTATTACTGGAGATCTTTTTAAACTCTCTTATGAGCATGTTGCATAGTCGAATATAGACGGTTTGATGTAACTGAGGACTGGCAGCCAGTAGAGTTGAGTGGTTTTAATAGCTATAGGAATTATTCGCATCATCTGATTTACCACCACATCTACTTTTCCCATGTGTGGACTGTTTAGCCCCACCGATGTGCAGTAGTCCGCTGTTGAGTAGACCAGGCTTAGAGTGGTGGTACGGAGTGTCTCTGCTCCAGCTCCCAAGGTCGTTCCCACTAATTTGTGAAGGATGTCGATATGGGATTTCAGTTTTGTGTCCAGGTTTGATAGGTGTTTTTAAAACAGAGTGTGTGATCCAATATTACACCCAGATATTTTGGATGGGAATTGTAAGGAAGAGCAGTATCATTCAGAAATATCTGTAGCGGTGTTCCAGCCAGCCAGCTTATTAATTAGGTGGCAGCATAAGGGAATCTGTTTTAAGTGCACTTGGGATTAATCGCCATTTAACCAAGTATTCAGCATCATATCATGGGTGAGAGTCTCTTCAAAAGCAGTCATATTAGTATGTTGGGATGCAAGAGTGATGTCATCTGTGTAAATAAATTATCTGTATGCGGTAGCTGGTAGGTCGGCTACATAGAGATTGAACAGAGGAGGTGCAAGTACAGATTCTTGGGGGAGACCATTGCTCAGGAGTTCTGATTTGGTGAAAGAGCCACCCACTGACATTGGCAAGACACTAAAAGAGACATCATCGTTTCACATCTAGTAGCTTTTAGGATCTTATATGTTAGTCCCTCTCTCCAGACAGTATCCAGTTTTCAGGCATTGTTCATGGCCCCTCTCAATGACCGTTGTTAATGCAAGGACCCTATCCTCGCAATTTTGATTACTTCTGAGCCCGGCTTTGGCGATAGGCAGAGATTCCAGTATGATTGGATTTAATATATTGTAAAGGAGACGCTCAAGTAATTTGTATGCTACACTTAAGAGGGTGATGGGTCTATACTGTCCTTGTTTATTGTCCGGCTTTCCTGATATGAGGACGGCCATGATCTTTGCCCTCTTGAATTCTTTTGGAAAATCTCTTCACTGGTATATGTGTGAGCAAAATGTCGTCAATCATCGTTTTGTTTGTGGTCCACAGTTTTTTAGGAACTCAGGGTGCATGTTGTTGAGACCAGGGGCGTTGCTGTTTCTGATGCCTTGTATGGCCTGTAGCGTTTCTGTGACTGTGAATGGTTTTGTCAAGTCTTGTTGTTCACGACTGTTTTTCTGTAATGTGTTTGGTTTTTTCTTTATTTTATGTGAGTGTTCTTTATCGACATGTGATCGAGATGTTTCGATTGTATTGTTGGCAAATTTGGTCTGGTGTAATACTTGGTTTAGTTTGTGGTACATGTTAATTAGCTGTTTCTTCAGAAGGCTCCATGTTATTCTGCTACAGCATCTAAAATCCAGTTTTTCCATGGTGTTCCTCCACTTGAACCTCATAGCTTCATCCAGACTATGCAGGAGTCATTTGTGACTTCAGATCTTCCGTTCTTCTCGTAGTCCTCATGTAGCCATTCGCTAGCTTCACTCCATCATACCCTTAGGAATGTGTTTTTTAGCGGTCTGTAAAAGTATCAGCAAATTTTTGGTAATGCTAAGGATGATGGGGTACAAATCGTATATTAGAGTCCAGGTCTCTAGAAAAGCCAGACCAGTCAGCTTTGGAGAAATTCCTCCAGGGCAGTGGAGACATAAGGATCATGGGGATCTGTATGCCCACCTCAAGAAAGATTGGTCTGTGGTGGCTGTGCAGTAACTGTTTAACAATGTAATGGTCAACAGGTTGGGGTTTGTCTCTGACCCCCATCTGGTTGATTTCATGGTTGCCATGTTTATATGGCTATAAATTAGGTGCATGTTCTGCATCTCAGCTCATTCCGTAATCCTGAGCCCATTTGCGTCGTTTTCCCTGTACTTCCATTCAGTATTGTGGCTATTAAGATCACCTGCAATTAGGGCAGGGTGGCCGACGAGTGCAGGCTGATTTGCTGGACAGGAAACGGCGGAGATTTTGTAGATGTTAGTGATAGTTTAATCTCCCACTTTTATAGCAGCGTTACGGATATTAGCACTGTCAGATGTAGAGAGAAACTTCACATTTACAATATTTGTCTTTGTGTGGGTAGTGGTGCCACAGTTTGGGTGGTATGTTGCGCCAATCAATCTGTACCCAGGGATTTTCCCTCTTCACTAAGGTGTGCTTCAGGTGCAGTGTATGTTTCTTGCATTAAAACAATGTCAATAGCATGGTCTAAAAGAATCTTTGATAAGCATTCACTCTTTGGTCCCCTTATATTTTCTATATTAAACTGTCTTTGTCCTATGGCCTTGGGAAAGGCAGTTCACTTGTTTTGCTTGCATTGTGTCCAGTTATCCTGGAGGTCATAAAAAGTTTGCATTGCCTAGGTTTCTAAGTCCTTAGCCACTTGACAGTGTTATCTTGGGTGTTCCACGTAGAGGCAATTTAGAAATTACACCCCATTAAAAAACAATAAAAGAATTAGTATGATGTAATTTATATTTCCTAATGTAATTAGACAAGACGATACCGATTTGGATCATACAAATCATGAATTTGCTATGTGATTTAAAATTTGATGAATTTAACGAAATGTGTAGTAATTATTGAAATCATGATAAATTTGGATTCATTGCAATGAATATGAGAAGAAAAATTAATGGTGGAAAATATAGAAGTGAGACTAGAATTTTTCTAATGTCATATCCATTTTATTAAAAAATGAGAAATTAGGAATTATTATATTTTTAAAAAACTGAATAATAAAAAAATTATAAATTTCTTTTAAATTACGAAAAATTAAAAGAATTATAATATTTCATGTGTGAGATTTTAAGAGTTTTCTATCATTTTTCATATTTGGCTTATTTTATTTCTCATCTTTATTGCATAATATTTTAGTTAGTGAATTAAATTACCTCATTTTTTAACTAAAAGGTTTTTGGCAGCAGTACATGGAAATTGCCAACACAGCCACAAATTTTATGGCAGTTGACAATTCCCATCTACTAATGTACATATTCACATACAGATAAATGAACATACATCAATGCATCCATTTTTATAATATGCATCGATTATCAGGTTATGTCCTATTGTATACTATTGGACAGAACAAATTTTAACATGCCTTACATGTTTCATCTTTATTTTGTGAAAGACATCATTAGGGGCCTGAAATGGATACATATTTTGTGTATTCACCATTTTTTTTACTTCTAGAAGCTGTGCTTACAGGTGAGTTGTATAATGCAGAATAATAATGGTCACTGACATTTTAGTACATTATTTTAACAGGTAACACTAACATTCAGCCAACTCAGTTGTAGGGTAGGATGGCTGACCCTAGCAAAAAATAGCAACTGCACCATTCGCAGTTCAAGAAAAATCATAACCATTTGTTTAATAAATCTATAAAGCAAAATATGTAAATGAATTTACTTTTTTAGTTAAGAGAAATAGTGGCCAGCTTACTGAAACAGCTAAAACAGTGGGAAAAATTATCACCACATCTCACATGAGGTTCTGTTCTTCTACTTTACACTAAATCAGCCAAATGGACATATCTTTACTTCAAGATAATAATTTTTCCTTGAAAATCATAATGTTAATTGATTTGAAAAATTAATAAAAAAATAATATCAAAATTGAAATTAAGTAACTTGGTAGAAGCATCAGTGAATTAAAAGATTCGGCAAAAGAATGGTTCTAACATGAAATACCAAAATTTGAGGCGAATACAATCACGTATGCATAAATCAGTTTGTTAAATTATATGAAGCTCAGTATGGAGCAACAGTAACTTTGCTGCCAGGGTCCACACTGGCAAAATGCCCCAAGAAACGTAGGGCAGAGCTGCCTGCCAAGGTAAGCTAACAATCGAATCGCCCAGATCGAACACAGAATTACAGAAACCTATAACAAACTAAAATTAAAATTAGATTCACAGTTACTGGCGAAAATAATGCACAAACTAATGTAGAACCATGAAGAAACTCCAAGCAGGAGCTGCATGATAATAAAAGAAGTCAGGCCAATCTTACGAGTACTAGTGGATGGGTTTGACATTTCTCAATACTAAATGTATAAAATATACTACCAAAAACTAAACAAAGGACTTTGGTTCATTTTTACTTCATTAATTAGAACTCAGATTTTTATAACGTGCCAGGCTATCGTGAGTTTAAATAGCCAGTCTAAATGTTACACAAAAAACGCCAGATTATAATTACGACTTGGGAGAAATTTAGAAGGGTGTTACTACTGAGGCAAATAGGTTACAACAAACCGATTCGCAAAATAACGGCCGTTATAGCAAAAGGAACGGTAAAGAGTTGTTTGTTGTTGTTGTTGTGGTCTTCAGTCCTGAGACTGGTTTGATGCAGCTCTCCATGCTACTCTATCCTGTGCAAGCTTCTTCATCTCCCAGTACCTACTGCAACCTACATCCTTCTGAATCTGCTTAGTGTATTCATCTCTTGGTCTCCCCCTACGATTTTTACCCTCCACGCTGCCCTCCAATACTAAATTGGTGATCCCTTGATGCCTCAGAACATGTCCTACCAACCGATCCCTTCTTCTGCTCAAGTTGTGCCACAAATTCCTCTTCTCCCCAATCCTATTCAGTACCTCCTCATTAGTTATGTGATCTACCCATAGGATATTTAAATCTCAATTATGCTTACAGTTTAAGTGGTAATGCATTCGAACCCATGAAGAAATGATGTAACAAGTGCACAGAGATGTTAATAACTATGATTACTCAAGGCAGTTTACTCAGTTAGCCATACTCGAAGCACCAAATACAATTTCATGTAATTGGAAATTATTGAGGACAACTCACTCATCTGCTAGCTTCTCAGGACGGAGGCTGCTGGAGACAAACAGCGGACACCCCTCAGTGCCCAAAGTGTAGTTTGCATTCAACTCCCACTGCCTAGTTGAAACACGCTACTGCCAACAGCTCTCCAAAACCTAGACCACACCACTGCCTCACCGCGCGGTTCCCTGTCAGCCCCTGCTGTACGGAACACTGTCCCCGACAGCCCCGACAGCCGAGCAGCACTCCAGCAAAACGACCGCATGACAGCGCAATTAGGTCTAACCGAACCTCACGACTCAGTCAAAGTTTCCCCATGTTGCTCTGAATATGTAAATGCTTTGCTAATTTTAAATATCGCCATCAGTCTGTCGATATTTCAGCTAGCGCAGCAGACCACACGCTTTGTTTTGAAAGTTATAACCCACTATTAAGTGTTGCTGACAACACTCGAATGTGTGTACGGTACCCATGGTCTGTGTATTTGTCCGTGCGTGTGTATGTGTGTTTGTGTGTGTGTGTGTGTGTGTGTGTGTGTGTGTGTGTGTGTGTGTTAGAGAGAGAGAGAGAGAGAGAGAGAGAGAGAGAGAGGGAGAGAGAAACTCTCAAGACCAGGAAATTTACTTACACCACTATGTCCGCCAACAATAGGAACTCTACATCAACCATTACCTTGAGGAAACGTATGATTAACATCCAAACTAAAGTCACATTACAACCACAAAAACAGATGGACCATCAAGTATATCATGAGCAGCAACAGATTTAAGAGGTATTTTATTCTTCTTATCACCAGATGTTGTAGCCAACTCAATATTGTCTATTTATTTATGCACTCTATGTCTTGAAGGACGACGATATCTTCTCCATAGAAACATGAAGCTAGTGTAACTACACAGCTAGATGAAGTTTAAATATTCTGCTACATTTGTATGCCGCGTGGTCTGAAGCGCCTTGCCACGGTCGAAGGTTGGATTCCTCCCTCGGGCACGGGTGTGTGTGTTGTCCTTAGTGTAAGTTAGTTTTTGTTAGATTAAGTAGTGTGAAAGCCTAGGGATCGATGATCTTCATCATTTTGGTCCCATAAGAACTTACCACAAATTTCCAAATTTTACGTCTGTATGAAAATTCGCTAGGCGAAAGCTGAATATTGTAGGAACAAGTTTCACGTTAATTGGAAACCTGCGTTCACGCTTCATTGGTTACCTTTTCTCCGTTACCCTAACCTACAGCTGTATCGTCGAGCTGCAGCGGTAAGAATGCGCCAAGAGCTGCTGATTCTCCGCCGTTGTAGATCGGCTGGTCAGTGATCCAATGTGTGTGGTGTCCTTAGGTTAGTTAGGTTTAAGTAGTTCTAAGTTCTAGGGGACTGATGACCTCAAATGTCCCATAGTGCTCAGAGCCATTTGAACCATTTTCAGTGATCCAACCGTACATACAAAATGAAGGTATAATACGTGAAGCAAAATAGTTGACGCAAAAAAATGAACACACTTGCAACCCTCCACTGCGACGATAACGCGAACTACAAACAGAAATTTAACTTCCAGTTTAAAATGAAGTCTTAACAGTTTGTTTTATACCTTCTTCTCTTCCCTGGTTTTACCTGCTCTGGCTCCATATGGGTAGCATTGTGTACAGCCGGACGACTTCTGTGGCGTAGTGGTACTAAATCATATACACGAAATTCACTCGTCAAGCATTCTGTCTCCAAGTGAAAATACGTATGGTAGTTGTTGAGATTAGCCTTCACATACAGACAGATAAAATCGGCAGGGAACTTTAATATATAATATCAGGCCACTGAAGATCCCTTTAAAAATATGTCGGAAAGCGTGTGGCATGATAAAACAGAATTTTACGTAAAAGTTTTCTGAATATGGTACCAAGTCATACTGTAAAAAACTGTACTGGAGAAACTAATGTTTCAGCTACAACTACTGTGGCCTTCTTCTATATCTCAATTATACAGAGTAGACAGAAACAGTGTGCTGGGAAACGAGTGTTAAGAGCGAGAAATGGGTACGTTTCGCCATTTCCGACATAATTAGTACTGAAATTAAGCCATCAGGCGACTGCGCGTGCAAATTCAAGCGGTCCGCCAGAGATGGTGTCGTGAAAACGTGTCCTTCGTTTGGTTTCCTAACTTCGAACTAGAGAGCGATACAAAAATTGGACATGAGACCGTAGTAAGGATCGAGACCAAACCAAAGGTTGAGTATTTTCCTGCAGTATCATCTACGTTATGAGATCAAGTGACTCTAACTGTATCTGACAGGTTGGTTGAATTTGCACGCAAGGGCCTTATTGGCTGATTTCAGTGCTAATTAACTCGGAAACGGCGCAACGCATCGAATCTTATTCTTAACAGTTACAAGGGTTGGAACTTTAATAGTGGCAACTATTTATTTACAGCTCGTACAAAATAGATACGTGTTTCAAAGTTTTACTAATCTTCAAAGTAGTCACCAACATTGCGTACATCCCGTTGCCAGCGATGTGGAAGTCGTAGGATACTCTTAAGAGTGCCAGTTGTGTTAACAGATCGAGCGGCGCGGTCTATTGCCCGACGCATTTGCAGCAGTTCTGAAGCGAATGCCGTGAAGTTTTTCCTTCAGTTTACAACTCGAACTCATGAGGGCTTAAGTCAGGGGTGTGCAGTAGATGGTATACCACTTAGCAGCCCCATCAATCAAATAAATCAGTAACAGATTGCACTGTACGTGCTTGAGCATTTTCCTGCAAAATGATGGTCAGGTCCTGCAGAAAGTGTGATCACTTCTGTCTCTAAACTGGTCGTAGGTTTGTGTTCCAGAGTGACACTTTCTGCAGGACCTGACCATCATTTTGCAGGACAATGCTCGAGCATGTACAGTAAAAGATGTTACTGATGTGTTTGACTGATGGGGCTGCTAAGTGCTATACCACCTGCTGCACCCCCCTGACTTAAGCCCTCATAAATTCAACTCGATTTCTAAACTGAAGGAAACACTTCACGGCATTCGCTTCAGAGCTGCTACAAATTCGTCAGGCAATAGACCGCACCGCTTGAACTGTCAACACAACTGGCACTGCTGAGAGTATCCTGCGACTGCCACATCACTGATAGCGGATTATACACAACGGTGGTGACTACTTTGAAAGTCAGTAACACTTTGAAATACGTATCTATTTTGTACGAGCTGTAAATAAATAGCTGCCACTATTGAGGTTCCAACCTTCGTATTTATCATCACAACCTCTTCTGCAACACCCTTAATTTTTAAGACTATTTCTGCCCACCCTGAATACCATTCGTCCATTTTTTTTAGTGTGAATCAAGTACATTCTGTCACTTATATACTATAATTGATGCGGATGTACAGAGCTGCACCATACCCTCATTCCGAAGCATCATAAAATACGTAAATCTGCACGTCGCGATCTTTGGTAGTTGATATCCATCATGGGATACTAACGTAAGACAATGGCTGTAAATCAGACACCCAGCTATTCCACTGTGTAGCTAGATTGTTGGGTAGCAGTCCATGCCAGTCAGTTACCAGACATTAGGTTTCCTGGAATAAGCCTAGTGGATCATAAAATTTAACTACACTCTGTAATAGTTTCATTCCGGTAGCAGGTGCATCAGATAATTTTTCTGTGATATCATCCGTGTTACTGTAGAAGCTGTCCATTGCTGTGTTCCAGTATTCGCCTAAAACTAGAGTAGATGCAGTTATCTCTCGTCCTTCGGTTCTCCATATGTCCTGTAACTGATCTGAAGTAATGGCCCATTTCGTTAACTGAAAGTTCAATAGTTTGATAGGGGCCGTTAATTCGTAATACATAGAGATAGCTTCATTGTCGTCATCTGCACCAAACGCGAAGTTATCCATGAAAACATTATTGGCTAGTATTTGTGCGGCGACGGGAAATGCGTTCTCATGTCTAGAAGCGTATTCTTTCAGCATTGCCGAAAGCAGGAATGGACTGCATGTCAGGCCGTATGGAAGTCTACTGAAATGAGAACTCGTTACTTGCTTCGTCGTATGGTAGTTTCCGTGGCCATCTTGAAAAATTTTGTGCCACAGAAATCTTGTCAAGTACCTGTCGCTTTTGTGCAAGACAAGTTGCTTTCGTAATATAGCTAATTACAGCCACTGAGTGTATTCTGAACCGTATCAGAACAGAAAGTATTTCTGGCAGAAGATTTGGTTTCGCTTCTAAGGTCTTGTTGAGAAACGGTGCCCTGATTTCGCGAGAAGACGCATTGAAAACGATCCGCCACTATTTTACCAAGTTTTTCTTAAGTGCATGATAAGGAAGGTAGAATGTGGTGTTACTTGGGACTTCAGGAGGAGCGAGTTCTACTTGGTTCTCTGTACTCCAACATAAGACGGCGATAAGTGTCCCTTAAGGAATCGTCTTTCATGTAAACTTGGAGACCTACTTTCTGCGTTCATTCGGTTTGTAGAATATAAAATAATATCTATTTCCTAAGAAGACGAATGATTCTTTGATGATCCTGCTCAAGATCAGATTCCTCAAATTTTTGAAGGAGGACAGAATCTTTATTAGTCTTTACCGCATCATGATGTGCAGTTATGCGAATAGTATCTAAATCCCAGAACCGTCTCAATTGTCCATCTATAGGCATTTGAATGTGAATTACAAACGTAACGACATCTAGTTCGCAGAGACGGCAAATCTGCAGCCATTGGCGATCCAAATGAATGTGGCAAACAGAACAATGGATTTATAAATATGGATCGGTAAATCATTGGAGACAATCCATTCTTATGTCGTGAATCGCAGTAGTAAGCAGCGATTTGTGGTCGTACCATAACTCTTTACTTAACAGTCACTTGACATACATACACTCCTGGAAATTGATATAAGAACACCGTGAATTCATTGTCCCAGGAAGGGGAAACTTTATTGACACATTCCTGGGGTCAGATACATCACATGATCACACTGACAGAACCACAGGCACATAGACACAGGCAACAGAGCATGCACAATGTCGGCACTAGTACAGTGTATATCCACCTTTCGCAGCAATGCAGGCTGCTATTCTCCCATGGAGACGATCGTAGAGATGCTGGATGTAGTCCTGTGGAACGGCTTGCCGTGCCATTTCCACCTGGCGCCTCAGTTGGACCAGCGTTCGTGCTGGACGTGCAGACCGCGTGAGACGACGCTTCATCCAGTCCCAAACATGCTCAATTGGGGACAGATCCGGAGATCTTGCTGGCCAGGGTAGTTGACTTACACCTTCTAGAGCACTTTGGGTGGCACGGGATGCATGCGGACGTGCATTGTCCTGTTGGAACAGCAAGTTCCATTGCCGGTCTAGGAATGGTAGAACGATGGGTTCGATGACGGTTTGGATGTACCGTGCACTAATCAGTGTCCCCTCGACGATCACCAGTGGTGTACGGCCAGTGTAGGAGATCGCTCCCCACACCATGATGCCGGGTGTTGGCCCTGTGTGCCTCGGTCATATGCAGTCCTGATTGTGGCGCTCACCTGCACGGCGCCAAACACGCATACGACCATCATTGGCACCAAGGCAGAAGCGACTCTCATCGCTGAAGACGACACGTCTCCATTCGTCCCTCCATTCACGCCTGTCGCGACACCACTGGAGGCGGGCTGCACGATGTTGGGGCGTGAGCGGAAGACGGCCTAACGGTGTGAGGGACCGTAGCCCAGCTTCATGGAGACGGTTGCGAATGGTCCTCGCCGATACCCCAGGAGCAACAGTGTCCCTAATTTGCTGGGAAGTGGCGGTGCGGTCCCCTACGGCACTGCGTAGGATCCTACGGTCTTGGCGTGCATCCGTGCGTCGCTGCGGTCCGGTCCCAGGTCGACGGGCACGTGCACCTTCCGCCGACCACTGGCGACAACATCGATGTACTGTGGAGACCTCACGCCCCACGTGTTGAGCAATTCGGCGGTACGTCCACCCGGCCTCCCGCATGCCCACTATATGCCCTCGCTCAAAGTCCGTCAACTGCACATACGGTTCACGTCCACGCTGTCGCGGCATGCTACCAGTATTAAAGACTGCGATGGAGCTCCGTATGCCACGGCAAACTGGCTGACACTGACGGCGGCGGTGCACAAATGCTGCGCAGCTAGCGCCATTCGACGGCCAACACCGCGGTTCCTGGTGTGTCCGCTGTGCCGTGCGTGTGATCATTGCTTGTACAGCCCTCTCGCAGTGTCCGGAGCAAGTATGGTGGGTCTGACACACCGGTGTCAATGTGTTCTTTTTTCTATTTCCAGGAGTGTATAATAAAGAGTTTCCAACATGCTATGTATTACAAAGAGTATTATTAATCAGAGAAATAAATGTCCCGACGGCTTCAATTCCCAACAACTACGGAAGACGACAGAATGCATCTAGCAAATCCCACCAATGAGGATATGTAACAAGTTGTTCAAGAAGTCCCAAGAAATAAATCTCCTGGAATGCATGGGCTCGCTGTGGAGTTTTATTTTCTAGATTGTCATTTATCTGAGAGAAACTAACAACAATGTTCAACGTGTTTCTAAACTGAGATAAGCTGAGAAAAGGATGTGGGCTACAATGATCGTATGGCAGCGAAACGTTTTAGATTTTATAATGCGTTAATGTGGAACCGATTTATGCCTGAAAAAATTAGTTCCAATTTCGGCCGCCATGTGCAGATCTGGTGTCGTGAATGCGAGAAAGACTTATACAAGTGTTTGCGTATGTAATGGATTAGGAATGGGACACGGGAAGGAAAGGTCAAACAAGTGAGACAGGCATAATGTTGATTTTATTACTGACTGCTGCTTACACAGTTCGTTCAATATGGGCACCGGAGAAGTCGACGAGGTGCTGCATCTGTAAAACGACGTGATCAACAGTTCCTAGCAGCAGTTCGGCTAGAATCTGGGCAACGTGCTCCTGTATACTGGCTCTCAGATCAGGTGGAGGCCAAACTTATTCCTGGCAAACGCGTTCATTTAGATATCCCCAGAGGAAAAGTCACATTGATTGAGATCACGTGTTCGTGCAGGCTATGCACCTGGAAAAACCGCTGAAGATAATGAGCTCGAGGGAGGTTGCATTATGCATATCTTTCATTCGGCGAGAGATATGAGGTGCTGCCCCACCCTGCATGAAAACAGTGGTTTCCACACAGCTGCGCTTTTCCAAAGCAAGAATCACAAGCTGTACAAGGCGGACTCGACGCAGACGTCACGGTACACGTGACAGGCCCCCTCGGTGTATTCTCTTCAAAGAATAACTAACCGAGAATAAAGTTGCTTCGAATCCATACCACACAGTCACATACGGCGAGTGCAATAGCTCTTCGTGCACAGCACCCGGTTTGCCAGAACCCCAGTTCTGTGTATTCAGTACATCCTGTAGTGCAAGCGATGCCTCGTAACTCCATAGAATACAGCCCGGCCACTTGCCATCAACTTTGGTCCGTACCAGAAATCGAAGGACGAATTAAATTTGCTGTGGGTCATAGTGCTTCGGCTGTTGCCCCGTCTGGATCTTATACGGGTACCAGAGTAATATAGAAAGCGAAACATTCCGTTCTGTTGACCATGAGATTAACAATTCTCGTGACACTGCACGAGCCCTAGCGCTGCTTGGGGCACGTGCTGCGTGATCAATTACAGCAACACCAAAGCCCTCATTATTTAACTTCCTCAGGGATAGGGACGCCTTCCTCCTCCAAGTGCCACACCAATCTAACTTATATCGTAGAAATTTTAGTGTCATCTTCTTTCAACAATTTCATGACATCGGGCCACTCCTCAGACTTTTCAGTCCGCGATACTCTCTTAATATAGCACTGTAACTGCTGCCAAGAACGTACGGTCTGCCTTATCCATAGATATACTGTTGTCAGGTTATAGCCTGTCAAATTATAGCGTGAATATCATACCATCATACAATCTATGTACGGTGCTAGATATGTACTTGGTGGTCACAACTGGAACTAATTTGGTTTCCAGCGCAAATCTGTTCCGGATTAACCCATTAACATATCTACCACGTTTCGCTGCCATACCATAATTACAGTCCATACTGGACCTCAGTGGGCAGCTGCACGTTAATTATAAGTATCCGGTAGATCGGGCGGGAGAACTCGGTGACTTCGAACGTGGGCTAGGCACTGTGCATCACCGTAGCTAGAAATCCATCCGAGCCATTTCAACGCTTTTACTGCTGCCCAAGTCGACTTTTGGTAATGTGACCGTCAGGCAGAAACGAGAGGGGACAACATCAACTAATCTTACACCAAGCTGACCCCGTGTAGTGACTGACAGGGAGCGACGAGTATTGCGGATGAAATCGGAAGAAGGAATCAGTCATGCGGTCAGTCATGCAATCCAGCTAGCACTATAACAGTTCGTAAGAAGTTAAAAAACTCAGTGGTCAAACAGCTCTTCATAAGCCACTCGTTTCTGTAGTCAGTGCTAAGTGATGCCTGAGGTGGTGTAAAGAGCGGCGCCTCTCGTCAGTGCATAACTTGAAATGAGTTATTTGGAGTGATGAGTCACGCTATACCGTATTGAAAGCCGATGAAAGGGTTTGGGTTTGCATAACGAGTGGAGAACGTTACTGTCATCAGGTGAGAGCCAACATTGAAGTCAGCAAAGGTGGTGACACTATATGGGATCGATTTTTTTTCTTAGGGTGGCATCCCCTTATTGCTGATAAAATGCTAAATGCTGAAGCTTAACATACTTTAATGTTACTGCATACAGTAGCGCAACTGTTCGAAGACATTGGCTGTACCAGCATGGCAGAGCACACTGTCATAAAGCAACATCTATGAGGCAACGCTTTGTGGAAAATAACACTGGTTTGGGCTGGCCTGCGTAGAGTCCCGAACTGAACCTTATGAACATGTCTGGGAGGAATTGGAACGTCTGCTTCGCTGAAGATCCCAGACCCCAAAATCATTACTTTCTCTGGTTTCAACTCTTGACGAAGTCTGGGCTGCCATTCATCCACAGACAGTCAGAAACACCACATAAGGTGTGCCGAGTAGAGTTCAAACCGTCATACAGACGACGGATGGACACACCACATATTAATCTCCACGAACAGGTGTCTTGATAGTTTCTCTCAGACAGTAGTATTTCACGCTATATCCTCTCAGACAGTCTTATTTCACTCTTAATCCCTGATGACACTGATTTTACGGCATTAGCCCTTAATATGAATAGTGTCTCGCTGTCTATCGTTTTATCTCCCATTGTGGCAGACATCCTCACGTTCTAAAAGGATGTAGTTAATTAAATTTCAAAAGTGAAAATCTTGAGATTGTCGAAACTACCAAACCGTTGGGAGTTGCGTAGCAAACCGTTACCCTGCATGTTACACGACACTTATCGGGACAGACAGTATATAATATAAAGACCCTTTGCTGGACCTGCTTCGTTGATATCTTTAACTTAATAAATTGAATGAAATAGCCAATGAAGCTTAAGGAAACTCTGTTGAACTGACAACGCTCCATTTCAAACTCAAACACGAATTTTATTCACTTTTAGAAAGCTTTATAAACGTAAAAATCGCTAATAGTTTCGTAGGTACATTTAAGGTAAACTTACTCAATAAAAGGACACTAACCGACAGCCCAAACTTTAGCAAATCGGACAAGGCCCTTAGCCACACTCATCAAGACTAATGTCTCACAATTCTACGCGGCATAACTATAGCGATCGCTCCAGGCGTCCTCGCTGCTGATTGGTACATCTGGTTAATAAATATTTTTGATGTCAGTTTTACAACTAAATCATTGGTATGAAGCAAACCAGGTTTACCACACACTCTCGTACCTTCATAAGAAAGTACCGCTCATAATATCATAAATGGGACCGAGGACTGGATCAGCAAAAGTCTTGACACAAAAGCTACTATCTATCCATGAGTCTTCTGATCAGTGTAATCTCGCTTCCTAGTTAAATAACATATATTATTTACAAACCAGATGAAACGTACCACCGCACGAATTTACTACATCCTCACAAAAATTCCACATAAAATTAAGTACGGAACTATTAAGGATAGTATTAGATAAACGTTTGGCAAGATATACGTAACTAAAGGTTGACTCACGTCAGAGCGGATGCACGCGAAGTAGTACATCTACATGTATGTCCATTCGCTACAAAATGGTTCAAATGGCTCTGAGCACTATGGGACTTAACAGCTATGGTCATCAGTCCCCTAGAACTTAGAACTACTTAAACCTAACTAACCTAAGGACATCACACAATACCCAGCCATCACGAGGCAGAGAAAATCCCTGACCCCGCCGGGAATCGAACCCGGGAACCCGGGCGTGGGAAGCGAGAACGCTACCGCACGACCACGAGATGCGGGCATTCGCTACAGAGCACTATGAAGTACATGGCAGAGTGTAGTTCTGCACCTTAGATATGGAGTTCATGTTGTGTGTGCACTGTAAGTGATCTAATATTGGCTTTCTAATTCCTAAGTGAGCGATACATGAGGTACTGTAGTATAGTCCTAGATTCGTCACTTAATATTGCTTCTTGAAGATTTGTAAGCACGTTTTTGGAAAGTAGTTGGTGACTATGTCCAAACGTTTGCCAGTTCAGATTTTTCAGAATTTCAAGAGTCAAACCTGTGACCATTCGAACTGCCCGCATTTGCATACATTCAGTGTTCAACGTTAGTCGTATTTAGTAAACGTAACGCTTGCCATTGGAGAACGACATCAAACAATGCAGCAGTCCTTACTCACATAGCTTGGTGAGCTGTCTTGTTAGCACTTTTTTTATACAATGATCATGGCCAAGTATGGGAGTGTAAAAATAAAAAAAAAATTTGCACCCCTGAAAAAGAACCGCCGAACATATACCGAACTTAACGACATATTACACCGCGTCAGAATTACAGCAGTCATGGACTGTGCGGCTGATCCCGGCGGAGGTTCGAGTCCTCCCTCGGGCATGGGTGTGTGTGTTTGTCCTTAGGATAATTTAGCTTAAGTAGTGTGTAAGCTTAGGGACTGATGACCTTAGCAGTTAAGTCCCATAAGATTTCACACACATCTGAAGATTTTTTCAGAATTACATCTGAGCCGATGGACAATAAGTGTTAAATTGTTTAACTTCTTAAGGCTTAGCACCTCGACCAAACGGCGCTTGAGTTCACACTTAACCTCGAAGATAAACATCAGTAGTTCGCTTAGCAGTAGAAAGTTACAGAAAACGTTTCAAAAAGTTTATGAACTTGATTCCATTATACTGCAACTTTGTTTCTGCTAAGCCAAATAGTTACTGCAATTCGTCTATAATTAATTAATTAATTAATGCCATCACTTTTGACTCTGTATTACAAGTACTATCTACTAAAGTGCGCGTCATATATCTTGGCGGCCGAGTTTAGGTTCGTTCTGCGCATCTGACGTCAAAACATACAGTCAGCCAATGAACAGAGAACGACGTTGCCAGATCTCGACTGTAGTACAGAGCACCGACGAGAGTCTTCAGTTTTAGAAACGTTCAGTCATAAATAAAGTAATAGAACAAAAGCAATGTCTTGATAGCAGACTTTGTTTTTTGAAAGTTTGGAAAAACCATTCTTTATGCCAATTGCTTCATTTTCTATTAATTAATTAAACCAAACAAGCAATAAGACTCTTAATTCAGGCGATAGCAAGGAAAGGTGTTTGTATCAATTTCACGAACCGCATTTTCGCAATAAAGAACAGCGGTAATTGTTTATTTCCTATTGTACTTCGACGAAGTGCGAGTAATTCATAGGCATACCAACAGTGTCTGTCAGAACTTTGCGTTACGTCTTAGAGTCCTTATGGAGGGATATGGTAGGACGAGCTGCGTTAGCGTAATGGATAAGGCGTTGGATTGAAAGGCGAAAGGTAACGAGTTCTAACCTTGTGTAATGCTAAATATTTTTTTTATTTTAAAATAATATCGAAGTGTCTTACTTCACGAATTTTATTCGTTTGAATGCAGTTTTTGAAATTTCTAGTGCTTTGTCTCTTCATTAACCCTTTCGCTGCTGCAGTCACATGCTCCCCGCATTCCGCGCTGTGCGCGATTTTGTCATCACTGCACTGCTCGCTTGTGCAGACACATGGTGTTTCCACTGCTTTGACACACTTATCATTCGATTTCACAAAAACTATTTGGCCCAAAAATTAGATTTTTACACATCTTCTTGACTGATACCTTCCCCCCATAAATTACTTAATTTTGTTTCGATGTTCAACCCAGTTATTGTGCAGCATTAAATGTAGTAAACCATTGCACGAAATTTTGAAGAGTTTGCAGAGGTAAAAGTCCATAGCGTATACTTTCCGTATGGTCGATTTTAGTTGCCACAATGTTGAGAATGAAATGTGGACAAGGTACCTAAATTTCATATAAAATTTACTGTATAACAATATCTCATTTAATTTTGGTACCACATAGGGATCTTATGTAATATTGAGAAATATTCCGTCTTTCGCGACTGTAATAAAAGTTTTATTCACACCGGGCGCGTTTGGCTTTATTTTAAAGCACTTCAGTCAGTCAAAGAAAGTGGGGGGAAGGTATCAGTCAAGAAGATGTGTACAAATCTAATTTTTGGGCCAAATAGTTGTTGTGGAATCGAATGATAAGTGTGTCAAAGCAGTCGGAAACACCATGTGTCAGCACAGGCGATCAGTGCAGTGACAAAATCGCACACAGCGTGGAATGCGGGGAGCACGTCTCTGTAGCAGCGAAAGGTTTAATGCGGCCGTGGTGGCTTTACTTCATAAACTGCGCGCTCCCCCCTAAACGTAAGCTTGCGAACTATACTGTACTATGGCGCTGTTTCTCTTGGCGCGTGCATCGTGTGCAACTGGCAACGCAGCAATCTCCCGCGTCTGGGCGGGCATGCGCGAGCCGCCAAGATAAAAGAATTCAACTATAACGTTTATTCCCTGAAATGTCAATTTGTGTGCTTTGTTTTTGCACAACGGTTTTATTTTTTGTATAACCTAATGTGACTAAAAACTAAACTCCATCCGAACAAGCCATGGAAGGCCGAGCGGTACCGACCGGCCGCCGTGTCATCCTCTACCCACAGGCGTCACTGGATGCGGAGATAGAGGGAGGATGTGTTCAGCACATCGCTCTCCCGACTGTATGTCAGTTTACGAGACCGGAGCTTCTACTTCTCAATCAAGTAGCTCCTGAATTTGCCTCACAAGGGCTGAGTGCACCCCGCTTGCCAATAGCGCTCGGCAGACATGGTCACCCATCCAAGTGCTACCCCAGCCCGACAGCGTTTAACTTCGGTAATCTGACGGGAACCTGTGTCACCGCTGTGGCAAGGATGTTGACAACCTAATGTCACTGCAAAAGAAAATATCAGTGTCTGCAGCATGTAATATTTACTCTTGAGCATTGAATCTGTGTTAAAATGTTAGATAATCTGTCTTCTATCCTTAAAGGGGCTTGCCAATAATTTGCTCGGTTTTACCAGTAATATGGTGACGAGCCATGGTACAGTGCGTGGCAACATACGTGGCGATCTTTTGTGAGAAGGTGATTCAGTTCAAAAAGAAACCTACAATAAGTAGTACAGTCTATTTTTCGACACGAACTGTTCATATTCAAAACTCGTACTGATTGATTAACGATGTTAGATGTTTTTGTAAAACATTGTCATCATCTCTGTACATGTTTCAGTATTTTACATGTAAACTCGCATCTTCGTTGCACCCTCGAAATTCTGTCTCAAATGTTAATTTTCTCTATACTTTGCACGCATTCTCACGTCATCTGCCCTCCCTCGGTTTGCTGCGACTATCCGACTCACAGTGAGTTCAGGTCTCTTCCGCAGGATGCGTCAGCAAATCATAATAACGTCATTACCGGAAACCATACCAAAAGACTCAGAATATGTACCTGCACAACCTCTGAGATACTGTCAGTAGAGTTCTAGTTCACCCTATATATAGGGTGAACATTAATAAAATTGACAAACTGTAGGGATCGATTACTGACTGCAAATGGAGGGAAAAAGATCCTATAAACTTGTGACCGGAAATAGACGGTGTGCATGCAACGTCTACAAATCGTCCCAGAACAGAGCACAGAGCTGCATTGCATGCATAGATGTCCAAACTGTCCTTCATGGGATGAAATGCACGCGTTCACACGTCGAACTATAGATTTCTGATGACCAAAAATCCTATAATAGTGATGGTCTGGCGCAAAATTCCTTCCCGTAGAGCGAAATTCGCTGCTGATAATCCTTGCATTCGTTGCAAAAGTTAGGGATAGCAGCGTTTGTCGTGCTAGGTACACATAATTGTACTTTGGCTTACACCACGTTTGCAGGCACTTGCCTGCCTGGAGCTTGTGATATAGTTTGTCTTAGTATCCTGTAGAATCCAGTCCTCCAAATCTGGTGTACGCACAGTCCGACGCCTCCCTGCATCTTGGTCTGTCTGAAAGAAACCATGATCAAACGCCCACGTGTGGTTAGTGTCTGTAAGAGTACTTGTTTTGGTATGGGCGTGCTGCCTCTAGAACGTTTCCATCTGCTTGGCCGTACACAAACACCGTCTCGGCTTGTTGCCGATATCAATACCATACCATTCTGGTACTAACAGTACTCTGCGTCAATCACACAGCCGGCAACACACAAGGAACCCACGGCACGTGGTCAGAGGAACTTTCATTCGTCTGCGGTATCTACCGTGGCAACGATGCATTTCCGTACACATGTCCATAGGACCTCTTTCCTCCATTTCCAGTCAAGAATCCGTCCCTGCAGTTTGTTGGGTATGTTAATGTTCACCCTTCATATGTCGAAATGTCTCTATAAAATCATTTCTTAATACGTCTGACGAATTTTATCTTGTTCCCGTCCGATTTTCTGCATCGCTTGTCCGCGGAGTGCTTCGTCAAACTCCCCCACACGAACAGTGAACAGTGATCTCCATATAAATTCAATAACCTAGCGTTTAAATGTAAGCAACTAGTGCTCTACATCAAAATTTTTATGTACTATGTAATTCAGTTACTTAGCCTGTGTATCCCTTGTAATCCACGTTCATATTTATGCAATGCGATCCTATGTTACCTCGTTTCCTCCTTTACCTTGCCTTTTGTGTGGAAGAACGAGGGACTATATATGTGTCTTTTCGGGTTTACGTGGCATATAGCATAATAGCGGCTTTTCGTCTGCTGCGGTACAGGGTAACCAACAAAGTGTTCCTTTTCGTAGGATAAGAGGTCTAGTCCCACTGTTCGTGTCTTACCTATTTGATTTGTTGGTGGCTGCAACGACACCTCTGGTCTTTTCCGTTTTACTTGGGTGGTTCTCTGGCTGCTGCTGCTCGGGAGGCACTCTGCTGCTGGCTATTGGTGAGTTTGGTTCGTAGTCTTTAAGCGTAATCTTGCTATCATGAAGGTGTTGTGAATGTGTGAGTTCTTCACCCTGAATGAAACGCCTTACCTCCTTTTCCAGGGTGTGTTGAGTTAAAAGCTTAATGCTTCATTAATACTAGAGACTGTTCAGAGTTTCGTTTCACTCAGTGTTCTGGGTTTGCTCTATTCCTTCGCAACATGTTCTCCACCGCGTAATAATTAGGTCAAGTTATGGTGTTGCGTTAGTGTGATAATAAATGTGTGTTCGCGTGTGAGTGTCTCTTTCCGCTCAAATTTATGGGTCACTTCCCTCCTCGGATTAATGTGTACTTAGATATACCGATATCCACGTGTATTTAGCTACACCTATTTCCACGTTTTCTTCGCTCAGGGACCTTCAGCTATGGTTTCTGAATTTCAGCTAGCGATCGTAGTGAGATTAAATGATCAGCGTGTAGCGTATTATTTGAGCACCAGTATTTTTGTAGTTTTGAGAGACGACGTGTTGCATGAACCAGTGGTACCTTGAGTTTCCCTGGTCTCGTTGGTTCTGGTCGCCGTTCTTCATGGTTTATTCTTACCAATGTGGTTGCGTACTCTATATTCAGTGAGTTAGTGATTTTTGTCTCTTTCACCAACGTGTTGCTCGATGAGTGATGTATCCATTCACCTGTTCTTTCCTTTCCCTCATAAATACTGTGAGCGCGAATTCCCGTATATTATAACAGAAAAGTTTTTTCAGTCGGGGTTAAGGTCTTTACAGTAACTGCATGCTTATGTTGGTGGTTGATTTATCTCCGAACTTTGTATACTTGTGTGAATCCTATCTGCTTTCACCTCCCATAGGATCAATTAAAATGTATGAAATTGTTTAGTGAGCAGGCATCAGCCAGCTGTAGAGATAGGATGTTCCATATTCTTTCTCATATGTGAATTCAAGAACAAATGTTTTACAAGCTGCAACAAGGGGACAGTGTGTGTGTGGATGTGAGCGTTTAGCGTCATTGGCTGGGAGGCCCCTTGCGGGGCACGTCCGGCCGCCTTGGTGCAGGTCTTATTATATTCGACGCCACATTGGCCGACGTGCGGGCCGGATGGGGATGAAATGATGATGACAGCACAACACCCAGTTCCTGAGCGGAGAAAATCCCCGGCATAGCCGGGAATCGAACCCGGGTCCGGACGACGGCAATCCGTCAAGTTGACCACTCAGCTGTCGGGGCGGAAAAGGATGCAGTGATGGTAATGAAGCATAATCTGAGAAGGAGATCTCACTACTGGAGTTCATAGCTTACGTTTGATTAATTTATCACATGTATTATCACGTGATTTTGTTTTCCGTAGCTTGATTGAATTAATTTGTACCCATTTCATTCTGATTATGCAGGCACACAAAATTTTCCAGTTCGGTCTGATCTTTAACGTCTAAAGAAGGACGTGGATTGGTGGCGACCCTGAAATTTATAACACGAGGGGCATTCGATAAGTAATGCAATACATTCTTTTTCTAAAAACAGGTTGGTTTTAATCACATATATATCTTACTATTTTCTTCCAATATATCTGATTAATCCCCACTCATTTGGTTACAAAACCCTATTTTTCAATATAACCTCCGTAAATACGACGGCATTTCGACATCTCGTCGGGAGGGCCTGTATTCTCATGGTACCACTCTACTGATCGATATTGGAGCCAAAGACATGCTGCATCAATAATTTCCCCATCGTCCACGCACTGCTTCCTGCAGAGTGCATCCTTTATTGGGTCAAATGGAAGGAAGTCGGAAGGTGCGAGATCTGGATTGTAGGGTGAATGATGATGAACGGTCCAGGAATTTTTTGTAAGCTCCTTTAAGACGCCCTGATTTGTGTGAGGCCTTGCGTTGTTATGGAGAAGGAGGAATTCTTTTACGTTTTGTGGCGACAGCGCGCCGAAGTCGTGTCTTCAGTTTCCTGGAGTAGCACGATACCCTTCCGAGTTGATCGTTGTATCATGAAGGAGGACATCAAATAAAATAACCCCTTCAGAGTCCCAGAAGACATATGCCATCACTTAACCGGCAGAGGGCGTGGCTTTGAACGTTTTCTTCGGAGGACAGACGGTGTGTCGCCACGTCCTTGACTGCTGCTTTGTTTCCGGTTAGAAGTGATGAACCCATTTTTCATCGCCTGTCGATAAAAGTGATCACTATCAGCCTCGTAATGAGCAAGGAATTCATCACAGCTCGTCCTACGTCGTTTTTTATTGTCTTCTGTTTGGCAGCGAGGAACACAGCAGGCAAACACCTTTGAGCGTTCCAACTGGTGGATGAGGGCGTCAGCACTACAGTTGTGCAGCGAGGTGTTTGATTGCGGTCCATTGATCATCTCGAGTGAGAGTGTCCGCACGTTCCAACACTGCAGAAGTCTCAGCTATACGTGGACGGCCGGCACGCGGGAGATGGGACAGGTTTGCGAGACCTTGTTGCAAAGATGACAGACACTTCAACCAACGACTCAATGGGCTTTTGTTCACTGCCAGGTCTCCGCAGACTTTCTGCAAGCGGGTACGGATATATGCAATTTTCTGGTTTTCCATCAAAAGAATGACAGCTCTCTACCTGGAACACATCCCCTTTACAGACGCCAGTTTGAAGACTACATACAGCGCCGCCACGGGAATATTCAACGACAAATTCCAGGTCTTCCAACGGAAAATAGGCTAGAGAAAAGTGTATTGCGTTAGTGATCGAAAGCTCCACGCAGTTCATTTCTTTCGCAAGTGAATTGAACAACGAAAACGAATATCCACTTACGTCAGTAGGACTATCAGTAGAGGAAGCGTATGTTACAATTGTTGAGTGGTACTTAAGTAAATAAATTAGTGAAATCAAAGTGAACTAGAAATTAGAATATAAATGAAAAACTTGGTTTAGTTTAGAGAGTTACATACTCGCAAACAGCGGACCGAACAGCAGAACAGAAGAGACAATGACCGTGAAGTCAGCAAGTTCCACATAAGCGGCCGCTGTTGATTCAGCCGTCGGGGCATCGCCCGACCGGCTCACGTGTTTCTCAGTTGTCGTATGTGAGCAAAGGCCCTCGCCTACATCCCAAGAGCCAATGACCGACGTTAAGAAGATTCTTCGAGAAGCTTTTCAACGTGACAGAAGAGGCAATGACCGGCTCACGTGTTTCTCAGTCGTCACATGGGATCAAAGGCCCTCGCCTACATTCCAAGAGCCAATGACCGACGTTAAGAAGATTCTTCGAGGAGCTTCTCAACGTGACAGAAGAGGCAATCACCGTGAAGTCGTTCACGTCCAGTAAACTGAAGTGAATAAATACGCGAGACGCAGTGGGCCAGACAGATGAAGACGGAGATGGAGACGGAGACGAAGACGAGAGACGAAGGAAGAAAAGAAGAGTAGCAGTAGTCTTCAGTCAGTTTCGGTGCTGAAGACCGTCATGCAAGAAGAGTCTGTATCATGCACAGACGAACCAAGTCCGCCGCTGTAATGGAATAGCAAGCAGCAGCCGCGGCGCCAGAAGACAGAAGTTAAAAGGTATTTGAAGTCGGATTTTTACATACCCGGGTGACTCGTGAGGACGGGAAGGAGACGGCCTCACATCAGCAGTCACCTGTGAGCTGGGATGAAGACCTGACAGCCGAAGACTGGCAAGCGGGAGTCCGTGCTTCGAGTCCGCCACACTGGCCTTCCCCCGCCGCGCCGCTCCGCTGGCCGACGCAGAACACACACGGCCGCTTAGAGAAGAGAAACACTGGGACGCGACACCCAAGGTATCATCCGATGCACGATTTCGCTCGCAATAATTAAACGGGCCACCTCGCGCTGCGCGTCTCCAGTCAACTGGGCGAGACGGCGACACGAGATACACACCGCTACGCGTAATCAGACGCCGCCGCCGCCGCCGCCGCCGCTGCCGCAGCAGAAGACTTCACAAACAACACAGCTGCCGCTCTCCGAACCAGAACATCCCGTAAGATACAGTTGTACAAATCTTCAATAAATGTTATCTTACGTAAAAATGATGTTTCATTCGACCTCATAATCCGAGCCAAGGAAGAACCCACCCTGCCCACATGTTGTTAAGAGGGAAAAGTTAATTTATTTAATATTTTCACCCTGACAGAATGCTTTAGAATGATCATCCTGACAATTGACTTGCATCAAAAGAGAAAACCCAGTTACATTTAGTGACAGAAGTGTCACATTTAGTAACACAACTGTTACATTTGGTGTCAGAGAAAAAACCCTTGGCTCAATATGAGGTGTGAATGACCGTCACTAAAGGTCCACAGTTAGTATCATTTAGTGTGTGAAAGAATAGGGGTTTGCATAGCAGTCGTAATATTTTCTTTATTTAGAAGTGTATTCTCTCTCATAATTTTAAGAGTTTGTCGAAAATATTTAAACAACTTTTGAATTCAGTGTGGTAATATTGTGTAACTAATAGTTTGTAAAGTGATGACACGAAATCGTTTCTACTGAGGAAGCTATTCAGAGCTTAGTTAATCCAATAGCACAGCTTAAAAATGATATTAATGCATTATTTAAACAGTTGAGTGACGTTAGGCAAACCAGTTAAATCCCTCCCACCCTAGATTCCTCAGCAGCAGCCTTAGTAACTCCTTTTTCAGGTAAACCTGGCGAGGACATAACAGCCTTTTTTGATGATTTAGTAGCAGCTGCAAAGTTAGGATCATGGTCAGATGAACAGCTCTTACAAATGACAAAGTTAAGATTGCTAGGAGAGGCTAAAGCACACGTATTATACCATGAAGAATTACGGAATGCTCCAACATTTGAGGAATTGAAGAAAGGATTGCTTAAACACTATCACTCAGAGGCAAAACGAGTCGTTAGAAAGTTTTGTAGATAGGATTAGAAAAGTTCATATTAACACCTATCAGTTGACAACTAGTGATGAAGCAAATAAAGTTATTTTACAAGAGGTAGAAAATAGAGCTCTGGATACATTTTTACGTGGTTTACCTCCTGAAACGTCCCGTCGTGTCAGGGCAGAGTTTCCTAAAAATTTAGCAGAACCTGTATCTGTGGCGACGGCTTTTGAAGAAATTGACATTGCCACCAGATACAAGGAGAAGCGAAATGTATTTTCAGCAGGAGTGCGATGTTTTAGGTGCGATCGGCAGGGACATATAGCAAAAAATTGCAGACAACCTAAATGCAATAACTGTCAAAGAATAGGTCACACATTCAAGGAATGCAGGTCTAAAAAAGTTTTTGGAAATACACTCCTGGAAATTGAAATAAGAACACCGTGAATTCATTGTCCCAGGAAGGGGAAACTTTATTGACACATTCCTGGGGTCAGATACATCACATGATCACACTGACAGAACCACAGGCACATAGACACAGGCAACAGAGCATGCACAATGTCGGCACTAGTACAGTGTATATCCACCTTTCGCAGCAATGCAGGCTGGTATTCTCCCATGGAGACGATCGTAGAGATGCTGGATGTAGTCCTGTGGAACGGCTTGCCATGCCATTTCCACCTTTCGCCTCAGTTGGACCAGCGTTCGTGCTGGACGTGCAGACCGCGTGAGACGACGCTTCATCCAGTCCCAAACATGCTCAATGGGGGACAGATCCGGAGATCTTGCTGGCAGGGGTAGTTGACTTACACCTTCTAGAGCACGTTGGGTGGTACGGGATACATGCGGACGTGCATTGTCCTGTTGGAACAGCAAGTTCCCTTGCTGGTCTAGGAATGGTAGAACGATGGGTTCGATGACGGTTTGGATGTACCGTGCACTATTCAGTGTCCCCTCGACGATCACCAGTGGTGTACGGCCAGTGTAGGAGATCGCTCCCCACACCATGATGCCGGGTGTTGGCCCTGTGTGCCTCGGTCGTATGCAGTCCTGATTGTGGCGCTCACCTGCACGGCGCCAAACACGCATACGACCATCATTGGCACCAAGGCAGAAGCGACTCTCATCGCTGAAGACGACACGTCTCCATTCGTCCCTCCATTCACGCCTGTCGCGACACCACTGGAGGCGGGCTGCACGATGTTGGGGCGTGAGCGGAAGACGGCCTAACGGTGTGCGGGACCGTAGCCCAGCTTCATGGAGACGGTTGCGAATGGTCCTCGCCGATACCCCAGGAGCAACAGTGTCCCTAATTTGCTGGGAAGTGGCGGTGCGGTCCCCTACGGCACTGCGTAGGATCCTACGGTCTTGGCGTGCATCCGTGCGTCGCTGCGGTCCGGTCCCAGGTCGACGGGCACGTGCACCTTCCGCCGACCACTGGCGACAACATCGATGTACTGTGGAGACCTCACGCCCCACGTGTTGAGCAATTCGGCGGTACGTCCACCCGGCCTCCCGCATGCCCACTATACGCCCTCGCTCAAAGTCCGTCAACTGCACATACGGTTCACGTCCACGCTGTCGCGGCATGCTACCAGTGTTAAAGACTGCGATGGAGCTCCGTATGCCACGGCAAACTGGCTGACACTGACGGCGGCGGTGCACAAATGCTGCGCAGCTAGCGCCATTCGACGGCCAACACCGCGGTTCCTGGTGTGTCCGCTGTGCCGTGCGTGTGATCATTGCTTGTACAGCCCTCTCGCAGTGTCCGGAGCAAGTATGGTGGGTCTGACACACCGGTGTCAATGTGTTCTTTTTTCCATTTCCAGGTGTGTAGAAACCAGTTAAACTCAAACGGGAATGTCGGAGCCGCCGCCAGGCGTTCCCAATAAAATTTCATGCCATTAAGGCGAATGTGAAGGCGGAATGCTGGTTATCTGCTACCATACAGGATAAAGAGGCAAGGATACTAGTGGATACAGGCGCAAACGTATCAACAGTAAGTAATGAATGTATTGGAGAAAAGAAATATGACCCTCCAAGGTATAGATTGAGTGGAGTAGGAGGAGGTACAGTGAAGTCATTAGGATGTACATCACTGATTTTCTGTATTCACGGTGTACAATTTAAGGAAGATGTAGAAGTGGTAACAAAAGTAACTGACGGGTACGACGCGATCCTAGGACTGGATTTCCTGAATAAACATCACGCTAAAATCGACCTCAGACAGCAAACTGTAGAACTTAGCGGAATAGTGTTTCAGCTAGGTGACAGTGCTGCAAAGTTCCCGCTGCCGCAAGATTTCCCCAACCGGAAGGCGAAATCAACTATACTGCGTGCAACGTCCTTGAAGGTTGATTCGCGGGATCAGATACCATCTGGCTCAGGAAAACTTTTCTGGATGACCGTTGACCCCGAAGTACCTACAGATACAGTATGTCTAATAGAGCCACTATAGGAAAATGAGGAATTAGATATATCACATTGTTTTTTACGTAGAAGTGTTGTACGGGTTCAAGACGTTGAGGGAGAAAGAAAAGTACCGGTACATATTGACAATTTCGGAGTGGAGGACAAAGAGTTGCATAAGGGAATATTAGTAGCTACAGTCAGTACTTTTGAAGAAGATTTCATTTGGTCAGATATTGATAATGGTCAGAAACCAGACGCCTATAAAACCGCATTACGCCAGAAGATTGAGCATTTGAAAGGAAATGATAGAGACACGATAGAAGCAGTTTTAGTTGAGTTTCAAGATTTATTTAATGCAGAAGGTCCACTGCCAGCAACAGATATCACACAGTATAGGATCCCAACAGGAAATAGCCCCCCAGTTTATAGGAAGCCTTATAGAGTTGCGCATCACTTACAGCCAGTACTGGATGAATTTTTAGAACAGCATCTAAAAGATGGAATTATAGAATATTCTGATTCGCCTTATAATTCAAATATTGTAATTATTCCAAAGAAGTCTCCCGACGGTACGAAACGATATAGATTTTGTTGTGACTACAGACACCTTAACAAACAAACTATCTCAGATGTTTATCCTCTTCCAAACATTACAGATATCATTGACAGTTTGGGTAACAGTAAATACTTTTCAACGATCGATCTACGTAGCGGATATCATCAATTGGAAGTTGCACCTGAAGATAGGCATAAAACAGCATTTTCTACCCCTGGAGGCCATCGGCAATTTAAAAGAATGCCTTTCGGTTTGAAAAATGCACCAGCAACTTTTCAAAGACTACTCGATGGAGTATTGCGAGGACTCAAAACTCAGCAATGTTGTGTATATCTAGACGATATTATTGTATTCTCCAAAGACATTAATGAACATGCTGTGCGTCTGCGTAATGTTTTTCAGAGACTTATAAAAGCTAAATTAACATTAAATATCGAAAAATGTACTTTTGCATTGACAGAGGTTACATACCTAGGGCATGTCATTAGTGAAAAAGGAATTAAAACAAATCCTCGATTAATTTCGGCAGTTAAGGACTTCCCAACACCACAACGCATTAAGGAAGTACAAAGTTTCATTGGTCTCGCATCGTACTACCGGAAATATGTTCAAAATTTCGCTGAAATTGCCCGACCCTTAACCCAATTATTGAAAAAGGGTGCAAAATTTCATTGGTCTGAAGATTGTGAATCAGCATTTCAAACCCTTAAAGATAAGTTAACACACAGTCCAGTATTAGCCTACCCAGATTATAATAAAGAATTTATTTTATCCTGTGACGCAAGTGGTCATTCAGTAGGAGTTGTTTTGAGTCAGAATATTAATGGCGTGGAACACCCCATAGCCTACGCTTCGAGACAACTAACAACAGCAGAAAGAAATTATTCCACAACGGATAAAGAGTTGTTAAGTGTTATTTATGGTATCAAATACTTTAAATGCTACTTGTGTGGTAGGAAATTCAAGGTCATTACAGACCACGCAGCTTTAAAATGGTTGCTTGGATTAAAGGATGCATCTAGTCGTCTCACGCGTTGGGTCCTATGTCTTTCCGAAATGGATTTCGAGGTTATCCATAAATCAGGCAAAAAACACACGAATGCAGATTGCCTAAGTCGGAAAATAGCACTTTTGGAAGCAACAGGCCGAGATACTGAGGACTGGAGAAAGGCACAAGATGAGGATACAGAATGCAAAAAATACGCAACTCAAAAACAATTTTGCTTTGAAGATGGTGTATTATGCCGTAAAACAAAACTTGGACCGCGGATTGTTGTTCCCCTACACCTTAGACAAGAAATAATGGCAGAGGCCCACGATCATATCCTTGCAGGACACGGTGGACAGCGGACAACCGAAAGACGTGTAGCAGAGCGATTTTGGTGGCAAACCAGAAAGCAGCATGTTGCGCAGTACGTTCGTAATTGCATTGCGTGCGCACAACGAGCTGAACTTTCTCGTTCAAAAATACCCTTACAGAGGCTCCCCGAGGCTTCATGTCCATTTCAAATCTGTGGACTGGATCTCTACGGGCCATTTCATAAAACACCTGCTGGTAATAAGTATGTCCTTACAATTATAGATCACTTTTCACACTATCTAGCTATGGTGAGTCTCCCAGATCAGCAAGCAAATACAGTTGCCCAAGCTTTAGTTAACAACTGGATACTTAAATTTGGCGTACCTGAAGCTATTATCACAGATAAGGGATCTAATTTTATGTCTGAATTAATGAAACAGCTTTGCCACTTACTAAAAATACGTAAATTACGCACAACTCCGTTACACTCTCAGTGCAACTGACGCACATAAAGAGTTCATCGGACAATTGGCAAGATTCTTAGTTATTATATTAACGAACAACATTCTAATTGGGATACGTATTTACCAATAATCGTGTCGGTATACAACGCTAAAATGCATGAAGCAACTGGCATGTCACCTTATGAAGTGGTCTATGGGAGAAAAATGCCATCCCCTTTTGATGTAATCAGGCAGAAAAACGGAAAAGTCGGAGAAACAGTAAGAGATTTCAGTCGAATGATGAAGGATGTATGGAAAAAGGTTCAAAAATCTAATACAAAGGCTTTGGAACGACAGGAGAGATTAGGTAATACCCAAGCTAAATCTCCAAATTACAAAATCGGTCAGTGGGTAATGCTTTCAACTCCATATGTTGCGAGAGGAAAAACGAAGAAATTTGTAACAAACTACAGAGGTCCTTATCAAATTATTGAGATCACGTCACCAGTCAACGTCAAACTGCAACTGCCCACCCGAACTACTATTGTCCATGCAAGTCGTTTAAAACCTTTTAAGGGCGCTCCAGATGTAATTCCTTCAACAATAGTGTCTGCTTTTCCGAAGGGTGGAGGAAGTACCCGAAAAGGAAAAAGAGTGGCTACGCCAGCACAACATACAGACATGGCACCATACAATCTTCGATCAAAGGTGCGAATGTCCTAGTTGAATCTTAGTAGACTGTGGACGGTATACAAATGTAAATAATTAATAAATTATGATGGTTTATTTTTGAAGAAAGAAAAGTTGAACGTAGAAACATGTAGATCTTGTAGTTAACAATGTATTCCTTCTTTCCTTTGTTTTTGTTTTTACTAGGTTGGTAGGTCCATAACCATGTTGTTTGCTTTTTTCAGAAAACGCCATGCAAGCATTTCCTACACAAAACCTATCCTACCTCAATAACTCCCTTGACAGTTTCCTTCTGAAGTCATTAGATACGTTCATAAACTCACAGCAAGGCAAAATTGATGCCAATGTTATGATGAAACATGTCTTAAAATTAAAAGGTGAACACAAAACTAAAATTATAATCCTAGGAACGGGTATATCTGGAACCTTTGTGTTGGTGTTTCTGCTTTGTACAGTTTTCTTTTATTTAAGACGAAAAAATAAGCCAAATAATAATATACCACTTCATCAAATCCCTGTTAACTGGATACCACACTCTTAACTGGTGTACTTCAGTAGTTACGTTTGAGCATTAGTATATTAATTTTGTTTATTGTACTTCATTCTTTATTAAACAGTCTCTTGTTAAAATAAACAATACTGCAGAAAAGATATTCTTGCATTCATATAGGGTTGATTAAACAGATGTTGCTATGTAACTTTCTAAGTGAATAATCTATTTTTGTTTATTCATTGTCATCAAGGTTTGTTACACTTATTATAACCATTTATGTGTGAACTATGTGATTCATGAGCGTACAGTGCGTTAGTAGAGTGATAAAATATTTTCAACATACTTAATGTGAAGCGTGTGTAATCTTCTAAATCGAGAGTTTTCATTGCTTGTGCTTTTGCCGTGTGAAGAGTGGAGGAATGTTGAGTGGTAAATTCGAGGGCGAATTTCTCCGAAGGGTGGAGGAATGTTGAGTGGTACTTAAGTAAATAAATTAGTGAAATCAAAGTGAACTAGAAATTAGAATATAAGTGAAAAACTTGGTTTAGTTTAGAGAGTTACATACTCGCAAACAGCGGGCCGAACAGGAGAACAGAAGAGACAATGACCGTGAAGTCAGCAACTTCCACATAAGCGGGCGCTGTCGATTCAGCCGTCAGGGCATCGCCCGACCGGCTCACGTGTTTCTCAGTTGTCGTATGTGAGCAAAGGCCCTCGCCTACATCCCAAGAGCCAATGACCGACGTTAAGAAGATTCTTCGAGAAGCTTTTCAACGTGACAGAAGAGGCAATGACCAGCTCACGTGTTTCTCAGTCGTCACATGTGATCAAAGGCCCTCACCTACATTCCAAGAGCCAACGACCGACGTTAAGAAGATTCTTCGAGAAGCTGTGCAACGTGACAGACGAGGCAATGACCGTGAAGTCGTTCACCTCCAGTAAACTGAAGTGAATAAATACGCGAGACGCAGTGGGCCAGACAGATGAATTCAGACGAAGTCAGATGAAGACGGAGACGGAGACGGAGACGGAGACGAAGACGGAGAGAAGAGACGAAGAAGACGAAGAAGTTTTCAGTCAGTTTCGGTGCTGAAGACCGTCATGCAAGAAGAGACTGCATCATGCACAGACGCACCAAGTCCGCCGCTGTAATGGAATAGCAAGCAGCCGCCGTAGCGCCAGAAGACAGAAGTTAAAAGGTATTTGAAGTCTGGTTTTTACATACCCGGGTGACTCGTGAGGACGGGAAGGAGACGGCCTCACATCAGCAGTCACCTGTGAGCTGGGATGAAGACCTGACAGCCGAAGACTGGCAAGCGGGAGTCCGTGCTTCGAGTCCGCCACACTGGCCTTCCCCCGCCGCGCCGCTCCGCTGGCCGACGCAGAACACACACGGCCGCTTAGAGAAGAGAAACACTGGGACGCGACACCCAAGGTATCATCCGATGCACGATTTCGCTCGCAATAATTAAACGGGCCACCTCGCGCTGCGCGTCTCCAGTCAACTTGGCGAGACGGCGACACGAGATACACACCGCTACGCGTAATCAGACGCCGCCGCCGCCGCCGCCGCCGCCGCTGCCGCAGCAGAAGACTTCGCAAACGACACAGCTGCCGCTCTCCGAACCAGAACATCCCGTAAGATACAGTTGTACAAATCTTCAATAAAAGTTATCTTATGTAAAAATGATGTTTCATTCGACCTCATACCCGAGCCAAGGAAGAACCCACCCTGCCCACATGTTGTTCAGAGGGAAAAGTTAATTTATTTAATATTTTCACCCTGACAGAATGCTTTAGAATGATCATCCTGACAATTGACTTGCATCAAAAGAGAAAACCCAGTTACATTTAGTGACAGAAGTGTCACATTTAGTAACACAACTGTTACACAGTGTATGGGACCTGCTTAGGTGTAGGGATGCGCAGGGCGACAGCTTGCGATGCAGGGTGATAAGCCAGATCGGAAAAGAGTCTGCGTCTCGCACTAGAGAGCATGTAAGTGGGCTGCTTCTGTGTTGGCAGTGCTGTGTAGCGCTTTGCATTGGATCTCTGACTCTGTGGCTGGTCGGACTTGTTGTTGCAAGTTAATCGCCAATACTGTTGGGCAGTTGGAAATTAGTGATGGAAGTACTGTTGGGCAGTTGGAGGTGAGCAGCCAGCAGTGATGGATGACAGATGTGAGAAGTTAGCATTGATGGAAGGTAGAGGTCTGAAGTGTTAGCGTAGGCTATCTATACACGTTCGACTTGGAGACTGAATATTATTCACGATTATATACCTTCGTACTAGATGTCAATGATGATTTATATTCGTGTTTGAACTGGATGTCACGTTATTAAGGTAAAAAATACATTATTTGGTTTGCAACCAAATCTTCCCTTTGCTAACCACATGCTTATTAGAAGCTAGTGGCTTTAGTAGAATCTTTGATTTAGCTGCCAGTACTGACGCTCGCTGTATTGCATTACTTTGGGTAATGAAGATTTTTGTGAGGTTCAAATGGCTCTGAGCACTATGCTGTGGTCATTAGTCCCCTAGAACTTAGAACTACTTAAACCTAACTAACCTAAGGACATCACACACACCCATGCACGAGGCAGGATTCGAACCTGCAACCGTAGCAGCAACGCGGCTCCGGACTGGAGCGCCTAGAACCGCATGGCCACCGCGGCCGGCTGGGTCAGTGTTGACATGATAAGAAAAAGTAAAGTGAAAGTAGGCTCAGTACGTTCAGTTTTACTCAGATGTTTCAGAACCAAATAACGTAGAAGTTTCATCTTCTCAGTCATTCTGCAATTTAAATACCGACACACTCGTTTAAATAAAGAAGTTTCAATCGTACGTGTGGCATTTCAGCCTGAGTATGATATTACTTATCGATCCGGTATTTTTGTAGATACATTCATTACAGCTGGAAAGCATTTAGAAGGAGACAACGCTCATGCCATTGTTTTCACATTGTAGAGGCAGATGGCTCACATGAGCCACAATTCCCTGCACCTGCAGTAACAATATGACGACAAGAATTTCATAGAACTGGTTGCTGGTTCCATTTCGCTTTTTAGCTCACTACGTTTATGTTAACTGGCGGTACATGTATTTGACGCAGACTTATTCGGATGATTTCGGTGATTCTCGTTGTCATATTTGTGTATCCAGTTGTCGAGGTAGGATGGTCTGGGAGCTTTAACGATGCGGATAGCCGTACTGTATTTGTAGCCACAACGGAGGAGCCTCTGTGGAGAGTGCAGACTGACCCGTGCTTCTTGAAGAGGTGCAGCAGCCGTTGCAGTAGTTGCAGAGGCGACACTCTGTATGATTGATTGATCTCGCCTTGTAGCATTAGCCAACATGGCCTTGCTATGCCGGTATTGCGAACGGCTGACACAGTGGGAAATTACAACAGTTATTTTTTCCGAAGTATGTGGAGTTCTACTGTATGGTTTAGTGATAGTAGCAGCCTCTTGGGGAAAATATTCCAGATGTTAAGTAGTCCCCATCCGGAACTCAGTGAGGGTATTACCCAGGAAGATATCATCATGAATAACAATACTGCCAGACGTTCTGCATGTTGGAACGTGGAATGTTGGGTCCCTTAATCAAGTAGGTAGATTACAGAAGTTAAAAAAAGGAAGTGGATAGGTTGAAATTAGACCTATTGGGAATTAGTCAAGTGACATTACAGAATGGAGAGGGCGTCTGATCAGGTTAGTATAGGGTTTTTGACACAAAATCAAGTATGGGTTCGGCAGGAGTAGGCCTAATAATGAATAAGAAAAAGTTAATGGGAATCTAGTTAGCTGCTATGAAGAGCATATCGAACACAGACACGAAGTCAACATCCACCACAGTAGTAGAAATTCATATGCTAACTAGTTCTGCATATGATGCAGGACTTGAAAGAATGTATGGTAAGAAAAGAAAATTATTGAGATAGATAATGGATACGAACATTTATTTGTATTTGGTAACTGTAATGCGACAGCGGGAAAAGGAAGACAGGTAAATATAATAGGAGAATATGGACTGGAGAGAAGGAGTGAAAGAGGAAGCCAGCTGGTAGAATTTAGCACAGAGCATGATTTAATCATCTGTGACAGTTTAAGAAGCTCGAAAGGGAGCTGTATACTTCGGAAAGGGAGACTGAAAACTTTCAGATTTCTTATATAATGGTAAAGAAGAGCTTTGGAAAGCGGATTTTACACTGTAATAGTAAGAGGAGTGACTAGTATTAACTAAAAGAACCATAGGTTGTGGAGTTTCAGAGGCAGCATTTTAGCAGCAGGCAACACTGAACTGAAACGGGGAACAGGAATGCAGTAGAAGACAAATAGATAACTCTGAGAGATGAAATGGTGCGTACAGCAGCGGATCACGTATGTAAAAAGCCAAGGGTTTTCAAAAGTCGTTGGATAACGGACAAAGAGTTGTAACTTAACTGAGAACAGAAGAAAATATAAAAATTCAGTGAAGGAAATATGGACGTATAAAAATCGAGACTCACATAAAATGAAAAAAAGGAGATCAGGAGTGGGTGGAAATCGTAGACTAACACTACAGATATTGAATTTAACTAACGAAAGAAGAAAATATAACAAATTCATAAATGGAGCAGGCAAAAGGTAATACGGTTATCAAATAAATGAGACTTAGAGAAAATGTAGTATGCATACTAGGATACGCCAGAGGAAAAATGCAGGGTTGTAAAAACTTTTAATAGTAGTGGATAGACAGATGGATGCTACCAAAGAGAGAGTTATAGGGAACTTTGGAGAAGAGAGAACCGGTTGTATGGATATCATGGTCTCCAATGGCAAGCAAGTAATAAGCGAGAGAAGGGACAGCTGAAAGGTGAGAGGAATATATAGGGGGTCTCTATAAGGGAAGCAGATTTGAGAACACTGCTATAGAAGAGAAAAAGAGTATCTGAAGGTCATATGGGAGATGTGATATTTCAGGAAAAATATGACAGACCACTGAAGGACCTAAGTGGATACATGTCCTATGGAGTAAATGACATTCCCACAGTATCATTGAGACCCTTGAGAGAGCCAGACATGAAAAATAATTCCACTTGGTGTGCAAGATGTATGATACAGTCCAAATAACCTCAGATTTCAAGCAGAATGTAATGAATCTAGTTCCAAAGAAATTAGGTGCTAGCATGTGCGAATATGCTTGCAAAAAACTTACAGGGACTATTTACAGAAGAATGAGAAACTGGTAGAAGCTGACCTAGGGGAAACTACTTTTGGTTCCAGAGAAATGTAGGACCACGTGAGGCAAAACGGGCCCTGTATCTTATCTTAGAAGAGAGATTGGAGAAATTCAGACCTACGTTCAGAACAGACACAGATTTAAAGAATGCTTTTTGCGGTGCGGACTGGACCACAGTCTTTGAAATTTTGAAAGTAGTGGGAACAAAATACAAGGAATGAAATGTTGTTTACAACTTGTACAGAAATCAGGCTGCATTTCTAGGAGTCGAAGGAAATGAAAACGAACCAACAATTCAGATGAGTACATGAACAACTAGTAAACGAAACACAGGAAAAATGTGAAAAGGGAATTAAAGTTCAAGAAGAAGAAAAAAGCTTTGATGTTTACCGATGACACTGTAACTCTGTCAGAGACAGGAAAAGACTTGGTAGAGCAGATGAACGAAATGGATGGTGTCTTCAAAAGAGTTTATAAGATAACCATCAACAAATGTAAAACATTGTAATGGAATGAAGTCGAATTAAATCAGTTTGCACAGAGAGAATTAGATTAGGAAAGGAGAGACTAAAAGTAGTATGTGGATATTGCTATTGGGGCAAACATATAACTGATGAAGGCCGAAGTAGTGAGGTAAAATATGCAGACTGGTAATATCGAGGAAAGATTTCATGAAAAAGACGAATTTTTGTAATACTAATATTAATTGTCAGGAGGTCTTTTCTGTAAGTATTTTTCTGGACTGTTTACTCCCACAGAAGTGGCACCTGGACGATACGTAGTTCGAACTCTTATGACCGATGAAACTACCACCATCCAATCATAACTGTGGATTCTTTGATTGTTTGGGGAGATGGCTCATCAAAACTACAACGCATGGGAAAATTTTGGGGAGGTTCCTCATTTTGGAGACCTCATGTATTTCTGTCAAGCAAGTAGTGCCATCTCGCAATGAACATTGAAACTATAGGACAGGCATGTGAGTAATCTTGGAAGCCCCCGATTTCCACAGAACGCCATTCTGTTGTGTTGCTACAAGCGAGAAAGCGTTGTTCACGCTCCTGAAGCGTTTGTTCGTTGTTAGAAAGCTGGAAATACATACATCAAAAAAATTTTTGCATCTCCTCGGTTCTGAGAGTTCCCAAACCTGTAAAGAAAATTGAAATAGGTATCAACATAAACATCATTTCCGCCCTTTTTACTGCTCATGAAAACCAAACATTTCATGTTGTACCACCATATAGCGAGACCTTCAGAGGTGGTGGTCCTGATTGCTGTACTCATAGGTACCTCTAATACCCAGTAGCACGCCCTCTTGCATTGATGCATCCCTGTATTCGTCGTGGCATATTATCCACAAGTTCATCAAGGCACTGTTGGTCCAGATTGTCCCACTCCACAACAGCGATTTGGCATAGATCCTTCAGAGTGGTTAGTGGGTCACGTCGTCCATAAACAGCCCTTTTCAGCCTATCCGAGGCACGTTTTATAGGGTTTATGTCTGGAGAATATGCTGGCCACTCTAGTCGAGCGATGTCGTTATCCTGAAGGAAGTCGTTCACAAGATGTGCACAATGGGGGCGCGAATTGTCGTCCATGAACACAAATGCCTCACCATTATGCTAACGATATGGTTTCACTATCGGTCGGAGGATGGCATTCACGTTTCGTACAGCCATGGCCCAACATAATGCCACTCCAAAACATCAGGGAAACTTCATCTTGATTCTTTCGCTGGAAAATGTGCCTAAGGCATTCAGGCTGACCGGGTTGCCTCCAAGCACGTCTCCGACGATTGTGTGGTTGAAAGCATATGCGACACTCGTCAGTGAAGAGAACGAGATCCCAATCCTGAGCGGTCCATTCGGCATGTTTGAGAGGTGGCATGAGCCCCCTCTCATATTTCTATCTTACGATTTTCCTCTCTAATTGCATGCGGTGAAGAGTTGCTATTCCTTCACACGCGGACTTCCCACGCAGCATTTCTCGTCACCCGGGTGGTCCGGCGACAGGCGGGCGCTGCTGATCTTGAAAGGGTAAGCCGACGGGTGTGAGGGAGTCGAGTGAATGCTTTCCAGACGCCGACATTGTAGAATAGCGGCGGAGATACGCTCGCAGGGGCCTGAAGTAGCAGCTGGGCTAGAGGTTCCATTAGTTCGCAGAAACTTAGCGAAAACCCTTTCTGGCGGGCTACCAGCGAGGCATGGGAATGACTTGTGTTCCCAAGCAGCCTTGGCGCGCAAATTCCCGCGTTTTCTGCCGTATCGTAACTGTGATTGGCTTGATCAGGGCATAGCTCCGTGACGTAGCAAAATCGGCGCAGAAATTGGCGCCAAGAATCTCCATTGGTGGAATGATAGTGCTTCGGCAATAGAGTGGAATTTTCCGCCGGTTTTCGAGTTGCTGATTGGAACGTTTAACCACGGCGACTGTCGTGGGGGGGGGGGGGAATGTTCTGTGTTCGGTATGTATGGGTGCTCTTGTGGTAGTCGGCTCTCGCCTTTCGGTCAGGGTAGGTTACAAGACTGAGCTCTCGCTGCTCTGGACAGCCTGCCTTCCGTTGGCTGTCTAATATACTTTTATTTAATTGTAACTGTTTGACGAAGTTGCTGAAGTTTCGACATCAACGTAACTTTCCTAGTACAGTTGGCAATTGAGCGTTCTGTGTACAAGCGGCCTATGTTGTCTGTCTTGAGCAGTTTTGGCTGAAGTTGACCGTATTGGAGTGACAGTGTGACTTCGCTTGTTAAAATCAATGACTGTACCATCAGTGATTGTGTGGCGAGCCTTCTTCGTCTCCCTCAGAGGCGCATTTGTATTGCTAGGAAGTCTTTAGTCTGGAACAACCAAACCAGGATAATTTGTTTCGGGCTATACTCGCGACATTATCATCACCACGACGGGACGTCGAAGCAACCAGCCATCGCCTCCGGTACGCCAGATCGTGTTCTGGCAGTTAAGAAGACAGTTTGGTAAAGTACGTCCGCAGCACCGGCAGATAGGGATTTTCCTAGGTGATAATCAGAGCTCAGCAGAGCGCGCCTGTTCGTCTTTTTCTAACTTTGTTCTGTCTTGGGTAGCAGCAATTAATGTTGGGTTGGCTGTGTGTTTTCTCTTAAGATTTGAGTTGCAAGGAATTGGCTCCACATACCACTTCGCCATAAATGTCACAATCTAGTTTAGGGACAACTTCACCTTCACAGCATTTAATTGAGTGTCCAATTTGAGCCAATTTGATGTATTGTAAATGTTTCATGTGTTTTGTTTATTATTTTGAGTTTAGTCATAATAAATCATATTGTTATTTTGGACAGAACTTTCATTCTGTTAATCGGTAGAGTAACCCTTTCATTACTCACTACGTTACTGAAACTTTCCTTTATTTAATTAATGTCTATCAAACTAATTTATTGCAGGTGCCAAACTCTTTTCTACTCCACTTGCAGGGTCGATTACAGTCAGTTCGCGTTACTTTTTAATCGATGTGCAACAGCAAAAGTCGGAGTCAGAATAGGGGGGGGGGGGGCTTAGAGCATCATTTATATATGAAGATTCTCGAAGAATTTAGTGTTAAATACACTGCTAGCCCCGGCACCTCGCATCCAAAACATCAGGGAAACTTCATCTTGATTCATTCGCTGGAAAATGTGTCTAAGGCGTTCAGGCTGACCGGGTTGCCTCCAAACACGTCTCCGACGATTGTGTGGTTGAAAGCATATGCGACACTCGTCGGTGAAGAGAACGCGATGCCAATCCTGAGCGGTCCATTCGGCATGTTGCTGGGCCCATTGCACCGCGCTGCATGGTGTCGTGGTTGCAAAGATGAACCTCGCCATGGACGACAGGAGTGAAATTGCGCATCATGCAGGCTGTTGCGCTTAGTCTGAGTCGTAACACGACCTATTGCGGCTGCACGAAATCAGTATTCAACATGGTGGCTTTGCTGTCGCGTTCTCCGAGCCATAATCCAAAGGTAGCTGTCATCCACCGCAGTAGTAGCCCTTGGTCGTCGTGAGCGGAGCATGCCATCGACAGTTCCTGTTGTAACACCATAGCTCTAATGCTGTAATGATTTATTTTGCTTTTTGTTCATTTTATGTTTCATCATTGAGCTTCTGTAAATGTGTTTGATTGAATAGATAACACAAAATTGTATACTCATTTCTTTGTACAAACTTTGACTTCATGTTTTGGTTCAATACAAAGTAGTGTATCTACAATTTATATTCTTTGTCCCATTTGGAGGGAACAAAACTTACTGTATATGATTGTAATTTTGTGTGAATAATTTTTGTAGACATGTTAATATGTGCAAAGGTTCTGTCTTATTTAATGTATTTGTTTGCTGTTATGTAAACTGCTGATCCTCACTTAGGGCTCTTAGTTATTCTGTATGTAAAAGGTGTAGGGGTTCCCCTCGGGAACGGAACAGCGCAACGCGCGCAAAATGTGGTTGGCATAGGTGGAAAAGGTGGAACTGATAGTCAGTCGGGGACGAGCCAGCAGTCTGAGATGAGCTACGAGTCCGTGCGCTGCCGTGCAAAAGTTGAATAGTGCTGGTTTCGAGAGAGGCTTTTCTGTTATTTTCCAATGCCTCGGATGGGTGGATAAATAGCTGGGCTATTCTGGAATGCGTATCTATCTTCGCCACCAAGAAATGACAGAGCCCAGCAATTCTGCCTGCAAATCCACCTACCAACATGCAGTTGCCACCACATTGCGCAATCATTGCAATGTAATGATTATAAGGATGTACAGTGAAGGATCAGCTTAATGGATGTGTTATTATGCTGAAATATAAGGTAATGTGTATCTGAATTTATGTACCTACCTTGATTTTTCTCCTCATCATAACACCTCTCAGGGTCCTCTCCGTTTGAAGTAAAGTGATTACCGAGTGTCCTTACTGAAAGTACGTTAAAATTCCAGTTTTCTAATTAATGCCTCTTGAACGTAGTAAAGTTAAAGTTAATGTGGCAAGAAAGTGAGTTAGAGTTAATGATGCTTGCTGAAAATAACATTCTTAGTAAAAATGCTTATTAATGTTTTGTTGCCAACTTCAAATTAAAATTTCTCAAGACTGAGGCTTATAACGTTTTGCTTAGTAAATGATCACATTATTGTCTGTAATAAATCCTAAAAGGTGAGTCAGTTTCTTGCAATTTGGTCAGTATTGTGTTTCGCAGTAGTAAAAGTGAGAAAGCTGCTGTTGTGAAACTTTATATATTCATGTTTGCTAAGTGTTTGTGTATCTTGTGCATTAGAAGTGCATGTTAATAGTAATATTATTAAGACCATTCACTTTATGTAAGCCCTGAAAGTGATAGTGTTTTTTTTCTGTACGTGTTATAACTGTGCAAATAGTTTTTTTGTGCTGCTCCAGTCGTTAGCTTCTATCTTAAAACATAGGTGTGTCAGAATTCATTGCACTCGTGTGTGGCCAAGTTTAGGTTGTGTTTGTCTGTTATAGTTACTTATACCTATTTTCCTTATCGAGAATGTTAATCTTTCTCTTGCCTAGTTAGGCTGGCGGCCGTTTTCTTTATCCGTTGAACAGTGCAAATAGGCAAAATTACGTTTGGTACTGTTTTAAATATTTACGTAATTCTAATTTTCATTTCCGATAAGCCATTTCCGTTGGGTACAACACGGTCAATTTAACAAAATTCCTCTCAGAGGGTAACACTGCTCTGTTGATTTGCACTATAATTGCTTTTACAAAATAGCTAAATGTCACAACCTGTTTCTAGCATTGAGGTTATGGTGCAGTAATAACAGCAGTTAGGAGTGTTATACGTGGCGCCGCGTGACAGGACGTTGTTCAATTTGCACCTACAGACGGAAAAAATTATAAGTAGTTAACATTGTACAAACATAGAGTGAACATAAAACGTCCAGCGGCACGAACCTGTACATTATTTGACAGAACGGATAGTGAAAGTTCAGTTTATATTGGAAACTAAAGGTATCAGTACTTAATAATAGTTAAAATGGACAGGAAACTAGAAATAAATCTAGACACGCGAGAGCAGAATGCAACCGAGAGCAGTTTAAGCAGCACACCAACAGATGGCAGTGTGCGCGAGTTAAATTACGTACGGTACCACGCCGATGTTAATAAACAGATCGAAGCTATGAATGTCGCGCATACTAAGCAAGGCAATATGAGCGATGTTGTGGAAGACAGTGGTTATGTTAATGAATCGCGGGATATGTTTGAATCACCAAAAACAGAAAGGGGTGTAGGATCTGAACACGAAAAGGCAATAGAATCTAAAAGTGAAAAGACACTTGTCTGACTGACTTACTTAGAATACTGTCTGCGCAAAATGACAATATTAATGCACAAATCGCAGCACTGGGGCAACAAAATGTAGAGCAAAGACAGCTAATTGCAGTACAGGGACAACAAAATGCTGCGCAAAATGACAATATTAATGCACAAATCGCAGCACTGGGGCAACAAAATGTAGAACAAAGACAGCTAATTGCAGCACAGGGTAGTGATATTAGTAAACAAATGCAAGAGCAGGGCAAGAATCTTAGTAACCAGATTGAGAAGGTTGATGTAAAAGTAGACATTGTGAGCAATAAAATTAAAAACCTCAAAAGCGAAATTACTGTCATCAATGGCAATATTGCCAACATACAGGGACAAATCGATGACATTAACGAAAGATTTGACACAGAAGTAATTAAAATCCAAGATCAAATAGAACCCCTAGTCTGTACTAAAGTGGATGAAAAGGTATTCGGTATTAAATCCGAAATACAAACTGAATGTAACGAGGAATTTGCACAGATCAAACAGTCTGTAACAGAAACAAGCAGAACTCTAACCAAACAGATTCTTACTTGCGAAAAGAAGTGTGAACATAACACTTCACAAATCCAAGGCAAAATGTATGACTTGGAAAGAAAAATACAAATCGGACCTACAAATATTACTGAAAGAATGCCCCTCAGTAAAATATTAGAGGGCGAAGAGAAATTCGACCCTGTAAAAAGGCATAACGGATGGCACCCCCTAGACTTTATAAAGAATTGCGAAAGAAATTTTCCTGAATATTTGTCCGATCAGGAAAAGATCAATGTTGTCATTAGTGCATTAACGGGAGAAGCTAAAAGGTGGGGGTTGAATCTGGATACAAACCAGATGTCTTTTGAAAATTTTAAACAAAAATTTATTGACGAGTACTGGTCAGAACAAAAACAAGACCAGTTGTGGCGTGAATTTCTAATGGCCAGACTGTACGATATCAGAGGCAGGCAAACCATGAAAGAATTTTGCGAATCATGGTACAGAAAACTAATACACTTAAAAGCAAGAAGAACTGAAGCCGAGATCGTTTGGGTTCTTTGGCAGAAACTGCCTGAGGATTCTAAACGGTATGTTGGGAGTACCCACAGTAGTTTTTTCGCGTTTTTGGAAAGGGTAGAGGATGAAGATCACTGGCGAAGAAATCGCGAGTCCCGTCCCCGTCATAACAACAATTATTCGCGCGAAGATAATGACCAAAACGAACGACAGGAAAATGATAGATTTCGTGTAAACACGATTCAAAGAGGTCGTGCGAGAGGCAGGGGAAATTTTACGACGCGCGGCAGAGGATACATGGCGCGGAATTTCCAAAATAGAGAAGAAATGGAAAACTGAAAACCGCGTGTGTTACGGGCCGGATTCACGCGGAAACTGGTATTGGGCCCAAAGAAAAGATGTCCAATATTAGATTCGAAAAGGAAAGATGTAAACCACGAGGCAGGAAGGTTAAGGGCGCGCCTATAGCAGACGGGCGCGGAGTGATACATAGTGGCGTTCCCAGTGCGAAGTCACGTGACTGTTCGTGCTCGGGCCAGCGCTTGCCGGAGCAGCGTACATTGAATTTGGCAGCAGACACAAATGGCAGACGTCAGAACAAGATGGCTGCCGTAGAGAGAGACAGAAGAGGCGGGATCGAACACTTCCGATGGCCGGTTGCAGTAGTAAATGAACGTAGAAATGAAAATAAAGTTAATGCGTCATATGATAAAGATAACTTCGTATCGGATTCGTGCGAAAAGAATTTATTAAAGAATGAAAGGGAGACAGAAAAGGCGAGTGAAAAGGGAAATATTGGCACTGTTAATGATGTGTATGAGGTAGACGTAGATGTGGGAGGAGTTATGATGAATAAAGAGGAAAGGGAGGTAGAATATGCCACGCAAAAGACGTGTGCTCAATTAATAATAGGTAAAAATGATGTAAAGGAGGACGTCAGTGAACATTGCATTGTAAACAGTGCAGACAAAATTGTTGTTGATGAAAATGTGTTTAGTGATTCTGAGGTAGAAGGGTGTGGTAATTTCGCACGATTGCCTGAAACTGATAGCATGGAAGAAAATGAAATGAAAGTTATCGAAGTACATGACGATTATACTAAATATGAAGTTAAGGCCGAAATCGTTCAAAGTGGTATGACTGAAGTGTCGGACTGTCCAAACGGTGTACATTGTATAGAAAATGAGTCGAAATACGAAGTGACTGAAACATCTAGTGATAATTTGCCTCACTGTTTAAAAGTTGCATTCCTGCTCGAATCGGATGACGAAAATGAAATCAGTGATAGCTCAGACGAAGGAGAGACAACAGATTCAGATACAGATGAGTTTTCGGAGGTAAACAAATCTACTTATACCTTTACAGAAAGAGGTTACGAAAAAATTAATGACATCTTTTCGAAACAAAATCCGGAATGTGTAACTGAAACAAAACCGAAAGAGCCGCCGGATGACACTATATTAGGGCAGGCTTTACTTAATGTAATGACAGAAATAGATTTACTAAAACTTAAAGAACCTCCAGATACAAACATAGTAGAACGTGAACTGTTAAAGATCTGTAAAGATGTAGAGGTACACAAACCCAAAAAGCCACCTGATATACAACTGAAATCAGTAGGTAATATTTCCTGGAAAGACATTATGGTTGAGCAGGATCTGTTATGGGAAGAGCAGGAGGAAAAGGAACAGAGAATTATTAAACAAACTATAATACCGGTAAATGTTTGTAACACTGAACTGCAAGTACTTTTAGACACAGGATCCCAAATCAGTGCCATATCAGAATCATTCTTTGATCATATTTCCTGTAAACCAGGGTTAGTAATAATGTCTGTTAGTGGAGTGAAAATTATAGGAGCTACTGGTAGGTCCAGCAAGCCCATTCAAAAACAAGTACTGATGGACTTTGAAATAGGAAGCCAAAAATTTGAACATGATTTTTTAGTGGTCCCTGAACTAAGTGCTGAAATGATTCTAGGTATTGATTGGCTAGACAAGGAAAAAGTAATTTTAGATTGTGGTAATGGAACTGTTAAGATCTATAAGGAAACAGAAACAATAGAAATTAAATTTGAAGGTGACAACCAGGTCCAAGATCTGAATGTAGAACCCATTTTGTTAAAAATAGAATCTGAAAATGATGGTTTATCCCAAATATATGAAATATACCATGTGAGAAGTTTATTGCAGGATGACCAAAAAACCGACAGTTTTAGGGAAATTGTTGACGTTATCCAAGAAATATCATGTGAACAAAAAGATGATTTATTTAATATCTTGAATAATAATAAGAAAGTGTTCTCTGATAAACCAGGTGTCGTAAATAACTTTGAATACTGTATGGATATCCTGGAACATGAGCCATTCTTTGTTAAACCATATCCAATACCTATAGCTAAGAAAGAAGCAGTACAAACTGAGATTGATAAAATGTTGGAATGGGGGGTAATAGAAAGAAGCAATAGTGAATACAATAGTCCACTTATTATAGTCAATAAAAAGGATGGAGGTGTAAGAGTTGTCATTGATGCTCGGACATTGAATAAGATTGTCAGGAGAGAAGTAGACAGGCCTGAAAATTTAGATGATTTATTACAAAAGTTCCATAATGTGAAGTATCTAACTAGTTTAGACCTTACGGCTGGATATTGGCAGATCCCATTACACAAAGATTCTAGGAAATATACAGCCTTTTTGTTTGCAGGAAAATGTTACCAATACAAAGTTGTAACATTTGGTTTGAATACTTCGGTTTCTGTTTTCATTAGGGCTTTGGATTCTGTATTAGGAAAAGAACTTTGTGCCAGATTGACTGTATATGTAGATGACTTGTTGATTGCTACTGATAATTGGGAGGAGCATTGTGATCTGTTGAACAAAACCCTTATTGCTATTCAAGCAGGGGGCATGACTCTGAAGTTAAAAAAGTGTGAATTTGTGAGACAAGAAATTAAGTTTTTAGGACACATAATAACCACATCTGGGATTGGCAAGGACCCAGAAAAGCTTAATGCTATTGAAAAGTGCCCTCCCCCGAAGAACCGGAAACAGTTGAAAGCGTTTTTAGGTCTTTGTGGGTTTTACCGCAAATTTGTGGAAGGGCAAGCTTTTAATAGCCCACATTTGAATGGTTTGTTAAAGAAAAATAGTGTATATATTTGGACATCTGAATGTCAGAAAGATTTCCAAAATTTGTAAACTGAGCTAGTAAAGGAAAACATTTTACATCACCCAGTTTTAAGTAAACCATTCCACATGATTACAGACAGTAGTGCTTATGGTATCGGTGTTGAAATATTTCAGGAAAACACAGAATTTGGGGAAACAGAACATAATACCATTGCTTTCGCTAGTAGGACTTTAACTAAATATGAGAAAAACTATACTATTTCAGAGAAAGAGGCCTTGGCAATCATTTGGGGATTAAAGAAATTTAGGATTTATTTATGGGGACACAAAACTATTATTCATACAGACCACAAGGCATTAACCTTTTTGAAAAACTGTCGACTGTTTACCGGCAGGTTGAGTCGATGGGCCCTGTATTTACAACAGTTTGATTATGAGATATTGTATATTAAAGGTAGTGACAATTATGTAGCTGACGCTTTATCACGGTTGCCTGAAGGTATGAACAACTTACCAAGGGAATCCAGTGAAGATGGCAAATTTCATATGAGATATATTAAGGAGGTTCCAGGTAGGAAAAGGATTGAGCAAATTTGTAAAAGTATGAGGTTCCACCAGAATGAGGATGAAATTTGGAAGTCAGTGAAAATTAATTTTAGTAACCCTAATTTCCCCCAAATCAGTAGATTTTACAAAATATTCAATGGAGTTTTGTACAGGAGAAAGAACACCAGCACTGAAGAATGGAAGGTGTGTTGGCCTAAGCAATTTGAGACTGAAGTGATTGATTATTTTCATCTTGCCTTAGGGCATTGTGGTCCCAAGAAGTGTATTGAAAAGTTAACTGATGTGGTTACGATTAACGTAGGTGCTACTAAGAAAATTACTGAGAGAATAAGATCTTGTGATGTATGTCAAAGGGCAAAAGTAACAAATAGAGTAAATCAGGGTTTCATGCAGAATACGATACCAGAGGACACATTAGAATTACTGTCAGTGGATTTGTATGGTCCGTTACCAAAAACCTCAGGTAATTGGTCTTATATTGTTGTAGTGTTGGAAGTGTTCTCCAAATTTATTAAATTATATCCAATCAGAAAAGCCACTGCTAAAGTAGTCTTTAGCAAGATGACTGAATATTTTAATACCATTGGTAAACCCAAAGCAGTTTTGTCTGATAATGGACCACAGTTTATCTCAAAAGTCTGGAAGGAAGGCATGAAGCAACATGGTGTTCAAGTTAAATATATTTCAGCTTACCACCCGGCTAGTAACCCTGTCGAAAGATATATGTGTGAATTAGGAAGATTAGGTAGAACCTACTGTCACCATAACCATAAGGCTTGGGGCAGGTTTGTAAATGACTTTGAAAAGACCATGAACACCTTGTACCATGAAACCACCGGTTTTACCCCTGAAGAAATTCTGTTAGACCGTAAAAGTAAAAGTATTATTGAAGAGATCTTGCAATTCCCCCCTATTGTAGGAATTAACCTGCATGAAAAGAAAGAGTTAGTTAAGAAAAGAATGAAAGAGAAAGCAGCCGCTAGATCCAAAAGGCATGATAATAACCTTAAAACAACTAAATTTAAGCTAGGAGATTATGTCTTAGTGAAGACCCATGAAAAATCAAGTGAAATTAATAATGAAATTTCTAAATTCAAATACATTTACAATGGGCCTTTTGAAGTGCAAGGAACTCCACATGCAAATGCTTATTTTCTTGTGTACCCTAGGTCAAGGAAGCCTTTAGGAGTTAGAAATATAGTTGACTTGAAATTGTATGTCCACAGAAACTAATGATGAATGAAATGTACAACCCTCAGGGGGCAATGCACTCTTTGCATTGTCAGGTGCCTGACGAGCACCAGGGACCCGAGTCGTTGCCAGCACTACTTCCGTTTCTTTTCGTGTTGGCAACCTTCCCCTTCTTCATTCGGAACTTTGACTGTCTTCTTTCTTTCTTCCCTTTTTTATATTGAATCGTGTTATACAAAATGTGAATTCAACTTTAAAATAACTGAATCCCAGTATTCAAGCCACGATTGTAACCAATTGCTCCAAACTTAAAATTTAACACTAATTGAAAGTTATTTTAAAGTGAGGTTCCCAAAAATATAGGTATATTTATTTAAATTTTTGTAGTGAATTTGAAAGATGATGAAAATATTAATAATGCTAAATTTTCCTTGTGCAATGTGACTAAAGATAAATGTTTTTGAGAAAAGTAATTGAATAAATAATATGGGTATACTAGAAAATGGCCAGGAATAATGAAAATATAGTGGATACAGAAAAAGGAAATAGGAATATGCAGTTAAAATAAATGAATAAATGTTTCTATGCAGAAAAATACCGGTGTGAATAAAGGTAATGTTTAAAGTGAATAATCTAATATGATTAATGTCTAAAGATGGTTGTATAGAAATGGGTAAGAACGCTGATGAAAAATGTTGTGTGTTTAAGACTGAGGGGATAAACCTGACTAGTGTACATGATATAGATTAGAAAGGTATGTGTCTAATGCCACCAAAAGTGGGCAGAACTCACAGTAGGATGTAAAATTATTGTTCTGAGCTTGACATATCTAATGGCCTGAATGTGTAGTTCAACTTGATACTGACTTTAAAAGAAATATTACTGAGTAAGAAAGTGGAAAAAAAACCCACAAATCAGGGACTCTCAAATAAGCCCTGATTATTGTCCTTATACCAAACATGTCATTTAAAATTTACTTGATTAATGTATATGTTACCTGGTGTTGACATTTGAAAAGAAATGGTTTTGTTGCCAGTGTCTAATTACTGTTTCAAAGTTGCAGGTTTTATATTTTGTACCATTAATGCAAATGTTACCAAAGATGTGACGTAATGATGAAAAACACAAAGATGATGACAATAAACTGCTCAAAAGTATGTTGTTGGGCAGCTAAACAAGATGAAACAATAAAAATTGCAGTGGTCCTAAAGCTAAGGGCTACCCAAATATGCAGTGTGAGCAGTAGCCAAAGGACTTGCCATTGTGGGGCAAAAAGTTGATAAGTGGTTACGAACTGCCAAACCTAGAGGATGAGGCAGTGTATGAATTGAAAAATGTCTGTTTTAGTGTTCTTAATCTAAATTGTGTTTTTGTGCCTAAAGGTTTATAGATAAAGACTGCCAAAACAATAATGGGCAGAATGTATAATATAGACTGCTAGTGCTGAGGCAAGCAGTGAACGTAGTTAGGTTTATTGATCAATGTGTTATGAACTGACTATTCTTTCTGAAGTCAGTGAAAATTTATTACAAAATATATATCAATTCTCATTCAAATAGATGTAGATGTTTTGTTGCTAGCTTTTTTGGAAGAACTTAAAGTTTTGGACTGTCTGTTTTTAAAATACAGCAGTGATGATTAAAGATAGGTTCTGGATAGGTTAATGTGTTTATGTGCAACAAACATTTTGGACTGCTATTAATGAAGAGCAGCTTTAAAGTTAATTGTTTTGAGAAAACCTTGAAAACTTACTTTTGTATTTAAAGAGTCAGTTGGAAAAAGTTCTCATAGCTGTTTGTCTAAAATTTTGTGCATTGATGGATGCAAACTGAAATTTTGAACATTAACTACTGAACCCTGCAAAATGTACTGTGATCATGAGTATACTTGTGTGTCTCTGAAAGTTACATTCTTTAACAACATTGAAAGACAAATTTGTGTTTTGTTGAGTTAAAATGTTCTGTGCTATTGTATGTGTGTTTATTTCCATTTCTTTTATTTGAAGGCTATACTTATTCTCCTAATATGCAGATTTATTTTGTGTATTGTTTGTCTATTATTTGAACTGTATGTGTGTAAAATGAACATGCTTAAAGGTATTTTGTGTAAAGGTGCAAAATTAATTTCCGTAAACTACTCTGAAAATGAAAATTGCTATATATACTTTACTTTGAGGATGTTTTTGAAAGAAATATATGCATTTCTTAGTGTATATACTGTATATTTGTAATATGTGTATTTTTTTTTCTCCCAACTGAAGTTGGATGGTACAAATTTTTTTCTTTAGCCAACACCACTTAGGTGTTATGGATGTTTCCTTGAAGTATCCCTTACAGGAAACTTCAACGAAACATGGGGCATGTGTAACACCATAGCTCTAATGCTGTAATGATTTATTTTGCTTTTTGTTCATTTTATGTTTCATCATTGAGCTTCTGTAAATGTGTTTGATTGAATAGATAACACAAAATTGTATACTCATTTCTTTGTACAAACTTTGACTTCATGTTTTGGTTCAATACAAAGTAGTGTATCTACAATTTATATTCTTTGTCCCATTTGGAGGGAACAAAACTTTCTGTATATGATTGTAATTTTGTGTGAATAATTTTTGTAGACATGTTAATATGTGCAAAGGTTCTGTCTTATTTAATGTATTTGTTTGCTGTTATGTAAACTGCTGATCCTCACTTAGGGCTCTTAGTTATTCTGTATGTAAAAGGTGTAGGGGTTCCCCTCGGGAACGGAACAGCGCAACGCGCGCAAAATGTGGTTGGCATAGGTGGAAAAGGTGGAACTGATAGTCAGTCGGGGACGAGCCAGCAGTCTGAGATGAGCTACGAGTCCGTGCGCTGCCGTGCAAAAGTTGAATAGTGCTGGTTTCGAGAGAGGCTTTTCTGTTATTTTCCAATGCCTCGGATGGGTGGATAAATAGCTGGGCTATTCTGGAATGCGTATCTATCTTCGCCACCAAGAAATGACAGAGCCCAGCAATTCTGCCTGCAAATCCACCTACCAACATGCAGTTGCCACCACATTGCGCAATCATTGCAATGTAATGATTATAAGGATGTACAGTGAAGGATCAGCTTAATGGATGTGTTATTATGCTGAAATATAAGGTAATGTGTATCTGAATTTATGTACCTACCTTGATTTTTCTCCTCATCATAACACCTCTCAGGGTCCTCTCCGTTTGAAGTAAAGTGATTACCGAGTGTCCTTACTGAAAGTACGTTAAAATTCCAGTTTTCTAATTAATGCCTCTTGAACGTAGTAAAGTTAAAGTTAATGTGGCAAGAAAGTGAGTTAGAGTTAATGATGCTTGCTGAAAATAACATTCTTAGTAAAAATGCTTATTAATGTTTTGTTGCCAACTTCAAATTAAAATTTCTCAAGACTGAGGCTTATAACGTTTTGCTTAGTAAATGATCACATTATTGTCTGTAATAAATCCTAAAAGGTGAGTCAGTTTCTTGCAATTTGGTCAGTATTGTGTTTCGCAGTAGTAAAAGTGAGAAAGCTGCTGTTGTGAAACTTTATATATTCATGTTTGCTAAGTGTTTGTGTATCTTGTGCATTAGAAGTGCATGTTAATAGTAATATTATAAAGACCATTCACTTTATGTAAGCCCTGAAAGTGATAGTGTTTTTTTTCTGTACGTGTTATAACTGTGCAAATAGTTTTTTTGTGCTGCTCCAGTCGTTAGCTTCTATCTTAAAACATAGGTGTGTCAGAATTCATTGCACTCGTGTGTGGCCAAGTTTAGGTTGTGTTTGTCTGTTATAGTTACTTATACCTATTTTCCTTATCGAGAATGTTAATCTTTCTCTTGCCTAGTTAGGCTGGCGGCCGTTTTCTTTATCCGTTGAACAGTGCAAATAGGCAAAATTACGTTTGGTACTGTTTTAAATATTTACGTAATTCTAATTTTCATTTCCGATAAGCCATTTCCGTTGGGTACAACACGGTCAATTTAACAAAATTCCTCTCAGAGGGTAACACTGCTCTGTTGATTTGCACTATAATTGCTTTTACAAAAGAGCTAAATGTCACAACCTGTTTCTAGCATTGAGGTTATGGTGCAGTAATAACAGCAGTTAGGAGTGTTATACTGTCTCTCTATATCTCATCCACGTCCGAACAACATCGCTTTGTTTCACTCCGAGACGCTTTGTTGAGAGCCTTTCCTGGCTCAAAGTAACAATTCGGACGCGATCGAACCGCCATAATGACCGTCTAGGCATGGTTGAACTACAGACAACAAAAGCATTGTACCTCCTTTCTTGTGGAATGACTGAGACTGATAGGCTTTTGGACCCCCTCCGTGTAATAGGCGGGTTTAGTGACATCTCTGAATAGTCAAAGAGACTGTGTCTGTGATACAATATCCACAGTGAACGTCTATCTTCGGGAGTTCTGAGAACTGGGATGATGCAAAACTTTCTTTGATGTGTGTATATTATAAGAGGTGAGTACCTGATTAAATAATTATATATACATTAAATCTGCAGCGCTTTACAATTGCAGTGACAAATAGATTCGTTGTTCACGGACTGCGAAGTGTACTAATTGAACGCGTAGTTTTAGAAAGCGCAGGTGCTTCGATTTGGCGAAGTCTGGGAATCATACGACGCTCCTTAAATTGGAATCCCAGCTTACTTGTTGGCATTTTAAGTTAGTCTGTATGTATGTTTAACCACATTTACATCCTGTAAAATTAAATAAATCTTACTTACATATCTGGGAACACATTTTCATTTTGTTTGCTTAATGGCACACCAAAGAAACTCTTTGAATAGGAACAGAGAAATAATCTCTACCAATAGTTTACAATTCTTTCATAGGTGGCACCTAGAAAAAGTCGGCACCAAAACAAATAACGGCTGCCATATTAGCTATGCACAGTAAAGAAATGGGAAGCTATAGAGCATCTCAAATTTCGGTGTTCTTCAAAAAACACTGGAACGCGGTATTAAAGACAAAAAAGCCTAGCTGAAAGTATGGAAACCAAAATAGGGAGGAAACCTATACTTCCTAGAGAACTAGAAGAGAATTTGGAGAATCACTGGATCCAAGTGCAACAGCGATTCTATGGTCTCTAGAAAAGATGTACGAAGACTTACCTTCTTAGCTTCTATAAAAAAATAACACTGAAAACCCATTTCCAGCTAGTAAAAAATGATTACGCAGCTTCCTAAAAAGGAATTTCAAACTCTCTGCTACCTCTCCCCAAGGACTTTCATCCACCAGAGCTAAGGTTTTCACAGCGGAAGCTGTCAACAAGTTTTTTCACGTTCATTTACCGGCTTTAGGTTCAATCAAGAACAACCCAGCCAGACTGTTTAGGTGTAACGAAACTGGTATCACTTCTGTGCAGCATAAGCACGCTAAAACTGTCGCACTGGTGGGTAAAAAGCAAATCGCGTTTCTACAGACTGATGAAAGGGGTACCCACATTACTGTGGTGACACGCATGGGCCATTCGGCACGCTTCATACTGCCTCTGATGGTCTTCCCATGGAGGAACATGAAGATGGAATTAATGGATAGTGCCCCTCTAGGTACCATTTATGAATGCCGTCTTTCAAGGTGGATACAGACAGATATCGCCACACAATGGTTTCGCCACTTCTTGATCAATATGAAACCAACGAAAGATGATCCTGAGGTTCCCGTCGTGGATGGATATTTCAGGTCAGAAGAAATGACATGACCAGTTTGGACAGTGATAACAATGTCACCATCGTGTCTCTGTCGCCTCATAACGCCCAAAATCTCAGCCATTTGACTTTTCGTTTATGGACTCACTGCAGACATTTTAAGCTCAGGAGATTGCGGTCTGGATAAGTTGCCTTGTTGGTCGAGTTGTAACTGTGTACAAAGTAAGCGACATTTTTCGAAAAGCTTATGAACAGTTAGCGACAGCAGAAATGGCAGCAGACGGCTTCCAAAAGGCAGGTCTGTTCCCATGCAATAGTCAGAATTTCCGACTCCATCAATTTGCTGTTCTAGAAGAACTGACCGATTCTACTGAGAATAGTCCATCTGTAAATGATTCACAAGAAGGCATTTTGTGGAGATATATCATCTGAAGCATTGGACTCTGATGAAAGTGCTGTTTCTCAAACTCCAAGATCCAGTTATGTCTCAGCAACTGATGGCAGTCCTTTTCCAAAATTAGAAGCCAAATAGGTTCCAGAAGACCCCGCACTGGTTCTGTTCAGCTGATCACTGGATCTCCTTATAAGCATCAGTTGATGGACTCAAAACAAAGGCTGGTAACAGCAAAGCTATTTGGGAGTGCGGGACATGGTTGCAGCAGAGGATCAAACAAGGTACGTGGACATGACTAACAGACTGACAACACAAGGAGGGTCATTGAATCTTCACCTGAGTCCAAGGCACATGAAACTGAACTGCCCGATGTAAGAGAAGATAGCAACAACAATGAAGAAGCGGAGTGCGTCTACTGCGAAGGTCTCTTCTCAGACGATCCGAATGAAGAGACTGGGATTCGGTGCTCAAAATGCACGAAATCATCATATACAGCAAGTGATAGCTCTACTAGGAAGAGATATATTTGTGATAGGTGCTACAGGTGCCAAATATCTGATTACTTGGTTTATATACTTTGGTCATAAGAACTACCCGAATTAGGAACCCATTTTCGAGAGAGACGTTTTCAACATTATATTTTGCAACATACTCGTATATAATGTAAACTCATAACAAGAGCAAAAATTGAACATACATCATAACTCTAAAGTGTTCAATAAAGCCGCGCGGGATTAGCCGAGCGTCTAAGGCACTGCAGTCATGGACTGTGCGGCTGGTCCCGGTGGAGGTTCGAGTCCTCCCTCAGGCATGGGTGTGTGTGTTTGTCCTTAGGATAATTTAGGTTAAGTAGTGTGTAAGCTTAGGGAATGATGACCTCAGCAGTTAAGTCCCATAAGATTTCACATACATTTGAAGATTTTGTTAAATGAAGTATATTTAGTGTTTGCGCTAACGTAAATGGTTTTCATTTTCTTCTATAACCTAATTAAAGAAACCACCCCAAATTAGGCAACTTTCCCCTGTTAAATATTAGTTCGCTTTATTACATGAATGGTAAAAGGATTCACTGAACTTGAGACAATCTTTTGTCACGGGAGTGCTTGCTAATTTACAACTGATACTGACTATTGAAGCAGCACCTGAAGCACTGATTAAGAAACTGTTCTCTTGATATGCAACGTTCAACATTTACGAAAGTATATTTTCATCTGGGACTTGGGTAACTCTTTAGTTGTACTAGATAATGTTTACTGCTTCACCACACGTCGCGAACTGAGGACAGCACTTTCATGCTCGTCTCTATATTGACCTCTGTGCGAGGGCGTTGCTGTACTGAGAGAGAGGGCGTTTCATCTTTAGCCTCTCCCATCCGTTGCTGCGAATTACAGCACGACATCGCTAATATCTGTGGGAACAATGAACGTTGTCAACTTTGGTGTGGCACTTCTATCTCTGTACGATACCTCACAGACAGTCACAGAATAGAAGCATTTTAATTGTGATAATGTAGAAGAATGCTGAAAATTAGACGGAAGGCTGGAATAAGTGATGGAGGGGTACTGATACGAAAAGAGAAAAAATAAATTCATTGCATTGCATGGCTAAGAGATACGATGCATCCTGGGGTTTCAAGGGATAATCAGTTTGGCAATGGACGTAAATTTGGACTGTAAATTTGTAGAGGGAGACATAGACACAAACACAATTGGCAGACTGAAACTGACGTATGTCGCACGAGTTACTCAGTTCATTAGGGATTGCTCAGAATACACTGGCTTGAAGACGTGGACATCACTGCTTTCACCTATAACAAAGAGGGGTGGAATTATTCTGTTACTGTAATACAACTTGCGAGAGATAATTTGGAGATTCCCTTGATAATGGTAACGATTAACTGAAAAACGAAAAGGCAAACCTACGTTCCTAGCATTTGTAGACTTAGAGAAAGCTTTTGATAATGTTTACCGGGATACTCTCTTTCAAATTCTGAAGGTGGCAGGGGTAAAACACAGGGAGCGAAAGGCTATTTACAATTTGTACAGAAACCAGATGGGAGTTATAAGAGTCGAGGGGCATCAAAGGGAAACAGTGGTGGGGAAGGGAGTGTGACAGGGCTGTAGCCTCTCCCCGATGTTATTCAATCTGTATTTTGAGCAAGCAGTAAAGGAAACAAAAGAAAAATTCGAATTAGGTATTAAAATCTATGGAGAAGAAATAAAAATTTTGAGGTACACTGATGACATTGTAAATCTGTCAGAGACAGCAAAGGACTTGGAAGAACGGTTGAACGGAATGGATAGTGTCTTGAAAGGAGAAAATAAAATGAACATCAACAAAAGCAAAACGAGGATAATGAAATGTACTCGAGTTAACTCGAGTGATGCTGAGAGAATTAGATTAGAAAATGAGACACTGAAAGTAGTAAAGGAGTTTCGCTATTTGGTTAGCAAAATAACTGATGATGGTCAAAGTAGAGAGGATATAAAATGTAGACTGGCAATGGCAAGGAAAGCGTTTCTGAAGAAGAGAAATTTGTCAACATCGAGTATAAAGTGTCAGGAAGTCGTTTCTGAAAGTATTTGTATGGAGTGTAGCCATGTATGGAAGTGAAACATGGACGATAACAAGTTTGGACAAGAAGAGAATAGAAGCTTTCGAAATGTGGTGCTACAGAAGAATGCTGAAGATTAGATGGGTAGATCACATAACTAATGAGGAGGTATTGAATAGAATTGGGGAGAAGAGGAGTTTGTGGCACAACTTGACAAGAAGAAGGGATCGGTTGGTAGTACGTGTTCTGAGCTATCAAGGGATCACTAATTTAGTATTTGAGGGCAGCGTGGAGGGTAAAAATCGTAGAGGGAGACCAAGAGATGAATACACTAAGCAGATTTAGAGGGATATAGGTTGCAGTAGGTACTGCGAGATGAAGCAGCTTGCACAGGATGGAGTCTTGTGGAGAGCTGCATCAAACCAGTCTCAGGACTGAAGACCACAACAACAACAACAACCGCTTCGACTTTCAAAAGCATTACAAAGTCTCGTTCTCCATTTGTTCCTCTTAAATCACAGTAATTACTCCTGGCGTTTGAATCTTATCCATTCGCTTACAGTTATTATTTGTATTTTTTCTATTCAACTGTTTAATAGAAGATTGATGATTGGTCACACAAGAATGCTTTTCACTAAGCTGTTAACATCTGAAGAGTTGTGTCAAAGTACATTAAATGTACAAATGTTTGACTCTATATTTTTACTCAATTAGTACAAATGCTGTGTTATTTGTATATTATAAGTAACTGAGGGGAATGGTATTTTAATCATTCATCATTGCATCTCATTTAACATTAGACAATGTAATTTCTTGGAATTAATCACAGCGTCTTTGAAATTTTCGCATAAGCCAGTTGGTAGTTTCATTTGATCACTAAGGACGTCTTATAGTTCTTATCAATGAAGACTTTTATGTCCTCAGGGATGTTAAGCATTTCACTTTTGCCAGCGTAATGTAAAACCTACAATTCGCTCTCAGTGTTATCCACTGGATGTTTAGTAATTGTCTAACATTTTTCAAATATCAGTTTCCTTAAATTCTTGAGCTTGAGTGATGTCATTAGGAAACAGAAGTAAAGTTATTGCGAAATCCAGGATAGTGACCGCAAAAACTGGATTAATTGCTGGCCGTCCTAAGACTGTAGGTAGGGGACCATAGTGAACCTTACTGTAGTTCTTCAGTTAGACCACTTCCTTTTCGCATTAAATACGAAAAGCCTTGGAGAGCGTAAAGACATTTAGCAGAGGACGTTTACCCGATTCTGGAGAGATCGCAATGTGCAGTTATTTAGGGTCTCCCAAGAAATCTGTCAAGAATCCCTCTGCAAGAGCGGCCGTAAATTGTGAATTTATGCCGACTGCGGGCAGCGGTGAGCAAACAGAGGTGCCCAGTGGCCGCCGGGATTTTTCGATGCGTCGTGCCGGTCACTCATAAATCCACCGCCCGCCGAGAACCTGCTGTAAATTATGGTCGGCGGTGTGGCGCATGTGGTACTCAACGGCCCAGCGCTCACCGCCGCTGGAGGAACCTCCAGTAAGGGGCTGGTCCTCATTTGGAGACCTCTAGTTTGCGAACTGCGCCTTGGAGGGCCAATTGTTAGCGGCTATTTGTGTTTCTGCCTCCTACACTCACAAGGGAACATTTCAAGGTGGAAATAAACGACCTTGATGAAAATTGGCAGGTTTGAAGAGGGGCCAAAATAATGTCACACGTATTTTTCCGTTGATGGGTAATTTCATTTTTAAAGAGTAAAACATAGCCAGAAAAGAAATTTGGCATATTAGATTTAGAGGTAATATCTTCGAAACTATGACATATAAAAAATATCTTTCATATAAATGTAATTAAATTTCCTGTAAACGGCATAATCAGCTTTCGAAAATTTTGAAATTTTGAAGACTACATCAACACTATTCACTTTGAAAAATAGAAACTTTTGTTAAAACATAAATTAAAGAAGTTTTCACATCATTTACATCCATATGTAATAAAGTTGTTTTCTGAAATATAACTTTTGGAAAAGAAGCTGTACAAATTGTGCTATCGGAGTATATTAAACATACATGATTAAAATATCAAAACGCTCATTACTATTCTAATTATTTATTTTACTTATTTTTGTTTTATGTTTTAAGTTGTTATTTTAAGTTTTTTTCCTGTTTTTTACTCTACCATTTCACTTACATAATCTTGTTAGTCGAAAGTAATAAGCAACTCATTTTTATGATACAAAATCATTATACTAATGATGATATGTAAATAAATATTTAGAATGCAAAGTTTTACTACATTGTGCAATAAAGTAATCGACATTTGTTTACATCACATATACAACAGATAACAAAATACAAAACCAAATATAGTAAGATTCTCAAATTTTGGCAGACCATCGTCTAATATCCTGTGTCATGTCACGCATATCTCAATACAATGGAAAACCTTGCTGATAGAACTGATTTGGTACCAATGACTGCAGCTTGATAACATTATTTTTTAACTCTAGACTGACATCATAACCACTTAACAGAACTAGATCTGAAAACGTTCGCACAAAGTTCTTTCACCTGTGAACGCTTATATGTCCAAAGAATGTAACTGTCCCATCAAGCCTTTTGGGTTCACCAGATGAACAAGTCCCTTATCCTCGGATACAATGATCAGAATGGTTCTGTCACACTGACGACCCCAATAAACTAACAATAACACGGATATTTCTGCTGCACTGGAAAAGAAAACTTCTTTAAAATATCTTTTGATCTGGTAAGATGTTACTTTACCAGATTTTGCTGTAATATGACAACATTTGGGGCTTCAAAAAAAGAATCTGGAGTTCTTGGTCCAAACTGTGCATGAGTTTCTTTTAAATCTATGAAAAGAGCCCATCATGTGTTCAAAAATGGTCCTGAGCACTATGGAACTTAACATCTGAGGTCATCAGTCCCCGAGAACTTAAAACTACTTAAACCTAACTAACGTAAGGACATCACACACATCCATGCCCGAGACAGGACTCGAACCTGCGACTGAAGCGCCTAGAACCACTCGGCCACAGCGGCCGGCGATGTGCAGCACTACTGAGAATTAATTGGTATCCGCCAATCAACGTAGCCGGTTAAAGCGGAGCTGTACGTGACGTAATCTGTCCCACGTGCCGAACTCTGCAAGGTCTGCGTGTATTCTGCCCGTGACCGGGAGTGTGATTTCGCGCGACGTCACAAAGGCACCGAGGATAGTAGAAAGGAACGTTTCAAACTCAGTAAATCGTACTGATGGCCGGGGAACTACACGGTTACGAGAAGTTCCTACTTTTTTTTAGGGAAATATGCTGTTTTACGTTGTGTTTTAATTACAAAGGGGGCTATTGAAGCACTGAAGCAGTTGGCCAACTTGAACTGCGATGGCGGACACAGGCTCCCATCTGCGTGGCTCTGAGGACACGTAACGCTATGTGTTTTCGCGGACGCGTCTGGTCTCCACAGGAACAGACTATTTGCGTCACTGTATGGGTTGCCCTCTTTTGCCCATAAGAGCTAATACAAATTAAGTTTAAAAACAACTGCTATCAGCTAACGGTGTCAGTTACCCCTCTCCCTCCCATGACACACATTCAAAACTAGAGTACTAAGATGCTCTCCACGAACTGACTCTAGGAGCAGAATAAACTTTCTCTATGACATTGATGGAAGCACTAGCCCAGTAGTAAACGTACCGGCCAGTAGTATGTCGCCCATAATAGAGGTCAAAACCTTGGTATGGAACACGTATTAGTTTTATAACAGGGTGACATCTATTCCGTAAGTTCCCATTTATTCAGTAAGTTCCCATATGGCGAATGATCTTTGTACAATCAACTGTATTACTCAGGAAATCTGTGGAAGTTGCAACAAGCTATTTAGAATTTTTTTTCATATCCCTTAAAATAGAAGAAAATCTCCAAAAGCAGAACCTCTTTTTGTTTATTAAATATGGGAAACAGTAAAAAATTATGTTTTAAAAGCATGGAACATTTACTTGATAATATAACCCATCATTCATATCTCACTCCGAAATATAAATAAAAATTGTTATGAAAAAATATTTCCGAAACAATTACACTTTGTGTTCGAAAAATAGTTGCGAAAATCGGAAACCTTCCAAAAATAATCAGAACAAAACTAAACAAAATTGGAATTAAATCAGAGATAGTATAATCTAGTTTCATACTAGTTATGATGTAACGTCATCCAGATGAGTACAGAATGTCTCTATGCTTTCTGCGGTGAATGCAAAATTTCTGCCGCATAATGTTCCTGTTAACTCTCCTCTGACAGTTCGGTTTTGTGGACTTTAAGAAAAAGGCTAACATAATTTTTCCCATAAATTTCGTCTTTAAAAGGGTGTTCAGTGTTATTTTTCTCTGCCAGTTATAGAGCCATTCCGCACAAGTAATTGCGAGTAAGCCCAAAGCAAGAAGTTCCCAAAGCAAGAATGTACTAAACAAGACCTTTTTCTAGCCTTTTACCCAGAATTGTAGGTCTGCTTCTTTTAGTTTGTGCTGCTTCCTCTGGTGTACCGTACTTCACGTTGGACAACGTTTATTTCTTGTTTTTGGAACATTAAACTGGTTACTGGACTTCTACCAACACATCTTCTTTTTCCGAACTGCATCAGTAGCTTTACTCATTTTAGAAAGACTCCACTTTCTTCTATCAATCTTCCCCGTTATCTTCCTCGAATCTAAAATAGAATTTCAAGATTATAAAAATATGTGTTAGTACATGTAGGCATTAAACATGAAAAAGCGCCGGTCCTGTTTAAGCAAGTGAACGAGGTACAGTTACGCAACTGCAACCAACATTTTTTTAACGAAGTAAGTGTTTCACGTAACATCTAAATGGACGGATTAGTCCTTAACGTTAACCTTAAACCTCACTACTTGTGTTGGTAGTAATGCTTACCTGCCCATATCTAAGAGAAATAACGAAAAATTTAGCACAATGTAATTTTCGCCGGCCGGAGTGTCCGAGCGGTTCTAGGCTCTACAGTCTGGAACCGCGCGACCGCTACGGTCGTGGGTTCGAATCCTGCCTTGGGCATGGATGCGTGTGGTGTCCTTAGGTTTGTTAGTTTTAAGTAGTTCTAAGTTATAGGGGACTGATGACCTCAGAAGTTAAGTCCCATAGTGCTCAGAGCCATTTGAACCATTTTTTTTTTTGTAATTTTCTTTTCATTTGTCAAAACATGTTATGACGAACTGATATAGAACAGTTAACTCTGCTACAGAGTGCTAGAGGCATATTATTTACAGTTGATCCCACAGAATTCCGGAGAACCCAGAGCCAAGAGACAAGGGCTCCGCATTGGGTGTAGTCCTGTTTTGCCCATTTACATGTATGAAATTAATGTTTGCAAACGAAGGTAATGAATCGGAAACGGTTGGTGAGTCGTTGGAAAGAAGCGACACGTGGGAAAAGGTTCATTTATTAATAATTTTGTATAACCCTGTTGCATGTCTACTGTCAAAATGGTCTGAGCCGCCTACCACCTTCGTGTTCCGTGGAATGGAGACTGAAATATGTAAATGTGGTGTAAGGGCCGAGTAATGGTCTAAGAACAAGAGGCACGATGGCCACAACCAGCTGTTATTTTTTCTGTTTGTTGTTTGTAGTTGGGATAGTTCCGGGCTACTAATACTTTTACAACCTGTTAGGAAGTTTAATACTATCAGGTGCAGTTGCTGTAAATCTATTGGGAGAATCCACTATGTTACTTGAGTGATAGATAGTTTTTTTAACAAGTCGAACTGGTGTGAAATTCTACTTCCAATTATTTTGCTTGGTTTGTAGTTTATAGATCCTGTACTGAACTGCACTCATTTATTCTGTAACTTGATTTTTTGTGTGTGTTCAGTTGTTTAATTAGCAGTGCCTGTAGGAGCAGAAATCTACTGTGCAGTACTCATATTTTCAGTGTTTAATTACGGTCGTTACAGTGATCTGTAGCTGGAACTTAATGACCTGCACAACAAGCAAGTTGCATCGCTTCTCACACTATGTTGTGACGATTTCCTGTGCTTTCATACTCTGTTAGTTATTCTTCGTCCAGTATTTTCAATACAGGATTTTTCAAAAAGAATATTCGTATTGCAAAGTATTATTTTGTCCGAACTATCGATCGCTGCGCCTCGACTCGGCTATTGGACAAACGAATACATAGTCTAGTTTATATTAATACCCGCTAAGTGTCAGTTGTCTTCCGTTTTGATTGGTAACGGTCATATGTTTAAAATGGCTACTCCGCAACAGTGTTCTCTAGTTTGCGAAGTGCAATTCCGTGATTACAGTGCAAAGACATTTCAGGCTGAGGTACCAAATTGATCCTCCGAAGGGATATAACATTCGCATATGATATCGACAGTTTCTAAATACAGGATGTGTAGGTAAAGGAAAGAGTCCTGGCCGCCTCCTGTTCCTGAAGAAAATGTTGCTCTAATTCAAACTGATTTCCAACGTAGTTCTTCAAAGTCAACTCGTCGTTCCAGTCGGGAGTTACAACAGCCAACAACAACAATTTGGTGTGTTTTGAGACGTCATTTGGTTACGAAGCCGTACAACTTGAAACGTCCCCTTAGAAAAATTGTACATGACTGTGCTTAAACAGCTTAAACAGCTAAATAAAAGATTCAAATTACTGAATGCACTAACTACTGATAGGCATAGTTAGCAAATGAAAGATTTTGATAGAGAAAAAACAAATTATTCACCTTAATATTGTTCAAATTTGTATTATATATCAGTTCATGACATCCAGTGTTACAAATTTACTGTCTCTGTCCAGATCATCCGCTCTCACAACTCCGCCATCTCTCTCCCCACAACCACCACTGCTGGCGGCTCACCTCCAACTTGGCAACGCTACGCGTTGTTAACAGCCAACTGCCCAACACTACAATGCAAACCAGCCACAGACTGCACACAGCACAGCCAGTGATTTTCATACAGAGCGCTACGTGGCGTTACCAGTACAAAAACCTAAACAGTCTACTTACAAAGTTACAGCTGTTACAAGCTCTGTGTACTGATGACAAACGTAAACGTGTGGCATTTTGTAACTAGATTCTTGATGCTATTGACAATGGTAACACCTTCTCACAACGCATCGTTTTCAGTGATGAAGCGACTTTCCATGTTAATTGTCAGGTAAACAAACACAGTGTTCGAATTTGGGGCCTACAGAACCCACATGCAGCCATTGGACATGTACGACATTCGCCCAAAGTCAATGTATTTTATGCGATATCACGATCAACTGGGTAAGGCTCATTCTTCTTTGATGGAAACGTGGTTAACGGTCAGCAGTATCTCGTTATGTTACAAAACTGGTTGTTTCCGAGGCCGCACGAAGACAACTTCATTTTTCAACAAGACGGTGCATCGCCTCACTGAAGTCGCCAAGTGCATTAGAATCTGAATGAAACTCCACCGAACAGTTCGGTTTGTCATCAAGGAGCTGGCGACCTAGCATGTCTCAGCTGGGCTCCACAGTCACCTGATTTGACAATGGTGGTTGTTGGGATGTTTAAGGGGGACTAAACAGCTAAGGTCATCAGTCCCCCAGATTTGACAATCTGTGACTTCTTCCTGTGGGGTTTAGTTAAAGACAACGACGAAGGACATGCTTGCCCGAGTATGGGAGGAAATTGAGTGTCCAAGTGATATTGTTCGTTTCGCTGATAGAGGACATATTGAACATCTGTAATCTGAACTTGAGAGCATGTTAAATATGTGTGTAAAGTCTCATATTCGTATGTCTTAGAGTTTAATAAATATATGCATTCGAAATACGTATATTCTTTTTGAAACGAACTGTATTGTCTGTACCTCTTCATGTATAGTCCACAAGCCACCCTACGGTCTGTGGAGGAGGGTACTTTGTGTAACAGTGTCGCTTCCCCCTTTTCCAGTTCCAGTCGCGTCAATTTCGCGGGAAGAACGATTGCTGGAAAGCTTCCGTATGGATTCAAGTCCCTCTGATCTTATTTTCATGGTGTTTCCACGGGATATACGTGGGAGGAAGCAATATACAGTTTGACTCTTCTAGGAACGAACACTATCGGAACTTTGTTAAACTACACAGAGATACAGAACGCCTCTCCTGCAGCGTTTGTCAGTGGAGTTGGTTGATCATTTCTGTGACATTTTTGTGGTTACTAAATGAACCTCAAAGGAAGATTCCTGCTCTTCTTCACATTTTCTCAATTTCTTGTATCAGTCCTATCTGGCACAGAACCCATGCTAACGAGCAATATTGAAGTAATGGTCGAAAGAGAGTATTGTAAGCTGCTTCCTTTGCTGATGGAGTACACCTTTTAAGATTCTTCCAATGATTCTGCCTGCCATCTGACTTACTAGCGATTAGTAGTCGTTCCACTTCAAATCACTCCGTACGCATATTCCTAGATATTTTACAGTTTTCAGTGATTTTTCTGAAATTTTTCAGTCATACAATAAAAGATGTTTCTCTGGATGTATTCGCGGTAGGTCATACATGTTTATGTTGAGAGTCAACTGACACTCTCTGGAACAACCGCTGATCCTCTCCAGGTCTTCCTGCGCTTCGCTACAATTTGCTAGCGTCGTAACGTCTCTGTATAAAACAGCATCCTTACTCAAGATGTTTGTTGTACTTTCCAAACAGTATGGTGATGTCCTGTGTTGACATCCACATCACCGTCTTAATATCATTTAAGGACCAAAATTATCATGAAAAGAACAGGACGGCAGGAAACAAAGGATAACCGTTGCAGTGACAAGCCTCTATAAATTAATCAACTCACAAATTTTCCGGTAGCGCTTCTTAGAAATTATTTAGACTCAGCTGAAGAAAGGATAACTTTTCATTCTGTCACAATACGAATCAACATTCGTCACGTCAACACACATAACAATAATGGTGGAATGATAATAATGTCACGTAATATAAAAGTGAAACGTTAGAACACTGATATGAAACCAGAAACCTAATACGCATCATAAACGTTTGGAGTAGATCGGAAAGGTTCACTAGAAAATATCAAAAAAACTAGAGAGAAGTATGAAACTTCCTGGCAGATTAAAACTGTGTGCCCGACCGAGACTCGAACTCGGGACCTTTGCCTTTCGCGGGCAAGGCAAAGGCAAAGGTCCCGAGTTCGAGTCTCGGTCGGGCACACAGTTTTAATCTGCCAGGAAGTTTCATATCAGCGCACACTCCGCTGCAGAGTGAAAATCTCATTCTGTAGAGGGAAGTATCATTAGAAAAATATTAGGGCCCATCAACACTATAGAAGGCTACAGATTGTAGAGAAAAGAGCCTGGCGAGCTACCTAATATAGTGCATGACATGAAGAACCGTCGACAGACATTTTACGGACATATCAAGAGACTGCCGGACACCCGACAAACTAAACAGATCCTGGAGTAGGCACACAATACATTAAGAACATAGAATGGATCACAGAAGTCAGAAAAGACCAGAAGGATGCCGGCATAACAAACTCCACTATACAACACATATAAAAAAAATCAACCACAAAACACTATAGTGAACAGTGAGCCAAGATATCAAGATATTCAACACCGGAACGGTTGTAAGAAAGAAAAACAGTGACAAAATGGAAGAAGTATGGCGCGTGAGAAAATCCCATTCGCGTGGTCCAATAGTGACGTGTAAGAATAACAATAATAATAAATTATACTAATAATTAGGGAACGGATTTTTGTGTAAATAAATGTTATTTTTGTTGGGTTGTTTGGAGTATGAGACCAGACAGCGTGGTCATCGGTCTCATAGGATTAGGCAAGGATGGGGAAGGATGTCGGCCGTACCCTCTCAAGGGACCATCCCGGCATTTGCCTGGAGCGATCTAGGAAAACCACGGAAAACCTAAATCAGGATGGCCGGAAGCGGGATTGAACCGTCGTTCCCCCGAATGCGAGTCCAGTGTGCTAACCACTGCGCCACCTCGCTCGGTTTGTTTGGAGATAAGAAACTGTAACCAAGACAGAAATTCCTGAAAAAGCAAAGTTCGATTGTATACAATATTCTATTTCATATCAAAATACATATTTTTGTAATATCTTATATAAATGAATGTTTAAAATACTTTTCCTAAAAATACTTAATTTTCCACTTTTCCTTGTTATAACATTTAATTTTAAGAAAAGTCTCGTGCATTGACATATCGCGAGGACGCAGTTTCAACGAGCTTCACGCACAATGCCGAATATAAAGCTAAGCTTTCGCTCTTGTTTGCAACAATGTGGTGCTGAATTTAGTGGCATCTATACAAGTGATGGAAACATTCTATTCTTTCAAAAAAGTGAGCAGTTAGTAAATGCAAACCACTGCTCTCAGGTCTTGCAGAACTTAGTAGGTAGTAAACATGGAATATCTGTTTGACGTGCGACTTGTAGGCAAGTTCTTTAGGTGAAGCAGCTTCCTCTTCACACATTAGAGTTTCAAAAAGTTCCCAATATTATTCATATTTATGCAACAGTTTTCTTTCGTGTGATATTTCTTTATACAAATTGAGAAATCCAGCGCTCAGGAACTTTTTTATGAAATACATAAATTTTGAAGCACCAGAAGAATCAACGTTACGATAATTGTAGCTGCCTGCCTGTTACAAAGAAATGCTAAGAAAGGTTAGAGCAGAATGTGAAAATTTAAAAAAGAGGATAAGCATTTATAAAACACCCTACTCCGATGGTAGGAAAGTGGGAAGTGTTGCGGTAACTGTGCTAGAAAATGATGTAGTTTCCAAGCAGCGTTTTCTCCTAACATGTAAATAAATATCAGCATCGAATCATTTAACAATGGCTCGCTTATTCAGTGAATCTCTACACTTGTTATGGCTGAATAGGGTGAAATTTAATAGTGTATTACTATTACTTACGGCTGCTGCTACGTGTATGAAGATGGAAGCCGAAAGCCTTTCTGTAAGTTTCCTACACACTGTATATGTAACTTGAGTAGTACATTGTTTACACAGAGTATGTGAGTAGATATTCACATTGTATTCTAAAGAAGACAAATTGATCTCAAATTTCAAAATGGCGTTTGTGAAAGTGCAAACAAGAACTGATTTGTTCAGAGCCAACAACACAGATCTTGTACTTCCACCTGCACGCGTTACTCGTTGGGGGACGTGTATAGAAGCAGCAGTGTACTACGCCAACAATTTTGAAAATTTTAGATCGATATTAGTGTACTAAATAAGGGTGACGTTTCTTCAACTGAAATTACTCAGAACTTACTCAACGTGAGTACACTAAAAATGAATTGTCGTATATATATGCTATCCTGGGTTTTTTGTTTCAAGCTATCAAATAATTAGAAATATCAATCAGCTTGTTAACTGAAACAGTTAATGAAGTGCATGGTACTGAGAGAGAAATAATTCACTGAAAGGTCCAAAAGTGGAAGGTACTAAAGAGAAATTTAAAAGTGTGTTAAAGAAAAAGTGGTCGATATCATACGACGTGTGAAAGTGTCAAGATTGTAGAAGGAGAAGTAGACACCGGTGAAATTGAAAATGTGTGACATTCCTTTGATGAAATATACAAGACCATCAGCATGTGATGTTGAAATGTCCTTCTCATGGTGTTCTGCAATGTTCCCAGACAACGACATCGGTTTGTGATGGAGAATTCGGAGAAACCTCTCGTAGTTCACTGCAACAGCGAATTGTTCCAGTTCTGCGTCAGCATGACACGTGAGTCATTTTTTAACATTAAGTATCTACATTCTGTAATATTGAAACAAAATATTTTTGCATTTCTTATGCGTATTTTTTTAATATTTTACCCAAAAAGAGGTAAAGTATTTTAATGTCTCTTAACACACTGATATACTTTCCCTAGTAATAATAACTATAAAATTAATGACAATAATCATAATGATAATGCAAGCAAAAGAAAGGTAACTGAGGAAAGGTCTTTTTTAGAAACAAATTTCGACACGCCGTACATGTCTCTAAGAATATATGCTTTTCGGTGATTGTGTTTTGGTCTCATTTTTCGTTTGATGAAACAATTTAAATAGTACTGAGACTTTCTCCTGCGTTGTATAATGGTGAAAGGAATCTGTAAATTTACCTGTCTCTACAAAATGAAATTAGCTTCAAATCATACAGTCAATCTGATCCAACATTGACTTTACTTTTAGTGATAGACAGCAACTATATTTTATTCTCTTTGATTCAGCATTTAAAATAAATCAATTTCATTTGCATATCGCTTGACACATTTTAGAAGGTACATTAAAATGCCAGGGAAGCAGGTCTTATGAGACAGAAAAGAGGAAAAAGTGCTAACGGAATTTCCATTAGGACACCTCTTGAGTCGTTCCAGCTGCGACGTGAAATTCTACAAGGAAAGTAAGCCATCCATTAATTATAACGATCCGCTTGACTGCTACATCCGCCTCAGACGTTGCTCTGATAACTGCCACATCGAGAACCGCAAACCAAACCCTTTTAGACGGTAGTTGCTGTTCCAGGGAAAATGAAGCATGGTACAGCACAGCGAAGTTAGGTGGACGTCGTTTACACGGAGGAAGATTAGGATTTAATGTCTCATCGACGCTGTGATCTTTAGAGATAGATCACAGTCTAGCACTGGACAAGGATGAATAAGGAACCACCCTTGATCCTAAATGTAGATGGCGAACGCAAGATGTAACCTGTTATGGAAATAGTTTCATTTTGAGTTCAGTAGGCGTCACAAATAACCATCTGCACGAAGATGCGCAACATAGTGACAGATTTACCAGATGTCTATTATACGCAGGTTGACAACTGATTCGCAGCAAAGGCGTGTACTAAGACGTACTATTTGTACTTTCGATTGGTGTTAACAGCCGTCAAAGTTAGATTTAACCTAAAATGTTCGCATTGGAAACTAGTCACTAAAGTTTAAGTAATTTAAAGGTGTTTAAGTTCTGTTAGTACGATGAGTTGTCGGAGTGGAGATCGACAGACTAGTGGATGAGGATTATGAGAATTAGGCTACTGATGCAGATACACAATAAGAACACTAGAGTTGAGTTACAAGCAAAGAGTGGAACGATTTTACAAATAATCGCTTTTTTCTTAAAGACGCTCCCCGTTCTTTTCAACTGCGCCCCGAGTCTTCTGTCTTTGCAGAGCTAAAATGCCACTGGAAAGGCCACTAATTTTTATTTCTTCGTCCGAGACTTTCCCCTTCGAAATTTCTCCTTGATTTCCTTTCCTGCACTGAATCACATCGGGGTAGTTCACAAGCCTCTCTCACTCCCTTTTCAACCATTGCTTCTTTTTCATGTCCTTCGACTCCCCAAAGGCATTGTGGTTTCTGTAAAAGTTTTACATAACTATTTGCATCCTTTGTTTTGTACCTGTTACGTTCAAAATTTCAATAGTGTATTCCACACAACGTTGCCGGAAGCATTCTCTAGATCTACAGATGCTACAAACCTGGCTTTGCCTTTCGTCAGTCTGTCGTCTAACTACCGACACGGAAGTTGGCAGTGATTTGAAAGAAGGCCTTCTGCCGATTGGCTGCCTCATGGCTTACCAAGGACTCTCATCGTCACCTTATGTTTGCAGCCGATCCACATCACTGACACTTCCTTTACCAGAAAACTGGTATATGCATACGCATGGATCTGGTGGCTTCACGTAGTCCGAAAACGGTTTCTACCATGAGCTTTGGAAAAGTAAACTAGAGCCCTTAAAAGATGTCGGGTGCACCCCGTCCGATTTTCCAGTGGCTTTCGAAATCGGTCGCCTCTTCCTGTTCAATAATATTTCCTTTAAACTTCATACCTTATTTTTTATAACTTTATATCTTGAAGGGTCCCATTTTGCGGTTCCATAGCAATGTCACTAATATATGAAATAATAAATCCACCTCGGCTGTTTAATGGTTCTTTAATATGCCGTCTGGGGCGACATGTTTCAGAAGCTACATCCATTTTCGAGCACATTTAGCTTACACCAATATGTTGTAACGTGACGATCAAATCCGGTGCCTATTCAGTCAGGTATCAATAAAAAAACTAATGATATATTACGTAAGACAGGCACCCATATCGTCATACACTGTGCGTCTATTGCGGTGTAATGTAAGGTCGTAGAGTTACTATTTGTTCTGTAAGGGGATGTATTTAACTAACTTTTGCTTCTCCTCTATACTTCCATTTGCAAATTAGAGCAGATTCGCTACCAAGAAAGGGTGAAGCGCCTCGTGGGAGGATAAGTTGGCTGGTTCAAATGGCTCTGAGCACTATGGGACTCAACATCTGTGGTCATAAGTCCCCTAGAACTTAGAACTACTTAAACCTATCTAACCTAAGGACATCACACACATCCATGCCCGAGGCAGGATTCGAACCTGCGACCGTAGCAGTCGCGCGGTTCCTGACTGACCGCCTAGAACCGCTAGACCACCGCGGCCGGAGGATAAGTCATTCACGGTGTGTGCGAGTGTCTTTCAGGATCTTCATTTCTTAAAGTAACACGTCTGGGCCTTACGTTTAGTTACTGATTCAACCCAAAGTAATGAAAGAAAATAAGAAATAGCTAAATAACGCAACGGGAAAGCTAAGATCCGACGCGACGATGCAGCGACGAGCTATTAACCGTTATCTTTGATAGTTTCTCGGATCTCGACTTAAAACTCTTTCTTAAATGAAACTCTGGCTGTGTTCAGAAAAATGGTCATTTGTTACAAACTTTACCAATGAATAGGACATAACCATAACACAGAAAACCTTTGCATCAGTCCATTACATACACATGAAGGAGGAATGGATCACGTTAATAAAGCATGGTGATTCAGACCAGAAACCTCTTCATACTAGGAGGAATCTACGGTCGTGCACTCACATGGAGATTCTAAAGAGACAGAAGTTTACAAGACTGGACAGCCCATAACCCCAAACTACAATAAATTTTAGTGAGTCGTAAGAAGTATCTTTTATAGCAAAACCATGGGGATTGTAGGCCCAACCAAGTGGATTACAAGGAAACCAGAGTGGCCAGTGACCACGAGGGTTCCGATTCCATGGTAAGAACGATCAAAGAACTCTCTCAGCACTGCCTTTAAAGCCACATTTGAAGATTATGTGAAAGAACTTCCAGACAATTAGTAACCGATTTCATAGCAACTATGCTACTTAACAGTAGGGCACAGAATACTTAGAACTCATGATCCTGGGTTCCACTCGGAAATAAATCAGTTTTCACAAGCGAAGTGAAGTGAGTGGAATGAATCACTCCCTAGACTTGAGAATCTGACACCAACAGGTTTGAATGCGACATAACTATAAATTCTCAACCCAACAGAGGACACCACTTTCCATCGGAAATTAGGTACATGCCAGCTGTCGGTCTTCGAGACTACGGTCAAAAATGTCATTGATCTCCCTGAGGACACCGAGTTCGGATCAGTTCTTTATGGAATGGCTGTAACTTACTAGTCTCTAGCACGTGTTAAAAAACCATGGGCCGCCGAGCCAACCAGAGCTGTCGAAAAAGCGCGAGCTGCCGTTGCTCTTAATATCTCTCTGAACAACGAATGGCTCCAGAAAGTCCAACAGAGGCTATCAAAGGACGCGATTTTAAGAACGGCTGGCTGGGCGGCTTCTGCCGTTGAAAATATGCCCTACCAGAAATGCATAAAGAAAGGCCAACGAACTTTCCCCTGGCTCCCAAAGAAAGAAAGAGCGCAAATTCCTCTAACACGTGGCGATGTATCCATGTTCTCATCTCATGCAGGTAACTTGACTGGGACTTGGTGTATGAAAAGGAATGAGACACTGATTTCCTTAACAGAATAGAAAATAAAATAAAATCAGACAACCCTGTATGTAGAATAACCAGAGGTATGAGTAACAATATTCGGTATTAATAAACTACTTCAGCTGTATTTAGTCCTTTATTATTAGATCACTACCGGTTTCATGGTACTAAAATACACGTCTTCAGTTGAACATCTGAATAACAATAAATCAAGAAGGAATACCAACGCTGAGTCATCCATTGATGTTTTAGTATGTGAGTACAAATAATTTAATATTCTCGTACAAAAGTTTTAACAATTAAAAAAATTAAAATATTTAAAATAATTTTGTGGAATTACCATATCAGTGGATGTCAGAGCGTTGTTATTCCTTCTTGATTTACTGTTAATCAGATGTTCACCTGAAGATCTGGCCTTTAGTGGCATGAAGCCGGTAGTGACCTAAAAATAAAGGACTAAACACAGCTGAAGCGGTTTATTAATACCGAACAAAATACAATCAGTTCTCCAGCAGAGAATCCGTCTCCAAATATCGGTGTGAAAGACTACACAAGCAGCTGACAGAAAACATTGTCTAGCAGTAATTCAGAGAAAGATAAAATTATGAAAGGGGATGCGAAATAAAATATCGCTTTCAGTCCTTCAAAGAAGTTACGCAGAGGAAGTTATCGCAATTCATACACTGAAGTGATTATACCTGTTTGCTACGTGACCAGCTCCTTGCGACACAATACTGTGGACTGCAATGTACGATCCTAGCTAGGATAAGAGGAAAGTCGGATTATATGCGAGAGTAACCCTGTAGACTCGTAAGGTCTACAAAGTTCTTCATGCTGTAGTGACTGTTGCTAGGGTCCAGTTCTGAAGAGAACGTAATGCTGCTGGATGAGTGGTTAGGCACATACAACGGCACGCGACATTTTACTGCTGACTGACAGTACGTTTCACATTTGGCATGTTGTTAAAGGAGCACCAAACAGTCAAGGTGCAGTCATTATTTCAATAAATAACTTCACGTCTGTTGCAAATTTTCCTCTTGTTTGTAATAATTTGATCACGTTACCAACTTCTACGATTTTATTTCCGACACATATTATGAATTCAGACCAATGAAGTACAAGATATGGATAGACGTAGCAGAGAATTCAAAAATTATGCCCTCCAGGAAGATAAAATAAAGAAGTATAAAGCCTGTGGGACAGCTGTAGAAACTGTTAGTGACTTTGGATTCGTTGTTTGGAGGCTCCATACAGAGTACCGGAAAATATGCCAGGGTGCTTGTTTCTTATACAAGTTCCAGGAAACAGAAATAATGTGCTACAAATCGGGGAAATTCTCGCGCACGAGTGTAAGCGACAATGGCAAAGAGTTCCAGGGTGGCGCCTAGATTTATATTCAGATTTTAGCATCGGCATGCTAAGTACAAACACATCTTTGCAGTGGTCTTGATTTTCTTCTGATGGCAGTGAAGTGGTTGAAAGTATGGAAAGCCAATGGCCTATTCATTAGTGAGGGGTACGTAACACTGACGCCGTTGGAAGCTGTGTTTTGGCGCGTAAAAGTCATGCGGTGGTGTCACGCACAAAGTTATTCCTGCAGGTGTGCCACGATGTCTCCGTCCTGGACATTCGGGCAGGTATCGGACCATAACTTTTATGTCGCTGTGTGTATTTTGTTGTAGCGGTCGCTGTGTTAATTCCTATAATATTTTCTCTGCCCGGTGTTTTACTGCCCAGGAGGGTCATAAGCGGAGCAGTGTACATAACACAGATAGTTGCTGCTTTGCGTCCCTTGGAGACGATTTTGCTACTCATTCAACCTGTTTTTAACGTCTTTGTGTCAACCATTGTTAAACTTTTTCCCTGTGCAGAAGGTATGTGCACATTTTATGCGCATGAGGGATACTAAATTATCAGCAGAAGAAGGCTGACTGTAACGGAGGTTATTGCATATAAAATACAGATGTGATACCCACAAGTCGAGCCACTTTCTAAAATAATTTTCTTTTGGCAAAAAATTTTGCAAGTGATTTATTCTCCAGTTGTATAGTAGTCAGGATGAGCGTGTATGGAGAATTATGAATACTTTCTATGAAAGGGAGGATGGAACATTGGAAGTAGAAATGATAGAAGGGTGCTCAAAACTCTAAAGAGATTATCAGTTTAGGAATAATCTTCTCAGATATTATCATAATAAAACAGGATTTTTTGTGGATCGGGTAGAGACTGAGGCTCAAAACGTTAACTAGTGTCAAAACATGTAACAATTTTATGCATTTATAAATTTATAAATTATAGAGTGCAGCAATCAGTCGTCCTTTTTTTGTAGGTTTTATTTGGAAAATCCTGATTTCGGCTAGTGCCTAGCCATTATCAATGCATTATTTTCTTGAGCGCCGCTGCCTATACTGTCTTTCTTATTGGCGTTTAATTGTGTATTTTTAATGGCTCATAGCCGATGGTTGGGATTTGTATGCTTGTATTTGTGTTTTTAAAACCAAAGCCTTGAGCCGTTTTAAAAGTAAGTTTTCTAAATTGGGCAAGTGTTACTTTTTGGAAGATAAAGCTATGGGCTTTCTTCCTGTTGAAAATTTTTTGTAGTGTATTGTTTCTACAAGCATCGGCCTTCAGCCGCTTTAAGTTTTAAGGATCTTACTTATCAACTACTGCCTTTTGGGAGATAAAGCTGTGGGCTTTCTGCCTACTGAAAATTTACTGTGGTTGTATTGTTCTTAAAATGATGGGCTTTCAGACGCTTTAAAATTTTGGATTCTTACTTATCAAGACTTAAATCACTTGGGCTTAGATACCATTTAAGGTTAAAGGCTTTAGGCCTTCTACCTTGGAAAATTGGTTTCAGTTTTTTCTAAGCAAAGGCCTTCAGCCGTTTTGAAGTAAGATTACTTATTGGTCGTAAAGCTTGGGCCTTCTGCCTATTGAAAAGTTATTGTTGTTATGTTGTTTTAAATGTATGGGTCTCTAGCCACTTTTGCAATTAAAGATTTTTTTTGTCGATAGTCAATCTTATAACTTGCGCTGTAATGTTTGCACAACTAAATAAAATGCTATGTTTGGAGTGTAAGTGACAGCCGCTCATTCTGGTCCCCCTCCCCAATTCCTACTACTTGTCCTGCTCTGCGGGTTCAGTAGGCGTTTGATTTAGAAAAATACATTTCCATTTGAGAATTTGAATAACACCTCAGTTCTACTCGATAATATTGACTGCTTCATCTGACCTCTGTGCGAGGGGGCTTCTGTGCTGCAAGAGGGGGTTCTTTAGCCTTGTGCGTATTGCGGCGAGACATCACTAGTGTCTGTGGTATCGATTCGCGTTGCTAACTGGTGTGGTACTGCGATGTTTGGACAATACCACACATGGACAACATCGTAAGGAAAGTTCGCCAATCGTCAGCAACAGATGATATGAAAATCATTGCGTATGCAGACGATGTGATGATTTTGGAAGAAAGTAAGCAAAAATTGGAAGAAGAACTAATCACCTGGCAGCGAGTAATCAAAGAAGCAGGAATGGAAGTAAGATCAACAAAACTTGAAGTAATGAAAAGCAGCAGGAGAAATGGAAAAAAGAAAAATGTTAGTTATAAAGGAAAAGTCGTTAAATAAGTACGTGCTTTCAGGTATGTCGGAAGTAAATTACCAAATAAAGAAAATAAAAATGACAAAATTTCTGAGAGAATAGAAAATTGTTGGAAATATTGTTGTTGTGTGTTGGACATTATTTGAAAATGGTAAATTCCTACTAAGGGAAAGATCATATTATTTGCTCAGTCTCTATGGATCTGAACGTTGGAGAAAGAAAGACCTGAGCAGATTAGAGACAACATACGATTTCTAAGAGAGATCCTGGGTAAGATAAGGGGGGACAGGACAAACTGACCTCTCAGTTTTGTCCCATGAATGTTCCATGGGATTCATGTTGGGCGATCTGGGTGGCCTGATCATTCTAACAAACTGTCCAGAATGTATTTCAAACCAAACGCGAAAAATTGCAGCCCTGTGACATGGAACATTGTCATCCATAAAAATTACATCGTTTTTTGGCAACATGAACATTTAAACACAGACTGCGCCATTATGCACCGCCACCAGCTAGTATAGTAACTTGCTGACATCTTAGGTCCATGGTTTCATGCGGTCTGCACCCCACTCGACCCCTCGTCAGCTATTACCAATTGAAATCGGAAGTCAATTGACCAGGCTACTGTTTTCCATTCGTTTAGCCTCCAACCGATATGATCACGAGTCCAGGAGAGGCGTTCAGGCGATGTCGTGGTGTTAGCAAAGCCACTCACGTAGGTCGTCTGCTGCCATTTCTCATTAACGCCGTTCGTCGTACGTCCCACACTGATTTCTGCGGTTATTTAACGCAGTGTTGCTTGTCTGATAACGCTGACAACTTTACACGAACACTGATGCTCCCGGTCGTTGTTCGTGGTGAGAGGTAATGTCTCCCACGCATTTAGTTCCAACTGCTATTCCGCGCTCAAATTATGTCAGTCCCAACCGTACAGTCATAATCACGTCGGAAACATTTTCACATGAATCAACTGAGTACAAATGACAGGTCCGTCAATGCACTGCCCTTTTATACCTTGTGTACGCGATATTACCGCCATCTGTTTATGTGCATATCAGCAACCCATTACTTTTTTCACCTCACTGAAAGTTGCAGTAGAAAATTATTAAAGAAGTAGATGGTTTTAAGTATGTTGGATGTAAATTAGCCAAGAAAGGATCTATCAAGAATGAAATTTCGGAGAGAACAGAAAATTTTTCGAAATTTAATTATTGTGTGTTAGACAGAATTAGAATTTCGGAAATATCTACCAAAGCAAAGATCATATTTTGCAAGTCATATTATTTACCAATAATGACCTAAGGATCAGTACGTTGTTCTTTGACGAAGAAAGGTCTGTACAGAATAAGAACAAGAGAAATGCGATTTCTATGAGGGATCCTGTGTAAAACGAGAAGGGACAGGATAAGGAATGGAGTAATACCAAACACCACTGTAAATCAAGCACTTAAAAAAAAGTACGGAGAGAACTGGGCTTAAATGCTTCGGAAACATTAAAAGAATAGGAGCAGAAAGACGTCTAAGAACAGTCCTAGAACGGCAGTTGGAAGACCAGGAGAAGACTGCAATTGGAGGAGATGCGAAATGATAGACTGTGGGAGAAAAGAGAAGCTTGTAAGAGGTTCTGTGAACGATCTGCATAACCAGAAACGTTTCAGGAAGAAGAAGAAAAAGGATACATGATTAAAGATGTAGATGATTTTGGGGTATAGGGAATGTTAACTTTAGTACAGAGAATTGCCATCTCTGGCAACAATTTGGGATCTAACCTGGCTAGACAGCGAGTTAGACCTAATTTGAAATGTAAACCAGAGTTCATCAATCATATTGTCTGGCAAATAGTGGCATCCTAGTCTACCAGCAAACGACGACCAAGAGCTAGAGTAGTCAGCAAGAGGTATGTGTAACGTGCTGAATTGGGCAACAGTCGAACATGGACTGTAAGTCAGGACAGCAAATGGAACATGAGCGATTGGATTATCTTATTGAAAGATTGACTCTTTGTGATCTTCAAGTTAGGGCACAGCTAACGACTGTACGTCGTCAGAAATGTAACGGTTGCTGTCCAGAGTACCAGCTAAGTGAACTAAACATAGTAATGTTCAATATTCCTTGTGGACTCACGACGAATGCTGGGCCGGTATGACGATGAAGTATGCCATTTGGCAACGTTCGTTCTCCTCAAAACCTCTGCACACGGATACGTCCATTATGACGCTGCGCATAGAAGAAAGACTCGTCTGAAAAGACTGTGTAAAGCCGTTTGGTACGCTTCCGTCGGCATGCCTCTCTCTGCTGCTGAATCATGGGAATTCACAACAATCGTAGCTGTGGTAACAGTCCGTGATGATACAGATATCGACGCACTCTGCGTGTGAATACCCATTGTGCCACAAACAAGTCTGTCTGCTGAGCGAAAGTACATGACGTGCATGTGCGATCCTACACGGCTGATTTAACATTCACTCGTGTGTCACTTGTGCGGAGCCACTGTCGAATCCCGACCCCTCATGATGGAAGTTTTTCCTTCTTTTTCATGGAATAAAACGAGTAGGTCACAAACAACGGACAATTGAGATTTCTGAGTGAGATATCCGCTGTGTAATCTTTCCTTACAATCCTTCATAATTTGCAGAGAGTAGTAATATCCATACCTACAACAACAGAAGACAAAAGTAAAGTTTTAATGTAACCCGTTTTTAAATGTGAACAAAACTGTATAAAATAATTTCTCCTAGCCGTATACATATTCCTAACTACATGCAGATATTCCTGAAAATTTGTGCTTGTGATTTTTTAATAGGTAAGACAACAATTCAAGAGTTTGCAATGGGACATCAGGTTATTTAATTTGCATATATGCTATTTACTCCTGTTATCTGATGTGACTTAATTAGACACCTTCCAAAACAATGAATTATTATTTCAGTCACTGCTAAACGAAACGAGAATCACAACTGATTCAGGTTATTACATTAAAGTGACTAACAAGTCAGCTTACAAGCATTAATAATTCTTAATTACAATCCTGTTACATCTGACAAAACGGTCTGGAGTAAGATTCTAATATCTGCATGTAAAAACGAAATAATTGTGATAGTGAAATTATACTGTGATTGTCGTAATGGTAGTACTAAAGACAGGTAGTGATACAGAAATAAATGCATTGTGTCTGTGGCCAGAGTTTCAAGCAAACTGGTAATTCGAATCCGAAATCAAGTCTTCTTGAGATCGTTCAAATTCTACAAAAATAACTCTACTTAAAAAAAAAAAGAATGGTTCAAATGGCTCTGAGCACTATGGGACTTAACATCTATGGTCATCAGTCCCCTAGAACTTAGAATTACTTAAACCTAACTAAGGACAGCACACAACACCCAGTCATCCGAAGCAGAGAAAATCCCTGACCCCGCTGGGAATCGAACCCGGGAGTAGGAAGCGAGAACGCTACCGCACGACCACGAGCTGCAGGCTACTCAAATGGCTCTGAGCACTATGGGACTCAACTGCTGAGGTCATTAGTCCCCTAGAACTTAGAACTAGTTAAACCTAACTAACCTAAGGACATCACAAACATCCATGCCCTAGGCAGGATTCGAACCTGCGACCGTAGCGGTCTTGCGGTTCCAGACTGCAGCGCCTTTAACCGCACGGCCACTTCGGCCGGCTGCAGGCTACTGTTCCTACAGATTATGTGACCGTCGCAGCTCAGTCCTACCATACAATTCTCTCGGTGGTAGCTAAGTTTGAGTTCGGAACCCAGTGGCGATAGAGGCTGATGGAGGTGATGGCTCCCTATGGTCAGACGAAGAAGAAGTGTGAAAAGCTGAATGCGGGATGAATTTGTATCAACTAAATCTTAAATGGAAACCTCGTATTTCTGCATTTTGCGTCATTTGTTTTGCTCATGTTGGATGGGACGCGGATACTCTGAGTGCCAGTCATTGAAAACATTCCTTAAAAGAAGCTAGTCCACTGCCCTGGAGTTCTCTTCAGGTGCTTGACTAGTAACGCTCTTCCTACCATTTAATGTTGAAAAAAGGCATCTCACTCTCCCTCTACCTCTTTCTGTGGACAATGACATAGGATCTTGGAAGTACAGTCGAGTGTTTCTTTCTAACTTCCAGTTTCTTTACATTAACCAACCTTGACAGATTCTGCGTAAAATTTCGTTTCTGTGGACCTGACTTTCGATAGTGTTCCATACTGAGGGAAATATACAAATGTGGCGTCTCACTCCATTTTATACATGTTCTCTATGGTGTCTAACGTGTCCCAAAGAAACACAACTTCCTACATTTTCTTCACAATACTGCGTTTCCTGGACCTTGTTGTAAAGATAGCGTTTCATCTCTTTCCAGCTTCGAGTTGTAAACAGTCACTGCTGGAGGCCTTATGCCGTCGGCACACGGACCGTGCTGTCGAACGTTAACGTTGAGCGTGTCGAGTTCAACGTGCTGCTGCACGCTCAGAAACGATGCGACTTGTGCATACGGTACGTGCGCCCCAACGTGGTATATGCGATCGCAACACATTCCAGCGGCAGTTGAGGAATATTTATAGTTCGTAAATCACACCGTTTATTCAACGGGAGCGCGTAAAATTCCAACGTTAGCTCTATTGAAATGCACATTTCTACCATCGTCCACGAAAAGGAAAGTACCATGTCCAATCAATAAAGACACGGGCTTATAAAAGTTCCATTACAAACAGTGCATTACAAATTTGGAATACTTTTTTGCATAAGATAAACATTATTTCATCATTCCCACATTTTAGTTACTTGATCACCGTTCCTACCCAGTAGCAGACTCTTTGCAACATGTGAATTACGAAGCGTAAAAGAAAAAGGAGCAAAATATCTTTATAGAAGTAGCGCAAGCTGTCCTGTAGATTAAGCCAATCGAACAAAGTCACCCCTCAAAAAAGTTGAACTTATATTTACATACATCAAATATTATAGTATATATTTATATTAAACTAATAATAAAGTATCAGAACCTAATAAAAACGCGTATGTTAGGAAAAAAATTTGGATGTAGTTAGACGGGAACCAGCGCCACAGCTACTAACGCAATACTGGGCAGCGACGCTACTCATTACGCTAAATCAACACCACAACTTTTATATATTGTCATATTATGTTACCCCATGCTGAAAACCGTAATCGTAGATATGTTACTAATTGAAACTTAATTATAACAAATTGTACCAAGAACAATATGTTTTGGGTGGATCTTTAGTGTGTCGCTGCCTTCAAGCAGCCTACCCTCATAATACGCAAGTTACAATAATTCTTTTGCCACGAATATGATGTTTCTCATTATTTTATTGGAACGAATCACACAGTTAACAACGGGTTTTCCAGTGATTCTCAATTTGCTGGTGCTCAGAAACGGCATATATACATATAGGCTTGAAATGAATGCCAATATGGCGCCTCACAACTTTGTACTGAAGGGAGACGGCGTGCTTGTGACGTAGGTGGCGTTGTGCCATCTGATTGGTCAACGCTCAGACGCACGCTCAGAATATCTGACATGCCAGATATTGCTCTGCACGTTCGGAAAGACTCCCGAGCGTGCTGTTCCACGCTATGACGTCAGAAACTCGGCACGCTCAACGCTCAGCGTTCGGATGCCCGGTCCGTGTGCCGACGGCTTTACGCCATAGGAGGTCATACGTATGTGGCCTCTGGGGTAGCTGGTGTCCAGTGGAGACAACTCTAATGGAAAGCCTGGTCAAGCGAGTGTCATCGAACTGTGGCCCATCCAGTGTGCCCTTCTGAGAATTCACCTGGGGGTGGTCCCCCTATCAAGCTACACACGGCTCGCTGCCTCCCCGAGGTCTGGAGGCTTAACCCAGTGTGCTTACAGATGGCACTGTTCTTATATCCACCATGCAAACCCAAATAAAAGTGTTAATTAATACAATTAACTACTGACAGTCACTGGTACTAATATGCGTTTCACTCCCCAGTGTTGATTAGTTATTATGATCTAACAGGTTTTTATATTATGGTTTTATATTAGTTACGGACAGTTTCGGAAAAAATGGCTACATGCGACCGAGAATAGTCCGCATTTTCCTCTTCATCAATGCAGCCGGACCGACACAGAGCGATTTGAGAGATTCGAATATTCTCACTACTTTGGAGCAAACGTGCTTTGCTTCTAGTGCGCATACGTTCTGGTTTCTACTCCCGAAAGATTTCAGTTGCTCCTCTTCGGAATGCCACAAATTCCACCCTGAAATTTGCTCTGGCGAGCCACTAATTCTATTTATGTGACAATGCATATCAAATAAAAATAACCCTAATAATATACGACAAAATACAAATGCCACACCATACGTTAACACAACGCCCTTCTCCGTCAAGAACAATCGACAAGTGACACATAAATCTCAACAAAAAATGAATAAAAATACAAACAAACAACACACACAAAATTTAAAAATCATAAATGTATATAGCGCCAAAAGTTCTTCTGGTTACTCAAACCTAATTTACCTCAGGACATCAACTGAATTTCAACATGGGAATGCAGGAACTTTGTAATGAAAATTACATCTGACACTCACAGAAGCTGCCCTTAATTAAGGATGCTGGCAGTGGTTGCCAAATTTGAAGACTACACTATAACTGCGGTATGTTTTGGAAGGTGACAATCACTTTAACTATTAAGCCTTCTCTTTCAGTACCTGCCCCAAACGTCTGCTAAATAGATTTTGCCCTTTAGCTGTGTTTGTTGTTGATAGCCTGCGTTAAACGTTATCACAGTTATCTGAAACTAAATGAACTTGAATGCTGAAATAATATTAATGAAATGATGGCCCTATCATTATTTTAGCCAACTGATGATGGGCGATTAATGTATCAACACAGGATTGATCTTTTATTAAAGTTATGGCACAAGTTTGTTAATAAAAAAAAGACAAAAATACGTGTTAACTTTGATGACAGATAGAGGTGAACTGGTGGCAGACAAAGTGCCACAAACAGTTACCACTCTCCTGAGTGGTGGCTGCTTGGCCAAGACTAAGGTTTGTCAGTTTCGTCGTACACTGCTCATAATATGGATAACGCAAGATATACTACGTTGGCACAACTCAGAACAAGTAGGCTGTGATCCTATTTGTCCTGACAAGCCAGAGCAGCAATACAATATCCTTTTTCTCAATGTCTCAGGTGACGCTTGTGGTTGAAGCATCTGTGAGGCGCCTGTAATTCGCTATAACGAGCACGAAATATGCCAAGTTGCAGCTGGCAGTCTGTTAGACGGGTCACAATTACTCTCTAAAGGAGCTGTGAAATATTGGCAGATTCCGACGTGTAATGTTCCAGTTCGTCGGTCACACCACAGTCAAATTTGACTCTGTTATACGGCAGTGCACACAAGGAGATCATACGTCGATATAGCAGACCTATCATGAATTAGATTGCCCTCGGCACAGCGAGTTGTCCAAGATGACAGAGGCTAAACTGTCGGTACAGTTAAGTCCTCACCACGTGCTCCTAAGTCAAGACCAGTATTAATGCAAAGTTACATTCAGGACAAGTGTCCCAAGTACAACCCACTCATAGCAAAATTCAGTGCCAGAATGCTCTCCAGACTGGTGTCTGAACCAGATAAACAGTTTTTCATTCTCTCATTTTCTATCAAACCTCGGTAGACGCCGCGAAAGCATTCCCCCAATTGCCCCCACAAGGGTTCCATGCCAATCACAAGACTCCACGAACTCCCTGTCTCCCTTCTAACATGTCTGCTCTACTCCCCGGCCAATCCTAGTCAAAGTTAGCAATATTCATTTCTTTTCAGGAGAAGAAGTCAGTTTCTGATTCGGAAATTCCTGCTCGTTTTTCCCATGGCCACTTTAGGCAGCGTGTTTTGAGATTCCGTGTAGCTCTGAAGTGAGCAACTAATTCATCATGGAGGACATTATCCGGATAGCCCAAACGTTACTGCATGTCTGAGCAGTGTCCCCAGCTACGCTGAGAGAGATGCTTTCATGTCCCAATGTACGTCATTTGAGAGCTGCCGTAAATCTTGTGTCCTTGTAAAATTGTTTTGAAGGCCAGAGGCTTCCCAAAAAATTCAGCAGGCAGAGAGACGACACGACCTGATTGCAGCTTCCATACTGTCTGGTCCAAGGTGAACTTGGAACCTACCAAAATTTTATGGCCGCCATCCCTGTTCGAAAAGTGCGTTTATCACACAGTTGTAATGCGTCAGTTGGCTGACCTAGATGTCTTTCTATCCCTGCCCCTGCTGTGGCAAGAAGCACCTAACAGGTAGGTCCAGGTAGGTAGTTTTTTCGCCTCTTCAACCAAATGGACTGACTGCACACTGGTGCAAGAAATTCCTGGGCCAAGCCTTCTGTTCCCAGTAAGTGCTTCAGATGTTTCTTTCCCAATAGCTGCACATGGCTTTCAACCGCAAATGTCCACTTCAAGATTTACTGTTAAATGACCAAGCTACCTGCCTGTTCACAAATCGAGAAAATACTCTTTGAAGAGGAGGCACCGTAGAGATTCCACATGAATTAGCAACATACATGCTCACGTCAGTTCCTGTCCATGCTGATAACTTCCTGTCGTCTTACAGAAGCGATGTCTTGGATGTAAAATCAACACTAAGTTGTATCCTTGATCCTTGAGTGTGGAGAATACAGAGAGAGTGGATCGTCTTCTCTCACTGCCCCACTGTAAGTGATTTTGACATGTGTAGTGTCTCACTTCAAAATATCATAGTGTGACATGCAACAGAGCATATCATCAAATTGTAATGATATGTGAATGTTGGAGGTGACTTTCCCAACCAAGAACACACATAAGGAAACATCCTAACCTGACCTCATTCATCTCATGTGTCACTCGCTCACACGAAGCTACATCCCTGCAAGACATATAACTGAACACTGTATGATTCATATGGACAGAAGGGTTGCTGCTACACCCCAGCCTTCATGTAGACAACTACTAAGCGGTTAAAAGACTTTACAGCAGCATTTTATACTCATTCGTACAATTTGTCCCGAATCATATTACAATTCTGTGGATTTTGTACCATCCTCTGTCTCAGTGATTTACCCCTGCTCAATCATACCTAAGGTCTCAGTCATCCTTGACACATATACGAACCATAATTGTAACTTAAGAAATGCACTCGTTCTCAAACTTTAAACAAGAAAGAAACGGGTTTCATGTGTTTATTTCCTGGGGTAGTGTAATATAGTTTCTTCTGCCTCCAAGGTCTTTGAGAATCACTCTGATTAAGCTAACACAATATAAATGCCTGATAAGTTATTTACACACATTCAGCTGCATAAAAATTAGTTTGACTAGAAGATATAATACAGGGTGAGTCAAAAAGAATACCACAACTTTAGGAATTTAAAACTCTGCAACGACAAAAGGCAGAGCTAAGCACTATCTGTCGGCGAATTAAGGGAGCTATAAAGTTTCATTTAGTTGTACATTTGTTCGCTTGAGGCGCTGTTGACTAGGCGTCAGCGTCAGTTGATGCTAAGATGGCGACCGCTCAACAGAAAGCTTTTTGTGTTATTGAGTACGGCAGAAGTGAATCGACGACAGTTGTTCAGCGTGCATTTCGAACGAAGTATGGTGTTAAACCTCCTGATAGGTGGTGTATTAAACGTTGGTATAAACAGTTTACAGAGAATGGGTGTTTGTGCAAAGGGAAAAGTTCTGGACAGCCGAGAACGAGTGATGAAAATGTAGCACGCATCCAGCAAGCATTTGTTCGCAGCCCAGGAAAATCGACTCGCAGAGAGCTGCAATTTCCACAATCAACTGTATGGAGAGTCCTACGAGAAAGGTTAGTTATGAAACCTGAACGTCAAATACCCGAGGCGATGGATCGGCCGCCAGGCAGCCCGTGACAGAGCACTTCATCACTGGCCTCCAAGAAGCCCTGATCTTACCCCCTGCGATTTTTTCTTATGGGGGTATGTTAAGGATATGGTGTTTCGGCCACCTCTCCCAGCCACCATTGATGATTTGAAACGAGAAATAACAGCAGCTGTCCAAACTGTTACGCCTGATATGCTACAGAGAGTGTGGAACGAGTTGGAGTATCGGGTTGATATTGCTCGTGTGTCTGGAGGGAGCCATATTGAACATCTCTGAACTTGTTTTTGAGTGAAAAAAACCTTTTTAAATACTCTTTGTAATGATGTATAACAGAAGGTTATATTATGATTCTTTCATTAAATACACATTTTTAAAGTTGTGGTATTCTTTTTGAATCACCCTGTATATTACATGAATATCTGAAACATGAATGACACTATCGCTCCCTCCAGAAGAGTTCCTGAGGAGACATGTCACATTTAGAAAGACACACATATAGAACATGGCAGTGAACACACACACAAATGGTCTCTGGAATGGCTGAAGCATCAAGGAGCAGCAATGTCTCGTCAGAGTGAGGGTCATATTTCACTCAGCACTTGATGTAGGAGCAGCAGCGGATGGCTCTGGTCTCCCACCTGGTCCTTGGCAGCATCAATGAGGCAGCCAGGCTGTTTGTTTATCTGGAGCTGACAGCAGTTGACAGTCTGGCATGGTACTGGGAACAACATACATCTAATGGGAGGGGATGAGACTCCGGTGTGGTTGCATGATGGCCAGCAACCTGAACTCTGGAAGTGATGTCTCTGCTCCTGTCTCTTCTCCCGACCCAGTAACTGAAAAAGTGTGGTCTCCTCTTGGATTAAGGGGTGAGACAGTGTTGCATTGGGCGTGCAACCCTTCTCCTATTGACGATTTTCTCTCTCCCACTGTGCCAATGGGTAACTTATGATGTCTCTGACATCGCCAGTACCCGTCTGCATCTTCTTACATAACTGCAGGAGCAGCTTAGGCCACCTGGTTCTGTACACCGTCTGTAGAGTGGGCGTGTCTGCTTGGAGAATCGATCTGTGCCCTGTTGTGGCGCCAGCCCGTCTATGGGTCATTTGAAGGCATGTTGTGAATTCAGGGACGATCCTCCAATCTGGTGGTCCTATACACAAACAGTGTGAAGTTGCTGTCAGCTGTCATTTACTCGGCGTCCGTCCCATCTCCCAAGGTGTCAAGTAAGTTACATGGCATGAATGGTGGGTCTCATCCATTCACAGCTGTGGTACAGGCTGGTTTACAGCTGCTGTGGCGAGTGTCTTAACTTTCACTCTTCTTTCACTTTCGCTGGGCTACGAAGGTGGCAGGCGGACCTCTAGCTGTCCCAGCATAAATTCTGCGCTGACGAGTGTCTCTCAACTACACAGGTTTCCAGGCCACGCCCCCACAGGTATTCTCCTTCAGGTTGCCACACAGTCGCTGTCGCCAGCCGCAGTGTGTCGCCTTGTGAAGCCCCACAGGATGCATCGATAGTGAGTTTGTCCGAAACTCGTGGTCTCGCTTCCCGAGCACGGCGTCCCGGGTTCGATTGCCGGCGGGGTCAGGGATTTTCACCTGCCTCGAGATGACTGGGAGTTTGTATTGTCCTCTTCATTTCATCATCATTCATGAAAGTGGCGAGATTGGATTGAGCAAAGGTTGGGAATTTGTACGAGCGCCGATAAACGCGCAGTTGAGCGCCCCACAAACCAAATATCATCATCATCATCATCGATGGTTAGTTTGCCAGTTTCCAAAATCTGCATAGTCGTCACACTACTTTCAGTGGCACTGTGTTACAACGTTCTACATACACAGTTTCTTATGAAGAAAATAACAATCCAAAAATAAGGCCTTGAATAAATACATTGAGAACGCATGCATAATTACTTGATTGATCGGAATAACAAGAATGTAAAGAAGAAGTATGTGTTATTGTTTAGATTAAACACGATATCCTCAACATTTGCACTTGTCTTAAATACAGTATATGGTGTGAAGTGTCTCTGCTTCTTGCGGAAACGTTGTCACCCAGTGAAGAAGTTGTCTGAAACCATGCTCCCATTCATTTGTGTAGTTTCTCTCGTGACACCTGCTCCTGCATTCGCACATCTGAAACTTACAAATGTCGTTAGCTCCCATTTAATTGTTGCTCTACATATTACAAAAACACCTCCAATTTTCTTTTGTGGAATCGCTGCTGTAATAAAATTCAAAAAGGTAAATTAGTTCTCCATGTCAGTTGGTCGTCATCCTCACCAATGGTCCCCTTCATACTGCTGCCCTCCATTTCCTGATACTGAGGTACACCACACCACCGTGACTCGAGATGTATGTGCTCATTCCTCATTGTGTGCTGTGCCTATAGCGCTCGCTAGGTGCAAAGACCTCAAGAAAGGCTTCATCGTATGACTTACGACGACCCAGAATCCCAATAAACTTAGCGTCTGCATGTATCTAGTGTATGGGCAGCTGATACTATTCATAACACACCCGAATATTGAGACGAACATGCGCAATGGCAAGGCCGCAATCTTGTCTTCGCTAAACAGTGGAAAGCAACGTAAGCTTGCCTCTTGGGCAATGCACGAGATATCGCGGAAAAAGGGACAGAAATACTCTCACAGATTATAGAGATATTATGGAAGACACTACTACGAGAAACATATAGCTGAATATGATGTTCATCATGCAGAAGTTCCTTGGTTAACATTCCTATAGACCTTGGAGAGTGATAATGGACAACCACAGTGTGGTCCGAAAACATAATGGCCATTTGTCACAAAAGTTTATGAAGGTTGGACCCTGGGCTCAATTCAGTGAACGTGCAGAAGCTATATTCCACAGAGAGGTATCAGTTAATACGAAGAAGTCACTTATTACGAATTTCTATTCAACTCTGAATGTGATATTCAAGCAGGCAGCGAACGCATTGATACGATGATGTAACAACTACGCTACTTATTTCACTACATTCCTCAAGGAGTCGTACCACAAGCTAATAAATGAAAATTACAAACACACCAATTTAATAAATTCAGTATAGAAATAATATAGACCACGCTACACAATATCACCAAAAACTTGCTAATCCATTGAAGATCTATGTCCAAATTGATTCTATCCCTATTTGGAAATTTGTGGTAAGATATGGGAGCAAACTGCTGAGATCATCTAACTTAAACTAACTTATGCTATGGACAACACCCACACCCACGCCAGAGGGAGGACTCGAACCTCCTACGTGGGGAGCCGCACGGACCGGGACAAGGTGCCTCACACTGCGCTGGATTCTAACCTGACTGAACTACTATAAACACCTAGTCTATAAATTTGAATTATATTAATAGCTTCAGCTGCTGACGGACATTGATATACAGGGTGTTACAAAAAGGTACGGCCAAACTTTCAGGAAACATTCCTCACACACAAAGAAAGAAAATATGTTATGTGGACATGTGTCCGGAAACGCTTACTTTCCATGTTAGAGTTCATTTTATTACTTCTCTTCAAATCACATTAATCATGGAATCGAAACACACAGCAACAGAACGTACCAGCGTGACTTCAAACACTTTGTTACAGGAAATGTTCAAAATGTCCTCCGTTAGCGAGGATACATGCATCCACCCTCCGTCGCATGGAATCTCTGATGCGCTGATGCAGCCCTGGAGAATGGCGTATTGTATTACAGCCGTCCACAATACGAGCACGGAGAGTCTCTACATTTGGTACCGGGGTTGCGTAGACAAGAGCTTTCAAATGCCCCCATAAATGAAAGTCAAGAGGGTTGAGGTCAGGAGAGCGTGGAGGCCATGGAATTGGTCCGCCTCTAACAATCCATCGGTCACCGAATCTGTTGTTGAGAAGCGTACGAACACTTCGACTGAAATGTGCAGGAGCTCCATCGCGCATGAAGCACATGTTGTGTCGTACTTGTAAAGGCATATGTTCTAGCAGCACAGGTAGAGTATCCCGTATGAAATCATGATAACGTGCTCCATTGAGCGTAGGTGGACGAAACTAAAATGAGCTCTAACACGGAAATTAAGCGTTTCCGGACACATGTCCACATAACATCTTTTCTTTATTTGTGTGTGAGGAATGTTTCCTGAAAGTTTGGCCGTACCTTTTTGTAACACCCTGTATATCAACGGGGACAGGTGAAAATGTGTGCCCCGAACGGGAATCGAACACGTGATCTTCCGCTTAAATGGCAAACGCTCTATCCAGCTGAGCCACCGAGGGCAGAAAGGATAGTGCGACTGCAGGGACTACCTCACGCACGCCTCCACGAGACCCACTCTCTCACGTTGTATGTCCACACACTACATTCGTAGTGTCCCGCCCCAACACACTCATTACTCGTGGAAGACATTCTTACCAAGTCCCGTAAGAGTTCCGGGAGTATGTGTGCATCCGCATAGAAGAAGGAGGTCATGGCCGGTATTGCCAGAACTATATACTTATATGGATATGGTGTCTGTTCTTTCGGAGCCGGACGGGATATTAATGTAACCTAGCTTTGTCTCGGGTATTGCATCTCCATGTATCATTTTGTTGAAGAGCTGTGTTATCATTTTCACAATTTTGACACCACCATATTTCAGACACTACAGATTGATATTGCCTGGTCCCAGTGATTTACCATTCTTTCCTGTTCTCAACGCCTGAAGTACTTCACTGTCTAAAATCTGGATCTCATCATCTTCATGTCCTTTTTCTTCCACTGTTCCTTCTTCCAGATATTCTTCTCTATCCTCATTTAATAATTTTTGGAAATACTCTTCCCATTCCTTTTGTGTTATCAGTTGGAGATTAGTTTTGCTTTTTGTATCCTGTCGAAGCCCTTTTAATACTGACCACGCTTCTTTTGCTCTCCCAAATCCAAATTTGCTATTCACTTTGGCACATGTTCTTTCCCATGCTTCATTTTTTGCCATCCTTATTTTTTTCATCACTTCATTCTTCTTTTCCTTGTATATTGATCTTGTTTCCTCTGATTTATCATTCAGCCACTGAAGAAACGCATTTCGTTTTTCTCTAACGAGGACCTCTAGTTCCTCTGACCACCACTCTGCTGCACGGTTGTGGCCGCTATCTTTTGTACCCAACACCTCTCTTGCTATGATTTTCATATTAGTTTTTATGTAGTCATATATTTCCTCTGTACTTCCTTCAAATGATTCAACCAGTTTCCTTTCCATCCTGGCCATAAAGAGTGTTCTGATACTTTCGTCTTGTAGGCTGTCAATATTAAAAGGTAAATTTTCATCTTTCTCAGTGTGGTTCGTTTTATTTATGTTACTAGTATCATTCCTTTCATTCTTCCATGGCCAGAAAGACTTCATTTTCACTAGATAGTGGTCTGATCCACACTGGGCTCCTCTATAAGATCTGACGTCTACTGCCTTGAAACTACTTGTTTGTCTAATGATAATATAATCTATTATAGAACGAAGTTCTTTTGTGTTCTGTTGCCAAGTATATTTATGAATGTCCTTATGTTTGAAAAATGTGTTCGTAATTTTTAGAGCAAATTGTTCACAAATTGCAATCAATCGTTTCCCATTGTCATTATATTCGTCCTCTCCATGTTTTCCTACTATTCTACAGGATTCTCTAATTCCTACCCTTCCATTCAGATTTCCCATGATAATCAGCTCCTTTCTTCTTGGGATTTTTTCAATAGTCTCCCTGAGGGTGGCCCAGAATGTATCTTTCTCCTTATCTTTTGTGTCGTTCGAGGGTGCATATACGCCGATAATCACATCTACCCTAGCAAATAATGTCATTTCAACAGTTATAATACGTTGATTGATAAATGTCCAATTTGTGATTCTTTCATTCCATGATTTCTTTATCATAATGGAGACTCCTGCTTTGGCTCTTACTGCTTTTGATACCCCACTCCAGATACGTACATAATTATCCAGTTCTTCTTCTCCTTGGCCTTTCTTCTTTGTTTCAGAGAGTACGACAACATCCATGTTGAACATGTCAAGCTCTGCAGGTAGTAAATTTCTTCTAGTGAAAATACCTTGCACATTCCAGCATCCAAACATCATTTTCCGTTTTCATCGCCAGTTCGTCGTCCGAAGTTCCAATTTTTCCGAGGCATATTATTAGGTTTATTAGCATTTTTATGTTTTTATGTGAATGAGGAGCTGGCCCACTGCACAACCCCCAACCCGGAGGACCAGGTAATTTTTACTCAAGGTTTTCTTCCTTTAGCCTTTAATAAGCCAATATCATACTACAAGGCAGCAGTTGCTAGTTTTGGTCCACCTCAGGTATTTTATTTCCCCGGTACCCACCATATCTGGTGAGCATTCCCCTGTCCGCCACCTGGGGAGCCACCCGATGGGAGACGAGCAAACTCCACACGGGTTACTTTTATTTTATTTTCTTTTAACTGAACGTTGACGGATGTGATCGGACTTGACGTACAACTCCACTTCCACTAGCCACTAGCTTTCTCTTCAGCAGGGACTTCTTTCTCCCTCGTGCAAGATTTATGACATGAGACATAAAATTTTACGGTGTCACACGTATTAAAAAGAGCATCCTTTCCATCTTGTCTCTTCTTAATGCACTCCAACAAAGTTCTTATTACTCTTAGTTTCGTAATCACTGCCTCATTCTCCTGAATTGTGTTTTCACACACAGGACGCCGATTTGTCATTTTTACATCTGCTTGTTACCAACTTCCAACAAAATTAATTGTAAATTTCAAATTTCAGTTAAATAACACATTATCATATTTGCTAGGTGCAAGACTGTTTGTATCGTAGTACTATGCTGTATCCAAATCCCTGCTCTATCGTATTAATGTGTGTTGTTCCAACTTTAAGGTCGAGCTGTATGGAAACGGGTGGTCCAAAAAATGCACTTTTGGTCTCATAGAATGCAGAATTTTTCGCCTATAACTTTTATATGGACCACTTTATTGATGGATAGTTTAGTTTAGGTGATATTACCAAGAAATCAGAAGATCAAATAACACTTTTTCATGAACATGTAAAATCTGCACTAGTATAGGAACGGGTGGTCCAAAAACTATTCGTCTGGCCTTATTCAATGCAGAAATTAATGCAATACAACTTAGTTCTTTACAAGATATAACCATAAAATTGCAAACATACGCCTTTTGGGGGTACATTTTTACCTCACAGCACTTGAGCATAACTGTGATGTGGGGGTGGGGAAAGAACTAGGATAGTCATATTGGGCCACAAATAATGCCATTAAAACAAGAAATCATTTTATAACAATTATTTCCGGTTTGGATTCTAACCATACTGGCCTATGAGCCAAGAAGAAAGGAAGGAGAAGAAGAAGAAAGAAGATCAAAAGAGTCGCATAATACATGGATACAACTCTTCTGATAAATGATGGCACAATGGCAAAGTAATTCATCAGGTGGATAGAGAAAACGCAACATAAGTCAGTTGAAAGATGTATTAATAGACATCCACTGTTTCTGACTAATCAAAAAAGGCTAAATATCGGTAGGTGATATTTTGATAAGATTCTTATTCTCAGTATTCTGAGGAGATGTGGAAAAGAAATCAGCATCTTGGTCCTCTACATAGTCCTGCAGAACTGGTCCAACTTTTCATCGACACAATGCCAAGTGGGGACGAAAGACCCTTGCCTTGCGCTAAGAAGAGTTACCTGGAGGAGTTTAAGCTGGTCTTAAGCGATGGAAGGAGAAAATATAAAAATGCAATAAATGAAGCATGCGAAAGGGAATACAACAACTAAGAAGTGAGATCGACAGTCACTGCAAAATGGCTAAGCAGGAATGACCAGAGGACAGATGTAAGGATTTAGATGCTGCCAACAAGAAAATTAAAGAGACCTTTGGGGGGAAGGTATGAATATAAAGAGCTCAGATGGGAAACCAGTCGTAAGCAAAGAATGGAAATCAGAAAGGTGGAAGGAGGATATAGAGGGCCTATACAAGGGAGATTTACTTTGGGGCAAGAGGACATAGATGAACATGAGAAGCGAGACGTAACACTGCCTGATGAATTTCACAATGCACTGAAAGACAAAAGTCAAAACAAGGCCCTGGGAGCAGACAACATTCCGTTAGATCTACTGATAGCTTTGGGAGAGCCAGCCATGACAAAACTCTTCCATGTGGTGAGCAAGATACATGAGACAGGCGAAATACCCTCAGACTTGAAGAAGAATATAATAATACAAATTCTAAATACAGCAGGTGCTGGTAAGTGTATAAATTACCGAACTATTAGTTTAATAACTCATGGCTGCAAAATACTAACACGAATCATTTACAGGAGAATGGAAAATATGGTAGAAGGTGACCTCGGGGAGGATCAGTTTGCATTCCGGCAGACACGCAAGACAATACTGTCCATACGACTTCTCATAGAAGATAGGTTAAGGAAAGGCAAACACAAGCTTATAGCGTCTGTAAACTTAGAGAAAACTTTTGACAATGTTAAATTGAATACGCTCTTTCAAATTCTAAAGGTGACATGGGTAAAATAGAGGGAGGGAAAAGCTATTTACAATTGGTACAGAAACCAGATGCCAGTTAAATCAAGGGGCCCGCAAGCGGGGCAGTGGTTGACAAGGAAGTGAGACAGGTCTGTAGCCTCTCCCAGATGTAACTCAATCTGTATATTCAGCAAGAAGTAAACAAAAGAAAAATTTGAAGTAGGAATTGAAGTCCACATTGCAATTCTGTCAGAGTCAGCAAAGGACTTGGAAGAGCAGTTGAAAGGATTGGACAGTGTCTTAGAAGAAAGACATACGATGAACATCAACAAAAACAAAACGAGGAGACTTGAATCTAGTCTAATTAAATCAAGTCATTTGGAGGGAATTAAATCAGGAAATGAGATTCTTAAGGTAGTACATACGTTCTGTTATTAGGGAATCAAGACAACTGATGGTGGCCGAAGTAGGGATGATATAAAATGCAGACTGCCAATGACAAGAAAAGAGTTTCTGAACAAGAGAAACTTGTTAATAGCGAGTGCAGATTTAAGTTTCAGGAGGACTTTTCTCAAAGTATTTGTATGAGTGTAGCCATGTATGGAAGTGAATCGTGGACGATAAACAGTTTAGATAAGAAGGGAACCCAAGCATTTGGCTCTGAGCACTATGGGACTAAACATCTGTGGTCATCAGTCCCCTAGAACTTAGAAATACTTAAACCTAACTAACCTAAGGACATCACACACATCCATGCCCGGGTGATTTCCCTAAATCACTCCAGGCAAATGCCGGGATGGTTCCTCTGAAAGGGCACGGCCGACTTCCTTCGCCATCCTTCCCTAATCCGATGAGACCGCTGTCTGGTCTCCTTCCCCAAAACAACCAACCAACCAACCAACCATGCCCGAGGCAGGATTCGAACCTGCGACCGTAGCTGTCGTGCGGTTCCGGACTGAGCGCCTAGAAACGCTAGACCACCGCGGCCGGCACAGAAGCATTTGAAATGTAGTGCTACAGAAGAATGTTGAAGATTAGTTGGCAGATCACGTAACTAATGAGGAGGTAGTGAACAGAATTTGAAGAACAGACATGTGTGGTACAACCTGACTAGAAGAAGGGGTCGGATAGTAGGACACATTGTGAGGCATCAAGGAATTGTCAGTTTAGTACTTGAGAAACGCTTGGGAGTAAAAGTCGTAAATGAATACAGAAAGTGCACTGCTGGCCACCGTAAATGCAACACCAAGAAAGACAAGAGGTAGCACAACAAAATTTATTTTGTAGATAACATGTTGACCAAGTATCAAATGATTACGCTTACAGACGTCTGTGACATGTGGTTCCTGCCAGAATCAGTAGCCAGAGTAGCCGCCATTGTTGGAGATCACCGCTGCCACACGTCTCGGCATTGAGCCAAAGAGACGTTGGATGTGTTCCTGGGGTACAGGAGCCCAAGCAGCTTCCACACGTTGCCAAAGATCATCTGGTGTGGCAGCTGTGGATGTAATCTGGGTCACTCGTTGAGCAACCATGGACCACATGTTTCCTATCGGCGAAAGATCCGGAGAGCGAGCCGGCCAGGGAAGCACTTCAATCTGGTTATTGACGAAGAACCTTTGGACAATGCGTGTCACGTGTGGTCGCGCATTATCCTGTTGAAATATGGCTGTGGCCGGGCCCTGAAGGTAAGGAAGGACAACTGGCTCCGGCACCTCGGATATGTAGCGCCGGCTATTTGAAGTACCGGCAATGCGTACTAGAGGCGTGCGAGAGTAATATCCAATACCGCCCCATACCATAATACCCGGTGCAAAACCAGTGTGGCGGTGCATAATGCAGCTGTCCAGCATCCTGTCTCCACGGTGTCTCCACACTCGAATCCGACCATCGTGGTGCTGCAGACAGAAACGTGCCTCGTCAGTAAAGACAACGTCATTCCATTCTGCCGTCCACATCCGTCTGTCATTACACCATTGGCGACGGAGACGTCTGTGGTTCTGCGTCAATGGTAGACGAAGCAATGGACGTCTTGCGGACAGACCACTCTGCTGTAAACGGCGTCGAATGGTACGCGCAGACACTGGATGATGCGTTACAGACGCAATGTGCTGTGCTATGGTTCGGGATGTCACTGAGCGATCCGTCACTGCCATGCGCACAATTTGCCTATCAGCACGTGCAGTGGTGCACCGAGGTGAATGCGATCGACCACGTCGGTCCGTCGTACCCTCCTGCATCCAACGGTCACATATCCGCATTACAGTTGTTTGGTTTCGTCCAACACGACTAGCGGTTTCTCTGTATGATAATCCACAATCTCGGTAAGCCACTATCCTTCCTCTGTCGAACTCGGATACTTGATCAAACGATGTTCGCTGTTGTCTACGAGGCATAACTGATCGTCTTGTGAAACAACCACAAGGTAAACACACGTGCCGAACGTACACTCGTCGAAATCTCCAAGCCTTAAATGGCGCTATGAGGTGGCACCACAGGCGCGCGTGATGTGCGTCTGCGCTGAAATTCAAATCAGTTGCATATCTCATCGCTGCAAACCCATGGTGTAAATTTCACTTGATTCGGATAATTCCTTCAGGGCGTTGCATTTACGGTGGCCAGCAGTGTAAATTCATAAGGACGTGCAGCGGATAGACAAAATTATGTGAACAGTGGTAGTAGTGGGATGGCTGTGTTTGACGATCAACAAAGCAGGTAAGGCACGTGTCGCGGTGGACTGTGTGTGTTCGGTACGTACTAGGCATCAGCGCAGGTTGTTTACGAGTAGTGCACGCTTCGTATTTGCATTGAGAGGCCGAGGTCGACATGCAATGAAAGACTTCCAAAGAGAGCAGTTTGTGGGGGGCCCGATTAGCTGAAACATCAGTAACCAAGGTAGCCAACATATTGAATATTTCAAGAGCAACTGTTCCAACAGTCAAAATACCCTTCACGAAACATGGAAAGACATCATCGTGTAAACGTAATAGTGGACGCAAATGGAAACTAAATGACAGAGATCGTCGTACACTAAAACGAATTGTGTCAAAAGAACACAAAACTACGGCGGCTAAAGTGACTGTAGTGCTCAATAGACATCTTTGACACCAAATATCTATCGACACTGTCCACCGAGAACTCCATAAAGCGAATATTCAGGGACGAGCTGCTATACCGAAACCATTAGTGACGACAACCAACGCAAAGAAGCGTAAGACATTGTGACAGGAGCATAAATCCTGGACGGCAGATCAGTGGAAACGCATCATATGGTCCGACGAGTCAACGTTTTGTTATTTCCAACATGTGGCGGGGTTTACGTCTGGAGAACGCCAAAAGAAGTCTATAGTCCTGATTGCTTAATGCGAACGGTTAAGCATGGAGGTGGAAGTGTGATGGTGTGGGCAGCCGTATCATGATTTTCTGATGGTCTCATCCATTACTCTCAAAGGCCGTGTTACAGCCAACGATTATGTGAACATTTCAGGTGATCGGGTGCACCTCAGATTCAAATGTTGTTCCCCAACAATGATACCATATTTCAGGACGATAAAGCACCCATTCACACAGCCAGGACAGTACAATCGTGGTATGAGGAGCAGCAACTGAACTGCAGGACCTCCACTGAACTTCCCTGGCCAGCATAGTCACCGGACTTGAACATATCGAACCCGTGTGGGCGGTATTGGAGAGCAGACTCCGGAGCAGATTTGCGTCTCTCTCGTCATTACAGCAGTTAGAAGAGGTTCCGATCGTACAATGGCATAAAATTCTACTGGAGACTATAAATCATTGTATGCCAGTATTCCAAGAAGAAACGCAGCTGTATTACTGTCAAATGGGTGTCCAACCCATTATTAATAAACCATTTACAAGTAAGTACAAATGTTCACATTATTTTGCCTATCCCCTGTAGGTTGGAGTAATCACTCGGAGGTGAAGAGGCTTGCACATGATAGAGTAGAATGGAGTGCTGCAACAAACCAGTCTTTGAACAGAAAACCACAACTGTAAGAAGCGATGTCGATCCATATATACGAGGGTATTGGGGAAAAAGATCTGCTCATGACAAGAATATTCACGGAAATTCTCCAAGGAAACAGTGGACAAATGGGAAAGTTATAAGTGTTCAGCGTGTCTGACTACCACGCAGCGTGCCAGGGCTCGATTTCCGGGGGGATAGGAGGTGTTCTCCGATTAGTGACTGGATGCTGTGCTGTCCTAATTATCATTTCATTGTTATCGACACGTAAACCGCCCAACCGACAAGATTTGGAACTCGGTGACCGAACATCACGATGTAGGGCCTCCCGGCCATCAGTGCATCAGTGCAATACGATCATAAAACGAAAACGGCTGTTGGCTGTAGGAACAGAGTAGTAATAAAAATAATCAGCTACCAAGACACTTAAGAGGCTAGGCTCCTCCCACCCTCCTCTGTCCCCCCCTCCCCCCTCAGACATGAAAATCCACTGCAGGAGTGAAATAACGGGGGAGTAGAAATTACTGAAATAAGGAACCCTGACCTAGATCGTAACCACCGAACTTATCAATGCGACAAGCAGAAAGCGGATGCTGGCAGAGGCTATACTTTTAGTGAATAGAATTAAACGTATTCTTGTTGTTTCTGTATGTACTGACCTGTCTTCTTGCGGTTCCTATAGATTTTGTGCAGATGCGTGTAGCTTTGTTTGTACGAAGTCACGAGTAGTTAGATGAGCTGGGCGTCGGAGACCGTGGTGAGCATCAATGGATGGCGCGTTGCGGATAGTCTGTTCGAACCGAACCACAAGCAATGATTTGTAATTTGGTATTTATCTGTTCTGGAATTTTCTGGCAAAAGTTTAAGCTTTTGGAATTTATTTGGACTGGAATATTCGTTGTACTTATGAATACCAGCATTCTGAATTATTCGCTCTTTGTACAAAATAGCTGCACCCTCCGTACAGGAGTTCATGTCTGTTTTGTTTTACGTAGGTAAACGTGTTTCAGTACTTAGTGTTGTACAACACTGATGATCCTGCCTTCGGATTAGCACTTTGACTGTGGTTTTGACGTAATATTCTTCAGTGTGCTATCAGTGTTTATTCGCAATGTTAAAAAATCACCCGATACGCTCAACGCAAAGCAGTTTTATTTTTCGAGGATGTATGAGACAACGGTAAAAGAAGTTGGCCACAAGAACAGAATAGTAATGAGAATAATCAGATACCAAAGCACTACGAGGCTAGATGTCTTCTGGAAACTGACTTGACAAAAGCACGGAATATAATAACGCTGAGTGATGTGGGGCCGTAGTCAACACATCCAGTTGAGGAATGGGTGGGGGGTATATGGGGGGGGGGGGGGAGGGGAGGAGAGGGTTCACACACGCCACCGGTTTCGGTTAGTCTACTTTATTTGTGAGAGAGAATATGTTTTTGCAACTTTGTCTGATGAAGACGGGATTGGTGAAGACTACCGATGAGGCGGTTGTTTGCATTATTTTCATACGAATCGTGGAGCAGTCATGTTTCACAACAAGCATTACTCCGAAATGAATGTCGAAGTACGGCAGAGAACACATATTCTTTGCAAGAAGTAAAGTCTCCGATTGATGTCCCATATGTGCTCCATAATTCTCGATAGCATCGACCGCTCAATGAGGACACAATTAGGGAATGAAATGGGAAGTCCTACTCAGTGACCACAACCATACTTTGAAGAACTTTGTAACAATATATTTATGTATACGAAAACAGTAACTTGTTCTCGAAAGAACAGTTACTGTTGATGACCGTTCAGCTTTTTCCTGGAATAAATGATAACTAACTGACAACCTCAGCTGCCGACAGGTGTTGTTGTTATACCTCGATGTGGACAGCTGAAAATGTGTGCCCCGACCGGGACTCGAACCCGGGATCTCCTGCTTACATGGCAGACGCTGTCCACATCGAGGTATAACAACAACACCTGTCGGCAGCTGAGGTTGTCAGTTAGTTATCATTTATTCCAGGAAAAAGCTGCTCGATCATCAACAGTAACTGTTCTTTCGAGAACAAGTTACTCTCTTCGTATATATAGTTAAAGGCTACCCAGCCATTGACCTTCGTCTGTGCGAATGCGCACAGGTTGCTCAAACTCTTACGGGAATCGCCATAGCGTGCGCGAGTAATGAGTGGATGGGCAAATGTCTATAAGGTACAATACATATGTAGAATTGTGGACAGTTGGGAATGTCTCACGGGAAGCGTGCAAGGTATAAGTCCCTGCAGTCGCCCTCTTCATCTGTGACCTCGGTGGCTCAGATGAATAGAGCGTTTGCCATGTAAGCAGGAGATCCTGGGTTCGAGTCCCGGTCGGGGCACACATTTTTCGGCTGTCCACATCGAGGTATAACAACAACACCTGTCGGCAGCTGAGGTTGTCAGTTAGTTATCAAATAAATTTATGCTAGTAATGTGAAACTGAATAGGTAGTTTGAAGTAGGGAACCAGAGCCAAAATATCGAATATTTTTCACCAATCGTGTGTTAGCATGTTGATACACATTTTGAGCTGTAAAAACAGAGCGCAAGTCACTCATGTGGCGGCTTCGCAGGACATCGAAAAATTCGTTAGTTTTAAGAAGGAAAACATATCCCAGTTCCGAATTTGTCCACATTGAACGAGATGGTGGCGCTATCAGCTGGTGTTCGTAACTGCTGGTTTCTTGTTTGAAACCTCGTGATTGCAGTGCATAAGGGTATTATTTTGTGTTTAGTGTCTGACGTCTGATTTTCAGTATTCCTTATTTAAGATCAATGAATTTATACAGCGACAGAAAAAAATCGCAACACCGAAGAAAACTAATGTACAGCAATGAAATTTCGGTAATGCGTTTTCCTAGGTAACATATTTAAACTGTTACCATTGCGAAATCACAGGTTAAGGTAAGGGCGAAGTAAGAATTTGCAAATGTGGACTGCCGGTACGTTAATAACCGGTGCAACCAGCGGAATGTTGAATGCAAGCATGAAAATGTGCGTGCATTTTACTGTATAGGAGTCAGATGTCAGTTTGTGGGATAGATTTCCATGCCTGTTGAACTTGTTCCGTCGGTACAGGAACGGTTAATATTGGTTGTGGATGACGCTTGAGTTGTCTTCCGATGGTGTCCCATATGTTCTAGATTGGAGACCAATCTGCTGCTCGAGTAGGGCAGGCAACACGTCGGCACTACACAGCGGTTATGTGGGTGAACGTTATCCTGTTGGAAAGCACTACCTGGCGTGTCGTTCATAAATGTGAGCACAACAGGCCGAATCGCCAGACTGACATACAGATTTACAGTAAAGGTGGAAAGGGTAGCTACAGAGTGCTCCAGCTGTCATACGAAATCGCGCGTTTGACCATAACTCAAAATAGTTCAAATGGCTCTGAGCACTATGGGACTTAACAGCTGAGGTCATCAGTCCCCTAGACTTAGAACTACTTAAACCTAAGGACATCACACACATCCACGCCCGAGGGAGGATTCGATCCTCCGACCGTAGCAGCAGCGCGGTTCCAGACTGAAGGGCCTAGAACTGCTCAGCCACAGCGTCCGGCGACCATAACTCCACGTGTAGCTCCAGTGCATCTAGTGCGCAGACAGGCTGGTTGCACGCTGTCAGCTGGGCTCCTACTAACTGACACACGGCCATCACTGGCATAGAGGCAGAATCAACTTTATCAGAAAACACAACAGACCTCCATCCTGCCCTCCACTGAGCTCTCCTTGACGGTATTAAAACCGCTAATGGCAATGGTTTGGGGTCAGTGGAACGCACCCTACGGGTCGTCTGGATCGGACCTGTCCTTGAAGAAACCGATTTGTAGCAGTTCGCTGTGTCACGGTAGTGCCAAATGCTGCTCAGACTGCTAATGCCAATTCTGTACGATGCGGAAGATCCATACACCGAACATGATGGTCTTCCCTCTCGATAGAGTCACGTGATCGTCTGGAGCCCGGTCTTCTTCAGTCGTACGTTCCCGTGACCGCCGCTGCCGGTAATCATTTACAGTGGCTTCAGTCGTGCCAAATATTCCTGCAGTATCGCAGAAGGAACATCTAGCTTCTCGCAGCCCTATTACACGCCCTCGTTCAAACTAAGTGAGATGGCATCTTTCTCACCTTAAAGACAATATTGATTAATATCAGTTCACATCGTCCAGTCTCAGAGCGTATTTGCATCGTCATAGTGGCGCTACTAGTGCCACTCTTATAGCGCCGGTGAAAAATTTGAACAGACATCATCTTTCAGATGTAGGAACACGCCTACTAACTGTCGTGTATGTCACTTATTTTCTTCTGGGTGTTGCGACCTTTTTCCGTCAGTGAAGTTATTGATACAGTAACTGTTCTAGATGTCCTTAAAGTGTCTTACTCTGACATTTCTTATGTGATGTCATGTATTTTGTTGTACGCCTACGTTTCAGTCGTTTGGTGTTAAAGTAATTGCAACAATCTCTTCATTCGGCTGTGAAACTGGTATCGACTGTAGTACGTGTAAAGAAGAATGTTCATCATTTAATAAAGGGCAATGAACGCAAGGCTGTATGGAAAAATGAATTTTCTTGTTGTGTAGTACATAAAAATAAACAAATCCTTCAATGAACATTATTAATAACCGGAAAACAGACTCTCGTGGATAATAGGGCCAAAGATAGACGTCGCGCTAATGCAGAACCGAAGAATGTTCGCGTTTTCATCGATGAACGTACTAAAGAATTTCCTGTCAAAAAAATCCTTTACCAATGAGAGTACAAACTACGTCAGTGCTGAACTTAACATCAACAGTCGGATCTTTTCAAGGAAGTAAAATATGACTTTTATAGAAAGTACTTCCACGAAAATTATGATTATAAATTTTGATAGCCTCACATCGATATCTGCAGTACTTGTGAAGAACTAATTTCAAAGAAAAGAAGTCTGCATCTGAACGACAAAGTAAAACGGGCTGGTGCCGCCGAAAAGATCATTCATGTTCTGCCGGATCAGAAGTTTTGTAACGGACAGGAAGAAATAAAATCTCTTAGACCTCATGACCCGAAGGTTGGAGCACTTACATTTGACGAAATAGAAAACCTCCCATTACCAAAATCGCCTGTTCAGATAATGTTTATCTGAGGAAACGCTGCTGCACACGCGATTTGAAAACAGATTCTGCCGGTTTCCAATTAATTTCTTCTTTTTTTTTTGTTTTCGGAAGGCGAAGATAAACGCGGACCTGACGAAGTGTGTAGCATGCTTTGGTTGAAAGTAAACAACATGGAGTCTGAAATTAATTTATTTCTCTCTCTCGCTCTGTAACGCTCATTATTTTGTGGATTCATGTCTTTTGTTTAATGTACAACAGTTTCTGTTGTCTTTTTCACAAAGCTCTAAAGTATGCCAAATGGCGCCGCCTTGCATAGTGTAGTATTCTCATTTATTATCAGTTTTCTATATGCCCCATGTAGCTGAATGGTCAGCGTGACGGATTGTCAATCCTCTGGGCCCCGGCTGAGTTGGGGAATTTTCTCCGCCCGGGGACTGGGTGTTCTGCTGTCATCATCATCATCCTCTCATCCTGATCGACTGCAGGTCGCCGAAGTTGCATCAAATTGAAAGAGCGGCAACTGGCGAACAGCCTGCCCGACTGGGGGCCCTAGGCGTACGATTAAATAAATAAATAAACCCGTTTTTCTGTGTGGTATTGCCTTTTGTATGTCTTTTTTCTGCAGTAAATTTTCAATTTACACTGTGGATTCGTTTTTAAATGTACGTCTATCGTAGTTGGTTGGTGGTTATGGGCGTCTAAGTGTACAGCAAATATCTACATTGTAGAGACCAGAAAAAGAAGTATCTACTGACGGGCAGTTGAAAGGTGTTGAAACATAAAAGCAATCATTTGTTTACGTAACAGGCGTTTCCAAATTTAAATGATTTAACCAGAAAACACGGGTGTTGTACATGTTTTGAAACCTAGTCATGATTTTTATATATTTTACTTTTTTAAAATTTGTTATCAGTCTCCTGACTAGTTTGATCGACTCACCTAGAATTGCTCTACTGTGAGTCTACCATAGACGTTATTCTCCGATGTGTTAATGGATGACCTGTCATCCTCCCCCTTCTTCTTCTCAGTGTGCTGCACACCTTCTTTTCTTCGTCAGTTCTGCGGAGAATTTCCTCAGTTCCTATTTTGTTAGTACACGTGGTTTTCACCATCCATCTATAGTATCAAATCTCTAACCTTTCGATTGTTTCATTTTCCTATTTTCTCACAGACAGTTATTTATTGTGATAAAATTTTGTGCTCTAAACTCACATGCTTAGAAATTTCGTCCTCAAATTAAGACCTACATTTGACATTAGAGCGCCGTTTTAGTCTGTGCTAATGTCATTATTGCTTCGTCGCTCATGAGTTATGTCGCGTCCTACATAACGGAATTCCCTAAGTTCGTTTATTTCGTGGTCACGAGTTTTGACGTTAGGTTTATCACTTATCTCATTTCTGCCACTCCTCATTACTTTCGTCTTTCTTCAGTTTATCGTTAATTTGTGTTCTGTACTCATTATTGTCCATGCTATTCAACAGGTCCTGCGGCTCTCCTTCATTTTCACCGAGGACAGTAATGTCATAATCGTAGCTTATCGTTGATACCCTTGCACCGCTTTTGAACCATTATTTTTTTCACTCATTCTTTCTTCGATGTATAAACTGAAGAGTGGTGGTAAAAGCATGCACCTCGGCTCAGACCCATTTTCATCCAGACACTTATTCTGGTTCTTCCGTTCTTGTTGTTCTCTCTTGGTTCTTGTGCTTGTTGTATGTTACCTGTCTTTCCCTACACAATACTATTCCTGTTTTTCTTAGAATTTCGAACAAATTGCACAACATTACATAGTCGGTTATTCTTGGTCGATCATAGTACACTCTATATATTTAGAGGTCGTAACTTGGCCAAAAGCAAACGATTTGGAGTGTCACGCACTCAGTACAGTGTAACTAGCGACACGGGAGAACGGGGCAGCGGGCTGCGCCTGCGCGAGGCGTTCGTGGCCAGGGCAAGGCCGGTCGCGTGCTGCAGCGGCACGCGACGCCGCCCGGCCGCGCGCCGCCTGCGCCTGGTAGCGGAGGCGCTTAATTATTAATTTACTAATCATTCAATTTGGCCGCCACCGCCGCCGCCGCTGCCGGGGCACGCTATAAAAACACTCAATTACCGCAGCAGACCGGGCGCGAGCTCCCCACCCTCCGCCAAGCACCCAGCGCTCGCCCGACCCGGTCGCGCACCTCCTCAACGCTCTTCTGCCGGCACCGACCCGCTCTGCTATCCCACAGGGAAGTATGTGTTCCTCACTTTAGGCCTATGGCTAAATACGCAATTCTCTTCTTCGCCTATATACTAACGCTCTACAGTTAGTCACGTACATGCCGCAAGCATCACACAACTGACGTTCCGTGGTGTGTTTTCCAATGCCGTTATGAACGAGTAAAACTTCCTTTACATCTTCTTGACTGAAACCAACGTTACTTCCCTTGTTAATTTTCCGTATATCACTCGTTTCTGCATCTGCTTCTGTGTTCTATAAGTCATTCGAAATTGCATGAGAGCGACAGGGAAACAAAGAAAGAGAGAGATAATGAGAAGGAGAGAGTGGTAGATATGAACGGGGACAGAGAGAAAGAAAAACAGGGAAACAGAGGTTAAGAGAGAAGGGGGCACGGAGAGTGTTGAGAGGAGAGAGAGAGATAAGGAGGAACCAGATACAGAGAGACAGATAAGGAGGAGGCGGAGGAGAAAGAGAGGCAGACAGAGACAGGAAGATACAGTGACAGGGACAAAGATAGGAGACACACGAGACACACATCGACCCATTCAAACACACACACACACACACACACACAGATAGAGTTGGGTGGGGGGGGGGGGGGGGTTGCGGGGGAAAGAGAGAAATTGGGAGAGGGAGGAAAGGAGATGGAGGGAGGGAGGAAGGAGGAGAATGAGAGGCCATGAGCAGCAGGGGGCGTTGCGAGGGGGGGGGAGGGAGAGAGAGGGAGAGAGGAAGCGAGAGAGATAAGGAGTGATAGAGGGAGCGAGAGATGGAGAGAAGGAGAGATGTAGTGTGTCTGAGAGAGAGAAACAGACAGAAAGAAATAATGTGCTTTTTATGCGTCATTTGTTAATATATATCAATACAAAGAGGGTCTCCAAGAAGTCCCCGTAAACCTCTTAACTATGTACAAATGGAGAAATAAATGCACAGTCGTGCAAATCTTAAGGACGAAAGTAACATAGCTCTATGAAACTTGGACCATGCAAAAAATCTGCTGCCGTATTCTACAGAAGGAAACTGAAGAAAGGTCATATGTAGCACAATGTATAAGATGGTACTGGGATGTGGAAGATTTACATATCAGGAATAATGGCTATAAAATATGTCATTTGAAATGACAGTTTGTTTGGTACATCTGACAGTTTATTTGAAATGTTTACCACTACGAGCACCTTTGTGCGGCTGGACACATGAGTGATACGTGTTCTTTGGCTACGAGAGGTTGTATTATTGAGTACAGCTCGGGCGAGCAAGGGACGCACATGTCGGTCGGAGAAGAAGAGAAAGTCAAAATTTTATACATGGCTCCACGTTCAGAGACCGTTTCTAGGTTACAATTGCAAGAAATAAGCCCTCGGTCAGTATTTTTTGGCTTAATTAAAGTGGTTTCGACACTACTAGGAGTGCCTAAATCAGAATTAAAAACGATTAAAGGGGGCTTATAAGTCTGTGACTATGTTGTAGGCCACTTTAATCGTTTTTAATTCTGATGAAGGCACTCCTAGTAGTGTCGAAACCAGGTTAATTAAGACAAAAATAGTGACCGAGGGCTTATTTCTTGCAATTGTAGGGGAGAGAGTGTTGTGTCATGGAAGAGTAAAGAGCATGAATGGCGGACGTACCGCATAGAGAATGGAATTTCACTTGAAATGCTCCATGACAATGATTTGATTTGAGATCATTTCACTGAGAGACAATTTTTTTAAGAAAGTAATGTGCAGCAAGCTTTATTTGTTGCAAGCTGCAAGCACTGGTTGTGCAGTACCGTAGCAACAAGATTTCATTATGTTTATCCACATCTACGTATTGGTAGCCTTTGTGAATTATCAGTCATGCGTTCAGTATTGTAATTAGTTACTGAGCAGTGGCGGCTTCTGTGAGGGAGCGAGGGCGATCCTATTGGCGCCAGTTGCGTGTGCGTTCCATCGATTCTCGCCCTCGTCGTATCATCTTTGGTTGGTTATGTGTTCTGTCTGGGACTGTATGGTAGTGAGCGATGTGGGTGACACGAAGCTCGCCGTCCTGGTGATTGCAGCGAGTTGAAACCGGTGATCGTTGGGCTGTGGGAGCCAGTGTTTTCCTGCAGCGTTGACCGTTGCTATCTCCGAGTTTAGAGGGCAAGCAGTGGCTCTCGTCGCTTGCAGCCTGCTTACGAAGTGCATCAGTCAATTGTGGTGTGCTAAATACGCCGAGATGTACTGAACAATTTATTAGCAGCTACGAACAGAGGGCAGTATTATCCGGTACCTGCCCGGAGTCCTTAAGCTATTGGCCTCTTTGACAATTATTTGAAAATATGTGTGAAGACTGTTCAGTAAGTATTGTACTTACAGATTTATAATTGTGCTCTGGTGTGAGACGGCGAGCAATCCGTTTTCTTTGTGCCTTCCAGTGAATCTTTCAGAGCTGTGTGCGTCATTCTGGAGGTTTCTGTAAGCGCCAGGCTAGTATTTTGCAATGTTAAACTGGTGCTTTAAATCGTTGTTTCTTATCGGTAAGTATTTGATACTATTGATTGTGATTTCTGTTTGTTGTAGACCGCATGGCCCTTCCTGAGGTGAGTTATTGTATTTGGCCTGCAACTAAAGTTGTGTCCTCTCAGCCTAAGGGTACGCACGTATGGGTCATGTGTGTGTGCGTATTTGCACACTCTCTTACTCCGTATTGAGGACTCCTTCGGGTAACAGGTGTGCATTTTAACCGGCCATCTGCCATTTGGCTCGTATCCAAATTACAGTGTCTATTAGTGCCTAAGAGTCCACAGTAAGGGTATACCTTGAATTATTTAATCTTATATGATTAGTATGAGGATATTTTATTTATTTTTATTTATTTACACGTCAAGTTCCGTAGGACCAAATTGAGGAGTAAATCTCCAAGATCATGGAACGTGTCAGTACATGAAATTACAACATAAAACTAGTAACAGATAAAAATAAATGTTCATAAACCTGAAAAAGTCAGTCTATAAGTTTAAGTAAACGCTATCAGCAATACAATATGAATCAGCTTAATTTTTCAAGGAACTCCTCGATAGAATAGAAGGAGTGACCCATGAGGAAACTCTTCAGTTCCTTCGTAAATTGTTTCTTGTTATTGCTATGGAGGTCAACTTGCAATGTTTGTGAGCTGATCGCTCCTACAATGAAGTTTTAATAGTTGGCTTTCTTCAAAACAATCTTGAATAGCCCGTTTAAGTATTACTGTGTATGTTAATTTCTAACATCGATTTTGAGGAAGTAATTTGTTCAGTGTTTCTATTACTGTAAGGTCCTTGAGGTCGTGTGATGAAATTATTTGGGAAACCTGAGCACTGAGCTTCTTGCTCTGTTTACAGAAATAAGGCTTTAATCGTCATTATCATTTTAATGGTGTTTCATGGGCTCGGTAATTAGACATTTAACTTTATTCATGTATAACAACCTTGTGGCTAATCAGTGAAGTATTATTGTTTCTTCGGTTTTTACACGTGGGTAGCGTTTGGCCAGCTTTGCCGTATATTGTCTACATAGGAGCAGAATAACACTGTCTTCATTTGCCTTACGCACCACAGCATTGTTATTAAAAGGAAAATTTAACGTGACTATGTACCCCCTAATGTTGAGGTGACTAATGGACTTTGGATACCACATTATGTGTGCTCGTGTGTAATTTCTAGCTGGGAGTGGACTTGTAGCTTACTGCTGCAGTCGAGATGTGTGTGTTTTAATGTCTCTTACTTAATATTTGTTGAAGCTATTTTCAAGTCCTTGCGGGATTAGACCACAGCTACTCGCGTGGACAGGGTGTTGCAGCTTAGGGCGGCTCAAGCTCTGAGAAAACAGTAATGGGGCGCGGCCTCCAGCTGCCTTAAGATGAGTGACAGTGAGTCGGTGCTTGACCCCATGCTGGTGTACCGCGAAGCAGATGGAGAACTTGTATGCCTGTTGATAAATGTCCATCGTCCCGTTTTCAGTGAAACATGCGAGAAAGCCGTGCAAAGCTAAGGTGGAGCAGTCAACAGAGGTCAAAATATGCGTGTTCATGACTATAGCAACTTCACACTGGATTCACAGTCCGCAGAGCCTGAAGTAAATCAGGTGAAGAGCGACAGAATGAAATACGCCGGCCTCCGATGGGAACGTAGGACCAAGGAATTTGAAGTACTCTCCTGGGAGTCAGAATTCCGGGAAACTTGGTGTTTGTGCAGACGCTAACCTTGATGGGTGGCCTGGGAGGAGGTAAATAACAGAAGTTGAGAGGAAGGGAAATTTTGTGGGAATTTGTTCACTTCTCAGCGCAGGCATTGGTCGGCGGAGGGAAGCGACGCATAATTAACGCGACTTGCGCCGCAATTGGCGTAAGTGATTTTGCTGGAGGGAAACTGAGGCGAAGAGCGGACTGGGAGAAGTCTCCGTAGAGGTCTTCCCAGCTTGCCTAGAGTGCGGACGTGGCGTTTTTTACTCAGCTTGCCTGAGAAACAGTGAGCATCTCTGCAGTTTAGGACTTAGCAAATGGAACGACTGAGTTTGGAGATAGGATGTTTTGGTTCAGCTACGTACTGAGCAAGATAGCTAGGAGTGAATAGATGAGCGCAGCCTTGCAGCACCACGAGGTCAGCCAATGTCCGCACAACGACACCACTCCGCCATGCTGAATTCGGTGATATTGCGCCCCCTCGGGCCAGTGATTAATTTGTTGGATCAGGTCGGCAAAGTTTCCACAAGGGTTTCATGGGCTGTGTATTGTAGAATTCTTCTCGCAGTTCGCATTACGTCTGGGTCTGTCGATAGGAATTACTTTTGATTTATCGTGCTTTACTCCACGCAAATGCAATTTATTAACACTGCCAGTTAGGAGAGTCATGTAATGTGATGATTGAAGGTCGTGAGTTAAAATAAATCTGTTATAATCGACTGCATCTGTTTTCAATCAAGTAGTTGAAATCCCAAGTCACTTTCTTAATTAATTTTATGTTCAACATTTGCATCTGGTGTTCAATAGCTGAATATAACATCAATGTGCACCCCTTTGAATTAAAAGGGATCAATTCTGAATCAATTAATGTCAACACTGCCACCACAGTTCAATCAGGAGTCACAGGGCCTTATTACTTTCTTTGTGTTATCCGACATTGCGGCAGTTTTGCACTCTCTGTTATCTGTTAGTCAATTACCTGGGGTGAGCACACACCAAAACCAGATAAGTGACGGGTGGGGTGTTACAATTTAAAAACCTCAATTATAAGTATTTTTATGAATTTGTTGAGAATCTCGTTAATTGTCAGTTGGTTTGTGTTACAGTTGTAATTAATAAAAGATATTTGTTTGGGAATGGCAAATTCCGATCTTTGTCGTGGATCTCAGTTACCTCTAGCTATCATTAGTTCAAAGAATTTCATTTAAAAAGGAAAAGAATAAAATATACGTAAATAAAACAAAAGTAATTTGCACAAAACATTCCGTGTGTAAGTGATCTATATTGTTATATGACATTGCTGAGAAAAAGTTATTGTTCATGCTAGTTCGACTTTCTTTTCTGCCTCTTTAGAAGGATTCAAGATAATTGTCGAATACCTTCAGTTTTGTCATTTATAAATATTTCATGAATCTCATTCTCACACATTAAGTGGAGCATAGATTTTGTAAAACCTGCACTGTCATGTCTTGATAATGATGTTTGGTTTGTGGGGTGCTCAACTGCTCGGTCATCAGCGCCCATACGAAGTCCCAATTTTGAATCAGTCAAATTTTTACACAATCCAATGCAACAACTGTGACGAATGATGATGATGATGATGAAATAGACAACACAAACACCCAGTCTCCAACCCGGCCGGGAATCGAACCAGGGACCGCATGACCCCAGAGGCAGCAACGCAAGCCGCTAGACGAAGAGCTGCTGACTATGTCACGTCTTGCACTCCTGCGCGGGCCGTGAACCGTATTTTCAAAAAGAGAACAAAAGGTTTGTTTAGGAAGGCAGTGATTCTTTTCAGGCACAGTAAATTCAGCACTTCACACTATTGTAGTGTGCAGACAGAGTAGAACCGAATTATTCGTTGCGAACGTAAAAATCTATTGTAGGGCTTAAACGAACCTTCCGAGATGAAAATAGCAAAAGTTCATAGAAATTCAGTAGATGCGATTTTCTAAAAAAGGAGATTTTAAATACGTAATTCTTAGCCATTGTGTGTATTTTAAGAGCAAGCCATTCTGAAAACTACTGAGGTCCCTTCTTTATAATCAGTCTGATTTACAAATAGTCAGATGCAGCTTTGATTAATTGATATCACAATCAAAAGTCATTTTCACAGTAACAGTGATAAGTCGAAACATTATGCCCACTGTTCACCGCAACGTTGGGTGCCACCTGGTGGCGTTGCGGGCACGTCACGCGGTAACAAAAATACATAAGCAGAGTAGGCATGGAAGGCGATCACCCTAGTCAAAATATGGGCTGCAAATGGCGGAATCCATTGAGAGAAGCGACTTTGACAAAGGGCAGATTATTATTACGCAGAGGCTGTGGATGGGTATATCGAAAACGGCGAAGGTGGTCGAATGTTCACGAGCTACCGTCGTGAGCGTCTACAGAAACAGATTGAAGGACAGTGAAACTGCCACAAGGCACTAAGTGGTTGGACGTCCACGACTCTTCCCAGAACGAGAGGTTCAGAGGCTTGTCTGTCTTGTAAAGTAGGACATCTCTGTGGAAAAAACACAGTGCTGGTGCACACACAGATGTTTCGGAGCACACCGTTCATCTTACATTGTTGAAGATGGAGCTCCTGTGCAGACCATACCTGCTGTTCACATGGTGACCCAACAACATCGTCAGTTCTGGCTGAAGTGGGCACGGGACCATCAGGATTCGGTCGTCGATAAATGGAAACGTGTCGGCTCATCGGGTGAATTAGATTTTTGGGTACACTATACTGATGGTCGTCTCCAGAGACGCAGTCAGCGAGGTGAACTGCTGCTTGAAACATGCAGCGCGTCACGAACGCAGGATGGTGGGAGCAGTACTATAGTGTGGGAGATATACCCCTTCGCTTGAATGGGACGTGTGTAACGAAGACAGGCTGACAGCTGCAAACCGCCTGCATCCCTTCATGCTTCATATCTTTCCCGACGATGATGGCATCTTTCAGCAGCAGTATAACTTTCTGTGTCTCGGAGCCAGGACCGTGCTACAATGGTTTGAGGAGTATTATAGCAAACTCACGTTGACGTCTCGGCGACCAGTTCGTATGATGTTAATACTAAGGAAACCATATGGGCCATGGGCCACTATCAGGAGGTCCACCGCGTACACATATCAGCGGCATTCTATTTAAGCGAATAACATGTGCGTCAATATCTAATGCCAGATACCTCCACAAACCTACCTTGATACGCAAAATCAGTGAAGTATTTCGTGCCAAATATGGACCAACACACTATTAAACAGGTGGTTATAATATGTATCTGCGTGTTTAAAAATAGGCGTTTCCCGAACACAACCTGTCATCGAAATTTAAAGCTGCAGTTTAACTCAACGTATTCTAGACCCAAGGCCTACGAAATAGATTTTTACGAGACGTGATAAATGTTGAGCTGAAAGAGCTACTGGGTATCCACCTTTCTATAGTCTCCAGCGCTGTATACCTTAAGTTCACTGACAATGAGGCCTGTGACTAACTTCTGAAACGCTCGACGGAAGGTTGCAGATTCTGCCGCTATGACGGAAACATGGGTGTGGTGACAAAGTACTGGACTAAGAATACAAACTGTGCGCGAGTTTGAGCTACCATTTGATGTTCCAGTGGATTTGGTCACCCTTGCTCTTCGATCATATGGCACAGTCTTCGGCCATACAGCTGAAAAACGGAAGACCATCGAAACGTATCCTGTCCTTAACGGGATGCTACAGGTCCGTACTGTACTGCGCCACCATATACATTCGTATTTCACGTAGGCGATTTACGACGGTCAAACGAGGAAATGCTCCGTATGTGGCCAGGTGGGCAATGTATGTACAGAGTGCCGGCAACGCCGTCTCCTGAAGATGCCCTCAGACGATCACTTCGACCGTCGATAGCGACCTCTATGCCGATTACGTATATTGCGGTGGCGAGACGGGAGACGCCAGCTGTCTACAACGACCCTTCTATGTTGGCGCAAGCCTTGGAGGCCCCAGCATCTCCTAGCACCGATGCGTCTGTTGCCCTCTCGTCGAGGCCCAGGCGGAACGCATGCACCGCTGCAACGATAAGACGTTGAGATGGAAACTAAAGAACAGCATCTTTGAGAGACGGTACAGGAGATGTAGATGCAGGCTGCGTTCCAGGATCCTGACGATACACTGGTCCCGTTGGTCGCGTCTGTGTTGTCAGCGACTAGGCCGGCATGAGACACACCCGACGCTTCCTATCTCTTCGCCCTGAAGACGCCCCACATCGCGACAACTGTCCGCCTGTAATAGCAAGGTCAGCTCCCGCGACTCTATGGAACAGGCATACCGCCTCACTACGATCGATGTCAACGGCATTACTTGTGTCTCAAAACTCGTATGCTGCAAAATACATTATGGCTCTCTATCTGCGGATATGACGCCTACGCCACGTCTCAGACATTGGCAGAAGAGGTGCTGTTATTCTGCTCAGGGAAGGATTATAGGAACTGATGCATCCCATTTACCATCGGCCCTTGGAGTCGCACTCACGGTTGGTACAGTTCGTCTAACGAACCTCTATGCTCCTTCCGTAACCGACAGAAGGAGAGAACGATGCACCTTAATGCCGCCGAAGACGTGGTTCTGCTCTTCTATGGCAGTGCCGACCTGTTGGTACTAGGCGGAGATTTCAGTTGTGTGCTCAGACCGGCTGACCAGGTGCCGCACTATACCACCTGCCCGGCACTTCAGCCGCTCGTAAAAGACTTGGCTCTTTTGGACACATGGGTCATATAGGCGATCGCAAGGCATACACCTACTTTACTAGGCGTTCCGCAAGCCGTTTGGATCGAGTTTGTGTGACACGCTGCCTGCGATCGGCAGTTGAAATGTGGGCGGCAACGTTCACGGACCACCTAGCGTATATGCACTCTCACCCTCGCCAGTAAACGCATCCGACGAAATAGCGGTCCGTGGCGTCTCAGTGTTGCCCGTCTTGTTGAGGTAAATTGCAGACGCTAAACTCAGTCCACGTGGAGTAGATGCCAGTGGCGTTTAAACGAATACAGTTCCATACTTCAGTGATGGTTACGGTCTGTCTAACCCGCCATGTGCTGAAGATTTGCCAGCTGTGGACGAGATTGAGCGCGCTGGTATACCGTAGCCATTGATTTCTACTACACTGGCTCCGCGAACTGCCTGTGCAAGAGCCGTCGCCGCAACGACACTTGGCAGAACACCGCGTCAAGGCACAATTGCTACATATCATTGTGGTAAGCCTCGCGGGTGTGCAGGTGCGGGCGAGGACAACTGATGATGTTAGTGGGGAACGACCTCCACACCACCATATCATTCAAGACAGGAGAAGACGCAGCAGGTTGAGACGGAGAGTGGACAACGAGCTGAAAAGCAAATGGATATCGTTCGAGCGTTCACATAGTCATGGGCACGTCCTATCCGACCTACTCATCTCTCGGAAGCCACATGATGATGCTTCGTTCTTGTCGGAGGTCACTTTGGAAGAACTACGAGAGGCTATGTTGCTCAGTGCTCCCAACAAAATACTGGGCCCTGACAGAATCCCTCTTCTACAAAATGTTTTTTGAACATATGGTCGCAACGCGGGTACAGAGAACTACTGAACCCCCATTCTCAAGTACTATCTGAATTCACTAAGGACCTTTTGATTCCACTGTCAAGACCTGGAGGAGGCTGTCGCCCTCTTGATTTTCGCCCATTTACAATGCTGACACGCATCTACGGCAATGGCGGCCATTCACGCTGATGAAACCTGCAACGGAGGCAACACTAATGTGTTTGCGAGTTTGGGCACCTATAGAGACATGGTGGCGCTGATGCAAACATGCCATCTCCACGGCGGTCTTGTTGCGCTGCATTTGACCATGCTTTCGATCGCGTCGAACATCGTTTTCTGCGTGCAGTTATGGAACACATCGGTATCCCGCTCCGTGACATTTCGATGTGGTGCGTATGCCCATGATGTGCTGTTCTTAGCATGGACTGGTGAAATACGTACGGTGCTCTCCTGGATTCAACAGTATGGGCGGTCGGGCTCTGTGATCAACCTACGAATATCACTCTACATGTAGATTGGATGAGAAATGCCTGCAGAACTAGATGTACCGCTGACAAAGGTCCCAATGCTCAAATGTTAAGTGATATCAAATGGCTCTGAGCACTATGGGACTTAACATCGGAGGTCATCAGTCCCCTAGAACTTAGAACTACTTAAACCTAACTAACCTAAGGACATGACACACATCCATGCCCGAGGCAGGATTCGAACCTGCGACCGTAGTGGTCGCGCGGTTCCAGACTGAAGCACCTAGAACCGCTCGGCCACACCGGCCGGCTAAGTGATATCGTTACATCTACAAATACATTGTCCGGCGGCCTTTACGTGTCGTAAGGTTTCACAACGGTTCTGTAACACAGTCTTGCTTCAACAAATTCAGATCGTTGGACATACTGCAATGAGCTCAGTACGTCAGTGTGTACATGACCTCCCTACTTAACCATTAAGGCCACGTATTACCGATGACAGACGCGATGGCTTTCTGGATGTAGGCGGTGTTCGGACACGTGGTGAACGCTGGTGCAGTTTTTAAGTTCCGTTTTGTTACTCTTATTTTACCCTTCCACAAAAGAGGTGTTGGACTCCCTCACGTCGAGCACACATTACTGGTGCTGTACCTTCGCTCAATGCGGCGACTCTGGTTTTCACCAACAGACATTCTTCCTGGCATCCTGATAGCAGAGGTGGCCCCACACCCGCCGTGTTCACCAGTACCTGTTGGACATTTACCGCCCTCGCTAACACATATTGGGACGTTTTTCGTGGAACACAGGTATATGTTTGGAGCTACACTGGCGACATGGAATCCGATATCAAAGATTTATTACAGTGTTCTCCAACTCTGGGATCCGGCTAGCAACATTTTACGATGATACCTCACAGTCGGCGCGGACTTGGCGAGCCCTCCACCCACCCTTCCTGTCCACTTTAGCGCGGTCGAAGTGGTATGTGGTCACTAACGAGTAATTTGCCATCCAATGAAGGCTATATGCCATTCACGTAACCGAGGAAACCATGTGCCCCGTTGCGCGACGGTACATACTGACGAACACAGGCTGAAATGTGTCCTCGCAAGCGCTGGTGGAAACTAATATACCAGATACTGGCTTTCCTCCTACGCCACCAGTTTGCTTCGATTGTGCCCCTGCACCTCTTTTATCTCGACACAGTCTATTTCCCGAAATTTCAGTCAGGTAAAAGGAATGGGGATACACTACATGTATCGCAACGGCGAAAAAGAAGTCCTCGATTTATGGAAATACATGATGGACGAGCTCATGGCCTTAACGAACAGAACGCAATACCGGAAATGTTTTTGCTAACTATCTGGAGTCGTCGTTCATGGACCCACCGCCCAACCGGGATGCACCGGATGTGAGAAGAAGCTCAATTGCAGACGCGATGTTTTCACGATCGCCATACCGTAACAGAAACAGTCTCTGACAGTGTGCAGCAGCCCCGGGCGCTCCAACTGTGGACCACTGGTGAATCCCATTAAAATGACGACCGTCTCTTACCCGCCACCCACTTCGGTAAGGTGGTCCCAGCGGGCAACGTCTCTCTTTCTCGTTTATATCATCGGCATATCGGTGGCCAGCCGCCGAATATGATCCTAAATTAAAAGAAAAAAGTTCAAGAAGTGTTTCTTTGTGTTGTTTGATCAACGTTATTTTTCTTTAGTAGAATTTTTACGTTGCTCACAAATTGCAACACCTTCTACACTTTTCACGCTACTTAAGACGATGGAGGAATGGTCTTTCCCGAAAGTACTTCAGATGTAAAAGCGATTCCGGTAGCTGGAGTCCAAGGTTTTTGTTAAGCATGCCTTTTAACACATATATCTTTATATGAAACCGAGAAGTGAAATTCCAATTTTTAGAGATTCAACTTAATGTAAAGAAATATTTTTAAAAACTTTTCATTCGCAGTTCCATCTGTTCAGCGATGGAATTTCCGTAAATAGTAAAACACCTATTTTTTTTAAATTTCTAACAGAAAAGTTAAATACAGATTTTCATACGTTTAGCATTGAAAATGCTTTCACAATGAGGTTATGTAATAAAACTTTTCACCCCTATTTCATCCTCTTACGAGATTCAATTTTTAAAAACACTGAAACACGTATTTTTTATTTCTAACCGGGCAGTCTCGAGGATATGGATATATCAGACCTCCGAATACCCAGCCAGGGATGGAATAAACCGCAGCTTTCACGTCATCAGAGACCCAAATTGATTGTAAGCTTGACACAGCACAAGAAAACTTCCATTCTAGATTACCTTCTTGCAAATCTGATTTCTTCAGTTTTAAGAATACACTACGATTTTGTTATTGTATATACTGATACATCTCAGCAACATAATGCACTGGTTGTTTACTTGTTTTCCCTGTTAGTGTGCCCAGAGTATGTCTTCCGGAACAGTTTATAAATTATGATGCGGATTTATATGGATACCTTGGAGGCACTAGGGCAGATACAAAAGCATTACAGTAGAAAAGTTTGTCTGTTCTAACTGCCTCAGTGCATTGAGCTGACAGGTTGATTCGGATATCCCATGACAGTTTACAGCGGATGCAAAACCCAGGCAGGTAGGCGGGCTGTTGCTGGGTAGTTGGACACGTCGGGATGTGGGGAAACGTCACAGCCGACAAAGTAGCAAAATAAGTATGTAGCGATGATACTGTACTTCGATATGTCGTCTTCTTGCATGGCGTCATCTCAGTAACTGACAGAAGAGTGTATCAGTGGGGTCCCGAATGGTTGGAAGTAACAGACAAGAAACTGCGATCAATCAGATCGACCACGCAAGCATGGCCGACTTCATGCCAACTACATCGATGAAAATAAGTGCTGCCCAAATAAGACAATGCCCATTAATATACAGTTTCATTCCACAGCGGGAAGATCCACCGCTCCGCGAAGCTTAAAGTATACCAGTTTGGGTCCAAACACGTTCTACCTACGTTTGTTTTGTATACTGACATCAGAGCAACGATCAGTTTATCTGCCCACTACCCTCGCAGACACGGGACTGAAGAGTCAAAGAAACTAGTATACCTGCCTAATATCGTGTAGGGCCTCTGCGAGCACGCAGAAGCGCCGCAAGACGACGTGGCATGGCCTCGACTAATGTCTGAATTAGCGCTGGAGGTAACTGAAACCATGAATCCTGCAGTGCTACCCATAAATCCGCAATAGTAAGAAGGGGTGGAGATCTCTTGCGAACAGAACGTTGCAAGGCATCCCAGATATGCTCAATAATATTAATGTCTGGGGAGTTGGGTGGCCAGAAGAGTGTTCCTGGAGCCACGCTGAAGTGATTCTGGACGAGTGGAGTGTCGCATTGTCCCCCTGGAATTTCCCAAGCCCGTCGGAATGCACAAAGGACATGAATGGATGCCGTTGATCAGAGAAGATGCTTACGTACATATCACCTGACAGAGTCCTATCTAGACGTATCAGGGGTCCCATATCAATCAAACTCCAAATGCCTAACACCATAACATCATTCCAGAACCTCCACCAGACGAACAGTCCCCTGTCCATGGATTCATGAGGTTGTCACTATACCCGTATACGTCCATCTGCTCGATACAATCTGGAAGGAGACCCGTCCGACCAGGCAACGTGTTTCCAGTCATCAACAGTCCAATGTCGGTGTTGACAAGCCAAGGCGAGGCGTAAAGCTTTGTGTCGTGCAGTCATGAAGGGAACACGCGTGGGTTTTCGGCTCCAAAAGCCCATATCGCTGATGTTTCGTTGATGACACTTGTTGATGGCCCAGCATTGAAACCTGAAGCAGTTTGCGCAAGTGTTGAATTTTTGTGACGTTGAACGACTCTCTTCAGTCGTCATTGGTTCCGTTCTTGCAGGATCTTTTTCCGGTCGCAGTGCTGTCGGAGATTTGATGTTTTCAGGTCTCCTGATATTCTCGGTTCACTCGCGAAATGATCGTACTGGAAAATCTCCACTTCATCGCTACCTTGGAGACGCTGGGTCCCATCGCTCGTGCGCCGACTATTACACCACGTTTAAACTCACTTAAATCTTTATAACCTGCCATTGTAGCAGCAGTAACCGATTTAACAACTGCGCCAGACACTTGTCTTATAGAGGCGCTGCAGACAGCAGCGTCGTATTCTGCCTGTTTACGTACCTCTGTATTTGAAAATGCATGCCTATATCCAATTTCTTTGGTGCTTCAGAGTAAATTCTTTGGAATGTTGCGCCTTACCCCTGAAGTATTGAGGAGGGATAGTCGCCCAGTCAGCTTAGCAATTTCTATAATTGATTTTAAGTGTCATAGCTACGGGTGTCATGACAGCAGGCTTCACGATTGATACGTGGATTTTATGCATTATAAGTAAATTCGTCCGTGGGGACTGTTGTGTTGGCAGAAGAGCCAACACCGTGTGGCGTGGCGGAGGGTACCCTGTATCACCACTTGTCAATTCCCCTCCTGTTCCACTCGCAAATAGAGGAAAAAATGACTGTCTGTAGACCTCCGTAAGAGCCCTAAATTCTCGTATCTTGTTATCGCTTTCAAAAGTCGGTTCTCCAAATTTTTTCACTAGTGTTTCCCGAAAATAACGCCGCCTTTCCTGCAAGTATTCCATTTGAGTTCCCGAAGCATCTCAGTAACATTTGAGTTCGAACCTCAAGGTAAAAAATCTAGCAGTTCTCCCCTCAATTGCGTCGGTGTCTTGCTTCAATCCGACCTAGTAGGGATCCCAACCACTCACGCAGTACTCAAGAGTAGGTCGCACCAGCGTCCTATATGCGGTCTCCCTTACAAGTGAACCATTCTTTACTAAAATTCTCCCAATAAACCGAGTCGATTATTTTCCTTCCCTCATACAGTTTTCACACGCTCGTTCGACCTCATATCGCTTTGCAATGTCACGCCCAGATATTTAAACGACTGTGTCAAGGTGGACACTAGTAATAGTGTATCCGAACATTACTCATCCGCATTGACTTACAGTTTTCCACATTTAAAGCTAGCTGCCACTCATCACACCAACTGGAAATTTTATCTTAATCATCTTGTGTCGTCCTACAGTCACTCAACTTCGACATATTACCGTACACCACTTCATCATCAGAAAACATCCACAGACTGCTGCCCACCCTGTCCGCCAAATATGTATACATAGAACAACAGCGATCCTATGGCACTTCCCTGGGGCACTCCTGACAACGTACTGGGTTCTATTATTTAAGAATTCTTCGAGCTACTCACATACATGTGAACTTATTCCGTATGCTCGTATCTTCGTTAGCAGCACCGTGGCAAATGCTTTCCGGAAATCTAGAAATATAGAATCTGTCTGTTGCCCTTCATCCGTAGTCTTAGTATATCATGTAAAAATGTTCAAGCGCAGTTTCGAACGAGCGATGCTTTCTAAAACCATGCTGTTTACTGCCCATAAGCTCTCAGTCCCAAGAAAGTACATTATATTCGAAATGAGAATGTCTTCAACGATTCTGCAGCAAACACAAGTTAGGGATATTGGTCTGTAATTTTGTGGGTCAGTTATTTTACCTTTCTTATATACTGGACTCACCTGCGCTTTTTTCCAGTCGCTTGGGGCTTTGTGTTGGGTGGGAGATTTATGATAAATGGAAGCTCGGCAAGGGGCGAATGCCGTAGAGTACTCTTTGTAAATCCGAACTGGGATTCCATCCGGATCTGCTGATTTATGTGTTTTTAAATCCTTAAGCTGCTTCTCTGTTCCAGCTATGCTTGTTTCTGTGTCCCCTCATATGGGAGTTTGTCCGATGGTCAAACGACGGTATGTTTCTATCGTTCTCCTGCGTGAACAATTACTTGAACATGAAATTTAAAACTTCAGCTTTCGTTTTGCTATCTTCACTGCCAGACCAGACTGGTCGATGAGGGACTGAATGGAAGCCTTTGAACCGCTTAGCGATTTTACATACGACCAGAATTTCTCGGGTTGTCTGCCAGATCTTTTGCTAAGGTGCGGTAGTTGTTGTATGCTTCGCGCATAGATCTTTTCACAGACTTACGAATCTCTGCTAACCTTCGCTTGTCATCGTTTGTGCGTGCCTTTTGAACCTAGAGTGCAAGAACCTCTGCTTTCTCAGCATCTTACGAATTTCGTAGTTAGTGGTGGCCCTTTTCCATCCTTCAGCCGCTTACTATGCACGTAACTCTCCAGGCTTTGCCTATCTTACGGACCCGAGCACGGGGTCCCGATTTCGATTCCCGGCGGGGTCACGGATTTTCACCTGTTTCTAGATGACTGGGTGTTTTTGTTGTCCTCATCATTTCATCATTATTCATGCAAGTGGCGAGACTGGGCTGAGCAAAGGTTGGGAATTTGTACGGGTGCTGATAACCGCGGACTTGAGCGCCCCACAATCCAAACATCATCATCATCAACCATCTTACTGGTACTAAGTGCTGCCAATTCACTTTCTAAATATAATGTTAATAACTTCTTATCTGCTCTCCTACTCTTCTTGAATGATTTATTAACTGTCGTAGTTATAGTTGCTATAGTGACTTCATGATAACTAATCCCCGATTCTCACGGACATTGTAGCTATTTGTAACTACAAGGTCTAAGATATTTCCACTGCGTGTGGTCTGCCGAGCTAGCTGCTCAGAAAACGTCATCAAAAGTATTTCGCATGACTGTCTGTCTGTACCCCTCGTTATGAATCCATAGACAACCCTGTCTACACTCGGCAGGTTGAAATCGCTTGAGTATTTACGCACTGCAGACCTGCCGCAGCGGAACTGGATAGCCGGTAAAAACATTCAACAATTAACCTAGATTCACCTACACCTGTTATACGCTACAAGACAACTTCACTGTCACACTCAACTTCGACCTCAATAGAGACAATATTTTTGTCAACTGCAGTGAAATCTCCCTCTCCTATGGCCTCTAATCTGTCTTCCGATACATGTTCCACGACTCGGTTAACATTTCAGAACTTTCCAAAAAATGGCTCTGAGCACTATGGGACAACTTCTGAGGTCATCACTCCCCTAGAACTTAGAACTACTTAAACCTAAGAAACCTAAGGACAGCACACACATCCATGCCCGAGGCAGGATTCGAACCTGTGCCCGTAACGGTCGCGAGGTTCCACACTGTAGCGCCATGAACCGCTCGGCCACCCCGGCCGGCCAGAACTTCGGGTTTCAGCCAGCTCTTAGTCCCAAGAATAATTTCTCACGAAATGTATTTCAACACTCGTCACGAAACTAATATGAGCTGATCCTTCATCTCTCCCCTGCCTCCTCCCCCTCCATCCTCCAACCCAGCTCATATGGGTGACGTGCTCTTGGTATTGGCTACAGTACTTCTACACTGATGTGCCAAACTTGAGGACTAAAGTAAGTAATGTATCATGTGTCATTGCCAAGAAACATAGCTCTATGAAACATGGACCACACATGTAAAATAATTGCTACGAAAATGGTACAGAAGAAACTGAATGAAATATGCACTAGACGTCAATGGATGCTCTGCAACGTGCTCCAATGCTGCTCACGAAATTAGTCAGAAGTGCTGCTGGTAAGGCGTTCCATTCTTCCACTATCGCAGTTGAGAAATGGTGAATGGTCATGAAATGTATTCTCTGAATGCAAACACGGTACCGCCACAGCTATACAGTTTACGTGAAACGAATGATAATTTGTATCGCACCCGGTCTCGAACTCCGATTTCTCGCTTTACGCAAGCAGTCGTCTTAAAAGCTCGTTCTAATTCAGCACTTTCCAAGGACTCCCATATGTCCCAGTTCCTGCTTCCCATAGTGCTCGCGGGAATTATGTGATTCCAGCCGAGGGAAAGACTTATTTAGTTTTCCCATCTGGTTGCTTTCTCTTTGGCATGAGATATAGTAGCACATTGTCTGTATTTGACAGCGCCAGTAAAGTTCGATGCATGTTCCTAGGGCCCATGTACGCGTGTCAGACACTGTCAGATACGGACACTCTATTAATATATTTCATGCCACGGCCAAGGCAACCTGATGTGGAAACTAAAAAATCTTTCGCTGGGCGGGAATCATACTGTTCCGCGAGCACCATGTGCAATACCCCAATTACAGAAACCCTAATAAACAACCCTTTGTTGTAAAAGAAGGAGGAAAATTAGTCACCCTGACAGTGACGGCAGCTACTGACGACAAAATTTACACTTGTGATAATTTGATCAACAGGAATGTCGTATGAATAATAATATTTATCATGAAATAGAGACTGAATGAAAGAATTTGATAGGATACGAAACAAAAACATCAAAGAAAGAATTGCAAAATAATTAATAACGAAGGTTAAAGCACAGATGGTAAATTGGCCAAAGATAATATTTACCATAGAAGAAAGTTGTAGCCGCATCGAAAAGGTAGTTCGATGTGACAACAATGTAACTCGGAAATTGAAATGTTAGCTTCAGTTGGTATCTAGTCGCTCTCTAGTACTGCTGCGACAGTAGCATGCACGTAAGCGCTACTAGATTGTTTTGAGCTAATCGGAAGTTTGAAAGTTTTGCGAAATAAGCTGAACTATTATTCAGAAGTCATACTAAAGCAAAGTCATCTTTACCGTTAGCAAGATAACGGGATACGGAGATTCGCGATGAATTTAAATCGTGTGAGATTTGTGATGGGACTTAGCCTTCGTGATGCTGAATAAGCACGAACATTCAAGGACATTGAAAAAGAAAGATCGCAGACAGAAAAGCCATTATTAGTCTCGAGTAGGTAACAGAAAAACGCAAACACGAAGAACGTACAATTTCGCCGAGTCGTCACAAGTTGTCGTCAACGACATGATTACTGATGCAAACGGAAGCAATTCCCCGAGTGAGAAATCGGTGTGCGTGCTGAGCGTAGGGACAATGAATTACAAGGAACAATAAAATTGGATCCAGACTTTAATTTTTCGTGCCGCCTACATAACTGAATAGAGATTATCATGTGTATTAGTAAAAATTAACTGACCATTAGAATATTATGAAGTGAAAAGCTATATTTAACAGTGAACAGTCATCGATTTGTCCCATTTTGAACATTGCTTAAGTATATGTTATCTCTGGAATTACGTCGTGTAGTTATTGAACACGCGACATAGCGACGTCTCGACGACGGAATAACAATTTATCAACACCCTTGCAATTCCATAATGTGGCCACGACTTTGGCGATGGGTTGAAGATTCAAGACTTTATATTATTAGTATTCAACATCCATTATCTAACCGGGCACAATAAAAAGGAGAACTACAGTTAACCAGTTCGCGCAAGCTGAAAAGTCTGTCGCGGACTCACAACAAAAGAAAACTGGTGGTCATCATTTCAGGCCAAGGGAGTTATCGCGTCATCGAGTAGTGCAACTGCCGCCTTTACCAGTGAAGAAGCAAGAGCGGGTTACACAATCTGACGCGCTGCTCTATCGAAATATTGACATTAATCACTATAGATGGTATCTGAAATATTACGAAACCACGCGAGGAGTTTGTGTTTTTCTACTAGTTACAGTGTGGCGTTGTCATGAGCGACGAACGCCGTTCCATGTCATACCGACTGGAACAACTATCACCACCGAGGCGTGACAACTCTAAGGAGACGCAGAGGCCACACATGGGAAGCAGGCATTGGGACATACGGTCTGTCCGTGGACAGAGCTCGGATAGCCCGAGAGGTAAACACAACAGGCCGGCCGCAGTGGTCATGCGGTTCTAGGTGCTTCAGTCCGGAACTGCGCTGCTGCTACGGTCGCACGTTCGAATCCTGCCTCGGGCATGGACGAGTGTGATGTCCTTAGGTTAGCTATTTTTAAGTAAATCTGAGACTAGGGGACTCGTGACCTCAGATATTAAGTCCCATAGTTCTTACAAGGGAACCTCCCCATCGCAGCCCCCTCAAATTTAGTTATAAGTTGGCACAGTGAATAGGCCTTGAAAAACTGAACACAGATCAATCGAGAAAACAGGAAGAAGTTGCGTGGAACTATGAAAAAAATAAGCAAAATATACAAACTGAGTAGTCCATGCGCAACATAGGCAACATCAAGGAGAATGTGAGCATAGGAGCGCCGTGGTCCCGTGGTTAGCGTGAGAATCTGCGGAGCGAGAGGTCCTTGGTTCAAGTCTTCCTTCGAATGAAAAGTTTACTCTCTTTATTTTTGCAAAGTTATGATCTGTCCGTTCATTCATTGACGTCTCTGTTCACTGTAATAAGTTTAGTGTCTGTGTTTTGCGACCGCACCGCAAAACCGTGCGATTAGTAGACGAAAGGACGTGTCTCTCCAATGGGAACCGAAAACATTTGGTCGCAAGGTCATAGGTCAACCGATTCCTCCACATGAAAACACGTCTGATATATTCTATACGACACTGGTGACGGCATGTGCGTCACAAGACAGGAATATGTTGTCGACCCACCTAACTTGAACACTTGGCGAATGGGTAAAAAGATTCTTCTACCTTGCCCGATTTAGGTTTTCTTGTGGATGTGATAATCACTCCAAAAAAAGTGATGAAAACATAAGAGTTTGTCACATAAACTGAAAATAAAAAATTACACTTTTCACTCGAAGAAGACTTGAACCAAGGACCTCTCGTTCGGCAGCTGCTCACGCCAACCACGGGACCATGCGGCTCCGCAGTTCATACTCTCCTTGATGTTGCCTATGTTACGCATGGACTACTCAGTTTGTATATTTTGCTTATTTTTTTCATAGTTCCACAAAACTTCTTCCTGCTTTCTCGATTGATCTGTGTTCAGTTTTTCAAGGCCAATTAACTGTGCCGACATGTAACTAAATCTGAGGGGGTTGCGATGGGGAGGTTCCCTTGTTAGAGCCATTTTAAACACGACCGCTCACGTAAAGTGGGAAATCGGGGTTCGATTTCCCCCCCCCCCCCCCCCAGCACAATATTTCATTTGTTTCCAGTAAATTGTGTAGCTGTGGTACAAGCATATAAGAAATTTACTAGTACTTTCGTGATTTAATATGGCGACGGATCGCCAGTTGTGTCTGTTCCTTCGGACATGCATGCATGCAAGTCTGAAGGAGCAGTGTATTGAACTACACAGACACCGTTATAGGCAGACACTGCACTAATATATGCTGGATGGTTGTTGGCGCATGTGAGCATGCTGCAAAACGTCTCCCCAACGCATCCTACGCTTGCTCGGTGGGATTTAAGTCGTGGGAGGGGTAGGTCAGTCCATTGCGGAATATTCATCCTGTCCAACAGCTCATCCACCTGCGCAGTTCGATGCGGTTGCACACTCACATCCATAAAACTGCACTCAGAGGCGAATGCATCTCTGAAAAGACGCATGCCGGGAAGGAGTACAGTGTCACAATAACGTGAATCAAAAAAATCAACGGCTGCCAAAAGAGGCCAGTCAACTGTTGTAACGTTCCCTTTGTATGTAATGAATGACAGTGCTGGAAAAACTCTTACGTTGTTAGATTTTCAAACAGCTGAGCAAAACTGAACGTACTCCGACATTTCTCTCTTTACTTATTCTGATCAACACTAAACTGACGCACAATATTTTTGGCGCAACGCAGTCTGACTTTCAATAATCCCTACAAAAGAATGGCGCTGACTAACAATAACGTATACCTTTCATGAATCACTTACCTCACAAACATCTTCGTTACTCGAAATACTGCAATACGTCGAGCACAATGCTGCCAGTTAAATAAAAGATTCCAACTACTGAAGGCACTAACTACTGATAGGCATAGATAGAAAATGAAAGATTTTGATGGTGAACAAACCTTAATAGTGTTCAAAAGTCATTATACACTCCTGGAAATCGAAAAAAGAACACATTGACACCGGTGTGTCAGACCCACCATACTTGCTCCGGACACTGCGAGAGGGCTGTACAAGCAATGATCACACGCACGGCACAGCGGACACACCAGGAACCGCGGTGTTGGCCGTCGAATGGCGCTAGCTGCGCAGCATTTGTGCACCGCCGCCGTCAGTGTCAGCCAGTTTGCCGTGGCATACGGAGCTCCATCGCAGTCTTTAACACTGGTAGCATGCCGCGACAGCGTGGACGTGAACCGTATGTGCAGTTGACGGACTTTGAGCGAGGGCGTATAGTGGGCATGCGGGAGGCCGGGTGGACGTACCGCCGAATTGCTCAACACGTGGGGCGTGAGGTCTCCACAGTACATCGATGTTGTCGCCAGTGGTCGGCGGAAGGTGCACGTGCCCGTCGACCTGGGACCGGACCGCAGCGACGCACGGATGCACGCCAAGACCGTAGGATCCTACGCAGTGCCGTAGGGGACCGCACCGCCACTTCCCAGCAAATTAGGGACACTGTTGCTCCTGGGGTATCGGCGAGGACCATTCGCAACCGTCTCCATGACGTATGCGTGTTTGGCGCCGTGCAGGTGAGCGCCACAATCAGGACTGCATACGACCGAGGCACACAGGGCCAACACCCGGCATCATGGTGTGGGGAGCGATCTCCTACACTGGCCGTACACCACTGGTGATCGTCGAGGGGACACTGAATAGTGCACGGTACATCCAAACCGTCATCGAACCCATCGTTCTACCATTCCTAGACCGGCAAGGGAACTTGCTGTTCCAACAGGACAATGCACGTCCGCATGTATCCCGTGCCACCCAACGTGCTCTAGAAGGTGTAAGTCAACTACCCTGCCCAGCAAGATCTCCGGATCAGTCCCCCATTGAGCATGTTTGGGACTGGATGAAGCGTCGTCTCACGCGGTCTGCAAGTCCAGCACGAACGCTGGTCCAACTGAGGCGCCAGGTGGAAATGGCATGGCAAGCCGTTCCACAGGACTACATCCAGCATCTCTACGATCGTCTCCATGGGAGAATAGCAGCCTGCATTGCTGCGAAAGGTGGATATACACTGTACTAGTGCCGACATTGTGCATGCTCTGTTGCCTGTGTCTATGTGCCTGTGGTTCTGTCAGTGTGATCATGTGATGTACCTGACCCCAGGAATGTGTCAATAAAGTTTCCCCTTCCTGGGACAATGAATTCACGGTGTTCTTATTTCAATTTCCAGGAGTGTATATCAGTTCATGACATCCAGTCTTACAAATTTCCTTTTTCTGACGGACACACGTCCAGTTCGTCCGTTCTCAAAACTCCGCCATCTCTCACCCCACATCCACCACTGCTGGAGGATCACTTCGCAACGCTACGCGCTGTTCACATCCATCTGCCCAACACTACAATAGCGAATATTGCAACAATGCCGGCCAGGCACAGACTGCACACAACACAGCCAGTGATTTTCATACAGAGCGCTACGTGGCGTTACCAACACAAAAACCTAAACAGCCTACTTACACTGTGACCTACTTCCCAGAGCTGAAGTCACTTCAAATGTGCTTTCACCACATGCCAGTGCTGAAGATCGTACCTAGTGAGAGCGATGCAGTCCCGTTCAGGCCGCTTCTTCACTCATTTGGCACCCTCTTTTCAGATCAGTAGTTTTCTATGTTTGTAGGTGAAAAAGCTTTTTCAAGGAGACAAAGTGAGCGTGGCAACTTCTGCTGCCGAGGTCGCTGGGAACTGAAACAATTTCTTAAGCCTGGCGTTAAGATCAATATTCATAGCGACCGATCATACAAGTAACTGCAGTTTTACCGTCCGTTAACTAATAATGACTGTCGGAAAAATCAGCGGAACGTTGCCGGGGGCAGACAGCTAATTTAGTTTACGGCCGTTCGTGCTGAGCTGCGCTGGAAATGTCAAAGGTTGGCGCTTGGCAGGCAGTAAATATTGCTTGCAGTTATCTTTACTGGTGTGCATTCGAAAATGCTTTACCAGAAGAAACCTGATGACCTTGCTAATTATTTAGCATGGTGATTAGCGTACCGCCCTTTGTGGAACTCGGTTCTCTTGACTGTCTGACAAGCCTCGACAACGATGAGAAACTGCCTTCTGTGACCATGAGAACTGTGAAAGCCGACAAAGAAAAAAAGAAACAAACATAGATGTGCGTAACACTCAGTGGGAATAGCATTTATTTCCACATTGTTTGACGTACTCAAAATTTAGATCACCATTATCGAGACTGTACACGTGTCCAAATAATTTCCAGTGTTAAAAATTCCAAATGTGACATTCAGTGTGTGAGAGATGTAATTGTTACAGAACCCATTTGCAAGAAATTTTGTTGTGCAATTAGATGACGTCCCCAGAATCAGAAACATACTTTTTATTAATTTCTCTTGTAAAAGGGGGAACTAATAGCACATAACGGTTGCCCACGGAATTTAATGACATATAGCAATCTCTTGATCACTATTACATTTTATTCCAAATGATGCATTTTAAAATCATCATCTACACATTTTCAGCACACGCAGATCAAGATAGTGCTAACCATTAGCTATTCCATGAGCCTCTACCGTCAAGAAAATAATTACTAATAAAATTACAAATAAAAATATGGTGGGTACATAACACTCCTTAATATATAAACTCGCTGTTTTTAAAATGAAGAAGCCTAAGAGCCTTTGTCTACACACTAACAGAAAATGTGATTGAAACAGAGCCTTTCATCGGTAAAGAAAACTAACATCTTTTACTTTAAATGAGAACAGTGCGAAGTCATTTGGTGCCAATACGCATTAGATACAGGATAGACGATTGTAAAACAACAGTGGTGCAATTGCGCAGGAAGCACTGCATGTCCGTTGCAGTTCGGGCGCTCAGTCCGACCACTGTCATAGCTCGCCAGTCTTCGATAATAAGGGCGTCCACCCGCTGGCCAATGATATCGCTAATGCAGTGTGGCGTTGCAGACCGTGTGTCATCGGCCGACGATGTCGGTCAGTCGCACACGGCTCAATCGGCCCTTCCTTGAATTACTTGTGCCGCCCCTTGAGCCTTTCAACTTCTGCTACTCTTTAACAAGTTTTTGTTCCGCAAACTCCTTTGGCTATCACGATATGCAATACTCCCATTTGCTCGTCTTTTGAGACCTTCTTCAGCGTCACTGAGTACACTGGGCAGTTGACACTAGCACATGCTCACCCTGTGGGTGTGCTGCTGTCTTCCCCTTAGCGCCCAGTTTAAGGCCTCATAGTACTTACTGGGACCACGCCTATATCCGTAGAAAATGGTATAACGATCGATTCAGCGGTTTCACAGCCTCCAGCTCGTTTCTTTCTGGATGCTCGTTACATGTACAGGGTTGTGAGAAACAGACTGAAAAGCTTTTAATAATGTTGCAGCATAGACCGTGCTGAGAAATAGTTGTTAAGAAATGAATTCGACACTTTGCGCCTTTTTCGAGTTAGTTAGCTCTGAAGTTAGCCAATCAGGACGTTGTGCACGCATAATCAAGAGACCAGCCAGATACAATTAGTGTCAGTTGTCTCATGGCGTAGATGACAGACAGCACACGAGAATGCACAGCTTTTGGCTCGGGTTCGGTCCTTAATACCCTCTCATGTTCCGTTTTTGTATCGCGCTATTGTTCTGTCATAGGAAACCAAATGAAGGACACGACTGGCCATTCCATCGGGAATTCCGCAACGCATCGAATTTTTTCTTGACAATCATTTCTCAGCACAGCCTGCCCTGCAACACCCTTATAAACTTTCCAGACTGTTTTTAACCACTCTGTGTAAGGGTTGATCAAAAATTTACGGTTAGAGGGGGTTTCTACAGTGTGTACCACCTGATACCCGGTGAGGACCCCCTTTCGCACGATGCAGTGCAACAGCTCGACGTAATATGGACTCAATAAGCCGGTGGAAGTCCACTGCAGGAATACTGAGCCATGCTGTTTCTATAGCCGCCCAAAACAGCGGAAGTGTTGTCGCTGCAGGATTTTAAGCACGACCTGACCTGTTGATTGCATCCCATAAACGTTCGACGAGATTCATCTCGGACAATCTGGGTAGCCAAACTATTGCTCGAATTGTCCACAATATTCTTCAAACAAATCGCGAACGACTGTGGCCCAGTGACATGGCGTACTATCTTCCATAAAGAATCCATTGTTGTTTGGGGGCATGAAGACCATGAATGGCTGCAAATGCTCTTCAAGTAGCCGAACACAAAGATATCCAGTCAATTATCGGTTAAGTTTGACTAGATGACCCAGTTCATTTCGTGTAAACACAGCCTGTACCATTCTGGAGCCACCACCAGCTTGCGCAGTTCCTTATTCAGAACTTGCGTGCATGGCTTCTTGTGGTCTGTGCCACACTACAATCCTACTATCAGCTCCTACTACCTGAATCGGGGCTCATCTGACCAGACCATCGTTTTCCAATCGTCTAGGGTCCAACCGATATGGTCACTAGTCGCTGCGGCGATATCGCGCTGTAATCAAAGGCACTTGCGTCGGTCGTCTGCTGCCATAGCCCGCTAACGCCAAATTTCGCTTCGCTGTCCTCACACCGTGTCATTTGTCTTGTAGCACTGACAACCCAACGCAAACGCTGCTGCTCTCGGTCGTTGTGTGAAGACCGTTGGCCAGTGCGCTGTGGAATATTAAACTCCTTAACGATTTACGAAATGGAATGTCTCATGCATCTAGCTCCAACTAGCATTCCGCTTTAAAAGTCTGTTAATTCCCGTCTTACTGCCATAATCATGTCGGAAACGTCTTCAAACGGATCACCTGAGTAGAAATGACAGCTCCGGCAGCCCACTGCCCTGTTATACCTTGTGTTCGTGGTACTACAGCCACCCGTATAAGTGCATATCGCTACCCCATGACCTTTGTCGCTTCAGTGTATGCAACGTGGTGCGCCTCCAATGCGGTTATACGAGGGCAGTTCAATAAGTAATGCAACACATTTTTTTTTCTGAAACAGGGGTTGTTTTATTCAGCATTGAAAAACACCAGGTTATTCCCCAATCTTTTAGCTACACAACACTATTTTTCAACGTAATCTCCATTCAATGCTACGGCCTTACGCCACCTTGAAATGAGGGCCTGTATACCTGCACGGTACCATTCCACTGGTCGATGTCGGAGCCAACGTCGTACTGCATCAATAACTTCTTCATCATCCGCGTTGTGCCTCCCACGGATTGCGTCCTTCATTGGGCCAAACATATGGAAATCCGACGGTGCGAGATCGGGGCTGTATGGTGCATGAGGAAGAACAGTCCACTGAAGTTTTGTGAGCTCCTCTCGGGTGCGAAGACTTGTGTGAGGTCTTGCGTTGTCATGAAGAAGGAGAAGTTCGTTCAGATTTTTGTGCCTACGAACACGCTGAAGTCGTTTCTTCAATTTCTGAAGAGTAGCACAATACACTTCAGAGTTGATCGTTTGACCATGGGGAAGGACATCGAACAGAATAACCCCTTCAGCGTCCCAGAAGACTGTAACCATGACTTTACCGGCTGAGGGTATGGCTTTAAACTTTTTCTTGGTAAGGGAGTGGGTGTGGCGCCACTCCATTGATTGCCGTTTTGTTTCATGTTCGAAGTGATGAACCCATGTTTCATCGCCTGTAACAATCTTTGACAAGAAATTGTCACCCTCAGCCACATTACGAGCAAGCAATTCCGCACAGATGGTTCTCCTTTGCTCTTTATGGTGTTCGGTTAGACAACGAGAGACCCAGCGGGAACAAACCTTTGAATATCCCAACTGGTGAACAATTGTGACAGCACTACCAACAGAGATGTCAAGTTGAGCACTGAGTTGTTTGATGGTGATCCGTCGATCATCTCGAACGAGTGTGTTCGCACGCTCCGCCATTGCAGGAGTCACAGCTGTGCACGGCCGGCCCGCACGCGGGAGATCAGACAGACCTTGCGGCGACGATGACACACGCTTTGCCCGACGACTCACCGTGCTTTTGTCCACTGCCAGATCACCGTAGACATTCTGCAAGCGCCTATGAATATCTGAGATGCCCTGGTTTTCCGCCAAAAGGAACTCGATCACTGCCCGTTGTTTGCAACGCACATCCGTTACAGACGCCATTTTAACATCTCCGTACAGCACTGCCACCTGTCGGAAGTCAATGAAACTATACGAGACGAAGCGGGAATGTTTGAAAATATTCCACAAGAAATTTCCGGTTTTTTCAACCAAAATTGTCCGAGAAAAAAAAAGTGTTGCATTACTTATTGAACTGCCCTCGTATAAGCACCAACATGTAGGCAAGGGATTAGTGTGGCATTTCTGTCTTTGCGACATGCATGCGGTACATGCAGAAACGTGAACTGTGGCGACATTATTTCCACATGCGTCCAAACACGACCAGTATGCCGTTATTTTCTTGGCGGCCGTGGAGGATACTTACGTAAACCTCCATCAGAGAATCAAGAACGTGGTTGGAGCAGCTAAGTCCGTCGAAAACCACCGTTATGGAATGGTGCGCCCAAGTTCTGAACAGATGGGGACTCGACACAAGATGCCGGTCGATCTGGGAGGCCAGCCTCATCCTTTCAAGGAACTTGTCTCAATCACTGACGAATGGTACTACTGGAGAAATTATGGCGTGCAATTAACACGAAGCCTTCGCGAAAACTACAAGGGGTACTGCTACTTCATGATAACGCATGTTCCCATGTTACAGATGTCGTTATGCATAAGTTATGACAACTCAAGTGGGAAACGCTCTAAAGTCTCGTTCTCTCCCCATGGCTTTGAACGCTTGTAAAAGAAAAGTTGACTTCCTGTTCAACGAGGATGTGCAGCAGGAAGTTACGGACTCTTCTTCACGCAGCAGGGCATGGTGTTTTAGCAAATGGTGTGTGGGTAGGATGATAGAGCAATATATATGACCTCAGATGTAAGTCCCATAGTGCTCAGAGCCATTTATTATTGTTTGGGCCTGTGATGTCATAAAATGGATACGTTAGTAACAAAAATATACAGAAATACATAGGAGACATTGACATAAAACTGTAGGAATGAAAATGAATCGCCCCAAGAGGCAATACCTATAAGTAAAGAAGGGTATATAATTATGGGAAAATCTTACAACTCAGGGACAGAACGACAATTTTAACCTTACGTAAGATCAAAATGTGATCTTCAATTAGGTGCAAATGTACATAAAATGGAGAATACATTACAGCAAAATCTACATTCAATGTGTTTATGAAGTAGAGAAGCAGCAATAACATTGTCGTGTGTTGGGTAAATGCAGTTATTATTTTAGACAACATTCGAGAAGCACATCAGCTGTTTACAAGTTCTTAAGCGAATAATACCAAAAAATACCGCAGGAGAAAAGATCATATACATATTGTTTTATGTTAGCCTTGTTGCCGGCCGGTGTATCCGAGCGGTTCCAGGCGCTTCAGTCTGGGACCGCGCGACCGCTACGTTCGCAGGTTCGAATCCTGCCTGGCATGGGTGTGTGTGATGTCCTTATGTTAGTTAGGTTTAAGTAATTCTAAGTTCTAGGGGACTGATGACCTCAGAAGTTAAGTCCTATTGTGCTCAGAGCCATTTATTAGCCTTGTTCCTGGCATAAAGTGTCTATCAGCACATTAAATTTGACCACACAGATCATGGGCCAATGTTTACATATATTGTTTATTGCCTAAATTGGTTTTGTTCCTTCTGTCATTCTTAACACTCACATAGTGCATAGCCAATGGCTATCTCCGTGTGTAGTGGCAGCGTACGTCTCTTCAAGCCTCCTACTAGAGAACTCTATTGTCTTATGCAGGGTGGGCAAAACAAATTGGCTCGGAAAATAATTCATGTACCTGGAGACAGATAACTAAACATACGTGATTTGCGCGAGTGTGGCTAATGCAGATTGGGATCCCTATCATAAAGTATATGAAATATTTTTCGGGCCAGTTTTATTACGTCCCTGACATCGTACAAAACTTGAGGAGAACACGTTTCTGTTTCACGCTGTTTTAGTCATCGGCTAAGAAGTATTGAGAATTATATGAGTGTTGTCACCAATTACGCCAGCGAATGTAAAAGTGCCATGATTGTACGACACTGATGGTCAGAAGTCCCCATGTGGGAAAGTTCGGTAGCCGTATCGTTAGTCTTTTCAATTGACACCACACTGGGCGACTTACATGTCGATGATGACGAAATGCTGATGAGAACAACACAATATCCACTCCCCTATGTTGTTGCGTCGTGCGTCTTTTCTAAGCCGTGCCCTGTTACCACATTTCTGGACATCTCAAAATGAAGCACCCAGAAAGCCTTTCTTGTTGCTACGCCATTTTGGTAACAGACGATATGACAGTGCAGTAAGCGTAACAAGCGAAGAGCGGAAAGCGCCGTTAACTACTGGTCAGTTGCTGCTGCTTATGCTGAAAGGTTTGCCGGTGTGAAAAATAAATCTGTATGCTATTAATTTTTAAAAGAGCATGAATTATTTACTAACAACTTGTATTAAAAAACATAAAATATACTTCAGTTCCGTTACAAACAGACCAACAGCACGTGCATACATCACTGAATATGCTGAAGTAATGACTCCGAGTGCGGTAGCGTTCTCGCTTCCCGCGCCCGGGTTCCCGGGTTCGATTCCCGGCAGGGTCAGGGATTTTCTCTGCCTCGTGATGACTGGGTGTTGCGTGATGTCCTTAGGTTAGTTAGGTTTAAGTAGTTCTAAGTTCTAGGGGACTGATGACCATAGATGTTAAGTCCCATAGTGCTCAGAGCCATTTGAACCATTTTTAATGACTCCGACTAGTATACAACAAAATGTTCAGTTTTCAAGACGAAAAGAAAGAAAAGTGTTTGCTGCTAGTCATGACTTGTTTTAAAGAATACACCTCATTCGACTGTCCATAGAAATTATTAATCATGTCTGCATATCAGTGCTGTTAAAACTGGCAGTGCTTTGCGATTGCTAAATACATATGGGAATTTGATATACGTCCTAATCTCATTCTGACCCCTCTCTCTGTCCATCTCCTCCTCCTCCTCCCTCTCTCTGTCCATATTATCTTTCTCCCTCTCTATGTCCATTTCCTGTTCTTCCCCTTGGGCCTTGTTTATTCCCTTTGCAAATGCAACCATGATTGAGAACTGAAGTCGCTTAAAGTGATTAGGTAAATGGATTGCGATCATTGGTGTACAGAATATGAGAGACCTCTCCAACCACTGCATCTATATGGCAGCTTCAGTGGCGGCATTTCGCATAGTTTTAGTGCTAACATGTAGTAGTTGGAAGGAAAAACATAGGCACAAAGAAGGTAACTGCGAAGAAACTATGGATCACAGAAGAAATGTACCTCAGCTGACCGATGAAAGAAGAAAGTACAAAGACGTTCGAGGAAATTCAAGAATACAGAAATACAAGTGACTGAGGAATCAAGTGAATAGCAAGTGTAGGGAAACTAAACTGAAATGACAGCATGAAAAATGTGCAGAAATCGGAAAACAAATGAATGTCGAAAGGACTGACTCAGCATATAGGAAAGTCAAAATAATTTTCGCTGAAACTAAAAGCATGGGTGATAACTCATGCTACTTGAAAACCTATTCCGTATGCTCGGAACTACATTAACAGTCTGCAATGTGACATTGCATTCATAGTGAAGAATGAGAGAGGAAAGGTAGTCATATTTCGTAACTATTTTCAGGTTACCTTGAAGACTGTGTCGTCCGTCTTCATTAAATAGAAAACAGAGGGACACGATATTGCAAAATTTTTATTATTATAGGACAGATATCACTAATAATAGTGCGAATTATCCTCCCCAAACACTGTAGTTTTGGACGTATTTATGCAGACACGGTATGGTACAGCGACCCAGAGACTGGGTTACCTGCACCTCTAGGGCCCTACCGCACTGGGATACCAGGACAGTTCTTCTGGCTGAAATACCACACACAACTCATGGGATTTAATGGAACCTTGCAAACCGGTCACGTAACTGCGTGTTGCAGTTCTGCCAGCATTGTTGCTATCACGAGATTCTGCTCGCAGGTCCACCAGCCTGACTGTGCTGCCAATCGAAAGCAGAATGATTTATGGCCACTCCCGCATTAAGATGTCAGGAGAGCTGCCACGAGCCATCTGTCACTCACCTGTATGTAGTTTTCTCCGCCCACTGCGCGCTGCAGATAGTTTTTGCATAAAATCTCTTATCAGCTAGATTCAGATTAAATCAGAAATTTCGTAGATTTCATGTAAGGACTATTCAAGCAACGATCTGAAAAAAAAGAAAAGAAAACGTACTGGAGATCATGATCGTCATGAATGAAGCCTACTTCGAAGAATACGCACCTCCGGGCAGCAATCACACTCCATCTACAATAACCCATTTTATGGACGCTGATCTGTTGGAGAACGTGTAAACTATCAATCCTCCATTTCCACATAGCCTTATAAGGTGCTCCGCTCCAACAACAAGAACTTTACAACGTAGATAAGACACATAACTGTCTCTGATATGGAACATCCTCAAAACCTACTTCCAGGCCAAAATAGCCCAGCTACGTCGCGTGCTGGTGGTGATAATGGATCCGAGACACTAGATGGGACTGAATCATTTCAAGAAATGAGATGTAAATAAATGAAGCTGCTGTCCTACTTACGAACAAAACAATTACTTGTTAATATAATACTGAATTTGATTTTGTGTGAGTAATAAAGTATTTCTCAAATAAAAACTGTTATAGTTACAACCGGAATTGCAAATCATTTTGTGTATATGAAAACATACATATAACTAATGTGAGATGGGCAGTGATCTCTTCAGTGCATATGCACATTGTACTGTTTCTCCTGGATGGACTTGGGTTTAAAAAAAATGTAAACTAAATATTACGACAAATTATATAAATAATCGACATGTACGTCAAAGAAGAAGAGATAGAACTACAATGGACATGTTATTCCATGGACTCTTGCGCTTCTATGTATCAACTATCTTTCCTTTGTCATTCGCTTATCTTATCTGCTTGGATTTGGACCTAAGAGGACGTTCTTGTGTAAAGCTCATCTTGCTGTACCAGCTGATAATGTAAGTTGTACTTTTGTCAAAAGAATTTGTGTATGTGGTCAATCTATTGTAAATCTGATACCTTATTTCTTAAGTAGATATGGGCCTTAACAAAGAATTTTCATTGTTTGGCGCCATCGTAGAAAATCTCTAACATTTTTCTTTTAGCTCATCTACGAGACGTGCCGTCGGTTAGGACAATTAACTTTATTTCAGATCCCACGAGACCGGAGGCAGCTACTAATAATTTAACAATTTTATTTACAGATTTACTTTATATAACGAGATAATATCCCAGGTAGAAAATGTCTGGTCACAGGATTCCAGTTCCATTAAAGGACTTGATTTTCAGGTGCTACTCTTGTTATCTTATATTGGGGAATCGAGACGAAACCACGATGTATCGACGATTACGTAACTACCCTGAGAACTGAGCTAGTTTACTGAGTGCTTATACACGCCGGGTTAAATTAAACAACGTATTACACTGTTAATAATATTCCTACATTACTTATTTCTCTTTTATGCTGAGCCATTACATTAATGCGTGTTTCTTTTTTGTGTACGTCACGGCTCATATTTTCTTTTATTACATTACACTAATAGTCGAACTCTTACGGGAGTAGGCGAAATGCTGCGAATAGTGACAATAATGGACAAGGGGCACTACATTCGTAGTATGTAGATAATCTGAGAATTTGGGTCTGCTAGGGTAGATCGTGCAGTTGCAATGATCACAAAGCACGGATGGCTCAGTGGTCCACCCTGCTTTCGGCAGTTGTGAGGCGAACACGTCTTGTTTGCGCCTCTCTTGTGTTGCTGCTTGCGAGCGCGCGGTTCTTCACGTAATGGCTTGTCTTCGTGTCCGAATTCGTCGATCATCATGGCGTTTTCCTATAGCCAGGCCACGATTCAATTAACTTTCCCATTTCATCATGAACGAGCAAACGCATATAAAGTAGAACGGTTCATACGGGACAGAAAGCGTCCCTCTCCGCAAGATGTTACCGGAATTCATTTTTCTATCCGTAGTATCACTAAAGCTAGTGAATGGAAAGCTGTGTGCCGACATTATACAGCATCATGATATCAAAAAAATGGCTCTGAGCACTATGGGACTTAACTTCTGAGGTCATTGGTCGCCTAGAACTTAGAACTACTTAAACCTAACCAACCTAAGGACATCACACACATCCATGCCCGAGGCAGGATTCGAACCTGCGACCGTAGCGGTCGCGCGGTTCCAGACTGTAGCGCCTAGCACCGCTCGGCCACCCCGGCCGGCATCATGATGTCGAATTCCACTTCTGATAAAAAAAACTGTCGTGTTTGATCACGTAGTTGATCACATGGTTGACCACGCTGCTTTTGGTCTCTGAATGGTGGGCGTTTTCGATCTCCTGTTTGGACGCCGTGGTGGCTGCCCTTTGACCTTACGGTAACGTCGTCAATTGTGATGCTGAAACATGGAAGACGTTCGAAACCTATTGTATCTTCATTGGTGTCTGTCAGATAAAAAAATGAACTGAAGAAACAGGTGATTTCTTACTTGGTTGTTGCCGGCTGCAGGGCTGTCGTCATGTACATTGAGCAGTCACATAGGTTCAGGTTGTGACCAGGACCATGTCCGTTCTGAATGTTTGCAACGTAGACTGGTTCAGATGCCGATTGAAGACGTCGTTCTCCCTGCAGCATCCACTGTGTTTACTGTAGCGTACGTGTCGCGCCGAGGCTGCCTGCGACGTCCACTCTGAATCAGTCGGCGCCTGTGTCCACTCCTCTGTACGACACGATGGACGTTTCGCCTGTCGCTCCGACACTGTTGCTGGAGGCCATACCAATGGACGATGGCCGTGGTTGTTCATCGTGGAGACGTACTGACCTCTCCTTTTCTTCCATAAGGCCACAAGTCAGACAACAGCTGTTTGCCATCAGACATAGAACAGCTTGTTAGGAAGAAAAGGTTGCTGAGGAAACGGAGGAGACAGCGCAGCACACATTCTGGTGACTGTCTCCATTAGATGTCTGCACCGGATAATGATCCTTCTACTGATGATGGACTTCCCTCTGACACCCTGGCACAGGATGACACGACGTCTCTAGCCGCTTCTGTCTCCAGTCGGCATTCACCTATGGGCACCTATCTTTCCCACGTCTGCATATGATATGGTTGGTCCCATTTCAGTGTCTGTTGCCACCTGTGTGCGCACCTCCTCGTTGTTCCACATAGCTTGCCTACTGAGACATCTGTCTCCTTTGCAGATGACGCCGATGCTGAGGATGGGTGTTCTGGAGATGTATAAAGCTATGGAACCACCTTGAGGTGGTCAGCTTCCTCTCTGTCACAGTGATGTGCCCTTCCACGGAGGCATAATAAGGAGCTCCCCGTGCTTCCTCTATATTTGTACTGCCGAACCTCCTGCCGATGGCAGCTGTTCTGACCTATTGCATAACCATGGTCAGTGTCAATACCATTTGTGCATTCTAGAAACTAGCATTACACCATGAAATGCTGTAATCTGCAGACGCTGACACTGATGTACCTCAGGAGGTCCATGTTGCAAGCTTCTGTGTACCGACGGCTTAAAAGCACACATCTCTGTCTTACATAACGGTGTCCTTGCTGATACAGTTGCTTATCTCCCCAATGGCAGAGATATGGCTCTGACGTTTATTGGATCTAGGATCATCAAGACACGCGCCGTCTGGTTTGGGTCACCACTTTCTGCTTTAGGTGGTCAAGTCTCTCTTCCCGTGTCAGCAGGATACCTAATCATGGGAGGCGACTTCAGCTCCACCCAGGCACCCAAAAACCGACTATTGAATCACTCACTGTGTGCGACACTAGTGGAAACTGTCCAGCACCTCAGTCTTCGGGACTCTTGACAGCATGTTCTTGGTGACCATCCGGATTTTATGCATTTCAATGGCCATTATTCCAATCTCGATCGTGTTTATCTCTCGTGATATTTCAGTGGGGTGCGGGCCGCTGAAATCAGGCCCATTGAATTCCCTGACCACGACGTATATTTCTGTGCCATCAATCCCTTTCGCCAAGGGGTCTGGCACAGTCGAGAACCATAGAAAATGAACACCACCAACCTTATTTCACCTGACTGCTGGCAACTCATTGAGACAGCTTGTCGTTGGCCCTATGATGCATGTCAGTCTGTCCTGTCATGGTGAGTCCTCTGCACAAAGCTTGCCCTCTGCAAGACCTTGACTGGTTACAGAAGGGAGGTCACAGTGAGGCGGTGAAGAACCCAGGTTTTCTACTTCGCCATTCACTGGGAATGTATTATGATGGTGTATTCACCAGAGCGTCAGGCGATGATGAATCAAGCTAAATCACAGCTCACTGTCCTCTCTCAACATGTCCTTGAAGGAGCAGGATGTGCATACACAATGGGTTAACACAGGAGCATGCATCTGTGTACCACTGTCGGAGGACTTCGATTAATAACAACTGTTGATGGGCGGCAGTCAGATATCCAATGTGATACAGGGTCTGTCCTCCATTCATGTTATGCTATGTTGTACTTTGCACAAGATCACCACTCTGCCCTACAGAGTGACCGCCGTTTGAGGCATAATATCTCCCACTGGAGATTTGAGTCCTCTCTCGAGCACGGGTGTATGTGTGTTGTTCGTAGCAAAGTTAGTTTTTTAGTTTAAGTAGTGTGTAAGTCTAGGGACCGATGACCTCAGCAGTTTGGTCCCTAAGGAATTCACACACATTTGAACATTTGAACATTTGCACCACCCTGTCCACATTACAGCAGTCTCTCAACTCTCCTTTGACTCGGTTCCTGAGGATGCGACGATGGATCTGCTTGCCCAAGTCATAGAGGACAAACTCCATGATGCTATTGGGATGGATTCGATTAACAAGTAAACCGGTCTTGATGGACTCCGATAAGAGTTTTGTCGGGCATTTCGTACTCTACTCCTCCAATGTGGACAGAAATTTGTCGAGACCTTTGTTACCAATCGTGCTGATGCTAGACTGTTTCCTAGCTGGTCTTCTCGTTCCTACACACAAACATTAGCGTAAATCACGGATATGTGATTACCATCCCTGGCTGTTGGTTGCATCACTTAAACGGACGGCCTAGTAAGTGTTTTCCCCTGATTAAACCTCTTTCGTAGGTGCCAATAACAGCCGAACTACCCTCTGTCATTATCGATACATAACTGCTCTTGCTCACGCTCGTCATGTACCTGGACTTTTGGCCGATCTTAGCATCCGCCAGGTGTTTGATCAGCTCGATCCCGACTGTTTCGTGTACTCTACAATGGCCGCTATATTCTTCCCATCTTGATCCGTCGGTCAGTGCATCAAGGCTTCCCATTCATCGCACTGTCATATGCTTCCGCCAAGGAACCGTCGCTCTGCGGCCTCTGTCAACGCCCATAACACCGATCTTGCATATTTCTCAATGGCCATGGACAATCTCGTCTTCGTTCTTCGTAGTGATGTTGACGTAAGGGAGTCATTGGTAAGTGTTACCATCTACAGCGGAGCTGGCAGAGGCCTTAACGTCCTCAAGTCGAGCGCTTTGGCTGTAGGTGCAGGGCTTCCAGCCGAGAGCGCTCCTCCATTGCCTGTGGCTGCTAGTGTCAGTTGTTAGGATTCGATTTCGCAAGTGATCCGTGGTGCATGTTTGCCCTCAGCTGCTGGCACCTATCGTCCCAGCTACCAAATGGTCTCCTAGGTCAACGTTTACTAGCCCTCAATCTTCTGCAAAGGACACGATAGGTAAACCTCTATCTGGCGTCACATACCCCACATAGCACAGACGGTCCCCATTCCATCATCCCCCTGCATGCTAGCAGCATTGGGTTTATATGTTAGCCACAGTTATCACCGTATCACGGTGTAAGGGCGGTTTAGGCCTGTATCATGTCCCTGACAGATCTGTATCCCTTTTGTTCAGCCATCAAATTGTGCTGTAGCGCCGTTGTGCCAAGTGCCTTACCAGCTTGTTGCTGGAGGCTCTTGTACCACGCGCTCTCTCAGCTCCTATCCAGAATCCGAATGTCCTTCCATACTTCCTTTATTTCTGACTTTTCTTCTCTCAAACTGAGTTATGTCTGTACTGCAATATTGCCAATGTGTTTATCTTCATAGAGGCAATCTACGGCTTTCTTCAGCAGACCAAATGTGATTGATTGGAAGCATCCCCACCTTGCCTGGTGCGCCGTCTGGTGGCTGGTGTGCGCTGCTTGTCTTACCACTGACGTCCAGTCTGCATAGTACCTTACTGTCAATGGGAAGCAAGTTTGCCGGTTACACCTCCATGGAATTAAGCCTGCAGACATCCGGTTGTGTGTGACCTGTGATGTTCTGGACAGAGAAGAGCATCGCATGGTGTGTGGATCGGCTATAGGTGTCCATTTCGTGATGCGATAGATGCTGGCCTTAATTACGACTCCTCATCAGATACCCCCTCACTTGCTCCTTTTTTCGGACTCGGGCGACTTCCCACGAACAAAGATGAACTCCCTGAAGTGGATTTGTGGACACACAGTTCTCTACTTGTTTTCTGATGGTGAAAAAAATGTCCTTGATTGTTGGCACTTCCTTAATGAGCGACATTGTGCATTTGTCCCAAATACAGACAATTTTTCTGCAATTTCCTTTGAAGTGTATTTTCTAGCCCACCCTGGAGGCGGGGTGTCACTGGAACCAGGAGTTGATCATTGTGTTTTCCACTCTTAGTGCCAGTTACTCTTTTGTCACTAGACTGATCTACAACGAAAAATTATGCATCGATTGTCTCATCCAGTGTGGCGAAAAGTTATGCATCGATTGTCTCACCAAATGTGGCGACTTATCGCTCGCTCCACCTGGCGACGGCGGTTCCCTGCTATGATCGGCAGTATTCAAATAAAAATATTAATTAATTAATTCAACAATGAGTGTGGCGAATTGCCGCTCCCCCCTCCTCGAGACATTGGTTCTCTGTTATGATCGGTGGTATTCAAATACAGAAATTAATAATTAATTTAAAAAACACTAAAATAAAATAAATCAGTAAGCAGGAGATTCGATTTCGAATGCCAGTTCCGCATAAATTTTCAACTTTTGTCATCGATTTCAATCAATGCCCGCTCGCAACCGTTGTCTATAATTCCTTTAAGTGTTAAATAATTAAATGTTGATTAGGCATATAGATACCTTAATGTCACGGAAATCTTTGCTTCTGGAAAGATGGCTTTTCTTACAAATGTGTTTTTTTTATTCAGATCACCTCGGCAGGTTTCCGCTTCCATACATCTGCTGTGAGGTCTGCTCCTCAGATAAATTTATTGGTTATTATCTTGTCAGATTCTTCTACAGTGTATTTGCTTATTCTCAGCATTTACAGTTTTTGAGAATTCTGTGTTCGGTTAGTCATTTTGTGACCTCTCAGTGCCTCCCTTTGCAACATGCTATTTCCTTTGTATGTTCATCTGAATTTCAGTCTGCCGTGTAGCAGGTATGGGCAGATGAAAATATTACCACGCAGCATGTTCGTATTTCTTAACGTGCAGCTCGATACGTTACGAAACACCCGAGTGAGTCAGACCTGGGCCGAATGAGGTCATGGCCTTAGGGATCGTTGTTATAGTGCAATGGCCAGCAAGAGTGCTGTTTTCAGCTTGTCTGCCGCTTCTGATTACGAATATTTTAGGCTTGCATCCCATACTCAGCTCACAGCGCAACATGAAACAAGAACAAAATTCTCGATTTGTAGATTCATTGCGTACACATCTTTCCTTCTCATCTTACGTAAATGTGGTTATGGGGGAATCTGATGATCGAAATGAAATGTTTCCAAGTCACTGACTAACGTGGAAACGGTGTTATCAAGAAGAGCTAAGGGGCTACCGCTAGCAAGATAGGAAACAGAATCACGATTCAGGAAGGACGATCATCGAAATGTAGGTGACTGATACAGTGGAATTATGGAATTCTCTCATTTTAAAATCAAGTCAAGATATAATCAGCAACATGGATGGCGAATGGAATAGTTAAATATGTTGAGACAGTTGCTGTATCGGATAAAGCAACCGCACGGGATATGCTAGTACGACGTACTCTAGATCAGCGCTTCAGCGTTCGAATCGTTGTAAAGTCGAATGACTGAAGATCTATAAGGAATTCAGATGATGTTGGGAGTGCCATAAGGCGATATAGCAGACAAAAGTGTAAAGAGATAATCAAAGATCTTAGGGGCAAACGGAATGAGTTTTCCGATGAAAAAATCGATTTTTGGGTAAATGCATTTTCGAAAAATTGAGACTCTCCCGTTTAATACCATGTATAAAATATTTGGATGACGTGAATAGAACTATTTTAAATAATTTTTTGAAATAATTTCGACACACGATGTTCCGCACCTTGTATATGAGACGCGAAATATACATGATATAGACAGCCTTGACAGAGATATAATTGAGCGCAAGAGAGTTAGCTTTTCTGTTGGCTACACTGCTAGACAGTTGACAATAGATTCTGCACCATTTGTATTGTTTCCTCTGTGAGTACATCCATGTCATTGTTGTGAAAGTCGTATGTGGAGAAGGCATTGAGTTTTCTTTCCTTCAACATGCCAAGACCTAGTCTGAAGGTATTTAGAAAGCGTGTACATTGGCGCAAGAAAGTAAAGTGTACTAAAAATTCGTCTGATTCATCTTCATCAGTATCTGATGTCCCAGTAGCGACTAACCTCAACACTGTTAGTGATACATTGAGTGATGCTGCTGCCACTACACCTGAAAGTGCTTAAGAAAACTAGCTGGAATTGAAGATGAATACAAGAAACTAAATGCTGGGACTACAAAATATGAGGTAATTAACGCCTCTTTATTATCAGACGTTTTGGAGAACAATGTGTGCTGCAAACAATGTGGAAAATGTGGTGTTTCATTGAAAACAAACTTACACTTGCTTGTGAATTAGAGTTGATGTGCAGTTATTGCAAACACAGTGTTACTTTCTTCAATTCCTCACATGTTACTGCAGATACAGGTAAAGTATACGATATAAACATTAGACTGGTTTATGGATTACGGTGTATAGGAAACGGCAGGGCTGCAGGTGCCATGTTGTGTGGTGTGATGAACCTCCCTCCTCCACCTTCAAATTTAACAAACACATAATTGCAATAGGCTCTGCTGTAGAAGATGTGGCACGGGAAAACATGAAAGATGCTGTTGAGGAAGCAGTTGTTGAAAATAATAATAGCAGAGACTTGTCCATAGCTTTTGATGGAAGCTGACAGAAGAGAGGCCACACATCTCTGAATGGTGTAGTAACAGCTACAAGTGTGGACACTGGTAAGGTAGTTGCTGTGGCAATACTTTCCAAGCATTGCAGATGCAAGGAGAAAATGAAAAATAAACATGAAGAGGAGTGCATGGCAAATTACTATGGGTCTAGTGGTGGTATGGAAGTTGCTGGTGTAAGAAGTATTTATCAACGCTCAGTAAAATGGTACAACGTTAGATACATAAATTATCTTGGAGATGGTGACTCAAAGGCATTCAAAGAAATTGAGGAACTGAGACCCTATGGTAACGATGTGAAAATTTCGAAACTGGAGTGTGTTGGCCATGTTCAGAAAAGGATGGGATCAAGACTTCGACGGCTCAAGACTAGCATGAAAGGAAAGAAACTGAGCGATGGAAAAACGTTAGATGGGAAAAATAGACTGACAGATGCTACAATAGATCATATTCAGAAGTGCTATGGTCTAGCAATAAGACAGAATACAGTAGATGCAGAATTAATGAGAAGAGCAGTCTGGGCTCTGTTTTTTCATACAGCTTCAAACAATGAGAATCCCCAACATGGACTATGTCCAAAAGGAGACGATAGTTGGTGCAAGTACAACAGAGGCAAGGTAACTAAGAAACAATACAATCACCCTCATCACCTGACACCTGCCATGATGGATGAAATAAAACCAGTATTCCGAGACCTCGCAGATATTAGTCTACTAAAGAAATGTCTTCATGGCCGGACTCAAAATCCAAATGAGTGTGTGAACCACGTGATATGGAATAGACTACCTAAAACTGTGTTTGTTGGTATAAACACACTTCACTTTGGCGTTTATGATGCTGTTTCATCATTCAATCAGGGCAATATAACAAAGTGCAAAGTTCTGCAGAAGTTGGGGCTCTGTGTAGGACTACGAACTGCCGCAGCTATGCTTTGTTTGGACAAGGAACGGCTCAGGTCTTCAGATAATGACATAAAAGTATATTCAAAGATGGCTAGACAGCATAGCAGAGCCATCAAGAGGAAGCTGTTGGACGAGTCTGATGATACAAGCTATGGAACAGGCTTGTACTGAAGTAAAAACTTTGATGCTAATTTCGCGTAACTTTAGTTTTTTTGTGTATAAGGTACATTTTCTCAGCGCCTATTTATATTAGAAAGATGAAATTTTCTGTAGTTGTTCCTTAAGAGCTTCTAATATATCTGAATTAAAAGATATGTGTAATTATTCTGTATTAATGGATGTAAATTTTAAAATACTTGTTAAAATGTATAACTTTTTTTAACATTTACAAAAAAATTAAATATCTGAAAAAATATACACTATTTTTTCAAAATTAATAATTCAGCATAAAAGCAGAACATATCTCTGCGTTCTGTGAAAAAATCAAGAGTATCGTCCAAATAACAAATGAGAAAATGTTCCTAACTTTTAGCTCAATTTAACATTGTAAGCATAGGGCGTTCCGTATACCCTTAAACGGGAATCGCTGGAAGAAAGAAGATACTGGTCACACGAAATTCTGCTGGGTAAATTTTGAATATCAGTGTTCGTGATAGGTTTTGGTTTTCAGCGGGACTTGGATTCTCTTCAGGCTGCATTTCATCGTTACCATCACAAAAAGTTCTACTTTAATTCCTGCAAATAAGTTGCCATTGATTATTCACAGTATACGGGCTTGTAAAGCGATCCGTAGGTATGAATGCGGTCAGCGCTTAATGCTGTCAAATATGGGAAATTGTAGACAGAAAGTTTTGAACAGTAGCAGTTTAGAGGAGGTAGAATGAAGTAAAAAAAACGTTTGCGACAGTCTATACGGGTGGTAGGGGTGCCGGCGGTTTATGTTGTCGACACCGACAATTCATATGTAATTATAAGAATATTTTACTCATGGGACATATACTGTTGTTATTAGGCATCAAGGAGGTCTCCTGGTCAACCACAGCAGTCTCTAAAATGTAAAACGGCAAAGTCAAAGTTTGACCACAAAATCGACTACTCAGTGTTCATTTTGTTTGTGATTTACTTGCTACCATCTACCTTGTGGATGGATGCCTCATAATATATCTGGCAGAGCCAGTTGGACTTTCTGGAATACGGGTTGCTCGCCGTCGCTTGGTTGCTTTTTTTGTTTGGACATGTCGTAGGTTGTCAGTTTTCCCTAGGAAACTGTGTTTTTGGTCTGTCGTCTTTCCACCAATAATTGTGATCGTCATTTATTTTCAAAGAGAAGGGTTTACTGGAATGTTTCTGATCCCTGCATATTATTGTGATGAGTTGCTTGCATAGCTTCAAGGGTATCTCGAGGTGGAACAGGATGTGAAAGTTCATGGTGCGTGTGGATCGTTATTTATGATTGATGATACCTTATTCTAGATGACCCACAGAAAGAAATTTGTATAAATTAACCTGCGCCATATTCTCGTACTTAATTTTCTCACATTAATTACTTTTTACAATTTAAAGCTACAGGTAATCCGTTTACAACTAGTCGGTAGTCGTTTAGGCACAATGGGCCATGAAGTGGTGACAAACGTGACTTCATGATCTTGACTGCCAATGAGGTAAGGACACCGAATTTTTCTATAAATAAAAATGTGAGGCTATTTGGAACTACACGTTCCAGTCACATTAATATTACCTTGGAAGTCAACGTACAGCCGGCCGGAGTGGCCGAGCGGTCCTAGGCGCTTTAGTCTGGAACCGCGCGACCGCTATAAGTCGCAGGTTCGAATCCTCCCTCGGGCATGGATGTGTGTGATGTCCTTAGGCTAGGTAGGTTTAAGTAGTTCTAAGTTCTAGGGGACTGATGACCTGAGCAGTTAAGTCCCATAGTGCTCGGAACCATTTGAACCATTTGTCAACGTACAATAACCACTTACAAAACAGCAAGTGGCAGTATTAGCATGGTAGGGTATGTGAAGCTTGTCAGGGGGACACGGGAAACAGTGCAGTCGTTGTCGTTATACTCCAAAAGGACATTATAATTGGCTTTCGTGCCAAGGATGGAAGCATTTTGAAAGCGGCGAAATATGTAAACTGTTCGCTTGCCTCCATGGTTAAAGTATACCATGCATGGCAAGATTGCGCTATCCAAAACTGGAGCCAAGGTAACTCCTTTTCACCTAGGGCCATAGACGACAAGGACGAACGACAGCTATGTAGAGGTGTATGGGTGAACAGACGCGCAACTGTTCGTCAACTGACCCACCAGGTGAACCAAGCGGCTACCAACAGTGTCCCGTCAACAACCATTCAGCGAACTTGCAGGTTATGCTGAATGTTCGTCAGTGACGAAGGCTGGAATTGGCATGTCATTACCGCAACTGGACTACCACTGAGTGGCGAAAGGTGGCCTAATCAGATGAATCACGTTTTATGTTCCATCGGACAGACAGCCGTTGATGTGTACGGCGCGAAACGTCTGAAAAGAAAAGAGATCCTCGTGGAGGAGGGAGCATTATGGTCTCCATAATGTTTTCATGGCATTCCCTGTGTGATCTCGTCATTTTGGAAGGGGACAACACAAGTATGCATCCATGCTTGGGGATCATGTCCATCCCTACATGCAATTTGTTTTTGCTCAGCGGGATGGCATCTACCAGCAGGACAGTGCAACGAGTCACTCAGCTTGCAGTGTGAGTGTGTGGTCTGAAGATCAACTGAGACTCTGAAACCACATTGACCAGGCTGTCCGCGCCTTGGATCCCCAACCGAGAAATTTTGCGTTTCTGGCCGTGGCACTGGAGTCGGCATGGCTCCACATATCTGTCGGTACCTTACAGGACCACAGCAACTCATTTCCTGCTCGTCTCTCAGCGATCAGCGTTACGAAACGCGCTAACGTTAATGTGGTCACATTAATGTGACGGGACAATGTAGGTTAGCAGTTACCAGTTAGGTGAATTTATTAATACACGTGTTCCACAAGTCTGAGAACAATTATGCAGCTATTATTATTTTATTCATTGCTATATTTCAAACTAATTGCCTTGTAGTTCGAAAACACATACTGGGCCAAAACATTATGACCCCCCCCCTTCTGCATAATAGTGTGTTGACCCACCTTTGGAGTGCTATGCACTTGACAAGAGCTTACTATGATTTTAGAAGTATATGGCACCATTCGCAAATTTCATAAATTACATACTGATGATTAATGAGTGCAGAGCTGGAGCTAGATACTATCAGTAGTAGGGCAAAGACAGTACCACCCCACGTTGATTGTTTCCAGATTTATTCAAGATGACGAATCCAAGATGGTGGCCATAGATGTGGCACTATCACAGTGACATCGTGGTGGAAAGTTCGTATTTTTGCGGGAAAATAGGTCAATTGGGCTACCTCTACTAACCTAACCTGCTGCTCTGCCCCATTCCCACCCTGTCCCCTCCTCTCCCCCATCTCCCATCTGGAAACTGTCAGGAAATGGACTCAGTGTTTGGCTGCCAGACAGGACCGATGTAAGTCTTTATTTTTTATATATTGCTCCCCTCCCCTCCCCTACACCATCTGGAAATTGGTGGGAAAAGGACTCAGTCTGTGCTGGATAGGACAGATATAAGTAACAATTCTTTATTTAAACAGTCTGAGTTGTCATAGCCAGTTCACCCAGTGTGTTCACCACAAAGTCTATAGCCCAACTGACCTAGTTCACAACACCACCACCTGAGGGCACAGTCAACCATTCGCCTCCCATAGCGTAATTCAAGATGAAGGTATGTGGATAAAATGGCGTCAAAAGGACTCTGTGTCTAGTTCCTGGACTGGAAGGTTGGATGTAGCCGTTTACTGTGTTCTTTTGATGAGATGTCTGTGCTGGAGTAGGAGAAATTTAACAGGTACATTAGCTGTAACCACGCATCTGAGGACTGTGTCAACATCAATGATATTTGGTGAAGACAAATGCACTTCATCAGATAAAGAAGATGCAGCAGGGCCAAGTTACACTTCGGAACTCATGCTGATAATTATGTGTACTGTACTTGTAGGTAATTCGATAAAAGTTCAGTCAGTCCTCCAAAGTGCAAGAGGTCAAATGTTCATTCAGGTGCACTCGCCCTGCTGGAAGAGAGGCCACGAGCTGGCTTACAGCATGGCCACGTGCCAACTGCAGGAGTGGCCGTGTACTTCCTGTTGTGTTGCAAATACCCACAGCCTTCCTCCTTAACACCTTCTTCAGTGTTATTACATCTGTTGTTGTGTGATATTGTCACATACATAACTTGAAGATAATACAGGAATCAAGTGTGCCACTGCACAAAGAGAGAGAGAGAGAGAGAGAGAGAGAGAGAGAGAGAGAGAGATTTGCAGATGACACGAGAATATTTAAACAATTACACGTTTCATTCTGACGAATAACACGACCACCACACTTGGACATGGACTCTAAAAAAAGATGCGACACCCTTGTGAAACTCTCAGTGACATTTCGCGCTTTTGTGGAAAATTCCCTTGTCTTTGACCACGAGCTGCTTCAAGGATTTACTAAATCCAGTTGAATATGTCTCTAAATACACTTTCAAAAAAGACTACTGCACAGTCGCTTGCTTTAATTTTGCAATTTATACAGCCACACTCGAACATGGACTCCAAAAAGATTGTGGGACACTTGTGAAACCTGCGTGAGACACTTCACATTCTTTTGTACTATTACCTGATTTTACACGGCAAAAAGATGATATTAGGAAGATGAAATAAATATCTCTATAACTCTAAACAGGACGCTCACCACATCTCGAGTATTAGCTGCTTGTTTGAAAGAGCTGCTGAGGTGTTCATCACTTTTCTGAAATGGAGATTGTGCTCAGTTTGTATTTGCTGCCGCAGGAGTTAGGCACTTTATTTTCCTCAATTCTAGAAGTACACACTGATGTCCAAGCACAGACAGCGAAATCAGAACAATTCGAAACGTTAGAGAATAAAAAAAGGGCTGGAATTATCAGTGAAGTTTCGATGTCCTACAGCTGCTGGTCTGGGGATGCTCTAAAGCCACAATGGTGGATGAGGGACAGCATCCCGCCTGTCTGAACCAGAGGACGATGGTCTGCTAGGGCTTGTCTCTGAACACTCGAACAAAAAAGACATCACGCCACTCTCTGAACTTTCCATAGACAACTTGCCCCCATCTTGTTCGAACAAGTCTGTAGAGGCTCTTATGCTAAACACAAAGGTTGTCTTTTGACTCATTGACAGCCTGAAACTTCTTCTGAATGGAGCATTCTTAATGGTTGTTACTGAATTTGCCAGCGAAACAACTGCTGTTGCTGTTGGTGTGGAAGCGCTGTCTGCTATTTTCTACAGACAGACCAATTAAGAGATTTTCAGCAGGAGAACTACACCACTGGCCATTAAAATTGCTACACCACGAAGATGACGTGCTACAGACGCGAAATTTAACCGACAGGAAGAAGATGCTGTGATATGCAAATGATCAGATTTTCAGAGCATTCACACAAGGTTGGCGCCGGTGGTGACACCTGCAACGTGCTGACATGAGGAAAGTTTCCAACCGATTTCGCGTACACAAACAGCAGTTGACTGGCATTGCCTGGTGAAATGTTGCTGTGATGCCTCGTCTAAGGAGGAGAAATGCGGACCATCACGTTTCCGACTTTGATAAAGGTCGGATTGTAGCCTATCGCAATTGCGGTTTATCGTATCGCGACATTTCTGCTCGCGTTGGCCGAGGTTCAATGACTGTTAGCAGAATATGGAATCGGTAGGTTCAGGAGAGTAATGCGGTACGCCGTGCTGGATCCCAACGGCCTCGTATCTCTAGCAGTCGAGATGACAGGCATCTTATCCGCATGGCTGTAACGGGTTGTGCAGCCACGTCTCGATCCCTGAGTCAACAGATGGGGACGTTTGCAAGACAACAACCATCTGCACGAACAGGTCGACGACGTTTGCAGCAGCATGGATTATCATCTCGGAGACCATGGCTGCGGTTACCCTTGACGCTGCATTACAGACAGGAGCGCCTGCGACGGTGTACTCAACGACGAACCCGGGTGCACGAATGGCAAAACATCACTTTTTTGGATGAAACCAGGTTCTGTTTAGAGCATCATGATGGTCGCATCCGTGTTTGGCGACATCGCGGTGAACGCACATTGGAAGCGTGTATTCGTCATTGCCATACTGGCGTATCACCCGGCGAGATAATATGGGGTGCCATTTGTCACACGTCTGGGTAACCTCTTGTTCGCATTGGCGGCACTTTCGATCCCTGCGAAACTGTACATTTCAGCAGGATAAGGCACGACCGCATGTTGCAAGTCCTGTATGGGCCTTTCTGGATACAGAAAAAGTTCGAGTGCTGCCCTGGCCAGAACATTCTCCAGATCTATCACCAATTGAAAACGTCTGGTCAATTGTGGCCAAGCAACTGGCTCGTCACAATTCGCCACTCACTACTCTTGATGAACTGTGGTATCGTGTTGAAGCTGCATGGGCTGCTGTACCTGCCAAACTCTGACTCAATGCCCAGGCGTATCAAGGCCGTTATTAAGGCCAGATGTAGTTGTTCTAGGTACTGATTTCTCAGGATCTATGCACTCAAATTGCGTGAAAATGTAATCACATATCAGTTCTAGTATAATATATTTGTCCAATGAATACCCGTTTATCGTCTGGATTTCTTCTTGGTGTAGCAATTTTAGTGGCCAGTAGTATATTTTGTATATGAAACGCCTGCTAAACCTGCTGGGTATAACAGGTGATTAGGATTGTGGAAAGGACCAAATAAGTTTGGGGTCAGTTTTACCTTAAAATTGTAATTTATTGTAATTTAATAACACATTTACAACCAAAGTGGCACATAGCCGAACTTTTACAACTACGAGTTTCAAAAATGCAATTCTTTCACGGCTGAAAGCCTCCAAACAATAAATCTTAAAAATCAACAAGATAAAAATGAAGATAAACTAGCAAATAAAAATATATATAGCCACAGCTAGGCGGAAAGCCTCAAGGCAAATGTGGATAGACACACATAAACAAGATGCAATAGAAACGGCTGAAAGCCCACAATAATATTTTCAAGATTTTCAAATAAATTACCACAACCTTTCAAAGGCAGAAGGCTGCAATGTTTAAACTTGATAGGTAATTTTAAGAATAAGTTTCCAAGTAGCAATGTTTAAGCTTGAAAGGTAATTTTAAGAATAAGGTTCCAAGCTGAAGGCCCACAATTAATTTTCCAAAATTTAAAAAAATGGTAACCATAAGCCTTAAGTTTTAAAGTAGCTGAAACCGGACTAAAAGAAAAGACAAGACGACAGCAATAACCTTTCAGCAAATATCCACTTGCCGGAATTCAAACTTACTTACATAAAACAAAGTAGCCAAGCATTTTTCTTTTATCATTGGTCATGATAGATTACAAACACACAATTAAACACCAGTGAGAAAGACAGTAAAGGCAACAGCACTCAGAAGCGTCCAGGGGTCGGTCTGCCCTCGTTCACTTAGGTGAGACAGGTGGTGAGCCCAACTACACTTGATCTGTCGGAACCCAACCAAGGGACAGCCACGGAACAACGGACAAACGACTTGCTTGCCACCAGTCGGTACATGAGAACTCAAACACCAAATACACGGGTTCGATTATCCACAGTCAAATATGTGCATGTATTAAGCTGTCAAAACTACACACCGTGTTGTACAGCGACAACAGGTGAGGAAAGGACACTACCCAAACTTACATTAGTGACCAGGGCAGGTAACCGGAACACTAATAGGCGCAAGGCAGAAAATTCCGCTGGTGCACTCGAATTGTAGTTAATATAGTTAATTCCACCACATGGTGGCTAAATTTCAGCAATCAAACACTCGGGGTTGCTCACAGGAAAACCTCCCCAACAGCGAACCCCCGAAATGAACCACACAACATGAATGGGCATGGCTTGGGTACTTGAAACCACTACTCAACCTTGATGTCCTGGATCGGTGAACCACGTAGCTCGTAGCGATCGGACAGCTCTACACATGCTGCGACACTGTACAGGAACTGTCAGCGGACCCAGCCGACGGCACCGCACAGAGATAACTTCCCTGGTCCGCAGCAATCGACCGACTGCCTGCTGGTCCGTCCACGACTGCTGCTCCGTCGCGACTGCACTGCTGGTACGTCTCCCACTCACTTCCAGAGACACGACGGTGGAAATACTGGCTCGGACCCAACCATGCAGAGGAAACATGCCCACTGGCTAAGCGACATCCCTGCACCTGGAAGGGACCGACCAAAGTTCCACAAGGTGGTAATTGAAGGGGCCCAGAAGCGCTCAGAGAACCAGTTACAAGTCGCCTGATGAGACGACCGACCTTTCAGAGCCAATACGCCGACAACACTACAAATAACTTGTCAGTCAAAATCACATAAACTACACACACAACCTGACAAACACTTGAGCGAAGAACTGAACGATACCCAACAGTAACTAAGCACGCACGAAGACAAATCAGGAGTCGATGCACACACACACACACACACACACACACACACACACACACACACACAGCCGACTCATGAACGATCGGCGAGCCACAACGCGTCATCCGGTAGGACGACCGACCAACAATCAACTAAGACCATGGCCCAGCTCCAGTGATGCGTGGCAGCAATTATCGGGTGAGCTGTGTTGACGCAGACCTCACTGCTCCAACCCGACTGCACTAGTGCCGCATTGCAACTCCCTGAATGGCAGGTCCGGATCGCGCTCCAGATATGTTCCAACTGACTGGCAGACCTGAACCCATGACCGAACTTCCTCACGACAGACAATGACCGGGAAGTAATAGCAGTAGAGCAAAGATAATACGAGAGGGAATGTATCGATATGCGCTACTAGCGCCACTCACTGTCAGGCAAAGCAGCAATTCAGTGACAGTAGTAATTTAAATTAACATAGTGAGGGAGAGCGTAAGGGAACAAATGGCAGGAATGAGGGAAAGAAATAAAGTAGAAGAAGAATGGGTAGCTTTGAGGGATGAAGTAGTGAAGGCAGCAGAGGATCAAGTAGGTAAAAAGACCAGGGCTAGTAGAAATCCTTGGGTAACAGAAGAAATATTGAATTTAATTGATGAAAGGAGAAAATATAAAAATGCAGTAAATGAGGCAGGCGAAAAGGAATACAAACGTCTCAAAAATTAGATCGACAGGAAGTGCAAAATGGCTAAGCAGGGATGGCTAGAGGATAAATGTAAGGATGTAGAGGCTTATCTCACTAGGGGTAAGATAGATACTGCCTACAGGAATATTAAAGAGACCTTTGGAGAAAAGAGAACCACTTGTATGAATATCAAGAGCTCAGATGGAAAACCAGTTCTAGGCAAAGAAGGGAAAGCAGAAAGGTGGAAGGAGTATATAGAGGGTCTATACAAGGGCGATGTACTTGAGGACAATATTATGGAAATGGAAGAGGATGTAGATGAAGATGAAATGGGAGATATGATACTGCGTGAAGAGTTTGACAGATTACTGAAAGACCTGAGTCGGAACAAGGCCCCGGGAGTAGACGACATTTCATTAGAACTACTGACGGCCTTGGGAGAGCCAGTCCTGACAAAACTCTACCATCTGGTGAGCAAGATGTATGAGACAGGCGAAATACCCTCAGACTACAAGAAGAATATAATAATTCCAATCCCAAAGAAAGCAGGTGTTGACAGATGTGAAAATTACCGAAATATCAGTTTAAAAAGTCACGGCTGCAAACTACTAACGCGAAATCTTTGCAGACGAATGGAAAAATTGTAGAAGCCGATCTTGGGGACGATCAGTTTGGATTCCGTAGAAATATTGGAACACGTGAAGCAATACTGACCCTACGGCTTATCTTAGAGGAAAGTTTATGGAAAGGCAAACCTACGTTTCTAGCATTTGAAGACTTAGAGAAAGCTTTTGCCAATGTTAACTGGAATACTCTCTTTCAAATTTTGAAGGTGGCAGGGGTAAAATACAGGGAGCCAAAGGCTATTTACAATTTGTACAGAAACCAGATGGCAGTTATACGAGTCGAGGGGTATGAAAGGGAAGCAGTGGTTGGGAAGGGAGTGAGACATGTTTGTAGCCTCTCCCCGATGTTATTCAACCTGTATATTAAGCAAGCAGTAAAGGAAACAAAAGAAAAATTCCACCTAGGCATTAAAATCCATGGTAAAGAAATAAAAACCTTGAGGTTTGCCGATGACATTGTAATTCTATCAGAGACAGCAAAGAATATGGAAGAGCAGTTGAACAGAATGGATAGTGTCTTGAAACGAGGATATAAGATGGAAATCAACGAAAGCAAAACGAGGATAATGGAATGTAGTCGAAATAAGTCGGGTGATGTTGAGGGTATTAGATTAGGAAATGAGACACTTAAAGTAGTAAAGCAGTTTTGCTATTTGGGGAGCAAAGTAACTGATAATGGTGGCAATAGAGAGGATATAAAATGTAGACTGGCAATGGGAAGGAAAGCGTTTCTGAAGAAGAGAACTTTGTTAACATCGAGTATAGATTTAAGTGTCAGGAAGTCGTTTCTGAAAGTATTTGTATGGAGTGTAGCCATGTATGAAAGTGAAACATGGACGATAAATAGTTTGGATAAGAAGAGAATAGAAGCTTTCGAAAAGTGGTGCTACAGAAGAATGCTGAAGATTAGATGGGTAGATCATATAACTAATGAGGAGGTACTGAATAGGATTGGGGAGAAGAGAAGTTTGTGGCACAACTTGACTAGAAGAAGGAATCGGTTGGTAGGACATGTTCTGAGGCATCAAGGGATCACCAATTTAGTATTGGAGGGCAGCGTGGAGGGTAAAAATCGTAGAGGGAGACCAAGAGATGGATAGACCAAGCAGATTCAGAAGGATGTAAGTTGCTGTAGGTACTGGGAGATGAAGAAGCTTGCACAGGATAGAGTAGCATGGAGAGCTGCATCAAACCAGTCTCAGGACTGAAGACCACAACAACATTAACAAGTGTATTCGCGTGGTTTGCCAGAATATCTTAGCATTTACGCTGTAGTTCTCGGTATCAGCCAGAAATTAGCTTTAACAGTATAATTCCGAAGACTGAACATTGTATCTCTAGAGACCCGAAACTTTAACGGGGTGCAGCAAGTTGGAATGTGCTGCAAACCACTAAGTAACTAGAAACTTATCTCGTCAAGTGAGAGCTTGTTCAAACCCAGTGCAGAGGACTGTTGTGTTCTCTGCTGAAAGCTGGTTGTGTCTCTGTGCCTGCGATGGCCATGTGTTGGTGACAAGGAGGTCAGTTCGCGCCTGCAAACGATCTCTCTGAGAATAGTGAGAGCATCAGACCGTTTTGTTAGTGTGGATTGCCTGCATCAGGGCAAACGTACATTTAGGGACAAACCTATTGTTCTGTTCAATGTCAGCCCTTAATGTATTGTTTTCATTTGATTGACAGATCATTAATCTTTTGTTTCAAATTGATATCAAATTAAGTAATTAATCACCCCCATGATGACACAACACGTATTTTCCAGCCATGGGTCTCTTGCCCTTTCCCCCTGGAAGTCGTGGGAAATTGAAATTTTATCATCAGTTTCAAAGAACTGTATGAAATTTCAATTCGTTGGTGGGAATATCAAATTTTGTGTGTCCACCTTGAGGTTTGGTGACTAACTGACCTAGTTCACAACACCAACACCTGAGGATGCTGTTGGCCCTCCCCACTCACCTTTCCCCTTTCTACTTCTTTGCATTACCCTACCCTACCTTACCCTAACCTATCCTACACTCCCAAACTGGAAATTGGCAGGAAAATTACTCAGTCTGTGCAGGGATGCCAAATACTATGGACATAAGTCTTAATTACTTTTTATGGAGTGTGGAATATTGTTTACTTAAACAATTTGAGTTGCCCCTGATCAACCACTAGACATTTGCTCCCCCCAGTTTCGTAAAGTAACTGCTAGCTATGGAGTGGATATTTTCACTATTAGTCTAGCAGTGGAGAGTTGCTCCGGCCAGTAGCTCTATGGGATGGATTGGTGGTGATGATAATATGACAGCAGGCTGTTATTCAAATACAAGAAAGGAGCCTCCTGCTCATCTACAAGTGAATACCTATTGGATGTGGAGAGGATATTTTCGCTGTTAGTCTAGCATTAGAGAGTTGCTCTAGTCAGTCTAGCCAGTAGCCCTATATATGAAGAATGGGTAATAATCATAGGACATCAAGCTGTCACTGAAGTACAGGGTCCTTTGGACAATCTACAAGAGAATAGCTGCTGCAGGGTGGAACATGTTAATGAGCATTAATAATATTAGAACCGCAATGCAATGACCCAATGCACCTGTAACATCCTTCCCTTTATACAGGAGTACTGTAGCAACATCATTTGGAAAGGAAAGACACTTCTATCTATTTACGAGCCACAAGTCACATCCTGGCCAACAGCAACATGGGAAATATATATTTTATTTTTTACAATAGTTCCCACCTGAACATGGTGTCTCAAGACAAAAAATAAAACGGGCCAGTCACCTCCAGTCTAGTCCAGCACCATCCACCAAGTGTATTGCATAGCTGAAGGGCCAGCCAGCCGAGAAACAGCTGGCAGCCAGGCTAATACTCGACTTCCCATCACTGGCCAACCCCTCATGACTCCCACCAGAGACCGCGACGCAATGCCAGTCAAATATCAGTGGCTTGGATGTATACAGTATCCGACACAGACTCCTCTGTTTAAAAAATCCAAGGAATATCGTTTTGTCAATCCACCTCGAATTTCTCAGGAAGGGCATAGATTTCTCCCTCTTATTTGTGTTATTTTCGAAGATAGAAGAAATCGGACCATACACGATTTTTCATATCGCTACTTGTTCTTAAAATCCTGTGCAACACTATGGCATGGACTAAATTTCCTGTAAGTATCCTATATCATGTAGAGAAGTCTGTTCTTATCTGTCACGTCCTGCATCACACAACTGTTGTTGTTGTTGTGGTCTTCAGTCCTGAGACTGGTTTGATGCAGCTCTCCATGCTACTCTATCCTGTGCAAGCTTCTTCATATCCCAGTACCTACTGCAACCTACATCCTTCTGAATCTGCTTAGTGTATTGATCTCTTGGTCTCCCTCTACGATTTTTACCCTCCACGCTGCCCTCCAATGCTAAATTTGTGATCCCTTGATGCCTCAAAACACGTCCTACCAACCGATCCCTTCTTCTAGTCAAGTTGTGCCACAAACTTCTCTTCTCCCCAATCCTATTCAATACCTCCTCATTAGTTACGTGATCTACCCATCTTATCTTCAGCATTCTTCTGTAGCACCACATTTCGAAAGCTTCTATTCTCTTCTTGTCCAAACTGGTTATCGTCCATGTTTCACTTCCATACATGGCTACACTCCATACAAATACTTTCAGAAACGACTTCCTGACACTCAAATCTATACTCGATGTTAACAAATTTCTCTTCTTCAGAAACGATTTCCTTGCCATTGCCAGTCTACATTTTATATCCTCTCTACTTCGACCATCATCAATTATTTTGCTCCCTAAATAGCAAAACTCCTTTACTACTTTAAGTGTCTCATTTCCTAATCTAATCCCCTCAGCACCAACCGATTTAATTTGACTACATTCCATTATCCTCGTTTTGCTTTTGTTGATGTTCATCTTATATCCTTCTTTCAAGACACTGTCCATTCCGGTCAACTGCTCTTCCAAGTCCTTTGCTGTCTCTGACAGAATTACAATGTCATCGGCGAACCTCAAAGTTTTTACTTCTTCTCCATGAATTTTAATACCTACTTCGAATTTTTCTTTTGTTTCCTTTACTGCTTGCTCAATATACAGATTGAATAACATCGGGGAGAGGCTACAACCCTGTCTCACTCCTCTCCCAACCACTGCTTCCCTTTCATGCCCCTCGACTCTTATAACTGCCATCAGGTTTCTGTACAAATTGTAAATAGCCTTTCGCTCCTTGTATTTTACTCCTGCCACCTTCAGAATTTGAAAGAGAGTATTCCAGTTAACATTGTCAAAAGCTTTCTCTAAGTCTACAAATGCTAGAAACGTAGGTTTGCCTTTTCTTAATCTTTCTTCTAAGATAAGTCGTAAGGTTAGTATTGCCTCACGTGTTCCAACATTTCTACGGAATCCAAAATGATCTTCCCCGAGGTCCGCTCCTATCAGTTTTTCCATTCGTCTGTAAAGAATTCGCGTTAGTATTTTGCAGCTGTGACTTATTAAACTGATAGTTCGATAATTTTCACATCTGTCAACACCTGCTTTCTTTGGGATTGGAATTATTATATTCTTGTTGAAGTATGTGTGTATTTCGCCTGTCTCATACATCTTGCTCACCAGATGGTAGAGTTTTGTCATGACTGGTTCTCCCAAGGCCATCAGTAGCTCTAATGAAATGTTGTCTACTGCTGGGGCCTTGTTTCGACTCAGGTCTTTCAGTGCTCTGTCAAACTCATCACGCAGTATCATATCTCCAATTTCATCTTCATCTACATCCTCTTCCATTTCCGTAATATTGTCCTCAAGTACATCGCCCTTGTATAAACCCTCTATATACTCCTTCCACCTTTCTGCCTTCCCTTCTTTGCTTAGAACTGGGTTGCCATCTGAGCTCTTGATATTCATACAAGTGGTTCTCTTTTCTCCAAAGGTCTCTTTAATTTTCCTGTAGGCAGTATCTATCTTACCCCTAGTGAGACAAGCCTCTACATCCTTACATTTGTCCTCTAGCCATCCCTGCTTAGCCATTTTGCACTTCCTGTCGATCTCATTTTTGAGACGTTTGTATTCCTTTTTGCCTGCTTCATTTACTGCATTTTTATATTTTCTCCTTTCATCAATTAAATTCAATATTTCTTCTGTTACCCAAGGATTTCTATTAGGCCTCGTCTTTTTACCTACTTGATCCTCTGCTGCTTTCACTACTTCATCCCTCAGAGCTACCCATTCTTCTTCTACTGTATTTCTTTCCCCCATTCCTGTCAATTGTTGCCTTATGCTCTCCCTGAAACTCTGTACAACCTCTGGTTCTTTCAGTTTATCTAGCTCCCATCTCCTTAAATTCCCACCTTTTTGCAGTTTCTTCAGTTTCTATCTGCAGTTCATAACCAATAGATTGTGGTCAGAATTCACATTTGCCCCTGGAAATGTCTTACAATTTAAAACCTGGTTCCTAAATCTCTGTCTTACCATTATATAATATATCTGATACCTTTTAGTATCTCCAGGATTCTTCCAGGTATACAACCTTCGTTTATGATTCTTGAACCAAGTGTTAGCTATCACAGAACTAGGGTATTAAATTCATTTTTGGCTCATAACGGAGTATGCTCTACCGCTGTCGATGGATGCCCTCTCTCTTTCGATCTCCCTTAAGGTAATTATATGTCTCGTCACAAAGTCCCTGAAGATTACAGCACAGAGAAGCTGTAAATATCAGGTTTATACTACGCACCAATTTATAAAAATGCGAAAACATAGCTGTTTTATTCCCATGAGCGTCTCTCCCTGTGTTGGTGGGAGATTGAAATTACGTTAAAAGATCTCATCACAATGAAAAAACATCTTGAATCAATCCGTGATACTTTCTCACTCGTTTCCACAGATCCAGTGGCATGGCCTTGACATCAAGTCAGTAGGCTAATTAATTAAGTTGATCATGAGAGTTCATTTGCATGGTGAGTAATATTTTTCCTGCAGTCACATCACACACGCCAGGCAGCTGTTACTTACACTTCCGTGAAATCTGTGTAGGCTTGCCACAGCCTAGGTAGTCACTTCCCCTGATACCAAAATGGGGAGTAACTTTCGTCAAACAGCGGAAGATATACAATGCTAATTCCGTTCTGTCTCTCAGTTATCTTACAATACTGGTGGAAGTAAATCATTTAAGATTCTGATATACTGCTCCCAAACTAATCCCACTGAGACCTGTTGGTATAAGGGGAGTTGTGGGATATTTCACCCTCTTCTCCACCCCCCAAGACGCCTCCACCACAGACTGCATGTCAGCAGCAGCCACCGCTTCATGAAACCCCACACGCGCATCAGGTTTGTACCACTTCCGGCTGACATGATCATCATCATAAAATCAGCTATATTATCGAATTTATAAAATGATACATACTATAAACCTGATACTTCTTTCTGCTCTTACCTTGAGAGACTTCATATGTTATGGGCCATTTGTTTACTTCAAGAGATTTCGAAAGTGACCAGCCATCTCTCTCTAAGCAGTCCATTGTTGTTGTTGTTGTGGTCTTCAGTCCTGAGACTGGTTTGATGCAGCTCTCCATGCTACTCTATCCTGTGCAAGCTTCTTCATATCCCAGTACCTACTGCAACCTACATCCTTCTGAATCTGCTTAGTGTATTGATCTCTTGGTCTCCCTCTACGATTTTTACCCTCCACGCTGCCCTCCAATGCTAAATTTGTGATCCCTTGATGCCTCAAAACACGTCCTACCAACCGATCCCTTCTTCTAGTCAAGTTGTGCCACAAACTTCTCTTCTCCCCAATCCTATTCAATACCTCCTCATTAGTTACGTGATCTACCCACCTTATCTTCAGCATTCTTCTGTAGCACCACATTTCGAAAGCTTCTATTCTCTTCTTGTCCAAACTGGTTATCGTCCATGTTTCACTTCCATACATGGCTACACTCCATACAAATACTTTCAGAAACGACTTCCTGACACTTAAATCTATACTCGATGTTAACAAATTTCTCTTCTTCAGAAACGATTTCCTTGCCATTGCCAGTCTACATTTTATATCCTCTCTACTTCGACCATCATCAGTTATTTTGCTCCCTAAATAGCAAAACTCCTTTACTACTTTAAGTGTCTCATTTCCTAATCTAATCCCCTCAGCACCAACCGATTTAATTTGACTACATTCCATTATCCTCGTTTTGCTTTTGTTGATGATCATCTTATATCTTTCTTTCAAGACACTGTCCATTCCAGTCAACTGCTCTTCCAAGTCCTTTGCTGTCTCTGACAGAATTACAATGTCATCGGCGAACCTCAAAGTTTTTACTTCTTCTCCATGAATTTTAATACCTACTCCGAATTTTTCTTTTGTTTCCTTTACTGCTTGCTCAGTATACAGATTGAATAACATCGGGGAGAGGCTACAACCCTGTCTCACACCTGCAGTCCATCCTGAGCCAAAAATAAGTTTAATATTGCATTTTTGTGATGCAGGACATGGCAGATAAGAATAGATTTTTCTATCTGTTGAGAGAATACTTAGAGGAAATATAACCTATGTCATAGTATTCTACAGGATTTTCTAATCAAATAACGATACTTTAGCGATGGGAAAAGGTGTGTGTGGTCTGATTTCTTCTGTCTTCGAAAATATCTTGTAGAAGATGGTGTAAGGGGTCCGCAGGCCCTAACTACTAAGTTTGCGCTCACACAGGTCGACAGGGCAACTATCGAGTAGTGTGTGTGCAGGTCGCGAGAGCTAGAGGGGGTTCACCGGAGTGCCGAGTGCTGCTTGGGTAGATTCCCGTGAGGCGGGAAGAACTGGGCGGAGAGCAGTTAGTGTGGAGATGTGCTGAAGTCAGGTTGGTAGGTTCCCGCGAGGCGGGCAGAGCTGTGCAGAAGCCAGCAGTTGAATTAATGCAAATTATCGATAAAGGGAGTGGCCATCGCCGCGGATTAACCCCTTTGTATTAGTATTATACGGGAAAGTGAGAAAGTTTAATTACAGAGTGATTTCAGTGATATTAAGTGCCGCTATTGAACTTCCGCGTCTACCGCGCCGGCATTACTTGGATTACAGTGATTGGATGTTGCGTGTGACGATTAAGAATAACTAGAGAAACCTGTGCTGAGATTAGCCGTCATTTACAGTGTATTGACGAAGGCAGTGGCTGTCTCCTTATTTTAGTGCTTTTGCTAAAAATATAGATCTTGTTTGCGAAACTGTGTTGTGTCCTTCTTACCACCAAACAGTACTTATTACAGTATTTGCGAAGGACAATACGGAATGTAACATCCCCTGAGCAGTCCAATCCGATTGCCAGCCCATTAGGTACACGGTCACATTAATTAATTATCTAAATTTTGGGCTGTTATTTTGATCCCGAACGAGCGGGAACTATAAAATAAATAAAAGGGCCTGTTACACCCTTGGCTTATCGTGAAAGGACAAGTGCAATTTTCGGACGAGTCGTACTAATTTTTCAATGTGGAATCGAGACAGTGCATGAACGATAAAATCGCGATAAGGAACAGTGCATTTTCTGAACAATACGAAGTAATAATATCTCACGATTGTGACTAAACTGTTTTTCTTGCCATATTAAATAGAACAATAGCGTCAATAAACTGTGTTGTAAAGTGCAAATGCGAAAATCCGCGCGAAAAACTGTGAAAAGTGGACGCTAAAGAAAGATACGTGCGAACAGTAAAATAGCAAAACGAGCCAAGATTTCGTCATACAAGTTGTTAGAAAGGTGTTTAGTGATAACATATTGACGGAAATTATTTTTTGAACGGTGAAAATCGGAAGGTTTAGTGTGGACCCGTAAACTGTTATGCTGACGACAAGGTATTGTGGCGACGCAATTAGTGAGTGACGTCACGCAGAGACACGTAGCAGTTGCACCAAAGAGCTTCGATCCGCAAGGTGATTTCACACAACACCACGGCGAGCGACACGACTTCGAGATACCGAGCGCAGTTCCGGCATCTAGGGGCCGAACTACAAACTACGCCCGCCTACAGCGCCACGGAGCGACGCAACTTCGAGACAACGAGCGCAGTTCCGGCATCTAGCAGCTGAACTACGAACTACGCCCGCCTGCAGCGCCACGGAGCGGCCGACGGGGAACTACGTCGCCTTGCAGCTGATCTTCAACTTCACGCGAGCTCCAGCGGTGGCACAGCCACGCCCATCTCAAACGTCAAAACATCATGACTCGCGGTAACGTCGGTTGGTGAGTGAAGACGACGGGTTAACATAACAATAAATTGCAGTGTGCAGTCTTCGTGATAAATAAACAATTTTTAACTGGTATTTACATTAGGAAAAATGCTAAATTGCAGTAATTTCAAAAAAAAAAAAAAAAAGTCGCGAAACATACTCGTAAGTCTAGCATGCTTATTTGTGCACACTGCATTGTATAAATGATAATTGTTTTGATGAATTTGCATTTTTAGATTTTATGAGTGTCGTGATTATCTTGTTTAAAACATTTTTACATAAATTGTATATGTGAAAATTGTTATTGGAAATTAATAGGTTTGAGAGTTGTGATGTTCGGTACACATGCATATAGTATCATTTTGGAAGTTAACTGAAAGAATTGCAGGTACTGTTTGATTAGTTCCATGGTAATTAGGAGTGTTTTGGGTTATTGGAGGTTATTTTGTATTCCTTACCTGGGCATTAGAAATAAACCAAACATGTCTTCTGAAGATAAGCAGGTTTGTAAGGCAGTAGTTGAAAGGAAAGGGATAGGACAGGAAGATAGGGATGATTCAGGAATTAGTGATTGTGGATTTCATTAGGAAGCCCATCAGCACATTCAACTAATTATCCCGAGACACCGGGACAAACGACGAGAACTAGTCCAGTTTCAGAGGATGAAGATAAGTGGTCGATGTTGATAGACCTGATAAAGGAGCTCAACGAATCGATAGAGAGGAGCGCCCAAGAAACAAGAGAATCATTAGAGAAATATTTTCAAGAAAGGGAAGAAATAGTACGAGAATTTAGAGAATCAGTAAAAGAAGAATTCCGAAAAACTGGAGAATTATTTAAGAAGAGTTCACAAGAAACGAGAGAATCAATAAAGGAAGATTTACATGAGATCAAAACATCATACACAAAGATGGAAGGTAATCTGAAGAAGGAAATGCAGGAGTTACCAGAACGATTGAAGATGAACATCGACGAGAGCGAAAATAAGCTACAGACAAATATAGACCAGATCCAGGGAGACGTGGAAAAGACGGAAGGAAAGTTAACAGAGAAGATAGAAGACGACGTTGAAGAAACGAAAGCCGAATTCGGAGAAAAGATCGCCGAGGTGACGCAGATGCAGAAACAATGCAACGAGGCGGTTAAGGGGATAGGAGATAAGCAAAACCAATTGACAGTCAATCCGAGAAATGCTATAGCCGTGCAGCGAGAAGAAGATGACCAGTGGGTTGCAATCGAAGGTGAGGACTTCACTTGTGGAATCAAGAGGAAGAAAGGGACTACTAATTATGATCAGTTTGGAGGAGGATTATTGAAGAAATGCTGGCCCAAAAGTCGTCAGTGTGCAGCACTTGAGGACCCACTACAATGCAAGCCACTTAGTAATTGGAAAAGAACGTCGGAAGAATTTGTCAAACATTTGTGGAAATTGAACTAGACCCTGGAACAACCCCTGAATGATAACGTAATGGTATCTGCAATAAAAAGAAGATTGAATCAGAAAAAGCAAGGAACTATATCTCGGAGCCTAATCAAAAATAGGGAGGCCTTAATGAATATACTGGAGCAGTTGGAGTCTATTAAATCACAGAAATACAAGCAAGCTAATGATCGAAACAGAGAAGGGAGTAATGACCCAAGGATTCATATTAATCATTCGTCTGATTTCCGAGGAAGAGGCGGAGAAATCGAAAAACCGAAGGACACTCCAGGTGAGGTCCGGTCAAGAGTGAGGGCCATAAGGAGCCGAATAAACCTGCTAAGACATGGTTAGGACATTTGACTGTAAAATGGACTTTTGAAAGAGGGAAAGGTTTAATTACATTGTGTTTTGTGATGTATTACAATTAGAGTGGCATATTTCATATCAAAAATTATCTAAGGATGAATATAAAACTTGTAATAACTATTTTGTAGTAATAATTCATATGTTGTGTGTTTAGGTAACGATTTTTGAATATATATGTTGTGTGGTGTCATTAGATATTGGACTAGAGAGGACTATTGCTGGTTGAGATGAAAAATTGTAAATTTGGACAATGCCATTTATGTGATGTAATAATCTTTTGTAGAAATTGTTGTGGAGGCAGCCCACTACCGGAGTCCAGGACTATTTTGACAAATTGTAAATTCATTAATTATTTGTATTGTATGTACTGTTCAAATGTAACTATGTTTTTAAATCCCTTGCCGATTCTTTTTCGCCTGCGGTTCAAAAGAAGTTTTTGAGGGCGGGGATGTAAGGGGCCCGCAGGCCCTTACTACTAAGTTTGCGCTCACACAGGTCGACAGGGCAACTATCGAGTAGTGTGTGTGCAGGTCGCGAGAGCTAGAGGGGGTTCACCGGAGTGCCGAGTGCTGCTTGGGTAGATTCCCGCGAGGCGGGAAGAACTGGGCGGAGAGCAGTTAGTGTGGAGATGTGCTGAAGTCAGGTTGGTAGGTTCCCGCGAGGCGGGCAGAGCTGTGCAGAAGCCAGCAGTTGAATTAATGCAAATTATCGATAAAGGGAGTGGCCATCGCCGCGGTTTAACCCCTTTGTATTAGTATTATACGGGAAAGTGAGAAAGTTTAATTACAGAGTGATTTCAGTGATATTAAGTGCCGCTATTGAACTTCCGCGTCTACCGCGCCGGCATTACTTGGATTACAGTGATTGGATGTTGCGTGTGACGATTAAGAATAACTAGAGAAACCTGTGCTGAGATTAGCCGTCATTTACAGTGTATTGACGAAGGCAGTGGCTGTCTCCTTATTTTAGTGCTTTTGCTAAGAATATAGATCTTGTTTGTGAAACTGTGTTGTGTCCTTCTTACCACCAAACAGTACTTATTACAGTATTTGCGAAGGACAATACGGAATGTAACATCCCCTGAGCAGTCCAATCCGATTGCCAGCCCATTAGGTACACGGTCACATTAATTAATTATCTAAATTTTGGGCTGCTATTTTGATCCCGAACGAGCGGGAACAATAAAATAAATAAAAGGGCCTGTTGCAATGGGTAAATCTCTTATAAATCTCTCATGTGAGAAATTAGAGGTGTAGTGACAAAGTTATGTGCCCATCTAGGATTTTCTAAAATGAGAAGTCTATGTCACGGGTGAAGCTACTGTATACACTGATTCGCACTGTGCTGTGGTCAGCAGCGGGAGTCACGAGGGAGTTGGGCAGCGATAGAAAATCCAGAATTAGCCTGGTCTCTGGCTACCAGCGGTTTGTCAGTTGGTCAGCTCTTCAGTTACACAATACACTCAGTTGATAGCACTGGACTAAACTGGAAGTTATTGGAGGTAACTGGCAAGTTTTCTTTTTCATCTTGAGACACCATCTCCAGGTAAGTTAATGAGCATTTCATTCATAAAAGCATCATATGATATATGTTTCCCATGTTTCTTTTAGCAGGATGTGACATTAGACTCCTAAATAGGTATAAATGTGTTACATTCCGAAATGATGTTGCTACAGGAGTCCTGCATGTTGTTGTTGTGGTCTTCAGTCCTGAGACTGGTTTCATGCAGCTCTCCATGCTACTCTATCCTGTGCAAGTTTCTTCATCTCCCAGTACCAACTGCAACCTACATCCTTCTGAATCTGCTTAGTGTATTCATCTCTTGGTCTCCCTCTACGATTTTTACCCTCCACGCTGCCCTCCAATACTAAATTGGTGTGAGCCATGGTAAAAATTGCTGTTTTTAAGAGCGCGCCGCAGCGCGTAGTGTGAAGGAGCCGCCTTCCGTTTCTGGTGGTGGCACCGCTATGTCAGTCGCAGGTTCGGTGTCTCCCTCTTGTGGGAAAGGGGAAAGGTTGCCTGTTCACATGCATTTAGGGGGCGCTATGAGCTCGCCAGTCGATCAGTCTGGGTCAGTCTATCATCCCCAGCTTGCTAGTCTGTCTCTCGTCCGGCGCGGCCGGCATGGTAGCTCAGCGTGCTCGGTCAGAGGGTTACGTGCCCTCTGTAATACAAAAAAACTGAGTTAATCGTTCAACAACGAACTTCAATGGATGTCTTACGACGTCCGCTGCGAGCAGATGCAACGAACAAAAGCGAACAAAACGAGATTAAAAAAAAAAAAAAAAAAAAAAAAAGGGGTAGCGTCTTTGATTTATAATCAAAACGTCTTCGGTCCCGGGTTCGATCCCTGCCACAGCCTAAATTTTGGTAAATAATCAGCATTGGCGGCCGAAGGCTTCCGGCTTAAGAAGTCAGCCTCATTCTGCCAACGGCCTTGTCAAAGAGGGCGGAGGAGCGGATAGAGGTTCAGGGCACTCTCTTGTCCTAGTGGTGGGAAATTGCCCCTAAACGCGGAAGAATCAGCAATGATCAACGACATGAGGATGCAGAAGGCAATAGAAACCACTGCATTAAAGACACGTAACGTGTATTCACAGGACATGTGGCCTGTAATTGAAGAAGTGTCATGATGACAAACACCGACATTGGCAAAAGATTCCGGAATAGTCCCCCATTCGGATCTCTGGGAGGGGACTGCCAAGGGGGAGGTTACCATGAGAAAAAGATTGAATAATCAACGAAAGGATAACGTTCTACGAGTCGGGGCGTGGAATGTCAGAAGCTTGAACGTGATAGGGAAACTAGAAAATCTGGAAAGGGAAATGAAAGGGCTCAATCTAGATATAGTAGGGGTCAGTGAAGTGAAGTGGAAGGAAGACAAGGATTTCTGGTCAGATGAGTATCGGGTAATATCAACAGCAGCAGAAAATGGTATAACAGGTGTAGGATTCGTTATCAATAGGAAGGTAGGGCAGAGGGTGTGTTACTGTGAACAGTTCAGTGACCGGGTTGTTCTAATCAGAATCGACAGCAGACCAACACCGACAACGATAGTTCAGGTATACATGCCGACGTCGCAAGCTGAAGATGAACAGATAGAGAAAGTGTATGAGGATATTGGAAAGGTAATGCAGTATGTAAAGGGGCACGAAAATCTAATAGTCATGGGCGACTGGAATGCAGTTGTAGGGGAAGGAGTGGAAGAAACGGTTACAGGAGAATATGGGCTTGGGACAAGGAATGAAAGAGGATAAAGACTAATTGAGTTCTGTATCAAGTTTCAGCTGGTAATAGCGAATACCCTGTTCAAGAACCACAAGAGAAGGAGGTATACTTGGAAAAGGCCGGGAGATACGGGAAGATTTCAATTAGATTACATCATGGTCAGACAGAGATTCCGAAATCAGATACTGGATTGTAAGGCGTACCCAGGAGCAGATATAGACTCAGATCACAATATAATAGTGATGAAGAGTAGGCTGAAGTTCAAGACATTAGTCAGGAAGAATCAATACGTAAAGAAGTGGGATACGGAAGTACTAAGGAATGACGAGATATGTTTGAAGTTCTCTAACGCTATAGATACAGCACTAAGGAATAGCGCAGTAGGCAGTACAGTTGAAGAGGAATGGACATCTCTAAAAAGGGCCATCACAGAAGTTGGGAAGGAAAACATAGGTACAAAGAAGGTAGCTGCGAAGAAACTATGGGTAACAGAAGAAATACTTCAGTTGATTGATGAAAGGAGGAAGTACAAACATGTTCCGGGAAAATCAGGAATACAGAAGTACAAGTCGCTGAGGAATGAAATAAATAGGAAGTGCAGGGAAGCTAAGACGAAATGGCTGCAGGAAAAATGTGAAGACATCGAAAGAGATATGATTATCGGAAGGACAGACTTAGCATACAGGAAAGTCAAAACAATCTTTGGTGACATTAAAAGCAACGGTGGTAACATTAAGAGTGCAACGGGAATTCCACTGTTAAATGCAGAGGAGAGAGCAGATAGGTGGAAAGAATACATTGAAAGCCTCTATGAGGGTGAAGATTTGTCTGATGTGATAGAAGAAGAAACAGGAGTTGATTTAGAAGAGATAGGGGATCCAGTATTAGAATCGGAATTTAAAAGAGCTTTGGAGGACTTACGGTCAAATAAGGCAGAAGGGATAGATAACATTCCATCAGAATTTCTAAAATCATTGGGGGAAGTGGCAACAAAACGACTATTCACGTCGGTGTGTAGAATATATGAGTCTGGCGACATACCATCTGACTTTCGAAAAAGCATCATCCACACAATTCCGAAGACGGCAAGAGCTGACAAGTGCGAGAATTATCGCACAATCAGCTTAACAGCTCATGCATCGAAGCTGCTTACAAGAATAATATACAGAAGAATGGAAAAGAAAATTGAGAATGCGCTAGGTGACGATCAGTTTGGCTTTAGGAAAAGTAAAGGGACGAGAGAGGCAATTCTGACGTTACGGCTAATAATGGAAGCAAGGCTAAAGAAAAATCAAGACACTTTCATAGGATTTGACGACCTGGAAAAAGCGTTCGATAATATAAAATGGTGCAAGCTGTTCGAGATTCTGAAAAAAGTAGGGGTAAGCTATAGGGAGAGACGGCTCATATACAATATGTACAACAACCAAGAGGGAATAATAAGAGTGGACGATCAAGAACGAAGTGCTCGTATTAAGAAGGGTGTAAGACAAGGCTCTAGCCTTTCGCCCCTACTCTTCAATCTGTACATCGAGGAAGCATAGATGGAAATAAAAGAAAGGTTCTGGAGTGGAATTAAAACACAAGGTGAAAGGATATCAATGATACGATTCGCTGATGACATTGCTATCCTGAGTGAAAGTGAAGAAGAGTTAAATGATCTGCTGAACGGAATCAACAGTCTAATGAGTACACAGTATGGTTTGAGAGTAAATCGGAGAAAGACGAAGGTAATGAGAAGTAGCAGAAATGAGAACAGCGAGAAACTTAAAATCAGGATTGATGGTCACGAAGTCAATGAAGTTAAGGAATTCTGCTACCTAGGCAGTAAAATAACCAATGACGGACGGAGCAAGGAGGACATCAAAGGCAGACTCACTGTGGCAAAAAAGGCATTTCTGGCCAAGAGAAGTCTACTAATATCAAATACCGGCCTTAATTTGAGGAAGAAATTTCTGAGCATGTACGTCTGGAGTACAGCGTTGTATGGTAGTGAAACATGGACTGTGGGAAAACCGGAACAGAAGAGAATCGAAGCATTTGAGATGTGCTATAGACGAATGTTGAAAATTAGGTGGACTGATAAGGTAAAGAATGAGGAGGTTCTACGCAGAATCGGAGAGGAAAGGAATATGTGGAAAACACTGATAAGGAGAAGAGACAGAATGATAGGACATCTGCTAAGACATGAGGGAATGACTTCCATGGTGGCCGGCCGAAGTGGCCGTGCGGTTAAAGGCGCTGCAGTCTGGAACCGCAAGACCGCTACGGTCGCAGGTTCGAATCCTGCCTCGGGCATGGATGTTTGTGATGTCCTTAGGTTAGTTAGGTTTAACTAGTTCTAAGTTCTAGGGGACTAATGACCTCAGCAGTTGAGTCCCATAGTGCTCAGAGCCATTTGAACCATTTTAACTTTCATGGTACTAGAGGGAGCTGTAGAGGGCAAAAACTGTAGAGGAAGACAGAGATTGGAATACGTCAAGCAAATAATTGAGGACGTAGGTTGCAAGTGCTACTCTGAAATGAAGAGGTTAGCACAGGAAAGGAATTCGTGGCGGGCCGCATCAAACCAGTCAATAGACTGATGACCAAAAAAAAAAAAGGTGTCTGTGTCTCGTTCGGAGTGCTATTATGTCTGTCGTTTGGATCAACCTTTAATGCCGGCAAAATGAGTGTCTTTCCACTCCGCCAGTAAGAGAACTCAATGAGTGGTCGTCCGGTCGGGGCATACTTCCTGCATCTAAATCTGCGCATTAGGCCGCCAGTCTGCTCGAGTTTGCGCAGGCAATGGTCATTGGAGGTTGGATCGATCGGTTGGTCGGTCCCGCACTGAGACACAAGATGACTTGTCCGTCTTGAGCGTCGGCACATGTGAGTGCACCACATGAGTCCAGTGGGCTGCGGCGTACAGCGAGGTGTAGTGGCTTCGCGGTCGACACGAGAGCAACAAAAGTCCACCCACGACATCAGTCTGGCAGGTGCGAGCTGCGACGCCGTGAGATCGGCGCGCCTTCCTGCGTCCGTTGGAGCGGTTGGAAGCGGACGGTTCGGGAGAGCGATTTTAGGGTGCTGCGCCAGGTCTTGTCGAGAAATCGCAGTTTATTAGAAGTTAAGTGATTGGTGATACGTTGTTTGATTTACTCTTGTTAAATTCTACTTGTTTTCTTGGTGAGGTCACATGCCGTTTTGCCTTAGGGTCGTCCCACCTTTCTTCTCAGTTTTCCCACTAGTGGGAACGTGGTTGGGTGGTCCGTTTTTCCCTTGTGGAGTAGGGGCGGGTTAGAGCAACCTGCGGATCGGGTTGTTCGGTAATCTCCCTATCAATATACCGTACATTAGTAGCTGCCTCTGTCATGTTTGTCGGATCTAGTGTGTTAACGAATTTATTGCTTGGAGTGTGGCTGAAATATGTTTTGATCTTTGGAAACTTTGATATTATTGCCTATGATCGTCAGCGGCGGTATCTGTGTACTGTAGAACATCTTAACTATTGTTTGGCCAACCTTGCAGAATTTTGTATAAGATTGCATTTCATGGGATTTTATTTAAATGATCGTTGTAGTGGTAGTTGTAGTTGCCACCCTTTCACCGTAAGACTTTTCTTAGAACTTAAAATCAAGTTGCACCTTCGGTGGCAAGGTTAATATTTTAATTGTGAGTGTTTTGTACCATTTCCACCCCTCCTACGGGGGGTGCATAGTTTATGTGCATGTGTAAATTGTTAAAAATCTTAGTGTAAAGTTATCTGGTGTGTTGCAGATTTGCACCAGAGTAGTCTTTCAGAGGCTGTTGTGAGCGATCGTAACTACGGCAGTGTCAAAAACGGAGCGGCAAAGATCTCTGCCCAAAAGCTCATAGAGTCAAAACTTGCTTCTTTCTACCTCTGAATAAATTGCAGCTTCGATATTTAGAGGGTGCTTTCTGATTATAATTTTAAATCTGTTTCTTTTAAAAAATGCTTTTAGGCACTATTAAAGTGAATAAAATTCCCATTTGTTAAAAGGAATTTGGTTATGATTTCATCAGTTACTCCCTGTCAACTACTTCCATGCTTAAATTGTGTGATTAAATGTATAAATGTTCTTGATGAATCGCTAGTATATTAAGTAAATTCTTAAGAACAATATTTGAAAATAAATCACGGTTTATGGTGACCCCTTGATGCCTCAGAACATGTCCTACCAACCGATCCCTTCTTCTAGTCAAGTTGTGCCACAAGTTCCTCTTCTCCCCAATCCTATTCAATACCTCCTCATTAGTTATGTGATCTACTCATCTAATCTTCAGCATTCTTCTGTAGCACCTGATTTCGAAAACTTATATTCTCTTCTTGTCCAAACTATTTATCGTCCACGTTTTGCTTCCATACTTGCGTACACTCCATACAAATACTTTCAGATACGACTTCCTGACACTTAAATCTATACTCGATGTTAACAAATTTCTCTTCTGCAGAAACGCTTTCCTTCCCATTGCCGGTCTACATTTTATATCCTCTCTACTTCGACCATCATCAGTTAATGTGCTCCCCAAATAGTAAAACTCCTTTACTACTTCGTCTCACTTCCTAATCTAATTCCCTCAGCATCACATAATTCGACTACATTCCATTATCCTCGTTTTGCTTTTGTTGATGTTCATCTTATGTCCTCCTTTCTAGACACTATCCATTCTATTCAACTGCTCTTCCAAGTCCTTTGCTGTCTCTGACAGAATTACAATGTCATCGGCAGACCTCAAAGTTTTTATTTCTTCTCCATGCATTTTAATACCTACACCGAATTTTTCTTTTCTTTCCTTCACTGCTTCCTTAATATACAGATTGAATAACATCGGGGAGAGGCTACAACCATGTCTCACTCTCTTCCCAACCACTGCTTCCCTTTCATACCCCTCGACTCTTATAACTGCCATCTGGTTTCTGTACAAATTGTAAATAGCCTTTGGCTCCCTGTATTTTACCCCTGCCACCTTCAAAATTTGAAAGAGAGTATTCCAGTCAACATTGGCAAAAGCTTTCTCTAAGTCTTCAAATGCTAGAAACGTAGGTTTGCCTTTCCATAATCTTTCTTCTAAGATAAGTCGTAGGGTCAGTATTGCCTCACGTGTTCCAATATTTCGACGGAATTCAAACTGATCTTCCTCGAGGTCGGCTTCTACTAGTTTTTC